>NC_091681.1:3120000-6047500 GCF_030179915.1 Drosophila takahashii | reverse complement strand
AAAACTGTGTTATGGCTATCACAACGAGCAAGAATCATGTGCTCATGTAGATTTGGTATGGATTTGTACAAAAACGAACTAAAAAACACGAATGAAATAATGTTAAAGATAATAAATTTAATAATTAAATGAATTTTACAAATTTGATTATTTTTTTTAAGCTATCAGCAATCATTTTTTGTGGAACAGATGCGGCAATTTATTATGGTTTATCTGTGGTCCAATGTTGGTGCCATAAGCCTTGGGCGTGTTAATTTTCAACACACGAAATGGCATGGAAGATAAACTAATTGAGTTTGAAATATGAACAGAGAAAGGCTGTAAACGACGTACATTTGAATTGCTTATCTATAGAGTTTGCCAAAATGCGACGGTCTTAGTGTTAAGTCCATTGCGTAACCCCGAATGTTTTATCTTTTGTAAATAAAATTGAGTTAGAGAAGACCAGAAGGAGTTGCTGATGCACACAATTTGCCTATTGTTACGCCCCCACAACTCGCATACAAACGGATAGCTTGCATAATCTGTCGGTCATAATTGTGATACCGCAGTATTTGCGCACTCGTAACACATCGGGGAAGAAACGCACGCTACTTGGCAATTTGAGGGGATTGTGTTTCCTCTTGACCCCTGCGCTACCATTTGTATTTTGATAAATCTATAGTCATATATCAAAACATCAGCATCATTTACATCGCCACGCAAGGCCCTCCGAAAATATGACCCACATCTTCATGCGCGACGATGGACATTGATTAAAGCTTTCCAGACCTGTCTGCGCCACCAGCTGTTTGCCCAAAATTGCCTCAAATCTTTCCAAAAAAGGCGACTTTAACCCATAACATAATCAATAATATTTTCACATTTAAATTATGCAACAAGCTTGGTCTAATTAAATCTGCACTGTCAGCTCCGATAATTGGGTCATCGGAAATCAAAGCAATTTGTAAAATTCATAAACACATAGCTAAAAACCTTAGCAGTTCAATCTGACGCCATTCCTAATGAGACTATCGTGTGATTAATTCAAGTTGCGATTCAAGATTTTGCGTCGCAAAGATTCATCAACTAAGTCTGGCCATCAACAAAAAAAATTTCGACCATCGTGAACACGACGAAAGCCAACGAAATGGATGGGTCAACGAAATCTCACCGTGCACCCAGAAAAATGATGGACAACATTTTAGGTCATGCATAGCCTTTTCTGCACCCATTAATGGCCTAAAATGGGGTAATTTTTGGCCTAGATTTTAGGTAATTGGCTGCCTTAAAAAAAATTTTAGGCTTTATTTGGCCTAAAAATTTGTACTGAAAAATGTTTCATATTATAAAGTAAATACAGAGAAATTTATATCTAACTCGAGGTCAATGTCGGCTTAGTCTTCAAGAAGTCGTCATTATTCCAACACACAAAAACGAGCGAAGAGGCTTCACTGTTCAGCAGTGAAATCGCTGTTTTATTCAACGATCGAAGTGGGTTACCATGCAAGCCGCGCTATAACTGGTTGGGAATTATAGCGTCGCTAGAACGGTATCAGAGTTCCGTGCAAATTTATTTAGGTAAAATGCATTAATTTTAAGGCCCTCGATGACCTGAAATATTAGGCTATACGGGACCTAAATAGTAGGGCAAATATACCAAAAATTTAAATTTTTAGGCTGTACATGACCTAAAAAGGAACTTTTAGTCCATTTAAAATGTTTTAGGCTATGCATGACCTAAAATGTTGTCCATCATTTTTCTGGGTGTGGGTGTGTGTGTCGTTCCACATTTGCACTTATGATATGACTTCCTGCTAGGCGACTCTTTTAACTTGGACTTCATTGTAGCTCCAGAGCGCTTACAGCTCGAAAGCTTTAGGGTTTTGGGTAACTTCCCAAAAAGTTACCGCTATCTCAAGGTTGCTTAAAAACGCAAGCTAGTTTGTAGAAATCCATCTCTCATTGGTCGGTCTTCGTTCAAATTTTCATGCGGTTTGAGCCGCATTGTGGTTTCAGTTTCATTTAAACTTTTCGTCTCATCAGCTCAACTTTTTCGTAAGCGACATTTTCGATTCAGCGGCATATAAGTCTGGGCGTCTAGTGATTAGCATTTAGTTGAATTTTGATTGCCAAGGGACTGGTGTCTTCAACTCATTCGGAAATGCATTTCTTCATTGTAAGCTCCCGAGTGTCAGCCACACTGCCCAAGCATACCAGCGAAATTACGTCCCTTTTCAGGTGTCGTGCCTCCTAGGCCTTGCAACGGCAATGCCCCAAGGATACAACTACCAGGCCCAGCAGTCGCCCGCGCAAATTGGACAACTGCAGCTGCCTTCCATTCCACAGTTTGCCAGCTTTGCGGAGCAGTCGCTTCTGCAACAAGCGCTTCAGGCTCCAAATGTGCAGCAGGTCTTGTCAGGAGGAGAGGGCACCACGTCTTACTCAGCGTCAATCCAGCAAAACCAGGCTTCTGTTTACCAACAGCAGCCGACGCAGCTTGTCGGAAATGTGGCAAACAATGCGCTGCCCCAGTCATATCAGCCGCAGCCCCAGCCGCAGCAGCAGCACCTCGTTTCTAAGGACATCTATGTACATGTGCCACCAGCAGAAGAGCCGGAGGACCGGTATCCTCAGCCTGTCCTTCCGCCGGCACCCCCGCGCAAGCATTACCGCATCGTGTTCATCAAGGCACCCACACCCAGTGTCACCAAGGCGGCTCTGCGCATTAAGCAGGCTCCTGTGGAGGAGAAGACCATTATCTACGTGCTGACCAAGAAACCAGACCCGCTGGACCTCCAGACGGCCATAGAGGAAAGCGCGCCCAAGCAGCCCAGCAAGCCTGAGGTCTTCTTCATAAGGTACAAGACCCAGGAGGAAGCTGCGCATGCGCAACGCACCATTCAAGGTAAGCAACACCCACGTAGATCAAATGGTAGCACACACACATGAATACCTCATCAGTATGCAGAGTCTTTTATTGCTGGTATTTTTGTGCGCTTTGTAGAGGTCTTTTGACCACGTAATTTACCATAGCATATTTTGTATGTAGCATTTCGCTGACAGAGCCGGATTTAGCGAAGATATTGTTCGGTTCCATTTACTTTTTGAGGGTTATTCCGACAAAATCTGCCGCATCACTAACGGCTAACGGTTCGGTCTTCTTTCAGCTCAATATGACCAACTTGGAGGCACCTCACAGGTTTCCGACGAGGGCGTCGCACCTGTTACGTCCGTGATTGGCGTTCTGGACAATCAGGGCACCAGTGGAGTATCTTCCGGAAAGTTCACGGGTGCCTTGGTGAACAACTACTTGCCCACCAATCTGCGTACTTAGACGGAAACACCAAGAAAAGAACTGCCCTATTTTTAAGAACTTAACACTTGTACATACTTGTATTTAGATAAATAAAATTGATCATTGGCAGCCTTCCGATGATAATATAAAACTGGAGCCATTTTCAAATAAAAGAGAGTAGAAATACAAAAACGTGTTTTGATACACAATTTGCTAAATTTATATTTCTTTGGCCCATATTACCACAACCATTAGTCCAATGATCAATGACAACCAAGAGCAGCGGGGAAACCGGTCGCATAAATTATCACATGGTTTGACTTACATAACAACGATTAGGTAAGATGAAAACTTGAATATTGGGGCAGCTGCTAACTAATAATAGCTAACTAAAATAAGTGAGTGAAATCTCTTACTTTTACCCAAGCAGTGATTCTTTATGCTAAGTAAACTAACATCGAAATCAAACTAAGCTCTAAATCAAACGCAACTAACATAACTGTTATTTTCTGATTTTTTTATTTAAAAGTCTGAAATAACAGTTACTTCATGACCAATTTTAAAATAGTTTCAGACTTGTAGGTCATTGCGGATATGAATAGGCCGTATTAAATTGGTTTTATGATTTATTTCTCAAGTTTTTTGTGTTATACCATGCGTGTGATTTTTTCGATTACAAATAATAAAATAACTAATATTTTCAGTCCTTGAACATAAGCCATCCCTGCAGGAAACGGAATCAGTTTTGGACCAGTAAAATTGGTTGGTACAGGAAGATTAACTAGTTCATGTTATGTCCATTACATTGTAACGAAGTGGACCATTTTTCATATGCTTTGCATCGGAAATAACTAGTTAATTTGTTACCAGTTTTGCACTAGTTGCTGTTAACCAATGGACTGTTACAGCTGCTAAACCACACTAAAAAATTGTTTTTCCTTCTAAACCATCAAGTTATTGGATTTCACTAGTACTTAACGATGCTTAGCTTGACGCTCTCTTAATTAGTAGCCAATTAATAGGTGCGGTCCCTAAGGAATTCTGATAATTATTATGTAATCAAATACGGTAAATGATAATTAAATGGAATTAAAACAAAGATGCAAATCTTTATACGTAGGTTACAGTTTCGATTGAAATTTTTCTTTATTTGCCTTGACTTTTGCATTTAAAATAAATTAAAATGAGCTACAATAGGGTGGATAAAGGTAGAAATGGAAGCGATAGTATGTGGCCTACGTACGACTTATTTAAAAGTCTTGGCTGGCACGTACTTCCTGGACGGAACCGATGGTGTAAACGAAGCAGTGGACTGTTGCACAAAGGAGCTCTGCTGCTGGATGCCCTGGGTCAAAACTGGCAACTGCAAAATTGCTTGGGCCTGGGGCTGGATGGCGGTTGGCACCTGAGACTGCTGGGGCACAAAGCCACCCAGGTTAAGGGAACCACTCGAAACGCTGGTGATGGGGGCCACGCCCTCGTCCGAGATATGTGTGGCACCCCCCAAGGCGTCGTACTGGGCCTGAATCTCCTGCTGGGCGCGCTGGGCCTCCTCCTGGGTCTTGTACTTGATGAAGTATACCTCGGGCTTGTGCACCTTGGCTTCGGACTGAGTGACCTGAAGCTGCTGCTGGATCTCGGTGAGATCGGGCTTCTTGGAGAGCACGTAAATGACGGTCTTCTCCTCGTTGCTGGACTGGGCCCGCTTCAGTGCAGCGGCGGTATACTTCAGGTTCTGGGACGGCGCCTTGATGAACACGATGCGGTAGTTCTTGCGGATCGGCACATTTTCCAGCTGTGGCTCGTCCTGACGAAGCTCCTCAGTTTCCTCCGGTGCGGAGTGGATATAAATGTCCTTCGTGACGATCGCCGGCCTCTGGACATACTGGGTCTGAAGGATTTGCTGAGGCTGCTGATTGTAGACGAGTTGCTGAGGCTGCTGAAGCTGCTGAGGCTGCTGAAGCTGCTGAGGCTGCTGCTGCTGCACAGTGCCGATCAGGTTTTGCTGTGGCAGAGCACTAATCACAGGCTGCTGGGGAAGGGCGATCGGTAAGGGAGCAGGAGCAGAAGCATGAGCGATGGTCTGCACAGCTTGAACGGCTGGCTGCTGTGCCTGGACACCGATCTGTGGCAAGGCTGGCAGGGCGGCACCTGCGTAAATTCCACTTGCCGAAACGGGGGTCTGCGGGCGAAGGTTGCCGATGGGAAGGGCGGGCACCTGAGGCTGGTACTTGTATCCCTGCGGAACGGCTGCTGAGAGGGCCACTAGGCACTGTAAGGACAATATCATTATAAGCATTATAACGGCGTGCGAGTAATTTTAAGATAACCAATTCTTACCATTAGGACGATGAACTGCTTCATTTTTACTTTGAACTGTCTGAGTTGCAAAGGTTGACTGATGCACAGCCTTCCCAATATCTATGTTTTTATATCTGCCCAACTGGATTTCGTATTTCCGAAAGAAAGAAAATATTTTTAGGCGCTACCATAAAACGGTTGAATCTATTATTGACTTGACAACTTTGAATACTACGTTAGGCGGTTGCCAAATCACGGAACCATATGCGAAGATGCATTGGTTTCAATGGTCCGGGATCTTATCTAACTCTGAAACCAACGTAGAAACCATAATATTTAAATAATCGTCTTATATTCCCTTTTGTCAACGCTGAACACTGCATTTAATGAAATGCAAAATATTAATAGGTAAAGCGGCGGTTCGATGGATAAAACATCGCTAACAGAAAGAAAGTCATTTTTATGCATAAAAATCAAAACAGACCCGTCCGAAGTTGTGGGTAACGATCTGAATTTATTATCATCTAGGGGTGATTGAACAGGTTCATAATTTGGTAGGTTGCAGTTACATAAATTAATTTGCTTAGGGCCGGTTTCTCGAGTGCCGGCTAACATTTCTCGAACAGATAAGGTCCCTGCTAAGGCATTTTCGCTTTCTCGAGCAACAATGTGAGAGCTAACTTTGACAGGGACTCAGAGTCCCTGTTAAGCGTTTTCGACTCGATAGAATGACAGCTGATTTGCCAAAGCCAACTAAGAAGAAGAAACGAAATCACAGCTGACTTTTCCTTTGAATTACACCCAAACAGCTGATGAAATAATCGAAGCACGCCATTTTTTGCGCTTCACAGCCCAATTCTGTGCGTTAACAGCACTCTGTAATTGTTTCTCGTTCAGATAAATTTAAGCAGTCGAGAAAGCCGATTTGCTTTTACGAACAGTTTATCTGGTCTTTAAGTTTTTCGAACAGATAGCTATCAGGGACTTTGACAGGGACTCGAGAAACCGGCCCTTAGTATACATGTTAAAGCCTAACTAGCTAAACCTAGGAGTAAGCGAGAGGAAAATAGCTAACTTAAGCCTTTAGGACCGGTTTCTCGAGTGTTTTTCGAACAGATAAAGTCCCTGCAAAGACATTTTGGGTTTCTCCGGCGTCGATCCTAGTGCTTACTTTGACAGGGACTCGGGCTCCCTGCTAAGCGTTTTCAGTTCGATAAAACGACAGCTGATTTTCCAAAGCCAACTAAGGGCCGGTTTCTCGAGTCACTGTCAAAAACTTAAAAACGAAAAACTTAAAGATCAGATAAACTGTTCGTGAAAGCAAATCGGCTTTCTTGACTCCTTTAATTTATCTGAACGAGAAACAATTACAGAGTGCTGTTAGCGTACAGTATTGTGCTGTAAAGAGGAAAAAATGGCGTGCTTTGATTTTTCTATCAGTTTGTTTAATATAAATCAAAGGCAAAGTCAGCTGTGATTTCGTTTTGTAGTTCTAATTGTTTCTCCGTTCAGATTAATTAAGAAAGCCGACTTGCCTTTACGAACAGTTTATCTGATCTTTAGGTTTTTGGGACAGATAGCTTTCAGGGTCTTTGACAGGGACTCGAGAAACCGGAGACTTTTTTCACCGCGGGTCTCAAAATAACTAATGCGGTTATTTCACTACATTGTTCGGCTCATTCATTAGAGCATTCATTAGAGGCTTAGAAAGGGACCAATATATATTCTATTTTGGAATTGTTTGGATAGGGGCAGGGTCACTTAGAAATTAGACGCTAAGTTTAAACATTATAATTCAAATAACTTCAACTGGTTAAATTATTAGGGTTGAATGCTGTAAAATTAATAGTGTATTGCCACGAAATCAGACATACAGACACAACTGTAATAATTGTCAAACAAGCCCCAACCAGCAAAATTGTAAATTCTACTAAGTAAATAGGTATTCCACAACAACAAAATACACACAATTAGCAAGGACACACACCCAAAGCAAAAACAAAAAACACGTAACTATTTTAATAGTTACGTAACTATCTTTGTTGGTCAGCTTTAGCAAGCACATTTTTTTGTGTAAAATTGTTTTTAAAGGTATCATATCCGGCATAAATTTTTAGAAATTCCATTTTATATAAATTTATAGACGCAGTTATGTCTTTATTTAATAATATGAGCGTTATTATACCCTTGCAGAGGGTATTATGATTTCAGTCAGAAGTTTGCAACGCAGTGAAGGAGACGTTTCCGACCCCATAAAGTATATATATTCTTGATCAGCATCACAAGACGAGTCGATCTAGCCATGTCCGTCTGTCCGTCCGTCTGTCCGTCTCTCAGTTTTTGAGCTATCGGGACAAAACTTTCGCAAAAGTCTTCTTTGTATTGCAGGTAGTATATATGTCGGAGCCGACCGGATCGGACAACTATATCTTATAGCTCCCATAGGAACAATCGGAAAAAAAAAACTTTAAAAAATTCTAGCTTCGGTGTTTTTTGAAATATTACCTTCTACTTTTGGGGATGTTATTTTTTAAATATTTCTGAATTTCGAATTAATTATTTAAAAAATCGGACTACTATATCATATAGCTGCCATAGGAACGATCGGAAAATTAATGAGAAATATTAGAAAATTGAACATTTTTGCGATTTTTTAATTAATAGGAATGATCTGCAAGGGTATATAAGCTTCGGCTGGCCGAAGCTAGCTTCCTTTCTTGTTTTTAGTTGACAACGGAGTAATTACGTCTCTAAAATAATTTTTGTATTGTTCACACAAAAAAATTTGCTTGGTAAAATTGACCAACAAAGATAGTTACGTAACTATAAAAATAGTTACGTGTATTTTGTTTTTGCTTTGGGTTTGTGTCTTTGCTAATTGTATTTTGTGTATTGTGTATTTTGTTGTTGTGAAATGACTATTTACTTAGCAGAATTGACAATTTTGCTGGTTGGGGCCTGTTTAACAATTATTACAGTTGATTTTACCAAGTTTTTTTTTGTGTGTTCTTATTTGTTTATAGCTCCTTATTTTTCTCAAAAGGTTTGACAATTCAACCAAAAAGAACCAGATAAATGGTTATTATTGATCCCATTTCACAGTAGCTCTAATGAATGAGCAAAATTGTACTTTTTAGATTCAATTTTGCTCATTGCTCATCGGTCCAGGTACACACAAAAAAAAAACTTGGTAAAATCAACTGTAATAATTGTCAAACAGGCCCCAACCAGCAATATTGTCAATTTTAAAATACCAAAAGTGCCAAAAGGTTTTTCAAATTTTGCTCATTAATTGCTCATTAGAGCCGACAAATATCTCCTTCCTCGCACCTACGTAAAATGGTATAGGCTGCAAAAAAATGTATCTAATGAATGAGCCGAACAACGTCGAGGAATAACCGCATTAGCAAAAAGTAAACTAATAAATTTTTTACGATGGTCAATATTGGTTCCTCTTGCCCTAAAGAATTGGCGGTGTCATTGTATTATAGGATTCATGTATGTAGATAAAAAGTAGAGAAGGGGGCACTAATAGGAGGAAAGCCATTGGAATGAGACTGGTATCACCGGAACGGCTGTCCTTTTGGCTGTAACTTTGTCAATATTTTGTTTTGTCGCCCTTATAGCAAACCAACCTCCAGAAGTCATAAGGAATAAAGTAAAGACCATGTGTTATCATATTGAACCATCTACTATTTCCACCCCAGAAGGAATATTTGAAGTTTTGCTAAATACCACAAAGATTAACAAAATATTTGGTAAGGAAAACGCGTTGGGCATGAAATCGACCTTCAGAAAATTTCAGCCGATGGCCACGCCCCCTCTTAAACGATTTTAAAAGGTGTCTGGCGCCCACGCCAATGAAAAGCAGTTTCATTGTGTTTATCAATACCTATCGAAATGTAGAAGAAATTTTTCAAATCGAACCATTCGTTAAAAAAAAATGCACAATCAAAGTTTTATATCCCCCTCGCACTCCCTTTAGCACCCGGGGCACCCGACTATAGCGTTCTCTCTTGTTTTATATCGGCTAAGTTATAAATAAGCAGAATGCTAAGAAAAGTGTAGTATCGATAAAGTGTCTTGTGATTTTAAAAACACAGATATATTGTTTATAAATTAATGTATATTCTGCGTTTTAAATGATTTATTTATTCAAATAATTGTATATTAGATCACTATGGACGGCAGTCCATGTAGTGACGAAGCGCACCAGGAGAGTGTGCGAAGGCGACTACTATTATATAGCCGCAAAATTGAAAATCTGCTGTGATAGTCCGATCGTAATGAGTAATACACCAATCGAAAGGTATTGCAATAACTTAAAGGATTGCATACCAAGACTTTAAGAAAATCAATTGGCTTGGGAGAGAGAGCGGTGAAAGTGAAAAAATGAAAATTACGAAATTTGGAGCTGTTGGGGCCGGTGGGGATAAATGCCCCCTCGCAATGTTTTAGTTGTATTCCTTTTGAAAATACCCGTCGAATGAGGGGTCATTTGTCAAAATCCGACGCTCCGTTCAAAAGTTATAGCCAAAATAAGATTTCCTTCTTCTTCCCAAAATGAAAACTTAATTCTGTTTGTCAGTTTGTCAGTTTGTCCAAAACATGTTTCTTAAGTTTTGAAAATTTAATATGACGTTCATCCCATCGATATAAAAAACTTTTGTTCTACCACTTTTGGAAAAACTCGCTAGTTTAGCGGGAAATCAGCTATAAATAGCTAAAATTCGGAAAACCGTAACTTCTATACTACTAAAGCTACAGGCTTGTGCTGCATCTCGTTTGAAAGGCATTTTTAAATGCTATAAACGCCTTCTATATGCAATTTGTGTAAATGTAATACTTAAAAAAATTTGAACAAAAGACAATTTTTTAAAACTTTTTTTTTAGCTTTTTTTTATTTTTCTCAAAAACGGCTCTAACGATTTTCTTGAAAACTTTAAACTGTATAGCCCTTGAGATTCCTTAAATTTTGGTATATAACACATTACTGTAAAAAGTCAAGTTTAAAAGTTATTTTTATACGAAAATAGCCACTTTTGCCAGCTCGAACAATTTAAGCTTCCTGAGTATTGAATTTTGTGTGAGGGTATCCGAACTGTATTTTAGGGTCATGGAATCAGTAAATTTGCACTTAAGAGTTCCATATAGGAATCTTTTGTTCTACGACTTTTGGAAAAAGCCGCTACTTTAGCGGGAAAAAAGCTAAAAATAGCTACATTTCGTTAGTTTGTAAGTTCTACACTTCTAAAGGTACAGACATGTGCTATACCTCGTTTAAAAGGTATTTTGAAATACTTCAACGCCTTTTAAACTGAATTCGTTAAAATACAATAATTAAAAAATTATGATTTATGACCAATTTAAATTTAAATGTTTATACTAGCACCTATGAGAGCAAAAGTAAACAAACAAAAACTTCTGATATCAAATAAAAACACCTCTTAACGAGGTAAAAAACTAGTGACGATCGCACCTTCAACATACAAAAGTTCTGATATCAACATTTGTGACGAAAAATTATTACACTCGTCATTAAATAGACTTTCTAATATTTTTTTATTCGGCACGCTGCAATAGAAAATGCCTGTGAAGGGAAAAAGGCTGGAATAGTTTGCTAGGGCGGGCCGAATGAGAAAATATTAGAAAGTCTATTTAATGACGAGTGTAATAATTTTTCGTCACAAATGTTGATATCAGAACTTTTGTATGTTGAAGGTGCGATCGTCACTAGTTTTTTACCTCGTTAAGAGGTGTTTTTATTTGATAAAACTGAAACTTAAGAAGTTTTATACAAAAACCAGTTGCATTCATTAAATACCAGATAAAAGAGCTCATTTTGGATACCGGTCAGTATTGTCTTACCGTCTTAGCCAAATAAAACGAAAACTGGTTTAGTAAACTACCTTATACACAGTGATCGCTCCAAGCATTAAACTAATGGGATTTGGTTTTGAAACGATTAACAAATAAAAAATATCTTTCAAAATTTACAGAATACAAAACTTATACTTTATTAATTCATTCAAAAATGTCGAAGTTGTTTTTAAATACCTTTAAATGACATTTCAGAAATTAATTCTTAGGAACGGACACTGTTTATAAGTTATACTATACATTAATAGGAAATTATCACAATATCGCACACAGCAAAAAGCGCGACCAAAATCACTATGGACGGCAGTCCATGTAGTGACGAAGCGCACCAGGAGAGTGTGCGAAGGCGACTACTATATATACACGAAGAAATGAAAATCTACTGTGATGGTCCGATCATAATGAATAATACACCTATCGAAAGGTATTGCGAAAACTAACAGGATTGCATACCAAGACTTTAAGAAAATCAATTGGCTTGGGAGAGAGAGCGGTGAAAGTGAAAAAGTGAAAATTTCGAAATTTGGAGCTGTTGGGGCCGGTGGGGATAAAGGCCCCCTCTCAATATTTTAGTTGTATTCCTTTTGAAAATACCCGTCGAATGAGGGGTCATTTGTCAAAATCCGACTCTCCGTTCAAAAGTTATAGCCAAAATAAGATTTTCTTCTTCTTCCCAAAATGAAAATTTAATTCTGTTTGTCAGTTTGTCCACTTGTCCACTTGTCCACTTGTCCACTTGTCCAAAATATGTTTTTTAAGTTCTGAAAATTTGATATGACGTTCATCACATCGATATTAAAAACTTTTGTTCTACCACTTTTGGAAAAACCCGCTAGTTTAGCGGGAAAACAGCTATAAATAGCTAAAATTCGGAAAGCCGTAACTTCTATACTACTCTATATACTATAGCTACAGACTTGTGCTGCATCTCGTTTGAAAGGTATTTTTAAATGCTATAAACGCCTTCTATATGCAATTTGTGTAAATGTAATAGTTAAAAAGATATGAACAAAAGAAAATTTGTTAAAACTTTTTTTTTAGCTTTTTTTTAATTTTCTCAAAAACGGCTCTAACGATTTTCCTTACAACTTCAAACTGTATAGCCCTTGAGATTCCTTAAATTTTGGTATATATCATGTTTATGTAAAAAATCGCGTTTAAAAGTTATTCAGAAACGAAAATAGCCACTTTTGCCAGCTCAGAACAACTAACGCTCCCTGAGTATTGAATTTTGTGGGAGGGTATCCGAACTGTATTTTAGGGTCATGGAATCAGTAAATTTGCACTTAAGAGTTCCATATAGGAATCTTTTGTTCTACGACTTTTGGAAAAAGCCGCTACTTTAGCGGGAAAAAGCTAAAAATAGCTCAATTTCGTTAGTTTGTAAGTTCTACACTACTAAAGGTACAGACATGTGCTATACCTCGATTAAAAGGTATTTTGAAATACTTCAACGCATTTTTAACTTAATTTGTTAAAATACAATAGTTTAAAAATTATGATTGACCAATTTAAATTTAAATGTATATATTAGCTCCTATGAGAGCAAATGTAAACAAACAAAAACTTCTGATATCAAATAAAAACACCTCTTAACGAGGTAAAAAACTAGTGACGACCGCACCTTCAACATACAAAAGTTTTGATATCAACATTTGTGACGAAAAATTATTACACTCGTCATTAAATAGACTTTCTAATATTTTCTCATTCGGCACGCTGCAATAGTAAATGCCTGTAAAGGGAAAAGGAATAGTTTGCTAGGGCGGGCCGAATGAGAAAAGATTAGAAAGTCTATTTAATGACGAGTGTAATAATTTTTCGTCACAAATGTTGATATCAAAACTTTTGTATGTTGAAGGTGCGGTCGTCACTAGTTTTTTACCTCGTTAAGAGGTGTTTTTATTTGATAAATATTAACACTGTGAATAAAAGACTTGCATGTATCGCGATGCAAACGGAAAAATACTTCTAAATACTGTATAGCACATAAAAATAAGAAGGCCGGCCGAAAATCAAAATAGCCCGCGTTTCTCTTAATATAAAGCATTAAATTTATAAATGTTTAATTAAAAAGTTTTATTGAGTTCTCTTTTAACTCTGCCTTTATATAATACATTTATAACATTTTTAATGTAGAGAATATGGATTTGAAATTATCAAATCAGATTACCAGTTAAAAACAATAATAATAATATTTAAAATACGGATATTTAAAAAAAAATTACCTTGTGTTTACTTTAATTGCGCCGTTTTTCTCTATGTGTACGTGTATGGTTGTGAGTTTTGTATAAAATAGACGTCTGTTTCAGGCGCGAGGCTCAGTTTATTTGACGTTTGCGATATAATGAAGACAATCTTTGTAAGTTTGTATTATTTGACGAGCGAATATTTAATCCATCCCCAAACTGTAATTTCAGATATTAATGTTCTTAGTGCTGCTGGCCGTGAGCCTGGCAGAATCTGCTCCCACCGCAGGCAACGATCCTACTGTTTCTATATTGCGCTACACTAATGATCAGGACTTGGAAAATATTCAACGGGATATCATTGCGCAATACGAACGGTTCGGAGGAACCACCCAAGTGCATAAACCGCTGACGGCCAGTATCATTAACCCAGCCAGCCTAAGGATTAATATTTAATGCTCTCCGAAAATAAATCGATCTTTTTAAAAGTTTTTAAGTTCCCACTGATAAGGCAGAGCGCCTTGGGCTACTTGGGATTTACCAAACGACAAAAGCTTTAGTCTGCTCCCGACACTCGGCGCGTTCGCAGAGCGTCCGAGATGGATCGCACTGTACACCTGTATTTGATAATAATTTTCGGGCTCTGGTGCTTGACCCTGACTTACTCCCAGCGGTCTCCATTCCCTCCACCACCGCCAGGCCGAGCTCCACTTCTCGAGCAAACTGCTATTCGCTTTCCTGTGGAACGTGATATACTCTTCCCGGACTTTGATGCTAGGCCAGACCAGGCGGGGGAGAAGATGTGGTTTCGCATAAGCGACTTTCAGTTTGACCGGGAGGAGAACCTGCCCCAGCCCAAGGCCAGGCACCACCCCCCGCCACCAAGGCCAGGCCAGCCCTTTCCACCGCCCCCCGGGGGCTTTAAAAAGAAGAATATCAAGCGACGCCGCATCTGTGAGCAAAGTAAGTTATCTGGGGCTTCGACCTGTGCGTCCGTGAGTCATTGCCTGAGTTTGTCCCCAAGAATACTCCGAGTACGTAGAGCGCATCTTCCCAAATGACACGGCTGTGGCCGCTGATGCCAATGACGCAGAGTTCGATGGGCGAGTACTAGCCAGGCCCGGTGAATACCCCCACATGGTATGGACATCGGAAGTTGATAAAGCACAGCTGTGGGCCTAACGCAAACCCGACGAATCTGTTTTCGCAGGCAGCCGTGGGCTTCGAAGCTGACGCAGATCGAGTCGAGTACAAATGTGGCGGCAGCCTGATAAGCGAGAACTTCGTACTTACCGCCGCCCATTGTACTTCCATATATGAGTGAGCATTCTAATAAGGCCCGTGACCTGTGACTATACCTTTTTTCCCAGGGCGGCCCCCAAATGGGTGCGCATTGGGGACCTCAACCTGGTCGTCGAGGAACGCTCGGTAGAAGCTCAACTGATTCGGATAGAGAAAATAATCACGTACCCAAGTTACGACAAGGGGAAATACTACGACGACATAGCCCTGCTGAAGCTTGAAAGGGAAGTGGAGTGAGTGCCCACCAAAATAATGGTATTGGTATCAACCACTAATTTTTCAAAAACGATCTCGTAGACTAACGGAATACGTGCGACCAATACGTCTGTGGGTCCTCCCAGAGCTGCCAACGACGATTGCCTTTGCAATGGGGTATGGGGCCACGAGCTTCGCCAAGGCCATGACGAACCGACTGACTAATCTTAACCTGACCATAGTACCGAACGCTGAGTGCAATACCGAGCTGCCGCCAATTGCCGAGACACCTAACGGAGTTCTGGAAAGCCAGATCTGCGCCCAGGATTATATTCTCAACAGAGACACCTGCCAGGGGGACTCGGGGGGTCCGCTGCAACTGAATCTGCCTGGACGTCGTCGACGGCATAGAATACACTACCACCTAATTGGTGTTACCTCTTACGGTGTGTTCTGCCGCAGTAGTTATCCGTCAGTTTACACCCGTGTATCGTCCTACTTAGACTGGATTGAACGTACTGTTTGGACTTAAAATGTAGATAAGTTATCATACCGAGACGAGACGAGGGCTGTGGCGCATTGCGTTAGTTGGTGGCCCGCGAATAATGCGATTGAGGTTCGAGTCCACTCTGAGGCGAAGTGGTTTTATTTTTATCTTCATTTTTTTTTTTTTACTTTGTTTTTTTAGTAATTTTTTTTGTTTTTTATTTTTTTGGTTTGTTTTTAATTTTGTAAGTTCTAAAAGCAGAAGCATTTTGAGCAAATCTTTTAAATTCATTACTTTTGAATTAAAAGTTTATGAAATACGCATCCGAGTTTACTTTTATAATTTTATTTAATTTTTAATTTTTATTGAAGTATACAATTTAAATGCAATTCAGGGACTAAAAATAACAATAATTTTAATTTTTAAACAAAAAAGCAAGCACACAATCCCTAGAAAGAAATGATTTACACCGAAATAATTCAATCCTTTAATGGTCTTTATCATTCTTTCAATTTTAAAAATTTATATTAAGTGAACAATGTTTAAAAAAAAAAAATTACTTTAAAAAAAATGTTGTTTTCAATCGGAGTTGAACTCGGTCCGACAAGATTCGCAGTTGAGCGACTACACCCCTAGCCCACAGTACCTTGTTTAGAGACGTCAGACAGATGCGACATTGAGCCTATTTCGCAGTAGAGCAAACGAAAGTGCACACTAACACAACCAAAGAATCTAACACGGACAACGCACACTAGGAAAATTATAAATCCACTTTCTGAATCCACACCAAAAATTTTGCCGTACATTCAGTTTTATGGGCGTTACACCTCTTAGTGTTTATATTCTCTTTGGTAATACTCTAGTTTACGGTCCTCACCCCCAAAATTCGCGAAAAAATTATCCTCGACGAACCGCGAATTCTTAAGAATTTATATGAAGAAATATAGGCGCGGACTACCATGGTTCTTTCGGAATGGAATTTTAAAGTTACGTGTTTCGCTATAAAAATAAAGTAGCCTTCTCTATGATTTTGAGTGCTTTGCTATAAAAAACATAAGAGCTTTTCATCCATTGTCAAAATAATCTAAGTTCAGAAAAATTCGACCAAAATGTGAAATTGTTTTTATAGGGGGACTTTATCTGTTCGAGAAATGTTAGCCGGCACTCGAGAAACCGGCGGGCGGGTTTCTCGAGTCCCTATTAAGTCCCTAATAGCTATCTGTCGGAAAAACATAAAGACCAGATAAACTGTTCTCAAAAGCAAATCGGTTTTCTCGACTGCTTTAATTTATCTGAACGAGAAACAATTACAGAGTGCTGTTAACGCACAGAATTGTGCTGTAAAGCGCGAAAAATTGCGTGCTTCGATTATTTCATCAGCTGTTTGGGTAGAATTCAAAGGAAAAGAAACTCCAATATGTTTTTTATAGCAAGTCGTAGAAAAGCCAACTTTATTTTTATAGCAAAACACGCAACTTTGAAATTCGATTACAAGTAGACCATGGCAGTCCGCGCCTATATTTCTATATGTAAATTCTTAAGATTTCGCGAATTTTGGGGGTGAGAACCGTAAACTAGAGTATTACCAACTTACATATAATGAAACCAAATCAGGTGTTATGTGCTCGAAAAGCAGAAAGGTTACAAACTTTAAGTAACTGACCAAGGGTGGTAAGATTACACTAGTTTACAAAATAATATTCTTGGTGTGCTCCCCAGCAATTGATGGCAAATTCTGTTAGTGTTGGACCTCTAGACCACGAAAATAGCGTTAATTTTTTTTTCGATGGCACAGTTTTTTTTTAAAGATTTTTTAAAGTTCGAAATATTAAATTTCGGACTTTTTTCGAATTTCTTCTTATATCTCGGCAGATATCCACCCGATTGGGCCAGTTTTAGTTTTATTTTAAAGTCAATAGATCAGAGTTTAACTTTGCCATACAAATCAATATGATTGGATAAGTAATGGCAGCGCAGAAACTTGACAAAGATGAAAAATGTGTTTTTTGGTCGACTGTAAGTCGGCTGTATATAACGTAAAAACTCGAAATAAATCCGTTGAAAAATCATAATGGTTACAAACTTAAAGCTTACATCCTACCGAATAAAACAAGCCGGATATGGCCCAAATCCATGGAAAACTGGATTTATGGTGGATTTTTAAAGATAGGATTTTTTCACTTTTTTCGGTTGACAGAGTCCAAATTTAAGATTTATCATAGGCGGCGACATGTAAACAAAAATGAGTGGTGACGACAGCCGGGTCAAAAAAAAGCTAAATTTAAAAGCAAGAAAATTATAAAATAAATTTAAGTTCTGAAAATTCCTTTAAAACATAAAATTGCTTGCGTTATGACTGTGAATATTTTTAATTAAGTACTATCCATTTGGATAATTCATTCTTATGAAAAAAGTAACCTTAATTTCAAAAATTAAATTCACTTTAATAATTTTCTAGCTTTTAAATATCTGATTTAGCTATTTAGTGACCCGGCTGCCAACACCAATTATTTTTGTTTAAATTTAAATTTGGACTCTGTCAACCGAAAAAAGTGGAAAAATCCGAACTTTAAAAATCCACCATAAATCCGGTTTTCCATGGATTTGGTCCATATCCGGCTTGTTTTATTCGGTAGGATCTAAACTTTAAGTTTGTACCCATTATAATTTTCCAACGGATTTATTTCGAGTTTTTACGATATATACAGCCGACTTACAGTCGACCTAAAAACACATTTTTCATCTTTGTCGAGCTTCTGCGCTGCCATTACTTATCTAATCATATTGATCAGTATGGCAAAGTTAAACTCTGATCTATTGACTTTAAAATAAAACTAAAACTGGCCCAATCGAGTGGATATCTGCCGAGATATAAGAAGAAATTCGAAAAAAGGCAGAAATTTAACATTTCGAACTTTAAAAAATCTTAAAAAAAAAACTGTGCCATCGAAAAAAAAAATTAACGCTATTTTCGTGGTCTAGAGGTCCAACACTAACTGAATTTGCCATCAATTGCTGGGGAGCATTTCGGCTGTAAACTAGTGTTATCGACATAATCTACTTTTGAAAATATAATTAATAATTTATGTTTTACATTAACAGTTTTTATTTTATACGTTTAATTTTACTAAAAGCAATTTTTCTAAGGAGTCGCTCGAAAGGTTTGTTCTTATTTCTGTTAATACTAATTTAAGCGCAGAAAATGACCTTTCCACGCTTACTTGCATTGTTGGAACGCAGTGAACAACCATAGCCAGTAGATACAAGTTTGGGTAAAAGAATTTTTTTTTTGCCAGAACACCATAATATCGGTTTTTGGTTATACCCTGCAGGAAAAATGCGAACTAGTCTGAAAAACAACTAGTTAAATAACTAATATAAAGCAACCGGAATTTGTCTGAATGCATTTGGACTACACAGGGTCTAGAAAATTTGTGCTAGTCGAAAAAATGATTAATACAAAACTAGTAAAAAAGAAACTGGTCTCGGACTAGTACCTTTCTGACAAAAAAAAACCTTAAAAATATTTAATTGGTAGAACAAATACATGTTAGGGTCTAGTTAAAAGGCAACTGGAATTTAACTGGTTGCAAATGAAACACATATGATCCAAAAATATAGCCTAGGGTGTAAATGTCTTGGGAAATTTAACACTAAACAAATCAAACACTTGAGGTCCTCGGTTCAATCCCCGGTCTCTGTACATTTTTTTTTGCTTTTTGTTTGGTAGGTGATGCTTTAGTTTTATTTTAAACTTTGTTTAATCTGTCCGAGGCAATATATTTGTGAAAAATCACTGTTTTTGAATTATGTCACACTAAAATTCATAAACCTTGTTAGGGCATTACAAAATGTGATGCGTGTATGGCTCAATCAGTTAGTGTGTCTACAAATCCAAAGGTCCCGGGTTCAAGTCCTAGAGAGGGCAACTTGCCTCAAAAAAAGTATGTTTGATTTAATTCCATTTAATTATCATTTACTGTATTTGATTACATAATAATTATCAGAAATTCTCTAAGGACCGCGCCAATTGATTGGATACTAAATTAGGAGAGCGCCAAGTTAGGCATCGTCAAGTACTAGTGAAATTCAATCACTTGATGGTTTAGAGATTTATTTTTAGTTTTTTCGTGAAAATATTTTTTTGAGTGTAGTTTAACAGCTGTAACTATAAATTGGTTAACAGTAACTAGTGCAAAACTAGTAGCAAATGGACTAGTTGTTTCCGACGACAAGCATATGAAAAATGGACCACTTCGTTACAAGGAAATGGACATAACTTTAACTAGTTAACCTTCTTGACCCAACTAGTATATAAATAGTCCAAAACTGATTCCGTTTCCTGCAGGGTAGGTATCAATTTCACTACACACAAAAAAAAACTATATAAAATCAACTATTTAATAGTGAAAACTGCCCCAACCCATAAAAAATAGAAAATGCCCCAAAAAAAAGTAGATTTTTGTTTTTTTAAATTTATGTTTTTAATTTTTTTTATTTTTAATTTAATTTGTTATATTAATTTATATGGAAGTTATTTATAGACACTTACATTTCACAGATACTTAAACTTACAAATCAGGTTTTTTGCCTCCGCTGGGAATCGAACCGGGGCCGCAACCATCAGAGTCAAGCACTCTAACCACTAGGCCACAGAAGAATGCTTTTTGTAGAGGAAAATCTATAGACTTGAAATCAACATTTAACAAAAAAAAAAAAAGAAAAATATCATCTGCAAAAGCGGGATTTGAACTCACGACCCAGAGATTATGAGTCGAATAGTCCAACCCCCTAAGTCCAGAAAAATAGTTCACATACAATTTATAATCGTATTTTTAAAACCACAAAATATATGAAGGAAAAAAGTAGTTGTGTTACGATATTAATTGTGGTGTTACTATTTAATTCCCCAAAAATAAAACAACAAAATACACGCAAACAAATAAAATAGTTTTGCTACGATATTAATTGAGACGTTACTATTAATTTGCCAAATGAATAAAACAACAAAATACATGCAAATTTCGTAAATAGGTTTTCTACTATTTTAATTGTTGAATACTATTCAATGACCCAAAAAATAAAACAAAAAAATACATATATTACGTTATCACCTAGGGGGGGGAGGGGGTCAACCAAATAATTACTCCAACTTTTTTTTGTATGAAGAAATTATTACGTGGGGGTAGGGGGTCAAAAATCGCCAAAATTGTGATTACGTAATATAAGGACAGCCCCCTAGCATCCATTTCATCATCCGAGTTTTCAGCGTTCGAGTCAACTTCAATTAAATTAAGGAACTTGTCAATAGGGTTTCGGAATTTGAGGAACTCCTCGACGATGCCGGGAGAAACCTCCCTCGGAACCTTTTCACCATTATCCTATTTAAGAATTTATTTTTTTATTCAATACGCAAACCTACACTCAGAAAAAAATCGCCCTGAATTTTAGAAAATCGCCATACTTTGAAAATCGTCTTAAAATTTAGACAAAATTTTCAGAAATATTTTTCTAACAAATAAGAAAAATTTACCCTCATTAGATTAACTCGTCTCGTCATCCACTTTTAGAAAAATGTTCTATTTTTTAGAAATTTTTTTTTGAAGCTCAGAAAAAATTGCCTTACATCAGCGGTCGGCAGCGGCCTATTAAGTGAGCATAGGGTTATGTTCTGCCCACCCGCTGCTCGCTCACGTATACTGTAGAACAGCGGTCTGCACACACACTCTGATGATCTGCCCAGTGCAATTTACTCATACAAATATTAAACAAAATGTTTAAGTACGTACATCGTTTAGAAACATAAGTTGCGAAACGGGAATCAACAACATACACCGTCGGAGGGGAGTAATCGGCATAGTTCCCGATTCATCGATTTTTATTTTCTTCTTTTTATTCAACTCGGAATCTAAGAAAATTTTTTTTGTTTTTTAGAAACTTTTTAACGCGCTATTTGTGTACGAGTAAAAAAACCGCGAGTTCTTAAGAAGAAGAGGATCTGATTGTGTTGATACCATGGCTTGCAAGGTTCGGTCAACCTTTTCGAAGTGAAAAAACCTGTCACAAAAAACCCTATGACAACTGGGAGTGAGCTAACCCCTTAAAAGGGATTTTGCTTATTAGATGTTACGCTCAGTGCAAAACCCTTTTTTTCAGAGTTATTTCGGTTTCGGTTTCTACTGACTACTTTGCTCGGTCTGTTAAGGAAAACGGTCTTTTGTGAATGTATGAGTGTGTATGTGTGACCTGTTCAGTAATGCTTCAGTCGTAACATTGCTTTTTGATTATTAAAATTCAAAAGGGTAAGGAAAAATACGTAATGTGTACTTCCTAGAGCTGAATCTGTAAGATTAGCCCATTTACCATTAAATTCCAATATTCTACATATTTTAAATAATTTACGATTCCAAAACTCCACTTTTGGCATATCTTTCTTATGTAGTAATTAATAACCAAATCCACGTAAGGGGCTGTCCATATATTACGTAATCACCTAGGGGGGGGGGAGGGGGTCATTGAAGTGATTATGTTTGATTACATGGGGAGGGGGGGGTCTTGTACAATGATTACGTAATCATTTTATATTAATTTCTTTATTTAAAGAATTTATTTAAAAACTTTTTTCCTTTAATTATATCTACAAACTAGGGACCAAAAATAAGTGTTATTGTAAATTTTTCATACAAAAAAATCACGCATTGTAGTTTACAAATCCGTAATGATTTTTATTTTTTGATTTTTATAATAAAACTCAAAAAATAACTGTTATTTTTTGATTTTTATGAATAACAGTTATTCCCTTGACATTTTTGAAAAAATGAAATAATTAAAAAAAAACATGATTCCCGTGCTTTATATAACTTACTAAAAATTTGTTAAAAAAGGCAACCGTGCATATTTTATACCTATATTTTTTTTAAATTTATTTTACCCACAAAATCGCCATAAATCAAGTTTGAGTTTTATTTTTGATCACGACGAATAACTGTTATTTGCCAACTTTTATTATAAAACTCAAAAAATAACAGTTATTCCTTGAGTTTTACTTTACAAATCAGAAAATAACTGTTAAAGTGTGATTTTTAAAATAAAACTTATAACAGTTACGGTCCCTGCTACAAACTTAAATAGGAAAGCAGAGAAAAAATTTTTGTAGTGGCTGGGCGGCGAAAAAAAGAATGTTTAGTGGTTCAATCACACGAAGGACGCGAAGACCTGGAATGGCTTGACGAAGAGTATGTTGGGGATAATATCAGCGTAGACGAACCGAATGTGTCATACCAAACTTCATTTATAAACAATATTAAAGATTGGGTTGCATCTCCGTTTGAATCCACAGATTAAAACAAACAAAATTTTATTCTGGGGATTACGTAATCATTGGGGGGGGGGGGTTGTTTATTGAATGATTACGTTTGATCACCAGGGGGGGGAGGGGGTCAAAAATCACCAAAAACGTGATTACGTAATATATGGACAGCCCCTAATAAGAAGCGAATCTTATAAGCTGCAAGAAAAATTAGAGCTTTTTAACAGGTTAAACCTCCTTTAGCAGTTTCAAATTTTGTTTATGTAGCTTTAAATCAATTCCTAACTATTTAAGAATATCTTCACAACATTATTTGGTTTTATTCAAAATATTTCGAAAGATTTGAAGGAACGCGCGATCCATTTTGTAGCAATAGGCTTGGTTGGTATACTTTGAGCCATTTTTTATCTTAAGACTTATGGTACACTCATAAAAAAAAATCGAAGAATTTCCTTAAAATCTAGAAAATTCTTTCTTGAATTTTTGCCAAAGGCGACCTCACCTTTGTTTCAAGAAAGGGTTTTTTAGAAAGCCACCATAAAAACAAGAAAAAATATTTCTTAAAACAAGAAAGGCGATTCTTGTTTCAAAGGTGGTTTGTTTCTTGTTTTAAGAAATTAAATTTCTTGTTTCAAGAAAGGGTTTTTTAGAAAGGCACCTTTTAAACAAGAAAAATTCTTTCTTGTACAAATTTCCTTTCAAGAAATTGTATTTCTTGATTTAAGAAATTTTATTTCTTGATTTAAGAAATAATATTTCTTGAAAGGAAGTTTTATATTAACACTGAAACCCTAAAAATAAAATGTAAATTGGTTTTTTCTTTTGCATATTAAATTTATTTACATTTAAAAAATTTAACACTTAACATTTAAAAATTTTTAAATAACACATTTTTGACTCAAGAAAACATTATTATTACCCAAGGTCTGTTGAACTTCATATGACCTAAGGTGATCCATTTTCTTCGCCTTTCCTCATCTATAAAAAAAGAGTTATTGGGATATCAATGATTTGTTTTGAGATAAACAACTTTTTTGAAATAATGTAATGTTAATAATAGCCAAAATACAAACACGTTGGACAGACGACCGAGAGAGAGGAGCAAGACAGGTAGAAAATGAAGGGTTGAAAATCGAATTTCAGAGAGAGAGAGGCACGGGAGAGACACGTACATACATACATATATATTTACATACAGTCCTTTGCGCGAAGGGAGACCGAATGTAAGCAGGGCAGATCGTGTCAGTTTTAAGAAGGTGAAGAGAGAAACGTCGCACAGTGGCGCCTTTTGACTTTTTTTTGGTAATAAATCATAACTTTTGAACCAGTGAAGATAATTGAATTTTGTAAACGGCAAATGATAGATAATTGATCCACCTTTCAAATTATTGCTTTTTAATTAAGTACTATCCATTTGGATAATTCATTCTTATGAAAAAAGTAACCTTAATTTCAAAAATTAAATTCACTTTAATAATTTTCTAGCTTTTAAATATCTGATTTAGCTATTTAGTGACCCGGCTGCCAACACCAATTATTTTTGTTTAAATTTAAATTTGGACTCTGTCAACCGAAAAAAGTGGAAAAATCCGAACTTTAAAAATCCACCATAAATCCGGTTTTCCATGGATTTGGTCCATATCCGGCTTGTTTTATTCGGTAGGATCTAAACTTTAAGTTTGTACCCATTATAATTTTCCAACGGATTTATTTCGAGTTTTTACGATATATACAGCCGACTTACAGTCGACCTAAAAACACATTTTTCATCTTTGTCGAGCTTCTGCGCTGCCATTACTTATCTAATCATATTGATCAGTATGGCAAAGTTAAACTCTGATCTATTGACTTTAAAATAAAACTAAAACTGGCCCAATCGAGTGGATATCTGCCGAGATATAAGAAGAAATTCGAAAAAAGGCAGAAATTTAACATTTCGAACTTTAAAAAATCTTAAAAAAAAAACTGTGCCATCGAAAAAAAAATTAACGCTATTTTCGTGGTCTAGAGGTCCAACACTAACTGAATTTGCCATCAATTGCTGGGGAGCATTTCGGCTGTAAACTAGTGTTATCGACATAATCTACTTTTGAAAATATAATTAATAATTTATGTTTTACATTAACAGTTTTTATTTTATACGTTTAATTTTACTAAAAGCAATTTTTCTAAGGAGTCGCTCGAAAGGTTTGTTCTTATTTCTGTTAATACTAATTTAAGCGCAGAAAATGACCTTTCCACGCTTACTTGCATTGTTGGAACGCAGTGAACAACCATAGCCAGTAGATACAAGTTTGGGTAAAAGAATTTTTTTTTTGCCAGAACACCATAATATCGGTTTTTGGTTATACCCTGCAGGAAAAATGCGAACTAGTCTGAAAAACAACTAGTTAAATAACTAATATAAAGCAACCGGAATTTGTCTGAATGCATTTGGACTACACAGGGTCTAGAAAATTTGTGCTAGTCGAAAAAATGATTAATACAAAACTAGTAAAAAAGAAACTGGTCTCGGACTAGTACCTTTCTGACAAAAAAAACCTTAAAAATATTTAATTGGTAGAACAAATACATGTTAGGGTCTAGTTAAAAGGCAACTGGAATTTAACTGGTTGCAAATGAAACACATATGATCCAAAAATATAGCCTAGGGTGTAAATGTCTTGGGAAATTTAACACTAAACAAATCAAACACTTGAGGTCCTCGGTTCAATCCCCGGTCTCTGTACATTTTTTTTTGCTTTTTGTTTGGTAGGTGATGCTTTAGTTTTATTTTAAACTTTGTTTAATCTGTCCGAGGCAATATATTTGTGAAAAATCACTGTTTTTGAATTATGTCACACTAAAATTCATAAACCTTGTTAGGGCATTACAAAATGTGATGCGTGTATGGCTCAATCAGTTAGTGTGTCTACAAATCCAAAGGTCCCGGGTTCAAGTCCTAGAGAGGGCAACTTGCCTCAAAAAAAGTATGTTTGATTTAATTCCATTTAATTATCATTTACTGTATTTGATTACATAATAATTATCAGAAATTCTCTAAGGACCGCGCCAATTGATTGGATACTAAATTAGGAGAGCGCCAAGTTAGGCATCGTCAAGTACTAGTGAAATTCAATCACTTGATGGTTTAGAGATTTATTTTTAGTTTTTTCGTGAAAATATTTTTTTGAGTGTAGTTTAACAGCTGTAACTATAAATTGGTTAACAGTAACTAGTGCAAAACTAGTAGCAAATGGACTAGTTGTTTCCGACGACAAGCATATGAAAAATGGACCACTTCGTTACAAGGAAATGGACATAACTTTAACTAGTTAACCTTCTTGACCCAACTAGTATATAAATAGTCCAAAACTGATTCCGTTTCCTGCAGGGTAGGTATCAATTTCACTACACACAAAAAAAAACTATATAAAATCAACTATTTAATAGTGAAAACTGCCCCAACCCATAAAAAATAGAAAATGCCCCAAAAAATAGTAGATTTTTGTTTTTTTAAATTTATGTTTTTAATTTTTTTTATTTTTAATTTAATTTGTTATATTAATTTATATGGAAGTTATTTATAGACACTTACATTTCACAGATACTTAAACTTACAAATCAGGTTTTTTGCCTCCGCTGGGAATCGAACCGGGGCCGCAACCATCAGAGTCAAGCACTCTAACCACTAGGCCACAGAAGAATGCTTTTTGTAGAGGAAAATCTATAGACTTGAAATCAACATTTAACAAAAAAAAAAAAAGAAAAATATCATCTGCAAAAGCGGGATTTGAACTCACGACCCAGAGATTATGAGTCGAATAGTCCAACCCCCTAAGTCCAGAAAAATAGTTCACATACAATTTATAATCGTATTTTTAAAACCACAAAATATATGAAGGAAAAAAGTAGTTGTGTTACGATATTAATTGTGGTGTTACTATTTAATTCCCCAAAAATAAAACAACAAAATACACGCAAACAAATAAAATAGTTTTGCTACGATATTAATTGAGACGTTACTATTAATTTGCCAAATGAATAAAACAACAAAATACATGCAAATTTCGTAAATAGGTTTTCTACTATTTTAATTGTTGAATACTATTCAATGACCCAAAAAATAAAACAAAAAAATACATATATTACGTTATCACCTAGGGGGGGAGGGGGTCAACCAAATAATTACTCCAACTTTTTTTTGTATGAAGAAATTATTACGTGGGGGTAGGGGGTCAAAAATCGCCAAAATTGTGATTACGTAATATAAGGACAGCCCCCTAGCATCCATTTCATCATCCGAGTTTTCAGCGTTCGAGTCAACTTCAATTAAATTAAGGAACTTGTCAATAGGGTTTCGGAATTTGAGGAACTCCTCGACGATGCCGGGAGAAACCTCCCTCGGAACCTTTTCACCATTATCCTATTTAAGAATTTATTTTTTTATTCAATACGCAAACCTACACTCAGAAAAAAATCGCCCTGAATTTTAGAAAATCGCCATACTTTGAAAATCGTCTTAAAATTTAGACAAAATTTTCAGAAATATTTTTCTAACAAATAAGAAAAATTTACCCTCATTAGATTAACTCGTCTCGTCATCCACTTTTAGAAAAATGTTCTATTTTTTAGAAATTTTTTTTTGAAGCTCAGAAAAAATTGCCTTACATCAGCGGTCGGCAGCGGCCTATTAAGTGAGCATAGGGTTATGTTCTGCCCACCCGCTGCTCGCTCACGTATACTGTAGAACAGCGGTCTGCACACACACTCTGATGATCTGCCCAGTGCAATTTACTCATACAAATATTAAACAAAATGTTTAAGTACGTACATCGTTTAGAAACATAAGTTGCGAAACGGGAATCAACAACATACACCGTCGGAGGGGAGTAATCGGCATAGTTCCCGATTCATCGATTTTTATTTTCTTCTTTTTATTCAACTCGGAATCTAAGAAAATTTTTTTTGTTTTTTAGAAACTTTTTAACGCGCTATTTGTGTACGAGTAAAAAAACCGCGAGTTCTTAAGAAGAAGAGGATCTGATTGTGTTGATACCATGGCTTGCAAGGTTCGGTCAACCTTTTCGAAGTGAAAAAACCTGTCACAAAAAACCCTATGACAACTGGGAGTGAGCTAACCCCTTAAAAGGGATTTTGCTTATTAGATGTTACGCTCAGTGCAAAACCCTTTTTTTCAGAGTTATTTCGGTTTCGGTTTCTACTGACTACTTTGCTCGGTCTGTTAAGGAAAACGGTCTTTTGTGAATGTATGAGTGTGTATGTGTGACCTGTTCAGTAATGCTTCAGTCGTAACATTGCTTTTTGATTATTAAAATTCAAAAGGGTAAGGAAAAATACGTAATGTGTACTTCCTAGAGCTGAATCTGTAAGATTAGCCCATTTACCATTAAATTCCAATATTCTACATATTTTAAATAATTTACGATTCCAAAACTCCACTTTTGGCATATCTTTCTTATGTAGTAATTAATAACCAAATCCACGTAAGGGGCTGTCCATATATTACGTAATCACCTAGGGGGGGGGAGGGGGTCATTGAAGTGATTATGTTTGATTACATGGGGAGGGGGGGGTCTTGTACAATGATTACGTAATCATTTTATATTAATTTCTTTATTTAAAGAATTTATTTAAAAACTTTTTTCCTTTAATTATATCTACAAACTAGGGACCAAAAATAAGTGTTATTGTAAATTTTTCATACAAAAAAATCACGCATTGTAGTTTACAAATCCGTAATGATTTTTATTTTTTGATTTTTATAATAAAACTCAAAAAATAACTGTTATTTTTTGATTTTTATGAATAACAGTTATTCCCTTGACATTTTTGAAAAAATGAAATAATTAAAAAAAAACATGATTCCCGTGCTTTATATAACTTACTAAAAATTTGTTAAAAAAGGCAACCGTGCATATTTTATACCTATATTTTTTTTAAATTTATTTTACCCACAAAATCGCCATAAATCAAGTTTGAGTTTTATTTTTGATCACGACGAATAACTGTTATTTGCCAACTTTTATTATAAAACTCAAAAAATAACAGTTATTCCTTGAGTTTTACTTTACAAATCAGAAAATAACTGTTAAAGTGTGATTTTTAAAATAAAACTTATAACAGTTACGGTCCCTGCTACAAACTTAAATAGGAAAGCAGAGAAAAAATTTTTGTAGTGGCTGGGCGGCGAAAAAAAGAATGTTTAGTGGTTCAATCACACGAAGGACGCGAAGACCTGGAATGGCTTGACGAAGAGTATGTTGGGGATAATATCAGCGTAGACGAACCGAATGTGTCATACCAAACTTCATTTATAAACAATATTAAAGATTGGGTTGCATCTCCGTTTGAATCCACAGATTAAAACAAACAAAATTTTATTCTGGGGATTACGTAATCATTGGGGGGGGGGGGTTGTTTATTGAATGATTACGTTTGATCACCAGGGGGGGGAGGGGGTCAAAAATCACCAAAAACGTGATTACGTAATATATGGACAGCCCCTAATAAGAAGCGAATCTTATAAGCTGCAAGAAAAATTAGAGCTTTTTAACAGGTTAAACCTCCTTTAGCAGTTTCAAATTTTGTTTATGTAGCTTTAAATCAATTCCTAACTATTTAAGAATATCTTCACAACATTATTTGGTTTTATTCAAAATATTTCGAAAGATTTGAAGGAACGCGCGATCCATTTTGTAGCAATAGGCTTGGTTGGTATACTTTGAGCCATTTTTTATCTTAAGACTTATGGTACACTCATAAAAAAAAATCGAAGAATTTCCTTAAAATCTAGAAAATTCTTTCTTGAATTTTTGCCAAAGGCGACCTCACCTTTGTTTCAAGAAAGGGTTTTTTAGAAAGCCACCATAAAAACAAGAAAAAATATTTCTTAAAACAAGAAAGGCGATTCTTGTTTCAAAGGTGGTTTGTTTCTTGTTTTAAGAAATTAAATTTCTTGTTTCAAGAAAGGGTTTTTTAGAAAGGCACCTTTTAAACAAGAAAAATTCTTTCTTGTACAAATTTCCTTTCAAGAAATTGTATTTCTTGATTTAAGAAATTTTATTTCTTGAAAGGAAGTTTTATATTAACACTGAAACCCTTAAAAATAAAATGTAACTTGGTTTTTTCTTTTGCATATTATATTTATTTACATTTAAAACATATAACACTTAACATTTAAACATTTTTAAATAACACATTTTTGACTCAAGAAAACATTATTATTACCCAAGGTCTGTTGAACTTCATATGACCTAAGGTGATCCATTTTCTTCGCCTTTCCTCATCTATAAAAAAAGAGTTATTGGGATATCAATGATTTGTTTTTAGATAAACAACTTTTTTGAAATAATGTAATGTTAATAATAGCCAAAATACAAACACGTTGGACAGACGACCGAGAGAGAGGAGCAAGACAGGTAGAAAATGAAGGGTTGAAAATCGAATTTCAGAGAGAGAGAGGCACTGGAGAGACACGTACATACATACATATATATTTACATACAGTCCTTTGCGCGAAGGGAGACCGAATGTAAGCAGGGCAGATCGTGTCAGTTTTAAGAAGGAGAAGAGAGAAACGTCGCGACGCGTAGGTCAAGCGAGCGAGAGAGAGGAGCAGAATGTGAAAGGGTTGAAAATCGGGTTTCAGATCGGGTGAGCCGCGTACATGCATACATAAGTATGTCAAACAAATACAACATATTTTTCTTACCTTAGAAGGTTTTAACACAAAATTACAAACAAATTATTTCGCTGATGCAACTGCAGGTATTTTCACTCTGAAAAATAAATAAAATGCGAGTAATAAGATAAAGTTATTATAGAACTGTACACCCACAAATTTATGTACAAATGTATGTATGTACGTAGCTCTTAGCTAAAAAACAATTCACCTAAATTGGTATACGCTTGGTAAAGAGATTTGAAATGTATCCTTTAATTACATACATACAATTGTACGCCCGCTATACAAAAAATTATATACATATTTACATACCTTTGAATATTCGGAAAAAGGCTTCACGTTCATCACTCACGAATTTCTTTTATAACTGACGCTCGGGGGATCAGAGAAGTCGGTAGCCGGGTAGTAGTCGGGCCGAGTAGGCCCTTCGTCCCACTTCGTTTTTCTTGTCGTTAACATTCGGCAGCCGAAGAAAGTCAATGGCTACTTTCCTATATTCTAGGGTCATTTCATTCATATATTCAAAGGTGATTTTGTCCTTAAATACGTACAAAAATGTTTTGGCTGCGACGGCAAAACAAACATATGAGATTTTCATTTTTCTATTTTTAAGAAAAATTCTTTCTTGAATTTTTTCCATCAAGAAAGGTTTTCTGTATTCAAAGGACAATTTTCTAATAACAAGAAATTTTTTTTCTATTTTCAAAGGTATTTTTTTCTATTCAATGGCGAGATTTCCAAAATTTAGAAATTAATTTTTATGAGTGTAGTTCTCATTTATTCTTATGGTATAGCTCATTTGAAAGGTAATTCGTTTCTTTATGGCATTTCTTATTAAAGATAGTTCCTTATATAGTCAATAAATATATTGAAGCAAACAAAAAAATAGCACCTTACCTAAATTCAGAATACAATTTTATATATGTACATTTATATGTACATTGTACAATGCAATTTTATAATTGTCTTGATTTCCTATGTAAAATTTATGCACATATCACAGCAGGCCTATACTTTTTCCTTTCGAGAGAAAACCCATTTTTTTGACTTTTATTTAACAGTAGTCTTTCAGAAACCCTTTTAGGTGACTGTTAACTTAAAAGGGTCTCACCGAGTGGTTATTGAAAGACCGATTGCTTTGTTCGGTTGAGCCGAACGGTCGGACCGAAACCGACAAGCAAAACTAAAAAAGGGTTCCGCTCAGAGAGAGAGTTTGTGAGCAACATTTTTTTCGGTTTTGTCGAGATTAAACTGCCTTAGGAAAATCGGTTGACAGTTATTTGCAAGCTCTGGTTGATACTTTCTCTACTTAGCTATGTATATTCTATGGCGCTTAAAAAGTTTAATGGTATAGTTCTTTTTTCTAGGATTTTTCATTGACCATGATTTTTTTGTCACAAAAAAAATAAATAATGATTATTCACGGTCCCTGGTTTATCTGATTAACGGGTTTTTGATAGTCGAAGCGATCGATTGTTATACCCGTTACTCGTAAAGTAAAAGGGAATATTGTATTCGTGCAAAAGTATGTAACAGGGAGAAGGAAGCGTTTCCGACCCTATCAAGTACATACAGGGGTGGTCAAAAGTATTTTCACAAATGTTAATGTTAACTGTACTTATATTTTGAACTTATAATATAAACTTTTGGCACCTATAGAAAGAGCACTTCAATTCCGTTTAAATGACACAAAAATTTTCTTAACCCATTAAGACCCCTTTGAAAAGTGATCAAATTTTGCGAAAGTCAAATTTTCATCTTTTTTCCTGGGGCTTAAAACATAAATGTTTTGATGCAAAGTTGTTCCGCAATCTAAATTAATAATAACTGCAAAAAAAAAATTTTCAAAATATTTTTCCTTGTATTTTTTATGATTTTTTGAATGGAAACCTCTCAGTAAAATTTTGTATGAAAAGGAAGAAAAAGCGGCAAAAATAGCTATTTTCAAAAAATCATAAAATACAAGGAAAAATATTTTGAAATTTTTTTTTTTGCAGTTATTATTTATTTTGATTGGGGAACAACTTTGCATGAAAACATTTTCGTTTTAAGCCCCAGAGAAAAAGTTGAAAATTTGACTTTCAAAAAAAATTGTATAATTTGCCCACTTTTCCAAGAGTGCTTAATGGGTTAAGAAAATTTTTGTGTCATTTAAACGGAATTGAAGTGCTCTTTCCAAAGGTGCCAAAATGTTTATATTATAAGTTCAAAATATGAGTACAGTTAACATTCAAATTTGTGAAAATACTTTTGACTAGGGTTGTATATTCTTGATCAGGGTCAATAGCCGAGTCGATATAGCCAAGTCCGTCTGTCCGTCTGTCTGTCCTACTGTCTGTCCGTCTTTCCGTCTGTCTGTCTGTCCGTATGAACGCTGAGATCTCGGAAACTACAAAAGCTAGAAGGTTGAGATTTCCCACACATATTCTTGGGCTTCTTACGCAGCGCAAGTTTATTTTAGCCGAGAGCCACGCCCGCTCTAACGCCCACAATCGCCCACTAACGATTTTAAAATGTGTCTGGCGCCCATACCTTTAAGATTTCCGAGAAGTATAAATGCAATTTTGTTGTGTATATTTATACCTATCAAAGTGCAAAAGACATTTTTCATATCGGATCATAAATTAAAAAGATATGCGCAATCAAAAAAAGGTTATATATCCATCTCCCTCACACTCCCTTTAGCCGAGTAACGGGTATTAGATAGTCGGGACACCAACCCGACTATAGCGTTCTCTCTTGTTTTTTATTGCGAATGTGAAGTTTTATAAGATAGTAATTGAAACTATTTTGTAAAGTTAGATTTATTATAAAGTTACATAAAATACACATTTTAAAAAGGCAAAAACAAAAACATATTTGGTTATTTTTCTGAAAATTAAATCAGTGCACTTAGACTTCATTGTTGGCATCATTAACATTTCGTCTTATGTCTTCATAGGAGGGCAGGTTCTGCAGATTATACAAAAAATATTGTAAACATTTTTTAATACATATTAGCTTTATCACCGAATCCACTTCAGAAAGTTTACATATGTAAGGTATGTAAGTTAAATGTACATATTAGTAGTTAACTTACGGATCGTGTGGGAGACAGTTTTTAGTATTTTTAATGACGTGACTTAAACTGTGTTATTTTTAAAGAACAATAAAGCAATATTTGTCGAAAAGCAACAAGTAATTTAACGAAGACTAGCGCAATGACCTACCTTCCAGTAATGGTCGTCCCAGTCCGGGAACATGCGCTTAAAAACGTTTGGCTCCTTGCCCTGGGGGACGCGGATGATGCTAACTGTGTCAAAGGAGCGAGCAGTGGGTTCCAATAAGATATACCGCTGTAAATTAAGAAAGAATGTGGAATAAGAAGCGGAACAGAGTGGGAGGTGTGTGAAAGATAACCTTAGCCATGTCTAGAATCTTCTGATTTTCCTCCTCAGAGGCGCCAGACCCGACCCACAGGTAGATCTCGTCCCCAGCATCCAGCAGCATGATGTCATCGGAGTCCAAGTCCTCCTGCTCGTACTTAGCCACTTCCTCAACCCGCACAAGTCCGGCAGAGCTCACTCGACAATGGAAGAGGCGCGACTCCAGCAGCGGAGCTCCGAGGTCGCCCAAGCTGCGATCGTACTGGCCCTCGCCGTTTAACTCATCCCAGAACTCTTCAGGCTCCGCACCCTCTTCCACCTGCTCAATCTCGACGTCCTCCCAGTAGATCGAGAAGCGATCAAGGGCCGCTTTTTTCTCAAAGACAGATGCACCTAAGCCGTTCCAAATGTAGATCTTGTGGGACTTGCCGGAAAGGAGGGCGAACGCGTCACCCGAGGCTAAGGATGAACTGTCGGCGGGTACCTCGCTGGCATGGATGTCGCTTTCGACGGTGCCCCGTATGCGGAACAGCTGCGCCGTCACCGGCAGGGCGGTGTATGATGTTAACAACTTTCCCTTGAAGATCTTGTAGAAGTGGCGCGGCTCATGATCCTGATTTGCCAACACAAGAAGTCCTACCTTGGAGCGTGCTACAGCTAGACCCTCGTTGAATGCGCGCTCCTCAACGGCGGCGGGGGCTTTTAATCCCTGCCACACATATGTGACCGAGCCTGTGTCTCCGTTGTTGGCCTCGTAGTTGTAAGTGAGAACATATGAACCGAATCCGAGAAGGGGAAGGCCTTCCTCAAAGGAAACGGTGTTGACCTGGATCTCATCAGAACCAGGCTTTGCAACGTACTGTGTGATGGTTTCAATGCTGTTCTGACCATGATCCGGCATAAAGCCGAAGGCACGACCGCCGCTTTTCTTAAGCTGAGTCATAACAGCGTCGATTTCGTCAACATCAAGAGATTCATCAGAACCGATGTCCAAGGCCGACCTAATGAGGCGAGTATGCGCCATTCCGACATCACGCCAAGTGGCAAAGTACTGCTTAAATGGTGCAGACTCGGCGCCCTCTACAATGCGGTGAATTTGGGTCCAGGCCGGATATTTCTTGCTGCGCAGGAACTCCTGTGCCTTGGACATAGCGTCCGTCTTTTCTTTCTGTGTGGCACCCTTTCCCACCCACACGAAGATGCCAGACCCGGTGTCCAGGATAAAGCATTCGCGAGTGTCCAGCATAGCCTGAGTGAGTGGTTTTTGGCTAATTGCGTCCACCTGGAGCTTGCCACTACCGTCGCTAACCTTGTAAAGGGAAACTGCTGCAGCGTCCGTCCTCTCAAACGCGCCGTCCTCGTCGGCGGTAGACTCCTCGGGCACCTGGTCAGCAGAACCCGATCCGAGTACGTCAAAGAACTGCTGCTTGTCGGAATCAGTGCTGAAATCGTCGATGATCTGCACACGGGCTCGTCCGTTGTGATCCTGGTCCCTGATCTGGTTCGCAGCACTGATGGCCTTCAGCTTCTCCACGCGCTTTGCCTGGGAGCCCACGAAGACATATATATCGCTCCCAGCATCCAAAATAAAGCAGTCGCCCTTGTTCATTGACGACACCGATAGGTTCACCTGTCGGACGCGCACGTTGCGCTTTCCTTTTACCTGGAAGAGTCGCTTTTCCCCCTGGGCATTGGTCTGCACGTGTTTGAAGCCTGTACCGACGCCGCCCTGCTCGTAGCGAATGCCTGCAACAATGTTAGTTTATAACGGGTTCACTAATTCGATGTGACTACTTCTACCGTTCTTGAAGTAGCCGAGGAACAACTGGGACTCGTGGTCCTGCACTTCCCGATGTTGGACAGGACCACCATTTAGCAAGTCATCCAACTGGACGGTAAGAATAGCTGCTGCTCCTGCCTCATCGGTAGAGGTCTCTGATCCCAGCCAAAAGTGAACATCCCAGGACAGTTTCTTGTCTTTTTGACTTTCAATTGTCTAAAATTAAAATACGCATTTTGAAATTTTCGTTTTATTACATCGATGGGAAGCACATTTGAGACCTAAAAGCCCCACAGCAGATCAAATATAATGGACGGAAGTTATAATTCTTAAATGAAAATTGTTCATTCGGTCTCAAAAATAGATTTTTTTAAAGTTTTGTATGGAAAATTTAATTTCTGTCACATTTTTTTTGACCTGTAAAGAACTTTTTAGAAATAAATGTGTATTTCCAAAAACTATTGTTGTAATGGGGAGCCGAGGAAGAACGCTTATATATTATATGTTCCATGTATACTTACATTAAGAACTATAAACGAATCCCCAGTGTAGAATTTGCCATAGTTATTTTTTGGATAGACAACGGGCTCGAAATTCTGGAAAGAGTCAAACACAAAACGATAGGGAATATTTAATCGACGACTTTTACTCTAAACATTTTCTGCAGAACACGCATGACGTTATAAGCAAACAAGAGAGAACGCTATAGTCGGGTTGGTGTCCCGACTATCTAATACCCGTCACTCGGCTAAAGGGAGTGCGAGGGAGATGGATATATAACATTTTTTTGATTCGATAGGTATAAAAACACAAATTTGCATTTAACCTTCTCGGAAATCTTTAAAGGTGTGGGCGTCAGACACTTTTTAAAATTGTTAGTGGGCGATAGTGGGCGTTAGAGGGGGCTTGGCTCTTGGCTGAAATAAACTTGCGCTGCGTAGGAAGCCCAAGAATATGTGTGGAAAATCTCAGCGTTCATACGGACGGACGGACGGACAGACGGACATGGCTATATCGACTCGGCTATTGACCCTGATCAAGAATATATGTACTGTATAGAATCGGAAACGCTTCCTTCTCCCTGTTACATACTTTTGCACGAATTCAATATACCCCTTTACTCTACGAGTAACGGGTATAGAAAGATTCCAATTCAATTTCAATTCGAACCTAATAAATTTCGACCATGTCCGAGTTAATTAACAAAATGTAAACATTTTTCGTATAGACCAGAGAAAAATAATATATTTAAGAACATATGGCAGCCACACAGCGATGTTTCAGTGAATAAAAGGAAATATCTGCTGAGCTGACGGCACGAGCCACTATGCCACCCCCGCTTTTTTTCTCCCCAGCCCTCTGGGCGCCACTGCATAAGCAGCGCATTCGTGCGTGGGCTGCGAACTCTTTCCAAGCGATGCTAGCAAGCGCCATCTATTTATACGCTTCTTCGAACTCGGACAGACTGAAATTAAACCCCAAAATATGACTCACCTCTATGCGCCAGATCTCCAGGCCAGGAGTGCGGCCGGCGTTGGCAAATGCCGGATTCATGACGCGTCTGCCGGGCTGCTTGCTGCTCTGGGCGCTGGGCTGAATCTGGCCGGTTTGCACGGGGAAAGCAGGACGGGCGTTGAGGGTTCCGGCCGAGCAGAAACTGGACGAGAGAGCTACCAACACAAACAGGCTGGAACAGACAAGCAAATAGTCAGTCTTTGCTTACTTGATATTCAATTATTAATTAATCTTGGATACTATACAGTGTGTACAGTGAAAGTCTGTCATCGAAAGAATGTACTGTCTTTTTTAGGTAATAAATAATTAAATATGTATGTATGTAAGTATATAGAATACTCATACTGAAGATCTCTTTTAAACTTATTACTACAGACTTTTGGTTGAAATAAATTTCGGTACTTCGATCGATGTAAGTTTCAACGATATTATTATAAGCGTATATTCTTACTTGACAGTTTACAAGTAGGAAAAACTGGAGAATTTATAATTTAATTTCTAATGGTAAAAATATTCCTATCACACAGAGCTTTGCTCTCTTTAATAAAGCTAATTAAACCTAAAGCGAACATTCGCCTGTGCTAATGTGATTCATGCCCATAAAAGGTCATAAAATAATAGACACACCAAAATTGTCACATGCGTTGAATGCGAACCCTGGAAATGTTACGGTCGCCTGCTGACTCATTCCATAGCACTTTTTACGCACTTACTCTACTTCAAATTAATTCTGTTGCAAACTGGCCTGAGCTATGTATTTAAAATGCACTTGTTGAGTGTGGTGAATCCTTGAACGTTTATCTCTATCGGAGCGTTCTGGACAGCGAACTGTTCACTTGCATTACCTAGAGATGACTGCCATGTCGGCGGCGCCTGGCGTAGCCATTTCACGTTTCTCCTCTTTCTTGGTCGGTGGCCGAGGGCGGGGAGGAGATCCCCGGGAGCTTTGTTTATTGTTGCGATAAATATAACAAGTTGCTTATAGCGTATACGCCCGATGTGTTCGAGTATACGTTATTATTTGTTTGCCTTTGTTTTTATCGACGCGTTTGTTTGCAGCTCAAACAGAGACGATTGTTCCTGCTGATTCCAGCTGAGAGTGTGTAGACTGTAATTAAGAGAATCATCAAGTTAGCAAAAGAGTTAAGAAGTAAAGACGATTAAATATGTATGTTTTGTATGTATGTATGTCAAGCGATGTTTACACTCTGATGAATAATAGCTCTCAAGAGCGCCCATTTGATGTACAGCCACCAAATAAACAAAGTCAAACTCTCCCAAACGTGTTTAAGCTACACTTCCTAATGGTTGTTTATTTTATGGATAACGCACTTATATTATGAAAACTGAATTTTAGTTCTACAGTTCATATCGATAGTTTGGTGCGTACTAAAATGTGTTCCTTTCTATAACCCCCATTTTGTATGATATCATATTCGTATCTACAGTTTTATGTTTGATCAGAGCACGCATGTTTTCGCATATTGTCATAAAGGTAATTTGTTTTGCGAGTTGGCTCGCCTGGGATGATATCACGATTGCTTGTGTCAAGCGTCAATCCCGTTTAGCCTTTCCCTGCAAGTGGGTCAAACCCCAAATAACACGAGAACGGAAGCTAGCTTCGGCAAACCGAGGTTTTAATACCCTTGCAAATTTCATATATGTAAATTTTACTATAATAGCATAAATAGCAATAGAAAGTAGGCGTTTTGATTTTTGACAATGTAAAAACAACATTTTAAGGGCCGGTTTCTCGAGTGCCGGCTAAAATTTCTCGAACAGATAAAGTCCCTGCTAAGGCATTTTGGCTTTCTCGAGCACCAATGTGAGAGCTAACTTTGACAGGGACTCGGAGTCCCTGTTAAGCGTTTTCGGCTCGATAGAATGACAGCTGATTTCCCAAAGCCAACTATGAAGATGAAACGAAATCACAGCTGACTTTTCCTTTGAATCATGCCATTTTTTGCCCTTCACAGCACAATTCTGTGCGTTAACAGCACTCTGTAATTGTTTCTCGTTCAGATAAATTAAAGCAGTCGAGAAAGCGGATTTGCTTTTACGAACAGTTTATCTGGTATTTAAGTTTTTCGAACAGATAGCTATCAGGGACTTTGACAGGGACTCGAGAAACCGGCCCTAAGTAGGCATATCTGCAAGGGTATATACACTTCGGCTGGCCGAAGTTAACTGCCTTTCTTGTTTTTACAATGTCAAAGATCAAAACGCCTACTTTCTACAAAGTTACAATGGTTTTTCTATTATTTTTTTGATTATTCCTATGAGAGCCATAAGATATAGTGGTCCGATCCGGCTCGTTCCGACATATGTACCCTGCAATAGAAAGAAGACTTTTGGGAAAGTTTCATCGCGATAGCTTTAAAACTGAGGGACTAGTTCGCATAGAAACGGACAGACGGACAGACGAACGCTGAATATGCATAATGTATAACAACGAAAGACTGCTTTGTTTTTTATTGTTTTATTAAATTATGCAGAAAGTAATGGAGGTCCCATGACGAAACTTTCAGAAGCCAACAAGAATTATGTATAGAACATAATGCTATTTTTTTTTATAAAGATTAAAAATGCCGATTTGCAGAAAACCGCGAATGAAATATTTTTTTTTAAGTTTGTAACGTATTTTGCATTGGAACCATTATGGCTGTTATTTTCGTCTTAAAGCTTGGCAAAAATAATAATTTTAGATTATTTTTATTTATTTTTTACCCCACGTAATTTAAAATTATAAATGAATTAAACAAAAAAATAGAATCGCCATATCTTCGCTTCTGTCAAATGGATTTTTTTTTAAACTTTTTTAAAAATCCTTTTTAAATGGTGTGATAGTATCATAAAAATTAGATATCGTTTTGAGACCATGAAGAAAATCTCGATACGTTTTACAAAGAATCACTCATAAGTAAAATATCATCATGATATTTGAGGCGCGCGGATGAACCAGGGCTGACGATATTTTAAATTATAAACATTTCTTGCTAACTTAAACTGAGTTTTCTCAGAAGAGGGCAGGCTAATTTTTTCAGAATTTGTAATTAACTATCTAAACCTTAAAAAAAAAAATTAAACGGCGATCTAGGGTGTAACACTATTTTACGTCCAAGAATATATAAAAAAACCCCAACTTTTTTGGACCACTTTTAAAAAATTAAAAAAAAAATAGTAATTATGCACTTAAAATTTGTATTTTTTTAATATTCTAAGAATTGGTTGCTCTTAAAATTTCAATCGATTTCTGTGAAACCCCCGTTAATAAAAATATATATACTTATCGGGTCGGGTCGTTCTTCACTGCGTTACAAACTTCTGAGCAAAATTGTAATACCTTCTGCTAGGGTATACAAAGAAAACCAGCTTTTTTTCTACATTAGTGACAAAGAACAGATTTATGTATTACCGTATAATACCTCATGCATTAAGTATGCACATGGACATTTCAAAGCTTTTGTTTTTTTCGCAGGTAGCCTTATGAATATGAACTACGCACAAATATGAAGACTCTTATGTATTATTTAAAAGATGGCAGCTACATAGCTCATCCATCACAATTAATAATGAGTTTGAAACCTGTGAACAAAGAGGATTCCGTGTATCTAAATTATTATTAGTATTATAAAATGTGCGGCTATAAAGTAAAATTTACAGGCGAACTTAAATTTAGCTATAGCTATGGGGCCTTAATCTAAGAGCTTGTAGAGAAATGTAATAAACTGGGTTTTACTAAATTAAGCTACCGAATAGAAAACAAACAAGAGAGAACGCTATAGTCGGGTGCCCCGACAATCAGATACCCGTTACTCAGCTAAATGGAGTGCGAGGGAGATGAAGACATAAAACTTTGAACGGGCTTTACTTTTTACCGAATGGTCCGATTTGAAAATTTTTTTTCTACATTTCGAAAGCTATTGATAAACATAAAGAAACAGCATTTTTACTTTTCCGAAATCTTTAAAGGTGTGGGCGCCAGACGCCTTTTAAAATCGTTTAGGGCGATTGCGGCCGTTAGAGGGGGCGTGGCGCTCGGCTGAAACAAACTTGCGCTGCGTAGGAAGTCCAAGAATATGTGTGGGTAATCCCAACTTTCTAGCTTTTGTAGTTTCCGAGATCTCAGCGTTTATACAGACAAACAAACGGACGGAGACACAGACGGACAGACAGACATGGCTATATCGACCGCAGAATGGAAAATATAATATATATACTCTAAGGGTCGGAAATGCTTCCTTCTAGTTGTTACATACTTTTGCATGAATACAATATACCCTTTTACTCTACGAGTAACGGATAAAAAATGTATACTTAATTTCATTCTTCAGTAAAGAGGGACGATCTTAGGAATTGTAACTAAATAATTGACTGTTCCACAGATTTGCTGTATATTTATTTGTTTATATGTATTTAGCAAGTTCCGTACCTTGTTTTCCATTAAAATCATTGGTTTCGACCTCAGTTCCATTTATATTTTTCACAATAATTGATAAGACAAATCAGCATCTAATTTAACAAAATGAGCTCAGCAAAATGATAACTGAAGATTTTGTTCTCTATTCATGATTGCACTTGTTTTTATGTAATCAGCCCTTACTTATATTAATTTTGCTTGTTTATTTTCACATTTTTTTTTACTATTTACATGCTTTAAATTACAGTGTTACACAAATGTTTTAAAACATTAGTACATAACTGGCTGACCCTATCTATAACATATGCATTGTGACAAAATACTAATATTTAAGGGGACGCACTTACTTGTGTTCCTATGTATGTGATCAGCGCGATTTCGGACGAACCCGGTCCGATTGATTGTTTGAAACAAACTGCGAGCAACAGACGGAAAGTGGTCTGTCCCAGACACTAAACGAAAGTCAAAGCTTGTCTTCGCTTTTATAACACTTTGCTCAAGCCTGAATTGCTCTCACGAGTGGAAGCGATCGCTCTCTGAGGTTGCTGAGTGATTGATAAGCAAAGCTTTGTCCCATAAGTAACGAAATTCAAAATAAAGTAAACACAAATTTTAAAAATTCCCAGAAATGTATGTTTGAATGTATACGATAGATTTATTCCTGCGTCGCAGTATTCTTACACATAGGTCAAGGCAGTGGTTTAGTAATCTGCAGCAGTATTTGACAAATAGTCGCGACGTCCTATGTTAGAAGCCTGCTTATTCTGGACGGCCTCCAGCTTTGGACACTCTGTGATACGATGACCCAGACCGCCACAATAGGTGCAACCATGGGAATCGCCCAAGTCCAGGTGCTGGTGCTCGGCCTCCGGCGCCAGCTCGTCCAAGAAATCGGGCACCTCCTGCTTGCCCTCGATGAGCAGATGCTTGAGGTCGAGCAATACAGACTGCTCGGTGATCTTGTTAATCAATGTGGTTGCTAAGCCCTTTGTGTTGGACCGACCTGTGCGGCCGATGCGATGCACATAGTTTTCGATATCGTCTGGCATGTCGTAGTTAATTACGTGCTGCACGTTGGGAAAGTCCAGGCCCTTCGAGGCCACGTCCGTGGCTACCAGCACATCTTTTTTGCCCACGCGGTACGCATCTACGGCCCGTGACCGTTCTTCCTGATCTTTTCCGCCGTGTATGGCCACCGCCTCCACACCTTTTAACAGCAGGTACTCATGTATGCAGTCCACGTCCTGTTTTTTCTCCGCAAAAATGAGCACGGGCGGCGCTGTCTTCTGTAGGCAGTCCAACAAATAAACCACCTTGGCTTCCTGTTTCACGTACTCAACCTGCTGGGTGACGTTCATTGACGCGGCACCTGCGCGACCAACATTAATAGTGACTGGCTTTACGAGAGCGGAGCGGGCAAAGTTCTGGATCTTTTTCGGCATGGTGGCGGAAAACAACAACGTCTGACGCTGTCCCTTGAAGAAGGAGAATATCGTACGAACGTCCTCTTCAAATCCCATGTCAATCATGCGATCAGCCTCGTCCATGCACAGGTAGCGACACATATCCAGCGTGAGGATCTTCTTGTCCAGCATGTCCATGAGGCGACCGGGTGTTGCCACAACAATATGTACTCCGCGCGATATTACATCCAGGGCTTCGCTGACCGGTAGCCCCCCCATAGCCAAACAGGAACGAACCTCAGGCATGCCGCACGCTTGGAGGTGCTTGCTGTAGTGTTGGATGATCTCATGGGTTTGCTTGGCCAGCTCGCGGGAAGGGCAGATGATCAACCCGTAGGGTCCCTCATTCCGCTCAAAGGGTAGGCTGAACTCCTGTTCTAGGGCAAACATGATGACAGGGAGCACGAAGACCAGAGTCTTGCCAGAGCCAGTGAAGGCTATGCCAATAAGGTCGCGTCCCGCCAGCACAGTGGGCAGACCTTGGACCTGGATTGGAGTGGGGGTTTTGATCCCCTTAGCCGCCAGGCCATTGAGAATTCCTTTTGGGAACTTCATTTCCCGAAAACTGCGGATTGGCGGGCTTGGGTTCTCGCCCTCCACGAGGATTCTCAACTGCTGGCGCACGGCTTGGCGCTCTTCCTCCGGCATGGCCCGAATGTAGCGTGGCGGACGCCATGAGGTCTTGATAGGTTCCTCGTATTGAATGCCCTTGGCCAACTCGGCCACACCCATAAGCGCCTTCTGCTGGGCAATGCTTTCCATGATCTTCTCCTCCTCGCGCAGCTGTTTTTCCACGGCGCTCAGCTTCTTTGCCTCCGCAATCTTTTTCAATTCGGTGTGTTGGTCCAGCAAACTTATATTGTACTTGCGTCCCCAAGTCTCTGCATCGTGAGCGCCCTGGGAGTCATCCTCGTTCTCGTTTTCGCTCGAGGACTTTGGCTGCGTCGTCTCCGACGCCAGCTGAACGATCCGGCCCAGCTTCATCATATGCTGCTTCTTCCGTTCTTTCACAGGCACGTACGGCACGTACTCCTCGTTGTCCTGGTCTCCGTCCTCTGAGGACTTTGAGGACCTCCGGTAGCGCTTAACCTGCGCCATATCAACCGATCCGTTTTTCTGTTTGGACCTGCTTCAAAACAAACACAAGACAAGGTGCGACCATTTTAAAATATCCAGCCATAAAAATACCAAAATATTCACAAACTCAGAAATCCAACATTATGAGGTAATTCCACTGCAACTTTGTATGGGCTTAAGGCGCGTTATAGTCCGTTCATACAGAGGGGGCTTTCGCTTCAGCGGTCATCTTCAGCTTCAGCGACTTTTTCTTTATAAGAAATTAATGTGCCAAAATGGGACGATTTTTTCTGTATTTATACGAGTTAAGGTGGAAAGGAAATGCATTGCACTGCAACGGCCCAAGAAAATATAAGAGTTCTTGGGATCAGAACCAAAGAGGCTTGCAACGGCTCGGAATTCGGAAATGATTTCATATTGCTATGCTTTTTTTAAAGGAATAATCAACATTCTTCTTGGCAAGACCTTGCCTCAAAGCATTATACGCATTTATACTCCTTACACAATTGGGTAAAATTACCCTCGATGGACCGCGATTTCTTAGGAATTTACGTGCAGAAGATTATCGGCGGAAATGCATGATTTTCTTGTAAAAGCATTTCAAAGTTCCGTGTTTTGCTATAAACCCAACGTATAATTTTCTAGGATTTTTAGGCGTTTTGTGACATTTTGCTTTAAAGAACAGGCCATATGTTCTTGTTGTCAAAATAATAAGCGTTCGAAAAAATTCGACAAAAATGTGAAATAAAACCTTTAATTTTTATATTTTTAAAGAAAATTGTATAAAAGGCTATACCAATAAGGCACGCATTGTATAATTCTAACCGCAATACATGTACTAAAGAAAATGTAAAGTGCTATGCGCTGCAGGCAAAAAATATTTATTTAAATTGCATATTTTGGTCATCCATGGTCGCTCAAGCTCTTAAGGAATCACGGTCCATCGAGGATATTTAATTCACGGTTGTAGGGTCTGGTTAGCTATAAAAACATTTTTTTTTTTAGTCGAGTTTTTTCGAACGCCTATTATTTTGACAGCAAACGGAAAGCCCATATGTTTTTTATAGCAAAATGTCACAAAACACCTTAAAATCCTAGAAAATGCAATTACAAGAGCACGTAAATTCCTAAGGGTAATTTTTTTGCGATTTTCGAGACACAGGCCCTTTTTTAGACAATTACCCAAAATTGTAAAGGGGCATACATCTCCCAAATTTGATGCTTAAAAAAGGAGTCCAGGTGTTAAATGGTAAATTTTAAAATTATAAGCTTAGGTCGACTTACGGGAGGTCCAGAATTTAATTTTCTTATATTTTGTTGTTGTTTTCCTCTGCCATAGCAGCCATTTGCGACACCTGCCAGGACTGGTGAATACCCTATTTAAATAGTGTGACTATGCTATTTTTGTTACCAAAAACTATCGATTGCTTGAGCGAACAATTTTCTTTATGTTCAATATATCGGCGTTTCGTTCGACACCAATCACCATTTTAGAAGAAAAAGTGAGCATTATCTGGTTTTAGCCCAGGTTTTAGGTAACGAAAACAGTACAGCCGTCGTCATGTCCATGTCGAAAACCACGAACACCTACAATCGGCAGAACTGGGAGGACGCCGAGTTCCCGATTCTGTGCCAGACTTGCCTGGGTGACAATCCGTACGTGAGGATGATCAAGGAGCGCTTTGGAAAGGAATGCAAGATTTGCACGCGTCCGTTCACCATATTTCGATGGTGTCCTGGCGCCCGGATGCGCTTTAAAAAGACGGAGATATGCCAAACATGTGCGCGCCTGAAGAACGTGTGTCAGACCTGCCTTCTGGATCTCGAGTACGGATTACCCATTCAGGTTCGCGACGCCGCCCTCAAAGTGGCAGACAATATGCCGCAGAGCGACGTCAACAAGGAGTACTACATCCAGAACATTGACGCCCAGCTGCAGGACGGAGATGGAACTGAGGCGGCCGGGGCAGTTGGCCGATCCCTCGCGGCTAACGAGATGCTTTCCAAGCTGGCGCGCACGGCGCCGTACTACAAGCGAAACAGGCCGCACATATGTTCCTTCTGGGTCAAGGGAGAGTGCAAGCGTGGCGAGGAGTGCCCCTACCGGCACGACAAACCCAACGAGCCTGACGACCCGCTGTGCGAGCAGAACATCAAGGACAGGTACTACGGACGAAACGACCCAGTTGCCGAGAAAATCATGAAGCGGGCAGCCTCGCTTCCTACCCTCGAGCCGCCGGAGGACCGCAATATAACCACTTTGTATGTGGGAAACCTCCCCGAGGAAATTACTGAGCCAGAGCTGCGAGATCAGTTCTACCAGTTCGGAGAAATTCGTTCCATCGCCTTGGTGCCACGCCAGCAGTGCGCTTTTGTGCAGTACACCAAGAGGAACGCTGCAGAGCTGGCCGCCGAGCGAACCTTTAACAAATTGGTGATCCAGGGCCGGAAGGTTAGCATTAAGTGGGCCCACTCCCAGGCCAAACAAAACACCGCCGCAAAGACAGACAGACGCTTTGACATCACCGGCATTCCGCCACCCAGTGCGAAGCCGAACGACTACTTTAATCTGCGCCAGGAGCAGATCAACGTCATGCCTGCCGGAATGAAGCTGCACCAGCTACCTTCGAACCTTGTCCCGGCGTCGGCATACCAGATGTACGGTCAGCCGACCTACGCGGCGCCCTACGGCAATGCCAGTTCCACAGGCGCTTCTACCTCGGGTGTGAGTCTTGACTCCATATCGATACCTCCGCCACCTGGCCAAGTACCCTATCCCAGCCAGGATGCCAGCCGAATGGGTGCTGTGAAGAAATAGAAAGTTCTACAGAGGTTCGGTTTAAGATAAGCCTTTTATAGAATCCAATAAAAAACAAGAACCCTGAAGTGATTGCTAAATATTTATTAACTTTTTCCCAATGAGTCAACTCACTCAGCTCGCTCACTTGTTCACTTGTATACTTGCTCACTGTTCTGTTCTTAACTTTATCACTGGCTCTGAGAAATCAGCTGATTGACTGTAAAACCGAATGCGAAATGCATCATAAAAGTTAAAAAAAATACTTTTTGAGCCAAAAACAGCAAGAGAGCAACTGAGCAAGTGAACTAAAAATATCAAATAAGAGAGCCAAACTGAACTAGGGATGTCAAATATTTGAAAAATATCGTATCGCTGATATATTTTCTTTAAGAAAAATATCAATATGATATCACTATGGACGGCAGTCCATGTAGTGACGAAGCGCACCAGGAGAGTGTGCGAAGGCGACTACTATTATATAGCCGCAAAATTGAAAATCTGCTGTGATAGTCCGATCGTAATGAGTAATACACCAATCGAAAGGTATTGCAAAAACTTAAAGGATTGCATACCAAGACTTTAAGAAAATCAATTGGCTTGGGAGAGAGAGCAGTGAAAGTGAAAAAGTAAAAATTTCGAATTTTGGAGCTGATGGGGTTGGTGGGGATAAATGCCCCCTCGCAATGTTTTAGTTGTGTTCTTATTGAAAATACCCATGAGGGGTCATACGATAAAATCCGACGCTCCGTTCAAAAGTTATAGCCAAAATAAGATTTTCTTCTTCTTCCCAAAATGAAAATTTAATTCTGTTTGTCAGTTTGTCCACTTGTCCAAAATATGTTTTTTAAGTTCTGAAAATTTGATATGACGTTCATCACGTCGATATAAAAAACTTTTGTTCTACCACTTTTGGAAAAACTAGCTAATTTAGCGGGAAAACAGCTATAAATAGCTAAAATTCGGAAAGCCGTAACTTCTATACTACTAAAGCTACAGACTTGTGCTGCATCTCGTTTGAAAGGTATTTTTAAATGCTATAAACGCCTTCTATATGCAATTTGTGCAAATGTAATAGTTAAAAAAATATAAACAAAATACCATTTTTTTTTAAACTTTTTTTTTAGCTTTTTTTTAATTTTCTCAAAAACGGCTCTAACGATTTTCCTTACAACTTTAAACTGTATAGCCCTTGAGATTCCTTAAATTTTGGTATATATCATGTTTATGTAAAAAATCGCGTTTAAAAGTTATTCAGAAACGAAAATAGCCACTTTTGCCAGCTCAGAACAACTAACGCTTCCTGAGTGTTTAATTTTGTGCGTGGGTATCCAAACTGTATTTTAGGCTCATAGAATCATTTCAATTGTTTTAAGGAGTTCCAAATAGGAAACTTTTGTTCTACGACTTTTGGAAAAACCCGCTGCTTTAGCGGAAAAAAAGCTAGAAAAAGCTAAATTTCGTTAGATTGTAAGTTCTACACTACTGAAGCTACAGATATGTGCTATACCTCGTTTAAAAGGTATTTTGAAATACTTAAACGCCTTTTTAACTTAATTTGTTTAAATACAATGGTTTACAAATTATGATTGACCAATTTAAATTTAAATGTATATACTAGCTCCTATGAGAGCAAATATGAACAAAGAAAAACTTCTGATATCAAATAAAAACACCTCTTAACAAGGTAAAAAACTAGTGACGATCGCACCTTCAACATACAAAAGTTCTGATATCAACATTTGTGACGAAAAATTATTACACTCGTCATTAAATACACTTTCTAAGATTTTCTCATTCGGCCCGCCCTAGCAAACTATTCCAGCCTTTTTCCCTTCACAGGCATTTTCTATTGCAGCGTGCCGAATGAGAAAATATTAGAAAGTCTATTTAATGACGAGTGTAATAATTTTTCGTCACAAATGTTGATATCAGAACTTTTGTATGTTGAAGGTGCGATCGTCACTAGTTTTTTACCTCGTTAAGAGGTGTTTTTATTTGATATAATATATCGCCAAAAAAACATCGATATATCAGATACTTTTGATATTTTTTTTTCAGTTGAATTTCAAAATTTTAGCCGCGTAAATAAGCTAACAACAAAGACTTTTGCCCTAAAATTAATGTAAAAGCACTAGAAAAGTATAAACAATATAATACGTTTTATGAAATTTCTTATTTTATTAGCTCCACACATAAAAGTTTTTGTTTTTCAAGTGGGATAACATTTTTGATGTATTCCCACATGTTTTAATAGTTTTAAAACAAAGTTTGCACTTAGTTTTTTGTTATTAAATTCACCGAAATAAATTTTAACACGCTTCATTTTTTTGTGCACAGATGAGAGAAAGATATGCAAATATCAAATAATATCGAAAAATAAAATATCGATATTGTGATATTTGGCTAAATAAATATCACGATATAAATATATTTTTTTTTGCAAAAAATATCGATATATTGATATTTTGATATATTTTTGACATCCCTAAACTGAACATGTGAACAAAAGAGAGCAAGTAATAGCCTCTTCTCATAGAGTCCATCCATGAGAATTTTTGACGAATGTGAAACTCACGTTCCCACAGAACTCCATCCACCATCCAATAACAGCTGACTGAAGAGCAGTTGCTTAGCTCAACATTAACGAAGGGGAATTTTAACTCGTGACAAATGTCGTAAAATTGCGTTCTCCTAATCTTATTGTAGAATAATACAATAAATAGCATAAGATAATAGTTTAAAACATATCTAAGCTTTTATAACATATCCTATAACGAGTATGCATACATATTGCTGACTGGGGGAGAATCTAACCTCCCGTACCCCATACTCCGCTCTTACTGCGCCTCTGCCTAGCCAATATTAATATGGCAAATATGTAAAAAGAAAAAAAAATTTCTGCTGTTTTTGGTAATTTATAGCTACTTTGCAACTTTATAGGAGTAAAAAGTACACTTTTAATTAATATTAGTTATATTTATGAAGTGCAGAACATTGATGTTTTCGTACGCATAACAGCTTACATTTTGGCCCACACATAGCAACCTGCTTGCGAACGCATTTCCGCTCATAACAAACTACAAATAATTAAAAAAAAAAACAAAAAACAATGATCTGAAGCATTATTTAATTCGATTTGATTTGTTCTCGCAGTCATCGTTCAAATTTTCACAGTCAAGAGGAAGAATTCGGAGTTGCACCGAGAAAACATCGCCTAACTATCGCATAAAAGACCCCTTCAAAGTCCGTCATCCAACTTTGACGGGCCGGTTTCTCGAGTCCCTGTCAAAGTCCCTGATAGCTATCTGTTCGAAAACTTAAAGACCAGATAAACTGTTCGTAAAAGCATATCCGCTTACTCGACTGCTTTAATTTATGTGAACGAGAAACAATTACAGAGTGCTGTTAACGTACAAACACAAAAAATGGGGTGATTCGATTATTTCATCAGCTGTTTGGGTGTAATTCAAAGGAAAAGTCAGCTGTGATTTCGTTTCTTCTTCTTAGTTGGCTTTGGAAAATCAGCTGTCATTCTATCGAGTCGAAAACGCTTAACAGGGACTCCGAGTTCCTGTCAAAGTTAGCTCTCACATTGATGCTCGAGAAAGCCAAACACATTAGCAGTTACTTTATCTGTTCGAGAAATGTTAGCCGGCACTCGAGAAACCGGCCCTAAGAGTTTCACAAAATTATTATTTTGTAGTGTGACCGAAGTTTTCAGAGTTCACCCGATCAAACAAGTCAACTGGCGCCAAGTATTGTATTCCTAAACTGGTGCGTTCAAGACATCGACCCTAACTGGCGCATTAGTGCAAAACAATTTTTTCTTTGTATCGTCGAAATTGTGATATATATTCGGTCCACATTCACAGGCCTTTGAAGAAACACGCACATTTCACGCCGGGTAGGGCAAGGGACCTCGTGGTGTGGATTCACTTTTAGGTTAAGTTTGTGTAACACAAAATTCAAGACAAAGTATCTGGTCATATGCACTAGTCGTGCGACCAACCTTCATTTTCAACATTCGTTGAAATCAAAGCCTAATAAAAAAAAAAAGAAATTGTGATATGTATATAGACATCCCCTAATAAGTTGGCAGCATCAACATTCTGTCTTGCGAAGCTTGTTAATTAAGAATGTGCCTACTTCGGATTATACCAAATAAACTGTCTTTTTTCATATTTTAAAAGCAAAATCGATCGTCTTTAAAAATAATAATAATTTTAATATTGCCGTAGACAACGTTTTCGCTGAAAAATGTGTCACAATGGCAAGTGTCATTCTGTATAATTAAGTGATTATAGGGCCATTCGCTTTGAGACGCGTGCATCTTGGCGACAATTTAAAAACTTGTTGAGTAGACCATAATCATTGCGTGTTCTGAAGTCTGATCGGGAACACGTTTAGATTCTCCCTGATAGGAAAACCTCCGCGATGGCAACTGTTTTTCATGGAACTATCGTGCATACCAAGTCCTTCAACGAATTTGAGTCCTTTGAAAATGGATTCCTGGCAGTGGATGACGGCGGAAAGGTGTTCACCATGACTTGTCACTATAAAACAGTGTCTTAATGTTGTTTCGCACGCAGATAATAGGTGTGGGCCATGACTTTCAGCAGTGGGTGTCCAGCAACCCGGTCAGGACCAAGGATTTGGCCGAGGTTCGGCTGACGGATTACCAGTTCCTCATGCCGGGCTTCGTCGACTGCCACATACACGCCCCGCAGTTCGCACAAGTGGGCCTGGGGCTTGACATGCCTCTTCTGGACTGGTTGAACAAGTACACCTTCCCGCTGGAGGCTAAGTTTTCCGACCACCTTTACGCCCAACAGGTCTACCAAAGCGTTGTCGTAAGTAGCTTGGGAGCACCCGTACTCCTTATCTGCTGTCGATTTCAATTTACTGATAATGATAATGCGATACCCCCAGCAAGCAACGCTGCGCTGCGGAACCACCCTGGCGTCCTATTTCGCCACGAACCACCTGGAGTCGACGCTGATCTTGGCGCGCGAGGCGGTGCGCCAAGGTCAGCGGGCGCTCGTTGGCAAGGTCTGCTCGAACTGCAACAGCCCCGATTTCTACGTGTGAGTACCGAGCGTGACCGATTTGGTCTGGTCAACTCACCAACGTTCTTCCGTACAGGGAGACTGCGGAGGAGTCGGCCAGCGCTACTCTGGCGTTCGTGCAGGAAATGCGCAAGCTCGGAAGTTCCCTTGTGCTGCCCACAATCACGCCCCGCTTCGCCCTCAGCTGCAGCAAGGAACTGTTAAAGGATCTGGGCGATATAGCGAAGCGATTCGATCTGCACGTCCAGAGCCACATCAGCGAAAATCTGGCAGAGATCGAGGTGGTGAAGGGGATCTTCAAGACTAGTTACGCCGGAGCTTACGACGAGGCTGGACTCCTGACCAACAAGGTTACTCCGCTCAAGCTTCTGTTTGTGACGTCTCTTCATCCATCTTAAATTGCAGACGGTAATGGCGCATGGCGTACATCTCGAGGACGACGAGGTTGAACTCCTTAAATCTCGCGGATGCTCGGTGGCACATTGTCCTGCATCAAACACGATGCTCAGCTCAGGTCTATGCGACGTTCAGCGGCTGGTTACCAACGGCGTCACCGTGGGCCTGGGCACAGACGTTTCGGGTGGAAACTCTGTTTCAATTCAGGACGCCCTGCTACGCGCGTTGGACGTGTCTAAGCACCTGGACTTCTTCAAGAAGCAGAACATTCGCGGAACGGGGGAGGCCAAAAAACAAGATCCGAACTACGTCCAGCTAAAGTACAAACAGGCACTCTACTTGGCCACGTTGGGCGGAGCCAAGGCGCTCTCCCTGGACCACCTGACTGGAAACTTCGTCTTCGGAAAGGAGTTTGATGCCCTTTTAGTGGACGTAAGCGTTGTAGACAATCCGGTGCGGAAGCTGAATGTCGACGAGCTGGTGGAGAAGTTTATTTACACCGGTAGTGATCGCAATATTTTGGAGGTTTTTGTCGCCGGCAAGTCTATTAAAAAAGGATGTCAGTTGGAATAAAGCAGCTAGAATTTCAACAGCGTCATCTCACAGGAAAACGTAAGGATATTTTATTTTTATAGCGACAAACATTAAATGCTGAAACGGATTTTAGCTTTTAGTTAACCTCCCATATTCTTTTCTTATGTACAGTTGAACTTTTAAAAAGTAAAACTACATTTAGTTTTACATTTTATACTCTGAAAAGTTATGTACATAAACTCTTATTATCCATCAATTTATAGTTTAATCACATATTGGCTATAAATGGGTCAAGGACATATCGTAATTAATCTTATTGCTGCGAATAAAGAGTATATATTTTTATATACGAAATATCGATTTCTATGGGATGATGGATAAGGCGTGTAATCTCCCGGCCATTTTAGTCGATAATCACCGCGGTCTGAGTACTTGGATTTTCTACATTGGTATAGGAATGTTGGAATTGGCATTGCTGGTATACAAATTAAGTAAAATGTCCTTGAGTGTTCAGAATTTCAAAGGAATTTTTTTGGGCTATCTAAATTGCCTGCGCAGATGGTGACGTTAGCCAATACTTTGACGTTACAGATTAAAGCTTACACTCTTACATGAATTTAAACTAGATTTCGCTAAGAATACGATAATTACGGCTAATTGCCTTAAATATACAGGTATAGGACGCGTTTTACGCATTGAACATATTTTGCTGCGTGGCATCGTTTTCGAAATCTGTCCATGCATTGTTCAGTTCCATAAAAATGAGCTTGGCAATCTCCTCGTTCTCTGTTCCATTGTGCTAAAAATAAGTTATATTAAAAAAAAGGATTTCATTTAGCACATGTCACCTACCTTGTCAGGATGTACTGCCAGGCAGGCGCGGCGGTATGCCTTCTTCACCTCAGTCGGGGTCACCATGGTGGACATTTCGCAGCGGTTCCACTTTGCGTTGTCCCACAGTACGGTGTGCATGGAGCACAGGAGCGCACGGATGTTGTTTTTCTTTCCATCGGTCTGAAAATTGAAAAAATAAACGGCGGCTCCTATATCTTCACCGTAATGCCTTACCCATTCCATAATTCGCACTTTCTTGGGGTCCATATCTCTAACCAAATCTTCCTTCCGCATTTCGTTGATGGACCGCGGACCCTGATTCATTTTGCTGCCGAAGGAGTAGCCTTGTTGGCCTAAAATGTCTGCAAATATGTCGGAGCTCTTGGTTCCACCACCACCCGCTTGCTGTGCTGGCTTCTGTGAATCGAAGTGGACTCGACTGTAGTCCGGACGCGGTTGGGCAGGTACTGACTGTGACTGCGGCGTTGGCCTGGCAGACATCGTCGGCTGAGAATGTTGTTGTGTTGGTGTCTGCATATACGTCCCCTGGGGCTGTGAGGATGGGGACGGCCGGTGAGTTGGGCTAGAGAACTGAGTCGGCTGGGGACTAGTGCCGACAGGAGACTTTCCACTCAGGGTGCTCCGGTTAAAAGTTATGTTGAGTCCTGAAGCCAGGTTGGCGATGTCAGCAAAGGGATCTGCAGATGCCTTAGGAGGCTGCGATGGTGACGCATCAGTTTTAGTGACCGCGGGGTTAGTTACAAAAGTTGGCAGGGAGCCAACAAATGGTGGAAGGTCTGGTCCAGCCGATGGCTTAATGCTGGCTGCGTTGCCTTGGTCCACAGAGCCAAATATGTCGAACGGGTCAGTGTTGATTCTCGACGGTGGATGCTGCAGTGGCGGTGGTGGAAGGATGTCGGGAATCGGCGCAGAGCCTATACCCGTGCAGTCATCATCGCCAAAGGCCCCTAACAAGTCAAAGCTAGCATCTGTGCTGGGCTTAGCGCTAGTTAAAGGATCGGCCGCCGGCGCGTCACTAGGCTGCTGGTTCAGGTTTAGCAGGTCAATGGGCGGAGAAGGCTCTGGCACAGGCGTAGGTTCATGGGCAATTTCTGTGACATCCGGCAAAACGTGCGGAGAGCTGGAGCAATCACTCTTTCGCAGCCCAAGCGGTGGCAACGCACGCGTGGTGGGCTTTGTCACTAGATTACCAGAATATGTTGAAAACAATGCACAGATCCAACAAGCTTAAGCACTTACCAAAATTGTCCAGCATTTCTGCGAATTCCAGATCCGAGCTGAACAGAGCGGCTGGCGATCGCATGGGTTTTGCCGGCATCCATGGCGGCCTGTGGCTGGGAAGGGTTTCCGAGTCAGTCACCGCCAGCGAGAGCGACACGCAGAAACTCGGAGCCACTTGTTCAGGATCTGGCAGGTCATCCAGGTCCTGGCTTGTAAACGTAATCAGCGTTTCTGGTTCAGGGATAAATCCCGTATTTATTTGAAATTGACATATCTTAAGGCCTTGTGGTCGCACCATTCCCTTTCGGGCGTGGTACAACACCACAGTCACATCACCACAGACGGTCAAATTGATCGGCAACACTATTTTTCCGGCCACTGCCTGGTGTAATCTGCCAACCAAAAAATGTACTTTAATATTTAGGTATTTAAATCACTTTTGTTCGAACCAATCATACCGCATCTTTTCATATTCCTGCAGTGTGCTAAGCAATAGGTTCTCGTTACAATATACTTCCATGTAAATCCGGCATCCGTCGCGCGACTTGGTCATTTTGGGAACAGGCTGGCAACAAAGGGACACAAGATTTATGTTCTTGTAGTGTGGCAGCAGGGGCGTGGGGCGTAGGATGTCACCGAAGTAGTACAGGTAGCGAAATTCAGAGGGACGCAGGTTTATGGTGTGGCGCTTTACGGCGAAAACCTGCACGGCATCTTCCGGCTCCTGCAGCAAGTCCGCATACATGAGTAGAGCGCAGATGACTGTGGCGGCAGTGCACCCACCCGAGTCTCCTGTCTGCACAATCACAATTGATTTCGGGTCCGCGTTGAGGAAATTATATATATCTGCTGACACGGTAAAAAGGTCCTAATGTAAAAAGAGGTTTGATTGTCATCATTAATTGTAAAAAGAAATTAAAAGACTTTAATTTATCTTTATACCCTTGCAGAGGGTATTATAATTTCAGTCAGATGTTTGCAACGCAGTGAAGGAGACCTTTCCGACCACATAAAGTATATATATTCTTGATCAGCATCAATAGCCGAGTCCATCTAGCCATGTCCGTCTGTCCGTCTGTCCGTTTCTATGCGAACTAGTCCCTCAGTTTTAAAGCTATCGCAACGAAACTTTCCCAAAAGTCTTCTTTCTAGTAGATCCGACCATTATATCTTATGGCTCCCATAAGAATAATCAAAAATATAATAGAAAAACAAGAGAGAACGCTATAGTCGGGTTGGTGTCCCGACTATCTTATACCCGTCACTCGGCTAAAGGGAGTGCGAGGGAGATGGATATATAACATTTTTTTGATTGCGAATAACTTTTTAATGAATGGTCCGATTTAAAAAATGTCTTGCATTTATACTTATCGGAAATCTTTAAAGGTGTGGGCGCCAGAAACATTTTTAAATCGTTAGTGGGCGGTTGTGGGCGTTAGAGGGGGCGTGGCGCTCGGCTGAAATAAACTTGCGCTGCGTAGGAAGCCCAAGAATATGTGTGGGAAATCTCAACCTTCTAGCTTTTGTAGTTTCCGAGATCTCTGCGTTCATACAGACAGACAGACGGACAGGCGGACATGGCTATATCGACTCGGCTAGTGACCCTGATCAAGAATATATATACTTTATAGGGTCGGAAACGCTTCTTTCTCCCTTTTACACTCTTTTGCACGAATACAATACACCCTTTTACTCTACGAGTAACGGGTATAAAAATTATCAATGTTGACGGCAGTCCACGTAGGGTCGAAGCGCACCAAGAGAGTGTGCGAAGACGACTACTATTATATAGCCGCAGAATTGAAAATCTGCTGTGATGGTCCGATCGTAAGGTATCGCAAAAGCTTAAAGGCTTGCAAGACTTTAGGGAAATTAATTATTTCGTAAGAAAGAGCGGTGAAAGTGAAAATTTGAAAACTTAGAGCTGTTGGGGCCGATGGGGATAAATGTCACATAGTATTATTTTTAGTGTTCCTATTAAAAATACCCGTCGAATGAGGTCATAGAAGAAAATCCGATGCTTCAAAAGTTATTCCAAACTCAAGTTTTTGGAGCTCTTTTCAAAATGAAAATTTTTGTTCCTTTGTTTGTTTGTATGCACCCAATCGTTGTTATAGGATCCTGTACTTATTTTTACAGTGTTAAGCAAGACAATGTAAGAAACTTTTGTTCTACAACTTTTGACACGCCAGTTTGGCGGGAAACCATTAAAAACAAGAAAGGAAGCTAACTTCGACCAGCCGAAGCCGTATACCCTTGCAGATCATTCCTATTAACTAACAAATCGCAAAAATGTTTAATTTCGTAATATTTTTAGATTATTTTCCTATCCTTCCCTATGGCAACTATATAATATAGTCGTCCGATTTTTGTTTAAATTTAATTCGAAATTCTGAAATATAAAAAAATCATATCCTAGAGTAGAAGAGAATACAATAAAAACCAACGAAGCTATAATTTGTTTCCAATTAATTTTCAATTATTTTTCGTTCGTTTATGTGGCAGCTTTATGATATAGTCGTCCGATTTTTATAAAATTAAAATTGAAATTCGGTAATATTTAAAAAGAGTCATATCCTAGAGTAGAAGAGAATTCAATAAAAGCCAAAGAAGCTAAAATTCATTTCCTATTACTTTCCCAATAATTTCCCAATTTAATCGTTCCTATGGCAGATATATGATATAGTCGTCCGATTTTTTAAATATTCAATTCGAAATTCAGAAATATTTAAAAAATAATATTCCCAAGAGTAGAAAGTTTTATTTCAAAAAACACCGAAGCTAGAATTTTTTAACGTTTCTTTTCGGATCCATCCTATGGAAGCTATAGGAATAGTTGTCCGATCCTGCTAGATCGACTCGTCTAGTGATGCTGATCAGGAATATATATACTTTATGGGGTCGGAAACGTCTCCTTCACTGCGTTGCAAACTTCTGACTGAAATAATAACACCCTCTGCAAGGGTATAAATATGAGAGGTAACCCGACTATCAGATACCCGTTACTCAGCTAGAGGTAGTGCGAGGGAGATGGAGATGGCGCATAACTTTTTAACGAATGGTCTGATTTGAAAAATGTCTTCTACATTTCGATAGGTAAAAATAAACGAAATCCAAAGATTAGCTTTTTATGCGACCTTTTTTTGTTATAGAGAAGTTTTTAACTAAAAATTGTTTGTCGAATTTCGGATGTCTTCGAATATAATTCCTACAATTTAGTTCGGGATACAGTAACCAATTGGGGTTGGCCTTGCCAAAATATAAATATATTGATTAAAATCCTATTACAATAGTTAATATGAGTATTATAGCAAAAGTAATTGATGTTAAAAGCAAAAACTTCTGATATAAAACAAAAACAAAAAGAAGTGACGAAATCAGAACTGAATTATAACTTTTGTATGTCGATGGTGCGATCGTCGTTAAGAGGTTAATGTTAATTTTCGTATTACTTTGACATTCATTTTTGTATCTTCCTATGACAGGTATATAATATAGTCATCCGATTATTAAACCCTTGATCAGAAGTTTGCGACTCCATAAAGCATATTCTTGATCAGCGTCACTAGATCTAGTCGATCTAGCCTTGTCCACGCCCACACTTTCAAAGATTTTCGAGAAGTATAAATGCAATTTTGCTGTGTATATTTATACCTATCGAAATGTAGAAGGCATTTTTCAAATAGGACCATTCAATAAAAAGATATACGCAATCAAAAAAATGTTATATATCCATCTCCCTCGCACTCCCTTTAGCCGAGTGACGGGGATTAGATAGTCGGGACAATAACCCGACTATAGCGTTCTCTCTTGTTTCCTACTCTAGGATATTACTTTATTTAATATTTTCGAAGTAAATTAAATATAAATCGGGCGAATCTATTAAATAGCTGCCATAGGAAAGATAAAAAAATTATGTCAAAATAATACGAAGTTTAACATTTTTGCGATTTGTAAATTAAGAGGAATGATCTGCAAAGGTATATAAGCTTCGGCTGACCGAAGCTAGCTTCCATTACCCTCGCAGAGGGTATAATGATTTCAGTCAGAAGTTTGAAACGCAGTGAAGGAGACGTTTCCGTCCCCACTAGTTTGCGTAGCAACGGACGGACTGACGGACATGGCTAGAACGACTCGTTTAGTGATGCTGATCAAAAATATTTATACTTTATGAAAAAGACGTTTCCGATGCGATAAAATATATATATTCTTGATCGGTATCACAAGATATTCGATCTAGCCATGTCCGCCCGTTTCTACGCAAACTAGTCTCTCAGTTTTAAAAATATCGGGATGAATCTTTCCCAAAAATCTTTTTTCTATTGCAGGTAATATATAAGTCGGCACCAGCCGGATCGGACAACTATATCTTTTAGAGGAATTAATGCAAAATACACGAAGTCAGATACAGATTTTCAATGAGGGGGTACTTTTTTATTTGACGTTTTTTTGCAAATTAAAAAAATGCTTTTTAAAAAATATTTTTTTTCGGTAAAATTTTTGTATAACTCTGTTCAACATCTGACAACAATGATCAATACTGAACTTCAAATTTCAGGCGCCAGCCTGTTATAGGCCAAACATTGCAATCAACCAAAAAATATTTGACCATGGATTTTTCCAATTGTGGTTGGTTTGGTTCGTTGTGACGGCAACTTTAAATGGTACACGTCTCCATTTTTTGTCGGATTTTATCCAAGTTTTTATTATTATTAAAGAAGAATAACAATGATCAAAACTAAATTAAAATTTCAGGGGTTGGTTATAGGCCTAACATTGCAATTTTTAAAAATCAAAATAAAATGTATTTGACCATGGATTTTTTTCAAATGTTGTTGGTTTGGATCTTTGGGACGGCAACTATAAAATGGTTCACGTCTCTATTTTTTGTCGGATTTTATCAAAGTTTTTCCGATATAAACAGAAATTTCTACATTTTCAGAGTTTGTCGGGTTCTAGCACACAAAATACTTAATTTAGCCTATTCATTTGTTTGTCAAAGTTAAAAGGTGATATTATAATTGTAAAAAGTCCAAAGTCTATATATTAGCTAAATTAGTTGGGCGCTGTAAGACTTAAAAAAATAGGATTTTGTATTTTAGTACCCAAAGGTAGTTTCTCGTATTTTACTTCATGACGAGTCAATATTCTTGATTTCCATTTACATACCTGGAGATTGGGAGCATGAGCCTGCGGACACCCATAGACGGAACCTGCCTCAACAGTTCGAACAGGGGGCGGAAGCCGTGGCACTGTGCGTTGACCAAAGTTGTAAATGCTTAATTTGTTAGGAGCGAAACGACTCTCCAAAGAAAGCCTAACGTCTTCGATGTTGTTTGTCTTGTACGCCGACTCAAATCCGTCAGATGGACAGGGCATAACCAGAATCCGAGAGGTAATGTGGCTAATGTCGAGATCGGTGCGTGCGATTGATTGCTGCATTGTCTGCATCACTTTGGTCGATGTATCCTTAATGTTTTTAAACAACGTTCCAGCTCCGCCACGCAGCGATGACAGCAAGCTTCCGTGTCCATTACTGGAGGAGGAAGCGGCGACGGCGGGGGACGCTGTGTGCGGACTGGTACCATACGATTCGGTGTAAAACTCTGAATTAACTGAATTTTTTCGAGCGGGGCTCTCAATCGGTAATGATTCGATAGGAATTCCACGCAGATCTAGAGGCCCTTTGAGCGACCAGTTGTTTGTTTCCGCGATGGCTGCGAGGCGTTCGAGCACCATCGAGATGTCCAGGCGGTCGCCTGGGTTCACTTTGAAGCAGCCCCTGATGATATCTCGGAAGCTCTGGTATTGAGGATCAGGAGGAAGTATATAGTTGGCGTTGATGATTCGCAGCTTGCCGCCATCCTCGAAAGGATGCCTGCGGTAGCACAAGAAGTAGAGGATACAACTGAGAGCCCAGATGTCCGCTTTGGGACCGATGGGGTTATTGGACCAAGTATCGAGCATCTCTGGGGCCCGGTACATTGGCGTAGTCACGGTATTCAGCTGATCCTCTAGCATGTTTCGCTGGTTGGCACTCCACTCAAACGTGGGAGAGAGCTCCTCCTTCGTGGAGGAGCCAAAGTCACACAATTTGATCTGCTTGTCGTTGCCAATAAGGAAGTTTTCGATCTGCAATGGAATTGGAGGGGATTACGGCGTAAATTGTCTTTATGTAAGACATATTACCTTTATGTCTCGATGGGCGATCGGCGGCGACTGGGAATGCAGGCAGGCCACGCCTTGCGCCATTTGGTAGAAGATGCGCAGCACCAAAGGTGGATCGATGGCAGCATTATTTGCTTTAAAGCAGTCCACCAGGGATCCGCCTGTAAGCCATACCAATTCAGATAAAGTGCTAATTGGAGGCCCTATAGACGCGCTTACCTTTGCACAGCTCCGTGAGTAGCAGATACTGTGCCCCTTGCTGTGCAGACGGGGCAGTGTAACTGGAGCCCACGAATTCGACTATATTTCGGTGCCCCGAGAGTTGTTTGTGGATGCCGATCTCGTTGATTATGGCAGTGCAGGACTGCTGATCAGCACCGAGCAGACGCTTGAGGGCGTACTCGGTTCCAGTTTGCACATCTTGGGCGACGTACACAAAGGCATATCCGCCTGAAAAAGGGGTGGAAGCGAGAGAGTATGTCGATAACACAGCGCTGATAAGGGGCTTTTTAAATGCTAACTGCAGTGGGTTTAAGTAAAGGGGAAGTTGCTAGCTTATAGCATGCTATCTATGTATGTATGCTCAAATTTTCAGTAGGTTTTTTGCCCTTTGTCTTCCGCTAGAGTTCGTAGCCTTCACCCGGCTCCAATGCCGTTCTTATATAAGAGAGGCGATCACTTTGGCGAGGCGTGACTCACAGGTCATGGAACGCGAGTTGTTAATGTGTAACAGAGTCAGTGGCAATGCACTGCGGCTAAAACGAGGATGTTGGTTTGAAATGGCGGAACGGAACGGCTCAGCCTGAAATCAGAAAGCGTAAACAAAGCGCAGCGAAGTGTTCAGATCGGTCTTTTCTTTCCGCGAGTGGTGCCTGCTGGATTCACTACCTATTGATTTTTTCCGCCCACTCCCCTCACCTTCCGCTATGACACACTTGATGCGCAGTCTGTGACCAGCCACCTCGACGACCTGGCCCACGAAATCGTTGTCCAGTCTGCCCCCGAGGGCACCTGCTGCTACGCCTCCTGCAGCCCCGTTGGCAGATGGAGCTCCCTCGCTGGAGGAGAAATAGTTGAAGTTAAGCGACTTGAAGAATTCGCCCATTTTGCTGTAGGACCACACTAGTGCGTTTCTTGGTCGCAAACGGTTTGACTTGTACTTTCTGGAGCCACTTTAAAGAACTAAAACATTTCGGCTGCACTGTGGCAAACAAAAAATAATAAGAATACGAAGGGCTGCGGAGTGCATTTTCCGCTAGAGTGTGAACGGACTGAGCTGACTCCGATAACCTTTTTTGGCAGCCCTTGCGTTATCGATATTTCATGCTTTACCTTTATCGATGTCAAGCAGCGCATCGTTAATACCCTGTTCAGATGGCGATTCTGCAACAGCGTCATATAACCAGCGAGTTTTGAAGAGATGGTCCGAAAGGTTTTGCAGTTCCGAAATTTTCCCAATGAGTATGCCATAAAAATTCCCATAAAGTCCATTTGCTGGAAGCAGCTGCGATTTTTGACATATGTCGGAGCTAGCCGGATCGGACCACTATATCTTAAGGCTCCCAAACAAATATAAGAAAATTAATTGTAACTTTGTAGGAAGTAGGCGTTTTGATTCTTGACTACTTAAAAACAAAATTGAAATAAATCGAAACGCTGAATCTGGAATCCCTGGAACTGCACCGAGTGAGTATTCTTTTATCTACAAGGGTATATAAGCTTCGGCTGGCCGAAGGTAGCTTCCTTTCTTGTTTTGTATTATTTTATTTTATAAAATAAAATTGGGCAATAGGGGCGTTCATGATTACAACAACGCGCATAGCAACAAAAACTGTTCTTCTGAACGCATACATTTTGATGACGTTAAAGTGCCATTTAAAAAGTTCTTTAAATAATATATATTTTCAAACTTTCCCGGGTTACATATCCGTTAGTTGCGGTCCAAAAGGTGCATCTATTTGCCTTCAAAGTGTCAGGGTATTCCCTAAACCAGGGGTGCTCAAAACTGCCTTATGGCAGCGCAGTTACAAATACAAATAATTACGAATAGTTTACAGCAAAAAACGGTAAGTCTTGAGACCAATTTTTATACCCGTTACTCGTAGAGTAAAAGGGTATATTGTATTCGTGCAAAAGTATGTAACAGCTAGAAGGAAGCGTTTCCGACCCCATAAAGTATATATATTCTTGATCAGGGTCACTAGCCGAGTCGATCTAGTCATGTCCGTCTGTCCGTCTGTATGAACGCTGAGATCTCGGAAACTACAAAAGCTAGAAGGTTAAGATTTTCCACACATATTCAGCAGAGCGCCACGCCCCCTCTAGCGCCCACAATCGCCCACTAACGATTTTAAAATGGGTCCTGCGCCCACATCTTTAAAGATTTCCGAGAAGTATAAATACAATTTTATTGTGTATATTTATACCTATCGAAATGTTTTTTTTTCAAATCGGACCATTCATTAAAAAGTTATACGCAATCTAAATATATATATATATATCTCCCTCGCACTTCCTTTAGCTGAGTTACGATTATAGTCGGGACACCAACAGCGTTTGCACTCCCTTTAGCTGAGTGACGGGTATTAAATAGTTTGAGTTGCTAATCACGCTGAACAAATTAAAAAAAAATCCCAAAGAACCGTTCTGAAGATATTCGCGAAAATCCAGATTTTCGGCACTTCTTTTATAAAACCTAACAGATCTCAAAAACCATTAGACCAATAAACTTGTAACTTACACTATTTAAAAGGCAATTAATGAGCCTTTCCGAAAAGTTATTACTCGTTGTAATCGGGTCGCAATTAATAGAGGTACAGCCTGTGAAAATTCAAAAAAGTTTCATTACTTAAAAAAAATACACATACAAATGTATAAATTATTTGTGCTTTCAGATCTAACGGCCTCTTTGTTGTTAACAAGTTAAGGCCATATATTTGCAAATGGAGTGCAAATTCTAGGAGATATGCATTTTTATTGAAACAATAGCTTTTCAGAAAGGCTCATCTATTGCCTTGAAAATAGTATAAGTTCCAAGTTTATTGGTCTAATGGTTTTTGAGATCTGTTAGGTTTTATAAAAGAAGGTCCGAAAATCTGGATTTTTGCGAATATCTTCAGAACGGTTCTTTGGGATTTTTTTTTAATTAGTTCAGCGTGATAAGCAACTAAAAACTAATCAACAAAAATTGGTCTTAAGGCTTACCTCGAAAAAAAGTGTAAAGTTGTTAGCGTTCTCTTCTTTTTTTTTTTGGTCTGCCATGGTTTTTTATACCCTTGCAGAGGGTATTATGATTTCAGTCAGAAGTTTGCAACGCAGCACAGTGGGGCGAAAAAGCCAAAAGTCTGCCTTAAATCAGCGGAGCCCTATAGCAAATATCTTTTGATGGGGCATTCTTAAAGGCAATTAAATATGTAAAAAAACATCATAAGGTGAATTTTTTTAGTAAAATTTTTTTGTTGTCGAAAATTTTTAAGAAAAAAAAATTGTTTTTTTAAGAAAAAAAATATAAATAAATTAGTTATAGGGTTCTAAGTTTCCCAATATTTTTTTTTAATTTAACTTGATTTTTGAAAAAAAAATTATTCAAATCGGTCAACTATAACTTATAGCTGCCATATAAACGCTTATTACAAAGGGGAATGTCTCGGTTCTATTTCAATATTGGTTCATATAAATTGGGATTAAGGCATTATTTATCATTTTAGCTCTATGCTTACCTTTTTTTTTAATTGGTCAATGGTATCTTATACATGTCATAGAATCAATCAAGGAAATATAGCATATTTAAAAAAAAAAAAACTGGTAGAAACCGGTATTTATTTCATATCTGTATTTTTAGTAAAATAACATAATTTAAAATTTTAAACCCAAATTTGTTTATTAATTTATCATTATCTTCATCAATACCTTCACATAAGTAAAATATCTTCATGATGTTAGGGCGCGCGAATGAACCAGGGCTGACGATATTTCAAATTATGAACATTTCTTGCTAGCTTAAACTGTAGTTTTCTAAGAAGAGGCACAAAAGGGCAGGCTAATTTTTTCAGAAAATGTAGTTAAATATCTAAACTTAAAAAAAAAAAGAATTAAACGGGGATCTAGGGTGTAACACTACTTTACGTCCAAAAATATCCAAAAATCCAAATTTTTTTGGACCCCTTTTAAAAAATTAAAAAAAATAGTAATTATGTATCTAAAATTTGTATTGTTTTTTTAATATTTTAAGAATTGGTTGCTCTTAAAATTTCAATCGTTACATATACAACTTAGGCCCTTGGGCGCTTTCAGAAAAATTTCAAAGATGTGTAAAAATACCTTTTTTTCTTATTGGCTAAAATTATGATTCGAAAAATCCACTTTATAAATCTGTAGTGGGAAAACCATTCATCACAGATCACTCTTTCCTTTTAATTTGTATAGAGAATTCAATTGTTTTTAAAGTTGCATTGCAACATTTTGAAAAATCTTAAAAAAAAAAAAAACATTTTGGCAGGCTTTTTGTTCTAGGCGCCCCACAGTGCGCAGTGAAGGAGACGTTTCCGACCCCATAAAGTATATATATTCTTGATCAGCATCACAATACGAGTCGATCTAGCCATGTCCGTCTGTCCGTCCGTCTGTCCGTCCGTCTGTCCGTCTGTCTGTTTCTACGCAAACTAGTCTCTCAGTTTTTGAGCTATCGGGATAAAACTTTCCCAAAAGCCTTTTTTCTATTGCAGGTAGTATATAAGTCGGAACCAACCGGATCGGACAACTATATCTTATTATAGAAGGATCAAAAAAAAAAAACGTAAAAAAATTCTAGCTCCGGTGTTTTTTGAAATTTTACCTTCTACTCTTGGGAATATTTTTTTTTATATATTTCTGAATTTCGCTTTATTTGTTTTTTAAATCGGATCACTATATCATATAGCTGCCATAGGAACAGTCGAAAAATTAAATGGAAATTAATGGGAAAAAAATTATATCTTTGTTGGTTTTTATTACATTCCCTTCTACTCTGGGATATGACTATTTTGAAATATTTCCGAATTTCGATTTTAATTTTTAAAAGATCGAACTACTATATCATATAGCTGTGATAAAAGCAATCGACAAATTAATGTGAAATAGTAAGAAATTGAACATTTTTGCGATTTGTAAATTAATAGAATGATCTGCAAGGGTATATAAGCTTCGGCTTGCCGAAGCTAGCTTCCTTTCTTGTTTTTAATTGAATTTAAAAGTACCCGGTTTTGCTATAAAAAGCAAAGAGGCTTTTCTGTCTGTATGAACGCTGAGATCTCGGAAACTACCACCTTCTATAGCTAGAAGGTTGGGATTATTCACACATATTCTTTCTAAGCAGCGCAAGTTTGTTTCTTCCGAACGCCACGCCACCTTGTACGCAGCGCAAGTTTGTTAAATCCGAGCGCCACGCCCACTTGTACACCCACAGTCGCTTTAACGGCCTTTTAAAAGGGCCTGGCACCCATGTCTTTACAGATTTTGTAAAAGTTTAAATGCTATTTTTTTTAAAATCGGACAATCCATTAAAAAGTTAAGAGCAAAAAATGAAATGGTCACTAGATGGACCCGATAGCGGCCGCTAGACGGAGACAGTAGCTTTGACAACTGCATATCTCCACCACCCTCGCTATCCATTTAGCTAAGACGGTTATCTGATAGCGGAAGTACTCGACTATAACGTTCCTTTTCCTTTTCAATTTTTAGCGTCAATTTATTGTGACAATTTTTCATTTGTGTGAGTTTAAAGAAGTGCAAGCGGGTCAGGATTAATATGATATCGCGCCTTTATTATTGGTGTTAGTGGTAGAGCAGCCAAAAATATTTGATTCTTTCTCGCGTTCGTTTAAAGTCCCATTAAAGAAAAATTGCTACAATAAATTGACGTTAAAAATTGAATGTGTCATCTGAGCCTAATTAACCTCAATTATGCAACAAATTTGGAATATCGGTTTGTTTTGCTCAGGGACCGTAACTTGTCTAAGTTTTATTTTTAAAATCACACTTTAACAGTTATTTTCTGATTTGTAAAGTAAAACTCAAAAAAAAACTGTTATTTTTTAAGTTTTATAATAAAAGTTGACAAATAACAGTTATTCGTCGTGATCAAAAATAAAACTCAAACTTGATTTATGGCGATTTTGTGGGTAAAATAAATTTAAAAAAATATAGGTATAAAATATGCGCGGTTGCCTTTTTTAACAAATTTTTAGTAAGTTATATAAAACACGGGTATTATGTTTTTTTTTAATTATTTCATTTTTAAAAAAATGTCAAGGGAATAACTGCACAGGCCGACAGTGTTTTTGGTGCAGCCCTATGGGCATTAAATTGTGTTAATATAGACGGGTATAAGCATATCTGCATACTTAGTTTTCGCGTTTAACGGGTGGTATTTGTGCAATCGCGGTTTGAAAAAAATAGCAACATTAATTGTTTTGATTTAAGATATCCTCGAGGGTCTGTGCTTAGTTGTAATAAAACCTATGCCAAAAAATTGCTTAGATGCCCTTCTAAATAATTGCATTTAAGGTTCCATCATTATTTGAGTCAATCAAAGCCTATGAGCCATTGAAGTAATTTGTTCACCTCTATTCCCAACCAACTTGATGCGGTGAACAGGCTTAAAAAAATACAAGGAAAAATATGTGCCCTAAAATATTTGACAGGCATCTACAGGCGTCTTTCACCGAATTTTTAATACGCAATAAGCGACAAAATTTTTTCTTTCACGAATAATCTACGGATAAATAATGGCAAAATGTCAGCTAAAAACATTTCGAAAAAGTTAACATTTGAAAAGTTGTACTGCTAACTTGATATCAACTTAGCAGAACAACTATGTTTTTTTAAAAAATAAATCTTAAATTAAGAGCGACAAAATTTTTTCTTTCACGAATAATTTACGGATAAATAACGGCAAAATCCCATTTAAAAACATTTTGGAAAAGTTAACATTTAAGGTGTTGTACTGCTAACTTGATATCAAGTTAGCAGAACATCCTATAACTTTTAAAATAGTTGAGCGGCAAAATTAATTGTTTCACGAATAATTTACGGATAAATAACGGCAAATTGTCAATAAGAAAAAATTGCAATTTCCAAAGTTGTTCTGCTAACTTGATGCGTATGAATTTTTAAGATAAATAAGACCATTATACGTCGAAGGATGGAATTTAAAGAATTTTTTTCATAGGAACGTAAAAAGTAACAAGTATTTTTGAGTAACTATTACGTAACGAGTTGGTCGTGACTTCACACAGTAGTTTTTTAAAGATAACAGTGGCGTAGCCTTAAAATTGTGGGGGGAGATATTTAACAGGCATACTAACCCCTTGAAAATACAAATTTTCGATGTTCGGCGCCTACTGCTAAACAAATTGAAAGGCAAATTTCTACGAATGTGTCATATATTTTTGTAAAATGGAATTTCAAAATTCTTGTTACTTTTCCCGTTCTTACGGAAAAAATTCTATAAATTCCATCCTTTGAAGTACAATAGTGGGTTTTATCTCAAAAATTCGGGAAAAGTCGTGTCTAGATGCCTGTCAAATATTTTACGGCACATATTTATACCCTTGTAGAGGGTATTATAATTTCAGTCAGATGTTTATACCCTTGTAGAGGGTATTATAATTTCAGTCAGATGTTTGCAACGCAGTGAAGGAGACGTTTCCGACCACATAAAGTATATATATTCTTGATCAGCACCAATAGCCGAGTCTATCTAGCCATGTCCGTCTGTCCGTCTGTCCGTTTCTATGCGAACTAGTCTCTCAGTTTTAAAGCTATCGCGATGAAACTTTCCCGAAGGTCTTCTTTCTATTGCAGGTAGTACATATGTCGGAGCGAGCCGGATCGGACCACTATATCTTAAGGCTCCCAAACAAATATAAGAAAATTCATTGTAACTTTGTAGGAAGTAGGCGTTTTGATTCTTGACTACTTAAAAACAAAATTGAAATAAATCGAAACGCTGAATCTGGAATCCCTGGAACTGCACCGAGTGAGTATTCTTTTATCTACAAGGGTATATAAGCTTCGGCTGGCCGAAGGTAGCTTCCTTTCTTGTTTTCCTTGTATTTTTTTAAGCCTGTTCACCGCATTAAGTTGGTTGTGAATAGAGGTGAACAAATTACTTCAATGGCTCATAGGCTTTGATTGACTCAAATAATAATGGAACCTTAAATGCAATTAAGTAATTGGGCATCTAAGCCATTTTTTGGCATAGGTTTTAATACAGTTGGGCAAAGTCCGTCAAAGATATCTTAAATCAAAACATTAAATGTTGCTATTTTTTTCAAACCGCGATTGCACAAATAATACCCGTTAAACGCGAAAACGAAGTATGCAGATATTCTTATATACGTCTATATTAACATATTTTAATGCCCATAGGCCTGCACCTTTTAATAAAGTCCATTTTGTTGACCTGTGCTGTTATTCATAAAAATTAAAAAATAAAAAAACAAAATAGCATTTTAAAGCGCGTTATCTTTCGAGCCTTATACTAAAAATAATTTAAAGATTTTGTAAAAGAGAAAAAAAAACAGTGTTTGCGTTTGCGGCCTTTGTTTTTAAAGGTTGATTGTTGTAACTTATTTTCTTCTGGTAATATTATATTGTTAACATTGGATAAAAAAAAATTGCAACAACAAACTCTTTGGGTGGCATGGAAAATGTTAGGCTTTTGCTTTAAAAAGTCTTTGCCCTTTGAGTCGGCTGTGTAAATTCCCGCATTTTTACGTGTGCATAAAAAATTGAATAATTTTTCAACCGTACATGTGTCTATGAGCCAATTCAAGGTCCACCTTTGAAGTTCGATCTCAAATGGCGGCTACATTAAAAAAGTTTATTTCCTATGTACAATGGCCAACAAACGGTCTCGAAACTAAATAAGCAGCTCATTGGGAAACCTTCTCTGAACACCGTTGGTCACCGGAATGGAGAAATACTGAATGTGACGTGTAAGCCTTTCCTACGGAATTTAGACCCCCTCGCCATGAAGACCTCAATAAAGCGTAAAAGTTGTCTTTTTTTGTTCGGATGAGTGCTAGTTCGTTACGTTATGCTTGGTACTCCGATGTTTACGGATAGCTACAGATGGCAGATTTTGCCTCAAGTTTGCGCAAATAGAGCAGTGCGGGTAATTTTAACACACTTCGAAGTGTCAGGTCGAGTGTGCAATTTTCTGTTTGCACCTGGCCAGCTTCACGTAACGCCTGGAAATCGCTCAAATGCAAATTACCCTCTGCCTTATCAGCGTATCCATTAGCTCCGCGTTACTCCGGCACCGCAGCTGTATCGATCACACCGATCTAGCATTGACACAATTTTTAGGCAATTGCACTTGTTGTCGGCTGGGCTGCCGCACTCGGCCAAAGCCATCTAATGTAAGACAATAAACATTTTCCGAGCCATTTGGCGGGCCGGTAAAACGGTCGGAGCTCTGGCTTTCGAAAAATCAACCGTGGGCAAACAGTAGAAACAGCACTCTGTTTGGACAATTGCGCCCGAGAACACGCTTCCGGAAAACCCCATTACCTTGTGGACCTGGACTTGGATCTGTAGCAACCATGTGCTGGCAACGGAACTTTTTCTACGGACTGATCTACGTGCTGACGGCGCTAGGCGGGCCTTGCCGGGCACAGTTGTACCCCTTAGCCGGGCCACTGCAGGGTGCAGCTCTGAGGTCAGTGCCGCGTCTGGTGCTCTACAACCCTTTCAGTGGCCAGCAGCTGGAGCCTCTGCGGTACCTGGCCCTATGGCGCGGCCCCAGGCGACTGCCCGTGAATGGGAACATCGTGGAGCTTCCGCAGTTGTGGCAGCCATGCTCCTGCTCCGAGCTCGCCTGCCGGTGCTGCCTGGGCCTGGCCCTGGGCTTCGGTGAATCCCTCAATCAGCGGCTCTGCGCCGCTCTCGAGTACACTCGGGCGGACCTGGGCCTGCACCTGAGTGTCGAGTTGAACCAGCGCACCGTGGCCAACTTTGGGTTCTCCGCCCGCAACCCTCCCGACTACTGCGTACCGCTGCTCCTGCCGCTGCCGCTCTTCAGCTGCCTGCGACTCTACGACATCCGGACCTTTGGCGAGGGCAACATACAGGTCTGTCTGTCGGTGGTTTTCAAGGTTCTTGCCAGCCAGTTCTTCGAGTACCGATTTAACTGCCTTCGCTTCGGAGCCAACGGAGTGTTTTTCGTGCGCGACGCTCTGCAGGACCAAAAAGCGGCGAAGTTGGTGTCCGAAACCGGTGCGGCACAGGAAACGTCAAAGAATCGCGGCGGTGCGCTCAATAATAAGCTGGCCGATGGGAGCAGCTTTAGTTTCTACACCGAATAATATTTTTCATTCCTCACCTTTGCCCTCGCTCTCGCTGTTATTTATGATCCATGCATGCCTGAACATGTAATAAGTTAAGTGAAAAGTGAAATTTTTGTTAATTAGAAAGACTTTTATTTAGGGCCAACAGCAGCCCAGATTCCATAAAAATGGCGAAATTCGGCAGTAAAACTGGAGCCTCTTTTTGGTTTGTGTGAGCAATGATGGGACTGCCTTAGATCTCAACGCTCATACAAACGGATGTAATCGTTCTTCGGGCTTTTTTAATGATCGGGCCATGGCAATTACTTTTCGGGCGTTTGTTATAAATGGGGAGTGCCAGGCGCAGACCCTTCAACCTCTGAAAACGCAAATGGATATGGCGTTGAATGGAATTGAGTCAAATGTGAACAGGGATATTTGATATGTTCGTCGTATATTGAACGTTTATCCTTTTTGAGAATATTAAAAAAATATTCAAAATAAAAACAAATAAATATCAAAATATTACAAAAATATTAAAAGAGCGTCGGGGATTTTCGATAAAGTTTTGCTTAATCAGTTTTTTGCGGAGTACTAATTTTGGATACATATACTTTTATTATCAACTGAGTGTTTACATGGAAATTTAAGCGTCAAGTATCAACTACGCGTAAAAGATCAAAATACATTTTATTATCACTGTGGACGGTAGTCCACGTAGTGACGAAGCGCACCAGGAGATGACTTAATCAATTTCAATTGGTTTGGGAGAGAGGGCGGTGAGCCGGAGGGTTAAATGCATCGTATTATTTTAGTTGTGGTCCTATTAAAAATACACGTTGAATGAGGGGTCATATGATAACAAAATTTTATACCTAAAATGAAAATTTAATTTTGTTTGTCAGTTTTTCTATCTGTCCTGAAAATTTGATCAAATAAAAACACCTCTTAACGAGGTAAAAAACTAGTGACGATCGCACCTTCAACATACAAAAGTTCTGATATCAACATTTGTGACGAAAAATTATTACACTCGTCATTAAATACACTTTCTAAGATTTTCTCATTCGGCCCGCCCTAGCATACTATTTTAGCCTTTTTACCTTCATAGGCATTTTCTATTGCAGCGTGCCGAATGAGAAAATCTTAGAAAGTGTATTTAATGACGAGTGTAATAATTTTTCGTCACAAATGTTGATATCAGAACTGTAAGGAAAATCGTTAGAGCCGTTTTTGAGAAAATTAAAAAAAAGTTTAAAAAAAAGTTTAAACAAAAGTTTGTTCATATCTTTTTAACTATTAACTTTACACAAATTTCATATAGAGGCGTTTATAGCATTTAAAAATACCTTTCAAACGAGATGCAGCACAAGTCTGTAGCTTTAGTAGTATAGAAGTTACGGCTTTCCGAATTTTAGCTATTTATAGCTGTTTTCCCGCTAAACTAGCGGGTTTTTCCAAAAGTGGTAGAACAAAAGTTTTTTATATCGATGTGATGAACGTCATATCAAATTTTCAGAACTTAAAAAACATATTTTGGACAAACTGACAAACAGAATTAAATTTTCATTTTGGGAAGAAGAAGAAAATCTTATTTTGGCTATAACTTTTGAACCCCTCATTCGACGGGTATTTTCAATAGGAATACAACTAAAACATTGCTAGGGGGATTTTATCCCCACCGGCCCCAACAGCTCCAAAATTCGAAATTTTCACTTTCACCTCTCTCTCTCCCAAACCAATTGATTTTCTTGAGGTCTTGGTATGCAATCCTTTAAGTTTTTGCAATACCTTTCGATTGGTGTATTACTCATTACGATCTGACTATCACAGCAGATTTTCATTTCTTCGTGTATATATAGTAGTCGCCTTCGCACACTCTCCTGGTGCGCTTCGTCACTACATGGACTGCCGTCCATAGTGATATGGTGCTAAACAGCTTAATATAAGAAACATTACACTTTTGGGAAAACTCGCTAGTTTAGCGGGAAAACGGCTATAAATGGCTAAATTTCTTAAGCCCATATTTTACGAAATACTTAAGCTTTACCTCATATTAAAGGTATTTTGAAATACAATGAACGCCTTCTTGACGCAATTTATGTAAATACAATAGTTAAAAATTTATGAACAAAACTAAATTTTAAAAATTTTTTTTTAAACGGGTAATTATTTTCTTTAAAATTTTAATCCTTAAATTTTTGTTTGTTTTTATTTGACATATTTAAAGTGAAACGTGTAATGTTTATGAGCTGCACTTGCATCAATATAGTTTTACAGTGGTTTACAGCTTATTTCAACCAGTCTGCACCAAAAAATTTAACAACCCATAAAAACATGTTATCAAAATTATTTAAACGCAGAATTCATCTATGATGATACACATTAGTGTATAATAATGTTATGATTTTTAAAATATTTTACAAATATTTTTTATGAATTAATTACAAAAAAAGTAAAAAACAAGAGAGAACTCTATAGTCGGGTTGGTGTCCCGACTATCTAATACCCGTCACTCAGCTAAAGGGAGTGCGAACGCTGTACTCGGGTTGGTATCCCGACTAATAATCGTAACTCAGCTAAAGGGAGTGCGAGGGAGATAGATATATAAATTTTGATTGCGTATAACTTTTTAATGAATGGTCCGATTTGAAAAATGTCTTCTACATTTCGATAGGAATAAATATACACAACAAAATTGCATTTTTACTTTTCGGAAATCTTTAAAGATGTGGGCGCAGGACCCATTTTAAAATCGTTAGTGGGCGATTATGGGCGTTAGAGGGGGCGTGGCGCTCGGCTAAAATAAACTTGCGCTGCGTAGGAAGCCAAAGAATATGTGTGGGAAATCTCAACCTTCTAGCTTTTGTAGTTTCTGAGATCTCAGCGTTCATACAGACAGACAGACGGACAGACAGACGGACAGACGGACATGGCTAGATCGACTCGGCTGGTGATCCTGATCAAGAATATATATAGTTTATAGGGTCGGAAACGCTTCCTTCTACCTGATACATACTTTTGCACGAATCTAATATACCCTTTTACTCTACGAGTAACGGGTATAAAAAGGCCACAGCTTATTTCAACCAGTTAACAAAAAATCGAATAAATTTTTTTTTTTTTAATTTGGCATGACTACCCTTTTGTTTACCAACAATTTAAAGTTAACTTTACATGGATGCAATGCCTTTTGTTGTTGTTGTCAAGTAAAAACTACTCTCGACCCTTGGGAAGGACTTTTGTCATAGTTTCGTCTAAAAATATTGTGTTTTCTAAAATTTGTTCGTTAAGTGGACTTCCAATTTTGTTTTGTGGTAATGTTAAGACACCTTTAATTCATAATCATTAGCTTTCAACTGCTCTGGATGAGCTGAATCTGCGAAAAAATATGCACTTCCCATGGGTCATTTCTTTAGTTAAATCAAAAAATAATTTATATTTCAAAATCCTGGCAGTTTTTAATTAATTTATACTTTTGAATGTGAAGATGAACTCAAATCTTAGTCGCGGAGTAAAAAAAAAGAAATTATGGAAGGACCTGTTTGACACTTTTAGGCCCAAAACAATTAATTCATAAAAAATATTTGTAAAAAATTAAAAAAAACCATAACATTATTATACACTAATGTGTATCATCATAGATGTATTCTGCGTTTACTTTTTATGGGCTGTTAAAGTTTTTGGTGTAGACTGGTTGAAATAAGCTGTGAACCACTGTATACCCGGAGCGACTTCGTTCGTTTAGAATTAGTTTGGAGTTAGGAAATTAGGTTGTCAGGACTTTCTTATTTTTTATTTGCGCGTTTTTTGAAAACCTTTGTGTGAACAATCTTTGTGGAAGATCCTAAAAGATCAGAGCAGAGCTATATAATAAATGAATGTAAAAGTAGTGCAGTTTTATACTTTCTATCAGTTACAATGTTATCAATGCAATTTTAATTTGCGCACAAATGTACATCTGTTTGTAAATTGGAATTTGTTGTTTTGAATGAAACGAAAACATTTGTATATACAAAAGTGGCGAAGTAACTTATTATTTTCCGATTCCACATTTGATTGTTAGTTATTATCAATATTAAACTCGTCAAATTTTGCATTGCACATTGGGCCAGCCAATCGGATTTTTGTCCAAAAATACGTTTTTTTTTAATAAAATGACCAATATGAGTTTACGGTCCTTTTTATAATACATTAAACTAATTTATTCCAATGTTTCAAAGAATTCGGGCAAGTATTTTTTTTACCGTATTTTCAATGTGGAAAATTCATCAAATATTGATGAAAATTAAAAAAATCTTGAAGTCAAAGATGCTGATGTAGCTGTTCGACTCTTCACGAAACTTGTAGATGTGATTACTTTCAACAAATAAAAAAAAAATAATTGTATTTATTGATTCTTACGGCTTTTTTTAGCAAATGAGTACTTTGCTTTTCAAGTGCTTTTGAGTGCCATCCCCAAATTAGTTGATTCCTTCAAAAAAAAATTCGTTGATCAATTTACTAAAAGCGTAGCCCACCGACTCGATGCGGTTTTGCCTTAGTTTTCGGTAATTTAAGTTTTAATTGAAGGCTTAACTCGAAGTCGAGCTATTTTGAAGAGCTGAGCTAAGAGAGCTCAAAAGTATGCCGTACTTTTTTCTTCAGGTTTTAGTGAACATTTTGCGCGCAAAAATTTGATTTTAGTGTGGCTAACATCTAAAATCTACTTTTTACGTACACTAATCGATTATGGTATTTTCGAAATCTATATCTATCTATTTAATCAGGACTATGCAAATAAATATGTAGTATACTTTTGTGGTGATTTCAGAATATGTCAATTTAACGTTATGGGAGGGGGGTATGGTTAATTCGGCCAAAAAAAGGACTATTTTTCATGAATTTTTTCACACGATACGGTTAATGTTAGATAAATTATTTTATTATTATATCAAAGTACAACACTTAAACTATATTTTCTAAAATTTTGATTGAAAAAAATTTAAAAATGAGCCGTCTGCGGCAAATCTCCATAGCCGCCACCAAAAAAAGAGGCTTTGCGGTGAACAGCATAACTCGTTACTGGATCATCAGAAAAAAACAAAAAAAAAATGTCCATTAGTTAAGATGTTTCTTAAGGTAATCAGATCGAGTTTTTTTATACCCGTTACTCGTAGAGTAAAAGGGTATATTGTATTCGTGCTAAAGTATGTAACAGCTAGAAGGAAGCGTTTCCGACCCCATAAAGTATATATATTCTTGATCAGGATCACGAGCCGAGTCGATCTAGCCATGTCCGTCTGTCCGTCTGTCTGTCCGTCTGTCTGTCTGTCTGTCTGTCTGTCCGTATGAACGCTGAGATCTCGGAAACTATAAAAGCTAGAAGATTGGCATTTTGCATGGAGATTCTTGGAGCTCCTACGCAGCGCAAGTTTGTTTCAAAAAGGTGCCACGCCCCCTCTAACGCCCACAGTTTTGAAGCTATTATGAAAATAGTAACTGATATGTATTCGCTTCGTCAATACCTATCGATTGGCCAAGTAAAAAATTGTCACGCCCACTCTAACGCCCACAAACCCAATAAACGCTTAAATACGTACCCTTCAGTTCCAGAAATCAGTTTTCACTCGTGAATCACCGGGTGAATCACTTGTGACATGTCATTTGACACTCGTGACTTTCCACAGAGACATTTGTCCGAGATGTCCTACCCCGTACCATAGTGACAGCTCAAATGACAATTTCTTTGAAGTCATCGGTGATATCACCAGTGCCTTATACGAATTTGTCATATGAGACGTCACCATCCTGTGACATATCACGCATGATTTCACGAGTGACTTTTTCCAAAATGTCATCAGCAATTTCATTCCCAAAAAAAAAATTACATACAAATTTATATTTTCAATTCATTTATTTAATTTTATTTATTTCAATTTATTTATTTATATTTCTTATTTATTTTTTATACCCGTTACTCGTAGAGTAAAAGGGTATATTAGATTCGTGCAAAAGTATGTATCAGGTAGAAGGAAGCGTTTCCGACCCTATAAACTATATATATTCTTGATCAGGATCACCAGCCGAGTCGATCTAGCCATGTCCGTCTGTCCGTCTGTCTGTCCGTCTGTCTGTCTGTATGAACGCTGAGATCTCAGAAACTACAAAAGCTAGAAGGTTGAGATTTCCCACACATATTCTTTGGCTTCCTACGCAGCGCAAGTTTATTTTAGCCGAGCGCCACGCCCCCTCTAACGCCCATAATCGCCCACTAACGATTTTAAAATGGGTCCTGCGCCCACATCTTTAAAGATTTCCGAAAAGTAAAAATGCAATTTTGTTGTGTATATTTATTCCTATCGAAATGTAGAAGACATTTTTCAAATCGGACCATTCATTAAAAAGTTATACGCAATCAAAATTTATATATCTATCTCCCTCGCACTCCCTTTAGCTGAGTTACGATTATTAGTCGGGATACCAACCCGAGTACAGCGTTCGCACTCCCTTTAGCTGAGTGACGGGTATTAGATAGTCGGGACACCAACCCGACTATAGCGTTCTCTCTTGTTTTTAATTGTGTTATTTAAGTTATCAAAATTATTATTATTATTATTTTTAGATTTTTGTAACTAACTTATTTTTAATATTCAGCAAAGCATTTCTTAGGCACTTGTCTGCGTCTTCGGAATGAAGGGTCAATGCTCCTGAAAATATTAAAAAACAAGAAAGAACGCTAGTCACTCAGCTAAAGGGAGTGCGAGGGAGATGGATATATAAACGACTTTAATTGCGCATAACTTTTTAATGACTGGTCCGATTTGAAAAATGTCTTCTATATTTCGATAGGTATTTACAAACACTATATAATTTCATTTATACATTTTTAAAATCTTAAAAGATGTGGCCGCCAGACACTTTTTAAAATCGTTTGTGTGGGATTGTGGGCGTTAGAGGGGGCGTGGCGCTCGGCTGAAACAAACTTGCGCTGCGTAGGAAGCCAAAGAATATGTGTGGGAAATCTCATCTTTCTAGATTGTGTAGTTTCTGAGATCTCAGCGTTCATACGGACGGACAAACAGACAGACAGTCAGACAGACGGACAGACGGACATGGTTGGATTGACTCGGCTAGTGACCCTGATCAAGAATATATATACTTTATAGGGTCGGAAATGCTTTCTTCTAGCTGTTACATACTTTTGCACGAATACAATATACCCTTTTACTCTAACGGGTATAAAAAGTATTAACATTTGTATTTAATATTCATATAATTGCGTTCTGACCATTAAGCACCGCATAGAACCCTTTGCTTCCACTGCTTCCGTCCAGATTGTAGTTAATGACCAGACTATCGGAAATAATCAGCTTAAGGCATTTTGGTGCAAATTAAAGTTAAGTCTATCACAATATCTTACATATAAGGTAGCACTTACCCCACTTTAATTTTTGTATAATATCACTTATCACAAAATATTTAACTAATCACGAAAATCTTCTTCTCTCAGAAAACATTAGAAAATAATGCGATGCACCAAGCCTTCTTCTTACCCCTTTTAACCGATTTCGTTTGCTTCATCTTCGCTGTTGGCGCGTGCCAATGCTCCTATACCAGTGGTGGCCAGCAGAGGCAGCGCGCAGGGCCCACGGGATAGGCAATTTCTCTGCCGCTGCTCTGCCAGCGCGCTGCAGCCTTTCGGCGCACATGTACACTGTCAAGCTGAAAAACGTCACGCACACAGGCAAATTCGTGCATGCTCGCACTCACACAAATGCAATGCATTCTTTTATTGTATGTGTGCTGCTTCTGCTGGCCACCACTGTCCTATACCCTTTCTAAAGCGGTATATATCAGACAAAATAATTTGTATTTGTTCAGTAAAAACGCAATTTCTTAAAACTGTTACTGTTTTAATATTTAAATAAATATTAATGGACCATTTTTTTTTAACTAAACTAAAAAATGAGCTTATAAAATATAATACATGTATTGTTTAAGTAAATTACAATTTTATAAATAAACAATTTAAGTTTATAACAGGAATTGTAAGGGCATAGCCATGTCGCTGCTTCACGAAAATTATTCCATCCAAATTTTGCTCGCTAGCTGAACATAACGGTTAAGCGCAAAAGAGAATGACGGACCGGCCGAAATTTGTCTCTGCTACCGCTGAGTGCAGACAGATTATAAGACAGAAAAAGAGAGAGCAATATATGAATATCGGCTTCCCTTTCGTGCACGATTGATTTCGTCCGCAGTCTTCTACGCTGCGCCGACTTATCTGCTGACGCTCGCTTGGCCTAATGAATTTGTCACACAGTTATCACTGGTGCAGCATAATAAATATATTGTAAAATTAGTTTTTGTCTTCGATTTTTTTCATTGGCAGGATGGTTTTACAGACAAAGGTTCTGCCATAGCACAGACCTTGGGAATATAATTTGTTTCTGATCATCTTACAATAAACCATTCGTAAACATCTGACTGAAATCATTTGAAATTGGAAAGATCCATTAATGCACTCAGAATACATAGATTCAAATAAAAGCTATCATCTATTGTAAAAGCAGGCAAAATAAAAAGAATAAAAAGAAAACCCCATTATTAAAATTAAAATTCATTTTTTTCCAATTTTTTTCAACTTTAAAGTTTTGGAAGTTCCCATATACCGTTCTAGGAAAAAACAAAAAAATTGGTGTGAAACCGTTTTTACCAGGGACGAAATTCTTATGATTATACCCTTGCAGAGGGTTTTATAATTTTGGTCAGAAGTTTGTAACGCAGTGAAGGAGACGTTTCCGACCCCATAAAATATATATATTTTTGATCAGGATCAATAGGGGAGTCAATATAGCCATGTCCGTCTGTCCGTCTGTATGTCTGTTTCAATACCGTTTGCGAGCTCAGTTTAAAAGCTAGCGCCTTCAAACTTTCACAGTCGTCCTAGAACATGTGTACGCAGATCAAGTTTGAAAACCGTCCCGATCGGACGTCTATATCCTATAGCTCCCATAGGAACAATCGGATAAAGCTTTCACAAAATGAAGATATTTCGCTCAGTGTACGAGCTAATGACAAGAATCTTTCTAAATCTTATTATTTTACGCATACCTTGATCAGGGTAAAAGCGCGTGCCGATCGGACGTCTATATCTTATAGCTCCCATAGAAACAATAGGGGGAAATCGGTACAAATTTAACGTTTTTCAGGATATTTCGCGCAGCATATAAGCTATTGACATGAAACTTTCCAAATCCTATTATTTTATGCATACCTTCATTAGGGTAAAAGCGCGTGCCGATCGGGCGTCTATATCCTATAGCTCCCATAGGAATAGGGTGAAAAATTTTAAAATTTTATTTTTTTCAATTATAAAATATTTTGTTGTTTTTTAATTCATGTTGCTATTCTAGTCAAGTTTTCATTCGTAAAATCTGCAAGGGTATTAAAACTTCGGCTTGCCGAAGTTAGCTTCCGTCCTTGTTTTTAAAATAAAAATTATAAAATAATAATTATTTTTAAATTTTTATAATTGCAAAATAAGTATTATTTCAATTTTTATAATAAAAAGTTTATAATAAAAATTGGAGAATAAGACTTATTCTGGGACCAAGTAACCTGTTGTTAAAAATATTTATTACAAACCGAGTCCACCCTATTCAATAAATTTTATAATAAACTTCAAGGAAAGGAAACCTAATCTATAAATGGAAATATTATTTGCTAAAAGATCAACAAATTGTACAATCAAAAGTGGTCGTTTGTCCCATAGTGAATCGATAGCAAGATGCTTGCTGGCATCAGTTGCGCAATTGTTCGCTCATTTCGGCTGCCTCTTTTTTTGCGTGCCTCAGCTTTGTTGACCGACTACGTCTCAGCCTCAGCTAAAGTTGCTGTTTTCGAGAGCAATTTCGCCTTGGCTTGAAGATGGCTTTAACCTCAGATCGACTTTGGTGTCTTTGTGCCCGGTTGGGAAAGATGGCGGGCGGACCAGGGGCCGCAATGAGGCGGTACCGGGCGGGATCGGCGGCTCCACTTCGCGTTGTATCTGGCTATCCGACTATTGACTGAATACGAGTGCTAGTTAAGTATCTCTGGCAGCGTTTGTTAATGCCGGCGTCGTTGGCATCGCCGGATTTACCTTCGCTGTTCGCTGGCGCTCTGCTGCTGACTCGACCGCTGCGCCGTCGGCCTCTAAACATACATATGTATACATATTAATTTTTACTTTTTTCTGCTGTTTTCCAGCTCGCTGCTTTTTTACTTGCAAGCAAAAGTTTTTCATTCGCAGTCAGTTGTATTTCGGTTCGCGGTGCGATCTGTCGCATATTGAAGTCGCCACCGCTTCTGAGAAAACCAAACTTTGTGTCCCAAGATCCCGATCAATATCCTGCCCTTCACAAAATTAAAGCGTTCGCCACCCCTTGTGAGAAACGTCGATCTTCCCCGAAAAGAAAAGTGAGTTCATGACGCAGCACATAGGAGAGGTGTAACACGCTGCGTATGAGTACTACTCGCTTAATGAAATTCAACAATCAGCATTCAAGCCCGATCTGATTCCCTGTGTTTGGATAAGTGCGTCGATCAAAATATGACGTACAAACTTCTGCGTTTTTAAGCAAGTAGGCTTCAAACCCTTTAGCTGTTAATAAGACTCTTGAGAAATCTCCGGGAAACCCCTGTAGGCCGGTAGTCTTCTTGGACATAGAACCAGTTTTCCCTCCGCGGCTGTCCGACCTACCCCAAATGAAATTTGTTCAGCTCTACTCCGCCGCTCCGCGATTTGAGTCAGTCCGCACTCAAGTTGCGCACTCATCCGGACGATGACAACATTTCACACTTCAGCTCGTGCGTGGGCCTCCACAGAGTCCCATTGGAGGGCAGCACTGAGCCCTGTCAGGCCCACCAACCTTTGACTCGGAGCTGAAAGCAAAAAGAGTTTCACTTTCAATTCCGACACCCAGGTCGGTGAAGAGCGGAGGGGCCGCAGGGGTATGGCTGGGCTCGGTGACTAACACCTGTAATTAAAAGATGCTGGCTCAGAAGACAAAAAACATAATTTTGGCGCTGAGCACCTTGGCCAGTTTGCTATCTTCACAGTTTACGATCTCTGAGATTTCTCATTTCATTGCGCAGAGTCTGCGCAGAAAGTACGAATGTGGATAAGTGAACAACGGACAAAAGTCATGTTAAGTTTCTCACTTTTGGGTGGGAAATGTTAATCATAAAAAGTAAAAGTAAAGTATTACGGGTCGAAGCAGCAGCTATGTATGTAGCTTCGTTAACCGCAGTCCCATTTGCATTTCGCACATGGCAGTGGAGACGGCAACTGCACCATCTGGTAGCCACAGAAACAGTCACAGTTGTCGATAACAATAAGCCAAGCCAGCGACCGTTCAATTGCCCGGCTTCGGACTACACCGGCAAAAACAATACATATTCGCAAGTCAAAGCAGATAAAAGCTCTATTTAACAAGTGTCAGGTTTGAGCCATAATTTGTTTTAACCTTTGCTGGCAATTTTTAGTAAAATCAAACTATTTCGAATTTATAGCATGGGACTAATGTAATTTAATTTTGTTCTTTTTTCTCGAACAGTAATTCAAACAAAAATTCAAGTTCTTAAAAAATCAATCTGGAATCTGGTCTAAAAAGCTTAATAAACTGTTTTTCTGTGTAGCAATGCCACCGACCCCTTTGACTAAGATGCAATCAGCTGGGCGGGAGCAATTGAAGGCGTGTCTGCTATTTAAATTCAGCTATTGTGGTCCGATCTTCTTACATTGCACGACGCGTTGCGGGGCCAGTTTGACTTGATTGACACCTGACATGGGCTCAAAGAAGTTAATGGAAGCGGCAATTGAGTATTTCCCTCCCGCGGTCGCAAAGAGAGAGTTTCAGCCGCGCAACATATTCTAGGCTGACAGCAAGCTGGGGGACCCGATCCGAAGTTACAACATTGCTTGAAACCCAAAATTATGTGTGAGCCGACTATCGCGCCCGGTTTTGAATGCAAAAGACGTCGAAACGCGCACTGGGAGTAATCCTAAAGAGTTGCGGTTGTCGCTGAACGTGCACAGCTAATTTACCGGCTCTAATTTCCGACGATTCAAATCGAAGCAAATTATAATTGCAGGTTGCATTTCAACACACGACCTCAAATCGTTTTGCCGTTGCCATGCGTCGCTTATGACCGTTTCAAGGGTTACCGCCGAGATGAGTGTTTCGTCCGCACTTCCGCCGTTCACTCATCGTCCGACATCTCTCTTCGAGACTGTTATGTAATCCACAATGGCCGAGAGCGGCCCAAAAAGACGCATCAAATCAGTCAAGACTTAGAGCGTGCGCGCATTGTCACTGCAGTTGTGTGACAGTGAGGAGGTAACATTTTTTTTTTTGGTAATAAATCATATCTTTTAAACCAAAAGAGATAAAGCAATAATTTAAACGACATATGATAAATAATTTTGAAACCTTTAAAATAAGTATATGAAACAAGAAGTAAGCTATAAAGAAGCCTTCCTAAAAATAAAAATTTGCAAGCATATTCATTAACTGGCCAGTACAAAAATGGTTTTTATACCCGTTACTCGTAGAGTAAAAGGGTATATTGTATTCGTGCAAAAGTATAAAGTATATATATTCTTGATCAGGGTCATTAGCCGAGTCGATATAGCCATGTCCGTCTGTCCGTCTGTCTGTCTGTCCGTAGAAGATTGACATTTTGCATGCAGATTCTAGGAATTTCTATGCAGCGCAAGTTTGTTTCAAAAGGGTGCCACGCCCCCTCTAACGCCCACAATCGCTTATATACGATTTAAAAAATTTCATTATTTCGGAAAAGTAAAAATGCAGTTTTGTGGTGTTTATCAATACCTATCGAAATGTAGAAGAAATTTTTTAAATCGGACCATTCGTTAAAAAGGTGCGGTGGATCATAGTTTTTATCTCCAACTCCTTCGCACTCTCTTTAGCTGAGTAAATTTTTATACAAAAATTTTAACCTTTTTAAAAACTTAGTTGTCTAAAAAAAAACCAAACATTTTGCTAAGTGTATTTATTTCAGTGTTCTTCACCAGCTACCCTGCAAGAATTTTCCATCGCGGAAGTCACTATTTAGTGACGTCTAGAAGATGAAAACGATCGTCCGCGATATCGCATTCGGATCGCCGAAGTCACCCCCGTCGGGAAGAAATGTTCCACTACGGCGACACTTCCCGAAGTCACTTCTGAGTGACTCCTAGAAGTGTCGCGAAAGTCACTTCGGCGATCCGAATGCGATATCGCGGAAGTCACTTCCAGAAGTGACTTAGGCGACACTTCTAGAAGTGCCGCCGTAGTGAAACATTTCTTCCCGACGGGGGTGACTTCGGCGATCCGAATGCGATATCGTGCAAGTCACTTGTAGAAGTGTCGCCGAAGTCACTTCTGGAAGAGTATATATATTCTTGATCAGCATCAATAGCCGAGTACATCTAGCCATGTCCGTCTGTCCTTCTGTCCGTCTCTCCGTTTCTATGCGAACTAGTCCCTCAGTTTTAAAGCCATCGCGACGATTGCAGGTAGTACATATGTCGTAACGAGCCGGATCGGATCCGACATATGTACTACCTGCAATAGAAAGAAGACTTTTGGGAAAGTTTCATCGCGATAGCTTTAAAACTGAGGGACTAGTTCGCATAGAAACGGACAGACGGACATGGCTAGATGGAATCGGCTATTGATGCTGATCAAGAATATACATATATACTTTATGTGGTCGAAAACGTCTCCTTCACTGCGTTGCAAACATCTGACTGAAATTATAATACCCTCTGCAAGGGTATAATAATAGAAAAACCATTGTAACTTTTTAATTTTTGACAATGTAAAAACAACATTTTAAGTAGGCATATCTGCAAGGGTATATACAATTCGGCTGGCCGAAGTTAACTTCCTTTCTTGTTTTTTATGTTTATTCTTTCAACACATTTATTGAAATTGTGGTATGTAAGCACGGTCCGTAAGCTTGTAGGAAATGGTATTGTATTATTTTATTTAATTCCAGTTCCGTGTTCCGTCTATAAAAATTTTTAAAACAACAAAAAAAAATAAATAATTAAATAAGTGAAGTATAGTTAAGTTTTCGGTTTGCCCAGAGTTTCACGCCACGAAATTTTTTTACTTTCGCATGACAGCCTTGATCGTCCACGCTTTAAATTCGATTTCTCCAATCACTTTAATTTTTGATGTAAATAAATATTGTAGTTTATTTATATTCCACCGTACGCGGTATGTAATATTTAAAAAAAGCGGTTTCACTACGCATTTCATTACAAACACAGAAAGTCAGAATAAATCGCACTGATCACAAAGAAATCTCGAAACGAACTGACGCTCGAATTCAAAATACAAAGTGCGTAGGTCAAAGAGAAAAAAGGGTAGTTTTCAGGTATAAAGAGAGAGCCAAGAGCGGACTGTACCCCAAAAACTTCAAAAAAATAAAACCAAATTCCTTTCTATCTTCAATTTAAGTTCCAGAAGTGAATTGGAAGATGTTTTTTCCTATTGGTTTTGTTTTTGTAAAATGTGTTCTATCGCCTTTTTATCGCCCAAAAGTGTCACAGAAGTTACTGCTTCGCGATCGCAACCCTTTTTAGGTAGTCAAATGTGTTCTATCGCCATTCTATCGTCCAGAAGAGCCTCAGAAGTTTCTTCTTCGCGATTTGAACCCTTTTGGTTTTTGTAAAATGTGTTCTATCGTCTTTCTATCGCCTAGAAGTGCCTTAGAAGTTACTTCTCCACGATCGTGACCCTTTTTGTTTTTGTAAAATGTGTTCTATCGTATTTCTATCTTTCTTTGCGATAGATGTATATTTATTTTTTGTAAAATGTTTTCTATCGCCTTTCTGTCGCCTAGAAGTGTCATAGTAGTTACTTCTCCAAGATCGTGAGCCTTTTTGCTTTTGTAAAATGTGTTCTATCGTATTTTAATCGTCCAGAAGTGGCTGAGGAGTCTTCGCGATAGATGTATATTTTGTTTTTGTAAAATGTGTTCTGTCGTGTTTCTATCTTCCTGAAGTTACTAGAAAGGGACTTCTGGACGATAGGCTATCGAAATATCGCCTGTTTGCTTGCAGGGTACTGAGTTCAAAACCATTTAAAACTGAAGTTTAAGATCCAAAAAAAAAGGGGAGATCTCGGAAACCACAAAAGTTAGAATGTTGAGATTTTCCGCACATATAGCTACGCAGCGCAAGTTTATTTCAGCCGGGCGCCACTTGTCTGGCGCCCACACCTTTAAAGATTTCCGAGAAGTATCAGTGCAGTTTTGTTGTGTATACTTATACCTATCGAAATGTAGAAGACATTTTTCAAATCGGACCATTCATTAAAAAGTTATACGCAATCAAAAAAATGTTATATATCCATCTCCCTCGCACTCCCTTTAGCCGAGTGACGGGTATAAGGTAGTCGGGACACCCACCCGACTATAGCGTTCTCTCCTGTTTTGTTTATTTAGTTGGTTAACAATTATCTGCTAAGTTATGCCCGGTCAAAGTTGTATATCTCCATCTCCCTCGCCCTCCCTCTAGTTGAGCAACTGGTATCTGATAGTCGGGGCACCTGACTATAGCGTTCTCTCTTGTTTAAATTCATATGTTTTGTGGAGATGTATGCAACTCTTTTTTTTTTTGCAGACGCATGGGAAAGTACACCAATTTTGTAGCATTTGAGAGGTACTAAAATATAAAGCATATCTTAAGGCGCAAAAAGGCTGCTAAAGCATGAATAAAATTAAGAAAATAAAACATACATTTTTTTAATTTTGACGAAAGTCTAAGGTAAATTTAAAGAAATCGCTGTCCAAGGAGGATCAAATACAACTACACAAAGATATCTTTTTCGCTCATGGCAAGAAAGTCTTTAAGTATAAGAAAACACCCGCGCACCCTAACTCCACATAATTTAATAAAATTTTAGTTTGGAATCAAAAAAGCTAATTTTTTAATTTTTTTTAATAAAGCTTTTTTGATTTTCATAGCAGAACTCTCAAAATCGGAGAAAACGGTACTTAATTTTTATAGCAAAATACTCAACGTTGAAATTCAATTACAAGATTACAACCATTCTGCATGTAAGTTTTTAAGGGGGTAATTTGGTTTGAAATTTCCTTGGCATAGGCCGCTAGTCTAGACAATCGTCATAAGGACTATAGTCTAAGTGAATCGAAAAAAAGGAAGCTGACTTCGGCAAGCCGAAGTTCATATACAATTGAGGATCGTTCTTTGACAACTATATGATAATAAGGGCATATTTTAAATTCCGATTGACTTGCTTTATGTTTTTTTATACCCTTGCAGAGGGTATTATATTTTAGTCAGAAGTTTGCAACGCAGTGAAGGATACGTTTCCGACCCCATTAAGTATATCAAATAAAAACACCTCTTAACGAGGTAAAAAACTAGTGACGATCGCACCTTCAACGTACAAAAGTTCTGATATCAACTTTTGTGACGAAAAATGATTTTAGATGCGACTAAATAAGTACGCTACCTAAAACACCAGTTTACAAAAAAAAATCGATGAAATATACCATGAATGAAACCTTTGTTTTCCGGTAAGGTACATCTTCCTGATTAATAAAATTTTTTTTAAAGTGTAAAAAACGTTTTTGACGTTTTTTTAATTTCTAACTTGAGTTGAGGTTAACCGATTTCAACCATAAATTACTCATTTTACAGGTAATAGAATTCCCTCCAACTTTCTTATGCACTGCATTGAGTTCCATTCATTAGTTTAGGAGCTACATTTCGTCAAAGTTTAAAAAGTTAGAAAAAATGCAAAAATGCTGGCATAAATGGCTTTGTTAAAAATACACGCCTAAAAACCGAAATTATTTTTATAACTTCTACTGGTAGAAGGTGCTTTGACGAGAAAAACAAGCTATTGATCATTACAATCCATCAGCAAATTAATTTGATATGCATTTTTGAAGCTTGCGACAACGGTGTTTTTTTGGCCGTTTACAGCTGTTAACTGACACAACAGGGCTCTAACACGGCTGTAATACCCGTTTTTCCCAACGTAAAAAATCAATTTAAAATCGAGCTATTGATTGATATTTTTGTTGACGGTCTTGTTAGTTGACTTAAAGATGTATCTTTAATTATAAGTCATAAAACTAGTTTCGGTTTTTAGGCGTATATTTTTAACGATGCCATTTATGCCAGCATTTTTGAATTTTTTCTCACTTTTACAACTTTGACGAAGTGTAGCTTCTAAACTAATGAATGGATCTCAATGCAGTGTATAAGAAAGTTGGAGGGCATTCTATTACCTGTAAAATGAGTCATTTATGGTTGAAATCGGTTAACCACAATTCAAGTTAGAAATTAAAAAAGTGTCAAAAACGTTTTTTACACTTTAAAAAAAACTTTATCCATAAAAAAAAATTTAAGTGCCATTTTCTTAATCAGGAAGACGTACCTTACCGGAAAACAAAGGTTTTATTCATGGTATATTTCATCGATTTTTTTTTGTAAACTGGTGAAATTTACTCGTTCGGCCAGCTTTAGAAAATATTTAATATCTACACGAAAGTTTTCTGTTGTAGCGTGCCGAATGAATAAATTTTAGGTAGCGTACTTATTTAGTCGCATCTAAAATAATTTTTTCGTCACAAAAGTTGATATCAGAACTTTTTTACGTTGAAGATGCGATCGTCACTAGTTTTTTACCTCGTTAAGAGGTGTTTTTATTTGATATCAGAAGTTTTTGTTTGTTTACTTTTGCTCTCATAGGTGCTAATATAAACATTTAATTTTAAATTGGTCATAAATCATAATTTTTAAACTATTGTATTTTAACGAATTAAGTTAAAAATGCGTTGAAGTATTTCAAAATACCTTTTAAACGAGGTATAGCACATGTCTGTACCTTTAGTAGCGTAGAACTTACAACCTAAGGAAATGTAGCTATTTTTAGGTTTTTCCCGCTAAAGTAGCGGTTTTTTCCAAAAGTCGTAGAACAAAAGATTCCTATATGGAACTCTTAAGTGCAAATTTACTGATTCCATGACCCTAAAATACAGTTCGGATACCCTCACACAAAATTCAATACTCAGGGAGCGTTAGTAGTTCGAGCTGGCAAAAGTGGTTATTTTCGTAAAAAAATAATCTGACTTTTTACAGTAATGTGTTATATTCCAAAATTTAAGGAATCACAAGGGCTATACAGTTTAAAGTTTTAAAGAAAATCGTTAGAGCCGTTTTTGAGAAAAACAAAAAAAAGCTTAAAAAAAAGTTTTAAAAAATTGTCTTTTGTTCATATCTTTTTACCTATTACATTTACATAAATTGCATAGAAGGCGTTTATAGCATTTAAAAATACCTTTCAAACGAGATGCAGCACAAGTCTGTAGCTTTAGTACACACAAAAAAATTTGCTTGGTAAAATTGACCAACAAAGATAGTTACGTAACTATTAAAATAGTTACGTGTATTTTGTTTTTGCTTTGGGTTTGTGTCTTTGCTAATTGTGTGTATTTTGTTGTTGTGAAATGACTATTTTACTTAGTAGAATTGACAATTTTGCTGGTTGGGGCCTGTTTGACAATTATTACAGTTGATTTTACCAAGTTTTTTTTTTGTGTGTAGTATAGAAGTTACGGCTTTCCGAATTTTAGCTATTTATAGCAGTTTTCCCGTCAAACTAGCGAGTTTTTCCAAAAGTGGTTGAACAAAAGTTTTTTATATCGATGTGATGAACGTCATATCAAATTTTCAAAACTTAAAAAACATGTTTTGGACAAACTGACAAACAAAATTAAATTTTAATTTTGGGAAGACGAAGAAAATCCTATTTTGGCTATAACTTTTCGACGGGTATTTTCAATAGGAACACAACTAAAACATTGCGAGGGGGCAATTATCCCCACCGGCCCCAACAGCTCCAAATTTCAAAATTTGCACTTTTTAACATTCACTGCTCTCTCTCCCAAGCCAATTGATTTTCTTAAGGTCTTGGTATGCAATCCTTTAAGTTTTTGCAATACCTTTCGATTGGTGTATTACTCATTACGATCGGACTATCACAGCAGATTTTCAATATGATAAAATCCGACGCTCCGTTCAAAAGTTATAGCCAAAATAAGATTTTCTTCTTCTTCCCAAAATGAAAATTTAATTCTGTTTGTCAGTTTGTCAGTTTGTCCAAAATATGTTTTAATTTAATTAATTTTCTCAAAAACGGCTCTAACGATTTTTCTTACAACTTTAAACTGTATAGCCCTTGAGATTCCTTAAATTTTGGTATATATCATGTTTATGTAAAAAATCGCGTTTAAAAGTTATTCAGAAACGAAAATAGCCACTTTTGCCAGCTCAGAACAACTAACGCTTCCTGAGTGTTTAATTTTGTGCGTGGGTATCCAAACTGTATTTTAGGCTCATAGAATCATTTCAATTGTTTTAAGGAGTTCCAAATAGGAAACTTTTGTTTTACGATTTTTGGAAAAACCCGCTGCTTTAGCGGAAAAAAAGCTAGAAATAGCTAAATTTCGTTAGTTCGTAAGTTCTACACTACTGAAGCTACAGACATGTGCTATACCTCGTTTAAAAGGTATTTTGAAATACTTAAACGCCTTTTTAACTTAATTTGTTTAAATACAATGGTTTACAAATTATGATTGACCAATTTAAATTTAAATGTATATACTAGCTCCTATGAGAGCAAATATGAACAAAGAAAAACTTCTGATATCAAATAAAAACACCTCTTAACAAGGTAAAAAACTAGTGACGATCGCACCTTCAACATACAAAAGTTCTGATATCAACATTTGTGACGAAAAATTATTACACTCGTCATTAAATAGACTTTCTAATATTTTCTCATTCGGCACGCTGCAATAGAAAATGCCTGTGAAGGGAAAAAGGCTGGAATAGTTTGCTATGGCGGGCCGAATGAGAAAATATTAGAAAGTCTATTTAATGACGAGTGTAATAATTTTTCGTCACAAATGTTGATATCACAACTTTTGTATGTTGAAGGTGCGATCGTCACTAGTTTTTTACCTCGTTAAGAGGTGTTTTTATTTGATATAATAGTAGTCGCCTTCGCACACTCTCCTGGTGCGCTTCGTCACTACATGGACTGCCGTCCATAGTGATATATTCTTGATCAGCATCACTAGACGAATCGATCTAGCCATGTCCGTCTGACCGTCTGTCTGTTTATACGCAAACTAGTCTCTCATTTTTTGAGCTATCGGGATGAAACTTTCCCAAAAGTCTTCTTTCTATTGCAGGTAGTATATATGGGCACTTCCAAAATGACGCTCAAGACATTTGCACACCTTTAAAGTTGAAAAAAAATTGTAAAACAATGGATTTTAATTTTAATTATGGGCTTTTCTTTTCACTCTTCCGAAGCTCTATTTTTTGTAAAAATCTTGATTTTGTACCACTTTTAGTTTTTAAGATAGAACTAGATTTCGGGGAAGTTCATACAACACCAGAAATTAACGAATTCTGATGGAATATTTTAATGCGATTTTTTTAGAATGTTGTTCAAACATGTCGCTGTGAAATGCTTTTGGTTTTACTCAAAAATTCTTTGCCGTTTTTTTTTTATGCAGTTTCAACCACATACGCTCGGGACATGTCGCTCGGGACATTTTTTCCGACTGTTTTGTAAAGCGAATTTCTTTACCTCTATCTCTCAATTGCTGGATGTTTTGCTTTTAACTTAATAGTTTAGCATGTGAATGAAGCATTCAGTACAGAAAAATGTCACATACTAGCATTCCTATAGGATAAATTAACAACAGAAGACAGGTCCAAAAAATAACAAAAAAAAGCCAAAAACTGATTTTTGCGTATATTGGTGGAGTTTGTCATAAAAATAATCAAACTATACTCCAAATTTGTAGTTAAGCTCAGTATCCAACTAATTAGAAACTAATATCGGGGCAAAATCATGTGGAAATATGTTTTATTCAAGTTTCAAGGTTTTTGGCTTGGTGGACTTTTTTTTGGAAGTGCCCATATGTCGGAACCGACCGGATCGGACAACTATATCTTATAGCTCCCATAGGAAGGATCGGGGAAAAAAAACGTTAAAAAATTCTAGCTTCGGTGTTTTTTCAAATATTACCTTCTACTCTTAGGAATGTTTTTTTTATATATTTGGAATATGACTATTTTTAAATATTTCCGAATTTCGATTTTAATTTTAAAAAGATCGAACTATTATATAGCACATAGCTATCATAATGTGAAATAAAAGGAATTTTAACATTTTTTCGATTTGTAAATTAGTAGAATGATCTGCAAGGGTATATAAGCTTCGGCTTGCCGAAGCTAGCTTCCTTTCTTGTTTTAGAATCAAAATTGATTTTTCAAACAACAAAAATAATTTCTCCCTGGACATTACTAATTTTTCTGGATGTAGTGACATGTTTTAATGCTGATTAAAAATAACTTTTAAATTCGGAACCGATTTCTATCAGTAGTCAAAGGAACGATTTTCCGATAATTAAACTATTTGTATTATTGGGTGATGGGAAAGATATTACGCATACGACGCAGGCACCCGAGCAACAATTGAATAAGTCACTAATAAAGGAAAATTGGCCGACTGGCCGACAAAACGCAAAAAAAAGAAAAAATAAGCAAATTGTATTTTCAATGTAAGTGCGCGCGCCAAGGTTCGCGACCGCGTCTATTAGTGCGACTGGGGCCGGCACTGACAATGGAGCCATGAGTGGCTAACCAAGAAATTGTTCGTCGACGCAAATCGCAACGCTCGGCAAGACTTTCACTTTCAACTCGACGCGGCCGACTGCACCGAGTCGCCTTTGTTTACCGATGAACCCGACAAATCTGATGAGCTGGATACTTTGCATTTCTTAGCTAACATGCAAAAGCCAATGCCCTCATTTCTATAAGATAAAAACGCTCGGAAAAATTCTCCGGCTTCGTTAATCGCGACCACTAAATTAAGTTGCTTATGGGCTTACTTTCAGGATATACAACTGTATATACACACAAATTTGGTTGGTAAAATTTACCAATGAAGATAGTTCAGTAACTATAAAAAATAGTACTTTAACAATACAAATAGTCCTCCGTGTATTTGTTTTTGCTTTGCGTACTAATAAATGGTTAAACTACTATTTAAACAAGAAAGGACGCTAGCTTCGGCAAGCCGAAGCTTATACCCTTGCATATCATTCTTATTAATTTACAAATCGCAAAAATGTTAAATTTCCTATTATTTCACATTAATTTTTCGACCGTTCCTATGGCAGCTATATGATATAGTGATCCGATTTTTAAAAACAAGAAAGGAAGCTACCTTCGGCCAGCCGAAGCTTATATACCCTTGTAGATAAAGAAATGCTCACTCGGTGCAGTTCCAGGGATTCCAGATTCAGCGTTTTTACAATGAATTTTCTTATATTTGTTTGAATATTCCTATGGGAGCCTTAAGATATAGTGGTCCGATCCGGCTCGCTCCGACATATGTACTACCTGCAATAGAAAGAAGACTTTTGGGAAAGTTTCATTGCGATAGCTTTAAAACTGAAGGACTAGTTCGCATAGAAACGGACAGACGGATAGACTCGGCTATTGGTGCTGATCAAGAATATATATACTTTATGTGGTCGGAAACGTCTCCTTCACTGCGTTGCAAACATCTGACTGAAATTATAATACCCTCTACAAGGGTATAATAATATTCCCAAGAGTTGAAGGCAATATTTGAAAAAATACCGAAGCTAGAATTTTTGTAACGCTTTTTTCCGATCGTTCCAATGGGAGCTATAAGAAATGGTTGTCCGATCCGGTCGGTTCCGACTTATGTACTACCTGCAAATGAAAGAAGACTTTTGGGAAAGTTTCATCCCGATAGCTTAAAAACTGAGAGACTAGTTTGAGTAGAAACAGACAGACGGACAGACGGACATGGCTAGATCGACTCGTCTAGTGATGCTGATCAAGAATATATATGCTTTATGGGGTCGGAAATATATAATTCCCAACATGGTCTAGCCCTTCATGCCCTTCTAAGTCATTAAAACTTATATTCTTTCTTAAGTCTTTAATATACTTCCACACTCGCTGCTACTACTTTTTTAATATTATCTATAAATTATTTTGCTGCAGTGACGTAACGTAAGAGTAACTATTTATACCCGTTACTCGTAGAGTAAAAGCGTATATTGTATTCGTGTAAAAGTATGTAACAGGGAGAAGGAAGCTATAAAGTGTATATATTCTATGTCCGGATCACTAGCCGAGTCGATCTAGCCATGTCCGTCTGTCCGTCTGTCTGTCTGTCTGTCTGTCTGTCCGTCTGTCCGTCTGTATGAACGCTGAGATGTCGGAAACTACAAAAACTAGAAAGTTGGGATTTCCCACACGTATTCTTTGGCTTCCTACGCAGCGCAAGTTTATTTCAGCTGAGGGCCGCGCCCCTCTAACGCCCACAATCGCCCACAAACGATTTTAAAAGTTGTCTGGCGCCCACATCTTTCGATATTTCAGAAAAATAAAAATGCAGTTTTATGATCTTTATCAATACCTATCAAAATACAGAAGAAATTTTTCAAATCGGACCACTCGTTAAAAAGTTATGCCCGATCAAAGCTTTCTATCTCCATCTCCCTCGCACTGCCTTTAGCTGAGTAACGGGGCATATAGTCGATGCACCCGACTAAAGCGCTCTCTCTTGTTGATTGGTACAATTGACAATTTTTGTGGTTGGGGACTGTTTGACAATTATATTGGTTAGCTTTACCAATCGATTTTGTTGTGTGTAGACAGTTAGATATAACTAGTACTCAGGCTACAAACATGATTTCTTAAAAAAGAATACTCGTTACTTGTAGTGTAAAATGGTTAAGTAAACATTGAGTCATAGCCGGCAAAAAACAAATTGGAGATATGATTAGGAATTTAGTGAATACACACAGAGAGAATTCTTACGTTCTGATCTGTGTTGAAAATGTTCTTAAAAATAAAACCATATTTTTTCAGTTGAAAAAGGGTTTCAAAGGGCTTAAATCAAGTTGAATTGGCGGAATTTACAATGTTTACCTCATAACAAACTCCATTTAAATTTTCTTTCTTATAACAAGTATGGCTCATTCCAAGTCAAACGTGACAGGCACTGTGGCGTAGCCATGATTTAGTTGAGTGGGGTGGGGGTGGTTGACAGTAAAAATGTTCAGCATAACATTTCACCCCAAAGGGGGAGGGGCGTTACATCTAAAAAACCACTGTCCACTGCACAGGCAATTTGGGGTCAAATCTCATAAAAAAGTGAGCATTTTTTTCTATAGAGGTCGTTCCCCGTGCTTGTCACTCACGTCTCCCACAATATCCAGAAATGATTCAATAATATGTAATTAAAAATAATTGAATTACCCTCTTCATTTAAGTAATAAATTTTAATTTTATAATAAAATTAACTTCGCCTTTTACTATTTATCAAACAAAAAAGTCTTAACAAAGTGAAAGAGAAGTTACGATCGCACCCTCAACATACAAAAGTTCTGATATCAAATTTTGTAAAAAAAATGCTTGTTTTTTGACTAAATAAAAATACTTTCTAAAATATTCTCAATCGTTCTGCATTAACAACAATCTTTTAAAAAATAAGCACTACTATTAATTTAACTGCAACTGTGTGGCTATGTTATCTTTGGTTATTTTACTGTATTTAGCCATTAAGGGAGACATTAATTTTGTCCAGAAAAAGTGGTCAGATTAGGTGGATAAGGTAAAAGATTCGTGTCACCAAGCGGTTAGAGAGTTTATAGTTATACAGTTTATATATTACCTATATTAAATTTATACTCTTTGGTTATAGTCGAGTGCCTCGGATATCAAAAAGGGGTTACACTAGTTTGCAAAGTAATATTTTTGATGAGCTTCCGAGCTATTGACGGCAAATTCTGTTAGTGCTGACTTTTTTCGAAATAGTTAGCTAAATTAGGAATTTAAAAGCCAAAAAATTATAAAAGTGAATTTAATTTTTGAAATTAAGGTTACCTTTTTAAGAAGAATGAATTAATTAAATGTACTATCCATCATTCTATTAAAAATACTTACATTCATAGCGCAAGCATTTTTATAATTTTAAAGTAATTTTCAGAAATAAAATTCATATTATAATTTTCTAGCTTTTAAATTTAGGTATTTTTTTTGTTTACAAGTCGCCGCCTGGGATAAAACTTATATTTGGACTCTGTCCCATAAATCCAATTTTCCACACACAAAAAAAAAAACTTGGTAAAATCAACTGTAACAAGAAAGGAAGCTAGCTTCGGCAAACCGAAGCTTATATACCCTTGCAGATCATTTTATTAATTTACAAATCGCAAAAATGTTAAATTTCTTATTATTTCACATTAATTTTTCGATCGTTTCTATCACAGCTATATGATATAGTAGTTCGATCTTTTAAAAATTAAAATCGAAATTTGGAAATATTTCAAAATAGTCATATCCCAGAGTAGAAGGGAATGTAATAAAAACCAACAAAGATATAATTTTTTTCACATAAATATTCATTTAATTTTTCGACCGTTCCTATGGCAGCTATATGATATAGTGATCCGATTTAAAAAACAAAAAAACCGAAATTCAGAAATATATAAAAAAAAATATTCCCAAGAGTAGAACGTAAAATTTCAAAAAACACCGGAGCTAGAATATTTTTACGTTTTTTTTTTTGATCCCTCCTATGGGAGCTATAAGATATAGTTGTCCGATCCGGTTGGTTCCGACATATATACTACCTGCAATAGAAATACGACTTTTACGAAAGTTTCATCCCGATAGCTTTAAAACTGAGAGACTAGTTTGCGTAGAAACGGACGGACAGACGGACGGACAGACGGACAGACGGACAGACGGACAGACGGACGGACAGACGGACATGGCTAGATCGACTCGTCTTGTGATGCTGATCAAGAATATATATACTTTATGGGGTCGGAAATGTCTCCTTCACTGCGTTGCAAACTTCTGACTGAAATCATAATACCCTCTGCAAGGGTATAATAATTGTCAAACAGGCCCCAACCAGCAAAATTGTCAATTCTACTAAGTAAATAGTCATTTCACAACAACAAAATACACACAATTAGCAAAGACACAAACCCAAAGCAAAAACAATGTACACGTAACTATTTTAAATAGTTACGTAACTATCTTTGTTGGTCAATTTTACCAAGCAAATTTTTTTGTGTGCATGAATTTTGGACATACCGGTCTTGTTTGGTGGGATGTAAACTTTAACTTATGATTTTTCAACGAATTTATTTCGAGTTTTTTGGTTGTATAGTATTATTATAGATGCTATGAACATTTTCAAACTTTTTTTTCCTAATAAGTTTTTTACTATTTAAAATGTTCCTGTCATATAGCTTAAGTTTAAATCGCAAGTGTTTAACATGAGTTAAAAACAAGAGAGAACGCTTTAGTCGGGTTGGTGTCCCGACTATCTAATACCCGTCACTCAGCTAAAGGGAGTGCGAACGCTGTACTGGATAGTGCGAGGGAGATAGATATATAAATTTTGATTGCGTATAACTTTTTAATGAATGGTCCGATTTGAAAAATGTCTTCTACATTTCGATAGGTATAAATATACACAACAAAATTGCATTTATACTTCTCGGAAATCTTTAAGGATGTGGGCGCAGGACCCATTTTAAAATCGTTAGTGGGCGATTGTGGGCGTTAGAGGGGGCGTGGCGCTCGGCTAAAATAAACTTGCGCTGCGTAGGAAGCCAAAGAATATGTGTGGGAAATCTCAACCTTCTAGCTTTTGTAGTTTCTGAGATCTCAGCGTTCATACAGACGGACAGACGAAGAGACGGACAGACGGGCAGACGGACATGGCTAGATCGACTCGGCTAGTGCTACTGATCAAGAATATATATACTTTATGGGGTCGGAAACGCTTCCTTTTAGCTGTTACATACTTTTGCACGAATCTAATATACCCTTTTACTCTACGAGTAACGGGTATAACAAGAGAGAACGCTATAGTCGGGTTGGTGTCCCGACTATCTAATACCCGTCACTCGGCTAAAGAAAGTGCGAAAAAGATGGATATACACATTTTTTTTATTGCTTTTTAATGAATGGTCCGATTTTCGATAGGTACACACAAAAAAAAAAACTTGGTAAAATCAACTGTAATAATTGTCAAACAGGCCCCAACCAGCAAAATTGTCAATTCTACTAAGTAAATAGTCATTTCACAACAACAAAATACACACAATTAGCAAAGACACAAACCCAAAGCAAAAACAAAATACACGTAACTATTTTAATAGTTACGTAACTATCTTTTTTGGTCAATTTTACCAAGCTAATTTTTTTGTGTGTATAAACATACACAACAAAATTGCATTTATACCTCTCGGAAATCTTTAAAGGTGTGGGCGCCAGATACATTTCAAAACCGTTAGTGGGCGATTGTGGGCATTAGAGGGAGCGTGGCGCTTGGCTAAAATAAGTACCTCTTGTAGTTTCCGAGATCTCATCGTTCATACGGACGGACAGGCAGACAGACGGACAGACGGACATGGCTAGATCGACTCGGCTAGTGACCCTGATCAAGAATAATCGAAATGATCGAAAATGCTTCCTTCTCTCTGTTACATACACACAAAAAAATTTGCTTGGTAAAATTGACCAACAAAGATAGTTACGTAACTATTAAAATAGTTACGTGTATTTTGTTTTTGCTTTGGGTTTGTGTCTTTGCTAATTGTGTGTATTTTGTTGTTGTGAAATGACTATTTACTTAGTAGAATTGACAATTTTGCTGGTTGGGGCCTGTTTGACAATTATTACAGTTGATTTTACTAAGTTTTTTTTTTGTGTGTACTTTTGCACGAATACAATATACCCTTTTACTCTACGAGTAACGGGTATAAACACTTCCCCTGGAGACTTATTTAATGGACTTAAGAGAAGTCTACAAAACCGAATATCTCCCCATCCCAAACAGTTTTAGTGGTTTCCTTATGTCAGAGTCACAAACGAAAGTTGCAGCATTTAATTGGTGTTCCGCTTTCTGAGCCTAACGCACCCACCACAACACGCAAATGCAGCCAAACTGCACTGAAGTAAACATATGTATAAGTACATATGTATGTATACCTATTTAGCAACTTGTCAATAGTTTCATTGCGAGCTCGCGGGAAATCCTACTAGGTCTTGAGCGATATTAGCTACACTGGTAGAAAAAATAAAAGAAACAAACTGGTAGAATTTGATTTCTTAAATTTTCTTCCTAATTAAAACTGATATAATTTAGGTTATCATTTATTTTAAGAGTATCGAAGTATCCTTATAATAGCAAGCGTCTGGATTATTTAAAAAAAAATTAGTACCAAAACATATTTATTATGTTTCTAACACCTCTGGGCCTTGAAAAAAATAATAGAAGGTTCAACTATGTCAAAATGTTTTTGGCCAATTTGACTAGTCAAGAAGTCCCCAACAACGTATTTGGGTACATTTTAGTTAAATGTACTTACGACTTTAACGAAAATAATTTGGCATAGTTTGCAAGGGGTTAAAAACAGAATAACATTTTTTTGGTACTACAAAATTGTTTTCAAAATATGGTAAAGTACTTAAATTCTTTTTTAAAACATTATAACAAAATTAAATCAGGTTTCATTAGGTAGAACATTTTAAGAAATCAAATTCTACCACTTCCTTTATATCAAAGAAAAACACCTCTTAACGAGGTAAAAAACCATTCAACATACAAAAGTTCTGATATCAACATTTGGCTCAAAAAATTTTTGCACACGTCATTAAATACGCTTTCTAAAATGTTCTTATTCGGCCCGCCCTAGCAAACTAGCCGTTTTTCCTTTACAGGCATTTTCTATTGCAGCGTGCTGAATGAGAATATTTTAATTATGTAAGTTACCTTTTAAACGAGGTATAGCACGTGTCTGCAGCTTTATTAGTTCAAAAGTTACGAACTTACGAAATTTAGCTATTTGTGCCTTTTTTCCCGCTAAAGTAGGGGTTTTTTTCAACAGTCGTACAAAATATTATGCTCAGTCAGCGTTACGTGGCAAACGTGGCTATTTTTTTTAAACTTTTAAATTTTTTTTAAAGATTTAGAAAGGATAAAATGATTTAAGTTTTAAAGAAAATCGATATGGCCGTTAAAAAAAAAGAAGAAGGAACGCCATAGTCGACTATTTCGACTATCAGATAGATAGATAGATAGATTTTAAAGCAGATCATGTAAAAAACAGTTGACTATTTCTAGCTGTCTCAAAATAACTCTAACTTTGGGACCCTTTGAGCAAATAGTCACATAGAAACTCAGGGTATTCCCTAAACTGTTGAATTGCTGAATTGTTGAAAATTCAACAGAAAATTTCAATTTTTAGAATGACTCAAAATGGTTCCTGTTGAATTTTCAAACGACTGTTATTTGTTGACAAGTTTTTGTTGACAAGAAATTTGATTTATTATTGCTAGTTACTGCTTAAAATTGTTACCAACGTAAAAATAACCACAAATATGCTTTGATTTTGAAATAAATAATGCGTACTGGTGATACTAAAATGTTACAGAGTTGCCATGACTTTTAATACACAAGGTTACTCTGTTTTTATCGATTGCTGAAATTTCTGACACAAGGGTCACATTGATAACAATAATTGTCATGTATCGATTTCTGAAGTTCGAACTTCTATTTTCGAAGTTGGAAGTGTGCCTATCGCAAGGGAGACGCAGCTATCGACCTGTCACTGTTAGTTCGAAAGTGAAGAAATTACGACGCGTTTTATGTAAAAGTGCTCTAAATAAGTGTTTACATTCTGTTTACATTACATTCTTAAAACGATAATTACACTAAGTGAAGTGTGCTAAAAATATGTACATGTGCAATTTAAATAAATCTTTTAGAAATAACGTGCAATAGGAAAATTATAATTACATACAGCTGTGAAAAAAATAATAGCACCACCTACTCGAGCAACTTTTAAATAGTCGCCATACTTCAATTTTTAGCTCTATAAAATCACGTAATACCATTTTGAAATCAAAATACACTAAAGAAACTGGAAATGAAAAAAAAAAGTTTATTTTTTGTTTAGTTTTTAAGTTATATAACAAACTTTATAAAAATTCAAAAAACTTAACGAAAAAAATAATAGCACCACTTTTCAAAAATTGGTTTAAAATTATAGGAACTACCCAAATTCGTTAGGTAACAATATTGAACTATTAAATCTAAGTTAATACTTTAATTTAGTACTTTGTTGCGTTTCCCTTGTTGGAAATAACAGCTGCGCATCGTCTTGGCATAGAGTCAACTAGGTCCTGGCATCGTTTTATGGGAATTTGGGTCCAGGACTCCTTAATAACTTCCCAAAGGGATCCGATGGATGTTGGCTTGGAAGCAGCAACTCTCTTCTTGACGTCCGACCACAGATTCTCTATTGGATTAAGGTCTGGAGACTGCGGAGGCCACTCCATCACGTTTACAGAATTGTCCCCAAACCATTTCTTTGCCTTCTTGCTGGTATGTTTGGGGTCATTGTCCTGCTGGAAGACCCATACCAGCGGCATTTCATATTCTGCGAAGGGTAGCATAATGGTCTCCATGATATTCACGTATACGTGTTGATCCATGATGGTCTTGATCCAATGTATTGGACCTACTCCGTAATAGGAAAAGCAGGCCCATACCATCACACTACTCCCTCCATGCTTTATGGTCTTTATGGTGTACTGGGGCTTATATTCTGCGTTCCTTGGAACGATCGAGATCCCTTTCCACCAAACAAAACCACCTTGCTTTCATCTGACCATAATGTATTCCTCCATTGTTCGGGTGACCAATTTACACGCTCCTTGGCAAACTTAATTCGCTTAGAAATATTTCTGTCGCTTAAAAGTGGTACCTTTCTCGGGCTGCAGGCTTTTAGGTTATGTTGCCTGAGATATGTACGAACAGTTTGGTCCGTCGCATCTATTTTAAGCTCCTTTTTAAGCTCAGTAGCAGACTTGAAAGGATCCTTCTTGCTCTGTCGAATCAATCGGTGGACGTGAAGGGGGGTCATAGACCGACTTCGACCACGTGTTTCAGGTTTTTCTTTGTAACTTATGGCGTTCCTTATCATTTTATTCGAACATCCGACCAATCGACCAACTTCTCTGTAAGATTTTCCATCCTTTATCAACTTTTTGATGAGATCACGCTTTTCCTCAGTGCAATGATTTCCACGCCCCATTTTAATGTTATTTTTGAACTTTTAATGATCAAAATATTGAGATCATAGACCAATCTAATAAACACATGCTTTGTATTGAGGTTATCCGCCAAAATATGAGGGATATACTTATTATTTTGGAAGTGGTGCTATTATTTTTTTCGGTATTTTTTGGCCTTTTTTAGTAAAATAATACAAAAAAAATATGTAGGCAGTATTTAAAATTTTGGGACAACTTTTTTTGGTTAGGGAGAATACTTAAGTTTGCAAAAAAAAATTTCAGTAAAAAAAAAAAACACTGAAAACAATTTTTTTTTCACTCAGAAGCAAATGTATTGAAGTGGTGCTATTATTTTTTTCGCAACTGTATGTACATTAGGGCGGTCCAAAAAATGAAATTCTTTTCTCACCCCTTAACATGGTATATTAAAGTATGCAAACAAAACAATTTTTTTTCCGAATTTAGACCTTGCGAAACGTCTTCAAAGTTTGCTTTAAAATTACTCATACGACATGTATAACAGTTCAAATTTGGTCGAAAAAAATCGCTCTCCCATTTCTTGTCTTGTCAAATTACGAATTTCGTTGGAATAATTGGTAAAAAAAGGAGAGCAAAACATCAACTGAATTGTTGATATCTATGCCACCTTGATCAGAAAAACTTTTTGATCGAAGGCAACAGTGCGTATGGGTGATAAACTTTGAAACCAATTCGCAGACCCTAAAACACGACTTTTTTAAAAATTGTCTTTTGATATACCTTGATTACCACAATGCGCACCGTATAAGCGGGTGAGAGTAGGACCTTAAAATTTTTCATACAAATGTGGACCGCCCTAATGTACATACAAAACTACATTGGTAAAACAAGACAAACTAAAAGGACAAACACAAAAATCGAAAGCGACGCATCGCACACTTTTGCGTAGATACATATGTATGTAACACACGAATGCAACCTTGTGCTTCCGTGGACCACTGCGTTCTATATATACATATGTCGAGGATTCACTGGAATCGTCCTCCGCTTCAGGCTGCTCTTCGTGGTCCGAACGGAAACGTTATTCATTTTAGATGCGGACACCTGCATCCTTCTATCTCGCTCACACCAGTGCACAGACTAACGTTGACAACAGAATCAGTTGCCTCCATTCGGAGAGCCGAAGAAACAGCACAGAAGCACATGAAAACGAAGGAGAAGCGAAAGGAGAAATCAAAGCTAACAGTCGTTATAATTTGAATTGTCTAACCAATCCACGACACATACATACGTGCTAGTCATATTTGTGGCAATTTAACTAATCCAAGAATAGGAATTGTATAAAAATAATAACTATATTACTATTAATGTCCTTTTAAATTGTCTTGTTTTACCAAGGGGCTGTCCATATATTACGTAATCACAATTTCGGCGATTTTAGACCCGCCCCCCATGTAATCAATTCTTCATACAAAATAAAAAAAAGCTTGATTACGTAATATATGGACAGCCCACAATGTAGTTTTGTATGTACAATGTACATATGTAATTATAATTTTCCTATTGCACGTTATTTCTAAAAGATTTATTTAAATTGCACATGTACATATTTTTAGCACACTTCACTTAGTGTAATTATCGTTTTAAGAATGTAATGTAAACAGAATGTAAACACTTATTTAAAGAACTTTTACATAAAACGCGTCGTAATTTCTTCACTTTCGAACTAACAGTGACAGGTCGATAGCTGCGTCTCCCTTGCTTCCAACTTCCAACTTCGAAAATAGAAGTTCGAGCTTCAGAAATCGATACATGACAATTATTGTTATCAATGTGACCCTTGTGTCACAAAAATGACACTATTTAGTATCAAATTCGATTTGAAAACGCGGTATACTTTTGGCACTCATTTGTGAGCAAATTGACCCCAAAAATTGGATCTTGTTTGGTTAACAGCTGTGGGAATGGTTGATGTTTTAATCAAGCAATTTCGCATTTTTCGAGAGTCCTGGGAGTTCTTAGTAAAACTTTTTGTCACCTTGACCCACCTTATACTCACTAAAGTTCAAACGAACTTTCTCACCCTCACCCTTCCCTTACAATACTTTTACCCTAATCAATATAATACCTCCTTAAACGCAACTTAACCCCACACTAACCTCACCTTATTCCCACCTTAACTCCACCGTTCTGGTAGCCTAATTATATTATTTTGGTTAGCTAATCGAATGCAAAGAAGAATTCTTACTCTTTTTATACCCTTGCAGAGGGTATTATGATTTCAGTCAGAAGTTTGCAACGCAGTGAAGGAGACGTTTCCGACCCCATAAAGTATATATATTCTTAATCAGCATCACAAGACGAGTCGATCTAGCCATGTCCGTCTGTCCGTCTGTCCGTCTGTCCGTCCGTCTGTCCGTCCGTCTGTCCGTCTGTCCGTCTGTCCGTCTGTCTGTTTCTACGCAAACTAGTCTTTCAGTTTTTGAGCTATCGGGACAAAACTTTCGCAAAAGTCTTCTTTCTATTGCAGGTAGTATATATGTCGGAGCCGACCGGATCGGACAACTATATCTTATAGCTCCCATAGGAACAATCGGAAAAAAAAAACTTTAAAAAATTCTAGCTTCGGTGTTTTTTGAAATATTACCTTCTACTTTTGGGGATGTTATTTTTTAAATATTTCTGAATTTCGAATAAATTTTTTAAAAAATCGGACTACTATATCATATAGCTGCCATAGGAACGATCGGAAAATTAATGGAAAAGTAATAGGAAATAAATTCAAGCTTCTTTGGTTTTTATTGTATTATCTTCTAGTCTAGGATATGACTCTTTTTAAATATTTCCGAATTTCAATTTTAATTTAATCAAAATCGGACGACTATATCATATAGCTGCCATAGGAACGATCGGAAAATTAATGGAAAAGTAATAGGAAATAAATTCTAGCTTCTTTGGTTTTTATTGTATTATCTTCTACTCTAGGATACGACTCTTTTTAAATATTTCCGAATTTCAATTTTAATTTGATCAAAATCGGACTACTATATCATAGGAACGATCGGAAAATTAATGAGAAATATTAGAAAATTGAACATTTTTGCGATTTGTTAATTAATAGGAATGATCTGCAAGGGTATATAAGCTTCGGCTGGCCGAAGCTAGCTTCCTTTCTTGTTTACCGTTTATTTCGATCAGATCTAACCCCCCAAAAACCTTAAAAACATAAAAAAGAATATATAAAAAATAACACACAAATACCTGCACACAAAAAAATAACTTGGTAAAATCAACTGTAATAATTGTCAAACAGCAAAATTGTCAATTCTACTAAGTAAATAGTTATTCCACAACAACAAAATACACACAATTAGCAAAGACACACACCCAAAGCAAAAACAAAATAAAATACACGTAACTATTTTAATAGTTACGTAACTATCGGATAAATTTCCGTTTAGCTCCTACCCCCAATTTTTTCAAACTTTCCATATTGACGTGTTTTTGGGTCCTGATTACGGGGAAAATACCCAAAGTTGGCGCAAATAACGGGATCTTGAACAATAACGGTAAAAATCGTAAAATTTTCGGGTTTTTGCAGTTTTTTCGGAAAATAAAAGAAAAATCAAAAAATGTTTTAGACATAAACAGAAGATATTTATAAAACGGATCTTTTGTGTATTAATCATTTTCTTCGTAAACATAAAGGTTTTCGAGGAAAAACTAAAAGAAGTATATTGAATTGGGTGTGAACATTTTAAAATACTGCAATATCCCGCCACAAAATGGCGACAGATAGTTTTCGATTAGTCGATAACAGCATTTTACCTTCTACTCTAGTGATGGACCTATTTAGCCTATTTATACGTTGTATCGTGTTCATGCTCCTCGAAAAAAGGAAATGGAACGGATGACCTGAATGAAAGCTGGATAAGCTTTTAAGGAAAGTAGTAAGATACGGGCAAGGAAAGCGTATCTTACTTTATAAATGATTTATATGTATTTTTTGTTAATACATTTTATTTCCGTTGTATAATTTGTATTTTATTTTGTTTTCTAAATGTTATATTTAACTACGAGAACTGAAATGCTCTTCCTAAAAAATGTAATGCCATTCTCGTGCTTAGGTAGTATCATCGCTAATACATCGAGAGACATCGATGTAAATTTTGACACACCGATACAACATGAAGCTTTCGTGCGATATATCGGGCAAAATGACGCAAGTGTGCTCCAACGGTTTTTTATTTTCAAACATGGTGAAAAAATATTCTTATTTAGCGTTTTTCACGAAAACTATTAGTTTTACAGCAAAAATGTATAAAACATAAAATACTCATTTATTTAATAGCTTTCATTTCTTCTAGGTAGCTTTTTGATTAAGTTATTATATTCGAAGATATTTAAGAAAAACAGTTTTTACCGTTATTTTCCATGATCCCGTTATTTGCGCCAACTTTGACTATTTTTCCAAAAATCAGGACCCCAAATAACGTGGATTTTGAAAGTTTGAACGAAATCGGGGGTTGGAGCTAAACGGAAGTTCACCCAAGCACCTAAAGCTCCACTTTTTATGGGCGAAAACTGTGGGTGTAATTTTGGAGACGAAATTTTCAAACAATTTTCTTCGTCTTTAACACAATTTAAATTTATGCGAAGTATTTGATTTAGAATTGCATGCATTAGGTGATCCGTTATTTTATGCTTATTTATCGATGTGTGTGTGTCATTGAGTTTCTCACATGCAAATGTGACGACTAAAAGTTTTTCCCTGCTCTCCCCTTGAAAACCAATACAAAATTTTTTTAAATCAAAACAAAAATTCCTTGTCTATTTTATGGGTTGGCTACACACTTTGACTTAGAATTGCATCCATTAGATAATCCGTTCTGGTATCCAAATAGTAAAAGTTTGATCAGGTATTTTCGAAACCAGAAAAAAAACATTGGCCGCCTCTCTTTCGCTTCAAATGACTCTCTCTCTGCTTACTACTCTCTCGCTCTGCTTCTGCTGACGTTCGTGAGTGGTGCGAACTGTCGGAGCGTAGAAAAAAACAAAAACAAAGTGCTGCCAAAAAGGCCCCCGCAACCCCCACAATTTACAAAAAAAATCATAAAAAATCAACCGTGGGACCAAAAAAAAAAAAAAAAACACTTACTGATTGTATAGCATAGCTCCATACTTTAAACCAAAAAATAAGTGCTCCAACCGGAAGTCGGTTTTAAAGATTTCCACAAGCAAAGCTTTAAAAAAAAATTTCAACTTGTTTGGTTGAAAGCTGAGGGAATGGGTGATGTTTTAATCAAGCAATTTCGCAGTTTTCGAGAGTCCTGGGAGTCCTTTGGAAAAAGTCCTTTCTTAGTGCACACCTCCTCTAACACACGATTCAGACCCAATTTGTCCAGAATTTTAGGTCTTATGGTTTGGGCTGGGGGGAAAATTATGCAAATCGACATCTACTCTTTTATAGTAATACTCGATTACACGGGAAAATATGTGTCGAATAAGTGCGTATTTATTGTGTTCATTTAAATAATTTTAACAATCGTCAAGATTTCAAGTCGTTCAAGCCCCATCATATATTAAACTTGCATCATATTTTAAACTTGCATAACACTATGTTACATCAAAAATTTACCTCGATGGATGCTATATTTTTGAATTCGTTACGAATTCCCGAGTTAAACTGCGTTTTCCAAAAAGTTCCCCTACGCAAAATTGGTAAAAGTCCTCAAGAAGTAAGTTTCCGTTCCTTATGGCTTGTCGCAATGAAATTATTTCTTCCTTAAAAAAGATGAAGAGTGTCACTTTTAAAAATCTTTAACAGCAAAACAAACTATGAATACTTTACCCCGGAAAGTTGGCCAATCTCAGCACTTTTCGATTTTTGAGGTCTTTGTGCGTGGGGCAACTTTTTGGAAATCGTATATTAACTTCGTGACGAATTCAAAAATATAGCATCCATTGAGGTAAAGTTAAAAAGCATTAATTTTGTAACGCAGTAATTAATCATAACTAATTTCCAAATTTCATCCATTCCACAGCGACAAAAAATTATCATATGATGGCACTGACAAGCTGCTTGGAATGGAGTGTTTTCATTGTTGTCACGGCCTGTTTGGCAGGCTGTGTATCCCCCACGGAGTTCAACGAAGGTCACAGCCCGAGCGTAACCGGAAAGCCATCTCTGATTCGGACGGAGCTTCGCTTTGGCCGTAACCTGGACCCCTCGAAGGTGCGGATAGTAAACGTGAAGTCCAGCAAGGGAGAGGACGTGGAGATCCTGGTGGGTAAGAACAGCCGCAAAGCCCGCGCTGAGGATGCGGCTGGCTCCTTCTTCGTGCGAAGTGCGGACGTCAAGCGGCACCTGAGTCCGCCCATGGGTAAGGCCACAGGTCGCCAGCTCACCTTCGAACACAGCCCGGCACTACTGAAGCAGAGTGAGCTGGCACAGCAAATGGGCGCCTATCGACAGCGAAAGGCGGAGGCGGAACAGCGCCAGGCGAAACTTATCCAGCTGCAGATGGTCAAAGCGCGGAGTAAGGCGGATGAGTACCAGGCCGTGCCGAGGGACTCCCGCAGGGGACGTCAGCTCGGCACTGACGTGGCCTGGCAACCGGCTAACTCCTTTGTCCAGTTCCCGACCCATCCAATCCCACGCAAAAACTTTTCTTTGGCGGCAGACCGACAGTGGCAACCTTTCGGTTCAAGCGATTCGGTGGAGATCCTTCCACGGGTGCAGCAATTGCCGCAGGGATCTGCGTTTAGCTTCCCCAGGGACATGGACTTTGCTTCCTCCGACGTCCATGAGTACAGGGATACTAGGAGTTATACCAACAGCGGGTCGAGTCAGGGATACCGGCCGCAAAATCTTATAACCAAGCACAACTACAACACCCTGCCGCAGAAGTCCAAGTACGTGACCTACATGCCGCACTCCGTAGTGGTCACGGCAAGTGCAGGAGTCGCCACTCCCACCCACACACGACGTCCAGGGCATGTGAGCCCACACCACAACCCCATTGGCCAGAGTACCCACAGCGTTGTCGACGGCCCCGCCGTGACGCTGATTGAAGGTGTCCGCGTACCAGACAGCGCTGAGGACAAGGTTAAGACCTGGCGCAACGCCCGCGTCCTAAACAACCAGTTGGTGCCATATCCAGAGGGTTATACGCCGCCAAGGGCCCAGATACCTAGCTTCGACCGATAAGTGCCGGTTAGATCAGAATGACGGGTGTTGGTGCTCAACGGATAATGCTATTTATTGATTTGTTTATTGTTAAGCTATTTATAAAAGTTGAATAAAATTTGTCAAGGAAGAGGAGTCGTCTATCTCATAAAGTCGTTGACGGTTAGTACGCGGATGTCCGTTTTGCGCAGTAATAAACGGAAACACGAAGGCGCGTCAAACGTTAGATAGACGACGTGCATCGGCGCGGTCTGCATAAATCCGTTCTCGGACAATGTGTAGCGGTACGGCTTCAGCAACTCCAGGTACACAAACACGGCTGGACGCTTGACCTGGATGCTAATGCTGACGCTATTGCGTATGACATCGGTGGTATTGAGACAGGTCTTGGAGACGATTTCATACTGGAGGGGCGGATGTTATGCTTTATGTGTAACTTCTGCAGAACTTACTTACCTCTAGCCCAGGGTCTTCGATCCCGACGGCTCCGGCAATGCTGCACGGGAAGAAGTGGGTCCTGGATATCACTTCATGGCCGCGACGAAGATGAAACTCAAGAAATGCGTTGGTTTTAGTGAACTGGCCTTTAAGCAAGTCGGAAAGCGGAATGACTTTGTCGTACTGCACACCATTGGGGCGCAGGGTAACCTCCCAAGTAGTTGATTGGCGTGGGAGCAGCTGGGACCACAGGTGAACGTTAGCCACGACATTCAGTTCCTGCGTGTCCACCTCCAGTAGATCGCAGACCAGCGAAATGTTTAGCGAGTCCGTGGACCTTTCGTAGAGGGCTACGATTGCAATTGGCGCTAGAAACTCGCGAGCCCAGTAATGAAGCATCTGTGGTGGGGATGCATATATAATATGATAATATGATAATTTTGAGTTAAAGACAAAAAAAAAAACAAGTCGGGTGCCCAGACTATCAGATACCCGTTACTCAGCTAGAGGGAGTGTGAGGGAAATGAAGATCTAAAACATTGATCGGGCATAAATTTTTAACGAATGGTCCGATTTAAAAAATGTCTTCTACATTTCGATAGGTATAAATAAACGCACCAAAATTGCCTTATACTTGTCCGAAATTTTTACAAATGGGGGCGCTAGACACATTTTTAAATCGGTTGTGGGCGTTTGTGAGCGTAAGAGGGGGAGTAGCGCTCGGCTGAAATAAACTTGCGCTGCGTAGGAAGCCATAGAATATGTGTGGGTAATCCCAACTTTCTAGCTTTTGTCGTTTCCGAGATCTTAGCGTTCATATGGACGGACAGACAGACAAACGGACAGACAGACAGAAGGTTAGTTGTGTTCCTATTGAAAATACCCGTCGAATGAGGGGTCATATAATAAAATCCGACGCTCCGTTCAAAAGTTATAGCCAAAATAAGATTTTCTACGTCTTCCCAAAATGAAAATTTAATTCTGTTTGTCAGTTTGACGTAAAAAACTTTTGTTCTACCACTTTTGGAAAAACTCGCTAGTTTAGCGGAAAAACAGCTATAAATAGCTAAAATTCGGAATACCGTAACTTCTATACTACTAAAGCTACAGACTTGTGCTGCATCTCGTTTGAAAGGTATTTTTAAATGCTATAAACGCCTTTTATATGCAATTTGTGTAAATGTAATACTTAAAAAGATATGAACAAAAGACAATTTTTTAAAACTTTTTTTTTTGACTTTTTTTATTTTTCTCAAAAACGGCTCTAACGATTTTCTTTAAAACTTTAACCTGTATAGCCCTTGATATTCCTTAAATTTTGGTATATAACACCTTACTGTAAAAAGTTACGTTTAAAAGTTATTTTTATACGAAAATAGCCACTTTTGCCAGCTCGAACTACTAACGCTCCCTGAGTATTGAATTTTGTGTGAGGGTATCCGAACTGTATTTTAGGGTCATGGAATCTCTTAATTTGCACTTAAGAGTTCCATATAGGAATCTTTTGTTCTACGACTTTTGAAAAACGCCGCTACTTTAGCGGGAAAAAGCTAAAAATAGCTACATTTCGTTAGTTTGTAAGTTCTACACTACTAAAGGTACAGACATGTGCTATACCTCGTTTAAAAGGTATTTTGAAATACTTCAACGCCTTTTTAAATTAATTTGTTAAAATACAATAGTTTAAAAATTATGATTTATGATCAATTTAAATTTAAATATAATAAATATACTAAATAAGTACGCTACCTAAAATTTATTCATTCGGCACGCTACAACAGAAAACTTTCGTGTAGATATTAAATATTTGCTAAAGCGGGCCGAACGAGTAAATTTTAGGTAGCGTACTTATTTAGTCGCATCTAAAATCATTTTTCGTCACAAAAGTTGATATCAGAACTTTTGTACGTTGAAGGTGCGATCGTCACTAGTTTTTTACCTCTTTAGGAGGTGTTTTTACTTAAACCTTTATAGGGTCGAAAACGCTTCCTTCTTTTTCACGAGTTACTCTACGAGTAACGGGTATAACTACAGTACATATGACAGGGAATTATTTGCCATTTACGAAGCAGACAAATATTTTCAGCATTTGATCGAAGCGCGTAATTATACCCGTTACTCTTAGAGTAAAAGGCTACATATTGTATTCGTGCAAAAGTATGTAACAGCTAGAAAGAAGCGTTTCCGACGCCATAAAGTGTATATATTCTTGATCAGGGTCACTAGGAAAAGGAAAAGCTAGAAGCTAGAAGAATTCTTGGGCTTCCTACGCAGCACAAGTTTATGTCGGCCGAGCGTTAAGCCCCCTCAAAGACCCACAATTGCCCACACACCTTTAAAGATTTCCGAGAAGTATGAATGCAATTTTGTTGTGTATTTTTATACCTATCGAAATGTAGAAGACATTTTTTAAATCGGAACATTCATTTAAAAGTTATGCGCAATCAAAAAAATTTAGTATATCTATCTCCCTCGCACTCCCTTTAGGTGAATAACGGGTATTAGATAGTCGGGACACCAACCCGACTATAGTGTTCTCTTTTGTTATACCCGTTACTCGTAGAGTAAAAGGGTATATTGCATTCGTGCAAAAGTATGTAACAGCTAGAAGGAAGCATTTCCGACCCTATTAAGTATATATAGTGTCACTAGCCGAGTCGATATAGCCATGTCCGTCTGTCCGTCTGTCTGTCTGTCCGTATAAACGCTGAGATCTCGGAAACTATAAAAGCTAGAACATCGACATTTTGCATGCAGATTCTAGGAGTTCCTACGCAGCGCAAGTTTGTTTCAAAAGGGTGCCACGCTCCCTCCCACAATCGCTTATATACGATTTTAAAAATTTCAATATTTCGGAAAAGTAAAAATGCAGTTTTATGGTGTTTATAAATACCTATCGAAATTTAGAAGAAATTTTTTAAATCGGACCATTCGTTAAAAAGTTACGGCGGATCAAAGTTTTTATCTCTATCTCCTTCGCACTCCCTTTAGCTGAGTAACGGGTAACTATTAGTCGGGGCACCCGACTATAGCGTTCTCTCTTGTTTTTTTGATGATATACCCTAAATGTAAAGTGAATTTAGTAGAGGCGATTTTTTTTTTTATTATTTTAATCAAAATTGAATTTGGGCTTGCTTAGATATATTTTGGGCGGGTTGTCCTAATCGTGAATTTTCTGGGAACTGGATTTACACTCTTTTCTCTCTTTGAACGCACTCACGGTCACAGTTTCATTGTATTTAATACACTTGTTATGCGTAATCATATGGGGGAGCTACATTAATGGGGCCATTAAAACTGAAAAATCATATCTGCAAACGAATTAGGGAAATTAACATGAGGAGAAAAAATAACTTACTTTTGATCACTGCGAGGAATCGAACCCACGGCCTTTCGGGTTAGACCCTGCACAGTGTACATTTTCTATTTTCTTGAGGTCTAATTGTATTTTAAGTAAAGCCAACAAAAACTTATATTCCCATACTAAAAAAGATTTAAAGACTACTTTAATTTAACATGCGGACGAAAAACTGCTTGATTATTATAAACTTTTATAAAATAAAATCAATTGAATCACACAAGGGTCAAACGCACGACCCCACGACCTATTGTTGAATTGAATTTACAAAATTTTAACCAAAAAATTTAGGGCAATTCGCTGCTGGATTTGGAAATTGTCAAAATGGAGTAATAAAACAAATCCCCCTAAATGTTAAAAATATAGAAAAACAAGAGAGAACGCTATAGTCGTTGGTTGGTGTCCCGACTATCTATTGCCCGTCACTCAGCTAAAAGGAGTGCGAGGGATATGGATATATTAAAAATTTTGATTGCGCATAACTTTTAACTGAATGGTCCGATTCGAAAAATGTCGTCAACATTTCGTTAGGTATAAATATAATAACAAATTTGCATTTATACTTCTCGGAAATCTTTAAAGGTGTGGGCGCCAGACACATTTTAAAATCGTTAGTGGGCGATTGTGTGCGTTAGAGGGGGCGCGGCGGCCGGCTGAAATAAACTTGCGCTGCGTAGGAAGCTCAAGAATATATGTGGGAAATCTCAAACTTCTAGCTTTTGTAGTTTCCGAGATTTCGGCGTTCATACAGACGGACAGACGGACATGGCTATATCGACTCGGCTAGTGACCCTGATCAAGAATATATATACTTTATAGGGTCGAAAACACTGTATATGTATATCTCAGTGGTTTTTTGGAATACGCAGTTTAACTTGGGAATTTGTAACGAATTCAAAAACATAGCATCCATCGAGGTAAATTTATAAAGCTTAAATTAATATATATTAATTATTATTTATTATTATATCTTCATCTCCCTTGCACTCCCTTTAGCTGAGTAACGGGTATCTGATAGTCGGGGCACCCGACTATAGCGTTTTCTCTTGCTTTAAAAGTGTTCAAGCAATCGCTTTGCCACCGATATATTAGCCGATAGTATCGGCTATAAAAATTAGTGGATGTTATTTAAATGATGCCTACCCCCCTCTTAATGGCAATGACGACCTCTGTCAGAAATCAATATTGGTCTTGATTTCATGTGGTGTCTTTTCAGTTTTTATGCAATTATACCTTCCAGTTGCCGTAGAAATCAATGCCAGACCAGGATGGCGCCACCCATACGTCGTTTAGTTGCCAGTAAAGGGCTCCCATGGTTTTATGAGGGGTGTCGCGTAGACTGCGGTACAATTCCGTTTCCACCTTGGTGGCCATGGCTTGAGTGATCTGGCTGAAGTATATCAGTGCATTGACGTAGTTCTCATCCTCTGGCAAGGGAAGCGGAAGGTGTCTCTCTACCAAAGCGATTACAGGAACATTTCCCAGCGGATGGTGCTGGCGGTGTCTGATCAGGGCAAGAACGTCGTCGTCGCCGTCCTTGCTGCGCTGCCAGGCGTATGCGCCTGGAAAGCTCTGAAAGCCATACTCACTAGCAAATCGAGGTCGCGGATAAATGCCTGGGTCCCAGCCGTCCTTTGTGTAGTCGTAAAAATGCACTAAGAAAGTCATTAGTTTTGAAGCTGCACTTTTAAATACTGGTGCTACTAACCATCTCCATTGTGATTATCCTGAGGGTTGCTAGAAATGTAGTTGTCCTGTTCACTGGCCTTACCATTGGAAGGCGATGAGACTAGTGGCTGGGGTCGAGACCTTTGCGAGACAAGCTTTAGCTCGTGGATGACGTTGGCCAGGTAGAGTTCACGGTACTCGCTCTCGAAGCGATCTTTTTCGTAGTGCGTTCCGTACCAATTCTGCACCAAGGCAGCTTCGTTTTCATTGTTGGTTACAAAAATTGCCACACTGGGATGGTGTGATAGCCGTATGCCATTTTGGCGAACCTCCTCACGCACCGTTGACAGGAAATTGTCGCCAACCGGGTACATGGCACACGCAAACATCATATCTTGCCAAATTAGGAGACCCAGACTGTCGGCTAGCTGGTAGAAGTAGTCTGATTCGTAAACACCCCCTCCCCAAACTCGCAGCATATTCATATGAGCTTCCTTTGCAGACCTTAATAGATGGCCAACTTTTCATGACCAACAAAAAATAAGAATAAAAAAAATAGATTTTTGATTTAGTTTGAAAATTACACAGGTCGACAAAATCAAGACTTCTTCTTGGCCCAAGAATAAACGCTACAAAACCTGAAAGAATTTTAGCTGTAGAATACTACCTCATACTTGGAAACTTTCCATCACGTCGACGTTTTTAGAAATCCGTGGTCAAAGTTCTAAATTTTCGATTTTTAGGCACTTTTTGCGGCTTGATAGCAAGAAAATCTTTCGTAGCCCAGAGCCACAATTTAGCGGAAGTTTTACCTTGAACCTTTAACTTCAAGAACGTCCAATCACAAAGCTGGGCGACCTCTATTTCTTTAGCTACAATGGATTTTACAGAAGTACTTTTTGTCACTTTTTAATATCTATAGTACCCTGATATTTTCCTTGTTGAACTGAGACCCATACACATACAATACATTAAAAATATCAGGCTACTATAGATGAAAAAAGTGACAAAAAGTACTTCTGTAAAATCCATTGTAGCTAAAGAAGTAGAGGTCGCCCAACTTTGTGATTGGACAATCTTGAAGTTAAAGGTTCCAAGTACCTTTTCCGCTAAATTGTGGCTCTGGGCTACGAAGGGTTTTCTTACTATTAAGTCGCAAAAAGTGCCTAAAAATCAAAAATTTGGAACTTTGACCACGGATTTCTTAAAACTTCGACGTGATGAAAAGTTTCCAAGTATGAGGTAGTATTCTACAGCTAAAATCCTTTCAGGTTTGGTAGCTTTTATTCTTGGGCTTTTTTTTTGTCGACCAGTGTTACAGATGCGCATTTAACATTTCCTTAACAGTTTTAAGATTAAGGTAATAGTCTAGAAGAGGGGCCTGTGCCCCAAAAATCGCGAAAAAATTACCCTCGATGAGCCGCGATTTCTTAGGAATTTACGGGCAGAAGATTATCTGCGGAAATGCATGGTTCTCTTGTAATTGCATTTCAAAGTTGCGTGTTTTGCTATAAAAACAAAGTAGCATTTTCTAGGGTTTTGAGGTGTTTTGTGACATTTCGCTATAAAAAACATATGGTCGAAAAAACTCGACAAAAATGTGAAATTGTTTTTAAAGCAAGCCAGACCCCACAACCGTGAATTAAATATCCTCAATGGACCGTGATTCCTTAAGAGCTTGAGCGACCACGGATGACCAACATATACAATTTTAAAATGAATCTTAAGAATTAACTATCCTCGGTGGATAGTGATTGCGGTAATACTCTAGCTTACGGTCCTCACCCCCAAAATTCGCGAAAAAATTATCCTCGACGGACCGCGAATTCTTAAGAACTTTCATGAAGAAATATACGCGCGGACTGCCATGGTTCTCTTGTAATCGAATTTCAAAGTTAAGTTTTGCTATAAAAATACAGTTGGCTTCTCTACGACTTGCTATAAAAAACATATTGGATTTTCGTAAGTTGTCAAAATAAAAGGCCTTCTGAAAAATTCGACAAAAATGTCTAATGGTTTTGATAAGGGCCAGACCCTACAGCCGCGAACTAAATATCCTCCGTGGACAGCGATTCCTTAAGAATTTATTGACCATGGAGGACCAATGTAAAACTTCTTAAGGCAGATCTGAAGAAATCGCGGTCCAACGAGGATCATTACAGTTTACCTATTTTGTGGTCTTATTAAATATTATATTTTAACCTTTTTCACGGTCTAAAGAAAAGGCTACACCAATAATGCACGAATTTTAAAGTCCTAACCGCAATGCAAATCGAATTTTTCTGAACGCCTATTATTTTGACAAGGGATGAAAAGCCCTTAGGTTTTTTATAGCAAACCACTCAAAATCATAGAAAAGGCTACTTTATTTTTATAGCAAAACACGTAACTTTGAAATTCGATAGCAAGATAACCATGGCAGTCCGCGCCTATATTTCTTCATGTAAATTCTTAAGAATTCGCGGTCCGTCGAATTTTTTCGCGAATTTTGGGGGTGACCGTACACTAGAGTATTACCGTGATTGCTTAAGAACTCCAATGACTACACTGAGAAAACTTGAGAACGAAAAAACCAAGAACGAATCTTCTTGATGTCAGTATTTTGTCTTCTCACTTTTTTTAGCACAAACGTTCTTGAAATCAAGAATAAAAGCATTTTTGATCTGGCTTTTTGAGAATACATCATTCTCGATTTCGTTTATCAAGCATGAACACTATTGAAATCGTCCCCAAGCATTCTTGAAATCGTTCTCAACTTCGACTCAGAGATGAAAAAAAATGAGAGAGATTAAAAATGAGAGAGACATTCTCTCTGGAATTTTTCGGCAAGCTACCGAAGTTCACTTCGGCTCTCGTCAAATGCTCGTTTTTTTTTCGGCCAGTGAAGCGGAGTAAGTGAAGTAGAGAAGCCAGTATGATAGACGCTGACGACATATGTTTAAAAAACCTTCTAGAAGAACGAGATCTTTTGAATGCGCTGCCATTCCTCGAACGTAAGTATTAAATAATAACATTAGTGGTAAAATAATAACAATAATAGTGATAATAAGCTAATATATACATATGTGTGCTTATGTCGATGCTTGTGGAAGTGAATTTCTTAGAATATGTATGTACTTACACGGTTATGAATGCATATGTATACATATACACATGTGTGCAGATGTGCACGTGCTAAGTTTTTATGTACATGTGTGCATTTTCTTTTATTGAATTTTAAAAGGTTCTGTTTTAAAAAATAATATGAAAAATTACTTTAACTATATTTTTAGGCGCTGGAGTGAATTATGAATGCCTGGAGTTCATTGACAAGGAGAGAAGCTGTTCGCTTGGCGAATTACGCAAGTATGTACATATATAATTAAACTTGTATTATTTATTGTTATTTAATTTATCTATAAATCTTTGCAGTTTGGACGTACGCAGGAAGAGAAGCAACCATCCAAAAAGCAACCATCGCCGATAGGAATCTAATCTCCTAGAGGATTCCATCTTTTGTGAGAAAAATATAAATTTAGGAATATAATAACCATTTAGGATCGTAAAAAATTAAAAATGCAAAAGGAATTTTATTATAAATAATCTTTTAGAATTGTGTACCGCACCCATACATTCATAATTACTTAATAATGATAAGACTATAAGTAATTTGTAATTATGTAATAATTATAATAATAAATAAAAAATGAATAAAATATAACGAAAGTGGATATATACATTTTTAATTTTTCTAAAAAAATTCCTTTTGGGATCAAGAGTGAAACATTCTTGAAATCGAGAACGCCTATTCTTGAAATCAAGAACGCCTATGCTTGAATCCAAGAATTTTTCTTCTTGAAACCAAGAATACGTTCTTCTTGGTAAGAGAGAAATTCTTAAGCCCGAGAACGATTTACTCTTGGAACCAAGAACGCCTATTCTTGAAACCAAGAACGCCTATGCTTGAATCCAAGAATTTTTCTTCTTGAATCCAAGAAGACTTATACTGAAATCAAGAATACTTATTTTCAAAAAAGTAGTCTCAAATCAAGAACACTCGTTCTTGATTGTAGTAAAACCGTTCTTGGCTTACTTTTGAGCACGGAAATACTGAAATCAAGAACGTTGAGAACGGTTTTTTTTCTCGGTGTATGGATACCAACATATGGGCGGTTCTTTTACAAACCGAACACCTTTTCTTGGGTCACATTTTTGATTTGCCTGAAACTTTTTTTACGTGTACTATTCGGAAAATTAGTAAACACGTGTATCAGGATTTGGCCGAAAAAATTTTTTTTTTAGAATTTTTTTAGGTGGCCAAAAATTATGAATTTTGGAAAACGTATTCTCTCATTGAAAATCTGAATCGCCGGTTGTAGTAATCCGATTGACTTTGTGTCTTTTGCATTTTTTTTTAAGTGTAAAAAACGTTTTTGACACTTTCTTAATTTCTAACTCGAGCTGTGGCTAAGCGATTTCAACCATAAAAGACTCATTTTACGGGTAGTAGAATGCCCTTCAACTTTCTGCATTGAGTTCCATTAGTTTAGAAGCTACACTTCGTCAAAGTTGAAAAAGTTAGATAAAATGTAAAAATTATGGCATAAATGGCTTCGTTAAAAATACACGCTTAAAAACCTAAATTATTTTTATGACTTATACTTAAATATACATCTTTAAGTCAACTAACAAGACCATCAACAAAAAAATCAATCAATACACCGAGAAAAAAAACCGTTCTCAACGTTCTTGATTTCAGTATTTCCGTGCTCAAAAGTGAGCCAAGAACGGTTTTACTAAAATCAAGAACGAGTGTTCTTGATTTGAGACTACTTTTTTGAAAATAAGTATTCTTGATTTCAGTATAAGTCTTCTTGGATTCAAGATGAAAAATTCTTGGATTCAAGCATAGGCATTCTCGGTTTCAAGAATAGGCGTTCTTGGTTCCAAGAGTAAATCGTTCTCGGGCTTAATAATTTCTCTCTTACCAAAAAGAACGTATTCTTGGTTTCAAGAAGAAAAATTCTTGGATTCAAGCATAGGCGTTCTTGATTTCAAGAATAGGCGTTCTCGATTTCAAGAATGTTTCACTCTTGATCCCAAAAGGAATTTTTTTAGAAAAATTAAAAATGTATATATCCACTTTCGTTATATTTTATTCATTTTTTATTTATTATTATAATTATTACATAATTACAAATTACTTATAGTCTTATCATTATTAAGTAATTATGAATGTATGGGTGCGGTACACAATTCTAAAAGATTATTTATAATAAAATTCCTTTTGCATTTTTAATTTTTTACGATCTTAAATGGTTATTATATTCCTAAATTTATATTTTTCTCACAAAAGATGGAATCCTCTAGGAGATTAGATTCCTATCGGCGATGGTTGCTTTTTGGATGGTTGCTTCTCTTCCTGCGTACGTCCAAACTGCAAAGATTTATATATAAATTAAATAACAATAAATAATACAAGTTTAATAATATATGTACATTAGGGTGGACTTCTTTAAGGTCAACTGAGCTCAGCATCTTAAATGGTAGGTTTCTGTGTCCAATAAATTTATGCGAAAACAGAAAAATTTTATTTCATCGTTTAGGCGGTGCGCAATGGCCCTAAAGTTTCGCTAAAAATTAAGTGTAAAACTAGGAATTTACCCCATTTCATTTCTTGTCAGATTTTAACATGTCAACTTTTTGGTTTCGCTCGAATAAAAGAGTCAAGTAGAAATTTATTTCATGAATATTATTAGTTGGACGTAGCCTAGCCAGTAGAGCTTCTGTCTCAGAACAAAAAAACCGAGTTCGATCCCCGACTCATCATTTTTTTTTTGTGACTCACAATAAAATAGTGATTCTATTTTACAATTTTGAAGATTAACTATCACTTTTGCGTTCGCCAATAAAAATTTTCGTCAAAGAAGAAAGCCAGCATTTAGGATATAACGATATTGACTCTTATTTTTCAGAGACCGTAATATTTATAAGTTTTACTCTAAAAGTCCTTGATTATTCGTTATTATTGTTATTTTTAAGTTGTAATTGTCTCCCAGGGACTCGAATTTTATCAACGACTTCATCCCTTGTTAAAAAGCTCGGGAAAGTGATAAAGATATTTTTTAAAATACTGTCAAAGTATAAAATTAAGTCTACGGCATCTAGATGAATCTGGAATATGCGTAATAAACTTTAAAGCCGTTGCGCACCGCCTAAAACTAATTATTTTTTACTTTTTCTTTCTTTAATGGATTAAGGATACAAAAATGCTATATATGAAGGGGTGAGAGCATGGCCTTAGAAATTTCATACAAAATAAGTCCACCCTAATGTACATACTTGCGTAATTCGCCAAGCGAACAGCTTCTCTCCTTGTCAATGAACTCCAGGCATTCATAATTCACTCCAGCGCCTAAAAATATAGTTAAAGTAATTTTTCATATTATTTTTTAAAACAGAACCTTTTAAAATTCAATAAAAGAAAATGCACACATGTACATAAAAACTTAGCACGTGCACATCTGCACACATGTGTATATGTATACATATGCATTCATAACCGTGTAAGTACATACATATTCTAAGAAATTCACTTCCACAAGCATCGACATAAGCACACATATGTATATATTAGCTTATTATCACTATTATTGTTATTATTTTACCACTAATGTTATTATTTAATACTTACGTTCGAGGAATGGCAGCGCATTCAAAAGATCTCGTTCTTCTAGAAGGTTTTTTAAACATATGTCGTCAGCGTCTATCATACTGGCTTCTCTACTTCACTTACTCCGCTTCACTGGCCGAAAAAAAAACGAGCATTTGACGAGAGCCGAAGTGAACTTCGGTAGCTTGCCGAAAAATTCCAGAGAGAATGTCTCTCTCATTTTTAATCTCTCTCATTTTTTTTCATCTCTGAGTCGAAGTTGAGAACGATTTCAAGAATGCTTGGGGACGATTTCAATAGTGTTCATGCTTGATAAACGAAATCGAGAATGATGTATTCTCAAAAAGCCAGATCAAAAATGCTTTTATTCTTGATTTCAAGAACGTTTGTGCTAAAAAAAGTGAGAAGACAAAATACTGACATCAAGAAGATTCGTTCTTGGTTTTTTCGTTCTCAAGTTTTCTCAGTGTAGGTCGATTTTATATCGATTTTTAACATTGTGAAAAACGGATATTACAGCCCTGTTAGAGCCCTGTTGTGTCAGTTAACAGCTGTAAACGGCAAAAAAAAACACCGTTGTGGCAGGCTTCAGAAATGTATATCAAATTAATTTGCTGGTGGATTGTAATGATCAATAGCTTGTTTTTTTTGGTAAAGCACCTTCTATCAGTAGAAGTTATAAAAATAATTTTGGTTTTTAGGCGTGTATTTTTAACGAAGCCATTTATGCCAGCATTTTTGCATTTCTTCTAACTTTTTCAACTTTGACGAAATGTAGCTCCTAAACTAATGAATGGAACTCAATGCAGTGTATAAGCAATTTGAAGGGCATTCTATTACCTGTAAAATGAGTCTTTTATGGAAATCGCTGATTCACAACTCGAGTTAAAAATTAAGAAAGTGTCGAAAACTTTTTTACACTTTTTTACACTAAACTAATGAATGAAACTCAATGCAGTGTATAAGCAATTTGAAGGGCATTCTATTACCTGTAAAATGAGTCTTTTATGGAAATCGCTGATTCACAACTCGAGTTAAAAATTAAGAAAGTGTCGAAAACTTTTTTACACTTAAAATAAATTGGATCCATAAAAAAAATTTTAAGTGACATTTTCTCAATCAGGAAGACGTACCTTACCGAAAAACAAAGGTTTCCCTCATGGTATATTTCATCGTTTTTTTTTTTGTAAGCTGGTGTTACTAAAATAATTAGGACCCGCGTGTGAGGTACAAAGTAGAACAAACAAGAGAGAACGCTATAGTCGGGTGCCCCGACTATCAGATACCCCTTACTCAGCTAAAGGGATTGCGAAGGAGATGGAGATAGGAACTTTGATCCGCCGTAACTTTTTAACAAATGGTCCGATTTAAAAAATTTCGCTAGGTATTGATAAACAAAATAAAACTGCATTTTTACTTTTCCGAAATATTTCAATTTTTAAAATCGTATATAAGCGATTGTGGGCGTTAAAGGGGCCGTGGAACCCTTTTGAAACAAACTGGCGTTGCGTAGGAACTCCTAGAATCTGCATGCAAAATGTCAATCTTCTAGATTTTATAGTTTCCGAGATCTCAGCGTTCATACGGACGGACAGACGGACATGGCTATATCGAGTCGGCTAGTAACCCTGATCAAGAATATATATACTTTATAGCTGTTACATACTTTTGCACGAATACAATATACCTTTTTACTCTACGAGTAACGGGTATAAAAACGACCCCAAAGTGCCCCTAACTTCGTTTGTTTTTGTTTTTAATTCTTTCTTTTAGCATTTCTCGGTTATAAATGTTGTTAAAATGGTTTGAAAATGTGATGTTCATAATCTTATGATATACCCGCAAATAACTGCATTTAAATTTTTTGGAGATTCAGCATCTCTAACCCAATATTTTCAAATTTGGCTAACGTGATGTAACGTCACCGCCTCCACATATGTATGTATATATGTCCTGCTGTCGCACTTTAAGTGTGACCGCGCAAGAGGAAAATGAAAAAACCACAGTCAACACATTTAAAATGAAAATACCACAGTCATAACACGTTTAAAATGCGCGGTTACAAAATCGATTAAATCGCAAATCTTTTCTTTTGCGCTTTTTTCTTAAGTAAACGTTATATTTAAAAAATATCGGTAGGCTTTTACAGTCGAAATATTCCTTAAAATTGCTTTTATTTTAATAATGCAAAAAACGACGAAGGCGACTACTATTATATAGCCGCAAAATTAAAAATCTGCTGTGATAGTCCGATCGTAATGAGTAATACACCAATCAAAAGGTATTGCACAAACTTAAAGGATTGCATACCAAGACTTTAAGAAAATCAATTGGCTTGGGAGAGAGAGCAGTGAAAGTGAAAAAGTGCAAATTTTGAAATTTGGAGCTGTTGGGGCCGGTGGGGATAATTGCCCCCTCGCAATGTTTTAGTTGTGTTCCCATTGAAAATACGCGTCGAATGAGGGGTCATATGATAAAATCCGACGCTCCGTCCAAAAGTTATAGCCAAAATAGGATTTTCTTCGTCTTCCCAAAATGAAAATTTAATTCTGTTTGTCAGTTTGTCAGTTTGTCCAAAACATGTTTTTTAAGTTTTGAAAATTTAATATGACGTTCATCACATCGATATAAAAAACTTTTGTTCTACCACTTTTGGAAAAACTCGCTAGTTTAGCGGGAAAACAGCTATTAATAGCTACAGACTTGTGCTGCATCTCGTTTGAAAGGTATTTTTAAATGCTATAAACGCCTTCAATATGCAATTTATGTAAATGTAATAGTTAAAAAGATATGAACAAAAGACAATTTTTTTAAACTTTTTTTTTAGCTTTTTTTTATTTTTCTCAAAAACGGCTCTAACGATTTTTTTTAAAACTTTAAACTGTATAGCCCTTGAGATTTCTTAAATTTTGGTATATAACACATTACTGTAAAAAGTCACGTTTAAAAGTTATTTTTATACGAAAATAGCCACTTTTGCCAGCTCGAACTACTAACGCTCCCTGAGTATTGAATTTTGTGTGAGGGTATCCGAACTGTATTTTAGGGTCATGGAATCAATAAATTTCCACTTAAGAGTTCCATATAGGAATCTTTTGTTCTACGACTTTTGGAAAAAGCCGATACTTTAGCGGGAAAAAGCTAAAAATAGCTACATTTCGTTAGTTTGTAAGTTCTACACTATTAAAGGTACAGACATGTGCTATACCTCGTTTTTTACTTAATTCGTTAAAATACAATAGTTTAAAAATTATGATTGACCAATTTAAATTTAAATGTTTATTTTAGCACCTATGAGAGCAAAAGTAAACAAACAAAAACTTCTGATATCAAATAAAAAAACCTCTTAACGAGGTAAAAACTAGTGACGATCGCACATTCAACGTTCAAAAGTTCTGATATCAACTTTTGTAACGAATATTGATTTTAGATGTGACTAAATAAGTACGATACCTAAAATTTATTCATTCGGCACGCTACAACAGAAAACTTTCGTGTAGATATTAAATATTTGCTAAAGCGGGCCGAACGAGTAAATTTTAGGTAGCGTACTTATTAAGTCGCATCTAAAATCATTTTTCGTCAAAAAAGTTGATATCAGAACTTTTGTACGTTGAAGGTGCGATCGTCACTAGTTTTTTACCTCGTTAAGAGGTGTTTTTATTTGATATATATAAGCCACAAAATGAGTTTTTTATAAACGCAATCCTTAGATATGTGCGTGTGTGTGCATTGCAGCTGACTAAGGAAGTTAGATAAGCTTAAATTCAAATTAATGATAACACTGTGCAGCATTTTTAGTGCTTTTTAAATTTACCTCGATGGATGCTATATTTTTGGATTCGTTACGAATTCCGAAGTTAAACTGCGTTTTCCAAAAAGTTCCCCGAAGCAAGGATTCTTAGCAAAAGGACCTCAAAGTTCGAAAAATGCTGATATTGGTCAACTTTGCGGAGCTCTCAGAGGCAAATGGATGCATGGTTTGATTCGATGTTAAAGTTTTTTAAAAGATACACTCTTTATCTTTCAAACCCCATACTTAGAATAATTTTAGAATTTTTTTTAAGGCAGAAACAAATTCTAGAAAACATAGTCAAAAAACCTAAAAGTATACAGCTACGGTCAAAATAGTAGTAGTGTCGCCACACTGTGTATTTAAAAGTTTGTTGTTGTATTTGATCTTTTCCTGGTAATATTGTATTGATTATAATTTTGATATTAGACTAATTGGATAAAAAAAGTTACAACATCAAACTTTTAAAAACACAGGGCGGCAACACTACTACTATTTTGACCGCAGCTGTATGTTTTTAAGAATTTTGACTATGTTTTCTGGAATTTTTTTCTGCCTTAAAAAAAATACTAAAATTATTCTAAGTATGGGGTTTGAAAGATAAAGAGTGTATCTTTTAAAAAACTTTAACATCGAATCAAACCATGCATCCATTTGCCTCTGAGAGCTCCGCAAAGTTGACCAATATCAGCATTTTTCGAACTTTGAGGTCCTTTTGCTAAGAATCCTTGCATCGGGGAACTTTTTGGAAAACGCAGTTTAACTTCGGAATTCGTAACGAATCCAAAAATATAGCATCCATCGAGGTAAATTTTTGATGCTGCATAGTGTAATTAATGACACTGTGCAGCATTTGTAGTGCTTTTTAAATTTACCTCGATGAATGCTATATTTTTGGATTCGTTACGAATTCCCAAGTTAAACTGCGTTTTCCAAAAAGTTCCCCGACGCAAGGATTCTTAGCAAAAGGACCTTAAAGTTCGAAAAATGTTGAAATTGGCCAACTTTCCGCAGCTCTCAGAGGCAAACGGATTCATGCTTTGATTCGATGTTAAAGTTTTTTAAAAGATACACTCTTTATCATTCAAACCCCATACTTAAAATATTTTAGGATTTTTATTAAGGGAGAAACAAATTTTAGAAAAAAAAATCAAAAAACATAAAAGTATACAGCTGCGGTCAAAATAGTAGTAGTGTTGCCGCCCTGTGTTTTTAAAAGTTTTTTTGTTGTAATTCATCTTCTTCTGGTAATATTGTATTGATTATAATTGTACTATTAGACTAATTGGATAAGAAAGGTGACAATAACAAACTTTTTTTTTTTTTGAACACGTATATTTATATATTTATGTGCAAATACATATATACAGATAATATTTTATATTTATATTTAATATTACATATATATAATTTTTAGTTTATATTTATTAATAAATGAAAGAAAACAATATTTATTTTTGTTTTTTTTTTGCTTTTATTTATAATGTTAAAATCAAGTATTTGCCGCACATTTTTTTTTACCGCGTTTTCTTGAATTCTGAATGCTATGCTATGCATTTTCACTTGCCGAAAAATAAATTTTAGCGGCGCTCATCTTTTACATATGTATTTTTTCTTGTCCCGATGAAAAGTGAGACCACTTAAAATTATCAAAAAAATTTGAAAAAATATCGATGATATATGATAATTATTCAAAAAAAATATCACGATAAAAATATTTATTTTTTAAATTATTCTTTTTAAATTGTGTTAAAGATTTTCGGCGTTTTTTTTGCATAGTCCTATGTAGCGAATGCAGACGTACCACCTCTGAAAAAAAAATTGAACTTGGCTTCTGCATCCCGTTAAATAGTATCATTCTTATAGTCAGTAAAGGAGATACTTCTAGCCTTTGTTTATGTTTATGTATTTAACCACGGATTGCAGTCGAAATGCACTTGTCTTTCTCTCTCACTCTACAATAACTAATTAACCAATGAAGGCTGCCAGCTCGACAATACATACTGGAACAACAATTAACAAAGTGCCACCGCTTTTTGAAATCTCTAGAATCTAAAGAAGTATTGTCCCTTATTCTTAAGAACAGCTTATCCTCTTCTTCTTAAAAATTCGCGGCTTTTGCAGAACTAATTTAAATATCAAACCATGTATAGAAAAGGCTTTTAGGTAAGTAGAAATTGGTTAACAAAGTCTGAAGTATTAGTTGTTCTTAAGAATTCGCGGTTCTTCAAAGATCGATTTCAGATACAGTTTTATTCAGAAATAAAGTAATCAGCACAACTTTCCACCCAAGAAAGACAAAATTGGTTATTGATTTGAAAACAATTATGCCGTGTTATTTTATTTTAAATAGTATTATTATTTAAATATTTTAGTTAATTTTTATTTAATTTGACAAAAAGAAGCATGGCCAAGGACGAGCTTGTTATGTTGCACCTATTGTCCGTCAACATAATTTTCAGTGCTGAAAACGCTCTCTCAACACTAATTTGCGTTGCAGGTACAGAGTGTACGACTGTGGCCAGTTGATATAGAATAGGGTAGCGCAGCTTATTTTCTTCCCAAAACTTCATGATGTCTGTATCCAGGTTTATAGGTTTGGGGCAATAGCTGCCAGTTTAAAGGCTGTGTTACTGCACAAAATGAACAAAAAGCCTAGTATTCCGCTGGCTCTGGGTACCAATTAGAAGGAAACTTTTCTAAAATCATAACACCTTTGGAAAAATACTGCACCAGTCTAGAAACTATAATTTGCGTGCAATTCAATTCAAACCTAAAATTGTTGGTAAGCCTGCTGCTTGAATATTATAAAAAAGTTCATATTTGTGCTTAGATGGCTTTAATTCGCAAAATATGGCCGTTTAAAGGTAAAATACCGAACATTTTTGCTCATTTTTCGATTTTTAACGCGCTAGGGACACTCCATCGCAAGAGTAATTTGTCAATTTAGTTCCTCTGGTTCATAGCTACATAATCACTGAAGACTTGATAGTGAAATTTTAATCGGTTCACAAGATATGGCCGTTACAAATAAATTTAAAACTTTAATTCGCTATAAAAGGTAAATGCGAACTAAGCCAGAGAAACCAAGATGGGTTTTAGCTCATTTCGATGAGTACTTTCTGCCCATGAAATCAGAATTGCGGTTACATTTTATAACCCTAAAAATGTTGCACAGTGTAATTATTATTTACGGTCCCTGGTTTTGGACAAACTGACAAACAGAATTAAATTTTCATTTTGGGAAGACGTAGAAAATCTTATTTTGGCTATAACTTTTGAACGGAGCGTCGGATTTTATTATATGACCCCTCATTCGACGGGTACTTTCAATAGGAACACAACTAAAACATTGCGAGGCACAGTGTAAGATTTTGCCAATCTAGCGGGACTTTTAGCAAAAGTTGAACTATTTTGAGGTCGATGAGCTTTTAGCAGCACTTTTAGAAATGTTCAGCTATTACGAAAACAGGCACAAAACAATACAAATAATTTTTTTTTGGGAGATAACGGTTTTTAAAGCTGGACTTTAGAAATGCATGCAAAATTGCTCTGGGAAGCGAGCAACAGTTGACAAAGTTTAGTCTTATCAATTGCATCGCGTGATCAGTGGGAGCTGCCAAAAGTTATTTTTCCCAGAAACTTTAGACAATTCTTAATCCACTTTTAAAAACAAACAAATTTTTTTGGGACCAAAAAATTTTTTTTTCATTTATTGAAAAAAGTGCCAAAAAGTAAGTGTATTTTTTCATATTTCTGTTTTTTGGTGGAAAAAACTTATATTATTCTATCGTATTCTATCCAACAAGAACATACATCATTCGCATGCATTCATTCTGATTCAGAATCTAGAATAAAATCTGGCCCATATTTTGCCCAAAGACCTTCTATTTAGAAATGAGTGAAATAAGCCTTGCTGCATTTTTCGAGGTTTGGTCGAAAAACATAAAAACCACCACGCGAGACGCTCTTGTAAAGCACGCAGTGATGGTGTTTGGCAATGACATTGATCACTCCAAATTGAAATTACACTGTCTTTTGAGTCTCAAAACCGATTTGAGAAATCTAGGAGAGATAAAGCCAGGTTTTTTGCTCATAATGCAAGTGGCCTTCAGGTCACATAAAATGGCAAAGACTTTCGCATTGATGTCATTGCTTCCACCTCAAGTACAAGAGGGAGGTCACAAAAAGTCTTTTCTGAGTGTTTTCCTAAAACACAAAAAAGGAAAAGCCAAGAATTGTTGCCTACGATAGATGAGGATCAATTGCTATCAGCTGCAGAGCAGGCTTTGCGGGCAGAAGGAAAACGGGATTCAGCTAAATTAATTAATGAATTACCAAATGCTCCCCCGTCCACGGGGACTATAATTAAGAAAGCTAAATTATCTTCTAATAGCACTGCAAAACACCTTTCAGCAGATCAAGCACTTGCCCTTCTGTAGAAATAGAAGTACAATACCACAAAAATTGTCTGTCCAAAATTATATCCATGTTATGATCTCGTTAAGGAGCCAAAAATGTTATGCTGTCCTACTGGTATAAAAGTAAGAGAATCCTATGCTGAAATAAGTTTACAATCCCTTATTGATCATACCGTAAAACGGCTGATAAGTGCTCAAGAAGACATTTTTGAGTCACTGTCTCCACTAGACGATGTACACATGAAGTTTGAATTGTTACCATTTAATAAAAAAAAATCTTAAAAATATAAACCAAAGTTTTTTTGTTTTTGTTATCAATTATCTTTAATATAAAACCTTATTTGCAGCTGCTCAGCTTATAACATCGAAGTTACAGCTAAAAACATGAGCATATAACCCAAATTCAACATTTTTCAAAAAAAAAAAAAAAAAGTGGTCTCCAAAAATTGAAAACAAAATTTTTTAAGTTGGCGAAAATTATAACAAAAAATAAGAAAATAGTTAAAAATGTTGAACATTTTTTTAAAATATTTTTTTTGGGGTTTTTATCTTAAAAAAACAGTTTTTTTTTAATTTTTAACGCCCCCAAAAATGCCACGCCTATTTTTTATGTCCAACATAATCGTTGGGCTTACTAGAATATTCACTCAAAATTTGAAGCCGATATCTTTAAAAATACGACTCCTACTGATTTAAGTCCCCCTAGATTGGCAAAATCTTTCACTGTGCGAGGGGGCATTTATCCCCAACAGGTCCAAATTTCGAAATTTGCACTTTTTCACTTTCACCGCTCTCTCTCCCAAGCCAATTGACCTTTTTAAAGTCTTGGTATGCAATTCTTTAAGATTTTGCAATACCCTTCGATTGGTGTATTACTCATTACAATCGGACTATCACAGCAGATTTTCAATTTTGCGGCTATATAATAGTAGTCGCCTTAGCACACTCTCCTGGTGCGCTTCGTCACTACATGGAGAAAATCTAAAACAATATGTTTTAGACAAAGTACTAATGTTGTGAAGAAAATAAGTGTAAGGATTTGTGTCAAATAATTTCTGTTTTGTTTTAGGAATTTTTTGCAAGTTTTTTTATATTCTTAAGTAGTTGGCATAGGACAATTTACAGTAGTTTTTGCTGAAATTAAGTAAAAAGTTATGATAAAATCTTTTATCGGCTTATAGGCTAAAAATAAGGAATTTTTAAATTTTAAACAAGTAGAAAATATAAAGGTATACTTAATTTTCAGTTTTAATTTCCGCAGGCGAAGCTGCGCTGTGCTCAATATAGTGCATCAAACATAATTAAACTATTTTTTCATATCTGAAGTTGACGAAAACACATCTTATTTTTGTCCCATTCTTTTATATTAAAGTAGTTTCGATTCTTTAAATTCTCTGTGAGCAAGCTGTGTTTATGAAATTCACTTACTCTGTTCCTTCGTTTGCATTTCGGGCAGGATATGTGATGGTATATAGTTACTACCTTTCATGAACATCTCTACTCCATTAACTCGAAAAAAGAAGGTGTTTCCTACGCCGTCAGGAGCAGGCACTTCGACCAGTTCAAGCGTGCGAAAGCCTACTCGGAGAGACCTGTGCGACTTGGTCCTAGAGCGAACATCGGGCCCGTCATTACCCAGCCAGGCCTTCAGAGTGAAGTGAAGTGGATAAAGTTTCTGGTCTCCATAGCCATTTGGCCACCAAGTTACGACTTTCTCCTGCAAAGTGAATAAAGCACTTGACATAGATTTTCAAATGTACATACATTTATAGATAGAACTAATTCGTGTCGATTTATGTACCTAGCAGACGGTACTCACAATTGACACGGCCTGATCAAACTCAATTACTGGCGTCATGGTTTTCAGTGCGTATCTGTCTACGACCACCGGATGGTCCAATAGCTCGCTGCAACTCGTAATGCCTATGAACAAGCCGCTTTATTCAATTGTTACAAGTTCACTTACACAGCGTATAATATAAGCCTTCCGTTGAAGTCCTTTTCGCCCATCGCGTCCAGGTAGCAGCGAATATGCATGTTCCAGTGCGATCCATTGATGCGGCTGACATCCACATCCACATCGCGTATGACGGCCACCTCGTAGATTTCAAGCGCCACGTTTTTCCAGATCCCAGCGGAGGGGGCTGCGGGACCCCAGTCCCAAGAGAAGCTCGCCTGCATCTTCCGCAACATGTTCATATGGCACTCGCCATGGTAGCGCTCGTTCGGGCAATCCGGAGGTACGGTTTTCTTAGCTTCATTCAATACATTAGCTCTAGCTAGGGCAGCAAGTACGGGAGATTGGATCTCTACCTCCAGAAAGTTTTCTACTTCGAGTAGGGAGCTCACTTCGTACGAGTAGCGTACAAACATGTTGTCTGTCTGTCCCAGCAGCTGATGGTTAAGCCGAATTTCTGACACGGCATCTATGCCGTGGAAAGTCAGGTTGATGTGGCCGCGTTTGTAGTGATGGACGTCGACTGTGGCGGTTATTAGCAGAACAAATAAAAACGAAAAAGAATGCTAGCTTCGGCTTGGCGAAGATATTGCAGATAATTCATATTAAAACCTAGTACTCACATCAGCTAGTAGGATGTGAAAAAAGAATGTTTCCGTAAAATCAATATGGTTATGTAAGTTTCAGGTCATGCAAAACCCATATAGTTTTTACATGAAATACTCTTTTCGACCAGGTCAAATTTACCTGGCCACATATAATATTAAAATTGATATTAAATAATGTAAAATTGGTCTACGTTTCATATCGATTTTCTTTTTGGTATACAAAATACAACTTTTATGTAAACAACAAAAACTAAAATAAAACATTTATAAATAACTAACAATAACCGAAACGACGTTGTCCGCTACTATAAGCAAAACCTTTATTTCGGATTTTTTCATATTTCCAAATTTAAATTAATATCCGAGTAAAATCCCGTTAAACAGTAAACCCACCTAAAGCGCACTAACATTCTATCCATATTCTTCTAGCCATAATATACCTTACCTTAACACCGCATTAAACCTAATATTACCTCACCTTAACCTCACCTATTTTATTCTCACCCTTTGCATACTTTTTTAGCACCTTAATGCTGTTTTCACTATTTCCTCGTCTTAACCCACCTTAACACCAGTTTTTCCTCTTCCTAGCTAACCTAACTTTAGTCTCACCTGAAAAAAAAATGTTCCTTTCTATACTTACTTACTTTAACTTCACGTTTTCTTATTTAAACTTGTTTGTAAGCTTTACCCAAACGAACCTTACCTTTCTTACCTTCACCCTTTCTTTACATTATTTTACCTAATACCTACCTAATACCTCCTTAATCGCAACTTAACCCCGTACTAACCTTATTCCCACTGTAACTCCACCGTTCTGGTAGCCGAAATATATCATTTTGGTTAGCTTAGCGAATGCAGAGAAAAATTCTTACTATTTTTTTACCTTTTTTCAAGCAGATTGAAAGCCCAAAAACCTTAAAAACTTAAAAAGTAATATATTAAAAATAACACACAAATACCTATGTAAGGCCAAAATGGTTTAAGCGAAAAACGGATCCGCTCGCATGATCGGTTGGTAAACTAAAAAAAGAAGTGCCCCAATGTCAGCTGGGGATCAACAGCTGCAGTTAAGAATTTCCGGAAATAAAAAAAATTAAAAAAAAAAACGAAACTAAAGCTTCAACTCTTTTAGGTGAAAACTGTGGGTGTGAGCCTTTTGGAGAAGAAATTCTACAACAATTTTCTTCGTATGCCCCTGGCCTTTAACACAATTTAAAAAGTTTTGTAGGTACGTTTTGGCTGGTACAATTTCTAGATTATCAACGTTGTGCGAATACCTTTTCTTAAATTGGTATGTTATTTGTGCACGCATATACATATTTCATTTTATGTTTTTAAAGTACATAAATGCATATGTTCGTATGAACGTGTGTATACGCATATGGGCACTTCCACCAAAAGGTCCACCAAGCCAAAAACCTTGAAACTTGAATAAAACATATTTCCACATGATTTTCTAATTAGTTGTATACTGAGCTTAACTACAAATTTGAAGTATAGTTTGATTATTTTTATGACAAACCACACCAATATACGCAAATATCTGTTTTTGGCTATTTTTTTGGTTTTTTTTGGACCCGTCTTCAGTTGTGAATTTATCCTTTAGGAATGCTAATATGTGACATTTTTCTGTACTGAATGCTTTATTTAAATGTAAAACTATTAAGTAAAAAGCAAAACAGCCAGTAATTGAGGGATAGAGCTAAAGAAATACACTTTACAAGACGCTAAGAAAAAATGTCCCGAGCGACATGTCCCGAGCGAATGTGGTTGAAACTGCATAAAACAAAAACGGCAAACCATTTTTGAGTAAAACCAAAACCATTTCACAGCGACATATTTGGACAACATTCTAAAAAAAATCGCATTCAAATATTCCATCAGAATTCGCTAAATTCTAGTGTTAAATGAACTTCAGCGAAAGTTTTTTAACGATATCTTAAGAACTAAAAGTGGTACAAAATCAAGATTTTTACACAAAATAGAGCTTGGGAAGAGTGAAAAGAAAAGCCCATTATTAAAAATAAAATCAATTTTGTTCCATTTTTTTTTTTCAACTTAAAAGGTGTGCAAATGTCCCGAGCGACAGTATGGAAGTGCCCATATCTCAATAGTTTTTCTAATTTCTTTACAGTTTTAGAGTAGAGCCCAGAAACTAAAACTCCTGAATATATTACGGGATGCATACACATTTTGATTTAGAATTGCATCCATTAGGTGTTTTATCCTAATTTAATCATCACATATTTATGTACATGCGTATTTTCGATGTGTGTGTGAGTCATTGCGTTTCTTACATTCGAATGTGAAAACCAATCAAAATTTTTTCTTAAATCAAAACAAAAACTCCTTTTTGTATTTTACGGGCTAGCTTTACACTTTGACTAAGAAATGCATCTATTAAATTATTCGTTCTGGTATCCAAATAGTAAAATTTTGATCAGGTGTTTCCAAACCAGAAAAAAAAACATTGGCCGTCTCCTTTTTTGCTTCAAATGACTCTCTCTCTGCTCACTCGCTCTGCTTCTGCTCCCCAGCGGCGAAAATTGCCATTACAATATGGATTACGAATGCATTACTTCTCCTCCAGTAGGGAAACAATGGATTACAACATGGATTACTTTGCCATAGGCATGGGCGCCATGTAATGTGGTCGGGACACACTTTGCATTACTAGTAATGGGAAAAGTATGCTAGGGCAAAATGTAGACTGACTAGAGAAAAGTTAACATACATTTTGAAAAACGTATGCTGAGTTGTAATGCTGTTCATTTATGAAAACAAAAAATATTCTTTCCTCATGTAGGAAGTGAACATGGGTATTATTGTATAATGGATGGAAAGGCTAACCGCTCGGCCATTGTCTGTGCTTTTTTAGTTCGTTAAACTATACTTAGAATGCATGCTGTTATTATTAAAGTTTCGAAGCTCAAACGTGACGGAGGGGAAGCGAAAAACGAACACATAGGCAATAATCCACCATCTACCATCCGTTGAACGGATGGTCCGTAAGGTTTTGCCGTTCTGAAAATTTCCCATCCAATTTTGACGGACTTTGACGGGCTCTCTTATGCGATAGTTAGGCGATGTTTTCTCGGTGCCACTCTGAATTCTTCCTCTTGACTGTGAAATTGGAACGATGACTGCGAGAACAAATCAAATCGATGGCGGGAACAAATTAAATAATGCTTCAGCTCATTGTTTTTTGAATCATTTGTAGTTTGTTATGAGCGGAAAAGCGTTCGCAAGCAGGTTGCTAAGTGTGGGCCAAAATGTAAGCTGTTGTGCGTACGAAAACATCAATGTTTACAGCAAAGTGTCAGAATATGTTTTGCACTTCGTAAATATAACTAATATTAATTAAAAGTGTTCTTTGTACTCCTATAAAGTTCCAAAGTTGCTATAAATTACCAAAAACAGCACAAATTTGGTTTTGTTTACAAATTTTTTATATTAATATTGGCTTGGCAGAGGCGTAGTAAGAGCGGAGTGTGGGGTACGGGAGGTTAGGCTCCCCCCAGTCAGCAATATGTATGCATACTCGTTGTAGGATATGTTATAAACGTTAAGATATGTTTTTAAACTATTTTCTTAATCTATTTATTGTATTATTTTACAATAAAATTAGGAGAACGCAATTTAAGACAGTTTTCCCGAGTTGAAATACCCCTTCGTTAATGTTGAGCTGAGCAACTGCTCTTCAGTCAGCTGTTATTGGATGGTAAATGGTGGATGGAGTTCTGTAGGAACACGAGTTTCACATTCGTCAAAAATCCCAACCGCTTCTAACAGATGGACTCAATGGGAAGAGGCTATTAAATTTAGCTAATGGAATGATACATTTATCCAGGCGGCAGATCGGTTTTCGTTTTCTCGTCTGTCATTTAAAACTCCAAATAAAAGGCGCACTAATTTGAGACTAGGTGGCAACACCACAACAGAAGAGTTAACTAATTGTCAAAAATTAGTCGAAAAACTATCGAAAAATACTATAAAACCGTCATACTAACAGCTGATGATATAAACAAAACTTCAAACTAATAAAAAAAAAACAATGTCGGCATAAAGAAAGTTTCGCGGTGAAAATTATACCGATGAACAGGAGACAGTTCTTGTAGAACGGTGTCTTCTTACATGCGTGCAATCTATAGCTCCTATGACTTTCGAAAACTTGGTTATTTTAAAAAAATCGCGGCGATTTTTGTTTAAAAAAATTTTTGCCTGCGGCGCTTTCCTCGCCCGTACCTTACTTCTTCCATTAAAAGCTTATCCAGCTTTCATTCAGGTCATCCGTTCCATTTCCTTTTTTCGAGGAGCATGAACACAATACATCGTATAAAAAGGCAAAATAGGTCCATCACTAGAGTAGAAGGTAACATGCTGTTATCGACTAATCGAAAACTATCTGTCGCCATTTTATGGCGGGATATTGCAGTATTTTAAAATGTTCACACCCAATTTAAAATACTTCTTTTAGTTTTTCCTCGAAAACATTTATGTTTACGAAGAAAATGATTAATACACAAAATATCCGGTTTTTAAATATCTTCTGTTTTTGTCTAAAATATTTTTTGATTTTTCTTTTATTTTCCGAAAAAACAGCAAAAAACCGAAAATTTTACGATTTTTACCGTTATTTTTCAAGATCCCGTTATTTGCGCAAACTTTGGCTATTTTTCCCGTAATCAGGACCCAAAAACACGTCAATATGGAAAGTTTGAAAAAAATTGGGGGTAGGAGCTAAACGGAAGTTTATTCCGGATTTAAATATCCAACAATAAGTCCGGGGCTTTAGGTAAGTAGTGAATGGTCCACAAAATCTAAAATTTTACTTGTTCCTAATAATTTGCGGTTCTAAAAAAATCGATTTTAGTATCGAACCTTTTCTTATACTTTGTAGAATATTTAAATCCGTTCTTCAAAAACCGCGAATTCTTAAGAAGGAGAGGATACTTTCCCTACCTAACTAAGGACCTTTTTCTTATAGTTCGTTTGACATTTTGATCGACTCTTCAATAATCGCGAATTCTAGTATTTTGTTAAATGTAGTTCCAGGTTGTGTTGAAAAGCTCGGATAAGAGCATTTCGACTGAAATCAATTTTTTAATACATAAAACTAAGCAAAGGCTGAAAGTATCTCTATTACTGACTAAAATTAGATTACCATTTAACGGGATCCAGAATCCAAGTCCTAGTGAGTTTTATTTTTTCCGATCAGAAATAATTATTATCTTTAAGTTTTATTTTTTTTATCAAAAATAATGATTATTGTGTGAGTTTTAAAATAAAACTCATAATGATTACGGTCTCTGAAAATTACTATAGCTTATTTACTATAGCTACTATAGTCATATAGAATGCTCTGCTCCAAAAAAAAATATAGTTTTTGGTATTGCTACGGCTCCATATAGTATTCTGACTGTAGCATTTCAAAAATGCTTTGCTCCAGGCTTCATACATAGATATAACTCTCGTAGCAATAGCAAATAGTAAAAACTACAAATATAGCACAGCATTTTGAACCCCGGTAAAAAACTAAAACTATAAACTTTTTAGCACCTAATTAGTCACAAAAGGTTTGACAATTCAAACAAAAAGTATCAAATCAATTTTTATTATTGATCCCATTTCAAAGAAGCTCCAATGAATGAGCATTGTACTTTTTAGATTACATTTTGCTCATTGCTCATCGGTGTCTCTCCACTGAGGCATTTTAAAATACCAAAAAAAAAATACCAAAAGTGCCCACCGGTTTTTAAAATTTTGCTCATTGATTGCTCATTGCAGCCGACATATATCTGTCTTGTTCGCACCTACGTGAAATCGTATAGCCTGAGAAAAAATTGTTCTAATGAGTGCGCCGAACAATGTAGTAGAACAACCGCATTAACAATTCAATTGATTCGAATTTTGGATTACTCGCACTCACTTTCTCGTTTGTTTCAATCGAGTGCTCGGGTTTTCATGAGCAAGGCCTACCACTTGCTTGTTCCAAATTTCTAAGTGAGTGAACTCGCACTCTAAAACTCTATTGTGTTAACATGACTTGTTATTCAGTTCAAGTAAACTCGAGCAGGGCTCTAGTATACAAACTGTATTTTAGGGACATGGAATCATTAAAATTGATTTTAGGCAGTTTCATATGGGCACTTCCAAAATGTTGCTCGGGACATTTGCACACCTTTAAAGTTAAAAAAAAATTGTAAAACAATGAATTTTAATTTTAATTATGGGCTTTTCTTTTTACTCTTCCCAAGCTCTATTTTTTGTAAAAATCTTGATTTTGTACCACTTTTAATTTTTAAGATATCGTTAAAAAACTGCCGTATTCGCTCGGGACAAAAATAGAAGTGGATTTCGGGGAAGTTCATACAACACCAGAAATTAGCGAATTCTGATGGAATATTTGAATGCGATTTTTTTTAGAATGTTGTTCAAACATGTCGCTGTGAAATGCTTTTGGTTATACTCAAAAATTGTTTGCCGTTTTTTTTCTATGCAGTTTCAACCACATTCGCTCGGGACATGTCGCTCGGGACATTTTTTCCGACTGTTTTGTAAAGCGGATTTCTTTACCTCTATCTCTCAATTGCTGGATGTTTTGCTTTTAACTTAATAGTTTAACATGTGAATGAAGCATTCAGTACAGAAAAATGTCACATATTAGCATTCCTATAGGATAAATTAACAAGAGAAGACAGGTCCAAAAAATAACAAAAAAAAAGCCAACAACTTTTATGTATATTATTGGGGTTTGTCATAAAAATAATCAAACTATACTCCAAATTTTTAGTTTAGCTCAGGATCCAACTAATTAGAAACTAATATGGCAGCAAAATCATGTGGAAATATGCTACAAATAGCTAAATTTCGTAAGTTCGTAACTTCTGAACTACTAAAGCTAAAGTCATGTGCTATACCCCGTTTAAAATGTATTTTGAAATACTTAAACGCCTTTTTAATACAATAGTTTAAAAATTATGGTTGAACAATTTAAATTTAAATATATATATTAGCTCCTATGAGAGCAAAAGTAAACAAAAAAACTTCTGATATCAAATAAAACACCTCTTAACGAGGTAAAAAACTAATGACGATCGCACCCTCAACATACAAAAGTTCTGATATAAACATTTGTGACGAAAAATTATTACACTCGTCATTAAATACACTTTCTAAAATTTTGCTCTTCGGCACGCTGTCATTGAAAGTGCCTGTAAAGAGTGAAAAACAAGAGAGAACGCTATAGTCGAGTTCCTCGACTATTAAATACCCGTTACTCAGCTTAACAACTTTAATATAAATATGCCTTCTTGTATGTTTTTCGCGCGCCATATTTTAAATAATTTACATTTTGCATTCACATAATCCAAATTAGAGTAACCACCTTTTTTCAGCACCAGCAGGAGTGTTGAGCACGCGGAGACGCGCCATCTATGGCACGGAATTGGTACTATTTATACACAAAACTGTGGGCGACACGTCTTTTTGCGGTTTGTGGGCGTTAGAAGGGGCGTGGCACCTTGATAAAATAAACTTGCGCTGCGTAGGAAGCCCAAGAATATGCGTAGGAAATCCAAACGTTCAATCTTTTGTAGTTTCCGAGATATCAGCGTTCATCCAGACAGACAGACAGACGGACAGACAGACATGGCTAGATCGACTCGGCTAGTGATCCTGATCAAGACATTATATGATCGGAAACGCCTCCTTTTAGCTGTTACATACATTTGCACGAAAACAATATACCCTTTTACTCTACGAGTAACGGGTATAACAAGAGAGAACGCTATAGTCGGTACTGGTGTCCCGATTATAAACAAGAGAGAACGCTATAGTCGGGTTGGTGTCCCGACTATTTAATACCCGTCACTCAGCTAAAGGGAGTACGAACGCTGTACTTGGGTTCGTGTCCCGACTATAATCGTAGCTGAACTAAGAGGAGTGCGAGGGAGATAGATATATGTAGATATTTTGATTGCGTATAACTTTTTAATGAATGGTCCGATTTGAAAAGTGTCTTCTACATTTCGATAGTATAAATATACACAACAAAATTGCATTTATACCTCTCAGAAATCTTTAAAGATGTGGGCGCAGGACACATTTTAAAATCGTTAGTGGGCGATTGTGGGCGTTAGAGGGGTCGTGGCGCTCCGCTGAAATAAACTTGCGCTGCGTAGGAGGCCCAAGAGTATGTGTGGAAAATCTCAACCTTCTAGCTTTTGTAGTTTCCGAGATCTCAGCGTTCATACGGACGGACAGACGGACATGGCTAGATCGACTCGGCTAGTGACCCTGATCAAGAATATATATACTTTATGGGGTCGGAAACGCTTCCTTCTAGCTGTTACATACTTTTGCACGAATACAATATACCCTTTTACTCTACGAGTAACGGGTATAAATACCCTTTACTCAGCTAAAGCGAGTGCGAGGGAGATGGATAAATAATTTTTTTTTAATTGCGCATAAATTTTAAATAAATGGTCCGGAAATTTTTTACGGTGTGGGCGCCAGACACATTTTAATACCTTAAGTGGGCTATTGTGGGCGTTAGAGAGGGCGCGGCTCTCGGCAGCCCAAGAATATGTGTGGAAAATCTCAAATTTCTAGCTTTTGTAGTTTCCGAGACCTCAGCGTTCATCCGGACGGATAGACAGACAGAATTAGAAGATAAGGAAGCTAAATCTAAAACCCAAACTACAAAATGCCTTTGTCCAACAAGTAGCGGGTATAAATAGAAACGTTCGCACCTTTATCTGAGATCATCTTTAGGTACGAAAAATAAAAGCGGGCCCAATGATTAAATTTTAGATATTATATTTACATAAGCAGTGGTCGCTGCCATAGGCCAAAAATCAAAAAATTGATTTTGAGATATTCCAGAGAAAACCAGTTTTACGATCAGCTGATTGTCAAAAATTTATAACACAATAGTTTTTTTTTTTATTTCTAATGGGATTTTCCAATAATGGAATGAAAAGAGCGATGACGTGCTTACTTACTTGCAATTTGTCAACAGTGCAGTGCAACGCAGTGAATTAAAAAAAATCTAATAAAATATAAAGCACGGTTTAACCCAACTCGAATATAACAGATATTGTTCATAACAGTATATACTTTGTTTATACAGATAAATATATAATTAACTTGTGCTGTGTTTTATGTAAAAAAGTGGTAAAACGTGCGTCTTATTTTGTTCGTAAACGTTGTGCATTACAATGTTTAGGTAAAGTTTTAAGTGCTTTCCCCTGCTTACCCCCCAATGATGTTTATATCCTATTATTTATGAATATTTCAAGATTTTAAAATGTTTTCATTAGCTGCCGAAACGTGCAGATACACTTGTGCCATTACAAAATGCTATCGCGATGAAACTTTCCCAAAAGTCTTCTTTCTATTGCAGATACAGTTGCGAAAAAAATAATAGCACCACTTCGTCACAGGTTCTTAATATTAAAAAAATATGTGGAAAACGGGGATTTTTATATAAGAAGTGTTTTTTATTATCTTGATTAGTATTCCACCTATTTGAAAAAATTGATACGGATATCGAAAATATTGTCTACATGTATTTTTTTCAGATTTTAAGAAAAAAAGTCAAAAAAAGGCCGAAAAAAATAATAGCACCACTTCCGTTTTCTTTAAATAAAACTTTACGATGCGCTAATATTCTTGTGTATAAAGGATATATTTTATAAGATTTGACTAAAACTAACTTTTCCTGATATCCAGACATCAAATTGATTACCATTTGGCAATACAAGGACATGTGGAAAATTTTCCAAATCGGAAAAGAAAAATATTCAAAAAAGAAACATATTGGGTGGAAAACGGTCATGAAAACCGGTTGGATTGGTTAGGTTTTGGATCATATTCATTAAGAAAGGCATAAACTTTGAAGGATAACATAGAAAAACCGAGTCCTGGCCCATTTTTCCTTCCAAAATGTTATATCTCAAAGCACAAAGAATCTTATCAGAGCCAAAACTAAACTAAAACACGTGCTTAAAATAATAGCGAATATTTTAATAGTTGGATAATGTTTCAATAAACAAATTTATAAAACAAAGATTAAGTTACCCATTTGTTACCCTTTTATATGTATCTCTTGTTCGCCCATCGTTAGAGTATTGTTCATGTATATGGTCACCGCAGACGTTAACTTGCCAAAATATGTTAGAGTCCGTTCAAAAGCAGTTTTTGTTATTTGCTCTAAGAGGTTTTAACTGGGACGCTGGCCGTCGGTTGCCATCCTATAATGCCAGATTGCGTTTACTAGACATGCCCACCCTGATCAACCGTAGGATTTGTCACGGTGTTATGTTTATACAGTGTATAATATACACAAGTTAATAAATGGTGATGTCGACTCCTCCTTTCTCCTTAGTTCCCTAAACTGGAATGTGCCATGCAGGACAATTCGCCGGTATCGGCCTTTGTCTCTGCCATTTTGCAGGACAAATTTTGCCCTTAATGACCCTTTCCGTGTTCTTTGTGAAAAATATAATGATCTCAGTCACGTCTTGTTGTATGGAGTCTCTTCAGTGTCTAATTATAATAAGTTATTATTGTTATTGTCCTCAAATATGTAATTCAACGTGCCTACCACTCGATGTGAGCAGGGGCATATCGCTAAAAAATTCCCCTTATGTGGTTTGGCGTTCTAGTTCTTAAATACAAAATATTAAAAATGTTTTACAAGCAGTCCATTGCTTAATAAAATACAATACAATTTGTCATTTCTCTACCTTTTATTCTATTCATTGAGAAGTGGTGCTATTATTTTATTCGTACGTTTTTCCAGTTTTGCATAGATTTTCTTAAAAAAGTCCAGAAACCTTTTATAAAGCTAACATTTTTTTTCATATTCAAATTATGTTTAGTCTTACTATTTAAAACCCGTTTTGAAAAGTTAAAAAAGTCAAAAAATGTGAGTAGGGTGACTAGTTAAAATTTTTTTGGGTTAGTGGTGCTATTATTTTTTCACAGCTGTATGTCGGAACGAGCCGGATCGGACCACTATATCTTATGGCTCCTATAGGAATAATCAAAAAAATAATAGAAAAACTATTATAACTTTGTAGAAAGTAGGCGTTTTGATTTTTGACAATGTAAAAACAACAGTTTAAGTAGGCGTACCTGCAAGGGTATATATATATATTCGGCTGGCCGAAGTTAACTTCTTTTCTTGTTTTTGCTGTTTGTTGGTTTTTGATTGGAAAGCTTTCTAAAGGAGCCGCTGAATCAAAAATAAAGAATATTTAATAATTGGACTGCAAATACAGATTTGTTTAACAGATTGGTTTTAAGTTCTGATTAATTTATTAATGGAGAAAAAACTTAGTTACGCAACCACTGAGAAAATCGTTCCTATGGAAGCTATAGGATATAGTGGTACGATCTCGCCAATTTATGTAACATGTATTTATAATATTTATCTAAATAAATTTTAGGTAGCGTACTTATTTAGTCGCATCTAAAATAATTTTTTCGTCACAAAAGTTGATATCAGAACTTTTGTACGTTGAAGGTGCGATCGTCACTAGTTTTTTACCTCGTTAAGAGGTGTTTTTATTTGATATCAGAAGTTTTTGTTTGTTTACTTTTGCTCTCATAGGTGCTAATATAAACATTTAATTTTAAATTGGTCATAAATCATAATTTTTAAACTATTGTATTTTAACGAATTAAGTTAAAAAGGCGTTGAAGTATTTCAAAATACCTTTTAAACGAGGTATAGCACATGTCTGTACCTTTAGTAGCGTAGAACTTACAAACTAAGGAAATGTAGCTATTTTTAGCTTTTTCCCGCTAAAGTAGCGGCTTTTTCCAAAAATCGTAGAACAAAAGATTCATATATGGAACTCTTAAGTGCAAATTTACTGATTCCATGATCCTAAAATACAGTTCGGATACCCTCACACAAAATTCAATACTCAGGGAGCGTTAGTAGTTCGAGCTGGCAAAAGTGGTTATTTTCGTATAAAAAAAACCTGACTTTTTAGGGCTATACAGTTTAAAGTTTTAAAGAAAATCGTTAAAGCCGTTTTTGAAAAAAATAAAAAAAAGCTAAAAAAAAAGTTTTAAAAATTGTCTTTTGTTCATATCTTTTTACCTATTACATTTACATAAATTGCTAAGAAGGCGTTTATAGCATTTAAAAATACCTTTCAAACGAGATGCAGCACAAGTCTATAGCTGTTTTTCCGCTAAACTAGCGAGTTTTTCCAAAAGTGGTTGAACAAAAGTTTTTTATATCGATGTGATGAACGTCATATAAAATTTTCAAAACTTAAAAAACATGTTTTGGACAAACTGACAAACAGAATTAAGTTTTAATTTTGGGAGCACGAAGAAAATCCTATTTTGGCTATAACTTTTGGACGGAGCGTCGGATTTTATCATATGACCCCTCATTCGACGGGTATTTTCAATAGGAACACAACTAAAACATTGCGAGGGGGCAATTATCCCCACCGGCCCCAACAGCTCCAAATTTCAAAATTTTTTCACTTTCACTGCTTTCTCTCCCAAGCCAATTGATTTTCTGAAAGTCTTCGTATGCAATCCTTTAAGTTTTTGCAATACCTTTCGATTGGTGTATTACTCATTACGAGCGGACTATCACAGCAGATTTTCAATTTTGCGGCTATATAATAGTAGTCGCCTTCGCACACTCTCCTGGTGCGCTTCGTCACTACATGGACTGCCGTCCATAGTGATAGTGGTCCGATTTTGATTAAATTAAAATTGAAATTCGGAAATATTTAAAAAGATTCATATCCTAGAGTAGAAGAGAATACAATAAAAACCGAAGAAGCTAGAATTTATTTCCTATTGCTTTTCAATTAATTTTCCGATCGTTCCTATGGCAGCTATATGATATAGTCGTCCGATTTTTTTAATATTTAATTCGAAATTCAGTAATATTTAAAAAATAACATTTTCAAAAGAAGAAGGTAATATTTCAAAAAACACTGAAGCTACAATTTTTTTAACGTTTTCTTTTTCGATCGTTCGTATGGGAGCTATAAGATATAGTTGTCCGATCCGGTCGGTTCCGACATATATACTACCTGCAATAGAAAGATGACTTTTGGGAAAGTTTTATCCCGATAGCTCAAAAGCTGAGAGACTAGTTTGCGTGGAAACAGACAGACGGTCAGACGGACAGACGGACGGACAGACGGACATGGCTATATCGACTCCCCTATTGATCCTGATCAAGAATATATATACTTTATGGGGTCGGAAACGTCTCCTTCACTGCGTTACAAACTTCTGACCAAAATTATAATACCCTCTACAAGGGTATAAAAACAAAGATGTATATGTGTAAAAATTCGCAGTTACAAGAAGCGCCTTTAGAAAATGATAACATAAAAATGAGCGAAAAAAATAATATCCAAAATTGTCTACAAACACAACTGACGAACACATAAGAAACATCACAAAAGCAAAGGAAGAGCAGAAGACTGCGTCGCAAATTTGACCCTGACAGTAAGACAGCATGAGTTTATTAATGAATATAAACAAATTATCAAATATTTTTTTTTAGTTTTTATTACCTTCAAACATTGACAAAAACACTGATAACAATCCTAAAGGGTGATCGGGGGGTAACATGTCTAAAAGTCTATAAATTTCAAAAAAGAACTTATTAAAGTAAATACCTGAAACTTACTTAATGAACCTTAATTTTAAATAAACTTATTCGAACCTCTCTTGCGAACGTTTGACCACTTTGAAATGCAACTTTGTTTTGACGAAATGCTAACGTAACCAGTGTTGGGAAAGGTACTGTGTTTTTTTACCTAGGTAAGGTAAAAGGTATTGTCAAAAATAAATACCTAGGTAAGGTAAAGGTACTTAAATTTCCCAGTACCTAGGTAAAGGTAAAAGGTATTTATAAGGTATTTTTTATTTTTTATAATTTTTTTTTGTTTTGTTCAATGTAATCATTTAAACTTAAAATAAGACTAGTTTTCAGTTTTTAGTCGTCTTAATCAAACAATATCTTTTCATTTCATTTAAATTTAAATGTTATAATTTTGTGTATATATTTTGAAAACACGCGGCATGAATAATTGTATGCACGTATCACTTCATTAATGTATTTATGAAACCCTCATGTACATATTTGGCGCGCAAAAATTGCGTATGTACAAACATTGACTATATATTGTGCATATGTATATGCCGTTTGTTTACGTACATACGGCATTTTTGCGCGCCAAATACACTTTGGTTTCATAAATAAATTGATGTAGTGATGGGAACATACATACGTGCACAAAATTATATAAAAAAAACTGCGATTAGTTTTAACTTCACAAAACAAACAATAGAACGGCTGAATTATTAATGCTGCGTTCCGACTTTTACAATTCTGAAACGAAACGATACAATGAAACGATACTACAGTGTCGCAGTCAGATTTGGCTATTTTAAATCAGAGCAATGTTTAATACCTATGTAAGTACCTTAATAATTCCAAAGGTATATAAAAATAAATACCTAGGTAAGGTAAAAGGTACTCAATTATTTGTATACCTAGGTAAGGTAAAAGGTACCACTAAATTGTACCTAGGTACGTACCTAGGTAAAAGTATCTAGGTATGTCCCAACACTGAACGTAACGCCACTGCGCTGCAAAATTGAACACGTGTTCACGCTTTGCGTTCTATTTTTAGAAAGTCGCGTTAGATTTCCAGAAAATTCCGGTTTGCCATTAAGAAGCTTGGTCTTTTTTAAGACAATTTGTTTACTAATCAATAATTTTTGGTACTGGCGGTTTTTTTAATTTTGGCCTATGGGCGCAACCACAGTGCACTGTGCAGTGTTGGGCGAGGTCTTTGGTGAATTCCTATACAATATTTGGTTTTCAGAAGTATGCTACACAGTATTTCCTCATTGTTTACTTTTGTTTCATTTGGTTTGCATTCAAAAATGAACTGGTAAATCTTACATTGAAAGAGAGTAGAGTAGGTCCAATTGTCGTAGGCCAGATAACGCAAGCCGACATCGTTGTACGAGTCCAGCACTTGGGGCGCGAAGGCACTGTATATGCCCGAGGGCAACGTTTGGTTGTCAATAGTTAGCGCTGTGAAGAAAAGTAATATAAATGTATATGTTAGCTTAAATATGTCAATGTATCTCATTTTTCACAAGGATACACTAATAAAAATTTATTTCTAAATTTTAGAAATCTCGCCATTGAATCGGCCTACCTTTAAAAATAGAAAACAAATTTCTTGTTATTAGAAAATTTGCCTTTAAATTTAGAAAACCTTTCTAGATGAAGAAAATTCAAAAAAGAATTTTTCAACTATTTCTAAGTATTTAATGGCAAAATTGCCATTGAATATATAAGAAATGACTCTAGAATTTACAAAAGTAGCCATTGAATTCCTTCGGCTACCGAATGTTAACGACAAGAAAAACGAAGTAGGACGAAGGGCCTACTGTGATCACCCAAATATTGAAAGGTAGGTACATATGTATGTATATAATTTTTTGTAAAGCGCGCGTACAATTGTGTGTATGTAATTGAAGGAAAAACTCAAAATCTCTTAACCAAGTTGATACAAATTTAGTTCAATTGTTTTTTAGCTAAAAGCTACGTACATACATACATTTTTACATAAATATAGTTCTATAATAACTTCAACTTATTACTCGCACTATCGGGGGTGTCACAGAAAACCATTCCTAATCTCGGTGTCACAGACGTCATTTTTGACGGTTTCTAAATCCCCCGTATTTTGCCGGACGTTTTGATAAAATCAACCAACTTACAAATGTTTCCCAAAAAAATAACTTTATTTAAAACAGCTCTAATGAATTTTATGAACTATCTGCATACTAAGATTTTTATATTTACTTCGGTTTATATTTAAAAATATGCTTTTTATGAAACCTCTCGAAAAAATTAGCTAAAAAAATCTGTCGGCAAACCGTCTACCTGACAGTGTTACCAATTACCTAGAACTTTAAAATACCAAATTTGTCCAAATTTCGGAGTTAGTTATCGAAATGTTGTGTTTACGAATTATTTATTGTAGTTAAAAATGAAACTTATTTCTGGTAAAAATTTCATTGTAAAAAAAGTTGTAGTTATTGAGAAATTAATAAAAACAGGCCGCCTTTGCAAAAAGTTGGCATCACTGTCGTGAAAAATTTCCTATTTTTGTCGGACAAAACGCCGGCTGTGAAGAAGAAGAAGACATGTAAATAAAAAAGTAAACAGTTTTTGTTTATTATTAATTTAAACTAATAAACGTTGCTAATTTTCTGGGGTAAACATAGGTCACCAGCGCAAGACCAAAGATATTATAAACACTAAGATGTGTAACGAGGAGCAAGAAAATGTACGGAGGCAGCGTCATTTTTGTCAAATCGCTCTCAAAACTCCGCGGTGCAGAAAAGTCGAAATTCAATTTTTGTCTCATTTGTTGATTCTTAAATTATGTTGCCGAAAAGGAATCGTCCTAAAAGGCACATTGCGCACAACATTTCAAAAAGGGCTGTGGCGTTAGTTGCGTTAGTTGGTGGCCCGCGAATAATGCGATTGAGGTTCGAGACCACAAAAAAGGTTGCGCTCAGTCGGAGTTGAACTCGGTCCGACACGATCCGCAGTCGAGCGACTACACCCCTAGCCCACAGTGCCTTGTTTCGAGACGTCAGACAGATGCGACATTGAGCCTATTTCGCAGTAGAGCAAACGAAATTGCACACTAACACAACCAAAGAATCTAACAAGGACAACGCACACTAAGAAATTATAAATTATACACCAAAAATTTTGCCGTACATTCAGTTGTATGGGCGTTACACCTCTTAGTGTTTATATTCTCTTTGGCAAGACGCCATATTCTTGCGATTCATTCGCGATAATATCGACATTGCCAAAGGATTTACTCAGGGCGGATGCGTTCTTGTGACCACTGCTCAGGAGGACCCGGCCAATGAGTTAAATACCCATGGACTACCATGTAAAACCGCTTGTAAGGATCTCCTCTGCGTCCTAGCCCATCGCAGTTATGCCTTCATGTGTAGGCCTTGAAAACTATTTTGTATAGAAATTTTTGTTGGAACTGCCTTACACTTTTACACTTTACAACGTTTACAACGCAATTGAATACCGTAATTATTTCAAAAAATGTTGTTTATCTAAAGACAAATATATGATATCCCATTAACTCTTTTTTTCCACACTCAAAAAAAAAACAGCCCGAAATCGCCATTAAATCAAGAAATTCGCCATGAATTTCAGTCGATGGCGATTTGCCGTATTTTTTAGAAAGGAATTTTCTAAAATTTAGAAAAAAATTTCTGAAAAGCAGAAATACTTTTCTAAAATCAAGAAAAATTGCCATAAAAATTGCGAAAATTTCCTTAAATCCAGAAAGTACTTTTCTTGAAAATATAATTTTTTTTCTTAAAATAAGAAAGGACTTTTTTTATTTTCAGAAAATTTTCTTTATTTTAATAAAATGTTTACATATTTATTTTACTATTTTATTTCCTAAACAAGAAAGAGAAAAGAAAATAAAACAGATGAAAAGAAAATTATTAATATTTCCTAAACAAAAAAGGAAAACAAAACAAAAAAAATAAAAATAAGATAATAAATATTTCCTAAAGAAAAAAGAGAAAAGAAACCAAAAAAAGATAAAAATTACATTATAATTATTTCCTAAACAAAAAAGAGAAAAGAAAACAAAATAGATAAAAAGTTATTAATATTAATATTAAGTAGGTAATTAATTTACCTATTATTAAAATTTACTTACTTACTGCCAAATTATCAACAATACCTGAAATTGAAATTATTCCTGCAATCGAAAATAAAAATTAATATTAGAGAAGGATGGTATTTGCGGCCTGCAATAGTATGCCCTATGCTTACCATAAATTTTCACACACTTACCAAATTTATATTTAAATTTATTTAAATTGCTTACCTATTAATTGCCTCTTAGAGGGATCGCACTTTAACTTTCTTAAATAGGCTCAACACAAACTTATTACTTGCAATGTTCATCCAAAACTGAGCACAAGGGTTCAAAATGCAGCGCAACGCAAGCAACTCTCTCGCGAGAGACTGAATTTCCAAAACAACAACGCAATAAAGTTACAGCTACGCACAAGAAAATTCTCGATCATACGCACAAACACACATAAACATATACATACATACGCCAAAAACTGTCGTCGCAACGCGCCGCGGTCTAACCCCTTGTCTTCTTCTTTTTCGTTTCGAAGAAAGAGTGAGAAGCATAAAAGAAATACAAAAAGTTTTTCTTAAATCTATGGTGATTTTCTAATTCTACTTTTCTGTTTTCAAGAAAACATTTTTTTTTAATTCATAAAAATTCTTAAAATTTAGAAAAATTTACCGTATTTTTTATGGCGACTTTCTAGATTCTAGGAAGGGCTGAAGTACATTTTTTCTTAATTTAATGGCGAAATCGCCATTAATTTACGAAAACTTTTGGAGAGCAAACTAGAAAAAAACACCATTGATTTAAGAAAAAAAAACATTTTTCTAAATTTTAGAAAGGTTTTTCATAAAATTCTGTTTTTATGGTCTTTTTTCCTAGATTCAAGAAAACAATTTCTAAAATTCAGAAAATTTTCTTTTAAGATTAAGATAATTAAGAAAAAATTTCATTTTATGGCGATTTTCTAAAATTTAGGAAAAACAATTTTTTGAGTGCAGATGAGGAAAGGGGAAGAAAATGGTTTTTTATGAATGCAACTATATTGTTTTGTGAGGCCCATTTGGGTCAAATCGCAGAATCAAACACAACTTTTTTTTTCGATAGAGCATTGAAGTATAAGGATCGGTTCTTTTTTTTTAACTCTTACCGTTTTTTATACCCTTGTAGAGGGTATTATAATTTCAGTCAGATGTTTGCAACGCAGTGAAGGAGACGTTTCCGACCACATAAAGTATATATATTCTTGATCAGCACCAATAGCCGAGACCATCTAGCCATGTCCGTCTGTCCGTCTGTCCGTTTCTATGCGAACTAGTCTCTCAGTTTTAAAGCTATCGCGATGAAACTTTCCCGAAAGTCTTCTTTCTATTGCAGGTAGTACATATGTCGGAGCGAGCCGGATCGGACCACTATATCTTAAGACTCCCATAGGAATATTCAAACAAATATAAGAAAATTAATTGTAACTTTGTAGGAAGTAGGCGTTTTGATTCTTGACTACTTAAAAACAAAATTTAAATAAATAGAAACGCTGAAAATGGAATCCCTGGAACTGCACCGAGTAAGCATTCTTTAATCTACAAGGGTATATAAGCTTCGGCTGGCCGGAGGTAGCTTCGATGAATAAAAATGTCCTCGAATGGTGCAGAGTTTGTCTACCTTGTCAGCGCTCTAAGATCCACAAACACAACCACCTCTTACCAGAAAATATCGACGTGCCAAACGGCAGATTAGACCACGTTCACCTCGACATTGTAGTTATGCCATTACAACAAAACTATCGGTACTGCCTGACTATGATTGATAGATTTACGCGATGGCCAGAAGCTGTACCTCTCTCAAATATTACTGCTGAGACAATAGCTAAGGCGTTCTGGACTCACTGGATATCTCGATTTGGCTCTCCGAAAACGATAACTACGGACCAAGGAACACAATTTGAGTCAGCAGTTTTCAAACATCTTGCTAATTTGGTTGGAACTAAACACATACACACGACGGCCTACCATCCTCAGTCAAACGGACTTATAGCCCAGCAAGCAATTTGAGCGTTTTCTGACTGTTTTCTGATACTTTTTTCTGAGCATTTACAGTCATAAAGTGTGCAAAAAAGAGTCCGGAAAGAGTGTTTTTTTCTTTGAAAACGGTCGCACTTTAAGAGGATGATTTCTGAGTCCGATCTGACTCTTTTCTGACTCAGATATAAGTGCTTTCCGTTATTTTAATCGCGATTTTTACTTTGATTTTCCATACCATCGTTCAGAATATGCTCAGACATAAGATCTTTTTATGAGCCTATGCCTAGAGCACCAAATGTGCTCCGAAAACGCTCTTACTTATGTGCCGACTCAGAAAACACTCTGAAACGAGGCTCTTTTCAGACACACAATTAAGAGCGCTCCTAACATTGCTTGCTGGGAGAGAGGTGGCACAGATCCGTTAAGTCATCCTTGATGTGCAACAGAGGTACTCCGTGGCCGGAGTTATTGCCAACAGTTTTGCTTGGACTTCGTACCTGTTTCAAGGAGGACATCAAATCGTCAGCCTCAGAAATGGTATACGGAACACCTATTCGACTGCCAAATGAGTTTTTTACCGACTTGGACGATACGGTTGACCCCACCTCTTTTTTGAGCATCTTTCGAGAGCACATGCAACAAGTGCGACCGACATCAAAGCTTGCCAGCGGACAAAAAAGAACAATGTGGCAACACTTGATAACTTGATCGGCGAGAATCAGCGAGCTACACACGTGTGTTAATAATATTTATTATCTTTGTATTCCTAAATCTAAAGAAACTTAAATGGCAAACATACTTCGCCATATCTCACTTAGAAAGTTTCGCTGAGGACGGACGTGCTTTTCAATCGTTCCCGACAAAGTTTAGCCTATCGTTGAAATAAGTCTATCTTTGTATCCCAACTTGGATTTTCTTATCACTATTGATACGCCGCTTCACTGTGAAAGCCAACTTTAAATAGACAGTGACTTTATTATTACATTTTTAACAAATTAAAAGAAGTGCCCCATCAAGTTGCCAATCTCAACAGTGTTATTGTTGTTTGGCTTTATCGTCTCACCGGCAGCGCTCTCGTTTTCGGTTCGCTCAGCGTTGCAGCTTTCCGTTACAAAGCTAGCATTTCTCGAGTACAAAATCGGGCTTAGAACATCGCCTGCATATCACGCTCTCCCGCTGCCTCCTCTTTGCGCCCCTCTTCGTTGGACATACCGCCGCTGGACTTATCGCTCTACTGCTCTCTTATCCGATCTCGCCGCTTTTTCTCTTATCAATTTTCAATAACTCTTCGACTACACTAAAATGTCTTTACTTTGCTGCGCCAAGAAATACGAATTTAGCGGAACCATCTCTGGTGATAACTACTTGATGTGCTGGCTGTGTGATAACTGCTCACATGTTAAATGTGGTGGTGGTGGTCATAATGGTAAAATCGGAGATATTGTTGGGAAACACAAACAATTTTACTGGACCTGTACTTCGAGCCTAAGCATTACCATGGAAATGAGAACTTTCATGAGGGAAACAAGATCTGGATTTCAAAAGGTTCGGACTCAACTTAATGTCCTCTCTAACATATTTGGTTCTGTCGAATCTTCATTTCTTTTTTTTTTTTTTTTAACGGTATTTTATTTATCGAATCTTCTCTCTTAGAGACTAACGACAAGTTTGCAAATCTTAATCTAGTTTATATATTTTAATTAATTACAAATTAATAATTTTTTTTGTAATTTTTGGAATAACGGCCCTAACTATTGCTGCTGGGTGGGGAGGTCTCTTCGCCGGAGTCGTGTATAGCTTGTGGTCCAGATTAGAGACCGCGCAAGGTCATTAGGATGGGCCTGGAGCTTGAGATTATACTTTGTTTTCGCTTTGTCGAGTTCGTCTTTAACTAAGCCTATGTTTAGATCTTTATGAATATTTTCATTCCGTATATACCACGGCGCTCCTGTTATAGTTCTCTGTATCTTTGATTGAGCTCTCTGGATTATTTCTAAGTTGCTGGCACATGCGTTTCCCCATAGCTCGGACCCATATGTCCAAATTGGTTTTAGGACTGCATTATACAAGAGTATTTTGTATTCTAATTTTAATGGCGAGCGGGCGTTAATAAGCCAATGTAGATTGCTGGCTTTAAATTTTAAATGATTTCTCTTAGCTTCGATATGTTTACGCCAAGTGAGTCGTCTATCCAGGTGGACTCCTAGATATGTTACTTCAGTTGTTTGTGGCATAATAATGTTGTTCAGGGATAGTGAAGGGCAGGTTTGCCTGTTTAGGGTAAAAGTAACATGTTTACATTTTTGTTCGTTAACGTTTATGCGCCAGTCTGCTAGCCATTGTTTTAGAAGGACGAGGTGATCTGCTAGGTGTTGCGTTGCTCTAAGAGGACATTTAGACCGACTTAGGATGGCAGTATCATCGGCGAAGGTTGAGGTTGTTGTAAGAGTGGATGTCGGGAGGTCTGCAGTATAAATAATATACAATGTCGGCCCAAGCACACTTCCTTGGGGTACTCCAGCTTTTATTGGATGATAATCAGAGATGAAATCTTTGCATCGCACTGCGAAGCTTCTTTTTTGTAGGTAGGACTCCAAAATTGTATGCGTGCTTTGTGGAAGTATTAATCTGATTTTATGAATTAAGCCGTCCAGCCACACGCGGTCGAAGGCCTGTGCGACATCCAGAAAGACAGCGGAGCAATATTCTCGCCTTTCAAATGCATTTCGTATCTCGGAGGTTATCCGGTTCACTTGTTCAATAGTTCCGTGTTTTTCACGAAATCCTATTGGTGCATTGGTATTGCATTGTGGGCTTGTAAGTATTGCTTGATACGACTGAGGAGGAGCTTTTCAAATATCTTTGATAGGCACGGCAGAAGGCTGATTGGCCTATATGACGATGGCTGGGACTTGTCCTTTCCGGCTTTATGGATCATTATGATGACAGACTTCCTCCATTGTTGAGGATAATATCCCAAATTCATCATGCTGTTAAATATTATGGTTAGAAGATGTATTGCACAGTTTGGCAGTTCTACAATCATTTTTGGGGTGATGAGATCGTGACCCGGCGCTTTCTTTTTGTCTTGGGACTGTATGATTCTTGTAACTTCTTCTGGATGGTATATAATTTGCGGGCTAGCTTCAGGATTGGAGATTAATGGCAGCACAAAGCTATTCGTAGCTGGAAGTGGTTTGAAGACATTTTCTAAGTTGTGGGAAAATGTATTCGCCCTCTCTTCGTTGCTGCGGTTCCAAGTTCACTTTCTATTGGTGGACATATGCCTGACTTAGCTTTCCACAGTGGATATCTTTTGCTATTTGGTGAGAGTTGCTTCATGAAAGATAGTTCATCTGTATTTTTCTCAGCTTCTAGTGCTTTGCGGAGCATGCAATTGGCTATTTTTAGGCGCTCCTTGGAGGCTGGGGATCTATGGGATTGCCACTCTCGACGAAGCCTTCTCTTATTGTATAGCAGTTCTTCGATGTGCCTAGAAGCACGTCTGCTGTTAAATGGTTTATTAGATGTTATAGGTTGCGTGGAATGTTGTGCAGCCAGTGTAATAACACTCACTAACTCTTCAACTGAATTGTCGAGGTTTTCTTCACAGGAAATGTTTGGGCGGTCATTAATATGAGTACTTACATACTTTCTGTATTTGAGCCAGTCTGTTTTACCAGTAGTTAGAGAATGTAACCGTTCTGTAACCTGAGGGTGGTCGTAGAGGTGAAGCAAGATGGGCGAATGATCTGATGATAGATCTGATAAGTGCTCCACACGCACATGAGCCTGCGGCACTCTTCTTGTGATAGCAAAATCAATCAGGTCAGGTTTCTTATTTGGATCTGTTGGCCAATATGTAGGCTTACCCGGAGAGATAAAGTCAAGCTTGTTTCGCGGAGTTATAATCGCGTTGTAGAGTTGTTTTCCCTTGGGGTTGATGAGTCGAGATCCCCAGTGGGTGTGCTTTGCATTGTAGTCACCAGCTGCTATAAAGCGGTCACCCAATACATCGAAGAAGTTTAGGAACTCTGCTTCGGTAATAGCGAAGCGCGGTGGGCAGTATATAGAGGCTAGGTTTAGGTAGCCGCTTTGGGTTTCGAGGTGTACTGCTGTTGCTTGAATATAAGTCGTAGCGAATGATGGCATCTCGTAATGCCTAATGCGATTCTTTATCAGAATTCCAGTACCTCCATGAGCCTTCCCATCAGGATGATTTGTCGAATAAAATGTATAGCCAGTAAGATGAAAATAGTTTTCATTTGTTAAGTGAGTCTCTGATATGAGCATGGCGTCAATGTCATATTGATCAAGGAACTGCATAAGCTCGTATTTGTGCTGCGAAACGCCATTCGCATTCCAGAAAGATATTTTAAAAGTAATCATCTAAGATTTTTGTTTGACTAAAAGCTCCAGGAGGAGATTTTGAGTGCGCACAAGCTCCTGCAGAGTTTGCTGCATTGCTCCCATTGTTTTTGTTATAGTTGCCAGCATTAATTCTATACCACTAGGTAATTGGGATGTGTTTACGCAGATACTTTCCGAAGTATGGTTCGATGCCTGTTGCTCCAACAATCCTGGAGTGGTTTGTTTATATGTAGGTGTTGGAACTGAAGCGTAAGACCCGTTGTTGTAACTCAGCGCCTGAGCAAAAGAGACTCCCGGTGTCGTTGTTGATGGTATGTATGGAAGATTTTGGCGGATGGCTGGGTTTCTAGCTGCAGTTATTTTTTGGGTTAGGCGGTTTTTCATCTCCTTATAAATACGGCAACCTCTGTAGTTGGCCGTGTGGTTTTCCCCACAGTTGCTACATTTTTTGGCAGATTGGTTCTCCTTATTTAGAGGGCAGTCCATAGTTAAATGTGCATCCCCGCAGACAACGCAGACTGCGCGAAGTTTGCAGTATGTTCTCGTATGATCATATTCTTGACAGTTCGTACATTGGATGGGTCCATTCCGTTTATGGGGTTCCTCAACCGTGATTCTGCGGTGCAATAGATATTGAAGCTTGTAGATTGGGTGAACTTCATTTTTATTTAAAGGCATATTTTCCGGTGTCAGTTCTATCTTGAACATTGGCTGGGGAATTTTGTTTCTGTTTATTATGTTTATAGCCGTTTTGGCATTAAAACCCTTTTCTTTAAGCCCATCTATTATTTCAATGGTTGGAACTGTTGATTCAATTCCTTTGATAACTACTTGTAGGCCTTTGCTACTTTTGAGTTGATAGGTATAGTAATTGGCTTTTCCCTCATCTAGGTATTTGGCCACTGATCGATAATCTTGTTCATCGTTTGCCTGAATTTTGGTTTCATTTATGTTACCTCTTTTTATAGAAGTGACATAGAACTTGTTAGCTCCAATTAGGTCAGTTATTTTTTTTAATAAGCTCAGCACAATTTCCTTGACGAACATATATGGGTGGTGGCCTTGGTTTCTTAACAGTGGTTGTTTGAGTGGCAGCATTATCTTCGTCTGTGTCACTAAGAATCGAAAATCTATTATTGGTCAGCGTATTTTTCGGGACAGTGGTAGTATTTGATTTTAATACTTTTGATGCATTGGTTTTTTTTAGAAGATTGCGGGCTTAATTTTCTTTTTATTTGCACATAGCGATCGATTCCAGTTTGTATTAACGTTCCGTTAGCATTTTTCGTAGGTTTTTGTTGGGGGAAGGGGAGCTTGCCGGTCAGAACTGACGATGCCGGGCGCTGAGTGACTGCAGTAGATGTAGTTGTTGTTGTGTTGGTTGTTGTTGTTAGTGTCGAAGTCACAGTGGTAAATACGGGCATTGTGCTGGTAGTTGTGGTAATATTGCTTGTAAGGTCGTAGGGGTCGGGGGACGGGCATTGGTCACTCCACGGCTCATTGAGTGCTGTGCCGCTTGCGCATAATAATGCAGGGGAGAGCGAGCGCGCTCTCGCTGTGTTCACTTGCAATGTTGCAGTTTTCTTTGGTACTATTGACTCATCAGCTCGTATACAAAAGTAAGCGTTGTTTCTGATTGACGAAAGTCGACGTTCGTCTTGTTGTCTTTTAATTTATACTTTATAGATTATATTAGTAATTTATCACACTAATCTAAAATTTTCATGGGCAACACGAGCACTTGTACCCATGCCTACCCAGAGCTTCTTTTCGCGAATTAAATTCGGTTATTTTCACTATATTTTGTAATCATTCGGCGGAGCGATACAAAAATACGTCTGATGTCGTTGACAGCACGGTCACGGTCATTTCTGGGCCTCAAACTTCTGGGTGAATCCCCCAGACGGAATATTCCCAATATTCAACTCAATGTTGAACTTATTGCCGATAATGCACTGCCCTCCGTACCTCGTTCGCCGTTGAATATCTCTGCTACATCGATCACTATCAATACACTTAAACCAGCCTTACCTAACGCCTCAAACAATGACAACCCAGCTAAATCTGTTAAAACTACTGCTAACGCTCCTGATTCCGCTGACGCCGATCGTACTCCACTGGACTCAACTTCCCTTCATTCTGAAGTTCCAGATGTTGGTCTTGGTACCTCATCTTCCGCACCACGACCGCTTATGGAATTCTCACCTTGCCGACCGTCCGGAACTGCTGGCATCACCAACGCTACCGCAAGTGTTCCCAGTCCCGATGAGCTGCCGTTAATATCTGTTCCTCGCCCATCTGAATTACCATTGTGCTCAGTCAAACTTCGGAAAGCAATATTTGTGTCCCGCTTGTCACCTGATACTACGCCGGGAGCCGTCAAAAATCATCTGTGCTCCAAGTTAAAAGCTACTCCTGATAATTTTATAATTAACAAATTTAATTTTAACCACACGCGTAAAATTTCTTCATTTAAAATTTTTCTTCCCGACAGTCTCCTATCAGATTCTTTGAATCCTGCATTATGGCCTAGTGTCACTATTGTTCATGAATTTCTGCCTAAAGTCTCGAGCCAGACTCCCAATATTACCGGTTCAAAAAACTATGTTGCTTTTTTACCGTTAATTATCAAAACGTACGCAGTCATTTGGGTAAACTTAATCAAATTCACACTAACAGCGCGTCATTTGACTTTGATGCCATCGCTTTTACCGAAACCTGGCTTAACTCTTCCGTTTCCGACCATGAAATCTTTGTTCATAAGTTCTCTACTTATAGAACGGATCGTTCTTCTTTTGCTGGTGGTGTCCTTATCGCGGTAAACAATAATTTCTCCTCTGAGTTATTTCCTGTTGCTAACGATGTTGGCATCGAATTCGTTGCTGTAAAAGTTTGCATTGGCTCAGCTTTCATCTTTTTGACCTGCTCTTATATTCCCCCAACGTCTGATTCCACAGTATATTTTAACCACCTGTCTGCCATTCAGTTTGTGATGTCTGCCGCGGGTCATGCAGACCAAATAATTGTGATGGGTGACTTTAACCTTCCACATATTTCTTGGATTCCCTGTGATGACTCTAACCTTTTGCTACCTAACGTTTGTCATGATTTTATCGACGGGATAACAGACCTCGTCGCTCAAATCAACTCAGTTAAAAATAATCGGAATAGACTTTTGGACCTTATGTTTGTTGGCGATGCTGCTCTTGCAACAGTTTCTAGAGTCAATCCAATTTCCCTTCCTGAAGATCCTTATCACCCCACTCTATCTATATCTATTGAGCTTTTAAACCAATCTTACAAATCTACTGCACTAACCCCCTGTCTAATAAAATGTTTTCGGAAAACAGATTATACTGGCCTAAATATGTACCTTTCGAGGATTGACTGGTCATTTCTATTAGAAATCCAAGATATGGACTCCGCCGTTCTACAATTTTACAACTCCATTTATCCGGCATTGGAAGCTTTTGTCCCTACACAGGATATATCCCCTTCTTCCAAGCCCCCGTGGTTTTCCAAACATCTCTCGTACCTAAAAAACAAAAAATCCAGGCTTTATAAAAAATATCAAAAATCCGGTTCTCTACTTGATTTTGCCCGTTACTCCACCATCCGCTCCCAATTCCTTACTGAAAACAGTCAATCCTATAATCTATACCTATCACAGTGTAAAGACAACTTTCGCACTAATCCAAAACAATTTTTCTCCTTTGTTTGTTCCAAGCGAAAATCTAATGCTTTTCCCCCGTCACTTCGCTATCTCAATAAAACAGAAAATTCTGCTCCCGAGATTTCCAACTTACACTTCGCTATCTCAATAAAACAGAAAATTCTGCTCCCGAGATTTCCAACTTATTTGCATCTTTTTTCCAGTCAACTTATTCTTGTAAACCCTACAACTCCTTAACACCATATGAGTCAAAATCTGCCAAGTGGGCCACCCCTGTTCCGGAGCTCCGATTTTCATCGAACTTTTTTACTTTTCCGGTTCACAACGAAAATATAAGAACTTCATTTGAACGGTTTTGCGAAATTTTGAGTTTTACCGGAGTTATAGGGGTCAAAACATGGCATTTTTGACACTTTTTCGAAAAAGTTGCACTCAGTCATTAATTCATAACTTCGGAACGGTAGATATCTTTACGATGTTTTCACTAATCGCTCAAGAATTATTATGGCTTTCCATAAAAAAATTTAAAAAAAAATTAAAATTTATTTTTCTTAAAAATAAATCAACATTTTTTTTTAGTTTTTATTTTTTTCAGTGTTCTTCACCAGCTATAGAGCTTAAAACCATTTGAAAATGAAGTTTGAATTAAGGTGCCAAGCTGCATTTAAAACACTGTGCCCAAAATCTGTTATATCCAATTACACTTCTTTTTAACTTATCAGTTTCTTTGTTCTGCCTACCTAGGATCTGGAATGAGTCTTACATAATTCCTCTTCATAAAAAAATGTTCTCATGTGGACATTGAAAATTACCGTGGCATTGCCAAACTATCAGCTATTCTGGAACATCTTATCACTCCTCAACCACAACATCTCTGTAGCTCTTTAATATCTCCTTCTCAGCATGGGTTTATTAGTCATCGATCAACGACGACCAATCTCCTTGAGTTTTCTCACTTGATGAATCAAGGTTTTCAGCACCGTCTACAAACCGACGTCATATTCACAGATTTTAGTAAGGCTTTCGACTCAGTAAACCATTTACTGCTTCTGTTAAAACTTTCTTATTTGGGATTCAACAACCTTCTAAAATGGATAGAGTCGTATTTAACAAATCGCACCCAACGAGTTCTCTTTATGAATGAGCTATCTCACACTGTGGATGTGACTTCTGGTGTTCCTCAAGGCAGTCACCTTGGACCGTTACTTTTCGTCCTTTTTATAAACGACCTACCTCAAGTGATGTCATACTCATCTATTTTTATGTTCGCCGATGACGTCAAAATCTGCTTCTCCTATTCCGATTGGTACCTTCATTCTCACCTTCAATTTGACCTCGATGAATTTCATAAGTGGTGCGTCGGTAATCTCCTTTTCCTAAACCATGCAAAATGCAAACTTATGACTTTCTCCCGTTCCTCCCCGCATCTTGTCTCCTACAGCCTTGGCGATCACAACCTAGACCGCATTACCACCTCAAATGACCTTGGAGTCCTTTTCGACCATAAACTATGCTTCAATAGCCATATTACTGCAATGGTAAACAAAGCCAAGGGTGTGTTAGCTTTTATAAAGCGATGGTCCAAAGAATTCGATGACCCGTACGCTACCAAAACACTGTATGTAGCCTTAGTACGTCCGATTCTGGAATACTGCTCCTGTGTGTGGTGCCCGCAATATAAGGAGCCTCAGACCATTATCGAATCGGTACAAAAGCAGTTTCTGATCTTTGCACTGCGTAATCTTGGATGGGATTCCGGCAGACTACTTCCATCTTATCGAGGCAGACTTAAATTAATCGACTTGCCGTCTTTACAACACCGTAGAATTTGCAATGCCATAATGTTTGTTCATAAGCTTCTCGTTGACTCTGAATCACTCCTTTCCAATATACAATTAAACGTCCCATTCAGATTTACTCGTTCCTTCCGTCCTTTGCGCTTGCCTTTGTGTAGGTCTAATTATGCCCAACATGAACCTTTTCGCGCACTATGTAACAACTACAATAGCTTATACAACATTTTATCTTTTGAATTACCTATTAGCACTCTTCCGTCAAATATTTTAAGTCACCTCGAATCGATTGAATTGTAATAAGTTAGTGTATCCCTAGTTAAGCATATGTTAGCAGATAATTGTTAACCAACTAAATAAATAAATAAAATAAATAAATACTTTATAGGGTCGGAAACGCTTCCTTCTCCCTGTTACATACTTTTGCACGAATACAATATACCCTTTTACTCTACGAGTAACGGGTATAGCATAGCTCCATACTTTAAACCAAAAACGGATCGCGTAGTCGGTGCGGAAAAATTAATTAAGTGGCCCAAGCGGAAGTTGGTTGGGGCTCATCTTCTGGGCTTTCAAAGATTTCCACAAATAAAGCTTAAAATAAAAATATCATCTTGTTTGGTTAAAAACTGTGGGAATGGTTGATGTTTTAATCAAGGAATTTCGCATTTTTCGAGAGTCCTGGGAGTCCATACTAGAGCCCTGCACAAGTATACTCGAAATGCCCTTTGACTCAAATTTCAGAAAAACAGTTCGAGTAGATCAGCTCATAGAAATTTTCGGATCAAGTAGCTCAGCTCAAAAATTTTTACGTTGAGCTGTTTGTTTGATCGAAAAAAAAACAAGTATAGTAGATCATAGATATAGTTTTGTAGATCAAGTATCTGAACATACCTAAAAAATTTTATGTAGCAAAGGGCTGAAAAATGTTATGATATTGAGCCATACTATACTTTTGCTTTTCCGCGAAATCTTCAGCTAATGAAAATGCAACATTTGCATTGTTGAAGATTGGTCGTAGGGAGTTTGAAAAGTTATCCTCGATGGACCGCGATATCTTAAGAATGGGCAAGGGATTGTTGGGCTCGATAGTTTCTTGTAACCGAAATTACAAGATCCATTGAGGATCATATTTTCTCGATTTATGATCATCATGTCTGTTCGTTATCAATGTTGCTCAACATGACCAACGTTCGTACGCTATGTTGCTCAACATGATCAACGACCAACAACTCTAGCAGTAGTATTATTGGTAACAGTATCAGGCGTCCAGTTACACCCACGGCAGTGGGTGTCTCACTGTCAAGATGTCTCACTACGGTTGACTCGATGTCTCACTGTCAGAACTTTCTGCAGAGTCAACCGACCCAACGATACAAACTGCTACCATAATCAAAACATTCTGACCTACTCCAGATTACAACCAATTCCACTATTCTTTACACTAAACTTCCGTGTTATCCAAATAGTATATAAGCTAGTACCAAATTCACAATAAATCAGTTATCAACACATCTTCCTTTCTGATCTCCGGGAAGAGGCCTCGTATACAAACTTATATTGATCTACAAGCCACGCTTGGGATCAAACAATGGTGACCCCGACGTGATCCTTGAATTTCCAAGGATCACACTTACAAGGAATCATTAACTGATTCTTTTGAACCACGCTAAACTAAAGTCCTCCAGATTAAGCACATTACTAAAGGTCCTCCAGTTCAGGCACCTCATTAAAAGTACTCCAGATTAGGCACATTACTAAAGGTCCTCCAGTTCAGGCACCTCATTAAAAGTCCTCCAGTTCAGGCACAACACCAAAGTCCTCCAGATTAGGCACATTACTAAAGGTCCTCCAGTTCAGGCACCTCAATAAAAGTCCTCCAGTTCAGGCACAACACTAAAGTCCTTCAGATCAGGCACATTACTAAAAGTCCTCCAGGTCAGGCACCTCACTAAAAGCCCTCCAGTTCAGGCACAACACTAAAAGTCCTCCAGACAAGGCATACCACGTCAAGGTCCTCCAGAAGGAACACCGCTACCAGGTTTAACAGGATCTGTGGCAACAGTTTCGTGATCTGGACACCGAGATTAGAGAAATGGCACGACCACGAGAAGACGCAAAACCACTACCACCAGCACTAAAGGAGCTAGACGCATCAATAAGCAAGGCAATCCAGTGCTGCCATCACTCAGCTTGAAAAACAGGACAGATAAGCCACAAAAAACAGGGAAAAAAAGGACAAAAAATTTAAGAAAAGGACAAAAAAAAGGACAAAAGTAAATGTGCCTACATTTTTCTGTTTTTACCAATGGGTTATATATTTACTTAATATAAATGGATTTTAAATAAAATTTAATTATGTAATGATCTACTGCGCCCGACTCACAACCTTCTTTGTTTGATCATTTTACCATGGTAAATTTTTGTGAAAATCGTAGGGGAGAGGTCTGTAGGTTGAGCCACCTTTTGTTTTTAGTCTCCCATTTGGACATTCGCTTTTGAAACTTCACGTGTTAGGTACCGATCGAAAGCTTAGTCTTTTAGCTGTAAAATAAAGCAACAAAAAAAATTTTTTCCCCTTGGGAAAACTGAAAAATAATTTTTTTTGAAAAGTGCCAAAAAATGACAATTTGAAAAAGAGGTCTGTAGGTTGAGCCACTTTTTAAAGTCAATAATACTCACACAAAAAGTACTCCAAACTATAAGGAACTATTTATTTATGTTAATTTAATCAATTTTAGTTCGTCCTAAATTATTCCCCATCCATTTTTTAAGAACTTCGACCAAATAACAATTAAAATCAAAAGGCTCTTTGAACATTCACTTTTCCCCTAATATCAAAGAAATGTGCTAGGCAGAAAGCGACCTCTGTTGGCCTAAGGCCTTTTTCTATGAAAAACGGGTGTCTCAACTTACACAAAATGGGATGTTTTGGGAAAAAATTAATAACTTTTGTTCTGACTGTCACATTAAGCTGATTCTTTTTTTAATTAGTTAACAGTTAATATACTAATGTTTTAAATCTCTTACCAAGTTAATTTAAGGACGTTATTAATTTTAAATGGAATTTTGAAAAAAGTAGACAAAAACTTTTTTGGTGCAAAATGGTACACGACTCTCACAGCTTAAATCTGGCTAGAGCCTGGCTTATAATGTTTTCCCCAAAAGTTGTGTCACTAAAAAGGACTACAAAAAAAAAAATAAAAAAAATTTTTTTAATGGAAAAGTTTTGAGAAAATTGAGTGTCTCAACTTACAGACCGTCTCAACCTACAGACCTCTCCCCTACTATAAAGAAAAACCATCGACTGCTTTACGTCTCTTTGATAATTTGTAAAAAGAATTATTTTTTAAGTGCCGAACTGTAAGAATGATGGTTAAAAAGGCATTTTAGCAAATAAAAACAGGTTTATACACTTTCGACTAGCCAAAATAACACTCAAAACCTTTTTTTTGAAAAAAGGATAGATTTCCGGATAGGGGATGTTTGAAATTTTTTCCGGATAAAGCCGTTAAAAAAAGGACAGATCTGTCCGGAAAGAGGACAAAATGGCAGCACTGAGGCAATCCGACTATTGCAATTACGATGTACCGAAATGAAATCATCCCTCAACCTAGCGTCCCATGCTACTACCATCACACCCGCACTACAGCGCCACATCGATGCGCAATGGGCATTGGTGAGACAGGCTCATGATGTGATAGAAGTAATACCAGGCGCTTCAGACATCGCCGCTACAGAATTGGGTCAAGTACAGTCACTTTATGAAGAATACGAGACGACGCTGTTACGCAAAGATGACTAAAGCTAACGTTATCCCAACCACCAGTCAACCTACCTGAGTTGGCTGGGGAACACCTACAATGGCCACAATTCCACGACCTCTTCATGGAACTAGTTCACAATCAACCGTACCCTCCTGCACAAAAGCTACATCTGCTTCAAGGTGCACTTAAGGGGGAAGCAAGAAATATATTAAGAGATACAGCATTCTCCCAAGGAGAATATGAAGACACCTGGCGACGATTAAAGACCAGATACCAAAATGGGAAAATATTAATCTTCACTGCACTCGCAAAGATTTTTGACCACGAGCCCATCAATGGGTCGGCTACTAAAATCCGAGCGCTTCATGATACTGTCGAAAGATCTCTAAGCACCCTTAAAAGTCTAGAAATCGACACACAGACATGGGATCCCATTTTAGGATTCCTAATACGAGAAAGGCTCGATCACAAGACACTAGCAGCATTAGAGGACGCTGCCGACGCACCCACAGAAGTGCCCACTCTACCAAGCGTTCTTAGTTTCTTGGAACGAAGATCTTGCATGCTAGAAATATTGGATGAACAAACAAGTAGAAGACAGCCAATGTTCGCAACCGATTCAACCATTTCCGACTGTAAAACCACAGGAGGCTCAAGCCTGTGCAATGTAATCACAGGTCTTCTCGAAACAGGAACCTCGTGTGATGCAAAAATAGGGCCGGGCTTAGAAGAAGGAGTAGGCGATCATGCAGGACCTCATCCGGTTTTTGAGGAACAAAAGGATGACAATCCGATGGATGACCTCCAACTCGAAGAGCTGTGTACAAATAACCAATCTGTCGAAATAACAAAAGATAGCGAACGGATAAAAAGGAACTCTTATAATGAAGAAAGGATGCATTTAACGAACTTAGTATTGGTGGATCATGACATAATTGAGCCTGAAGGTACTTGTAACCAAGTAAGAACTATCGAAATTGACTCAACCGACCAAGGACCAACGATTAGACCGAATAAGTCCTTGCAGCTAGCGGAAAACCAGCCAACAAGTAAACTCTTTAGAAAAATCAGCTCAACTTCTCATCAACTTCGAAACTACACAAATTCCGAACTGTTGATGATATTTCTAAAGTTAATTAAGAACCAATTAAAGTTTGTTGCAGGAATTCCACATACTTTAGACAGTCCAAATGATCAATTTCTACAAGGTCACAACTTCAGTCCTCACGGTAAAGCTATAATATTTGTCGCAAGGGCGATCGTTCATCAGCAACAAGAAAACAGGAAGGACGTTAATCAGAAGCTTAAATCTCGACAGCAGAAGGAAGGATCCGACACTTTCATGGAGATACAAATCGGTCAAGAGGTGACCGACATCACGCTTTAATTGAGGGTACCCCTCAATGGGGGGGAGAATGTTCGTTATCAATGTTGCTCAACATGACCAACGTTCGTACTCTATGCTGCTCAACATGATCAACAACCAAAAACTCTAGCAGTAGTATTATTGGTAACAGTATCAGGCGTCCAGTTACACCCACGGCAGATACTATTTGCTGATCAGCATATTCTACATAGTCAATGTCTCACTGTCAAGATGTCTCACTACGGTTGACTCGATGTCTCACTGACCCGCCAAGCAGTCAGAACTTTCTGCAGAGTCAACCGACCCAACGATACAAACTGCTACCATAATCAAAACATTCTGACCTACTCCAGATTACAACCAATTCCACTATTCTTTACACTAAACTTCCGTTTTATCCAAATAGTATATAAGCTAGTACCAAATTCACAATAAATCAGTTATCAACACATCTTATAACTCCGCGGTCTTCCTTTCTGACCTCCGGGGAGAGGCCTCTTATATTGATTTACAAGCCACGCTTGGGATCAAACAATGTCTATCCTTAAAAAAATTATTACACTTTATTACACTTCATCTAAAGAATTTAACATTGAAGGAAAAACGATATATTTGTTCTCTTATTATAAATTAATGATGTTGAAATATTAATTAGGAACTTTTCAATCTGTTCGGGCTGTTCGAGCTGTCCGAATAATCTGAGCTGTTTGATCTGAACTGTTTTAAAGGTATCCGTTAGGAGTTTTGAGCTATTACTTGCTTACTCGATAATCTTATGAGCTATGACTCGAAAGTCACAAACAAAGAAAAAAGCTCTAGCTCAGAGCTGTTTACAAGTCTACTCGTGCAGGGCTCTAGTCCATACACACAAAAAAATTTGCTTGGTAAAATTGATCAACAAAGATAGTTACGTAACTATTAAAATAGTTAGGTGTATTTTGTTTTTGCTTTGGGTTTGTGTCTTTGCTAATTGTGTGTATTTTGTTGTTGTGAAATGACTATTTACTTAGTAGAATTGACAATTTTGCTGGTTGGGGCCTGTTTGACAATTATTACAGTTGATTTTACCAAGTTTTTTCTTTGTGTGTAATACACCTAATTAAAGGTATTGCTAAAACTTAAAGGATTTCATACCAACACCTCAAGAAAATAGGTTTGGGAGAGAGAGCGGAGAAAGTGTTAAAGTGAAAATTTAGAAATTTGGATCTGTTGGGGCCGGTGGGGATAAAAGGCCCCTCGCACTACGTTAGTTGTATTCCTACTGAAAATGCGCTTAATATGAGGGGTCATATGAGAAAATCGGACGCTCCGTTCAAAAGTTATACCGAAAACAAATTTGCGGGGGCCTAGTCAAAATGAAAATTTAATTCTGTTTGTCAGTTTGTTATAAAAGATATGAACAAAAGACAATTTTTTTTTTAGCTTTTTTTTTCAAAAACGCCTCTAACGATTTTCTTTAAAACTTTAAACTGTATAGCCCTTGAGATACCTTAAATTTTGGTATATAAAACATTACTGTAAAAAGTCACGTTTAAAAGTTATTCAGAAACGAAAATCGCCACTTTTGCCAGCTCAACACAACTAACTCTGCCTATAGGCTTATAAGCATTGAATTTAGTATGTGCGTATCCAAGCTGTATTTTAGGGTCATGGAATCATTTTAATTGTTTTAAGGAGTTCCAAATAGGAAACTTTGGTTTTACGACTTTTGGAAAAACCCACTGCTTTAGCGGGAAAAAAGCTAAAAAAAACTAAATTTCGTTAGTTCGTAAGTTGTACACTACTGAAGCTACAGACATGTGCTATACCTCCTTTAAAAAGTATTTTAAAATACTTAAACGCCTTTTTAACTTAATTTGTTTAAATACAATGGCTTACAAATTATGATTGACCAATTTAAAATTAAATGTATATATTAGCTCCTATGAGAGCAAAAGTTTAATAAAAGAAAAGTTCTGATATCAAATAAAAACACCTCTTAACGAGGTAAAAAACTAGTGACGATCGCACCTTCAACATAAAAAAATTCTGATATCAACATTTATGACGAAAAATAATTACACTCGTCATTAAATAGATTTTCTAATATTTTTTTTATTTGGCACGCTGCAATAGAAAATGCCTGTGAAGAGAAAAAGGCTGGAATAGTTTGCTAGGGCTGGCCGAATGAGAAAATATTAGACAGAAAATATACGTAAAAGTCAGTTCTTGTCTATTTTTATAACCTTGCAGAGGGTATTATGATTTTAGTAAGAAGTTTGCAACCCTATAAAGTATAAATGTTCTTGATCAGCATCACTAGACGAGTCGATCTAACCATGTCCGCCTGTCCGTCAGTTTCTACGCAAACTAGTCTCTTAGTTTTTAAGCTATCGGGATAAAACTTTCCCAAAAGTCTTCTTTCTAGTGCAGTTAGTGTATAAGTCGGAACGAGCCGGATCGGACATCTATATAATATAGCTCCCGTAGGAAGGATCGAAAAAAAAAACGTTAAAAAAATTCTAGCTTCTGTGTTTTTTAAAATATTACCTTCTACTCTTGGGGATATTACTTTTTTAATATTTCTGAATTTCGAATAAAATATTTAAAAAAATCGGGCGACTATATCATATAGCTGCCATAGGAACGATCGAAAAATTAATGGGAAAGTAATAGAAAATAAATTTGAGCTTTTTTGGTTTTTATTGTATTCTATTCTACTCTAGGATATGACTCTTTTTAGATATTTCGGAATTTCAATTTTAATTAAAAAAAAAAAAAATTAATGGGAAATTAATTGAAAACAAATGATAGCTCCGTTGGTTTTTATTGTATTCTCTTCTAGTATGAGATATGCTTTTTATACCCTTGTAGAGGGTATTATAATTTTAGTCAGATGTTTGCAACGCAGTGAAGGAGACGCTTCCAACCACATAAAGTATATATATTCTTGATCAGCACCAATAGCCGAGTCTATCTAGCCATGTTCGTCTGTCCGTCTGTCCGTTTCTATGCGAACTAGTCTCTCAGTTTTAAAGCTATCGCGATGAAACTTTCCCGAAAGTTTTCTTTCTATTGCAGCTAGTACATATGTCGTAGCGAGCCGGATCGGACCACTATATCTTAAGGCTCCCATAGGAATATTCAAACATATATAAGAAAATTCATTGTTACTTTGTAGGAAGTAGGCGTTTTAATTCTTGACTACTTAAAAACAAAATTCAAAAATAGAAACGCTGAATCTGGAATCCCTGGAACTGCACCGAGTGAGTATTACTTTATCTGCAAGGGTATATAAGCTTCGGCTGGCCGAAGGTAGCTTCCTTTCTTGTTTTTAATATATCGGAATTTGGAATTAAATTTAACAAAAAATGGACAACTATCTCTAATCCAGTAGAATTCAAGGGATAAAATTTGGTCAGTAGCAAATTCCACCCAGAACGGATTGACCCAAAAATCTAGAAAAATCAAATTAATTCGAAAATAATTAAGCGCAGAGTGTTATAAATGTTGTTAAAATGGTTTTAAAATGTGATATTCATAATCTTATGGCATACCCGCAAATAACTGCTAAAAGAATATTTCATTTACATTTCCACAACATAACCCATACATACATAAGACATTTTGTAACCGATTTTTGTGAACTAAAATTCCAATCGCATTGATAATATTAAAAGAACATTAAATATTCAAACCAATTGATTCTCTTGCTCTTTATTACACGTGCCTCATATTGTTTAAACAAATTCAAATGTTTAAACAATTTGATTCACGGCTTCCCTACCCACCTTCCTTCCTTATTATTAATATAATTCTAAACAAGGTGAAAAATTTATATAAAAACAAAAATACTGAAACAATAGAGAGCAGCAGAGGATCAGCATACAGAAGAAGCAGATCCTCCAACCGCCCAATGCAAGTGGGAATAATAGTCATAGTCCCACCAGCACCGCAACCACCGCAACCACCAAGCAAACCAGCAGCAAACCCACCACGCTGACCTTCGCCACTGCGGGCGGTGGTAAGAACAACGTGGTCTTCCTGCCGGCGAGTGCGGCGAGTGGAATGAGGGCGCTCACACTGGCCACCACCAGCAAGCCCAAGTCCAATGTGCTCGTCATAGGAGCCACCACCTCACCAGCGCCTGCGACTAGTGCTGCATCTTCCCCGAATCCTGCAGGAGGAGGTGGAACAAAGCCCAAGCCGAATCAACTCATCACCGAGGACACACCCATCGATATTATAAACATGCCCATCATTGTGGCCGACAATGGCAGCGCCACGGAACTCAATCATACTTCGGTCAAGAACTCGCCGCTCGTGGTGTTCAATGCCACGGATTGGGAAATGGAGCTGGATCAGGCGGCCACCAAGTCGGCGACGACGCAATCGAAACAAACGATAGACGATGTAATAATCGAGGAGGATGAGGACATCGAGGAGGAGATGGAGGAGCGGAACGAGGAGGAAGCTACCATGGACCTGAACAATAGCATCATTGAACTGCATCCGGAGTACGAAAGTGCGATCGAGTATGTGGACATGGATCTGGAGCTACCCATTGAGATCGAGAGCACCAGCAACATATCCCCGAGACGGCCACCACCACCTTGAAGGCAGCTATCGTCTCGGCATCTCCGCAGCAGCAGCAGCAGCAGCAGCAAAAGAAGCAATTGGAACAGCCACTGGCCACAGGAGCAGCTACACTTTAGATTGTTTTACCAATCGAGAATTAAGTTACCTTAAAGGATTCCCCATTTCGAGATATTCGAGTGAGAGAACGCACACAGCAGACCCGGTTCGAATTAGATTTAGTTAGTAGTTTTTAACTTTTATACTTTACTTTTAATAATCGCAACCCGCAGCCTTGGACACACAAAAAAAAAAAACTATGTAAAATCAACTATTTAATAGTGAAAACTGCCCCAACCCATAAAAAATAGAAAATGCCCCAAAAAATAGTAGATTACCTATAAAATAGTAGATGACATACAAAATAGTATTTAACCCGAAAAAAACTGTTGTTTTTCAATTATGTTTTTAATTTTTTTTACTTTTAATTTAATTTGTTATATTAATTTATATGGAAGTTATTTATAGACACTTACATTTCACAGATACTTAAACTTACAAATCAGGTTTTTTGCCTCCGCTGGGAATCAAGAATCGAGTCAAGCACTCTAACCACTAGGCCACAGAAGAATGCTTTTTGTAAAGGAAAATCTATAGACTTGAAATCAACATTTAACAAAAAAAAAAAAAAGAAAAATATCATCTGCAAAAGCGGGATTTGAACTCACGACCCAGACATACAATTTATAATGGTATTTTTAAAACAACAAAATATATGAAGGAAAACAAGAAAGGAAGCTAGCTTCGGCCAGCCGAAGCTTATATACCCTTGCAGATAGTTCCTATTAATTTACAAATCGCAAAAATGTTAATTTTCCTATTATTTCTCATTAATTTTGCGTTCGTTTCAATGGCAGCTATATGATATAGTAGTTCGATTTTGATAAAATTATAATCGAAATTCGAAAATATTTGAAAAGAGTTATATCCTAGAGTAGAAGAGAATACAATAAAAACCAACGAAGCAATAATTTATTTCCTATTATATTCCCATTAATTTTCCGATCGTTCCTATGGCAGCTATATGATATAGTCGTCCGATTTTGAAAAAAATTTATTCGAAATTCAGAATTAGATAAAAAATGACATTTCCAAAAGTAGGATGTTATTGGTTTAAAAACACCCAAGATATAATTTTTTTACATTTTTTTTCCCGATTGTTCCTATGAGAGCTATATGAAATAGTTGTCCGATCCGGCTCGTTCCGACTTATATACTACCTGCAATAGAAAGAAGACTTTTGGGAAAGTTTTATCCCGATAGCTTGAAAACTGAGAGACTAGTTTGCGTAGAAACGGACGGACAGACGGACAGACGGACAGACGGACGGACAGACGGACAGACGGACAGACGGACATGGCTAGATCGACTCGTCTAGTGGTGCTGATCACGAATATATTCCGACTTATATACTACCTGCAATAGAAAGAAGACTTTTGGGAAAGTTTTATCCCGATAGCTTGAAAACTGAGAGACTAGTTTGCGTAGAAACGGACGGACAGACGGACAGACGGACAGACGGACGGACAGACGGACAGACGGACAGACGGACATGGCTAGATCGACTCGCCTAGTGATGCTGATCACGAATATATATACTTTATGGGGTCGGAAACGTCTCCTTCACTGCGTTGCAAACTTCTGACTGAAATCATAATACCCTCTGCAAGGGTATAAAAATAGTAGTGTTACGATATTAATTGTGGTGTTACTATTTAATGATCCAAAAAATAAAACAACAAAATACATGAAAAATTCAGAAAATAGTGAAATACTATTTTTCTATGTTAATTTTACATAGTTTTTTTTTTTGTGTGGAGCAAAGTGCAAGATTATCTATGCTAATTTGTGGAGCCTAAGTTAAAGATGAGCGTAAAGTTAAGTTGCCAAATCACACAACCACCACCACTGTTTTAAACATAAATTATCGTATAGTGAAAAGTATACCCTGGAATTCGTGTTAGTTTAAGTTTAACTCTTTTATTTCACCTTTCATTCAATACTGCAATTGTCGGAGCCTGGAATCGATCCACCTTTCTCTCCTGTAAATATGGCAGTTGCCCCAGCAGACTTACCCGTAACCACCACATATATTTTTGCCTAGCATAATTTCATTGTAATTTAGTTGCCTAGATTTATCCAGAGTGGAAGCAAAATTGTACACACAAAAACTTCGAGAATCACGTGAGAAAGTGAGAAAATTGTTTAATTGTTCAACTTGAAAGATTTCTTAATTATGTATGAGATTATAGACCCTAGTTGACCCAAACCCAAACCCGAACATGTAAATATCAAATGAATTTCGAAATGCAAACCTAAAAATATCAATGGTAAAATGCAGTAATATGGAATTGCCTTTCTTGATGTTTTTTTTTTTAATTAGTCGAATATATAAAGCAAAACATTGCTTCGCATAAATATTGGTTTCCCTTATAAGAGTTGTCTACAGTGGATACCTTCTAGAAACCCCCATATTAGCTAAATCGCAAAGTGTATTTGCTTTTTATTTACCTTTTCGTTACCTAAACAAAAATATTTCCTCTAACTTCATAAATCTTAGCCAATATAATCATATTGGTTTTTGGAGAGCTATCCTTTAGAGAAAGAGGTATGTTTAAGCAATGTTTTGGTGGAATTTTTTATGAAAACAAGCTTATTTTCTAGATTTACACGCTTATCGATTTAAAATTTAGTTACATGCTCAATCCAGTATGACACTCTATATTTAGACAATATGTTTTGGACAAAGTACTAATATTGTGAAGAAAATTAGTGTAAGGATTTGTTTTGAAAAATTAATTTGTTTCTGTTCTGTGCAGCTGATAACTTACGCAAGCAATAAGAATTTTAGAAATTTTTTGGCAAATTTTTTTTTATATATTTTTTAAGTAGACTGCATAGGACAATATACTGTTGTTTTTGCGGAAAATAAGAAAAAAGTTATGATAAAATCTTTTCTCGGCTATGGGCTAAAAATAAGGAATTTGTAAATTTAAATTAAGTAGCAAATATAAAGCAATGCTTCATTTTCAATTTTAATTTCCGCAGGCGAAGCTGCGGGCTACAAACCCTGCTAGTATTATTATAAAATTTAAAATGTTTGCGATTTGAAAGTTAATAGGAATGATCTGCAAGGGTATATAAGCTTCGGCTGGCCGAATCTAGCTTCCTTTCTTGTTTTTGACTTGTCTTCTGTTGTTTATTTATTCTATATGAACGCTAATATGTGACATTTTTCTGTACTGAATGCTTCATTTACATGTTAAATTATTAAGTTAAAAGTGAAACAGCTAGCAATTGAGGTATAGAGGTAAAGAAATACGCTTTAGAAAACGCTAAGAAAAAATGTCTATAGCGACATGTCCCGAGCGAATGTGTTTAAAACTGCATAAAAAAAAAGAAAGGAAGCTAGCTTCGGCCAGCCGAAGCTTATATACCCTTGCAGATCAATATTATACCCTTGCAGAGGGTATTATGATTTCAGTCAGAAGTTTGCAACGCAGTGAAGGAGACATTTCCGAACCCATAAAGTTTATCTTGATCAGCATCACTTGTCGAGTCGATCTAGCCATGTCCGTCTGTCCGTCTCTTTCTACGAAAACTAGTCTCTCAGTTTTGAAGCTATCCGCTTGAAACTTTCCCAAGAGTCTTCTTTCTATTGCAGGTAGTATATAAGTCGGAACCGACCGGATCGGACAACTATATCTTATGCTGATCAAGAATATATATACTTTATGGGGTCGGAAACGTCTCCTTCACTGAGTTGCACACTTCTGACTGAAATCATAATACCATCTGCAAGGGTATAAAAACTGCAAACAATTTTTGAGTAAAACCATTTCACAGCGACATGATTGGACAACACTCTAAAATAAATCGCATTCAAATATTCGATTAGAGTCCGCTAAGATCTGGTTTTGAAGGAACTTTCTCAAAATCCACTTCTGCTTTTGTCCCGAGCGAATAAGGCAGTTTTTTGACGATATCTTAAAAACTAAAAGTGGTACAAAATCAAGATTTTTACAAAAAATAGAGCTTGGGAAGAGTGAAAAGAAAAGCCCATAATTAAAATTAAAACCATTTTTTTCCAACTCTAAAGGTTTTAAAATTTTCCGAGCGACAATATGAAAGTGGCCATATATACATTGCCTAGAATTTTAGACAAACGTTACCCGACACTTAGATTGCCTAAAAATCCCGTTTTAAGCCATTTTATTACGTAAAATTTAGTCACAAAATTCCTTGGGTAATATTTTAGGTCAAATGACCTTAACGTATATTTATTATTATAAGTTTGGGATTTGAAAGATAAAAACTTTTTTTTATTAAAAAGTTTCACTTTTAAAATGCGTTGACAGCTAAACGAACCAAGAATTTGTTTGCAAATTACAGAATTTTTTGAACTGTAAGGTAATTCTTCTTATCGGGAATCTTTTTGGTAAACGCAGTTCGAATTCGAAGCTAATACGATTTTAGGTACATTTTTCATTTTACATAGCCTAATTACACTTATACATATTAGTCTTAAAGTCATAAAAATTACGCCCCCCGGTTTATGATTATAGATAAAGCAAACTACTTTCCGGCACTTATGCAGCGAAAGGGTTCTTTGCGAGTATTAATTGTACTCACATCCATTCTGATTAGTTATCGTCCAATTGCCCAGCTCTATTACTTCCACCTTATCACCGTGGACGCCGAATACAAGAAATCCGCAAAGTAATCCGACCAGCACTGCGCCGCTGGCGCCTGCATACCGCTGCTTCATCTGATAATTGGTGGTCGTTCCAATTTAGTAGAGTTATTTTAAAGATCACTCCCTTTTTTAGTTAATTTTTTTAAATACTCATAGTGCGTTAAACAATGCGAGAAGTGGTTCCGCCGACGGACAACCCGCGAATGCGTCGATTCGTCCGACCATTTGAAACGATCGTTGAAACGACAAATGAGAGTAAGAGTGGTGACTCTCTCAAAGTCAGAGAGACTAAAAAAACGCATCGATAATAAAATAAGTCTCAAAGTCACGCTCCCCTAAACTCAGAAGTTCTTGCTGAAGAGAAATTTATATACGCTATGGCACTTTTTGTTTGTATTGATACTGGTGGCTTCAGGGAACAACTCAGTACACATAGGAAAACTGTGTAAACTGTAATCGTGTTTTCAGGAACGTTTTTTTAAAAAATGAATTAAAATTACCATGATTAAATCAGTGCCTCTGGTTATTAATCTCCTTTAAATTGTAACCCTAGAAAATTCTTTTTAATCAAAATATTCGGTCTTTGATTTAAATATTTTTATACCCTTGCAGAGGGTATTATGATTTCAGTCAGAAGTTTGCAACGCAGTGAAGGAGACATTTCCGACCCCATAAAGTATACAGTGGTTCACAGCTTATTTCAACCAGTCTATACCAAAAACTTTAACAGCCCATAAAAACCAGGGACCGAAAATAACTGTTATTGTAAATTTTTCATACAAAAAAATCACGCACTTGGAAAGGTCAACAAATTTTTTAAATACACCACTATTTTTTTAGCCATTTTGGTTTACAAATCCGTAATGATTTTTATTTTTTGATTTTTATAATAAAACTCAAAAAATAACTGTTATTTGTTGATTTTTATGTCTAACAGTTATTCCCTTGACATGTTTGAAAAAATGAAATAATTAAAAAAAAACATGCTTACAGTGTTTTTATATAATTTACTAAAAATTTGTTAAAAAAGGCAACCGCGCATATATTATAACTATTTTTTTTTTAAATTTATTTTACCCACAAAATCGCCATAAATCAAGTTTGAGTTTTATTTTTGATCACGACGAATAACTGTTATTTGTCAACTTTTATTATAAAACTCAAAAAATAGCAGGTTTTCTTTGAGTTGTACTTTACAAATCAGAAAATAACTGTTAAAGCGTGATTTTTAAAATAAAACTTATAACAGTTACGGTCCCTGATAAAAACTAAACAAAACATGTTATTAAAATAATTTAAACGCAGAATACATCTATGATGATACACATTAGTGTATAATAATGTTATGATTTTTTAAATATTTTCAAATATTTTTTATGAATTAATTACAAAAAAAGTAAAAAAAAAAGGCCACAGCTTATTTTAACCAGTTAAGGCTTAGTACCCAACTAGTACTAAGTACTAGTACTGAGTACTAGCGCAAACAAAAAAATCGAATAAATTAACATAGTGGCCAATACCTTTTTTTTTTAATTTAGCATGACTACCCTTTTGTTTACCAACAATTTAAAGTTAACTTTATATGGATACAATGCCTTTTGTTGTTGTTGCCAAGTAAAAACTACTCTCGACCCTTGGGAAGGACTTTTGTCATAGTTTCGTCTAAAAATATTGTGTTTTCTAAAATTTGTTCGTTAAGTGGACTTCCAATTTTGTTTTGTGGTAATGTTAAGACACCTTTAATTCATAATCAATAGCTCTCGCCAGTTCTGTATGAGCTGAATCTGCGAATCTGTGTCCAAATCTGTGAATCTGTGTCCAAATGAGCTCTAAGCCTAGCAGCGAACGCTTATTGTTTTGGGCCTATAAGTGTCAAACAGGTCCTTCCATTTTAAAGGATAAATGAATTAAAAACTGAAAGGATTTTGAAATAAAAATTAATTGTTGATTTAACTAAAGAAATGACCCATGGGAAGTGCATATTTTTTCGCAGATTCAGCTCATCCAGAGCTGTTAAAGTTTTCGGTGTAGACTGGTTGAAACAAGCTGTGAACCACTGTATATACAGTGGCTGACAAAAGTCTACATACGACCCCCTTTTTGGGAGTTTTCCCACTCCTTTTGCTTTTACATCTTGTTTTATACAATAAAAACTTAAAAAGTTATAAACAGAAAACTTAAAAATGGCACTGACATCAGTGCTGCCATCACTCAGCTTGAAAAACAGGACAGATAAGCCACAAAAAACAGGGAAAAAAAGGACAAAAAATTTAAGAAAAGGACAAAAAAAAGGACAAAAGTAAATGTGCCTACATTTTTCTGTTTTTACCAATGGGTTATATATTTACTTAATATAAATGGATTTTAAATAAAATTTAATTATGTAATGATCTACTGCGCCCGACTCACAACCTTCTTTGTTTGATCATTTTACCATGGTAAATTTTTGTGAAAATCGTAGGGGAGAGGTCTGTAGGTTGAGCCACCTTTTGTTTTTAGTCTCCCATTTGGACATTCGCTTTTGAAACTTCACGTGTTAGGTACCGATCGAAAGCTTAGTCTTTTAGCTGTAAAATAAAGCAACAAAAAAAATTTTTTCCCCTTGGGAAAACTGAAAAATAATTTTTTTTGAAAAGTGCCAAAAAATGACAATTTGAAAAAGAGGTCTGTAGGTTGAGCCACTTTTTAAAGTCAATAATACTCACACAAAAAGTACTCCAAACTATAAGGAACTATTTATTTATGTTAATTTAATCAATTTTAGTTCGTCCTAAATTATTCCCCATCCATTTTTTAAGAACTTCGACCAAATAACAATTAAAATCAAAAGGCTCTTTGAACATTCACTTTTCCCCTAATATCAAAGAAATGTGCTAGGCAGAAAGCGACCTCTGTTGGCCTAAGGCCTTTTTCTATGAAAAACGGGTGTCTCAACTTACACAAAATGGGATGTTTTGGGAAAAAATTAATAACTTTTGTTCTGACTGTCACATTAAGCTGATTCTTTTTTTAATTAGTTAACAGTTAATATACTAATGTTTTAAATCTCTTACCAAGTTAATTTAAGGACGTTATTAATTTTAAATGGAATTTTGAAAAAAGTAGACAAAAACTTTTTTGGTGCAAAATGGTACACGACTCTCACAGCTTAAATCTGGCTAGAGCCTGGCTTATAATGTTTTCCCCAAAAGTTGTGTCACTAAAAAGGACTACAAAAAAAAAAATAAAAAAAATTTTTTTAATGGAAAAGTTTTGAGAAAATTGAGTGTCTCAACTTACAGACCGTCTCAACCTACAGACCTCTCCCCTACTATAAAGAAAAACCATCGACTGCTTTACGTCTCTTTGATAATTTGTAAAAAGAATTATTTTTTAAGTGCCGAACTGTAAGAATGATGGTTAAAAAGGCATTTTAGCAAATAAAAACAGGTTTATACACTTTCGACTAGCCAAAATAACACTCAAAACCTTTTTTTTGAAAAAAGGATAGATTTCCGGATAGGGGATGTTTGAAATTTTTTCCGGATAAAGCCGTTAAAAAAAGGACAGATCTGTCCGGAAAGAGGACAAAATGGCAGCACTGACTGACATAAGTCCACATACGATTTTTTACATAGAACTTTCAAAATGTTTGCTTCAAAATTTCCCAATCCTGGTCTATAATTCTTATGTACCGGCTTAGTGGTGGTTATTATCCTGTTGGAAGGTCCAGCTCGTTTCGCGGCATAATTTGTACCCAGATGTTTTCAAAATGTGTTGTTATATGGTCTTATATTGAGAAGAAACAATAATTCCCTCGACGAAGACCAAATTTCCTACTCCCGAGGCTTCAACTGATCCCCACATAATGACACTCCCACCGAAGTGCTTTTTGGTCATGGTATTGGGACCTGCGCACTTGCTTATTGGTCGTCCGTACACCTTAGTACCGGAAGGAGACCATGGAACAGTGCCAACCAATCGATTGAGTTACTGGCAACATTCTCAGTCACTTCTTTAAGGTTTTTGGAAGCGTTGGCACCAGGAGTATTTGACCACCTAACAACAACGCCCAAAATGGACCACACGACTCCCAAATCTGGAGTGCGGACACATAGTTTTAGTAAAAGACTCAAACACACCCCCAGCCGCATGGATTTTGGCACGAATTATAGACACATATCCCGGAGCGGATGGCTTGGTACGTTCAGTTAAATTGAAAACATCAGCTGAATTCTGAAACGGAGTTTCAGGGCCGGGCGGTATGTTGAGAAACAACCGCTTAATTTTTAATTTTCCCGGCTACAATTTAAATAACTTTTTTTTATGTACACTTTATCAGCGTTGCCACTTTGGTTTTATTAATAATGCGAATGTCAGTACGAATCTGACGACAAGAAGAGGAAGACGTACCATCGTCTATGAGCAAAATTAAATAAACTGGGTATTCCCTAAACCAGGGGTGCTTATTCCTATGGCACACGAGCACAATTGTTTTTGTAATAGCACTAAGCATACGGCAGTGCACTCGCAATGCTTGCCTATGCACACCCCGAGTCCTCTTTGTGTCGCTGTCCTTAATAGATAAGAGCGAGCCAGGCCAACAAAAAATTCCATTGAAGTTTTTTTTTCTCCTCAACTCACAATGCAAATTTGCATGTTTAAGTGTTGTTGTCTTTTTCATGACTGTGTGTGACTTGTTACTCGCGTGCGTGTGCTTTTCCTTTAATGGGGTTTGTAACTGCACTGCCATAAGGCAGTTTTGAGCACACCTGCCCTAAACTGTTGAATTGTTGAACTTCGGTCAACTTTTAATCAGCTGTTCCATACAAAGTCAACTTTCAGAAATTTCAGAGGGTGTTGAAAATTTTGTTGAATCGTTGAAATCCAGAGTTGTCACCTTTTTTATTTAAAGTCATGTCAACTCTGTAACCTTTTAGTATCACCAGTACGAATTATTTTTACCTTGGTAACCATTTTAGACAGTAAGGGCGGGTTTCTTGAGTTCCTATTAAAGTCCCTGATAGCTATCTGTCGGAAAAACATAAAGACCAGGTAAACCGTTCGTAAAAGCAAATCGGTTTTCTCGACTGTTTTAATTTATCTGAACGAGAAACCATTACAGAGTGCTGTGAACGCACAGAATTGTGCTGTAAAGCGCAAAAAATTGCGTCCTTCGATTATTTCATCAGCTGTTTGGGTATAATTCAAAGGAAAAGTCAGCTGTGATTTCGTTTCTTTTTCTTAGTTGGCTTTGTGAAATCAACTGTCGTTTTATCGAGTCGAAAACGCTTAACAGGGACTCCGAGTCCCTGTCAAAGCTAGCTATCACATTGATGCTCGAGAAAGCCAAAATGCCTTAGCAGGGACTTTATCTGTTCAAGAAATGTTAGCTGGCACTCGAGAAACCGGCCCTTAGTAGCAATTATAAATCAATTTTTACATGTTTTAAGTTCCGGTAAACTTTTCAACAGGAACCATTTTGGGTCGTTCCCTTAATTGCTGAAATTTTCCGTTGAATTTTCAACAATTCAGCAATTCAACAGTTTAGGGAATACCCTGAAAGTTTATAATTGATAGCAATTGCGTTTGTTTCTAATTACCACGTGAAACGTGACAGGCCAATCTGGGTGAAATCTCAGAGTAAATCGATACTTTTTTTTTGATAAAAAATTGAAAAATAACGAGCAACGATTTTAGTTTAGCAACTTAGCATCAAACAACAACAGCGCAACGTGTCAGAAAGGAAGAGCAATATGTTGATCAGGGTCACTAGCCGAGTCGATCTACACTCATAAAAAATAATTTCTAAATTTTAGAAAATTCGCCATTGAATCGGCTTTCCTTTGAAAATAGAAAAAAAATCTTGTTATTAGAAAATTTGTCTTTGAATATAGAAAACCTCTCAAGATAAAGAAAATTCAAGAAAGAATTTTTCTTGAAATTAGAAAAATGAAAATCTCATATGTTTTTTTTTGCAGTCGCAGCCAAAACAATTTCTACATATTTAGTGGCAAAATTGCCATTGAATATATGAAAGAAATTACCCTAGAATTTAGAAAAGTAGCAATTGAATTCCTACGGCTACCGAATGTTAACGACAAGAAAAACGAAGTAGGATGGAGATCCTACTCGGCCCTACTACTACCCGGCTACCGACTTCTCTGATCACACAGGTACACAGCTTAAAATTTCCACGAACCATTTCTAGTTTTCCATGATTATTGGGTGCTCCTGAGTAAAAGTCCCATACAAACTTATGTCCCATCACCTACAGGTTCCGCGGTATAGCTAAGAATACAAAAATCCGATGCCGACATTTTGAATTATGTTGCCGATAAAATTGGACTTACCTTAATTATTTTCGCTGAAATCTACTCTCAATACATCACGGCATTCCTAAAAAATAGTCCCTATTGTGAACCATTGCCCATGTCTTTGGAATTCGACGACAAGGATGAAAATCCCAAAATTGTAGAGATTTTTCTGATGGAAAAATAATTCTCAGAATTAAATCTTGAATGGAACTAATTTTAACTTTTCATTGTATCTATTGTTCATTGTATGCTTTAATTTCGGTTTAAAGCGTTTTTATGAGGACATTTTATTGGATTTTTTATACTAATAAAACCGTTTTTCTATTTCATTACACCAGTTTACAAAAAGAAATCGATGAAATATACCATGAATGAAACTATTGATTTCCGGTAAAGTACGTTTTCCTGATTAAGAAAATGCCACTTAAAATTTTTTTTATGGATAAAATTTTTTTTAAAGTGTAAAATACGTTTTTGACACGTTTTTAATTTCTAACTTGAGTTGTGGTTAACCGATTTCAACCAAAAATGACTCATTTTACAGGTAATAGAATGCTCTCCAACTTTCTTATACACTGTATTGAGTTCCATATACTTAAAGATACATCTTTAAGTCAACTAACAAGACCATCAACAAAAAAATCAATCAATAGTTCGATTTTATATCGATTTTTTACGTTGGGAAATACGGGTATTACAGCCCTGTTAGAGCCCTGTTGTGTCAGTTAACAGCTGTAAACGGCCAAGAAAACACCGTTGTCGCAAGCTTCAAAAATGCATATCAAATTAATTTGCTGGTGGATTGTAATGATCAATAGCTTGTTTTTTTTGTCAAAGCACCTTCTACCAGTAGAAGTTATAAAACTAATTTCGGTTTTTAGGCGTGTATTTTTAACGAAGCCATTTATGCCAGCACTTTGCATTTTTTCTAACTTTTTCAACTTTGACGAAATGTAGCTTCTAAACTAATGAATGGAACTCAATGCAGTGTATAAGAAAGTTGGAGGGCATACTATTACCTGTAAAATGAGTCATTTATGGTTGAAATCGGTTAACCACAACTCAAGTTAGAAATTAAAAAAGTGTCAAAAACGTTTTTTAAAAAATTGTATCCATAAAAAAAATTGTAAGTGCCATTTTCTTAATCAGGAAGACGTACCTTACCGGGAAATAAAGGTTTCATTCATGGTATATTTCATCGATTTTTTTTGTAAACTGGTGTTATCTACTCCTAAATGTTGTCAAATTTTAAAAAAGTCAAGTCGTGGAAATTTCGCAAAGTTTAATTTTGTGTTCCTGTGTCACCCGAGCGTCAGTTGTGAAAAAAATTCGTAAGTGATGGACGTGATTCTCAAGCGAATATGAGATTAAGCCTTTTTCCAAATATTCAAAGGTATGTATATACAGCGGTTCACAGCTTATTTCAACCAGTCTACACCAACAACTTTAACAGCCCATAAAAAACTAAACAAAACATGTTATCAAAATAATTGAAACGCAGAATACATCTATGATGATACACATTAGTGTATAATAATGTTATGATTTTTTAAATATTTTACAAATATTTTGTATGAATTAATTACAAAAAAAGTCCAAAAAAAAGGCCACAGCTTATTTCAACCAAAAAATCGAATAAATTAACATAGTGGCCAATAACTTTTTTTTTTAAATTTGGATTGAGGGTATGTTTACCAACAATTTAAAATTAACTTTACATGGATACAATGCCTTTTGTTGTTGTTGCCAAGTAAAAACTACTCTCGACCCTTGGGAAGGACTTTTGGCATAGTTTCGTCTAAAAATATTGTGTTTTCTAACGTTTTTTTGTTAATTTTGTAGCCCAAAACAATTACCGTTCGCCGTTAGACTTTAAAATAGCCATTTGACTCCCCAATTTATGCTCGTCATTGGGACTTTCCCCGCTTAGATATATTTTTCCGACTCAAATGTATGAAAATTCAAGTATTTCTTTCAAATACATTTTTCCAAACATACTAAGGACACTAATAAGTGAGTTTCTCATGTGTATCCAAATGAGCCCTAAGCCTAGCGGCGAACGGTAATTGTTTTGGACCTATAAGTGTCAAACAGGTCCTTCAATAATTTTTTTTTTTACTCCGCGATTAAGATTTGAGTTCATCTTCACATTCAAAAGGATAAATGATTTTGAATTAAAGTTGTCTTAACATTACCACAAAATTACAAAATTACAAAAAATGGGAAGTCCACTTAACAAAAAAACGTTAGAAAACACAATATTTTTAGACGAAACTATGCCAAAAGTCCTTCCCAAGGGTCGAGAGTAGTTATACCCGTTATTTTTTGGCTTCCTACGCAGCGCAAGTTTATTTTAGCCGAGCGCCACGCCCCCTCTAACGCCCACAATCGCCCACTAACGATTTTAAAATGTGTCTGCGCCCACACCTTTAAAGATTTCCGAGAAGTATAAACGCAATTTTGTTGTGTATATTTATACCAATCGAAATGTAGAAGACATTTTTAAAATCGGACCATTCATTAAACAGTTATACGCAATCAAAATTTATATATCTATCTCCCTCGCACTCCCTTTAGCTGAGTTACTATTATTAGTTGGGACACCAACCCGAGTACAGCGTTCGCACTCCCTTTAGCTGAGTGACGGGTATTAGATAGTCGGGACACCAACCCGACTATAGCGTTCACTCTTGTTTTTACTTGGCAACAACAACAAAAGGCATTGTATCCATGTAAAGTTAACTTTAAATTGTTGGTAAACAAAAGGGTAGTCAATCCTAATTTAAAAAAAAAGTTATTGACCACTATGTTAAGTTATTCGATTTTTTTGTTAACTGGTTGAAATAAGCTGTGGCCTTTTTTTTTGACTTTTTTTGTAATTAATTCATAAAAAATATTTGTAAAATATTTAAAAAATCATAACATTATTATACACTAATGTGTATCATCATAGATGTATTCTGCGGTTTAATTATTTTGATAACATGTTTTGTTTAGTTTTTATGGGCTGTTAAAGTTTTTGGTGTAGACTGGTTGAAAAAGGCTGTGAACCACTGTATGTATGTATATAATTATTTGTAAAGCGCGCGTACAAATGTGTGTATGTAATTAAAGGAAAAACTCGAAATCTCTTAACCAAAATTATACAAATTTATTTGAATTGGTTGCATACATTTGTACATAAATGTGTAGGTGTACACTCAAAAAACTATTTTTTCTTAAATATACAAAAAAAAAATTTAATGTGCTTTAAAAAAATATTCTATAAAGAGAAAAAATTTTCTAATCTTCAGAAAAATTTCCTATTAAACGAGTTTGTTAGAAGATTTCTTCTCAAATACAGAAAAGTCAATTTTTTTTCTAAATTATAAGGTTTATTGTTCTAATCTTCCTTTCTTTATATGAGGGTTAAAATCGCCATTGATTTTAGAAAAAAAGACTGAACTTTTCTAAAATTAAAAAAATTTCCATTAAAATGATAAATATTTCTACATAAAAGAAATATTAATTTTTTAAAAACAGAAAAAAAATTTGTGATTTTAAGAAATATTTTTCTAGAAAATACAAAATTTAACCGTATTTGATCCATTTCCCTTATACACTTTTTAGAAACATTTTTTTAAACCTAAGAAAAAATAGCCATTAATCGAAGAAAATGGAAGCCTGTGTAAAGCCAGTTAAGGAGTCATCATTATATTTGAATCGTAAAAGCTACTTCAGCATAAATGCAATGGTGTATATATAAAGGAAGTATTAAATATGTAAATTGACTAGCGATTCGTATTTTTTTGCAACTATAATATGGAGATACTAGCAATAGATGCTACACATCCAGGATCATGTCACGATTCCTTTATTTGGAACAACAGTAGCACAAGAGAATTTTTCTCTACAACCAGTGGTTTCTTTGTATTAGCAGATTCAGGATATGCGTTGGAACCGTTTGTGCTAAAACCTTATCGTAGTCCGCAAAATGAAAGTATGCAGCATGTATTCAATTTAAAGCACGCAGCAGCTCGGAATATTGTTGAGAGGACTATTGGTCTACTAAAAAGTATATTTAGATGCGTTCAAGGAACATTGCAGTACGATCCACAATTTTTGTGCAAAGTTATAAATGTTTTCTGTTTATTAGATAATCTTTGCCGACGACGAAATGCGTATATGCCAGAGTTTGAAGAGGATAATGACGAATACCCCAACCAGAACGAGGAGGAATCTAACCTCCAAGAGAGTTTGGGGAATTCTGCTGAAATTCGGGACGGAATTGGTGCAAGCTTTTTGTAATTTAATATGTTTAAATATCCATTAAATAAAGGTTATTAGTTTAAAATCATTTATTTTAAATTATTAAATTTAATTGAGGTCACATCGCTTCATTGCGGAAAGGCACTGTATTCAATCTAGAGTATTACTTAAATCTACTTAGGGCCGGTTTCTCGAGTGCCGGCTAACATTTCTCGAACAGAAAAAGTCCCAGCTAAGGCATTTTGGCTTTCTCGAGCACCAATGTGAGAGCTTACTTTGACAGGGACTCTGAGTCCCTGTTAAGCGTTTTCGTCTCGATAGAATGACAGCTGATTTCCCAAAGCCAACTAAGAAGAAGAAACGAAATCACAGCTGAATTTTCCTTTGAATTATACCCAAACAGCTGATGAAATAATCGAAGCACGCTATTTTTTGCGCTTTACAGCACAATTCTGTGAGTTAACAGCACTCTGTAATTGTTTCTCGTTCAGATAAATTAAAGCAGTCGAGAAAGCGGATTTGCTTTTACGAACAGTTTATCTGGTCTTTAAGTTTTTCGAACAGATAGCTATCAGGGACTTTGACAGGGACTCGAGAAACCGGCCCTTAATCTAATTCTTATTACCTAGTAGCTTTTTTAACACTTCTAGTTTTTGTGCTTCAATGGTCTTAAGTTCTTGCAGATGTTGAGCCATCATCTCCGTCTGCATCTTCATAGTGGCGGCCATCGATTCCATAGACTCTACCACTCTTTCCATTAGAGCATTCTGGATGGCGCAAACCTCTTCCAAGGACTTCGTCTGACTCACTCTAGTCCTCTTCGGAGTTTGGTCAATTGCTGCACTGGTGTTGGCTGGGCGCTTGATAGTTTTATCCCCCTCCGCGACTCCTTTCGGTTGTGAGCCAATTTCTTTTTAAACGCTGCCTTCCAATCGCACCATGCCTTTAAATATATGAAGTTGTATGAGAATAATCCATCCGGAGACATCCTTAACAGGCGATCCTGCTGCGTTCAACTCTGCGGCTAGTGCGCTCCATTTGGCATCTACAGCCACCCTGTCGCCCTTAACGAATCCCCTCGCTATGTCCACGTTTTCTCCCATGAACTTATTACTTGAAATAAATGAAATCTTGGGCGTTTAGTTACTTACATGTTGTTCGCTAAACTTCGTATCAGGTCAGTTGTTTTGGTAGCACTTTTGTTTTCAAATAGTGTTGCAAACTGCTAGAGCATACAGAGATGCCAAAGTCGAAAAACAAAATCCCTATCAAATGTCCCCGTTCAAATTTTACATCAAGTACTTATTTCGTTAATTAGGATAAATTAGCTTTCTTATAAAAGAACCATGAACCTTATCGGATAAGTTTAGAAAAAGTCCCAACGAAATACAAACCTATATCCATACCGTGACAACTCTACCCATGAACTCTACCAAATCCGAGCGGAATTTACAACAAGGGCGGCGGATTTGCATTCATTGTCAAGGCTAGAATTTACCGGGCTTTAATAATTATTAATAAGTCATATTGGCAAATAATTTCCATTCCAATGATGCAATTAGGAACATAAAACATCAAGGAATAGCATACACACAAAAAAAAAACTTGGTAAAATCAACTGTAATAATTGTCAAACAGGCCCCAACCAGCAAAATTGTCAATTCTACTAAGTAAATAGTCATTTCACAACAACAAAATACACAATACACAAAATACAATTAGCAAAGACACAAACCCAAAGCAAAAACAAAATACACGTAACTATTTTTATAGTTACGTAACTATCTTTGTTGGTCAATTTTACCAAGCAAATTTTTTTGTGTGTAAAAATAGGTATTATTATTAGGAAGCTATCGCGAAGTATATTTAAAGAATTAATTTTTATACTGCCGAATTTAAATTCGCCTGTCAAATGCTTGACGGAAAGTTTCCGTGTGAATTTTTCGGAAGTTAACCTAGTGACAACGAGGGATATTTGAATCCTTGCAGTTCTTTCGGAAGTGAGTCCTGGAACAGGTCTGGGAAATTCGATTCCGTGTGAATCTTTCGGAAGTGAAAACTAAAACAGGGCCGAATAACTGTAAGAGAGCCAGATCAATGTAAGTAAAAATAGGAGAACAAAATGTGAATAGACTTTGTACAGCGCCTCACGTGATGCTTCCGTGGCGCAGATACACTCAAAAAAATTTTTTTCCTAAATTTTAGAAAATCGCCATAAAATGAAATTTTTTCTTAATTTTAGAAAATTTTCTGAATTTTAGAAATTGTTTTCTTGAATCTAGGAAAAAAGACCATAAAAACAGAATTTTATGAAAAACCTTTCTAAAATTTAGAAAAATGATTTTTTTTCTTAAATCAATGGTGTTTTTTCCTAATTTGCTCTCCAAAAGTTTTTTTAAATTAATGGCGATTTCGCCATTAAATTAAGAAAAAATGTACTTCAGCCCTTCCTAGAATCTAGAAAGTCGCCATAAAAAATACGGTAAATTTTTCTAAATTTTAGAAATTTTTCTGAATTAAAAAAAAAAATTTTCTTGAAAACAGAAAAGTAGAATTAGAAAATCACCATAGATTTAAGAAAAACTTTTTGTATTTCTTTTATGCTTCTCACTCTTTCTTCGAAACGAAAAAGAAGAAGACAAGGGGTTAGACCGCGGCGCGTTGCGACGACAGTTTTTGGCGTATGTATGTATATGTTTATGTGTGTTTGTGCGTATGATCGAGAATTTTCTTGCGCGTACCCACCGGGAAAATTCCTCTGGAAAATAACATATTTTCAAGAGGTTTCTCCATAGAAGCGGAAGGGACTAAACCTCATTCACCCCTTACATTTCTTCCATCTCTGGTTTCAAAATACACGGGGGTGACACAAAAAGTAAGGGGGAAATGAGGTTTCTATCTGGATCTCTGGCAGAAGAATGCAGGACAAAATCCACGGGTTTTTCAACTTCCCGCGTTATAGATTTTCCACACGTAGCCAGTTATGGTTTTCCTCCACTTGCAATATCTGTTTTTCTACACCCTCCCAGTTTTGGTTTTTCCAGACCCTCGCAGTTTTGGTTTTGCACTGCTTTGCAGTATCTGATTTTCCACAATAAAAATCATGTTTTTTTGTAATATTTGTTTGTGTATTTATTATCGAAGCATTGGAACTACAAATTTTTAATGCATGAAGCATTCCCGGGTTTTGCTTGGCCGAATGCAGTACTTAGATATCCATTTCTTGTCTGTCTTCTGAAAATATCAAACATAATTTAGATATGAATGTAAGACCAGGAATAATAATAAGAGTAATTACCATTATTAGGTCTCCGCACAAAATTAAAGGATCTCTCCAGAAATTATGCCTGGTTTGCCATGGCCGATCATTTACCCTCTGTTCAGTTGTTTTATGTCGGGTATCTATATCAAAAACTATGAATAGAAAAAATAAAATATGACAAACGCAGGCGCAACACTTCTGGTCCCAAGAAGTCTCAGTCGGCCTGGCTGAAATAAATGTAATATTTTGATTAAGTTAAACAACTAAGTTAGTACTGAAGTACTATTTATACAACCATTTAATGAACACCTCACACCATTTACCACTGGTAAAGATTAAAAACATTTCAAGTGTCACTGAAATGCAGAATTTGTGTTGAAGATAGCATCCGGAGGCGTATATTTATTAATGGCGAAAATATCTGTGATACTAACCTTTGTAACGCTGAAATAAAGGTTATAAAAAGACAAAATTCATTTTATCACTTACCTTTTTATTGTTTTTTAGATTAAAATTAACTATTTTCACTTTTTTTCACTTTTTCCAACAAATTTAAAAATGATGTGACCCTGCATTATATTCTTGATAATACCATACAAAATGCAGATAAATGTGGGGTAATTTTCTTTGTAAAGTTGGGTCACACTTTGGCGCCGAATAAATATTTAAACAATACTTTTCAGGGACCGCAATCATTAAAGGTTACGTATATTATAGGTATATTAGGCATTTTTCGTGTTATCAATACCACCAACACGAATTTTTATATTTTAACAACACTTAAAAATGGCTTAGGCCACGATCTGACGATCAAATTATTTTATTTCACAGAAAATGTTTAAAAATGTAAAAAACAACAATAGTTTTCTTTGTAAGTTAATGTAATTCCTTGATAAATGTGATCAAATATTTTAATCGTCTTACCGTGGCTTTTCTCTATAATTTGGTTGAATCCCACATTCATCCTTATTATTATTAGAAAAATGTTGAGTAAAATAAATTAATATTATCATTATAGACATTATGATAATAATGTTATATAGTTTAATTTTTTTGATTAACAATTATTAATATTTTTTCTACGACTTTTAAAATTACTAAAAATTAAAACTAAATGTGAGAACAAGTCTTTTGGTTTTGGTGTAAATCATAGGATTTTTGAATATTATAAGTTGGTGATTTTTTTGTTAAATAATATTATAATCGTAGTGCCACAGAAATCACACAGCGCATAAATGGCCTGATATTGATGCTACTCAGAAACCCACCCTCATTTAGCGCTCAGAAATTATCTATCCCTACACCGCCGCCTGCAAAAAGGAACAGGATTTCAAGAACACAAAAACCAACTTCTCACATTCCCGCTGGGTAGCTGTAACTTTTATTGCGTTGTTGTTTTGGAAATGCAGTCTCTCGCGAGAGAGTTGCTTGTGTTGCGCTGCATTTTGAACCCTTGTGCTCAGTTTTGGATGAGCATTGCAAGTAATAAGTTTGTGTTGAGCCTATTTAAGAAAGTTAAAGTGCGATCCCTCTAAGAGGCAATTAATAGGTAAGCAATTTAAATAAATTTAAATATAAATTTGGTAAGTGTGTGAAAATTTATGGTAAGCAAAGGGCATACTATTGCAGGCCGCAAATACCATCCTTCTCTAATATTAATTTTTATTTTCGATTGCAGGAATAATTTTAATTTCAGGTATTGTTGATAATTTGGCAGTAAGTAAGTAAATTTTAATAATAGGTAATATATTAAATACCTACTTAATATTAATATTAATAATATTTTATCTTTTTTGTTTTCTTTTCTCTTTTTTGTTTAGGAAATATTTATAATGTCATTTTTATCTTTTTTTGTTTTTTTTATATTTTTTGTTTTGTTTTCCTTTTTTGTTTAGGAAATATTAATAATTTTCTTTTCATATTTTTCATTTTCTTTTCTCTTTCTTGTTTAGGAAATAAAATAGTAAAATAAATATGTATACATTTTATTAAAATAAAGAAAATTTTCTGAAAATAAAAAAAGTCCTTTCTTATTTTAAGAAAAAAAATTCTATTTTCAAGAAAAGTACTTTCTGGATTTAAGGAAATTTTTCGCAATTTTATGGCAATTTTTCTTGATTTTAGAAAAGTATTTCTGCTTTTCAGAAATTTTTTTCTAAATTTTAGAAAATTCCTTTCTAAAAAATACGGTAAATCGCCATCGACTGAAATTCATGGCGAATTTCTTGATTTAATGGCGATTTCGGGCTGTTTTTTTTTTGAGTGTAGTAGAGTGCTTGACTGCAAACTGTGAGGCGTGCGGTTAGCGGTTCGATTCCCGCGTGCGGCGGCGACCAAGATGTTTTTCTCAAAATAGTAAGTTATTCGGTTTTTATATTTATAATTTGTAATTTGTACACTCATTTCAGTTATTATTACATTTCCAATTTGAAACCACCCATGTGCTTAATTAAAGGAAATTCAAATAAGGTGACAAACAAGAACGAAAAAAAACAACACAAAGGCCGTGGCGTCACAGAAACAACCAGGTATAATTCCGAAGCAGCTTCGCCTGCGGAAATTAAAATGGAAAACTAAGCATACCTTACCTTTATATTTGTTTTTTTTTTACATTTATAAAATTCTTTTTTTTAAGAGAAAGATTTTATAATAACTTTTTTCCTTAATTTCCGTAAAAAGCAAACTACTTAAGAAATATATAAAAACTTGCACAAATCCTTACATTAATTTTCTTCATAACATTAGTAGGGGAGAGTGGGGCAATTTCGTCAGCATTTTTTAAAAGCTATTTTTTGTCCATCTTGAGACACGTTATTATATTTCTATTTTTATTGTTGAATGCGGTTAGCACCAAGCTTTAAAATGTGACATTCCCCTTTTTTTTATTTACCTTGGTGATTTATAAAAAATGAAAAAGCAAAACCAATATACTGGGGCAATCCTGCCACATAGGGGGGTAAAATCGCCACACCACTGGGGCAATTTCGTCACCTGAAAAATGTAGGGAACTGATCACACTGATCAAGCGTACCATTTTTGTTGACGTCCTATATTTGTTGCTGCTGCCGGTAGTCTGTTCGTTAGCCAGATCGTCAAATAAAAAAAGATGTATCTAAAATAGGTGCGAATTTACCCTAAGCATAGGGTGGCAAAATTTCCCCACACAGTACTTTTTTAGAAATAATTATTTTTCTTCCGAAATTAGGTGCGAAGTTAAACATCACTAACGTAGAAATGCACATAATAGCACTGTGTATTATACAAAAAAACCTGTATCTTATCCCTTTTCAATTGTGGCATACAGAAAAAATTTCGTCGAGAACTAAATGGAGCTTTTGAACTATTAAAACACATTTAATATTATAGCTTAATTATCTTGGCCTTCTGTGCAAAAAAAACGCATTGGTTGTGTCTGGCCGTCTTGAAGGACTAAAACAAAAAAATTATATATTTTTACGACTTATGGATTCCGAGATATTGCAGGTGACGAAATTGCCCCTGTGACGAAATTCCCCCACTCTCCCCTACTTTGTGTACGTTGTGGTTAACCGATTTCAACCATAAATGACTAATTTTACAGGTAATAGAATGCCCTCCAACTTTCTTATACACTGCATTGAGTTCCATTCATTAGTTTAGAAGCTACACTTCGTCAAAGTTGTAAAAGTGAGAAAAAATGCAAAAACGCTGGCATGCTGGAAATCCGTTAACCACAACTCAAGTTAGAAATTAAAAAAATGTCAAAAACGTTTTTTACACTTAAAAAAAAATTTTATCCATAAAAAAAATTTTAAGTGCCATTTTCTTAATCAGGAAGACGTTCCTTACCAGAAAACAAAGGTTTCATTCATGGTATATTTCATCGATTTATTTTTGTAAACTGGTAATAGAAGATAAGGAAGGCAGGTGGAAGGGGATGCCGTGAATCAAATTGTTTAAACATTTCCATTTGATTTGAATATTTAGTTTTTTTTAATACTTTCAATTTTAAAACAAAAAAAACTATAAGAAAATGTCTTCGATCTGATGTAGAAATGTAAATGAAATTTTTTGTATGCAAAAGGATATCAGTATTATCATTAATTTGAATTTAAACGAATCTAGGGATTGTGTTTATAAAAAACTCATTTTGTGGCTTTCATATATTTCGTCCATGTGTGTGTGCAACGGAGCGAAATAATGTTTTTTACAAATCAACAATTCGTCAATATCTCAACGTTTGAAAACTAATAAATAGTTTGCTGATCAGTTTTTTGCATTATAAAAACAAGAAAGGAAGCTAGCCTCGGCCAGCCGAAGCTTATATACCCTGGCAGATCATTCCCATTAACTTACAAATAGTAAAAACTTTAAATTTCGTATTGTTTTGACATTATTGTTTCTATCCTTCCCTATGGCAGCTATATAATATAATCGTCCGATTTTTGTTAAATTTAATTCAAAACTCTGAAATTTTAAAGGAAATCATATCCTAGAGTATAAGAGAATACAATATAAACCAACGGTGCTATAATTTGTTTCCAATTAATTTCCCATTAATTTTTCGATCGTTCCTATGGTAGCTATATGATATAGTCGTCCGATGTTGATAAAATTAAAATTGAAATTCGGAAATTTTTAAAAAGAGTCATGTCCTAGAGTAGAAGAAAATACAATAAAAAACAAAAAGCTAAAATTTATTTCTTATTACTTTCCCATTAATTTTCCGATCTTTCCTATGGCAGCTATATGATATAGTCGTCCGATTTTTTAACAATTTTATTCGAAATTTGGAAATATTTAAAAAATAATATTTCCAAGAGAAGAAGGTTTTATTTCAAAAAACACCGAAGCTAGAATTTTTTTAGCGTTTCCTTCCTTTGCACTATGGGGTATTTGACCTGTTTTTTTGGCATTAATTAATAATTCCAAAACAAAGCAACTTTTTTGAGTTTGGTTTTTTGAAATATGTTTATAATAATTAAATACATCTTTTTGAACAAAAATTAAACACTATAATAAATTTATTCAAAAAAAAAGAAATTTTTTTTTATAAACCATACAAAAAAAAATTTTTCTTTTATGGTTTCTAATAATGAAGAAACATATTAAAACTAACAAAAAAACATTTTTTTGAAAACTTTCTTCTTTAAAGAGATATTGACTTTTTCCTGTAAAATCCGACATTTTTGTATGCCAAATACTGGATATGCCGTATAAAAAAATATTTTCCATGAAAATAAGACGCGGAATGTTTTTAAATCAAATATAATGTTATGGCGAAGACTTTTGCATTAAATTTATTTAACATTTCATCTTACAAAACAAGAAGAAGACAAATAAAGTGTTAATTTGACCATTTTTGGCAGTGCCGTAAAAACTGAATTTCTCTTAAAGTCGCAAAAGTGCACATTAAGACTGGCTGTCCCGAATCGAGAATTGACCCCCCTTTAACCTCAACCCACAGGCTCAACAAATTTCAACATTTCTTCTAATCTCTATTCCAAGTTGAGCTTTCTTTTTCCAAACCTTTAAGAGAGACTACTTGGTATATGAAGCCATTGCTACAAATACACTCACGAAATAAGCATCACAGTAGTATTTACAAGAAGTAAGGACAGTTTTAATGAATATCCATTTCAAGTTTTATGGTTCTACGTCTTGTCGTTGAAGAGATATTAATTTATATATGCACTTGCTGCGCCTGACTTTAACAGCTCTTATTTTAACATTGGACTGTTAACTTAACATTTGCGGTATGTAACATTTCATTTTGATCTATTCTTAATACGTTTCCAATAATGTTTCAAAAATTTAAATACTTGTAAAAAACATATTTATGCCAAAAAAACAGGTCGAATGCCCCATAGTGCTTTGGTAGCTATAAGATATAGTTGTCCGATCAGGTCGGTTCCGACTTATATACTACCTGCAATAGAAAGAAGACTTTTGGAAAAGTTTTAAGCCGATAGCTTTAAAACTGAGAGACTAGTTTGCGTAGAAGCGGACAGACAGACGGACAGACGGCCAGACGGACAGACGGACATGGCTAGATCGACTCGTCTAGTGATGAATATATATACTTTATGGGGTCGGAAACGTCTCCTTCGAGGCGTTGCAAACTTCTGACTGAAATCATAATACCCTCTGCAAGGGTATAAAAAAGGATAATATTGCTTAAGGTATGTAGATTATAGGCTAAATGCATTATTTGAATATATGTGTTATTATACCCGTTACTCGTAGAGTAAAAGGGTATATTAGATTCGTGCAAAAGTATGTAACAGGTAGAAGGAAGCGTTTCCGACCCTATAAACTATATATATTCTTGATCGGGATCACTAGCCGAGTCGATCTAGCCATGTCCGTCTGTCTGTCTGTCCGTCCGTCTGTCTGTCTGTCTGTCTGTCTGTCTGTCTGTCTGTCTGTCTGTCTGTCTGTCTGTCTGTCTGTCTGTCTGTCTGTCTGTCTGTCTGTCTGTCTGTCTGTCTGTCTGTCTGTCTGTCTGTCTGTCTGTCTGTCTGTCTGTCTGTCTGTCTGTCTGTCTGTCTGTCTGTCTGTCTGTCTGTCTGTCTGTCTGTCTGTCTGTCTGTCTGTCTGTCTGTCTGTCTGTCTGTCTGTCTGTCTGTCTGTCTGTCTGTCTGTCTGTCTGTCTGTCTGTCTGTCTGTCTGTCTGTCTGTCTGTCTGTCTGTCTGTCTGTCTGTCTGTCTGTCTGTCTGTCTGTCTGTCTGTCTGTCTGTCTGTCTGTCTGTCTGTCTGTCTGTCTGTCTGTCTGTCTGTCTGTCTGTCTGTCTGTCTGTCTGTCTGTCTGTCTGTCTGTCTGTCTGTCTGTCTGTCTGTCTGTCTGTCTGTCTGTCTGTCTGTCTGTCTGTCTGTCTGTCTGTCTGTCTGTCTGTCTGTCTGTCTGTCTGTCTGTCTGTCTGTCTGTCTGTCTGTCTGTCTGTCTGTCTGTCTGTCTGTCTGTCTGTCTGTCTGTCTGTCTGTCTGTCTGTCTGTCTGTCTGTCTGTCTGTCTGTCTGTCTGTCTGTCTGTCTGTCTGTCTGTCTGTCTGTCTGTCTGTCTGTCTGTCTGTCTGTCTGTCTGTCTGTCTGTCTGTCTGTCTGTCTGTCTGTCTGTCTGTCTGTCTGTCTGTCTGTCTGTCTGTCTGTCTGTCTGTCTGTCTGTCTGTCTGTCTGTCTGTCTGTCTGTCTGTCTGTCTGTCTGTCTGTCTGTCTGTCTGTCTGTCTGTCTGTCTGTCTGTCTGTCTGTCTGTCTGTCTGTCTGTCTGTCTGTCTGTCTGTCTGTCTGTCTGTCTGTCTGTCTGTCTGTCTGTCTGTCTGTCTGTCTGTCTGTCTGTCTGTCTGTCTGTCTGTCTGTCTGTCTGTCTGTCTGTCTGTCTGTCTGTCTGTCTGTCTGTCTGTCTGTCTGTCTGTCTGTCTGTCTGTCTGTCTGTCTGTCTGTCTGTCTGTCTGTCTGTCTGTCTGTCTGTCTGTCTGTCTGTCTGTCTGTCTGTCTGTCTGTCTGTCTGTCTGTCTGTCTGTCTGGTCTGTCTGTCTGTCTGTCTGTCTGTCTGTCTGTCTGTCTGTCTGTCTGTCTGTCTGTCTGTCTGTCTGTCTGTCTGTCTGTCTGTCTGTCTGTCTGTCTGTCTGTCTGTCTGTCTGTCTGTCTGTCTGTCTGTCTGTCTGTCTGTATCTCTGTCTGTCTGTCTGTCTGTCTGTCTGTCTGTCTGTCTGTCTGTCTGTCTGTCTGTCTGTCTGTCTGTCTGTCTGTCTGTCTGTCTGTCTGTCTGTCTGTCTGTCTGTCTGTCTGTCTGTCTGTCTGTCTGTCTGTCTGTCTGTCTGTCTGTCTGTCTGTCTGTCTGTCTGTCTGTCTGTCTGTCGGTCTGTCTGTCTGTCTGTCTGTCTGTCTGTCTGTCTGTCTGTCTGTCTGTCTGTCTGTCTGTCTGTCTGTCTGTCTGTATGAACGCTGAGATCTCGGAAACTATAAAAGCTAGAAGATTGACATTTTGCATGCAGATTCTAGGAGTTCCTACGCAGCGCAAGTTTGTTTCAAAAGGGTGCCACGCCCCCTCTAACGCCCACAATCGCTTATATACGATTTTAAAAATTTTAATATTTTGGAAAAGTACAAATGCAGTTTTATTGTGTTTATCAATACCTATCGAAATGTAGAAGAAATTTTTTAAATCGGACCATTCGTTAAAAAGTTACGGCGGATCAAAGTTTTTCTTCATCTCTTTCGCACTCCCTTTAGCTGAGTAACGGGTATCTGATAGTCGGGGCACCCGACTATAGCGTTCTCTCTTGTTTGTTTATATTGTTAATCGTTTTTGTATTGTCTTAAAGTAGTAGATTTTTAACCAAAGTGTCCGTGTTTTGTGGAATATAACTAATCTGCTATGACTCGCTATACAAAAGTAAGTCTGCAACAGTATTTGTAAATATATATATTATTGTATTTGCCCGTTCCTATCCGTTCTATCTTTTCGCTCCAGCTAAAGACAAGGTTAAGTTCAGTCCTAGCACGCTGCTCGATATTTGCTATCGCAATAAAGAAGCTACACACAAAAAAACTTGCTTGGTAAAATTGACCAACAAAGATAGTTACGTAACTAACAAAATAGTTACGTGTATTTTGTTTTTAATTGGGTTTGTGTCTTTGCTAATTGTGTGTATTTTGTTGTTGTGAAATGACTATTTACTTAGTAGAATTGACAATTTTGCTGGTTGGGGCCTGTTTGACAATTATTACAGTTGATTTTACCAAGTTTTTTTTTGTGTGTACACACAAAAAAATTTGATTGGTAAAATTGACCAACAAAGATAGTTACGTAACTATTAAAATTGTTACGTGTATTTTGTTTTTGCTTTGGGTTTGTGTCTTTGCTAATTGTGTGTATTTTGTTGTTGTGAAATGACTATTTACTTAGTAGAATTGACAATTTTGCTGGTTGGGGCCTGTTTGACAATTATTACAGTTGATTTTACCAAGTTTTTTTTTTGTGTGTATATTTAAGCAGTGGAAAATTAAAAATGTAAATATTGTTGTTTAATTTACTAAAATATAATTGTTTTCTATTACAAAAAACCAAAAGAAAAAAAATTACCTTTTTTTTACTCATTTAGTTAACACTGCGCTTCACAAAACATGAGCGGTAAATGTAGGCGTGGCCAGATCAAACTGAAAGTTTTTATATATCTTTATAATGATCTTATTATCAAATGTGCCAAGTTACAGCGCTCTATGAACATTTTTGGAATTTATGCAAAAAAAATTAGTCATTCCGACCAGTGTGCAGTGCTGCCATCACTCAGCTTGAAAAACAGGACAGATAAACCAAAAAAAAAACAGGGAAAAAAGGACAACAAGTTTTAAAAAAGGACAAAAATAAATGCTTATCAATTTTTCTGTTTTTACCAATGGGTTATATATTTACTTAATTTAAATATATTTTATATTAAATTCTATTATGTAATGTACTTCTGCACCCGACTCACAACAACGACCTCACAACTTTACCATGGTAAATTTTTGTGCGTATACGTAATAATCTAAAATTATTAAAATAATAAAAGCATTACAAGTAACTACATTGGTAATACAAAAAATTCAATATCTGCGTCAAACCCGAATAAGAGTCGTTTAAATCTGAAATTTTTTTTAAATGTTTTCCTCTTTCTTTTGCTACAGAAAAATCGTACCATAAAGAAAATCCATCGACTGCTTCACGTCTCTTTGATAATATTTAAAAATAATTATTTTTTAAGTGCCGAAATGTAAGAATGATGCACCCAAAAAAAAAATAGTGTAAATGTGACACTATTGAGTTTCAAAATGTCTTTGTTCATGAAGTTGACCCTATTCTGGTGTCACTTTAATACTTTCGAAAATATTAATTTGACCCTTTTTGGTGTCAAAGAGCCACGTGCCGGTGTCATTTTCTTAGTATTAAATAAAATTTGTCATTTGCTTGAATGCTCCTGTAACCATTCTGCCATGGAAGGAAGTAATAAGGCCATAGCCCAGGGGCCAAGGTGCTCGATTCTGGTATTATTTTGTGTTCGGGGGTTCGAGGTTCAAATCCCGCTCGCAACAACATTTAGGGTAATCAACAGTCCTGGCAGGTGTGGCAAATGGCAGATGTAGCAAGTCTGCCAAACGTTACATGAAGTTTGTCACGATTGATACTCAAACAAGAAAGAAAGCTATAGTCGGGAGCCCCGACTATCAGATACCCGTTACTCAGCTATAGGGAGTGCGAGGGAGATGGAGATATAAACTTTGATGAGCCATAACTTTTTAACGAATGGTCCGATTTAAAAAATTCTACATTTCGATAGGTATTGATAAGCACAACAAAACTGCATTTTTACTTTTCCGAAATATTTAAATTTTTAAAATCGTATATAAGCGATTGTAGGCGTTAGAGGGGGCGTGGCACTTTTTTGAAATAAACTTGCGCTGCGTAGGAACTCCTAGAATTTGCATGCAAAATGCCAATCTTGTAGCTCTTGTAGTTTCCGAGATCTCAGCGTTCAACCAGACAGTCAGACAGACGGACAGACGGACATGGGTAGATCGACTCGGCTAGTGATCCTGATCAAGAATATATATACTTTATAGGGTCGGAAATGCTTCCTTCTAGCTGTTACATACTTTTGCACGAATACAATATACCCTTTTACTCTACGAGTAACGGGTATAAATATAAGCATAGGTCGACTTCCGGCAGGTCTAGAATTTTTTATTTCATGTATTTTGTTGTTGGATATGCGAAATTTTCACTTGCCACATCTGTCATTTGCCACACCTGCCAGGACTGGTGAATACCCGAATTATTATTTTTTTTAATTAGTAATCTAACACAACTTAACATTTTGGTTCTTAAAATTACAAAGGCCGACAAAATGTGACATGGGTCGGTGTCCAGGCCTGCCACCATTTTATTTCGATAAATGAGGCTTTTCTAAGCATAAGTTGCCACTACGCAAAGTTTAAAAATCTTCATTTGTGAACAGCGTTTAAAAATTAAATAAAAATATTTTCTTCTACAATGCATTTTTGATCCAAAGACACCTTATGTCCTTAATTTTTAGGACACTCATCAGGTTTTTGTGAATTGTTTTGGAATTTTTAAAATTGTTTTTCTTACTTCCTTCACAGTGACAATTCACAAACAGTGCCCAAACCTGTCACTATTTTACGTAACGCATAACTATTTGTGAGCACAAGTGACCCCTGCTTTAAAAATATTTATACATGGGCGTAAGTTAAAAGCTGGAGGGGGATTACACTTCAGTCATTTCATTTTAAAATTGTGACAGGTTTGGGCACTGTTTGTGAATCGTCACTGTGAAGGAAGTCGATGTGACCCTAGTTTTATCAAAATGACACTATTTAGTATCAAATACTAGAGCTGCAAAACTATCGATAGTGTAGTCAGTCGATTGTTTGACAGCATTTCAGTCGACTGTTCGTCTAGTCGACTAGTCGTTATTTGACATTAGAAGACAAGTTTTTATCAATTATATTCCAAGTAAATAATAAATAAAGCCTTAAATAGTGTTGTTTGTTTTTTTTTTAATTAGTCTGTATGTAAATTTAAATATACATAAAAGTCAATTTTTTAATTACTAAGGACCCATTCGTTCTTGTTTAAAAAAAGTAACATGGTAATATTTCTGGACTTTAGCGCAGATCTTCGATCTGAAGCAATGTAACCCGCTTTGCTGAACATTCGCTCAGATTCAGTTAAGGTTGCTGGGATATGTAAATATTTCCTAGCGCAGCATTTCAAAGTTTCATATTTTGACTCCGGCATCTACAAAAAGAGCAAACTCACAATATAAATTATTAATACAATATTATGGGCAGATATTACCTCCCAATATTGTTTTGGATTCTTCGCTGTAGAAATATTTATTTGCCTGAAATATTGTTCTAAGGGGTGCCCTTCCTCAACTTGTATGGATTTTTTAAGTACTGCACTTTTAAAGAATCCAAATATATCACGTTTTCCTAAGAGAGATGGTGACTGAGGAGATGACAAATTGCTGGAAGATACCTTATGCCTTCCTTTTTCGATTAGTTCGACTTCACGTTTAAGCTCTGCTGCTGCTACACACAAAAAAAAAACTTGGTAAAATCAACTGTAATAATTGTCAAACAGGCCCCAACCAGCAAAATTGTCAATTCTACTAAGTAAATAGTCATTTCACAACAACAAAATACACACAATTAGCAAGGACACAAACCCAAAGAAAAAACAAAATACACGTAACTATTTTAATAGTTACGTAACTATCCTTGTTGGTCAATTTTACCAAGCAAATTTTTTTGTGTGAAAAACTCAATTTCCTCAGCGTTAAGCGGTTCCGGTGATTTCCGGGTACTTAGAAGAACCGTTGAAATAGCATCTTTTTTTTATGATGGACGTTGATGCACTACGAGCAGTACAAACAAGTGGCCCAACGATACCAAGCACGTGCTTGTTACGCGCGGGACCCTTTATCAATTAGGGCAAAAATGCGAGTTCGCGAGGAAAATACATGAAACAAATAGAGACGGGACATATAAAGATTATAAAGATTATGAACTAAGATTGAAGCAAATGAGATAAAATTTTAGTTTTTAATACAGGGATAGATGTAGAAGTGCAAATTAAATGATAAAGATTGTTATAATTATTGCATAGAACACGAAAGGGCTCATGCAGAGTAAAATTTGATGTACATCGAGGCAAATTAAGAGGGTAATAATTTCGTGTTAGTCTAACGGGAACATTAAAAGTTAAACGGTTTACCAGTTCTACAGAATCAATATCACCTCTTATAAGATTATGCATAAAAATAGTACCAAGCATTATTCTACGGTTTTCAAGTGTAGGTAAATTAAGCAATAGTAATCTACTCTGGTAGGAAGGTAGCCTTACGTTTTGATCCCAGTTCAAACTACGAAGGGCAAAAAGGAGAAATTTTTTTTGCACCGACTCAATACGGTCGATGTGCACTTGATATTGTGGACTCCAAACTGAAGAACAATATTCCAAAATAGGACGGACAAGGGAGGTAAATAATAATCTGGTTGTATAAGGGTCATCAAATTCTTTTGACCAACGCTTTATAAACCCAAAAACACTCATAGCTTTGTTGACAGTCAGCATTATGTGGCAGTCAAATTTAAGCTTCGGGTCCAGAAGAACGCCTAAATCATTTACTGAATATATACGGTCAAGTGGCAAGTTCTGAAGCAAATAACTTATAAATGTAGGAGTACCCCTATGAAAGGTCATTACGTTACATTTCAGGCAGTTCAAATTTAAGAGGTTATACTCACACCATACTTGAAAATTATCAATGTCTGATTGTAAGCCAAAACCAGACTCTATATTATTGTATGTCAAACAAAGCTTAACATCATCAGCATACATTAGTACGCGAGAATTTGTTATGATAGAGGGAAGATCGTTAATAAACAAAGTAAACAGCAAAGGGCCTAGATGACTACCCTGGGGCACTCCAGATGTCACGCGGATCATTTTAGAAGCAGCGTTCTTAAATATAACCCTCTGAGTCCTACCATTCAAATAACTTGAAATCCAAGTTAAAAGATTACATGGAAACCCAAGCAAGTCTAGTTTGAATAAAAGAAGAGAGTGGTTAACGGAGTCAAAGGCTTTACTGAAATCTGTATATATAACGTCGGTCTGCATTTTATTGTTAAATCCATTAATTACAATAGATGACAATTCAAGTAGGTTGGTGGTAGTCGATCTTCGCTTAACAAAACCGTGCTGACACGGTGATATTAGCGAGGAACATAAATGTTGCAAATGAGAGGTGATAATACGTTCAAAGGCTTTTGGAATTGCCGACAATTTAGAAATACCTCTATAATTCTGGGCATCCATCTTCGCACCCTTTTTGTGGAGTGGAATAATGAAAGAGTCCTTCCAGATAGTTGGAAAAACTGATGATGAAATAGACAAATGAAAAAGTTTAAGAATCGGTTTACAAATGGTTGAGGCACAAAACTTAAGCACACACCCGGGGAGTCCATCTGGACCGGGAGAATACGTTGGTGTTGTTGATGCTAAATCCTTTGAGAGAGAACTTTCGGTAATTACAGGGGTAAAAATACAATTTGCCCTATTTAAGGGGTTAGGGTAGATAGAATTTGACCAAACAGCCGAACTATAAGTAGTTTGGAAAAATTCAGCAAATAAATCCGCAATTTCAGAATCCGACGATGCTGTTTTTGAGTTTAAACGTACCGATGAAGGCAATGCCGAAGACTTACGCTTGGCATTAACAAAGGTATAAAACTGCTTCGGATCATTTGAAAATTCGAATTTACATTTATTTAAATACATAGAATAGCAAAGACTGTTGAGAACATTAAAATCTGAACGAGCCACCACATATTTCGAAAAATCAGATGGCTTACCCGATTTTTTATACTTTTTATAAGTGTTGGACTTAAGATTTTTAAGTCTTTGAAGCGCATTGTTAAACCAAGGAGGCCTGTTTAGCTTTGAAGGAAACCTGTCAGGAACGCATTCGTCAAGAAAAGTGTTTAAAACGCTATAGAAAAGTTCAATTGCACTTTCAATATCCGTGCAATTGTACAAATCAGTCCAATTATATTGCGAAATCATGTAATTTAGTTTATTAAAGTCACATTTTCGAAAGCATCTCGTTTTAGTTTGAGGAACTAAAGGAGAAAGGGTATCAGTACAGGGGAGGCCAATTGTCAATTCCAATGTTGGATGATATTGGTCTTCAGGTACAACAAGTGCGTCAATTCTAGATACCGTAACTTCATGCGGATCTAAAACAAATACTAGATCTAATTGTCTATTTAAAGAATTTCGTATAAAGCTTACTTGCTGTAACGATAATTCCAAAAGGCCATCCACAAAATCATGGGCAGATAAAGGTGCAGCTACAGGTGAGTCAGTGGGAAGAGACCAAGAGATATTAGGGAGATTAAAGTCACCCAAAACAATCAACAATCAGATTTTATAGCAGACAGATGGTGCTCATAAATTATTAAATCAGAGCCAGGAGGAATATAAGAGCAGGTTACAAAAATAGATGAGGATTGAATGGAAACTTTGACACTAACAAATTCTATATCGTTAGGGATATGAATGTTAAGTCTCTCCGATATTAAACTAGAGGTAACGGCAATCAGTACACCACCCCCCCTACGCGGGGAGCGATCGGTCCTGTAGGTGTTAAAGTTCATTGACAAAACTTCAGAGTCAGATATCTCTGGTTTCAGCCAAGTTTCCGTAAAAGCCAAAATATCTTCAGTAAATGCAGAGGAGTCAGCATAAAGCTTTGGTAGCTTTCGTTAGTAAAATTCTATTTATAATTTTGTATGCGCTATTCCACCGCGTTGCTACTTCCAAGATTAAAGATCGGAATTTAGCATACACACAAAATAAAAACTTTGTAAAATCAACTGTAATAATTGTCAAACAGGCCCCAACCAGCAAAATTGTCAATTCTACTAAGTAAATTGCCATTTCACAACAACAAAATACACACAATTAGCAAAGACACAAACCCAAAGCAAAATCAAAATACACGAAACTGTTTTATTAGTTACGTAACTATCTTTGTTGGTCAATTTTACCAAGCAAATTTGTTTGTGTGCACGCAATTGAGCTACTTTTAAAAAACCAACCACTTTTTTGCATTTAATAATACTGTCCTTCAGGGAATAATGCTTTAAAACGTATTGGATAACTAAGTTCAGGGTATGAGCAAAACATGACAAATTGAATTTCTGCAAAATCGTACAAGCCTTTTTCATGCTCTGAGCGTTATCAGTAACAACGGCGACTACCTTCTCCCGAATGTTCCACTCATCAAGTACCTTGTTAATTGAATCTGCAATATTTTGACCCGAATGTTTGGTGTCATTAATCAATGGGCAAGTGGATAAAACCGCTGATCTTAGTTTGTCCATTAATAAAAAATGGCAAGTAACGGTTAAATAATTAGCATTGGCCCTTGATGTCCAACCGTCTGACTTAATTTAATAATATAATTTACACATTTGATAAGATATTGAAGACGTTCCTTGCATTTTTCATATGACGACATTAGGCACACGTTTTTCAAGGCGGTTCAGCTAGGCAATTTGTATTTCGGGTCCAAAATGCTCACCAATTTTTTAAATCCGGTTTCTTCTACAATCCGAAAAGGTTGCATATCTGATACAATTAAGTTCATCACAGCGTTGTCAATTTCAATCTTCCGGGGAGAGTCCTGCTCATAGTGCGAGGGTGTAGTACTCTCGCTTATTTCCGGCTCAAGCAAAGACTGATCTTCGCAGTAAGCATGCTTGCTTCTGAGATGATCCCTTAGGTTTGAGGTGTTGTTGCTGGTCTTATATTGTTTGTTGCACAAAAGAATCTCTTCAAACATCGGAACCTCTCGGTTTCCCTTTTTCTTGACAGTCTACTCGTAACCAAATTAATAGATTATGTTGATTAAATAATTTAGTTGTACTTAACATTTTCTTTGGAAACAGCTAAAAGCTTCTCAATTTTAAATGAAAATAATTTCAAAAGATTCTTTGGATTTTATAAAGAAATATTAGAGTTAAACTATAGAAATAAGCTATACACACAAAAAAAAAAAACTATGTAAAATCAACTATTTAAAAGTGAAAACTGCCCCAACCCATAAAAAATAGAAAATGCCCCAAAAAATAGTAGATTGCCTATAAAATAGTAGATGACCTACAAAATAGTATTTAACCCGAAAAAAATTGTTGTTTTTTTTTAATTATGTTTTTCTTTATTTTTAATTTAATTTGTTATATTAATTTATATGGAAGTTATTTATAGACACTTACATTTCACAGGTACTTAAACTTACAAATCAGGTTTTTTGCCTCCGCTGGGAATCGAACCGGGGCCGCAACCATCGAAGTCAAGCACTAGGCCATAGAAGAATGCTTTTTGTAGAGGAAAATCTATAGACTTGATCTCAACATTTAATACAAAAAAAAAAAAGAAAAATATCATCTGCAAAAGCGGGATTTGAACTCACGACGAGAGTTGTCATAAAATTTATAATCATATTTTTAAAACAACTCAATATATGAAGGAAAAAAATAGTTGTGTTACGATATTAATTGTGGTGTTACTATTTAATACCCCAAAAAATAAAACAACAAAATACACGCAAGCAAATGAAATAGTTTTGCTACGATATTAATTGAGACGTTACTATTAACTTGCCAAATGAATAAAACAACAAAATACATGCAAATTTCGTAAATAGGTGTTCTACTATTTTAATTGTTAAATACTATTCAATAATCCAAAAAATAAAACAACAAAATACATGAAAAATTTAGAAAATAGTGAAATACTTTTTTTCTATGTTAATTTTACATAGTTTTTTTTGTGTGTACAAACGGTACTTGATTTAAAGCAAGAAAGGAAGCCAGCAGAAGTTTATATACCCTTGCAGGTATGCCTACACACAAAAAAATTTGCTTGGTAAAATTGACCAACAACGACTTGTAGTCGACTTCAGTCGATCTTTTGTCAGCTCTATCAAATACGATTTTTCTAAAAATGCGGTATACTTTTGACACTCATTTGGTGGCAAATTGACCCCAAAATTTTGATCCTAGGGGCAGTGACATTTTGAAACACAATTATTAAATTGACACTCAGGATTTTTTTGGGTGTGGTTAAAAAGGCATTTTAGCATATAAAAACAGGTTTATACCCTTTCGACTAGCAAAAAATAACACTCTAAACCTTATTATTGAAAAAAGGACAGATTTCCGGATAGGGGATGTTTGAAATTTTTTCCGGATAAAGCCGTTAAAAAAAGGACAGATCAGTCCGGAAAAAGGATAAAATGGCAGCACTGCTTTGAATATAATAATATTCCTGAGGCAGAACATTAAACAAATTTATAATAATAAAAAAAGGCTTCGATAAGTTTTAAAATACTCTTTTAAATCTTCAATTCGACTGTAATGTGTCAATTACCTCAGCTTCGATTATATTTAAATTGTCATCCTTTTCCTGTGTAGCTAATGCAATATTATTTTCTTGAAACTGCAATAAATATCTCCCTTTTGGACAGTTTTTGAAGATCGCCAACAGGCTCTTAGAAATAAATATATTGTAAATTCCCATTTAATAGTAAATAAAATTGCACGTATACCGGAACTTAAAACACTTCTACCAGGAAAAGTTGAAATGGCATCATCTGTTGTCAGAGCCGCAGGTCTATGAGTCGTCTTCTGGCCACCAAGCTGAATAAAGATTAATTATTTAGGGCCGGTTTCTCGAGTCTCTGTCAAAGTCCCTGATAGCTATCTGTTCGAAAAACTTAAAGACCAGATAAACTGTTCGTAAAAGCAAATCCGCTTTCTCGACTGCTTTAATTTATCTGAACGAGAAACAATTACAGAGTGCTGTTAACGCACAGAATTGTATTGTAAAGCGCAAAAAATGGCGTGCTTTGATTATTTCATCAGCTGTTTGGGTATAATTCAAAGGAAAAGTCAGCTGTGATTTCGTTTCTTCTTCATAGTTGGCTTTGGGAAATCAGCTGTCACTCTATCGAGACGAAAACGCCTAACAGGGACTCCGAGTCCCTGTCAAAGTTATCTCTCACATTGGGGCTCGAGAAAGCCAAAATGCCTTAGCAGGGACTTTATCTGTTCGAGAAATGTTAGCCGGCACTCGAGAAACCGGCCCTTAGTATTTCTACCTTTGTTTGTCATTTTTGTTTATAACTTTTTCGCTTCTCTAGGAAAATAGTTTCTCGCGAAACATTATTCTAAGCCCTAAAGGGGGAATGGCCTCCTTAATTTCTTCACTCGTAATATACCGTAAGCTTGTTTTTGGGCAGCTGAAACCACACAGCCGTTATTTTGGACTTAAGAATCTGGACGTGTCGTTTATATTTTTACATGGAGGGTGTACTTACCTCTTAAATACTCCAATGCTTTTGAAGAACCAGCTCTTCTAATAAAGCTATTATTTTTTGATCGTCTTCCAGATCATCAAAACTTAGCTCGTCCTCACTCATTTAAAAATTATTTTCCGGAGCACTTTCGACACTGTGAACTAACTCTTGACACACTGAATTCAAATGTCACTGATTTATTAAACGCTTAGAATTATTGACGTAAAAGGCAGAGCAGTCTATACGAGGTACACACAAAAAAATTTGCTTGGTAAAATTGACCAACAAAGATAGATACGTAACTATTAAAATAGTTACGTGTACTTTGTTTTTGCTTTGGGTGTGTGTCTTTGCTAATTGTGTGTATTTTCTTGTTGTGAAATGACTATTTACTTAGTAGAATTGACAATTTTGCTGGATGGGGCCTGTTTGACAATTATTACAGTTGATTTTACCAAGTTTTTGTTTTTATGTGTATGACGAGTTTAGTTCGATTAGTGTTGGAGTTGGGGGGTCTTTAATTATGAAAAAATTAAAGTATTGGATAAGGTTTTCCAATATTTACACATTTTCACAATTATATGGCGCTATCTTATTAGTTAGTTTTTATTACACACACAAAAAAAAAACTTGGTAAAATCAACTGTAATAATTGTCTATCAGACCCCAACCAGCATTATAATGCTGTAAAAAATCGTCCGCACCCAAGCATTTAACAAGCGAGAACGCACTGACAAAATGCCAAACGATTAGGCAGCCGACGGGCCTATAATTGTATAGGGGAGAGGTCTGTAGGTTGGTACACCTTTTGTTTTTAATCTGCCATTTCGACATTCACTTATGAAACTTTACGCATTTGGTACTGATCGAAAGGTTAGTCTATTAGCTTAATAAAAAACAAAAAAAAATTTGTTTTTTTTCCTTGGGGAAAACTGAAAAATTATTTTTTTTGAAAAGTCCCAAAAAACGACATTTTGAAAAAGAGGTCTGTAAGTCGGGACACTTTTAAAAGTGAATAATACTTACACAAAAAGTACTCCAAACTATAAGGAACTATTTATTTATGTTAATTTAATCAATTTTAGTACGTCCTAAATCATTTCCCATCCATTTTTTAAGAACTTAGACCAAAGAACAATTAAAATCAAAAGGCTCTTTGAACATTCACTTTTCCCCTAATATCAAAGAAATGTACTAGGCAGAAAGCGACCTCTGTTGGCCTAAGGCCTTTTTGTTTGAAAAACGGGTGTCTCAAATTACACGCTCAAAGTGTCTCAACTTACACAAAATGGGATGTTTCGGACAAAAAATTAATAACTTTTGTTCTGACTGTCACATTAAGCTGATTCTTTTTTAATTAGTTAACAGTTAATATACTAATGCTTTAAGTATCTTACCAAGTCAGTTTAAGGACATTATTATTTTAAATGGAATTTTGAAAAAAGTAGACAAAAACTTTTTTGGTGAAAAATGGTACACGACTCTCACAGCTTTAATCTGGCTAGAGCCTGGCTTATAATGTTTTCCCCAAAAGTTTTGTCACTAAAAAGGACTACAAAAAAAAAATAAAAATTTTTTTAGTGGATAAGTTTTGAGAAAATTGAGTGTCTCAACTTACAGACCGTCTCAACCTACAGACCTCTACCCTAATTGTACCATGCACACGAACATGTTTGCCAAAAAAATTCGACTGTGGATGGCCTGCTTAACCTGAAATGTACATACATGACAATATCGATTTTACTGCAACGTGCTTTTTATGTGTGCACTCAAAAAAATATTTTTTCTTAAATATAGAAAACAAAAATTTTTTCTGTGCTTTAAAAAAATATTCTATAAAGAGGACAAATTTTCTAATCTTCAGAAAAATTTTCTAATCTTCAAAAAAATTTTGAGTTGAACAAGTTTTGTAGAAAATATTTTCTGAAATACAGAAAAATAATTTTTTTTCAATTATAAGGTTTATTTTTCTAATCTTCCTTTCTTTTTTTGAGGGTTAAAATTGCCATTGATTTTAGAAAAAAAAGACTGAACTTTTCTAAAACTAAAAAAAAATTGCCATTAAAATTATAAATATTTCTACATAATAGAAATATTTTTTTTCTGATAACAGAAAAAATGTTTGAAGATTTTTCTAACATTTAGAAAAAAATGTGTGATATTAAGAAATATTTTTCTAGAAAATAAAAAATTTAAGCATATTTGATCGATTTCCCTTCTTATACACTTTTTAGAACAATTTTTTTTAGCCTAAGAAAAAATCGCTATTAATTGAAGAAATTTTCCTGGATTGGTAGCCTAGGGGTCTAACGTGTGCGTGCATGCATATGTTATTTAAGCTTGCGGCTGCAAGAGTGAGTTCAAACCCACGTCGAGACGAAAAACTCATGGTGTCTTTTTGTTTTTTTTTTTAACATTAATAGTTACATATTAATAAAAAAAATGTATTGCATTATTTTTTAGCTCATGAATAATTATATTTTGATAAAAATGATGCTTAAGTTTTTCAAACTTGAAACATTCAATTACTGTTACTATTGAACCATAATAAATATATAAATATTAATATTAATCAATAACACTATGCAGCATCAAAAATTAACCTCGATGAATGCTATATTTTTGGATTCGTTACAAATTCCCAAGTTAAACTGCGTTTTCCAAAGAGTTCCCCGGCGCAAGGATTCTTAGCAAAAGGACCTCAAAGTTCGAAAAATGCTGAAATTGACCAACTTTGCGGAGTTCTCAGAGGCAAATGGATGCATGGCTTGGTTCGAAGTTAAAGTTTTTTAAAAGATACACCCTTTATCTTTCAAGCCCCATACATAAAATAATTTTAGGATTTTTTTTAAGGCAGAAATAAATTCCAAAAAACATAGTCAAAAAACTGAAAAACATACAGCTGCGGTCAAAATAGTAGCAGTGTTGCCGCCTTGTGTTTTTAAAAGTTTAATGTTGTAATTTTTTCTTAGCCAATTAGTCTAATACTAAAATTATAATCAATACAATATTTCCAGGAAAAGATCAATTACAACAACAAACTTTTAAATACACAGGGCGGCAACACTACTACCATTTTGACCGCAGCTGTATACTTTTATGTTTTTTGACTATGCTTTCTAAAATTTGTTCCTGCCTTAAAAAAAATCTTAAAAATTTTTTAAGTATGGGGTTTAAAAGATAAAGGGTGTATCTTTTAAAAAACTTTAACATCGAACCAAGCCATGCATCCATTTGCCTCTGAGAGCTCCGCAAAGTTGGCCAATTTCAGCATTTTTCGAACTTTGAGGTCCTTTTGCTAAGAATCCTTGCGTCGGGGAACTTTTTGGAAAACGCAGTTTAACTTGGGAATTCGTAACGAATCCAAAAATATAGCATCCATCGAGGTAAATTTAAAAAGCACTAAAAATGCTGCACAGTGTAATTATTTAAAAGCAAAATTAAATGAACAACTAAAAGGAATAACCAGAAGAGAGCCAGATCAATTTGAGTAAAAATAGGAGAACAAAATGTGAATAGACTTTGTACAGCGCCTCACGTGATGCTTCCGTGGCGCAGCTAGTAGAGTGCTTGACTGCAAACTGTGAGGAGCCGTGCGGTTAGCGGTTCGATTCCCGCGTGCGGCGACCAAGATGTTTTTCTCAAAATAGTAAGTTATTGAGTTTTTATATTTTTAATTTGTTATTTGTACACTCATTTCAGTTATTATTACAGTTCCAATTTGAAACCACCCATGTGCTTAATTAAAGGAAATTCAAATAAGGTGACAAACAAGAACGAAAAAAAAACAACACAACAGCCGTGGCGTCACAGAAGCTACCGGGTATAATTCCGAAGCCCGAAAATAGATTTTTGCAGGGACCGTAAATAACAGTTATTTGTGATTTTTATTTTAAAAAGACTACTGTGATATTTGGTTTTAAACGTCAAAAATAGCGTTCTTTTTACTCTTGTCCACAAAGTATATGCATTTCAACAAATCTGGAAAGCAAATTAACTGTTATTTGTTCATGTCTATAAAGTGCATAAAAACCAGTTAAATTGTTGATTAAAACTTGTACAAATCTCAATAGGCCTTTTAAAATAAAAATCACAAATAACTGTTATTTACGGTCCCTGGATTTTTGTATTTTCTGAATTTGAGAATTTTTTTTTTGGTATTTAAAAAATATATATAATATTTAAAAAAAACCATATTTCAATTTTTTAGAAAACCTTTATTTCTAAATTCCAAGAAATAATTTTTTACTTTCTAGCAAAAAATTTCTGAATTGCAGTCTATTTTTTTTGATTTAAAAAAAAAACGCCCTTGATTTTAAAAACTTACTTTCTTTAATATAGACAAAATCGCCAGTAAAGCAAATTCATAGACGATTTTCTAAAACCAAGGGCGATTTCAGTCGATTTTTTTTTTGGTTGTGTGTAATAGAGACCCGCACGATACAATGCCGATTCCGATTCCACGAGTAAAAGTAGTCAAGTTGGTAATGCCACGATTATTTTTTGGAATCATGTAATCGTGTCAAAAAGAAAGAAGCATCGCTAAATTTGACATTTCAAAATAAATTTTGATGAAATTTCCTCTTCTTCTAAAGAATTGGCGGGTACATTTTTCTTACAGTTCGTGAATAGAAAAGCCATATTTAAAGTCAACAAATCCATACGTGTTATGGATATGGTCCGTTAATGGTTCTTCTTCTTCCAAAGAATTCGCGGTCTCATTTTGGTCAAAATATCGTGTATATCCGGTTCCAAGACGGTAAAACATAAAAAAAACCCTCTTATTCTTAAGAATTTGCGGTCCCATATTGTAAAAACATAATCTATGGTCTTAGGTGGATTAGACTTACAATTGTGATATCTTGTTCTAAATTGGTTCCTCTCTGACAAGAATTTTGGTTGATTTTCATTAAAATATGGGCACTTCCTCCAAAAGATCCACCAAGCCAAAAACCTTGAAACTTGAATAAAACAGATTTTCACATAATTTTGCCCCGTTATTAGTTTCTAAATAGTTTGATCCTGAGCTTAACTAAAAATTTGGAGTATAGTTTGATTATATTTATGACAAACGCCACCAATATACACAAAAATCAGTTTTAGGCTATTTTTTTGTTATTTTTTTGACCTGTATTCAGTTGTTAATTTATCCATTAGGATTGCTAATATGTGACATTATTTTGTACTGAATGCTTCATTTACATGTTAAACTATTGAGTTAAAAGCAAGACATCCGGCAATTGAGGGATAGAGGTAAAGAAATCCACTTTACAAAACAGTCGGAAAAAATGTCCCGAGCGACATGTCCCGAGCGACATGTCCCGAGTGAATGTGTTTCAAACTGCATGTCTTAAAAACTAAAAATGGTAAAAAATCAAGATTTTTACACAAAATAGGGCTTGGGAAGAGTGTAAAGAAAACCCCATTATTAAAATTAAAATCCATTTTTTCAAATATTTTTTCAAACTTTAAAGGTGTGCAAACGTCCCGAGCGACAATTACTGTGTTTATACGATGCCGAATTCACGCTATCATTTCACGCTTTCGGCCGATTCGTGCTTGTATAAACGCCATTTCGTGAATTCGGCTACACACGAAAGTTGACTATGATTTCAGCCCAAAAGCGTGATTTGATGATATGCAATCTGGTAACTCTGTAAAAAATGATTGACGTTGCCAGATCGCTAGAAATTGAAGGCCTTTTATAGGCCATTTCTCTAATCAGTGGTATTAAAAATTATATATTTTTACCGGTCCGGCATCCCTATCAGCTGAGAGTGAATAAAAGCATGAATTCTCGGCTGTCGTATAAACAGGGGCAATTTCTATATCGCGCTTTCAAGAAATCGTGATTGCTATCGTATAAACATAGTAAATATGGAAGTGCCCATATGTTAATATAGACGAATGTATATAAGCATATCAGCATACTTGGTTTTCGATTTTAACGGGTGGTATTTGTGCAAAAATAGCAACATTAAATGTTTTGATAGATATCTTCGAGAGTCTATACTCAATTGTATTGAAATCGGTGTCAAAATTTGCTAAGATGCCCTTCTACCGAATTGCATTTAAGTTTGCGTCATAATAAGCATCAATCAAAGCTTAGGGGCCATTAAGCTATTCACAACCAATTTGATGCCGTGAACAGGCTTAAAAAAATACAAGGAAAAATGTGTAGGCCTGATCCAAAAACACTGTTGAGCAGTGTAATTTATAGCAACCTTGGAACTTTATTGGAATCTATAGTACATTTTTAATTAATATTAGTTTTTATTTAGGAAATGCAGAGCATATTCTGAGACTACTCTGCAAACATTGATGTGTTCGTTCGCAGAACAGCTTACATTTTGGCCCACACATAGATATATAGCAACCTGTTGTCATGTCCTGCTTTTCGCGTGGGTTCATTACCGTTTACTATCGTGACCGATCATGCAAGCCTGCAATGGCTCATGACGCTCAGGATTTAAACGGAAGACTGGCGCGGTGGTCATTAGCATTACAGGCTTGACTTTGACATCGAGCACCGGAAAGGGAAAGACAACATCGTGGCGGACATGTTATCCCGACCGGATGAAGCCGCCGAAGTAGAGTTATTAGACTTTGAGACAACGGAGTTTGAGATTCCTGAATACCTGAAAATCAGGGAACGAAAATAACTGTTATTTTTGTTTTTTTAAACAAAAAAATCAACGACAAGGAAGACTCATAAAAAAAAAAAACTATACCACTGTCATTATAAAACATTGTATTATACATATTCGCAATGATTTTTATTTTTTCAATTTTTATTTAAAACTCAAAAAATAATCGTTAAAAAATAAAAATAAAACTTATTCTCTGAGTTTTATTTTTTCGATCAAAAATAAAACTCAAAATCGTTTAGTGGCGGCTGTGTAGGCGATAAAAATGTTTTAAAAAATAAGGTAAGGTATTTGATCTATTGGATTTATTTAAAGATTTTTACCAACTGAAAATAACCACCATAAGTATGATTAATTAATTAATTTACGTCGCGCAAAGGAGAAATCCAAGTTTTAATTCATTATGCGCGGATCCACGGAATGTGATATGGGTTATAGAACACCCCCCACTCGAGTGAAAAATAAAAGGAAAATTGTTTTGATATCACACCCTACAACAAAATCCTAGATCCGCCACTGCACTACATATCCGAACCACTGTACATAAGTGAGTACATTTGGTAAGAAAATCCATTGTATATACTGGCTCAGTGATAAGTATCAGCTCCACAACAACAGAGGTTAACTTCAAGCTGAGGGTAAAACCTTTTTTCAGATTATAAAGCTTTGTCTATATTTTGCAGCATTTGTAACGAAAAATTACAGGGATCGCAAGTAAGAATTACTTTTTTAAAAAAATTGACAAATAAGTCTTATTTTTCAATTTTTATTATAAATGTTGACAAATTATCTATGATTTTGATACACTCCGGGTTGTTTAGAAAATCCTTTACACATAACTGCAGGGTATGGGCAGCGCATTTAACAGATGTGATAGAAAATAATTTTACACACAAAAAAATTTGCTTGGTAAAATTGACCAACAAAGATAGTTACGTAACTATTAAAATAGTTACGTGTACTTTGTTTTTGCTTTGGGTTTGTGTCTTTGCTAATTGTGTGTATTTTGTTGTTGTGAAATGACTATTTACTTAGTAGAATTGACAATTTTGCTGGTTGGGGCCTGTTTGACAATTATTACAGTCATGCGCGGATCCACGGGGGGTAATATGGGTGATATATCACCCCCCACTCGGGTGAAAAATTAAAGGAATTTTGGTATTCAAAAAATATGCAACAAAAATTTGTTTTGATATCACCCCCCACAACAAAATCCTGGATCCGCCACTGATTACAGTTGATTTTACCAAGTTTTTTTTTTGTGTGTAGGTTTTTAATTAGATCGTCGTCATCGTCATTAAATTCATTATCATCCATGTTAAATGCAGGGTCCTCGTTTAAAAGAGACACAGCTTTAATCATATTCCTGCCATTATCGGTGGTTATGCTGTATATCTGATTCTTTGAAATATTAAACTCATTTAAAATATCTTCGATTTCCGAGCATAGATTGCTACCTGAATGTCTTTGGTGCAGTTCGACAAGTCCGAGAGTTTTTACGCAAATCCGGTTATTATGATACATCTGGGCGTTGATTCCAAAAATTCCACGGTTACATATTTTTAAATAACAACTTTATAGAGTCTTTTATCTCATTATACTTCCTGGCAATTAACGTCGTTATGTTTCTTGATGAAACAGGGCTCATATTGAGACCATCGAAGATTTGCCCGGTTAAAGTGGTAAAAGCTTCTTAATCCAACACCGAAAACGGCATTTTTTCGGATGTTACCAAGTCTATACAAGCCTCCGTGACTTCACTTTTAGTCATGCTGACAGAAAACTTGATTTTCGAGTCTTTCTATAATGGTTTTTCTATCGTGCAACACTTTATCGAAAACGTTTTTGTGGTGGTCCGAAAGATGACGCTTTAAATTCGATAAGGAACCTGCAAAACTCTTTTTGCATATTTTACAAATTGATTGATTTTTTATTGCATCAAAATCGTAATAGTTTCGCGGTAAGTTATAGGCTTTACGTCCCATATTAATATTCAAAATTATTTTTTTGGGAGCAGATGCTTATACTAGACTCTATGAATATAAACGAACACATTATAAAAATTTTGACGTCTAAGCGGAGACATACAAGACGAATTTTCTTTTATGAATAAATTATAAAAAATTGTAAAAGGAGTTAAACTTCTGTTATTATACATATTCATTTTTCCTTAAGTTGTGTATGGAATTATGCAGCAAAACTCTTCTTCTGAGCGAACTTTAAAAAATCTTTAAAAAGACAGTGCCATCAAAAAAAAGTTAGTGGTATTTTCGTGATTTAGGGCTCCAGGACTAACATAATTTGCAATCAATTGCTGTGGAGCACTCCAAGAATATTATTTTGTAATCTCGTGATATTAATGTGGCCTAAATATTCAGTTTGTTTTTTGTTCATGCATATATCTCCTTAAAGTTAAAAAATGAGTATTAATATTTATATAACAATGAAAAGGTAATAAAATAAGCTTTATTTCTGCATTTTTATATTATTTATTTTTTTAGTTACAAAGCTTTTATTTACGTTTAAAGATAAAAAAACATGAAAGAAAGCTACCTTCGGCCAGCCGAAGCTTATATACCCTTGTAGATAAAGTAATGCTTACTCGGTGCAGTTCCAGGAATTCCAATTTTGTTTTTAATTAGTCAAGAATCCAAACGCCTACTTCCTACAAAGTTACAATGAATTTTCTTATATTTGTTTGAATTTTCCTATTGGAGCCTTAAGATATAGTGGTCCGATCCGGCTCGCTCCGACATATGTACTACCTGCAATAGAAAGAAGACTTTCGGGAAAGTTTCATCGCGATAGCTTTAAAACTGAGAGACTAGTTCGCATAGAAACGGACAGACGGACAGATGGACAGATGGACAGACGGACAGACGGACATGGCTGAGTCTATCTAGTCTATCTAGGCTATTGGTGCTGATCAAGAATATATATACTTTATGTGGTCGGAAATGTCTCCTTCACTGCGTTGCAAACATCTAACTGAAATTATAATACCCTCTACAAGGGTATATACCCTTGCAGATCATTCTATTAATTTACAAATCGCAAAAATGTTAAATTTCCTTTTATTTCACATTAATTTTTCGATCGTTTCTATGGCAGCTATACGATATAGTAGTTCGATCTTTTTAAAATTAAAATCAAAATTTGGAAATATTTAAAAATAGTCATATCCCAGAGTAGAAGAGAATGTAATAAAAATCAACAAAGATATATATATTAGATTCGTTCAAAAGTATGTAACAGCTAGAAGGAAGCGTTTCCGACCCCATAAAGTATATATATTCTTGATCAGGGGCACTAGCCGAGTCGATCCAGCCATGTCCGTCTGTCCGTCTGTATGAACGCTGAGATCTCAGAAACTACAAAAGCTTGAAGGTTGAGATTTCCCACACATATTCTTTGGCTTCCTACGCAGCGCAAGTTTATTTTGGCCGAGCGCCACGCCCCCTCTAACGCCCACTAAGGATTTTAAAATGGGTCCTGCGCCCACATCTTTAAAGATTTCCGAGAAGTATGAATGTAATTTTGTTGTGTATATTTATACCTATCGAAATGTAGAAGACATTTTTCAAATCGGACCATTCATTAAAAAGTTATACGCAATCAAAATTTATATATCTATCTCCCTCGCACTCCCTTTACCTGAGTTACGATTATTAGTCGGGACACCAACCCGAGTACAGCGTTCGCACTCCCTTTAGCTGTGTGACGGGTATTAGATAGTCGGGACACCAACCCGACTATAGCGATTTTTTAAATATTTAATTCGAAATTCAGAAATATATAAAAAATAATATTCCCAAGAGAAAAGGTAATATTTGAGAAAACACCGAAGCTAGAATTTTTTCAACGTTTTTTTTCCGATCCTTCCGATGGGAGCTATAAGATATAGTTGTCCGATCCGGTCGGTTCCGACATATGTACTACCTGCAATAGAAAGAAGACTTTTGGGCAGAGCTCGCAAATAACTCTCAACCGTTTTTTGTTTTGCGGTCTGCACTCTATCACAATCGAAAAAGACGATGCTACTTTGCTCTCGCTCTGAAAAGAACTTTTCGTTTCTCTTTGTTTTGGTTTTCGGTCAACCGTTCTCAGTTGCGTCGTTCATGTTATGCTCACTCAACAAGAACTTAGAGAGACCGATTCATCTGAACGCTCGCTCATTGAGGGTCAGCAAAAGAGCGAAAAAACGAAAAACTCATCGTAAACGGTCTTTTGTCTTTAGTGACTTTTTATTAACGCTTAGAAACAACTTTTACATTGTTGGAGGAGAACGCCTCCGCTGACTATTATTTCTATCACATTGTAAATAGTTTATTTGATTAAATCCGAAATCTTATTATTTTGTATATCGATACATCGATACCCTGGAAGGCACGCGATCTGGCAACACCAGACTCGCTCCTTTCTCTTTCCTTTTGATACTGCCATTCTGGTCGGAAATTTCCATGCCCACAAGTTTGGAGATTTTCACTGCCTAATGAACGAGCGAATGCGACGAACGCAAAAAAAAACTCAGCAACCAAGCCCAACTTAACAAGTGTTTTTTATTTAATCGAGAATTAAGCCTACCAGCAGGCATACGACTGCAATTCATCTGGACTACCGGAGCTCCAAAAGGCTGCAATTCATCTGGCCGAGAAAGCGGCCAACATATTGGCGACCGTGACAGGACGGACTCTTGCCATTAGATGAGTCTTCGTCCAATTGCAACCATTTTGGATTCGTGTGTCTAATTATTTTGTTCAGTTATCACAGACCAAGCTTGAGAAGCCCCACATACAGCGGCGGTCTCTGCTCAACGTACCCTGCAGCAACAACAAGATTGAGTTTGGACTACGGTATCGCATACGGTATCACATAACCTCAACTCGCAAGACACCGCGTGCCACCAAATTGCTCTCCACATACAGTTTTACAGTCATTGAGGAAAACCGCAAGTATACGCACACAGTGCAAATAAATATACATACACACCAACTTGCCCTGTTTTCTTGGTCAATACTTAAACCTTATGGACAGCTAGGTTATCGTAGGGAACAGCTAATATATTTACGCAGATCACATACTTGGTTGTTTACACCTACATAACTAGCCGTAGTGTTTTTGCGCTGGTTTTGCTACACTTAAGTTCTGCCCAAAATGCATGACGAAGATTCAAAAAACTTGCTCAAGCTAAACAGTCTCAAGGCTCAGCGAGAAACGTTCGAGAAACATATCCGCAATCTAAACCAAAGGGTTATGTCCACAGGAGACACCGAAGATGCTGATACGCTGAACTGCAGACTCCAAATCCTCGAATCACATTATCGCCAGTTGACTCAAGTTCAAACACAAATTGAATCTCTGCACAGCTCTGACGACGAGCGCGGTCGGTTGGAAGAGGATTTTATTGCAGTTAAGGTGAAAATCATGTCTCTTATTCCAAAAAATCGGTTAATGTGTTCAGCAAACGGCCCCGAGGCAAGTTGTTTGAACTCAACATTCGCTCCAGCATCAGGTCACAGTCAACGACTTCCGAAACTACAACTTCCTAGCTTCGGTGGGAATTATTCGGCATTCAAACGGTTCTATTCATCTTACAAGAACTTGATTCACAACGATCAGCAAATTGCGACCATCGATAAATTCAATTACCTTTTAAATTGTTTATCAGGCCCTGCCTTAGAAGTTGTACAATCATTTCAGATCACAGAGAAGAATTACGAGCTAGCCTTGGCAAGACTTGAGGCACGGTACGACAACGATGTCCTTATCTTCCTGGATTGCATTTCAAGTCTCTTCAATTTGCCATCGGTGAAGCAACCCGATGCAAGAGCTATACAAAAACTTATCGACAACGCATCTGCTATACGTGGCTCACTGTGCTCTTTAGGATCAGCTGAGGAAATCATGAATTGCATCATAATTCACATTATTCTTACGAAGGTTGACTCCGACACCAAAAGCAAGTATGACGAAAAGCAGTGTCTCGACAAGCTCTCAACCTGGGAGGATTTCTGTAACATCCTCACTCGGCGCTGCCAGTTCCTTGAAAGCCAAGCAACAGGTCAACTGGTCCAGCCCAAAGCGCTCCATCCTGGGAAGCGATCTTTATCCAAAACCTTCATCAGTACAACCTCCGAATGTTTACATTGCCAATCAGCTGCACACTACGTCGGCAGCTGCAAGTCTTTTGCGGAACTTCCGTTGCCGCAACGGTTCGAAATTGTCAAACGCTCGAATGCATGCCTTAATTGTCTTCGTAAGACACACAGGGTTAAGGAATGTCCATCTCGATCACGATGCAGGGTGTGTCGCGCGATGCATCACACCTTATTACACAAATTCGAAGCCACTACAGAACCTTCGGTAACATTCGATCAGCCAACTACGTCTGGCTTAAGTCATTCACACACAACATCGCTCCTCACACGCATGGCCAAGAAAGGAATCCTTCCGACGGCACTTGTTCACGTATACGACAAATCGGGTCAACCCCACGTCTTGCGCGCGCTTCTGGATTCATGCTCAGAGGTCAGCTTCATCACTGAGGAGACAGCAAAGCGACTAAACCTGGACAAACAACGGGTCACACAAGAAGTTAGCGGAATTTCTGGATCCAGTCAAGGTATTAAGTTCAACGCCTTTGCCACTCTTCGAGCCCGGTGCTCAGATTTTCGTTGGTCATCCAACTTTGCAATCATTAAGAAGATTTGTGCTCGCCAACCGCAGGAATCGTTTGACACTTCAAAATGGGAAATTCCTGATGCGTTGCAGTTAGCCGATCCGTTCTTCAACGAGTCACATAAAATCCACATTCTCATCAACACAGAGGGATTTTTTGATGCGATACGAGAAGGAAAGCAAAGCCTCGGCGACAACATGCCATATCTAATTAATACTGCATACGGTTGGATAGTCGGTGGCAACCTAGGACCCGCAATCCGGAATCCTCTGCAGAAATGTTTCTTTGCCCAATCGGACTTGGACCTCGACACCATTGTTAAGAAATTCTGGCAGATTGAAGGCTGTGAATTTCCTATTCCCAAATACACGTCGGAAGAAAGTCTTTGTGAAGCACATTTTTGTAAAAACACGACACTGCAGACAGATGGAAGAGTCAAGGTTCGACTTCCTTTCAAGGACTCTCCAGAATGCTTGGGAGACTCATACGAAACTGCAGTAAAGCGATTCAAATCATTAGAACGCAGACTTGATCGCGACGATCAATTAAAACACGCATATGTGGAATTCCTCAACGAGTATATCAACCTCGGGCACATGGCCCCCATAGAGAATGCGAATACCAAGAATTCGCATTTTTATATACCGCATCACTGCGTCATTAAGCCCGAAAGCCTTACAACGAAACTTAGGGTCGTATTCGACGCGTCAGCTAAGACGACCTCAGGGAAATCATTGAACGATCTTCTAATGATTGGCCCAACAATTCAGCAAGATCTTATATTAACCTTCTTATCATTCCGTCTTCATAGGTACGCACTCACAGGCGACATCGAAAAAATGTATCGCCAGTTCCTTTTTGACGAAAAAGACAGATGCTACCAAAGAATTCTCTGGAGACCAGAATCCTCAGGAGAAATACAAACATACGAGCTGAGAACCGTAACCTATGGCATGTCAGCAGCGCCTTTCTTGGCTATAAGAGGGCTAAGGCACATCGCGGATCTACATGAGGACAAGTATCCCCTTGGAGCTGCGACGGTGCGAAAAGATCTTTATGTTGATGATTTGTTAACAGGAGCAGACCAGATCATTGAGCTCCAACAGATCAAGGACGAAACTGTCAACATCTTAGCTCGGGCTGGTCTTCATCTTACAAAGTTCAGCAGCAACTGTAAAGAAATTACTAAAACTTCGGAAAACGAGGTGTTTATTGCGCTCAATGACCAGGATATAACCAAAACACTTGGGATGGCTTGGAAGCCAAACACCGACGTCTTTACTTTCAAATATCCTTGCATCCATCACGAGCCATTCACCAAACGAACAATTCTATCAGTTGTTGCCCGCATGTTTGACTTGCTGGGATTCATCAGCCCAGTGATCGTGCGATGCAAGATTCTCATCCAAGATATCTCTTTAAAAGGACTCGAATGGGATGAACCAGTCGACGGGCAACTGAAGGAGAGATGGATAAACCTATTAGAGGATTTAAAGGACTTACCGAAAATCCAAATCCCAAGATTTGTACACACATCCAAATCGCATCGCAGTGAAATACACGGTTTCGCTGATGCGTCCGAGAGAGCTTACGGATGTTGTATTTATGTCCTTGCTAAGCTCCCTGACAAAATCGAAGTAAATCTGCTCATCGCAAAATCAAAGGTAGCTCCCACAAAGGTACAATCTCTGCCCAAGCTCGAACTTTGCGCAGCGTTACTGTTAAATAGGACGTGGCGTAAAATTGCAGATAATCTCATAAAACACATTGACAAGGTAACGTTTTGGAGCGACTCCAAAATTGTGCTACAGTGGCTCACAATGCATGCATCAAATCTGAACTGCTTCGTAGCGAACCGCGTATCCGAACTCCAGGAGCACACTAGCCAGGCGACTTGGAGGCACGTCCCATCAGCAAAAAATCCTGCGGACATCGTATCGCGTGGCTGCCGTGCAGTCGACTTACTTAGCACCATGTGGCTAACAGGTCCTTCATTCTTACGTCAACCAGAGACTGAGTGGCCACAATTAGCAGAGCCGCTTCCACCACCGATCGAATTACGAACAAGGGCAATCCTTTTGTGTAGCAAAGCAGACAGCGCAAACTCAGAATCTACTTTGAATTCAATCATAAACAATTCGTCATCTTATCTACGTATTATTCATATAATATCATATCTGTTTCGGTGCGTGAACCGTAATAAACCTGACACAATGATAAGATCGACAACAGCAGACAGCCTTCGCATCACAGCAGCTGAATTGTCAGACACTTTCTGGAGAATTGTCTGTCTGATACAGAAAGAGAACTACAAGCATGAGATGGCGTCGCTGGCAAACAACAAGTCCTTGTCACCCAGCCTCCAGCGATTGGCTCCATTTCTACATAATTTTTCCATAGACAAAACTGAAGTATGTGTGATGAGAGTAGGTGGCCGCTTAGAAAACGCCGATATTCCATTCAACGCAAAGCATCAGGCTCTATTACCCCAAACCCATAGATTTACACAGCTGTATGTAGAATACCTTCATCACAGCAACCTTCATGCTGGCCCAAAAATCGTTTTGTCTCTTCTACGAGAACGGATTTGGGTAATTAATGCCAGACAATTGATAAGGAAGGTCGTCAGAAACTGCACACGATGTTTTCATTTCAAACCTCGTCTTATGACGCAATTGATGGGGAGTCTACCAGCAGACCGCCTGCGAGCTGAAAGACCGTTTTTGGTCGCAGGAGTCGACTTCTGTGGACCCTTTCTAACGTCATACAAACTGCGTGGCAAGCAGCCGTATAAGACATACGCAGCCATTTTTGTATGTTTCGCCTCGAGGGCCATTCACATTGAGTTGGTGTCCGAATTATCGACAAATGCTTTCCTGCTTTGCATCCGAAGATTCATCGCGCGTCGTGGTGTTCCTCTGCGAATGGTTTGCGATAACGCCACAAACTTTGTCGGCGCCGCCAAAAAACTCGACGAATTCAAAACAAAAATGCTTAGCTCAGACATTATCGACATAGTTAAGACTTACAGTACAATCAAAGGTTTTCAATTCTCTTTTATACCCCCCAGGGCACCCCACTTTGGCGGCCTCTGGGAGGCCGCCGTTAAATCGGCAAAGACATTGGTGCTAAAGAACATCGCGAATGCATACTTAACATTCGAGGAACTGCAAACAGTGTTTCTGGATGTGGAAGCCATTCTGAATTCAAGACCAATAGCACCAGCTTCCGATGACCCAAATGACTTTAACGCGTTAACTCCGGCCCATTTGCTAATTGGAACCGAGTTAACCTCAGCACCCGAGTCGTCGCTGCACCATTCTTCGGATGCTCCAGGAAAAGAAATGCGCTACCTGGACAGATGGCAGCGTGTGACCTACCTCAAACAACAGTTTTGGTCAATTTGGCACCGGGACTACATCCACAATCTTCAACAACGCGGCAAGTGGAACCGAGAAGAACCAAATCTGACGATCGGGCAATTAGTCATCGTTCACGAGGATAACACCCCAGCGCAGTATTGGCCGTTGGCAAGGATAGTGTCCGTTACTGCTGGAAACGATGGAAAGGTTCGAGTTGCCGAAGTCAGCACCGGCAAGAGAGTTTTTACGAGACCTATACATAAGCTCGCGCCTCTTCCTAATTAATTTGAAACTGACGCATTTCAACGCGGGGAGGATGTTGGAGGAGAACGCCTCCGCTGACTATTATTTCTATCACATTGTAAATAGTTTATTTGATTAAATCCGAAATCTTATTATTTTGTATATCGATACATCGATACCCTGGAAGGCACGCGATCTGGCAACACCAGACTTGCTCCTTTCTCTTTCCTTTTGATACTGCCATTCTGGTCGGAAATTTCCATGCCCACAAGTTTGGAGATTTTCACTGCCTAATGAACGAGCGAATGCGACGAACGCAAAATAAACTCAGCAACCAAGCCCAACTTAACAAGTGTTTTTTATTTAATCGAGAATTAAGCCTACCAGCAGGCATACGACTGCAATTCATCTGGACTACCGGAGCTCCAAAAGGCTGCAATTCATCTGGCCGAGAAAGCGGCCAACAAACATGTTTATTAGATTTAGACATTATATTTATTGCTTATTCATTATTAAGCTTTACAACTAGTAGCGAATTTAAAGTTTCTGCACTTAAAGAGCTTCGTCGCTCGCTTAAAATGTAATGAAGCGCTGAAAAGGCCCTCTCAACAGACACCTGAGTCGTCGGTGTAGCCAGTACAACGTGCGCGAGCGAATTCAGGTGTGGCGACTGCAGCTTTAAATCGGTGAAAAACTGCAAAATGTTAGCTTTTATTGGCAAACGTCCATACATAAGGTCGAAATTGTCTATGTCAGCATATATGCTAAATCTATAGATTTGGACCAGTTTTTTTGATGCAGGCTCTTCCTTAGTTTTGGAGATTGCCTGTACGTCATCCAAATAGGCGGAAAACAGAGACACTTCTTTGTCAGCACATTTATCACCGTCGGATGTCAGTTCCATTTTCTGGTCTTGGATATCAACCTCGTATGATGGCGCAATTTGTGTTGGGGAATGGACCTTAAATGAAAAATAAATTAGTACATATTTTTTGCAATATTAGTTTAGTACAAGTGTGAGTTTTTGACATGGACAATATACTTTGTTAAAACCAAAGCATGCAAATAACTGTTAACCGTTTTTTTCCTTACGCTCTACTCCCGAGAACAACCGAAAAATAGCATGCCCCTCGTTCTCTCTCTGCGCAGCACACTTCGTTTCCTTGCGTTTTGGTTTTCGGTTGAGCCTTTTACGTTGAGCTGTTCGTGAGACGCTCTGTTACGAACCTCACCTCGTTCAATGAGAGTTACGAATGTCGCTCGCACAGGGAGACTTATTAAAAGACCGATTGACTGAAAAAGTCATCGCAAAAAGTCTTTTCACTAATACAACTATACAATGTATTCCCTTTGAAAGTACGTGCGAGTGAAAGGGAGAGCAATATCGCCCAAGCACGTTAACGTTAACACATGCGCAAAAGACTTTTTGAAACGTCGTTCAGGAGCAATCAGTCTGTAAGCGAGCCGAGCAAAAGAAAGCCGAAAAAACTGCTCGTCGCCTGAGTGCGAGCAAAATTTCTGTACGAACAATTCAAACGGTTGCTCTCTGATTGTTTGCTCAAAGTCTCAGAGAAAAACAGTTATTTGGGGACCGCACGAATCGGTCAACAGTTATTTGCGAGCTATGGTTAAAACATTTAATAGCAATTAACATCAATAAAACAGGACCTAAACTTCAAACACACGTAGCCTTACTTGCTTTAGCTCGAATAAACGGTAGCTATTTTTTATAGATTTAACTTTGCTAGGCATTTTTGCTGCCCATTTAAGATGCAATTAACGCGTGGATCCATGTAGATTGCAGCTAACATCGCTTTATTTTCAAGTAACTTACTTTGTCGAATTTTGATCTGTCCTAGTAATTTTTTTTAATATAATTTTGGCTGTTCTCGCACTTTAGTTTAAGCTCCATTCATAGCATAAAGAATTCGCTATATACTAATTTTTCATTCTGCAACTTTAAGGTCGCTTCGTACGTGTCCTTGAACGCATCAATGTACAGTGGCTCACAGCTTATTTCAACCAGTCTACACCAAAAACTTTAACAGCCCATAAAAACTAAACAAAACATGTTATCAAAATAATTTGAACGCAGAATACATCTATGAGGATACACATTAGTGTATAATAATTTTATGATTTTTTAAATATTTTACAAATATTTTTTATGAATTAATTACAAAAAAAGCCCAAAAAAAAGGCCACAGCTTATTTCAACCAGTTAACAAAAAAATCGAATAAATTAACATAGTGGCCAAAACCTATTTTTTTTTAATTTGGCATGACTACCCTTTTGTTTACCAACAATTTAAAGTTAACTTTATATGGAAACAATGCCTTTTGTTGTTGTTGCCAAGTAAAAACTACTCCCGACCCTTGGGAAGGACTTTTGGCATAGTTTCGTCTAAAAATATTGTGTTTTCTAACATTTTTTCGTTAAGTGGACTTCCAATATTGTTTTGTGGTAATGTTAAGACACATTTAATTCATAATCATTAGCTTTCGACAGCTCTGGATGAGCTGAATCTGCGAAAAAATATGCACTTCCCATGGGTAATTTCTTTAGTTAAATCAAAAATTAATTTATATTTCAAAATCCTTTCAGTTTTTAATTCATTTATCCTTTTGAATGTGAAGATGAACTCAAATCTTAATCGCGGAGTAAAAAAAAAAAATTATGGAAGGACCTGTTTGACACTTATAGGCCCAAAACAATTAGCGTTCGCCGTTAGACTTTAAAATAGCAATTTGACTTTCCAATTTAGGCTCGTCATTGGGATTTTCTCCGCTTAGATATATTTTTCCGACTCAAATGTATCAAAATTCAAGTATTTCTTTCAAATACATTTTTTCAAACATACTAAGGACACTATTAAGCAGTGTTGGGACATACCTAGATACTTTTACCTAGGTACGTACCTAGGTACAATTTAGTGGTACCTTTTACCTTACCTAGGTATACAAATAATTGAGTACCTTTTACCTTACCTAGGTATTTATTTTTATATACCTTTGGAATTATTAAGGTACTTACATAGGTATTAAACATTGCTCTGATTTAAAATAGCCAAATCTGACTGCGACACTGTAGTATCGTTTCATTGTATCGTTTCGTTTCAGAATTGTAATAGTCGGAACGCAGCATTAATAATTCAGCCGTTCTATTGTTTGTTTTGTGAAGTTAAAACTAATCGCAGTTTTTTTTTATATAATTTTGTGCACGTATGTATGTTCCCATCACTACATCAATTTATTTATGAAACCAAAGTGTATTTGGCGCGCAAAAATGCCGTATGTACGTAAACAAACGGCATATACATGCATATGCACAATATATAGTCAATGTTTCTACATACGGAATTTTTGCGCGCCAAATATGTACAGTGGCGGACAAAAGTCTACGGACGACCCCCTTTTTGGGAGTTCACCCACTCCTATTGCTTTTACGGGAAAAGTAATGATGCAGTTTTGTTCTTAATGTTATTAATATACAAAAACCAAAATTTTATTCTTATTCATAAAAAACTTTAAAAGTTACAGACGAAAATCTTAAAAATGGCATTGACAAAAGTCTACGGACGATTTTTTACATAGAACTTTCAAAATTTTCGCTCCAAAATTACCCAAACCTGCTCTATAATTTGTATGCCCAGGCCTTATGGTGGTGAAAACAATTGCCGAAAAGCATAAAACAGCAGCTATTTCTTAAGGATATGCGTCGTATGCTTAGGATCATTATCCTGTTGGTAGATCGGGATGGTTCCGAGGCATTATTTGTCCACAGATGCCTTCAAATTATGTTCAAATATGGTCGTATACTGAGAACGAACCATAATACCCTCGACGATGACCAAATTTCCTACTCCCGAAGCTTCAACTGATCCCCACACCAAGACTTCTCTACCATACTCCCACCACAGTACTAATTTGGACCGTAAAGCACTTCGGTGGGAGTGACGTGGTGTGGGGAACAGTTGAAGCCTCGGGAGTAGGAAATTTGGTCATCGTCGAGGGTATTATGGTTCGTTCTCAGTATAAGACCATATTTGAACATAATTTGAAGGCATCTGTGGACAAATAATGCCTCGGAACCATCCCGATCTACCAACAGGATAATGATCCTAAGCATACGACGCATATCCTTAAGAAATAGCTGCTGTTTTATGCTTTTCGGCAATTGTTTTCACCACCATAAGGCCTGGGCATACAAATTATAGAGCAGGTTTGGGTAATTTTGGAGCGAAAATTTTGAAAGTTCTATGTAAAAAATCGTCCGTAGACTTTTTTCAATGCCATTTTTAAGATTTTCGTCTGTAACTTTTAAAGTTTTTTATGAATAAGAATAAAATTTTGGTTTTTGTATATTAATAACATTAAGAACAAAACTGCATCATTACTTTTCCCGTAAAAGCAATAGGAGTGGAAGAACTCCCAAAAAGGGGGTCGTCCGTAGACTTTTGTCCGCCACTGTACATGAGGGTTTCATAAATACATTAATGAAGTGATACGTGCATAAAATTATTCATGCCGCGTGGTTTAAAAATATATGCACAAAATTAAAACATTTAAATTTAAATGAAATGAAAAGATATTGTTTGATTAAGACGACTAAAAACTGAAAACTAGTCTTATTTTAAGTTTAAATGATTACATTGAACAAAACAAAAAAATTATAAAAAATAAAAAATACCTTATAAATACCTTTTACCTTTACCTAGGTACTGGGAAATTTAAGTACCTTTACCTTACCTAGGTATTTATTTTTGACAATACCTTTTACCTTACCTAGGTAAAAAAACACAGTACCTTTCCCAACACTGCTATTAAGTGAGTTTCTCGTGTGTATCCAAATGAGCCCTAAGCCTAGCGGCGAACGCTAATTGTTTTGGGCCTATAAGTGTCAAACAGGTCCTTCCATAATTTTTTTTTTTTACTCCGCGATTAAGATTTGAGTTCATCTTCACATTCAAAAGGATAAATGAATTAAAAACTGAAAGGATTTTGAAATATAAATTAATTTTTGATTTAACTAAAGAAATTACCCATGGGAAGTGCATATTTTTTCGCAGATTCAGCTCATCCAGAGCTGTCGAAAGCTAATGATTATGAATTAAATGTGTCTTAACATTACCACAAAACAATATTGGAAGTCCACTTAACGAAAAAATGTTAGAAAACACAATATTTTTAGACGAAACTATGCCAAAAGTCCTTCCCAAGGGTCGGGAGTAGTTTTTACTTGGCAACAACAACAAAAGGCATTGTTTCCATATAAAGTTAACTTTAAATTGTTGGTAAACAAAAGGGTAGTCATGCCAAATTAAAAAAAAATAGGTTTTGGCCACTATGTTAATTTATTCGATTTTTTTGTTAACTGGTTGAAATAAGCTGTGGCCTTTTTTTTTGGGCTTTTTTTGTAATTAATTCATAAAAAATATTTGTAAAATATTTAAAAAATCATAAAATAATTATACACTAATGTGTATCCTCATAGATGTATTCTGCGCTCAAATTATTTTGATAACATGTTTTGTTTAGTTTTTATGGGCTGTTAAAGTTTTTGGTGTAGACTGGTTGAAATAAGCTGTGAGCCACTGTATATCTCCATCCAATCCCAGTCGGCATCAATACTAATGCTAGGGTGTTCAGCAAGGAACTCTTTTAAATCTAACAATTTTAGTACCATTAAATATGTTGAGTTCCATCTCGTAATAACATCGAGACATGGTACGTTTTTTTTGCCCTCGTTCAACCAACGTCTGCTCAGGTTGAATTTTATGATCTCCATAACTTTTTCCTTAATGTACATTCCAGTGTGCGAATGGCGAAGCTGTATCATGCCTAAAGTCTTGATGACGATCTCAGCTTTAGACATACTAGATTGTATCATTTGTAAATTCACCCCCAAAATAGCCTTATCCATTCTTGCGGCAACATCTATTTTTAGTGATACAAGCTTTCCCTTCACAAGCGCTTTTATATTTTCTTTAATGTACTGCTCTTTTAAAGTCACATATTCCATAACATTCCGAGAAGTTATGGGATTCATCAAAAGCGCGTTATAAATTGGGTTTAATATCTGTCGAAACCCTTCGCTGTCCAGAAATAAAATAGGCTTTCCATCGGTGGTCACAATCTTTATAATCGAAGAAACGATTGATGCTTCACTGGTTTCATATGAAATTTTTATTTTTTTCATATTTTGCTGAACTTTGTCGTCGTTGGTCTCGAATTCATTAAATACTTCCGCATGTTTTGCAGTTAAATGCCGTTTTAAATTTGTTACGTGAGACCCTGCTAACTTCACACCGCAAATACTGAGAGACTAGTTTGCGTAGAAACAGACGGACCGACGGACAGACGGGCATGGCTAGAGATGCTGATCAAGAATGTATATACTTTATGGGGTACTTTGCATTTTTAAAACGTTTTCATTTTTATTTTTACAACGTTTTTATATGAAAACGGCACTTAAAACGTTGTATACGGCAGCGTCTTGTTTACGCTTTACTTACCTACTATAGTAGTGCAAGCGAGACAACATGCTTAAAGTTCGAATTTCAAATCCGTCTTCTTGCTTCCACTCACGTAATTTTGCTCGCCATATTGCTTCTTGCGCTCTTTTTCGAAGTTAGAGAGAGAGAGAGAATTCGGCAAAATGATATTATTTAAGATTAATTGTATGAATATTTCAGGTAAAAACGATATGAGTCTGAATTACCTGTAATTTACCTGGACAAATCGATTTTACGGCGACGTACTTATTTTTGTGTGTACCACCACCTCGCATAATGTGGTTATTCCACTACATTGTTCGGCTTATTCATTGGAGCAATTTTTTCTTAGCCTATGCGATTTTACGTTGGTGCGAGCAAGACAGATATATGTCGGCTGCAATGAGCAATCAATAAGCAAAGTTGTAAAAACCGATGTGCACTTGTATTTTTGTTGGTATTTAAGACTATTTCCATACGGTACTACTTGGAGCGATGAGCAACGAGCAAAATGGAATCAAATATTAAAAAATACAATTACTACAAATTTTGTAGTTTCCGAGACTCTGCTAGTAATCCTGATCAAAAATAAATATATTTTATAGGGTCGGAAACGCTTCCTTCTTCCTGTTCCATACTTTTGCACGAATGTAATATACCCTTTTACTCTACGAGAACCTGGTATAAATATAAAAAAAAACAAATAAATAAAATGTACACCTTTTCAATACCATCGATTCTATGGGAGATATTTTAAAACAGGCGGACGGGGAGACGGTATTGCTTTATGCTCTATATGCATTTTTATTTTGGATTTTATATTTTTTAAAATAAATATATATTTAAGAAAATATATGTGTAAATCAGCGGTCAACACACACATACGTTGACATTTTGTTTTATATTTGTGTGAGTAATTTTCACTGGGCAGCTCATCGATGTGTGTGTGTAGACCGCTGTTCTACGTTATACATGTGCAAGCAGCACGCCGGCAGAACAAAACCCTATGCTCACTTAATAGGGCGCTGCCGACCGCTGGTGTAAATCATAATAAATATTGATTCATTGTTTGAACCCGTATGTGACTGGTATTTAACATCAAACATTCCGAGTCGTTTTCAAACGTTAAGTGTACAGTTTTTTTCGGCTGTGTCTGAGTAAAGCCGTTTGTCGAGAATTTGTGCCGCTCCTTAATATAAGCTGGGTGCGATAGCTCGAGGTATACAAGTAGAGCCGGGGATTTCACGGTGATGCGCAGGCTGAAACTATTAGCATACGGTGATGTTGCTGTTCTGCAGTCTTGGCCTGCAACCTCTAGCTGTTCGATAAACGTAATAATTAATTATTTTTTGAAAAACTTGTTTTTGTATCGCTACTTACCGTTAAATCTGGATCTTTAATGCCCACAATATCTTTTATAGGTACCGGGTAAAAATAGGTTCTAGCGACTAAGTCGCCATATTCGTCCTCCAAAACTATTTCCCAAAATATTTCCTTCTTAGAATAGTTTTCATACAGCAAATATTGTAGAGGTATTTGGCGCACTTCGAGGTCATTGGAACCCTGTAAATTTTGTTAAGTGTTGCGAATGAAAGTAGTCTACATGTATACCTATGCATCTCTTACTAGTCCAAAAGCGCGGGCTATGGTCTTTTTAGCAATCAAGTCCGTCCATAGATACGTGTTGACCAGAACATAATACAACTGCGAGTCCCTATGTTCAGAGAAGTCCTCCCTGGTAAGCGTGATGTTGAGGCTATCGGAGTTATTGTCGTACAGCGCTATAACGCTCGTTGGGGCTAGGAATTCCTTGGCCCAGTAGTATACCATTTTAAGGTTACCATAGAAGTCAATGCAGGACCAAGTGGGAGCCACCCATACATCGTTAAGTTGCCAAACAAGAGCACCCATTGTATGGTTGCCGGTTCGTAGACTACGAAATACTTCAAATCCCGTTTTAGTCGCCATGGCTTGAGCCACCTGGCTAAAATAAATGAACTTCTCAATGTTTTCATCCCAATTCTGAGGAACAAACGGTAGTTGATAAGCAATTAATTGAAGCATCGGAATGAACCCCTTGGGATCGTGCTGACGACTTCGAATGAGTGCTGCAACTTCGTGGTTGCTACCATTTGCATTATCACCTATGGCCCGTCGCCACGTGGACATTATTGGAAGGCTGGCGTAACCAAATTCCGAAATAAATCGAGCGCGGGGATAGTTTTCAGGGCTAAATCCATCTTTATTGTCCCAGAAGTGCACTAAAAAATAAAAGATTTTGATAAATAAAGGACAATTACTTAGTTTTATAATGATTTAATTTCTTGCTAGAACAATCTGATTACATTTTTGTATATTTATACCCTTGCAGAGGGTATTATAAGTTCAGTCAGATGTTTGCAACGCAGTAAAGGAGACGTTTCCGACCACATAGAGTATATATATTCTTAATCAGCACCAATAGCCGAGTCTATTTAGCCATGTCCATCTGTCCGTCCGTCCGTCTGTCCTTCTGTCCATCTGTCCGTTTCTATGCGAACTAGTCTCTCAGTTTTAAAGCTATCGCGATGAAACATTCCCGAAAGTCTTCTTTCTATTGCAGGTAGTACACATGTCGGAGTGAGCCGGATCGGACCACTATATCTTAAGGCTCCCGTAGGAATATTCAAACAAATATAAGAAAATTCATTGTAACTTTGTAGGCGCTTTGATTTTTGACAACTTAAAAACAAAATTTAAATAAACACGCTGAATCTGGAATACCTAGAACTGCACCGAGTGAGCATTAAACTATAGGTATTTAATTTATCTGCAAGGGTATATAAGTTTCGGCTGGCCGAAGGTAGCTTCCTTTCTTGTTTTATTTTATATTTATACTTTCTGAACGGAATGATCCCCTTTTCGAAGTTTACCGCTCTGGCGACGCTATAATTCCCAACCAGTTATAGCGCGGTGTTCTGCATCGGAGCAGTACCGACGAAGCGAGTTGTTCAGCCACATCTAAATAATTGCTCTATACACTACCTACTCTCCTCCTCTCCCAAACAACATCTCACTCCGGGCCGGACTACGGTGTAATTCGGACCGTGCCAAGAGTCAGCCTGGCTGGGGGCCCGGATCAAAAACTAGCCCAGTCTTCAACGGAGCTCAGGGATATGGCCCCCTGTTCTAACTATCGCCCTACCCGGGCATCGAGGATCTCTGCCCGGGCGGACCTTTCCCCTTCTCCGCAACTCGTGGGGTCTATTATGGACAAAACCACAAACAAAACTAAACAAGAGACGGGAACTCTCAAAAAACCTTCGGCGAAGAGATCAAAGGTCCAGCCCTCGGTCTCCTTCGCGGAGATCACCAAAGATCGAGTCCTACTCGGTCTTATCGATAAGGGAAACCCGGAAGGACGGATCCCCAGGAATAAGTGGAAAGCAGTGGAGTCCCACCTGTCCATCATATGCCTGCGCATAATCCGCGAAAACCCATGCTCTCCGCACTGCTGCATGGACGCGGGATGGTACTGTAGAGATTCACTCTTAACTTAACTTTATTTTAATATTAATCTGTTGAGTAACAATTGTGTGTACTATGTGCTAGTTGCGCCGCAAGAGAGAGAGAGAGATCGATATCCATCCAATTTTGATATCGGACCAGAGTTATTTTATGACCTCAGCTGTTTGCTTCGGGTTGCCAGATTGGTCGCCACAGTACCAAGGCAGCGTCAAAGTGGTAGCCTGCGATAGTCAGCGGTCGGCTGACCTATACAAGCAGGCGGCAAGTAAGCTTGGTGCGGTCTACGAGGGTCGAATGTTGTCGCACTTGACTATTGCGACGTTCCTAGTCCCTTCCCTTCCCATCCCCACGAAGGACTGGAGAGTCGTCAAGGTAGAGGAACACGAAGGGGACGTTAACCAGGCGGTTATGGTCCTGAACAAGGAGTCAGTTGAGTCAATAAAAGCGGCTCGGGGCAAACTGAACTTCGGTTTTAGCGCAGTACAGATGAAAATCTATAAGGGCGACTCAAGCGCTGACTCAAACGTGTTTGCCGAGGAAGTGGTGGCGCCTGGAGGGCCGAAGGACGGCTATTCCACCGATTTCTCGCTTAGCAGGGAAATGGGAGCGTTGGGACCGGCAATTTACGAGGTGGACCTGAGCGACTCGGAGGACAACGTTACTGAGGTCGAGGTTACAACTGGGGATGTCGCTAAGACTCCTGCAGATAAACCTACACCACAGTAAAGCAGCGTCCGCTGCTCTATCGCTTCGCCTGGCCAAGGGCGAAGCCGACTTGGTCCTAGTACAGGAACCTTGTGTAGTAGGAGGAAAGGTTGCTGGACTAGAACGAGAGAGTATAAGCTAATGCTTAACCCCAAAGAAGATAAAATTCGAACATGCATTTTGGCCAAAAGGCACCTAAATATATTTCTGCTTCGCAATTACAGCAACGGAGATAACATTAGGCTGCTATCGGCCTACATGGCCTTCGAAAAGTCAGAGGACTGGCAAAGGAATGCGAAGAGCTAAAGACAGGTTTGGTAATAGGCTGTGACGCCAACGCCCATCACACCCAGTGGGGTTGCCCAAACAACAACGACAGAGGTGAGTCTCTCTTTGACTTTATTCTTAACTCGAATTTATTCTTATGTAATAGGGGAAATGTCCCCACCTTCATAAGCAAAGCATGCCAAACGATCATAGATCTAACGTTGGTATCAGATATACTGGTAAGTGCAGTCCCAAACTGGTTCGTCTCCGACGAACACTACTTCTCTGACCATAGATACATATAAATAATATTGTCCCTTGATTCACCCATGCCGGTCGGCTTTGCTAATCCCAGACAGGCCGACTGGCACATGTACAAAGAAGTTCTGACGAATATCCTCCCATGGTACCGCCAGAAAGCATTACAGGCCCACAAGGGCTAGATACAACAGTAGATATTTTTACAGAAGCGTGCAACTCGGCCTTCAAAGACGCATGCCCCATAGGGAGACCAAGAGGGAAGAAAAAACCCACCTGGTAGACCCAACAACTATCAATCCTCAGATCAAACTGCAGATGCCTGTTTAACAGAGTAAATGCAAGAAATGAGGCCGCAAACTGGCAGTATTACAAGCTCGAATTAGCCTCGTACAAAAAGGCCATTAGAACAGCAAAACGAATTGCATGGCAAACGTTCTGCTCTGACATAGAAAAAACGACTGATGCTACTCTCTACGCGCCCCTAGGCTATCTCCAGAAAGCAAATGGATCCTGGTCAGACTCTATCGAAGAGTCCTTAGACCTACATCTAGATGCTCACTTCCCAGGTAGCCAACATATAGGCCAACTCCCAGAAAGAATTGCCGGCGAAGGGATCAATCTAGATCTCCTCATATCAGACCGCAATATTAAATAGGCCATTCAGAGCTTCAAACCATCCAATTCGCGGGACCGGACGGGATAACACCGGCACATATCCAACAAGCAGGACAGGTGGCCATAAATTGGCTCAGTAAAATCTTCCACACCATTCTGGCAGTAGGAGAACTACCAAGGCAGGGAAGGCCACCTACACCACAGCAAAGGACTTCAGGCCAATAAGCCTGACATCATTCCTGCTAAAGAGCTTTGAAAGACTGATTAGCCTACACCTGAGAGCCACTATCGACCCGACACAAATGTCAGAGGCACAACATGGCTACACCAAAGGTAAGTCAACCGAATCGGCGCTGCACGTCGTGGTAAACAGCATTGAGAAATCACTCAATAATAAGGAATACATACTGACCGCCTTCCTAGATATAGAGGGAGCTTTCAACAACGTACTTGTTCTATTTACGAATAAGTACAAGATCCCTCCACTCAACCCACCCATACTAAACAATTGTAATCTCTCTTTTAGCGAACACGCCAGATACCTGGGGTTGGTATTAGAAAAGCGTCTCAACTGGGGCCTAAACAACCAAGAGAGAATCAAAAAAGCAACCATTGCACTTTACTCTTGTAAAAAGGCAATTGGGCTAAGGTGGGACATGTCCCCTAGAATTGTCAACTGGATCTACACAGCGGTGGTCAAACCAATCCTTCTATACGGGGTGGCTCTATGGTGGACCGCTCTACAAAAACAATGCTCTGATCCCAGGTAGGAAAGAATGGGATTGTGGCCGACCGGGCTCAATAGACGCAATCTGTTTGTATACAGACGGCTCCAAACTACGGCTATACTCCGAAGAATTAGAGATCAGGCAGTCTTTCAGACACATAAACATATATAGTGATAGCCAGGCGGCTATTAAATCAATCTATTCGACAAGCACAACTCTCGAACAATAGCAGACTGTCGCATATCTCGCCACGAGCTAGTCAGTCTAGTATAAGCCTAATATGGGTTCCGGGTCACCGGGACATTGTAAGCAACTGCATAGCGGACGAGTTAGCCAGGCAAGGCACCACCAAGCCTCTCCTTCCAGAAAAGGAGAGTGTATCAAAAACCACTTCATCAAACTAGACAACACTAGGTGGCAAAATGCACCACAGTGTCGTATCACCAAAGAGAATATAAACACTAAGAGGTGTAACGCCCATACAACTGAATGTACGGCAAAATTTTTGGTGTGGATTCAGAAAGTGGATTTATAATTTCTTAGTGTGCGTTGTCCGTGTTAGATTCTTTGGTTGTGTTAGTGTGCAATTTCGTTTGCTCTACTGCGAAATAGGCTCAATGTCGCATCTGTCTGACGTCTCGAAACAAGGCACTGTGGGCTAGGGGTGTAGTCGCTCGACTGCGGATCGTGTCGGACCGAGATCAACTCCGACTGAATGCAACCTTTTTTTAAGTATTTATACCCGTTACTCGTAGAGTAAAAGGGTATATTGTATTCGTGCAAAAGTATGTAACAGCTAGAAGGACCCACCGGGAAAATTCCTCTGGAAAATAACATATTTTCAAGAGGTTTCTCCATAGAAGCGGAAGGGACTAAACCTCATTCACCCCTTACATTTCTTCCATCTCTGGTTTCAAAATACACGGGGGTGACACAAAAAGTAAGGGGGAAATTAGGTTTCTATCTGGATCTCTGGCAGAAGAATGCAGGACAAAATCCACGGGTTTTTCAACTTCCCGCGTTATAGATTTTCCACACGTAGCCAGTTATGGTTTTCCTCCACTTGCAATATCTGTTTTTCTACACCCTCCCAGTTTTGGTTTTTCCAGACCCTCGCAGTTTTGGTTTTGCACTGATTTGCAGTATCTGATTTTCCACAATAAAAATCATGTTTTTTGTAATATTTGTTTGTGTATTTATTAATAATATTTACAATCGAAGCATTGGAACTACAAATTTTTAATGCCTGAAGCATTCCCGGGTTTGGCTTGGCCGAATGCAGTACTTAGATATCCATTTCTTGTCTGTCTTCTGAAAATATCAAACATAATTTAGATATGAATGTAAGACCAGGAATAATAATAAGAGTAATTACCATTATTAGGTCTCCGCACAAAATTAAAGGATCTCTCCAGAAATTATGCCTGGTTTGCCATGGCCGATCATTTACCCTCTGTTCAGTTGTTTTATGTCGGGTATCTATATCAAAAACTATGAGAAGAAAAAATAAAATATGACAAACGCAGGCGCAACACTTCTGGTCCCAAGAAGTCTCAGTCGGCCTGGCTGAAATAAATGAAATATTTTGATTAAGTTAAACAACTAAGTTAGTACTGAAGTACTATTTATACAACCATTTAATGAACACCTCACACCATTTACCACTGGTAAAGATTAAAAACATTTCAAGTGTCACTGAAATGCAGAATTTGTGTTGAAGATAGCATCCGGAGGCGTATATTTATTAATGGCGAAAATATCTGTGATACTAACCTTTGTAACGCTGAAATAAAGGTTATTAAAAGTCAAAATTCATTTTATCACTCAACTCTTTATTGTTTTTTAGATTAAAATTAACTATTTTCACTTATTTTTCACTTTTTCCAACAAATTTAAAAATGATGTGACCCTGCATCATATACTTGATAATACTAAATGCAGATTTGGTATAAATTTCGTTGTAAAGTCCGGTCACACTTTGGCGCCAAATAAGTATTTCGTTTAAAAAATACTTTTCAGGGACCGTAATCATTAAAGGTTACGTATATTATAGGTATATTAGGCATTTTTCGTGTTATCAATACCACCAACACGAATTTTTATATTTTAACAACACTTAAAAATGGCTTAGGCCACGATCTGACGATCAAATTATTTTATTTCACAAAAAATGTTTAAAAATGTAAAAAACAATAATAATTTTCTTTGTAATTTAATGTAATTCCTTGATAAATGTGATCAAATATTTTAATCGTCTTACCGTGGCTTTTCTCTATAATATTGTTGAATCCCACATTCATTCTTATTATTATTTGAAAAATGTTGAGTACACCCAAAAAAAATTCGATATGAATCGTAGGTCAATTTGACCTTTTTTAAGATCATTTTTAACTTGATATGAAGCCAGGTAAATGTGATATGGTCGACCAAAACATATACTAGTGCGAGCGAGAAAACATGCTTTCGAAGTACGTCAGTTCGAATTTCGAATACGTCTTTCTCGCTTCCACTCATGTCATTTTGCTCGCCATATTGATTGTTGCGCTCTTTTTCGAAGTTAGAGAATCTCCGAGAGAGAGAATTCGGCAAAATGATATTATTTAATGTAAATTTTATGAATATTTCAGGTAAAAACGATATGAGTAGGAATAACCAGAAAATTACCTGGACTTATCGATTTTACGGCGACGTGCTTTTTTTTGTGTGTAGACATTACGATAATAGTTATATAGTTTAATTTTTTGATTAACAATTATTCATATTTTTTCTACGAATTTTAAAATTACTGAAAAATTAAAAATAAATGTGAGAACAAGTCTCTTGGTTTTGGTGCAAATCATAGAATTTTTGAATTTTATAAGTTGGTGATTTTTTTGTTCAAAAATATTATAATCGTTATGCCACAGAAATCACACAGCGCATAAGTGGCCTGATATTGATGCTACTCAGAAACCCACCCCCATTTAACGCTCAGAAATTATCTAACCCCACACCGCCGCCTGCAAAAAGGAACAGGATTTCAAGAACACAAAAACCAACTTCTCACATTCCCGCTGGGGAAGCGTTTCCGACCCCATAAAGTATATATATTCTTGATCAGGGTCACTAGCCGAGTCGATATAGCCATGTCCGTCTGTCCGTCTGTCTGTCTGTCTGTCTGTCTGTCTGTCTGTCTGTCTGTCTGTCTGTCTGTCTGTCTGTCTGTCTGTCTGTCTGTCTGTCTGTCTGTCTGGCTGTCTGTCTGTCTGTCTGTCTGTCTGTCTGTCTGTCTGTCCGTATGAACGCTGAGATCTCAGAAACTACAAAAGCTAGAAGGTTGAGATTTTCCACACATATTCATGGGCTTCCTACGCAGCGCAAGTTTATTTCAGACGAGCGCCACGCCCCCTCTAACGCCCACAATCGCCCACTAACGATTTTAAAATGTGCCTGGCGGTCACACCTTTAAAGATTTCCGAGAAGTATAAATGCAATTTTGTAGAAGACATTTTTCAAATCGGACCATTCATCAAAAATATATATCCATCTCCCTCGCACTCCCTTTAGCCGAGTGACGGGTATTAGATAGTCGGGACACGAACCCGACTATAGCGTTCTCTCTTGTTTTTTTTTTTAAACATTGTTTATTGAATATATTTTTTTTTAAATTGAAAGAAAGGTAAAGACCATTAATGGATTGAATGATTTCTTTCTAGGGATTGTGTGCTTGCTTTTTTGTTTAAAAAATAAAATTATTGTTATTTTTAGTCCCTGAATTGCACTTAAATTGTATACTTCAATAAAAATTAAAAATTAAATAAAATTATAAAAGTAAACTCGGATGCGTAATTCATAAACTTTTAATTCAAAAGTAATGAATTTAAAAGAATTGCTTAAAATGCTTCTGCTTTTAAAACAAACAAAAAACACAAAAAAAATTAAAAAGCAAACCAAAAAATTAAAAAACAAAAAATTTAAAAAAAAACAAAGTAAAATTAAAAAAAACGAAGATAAAAATAAAACCACTTCGCCTCAGAGTGGACTCGAACCTCAATCGCATTATTCGCGGGCCACCAACTAACGCAATGCGCCACAGCCCTTTTTGAAATGTTGTGCGCAATGTGCCTTTTAGGACGACTTCTTTTCGGCAACATAATTCAAGAATCAACAAATGAGACAAAAATTGAATTTTGACTTTTCTGCAGCGCGGAGTTTTGAGAGCGAGAGAGCAAGTGAGCGAGAGAGAGAGAGAAGTCAAGAAACGGCATTCTAAAAATAAACTGAATACGTGTGAGTCGCATTTGACAAAAATGACGCTGCCTCCGTACATTTTCTTGCTCCTCGTTACACATCTTAGTGTGTATAATATCTTTGGTATCACCCACCAGACTTGGCCTGGGATAAACAGTAATAAAACGTCGGAATTACTCAAATGTAGTCGCACAGAGTGCGGTATGCTAGTTCGAGTCCTTACAGGCCACTGGCTAGTCGGCACACATGCCGGCAGGCTAAAAGCCCCGTACAATGACTTCTGCATAAGCTGCAGGGACGAGGAAGAGGAGGAAACGGTGGAGCACCTTCTATGCTTCTGCCCAGCCCTATGCAGACTAAGGGCTAGTACTCAACCCAACAAAAAGTTGTCCAAAACAAAAACTTCATATGAAACAAAATTTTTTGACGTTGTTTTTTATATGAAGTTTTTTGTTTTGGACGACTTTTTGTTGGGTTGAGTACTAAGCCTAAGACTGAAACATCTAGGAAACCCCTTCATTAGCGATCTGACCGAAATATCGGAGATCAACCTTAAAAGTATAAACTCTTTTGTGAAATCTTCCGGGTGGAAGACATGCTAATTATGCAAATTTTCTAGGACGAGAGATATAAGATAGGGGACCCCGAATAAGAGAAACCGAGATCATATGGTACCACAATGGACCCACAGAGGTCTAAGTGTGTCAGACGTTAGTCTGGCAGCCGTTTCTAACCTAACTTAACCTAACCATAGCGCGGCTTGCATGGTAACCCATTTCGATCGTTTACCAAGACAGCGATTTGCAGCTGATGATTGTAGTTGGCTACTACATGAAACATGCATGTACAGTGAAGCCTTTTCGCTCCTTTTTGTGTGTTGGCATAATGCCGACTTTTTGGACTTCTTGAAGTCTAAGCCGGCATGACCTCGAGTTAGCTAAAAACTAGGGATGTCGAAATATTTAAAAATATCGTATCGATGATATTTTTTATTTAAACAAAAAATCAAAATGATATTTGATATATCAGAAAAAAAAATATCTATATATCAGATATTTTTGTTTTATTATTTTTTTTTTAACTTTAAGCTGCATAAGCAATAACCACTAAACATTAACCCACATACGATCTTAAATTATATTTTTATAATTTTTAGTTTATATTTATTAATAAATGAAAGAAAACAATATTTATTTTGGCTTTCTTTTGCTTTTATTTATAATATTAAAATCTAGTGTTTCCCGCTTTTTTTTTCTTGAATTCTGAATGCTATGCATTTTCACTTGCCGAAAAATAAGTTTTAGCGGCGCTCATTTTTTACATATGTATTTTTTCTTGTCCCGATGAAAAGTGAGACCACTTAAAATTATCAAAAAAATGTGAAAGAAAATCGATGATTTATGATAATTATTCAAAAAAAATTCACGATAAAAATATTTACTTTTTCGTAAAAAATATCGATTTATTGATATTTTGATATATTTTCGACATCCCTACTAAAAAGTTATCTATCTAAGGGCCGGTTTCTCGAGTCCCTGTCAAAGTCCCTGATAGCTATCTGTTCGAAAAACTTAAATACCAGATAAACTGTTCGTAAAAGCAAATCCGCTTTCTCGACTGCTTTAATTTATCTGAACGAGAAACAATTACAGAGTGCTGTTAACGCACAGAATTGTGCTGTAGAGCGCAAAAAATGGCGTGCTTCGATTATTTCATCAGCTGTTTGGGTATAATTCAAAGGAAAAGTCAGCTGTGATTTCGTTTCTTCTTCTTAGTTGGCTCTGGGAAATCAGCTGTCATTCTATCGAGCCGAAAACGCTTAACAGGGACTCCGAGTCCCTGTCAAAGTTAGCTCTCACATTGATGCTCGAGAAAGCCAAAATGCCTTAGCAGGGACTTTATCTGTTCGAGAAATGTTAGCCGGCACTCGAGAAACCGGCCCTAATAGTACGCAAAGCAAAAAGAAATACACTTACGACCATATTTATTGTTAAAGTACTATTTTTAATAGTGAATGAACTATCTTCAAAAAGTTCTAAAAGTTCTAATAACAATAGTTACCCTAAAGTAACTTCTGTAAATTAATGTAATTTTAAAGTATTATACACACAAAAAAAATCGATAAAGCAGTTCCCAACCACAACAATTGTCAATTCTACTAATCAAATAGTCATTATTGCGTAATAAACGCAACTGTAACAAGAAATGAAGCTAGCTTCGGCTAGCCAAAGCTTATATACCCTTGCAGATCATTCTTATTAACTTACAAAAAAATTGAATTTAGATTTAGTTGCGTATATGTAACACTAGCAGGGTCGGTAGCCCGCAGCTTCGCCTGCGGAAATTAAAACTGAAAATTATGCATACCTTTATATTTGCTACTTATTTTAAATTTAAAAATTCCTTATATAACAACAGTACATTGTCCTATGCAAGCTACTTAAAATATATAAAAAAAAACCTGCAAACAAATTTCTAAAATTCTTATTGCTTGCGTAAGTTCTCAGCTGCACAGAACAGAAACAAATTATTTTTTCGACACAAATCCTTACACTAATTTTCTTCACAACATTAGTACTTTGTCCAAATCATATTGTTTAAATATAGAATGTCATACTGGATTGAGCATGTAATTAAATTTCAAATCGATTAGCGTGTAAATCTAGAAAAAAAGCTTGTTGTCTAAAAAAATACACCAAAACATTGCTTAAACATACCTCTTTCTCTAAAAGATAGCTCTCCAACGACCAATATGATTATTTTGGTTAAGATTTATGAAGTTAGAGGAAATATTTGTGTTTAGGTAACGAAAAGGTAAATAAAAACCAAATGCTCTTTGCGATTTAGCTAATATGGGGGTTTCTAGAAGGTATTCACTGTAGACAACTCTTATAAGGGAAACCAAAATGTATGCGAAGCAATGTTTTGCTTTACATATTTGACTAATTTAAGAAAAGACATCAAGAAAGGCAATTCCATATTACTGCATTTTACCATTGATATTTTGTTTCAGTATTTTTGTTTTCACATTAATTTTTCACCTTGATTAGAATAAAATTAATAATAAGGAAGGCAGGTGGAAGGGGATGCCGTGAATCAAATTGTTTAAACATTTCCATTTGTTTAAACAATATGAGGCACGTGTAAGAAAGGGTAAGAGAATTAATTGATTTGAACATTTAGTTTTAGGGATTGTGTTTATAAAAACTCATTTTTGGCTTTTATATATTTCGTCCATGTGTGTGTGCAACGGAGCAAAATAATGTTTTTTACAAATCAACAATTTGTCAATATCTCAACGTTTGAAAACTAATAAATAGTTTGCTGATCAGTTTTTTGCATTATAAAAATAAAAGAAATTTTAAGGAAAATTTAAACTGTAAGATTCATCTTAATGGGATTTCTGTGAGGTCTACCGATATTTTAAAATTTAACGTTTACTTAAGAAAAAGGCGCATAAGAAAAGATTTGCGATATAATCGATTTTTAACCGCGCATTTGAAACGTGTTATGAGTGTGGCATTTCCATTTTAAATGTGTTGACTGTGGTATTTTCTTTTGCCCTTGCGCGGGCACACTTACAGTGCGACAGCAGGCAGCATACATACATACAAAGTGGGCCAGCAGCCCACCGGGAAAATTCCTTTGGAAAATAACATATTTTCAAGAGGTTTCTCCATACAAGCGGAAAGGACAAAACCTCATTCACCCCTTACATTTCTTCCATCTCTGGTTTCAAAATACACGGGGGTGACACAAAAAGTAAGGGGGAAATGAGGTTTCTATCTGGATCTCTGTGTTTGCGCACTTTGCGCTTTTATAATGAACTTTGTTGAATAGTGTAAGGCGGGAGCGGGAGCGCAATAAAGCTTTAATCGCGCTCGCGAATTCGCCCCGTCTCTCGCCCCTTTCGTTAAGTTAGGCTTAAGCGTTTATATATTGAAATTAAAGAGTTAGTTGTCATATGAATCTCATTGCGCAAACTCCCTTTCGTCGTCGCTAAAATAAAATATCAAATTTCCCTGCAATCACAAGTTTTCGCGTTGTAATACAAAATAGTATTAAACTTTTCATGGTGACCCCGACGTGATTAGCAGAGGAACTCGAGTTGTTATTTTTTTTGGTGAAACAAACAAATTAATCAAATAAATCGCGCCGGCCCCCTTTTTTTTAAACATTAAAGTGATTTGTTGCTGCCGATTTAATTCGTCGTCGCTGCCGCTAAATAAAATTGTTGCTGCCAAATAAAATTGTTGGAAGTTTGGAAGCTGCAGTTTCTTGGATTTCCATTGCCGCTGCTGTTCTCAATCGCCGTTAGCTGGACCAGTGTAGTTGTTGTTGCCGCTGCTAATCCGCTGTTCCTGCCTACGTGAATTCGTCGTTGCTGCCGCTGGAAAATTTTGACCGCTGCAGTTTCAATCGCCGTTGAGTGCCGCTCCTTGTCGCCAGTTGCTGCCTACGTTATTTCGTCGTGCTGCCGCTGGAAAATTTTGGCCGTTATCGCCAAATTCACCGCTTTATCCCCTACGCACAGGAAGGAAGGCATATGGATTCGAAGAGGGAAGTTACCGACGGATGTGAATCGTCCCACCAGGTATAGAGTGCTAAAAGTTGAAAGTTAATCTGTGGCGTTTTGTAAATTGTGTTTTGGCCCATCTTTCAACTTTTTGCATTCGTGTGAAAAATTCGGTAGATAGCGAGCATTCTAACCAAGAAATAAATAAAACTTGCATGCACTAACGATTATAATTCCGATAATTCCATACAAATATACATATTTCGAATTATAAATACATAAGTGAATCGCTTTGGACCAAAATCAAATAAATATTTGTCGGCATCCTGGTTGTTCAAAGAATAAAATTCCCCCATTTCTCGTCGTAGTGAACATCAATTATAGCTTTGCAAAAATTAAAAGGGTAAAAGTTGGGAAGTGTGAAAATTTCTAATTCGAGAATTAAATTCCCGGCAAATTTTCGGCCGCGCATTTTCCTCAAATTTCCCTCGCTTTTCGCCATTTCCCGCGCTTTTAGGCGTCAGGTTTATATATTCGTTGCCCTTAGTTATCGGTCAGTGCATCATTCTCCGTTAGCATTGCGTTGAGCACCGCCACCCGTACACATACACACACACGCACAGACAGCGCAGCCCGTTCTTTCGAGTTCTCTTTCGTCGTTTTCGTTTTCGATCGCTGGAACGGTGCAAGCGTTGCCGTTGCCTAAACGCTTGTTCGTTTTTTTGGTGTTTGAGCTTGGCGTGTGCTCCCCTACACGACGTGCGCACGGCATATTATAATTATTGAATTATTATAATAAATTAGGATTCCTTAAATTAATTCCTAAATTCATTTAAATAACTCCCCTACACTGCTTGCGTTCAGCTTATTCCTCTCGTTGGTTATTATTTTTAAATTTAATAAATTTAAAAACAAATTTTTGTAAACATTTACATAAATACAATTTAAAAAAAAAAAAAAACTTAAATAAATTAAATTAAATTATAAACTCTTCGATACCAAAAAAAAAAAATGGTGCCAAAATCAGAAAGTAACAACAAGGACATCGAAGGGTTGAAAAACCAACGAGATGGATATATGAAGAGTATAGAGCGAACGCAAAAATATTTAAAGGAGGGTCGATACTCCTTAAATACGGTTGAGTTAGAATGTCGATTAGAAATCCTAAATACGCACATTGAAAATGCTTCGCTTATACAGAATAAAATTGAAGCGAAAGATGGAGATGATGAGTACCGCGAAGAGTTAGAAGAGACTGCGATAATAGCAAAATCGTTGCTAATTTCCCTAATCGCGGAAACAAAGCTTAAGAGCGTTGACAATTCCGCTCCGCCGGCAACGCGCACACCCCAATGCCGTTTGCCGAGCGTCGCTCTTCCAACCTTTAGCGGAAAACATTCCGAATTTAAAAATTTTATAAGCCTTTTCGAAACTTTTGTTGACAAAGATGACACGCTGCACGATATCGAAAAATTTAACCATCTAATATCGTGTTTGGCTGGAGACGCGCTAGGAACAGTCAGGGCATTCCAAGTTACAGCGAATAATTACCCAAAAGCCCTGGCTAGCCTAAGGCGGGTGTACGATAATGATTGTTTAATTTTTTTTGACAATATATCGACACTGTTTAATCTGCCAAAGATTTCCCAGCCATCAGCTACAGCCTTGAGAAACCTGATCGACACAGTCACAGCGCTATACGATTCTCTTTTGTCCATTGGGGATGACAAACGTATTACGAATGCCATCCTCATCCATCTAGTAATGGGCAAAGTCGATGCAGGAACTAAAAGAAAATGGGAAGAATCGCTAGATTATACTTCGCTTCCTCTTTGGAGCGAGTGTGAGTCGGCCCTGAACAAGCGCTATCAGCATATGGTTGCCGAAGAAGCGTGTAAGCCAAAAATTGTTCAGCAGAGCCAGGCTTATCCTAAGAAGAATGGAAATAGGAGTTTTTCGTTTGTTGCTGCCATAGACGACCCCGAAGTATGTGTGTTTTGCAACTCAGCAGAACATCAAGTAGGAAGTTGCTGCTTTTGCTGCCCTAACAGTTCAGCAAAGATTCGATTTTGCAAAAAAGGCTCCTTTATGCATTAACTGCCTCCGAAAGGGCCACACGGTAAAAAGGTGCAAATCGAAAAGATGCAGGGTGTGTAAGTCCTCACACCACACATTGCTGCACATTTACTCGCCATCAAATCTCGCGTTGCCAGCTCCTCCTCAGCCCACGCTCTTGCAGAATACTCCATCCACTTCGCATGTTATGCATGCGACTGCATCGGATAAAGTTATTCTTGCCACAGCCATCGTGAGCGTCCAAACAAAAAGTGGCGAATTAGTTTTGGCTCGAGCGTTGCTCGATTCTGGTTCACAAGTAAATTTTGTGACCGATGAGCTCGCTCAGAGACTTCAGATTAAGAGAGAGGACGTGTGTTTGAGCTTGCGGGGCATTGGTGGAACTAATGCTCAAGCAACCAAGAAAATTCACACGATAGTTAAGTCGCGAGTGGGTAGCAGTCAATTGTCGTCCGAATTTTATATACTAAAAAATATTTCATCCGGATCAAACGGTGAACACCAGCGGCTGGAGGGTGCCTGAAAATATTCAATTGGCAGATCCATTCTTCTTCAAGCCCCAAAAAATAGATATGCTTATAGGCGCAGACTCGTTCTTTGAACTATTGTCAGTCGGCCAGATAAAGCAAGGGCCTGAGTTCCCCATTTTGCAAAAAACAGTTCTCGGCTGGATAGTGTCAGGGAGATGTGCCTCAGAAAAAATAAGAAATACGGAAAAGTTGGTACATCTCAGCTGCCAGGAAGAAGTGTTGGAGTCAATCGACACAACCCTGCAGAAATTTTGGTCTGTGGAGGACTTGCCGCCCAAGGCCAAGGTCCATACTCCTGAGCAGCAACTTTGTGAGCAACACTTTGAGAAAAACACTCAAAGATTGTCGTCCGGGAGATTTTCGGTTCGTCTGCCGTTCAAATCTGACCCAAACACTCTTGGTTCATCATATGAAGTTGCGAAACGCAGATTTTTGTCGCTTGAAAGAAGATTATCCAAAGATCCTTCTTTAAAAAAGATGTATCTGGAATTCATGGAAGAATATGAAGCGATGGGCCATATGTCTTCTACGAACAATAAAATCCCAGACAGTCCGCACTATTTCATTCCGCACCAATGCGTGCTGCGACCTCAAAGCACCTCGACAAAGTTGAGAGTGGTATTCGACGCCTCGAGCCGTACATCGACGCAGGTCGCGTTGAATGACATCTTGATGGTTGGCCCCACCATTCAAGAGGAGCTGTATTCGACCCTGCTTCGGTTCAGACTGCACAAGTTTGCGCTTGCAGCAGACGTAAAAAAGATGTATCGTCAAGTAATGGTTGACGAAGCTGACCGAAACTTTCAGCTCATAGTGTGGAGACGAGATCCATCTGAGTCTCTAAAAATCTTCAAGCTGAACACCGTGACTTATGGTACTTCGCCAGCCCCCTATCTAGCGATTCGGTGTTTAAATCGGCTTGGAGAGATCGCGCAGGATTCGTGTCCAAAAGCCGCCAAGGTCATTCAGAATGACTTTTATGTTGACGATTTGTTGACTGGCGCCAGAAGCGTTGAGGACCTGCTAAGCCTTCGAGACGAAGTTTCTCAGGTATTGCAAGAGGCAGGATTTGAATTGGCAAAGTGGTTTTCTAACTGCCCAGAGTTATCCGCATCTGAAAGCGCTGTCATGCCGCTAACGGCAGACTCAGACGTAACTAAGACCCTTGGCGTGGTTTGGTTGCCGGGTAAAGATTACTTTCAATTTCGGTTGGATGACTCTTTCCTGGATCTTCGTGCGACAAAACGAAACATACTGTCGGTGACTGCCCGACTTTTCGATCCGCTTGGCCAGTTGTGCCCTCTAGTGACTAGGGCAAAAATGTTGTTGCAGGAACTGTGGCTTCGAAAGTTAGACTGGGACGAGTCGCTGCCGATGCAACTGCAGACATCTTGGGAAGCTTTTAAGGGAACGCTGTTGCAACTGCCCAAGATCGAGGTATCGCGATTCGTTCATACAGACGCCAAAGTCCCGGCAGAAATACATGGTTTCGCTGACGCTTCCATGCGAGCATATGGAGCGTGCATCTACGTTCGCACTAGTACCGCTGAAGGTTTAAAAGTATCTTTATTGACAGCAAAATCCAAAGTAGCTCCCCTCAAGACGAAAACTTTGCCCCGCCTTGAGTTGTGCGCAGCTCACCTTCTTGCGGATCTTTATAATCGTGTAAGACCATTGCTTAATTTTCCGATCACAAAGGTGTTCCTATGGACGGACTCGGAGATCACTCTGCATTGGATTAAAACGCATCCGTCGTCGTTGTCGGTTTTCGTCTCAAACCGAGTTGCAGAGATCCAAGAGTGGTCGGAAAAAGCAATTTGGCGACATGTCCCCACGAAAGTAAACCCAGCGGACATCGTGTCACGGGGATGTGACGTTGAGGAACTCACAGCTTCCATTTGGTTCGCTGGGCCGTCGTTTTTGCTCGATGCAGAAAAAGATTGGCCTGTGAATCGACACTTCGAAGTACCTGCTGATGTCGTGTCGATGGAATTACGCAAATCAGCTTTGGCGCTTGTGGTTATCCCTGAGCCTAATTGTGTGCTTCAGAAAATAGAATCCTTTTCGTCGCACATAAGGCTTCTAAGGGTTTTCGTGTGGGTCTTTCGGTTTATTCAAAGATGCAAAAAAGTGTCGCAGCCTTTTGAAAAAAGTATTACTCCAAGAGAACTGAATTTTGCGTTCGAGAAAATAGTGGAAGTGATCCAATCTCACGAGTTCAGTGACGACATAGGCAAAATTCGGAAAAATAAACCGGTAGCAACGAATATTCAAAAACTAAGCCCTTTTCTTCAGGAGAAAAAACTAGATGGAACACCAATCGACATTGCTGCGAGTTGGGGGTCGGTTATTGAATGCTCCTATCCCGTACGAAGCCAAATTCCCGTTGTTGTTGTCTAAAGGCTCACAGTTTGTTAAAGCCTACGTGTCCTACCTGCACGTCACAAATTGTCATGCTGGCCCTCGAGCTCTTGTAAGTCTGTTGCGAGAAAAGATATGGTTGGTAAATGCGCAGGAAGTTTGCCGCAGAACAGTTCGGTCTTGCATTCGTTGCTTTCGGTGCAAACCTCAACTCTTGACGCAAATCATGGGGAACTTGCCATCAGACAGACTTCGAGCTCTCCGCCCCTTTAATATCTGTGGTGTTGATTTTTGTGGCCCATTTAACACAACGTATCGTATTCGTGGTAAGCCGCCGTACAAATCATACGCGGCATTGTTTGTATGTTTTGCGTCCAAAGCGGTCCACTTAGAGTTAGTGTCCGACCTCACCACTGATGCGTTTTTGTTGGCATTCCAAAGGTTCGTGAGTCGACGCGGGATTCCGGAGAAGGTGTGGTGCGACAACGCGACGAACTTCGTCGGAGCCGATCGCCACATGAGAGAGTTCCGGGCCCGTCTGGAGGAGCAGGGGGGCGGTATCGCAACATTCGCATCAAGAAGAGGATGCGAGTTTGTGTTCATACCGCCCAGAGCACCTCACTTCGGCGGACTTTGGGAGGCAGGTGTGAAGTCTGCAAAGCACCTGTTCCTTCGGACGGTCGGCGAAGACATCCTGACCGCGGAGGAGCTCGGAACTCTCCTCACCAGCGTGGAGGCCGTGCTCAACTCCAGGCCCCTCGGAGCGATCAGCACAGATCCCAACGACGGCGAAGCATTAAGCCCAGGCCATCTCCTGATCGGCGGGCCCCTACTAGCTCCACCCTCAGCAGCGCTCCCGGACCAAGTCAGCCCAACCTGCTTGCGACGATGGCGCAGTGTCTCGTCTCTCAGGCACAGGTTTTGGCAGCGATGGTCCCGGGAGTACGTCTCGAGCCTCCAGGCGAAAAACAAGTGGCACCAGGAGGTTCCAAACGTCGCCGTGGGAGCTCTCGTCGTCGTCGCCGAGGACAATCTTCCGCCGCAGCAGTGGATGATCGGTCGGATCGTGGCGGTGCACGTCGGCGCTGACGGCAAGGTCCGAGTGGCGGACGTGAAAACGAAGGATACGACGTATCGGCGAGCGGTCCATAGGCTGGCGGTGCTGCCTGTGGCGTGCTGAAGACGGTGGTCCTTCAGAGGGGGCGGTGTTTGCGCACTTTGCGCTTTTATAATGAACTTTGTTGAATAGTGTAAGGCGGGAGCGGGAGCGCAATAAAGCTTTAATCGCGCTCGCGAATTCGCCCCGTCTCTCGCCCCTTTCGTTAAGTTAGGCTTAAGCGTTTATATATTGAAATTAAAGAGTTAGTTGTCATATGAATCTCATTGCGCAAACTCCCTTTCGTCGTCGCTAAAATAAAATATCAAATTTCCCTGCAATCACAAGTTTTCGCGTTGTAATACAAAATAGTATTAAACTTTTCACTCTGGATTTCACATGCAGGACAAAATCCACTGAATTTTCGACTTCCCGCATTATAGATTTTCCACACGTTCCCAGTTATGGTTTTCCTCCACTTGCAATATCTGCTTTTCTACACCCTCCCAGTTTTGGTTTTTCCAGACCCTCGCAGTTTTGGTTTTGCACTGCTTTGCAGTATCTGATTTTCCACAATAAAATCCATGTTTTTTGTAATATTTGTTTGTGTATTTATTAATAATATTTACAATCGAAGCATTGGAACTAAAAATTTTTAATGCCTGAAGCATTCCCGGGTTTTGCTTGGCCGAATGTAGTTCTTAGATATCCATTTCTTGTCTGTCTTCTGAAAATATCAAAAATAATTTAGATATGAATGTAAGACCAGGAATAATAATAAGAGTAATTACCATTATTAGGTCTCCGCACAAAATTAAAGGATCTCTCCAGAAATTATGCCTGGTTTGCCATGGCCGATCATTTACCATCTGTTCAGTTGTTTTATGTCGGGTATCTATATCAAAAACTATGAGAAGAAAAAACAAAATATGACAAACGCAGGCGCAACACTTCTGGTCCCAAGAAGTCTCAGTCGGCCTGGCTGAAATAAATGTTATATTTTGATTAAGTTAAACAACTAAGTTAGTACTGAAGTACTATTTATACAACCATTTAATGAACACCTCACACCATTTACCACTGGTAAAGATTAAAAACATTTCAAGTGTCACTGAAATGCAAAATTTGTGTTGAAGATAGCATCCGGAGGCGTATATTAATTAATGGCGAAAATATCTGTGATACTAACCTTTGTAACGCTGAAATAAAGATTATAAAAAGACCAAATTTATTTTATCACTCACCTTTTTATTGTTTTTTAGATTAAAATTAACTATTTTCACTTTTTTTTCACTTTTTCCAACAAATTTAAAAATGATGTGACCCTGCATTATATTCTTGATAATACCATACAAAATGCAGATAAATTTGGTGTACATTTCGTTGTAAAGTAGGGTCACACTTTGGCGCCGAATAAATATTTCGTTTAAACAATACTTTTCAGAGACCGTAATCATTAAAGGTTACGTATAGGCTCATTCCACGTGAAACGTGACAGGCCAATTTGGGTCAAATCTCAGAATCAATCGAAACTTTTTTTTTCGATAGAGGATTGAAATATAAGGATCGGTTTTTATTTTTTTTTTTAACTCTTACCGTTTATTTTAAAAAAATAATTTTCTAATTAAGCTCCGATTTTTCAGTTATGCATCACTTGAGACTCGTTTGAGTTATTTCAATATTTGGTATGCAACTTTGTGGGATATGTTCATGTCTTTCAGAAAAATAATTAAAAAAATTTTTAATTTTAAAATTAAGTATTTTTTAAGAGAATTTAAATTTAAAAAAATTCTGTACGCCGGAATACACGCGGTTCCCGAATAAAAAAATTATCCTCATATTGCTTCATCAATTCTTCACGAAGTGGTAAAATAAAATTTTTGTATTTGCAAGACCTACTAGTAAAGACAACGGTTTTAGTTTAGCAACTTTGCATCAAGCAACAACAGCGCAACGTGTAAGAAGAGAACAGCAATACGAACACGGGAGAGCAGCAATAGTACTTTCCCTTTCTTTCTATACTCCTAATTTTTAGTTTAGCTCAGGATCCAACTAATTAGAAACTAATATGGCAGCAAAATCATGTGGAAATATGTTTTTTTTCAAGTTTCAAGTTTTTTGGCTTAGTCGACCTTTTGGTGGAAGTGTCCATATGTAAAAAATCACTGTTTTTAAATTATGTCACACTAAAATTCATAAACCTTGTTAGGGCATTACAAAATGTGATGCGTGTATGGCTCAATCAGTTAGTGTGTCTACAAACCCAAAGGTCCCGGGTTCAAGTCCTAGAGAGGGCGACTTCGAGATTAATTTTTAGTTTTTTCGTGAAAATATTTTTTTCAGTGTAGTTTAACAGCTGTAACCGTAAATTGGTTAACAGTAACTAGTGCAAAACTAGTAGCAAATGGACTAGTTGTTTCCGACGACAAGCATATGAAAAATGGACCACTTCGTTACAAGGAAATTGACATAACTTGAACTAGTTAACCTTCTTGACCCAACTAGTATATTAATAGTCCAAAACTGATTCCGTTTCCTGCAGGGATTATTTGAAAAATGTTGTGTAAAATAAATTAATATTATCATTATAGACATTATGATAATAGTTATATAGTTTAATTTTTTTGATTAACAATTATTAATATTTTTTCTAAGATTTTTAAAATTACTAAAAATTAAAACTAAATGTGAGAACAAGTGTTCAGACCTTTCTCTGAGTAAATCAGCCAAATTTCTTCGGGTACGGGGCTGGAATTGTTTTGCACCGACAGTGACCGGTTGTTGTAAAGTAAGAGCCGTTTTCGTCCACGTTTTTGCGCTTCAGTTATATTTTCACGTTCTTTTCTTCTCTCTCTTATACACACACTAAAAATTACCGAAAAAGCCTCCTTCCAGGCGGGTCTTACAAAGTGACCGTACAAAATTATAAAAATATACTAAATCTGTTAACATTCCAAGAAATAACATTGGAGACGATAAATTCAATTATGTTAGGAATTGGGCTCCAACATACTCCCGGCCTTGATTGGATCCGGAATCCTTCAACTGACTTCTTGCTTATTCGATGGGAAGTGGGGCGATTTTGTGCACTGGTCTTCGAAGAACTGCCTTCTGCGTTTGGAGATCCACGACTCGCACCTTGTCGTCCTTCCCAGGAATCGTTGCGATGACACGTCCCAGTGGCCAGTTTTGGGGAGCGGCGTTGTCGTCGTGTATAAGAACCAGTTGTCCTACCCTTATATTGGGCTGTGGACTGGTCCATTTTGTGCGTTGCTGGAGCGTGTGAAAATAGTCTCGACGAAACAAATTCCAATATTGCTGTTTAAGAAACGAAATGCGCTGCCATCGATCCAGGTAGTGAATGTTTGTCGTCTCGTTAAATTGTTCTTCAGGAGCTGAGATTAGCGATGATCCAATAAGGAAGTGAGCTGGAGACACCGCTTCTCCATCGTTTGGATCGGCTGACGCTGGAGTGATTGGTCGCGAATTGAGTATCGCCTCTATCTCCGTGAGGATTGTTTGTAGCTCCACGTACGTTAAGTTGGCTTCGGCCATGTTTTTCACCAGCAAAGTTTTAGCGGACTTAACCGCGGCTTCCCACAGACCCCGAAGTGGGGCGCACGGGGTGGGATGAAGCAGAACTCGAACCCTTTAGTTGCGCTGTATTGCCGTAGCTGGCTGATCGCTTCATTGCTCAAGAATGACTGTTTAAATTCAGATAGCTTTGCCGATGCTCCCATGAAATTAGTACCATTGTCGCAGTACACTCGCTTTGGCAGTCCTCGACGGGACACGAACCTTCGGAGGCACAGCAAGAATGCGTTCGAGGAGAGCTCTGAAACTGGTTCGATATGTACGGCTTTCGACGAAAAACGTATGAATATGGCTACGTATGTTTTGTATGGGGCTCTGCTGCGGATTCGATACGACGTCATGAATGGTCCGCAGAAGTCAACTCCGGTGACAAGAAACGGTCTTTGGCAGCGCAAGCGGTCTGCGGGTAGGGAACCCATGATTTGAGTCATCAACTTCGGTTTGTAATGGAAGCAATGCGTACATGAGCGTACGATTTCGAGTTAACTCCCTTGCGTTTGGTATCCATATCCGTTCGCGTAAGAGAGAAAGGAGCACCTTGGCTCCTGCGTGAAGATTCGATTTGTGTAGAAACTCGACATACAATTTGGCGAACCGATGCTCTCGTGGCACCAAAGCTGGGAACTTAGCGTCGTAAGGCATCTCTCCGTTGGCTAATCGCCCACCGACCCGAATTACGATTATCGAGTTATAGTGTGAGTCTACTTGAATTTCCTCTAAAAACGGACATAGACCCTGAAACCTGTCTTTAACACGCTGTTGTTTCTTTAGAAGAGAGATTTCATTGTGATATACTGATTGCTGTATGTGTTCAATTACCCGCCAAAAAACTACGTTACGCTCTGGCGCTGAGATGTGTACTACTTCTTCTTTGTTTATGGCCCTGTTAGCTGGAACTTTATTAAAGCAGCGAAATACGAATGCATTAGTTCGCATAGCTCGGTGATAAGACGATGAGTTCTCGAAGATTTGGTCGATGACTGATGCTTCCTGCAGATTTGCTGCGCTCTGGCAGGTTTTCCTTAGCTTTGTGGCCGAGGACGGAGGTGATTGTGACTGGGAGGGCTCTCCTTTTATGTAAAGACTGATCGCCTTTGCCCGCACTTCCGGAACCGATTGAATTGGCTCGACATGGCGTGGCCAAAGAGCATTATCTTCCTTCAAAAATTGAGGCCCTTGAAACCAGATAGTTTTATGTAACTCTGTAGCGCAGCAACCTCTCGACACTATATCAGCTGGGTTCTGTGCAGAGGGCACGTGTTGCCACTCAACCTCGTCGGTAGCTTGCTGAAGCTCTGAGATGCGATTTCCTACAAAGCAGTTCAGCTGAGAAGAATGCATTTTTAGCCATTGTAGGACTATCTTGGAGTCAGTCCAAAAGTAGACCATTCCGATAAAAAATAGCTATCTTCTGAGCTATTTTTTTGTACGTACGATAGAGCAAAACTGCAGCGCATAACTCCAATTTCGGAAGCGTTTGTACCTTGATTGGCGCTACGCGAGATTTGGCTATTAGCAGATTGACTTCGATTCCTTGGGTCGTCTTAGCTCGTATGTAAATGCAGCATCTATACGCGCGTTCCGACGCGTCGGCGAAGCCGTGCAATTCGCTATCGTGGGTGAGTGACGTGTGCACAAATCTTGGAATGCATAGATTCGAGGTATTCTTAAGTTCTCCCTGAAGAGTTTCCCAGGTTAGCCGTAAATTGCCTTCTAATGGTTCGTCCCAATCTAATTTTAAAAGAGTTAGATTTTGTAGGAAAATTTTACAACGTATTACAATTGGACTGATCAACCCTAAAGAATCGGAAACCCTTGCAATGGTTGAGAGAACTGTTCTTCGAGTCTGTAGTTCGTTGACGAAAGCCTCGTGGTGAAAGCCGAACGTATCCTGAAGGGGCTTCCACGCTAATCCGAGGCCTTTAACGGTATCTGGCTCGTCGAGTTGAATCTTGCTGTGAAATTTCGTTAATACGAGGCCCGCTCTTTCCAGGATTTCGGTTAGCTGACGCCTTTTTATATCTAGTAGGACAAGGTCGTCAGCACCAGTGAGTACGTCGTCCACGTATAGATCGGATTTGAGTACGCTAGCTCCGATCGGAAACTCACTTGCAAATGCGTCGGCGATATACGCCAAGCGGCGAATAGCTAGGAATGGTTCGGCTGACAGCCTGTATGTGACCGTCTTGAGTTGGTAGATTTGCAGTTTTTCGGAGTCACCTTTCCAAAGAATTAATTGATACTTCCTGTCTCGTTCATCCACTACGAATTGTCTGTACATCTTACTTATGTCGCCAGATAAGACATATTTGTGTAGTCGGAATGAAAGTATAGTGGTAACGAGATCCTGTTGGATTGTAGGACCCGTCATCAAGATGTCGTTCAGTGAGACTTGGCCGAAGCGTCAAAGACGACGCGGAGCTTTGTCGAGCTGCTTTGCGGTCTTAAAACGCAATGATGCGGAATAAAGAAGTGTTGTCCTCAAGCCGAGACATGTGCCCTTGGTCGATGTATTCCTGCATGAATTGATGATATTGCCTCTTTAACTCGGGGTTGCGCAAGAGTTTGCGTTCGAGCATGTTGAAGCGTTTTAATGCCATTTTGAAAGAGGTCCGAGGGTGGGATGTCCTTCCTTGAATGGTAGACGTACTTGGACACGTCCTTCGGTATTCCACTGGACGTTGGTTACGAAATGATCTTCGCACGCTTGTTCCTCAGCAGAGAAGATTGATGGTGTCGTGTGGTACTCTTCTATTTCCCAGAAGCGATGTACCATGTCCTCGATTGAACTGTCGGATCTCGTTAAAAGACACTGATAGGTTGGCTGCCCTTTTGATGAATTCAAATGACCGCCGACGATCCACCCAAACTCCGGGTTGAGTAGACTAGGCAAATGTTGACCTAGCGATTGTTTTTCTCCTAGAATAGCTTCAAAAAATCCTTCGGTGCTTATTAGGACGTCGATTTTGTTCGGTTCGAAGAATCTGGGGTCTGCAAGTACGATTCCCTCGGGAAGCTTCCATGTGGAGGCGTCGATATATTCCCGGGGTTGCCTTGAACAGATCCGCTTAATGACTCCGAATTCGGATGACCATTGGAAATTTGAAATTCGAGATTTGAGTGTGGCGAAGACATTGTTATGAATTGGTTCACAAGCTTCCGATATCCCGCTGACAGCCTGAGAAACCCGCGCTTTTTGGAGGTTTAATCGCTTGGCGGTTTCCTCGGTGATTAAATTGACCTCGGAGCCATAATCTACTAGAGCTCGAACTAGCTGATAATTGCCGGTCACGTCCTTGATCTGTATGACAGCTGTTGGTAAAACTCCCTGCTTAGATGCTCGCGTTAACAGGGCGACGTTTGAATTAAGCTGTACAGACTCTTGGTTGTGTTGGATTGCGGCGATAAGTTGGTCCTAAGGATTTTCCGTGGGTGAGAATGACGTTGCTGAGTGGCTGGACTCGTGGAGCAGCGTATGATGTGATGCGTGGCACTTCTTGCAACGCGACTTCGATTTGCAATCCTTCAGAATGTGATTTGGCCTTAGGCAGTTTAGGCACAGGCGTGCGCGTTTTGCAAAGCTGGTGCGCTCGTTTGGGTGGCACTCGTTGAAAGCTGTGCAACTAGAGATGTAGTGAGATGAACCCTTGCAATAAACGCAGGTTGCGTTAACGGTCATAAATGCCTTCGATTTGCGTGGTTGCTTCGATGATGATAGCCTGGGTATGTCGGTTCCACCTAGGGGGTGATCCCTTTCGCGTGCTTCAAGATATTGACAACGGCGAGTTAGAAAGGCGCGTCCCAAGATGGTAATTGATCGTAACTCTGCTTTTCTTGGTACTGCATTTTTGTCTCTGGATCCAGTTTGCTTAGCATCAGATGAATTATGATTGCATCCATTACGTTTGCTGCTGATCCAAGTGAGACTACTGACGATCGAATAGCGGATATCGTATCGACGACATTTAGAAGTTTGGCTGCATTGGCATTTTCGATTTTGGGAACTGCAAATAAATTTGAAATGTAGTCCAGGAAAATTAAAACGTCGTTATCGTATCGCTGCATCAACCGCTCCATTGCCTTCGAGTAGTTTTCCTCGGTAATCTGGAATGACTGCACTACTTCAAGAGCTGGCCCAGTTAAGCAATTGAGCAGGTATGTAAACTTGTCGATGTTCGAGAGGCCACCATCCGTTTCCACGAGATTAGAGAATGCACCAGCGAAACGTTTGTAGTTTGCGTATTTTCCGTCGAAGCTCGGCAACTTCAGATTTGGCAGACGATTGTGATGCATGACTGACGAATTGAGTGAATTGTTCAATGTCGTGTCTCCTGAAATGCTTGTCCGACGTTTCCTTGATATTGCGGCCAACAGCGTTGTTTTGATTTCCACGAACAGCTCATCCAAACTGCTTCGTTCGGTGTCGGCACTGTGTAAATTCTCAATTTGGCCTTGAGTCGTGGAAATTTGACGAAAGTGCCCTTCTAGTATTTGAAGATAACATTCTAAAGCTGGCACGTTTAAATTCTCCTTCTCCTGGTCGATTTTGGTCTTCAAATTGGTCATGTTTCGCGTAATCGTAGACCTTTGATGCCTGAGGGATATTAATTTGCTGGGGTTGACTTCGCTTCCAGCGGTAGCATCGGCTGGATCGACCATTTCGCGGCAAATCTGGTATAACTTCTATCTCTTAAAAATATAATTCTAAATGGAGCTAGTTAAATTCGGCCTACCAACTGAACACTACAACTACAGCAAATAACAATGAATCTCGATAACAACTTTGCGGACAGAATATTTGGTTGCGTAATAATGATTTATTGCAGAAAATGACATTGAGGTTATGTTCTCTCGCTTACGGTGACTCACTGCAATCCCATGATTGTGTGAGTGTGTGAGTTGGATGGAGCACCAGTCCACGTGGATGATCCGCCTTGTATATGAACTGGGAGTGTTGCCACGATCGTCTTCTGGATGTTTCTCCAATGCCATTGGTGTGACATAAGATGAGCGCGCTGGTTGGCTTGTGTTGCGGCGCTTTTGCCTGAACTTCGCTGCGAGACGCCTTTGTGATCTCGTGGAAATTAATAGCGTGGCCTGTACAACACCAACAACTTGAGACTGTCGGACGGATCGCTGGTCCTGTCACGGTCGCCAAATAATGTTCAGACCTTTCTCTGAGTAAATCAGCCGAATTTCTTCGGGTACGGGGCTGGAATTGTTTTACACCGACAGTGACCGGTTGTTGTAAAGTAAAAGCCGTTTTCGTCCACGTTTTTGCGCTTCAGTTATATTTTCACGTTCTTTTCTTCTCTCTCTTATACACACACTAAAAATTACCGAAAAAGCCTCCTTCCAGGCGGGTCTTACAACGTGACCGTACAAAATTATAAAAATATACTAAATCTGTTAACATTACAAGAAATAACATTGGAGACGATAATTTCAATTATGTTAGGAATTGGGCTCCAACAACAAGTCTTTTGGTTTTGGTGTAAATCATAGGATTTTTGAATATTATAAGTTGGTGATTTTTTTGTTAAAAATATTATAATCGTAGTGCCACAGAAATCAAACAGCGCATAAGTGGCCTGATATTGATGCTACTCAGAAACCCACCCCCGTTTAACGCTCAGAAATTATCTATCCTGCAAAAAGGAACAGGATTTCAAGAACACAAAAACCAACTTCTCACGGGGGGACGACATAATCTCGCCGACATAAACTCGCCAAAATTTAAGCGACATAAGATCGCGCGGGTTTATTTCGTTTTCAAGCGTCATAACCTCGCCCCAAATTATACGACATACAATCGCCGCTGGCGATTTTATTTCGCTCTGAAGCGACATAAACTCGCTCGATTTTATATCGGTTTAAGGCGACATAAACTCGCTTGCGGCAACTAATTTGAATTTTGGGTTTGTTTATGTTTTCGAGCAAGTGTGACCGAAAAATAACGCACGAATTTTACTAAATTAACCAACACTGGACCCACTGGAAATTAGTATTTTTTTTGGGCCAGTTTTGGTTAGGTTAAGTACTAGCCCTTACTAGCGGTATAAGTTTAATGTGAAAAATACCAAAAGTTCAATGATTGAAAAGAGACAAATATAGATCAATGAAAGAAATAGTTCTTTGAAGAAAAGTAAAAAGAGACAAATATAGATTAATGAAAAAGGTAGTTCTTTGACGCATTGTGCTTAAAGAAGTTGATGAACTCGGACGAAAAATGAGCATTCCATTTAAATTTCAAGTTGGTAGCCGGCAAGGGTCACGACTTATTCATACCCTGGACGACAACCAGTTGTTTGCAAAAAAAAAAAAATTAAAAAACGGCGATACAGCGTACACATGTCGCGTAAAAGATTGTAAGTCGCGAGTGTACTTATCCAGTGACGAAACGCGTGTGTTTGCAAGTCCAGACCAACAGCACCATAATCATGGTGAACAAAGTCAGGAAATAAAAAAAATCAACGCGATTGAAGATGCTAAACAGCGTTGCCAAAAATCGACAGAGAACGACGACATTAAAAAAATTTTCAACGACGTTATGGCAGAGTAAGTAGAAAAACAAAGCACGTATGTATGTATATATGTATATAAATTAAAAAACGAGCGCGCACTTTACACCAATACAAGTGTTTGCAGACGCATGCAGTTATAACAATTACAAAATCTGTGCGCGCGGTTAATTCTAAATATATGTATGTATGTGTATTTCGTTTTTTTATTTCTTTTATTAAAAAGGCACACCGGCGAAGAAGAGGAAATTGAGGTTGCATATGATACATGTAAAAGAACTTTGCAGCGCAAAAGGCAACCCATTATGCCAAAATCTCCAAATACCCCGGAAGATCTGCGAGATGCATTTAATGATAAAAATGTTTTGGAGATATATGGCATGACAAAGGCCAACCCCCCAAAGCCATTTTTCAAACATTTACACATATCTGCTGCATTTTCATATGCTATATTTTCCTCCGAAAAGACTATTTTGCTAATTGAAAAGCATATTCCCGTGAAGGACCGCCAATTTTTGATCGATGCCACCTTCAAAGTGTGCATATTTGGTTCGTTTAAACAGCTTCTCATTATTTACATCAGACATTTGCAAAAGGTAATTTTTCATCAGTGAATTTATAACCATAATTGAGAACACTGATATAAACACTTTTAGTATCGGACCCTGAAAACTGAAAAACTGAAATGAATTAAAAAAACCTGCGAAGTAAAAGGTACTTAAGGTAATCATTTTTATGTACATAATTTCGGTTTTCAGGGTCGGATGACTATAATAGAATAAAACGTTTTTATATGTGTTTTATATGTTATTTTCAAATATAGATCACACCATTCTTTTTTGTGTTAATGACACGGAAAACAGAAGTTTCCTACCAGCACCTATTCACTTACATAGACTGCAACATATTTAGTTTGGATGGAGGCTCTTTTATTTCGGATTATGAGAGGGCTATGAGGAATGCGTTAAGAAATTTGCACCCTAACACCAATTATTACGCTTGCTGGTTTCATTTTTGTCAAGCTTGTAAAAAAAATGCAAGACGCTTTTCAGGATTTGAAGATGCAATCAAAAATAACAAAAGTGCATATATACTTTTCCTTAAATTTCTACATTTGCCTCTTCTACCCGCAAATTTAATACTGAATGCATTTAATGTATTAAAAGTCGAGACGATTGCGGTCAGCAAGACGTTATTTGACCCTTTTGTTACATATTTTGAACATCAATGGCTTAAATCGGTAAGTTTTTTAAGACTGTGATTTGATCTGATCACTATAAGTACTAATTAGGTTTCATACAATAATTTTTTATTTTGTACTTATTTTCCAGGAGGGAACAGAACGCATTTCAGTTTTTAAGAGAAATACAAGGACGACCAGCTCGATTGAAGCTTATAATCTAAACTTAGGAAAGAAAATACATGCAAAACGGCATACGTTCAAATTTGTGAAATGCCTCAATGATGCGGAATACGAAAAATCAAGAGAATTCGCACTCTTATTTCAGAACGGCGGTCTAGGAAACGCTGCACCGAAGCGCCATTTGCGGGTAAGTTTCTATTGATCAATAAATTAAAACTAATAAGAAACCATTAATAATAAACATGTTTTGTATTTATTATCTTAGGACCGAGCCGAAAAAATAATGGACGAAATGAATTTGTTGGATCGCCAAGAAATTGATGTCAACGGATTTTTAGCGCGGACTGTGGGTCTCTGCGACAACTTCCACAAAAAGGATATTTTTGATTCAATCGACGAGGAAATGACACCAAACTTACCAAATCTGGCTTCTTTGGACATTTCCATTTCTTCATCCAGTTTAAATGAAGTACTTAATTGAATTAAGTTTAAGTCGAGCATAATTCTCAAAATGAATGAATCTTTTTTTATTTTTTCTAATTTTTGTTGATCTCATATAATTTTTTTGTTGTAAAAGAATATTTTTTCGTTGATCTCTTATAATTTTTTCTGTGAAAATTACGAATTGAAGAATAAAAATAAAGGTAAAAGTTAATTAAGGATACCTAAACTTGATACCGGCAAGTGATCTACGACAAGATTGTTTGGCCGTTGGCAACTATGTAACGCAATGAAACGAATTTGTGAAACCATGTTAGGCCGATGGCGGCCTTATGTCGTTTTTTTAATGGCGATATAATTTCGTTTGCTAACGTCATAAACTCGCCGACAGCGACCTTATGTCGCACTCAAACGACTTAAAGTCGAGCGATATTATGACGTTTTAAAATGACATAAAGTCGCCAGAAAAAGAGCGACATTTTCCCGCCGCGAATTTGTACTGGGCGAGATTATGTCGGCGGACTTATGTCGCTATGCCCTTCTCATTTTCCCGCTGGGAAAGCATACATACATACATATGGGGATGCCGTGACGTTACATTAGGTTTGCCAAATTTAAAAATATTGAGGACTTGGTTAAGGATGCTGAATCTCCAAAAAATTTAAATGCAGTTATTTGCGGGTATGCCATAAGATTATGAACATAATATTTTTAAACCATTTTAACAACATTTATAACAGAGAAATGGCAAAAGAAAGAATTAAAAATAAAACAAATCGAATTTTGGGGCACTTAGGGGTCGTTTTTATACCCTTGTAGAGGGTATTATAATTTCAGTCAGATGTTTGCAACGCAGTGAAGGTGACGTTTCCGACCACATAAAGTATATATATTCTTGATCAGCATCACTAGACGAGTCGATCTAGCCATGTCCGTCTGTCCGTCTGTCCGTCTGTCCGTCTGTCCGTCGGTCCGTCTGTCCGTCTGTCCGTTTCTATGCGAACTAGTCTCTCAGTTTTAAAGATATCGCGATGAAACTTTCCCGAAAGTTTTCTTTCTATTGCAGGTAGTACATATGTCGGAGAGAGCCGAATCGGACCACTATATCTTAAGGCTCCCATAGGAATATTCAAAGATATATAAGAAAATTCATTGTTACTTTGTAGGAAGTAGGCGTTTTAATTCTTGACTCTTTAAAAACAAAATTCAAAAATAGAAACGCTGAATCTGGAATCCCTGGAACTGCACCGAGTGAGCATTACTTTATCTGCAAGGGTATATAAGCTTCGGCTGGCCGAAGGTAGCTTCCTTTCTTGTTTGTTCTAATTTGTACCTCTTACGCGGCTCCTAATTATTTTAGTAATTAATGTGGTTTTTTTTAGATTTTTATGTCAATTCGTTCTGGGGTCATTTAGGGGTCGACTTTTATAGTAGTTTAGATTAGATAAGGAAGGCAGGTGCCACATTAATTTTTCACCTTGATTAGAATAAAATTAATAATAAGGAAGGCAGGTGGAAGGGGATGCCGTGAATCAAATTGTTCAAACATTTCCAGTTTTTTAAACAATATAAGGCAGTGTAAGAAAGGGTAAGAGAATCAATTGATTTGAACATTTAGTGTTTTTTTAATACTTTCAATGCTATTGGCATTTTAAAACACGAAAATCAATAATAAAATGTTTTCGATCTGTTGCAGAAATGTAAATGCAATTTTTTCAGTATTATCATTAACTTGAATTTCAGCGAATCTAACTTCTTTAGTCAGCTGCAATGCACTCACACGCACATATCTAGGGATTGTGTTTATAAAAAACTAATTTTGTGGCTTATATATATTTCGTCCATGTGTGTGTGCAACGGAGCAAACAAAAGAATAAAAAACAAGAAAGGAAGCTACCTTCGGCCAGCCGAAGCTTATATACCCTTGCAGATAAAGTAATGCTCACTCGGTGCACTTCCAGGGATTCAAGATTCAGCGTTTCTTTTTTTTTAATTTTGTTTTTAAGTAGTCAAGAATTAAACCGCCTACTTCCTACAAAGTTACAATGAATTTTCTCATATTTGTTTGAATCTTCCTATGGGAGCCTTAAGATATAGTGGTCCGATCCAGCTCGCTCCGACATATGTACTACCTGCAATAGAAAGAAGACTTTCGGGAAAGTTTCATCGCGATAGCCTTAAAACTGAGAGACTAGTTTGCATAGAAACGGACAGACGGACAGACGGACAGATGGACAGCCGGACAGACGGACATGGCTAGATAGACTCGGCTATTGGTGCTGATCAAGAATATATACTTTATGTGGTCGGAAACGTCACCTTCACTGCGTTGCAAACATCTGACTGAAATTATAATACCCTCTACAAGGGTATAAAAACAAACCGAATTTTGGTTTACTCGTTCGGCCCGCTTTAGCAAATATTTAATATCTACACGAAAGTTTTCTGTTGTGGCGTGCCGAATGAATAAATTTTAGGTAGCGTATTTATTTAGTCGCATCTAAAATCAATCACAAAAGTTGATATCTGAACTTTTGTACGTCGAAGGTGCGATCGTCACTAGTTTTTTACCTCGTTAAGAGGTGTTTTTATTTTCTATCAGAAGTTTTTGTTTGTTTACTTTTGCTCTCAAAGGTGCTAGTATAAACATTTAAATTTAAATTGGTCATAAATCATAATTTATAAACTATTTTGTTTTAACGAATTAAGTTAAAAAGACGTTGAAGTATTTCAAAATACCTTTTAAACGAGGTATAGCACATGGGTGTACCTTTAGTAGTGTAGAACTTACAAACTAACGAAATGTAGCTATTTATAGCTTTTTCCCGCTAAAGTAGCGGCTTTTTCCAAAAATCGTAGAACAAAAGATTCCTATATGGAACTCTTAAGTGCAAATTTACTGATTCCATGACCCTAAAATACAGTTCGGATACCCTCACACAAAATTCAATACTCAAGAAGCGTTAGTAGTTCGAGCTGGCAAAAGTGGCTATTTTCGTATAAAAAAAACTTTTAAACGTGACTTTTTACAGAAATGTGTTATACCAAAATGTGTTATACCAAAATTTAAGGAATCTCAAGGGCTATACAGTTTAAAGCTTTAAGGAAAATCGTTAGAGCCGTTTTTGGGAAAAATAAAAAAAAAGTTTTAAAAAATTGTCTTTTGTTCATATCTTTTTAACTATTACATTTACACAAATTGCACACAGAAGGCGTTTATAGCAATTAAAAATACCTTTCAAACGAGATGCAGCACAAGTCTGTAGCTTTAGTAGTATACGGCTTTCCGAATTTTAGCTATTTATAGCCGTTTTCCCGCTAAACTAGCGAGTTTTTCCAAAAGTGGAATTAAATTTTCATTTATTAGAGCTTGAAAATTATCGATGTCAGTATCGATATTATCGATACTTCTGATATTTTTCAAACATCGATGTTTATCTATAACATCGATGGTTTTCTGACATTTTATTAGAGAGAAACGAACAGATTTCACTCTTTAATTTTGAGGACCAAAATAACTTTAAATACAAAATCACTTAAAGTAGGGACAAATTACCATACAAGAACCGCGAGTTCTTGGTACTTTATTCTTCTTTGGTCCCATAGATATTATGAAATACTTAAAAGTAGGCGAAAAGGGCATAGGTTATGGCAAAAAATGGCCAATAAAAGAACCGCGAGTTCTTGGGAAGAGGAGTAACTTTGGTTTTTTTAGTACCAAAAACAAAATCTTGGTTGCAGCTACCGACCATCTGTCCGCTATTTAAAAATCTCAAGAAACCGCGAATTCATAGCCTTTGATAAGAATTGGTCGCTTTTCGAAGATCGTTTGAGCGATTTGGACTCAAGGATCCAAAAAAAAACAACCGCGAATTCTTCAGAAGAGGAGGAATTTTTACTTCTTTATAGTATAGTATCAATTAAAGTAGGGGAAAATAACCATAGGTTGTGGCATAAAATTTCTTGGGGAAAAAAGGAACTCTCGTTCTTTTAATACCAACAACAAACAAAACGACGACCCTTTGAGCAATTTTGGCAAAGGATCAAAAAAAAAGCAACCGGGAATTCTTCAGAAGAGGAGGAATTTGTTCTGCTTTAGTACCAAAAAATGGGATGGAACAAAGGTTTCTTCTATTATTTTACATAAGTATTTCCTCAGAAGATATTTAAAAAAAATTCTTAAGAAGCCGTGAATGTCTTTGACTAAGAATTGGTGTCTTTCTAGACATGTGACGCAACTCAACTCAATGATCGAAAATAAATAAACCACGAGTTCTGAACAGGAGAATCCTTGAGTCTAAAATTGCATTTTAATAATGAAAACCGGAAATTAAAATTAAATAAATTAACCGCGATTTTTTCTAATAATAATATTTATAATAATGCAAGTGTATTATGCATGTATATAATAATAATACGTGGTATTAACAGAATTATAAAATTGTTTTTAATTTGTCTTTGCTTTCCTTGAAAACATCGATATTATCGATACGATAATGATAAAGTATCGAAAATATCGATACTGTCATTTATCGATTTTTTTCAAGCTCTAGCATTTATCCCCACCGGCCCCAACAGCTCCAAATTTTGAAAATCGCACTTTTTCACTTTCACCGCTCTCTCTCCCAAGCCAATTGATTTTCTTAAAGTCTTGGTATGCAATTCTTTAAGTTATTGCAATACCTTTCGATTGGTGTATTACTCATTACGATCGGACTATCACAGCAGATTTTCAATTTTGCGGCTATATAATAGTAGTCGCCTTCGCACACTCTCCTGGTGCGCTTCGTCACTACATGGGCTGCCGTCCATAGTGATTTTAAAGGTGGAAAAAACGAATACATTTTTTTAATTAAGCATTTTTTTTTGCAATTTTAAAAGTGATTAATGTCTGAAGCCCAAAAGTGCCAGATCGAAACTAAGTTGTTCCGCTTGTATGGTAATTTGGTGTATGGTAAAAAGTTGGCTTTTTTTATTCAAATTGGCTCATTTTTAATATTTTTTTTGGCTTATAAAAAATTTTTGAAGTGTCAACCGTGTATAGCACCCATAGGAATAATCGGGAAAAAAATGTAAAACAAGAAAAGAACCAACCGAAGCTTGTATACCCTTGCAGAACATTCCTATTAACTTACAATTCGCAAAAATTTTAAATTTCGTATTGTTTTCATATTAATTTTTCTATCCTTCCCTATGGCAGCTATATAATATAGTCGTCCGATTTTAGGTAAATTCATTTCGAAATTCCGAATTATTAAAAAAAAATCATATCCTAGAGTAGAAGAGAATACAATAAAAACTAACTCCGTAAATTGTTTCCAATTAATTTCCCATTAATTTTTCGATCGTTCCTATGGCAGCTTTATGAGATGGTAGTCTTATTTTGACCAAATTAAAATTGAAATTCGGAAATATTTTGAAAGAGTCATATCCTAGAGTAGAAGAAAACCAAAGAAGCTAGAATTTATTTCCATTCTTTTCTTTTCCATTAATTTTCCGATCGTTCCTATGGCAGTTATATGATATAGTCGTCCGATTTTTTAAATACTTAATTCGAAATTCTGAAATATTAAAAAAATAACATCCCCAAGAGTAGAAGGTAATATTTAAAAAAAACACCAAAGCTAGAATTATTTTAACCGTTTTTTTCGATCCTTCCTATGTGAGCTATAAGATATAGTTGTCCGATCCGGTAGGTTCCGACTTATATACTAACTGAGAGACTAGTTTGCGTAGAAACGGATAGACGGACGGACAGACGGACATGGCTAGATCGACTCGTCTAGTGATGCTGATCAAGAATATATATACTTTATGGGGTCGGAAACGTCTCCTTCACTGCGTTGCAAACTTCTAACTGACCTAACTACCCTCTGCAAGGGTATACAAAATTTTATCTTGGGTGTTTTTGAACATATAACCTCCTACTTTTGGAAATACCATTTTTTATCTAATTTTGAACACCGAAACTAGTATTTTTAAACCCTTGCAGAGGGTATTATGATTTCAATCGGAAGTTTGCAACGCAGTGAAGGAGACGTTTCCGACCCCATAAAGTATATATATTCTTGATCAGGGTAACTAGCCGAGTCGATATAGCCATGTCCGTCTGTCTATACGAACGCTGAGATCTCGGAAACTACAAAAGCTTGAATGTTGAGATTTTCAAACACATATTCTTGGGCTTCCTACGCAGCGCAAGTTTATTTCAGCGGAGCGCTCTAACGCCCGCAATCGCCCACTAACGATTTTAAAGTGTTTCTGCGCACACAACTTTAAATATTTCTGAGAAGTATAAATACAATTTTTGTTGTGTATACAACCCTAGTCAAAAGTATTTTCACAAATTTGAATGTTAAGTGTACTCATATTTTGAACTTATAATATAAACATTTTGGCACCTATGGAAAGAGCACTTCAATTCCGTTTAAATGACACAAAAATTTTCTTAACCCATTAAGCACCCGTTGAAAAGTGGGCAAATTAGAAAATTTTTTTCGAAAGTCAAATTTTCAACTTTTTTTCTGGGGCTTAAACAAAAATGTTTTGATGCAAAGTTGTTCCCCAATCAAAATTAATAATAACTGCAAAAAAAAATTTTTCAAAATATTTTTCCTTGTATTTTTTATAATTTTTTGAAAATAGCTATTTTTGCCGCTTTTTCTTCCTTTTCATACAAAATTTTACTGAGAGGTCTCCATTTAAAAAATCATAAAAAATACAAGGAAAAATATTTTGAAAAATTTTTTTTTTGCAGTTATTATTAATTTTGATTGGGGAACAACTTTGCATCAAAACATTTTTGTTTTAAGCCCCAGGAAAAAAGTTCAAAATTGGCATTTCGCAAAATTTGCTCATTTTTCAAAGGGGTCTTAATGGGTTAAGAAAATTTTTGTGTCATTTAAACGGAATTAAAGTGCTCTTTCTATAGGTGCCAAAAGTTTATATTATAAGTTCAAAATATAAGTACAGTTAACATTAACATTTGTGAAAATACTTTTGACCACCCCTGTATTTATACCCATCAAAATGTAAAAAAACATTTTTAAAATCGGACCATTCATTAAAAAAGTAACCGCAATCAAAAAAATTTTATATATCCATCTCCCTCGCACTCCCTTTAGCCGAGTGACGATTAGATAGTCGGGACACCAACCCGACTATAGCGTTCTCTCTTGTTTTAGTCAGTAAAGGAGATAGTTTCAGGTTTATGTATTAAAACATGGATTTCAGTCGAAACGCTCTTTTTCTTCTCTCTCATTCTACAATAACTTCTTAACTAATTAAGGCCTCGAGTTCTGCAACACAATGTGGAACAACATTTAACAAAATACCACTACTTTTTGATATCTTTAGTTAATCCACTTAATCTCTCACCCCAGTGTGGGGTGGCGCATGGCGCTCAGCTGAAATAAACTTTTGCTGCGTAGAAAGCCCAAGATTATGTGTGGGAAATTTCAACCTTCTAGCTTTTGTAGTTTCCGAGATCTCAGAGTTCATCCGGACGGACAGACAGACAGACATACAGACGAACATGGCTATATCGTCTCCACTATTGATCCTGATCAATAAAATCAAAAAATTTTTAATATATTGTATGTGTACGGGTCTCAGTTCAACAAGGAAAATATCAGGCTACTATAGATGAAAAAAAGTGACAAAAAGTACTTCAGTAAAATCCATTGTAGCTAAAGAAGTAGAGGTTGCCCAACTTTGTGATTGGAAAGGTTCAAAGTACCATTTCCGCTAAATTTTGGCTCTAGGCTACGAAAGGTTTCCTTGCTTTTAAGCCGCAAAAAAATCGAAAATTTGGAACTTTGACCACGGATTTCTCAAAACCTCGACGTGATGAAAAGTTTCCAAGCATGAGGTAGTAATCTACAGCCGAAATCCTTTCAGGTTTTGTAGCGTTTATTCTTGGGCGAAGAAAAAGTTTTGATTTTGATCACAACAACCTGTGTAATTACACAGGTCGACAAAGTACCTTCTCCGCTAAATTTTGGCTCTAGGCTACGAAGGGTTTTCTTGCTATTAAGCCGCAAAAAGTGCCTAAAAATCGAAAATTTGGAACTTTGACTACGGATTTCTCAAAACTTCGACGTGATGAAAAGTTTCCAAGTATGAGGTAGTTCTCTACAGCTAAAATCCTTTCAGGTTTGGTAGCTTTTATTTTTGGGCTTTTTTTTTGTCGACCAGTGTTATTATTACAAAGGAGTAAAATAAATTCTTGTTATTTAAAAACTTGTAACTTTTAAAGGAACACCCCTAATGTTGTAGTTTACTTACGAGCGATAGTAACATCGGAAAACATCGATGGAGCCAATATCGATGTTTTCACAGCTATAGCGTCAGTACTGATGCTTGGACAGAACATTTTACGCAGGCATTGTACGTTTCGGTTACAATGGGCGCGTTCAGCAGAACAACATGATACCTGATCACTGATGGATCAGTAATCAGTGATCAAGTTTGTTCTGCTGAACGCTAATAATACATTGCAATGACGTAAAAGTAAAAAAATATATCAAACAGTGCACGCGCATCTAAAAAAAAACTGCAGCACTGCCCACAGCTATCGTAGATATAAAAAAATAAAAAATGGCTGAACAATTATAAACAATTCCACCGAATTTATGGTTTTTATTCAAATTATTATGTTAATAAGTTTCGATATTTCGACTATCGATACATGCCAGAAGCCATGTATCATGTATCAAGAAAAGGTAGCGTACTATTTTTACGATACCTGATACCTGATCACTGATGCAAAATTCTTGCATCATGATTAGTAATCATGTGCGTTCAGCAGAACTATCGTGAGAAATCCATCAGTGATCAGGTATCATGTTGTTCTGCTGAACGCGCCCAATGCATTGTATTCGTGATGCTAGCTTTATAAGCAGGGTTCTTGGAATTGAGTCAATGGACGCTGACCCATTAACCGGTATGAAATTAACATTATTTAAGTTTACAAAATAACAAATATTTATTTGAACTACGTGATAGCAAAAACATTTAAGAATGTGCCGGAACTAGCAGCAATGTCGGATTCGTGAAATAATCTGGGAAATAGAGAAAAAATTCCAAGATGGAAAATTCGCTAAAAGGATTTTGTCTAACTATTTTCTATACGATCCGATCTATACAGCTTGAATAGAGTGAGATTAATACAACTTTGATTACGAAGAAGCAGGAGTCACGTTTAAATGATTTAAACCCAAGGAATTTAAAGGAAGTGACAAAATTTCTGGCCGAATTTGAACAGTCGTCTAAGGTTTGGTTATCCCACATCTTCAAAATTTAAAAAAAATGTAGTTTTAGCGAAATGGATTCGGAACTTCTGACAAAATTTAAACGTTCTATTACCCATCATCTAGTCAGTATTGTAGATCCATTTATAACACATTTTCGCAAATTAGCGGTATTTTTGTTTCCTCCTGCCAACAAACTCATATTAATTGATTCTGACGAAAGGCAAAGCATTATGGAAGACTGCAAACTTTACATCAACAAATATGTCAGTAAGGAAACGGACACCAACCCCCCTCAAAATGCTGTCGGATCATTAAGTAGCAACGCGCTATTCAGCGATTTGGTTGGCCAATTAAGGGACGATTCAAATCATAATATTGTCGAGAGTGAGGTGAAGGAGTATGGGGCTGTCCATATATTACGTAATCACGATTTTGGTGATTTGTGACCCCCTGGTGATCAAACGTAATCATTCAATAAAAACCCCCCCCCCCCCAATGATTACGTAATCCCAAGAATAACATTTTATTTTGTTTTAATCTGTGGATTCAAACGGAGATGCAACCCAATCTTATATATTGTTTATAAATGGAGTTTGGTATGACACATTCGGTTCGTCTACGCTGAAATTATCTCCAACATACTCTTCGTCAAGCCATTCCAGGTCTTCGCGTCCTTCGTGTGATTGAACCACTAAACATTTTCTTTTTCGCCGCCCAGCCACTAAAAAAATTTGTTCTCTGCTTTCCTATCTAAGTTTGGAGTCAAAATCTGCCAAGTGGGCCACCCCTGTTCCGAAGGTCCGATTTTCATCGAACTTTTTTACTTTTCCGGTTCACAACGAAAATATAACTTCATTTGAACGGTTTTGCGAAATTTTGAGTTTTACCGGAGTTATAGGGGTCAAAACATGGCATTTTTGACACTTTTTCGAAAAAGTTGCACTCAGTCATTAATTCATAACTTCGGAACGGTAAGAGATATCTTTATGATGTTTTCACTGATCGCTCAAGAATTATTATGGCTTTCCATAAAAAAATGTAAAAAAAATTAAAATTTATTTTTCTTAAAAATAAATCAACATTTTTTTTTAGTTTTTATTTTTTTAGTGTTCTTCACCAGCTATAGAGTTTAAAACCATTTGAAAATGAAGTTTGAATCATTACGAAAAAGATCCAAAAAAAAAAGAGTGGCCCGGCCAAAGGTTTTTCGCAATATCGATTTGAAGAAAGGCGCACAGCGGTTTTCCATACAAAAACGGCTTGCTCGTGAAAATTGGCTGGTCAACACATGCCGTTGCGCGCGTAGCGTCAGCCGACTGGAGCTGTCAATGAGGCACTTTTTGTCGTTTTGTATGGGAATCCGCTGTGCGCCTTTCTTCAAACTGATATTGCGAAAAACCTTTGGCCGGGCCAATCTTTTTTTTTTGGATCTTTTTCGTAATGAATCAAACTTCATTTTCAAATGGTTTTAAACTCTATAGCTGGTGAAGAACACTAAAAAAAATAAAAACTAAAAAAAAATGTTGATTTATTTTTAAGAAAAATAAATTTTAATTTTTTTTTACATTTTTTTATGGAAAGCCATAATAATTCTTGAGCGATCAGTGAAAACATCATAAAGATATCTCTTACCGTTCCGAAGTTATGAATTAATGACTGAGTGCAACTTTTTCGAAAAAGTGTCAAAAATGCCATGTTTTGACCCCTATAACTCCGGTAAAACTCAAAATTTCGCAAAACCGTTCAAATGAAGTTATATTTTCGTTGTGAACCGGAAAAGTAAAAAAGTTCGATGAAAATCGGACCTTCGGAACAGGGGTGGCCCACTTGGCAGATTTTGACTCTTTGTAGATATAATTAAAGGAAAAAAGTTTTTAAATAAATTCTTTAAATAAAACAATTTATATAAAATGATTACGTAATCATTGTGCAAGACCCCCCCTCCCCATGTAATCAAACATAATCATTTCAATGACCCCCTCCCCCCCCCCTAGGTGATTACGTAATATATGGAAAGCCCCTATCATAATACCGTTGTAAAGCTGACAGATGATTTCAACGTTCTAAAATGGTGGGCAGCAAATAAAGAGAGATTTCCGCTTTTATTTAAAGCAAGCTGCCAAATTTTGGGAACTCCGGCGAGCAGCGCATCTTCCGAGCGTTCATTTTCCCAAGCCAGCAATTTAATAACAAAAAAAAGGTCGGCTTTGATAAAAAGCGATCGAATGGTCAAGAAAATTATGTTTTTACATAACAACATTACAAAAAAAGACTGATTATAATTTCCTAAATTATTAACCTTTAATAACAATATTAAAAAAAAAAAAACCCTGACTATAATTTGTTAAACACATTTACAATAAAATTGACCAATTATGTGTTATTGTCTAATGTTATCTACATTGGTTTGTTTGAAATAGCTGACATGGAAAAAAGGTCCTAAAGATTGGACTCTCTAATCCACAGGCCATTCCTAAGATTCGAAAATCGGCAGGACAGACATTTTAATGATGGCGCAAGATATTGAACGTCCTTCCCTTCTTAACATTTCCCAATATGTTGCATCTTCTGAACATCGAGGATCGGTTAATCTTTATTTTAAAATTATAAGTGTTAAATGTTATTGTTAATAATATGTTATTGACCTTTTGGGCCGCAAGAAGTCGCAGCCAATAATTGAGTAGATTTTACCTAGACAAGTAACAAATTCTCGAATTTTTAATTATTTACATATATTAAAAATGATATATAAAAAAAGGACCTCAAGAATTCGCGACTAGGCGATGAGTTATGAAAATGATGCTCACATAATATCGACTTATTTATTTAATATATTTGTTATAAAATTAATAGAAATTATTAGCCTCAGCAAAAAGGGCTTGGGTAACCCCGAAACCCAACTGACCTACTTGAAACCCATTTGACCTGGGTAGTTTGGGTTTGGGTATTTGGGTAAATGGGTAACACTTTACCCAAACCCAAACGACCTGAAAATTTTGGGGTCGGGTTGGGTAGGTAATATTTAAAGAAAGCCTGACTTACTTGAACTGTTTTCAATGACAGACCGAACTACTTGACCTGAAATTTGGTTTGGGTACCCAAATAACCCATTTTGTATACCCATGCAGGGATCTACTACATTTGTTAGAAAGTTTCTAACATATGTAGGCTATGATATTGATATTTAACATGTTAATAACACAAGTTATTTACAGTGTGTGTTATTTTCCGAACCCTGTATAGGAGTACATAGTACACTTTTAATTAATAGTAGTTATTATTTACGAAGTGCAGAACATATTCCGAGTCTTTGCTGCAAACATTGATTGACTTCATCAATAGCCAAAAAACAATGAGCTTATGCATTATTAAATTTTTTCCCGCCATCGATTTGATTTGCTCTCCCAGTCATCGTTCCAATTTTCACAGTCAAGAGGAAGAATTCAGAGTTGCACCGAAAAAACATCGCCTAACTATCGGATAAAAGTGCCCGTCGAAGTCCGTCAAAATTAGATGGCGGTCTAACTGGGAAATTTTCGGAGCGGCAAAACCTTACGGACCATCCGTTCAAAGGATGGTGGAAGGTGGATGGAGCTCTGTGGGAAGACCCTATTAGTCCTAGTTATACCCGTTACTCGTAGAGTAAAAGGGTATATTGTATTCGTTCAAAAGTATGTAACAGCTAGAAGGAAGAGTTTCCGACCCCATAAAGTATCTATATTCTTGATCAGGATCACTAGACGAGTCGATCTAGCCATTTCCGTTTAACCGTCTGTCAGTCCGTATGAACGCTGAGATGTCGGAAACTACAAAAGCTAGAAGGTTAAGACACACATATTCTTGGGCTTCCTACGCAGCGCAAGATTATTTTAGCCGGACGCCACGCCCCCTCCAACGCCCACAATCGCCCACGAACGATTTAAATTGTGACTGGCGCCTACACCTTTAAGGATTCTCGAGAAGCAGGGAACGTAACTGTTATAAGTTTTATTTTAAAAATCACACTTTAACAGTTATTTTCTGATTTGTAAAGTAAAACTCAAAGAATAACTGTTATTTTTTGAGTTTTATAATAAAAGTTGACAAATAACAGTTATTCGTCAGATCAAAAATAAAACTCAAACTTGATTTATGGCGATTTTGTGGGTAAACAAAATTTTAAAAAAATATAGATATAAAATATGCGCGGTTGCCTTTTTTAACAAATTTTTAGTAAGTTATAAAAAGCACGGGTATCATGTTTTTTTTAATTATTTCATTTTTTCAAAAATGTCAAAGGAATAACTGTTATTCATAAAAATCAAAAAATAACAGTTATTTTTTGAGTTTTATTATAAAAATCAAAAAATAAAAATCATTACGGATTTGTAAACTACAATGGCTAATAAATATTGTGGTGTATTTAAAAAATTTTTAGGACCCTTCTAAGTGCGTGATTTTTTTGTATGAAAAATTTACAATAACAGTTATTTTCGTTCCCTGTCGAGAAGTATAAATGCAATTATTTGTCTATATTTATACCTATCGAAATGTAGAAGACTATTCTATGTATCGGACTATTCGTTAAAAAGTTATGCGCAAAAAAAAATTGTTATATATCCATCTCCCTCGCACTCCCTTTAACTGAGTGACGGGTATTAGATATTCGGGACACAAACCCGACTCTTTTTTTAAATATGCATGCTCAAGGGTTGCCAGTGTTGGTCAGCAAGATCGATCAGCTGGCCAGTCGGGGCGAATGCCCATAGTATCGATAAGTTATCAGAATCATCCTTGAACGAAGCCGATTTGTGCTGTTAGGCGCAAGCGTGCTGTTAGGCGTAAACAATACTGTTAGGCGCAACCCTTAGTGCTGTAAAGTACGAAAAGTGCTGTTAAGGGCAAACTTTGTGCTGTGTAGGCGCAAAGCTTGCTGTAGAGCGGAAAAGGGCGCCCACATGGAACAGCGATCGGCAAAGCACGCTCTTTTTTCTTGGGCGGCAGCGGAGCTGATCAGACCTCTGTGATAAGGAGCGGAAGGGACCCCGAAGTAAGTTAAAGTAGTAGCATAGCAATCTTGACTGCGAAGGCTGGGAAAATAATATATACCCTTGCAGATAATATAAATACCTGTGTATTAATGCTGACTCGATCGGTGCAGTTCCAGGGATTCCAGATACAATGTTGTATGTAGCCTGTTAAAAATGTTGTTATACCCTTGCAGAGGGTATTATGATTTCAGTCAGAAGTTTGCAACGCAGTGAAGGAAACGTTTCCGACCCCATAAAGTATATATATTCTTGATCAGCATCACAAGACGAGTCGATCTAGCCATGTCCGTCTGTCCGTCCGTCTGTCCGTCCGTCTGTCCGTCTGTCCGTATGTCTGTTTCTACGCAAACTAGTCTCTCAGTTTTTGAGCTATCGGGACGAAACTTTCGCAAAAGTCTTCTTTCTATTGCAGGTAGTATATATGTCGGAGCCGACCGGATCGGACAACTATATCTTATAGCTCCCATAGGAAGGATCGGAAGAAAAAAACTTAAAAAATTCTAGCTTCGGTGTTTTTTGAAATATTACCTTCTACTTTTGGGGATGTTATTTTTTAAATATTTCTGAATTTTGAATTAATTATTTAAAAAATCGGACTACTATATCATATAGCTGCCATAGGAACGATCGGAAAATTAATGGAAAAGTAATAGAAAATAAATTCTAGCTTCTTTGGTTTTTATTGTATTATCTTCTACTCTAGGATATAAGTCTTTTTAAATATTTCCGAATTTCAATTTTAATTTGATCAAAATCGGACGACTATATCATATAGCTGCCATAGGAACGATCGGAAAATTAATGAGAAATATTAGAAAATTGAACATTTTTGCGATTTGTTAATTAATAGGAATGATCTGCAAGGGTATATAAGCTTCGGCTGGCCGAAGCTAGCTTCCTTTCTTGTTTTTAAGTTGTCAAAAATCAAAACGCCTACTTCCTAAAAATTTACAATGAACTTTCTTATAGGGGAGAGGTCTGTAGGTTGGGACGGTCTGTAAGATGAGACACTCAATTTTCTCAAAACTTATCGAATAAAAAAATTGTTTTTTTTTTTTTTGCAGTCCTTATTAGTGACAAAACTTTTGGGGAAAACATTATAAGCCAGGCTCTAGCCGGATTTAATCTGTGAGAGTCGTTTACCATTTTTCACCAAAAAAGTTTTAGTCTACTTTTTTCAAAATTCCATTTAAAGTTAATAACGTCCTTAAATTAATTTGGTAAGAGATTTAAAACATTAGTATATTAGCTGTTAACAAATTAAAAAAAAGAATCAGCTTAATGTGACAGTCAGAAAAAAAGCTATTAATTTTTTCCCGAAGCATCCCATTTTGGGACACTTTGAGCGTGTAAGTTGAGACACCCGTTTTTCATACAAAAAGGCCTTAGGCCAACAGAGGTCGCTTTCTGCCAAGTACATTTCTTTGATATTAGGGGAAAAGTGAATGTTCAAAGAGCCTTTTGATTTTAATTGTTATTTGGTCTAAGTTTTTTAAAAATGGATGGGAAATAATTTAGGACGAACTATAATTGATTAAATTAACATAAATAAATAGTTCCTTATAGTTTGGAGTAGGGGAGAGTGGGGCAATTTCGTCACTGGGGCAATTATGTCACCTGCAATATCTCGGAATCCATAAGTCGTAAAAATATATAATTTTTTTGTTTTAGTCCTTCAAGACGGCATGACACAACCAATGCATTTGTTTTTGCACAGAAGGTTAAGATAATTAAGCTATAATATTAAATGTGTTTTAATAGTTCAAAAGCTACATTTAGTTCTCGACGAAATTTTTTCTGTATGCCACAATTGAAAAGGGATAAGATACAGTTTTTTTTATATAATACACAGTGCTATAAAGAAAGAATAATTCTACAAAGAATATTATATGCATCCGACACAGGTTTCTGCTCTCAAATAGACAATTATTTGTTAATGCTATTAGAACGTGGAATGAACTTCCCAATTACATAAAAGAAACTAGGAGCGCACCTCTATTTAAGACAAAACTTCTTTCACACCTAAAAAATAGCAGCTCTAGTTTGCTATAAGCTGTATTATCCTATCTTAACATTGCGACTTATCCCCAAAACTTCTTCCTTTGTTTTTTTTTTTTTAAATTCGACTTAACTATATTTGTCATTCTGTACTTTCAATAATTAATGTAAAATGTATGTCATTAGATTTAAGAACCCATATTGTTTGAATATAAAATTGATTATCCGTTGTGACTAGCGCAGTAATTTATAAGTTATGCAACTTGTAGCGTTAGGAAGCCAAAACAATAAATAATAATAATAATAATAATGTGCATTTCTGCGTTAGTGATTTTTAACTTTGCGCTTAATTTCGGAAGAAAAATAATTATTTCTAAAAAAGTACTGTGTGGGGAAATTTCGCCACCCTATGCTTAGGGTAAATCCGCACCTATTTTAAATACATATTTTTTATTTGACGAGCTGTCTAACGAACAGACTACCAGCAGCAGCAACAAATATAGGACGTCAACAAAAATGGTATGCTTGATCAGTGTAGCACATTTACAGGCGTTAAACTCCCTACATTTTTCAGGCGACGAAATTGCCCCAGTGGTGTGGCGATTTTACCCCCCTATGGGTCGAGATTGCCCCAGTATATATTATAAATCACCAAGGTAATTAAAAAAGTAGGGGAATGTCACATTTTAAAGCTTGGTGCTAACCGCATTCAACAATAAAAAAAGAAATATGATAACGTGTCTCAAGACAAAAAGTAGCTTTGAAAAAATGCTGACGAAATTACCCCACTCTCCCCTACTTTTTGTGTGAGTATTGTTGACTTTTAAAAGTGTCTCAACTTACAGTCCTCTTTTAAAATGTCGTTTTTTGGCACATTTCAAAAAAAATAATTTCAATTGTCAATTCAACTAAGTAAATAGTCAAAATACACACAATTAGCAAAGACACAAACCCAAAGCAAAAACAAAGTACACGTATTTTAATAGTTACGTAACTATCTTTGTTGGTCAATTTTACCAAGCAAATTTTTTGTGTGTACGCAACGCGGACGCCAAAGCTGTCGTTCATGTCGGTCAAGTTCTCGTATTGCGTCTCCGGATTTTCTCTACACAATACGAACGTCTTGCGATTACAAAAATTGTATTTTACCACTTTGTGAAGAATTGATGAAGCAATGTAAGGATTTGTGAGGCGTTCAGAATGTTTTAAATTTTAAATTCTTTTAAAAAATACATTATTTTTTCACAAATTTGCATACCAAATATTAAAATAACTTAAACGAGTCTCGCGCGCTGCTTAAAATCGGAGCTAAGTTCTTAAAAGATTTAAAAAAAAAAAACAGTAAGGGGTAAAAAAAAAAACGGCTCGTTATACTTCAATCCTCTGTCGAAAAAAAGTTTCCATAATTTCTGAGATTTGACACCAATTGGCCTGTCACGTTTCACGTGGAATGAATGTACACGTGCACAGCTCTATACAAATGTCAAGTAATATCTGGTGTGACAACCCTGCTCATATAGTATAGGGTATTATAGTTTCAGTCAGATGTTTGCAACGCAGTGAAGGAGACGTTTCCGAGCACATAAAGTATATATATTCTTGATAAGCATCAATAGCCGAGTCCATCTAACCATGCCCGTCTATCCGTTTCTATGCGAACTAGTCCCTCAGTTTTAAAGCTATCGCGATGAAACTTTCCCAAAAATATTCCTTCTATTGCAGGTAGTACATATGTCGGAACGAGCCGGATCGGACCACTATATTTTATGGCTCCAATAGGAATAATCAAGAAATTAATAGAAAAACCATTGTAACTTTGTAGAAAGTAGGCGTTTTGATTTTTGACAATGTAAAAAACAGGGCTGTTAACCCATATTATTTTTGCATGGGTTCGGTTCGGGGTTCAAACCTAATCGCAATTATGGTTCCAATTAATGTTCCGGTTTGCGAACCGGTTCAGTGATGAGCCGGAGCAGGGTTCAGGTTCGAACCAGTGTTCAAAAAAATAATTTTTTTTAATGAAATAATAAAATGAACAATTATTTCCATGTATTTTCATTAAAATATGTACCATAACATTAAGAGTTATAAGTAAAGTTACAAGATTTATGATTTATAAAGTGTTTACCAGTTAAGGCAAAGAGTGTACTCTTTGATTTAATCATGTAATTTTAATGTGGGCATACTGCGAAAAGTTTTGGAAGATGATAGTTATATATTATTAGATTGTTTGAGTTAGATGCAGTCATTTCCTAGACAAAATATTTGCGCATTTTTATTTCCCTTAGTAAATAAACTCTATGTTAATATGATCAGAAATCCCCCCACAATGTTGAATAAAAAAACACGAACACACAAAATAAATTTTTCGTGAACCGAACCGAATATCAAAAAAAAGTTCCGGTTCGGTTCCGGTTCAATTATAAAAAAATTCGGCGCTCCGATTTACGGTTCGGTTCGTTTTCTAAAAACAGTGGTTCACAGCCCTAGTAAAAACAACATTTTAAGTAGGCATATCTGCAAGGGTATATAAACTTCGGCTGGCCGAAGTTAACTTCCTTTCATGTTTTTTATTTCACGTTTTCAAGATTTCATGAATCTCATAGCGTAAATATAACCTGTACGAAAAAGGCGAACTAGTCTGAAAAACAACTAGTTATACAACTAATATAAAGCAACCAGAATTTGTCTGGATACATTTGGACAACACAGGATCTAGAGCACTCGTGCTAGTCGAAAAAATAAATAATACAAAACTAGTAAAAGTAAAAAATTTAACACAAAACCATTCAAACTGAAGAGGTTCTCGCTTCAATCCTCAGTCTTTAAAAATTATTTTTTTGTGTTTTGTTTCCTAGGTGACGATTTAGTTTTATTTTTAATCTGTTTGAGGCAATATATATGTGAGAAATCACTGCTTTTGAATTATGTCTCACTAAAATTCATAAACCTTGTTAGGGCACTACAAAATGTGATGCGTGAATGGCTCAATCAGTGTGTGTTATTTTCCGAACCCTGTATAGGAGTACATAGTACACTTTTAATTAATAGTAGTTATTATTTACGAAGTGCAGAACATATTCCGAGTCTTTGCTGCAAACATTGATTGACTTCATCAATAGCCAAAAAACAATGAGCTTATGCATTATTAAATTTTTTCCCGCCATCGATTTGATTTGCTCTCCCAGTCATCGTTCCAATTTTCACAGTCAAGAGGAAGAATTCAGAGTTGCACCGAAAAAACATCGCCTAACTATCGGATAAAAGTGCCCGTCGAAGTCCGTCAAAATTAGATGGCGGTCTAACTGGGAAATTTTCGGAGCGGCAAAACCTTACGGACCATCCGTTCAAAGGATGGTGGAAGGTGGATGGAGCTCTGTGGGAAGACCCTATTAGTCCTAGTTATACCTGTTACTCGTAGAGTAAAAGGGTATATTGTATTCGTACAAAAGTATGTAACAGCTAGAAGGAAGAGTTTCCGACCCCATAAAGTATCTATATTCTTGATCAGGATCACTAGACGAGTCGATCTGCCATTTCCGTTTAACCGTCTGTCAGTCCGTATGAACGCTGAGATGTCGGAAACTACAAAAGCTAGATGGTTAAGACACACATATTCTTGGGCTTCCTACGCAGCGCAAGATTATTTTAGCCGGACGCCACGCCCCCTCCAACGCCCACAATCGCCCACGAACGATTTAAATTGTGACTGGCGCCTACACCTTTAAGGATTCTCGAGAAGTATAAATGCAATTATTTGTCTATATTTATACCTATCGAAATGTAGAAGACTATTCTATGTATCGGACTATTCGTTAAAAAGTTATGCGCAAAAAAAAATTGTTATATATCCATCTCCCTCGCACTCCCTTTAACTGAGTGACGGGTATTAGATATTCGGGACACAAACCCGACTCTTTTTTTAAATATGCATGCTCAAGGGTTGCCAGTGTTGGTCAGCAAGATCGATCAGCTGGCCAGTCGGGGCGAATGCCCATAGTATCGATAAGTTATCAGAATCATCCTTGAACGAAGCCGATTTGTGCTGTTAGGCGCAAGCGTGCTGTTAGGCGTAAACAATACTGTTAGGCGCAACCCTTAGTGCTGTAAAGTACGAAAAGTGCTGTTAAGGGCAAACTTTGTGCTGTGTAGGCGCAAAGCTTGCTGTAGAGCGGAAAAGGGCGCCCACATGGAACAGCGATCGGCAAAGCACGCTCTTTTTTCTTGGGCGGCAGCGGAGCTGATCAGACCTCTGTGATAAGGAGCGGAAGGGACCCCGAAGTAAGTTAAAGTAGTAGCATAGCAATCTTGACTGCGAAGGCTGGGAAAATAATATATACCCTTGCAGATAATATAAATACCTGTGTATTAATGCTGACTCGATCGGTGCAGTTCCAGGGATTCCAGATACAATGTTGTATGTAGCCTGTTAAAAATGTTGTTATACCCTTGCAGAGGGTATTATGATTTCAGTCAGAAGTTTGCAACGCAGTGAAGGAAACGTTTCCGACCCCATAAAGTATATATATTCTTGATCAGCATCACAAGACGAGTCGATCTAGCCATGTCCGTCTGTCCGTCCGTCTGTCCGTCTGTCCGTATGTCTGTTTCTACGCAAACTAGTCTCTCAGTTTTTGAGCTATCGGGACGAAACTTTCGCAAAAGTCTTCTTTCTATTGCAGGTAGTATATATGTCGGAGCCGACCGGATCGGACAACTATATCTTATAGCTCCCATAGGAAGGATCGGAAGAAAAAAACTTAAAAAAATTCTAGCTTCGGTGTTTTTTGAAATATTACCTTCTACTTTTGGGGATGTTATTTTTTAAATATTTCTGAATTTTGAATTAATTATTTAAAAAATCGGACTACTATATCATATAGCTGCCATAGGAACGATCGGAAAATTAATGGAAAAGTAATAGAAAATAAATTCTAGCTTCTTTGGTTTTTATTGTATTATCTTCTACTCTAGGATATAAGTCTTTTTAAATATTTCCGAATTTCAATTTTAATTTGATCAAAATCGGACGACTATATCATATAGCTGCCATAGGAACGATCGGAAAATTAATGAGAAATATTAGAAAATTGAACATTTTTGCGATTTGTTAATTAATAGGAATGATCTGCAAGGGTATATAAGCTTCGGCTGGCCGAAGCTAGCTTCCTTTCTTGTTTTTAAGTTGTCAAAAATCAAAACGCCTACTTCCTAAAAATTTACAATGAACTTTCTTATAGGGGAGAGGTCTGTAGGTTGGGACGGTCTGTAAGATGAGACACTCAATTTTCTCAAAACTTATCGAATAAAAAAATTGTTTTTTTTTTTTTTGCAGTCCTTATTAGTGACAAAACTTTTGGGGAAAACATTATAAGCCAGGCTCTAGCCGGATTTAATCTGTGAGAGTCGTTTACCATTTTTCACCAAAAAAGTTTTAGTCTACTTTTTTCAAAATTCCATTTAAAGTTAATAACGTCCTTAAATTAATTTGGTAAGAGATTTAAAACATTAGTATATTAGCTGTTAACAAATTAAAAAAAAGAATCAGCTTAATGTGACAGTCAGAAAAAAAAGCTATTAATTTTTTCCCGAAGCATCCTATTTTGGGACACTTTGAGCGTGTAAGTTGAGACACCCGTTTTTCATACAAAAAGGCCTTAGGCCAACAGAGGTCGCTTTCTGCCAAGTACATTTCTTTGATATTAGGGGAAAAGTGAATGTTCAAAGAGCCTTTTGATTTTAATTGTTATTTGGTCTAAGTTTTTTAAAAATGGATGGGAAATAATTTAGGACGAACTATAATTGATTAAATTAACATAAATAAATAGTTCCTTATAGTTTGGGGTAGGGGAGAGTGGGGCAATTTCGTCACTGGGGCAATTATGTCACCTGCAATATCTCGGAATCCATAAGTCGTAAAAATATATAATTTTTTTGTTTTAGTCCTTCAAGACGGCATGACACAACCAATGCATTTGTTTTTGCACAGAAGGTTAAGATAATTAAGCTATAATATTAAATGTGTTTTAATAGTTCAAAAGCTACATTTAGTTCTCGACGAAATTTTTTCTGTATGCCACAATTGAAAAGGGATAAGATACAGTTTTTTTTATATAATACACAGTGCTATAAAGAAAGAATAATTCTACAAAGAATATTATATGCATCCGACACAGGTTTCTGCTCTCAAATAGACAATTATTTGTTAATGCTATTAGAACGTGGAATGAACTTCCCAATTACATAAAAGAAACTAGGAGCGCACCTCTATTTAAGACAAAACTTCTTTCACACCTAAAAAATAGCAGCTCTAGTTTGCTATAAGCTGTATTATCCTATCTTAACATTGCGACTTATCCCCAAAACTTCTTCCTTTGTTTTTTTTTTTTTAAATTCGACTTAACTATATTTGTCATTCTGTACTTTCAATAATTAATGTAAAATGTATGTCATTAGATTTAAGAACCCATATTGTTTGAATATAAAATTGATTATCCGTTGTGACTAGCGCAGTAATTTATAAGTTATGCAACTTGTAGCGTTAGGAAGCCAAAACAATAAATAATAATAATAATAATAATGTGCATTTCTGCGTTAGTGATTTTTAACTTTGCGCTTAATTTCGGAAGAAAAATAATTATTTCTAAAAAAGTACTGTGTGGGGAAATTTCGCCACCCTATGCTTAGGGTAAATCCGCACCTATTTTAAATACATATTTTTTATTTGACGAGCTGTCTAACGAACAGACTACCAGCAGCAGCAACAAATATAGGACGTCAACAAAAATGGTATGCTTGATCAGTGTAGCACATTTACAGGCGTTAAACTCCCTACATTTTTCAGGCGACGAAATTGCCCCAGTGGTGTGGCGATTTTACCCCCCTATGGGTCGAGATTGCCCCAGTATATATTATAAATCACCAAGGTAATTAAAAAAGTAGGGGAATGTCACATTTTAAAGCTTGGTGCTAACCGCATTCAACAATAAAAAAAGAAATATGATAACGTGTCTCAAGACAAAAAGTAGCTTTGAAAAAATGCTGACGAAATTACCCCACTCTCCCCTACTTTTTGTGTGAGTATTGTTGACTTTTAAAAGTGTCTCAACTTACAGTCCTCTTTTAAAATGTCGTTTTTTGGCACATTTCAAAAAAAATAATTTCAATTGTCAATTCAACTAAGTAAATAGTCAAAATACACACAATTAGCAAAGACACAAACCCAAAGCAAAAACAAAGTACACGTATTTTAATAGTTACGTAACTATCTTTGTTGGTCAATTTTACCAAGCAAATTTTTTGTGTGTACGCAACGCGGACGCCAAAGCTGTCGTTCATGTCGGTCAAGTTCTCGTATTGCGTCTCCGGATTTTCTCTACACAATACGAACGTCTTGCGATTACAAAAATTGTATTTTACCACTTTGTGAAGAATTGATGAAGCAATGTAAGGATTTGTGAGGCGTTCAGAATGTTTTAAATTTTAAATTCTCTTAAAAAATACATTATTTTTTCACAAATTTGCATACCAAATATTAAAATAACTTAAACGAGTCTCGCGCGCTGCTTAAAATCGGAGCTAAGTTCTTAAAAGATTTAAAAAAAAAAAACAGTAAGGGGTAAAAAAAAAAACGGCTCGTTATACTTCAATCCTCTGTCGAAAAAAAGTTTCCATAATTTCTGAGATTTGACACCAATTGGCCTGTCACGTTTCACGTGGAATGAATGTACACGTGCACAGCTCTATACAAATGTCAAGTAATATCTGGTGTGACAACCCTGCTCATATAGTATAGGGTATTATAGTTTCAGTCAGATGTTTGCAACGCAGTGAAGGAGACGTTTCCGAGCACATAAAGTATATATATTCTTGATAAGCATCAATAGCCGAGTCCATCTAACCATGCCCGTCTATCCGTTTCTATGCGAACTAGTCCCTCAGTTTTAAAGCTATCGCGATGAAACTTTCCCAAAAATATTCCTTCTATTGCAGGTAGTACATATGTCGGAACGAGCCGGATCGGACCACTATATTTTATGGCTCCAATAGGAATAATCAAGAAATTAATAGAAAAACCATTGTAACTTTGTAGAAAGTAGGCGTTTTGATTTTTGACAATGTAAAAAACAGGGCTGTTAACCCATATTATTTTTGCATGGGTTCGGTTCGGGGTTCAAACCTAATCGCAATTATGGTTCCAATTAATGTTCCGGTTTGCGAACCGGTTCAGTGATGAGCCGGAGCAGGGTTCAGGTTCGAACCAGTGTTCAAAAAAATAATTTTTTTTAATGAAATAATAAAATGAACAATTATTTCCATGTATTTTCATTAAAATATGTACCATAACATTAAGAGTTATAAGTAAAGTTACAAGATTTATGATTTATAAAGTGATTACCAGTTAAGGCAAAGAGTGTACTCTTTGATTTAATCATGTAATTTTAATGTGGGCATACTGCGAAAAGTTTTGGAAGATGATAGTTATATATTATTAGATTGTTTGAGTTAGATGCAGTCATTTCCTAGACAAAATATTTGCGCATTTTTATTTCCCTTAGTAAATAAACTCTATGTTAATATGATCAGAAATCCCCCCACAATGTTGAATAAAAAAACACGAACACACAAAATAAATTTTTCGTGAACCGAACCGAATATCAAAAAAAAGTTCCGGTTCGGTTCCGGTTCAATTATAAAAAAATTCGGCGCTCCGATTTACGGTTCGGTTCGTTTTCTAAAAACAGTGGTTCACAGCCCTAGTAAAAACAACATTTTAAGTAGGCATATCTGCAAGGGTATATAAACTTCGGCTGGCCGAAGTTAACTTCCTTTCATGTTTTTTATTTCACGTTTTCAAGATTTCATGAATCTCATAGCGTAAATATAACCTGTACGAAAAAGGCGAACTAGTCTGAAAAACAACTAGTTATACAACTAATATAAAGCAACCAGAATTTGTCTGGATACATTTGGACAACACAGGATCTAGAGCACTCGTGCTAGTCGAAAAAATAAATAATACAAAACTAGTAAAAGTAAAAAATTTAACACAAAACCATTCAAACTGAAGAGGTTCTCGCTTCAATCCTCAGTCTTTAAAAATTATTTTTTTGTGTTTTGTTTCCTAGGTGACGATTTAGTTTTATTTTTAATCTGTTTGAGGCAATATATATGTGAGAAATCACTGCTTTTGAATTATGTCTCACTAAAATTCATAAACCTTGTTAGGGCACTACAAAATGTGATGCGTGAATGGCTCAATCAGTGTGTGTTATTTTCCGAACCCTGTATAGGAGTACATAGTACACTTTTAATTAATAGTAGTTATTATTTACGAAGTGCAGAACATATTCCGAGTCTTTGCTGCAAACATTGATTGACTTCATCAATAGCCAAAAAACAATGAGCTTATGCATTATTAAATTTTTTCCCGCCATCGATTTGATTTGCTCTCCCAGTCATCGTTCCAATTTTCACAGTCAAGAGGAAGAATTCAGAGTTGCACCGAAAAAACATCGCCTAACTATCGGATAAAAGTGCCCGTCGAAGTCCGTCAAAATTAGATGGCGGTCTAACTGGGAAATTTTCGGAGCGGCAAAACCTTACGGACCATCCGTTCAAAGGATGGTGGAAGGTGGATGGAGCTCTGTGGGAAGACCCTATTAGTCCTCGTTACTCGTAGAGTAAAAGGGTATATTGTATTCGTACAAAAGTATGTAACAGCTAGAAGGAAGAGTTTCCGACCCCATAAAGTATCTATATTCTTGATCAGGATAACTAGACGAGTCGATCTAGCCATTTCCGTTTAACCGTCTGTCAGTCCGTATGAACGCTGAGATGTCGGAAACTACAAAAGCTAGATGGTTAAGACACACATATTCTTGGGCTTCCTACGCAGCGCAAGATTATTTTAGCCGGACGCCACGCCCCCTCCAACGCCCACAATCGCCCACGAACGATTTAAATTGTGACTGGCGCCTACACCTTTAAGGATTCTCGAGAAGTATAAATGCAATTATTTGTCTATATTTATACCTATCGAAATGTAGAAGACTATTCTATGTATCGGACTATTCGTTAAAAAGTTATGCGCAAAAAAAAATTGTTATATATCCATCTCCCTCGCACTCCCTTTAACTGAGTGACGGGTATTAGATATTCGGGACACAAACCCGACTCTTTTTTTAAATATGCATGCTCAAGGGTTGCCAGTGTTGGTCAGCAAGATCGATCAGCTGGCCAGTCGGGGCGAATGCCCATAGTATCGATAAGTTATCAGAATCATCCTTGAACGAAGCCGATTTGTGCTGTTAGGCGCAAGCGTGCTGTTAGGCGTAAACAATACTGTTAGGCGCAACCCTTAGTGCTGTAAAGTACGAAAAGTGCTGTTAAGGGCAAACTTTGTGCTGTGTAGGCGCAAAGCTTGCTGTAGAGCGGAAAAGGGCGCCCACATGGAACAGCGATCGGCAAAGCACGCTCTTTTTTCTTGGGCGGCAGCGGAGCTGATCAGACCTCTGTGATAAGGAGCGGAAGGGACCCCGAAGTAAGTTAAAGTAGTAGCATAGCAATCTTGACTGCGAAGGCTGGGAAAATAATATATACCCTTGCAGATAATATAAATACCTGTGTATTAATGCTGACTCGATCGGTGCAGTTCCAGGGATTCCAGATACAATGTTGTATGTAGCCTGTTAAAAATGTTGTTATACCCTTGCAGAGGGTATTATGATTTCAGTCAGAAGTTTGCAACGCAGTGAAGGAAACGTTTCCGACCCCATAAAGTATATATATTCTTGATCAGCATCACAAGACGAGTCGATCTAGCCATGTCCGTCTGTCCGTCCGTCTGTCCGTATGTCTGTTTCTACGCAAACTAGTCTCTCAGTTTTTGAGCTATCGGGACGAAACTTTCGCAAAAGTCTTCTTTCTATTGCAGGTAGTATATATGTCGGAGCCGACCGGATCGGACAACTATATCTTATAGCTCCCATAGGAAGGATCGGAAGAAAAAAACTTAAAAAATTCTAGCTTCGGTGTTTTTTGAAATATTACCTTCTACTTTTGGGGATGTTATTTTTTAAATATTTCTGAATTTTGAATTAATTATTTAAAAAATCGGACTACTATATCATATAGCTGCCATAGGAACGATCGGAAAATTAATGGAAAAGTAATAGAAAATAAATTCTAGCTTCTTTGGTTTTTATTGTATTATCTTCTACTCTAGGATATAAGTCTTTTTAAATATTTCCGAATTTCAATTTTAATTTGATCAAAATCGGACGACTATATCATATAGCTGCCATAGGAACGATCGGAAAATTAATGAGAAATATTAGAAAATTGAACATTTTTGCGATTTGTTAATTAATAGGAATGATCTGCAAGGGTATATAAGCTTCGGCTGGCCGAAGCTAGCTTCCTTTCTTGTTTTTAAGTTGTCAAAAATCAAAACGCCTACTTCCTAAAAATTTACAATAAACTTTCTTATAGGGGAGAGGTCTGTAGGTTGGGACGGTCTGTAAGATGAGACACTCAATTTTCTCAAAACTTATCGAATAAAAAAATTGTTTTTTTTTTTTTTGTAGTCCTTATTAGTGACAAAACTTTTGGGGAAAACATTATAAGCCAGGCTCTAGCCGGATTTAATCTGTGAGAGTCGTTTACCATTTTTCACCAAAAAAGTTTTAGTCTACTTTTTTCAAAATTCCATTTAAAGTTAATAACGTCCTTAAATTAATTTGGTAAGAGATTTAAAACATTAGTATATTAGCTGTTAACAAATTAAAAAAAAGAATCAGCTTAATGTGACAGTCAGAAAAAAAGCTATTAATTTTTTCCCGAAGCATCCCATTTTGGGACACTTTGAGCGTGTAAGTTGAGACACCCGTTTTTCATACAAAAAGGCCTTAGGCCAACAGAGGTCGCTTTCTGCCAAGTACATTTCTTTGATATTAGGGGAAAAGTGAATGTTCAAAGAGCCTTTTGATTTTAATTGTTATTTGGTCTAAGTTTTTTAAAAATGGATGGGAAATAATTTAGGACGAACTATAATTGATTAAATTAACATAAATAAATAGTTCCTTATAGTTTGGAGTAGGGGAGAGTGGGGCAATTTCGTCACTGGGGCAATTATGTCACCTGCAATATCTCGGAATCCATAAGTCGTAAAAATATATAATTTTTTTGTTTTAGTCCTTCAAGACGGCATGACACAACCAATGCATTTGTTTTTGCACAGAAGGTTAAGATAATTAAGCTATAATATTAAATGTGTTTTAATAGTTCAAAAGCTACATTTAGTTCTCGACGAAATTTTTTCTGTATGCCACAATTGAAAAGGGATAAGATACAGTTTTTTTTATATAATACACAGTGCTATAAAGAAAGAATAATTCTACAAAGAATATTATATGCATCCGACACAGGTTTCTGCTCTCAAATAGACAATTATTTGTTAATGCTATTAGAACGTGGAATGAACTTCCCAATTACATAAAAGAAACTAGGAGCGCACCTCTATTTAAGACAAAACTTCTTTCACACCTAAAAAATAGCAGCTCTAGTTTGCCTTAGCAGGGACTTTATCTGTTCGAGAAATGTTAGCCGGCACTCGAGAAACCGGCCCTTAGGGCCGGTTTCTCGAGTCCCTGTCAAAGTCCCTGATAGCTACCTGTTCGAAAAACTTAAATACCAGATAAACTGTTCGTAAAAGCAAATCCGCTTTCTCGACTGCTTTAATTTATCTGAACGAGAAACAATTACAGAGTGCTGTTAACGCACAGAATTGTGCTGTAGAGCGCAAAAAATGGCATGCTTTGATTATTTCATCAGCTGTTTGGGTATAATTTAAAGGAAAAGTCAGCTGTGATTTCGTTTCTTCTTCATAGTTGGCTTTGGGAAATCAGCTGTCATTCTATCGAGTCGAAAACGCTTAACAGGGACTCCGAGTCCCTGTCAAAGTTAGCTCTCACATTGATGCTCGAGAAAGCCAAAATGCCTTAGCAGGGACTTTATCTGTTCGAGAAATGTTAGCCGGCACTCGAGAAACCGGCCCTTAGAAGAGTCATAAAATTTTATAAAATACTCCATTATTTTTGTTAGCCATTGTAGTTTACAAATCCGTAATGATTTTTATTATTTTGATTTTTATAATAAAACTGAAAAAATAACTGTTATTTGTTGATCTTTATGTATAACAGTTATTCCTTTGAAATTTAAAGAAAAATTAAATAATTAAAAAAAACATGCTAACTGTGTTTTATATAACTTACTAAAAATCTTTAAAAAAAAGCCAACCGTGCATATTAAATAACTATATTTTTTTAAATTTGTTTTACCCACAAAATCGCAATAAATCAAGTTTGAGTTTTATTTTTGATCACGACGAATAACTGTTATTTGTCAACTTTTATTATAAAACTCAAAAAACAACAGTTATTCTTTGAGTTGTACTTTACGAGTCCGAAAATAACTCTTAAAATGTGATTTTTAACATACAACTCATAACATTTACGGTAACTGCTTTTTTGACAAAAATCATTGAAAGCATCATCAGCTATAGCTTAACAGCTTCAGCTAAGTCCAAGTTCTTCAATTGCAGTTCTCGACTTAAAGGCAGCACAACGGAATTAACAGATTCAATAATGTGCCAAGCGATTTGGAACTCAAATGAATAAATAGCTGTTGAGAGTTGCAATGCCTTTTGAGAAGTATCTCGGTCTTTCCGAAGCCTCGATGACAGCAGGTTGTAGCTCCACATATGTTGCAACTGCTTGATGGCTTGACTGAGCCTACCTCGTAGGGCAAATTGACTTTAATTTATCTTATTTTCTCTCACTTGTATTAGACATTTTGGAAATTTTTTGTTTTAAGACGGCTTGTCTTTTAGGCCAGTGGAAAAAAGCTTGACCGTACAAAATTGAGCAGTTTAAGCCAACGTTATTTATATAGTGTGATAGTGTCTGCCAAGCCTTTTTCAGGAACGTCAGTTACTGCTACAAACCCGAGAAAATCTTCACATATATTAAGATTCAAGTCCAAATATCGTACGCAAAGGGAAAACTGTTCCACACTTGAACTATCAGTCGACTCATCGGCTAAAATAGAGAATCCTTTGGCATTATTTACGTTACTTACGATTTTTTTCTCTTATTAATTCATGATTTCATTTCATTCTGTATAGTTATACCCGTTACTCGTAGAGTAAAAGGGTATCAAATAAAAACACCTCTTAACGAGGTAAAAAACTAGTGACGATCGCACCTTCAACAAACAAAAGTTCTGATATCAACATTTGTGACGAAAAATTATTATACTCGTCATTAAATAGACTTTCTAATATTTTCTCATTCGGCCCGCCCTAGCAAACTATTCCAGTCTTTTTCCCTTCACAGGCATTTTCTATTGCAGCGTGCCGAAGTAAGTTAAAGTAGTAGCATAGCAATCTTGACTGCGAAGGCTGGGAAAATAATATATACCCTTGCAGATAATATAAATACCTGTGTATTAATGCTGACTCGATCGGTGCAGTTCCAGGGATTCCAGATACAATGTTGTATGTAGCCTGTTAAAAATGTTGTTATACCCTTGCAGAGGGTATTATGATTTCAGTCAGAAGTTTGCAACGCAGTGAAGGAAACGTTTCCGACCCCATAAAGTATATATATTCTTGATCAGCATCACAAGACGAGTCGATCTAGCCATGTCCGTCTGTCCGTCCGTCTGTCCGTATGTCTGTTTCTACGCAAACTAGTCTCTCAGTTTTTGAGCTATCGGGACGAAACTTTCGCAAAAGTCTTCTTTCTATTGCAGGTAGTATATATGTCGGAGCCGACCGGATCGGACAACTATATCTTATAGCTCCCATAGGAAGGATCGGAAGAAAAAAACTTAAAAAATTCTAGCTTCGGTGTTTTTTGAAATATTACCTTCTACTTTTGGGGATGTTATTTTTTAAATATTTCTGAATTTTGAATTAATTATTTAAAAAATCGGACTACTATATCATATAGCTGCCATAGGAACGATCGGAAAATTAATGGAAAAGTAATAGAAAATAAATTCTAGCTTCTTTGGTTTTTATTGTATTATCTTCTACTCTAGGATATAAGTCTTTTTAAATATTTCCGAATTTCAATTTTAATTTGATCAAAATCGGACGACTATATCATATAGCTGCCATAGGAACGATCGGAAAATTAATGAGAAATATTAGAAAATTGAACATTTTTGCGATTTGTTAATTAATAGGAATGATCTGCAAGGGTATATAAGCTTCGGCTGGCCGAAGCTAGCTTCCTTTCTTGTTTTTAAGTTGTCAAAAATCAAAACGCCTACTTCCTAAAAATTTACAATAAACTTTCTTATAGGGGAGAGGTCTGTAGGTTGGGACGGTCTGTAAGATGAGACACTCAATTTTCTCAAAACTTATCGAATAAAAAAATTGTTTTTTTTTTTTTTTGTAGTCCTTATTAGTGACAAAACTTTTGGGGAAAACATTATAAGCCAGGCTCTAGCCGGATTTAATCTGTGAGAGTCGTTTACCATTTTTCACCAAAAAAGTTTTAGTCTACTTTTTTCAAAATTCCATTTAAAGTTAATAACGTCCTTAAATTAATTTGGTAAGAGATTTAAAACATTAGTATATTAGCTGTTAACAAATTAAAAAAAAGAATCAGCTTAATGTGACAGTCAGAAAAAAAGCTATTAATTTTTTCCCGAAGCATCCCATTTTGGGACACTTTGAGCGTGTAAGTTGAGACACCCGTTTTTCATACAAAAAGGCCTTAGGCCAACAGAGGTCGCTTTCTGCCAAGTACATTTCTTTGATATTAGGGGAAAAGTGAATGTTCAAAGAGCCTTTTGATTTTAATTGTTATTTGGTCTAAGTTTTTTAAAAATGGATGGGAAATAATTTAGGACGAACTATAATTGATTAAATTAACATAAATAAATAGTTCCTTATAGTTTGGAGTAGGGGAGAGTGGGGCAATTTCGTCACTGGGGCAATTATGTCACCTGCAATATCTCGGAATCCATAAGTCGTAAAAATATATAATTTTTTTGTTTTAGTCCTTCAAGACGGCATGACACAACCAATGCATTTGTTTTTGCACAGAAGGTTAAGATAATTAAGCTATAATATTAAATGTGTTTTAATAGTTCAAAAGCTACATTTAGTTCTCGACGAAATTTTTTCTGTATGCCACAATTGAAAAGGGATAAGATACAGTTTTTTTTATATAATACACAGTGCTATAAAGAAAGAATAATTCTACAAAGAATATTATATGCATCCGACACAGGTTTCTGCTCTCAAATAGACAATTATTTGTTAATGCTATTAGAACGTGGAATGAACTTCCCAATTACATAAAAGAAACTAGGAGCGCACCTCTATTTAAGACAAAACTTCTTTCACACCTAAAAAATAGCAGCTCTAGTTTGCCTTAGCAGGGACTTTATCTGTTCGAGAAATGTTAGCCGGCACTCGAGAAACCGGCCCTTAGGGCCGGTTTCTCGAGTCCCTGTCAAAGTCCCTGATAGCTACCTGTTCGAAAAACTTAAATACCAGATAAACTGTTCGTAAAAGCAAATCCGCTTTCTCGACTGCTTTAATTTATCTGAACGAGAAACAATTACAGAGTGCTGTTAACGCACAGAATTGTGCTGTAGAGCGCAAAAAATGGCATGCTTTGATTATTTCATCAGCTGTTTGGGTATAATTTAAAGGAAAAGTCAGCTGTGATTTCGTTTCTTCTTCATAGTTGGCTTTGGGAAATCAGCTGTCATTCTATCGAGTCGAAAACGCTTAACAGGGACTCCGAGTCCCTGTCAAAGTTAGCTCTCACATTGATGCTCGAGAAAGCCAAAATGCCTTAGCAGGGACTTTATCTGTTCGAGAAATGTTAGCCGGCACTCGAGAAACCGGCCCTTAGAAGAGTCATAAAATTTTATAAAATACTCCATTATTTTTGTTAGCCATTGTAGTTTACAAATCCGTAATGATTTTTATTATTTTGATTTTTATAATAAAACTGAAAAAATAACTGTTATTTGTTGATCTTTATGTATAACAGTTATTCCTTTGAAATTTAAAGAAAAATTAAATAATTAAAAAAAACATGCTAACTGTGTTTTATATAACTTACTAAAAATCTTTAAAAAAAAGCCAACCGTGCATATTAAATAACTATATTTTTTTAAATTTGTTTTACCCACAAAATCGCAATAAATCAAGTTTGAGTTTTATTTTTGATCACGACGAATAACTGTTATTTGTCAACTTTTATTATAAAACTCAAAAAACAACAGTTATTCTTTGAGTTGTACTTTACGAGTCCGAAAATAACTCTTAAAATGTGATTTTTAACATACAACTCATAACATTTACGGTAACTGCTTTTTTGACAAAAATCATTGAAAGCATCATCAGCTATAGCTTAACAGCTTCAGCTAAGTCCAAGTTCTTCAATTGCAGTTCTCGACTTAAAGGCAGCACAACGGAATTAACAGATTCAATAATGTGCCAAGCGATTTGGAACTCAAATGAATAAATAGCTGTTGAGAGTTGCAATGCCTTTTGAGAAGTATCTCGGTCTTTCCGAAGCCTCGATGACAGCAGGTTGTAGCTCCACATATGTTGCAACTGCTTGATGGCTTGACTGAGCCTACCTCGTAGGGCAAATTGACTTTAATTTATCTTATTTTCTCTCACTTGTATTAGACATTTTGGAAATTTTTTGTTTTAAGACGGCTTGTCTTTTAGGCCAGTGGAAAAAAGCTTGACCGTACAAAATTGAGCAGTTTAAGCCAACGTTATTTATATAGTGTGATAGTGTCTGCCAAGCCTTTTTCAGGAACGTCAGTTACTGCTACAAACCCGAGAAAATCTTCACATATATTAAGATTCAAGTCCAAATATCGTACGCAAAGGGAAAACTGTTCCACACTTGAACTATCAGTCGACTCATCGGCTAAAATAGAGAATCCTTTGGCATTATTTACGTTACTTACGATTTTTTTCTCTTATTAATTCATGATTTCATTTCATTCTGTATAGTTATACCCGTTACTCGTAGAGTAAAAGGGTATCAAATAAAAACACCTCTTAACGAGGTAAAAAACTAGTGACGATCGCACCTTCAACAAACAAAAGTTCTGATATCAACATTTGTGACGAAAAATTATTATACTCGTCATTAAATAGACTTTCTAATATTTTCTCATTCGGCCCGCCCTAGCAAACTATTCCAGTCTTTTTCCCTTCACAGGCATTTTCTATTGCAGCGTGCCGAATGAGAAAATATTAGAAAGTCTATTTAATGACGACTGTAATAATTTTTCGTCACAAATGTTGATATCAGAACTTTTGTATGTTGAAGGTGCGATCGTCACTAGTTTTTTACCTCGTTAAGAGGTGTTTTTATTTGATATCAGAAGTTTTTGTTTGTTTACATTTGCTCTCATAGGAGCTAATATATACATACATTTAAATTTAAATTGGTCAATCATAATTTGTAAGCCATTGTATTTAAACAAATTAAGTTAAAAAGGCGTTTAAGTATTTCAAAATACCTTTTAAACGATGTATAGCACATGTCGGTACCTTTAGTAGTGTAGAACTTACAAACTAACGAAATTTACCTATTTTTAGCTTTTTCCCGCTAAAGTAACGGCTTTTTCCAAAAGTCGTAGAACAAAAGATTCCTATATGGAACTCTTAAGTGCAAATTTACTGATTCCATGACCCTAAAATACAGTTCGGATACCCTCCCACAAAATTCAATACTCAGGGAGCGTTAATTGTTCGAGCTGGCAAAAGTGGCTATTTTCGAATAAAAATAACTTTTAAACGTGACTTTTTACAGAAATGTGTTATATACCAAAATTTAAGGAATCTCAAGGGCTATACAGTTTAAAGTTTTAAAGAAAATCGTTAGAGCCGTTTTTGAGAAAAACAAAAAAAAGCTTAAAAAAAAGTTTTAAAAAATTGTCTTTTGTTCATATCTTTTTACCTATTACATTTACATAAATTGCATAGAAGGCGTTTATAGCATTTAAAAATACCTTTCAAACGAGATGCAGCACAAGCCTGTAGCTTTAGTAGTATAGAAGTTACGGCTTTCCGAATTTTAGCTACTTATAGCTGTTTTCCCGCTAAACTAGCGAGTTTTTCCAAAAGTGGTAAAACAAAAGTTTTTTATATCGATGTGATGAACGTCATGTCAAATATTCAAAACTTAAAAAACATGTTTTGGACAAACTGACAAACTGACAAACTGACAAACTGACAAACTGACAAACTAACAAACTGACAAACAGAATTAAATTTTCATTTTGGGAAGACGAAGAAAATCTTATTTTGGCTATAACTTTTGAACGGAGCGTCGGATTTTGACAAGTGACCCCTCATTCGACGGGTATTTTCAAAAGGAATACAATTAAAACATTGCGAGGGGGCATTTATCCCCACCGGCCCCAACAGCTCCAAATTAAGAAATTTTCACTTTTTCACTTTCACCGCTCTCTCTCTCAAGCCAATTGATTTTCTTAGAGTCTTGGTATGCAATCCTGTTAGTTTTTGCAATACCTTTTGATAGGTGTATCATTCATTATGATCGGACCATCACAGTAGATTTTCATTTCTTCGTGTATATATAGTAGTCGCCTTCGCACACTCTCCTGGTGTGCTTCGTCACTACATGGACTGCCGTCCATAGTGATGACGAGTGTAATAATTTTTCGTCACAAATGTTGATATCAGAACTTTTGTATGTTGAAGGTGCGATCGTCACTAGTTTTTTACCTCGTTAAGAGGTGTTTTTATTTGATATTAGAAGTTTTTGTTTGTTTACATTTGCTCTCATAGGAGCTAATATATACATACATTTAAATTTAAATTGGTCAATCATAATTTGTAAGCCATTGTATTTAAACAAATTAAGTTAAAAAGGCGTTTAAGTATTTCAAAATACCTTTTAAACGATGTATAGCACATGTCGGTACCTTTAGTAGTGTAGAACTTACAAACTAACGAAATTTACCTATTTTTAGCTTTTTCCCGCTAAAGTAGCGGCTTTTTCCAAAAGTCGTAGAACAAAAGATTCCTATATGGAACTCTTAAGTGCAAATTTACTGATTCCATGACCCTAAAATACAGTTCGGATACCCTCCCACAAAATTCAATACTCAGGGAGCGTTAATTGTTCGAGCTGGCAAAAGTGGCTATTTTCGAATAAAAATAACTTTTAAACGTGACTTTTTACAGAAATGTGTTATATACCAAAATTTAAGGAATCTCAAGGGCTATACAGTTTAAAGTTTTAAAGAAAATCGTTAGAGCCGTTTTTGAGAAAAACAAAAAAAAGCTTAAAAAAAAGTTTTAAAAAATTGTCTTTTGTTCATATCTTTTTACCTATTACATTTACACAAATTGCATATAGAAGGCGTTTATAGCATTTAAAAATACCTTTCAAACGAGATGCAGCACAAGCCTGTAGCTTTAGTAGTATAGAAGTTACGGCTCTCCGAATTTTAGCTACTTATAGCTGTTTTCCCGCTAAACTAGCGAGTTTTTCCAAAAGTGGTAAAACAAAAGTTTTTTATATCGATGTGATGAACGTCATGTCAAATTTTCAAAACTTAAAAAACATGTTTTGGACAAACTGACAAACTGACAAACTAACAAACTGACAAACAGAATTAAATTTTCATTTTGGGAAGACGAAGAAAATCTTATTTTGGCTATAACTTTTGAACGGAGCGTCGGATTTTGACAAATGACCCCTCATTCGACGGGTATTTTCAAAAGGAATACAATTAAAATATTGCGAGGGGGCATTTATCTCCACCGGCCCCAACAGCTCCAAATTAAGAAATTTTCACTTTTTCACTTTCACCGCTCTCTCTCCCAAGCCAATTGATTTTCTTAGAGTCTTGGTATGCAATCCTGTTAGTTTTTGCAATACCTTTTGATAGGTGTATCATTCATTATGATCGGACCATCACAGTAGATTTTCATTTCTTCGTGTATATATAGTAGTCGCCTTCGCACACTCTCCTGCTGCGCTTCGTCACTACATGGACTGTCGTCCATAGTGATCGCCTTCGCACACTCTCCTGGTGCGCTTCGTCACTACATGGACTGCCGTCCATAGTGATAGTAAATGATAATTAAATGGAATTAAAACAAACTTACTTTTTTTGAGGCAAGTCGCCCTAGGACTTGAACCCGGGACCTTTGGATTTGTAGACACACTAACTGATTGAGCCATACACGCATCACATTTTGTAATGCCCTAACAAGGTTTATGAATTTAAGTGTGACATAATTCATTAACAGTGATTTTTCACATATATATTGCCTCGGACAGATTAAACAAAGTTTAAAGCATCACCAAGCAAACAAAAAAAAAAAAATGTACAGAGACTGGGGATTGAACCGAGGACCTCAAGTGTTTGATTTATTTAGTGCTAAATTTCCCAAGACATTTACACTCTAGGCTATATTTTTGGATCATATGTGTTTCATTTGCAACTAGTTAAATTCCAGTTGCCTTTTAACTAGGCCGTAACATGTATTTGTTCTACCAGTTAAATATTTTTAAGGCTTTTTTTGTCAGAAGGGTACTAGTCTAAGGGCCGGTTTCTCGAGTGCCGGCTAACAATTCTCGAACAGATAAAGTCCCTGCTAAGGCATTTTGGCTTTCTCGAGCATAAATGTGAGAGCTAACTTTGACAGGGACTCGAAGTCCCTGTTAAGCGTTTTGCTCGATAGATTGACAGCTGATTTCCCAAAGCCAACTATGAAGAAGAAACAAAATCACAGCTGACTTTTCCTTTAAATTATACCCAAACAGCTGATGAAATAATCGAAGCATGCCATTTTTTGCGCTTCACAGCACAATTCTGTGCGTTAACAGCACTCTGTAATTGTTTCTCGTTCAGATAAATTGAAGTAGTCGAGAAAGCGGATTTGCTTTTACGAACAGTTTATCTGGTATTTAAGTTTTTCGAACAGGTAGCTATCAGGGACTTTGACAGGGACTCGAGAAACCGGCCCTAAGACAAGTTTCTTTTTTACTAGTTTTGTATTAATCATTTTTTCGACTAGCACAAATTTCTTAGACCCTGTGTAGTCCAAATGCATTCAGACAAATTCCGGTTGCTTTATATCAGTTGTATAACTAGTTGTTTTTCAGACTAGTTCGCATTTTTCCTGCAGGGAATTATAACATCCTGTATCATTTAATTTGCATTTCAACTTCTATCCCGGTATTAAAAGCTTATATTTTAGCTCATCTGCTCACTCTTAACGAGGTAAAAAACTAGTGACGATCGCACCTTCAACGAAAAAAAAGTCCTGATATCAACTTTTGTGACGAAAAATGATTTTAGATGCGACTAAATACCTAAAATTTACAAAATTCAATACTCAGGGAGCGATAGTTGTTCGAGCTGGCAAAAGTGGCTATTTTCATTTCTGAATAACTTTTAAACGATTTTTTACAGTAACATGATATATACCAAAATTTAAGGAATCTCAAGGGCTATTCAGATTATAATTTAAAAAATCGTTAGAGCCGTTTTTGAAAAAAAAAACAAGATTCAAAAAAAAAATTTTAGATGTTGTTTTGTGCATAACTTTTAAAATATTACATTTACACAAATTACATGTATAGCATTTTAAAATACCTTTCTTTAAAAGTATAGTTTGTGCAAAAAAATAGACTTTTTCCCTCCCATATAGTATTTGTTAAAAAGTACTGTGCGATCAAAGTTTTATATCTCCATCGCACTCTGATAGTCGGGGCACCCGACTATGGCGTTTTATTTTATTCAATTATGAGTTTCATACTCACCATCTCCGTAGTTTGGGCTTTGTGGATTGTTAATGTGATCCTGGAGGGATTCGGCGATGCCCAGCGAAGGCGTGGAGATCATGGGGCCAGGGCGAGGACTGAAATCGCTTCGAGAAATAACCTTCAACTCTTCAAATATAGTGTCAATAAACAAAGCTTTGTATTCGCTCTCCACCTGTGTTTCGTTTTCCCCGAAGTCAGATTTGTTATTTACCAGAAAAAGCTCAATTTCGTTATTGGTCACGATTAATGCTAAACTGGGATGGTAGGAAACACGCTGAGCATTTTGTACCGTCTCCACGCGCACAGAGGCTTCAAAATCCCCCGACCGAGGGTAAGCGGCATGGGAAAACGGCATATCCTGCCACACCAACAGGCCATAAAAGTCCGCAAAGTTGTAGAAATTCTCTGACTCGTAAAGACCGCCTCCCCAAACGCGAATCATGTTCATTTTGGCGTCATGTGCAGTCTTAAGCAAATATTCCACTTTAAAGTATTTAATCCAATGAGCAAATATATTCGTGCAAGTACTTAGAACATACTTACCCGCATCCGCATCAGCTGATAACTCTGGCAGTGTGTGGGCAGGCACATAATTCGCTCCCTTCATGAAGATCGGGTGTCCGTTGACCCGGAAAAAAAAGGTCCTGCCAATACCTAATTTCAATGAGATACAAGCAAGTTGAGCAATGACTCCTGGCAGCTTTTACATTTACAATTGACTTATAAGTACACATACAAATTTTGGTTGGCAAAATTGAGCAATGCAGATAGTTTAATAACTATAGTTTAATAAATCGCCCTATTTATACCCGTTACTCGTAGAGTAAAAGGGTATATTAGATTCGTGCAAAAGTATGTAACAGCTAGAAGGAAGCGTTTCCGACCCCATATATAGTATATATATTCTTGATCAGGGTCACTAGCCGAGTCGATCTAGCCATGTCTGTCTGTCCGTCTCTCCGTCTGTCCGTCTGTATGAACGCTGAGATCTCAGAAACTACAAAAGCTATAAGCTTGAGATTTCCCACACATATTCTTTGGCTTCCTACGCAGCGCAAGTTTATTTTAGCCGAGCGCCACGCCCCCTCTAACGCCCACAATCGCCCACTAACGATTTTAAAATGGGTCCTGCGCCCACATCTTTAAAGATTTCCGAGAAGTATAAGTGCAATTTTGTTGTGTTTATTTATACCTATCGAAATGTAGAAGACATTTTTCAAATCGGACCATTCATTAAAAAGTTATACGCAATCAAAAATTATATATCTATCTCCCTCGCACTCCTTTTAGCTGAGTTACGATTATTAGTCGGGACACCAACCCGACACAGCGTTCGCACTCCCTTTAGCTGAGTGACGGGTATTAGATAGTCGGGACAACAACCCGACTATAGCGTTCTCTCTTGTTTTCTCTTCAACTCACAATGCAAAGTGTTGTTGTCTTTTTCTTGACTGTGTGTGACTTGTTACTCGCGTGCGTGTGTTTTTCCTTTAATTGTGTTTGTAACTGCACTGCCATAAGGCAGTTTTGAGCACCCCTGGTTTAGAATCTAAACTTTAGATCCACTTTTACTGGCATATAGTCATTTTTTAAAAGTGTTCCAATTGGAAAAAAATTAATTAGAAAGTAATAACAAAAAATCAAACTGTTATGCCTTATACTTAAAATTTAATATTTAACAGTGCAATGCAAAGTCAGCTGCTGCATACGAAGGCAAGAACGCTGGGTTTGCACATTTTTGACCGTGATCTTTGTAATTAATTTATTTATGCAAAATACAATAAGTAAAAAAAAAAATGCAAGAACATGGTTATCACAGGTTTGGTCTATGTGCTAAATTAATACTAACCTTGCTATTAGTGGTTTCAGTATTTTTGTTAGGAGTTATATTGGAAATAATAAAAATAATTCGATTTCACCTAAAAAACAAGAAAGGAAGCTAGCTTCATTCCTATTAATTAACAAATCGCAAAAATAATCAATTTTTTAATATTTCTCATTAATTTTCCGATCGTTCCTATGGCAGCTATATGATATAGTCATCCGATTTTGATCAAATTAAAATTGAAATTCGGAAATATTTAAAAAGAGTCACATCCTAGAGTAGAAGATAACACTAGTTTACAGCCAAACTCCTCCAAGGCAATTGATGGCAAATTCTTTAGTGTTCGACCCCCAAATCACGAAAATACCACTAATTTTTTTTTCGATGGCACAGTTTTTTTAAAGATTTTTTAAAGTTCAAAATGTTAAATATTGGACTTTTTTCGAATTTCTTCCTATATCTCGGCAAATATCCACCCAATTGGGCCAGTTTTTGTTTCATTATAAAGTGAATAGATCAGAGCTTAACTTTGTCATACAGATCAATATGATTGGATAAGTAATGGCAGCGCAGCAGCTCGACAAAGATGAAAAATGTGTTTTTTGGACCTCTGTAGGTCGGCTGTATGTATCGTAAAAACTCGAAATAAATCCGTTGAAAAATTATAATGGGTACAAACTTAAAGTTTACATCCCACCGGACAAAACAAGCCGAGTATGGCCCAAATTTATAAAAAATTGGATTTATGGTGGATTTTTAGAGTTCGGATTTTTCAACTTTTTTCGGTTGACAAAGTTCAAATTTTAGTTTTATCCTAGGCGGCGACATGTAAACAAAAATGAGTGGTGATGGCAGCCGGGTCAAAAAATAGCTAAACCAGATATTTAAAAGCTAGAAAATTATAAAAATGAATTTAATTTTTAAAAGTTTCTTAAAAAATATAAAATTGCTTGCGTTATGAGTGAGTATTTTTAATAATTAATATCCATTTGAATAAATCATTCTTATGAAATAACCATACTTTCAAAAAAAGCATGCTTTTTTTAATAAGTACTGCAGTATCAAAAAACGAAAATAAGACTACGAATAAAAAAAGAGGATTGTGCTTGTGATTGTGTGTGACAATGAATAAAATTAAGGAACAAAATTGCTTAAATGGTCCAGACACTTTTTGCAATGTGTGTGGTAAATTTATTATGAGCAATACATTTCGACCCTTTGACAGTGAGGTACAAGATCGATATTTTCTCTACTTTCGCATTAAACCAAATCTTGAAGAGGCTTTGACACCGAGGAGAATTTGCGAAAATTGCCGCTTGACATTTCTTAAATGGAGCGAAGGCAAACGGTATGTTATTAAAAAAAGCATGCTTTTTATGAAAGTATGGTTATTTCATAAGAATGATTTATTCAAATGGATATTACTTATTAAAAATACTCACAGTCATAACGCAAGCAATTTTATATTTTTTAAGGAATTTTTAAAAATTAAATTCATTTTTATAATTTTCTAGCTTTTAAATATTTGATTTTGCTATTTTTTGACCCGGCTGCCATCACCACCCATTTTTGTTTACATGTCGCCGCCTAGGATAAAACTAAAATTTTAACTTTGTCAACCGAAAAAAGTTGAAAAATACGAACTTTAAAAATCCACCATAAATCCAATTTTTTATGAATTTGGGCCACACTCGGCTTGTTTTGTCCGGTGGGATGTAAACTTTAAGTTTGTACCCATTATAATTTTTCAACGGATTTATTTCGAGTTTTTACAATACATACAGCCGACCTACAGAGGACCAAAAAACACATTTTTCATCTTTGTCGAGCTGCTGCGCTGCCATTACTTATCCAATCATATTGATCTGTATGGCAAAGTTAAGCTCTGATCTATTGACTTTATAATGAAACAAAAACTGGCCCAATTGGGTGGATATTTGCCGAGATATAGGAAGAAATTCGAAAAAAGTCCGATATTTAACATTTTGAACTTTAAAAAATCTTTAAAAAAAAACTGTGCCATCGAAAAAAAAATTAGTGGTATTTTCGTGATTTGGGGGTCGAACACTAACAGAATTTGCCATCAATTGCTTTGGAACTCTCCAAGAATATTATTTTGTAAACTAGTGTAATACAATAAAAACCAAAGAAGCTAGAATTTATTTCCTATTACTTTTCCATTCATTTTCCGATCGTTCCTATGGCAGCTATATGATATAGTAGTCCGATTTTATAAATATTTAATTCGAAATTCAGAAATATTTAAAAAATAACATCCCCAAAAGTAGAAGGTAATATTTCAAAAAACACCGAAGCTAGAATTTTTTTAACGTTTTCTTTTCCGCTCCATCCTATGCACTATGGGGCATTTGACCACCTTGGTTGGCCAAAACTCATTTTTTAAAAGTCGTTAAAACAAAAAATGTTGTTTGAAAATGTGTTAAGACCATTTAACAATGTTACGTTTATATCCGATAGAGGTCGCCACTGTTAAGTTAGAAGCTGTTAAATCAGCGAAACCCAATTATCGGGCTGCTGTATTTCGACTTTTTGTTTGCAGTTTTAAAGTGCTTTAAATTTGAGTTTTTAAGCAATTTAAGTAAACTTTTTGGATTGGATTTAAAGGATTATGCTATTTACTAAGTAGTAGTGTCGTTAGACGACAAGAATCAGACTTTTTTTCTTATAAATGAGTGTTAAAGGGAGTGGTCTAACAAGTACGTTTTCGTAAGAAAAATAAATTTCAAATGGAGCAACAAAGTGAGGATTTGTAGATTATTTAATTGTTGTTGAAATGTATATGGTCAGAATCGCCACTTATTGCCACTTTTTCTGTAATTTAATTTTTTAGACCATAACCTCAAATTTCACACACTCCTATCGTTTGCACTTGGGCTAAGGAAGTAAGGACTTTTCTGGCCTTAAATTATTATCAAAATAGAGTAGAAATACTTAGCTTTGTAATTCACTAACTTAAGTGGACTTTAGCGACTTTAAAACGAAAGTTGCGTTACACAAATGTAGAGTAAATTCTTTCCTTTGCACTTCTTTTTGAGAATTGTAGGATATAGTCGTTCACTTTGTACGAAACTTTTAATATTGTTTTAAAAACTAACATAATTGCTATTTCTATAGTTATTTGCATTTATTTCCAAAAACAGCAAAGTTAATTTGATCGTTTCTATGGCAGCTATATGATATAGTTGTCCGATCCGGTCGGTTCCGACATATAACTACCTGCAATGGAAAGAAGACTTTTGGGAAAGTTTCATCCCGATAACTAAACAGAAATCATATTACCGTCTGCAAGGGTATAAAAAATGTTTGGAAACTCCAAACTCCAAAGTCAGATGTTTGCAACGCAGTGAAGGAGACGTTTCCGACCATATAAAGTATATATATTCTTGATCAGCATCAATAGCCGAGTCCATCTAGGCATGTCTGTCTGTCCGTCTGTCAGTCTGTCCGACTGTCCGTCTGTCCGTTTCTATACGAACTAGTCCCTCAGTTTTAAAGCTATCTCGATGAAACTTTCCCAAAAGTCTTCTTTCTATTGCAGGTAGTACATATGTCGGAACAAGCCGGATCGGACCACTATATATTGTGGCTCCCATAGGAATAATCAAAAAAATAATAGAAAAACTATTGACTCTTTGTAGAAAGTAGGCGTTTTGATTTTTGACAATGTAAAAACAATATTTTAAGTAGGCATACCTGCAAGGGTATATAAACTTCGGGTGGCCGAAGTTAACTTCCTTTCTTGTTTCGGGTAAAATAGGTCATTTATTATTGTATAGGTAATCTATTTTTTTCTTGGGCATTTTCTATTTTGTATGGGTTGCGGCAGTTCTCACTATTAAATAGTGGATTTTAGATAGTTTTTTTTGTGTGTACCTCCACCGCTATGGCCGGAAACTATTCTTTCTCCACTCTCCCCTACTACTTACTGTCTTTATCCTCCACAAGATCTATAGTGCGGAAGCCAATCTTTAATAGCTTTTGGGACTCCGATCGTGAGCTCAGGGTAGTAGCCATTTCACTGATAAAGCACTTAGCTGAAAAATGAACTGGATAGAGCTTTTGCGTACCATAGCCGTTAGGCCACCACAAAATAACACGATCCTATAAAAGATGGGTATTAGTTAAGACTAAGGTAACCGGCAAATTAAAAAATGGTTTTACTTTGGGTATGTGAACTTTAAACTCTAGCACTGGCGATCCGAAAGATACCTTTCGCTTTTCGACGACATAGGGATCATCCAAAAGCTCACTAGAATAATAAAAAATTGTACATGTGATTCAACCAAAATTCGAGATAAATTTGTTATAATTACTTGGCATGAACAACAAGTTGGGCGTAAAAGTCCGTTGTCGCATGGGTGCTAAGGAAGGCACGGCAGTCCATCGTCCAGTGTGTGTCGTTCCGCTTAATGGCCACATCGATGTCCCGCAATACGGCCACTGCGTAATACTCGACTACCACTGTTTTCCATATACCCGAGGAAAGTGCTGCTGGGTTCCATTCCCCGCCGAAACTCATTTGCATCTTGCGTAAAAGATTCCGGTGGCACTCGACATCGCCCCGAGCACTTGGACAGCTAATAGGCCCAGTGTTGACGCCCAAGTCTTCAAATTCTCGGGCGCGTCTGCTGGCCTCCTGCAGAGGTGAGAGAATCTCAATCTCCAAAATGTTTTGATTGGGACTGGGCAGAAGCAGGTGGCCGATGATGAACGAATAGCGGACAAACATATTGTCCGTCTCCCCAAGTAGCTCACCATTTAGGCGCACCTTGGACACGGTATCGATTCCATGAAGAGTCAGGTTTACCTGACCGTCGTGCTCCATTTCAGCACCTGCGGATCACGGTCTGTAGTTAGGTAATGTGTCTGACGCTAGAGCTGACTCACAGTGGGGTGAAAAAGCCAAAAGTTTGCCTTAAATCAGCGGAGCCCTATAGCGAATATCTTTTGATGGAGTATTGTTTAAGGCAATTAATAGGGAGAGGTCTGTAGGTTAAGACGGTCTGTAAGTTGAGACACTCAATTTTCTCAAAACTTATCCACTAAAAAAATTGTTTTTATTTTTTTGTTGTAGTCCTTTTTAGTGACAAAACTTATGGGGGAAACATTATAAGCCATGCTCTAGCCAGATTAAAGCTGTGAGAGTCGTGTACCATTTTTCATCAAAGTTTTTGTCTACTTTTTTCAAAATTCCATTTAAAATTAATAACGTCCTTAAATTAACTTGGTAAGAGATTTAAAACATTAGTATATTAACTGTTAACAAATTAAAAAAGAATCAACTTAATGTGACAGTCAGAAAAAAAGTTATTAATTTTTTCCCGAAACATCCCATTTTGTGTAAGTTGAGACACTTTGAGCGTGTAAGTTGAGACACCCGTTTTTCATACAAAAAGGCCTTAGGCCAACAGAGGTCGCTTTCTGCCTAGTACATATGGCGAAGTATGTTTGCCATTTAAGTTTATTTAGATTTAGAAGTACAAAGATAATGAATATTATTAACACACGTGTGTCGCTCGCTGATTCTCGCCGCTCAAGTTATCAAGAGTTGCCACATTGTTCTTTTTAGTCCGCTGGCAAGCTTCTGTTGGCGCTGCTGTCATATTAGGTTGCCACAGTACTCCCCCTCCAGTGAATGCGTTTGAAAATTTAACTCTATGACTTCTCTCATATGTCCTGGTCAGTCTAGGGGTAACTTCTTCTGCATCCAACTGGCGGTCGTCCTTTACTAAAAATGCTGGTTTGAGGCGATGAACTGACAATGCAGTCTCATGCCCATTGAGTCTAATAATGAAAACACGATCGTTTTCGCGTCTGCCAATCTCATGAGGACCAGTGTAAGGGGCTTCCAGAGGCTGCTTTACGGCGTCAGTGCGGAGAAATACATGCGTACATTTATCGATCCCTTTCAATATGAACATCTTCTGCTTGGTATGATGTGCTGTTGATGTCGGTCGCACTTGTTGCATGTGCTCTCGAAAGATGCTCAAAAAAGAGGTGGGGTCAACCGGATCGTCCAAGTCGGTAAAAAACTCATTTGGCAGTCGAATAGGTGTTCCGTATACCATTTCTGAGGCTGAAGATTTGATGTCCTCCTTGAAACAGGTACGAAGTCCAAGCAAAACTGTTGGCAGTAACTCCGGCCACGGAATACCTCTGTTGCACATCAAAGATGACTTAAAGGATCTGTGCCACCTCTCTATGAGTCCGTTTGACTGAGGATGGTAGGCCGTCGTGTGTATGTGTTTACTTCCAGCCAGATTAGCAAGATGTTTGAAAACTGCTGACTCAAATTGTGTTCCTTGGTCCGTAGCTATCGTTTTCGGAGAACCAAATCGAGATATCCAGTGAGTCCAGAACGCCTTAGCTATTGTCTCAGCAGTAATATTTGAGAGAGGTACAGCTTCTGGCCATCGCGTAAATCTATCAATCATAGTCAGGCAGTACCGATAGTTTTGTTGTAATGGCATAACTACAATGTCGAGGTGAACGTGGTCTAATCTGCCGTTTGGCACGTCGATCTTTTCTGGTGAGAGGTGGTTGTGTTTGTGGATCTTAGAGCGCTGACAAGGTAGACAAACTCTGCACCATTCGAGGGCATTTTTATTCATCGAGGGCCATACAAACTTTTGGCGCACTTGACGAACTGTTGACCGACCACTGGGATGAGACAAACCGTGAATGAACGAAAACACAGCATTGCGCAAAGATTTGGGTACATAAGGACGAACGCTTCCTGTAGAAACATCGCAGTAGAGTGAGATGTTGTCATCAAATCGAACCCTTTGAAGTTTAAAAGATGAGGTTCCTTTTAAAAGATGTACCAGTTCAGGATCTGACGCTTGCTCCTTTTCAATTTGCGATAATTTGATGACAGTCGGCATTGTTATAGAGCATAATCTTGAAAAAGCGTCTGCGACTGCATTCTCTGATCCTTTCACATGCATAATAGTCGTGCAGAATTGGGAGATTTAAGCCAAATGTCGTAGCTGTCTCGGTGATGCTTTCTCTGGTCGCTGCTGAAATGCGTACACGAGCGGCTTGTGATCCGTTCTGATGACAAAAATGCGTCCGTCAACAAGGTGTTTGAAATATTTAATGGATTCGAAGATAGCGAGCAGCTCTCGGTCGTACGTCGAGTAATTTTTCTCCGTGTTGCTCAGCTTCTTTGAAAAAAATCCTAGAGGCTGCCAATTTCCGTGTGTACGCTGCTCCAAAACTGCCCCGATTGCGTAATCGGAAGCATCACAAACCAGCTGAAGTTCAGATTTTGGTGCGGGAAAAATCAAGAGGGCTGCGTCTGCTATGCTTTGTTTGCAAGCGTTAAAAGCTGCATGGAGCTCTGCAGTCCATTCAATTTTACGTTGATCATTTTTTTTAACATCCCTTAGCAACTCTGTGAGCGGTGCTTGAATGTGTGATGATCGAGCCAAACATCTGCGATAGTAATTTATAACGCCCAAGAAACGACCAAGTTGGCTTATGGTTTCAGGACGTGCATAATTAAGAAGGGCATCTATGCGTTCGGTGGGTGGTATAATTCCAAATTCGTTGATCGTATAGCTGAGAAAGTTTACTTGAGATTGCGCAAACTGGCATTTGGTCAGATTGATGCTTAGACCATGTTTCTGAAGTACTTGCAAGACAGTCCGAAGATGTTCTTCGTGTTCAGCGATGGAATGCGACGTTATAAGTATGTCATCTATGTAGCAATAAACAAAGTCCATGCCGCGAAAGATGTTGTCCATAAAGCGTTGAAATGTTTGAGTCGCGTTTTTTAACCCAAACGGCATGTACTGAAACTCAATGAGTCCAAAAAGAGTGCACACCGCGGTTTTTTGGATATCGTTTTCTGCCATTGGAATTTGGTAGTACGCTTTAACCAAATCGAGGGTTGAAAAAATCTTCTTTCCTTGCAGTTGTTCAGTGAAGTCGTGTATATGGGCGATTGGGTAGCGATCTGGTATGGTGATTGAATTCAGTTTTCGATAATCTCCACATGCCCGCCAGCCACCATCTTTTTTGGTAACCATATGTAACGGGCTAGACCAAGGACTTTTTGACGGGCGACATATGCCTTTGCTCAATCAAGAAGTTTATTTCTCTCTTGGCAGTGACAAGTTTTTCACCGGAGAGGCGTCGTGATCTATCAGCAACAGGAATTCCATTTGTTTCAATGTAGTGACGTACGTCGTGTTGCGTAGCTGCTTTTATCGATGGCTTTGTCACGTCGACAAATTCACTTAGAAGTTTTTATACCCGTTACTCGTAGAGTAAAAGGGTATATTGTATTCGTGCAAAAGTATGTAACAGATAGAAGGAAGCGTTTCCGACCCCATAAAGTATATATATTCTTGATCAGGGTCACTAGCCGAGTCGATCTAGCCATGTCCGTCTGTCCGTCTGTCTGTCTGTCTGTCTGTCTGTCTGTCTGTCCGTATGAACGCTGAGATCTCGGAAACTATAAAATAGGGATGTCAAATATTTTAAAAATATCGTATCGCTGATATATTTTCTTTAAGAAAAATATCAATATGATATATCAACATCGATATATCAGATACTTTTGATATTTTTTTTCAGTTGAATTTCAAAATTTTAGCCGCGTAAATAAGCTAACAACAAAGACTTTTGCCCTAAAATTAATGTAAAAGCACTAGAAAAGTATTAACCAAATACAACCCTAGTCAAAAGTATTTTCACAAATTTGAATGTTAACTGTACTCATATTTTGAACTTATAATATAAACATTTTGGCACCTATGGAAAGAACACTTCAATTCCGTTAATGGGGGAGATACATATAGAAAACAAAAAAAATTCAATTTTTTTTTATTATTTAAATTGATAGTATAACTCATTAAGAATGTGTCATGAAAGTTTCAGGAAGAAATTCGAACTATTTTGGAACTTATACCAGGATGACGGCACCCATCTTCCTTTGCAGTAGATATATTTCATTACTTTAAATGCGTTTTTCTCGAAACCACGTTTTCGCCAGCTGCGGATCGTGTATCTTAAAAAATAATGGTTCGATCATTATGCTGCTTTTACAGAAATGTTTGTAATGAAATTGCCTACTGTCTGAACCTACTTACTGTAGACATTTGCAAGTGTAAATTTTTTTTTTAAGCAAAAACAACAAAATAAATATGCAAAAAATTAATTTTGACTTTGAAAGGGTGCCAATTCCAGAGTACTTGAGATATTCTATGTAAGTTAGGTTCAGACAGTTTATACATTAATTCTTAACAAAATAAACTTAGTTTCATAAAAATCGGATCTACACAGCGACCTGTGGACGATCCGCAGCTGGCCTACTTTTTTTTTAATATAGCCTGGCAAAAAATTCCCATGGCCGCCATTTTAAAAGATAAAAAAAAAAATTTTAAAAATTATAAAATAAAACAGTGTAATCAACAGTGTAATAATTAATTTTGATTGGGGAACAACTTTGCATCAACACTTTTTTGTTTTAAGCCCCAGGAAAAAAGTTAAAAATTCGACTTTCACAAAATTTGCTCACTTTTCAAAGGGGTCTTAATGGGCTTAGAACATTTTTGAATCATTTTAACGGAATTGAAGTGCTCTTTCTATAGGTTCCAAAAGTTTATATTATAAGTTAAAAATATGAGTACAGTCAACATTTAAATTTGTGAAAATACTTTTGACCACCCCTGTAATTCGTTTTATTAAATTCCTTATTTTATTAGTTCCACACAAAAAAGTTTTTGTTTTTCAAGTGGGATAACATTTTTGATGTATTCCCACTTGTTTTAATAGTTTTCAAATAAAGTTTGCACTTAGTTTGTTTTTATTAATTTTTTTTTTTTTTTTTGGCTTTGATTTCAACGAATGTTGAAAATGAAGGTTGGTCGCACGACTAGTGCATATGACCAGATACTTTGTCTTGATTTTTGTGTTACACAAACTTAACCTAAAAATGAATCCACACCACGAGGTCCCTTGCCCTACCCGGCGTGAAATGTGCGTGTTTCTTCAAAGGCCTGTGAATGTGGACTGTTTTTATTAATTTCACCGAAATAAATTTTAACACGCTTCATTTTTTTGTGCACAGATGAGAGAAAGATATGCAAATATCAAATAATATCGAAAAATAAAATATCGATGTTGTGATATTTGGCTAAATAAATATCACGATATAAATATATTTTTTTTGCAAAAAATATCAATATATTGATATTTTGATATATTTTTGACATCCCTACTATAAAAGCTAGAAGACTGAAATTTTGCATGTAGATTCTAGGAGTTCCTACGCAGCGCAAGTTTGTTTCAAAAGGGTGCCACGCCCCCTCTAACGCCCACAATCGCTTATGTACGATATTGAAAATTTCAATATTTCGGAAAAGTAAAAATGCAGTTTTATTGTGTTTATCAATACCTATCGAAATGTAGAAGAAATTTTTTAAATCGGACCATTCGTTAAAAAGTTACGGCGGATCAAAGTTTTTATCTCCATGTATAATCCTCCACAGAGAAAATTCTGACGTTCTCATCTGAGTTGAAAATGTTCTTAAAAATTGAAAGGCCTTTTTCAAGTTTAAAATGTTCTAAATGTGCATGAATTAAGTTGAATTGGTTCTTAAAATCTAGTTGAGCTTAAAATGTTCTTGAAATAAGAACGAATCGTTATTATTTTAGCACATGGTTCTTAAATCAAATCGATTTGGTTCTCAAAAACCACAATATCTGAAAATGTTCTTAGTTTGAGAACGAAAAAGACTAAAGAAAGAACAAAAATTAAGTTGCATTTCAACTTAAAATGATTCAAAACTCTATTCTCTAATTTTTTTGGATTTCCTAGAACGCGTTAGGATGTTTTTGACACCTAGAACGCAGTAGACCATTTTACTTTGCTCCAATACGACTTTAACATTAGATTTGCCCTTTTCGTCTTATATGTAATTCCCAACTGGTTCTAGCCCTTCATGAACCAAGCCCAATTCAGATTCTGAGACTTTAAGGCTTTTTTCTGGCTCAAGTCTATAATAAACTTTCACACTAGCTGGAAGTCAAGTGCAACCCGCACCTTTATACGGTGTAATTGGACAACTACCTTTTTAATATTACTTATAAATTACTCTTATCCTTAGCTAAAATCAAACTCAAAATGCTACAGAATTGAAAGAAAAAAGTGCTGAAAATAGAACAAATGAACTTATATTTGTATCCATTTGACTTAAAAATGTTCTTGAATTAAGAACAAAATCAACTTGAAAATAGAACGAAGTGAACTTAATGTCGGATTTTTAGCTAACACCATTTCGTTCTGATATTGAGAACATTCAACTCGAAATGAGAACATCTGTGCTTACCCGGTTTTTAAGAACGAATGTTCTTGATTTGAGTGCAATGTTCTTGGTTTTTTTTCTCTGTGTCCCTTTAGCTGAGTAACGGGTATCTGATAGTCGGGGCACCCGACTATAGCGTTCTCTCTTGTTGAAATTTGGACATACACTGCACTGTGGAAACTGATATGTGTTTCGCTTGTGCAAGACATGCTGTGGTTGATAGTCCCGTAATTGAGTCGATCAAGCGTTGGTTTTTAAGATCAATGAGCAATTGGAATTTGCTCAAAAAGTCTGCCCCAATTATAGCTGTGTGCACGTCAGCGATAATGAACGGCCATGTAAAGTTGCGGCGAAGATCCAAGTTCAGCTGAGTGACGTACTTTCCATAAGTATGAATGACTGTCTGGTTCGCTGCGTACAGAGTCAAATCGCTCAGAGTAGTTTTTTGTCTAACCAGCGTTCGTGGTATGACGGAAACTACAGATCCAGAATCAACGAGGAAGCGGATGTGAGATGTGCGATCAATGACGTGTAGGCGCTGCTCTTGTGGAACAGCTGGCTGAACTGTGGGCTCGCTGGTTATATTGGTGCTGCCGCCGACCAGCGTGTCGGGCGACAGCTCCTTTAGTTTAACGACGAGGAGCGGGAACATGGTGGGCGGCACTTTTGAGCGTTTTCTCCAAATCGGTCGTGATAGAAGCAAAGCTTCTCTTGAGGCCCAGATGCCTGTTGATTCGTATTTCCAGTTTGTACGTTGCCACGCGATGAGTTCATCGTGAGCGTCCTTGGGATTGGATACGTTTGACATCCTTTTGCAATACGTCGAACTTCTGTGATAGCGAACGCAAGTTGTCGTTGATCTTTTTCCAGGGGTCTTCGGTGGAAGTGGCGCAAACAGATGGATCCGCTGCAGTCGTGGTATTTGTGCTGATCGCAAAAGTGGCGTTGTGGTGTACCGCTTCGAGCATCTTGTCTGCGATCTGAGCGAGCTTATCCAAATCCGTCTCTTCCCACACTGTAAGAGTGGGGCGAATTGAAGCCGGCATCTCTGCCAGGAAAAAGAGTGAGAATGATGTTCTCGCTGCCCGGGTCCGGAGCTAGTCGACGCATATTGGCCAGGATCTCAGATGGTTTTAAACCAGATGTACCTCCACCCTGCAGAAGTCGGCGTAGTTTCGACTCTGAAGATTCGGCAAATTTTTGTAGTAAGCGATTTTTAATTGCTACGTACTTGTTTTCGTTGGGTGGTCGAATGACTAAGTCTTCCACTGCCAGAACTACATCCTCCTCCAGGTGAAGAGTCACAAGGTCGAACTTGTCGGTGTCGTCGATGATCTGGTGCAATCGAAATGACCGCTCCACTTGCGCAAACCATAGTTGAGGGTGGACAGTCGTACGTGTGTGTGTGCGAGTAGTCTCATCCCGGTTGCCAGGTACATTTGTCCGAAGTGCCTCGAGTTGCTGCTGCAGATCTCGGACTTGAGCAGTTAAATCAGGATTTGTATCCGGCATGATGAATGGAAAATCGGAGCTATCGCTTTGTTCGTCGAAATTTAGCCGCCTATCTTTAATTTTTCGCAAATCGTATTGGCGTCTGTTCATTCAGTGCGCAATTTCTTAATTGTGAACGCGTGTGTCAATTTCGTACAATAAGTAACTTTTATTATGATTTTACTTGTCGGGGTCACCACTATGGCGAAGTATGTTTGCCATTTAAGTTTATTTAGATTTAGAAGTACAAAGATAATGAATATTATTAACACACGTGTGTCGCTCGCTGATTCTCGCCGCTCAAGTTATCAAGAGTTGCCACATTGTTCTTTTTAGTCCACATACATTTTTTTGATATTAGGGGAAAAGTGAATGTTCAAAGAGCCTTTTGATTTTAATTGTTATTTGGTGTAAGTTCTTAAAAAATGGATGGGAAATAATTTAGGACGAACTAGAATTGATTAAATTAACATAAATAAATAGTTCCTTATAATTTGGTGTACTTTTTGTGTGAGAATTATTGACTTTTAAAAGTGTCTTAAGTTACAGACTTCTTTTTCAAAATGTCGTTTTTTGGGACTTTTTTATTTTATATTATATTATATTATTTATTTTTGTTTTTTATTAAGCTAATAGACTAACCTTTCGATCAGTACCAAATGCGTAAAGTTTCATAAGTGAATGTCGAAATGGCAGATTAACAACAAAAGGTGTACCAACCTACAGACCTCTCCCCTAAGTAAAAAACATCATAAGGTAAAATTTTTTAGTACAATTTTTTTTTGTAGGACATTTTTAAAAGAAAAAAAAATGTTTTTTTAAGAAAAAAAAATATAAATAAATCACTTATAGGGTTCTTAGTTTCACAATATTTTTTTTAATTTAATTGGATTTTTGAAAAAAAATTATTTAAATCGGTCAACTATGTATATCTTATAGCTGCCGTTCTATTTCAATCAAATAACAAGAAAGGAAGCTACCTTCGGCCAGCCGAAGCTTATATACCCTTGTAGATAAAGTAATACTCACTCGGTGCAGTTCCAGGGATTCCAGATTCAGCGTTTCTATTTTTGAATTTTATTTTTAAGTAGTCAAGAATTAAAACGCCTACTTCCTACAAGTAACAATGAATTTTCTTATATTTGTTTGAATATTCCTATGGGAGCCTTAAGATATAGTGGTCCGATCCGGCTCGCTCCGACATATGTACTACCTGCAATAGAAAGAAGACTTTCGGGAAAGTTTCATCGCGATAGCTTTAAAACTGAGAGACTAGTTCGCATAGAAACGGACAGACGGACAGACGGACATGGCTAGATAGACTCGGCTATTGGTGCTGATCAAGAATATATATACTTTATTTGGTCGGAAACGTCTCCTTCACTGCGTTGCAAACATCTGACTGAAATTATAATACTCTCTACAAGGGTATAAAAACACATCTTAACGAGGTAAAAAACTAGTGACAATCGCACCTTCAACGTACAAAAGTTTTGATATCAACTTTTGTGACGAAAAATGATTTTAGATGCGACTAAATAAGTACGATATAGTTATTCCTTCGGCACGCTACAACAGAAAACTTTCGTGTAGATATTAAATATTTGCTAAAGCGGGCCGAACGAGTAAATTTTAGGTAGCGTACTTATTAAGTCGCATCTAAAATCATTTTTCGTCACAAAAGTTGATATCAGAACTTTTGTACGTTGAAGGTGCGATCGTCACTAGTTTTTTACCTCGTTAAGAGGTTTTTTATTTGATATTTTATAGGTGTCATAGAATAAATCAAAAAAATATAGCACATTTAAAAAAATCTGTTAGAAATCGTTATTTATTTCATATCTATATTTTTAGTAAAATAACATCATTTTAAATTTTAAACCCAAATTTGTATATTAATTTATTATTATCTTAATCAATACCTTCACATAAGTAAAATATCTTCATGACATTAGGGCGCGCGGATAAACCAGGGCTGACGATATTTCAAATTATGAACATTTCTTGCTAACTTAATCTGCGGTTTTCTCAGAAGAGGCACAAAAGTGGAGGCTAATTTTTTCAGAATTTGTAGTTAAATATCTAGCCTTTTTTTTTTTAAAGAATTAAACGGAGATCTAGGGTGTAACACTACTTATATATCCCAATATCCAAAGAAAACTAAATTTTTTTGGACCACTTTTAAAAAATTAAAAATTGGTTGCTCTTAAGTTTCATTCGTTAAATATATAAATTAGGCCCTTAGGAGTTTTCATAAAAATTTTAAAGGTGTATAAAAATATCTATTTTTCTTATCGGCTACAATTCTGTTTCGAAAAATCAACTATAAGAAACCATTTTGGCAGGCTTTTTGTTCTAGGCGCCCCACAATGTGACTGTCGACTCACTGTAGAAGCTAGTGCTATAAATCCAGGATATGTTGGCTATCCATCGCAAGGATACGTCATTTTCCGGGCCTAGCAAGTCGCCGTAAGTATCCTTGAGCGCTGTATATACTCCGCTCGGAAGTCTAGGAACGTCAATAGTTACCGCTAAAAATCATCCAAAAATGTAAAGAAAGGACTTATAAATTGGTTATAAATATCACACTCATAAAAATATTTTTCTACATTTTAGAAAATGTAAAAAAAGTTTCGCCTTTAAACTGAGAAAAATTTTCTATTTTCACGACAAATTTGCCATAAACTCAAGGCAGGTGACCATAAAAAAATCTTTTTGGGGATATTTTTCTATATTTCTAATATTTAGGGCAATTTTTTTGATTTGCCTCGTTTGATGTTTTCTAAATCCAACGACGAATTGCCCTCGTTTTTTTCTAAAATTTTTCTAAGTACCAGGGCGATTTGCCTTAAAAATCACTCCAAAAGTGTGAAATTCGGCAGCCCAGCGGTTTAATCACTTGCGCTTTCAACTTTGATATATGAGGACTAAGGTCGTGGGGCTTTGGGTTCGAACCCTGTGTGATTCAACTTGATTTTTATGTTTTCTTTTTAAAGGTTATAATACTAAGGACATTTTTTCGTCCGAATTTTAAATTAAAGTAGTCTTCAAACCTTAAAAACGTATGGGAATTCTGAGTTAAAAGCATACTTTGTGTTTGCGGGCAAGAAAACGGCCCTAATTGTCACAATCGTCAGGAAAAAAGATACGGTTTAGTTGCCTTTAGTCAAATACTAACGTAGACCTCAAGAATTCAAGATGTGTGCAGAGTTTGTATGTCGCCTTGCGCTATGGGTGTGTGGTGCAGCGGTAGGACGTTAGACTCTAAACCGAGAGGTCGTGGGTTCGATTCTCGCAGTGACCAAAAGTAAGTTGTTTTTTCTCCTCATATTTATTTCCCTAATTCGTTTACAAACATGATTTTCATTTCTAACGGTTGTGCTGTATAGGTCGGGCCCCCCTTAACGCAGCTCTGATATAGCTACACACCAATACAATAACATGAAACGGTGTCCTCTGCCGGTGTTGTTTAAATAAAGCAGTCCCAGTTCCCAGAATATACACAATTGAAATACATGCTTCCCAAATTCAGTTAAGCATGCTCAATAGGGCGGTCCACATTTGTATGGAAATTTTTAAGGTCCAACTCTCACCCGCTTATACGGTGCGCATTGTGGTATTCAAGGTATACCAACAGACAATTTTTAAAAAAATCGTGTTTTAGGGTCTGCGAATTGGTTTCAAAGTTTATCATTGTTGCATTGTTGCCTTCGATCAAAAAGTTTTTCTGATCAAGGTGGCATAGATATCAACAATTCAGTTGATGTTTGCTCTCCTTTTTTTACCAATTATTCCAACAAAACTCATAATTTGACAAGACAAGAAATGGGAGAGCGATTTTTTTCGACCAAATTCGAACTGTTATACATGTCGTATGAGAAATTTTAAAGCAAACTTCCGCAAGGTCTAAATCTTGAAAAAACATTTTTTTTGTTTTCACATACATTTTTTGCATACTTTAATATACCATGTTAAGGGGTGAGAAAAGAATTTCGTTTTTTGTACCGCCCTAATGCTCAAACACGATTTTTTTTAATTTGTTCAATTTTTAGGGTATTTGCCTTTAAAATCAGAAAATTCGCCCTTACTTTTAGAAAAATACACCTTAAATTTAGGGCAAATCACCCTAAAAACAGGAAAATATTTCTCAATTCAAGAAAAATCACGGTAAATCACACCAAGTTTCCATAGGGATTTTTTAGAAAAATATTTCTAAATACACGGGCGAATGGCCCGCGGATACGATCTACGGATGATTTTTTTAATCCATGGGCGAGAAGTCAGTTTTTTAGAGCGATTTAGGGTAAACATTTTCTGAGTGCAGCTATGGTAGGTAGTATATAAATTGTCTATAAAGCCAATTAATTAGAGTGCATACAATTTCCATCAAACAGTCAAAGTAAATAAAGCAGTTTTAATCTTATCTTGCTGCACATATCTCAGTTTTAGCGTGGGCCGACCGTACAAAAATAATGGAACCACTTACACGAGGTTTCATTTCTTAATGTCCATTTTGTAAGCTCTTCGACAAGAATGGTTTTCGCGCAGCTATTGCGAATAAGGATACAAAAAACAATGAATCTAAACATGTTGACACTTCAATTGACCGGTAACATTTCGAACGGGTTTATTTATTCATTTGAATTTTATTGAAATCTTATCAATGATGGTGGGCTCTAGCTTCTTACACTCTTTTATTTCTTTGACGGCATATTAACGTTCCCGAGTCTCTTTAAGTACTGGCAATTGAAGCCCATATCGAACTGAAAGTAAAAACTTACTAGGTGTGGTAAAATCTAATGATAAGAAATTAAATTAAATTCTGAAAGCCAATGTTTATATACCCTTAAATATCGTTCCTACAAAACTAAAATATAACATTAAAAAAATGTACTTTAAAATTTACTCGTGCTTATGTTCCAAAAAAATGTCTATCGTTTTTATGGCAGCTATATAATTTATTTGCCTTATTTTTATACCCGTTACTCGTAAAGTAAATTGTATATTGTGTTCGTGCAAAAGTATGTAACAGCTAGAACGAAGCATTTCCGACCTATAAAGAATATATATTCTTAATCAGGGTCACTATCCAAGTCGATCTAGCCATGTCTGTCTGTCTGTATGTCGGTCTGTCCGTCCGGATGAACGCTGAAATCAAAGTTCTATATCTCCATCTCCCTCGCACTCCCTTTGCTGAGTGATGGGTATCTGATAGTCGGGGACTCGACTATAGCGTTCTTTCTTGTTGTAAAATGTAATACTTAAATCTAAAATATTAAAAAGGCTAAAAGACTACTTCAAAAAGAAAGGGTCAGACAGACGGACATGGTTAGATCGAATTGTCTAGTTAACTTTGTAGCAGGGACCGTAATCATTATAAGTGAAAAAATAAAAATTACCCTTTAATGATTACACTATGCAGCATCAAAAATTAACCTCGATGAATGCTATATTTTTGGATTCGTTACGAATTCCCAAGTTAAACTGCGTTTTCCAAAGAGTTCCCCGACGCAAGGATTCTTAGCAAAAGAACCTCAAAGTTCGAAAAATGCTGAAATTGACCAACTTTGCGGAGCTCTCAGAGGCAAATGGATGCATGGCTTGGTTCGAAGTTAAAGTTTTTTAAAAGATACACCCTTTATCTTTCAAACCCCATACATAAAATAATTTCAGGATTTTTTTTAAGGCAGAAATAAATTCCAAAAAACAACTGAAAAACATACAGCTGCGGTCAAAATAGTAGCAGTGTTGCCGCCTTGTGTTTTTAAAAGTTTCATGTTGTAATTTTTTCTTATCCAATTAGTCTAATAGTAAAATTATAATCAATACAATATTACCAGGAAAATATCAATTACAACAACAAACTTTTAAATACACAGGGCGGCAACACTACTACCATTTTGACCGCAGCTGTATACTTTTATGTTTTTTGACTATGTTTTCTAGAATTTGTTTCTGCCTTAATAAAAATCTTAAAAAATTTTTAAGTATGTGGTTTAAAAGATAAAGGGTGTATCTTTTAAAAAACTTTAACATCGAATCAAACCATGCATCCATTTGCCTCTGAGAGCTCCGCAAAGTTGGCCAATTTCAGCATTTTTCGAACTTTGAGGTCCTTTTGCTAAGAATCCTTGCGTCGGGGAACTTTTTGGAAAACGCAGTTTAACTTGGGAATTCGTAACGAATCCAAAAATATAGCATCCATCGAGGTAAATTTAAAAAGCACTACAAATGCTGCACAGTGTTATTAGTAAGCGAAAAAAAATATCGCTCAGAAATAATGATTATTATGTGAGCGATATTATTTCGCTTAAAAATATCACTCAAAGTGCGATTGCAGCCGTTCTGTACGGAATTTTAGAAAGATTTAAATTTGTGCTTGTAGGTAGAACCACGAAGCACATATTGAGTTAATAAAATAAGGTGTTTTCTTTGTATAAACTTTTAAAAACGCGGTTATTAGTTTACAAGAGGTATGCATAAATACAAAAAGTTGTAGCAACCTTAGGACTTTATGTCATTTATATATTAGCAAAACGACTTAACAAGATGTTATGAACTATTCCACACAGACCCAACCCGACATGTGGGCTGGGTGTTAGTGTGTTGGTCCCCCGTGCTGTAAGCACGAGTTCGATTCCCACAGAAAATTTTTTTTTATACAAAAGCCACCCGTTTTTTTTGCGGTTTATACAAAGAAAATGTATTTTTTTCTTAGATGGATATGTGCTTTATGGTTCTACCTACAAGTGCACATTTAAATAATTGTAAAATTCTGCGTAAGACGGCTACAATCACACTTTGAGTGATATTTTAAGCGAAATAATATCGCTCACAAAATAATCATTATTTCTGAGCGATATTTTATTCGCTTACAAAATAATCATTAAATGGAGATTTTTATTTTTTACTCAAAAAAAATAATCATTATTTTCGGTCCCTGCTTTGTAGGGTCGGAGACGTCTCCTTCACTGGCAGCGAACTTCTGACTGAAAAATGTATGCCCTCTGCGAAGGTATAAAAATGTTGGGGCGCTTTTTGCTTATCAAGTGCACAATGAGTAAAAACTACATTTAGTACCAACATATACATCAGAATTGTACCCAGATAATTACTATTGTAGTATTGCCCATTTTAATACACCGAGAATAAAAACCGTTCTCATCGATGTTGACTTCAGTATTTTCGATCTCACAATGCAGTTATTCTACTACATTGTTCGGCTCATTCATTAGAGTATTCATTAGAGGCTTCGAAGAGGACAAATGATTTTTTTTGGATAAGATGGCATGGTTACCTAGAATTTAAACGTTAAATTTGAAATTTTTGATTCAAATAGCTTTAACTGGTCAATTCAATAAGGTTAAAAAATGTAAAATTAATAGTGTGTATTGCCATAACTTTTTTAAAATGTTTTGGGCTGTACAAAGTACATAAGTAATGGTTTTTAATTTTATCATAAACGGCAGTATTTCTAGAAAGGCCATCGAGTATTACTATAAAAGAGTAGATGTCGATTTGCGACATGTTCTCCCAGCCCAAACCATAAGACCTAAAATTCTGGAAAAATTTTGTCTGAATCGTGTGTTAGAGGAGGTGTGCACTAAGAAAGGACTTTTTCAAATTTGGCTCCTAAGGACTCCCAGGACTCTCCAAAAATGCGAAATTGCTTGATTAAAACATCAACCATTTCTACAGTTTTCAACCAAACAAATTGATAGTTTTATTTTCAGCTTTGTTTGTGGAAATCTTTGAAAGCCCAGAAGATGAGCCCCAACCGACTTCCGGTTAAGGCACTTAATTAATTTTTCCGCACCGATTATGCGATTGGATTCGTTTTTGGTTTAAAGTATAGAGCTATGCCATACAATTAGTAAAGTATTTTTGAAGAAAAACTTCTTTGGGCGCGTATGCATTTTCGGGGCCGGAGTAAAACCAATTCATGACCGTCACGAAAATCTTCTTCCCTATCACCGTTGACAAACGTTCTTTGTACTCTTCTTTCCTCTGTTCGCTCTGTGCGCGCTCTGCGCTCGTATTTATATTTTAAGTGTATTTACATATTTGCACATAAATATCTCTAAAGATTATAAAATGAATGACCGATTTTTAGGGGGATACGACCACAGCCTAAACCATAAGAGCTAGAGCAGCCAAATTTTTCACAGTATTCCGTTGGGGGCGTAGGCGCCCACTAAGCTCCAATATCCATATTTAGAGCAAAAAATCATTAGATTTACTTAAGCTTAGCTTCTAAAGTGGTTGGAATTTCGAAATTTTGATTTTGCAGAATTTTAGGTCTTGAAAGGGCCTAATTAGAAATCTAAAAGAAATTTCGATGTCCCCATAATTTGGGGGCTACATTTAAAATTAACTTTTTGATTTAAAAAATCTAAACCGCTGCTCCGATCGAGATGATTTTTTGGTAAATGGTTATTCTATGGCCCAAATACTTAAGTTTAATTTTTTAAGTTTTTAACATTTTTTAAAAGTTTTTTAACGAATTTATTTAGATTTCCTAAGTTATTGCGTTGCATTTTGTGGAAGCCCGCCGAGAGAGCGAAACCCAGAGAGCGGATGCCAAGAGAGCGACGGACGTGAGAGCAGCAGCCAAGAAAACTGATGAGGGGGAGAGGTAGTGCTGCAGGGAAGGGGGAGGGGAAAAGTGAAATTTAAGTTAAAATTTGTTCCGATCAATATGATTTTCGATCAATAGTCAGTCCTGTAGATCAAATGACTAGGTTTTATTTTTCAAAAAATATTTTTCATTTTGTAGCAGAAGTACGAGCCTTATTTAATTTCCACCATGGAAGAAGATAAAAAATTACTACAAAATCTGTAAACAAAGCCAAAATGTTTCCAAGTTAATTATTAATCTTAAGATTCTAACTTTTCATCAAATACGTATGTACATATGCATATTAAGAAATGTTTTGATTTGTACAATGCAATACATACACACAATGTGTGCTTATGTTTCTACTTGAAAGTACATAATGTGCTTAATGCAAAATTGGAAGAGTTTAAAATTAATAATTATCAATCAAATGTGGAATCGGAAAAAAATAAGTTACTTCGCTACTTTTGTATGGGATGTCAATCTTTTCGTGTGTGTACAAATGTTTTCGTTTCATTCAAAACAATAAATTTAAAAATAACAAATTCCAATTTACAAGCAAGTGTACATTTGTGCGCAAATTAAAATTGCATTGATAACATTGTAACTGATAAAAAGTATACAAGTTCAAGACTTTTACTTAGATCGCATTCATTTATTATATAGCTCTACCAGTAGCCTTCGGATTCTCTCTCTGGAAGAATCTTCTAGAAAGGTTGTTTACGCAAAGGTTTTCAGCAAACGCGCAAATAAGACATAAGAAAGTCCTGACAACCTAATTTCAGATACCCGTTACTCAGCTAAAGGGAATGCGAAGGAGATGGAGATAAAAACTTTGATCCGCCGTAACTTTTTAACGAATGGTCTGATTTAAAAAAATTCTTCTACATTTCGATAGGTATTGATAAACACAACAAAACTGCATTTTTACTTTTCCAAAATATTGAAATTTTTAAAATCGTATACAAGCGATTGTGGGCGTTAGAGGGGGCGTGGCACCCTTTTGAAACAAACTTGCGCTGCGTAGGAACTCCTAGAATCTGCATGCAAAATGTCAATCCTCTAGCTTTTATAGTTTCCGAGATCTCAGCGTTCATACGGACAGACAGACAGACAGACGGACAGACAGACGGACGTGGCTAGATCGACTCGGCTAGTGATCCTGATCAAGAATATATATAGTTTATAGGGTCGGAAACGCTTCCTTCTACCTGTTACATACTTTTGCACGAATCTAATATACCCTTTTACTCTACGAGTAACGGGTATAATAAATAATATAATATAAAGAGCATTTCGACTGAAATCCATATTTTAATACATAAACAAAAACAAAGGCTGGAAGTCTCTCCTTTACTGACTAAAATTAAAATACCATTTCACGGGATGCAGAGGCCAAGTTCAAGTTTCTTTTTGTCAGAGGTGGTGCGTCTGCATTCGTTTCATAGGACTATGTAAAAAGAACGTCCAAAATCGGTATAGAAAACCCGTGGCGTCCAAGTGAGTTTTATTTTTGATCAAAAAATATAAAAATCAACAACAATCATTATTTTTGAGTTTTATTTTTTTCAGATCAGAAATAATGATTATTTTTAATTTTAGTATTGTTATTTATGTAATATTGTCTACTTGGAAATAAATATGAAATAAACCAAATCCACGCTTCGCCCATGAATTATCTAAATCAATATTTGTCTTGATTAAAAAAACGGTCAGTAGCAAATTCCACCCAGAACGGATTGACATAAAAATCTAGAAAAATCACAGTAATTACTAAAAAAATTAGGAGCCGCGTAAGGGGTACTTTGTAGAAAAAAAACGACCCCAAAGTGCCCCAAAATTCGATTTGTTATACCCTTGCAGAGGGTATTATGATTTCAGTCAGAAGTTTGCAACACAGTGAAGGAGACGTTTCCGACCCCATAAAGTATATATATTCTTGATCAGCATCACTAGACGAGTCGATCTAGCCATGTCCGTCTGTCCGTCTGTCTGTTTCTAAGCAAACTAGTATCTCAGTTTTTGAGCTATCGGGACGAAACTTTCGCAAAAGTCTTCTTTCTATTGCAGGTAGTATATATGTCGGAGCCGACCGGATCGGACAACTATATCTTATAGCTCCCATAGGAAGGATCGGAAAAAAAAACTTTAAAAAATTCTAGCTTCGGTGTTTTTTTAAATAATACCTTCTACTTTTGGGGATGTTATTTTTTAAATATTTCTGAATTTCGAATTAATTATTTAAAAAATCGGACTACTATATCATATAGCTGCCATAGGAACGATCGGAAAATTAATGGAAAAGTAATAGGAAATAAATTCTAGTTTCTTTGGTTTTTATTGTATTATCTTCTACTCTAGGATATGACTCTTTTTAAATATTTCCGAATTTCAATTTTAATTTGATAAAAATCGGACGACTATATCATATAGCTGCCATATGAACGATCTGAAAATTAATGAGAAATATTAGAAAATTGAACATTTTTGCGATTTGTTAATTAATAGGAATGATCTGCAAGGGTATATAAGCTTCGGCTGGCCGAAGCTAGCTTCCTTTCTTGTTTTTTTTTAATTCTTTCTTTTGCCATTTCTCTGTTATAAATGTTGTTAAAATGGTTTAAAAATGTGATGTTCATAATCTTATGGCATACCCGCAAATAACTGCATTTAAATTTCTTGGAGATTCTGCATCCTTAACCAAGTCCCCAATATTTTCAAATTTGCTAACCTGATGTGACGTCACGCGTCCCCATATGTTTGTATGTATGTTCTGCTGGCGCATGTATGTATGTATGTCCTGCTGTCGCACTTTAAGTGTGACCTCGCAAGGGAAAATGAAAATACCATATCCAACACTCATAACACTTTTTAAATGCGCGGTTAAAAAATCGATTATATCGCAAATCTTTTCTTTTGCGCCTTTTTCTTAAGTAAACGGTAAATTTTAAAGTATTGGTAGACCTTACAGAAATCCCATTAAGCTGAATTTTACAGTCGAAATTTTCCTTAAAATTGCTTCTGTTTATTAAAATGCAAAAGCCCGATCAGCAAACTATTTATTAGTTTTCAAATGTTGAGTTAACGACAAACTTTGGATTGTAAAAAACAAAAACAAACAATGATTTGCTCAGCTATGTACACTAGGGCTGTTTTTTATAAGAAATTTTTATCTCACCCTTTTAAACACAAGATATTTGTGCAAAATAACTTAAACTAAAATCCAAAAAATTTTAAATTAAGTCTAAGGGCTTGCGCAATGGTCTCAAAGTTTCCAAAAAAATTACTCATACGGCACGTCAGCCAGTATGAGTTTTGGGTAGGCAAATCTTTTCCCATATCTACACTTGTCAAATATTTGATTTCGTTCATAATCGTTAACAAAATGGAGAGCACCTTTTTTTGGTTGGAAAGCTAAATTTCAATTTTGATGAAGAAGAAACTTGGCCGTTAAAGAGGACCGTACTTTGCTCTACAGGACAGTTCCTCTAAAACAAAGTTTCTTATCTGAAAGTGCTCAGCTTGTTGCAAAAATGCTGGTTAGCGTATGGGAGAGCAAGGAAATTCGAGTACGTCCTTTGACGAATAAGGCGACTTAACAAGAAAAGACAGACGGACATGGCTTGATCGACTCTCCTGGTGATGCTGATCAAGAATATATAGTCGGATATCATTCCTTCATTGCGTTGCAAACTTTTGACTGAAATTATAATACCCTGTACCCTATAATGCAGGGATATAACAAAATAAATAAATTTATGAATTTTCGGTATAATTATATTGCTTTGTTTGTCTGTTTGTATGAAGGATTCAATAAATGTAGATCTAGACGATTTTGTTGAATAATAGTCCACGTAATTCATTAGACTACGAAAACAAACTAAAGTAAAAATTTAGGTTTCGATTTGGGTTCTAAACTTGTTATAAAACCCTAGCAAGTATTTTTTTGGCCACGATACGTACATTAAGATTTTTAAAAATATCTAAATAGCTTTTTATCCACATATTCTGCATATAGTTTGGGGGCGATAAATAAAAAAAAATATTTGTTTGATTTGTGGTGTGACTCCCTTAAATATTGGAACTTATGTTGCCATAGCGATTTTATTTTTCTTTAGCCGTTTGTAAAGGTGACAAGGTTACCTTTATGTTTAGACTCAATAAGTAATGACAAGTCTACGCCATCTATATGAAATTAAAATATTTGATCAAGGGCAACAGTTCGTATGAGTGATAAACTTAAAGGTCAATGCGCAAGCACTAAATCGCATTTTTTTATACTTTTTCTTTTTGGTATGTCTTAAATGCACCAATGCGCAAAGTATAAGGGGGTGAGAGTAGGAGCTTAGAATTTTTCATACAAAAAAAAACCACCCTAATGTACACACACACGCACAAAATAAATATATCCAAAAAATGCGTATTTTACACACACAGCCATTAGATACATATGTATACCCACCGGGAAAATTCCTCTGGAAAATAACATATTTTCAAGAGGTTTCTCCATAGAAGCGGAAGGGACTAAACCTCATTCACCCCTTACATTTCTTCCATCTCTGGTTTCAAAATACACGGGGGTGACACAAAAAGTAAGGGGGAAATGAGGTTTCTATCTGGATCTCTGGCAGAAGAATGCAGGACAAAATCCACTGGTTTTTCGACTTCCCGCATTATAGATTTTCCACACGTACCCAGTTATGGTTTTCCTCCACTTGCAATATCTGTTTTTCTACACCCTCCCAGTTTTGGTTTTTCCAGACCCTCGCAGTTTTGGTTTTGCACTGCTTTGCAGTATCTGATTTTCCACAATAAAAATCATGTTTTTTTGTAATATTTGTTTGTGTATTTATTATCGAAGCATTGGAACTACAAATTTTTAATGCATGAAGCATTCCCGGGTTTTGCTTGGCCGAATGCAGTACTTAGATATCCATTTCTTGTCTGTCTTCTGAAAATATCAAACATAATTTAGATATGAATGTAAGACCAGGAATAATAATAAGAGTAATTACCATTATTAGGTCTCCGCACAAAATTAAAGGATCTCTCCAGAAATTATGCCTGGTTTGCCATGGCCGATCATTTACCCTCTGTTCAGTTGTTTTATGTCGGGTATCTATATCAAAAACTATGAGAAGAAAAAATAAAATATGACAAACGCAGGCGCAACACTTCTGGTCCCAAGAAGTCTCAGTCGGCCTGGCTGAAATAAATGTAATATTTTGATTAAGTTAAACAACTAAGTTAGTACTGAAGTACTATTTATACAACCATTTAATGAACACCTCACACCATTTACCACTGGTAAAGATTAAAAACATTTCAAGTGTCACTGAAAAGCAGAATTGTATTGAAGATAGCATCCCTTGCAGTCCACATTCACAGGCCTTTGAAGAAACACGCACATTTCACGCCGGGTAGGGCAAGGGACCTCGTGGTGTGGATTCACTTTTAGGTTAAGTTTGTGTATTACAAAATTCAAGACAAAGTATCTGGTCATATGCACTAGTCGTGCGACCAACCTTCATTTTCAACGTTCGTTGAAATCAAAGCCAAAAAAAAAAAAGAAGATAGCATCCGGAGGCGTATATTTATTAATGGCGAAAATATCTGTGATACTAACCTTTGTAACGCTGAAATAAAGGTTATAAAAAGACAAAATTCATTTTATCACTCACCTTTTTATTGTTTTTTAGATTAAAATTAACTATTTTCAGTTTTTTTTCACTTTTTCCAACAAATTTAAAAATGATGTGACCCTGCATTATATTCTTGATAATACCATACAAAATGCAGATAAATGTGGGGTAAATTTCGTTGTAAAGTTGGGTCACACTTTGGCGCCGAATAAATATTTAAACAATACTTTTCAGGGACCGTAATCATTAAAGGTTACGTATATTATAGGTATATTAGGCATTTTTCGTGTTATCAATACCACCAACACGAATTTTTATATTTTAACAACACTTAAAAATGGCTTAGGCCACGATCTGACGATCAAATTATTTTATTTCACAGAAAATGTTTAAAAATGTAAAAAACAACAATAGTTTTCTTTGTAATTTAATGTAATTCCTTGATAAATGTGATCAAATATTTTAATCGTCTTACCGTGGCTTTTCTCTATAATTTGGTTGAATTCCACATTCATCCTTATTATTATTTGAAAAATGTTGAGTAAAATAAATTAATATTATCATTATAGACATTATGATAATAATGTTATATAGTTTAATTTTTTTGATTAACAATTATTAATATTTTTTCTACGACTTTTAAAATTACTAAAAATTAAAACTAAATGTGAGAAAAAGTCTTTTGGTTTTGGTGTAAATCATAGGATTTATGAATATTATAAGTTGGTGATTTTTTTGTTAAAAAATATTATAATCATAGTGCCACAGAAATCACACAGCGCATAAATGGCCTGATATTGATGCTACTCAGAAACCCACCCTCATTTAGCACTCAGAAATTATCTATCCCTACACCGCCGCCTGCAAAAAGGAACAGGATTTCAAGAACACAAAAACCAACTTCTCACATTCCCGCTGGGTTCCTTCTAGAACATTCCTGAATATTCTTAAAGTACGTTGTTGTTGTTGTAGAGCTTGCTCTCTCTCTCTTGCGATCTCACCACACTCACTCTCTCAGAGAGTCGGGGGTTGGTGCGAGTCGTGAGCTGAGAGCGAGTTCAGTTGAATGCCAGCAGTGATCCTGACCAGATAAAATTTGTGAAATAAAACTATAATAAAATTATAAACTATTTTGTGTAAACATATATTTTACTGTGTGGTATTTCATTAATAGGGACATATATCATACCCCTACAAAATCAGAAGTGGGCCGATCACGTGCCAAACAAATTAAAAACTACAAGTTTAAAAACTAAGAAAGTGAAACAATTTAATAAAACAAAATGGATTTGAACAAAGTATCGATAAAACAATTAAAAATATGGTTAAGGGCCGGTTTCTCGAGTGCCGGCTAACATTTCTCGAACAGATAAAGTCCCTGCTAAGGCATTTTGGCTTTCTCGAGCATAAATGTGAGAGCTAACTTTGACAGGGACTCGGAGTCCCTGTTAAGCGTTTTCGACTCGATAGAATGACAGCTGATTTCCCAAAGCCAACTATGAAGAAGAAACAAAATCACAGCTGACTTTTCCTTTAAATTATACCCAAACAGCTGATGAAATAATCGAAGCATGCCATTTTTTGCGCTTCACAGCACAATTCTGTGCGTTAACAGCACTCTGTATCTGTTTCTCGTTCAGATAAATTAAAGCAGTCGAGAAAGCGGATTTGCTTTTACGAACAGTTTATCTGGTATTTAAGTTTTTCGAACAGATAGCTATCAGGGACTTTGACAGGGACTCGAGAAACCGGCCCTAAGTGTATTAAAATGTTTTACGACTGGTACAAAACAGGAGTTGATTTTACGTTTAAACAAATTACCGAGCGAAAAACGCAATAAGTTTAACGAAATGAAGGAGAACCGAGACGGCGAAAGAAGTAAAGGAGAAGACGGAGGCAAAGAGAAATTCCAAGAACGAGACGGCGATAGAAGTAAATGCAAAGACGGAGGCAACGAGAAATTCCAAGAACGAGACGGCGATAGAAGTAACTGCGGCATCGAGAATTTCGAGGAAGAAGACGGCGGCAAAAGTAACAACGAAGACGGCGGTAAAGAGGATTACGAAGTAGAAGAAGGCGACGAAATTAATAGCGAAGATGGAGAAGGCAAGAACAAAGTTGGCGAAAAGAACGACAAAGGCGAAGACGGTGAAAAAGTTCGGGAATATATAAGCGAAGATGGAGAAAACGAAAGCGAAGCTGGCGAGGAAACAAGAGGTGAAAGAAGCTACGAAAGAGACGGCGAACAGAACAAAGGTGGAGGCAGAAATCGAAACTGTGCAGAAGTGAACATGCAGAACCAAGCTAGAGAGAAAGAAAAGATGGAGAACAATTTTAATCAAAGTATAGACATTTCTTTGAGAATGGCTACGAAAGTGTTGTGTGAGTTTGCGGGCGAATCATGTGCTCGCAAATGGATCACTCAGATGTATAATATCGCAAGCATCTATGGTATAACTGGAAACTATATAAAATTGTTGATGGTTAGCAAAATTAAAGGCAAAGCGAATGTTTGGTTGCACGCAAATGGTGGGCGTGTTTTGTTGCCATTGGAGGAATTGACGGCTGAGCTGATCGTAATCGGGAGTTATGTTGACGACAAGATAATGCGTGCTCAGGGCATTAATATTGATGCAGATGAAATGTTGAGCTGCATCATCGAAGGTATTACAAATCAAGGGCTGCGCAATCTGGCCACAATCAATGCTTTGTGGATGTTGCGCACATAAAGCGAGCATTTGCGGATGTTAGATTGCCGAAATCTGTTGGAAAACCGATGACATCAATGGACTTCAAGGACAAGAAGGAGACACGATGTTTCAATTGCAATGCCAAAGGGCATTGGGCGAACGAGTGCAGGAAGTCAAAACGGGAGAAAGGATCGTGCTATGCGTGCGGCGAGAGGGGACATTTTGTGGCGACGTGCTTGAAGAACAAAAATAAGAACGAAGTCAATAATAGTTATGTAAGATACTTTGAAATTAATTTTATGAACGATTTTAATACCAGGTTAACTACAGAATGCCTCATTGATACAGGGAGCCCAATTTCATTTATTAAAATATCAAAAGTACCAGAAAATGTTGGCAAATTACCAGTTTTAAATTTATATCATGGATTAAATAAGAGTTACTTAGAAACCTTTGGAAAAATATTATGTTATGTTATGAAGAACTTGAATAAAATTCATTTTCATTTAGTTATTGTGGCAAACAAATCTATGAGCCATGATGTAATTCTTGGAAGAGATTTTATGGAAGCATGTAATATTACTTTAAACTTCGACACTTTGAAAATGGTTACGGTTGAGAGCATTGAAAACCCTCTAAATGTTAGTGATATTGTTAGAAATGTTAGAGAAGAAAAGCAGATTGTTAGTGATATTGTTAGAAATGTTAGAGAAGAAAAGCAGATTGCACTAGTTTACAAAATAATATTCTTGGTGTGCTCCCCAGCAATTGATGGCAAATTCTGTTAGTGCTGGACCCCTAGATCACAAAAATAGCACTTATTTTTTTTTCGATGGCACAGTTTTTTTTTAAAGATTTTTTAAAGTTTGAAATGTTAAATTTCGGACTTTTTTCGAATTTCTTCTTATATCTCGGCAGATATCCACTCGGTTGGGCCAGTTTTAGTTTTATTTTAAAGTCAATAGATCAGAGCTTAACTTTGCCATACAGATCAATACGACTAAATGAGTAATGGCAGCGCAGAAGCTCGACAAAGAGCAAAAATGTGTTTTTTGGTCGTCTGTAAGTCGGCTGTATATATCGTAAAAACTCGAAATAAATCCGTTGAAAAATCATAATGGGTACAAACTTGAAGTTTACATCCTACCGAATAAAACAAGCCGGATATGGACCAAATCCATGGAAAACTGGACTTTTGGTGGATTTTTAAAGTTCGGATTTTTCCACTTTTTTCGGTTGACAGAGTCAAAATTTAAGATTTATCATAGGCGGCGACATGTAAACAAAAATGAGTGGTGACGGCAGCCGGGTCAAAAAATAGCTAAATTTAAAAGCTAGAAAATTATAAAATAAATTTAATTTCTGAAAATTCCTTTAAAAATATAAAATTGCTTGCGTTATGACTGTGAGTATTTTTAACTAAGTACTATCCATTTGGATAGTTCATTCTTATGAAAAAAGTAACCTTAATTAAAAAATTAAATTCACTTTAATAATTTTCTAGCTTTTAAATATCTGATTTAGCTATTTAGTGACCCGGCTGCCAACACCAATTATTTTTGTTTACATGTCGCCGCCTATGATAAATCTTAAGTTTGGACTCTGTCAACCGAAACAAGAAAGGAAGCTACCTTCGGCCAGCCGAAGCTTATATACCCTTGTAGATAAAAGAATACTCACTCGGTGCAGTTCCAGGGATTCCAGATTCAGCGTTTCGATTTATTTCAATTTTGTTTTTAAGTAGTCAAGAATCAAAACGCCTACTTCCTACAAAGTTACAATGAATTTTCTTATATTTGTTTGGGAGCCTTAAGATATAGTGGTCCGATCCGGCTGGCTCCGACATATGTACTACCTGCAATAGAAAGAAGACCTTCGGGAAAGTTTCATCGCGATAGCTTTAAAACTCAGAGACTAGTTCGCATAGAAACGGACAGACGGACAGACGGACAGACGGACAGACGGACAGACGGACATGGCTAGATAGACTCGGCTATTGGTGCTGATCAAGAATATATATACTTTATGTGGTCGGAAACGTCTCCTTCACTGCGTTGCAAACATCTGACTGAAATTATAATACCCTCTACAAGGGTATAAAAAGTGGAAAAATCCGAACTTTAAAAATCCACCATAAATCCAGTTTTCCATGGATTTGGGCCATATCCGACTTGTTTTATTCGGTAGGATGTAAACTTTAAGTTTGTACCCATTATGATTTTTCAGCGGATTTATTTCGAGCTTTTACGATATATACAGCCGACTTACAGACGACCAAAAAACACATTTTTCCTCTTTGTCGAGCTTCTGCGCTGCCATTACTCATCCAATCGTATTGATCTGTATGGCAAAGTTAAGCTCTGATCTATTGACTTTAAAATAAAACTAAAACTGGTCCAACCGAGTGGATATCTGCCGAGATATAAGAAGAAATTCGAAAAAAGGCCGAAATTTAACATTTCGAACTTTAAAAAATCTTTAAAAAAAAACTGTGCCATCGAAAAAAAAATAAGTGCTATTTTTGTGATCTAGGGGTCCAGCACTAACAGAATTTGCCATCAATTGCTGGGGAGCATTTCGGCTGTAAACTAGTGTTGTTAGTGATATTGTTAGAAATGTTAGAGAAGAAAAGCAGATTGTTAGTGATATTGTTAGTCATGAAAACCAGATAGTTAGCAATGTTAGTGATAAAATTAGCGACAATAGGCAGATGATTAGAAAAGTTAGTAAAGTTACAGATAAAGAAATAGTTAGGAATAGCAATGAAATAGATCTAGTGGCAAAGGAATTATTTAATATTAATATTATAGATGAAAGTCCAGATAACAAAATTGGCAAGGAAGTGAATTATAATGTCAGGCGTCATTTTATTAAAATGGTAGAAAGCTGTTATGTAAATAAACAAAGACCAAAGGAACCCGAAGTTAGATGTGAAATAAAATTAAGATTAGAGGATTCTAAACCTTTTAGTTGTTCGCCCAGACGTTTAGCTTATACAGAAAAAGAAAAGTTACAGATTATATTAGATGAATACTTAAACGAGGGAATTATAAGACCAAGTCAATCGGAGTACGCATCTCCAATAGTGTTAGTAAAAAAGAAAACAGGCGACTTAGTCGTAAGTGTGGATTATCGAAAACTTAATAAAACAATGGTTAAAGATAACTATCCTTTACCTTTAATCGACGATTTGTTAGACACTTTAGTAAATAAAACAATATTTTCGAAATTAGATTTAAAACATGGCTACTTTCATGTATTTGTGGATAAGGACTCAATAAAATATACTTCATTTATGACGCCATTAGGACAATTTGAATTTATGCGGATGCCAATGGGGCTTAAAAACGCTCCTGCGGTGTTTCAGAGATTTATTAATACAATTTTTGCGGACATGATTAGGGATGGTAAGGTAGTAATATATATGGACGACATTATGATCGCCAGTAAAGAGATACAGGAACATTTAAATGTTCTTAGGGAAGTTTTTGATCGTTTAGCAAGAAACAAACTAGAATTGAGAATGGACAAATGTGAGTTTTTACAAGCAAGTGTACAATATTTAGGTTTTTTAGTAACCAGCAAGGGAATACAAGCTAATGATAAAGGAATAGAAGCTGTTAGAGATTTCCCTGTTCCAGATAAAGTACATGGTGTTAGAAGCTTTTTAGGTTTATGTTCGTATTTTAGGAGATTCATTAAGAATTTTTCGATGATCGCAAAACCATTATATGACCTGTTAAAGAAAGATAAAGAGTTTGCATTTAAAGAAAGGGAACTACAATGTTTTGAGATGCTTAAGAAAATGTTAGTTGAAGCGCCAGTGTTAGGATTATATTATTATAAAGACGAGATAGAATTGCATACAGATGCAAGCGCACAAGGTTTTGGAGCGGTCTTACTACAAAGGAAAGAGGATAAAAAGTTGCACCCTATTTTTTATTTTTCAAAGGCCACAACAAAAGACGAGGCAAAATATCACAGTTTTGAACTTGAAACGTTAGCAATAATTTATGCTCTACGAAGATTTAGAATTTATGTGCAGGGTAGACGATTTAGAATAGTTACTGATTGTAACTCACTGACGTTAACATTAAATAGGATTGAGTTAAACCCTCGAATTGCACGATGGGCATTAGAATTGCTTGAGTATGACTTTGAGTTAGTTCATAAATCGGGAAAACTTATGCAACACGTAGACGCGTTAAGTAGGAATACGAATATACTGGTAGTAGAAACGAATAGTTTTGAAGACAATTTAATTATTTGTCAAGCGAAAGATGAAAAGTTGAAAGATGTTAGGAAAAAGTTAGAAAAAGAGGAAGATAAAATGTTTGAGATGAGAAATGGAGTTATTTATAGAAAATCAAATGATGGGAAATTGTTATTCTGTGTGCCAGGAGAAATGGAGGACAAGATACTATACAAATATCACAATGAATTAGGTCATTTAGGACGAGACAAGGTTATGGATGCTATTGTTAGGACGTATTGGTTTCCGAATATGAAAGAAAAAGTTGTTAGACATATTGATAATTGTTTGAGATGTGTGGCATATTCGCCAAAGTCAGGAAAAGGGGAAGGAATGTTGCTCAGCATACCAAAAGGAAATGTGCCATTTGAAATTATACATATCGATCATTACGGACCGGTTGATAATGGAAGATCAAAGAAACATTTGTTTGTGGTGATAGACGGTTTTACTAAATATGTTAGGCTTTATGCAACAAAGACGACGAACACAAAAGAAGTTATTATAGCAATGAAAGATTATTTTAGGTCGTATAGCAGGCCAACATGTATCGTTTCGGACAGAGGAAGCTGTTTTACATCGGAAGAGTTTGGAAAATTTGTTGAAGAATATAATATTAAGCACGTAAAAATTGCGGCTGGGTCACCTCAGGCCAATGCGCAGGTGGAAAGAATTAATCGAATAGTAGGGCCAATGATAGCTAAATTAGCAGATCCAGAAAAAGGACTGCATTGGGATACAGTTGTTGAGGACGTTGAATTTTCATTGAACAATACAAAGCAAAGAAGCATTGCACAAATGCCGAGTAAAATTTTGTATGGAATCGAACAGAAAGGAAAAGTTATTGATGAATTGAGGCAAAAGTTAGAAGAATTAGATAATGTTAGTAATGTTAGAGATGTTAGTGATGTTAGAGATGTTAGAGATTTAGACAAAATTAGGAAAAATGGAGTGGAATAGCAAATCAAATTACAAAATGACAACGAAAGAAGATATAATGAAAAAAGGAAGGATAGTTTAGAGTACAAAGTTGAAGATTATATTATGGTGAAAAATTTTGATAATGCAGTAGGAGTCGCAAGGAAGCTAATACCCAAACACAAGGGTCCTTATGTTATAGATAAAGTTTTGAGAAGGAGGAGTCTGGAGTAGTCAAAATATTAAGCATTGGATTGGTAAACGAAAATAGCTATTGGTCAGAAATAAGACGAGTTGAGTTGCCTATGTGTGGACTGTATTAATTTTTATTCTTGCCAGTTGCGAAGCCTATTCGATACTGAATTGAATTTCGCAAAACGACGCCGTCTTAGCGGCGTTGCCAGAAACTAAAGAGATATTTTGTATGTATACATGTTTTCTTGTACATAGGGTAAGTATATAGAAAGGAATGGAGATGGCATTATGCGCCTATATATTAGAGATGATTAAAGCTGCAAGCGTTCACGAACATCCCGGCCCGCCCTGAAACACCGTTTCTGAATGGGGCAATACAGCAACTTTCGTTATTGGTCTGGTCATCTCTCCTGCCTGGGTCTTCAGTTTGACTGCTCGAACGAGGTCGTCCTTTCCTGGATAGGTTTCCATAACCCGTGCGATGTGCCAGGATGCCGGTGGTGAATTGGACTCTTTTACGAGCACAACATTACCGGTGGAGATGTTGGGTGTTGAGGTAGTCCATTTTGGACGTTGCTGCAGAGTAGTCAGATACTCCTGATGCCATTTTTTCCAGAATCCTTGAAGCATAGACTGGATGCTTTGCCAATATCCTAATCGGCCCACTGGGATGTGGCTCAAATCGGGATCTGGCACTGTGGTCAAAGGTCGCCCGATCAAGAAGTGAGCGGGTGATAGGTAGTTGGTTTCCATATCCGGTGTGTGGCACAAGGGGCGTGAATTTATCACTGCGCTTATTTGAGCAAGAAGTGTGCGCATCTGTTCAAAGGTGAGCGTTGAGTTTCCGGTGATTCTGAGCAGATGTAGCTTGACACAACGAACTGCCGACTCCCATTTCCCTCCCCAGTGAGGGGCTCTCGGGGGAATAAGTACCCATTGGATACCATCATCCGCTAGTGTGCTAGAAACGGTGTCCTTGTGTGTTTGTGAAGAAAGCAATTCTTGCATCTCGTCGAGGGATCGCTTAGCTCCAATAAAGTTTGTGCCATTGTCACTGTAGATCTTACTGCACTTGCCACGTAAGGATATGAAGCGCCGCAAGGCAGCCAAGAAAGTTTCTGTGGTCAGGTCTGTTGCAAGTTCCAGGTGGATGGCCGAGGTGACCATGCACACAAATAGGCATATGTAACCCTTGCTGATACGTGGCTTCCGAACCTTTGCATCCTTCAGAAGGATTGGACCTGCATAGTCGCAACCAGTGTGTATAAATGGAAGCGCTTGAGTAATGCGTACGCTGGGTAAATTAGCCATTTGTTGCTGAGATGTGTGGGAGCGTTGACGAAAGCAAGCTAAACAGTCGTGTGTTATCTTCCGAATTAGATTCCGTGCTCCAAATATCCAGAATTTTTGCCGAACAATAACAAAAAGTGAGGAAACTCCAGGGTGGAGGTTTACTCGGTGCTCGTGTTCCAGTATTAGCTTTGAGATGCGATGTGTTTTCGGTAGCAAAACTGGGTGTTTTGCATCCCTTGACAACTGCGAGTGGTGCAGTCGTCCGCCTACCCTTAGCAAATCGTTTTCGTCGATCATGGGTGCCAGTTTGACCAGCTGTGATCGGTTCTTGAGGGGTTTTTTACCGAGGAGCAATTGGTAATCGTCTTGGAAACACCCTTGTGCGTGCTTTATGCAAAGAATCCTTGCCGCCTTGATCTCGTGAAATGAGAGCGCTCTGGATACCTTTTCGCGAGATGAATTTCGAGTACGTTGAATAAACCGCATCACGTAGCCGACAATGTGTACGAGCTTGATCCAAGAAGAGACTCGTTCGATTAGTTCATCAAGTAGATGAATCTGGGTTGCTTCTGTCAATGTAGCCAAACAGTTGGATTTGACTTCTCCTTGAATGCGTTTGTCTGTAAGAGATAAACCGAACCGTGAATCGTTTAATTTTACCAGGTACTGATCCTTGTCCCGTAGCCATTCAGGCCCATTCCACCACAAATGGAAGTCGATGAGATCAGCAGCCATCAGTCCCCTGGACGCACAGTCAGCTGGGTTTGTTTTGGAATCTACGTGCCGCCAAGCACTCCTTGGAATGGTGTCAAGGATTTCCGAGGTTCTGTTTCCAACAAATGTCTTGAGTTGGGCTGGCGCATACGATAGCCAGGAGAGCACTATTGATGAGTCGGACCAGCCAAAAACAGTTATGTTCTTGTGGCGTAATCCAGATGTGATCGAGCGAATCAGTTGGCTGAGGAGAAGTGCTGCGCAAAGTTCCAGACGTGGCAAGGATTGTTGTTTCAGTGGAGCCACCCTTGTTTTCGCAGCCACAGTGGACACCGAGATGGATCCATCGTCATTTGTAACTCTGCTGTACACCACAGCAGCATACGCCTTGGTTGAAGCATCCGAAAATCCGTGGAGTTCGATGTTGTCCAGGTCGTTGGGAACAAATCGTGGTAGTCGGAATTTTTGAAGAGTGTCCAGATCTGCTCTCCACTTCAGCCTGTTGTCCGCCAGTTTGGTTGGGAGTGGGTCATCCCAGTCCAAATTCAAGAGCCAGAGCTTTTGGAAAAGGACTTTGAATTGAATAACAATGGGTGCCAAGAGTCCGAGACGATCAAATATCCTCGAGACGTCGGACAAGACTTGTCTCTTTGTGCAATCAGGATTTGCAGCTAGACCGACATTGTACGTTAGAATGTCTTTTCCAGGATGCCAGTACAGTCCGAGAACCTTCACTGGTGACGTTTGTGCAGATTGTGTGTCGCTATTATCCGTTTGTATACATGGCGTATTCGATACCCATTTTCCGAGTTCAAGGTTGGCGCGAGACATCAGCTCAACCAGCTCGTTTCGGTTTCGAAGTAGCTCATCCTCACTGTTTGACCCAGTAAGAACATCATCGACATAAAAATCCTCCAGCAGGATTTTCGACGCATTTGGGTATTCCTCTTGATGATCGATAGCAAGTTGTTCCAGCACTCGCACCGCCAGGAATGGCGCGCACGAAGTTCCGTAGGTTACCGTGCACAATTGGAAATGCTTGATGGGATCGGATGGATCTTCTCTCCAAACGATTTTCTGGAAGTTTCTGTGCTTTTCGTTGACCCATATCTGGCGGAACATTTTTACGATGTCCGCTGAGAATGCAAATTTGTACATTCGAAAACGAAGGCACACAGCGAATAGATCGCGCTGGATACTGGGCCCTGTAAACAGGGTGTCATTTAAAGCCTTACCATTGGCGTCGCGAAATGATCCATCGAAAACTACTCGTAGCTTCCGACCCAGCACTGGGTGGTGGGGTAGATAGAACTGATTTTCAGTAGCGTTTTTCTCAGGTGGCACCTCTCGCATGTGCCCCAGATTTGTGTACTCCCTCATAAAGTGTACGTACTGTGTACGCAGCTGCTCGTTCTGTTGCAGCCGCCGCTCAACCGATTTAAAGCGTTTGAGCGCTCCTTGTAGAGTTCCTCCGAATTCGGGGTTTTCAGTGTTGAATGGAAGTTCCACGATATACTTCCCGTTTTCATCGCGACTGTGAGTGGCGAGAAAGTGCTTCTCCACTTGATCATCCTCCGGTTCCAATTTTGCGCTGCTTTGAACGTTTTCTAGTTCCCAAAACTTCTGAAGCGTGGCGCCTATGTCCACTGTTGTAGTCAGCGCACAAGCGTTGCTTGGACTCGATGTGATGAGTGAAGTTATTACCCATCCGAACACCGAAGAAATGGCGATAAGATTACCCTTGTTGTCGTACATCTTTCGTCCTGTAAACACTGACCATACGTGTTCGCTGCCCAACAGAATGTCAACAGGTGAGTTTGTGTTGAATTCAGTATCCGCCAACTGCAGATCCTTGAAAACCTTGAGCGCCGATGCATCGATGTTTTGCCTTTCAAGCGAAGAAGTGATCCTGCCTAGCACGTGGGCGTAGACAACCAAATGATCCTCGGAAATACGAGACTTGATGTGCAAGGTGCTGCATCCCCTTGTCGTGTCTGCTTTCACCGAAGAGATTCCGGTAACCAAGATGCGTGATGCCGACCGTGTCAATCCGAGTCCTTGGATGCAACGCTCGGATACGTAGGAAAGCTCGGAGCCCATGTCCAATAAGAGACGGCATGTTACGTGGTCACCCTTTGCGCTTTGAACATAAACCATGGCAGTTGGTAATATGCTTCGCTTTACTTCCGATTCCTGTGCAGATTTTGCAGTGCCCTGTGCACATACAGCCGATTGAGTGCCCTCTCCTTGGGCGAAATGACTGAGAGTCACCGATGTGTTGTTGGACGCGCTTGTGTTTCGCTCGTCCTCCCCTGCTATCTGGGCAAGATTCCCAATAGCCTGTGGATTCGCTTGGACATGAAGAAGAGAGTGATGATTTCCCTTGCATTGCCTACATTTGTATGCCGACTTGCACTTGCTGACCCCATGACCAGGTCGCAAGCAGTTGTAGCACAGTGATTTCTCCTTCACGAAGGATCGCCTCTGCATCCCGGACATATCCAAGAACTGCTGACAGCTGTACAGAGTGTGTTCTGTAGAATTACATTTGGTGCAGCCACTGCCTTCGACCGCAACCATCGATTGTGTGACCCTTTTTGGTTTTTCTGCATGTGTTATTGTCTTGCCACCAGTAGCAAGCTCCCTTTTACTCAGCTCCAGTTCCTCGCAACGAGAATCGAGAAACTTGAAGAACTCCTCGAGAGTTGGTGAATCCGTGTCCATGCTGCGCTCAATCCACCTGCGCCGCGTGTCAGCGTCTAGTTTCTCCAGCGCCAGATAGATGATCCAGCAATCGCGGCCCATCTGGTTGACCGCATCCAATCCGCGAACAATTTCGTTTGCTCCGTCTGACACCTTCCGTAGAATTGATGCATCTACCTTTGTAGTTGTTGGTAGGCTCATAAACTGCTCCAAAAATGAGTTTACAATGTGCCGTGGACGATTGTACCTCTCCTTAAGACGTTCCCAAGCTGTGTTGTAAGCAGTCTCCGCAATGGCCAAGTGCCGTACCAAGTTGGCAGCCTCATCAACAAGAAGCGTTTTCAAGTAATGGAACTTCTGTGTGTTGGACAAATGCTGCTTGTTATGAATTGTGTTTTCATAGATGTCTTGAAAGGAGGGCCACTCTGTGTAGTTGCCAGAGAACCGCTTGATTTGAATTTTTGGCAATTCGCTCTGATTAGAATTCGCCGCGAATACCGAACTTAAATTCGCCAAAGTGACGTCACCACCAACTTGAACCGGCGTGCTCGAGCTAGCCTGATTTGCAGCCAGTCGCTCAAATAGTTGTTGGTTTTGTTGCAGCAAATTGACAATTGCGTCGTTGTTGGAATGCAGACCGTTGCTGCCATTCGTAATGCCTGTAGATGTACCCGGTTGTAGAGCATCACTTCTGTCCTTGAGAATTGCGATCGCCCTTAGGTACTTTTCTTCGTAAATCGCATTATCGATCTCCGGATCGACGTAACCTTCCACTTCCTCGTGGACAGCAATGGCATCGCCGAACTCGTTGAACTCCTTCCAAACATCGTGGAGAAGTTGTATGCGCGTGGTGATCTCTGTCTGTGTTGCAGATTCCGCTTGCTCTGCCCATGAGAGACAACGTGTGATGTTAGCCTTGAGCCTGGAACGGCTCTTCATAAATGCTTTTAATTGTTCCATAGCAAACAATTATCCTGAGAATCAAAGCACTCCACTAACTGTCCAAGAATCCGGCTCGAAGGACCAACAATATGGTCAGAAATAAGACGAGTTGAGTTGCCTATGTGTGGACTGTATTAATTTTTATTCTTGCCAGTTGCGAAGCCTATTCGATACTGAATTGAATTTCGCAAAACGACGCCGTCTTAGCGGCGTTGCCAGAAACTAAAGAGATATTTTGTATGTATACATGTTTTCTTGTACATAGGGTAAGTATATAGAAAGGAATGGAGATGGCATTATGCGCCTATATATTAGAGATGATTAAAGCTGCAAGCGTTCACGAACAGCTATAAATATATCCAAAGAATTGTAAATGTGAAGACTGATAGTATGTAAGATAATTTTAGATGAAATCAATTGTAAATTAAACCAAGATCAGGGGATCTTGAAATGTCAGGACGGCCGAATTGTAGCAGGATGGCTACGTAGTAGTATGTATGTATGTATAAGTTATTGTACTCCTTCTAGAACATTCCTGAATATTCTTAGAGTACGTTCTTGTTGTTGTAGAGCTTGCTCTCTCTCCCAGCGGCGAACAGGCGAATGGGGTCTGGAGAAAAAATGCATTACATGTAAAGAAAATGTAACCGATTACTATCGCTGCTTTTCGTTAGAGAAGTTGTAACCAGGGCTCCTATGACTTCGTTTTTTCGTTCGCTAACGATTTCCCTTCGTCAAAAATCACAAACACACATAAAAATTATTGTCTATGTATTGTGTGTAAAGGAAAAATCATTCGTTTTTTCGGCCGAGCAGGTGTTGTTGTAATTCTATTTCCTTTACCTTCCCTTTCGTTTTTCACTTGACGTTTTAAGTTCATGAAAAGCGGTGCGTGTGCGGAACAAATCGAAAAGTAAGAAATATATATTAAAGACCAAATTCGCGATTGGTACTTGGAATATAGTCCTGGAAGGAGTTGTGTCCGTGCGTTATTGAAAATTCTAGTTAGTTCGGGAATAGAGGTTCCAAGCTCTGTAGAATCATTAGTAAATCGTGGGCCCAAACCTATCACAAGAACAGTGGCTCCTGGCACTTATTTACATCTTGGCATTGAAAATTATATATTAAATAACAAACATGTTTTCGAAAATAGTTTTGATTTGAGATTGGATGTCGGAATAGATGGCTTGCCTCTTTTTAAAAGTTCCCGAAATGGACTCTGGCCAATAATGGGACATTTTCGCAATGTAAAAGACAGCGAAGTGTTTCTTATTGGAACATTTTTAGGAAAAGAAAAGCCCGCAAATCCAAACGTTTTCTTAACTGATTTTGTTCACGAGTTACAGCGCATAGAAGTAGATGGCGTTCAAGTAGGCATGACCAATCTTAAAGTAAAATGTCATGCATTTATATGCGATGCTCCTGCTAAATCTTTTATTTGCGGCTTAAAGGGGCACACATCCTTTCATGGCTGCATGAAATGTACTCAAGTGGGAACACGCTTAGGTACACATCACACAGCGTTTTCTACCATGCGTGCCGAAAAAATTTATGATTGCGACTATACGTCTAGAAAATACCTTGAGCATCATCATAACTATTTTCTTGAAAACGAAATGATTCTTGAAAAGCTAGGAATTGGCATGATTACACAATTTCCTCTTGATCCAATGCATTTGATAGATTTGGGCATCACAAAAAAAATTATCAAAATGATTTACACAAACAGTTCAACAAACTTTAAATTTTCAACATCGCAAAAGGAGGAACTTAATAGACGCAGCCTGTCCCTAGCTTCTTTCATTCCATCAGAATTTCAAAGAAAACCTCGAAGCTTTGATGAGGTCAATATGTGGAAATCCACAGAGTTTAGACTTTTTATATTATATTCGGATATTGTTCTTCTTAAAGATTTAATTCCGGAAGATTATTATTATAATATACTTTTACTACACTCAGGATACAGGCTATTACTTTCTAAAACTGACTACACTCAAAATATCAATGTAGCCGAACAAATTTTTGAATATTTTGTTAGTACGTTTGCTACTATTTTTGGTCATCAAAATGTTTCTTTTAATGTTCATAATTTGCTTCATATGTGTGAATGTGTAAAAGAAATAGGTCATATTCAAGATTTTACAGCATACAAGTTTGAAAACTTTTTGCACCACTTAAAGAAATCTATAAAAAGCCCTTCGAAAATTTTGGAGCAGATACAAAATATCTATAGCAATTAACGATCGAAAACTGTCGAAAATAAAACTGGCTTTATTAAAAATAAAAAAGGAGACATTGTTAAGTTTGTTAACGAAAACTATATTCTAACGACAATTCCTCCAAACAATTACTGTTGCATAAGTCCAAGTTATCCAGCAAAAGTAATTAGATTTGTAAAAAATGAGGAACATGAAAAATTTGTTCAATGTCAAAGGTTTGCAGATCCTCAGCCGTTCTACACTACTCCTATTAATTCTCAAATTATTGGAATAGTTAAAACTAGTCAGTCTGTACTGGAAGAAGAACTGGTACACATTAGTCAAGTTAGTTATAAAAATATTTGCTTTCCGTGTAAAGAATTTTTAGTTTTCTTACCAATTTTACATTGCAAATAATTATAGACACATTACATTAAATATATTTAATAATCCTTATTTTTTGAAGAGATGAATCACAAGACTTTTCAACCAAATTCTTCTGAATTTAATAATGAAAACCGGCTTTCAAAAATTGAATGCGAATTGGCAAAAATTGTTGAAATGCAAAAGAAACTAGAAAAAAATCAGATGGATATCCTAGCAATTTTAACGAAATTAACTAAAGAGGACATGCCCCCGGATGATGATGTTTTCCCTATTACTTCAATAAGCTGTTTGGAAAAAGTAGAACTCCTAATAAAAGGGAACGAAACAAAATACGTGAGTTCAATTATAAAATGAAAAAAATTTTCGTATCGTATTCCAGACCTATTTTAAATTTAAATTTAATAATGTTCTATATATGTTTAAAATAGGTTAAAATTTTGAAAAGAATTTTAAAAGAAGATTTGGTGAGGAACTTTGACTGCGTTATTGGAAAGGAGATTATGATAAACTTTAATTATGACGGGTTGCAGGATAAAAAACCGTTCAAAAAATATGAAGCCTTAAACCAAGCTTTATATGGTATGTATACTTATATATCTTTACGAATTTAGATAATACAAATATTATAATATTAACAGATTCTATTAAGACGGAAGGATCTAACCAGCGAAATTATGTATCCACTATTCGCCAAGCCTTCAAAACGCATAAAGGGCGCTTGGCTAAACAAAAATTTGATTGTAAAATTAAAAATAGTGTTAATCTGGAAAATAAAGAGAATAATACTTTTTAAGTGATTTCAATAAAAATAATATTAACCGGACTTGATAAATTTAATAGATTTAATGTAAATAAAAATGTAAATACCGCAACTATACAAATTGTTAAATAAATATAAATAAAAACCATTTCGTGTATGCAGTATATTATATGGTGCACTTCTTACTGGAATATTTTTTGTCAACAGCATAACAAAAGAACATACTTTTCCTTGAATCGTATATTAATTTGTAATTAAACTACATTACAAGTCAGTATACCAGTATATTGGATCGAAAACAAAGTACATTACAAACTCTAGAGCCGTATATTAATTTGTAATTAAACTACATTACAAGTCAGTATACCAGTATATTGGATCGTAAACAAAGTACATTACAAACTCTAGAGCCGTATATTAATTTGTAATTAAACTACATTACAAGTCACTATACCAGTATATTGGATTGTAAACAAAGTACATTACAACTCAGCATACGTTTTTCAAATTGTATGTTGAATTTTCTCTAGTCCGTCTACATTTTGCATTACAATTTCGGAAAAGTATATTGAATTCGTAATGGAGACCCGAAGGTGATTCGGCCCTAGCATACTTTTCCCATTACTAGTAATGCAAATATTCTCCCGACCACATTACAAGGCGGCCATGCCTATGGCAAAGTAATCCATGTTGTAATCCATTGTTTCTCTATTACGAGAGGAGAAGTAATGCATTCGTAATCCATTTTGTAATGGCAATTTTCGCCGCTGGGCTCTTGCGATCTCACCACACTCACTCTCTCAGAGAGTCGGGGGTTGGTGCGAGTCGTGAGCTGAGAGCGAGTTCAGTTGAATGCCAGCAGTGATCTAGGGATGTCAAATATTTTAAAAATATCGTATCGCTGATATATTTTCTTTAAGAAAAATATCAATATGATATATCAACATCGATATATCAGATACTTTTGATATTTTTTTTCAGTTGAATTTCAAAATTTTAGCCGCGTAAATAAGCTAACAACAAAGACTTTTGCCCTAAAATTAATGTAAAAGCACTAGAAAAGTATTAACCAAATACAACCCTAGTCAAAAGTATTTTCACAAATTTGAATGTTAACTGTACTCATATTTTGAACTTATAATATAAACATTTTGGCACCTATGGAAAGAACACTTCAATTCCGTTAAGGGGGGAGATACATATAGAAAACAAAAAAAATTCAATTTTTTTTATTATTTAAATTGATAGTATAACTCTTTAAGAATGTGTCATGAAAGTTTCAGGAAGAAATTCGAACTATTTTGGAACTTATACCAGGATGACGGCACCCATCTTCCTTTGCAGTAGATATATTTCATTACTTTAAATGCGTTTTTCTCGAAACCACGTTTTCGCCAGCTGCGGATCGTGTATCTTAAAAAATAATGGTTCGATCATTATGCTGCTTTTACAGAAATGTTTGTAATGAAATTGCCTACTGTCTGAACCTACTTACTGTAGACATTTGCAAGTTTAAATTTTTTTTTTAAGCAAAAACAACAAAATAAATATGCAAAAAATTGATTTTGACTTTGAAAGGGTGCCAATTCCAGAGTACTTGAGATATTCTATGTAAGTTAGGTTCAGACAGTTTATACATTAATTCTTAACAAAATAAACTTAGTTTCATAAAAATCGGATCTACACAGCGACCTGTGGACGATCCGCAGCTGGCCTACTTTTTTTTTAATATAGCCTGGCAAAAAATTCCCATGGCCGCCATTTTAAAAGATAAAAAAAAAAATTTTAAAAATTATAAAATAAAACAGTGTAATCAACAGTGTAATAATTAATTTTGATTGGGGAACAACTTTGCATCAACACTTTTTTGTTTTAAGCCCCAGGAAAAAAGTTAAAAATTCGACTTTCACAAAATTTGCTCACTTTTCAAAGGGGTCTTAATGGGCTTAGAACATTTTTGAATCATTTTAACGGAATTGAAGTGCTCTTTCTATAGGTTCCAAAAGTTTATATTATAAGTTAAAAATATGAGTACAGTCAACATTTAAATTTGTGAAAATACTTTTGACCACCCCTGTAATTCGTTTTATTAAATTCCTTATTTTATTAGTTCCACACAAAAAAGTTTTTGTTTTTCAAGTGGGATAACATTTTTGATGTATTCCCACTTGTTTTAATAGTTTTCAAATAAAGTTTGCACTTAGTTTGTTTTTATTAATTTTTTTTTTTTTTTTGGCTTTGATTTCAACGAATGTTGAAAATGAAGGTTGGTCGCACGACTAGCGCATATGACCAGATACTTTGTCTTGATTTTTGTGTTACACAAACTTAACCTAAAAATGAATCCACACCACGAGGTCCCTTGCCCTACCCGGCGTGAAATGTGCGTGTTTCTTCAAAGGCCTGTGAATGTGGACTGTTTTTATTAATTTCACCGAAATAAATTTTAACACGCTTCATTTTTTTGTGCACAGATGAGAGAAAGATATGCAAATATCAAATAATATCGAAAAATAAAATATCGATATTGTGATATTTGGCTAAATAAATATCACGATATAAATATATTTTTTTTGCAAAAAATATCGATATATTGATATTTTGATATATTTTTGACATCCCTACAGTGATCCTGACGAGATAAAATTTGTGAAATAAAACTATAATAAAATTATAAACTATTTTGTGTAAACATATATTTTACTGTGTGGTATTTCATTAATAGGGACATATATCATACCCCTACATCTGTTACATGTAAAAGTCCTTCGGTACCGTGGGTAGGTTATTTCAATGTTAGAATTTAAGAGAAATTTTTGAAAAAAATACAGTGAGAAAGAATATGAAGCTGTCAAAGTAGACATTCGTGTTGGGGGGTGGGATGAAGTAGACAAGGTAACACGACCCACACTTTAAATTTGGAAGATGTGTCCGAGGACACTCTCATGGTTGGGAGGGACTCCCTGGACTACGACTATCCAATCCAGAGGTTCCAAAATCCGTCGCAGAAAATTTAGTCGTCGTTTAAGTTAAAATTCCATTTTGTTTTTTTTTTGTTTCGTCTGCTGCGTGAACGTGATCTTGGGTGTTCCCCTCCCTGGGAAAGACTTTGCATAGCCGTCAATGAACCCGCGCGAAAAGCAGGACATAACATGCCTTAACTGGTAAACACTTTATAAATCAAAAATCTTGTAACTTTACTTATAAGTCCTAAAAAGTTATGGTACATATTTCAATAAAAATACATGGAAATAAATGTTGACTTTATTATTTCATTAAGCCTAGTACTCAGTACGACGAAAACTGCTAGCTAAGCATAGGAGTAAGCGAGAGGCAAATAGGTAGCTAAAGCCCTTAGCCGGGGACTTTTTCCCACCTCAGTACTCAGTTGAGCTAAGGAAATAGTAAGAAAATACCACTAAAATACTAGATTTAGCGGATGAATTCTGATGAACGCCTTCAGCCGCGGCCCAAAGAATAAAAAATTTGATCTTTGGCTGTGTTTGTGCAGAAGCGGTGTGCCAATAACATATAATAAATAGAATGAAAACCCCAAAAACCAATAGAAAACTGCCTGTAGGAGTTGCAGCAATACATATCTCCATGCCAACAGCAAATTTAAAGCTTGCGACCCAGGTCGGCTCAACATTTTGTAACATTTCAAAATTGGCGCCAGTTGATTTGTTTGCTGAGAGTAAGACCATGCTACATGCATTGCGGATGAAGTCCGAAAACTTCGGCCACACTAAAAGATTAATATTTTTCGACTAGTAAAACTCTTAGCCCAACTGAGTACTGGGCTTTAAAAAAAAAATTATTTTTTTTAACCCTGGTTCGAACCTGAACCCTGCTCCGGCTCATCATTGAACCGGTTCGCAAACCGGAACCTTATCTATCGATTAGGTTTGAACCCCGAACCGAACCCATGCAAAAATAATATGGGTTCACAGTAGGGATGTCGAAATATTTAAAAATATCGTATCGATGATATTTTTTATTTAAACAAAAAATCAAAATGATATTTGATATATCAGAAAAAAAATATCTATATATCAGATATTTTTGATATTTTTGTTTTATTATTTTTTTTTTTAATTTTAAGCTGCATAAGCATTAACCACTAAACATTAACCCACATACGATCTTAAATTATATTTTTATAATTTTAAGTTTATATTTATTAATAAATGAAAGAAAACAATATTTATTTTGGCTTTCTTTTGCTTTTATTTATAATATTAAAATCTAGTATTTCCCGCGATTTTTATACCCGTTACTCGTAGAGTAAAAGGGTATATTAGATTCGTGCAAAAGTATGTAACAGGTAGAAGGAAGCGTTTCCGACCCTATAAACTATATATATTCTTGATCGGGATCACTAGCCGAGTCGATCTAGCCATGTCCGTCTGTCCGTCTGTCTGTCCGTCTGTCTGTCTGTCTGTCTGTCTGTCTGTCTGTCTGTCTGTCTGTCTGTCTGTCTGTCTGTCTGTCTGTCTGTCTGTCTGTATGAACGCTGAGATCTCGGAAACTATAAAAGCTAGAAGATTGACATTTTACATGCAGATTCTAGGAGTTCCTACGCAGCGCAAGTTTGTTTCAAAAGGGTGCCACGCCCCCTCTAACGCCCACAATCGCTATTATACGATTTTAAAAATTTCAATATTTTGGAAAAGTAAAAATGCAGTTTTATTGTGTTTATCAATACCTATCGAAATGTAGAAGAAATTTTTTAAATCGGACAATTCGTTAAAAAGTTACGAAGGATCAAAGTTTTTCTCCATCTCTTTCGCACTCCCTTTAGCTGAGTAACGGGTATCTGATAGTCGGGGCACCCGACTATAGCGTTCTCTCTTGTTTTTTCTTGAATTCTGAATGCTATGCTATGCATTTTCACTTGCCGAAAAATAAATTTTAGCGGCGCTCATTTTTCACATATGTATTTTTTCTTGTCCCGATGAAAAGTGAGACCACTTAAAATTATCAAAAAAATGTGAAAAAAAAATCGATGATATATGATAATTATTCAAAAAAAATATCACGATAAAAATATTTATTTTTTCGTAAAATATATCGATATATTGATATTTTGATATATTTTCGACATCCCTAGTTCACAGCCCTGGTTTTTTGTATGCTTCGGCAAATGGTGGAACCAAAGATAATATAAACAACGCGATAGGCGGACGTGAGGTGTTTCCATTGGCAAACGCGTCTGAAAACAGCTGTTGTGCTATTGTCATTTGCGAGCTGAAGTAAACAATGGATTTAAATAATTTGTTATTGATAATTGTAAACGCAGAACAGCATTTGAACAGCGTGGAAACATTGCTGCAATGATGAAAGCAACAACATCCCACGTTACGCTGCTTGAGCTTTTATTACGGCAGAAAGCAAAAGGATCTGCTGCAGAAGGCGTTCATATATATAGATCTGAAAAGTCATTTAATTAATTCTTTGACACGACCCGCGACAGCAGTAGCTTCTGCGGCGGCACGTCACTGAACAGAATCTGATACGGGGCAGAAATGCCTACAAGAACATTGTGCGCAAGAAAGAAGGAGATGTGCCCTTTTCCAGCAGTCGCCTGTCAACGTGTGTCATTTGAATATGGAATGGCCATCTACGGTCTAACCAGGAGGTCGCCTTAATGGACGAATGGCGCACGCGAAGCAAACGTCAAGATCATGAAGACAGGGAAGCCCATGTGGCTGCGCTGCAACGACCAATATTTCGCTTCCGATCCTTTCTAGCCGAGCCATTCCATTGGATAAACGAACTGCTACTGCTCTTTATGCGCTTGGATCATCCTCGGAATTCTGAACTATTGCCAGATCATTTGGCATATATCATATATCAAATACCAATCTATACGAAATAAAGTTCATGTAAATATCAACAATAAATGTTTTTAATATTTCCCGCTTCTTATCAGCCTCTTATCAGTTTCGGGTCCAGAAAAAATATACCACAAATTTCACTTTCCAGCCCTGTAACGCGACAAATTTCCACCCTCCCCTCCTCACCCCTCGCCTACAAGTTTTGTATGGGATTTGGGCGCGTTAAACGGTAAATGGATGCAAACGCGACGCGTCCATAATGAGCAGAGGGCATTAGGGCCGGTTTCTGGAGTCCCTATCAAAGTCCCTGATAGCTATCTGTCCGAAAAACTTAAAGACTAGATAAACTGTTCGTAAAAGCAAATCGGCTTTCTCGACTGCTTTAATTTATCTGAACGAGAAACAATTACAGAGTGCTGTTAACGCACAGAATTGGGCTGTGAAGCGCAAAAAATGGCGTGCTTAGATTATTTCATCAGCTGTTTGGGTATATTTCAAGGGAAAAGTCAGCTGTGATTTCGTTTCTTCTTCTTAGTTGGCTTTGGGAAATCAGCTGTCATTCTATCGAGACGAAAACGCTTAACAGGGACTCCGAGTCCCTGTCAAAGTTAGCTCTCACATTTATGCTCGAGAAAGCCAAAATGCCTTAGCAGCGACTTTATCTGTTCGAGAAATGTTAGCCGGCACTCGAGAAACCGGCCCTTAATGGAGTACTATCAATAAAATTAATAACACAAAACAAACTCAAAAAATAAAAACCCAACCTCGATTAATTGCAACTACCGAAAAACAAAACAAGAATAAAAGTTAAAAGAGTAAAATAATAGTTAAATAATTTAAAACATGTAAATTAAATTTGCGAATTATATTTTCTCTCTAAATCCCTAATCAACAAAATCCAGCATCATCAAGAAGGCCTTCTTCGAGGAGCAATGGGTGAGTCGTAAACAAACAACAACCAAACAAAAATAACAGCAAAAGTCGTCGAGTGCGAATCCCATTTTAACTTTGTTTTGAGGAGTGTAAAAAAATTATGTACACGTTCATCCACGTTCGCACCGATCTTTTGGATGTTTTTTTTTCAAGTTTCTTTTACATGTTTTTCTTATCGGAGTGCAAATATTGCACTAGTGAAATTTATGCGGTAAATAAAAGCTTTACCATGTCTAAATCAAACTAAATAAAAGACAAAATAGAGATCTTTCCTAAGCTGCAATTAAACTACGTTGATTTTTTTTTTAAGACAGGCAATTACATTAACTTAGAGCAAAAACCCGGTATTGAAAGGAATTATGAGAAACCAAATTATAAACCGAATTAAAAGAGAACAATTAGTAAAGCAACTCCCCAATAAAATTGTTTCTACTATTACTATGTCATTTCAAAAGAATGAAAAGAAACTAAAAGAAATCCGAAAAGAAATTGAAATAAATACACTTAAAGAAATAATTTCCGAAATATTTTTTCTAAAATTTATATAAGGAATTAAATTAATGTAATATTTTTGAATAAAAATGTAAAAATTGATTGGTACGGTACACCCCCAATAAAAGCCACACACACTGCCATCCATCTTAATTAAAGGAAATATAAAATTAAATAATCCTGAATTATAGGGAATAAATAATTTAAGGAACAAATATTTGTCGAATTTGGTTAGGTTTAACAAAATAACTTAAGGAAACCCTTATTGAGTTATAATGGAAATGTATTGGAGTACGAAATGGATTGTGAATATTTTTGAATATTATTAAAGTATTGTTTATAAGAATGAAGTTTTAAATTTTCATTATTTCTGATAGCATGGGAGCATAATTAAGTGATGCAATTATAATTACATTTGGGGTCTGCTGAGACATCTATTTAAATAGCAGGCTATGGTTGGGAGGGTAATGAACAGGGGTATATCAATCAACATCTAAGACCTCCCCTCTGGCCAACTACAAATATCGTGTACTCTTCCCTTTCCTTGTTTAGGGCTAAGGGTATATAAGCTTCGGCTGGCCGAAGCTAGCTTCCTTTCTTGTTTTTCATATGAAGTTTTTTGTTTTGGACGACTTTTTGTTGGGTTGAGTACTAAGCCTTACTAGTTTTTTTTATGGTACTTTTTATGCCATGTGGTTTCGGATGAGGATCGACTCAATAGTTAGATTTAGATTCAGAAGGGACTCTATAATAAAACCTTGGTGTAGCAGTCATTATTCGCAGCAAAAACCTCCACATCTCCCGCTATAGCTAGGGTTAAATGGGTCCCGCTCCGCTGTTCGGATATTGATCGACAAGCCGAAAGTTGGTTAGCAATTTGGAGTTCCATCAAAAAAACCTGAATACCCTTCAATTGTACCTCTTCACAGGCGTTCCCTACGCAACAAACATCTAAGGAATGTTGGGAATTTTTGAGGAATTTTCTATCTATTTTGTCTGTCTACGTGTCTGTGTACGATTACTCTCCCACTGTATAATTTCTTGTCGTAGCACGCGAAGTTGATATATTTTTGGAAGATCACCACCCCACATAACCGACAAGGAGCAAGCTGGACCTTTGTGCGTGCGTCCTGAACCCTTCCACCACCATCAAAGCCCAAATAATTCTTTACAATGTTGTATACGAGCCGAGCAACTATGTTCAACTGGCTATAGTTCGTGGTCGTAAGAAATCATGGAAACAGCCAGTATTCTTTGATTTTAATACTCGAATGGACCAGGATACTCTAAACGCCTTTATAACGAAACTACATAACAAAGAATACCCGTAGTAGGTATTGTTTCTGATTAAAGCCCTGGAAATAAAAGATTATGAAAAGAACTTGGCTTATCGGAGAGTAAGTTTCATATAAAAAAAAAATACAGAATAGAAATTCAAATTCATTTTTTTCTTTAGCCCAGATTTAAAAATATTTGTGTTCTCAGATACGCCACATCTGATAAAGTTGGTTCGCAACCACTATGTTCGCTCCGGGTTGGTTATCAACGGAAAAGCATTAACTAAGGCAACAGTCCAGCAAACAATTAGCCACTGTTCGATGTCAGATGTGTCGATACTATTCAAGATTACCGATAATCACATTAACGTTGGATCGCTCGTCAAACAAAAGGTCAAATTGGCAACACAACTATTCTCCAATTCAACCGCCAGTGCTATTAGAAGATGCTATTCGTTAGGTTACGAGTTGATCTTTTTAAGCTTCTCAATGATTCTTCTCGATGTATACAACTCAAAAATGTCTACGGCAAATTCTATTGAAACGACAAAGCCCTATGGTAAAGAAATACATATTCAACGAGGCATTTTGGCAAAAATGTCAGAGATTATGCGCAGATTATAGTTGGTAAAATTCACAGGCTGCCCTTTCAAAAATTAATAATGCATCCCTTGACGGCTTGTATGGATATTAATCGGAAAAATACGATATGAAATATATCTTAACTAGTCGTCTTAACCAAGACATTGTTGAGAATTTCTTTGGTGCGATGCGTTCAAAGGGTGGGCAATATGACCATCAGACTCCACTTCAGTTTAAGGATAGGTTAAGAAAATACATAACATGTATGACAAAATAAAAAAATAATAACAAATTAACTTACTAATACTAATTGTCAAACGTTTAACTCTATGTTTCAGCAAATATTGGATCGTGGTTGTTTGTAATTTATATCTGTATTATGCGTGGTGTTTTGTAATTTATGTTTCCCTTTACATCTTGTCCCTTTTTTCCTTATTTAAAAATCCTTATTTTTATTGAGCCAAGAATACGGAAATGTTTTCAAACAATCAAAATGTTGATAAAGACAACAGCGACACTTGGTTGAAATTTGACCTAACATCACAGTCGAACCAAAGTTCACAAAGTAATGTGAACGATCTTGAAGATTTTGAAGCTGATCAGTGGCGGATCTAGGATTTTGTTGTGGGGGTGATACTAAAACAATTTTTTTGTTGCATACTTTTGAAATACCAAAATTTCTGTCATTTTTCACCTGAGTGGGGGGTGATATATCACCCATATCACAGCAGCTAATAATATTAATAGCCTAATATGGAACTAGACGAGTTGACGGAGGATGCCATTAAGCACATAGCAGGCTTTGTTATTAAAAAAATGCGGATTTTCAATGAGATTGCCGAACACTCGTCTTTTACCTATGTAGATGCGGTTTCGCATTCAGGACTTATAAAACCATCTAATAATTTCATGGACAAAATTAAAGAGCTAGAATTTATTTTTTCACATGTCGTTTCAGATTATTTTAGCATAACAAAAAATGTAAAGGAGAAACTATTAATAGCTGCTACAAGTGTAAACATTATTTTAGATATTAAGAAATTCTACTTTAAGATTCGCATTTATTTTAAAATTAAGAACCTGAACAAAAAAATTGCTATACAAAAACAAAAACAAGGATTAATATCAAATTCAAAACTATTTAAAATTAAATTATAAACAACTTCAACTCTTTTGACCATAAATGAACAATTTAAACCCCATGCACCTTCTAAGTGTTAAACCACAAGCTCTATTGTCGTTTCACTCGCACTTACTACGCAGACTCCTCTCACTCGCACTTGTGAGTATTGTTAAAGCAGGCCATATATATTCTTGATCAGGGGCACTAGCCGAGTCGATCTAGCCATGTCCGTGTGTCCGTCTGTCCGTCTGTATGAACGCTGAGATCTCAGAAACTACAAAAGCTAGAAGGTTGAGATTTTCCACGCATATTCTTGGGCTTTAACATGCCAAAGGCAGATAAAATTTGGTCATAATTTCGTTGTAAGTAAAGGTCACACGCGAATAAATCTATCGTTTTAACAATATTTTTCATGGACCATAATCATTTAAGGTTACGTATATTATAGGTATATTAGGCATTTTTCGTGTTATCAATACCATTAACACGAATTTGTATATTTTAACAACACTTAAAAATGGCTTAGGCCACGATCTGACGATCGAATTATTTTATTTCACAGAAAATGTTTAAAAATATATAAAACAATAATAGTTTTCTTTGTAATTTAATGGCAATCCTTGATAAATGTGGTCAAATATTTTAATCGTCTTACCGTGGCTTTTCTCTATAATTTTGTTGAATCTCACATTCATTCTTATTATTATTTGTAAAAATTTTTAGTAAAATAAATCAATAATATGATTATAGATAATAGTTATATAGTTTAATTAATTTGATTAACAATTATTAATATTTTTTCTACGAATTTTAAAACTACTGAAAATTAAAAATAAATTTGAGAACAAGTCTTTTGGTTTTGGTGTAAATCATAGGATTTTTGAATATTATAAGCAGGTGATTTTTTTGTTAAATAATATTATAATCGTAGTGCCACAGAAATCACACAGCGCATAAGTGGCCTGATATTGATGCTACTCAGAAACCTACCCCCATTTAACGCTCAGAAAATATCTATCCCTACACCGCCGCATGCAAAAAGGAATAGGATTTCAAGAACACAAAAACCAACTTCTCACTCTCCCGCTGGGGCTGCTCTCTTTTAAAACGTCATTTGTGCCAGTCTCAATCTAGCTATCTCATTCTATCGCTTAAGAGAGACAGACAGGTAAACATATATAATTTGCTCAGCAGAGCTGAGCTCGCTCCATGCATGGTGGAACTATACAAGGTGATCTCGTCGCGAGAGCTGCCCTCTTTTGAGGACGTTATTTGTGCCATCTATCTATCTAGCTTTCTCATTCTATCGCTTAAGAGAGACAGAGAGGTAAACATATTTAACGTCCTCAGCAGAGCTGACGAGATCACCTTGTATAGTTTCACCATGGCTCCATGTGCGGGCGCGCTCAGAGCGAAGAGAGGAAAGAAGTGGACAAAGAGAACGTTCGTAGGCGGTGAAGAAAATAACGGGATATGTACGATTTTCGTGAAGGTCATGAATCCATGAATCGGTTTTACTCCGTCCCCGAAAATCCACAAAGCGCCTAAAAAAGTTTTACTTCTAAAAACCCGCCCTCTGGGAAGCCCTTTTTTAAATTTTTGTTTTTAACAATTTTTTTGAAAGTCCAAAGTTAAAAATGCGTTTTTAACCTACAAAATTTGACTTTCGGCTTAAAAATAAAAAATTTTAAGTTAAAAAAAAAAAACGCTTCCCAGGGGGCGGGTTTTTTATGCAGAAAAATATGCGACAAATTTAAAAACGATCGGTTGAGCCGTTTAGAAATGCCGATGAACACAGACTTTCGAAACGTGGTTTCGAGAAAAACGCGCTCTAAGATGCATTTACGTACCGAAAGTCTTAAAGGTTAGGGTACTAGTTTTAGCACAACTTCTAAAGTTTTGGTCCGATTGACTTAAAATTTTTTTTGTATAATCTTAAGATGTTAATCTACAAGAAAAAAATTGATATTTTTTTTGCAAGACCCCATTTGGTTTTTATTTTAAATTTTAAAAATTCCTTTTTTTAGGCTAAAGGCCGAGAAAAGATTTTATAATAACTTTTTTCCTTAATTTTCGTAAAAACAACAGTATATTGTCCTATGCAAACTACTTAAAAAATATAAAAAACTTGCAAAGTTATCAGCTGCACGGAACAGAAACAAAGAAATTAATTTTTCGACACAAATCCTTACATTAATTTTCTTCATAACATAAATATTTTATCCAAAAAATATTGTTTAAATATAGAATTTCATACTGGGTTGAGCATGTAATTATATTCCAATTCGATTAGAGTGTAAATCTATAAAAATTTTTTTTTCTTAAAAAAAAGTAAAACAAAAAATAGCTAAAAGATAGATTTTTTTCGAAAATATAGCTCTCCAACAACCAATAAGACAATTGTGTTTAATGGGGAAGATACATATAAAACTGCAAATTTGTCAAGTTTTTCGTAATATTTTTTAACCAATAAGGGTTTGTGCTGGAATTTCGCAACTAGGCATGTTGATTACACAGTTCTTATATAATTTAAACCAATTTTAATTTTTTTTTTATCTTTTAAAATGGCGGCCGTGGGAATTTTTTTGTCAACCCTCTTTTAAAAAAAAGGAGGCCAGCTGCGGATCGTCCACAGGTCGCTGTGTAGATCCGATTTTTATAAACAACTTCAACTCTTTTGACCATAAATGAACAATTTAAACCCCATGCACCTTCTAAGTGTTAAACCACAAGCTCTATTGTCGTTTCACTCGCACTTACTACGCAGACTCCTCTCACTCGCACTTGTGAGTATTGTTAAAGCAGGCCATATATATTCTTGATCAGGGGCACTAGCCGAGTCGATCTAGCCATGTCCGTGTGTCCGTCTGTCCGTCTGTATGAACGCTGAGATCTCAGAAACTACAAAAGCTAGAAGGTTGAGATTTTCCACGCATATTCTTGGGCTTTAACATGCCAAAGGCAGATAAAATTTGGTCATAATTTCGTTGTAAGTAAAGGTCACACGCGAATAAATCTATCGTTTTAACAATATTTTTCATGGACCATAATCATTAAAGGTTACGTATATTATAGGTATATTAGGCATTTTTCGTGTTATCAATACCATTAACACGAATTTGTATATTTTAACAACACTTAAAAATGGCTTAGGCCACGATCTGACGATCAAATTATTTTATTTCACAAAAAATGTTTAAAAATATATAAAACAATAATAGTTTTCTTTGTAATTTAATGGCAATCCTTGATAAATGTGGTCAAATATTTTAATCGTCTTACCGTGGCTTTTCTCTATAATTTTGTTGAATCTCACATTCATTCTTATTATTATTTGTAAAATTTTTTAGTAAAATAAATCAATAATATGATTATAGATAATAGTTATATAGTTAAATTAATTTGATTAACAATTATTAATATTTTTTCTACGAATTTTAAAACTACTGAAAATTAAAAATAAATTTGAGAACAAGTCTTTTGGTTTTGGTGTAAATCATAGGATTTTTGAATATTATAAGCAGGTGATTTTTTTGTTAAATAATATTATAATCGTAGTGCCACAGAAATCACACAGCGCATAAGTGGCCTGATATTGATGCTACTCAGAAACCTACCCCCATTTAACGCTCAGAAAATATCTATCCCTACACCGCCGCATGCAAAAAGGAATAGGATTTCAAGAACACAAAAACCAACTTCTCACTCTCCCGCTGGGGCTGCTCTCTTTTAAAACGTCATTTGTGCCAGTCTCAATCTAGCTATCTCATTCTATCGCTTAAGAGAGACAGACAGGTAAACATATATAATTTGCTCAGCAGAGCTGAGCTCGCTCCATGCATGGTGGAACTATACAAGGTGATCTCGTCGCGAGAGCTGCCCTCTTTTGAGGACGTTATTTGTGCCATCTATCTATCTAGCTTTCTCATTCTATCGCTTAAGAGAGACAGAGAGGTAAACATATTTAACGTCCTCAGCAGAGCTGACGAGATCACCTTGTATAGTTTCACCATGGCTCCATGTGCGGGCGCGCTCAGAGCGAAGAGAGGAAAGAAGTGGACAAAGAGAACGTTCGTAGGCGGTGAAGAAAATAACGGGATATGTACGATTTTCGTGAAGGTCATGAATCCATGAATCGGTTTTACTCCGTCCCCGAAAATCCACAAAGCGCCTAAAAAAGTTTTACTTCTAAAAACCCGCCCTCTGGGAAGCCCTTTTTTAAATTTTTGTTTTTAACAATTTTTTTGAAAGTCCAAAGTTAAAAATGCGTTTTTAACCTACAAAATTTGACTTTCGGCTTAAAAATAAAATATTTTAAGTTAAAAAAAAAAAAACGCTTCCCAGGGGGCGGGTTTATTTTATGCAGAAAAATATGCGACAAATTAAAAACGATCGGTTGAGCCGTTTAGAAATGCCGATGAACACAGACTTTCGAAACGTGGTTTCGAGAAAAACGCGCTCTAAGATGCACTTACGTACCGAAAGTCTTAAAGGTTAGGGTACTAGTTTTAGCACAACTTCTAAAGTTTTGGTCCGATTGACTTAAAATTTTTTTTGTATAATCTTAAGATGTTAATCTACAAGAAAAAAATTGATATTTTTTTTGCAAGACCCCATTTGGTTTTTATTTTAAATTTTAAAAATTCCTTTTTTTAGGCTAAAGGCCGAGAAAAGATTTTATAATAACTTTTTTCCTTAATTTTCGTAAAAACAACAGTATATTGTCCTATGCAAACTACTTAAAAAATATAAAAAACTTGCAAAGTTATCAGCTGCACGGAACAGAAACAAAGAAATTAATTTTTCGACACAAATCCTTACATTAATTTTCTTCATAACATAAATATTTTATCCAAAAAATATTGTTTAAATATAGAATTTCATACTGGGTTGAGCATGTAATTATATTCCAATTCGATTAGAGTGTAAATCTATAAAAATTTTTTTTTCTTAAAAAAAAGTAAAACAAAAAATAGCTAAAAGATAGATTTTTTTCGAAAATATAGCTCTCCAACAACCAATAAGACAATTGTGTTTAATGGGGAAGATACATATAAAACTGCAAATTTGTCAAGTTTTTCGTAATATTTTTTAACCAATAAGGGTTTGTGCTGGAATTTCGCAACTAGGCATGTTGATTACACAGTTCTTATATAATTTAAACCAATTTTAATTTTTTTTTTATCTTTTAAAATGGCGGCCGTGGGAATTTTTTTGTCAACCCTCTTTTAAAAAAAAGGAGGCCAGCTGCGGATCGTCCACAGGTCGCTGTGTAGATCCGATTTTTATGAAACCAAATTTATTTTGTTAAGAAATAATGTAGAAACTGTCTGAACCTAACCTTCATAGAATATCTCAAATATCAATTTTTTCCATATTTTTGTTTTTGCTTTACAAAAAATACTTTAACGCACATTGGGCCAGCCGATCCAATTTTTGGCCAAAAATACGTTTTTGTTTTTTAAAAAAATTACCTAATTAAGTTTGAATTTCTTTTCATAATACATTAAACTAATTTATGCCAAATTTTTAAAGAATTCGGGCAAGTAGTTTTCTTTTGCCGTACTTTCAAAGTGGAAAATTCAACAAATATTGATGAAAATTTAAAAAAATCTTAAATTCAAAGATGTTGATGTAGATGTTTGACTCTTCACGAAACTGTTAAATGTGATTATTTTTAACAAATAAAAAACATAATATAGCTCGTATGTCTTACTTGCTTCCTAAAATAAATTTATTTGTTGATTTTTACGGCTTTTTTTGGCAAATTGCTTTTCGAGTGCCTTTAAGTGCCATCCCCGAGTTAGTTCAATCCTTCAAAGAAAAAAATTCGTTGATCAATTTTCTAAAAGCGTATACCGCCGACTCGATGCGATTTTGCCTTAATTTTCGGTAATTTAAGTTTTAATTGAAGGCTTAACTCGAAGTCGAGCTACTTTGTAGAGCTTTGCTAAGAGAGCCCAAAAGTATGCTGTACTTTTTTTCTCAAGGGTTTAGTAAACATTTTGCACGCAAAAATTTGATTTTAGTGTGACTAACATCTAATATCTACTTTTTACGTACAATAATCGATCATGGTATTTCGAAATCTATATCTATCTATTTAATTTGGACTATGCAAATATAAATGTACCATACATTTGCGATGACTTTAGAATATGTCAAATAAGCCATAAACAAATTAAAAAACCATATTTGTAAAACAATTTTTTTTAATAATTTGATTATAAAAATCTTAAAAGAAAACAAGAAAAAAAATAGAAATTGTTTTTAAATCTATTTTTTGACAAACGTTGATGTGGGAGCCTCCGAAAGTTGCAGTTTTTAACGGTTCATAAATCTTAAACGACAAAATATTTTTTAGCGATGTTAATTTTTTTTAGTTTGTCTTATCTCATACTTTATCGTGAGTGAAAATGAATTAAGTAGGCCTTCTAGTTTTTTTTTTTAAATGATAAGCCGAAAAGTACGAAGAATTTTCCGACTTTGGTTAGGATTATCTATATTATATAAAATTCCAAGAAATTTTACTTTTAGTTCGTTGGAAAGTTCAATCTTTTGAGAAAAAAACGCAAAAAAACTGCATACCTCTAAGTGTCCTAGGAAAGAAATTACAGATTTTTGGCCAAAAAATTAACATTCTGGCCCTTTGTACGCTGGTATAAATATACATGTGTACATATCTCTTTTTTGCTCTCTTCGCTCTGAGCGCGCTCAGACCGTTTCTATTGCAGCTATATGATATGGTGTCCCGATTTTTTCTAAATTTTTTTCGAAACTCATAAATATTTAAGAAATTACATTCCCAAGAGTAGAAGTTAATATTTCAAAAAAACACCAAAGCCAGAATTTTTTAAAATTTCTTTTCCGATCTTTCCTATGGAAGCTATAAGATATAGTTCTCCGATCCGGCCGGTTCCGACTTATATACTACCTGAGAGACTAGTTTGCGTAGAAACGGACCGATAGACGGACGGACAGACGGACATGGCTAGATCGACCGTCTAGTGATGCTGATCAAGAATATATATACTTTATGGGGTCGGAAACGTCTCCTTCACTGCGTTGCAAACTTCTAACTGAAATCATAATACCCTCTGCAAGGGTATAAAAAGAGATAATGAAATGATAAACGAGAGAGGAATACTAGAAGTTTCACTTCTGTCGTGACAGAACACCTTTTTTTTTTCTATTTAATGGCGAGATTTCTAAAAGTTGGAAATTAATTTTTATGAGTGCAGTGACGATTCACAAGCTGTTCCCAAACCTGTCACAATTTCAAATAATATAATTATAAACGGTGATTCCTGCTATCAAATTTGCACGTTTAAACATTAGTGCAACCATTTTGCTGCAAGCGAAGAACTTCTTAAATTTGTTCGCAGCATTTGCAGCAATCAACTTGCTGCAAATTAATTGCATAGCGTGTTCCGAGCTTTAGCACATGGGCGTAGCCTACGAATCTTTTTTGGGGGCTGAAATGATTGAATTGTAATCCCCCACCAGCTTTTATCTTAAGCCCATGTATAAATATGTTTAAGGCAAGGCTAACTTAAAATAATTACTTAAAAATTTTACAGCGGAATTCGATCCTCGTACCGCTTAGATTGGTAGTCAGATGTCTTATCCACTAGGCCAAATGGCTTGCATCGTTCTTGATTTCAGTATTTCCGTCCTCAAAAGTGAACCAAGAACGGTTTTACTAAAATCAGAAACGAGTATTGAGCAATTTTTTTTTGAAAATAAGTATTCTTGATTTCAGTAAAAATCTTTTTGGTTTCAAGAAGAACAATTCTTGGATTCAAGCATAGACATTCTTGATTTCAAGACCGGGCGTTCTCTTTTCCAAGATTAGGCGCTCTTGATTTTAGTAATATATCCTCCACCGAAACGAAACTCTCTTTGATTTCAAGAGCGATTCTTCTTGATTTCATTATTAAGTGTGCTTGATTTCAAGGACACGTTCTTCTCGATTTCAAGAATGTTCCGCTCTTGATCCCAAAGGGAATTTTTCAGAAAAATTAAAAATTGTTATATTCACTTTCTTTACATTTTATTTATTACTATAAATATAACATAATTACAAATTACTTATAACTAAACATATTTAAGTCTAACAGCAGTCTTATCATTATTAAGTAAGTATGAATGAATTTAAGTAACATACATAAAATGCACAATAAATAAAACCCCAACTATAAAGCTTTATACTTACCTCTATACCTCTTATACCTCTAGGTGGATCGATACCAATCAGCGATGGTTTCTCGTTCTCTTCCTGCTTACGTCCCACAAACTGCAAGATTTATATATAATTAAAATAACAATAAATAATACAAATTGCAAATTATTTATAATTTAAAAGAAATGGATGGGTAGAAAAACAAAGTCGCTCAGAAGAAGCGTTTTGCTGCTTGATTCCATACAAAACTTAAGGAAAATTGAATTTTCAAGCGACTTTGTTTTTCTACCCATCCATTTTTTGTGGCAGTATGACAAAATATTTAAGGGACACGTTAGACAATAATGGCTAGCATTAAAAATGTCAATTTAAGTTTATTTCCTTAATAAATTTTGCGATTTTTTGTACAAAATGGAAAACCCGAATATTAATGTTGCCTTAACTTTCTGTTTTTTTTCGTTTGTGCATGTCTCTCAGTTAAATTAAAAAAAAAAGTATAAACATATATATATTTATGAAAAAGTAATAAAACAAGCTTTAATCCTGCATCATTAAATTTTTTTATTTTATTAGTTTTATGCCTTTTATTGATGTTTAAAGTTGCAAAAAAAAACACCGAATACATATGTACTTTCGAGTTTTGCGAACAGCTTCTCCCGGAATCGCCTCCTTGATCTCTTCCTTGTCTATGAAGTCTAGACACTCATAGTTCACTCCAGCGCCCAGCAATATAGTTAAAGTATTATTTCATATTACCTTTTTAAAACAGAACCTTACAAGCACAAGCACGCTCCTGCATAAGCACACATACATATGTATACAGCGGGAACATTCCCAGCGGGAACATTCCTCTGGAAAACATGATATTTTCATGACGTTTCTCCATACGAGCGGAAGGGACAAAACCTCATTTACCCCTTACATTTCTTCCGTCTCTGGTTTCAGAATACACGGGGGTTACACAAAAAGTAAGGGGTAAATGAGGCTTCTAAGTGGTTTCCCAAGGAAATTTACATTTTCCCTACACCGTTGCCTGCTAGAAGATACAGGGTTTCCAACACTTTTTCTGCTAAAAGGAACAGGATTTTCAACACACAAAGAACCACCTTCTCACTTTCCCGGTGGGTAGGTGCATTTAGCGTGGCGTCACGATTTTGCACAAACGTGTATGTACCAGAGAGCTGCAACGAGTATGATCGAGTACGATCGATCATCGCGCGATCATTTTTTAATCCGGTAAACTCACTCGCCAACGAATAATCACGAACAAACCCGAAAGCCAAAGTACAATTCGATCAACTACCCGATTTGCTTCGTAACGATCAATGATGTGATTTTGAACTTCGGGTGTTGGTGAACAAAATGATCGTTCCCGATGATTGGGACCTCGAGTCAGTTGTACATGAATAGATTGTGAACGGATTAATATGATTTCTTGTGACGACGAAATAAAATAGGGGGAAAGTGCACTTCAATGTATTATATGTTTAATGAGAAATGTTTATTCCATATGGAACTTTTTCCTTTCCGTTGGCCTGACAACGTGTAGGTTCCAGTTGATATTAGTTCTAAAATGCTTTCAAAATCTATTACTTGTTGTCCTTTTGTGCAAATATAAAAATATGTTGTGCAAAATATAAAGCAATAACACGAACTGCACGGTCATACCGGTAGGCGCGAAGCACGATCACACCAATCGATTGCACAAAATATTCGATCACAAACGGGTAAAATCTTTAAGCCGAACGTTCACACACGATCAGATCACACACTTGAACGATCACAAACGATCATTCATGGCACGATCGCATTCGCTCACCGCTCATTTCATTTCGCTCACCCAAAGCGATTAATCAAAACGGATACGAGTAAATGATAGGATAAACGGATAGATAAATGATCGGGTGTACCCGAAAATGATTGACTCGTTGCAGCTCTCTGGTATGTACTTACATATTCAAAGTATTTATTTATTAAATGGCATATTTTCACTATTATTAATGATAATTTATTATTATTATACCCTTGCAGAGGGTATTATAATTTCAGTCAGATGTTTGCAACGCAGTGAAGGACACGTTTCCGACCACATAAAGTTTTAAAGCTATCGCGATGAAACTTTCCCGAAAGTCTTATTTCTTCCTTTCTTGTTTATAGCATTAATGTTATAATTAAATACTTCCGTTTAAGGAACGGCAGCGCACTCAAAATATATACTTCCTCTAGAAGGTTCTTTAAACGGGTGTCGTCAGCGTCCATCGCTTCACTTACTACGAGAAACTGGTCGAAAAAAACTAGCATTTCACAAGAGCCGAAGTGAACTGCGGTAGCTTGCCGAAAAATTCCAGAGAGAATGTAGAGAATGAACGCTGTTCATGCTTGATAAACGAAATCAAGAATGATGTATTCTTAAAAAACCAGATCAAGAATACTTGTATTCTTGATTTTAAGAACGTTTGTGCTCAAAAAAGTGAGAAGGCAAAATACCGAAGACTCCCTTTTACTATACGAGTAACGGGTATAAAAATGAAAAATTGGAATTACCCGCCCGGCTACATATTGCAACCCTGAACAGCTCTTTGCAGCTGCTGCGTTGGTTTATTTACTTTGGCAAGAATTTTAGAGCAAACCAAAATTCTTGCTCATGTGTACGAATTCTTGCTCTAAAGTACTTGCGAAGACAAAAACTTCGAGAGGCTAGGCTAGAGAGGAGAATCCTTAGAAGAGTAAACGTAAGATTATTTAAAGTTTTATTTTCTGCTGGAACTTTAAATATTTGTCGGGGAATTGAAGTCATCCCCGTGCAGGTCGTCGTTGTTGGTTGCTTTTTCGTCCGATTTCTGATGTTCCATACTCGGATGCAGCGAGTCTTCGTTGCCTTTGTTGCTCATCGTTGTCTCTTAAAACTTACAGCTTGGAACTCTTAGAACTTAAGCAGGCCATCCACAGTCGAATTTGCTCGACGAACATTTTCGCGAACACAGGCAAGATAGAATCGTTTCTATCCTTATCGAACAAAACGTCAAACAAATTTATATAAAATCTAAACGCGAACACTGCCACCAACGATGAACACACGAACATGTTCGCCGAACAAATTCGACTGTGGATGGCCTGCTTTACGCGTGACCTTTTCACGCCGGAAACCAGAGGAGAGGGAAAAGAGACCAGATCTAGCAACGCAAACGAAGCCACGTACAGCCCCAGTTCGCAAAACTGAGTCTCTATTCTACCAGGACTAATATTTACCAACACCACCCAACAACCCATGGTCATACCTTAAAGTCTCGTGCCTATCGATATGCTACAGTACTTTTTCTCCGACACGGCCATTCTGACATATACACGTCCTTGTGTACAGTAAACATCTCAGTTTTATTCCAACTTTATAATTTTATGGAAAGCTTAGCCACATAACCTAACTTGACAATATGTTGTACTTGTTTGACATACCTAGGCATGTAAGTATGTATGCATGTACGCGGCTCACCCGATCTGAAACCCGATTTTCAACCCTTTCATATTCTGCTCCGTTTCTCTCATCTTCCTAAAATTTTCATGATCTGCCCTGCTTACACTCGGACCCCCTTCGCGCAAAGGCCTGTATGTAAATATATGTGTAAGTATGTACGTGTCTCTCCCGGATCTCTCTCTCTGAAATTCGATTTTCAACCCTTCCATCCTCGTGTTCTACCTGTCTTGCTCCTCTCTCTGTCTTTTGACCAACGTGAATGTATTTTGGCTATTATTAACTTTACATTATTTCCAAAAATGTTGTTAACTTAAAAGAATTATTTGATATCTCAATAATTCTTTTTTTCCAAATGAGGGAAGGCGAAGAAAATGGTTTTGGATGCCTGCAACTACATACTGAGTTTTGAGATCACATTATATCATATGAACTTCGACAGACCTTGGGTTATACAATATTAAATTATGTGAATTAAATACACCACCAATAATAACTTATATGCTAAATAATAAATGTTAATTCATATGTTTGTGTTAAATGTTTGAAATGTAAAAAAAAACAAAGGAAGTTAACTTCGGCCAGCCGAAGTTTATATACCCTTGCAGGTATGCCTACCTAAAATGTTGTTTTTACATTGTCAAAAATCAAAAAGCCTACTTTCTATAAAGTTTTTTCTATTATTTTGTTAATTATTCCTATGGCAGCCATAAGATATAGTGGTCCGATCCGGCTCGTTCCGACATATGTACTACCTGCAATAGAAAGAAGACTTTTGGAAAAGTTTCATCGCGATAGCTTTAACACTGAGGGACTAGTTCGCATAGAAACGGACAGATGGACAGACGGACATGGCTAGATGGACTCGGCTATTGATGCTGATCAAGAATATATATACTTTATGTGGTCGGAAACGTCTCCTTCACTGCGTTGCAAACATCTGACTGAAATTATAATACCCTCTATAATAATACACAAAAATACATACAAATAATACATATTACTTTCAGGGTTTTTAAAACTTCCTTTCAAGAAATGTTATTTCTTGATTTAAGAACAAGAAGACAAGAAAGAATCCACTTTTAAAACAAGAATTGCTTTTCTTGTTTTAATATTTTTATACCCGTTACTCGTAGAGTAAAAGGGTATATTAGATTCGTTGAAAAGTATGTAACAGGTAGAAGGAAGCGTTTCCGACCCTATAAACTATATATATTTTTGATCAGGATCACTAGCCGAGTCGATCTAGCCATGTCCGTCTGTCCGTCTGTCTGTCTGTATGAACGCTGAGATCTCGGAAACTACAAAAGCTAGAAGGTTGAGATTTTCCACGCATATTCTTGGGCTTCCTACGCAGCGCAAGTTTATTTTAGCCGAGTGCCACGCCCCCTCTAACGCCCACAATCGACCACTAACGATTTTAAAATGTGTCTGGCGCCCACACCTTTTAAGATTTCCGAGAGGTATAAATGCAATTTTGTTGTGCATATTTATACCTATCGAAATGTAGAAGACATTTTTCAAATCGGACCATTCATTAAAAAGTTATACGCAATCAAAATTTCTATATCTATCTCCCTCGCACTCCCTTTAGCTGAGTTACGATTATTAGTCGGGACACCAACCCGAGTACAGCGCTCGCACTGAGTGACGGGTATTAGATAGTCGGGACACGAACCCGACTATAGCGTTCTCTCTTGTTTCTTGTTTAGAAGGTGCCTTTCTAAAAAACCATTCAAGAAATTTAATTTATTGTTTTCAGAAATTTAATTTCTTGAAACAAGAAAGAAGCAACCTTTGAAACAAGAATCGTCTTTCTTGTTTCCAGATATATTTTTTCTTGTTTTAATGGCGGCTTTCTAAATAACCATTTCTTGTTTTAAGAAATTTAATTTCTTGTTTCAAGAAATATTTTTCCGTGTTTTAATGGTGCCTCTCAAAAAAATTATTTCTTGAAACAAAGGTGAGGTCGCCTTTGGCAAAAATTCAAGAATAAATTTTCTAGATTTTAAGAAGCGATTCTATTTTTCGACGTATCTCCCCCGCTTTTATCTCATAGCCAAGGTAGCGAACTGCAGACCTTAAGAAAAAGCACTTCGAAATGTTCAATGTGAATCCAGCCTTAACTAGAACGTCTAATAAAAGTTACAACCGCTCAAACGCTTCTTCCTTTGCTTCTGAAACAAATAATATATCGTCCATATAAACATTTACAAAGGAATGAGCTAGACTGCCAAGTGCTTTCAACACAGCTCTTTGAAACACTGAGGGTGCGTTTTTAATCCAAATGGCATCGATAGAAATTCGTACTGCCCATCTGGAGTAACAAAAGCAATATACTCAATTGATTGAGGGTGCATTGAAATCTGGTAATACCCGCTAGCCATGTCAAGAGAAGTCAAATATTTAGCTCCCCTAAGTCTAGCTGGTTGATCTGCTATCAACGGTAATGGAAACCTATCAGCTACTGTATTTCTATAATTTCCCTATAATCAACACAAAGTCTTGCTGAACCGTTTTTCTTCTTTACTTATAACGCAGGGCAAGCAAATAATAAACTAGGGGAGAGTGGGGGAATTTCGTCACAGGGGCAATTTCGTCACCTGCAATATCTCGGAATCCATATGTCGTAAAAATATATAATTTTTTTGTTTTAGTCCTTCAAGACGGCCAGACACAACCAATGCATTTGTTTTGCACAGAAGGCCAAGATAATTAAGCTATAATATTAAATGTGCTTTAACAGTTCAAAAGCTACATTTAGTTCTCGACGAAATTTTTTCTGTATGCCACAATTCAAAAGGAATAAGATACACGATTTTTTATATAATACACAGTGCTATAATGTGCATTTCTGCGTCAGGGATTTTTAACTTCGCGCCTAATTTCGGAAGAAAAATAATTATTTCTAAAAAAGGACTGTCTGGGGAAATTTCGTCACCCTACGCTAAGGGTAAATTCCAAGATAATTAAGCTATAATATTAAATGTGTTTTAACAGTTCAAAAGCTACAGTTCTCGACGAAATTTTTTCTGTATGCCACAATTCAAAAGGAATAAGATACACGATTTTTTATATAATACACAGTGCTATAATGTGCATTTCTGCGTCAGTGATTTTTAACTTCGCGCCTAATTTCGGAAGAAAAATAATTATTTCTAAGGGTAAATTCCAAGATAATTAAGCTATAATATTAAATGTGTTTTAACAGTTCAAAAGCTACAGTTCTCGACGAAATTTTTTCTGTATGCCACAATTCAAAAGGAATAAGATACACGATTTTTTATATAATACACAGTGCTATAATGTGCATTTCTGCGTCAGTGATTTTTAACTTCGCGCCTAATTTCGGAAGAAAAATAATTATTTCTAAAAAAGGACTGTCTGGGGAAATTTCGCCACCCTACGCTAAGGGTAAATTCGCACCTATTTTAAATACATATTTTTATATTTGACGAGCTGGCTAACGAACAGACTACCAGCCGCAGCAACAACTATAGAACGTCAACAAAAATGGTACGCTTGATCAGTGTAGCATATTTACAGGCGTTAAACTCCCTACATTTTTAAGGTGACGAAATTGCCCCGGTGGTGTGGCGAGATTTCCCCAGTATATTGGTTTTAAATTTTATTTTTTTATAAATCACCAAGGTAATAAAAACATAGGGCAATGTCACATTTTAAAGCTTGGTGCTAACCGCATTCAACAATAAAAATAGAAATATGATAACGTGTCTCAAGATGGACAAAAAATAGCTTTGAAAAAATGCTGACGAAATTCCCCCACTCTCCCCTACTCGGTCTGATAACTTTATACTCGATTAATTCTTTAATTTTTGCACGTACTAACTCCCTTTCGCTTGGACTAAATCTGTACACACAAAAAAAAAACTTGGTAAAATCAACTGTAATAATTGTCAAACCCCCAACCAGGAAAATTGTCAATTCTACTAAGTAAATAGTCATTTCACAACAAGAAAATACACACAATTAGCATTTATTTTAATAGTTACGTAACTATCTTTTTTGGTCAATTTTACCAAGCAAATTTTTTTGTGTGTTTGATCGGCTACAAAAAATTATCGGTGGCGCGTTAAATTTAAAAAAAAAATTGTTCTAATAAGTTTAACCATTTTAGTATTAGAACAAAATATTTGTTTTTTAAATTAGTAACTTTTTTTTTGCGTTTATGCCAAAAGCACGGACTTTTACCCCATAGTGCACTGATAACATTTGAGCTCCACAGTTTTAGCACGCTTGGTGTGCGGTTCCCAGTTTGATGTAACAGGGCGCTCCTTCAGCGCTGAAAATACTTGCAGCTCAGCTTTCAGTTCACGTCTGTTGTTTACAGGCGTTGTGTGTATCATTTGTTCAGAATTCAAATTACGCATTTTTGTGCACAATGACGTCACGCTGCGACTCGCAAAAACAGGAAAACTTTTACCGTTGCTGTAGGGCGCTTGTCGTTAACATTTTCAATTTTTAAATGTCCCACTTCAATTTAAAACTCCCGCCAGTCTTTAAAGTTGCCGCCTGGAATTAAAATGGCAGAGACAAATTCAAATAATTTCTGACTTTACAACACTGATAATACGTGTTCGATAAAGATTTTTGAGAACCTCAGGTCCCACTCTTTTTCGATAAACAAGCCTGGCTGCCTGATGCATTTCGATTATTCGGTCTTTCCGTTTTGGACCTTGGCCGTGTGAAGATCGTTCTCTCCTGAGCATATCAGACATCCTCAGCCTTTTATAAGGTTTTCTTTTACCAGTGGGTTCCTGTTGATTAAAGGAAGTAAGTTTAACTATTATTTCGTGGAAAAACCCCACTTATAAAGTAATGCGTTTTATAGGAAAATTCTTGGAAGTCGAGTTTACTCCTTCACGTGGCTTACGGCCCAGGAAAATTTCTGCACAGATTTTCGTCTGCATCGTGGAAAATTGAAGTCGAGTTTACTCCTTCACGTGGCTTACGGCCTGCCCAGATTTTCGTCTGCATCGGGGAAAATTGAAGTCGAGTTTACTCCATCTATTGGCTCCCGTTTTTTTGGGAAAACTGTATACCACCAACGCCACCAACGTGATCGTCAGGATTTTCATCAGTTTTCCACATTCATCATAAAACATCAAACAAAAATCAAATCAAGAAAGTGAACAAAAAACTGTGAAAATTTCAACCAGCGTTGCCACCTAGCGTCCACCCTGAAAATTCTTGTGAATTCTGGTCCAAACAATTCTGTACAAATTCATGCACATCAGTGCCAACAACATAGTGCACCCTGTGTCTCACATACATTCATAGTGCAGCCCTCTGCTGAAAGTGCGCAAGTGGGCAGGCCCAAGCCTGCAACACCCATTTTGTGATCCAGTCCAGTTTTACCAACACAATTTAAATTCAAATCAGTTAAATTCTTATCAACTAAATTCCTTTTCTTAAACTTAATTTCTGTATCGCTAAATTAATTAAAATTTAAATATTTAATAAGCAGTTAACGTAAATTACCTTAAATCCTAGTGTAATCGAAGAATTCCTTATGCAGTAAGCAAATCTCGTCATGAGAGCAAGTGTTTAAGTCCCTGGAAGTGTTTTCCCTAATTAATCTTTACACACAGTTTACAATTTAAATTGTACAATTTAAATGCGGTTTTAAAATTTATAAACAAAATTACAGCCAATAATGCAACATATTGAAAGCGCTTTCAACGTTGGATATTTTGGGTAATTGATCGGCTCCGGTCGTAATGCTACACATTTTGATTGACTGTCCACTATAATATTTCAATGATTTTGATATTATGAAACAAATTCCTCCATGACTAAAATACTTGCTCAGTGAATTCAATTACATTCAATACTTTTGAAATCAATTTTTAATTAATTTTTAAATTTTCTTGCTTTGATTTAAATATACTCATTCAATATGAGCTTAGCATAAACTTTATATGATACTTAACTTTGTAACTTTAATGATCACCTATTATAAACATGAATTGCTAAATTTGTTCTAATGGAAGCTTGCAGCGATGATGATGATTAGGAGTTAGGCGTGTGTCGAAGGGATCACCAACCTGTGTCAGGTTATGCGGCTGTGGTGATCATGGTAGGGTGGGCAATGTCAGCGGCAAACAACATCTTCGCTGCTGACACCGACACACACACATCAGCTGCTGCCATTCCATCTAGGCAGCACCCTTTTTTTTAGGTATTCCCTTTCTCTTTACCCCAATCTTAGTTCTGTCCCCCTACAATTAACCTCAAAGTCAGTTCGCACGCGAATTTAAATAGGAAGTTTTACATACATTGCTAAATTGCTTGGGCGACTACTAAGAAGATTCAAAACTACGGCGACTGGCGTTTGTGATGTCTCGTATCGCTGCTCAAACAATTGCCGGAACTGTTGCCAATTTATTCCTGCACACAAAAAAAATTGCTTGGTAAAATTGACCAACAAAGATAGTTACGTAACTATTAAAATAGTTACGTGTATTTTGTTTTTGCTTTGGGTTTGTGTCTTAGCTAATTGTGTGTATTTTGTTGTTGTGAAATGACTATTTACTTAGTTGAATTGACAATTTTGCTGGTTGTGGCCTGTTTGACAATTATTACAGTTGATTTTACCAAGTTTTTTTTTTGTGTGTACAGATTTAGTCCAAGCGAAAGGGAGTTAGTACGTGCAAAAATTAAAGAATTAATCGAGTATAAAGTTATCAGACCGAGTAGGGGAGAGTGGGGGAATTTCGTCAGCATTTTTTCAAAGCTATTTTTTGTCCATCTTGAGACACGTTATCATATTTCTATTTTTATTGTTGAATGCGGTTAGCACCAAGCTTTAAAATGTGACATTGCCCTATGTTTTTATTACCTTGGTGATTTATAAAAAAATAAAATTTAAAACCAATATACTGGGGAAATCTCGCCACACCACCGGGGCAATTTCGTCACCTTAAAAATGTAGGGAGTTTAACGCCTGTAAATATGCTACACTGATCAAGCGTACCATTTTTGTTGACGTTCTATAGTTGTTGCTGCGGCTGGTAGTCTGTTCGTTAGCCAGCTCGTCAAATATAAAAATATGTATTTAAAATAGGTGCGAATTTACCCTTAGCGTAGGGTGGCGAAATTTCCCCAGACAGTCCTTTTTTAGAAATAATTATTTTTCTTCCGAAATTAGGCGCGAAGTTAAAAATCACTGACGCAGAAATGCACATTATAGCACTGTGTATTATATAAAAAATCGTGTATCTTATTCCTTTTGAATTGTGGCATACAGAAAAAATTTCGTCGAGAACTGTAGCTTTTGAACTGTTAAAACACATTTAATATTATAGCTTAATTATCTTGGAATTTACCCTTAGAAATAATTATTTTTCTTCCGAAATTAGGCGCGAAGTTAAAAATCACTGACGCAGAAATGCACATTATAGCACTGTGTATTATATAAAAAATCGTGTATCTTATTCCTTTTGAATTGTGGCATACAGAAAAAATTTCGTCGAGAACTGTAGCTTTTGAACTGTTAAAACACATTTAATATTATAGCTTAATTATCTTGGAATTTACCCTTAGCGTAGGGTGACGAAATTTCCCCAGACAGTCCTTTTTTAGAAATAATTATTTTTCTGCCGAAATTAGGCGCGAAGTTAAAAGTCACTAACACAGAAATGCACATTATAGCACTGTGTATTATATAAAACAAGAGAGAACGCTATAGTCGGGTTGGTGTCCCGACTATCTAATACCCGTCACTCAGCTAAAGGGAGTGCAAACGCTGTGTCGGGTTGGTGTCCCGACTAATAATCGTAACTCAGCTAAAGGGAGTGCGAGGGAGATAGATATATGCTGACAATTTATAAAGCGTATAACTTTTTAATGAATGGTCCGATTTGAAAAATGTCTTCTACATTTCGATAGGTATAAATATACACAACAAAATTGCATTTACACTTCTCAGAAATCTTTAAGGATGTGGGCGCAGGACCCATTTTAAAATCGTTAGTGGGCGATTGTGGGCGTTAGAGGGGGCGTGGCGCTCGGCTAAAATAAACTTGCGCTGCGTAGGAAGCCAAAGAATATGTGTGGGAAATCTCAACCTTCTAGCTTTTGTAGTTTCTGAGATCTCAGCGTTCATACAGACGGACAGACGGACAGACGGACATGGCTAGATCGACTCGGCTAGTGACCCTGATCAAGAATATATATACTTTATGGGGTCGGAAACGCTTCCTTCTAGCTGTTACATACTTTTGCACGAATCTAGTATACCCTTTTACTCTACGAGTAACGGGTATAAAAAACTGTATCTTATCCCTTTTCAATTGTGGCATACAGAAAAAATTTCGTCGAGAATTAATTGTAGCTTTTGGTCTATTAAAACACATTTTTTATTATAGCTTAATTATCTTGACCTTCTGTGCAAAAAAAATGCATTGGTTGTGTCATGCCGTCTTGAAGGACTAAAACAAAAAAATTATATATTTTTACGACTTATGGATTCCGAGATATTGCAGGTGACATAATTGCCCCAGTGACGAAATTGCCCCATACCTAATTGCCCCTACCTATCGAAATGTAAATGACATTTTTCAAATCGGACCATTCGCAATCAAAGTTTTATATCTCCATCTCCCTCGCACTGCTAGCTGAGTGACGGGTATCAGATAGTCGGGACACCCACCCGACTATAGCGTTCTCTCCTGTTATAAATAATTTGATCTAATTGGTACCACTGCAGTGGTACAGTGCACTGTCAGGTTGGACGATTTGCCGACGATTTAGAAAAACAGACGTCTCACAGTGGCGCCTTGGGCCAAAAAACGTGCAATAAATCACTTTTTCGACTTTGTCCTAGAAAGTTGTGACCCATACCAATCGACAGGTAATTGATCCACTATTACAAATATGTAACCCTTTTTCAAATCAAAAAATTTTTGTAAAAGATATGAATTTTCAAAGTTGAACAATTTTTCACTTAAAAAAAACACACAGTTTTTAGGTAATTTTTCGCACTTCCGGGGGGTTTTTCTTAAAAACTAGGTATCGAATCGCTTTGCTTCTTTTTTCCACGGATTGGTGTGTTAGTTAAGAGTAAAAAAAGTAAAACATATTGCAGTTTGCCATGCGCATCTCTTAGTTATGAGTTATTTGCGAAACGTCCATTTTTTCCATATTTTTCAACTTTGATGGAAAATAAAAAAAAACTATTTAATACTATTTTTTTTATACTTCCGTAAAACGTTATTTGGACTTTCTTCTTGATATTACGAAAGTTGTAGCTGCGTCCGCCTGCGTCCGCGGTTTTAAGAGCCAAAAAAGGTAAAAAAGTCATGGTCCCAGAAATTGCATATGGCGCAACCTTGTGAAAGATTTGTCCAAAACATTGTGTTAAAGTCCTGAAAATTTGATATGATGTGCAACAGCTCGATATAAAAAACTTTAGCTCTACCACTTTTGGAAAAACCCGCTAGTTTAGCGGAAAAACAGCTATAAATAGCTAAAATACGGAAGGCCGTAACTTCTAAACTACTGAAGCTACAGACTTGTGCTGTATCTCGTTTGAAAGGTATTTTAAAATGCTTTAAGCGCCTCCTGTATGTAATTTGTGTAAATGTAATATTTAAAAAGATATGCACAAAACAAATTTTTTGTAAACTTTTTTTTTAGCCTTTTTTAGTTTTCTCAAAAACGGTTTCAACGATTTCCTTTAAAACTTCAAACTGTATAGCCCTTGAGAGTCCTTAAATTTTGGTATACATCATGTTACTGTAAAAAATCATGTTTAAAAGTTATTCAGAAACGAAAATAGCCACTTTTGCCAGCTCAAAACAACTTACGCTGCCTAAGCATTGAATTTAGTATGTGCGAGTCCAAACTGTATTTTAAGGTCATGGAATCACAACCTTGTCACAGAGTTAGAATCTAGTAATTATAGTCCAGAAATGTTAGGTCTATTGGATTTACCAAGTTTACTAAATTGTGACCATTATTTCAAAAAACATGAAATATAAAAAAAAAGTTTTTAAAAAAACTTTTATTTATTTTTTTTTTCTTTTTTTAGTTTTTAAAAATTAAAACATAAAAAAATAAACTAAACAAAACGTAATTTTAAAAAAAAAAAACAATTTTTTTTAAAAATTCCAATTTTTTATTTATTTTTTTTTAATAAGTTTTAAAAATTACAACATGAAAAAAGAAACTAAAAAAAACAAAAACTTTTTAAAAAAAGTTTTTTTTTGTCGGAAAAAAATGGGTTTGTTTTTAAATTCTGACTTTGCCGATTTGTAAGTACGCCTCTGCCACGCCCACTCCCTGTCTCAAGCAATAATTTGAAAGGTGGATCAATTATCTATCATTTGCCGTTTACAAAATTCAATTATCTTCACTGGTTCAAAAGTTATGATTTATTACCAAAAAAAAGTCAAAAGGCGCCACTGTGCGTCTGTGACACAGAAAGGGCATAGGGGAACAAGCCTGGGAAAACTGCCCCAGGCGATATTGCAAAATTTTAGATGAGGATTGGTAGATAGGAACCTAATGGATAAGAATTCCAATTTTCAAATATTTTGATCCGCTGGTTTACGAGTAATCTGCCGCAACTAAAGAACATATCACTTGATGTATCTTCCCTTCGGTGGTTCCTGAGAAAACTTTTTTGATGCCAATAATTTTTGTGTTAACCTTCAAGAATGTCAGCCAATCTTTGGATTTTTACCATTCTTATAAGCTAACAAAAATCGCGATTCAAATTTTCAAAAAATTGGTTCAAGACTTTCCAAGTCTGACAACACCGCCAATTTTTTACAGTTTGTGTGTCCTATAACCATCTACTTCATATAAAATATTCATAATTTTTCGAGTGGTGCAACAGTGTTAAACAAACAAAAAACTGAAGAATTTATTTCTGGAAGGGGAGGAATAGAGTCAATAAAATATATTTGGCTTGTAAATAGTTAGTTCTAAGACCAGAATTATTATCAAAGAGTAAAGTTTTTAATATTATGGGTGAAAAGTGGTCCGAATTATAAAATTTTTGGCATGTATTTGCTTGTAATTGATTTAATAGGGACCCAGTCCCAGTCTAGTCCCCAAAGCTTCGAATTTCATATCCTCCCTGGACAGAGATTTCATAAGAAATCATTTGAGCATGGATGTCCCACAAATACTTTATTTATGTGATTCTAAAGAATTCGCGGTCCAAAGAGGATTACTTAATTTGCGATCCTTTCGGTACCATCGTTATTCTAAAAAGCAAGATAGTAATTTGAAAGCTTTAATATCCGGAGCATGATAACAAATTGTTAACAATTTCGCGCAATAACAACGGTGCCGAAATCTTGCATATTAAATAATCCTCTTTGGGCCGCGAATTCTTTAGAATCACATAAATAAAGTATTTGTGGGACATCCATGCTCAAAGGATTTCTTATGAAATCTCTGTCCAGGAAGGATATGAAATTCGAAGCTTTGGGGACTAGACTGGGACAGGGTCCCTATTAAATCAATTACAAGCAAATACATGCCAAAAATTTTATAATTCGGACCACTTTTCACCCATAATATTAAAAACTTTACTCTTTGATAATAATTCTGGTCTTAGAACTAACTATTTACAAGCCAAATATATTTTATTGACTCTATTCCTACCCTTCCAGAAATAAATTCTTCAGTTTTTTGTTTGTTTAACACTGTTGCACCACTCGAAAAATTATGAATATTTTATATGAAGTAGATGGTTATAGGACACACAAACTGTAAAAAATTGGCGGTGTTGTCAGACTTGGAAAGTCTTGAATCAATTTTTTGAAAATTTGAATCGCGATTTTTGTTATCTTATAAGAATGGTAAAAATCCAAAGATTGGCTGACATTCTTGAAGGTTAACACAAAAATTATTGGCATCAAAAAAGTTTTCTCAAGAACCACCGAAGGGAAGATACATCAAGTGATATGTTCTTTAGTTCCGGCAGATTACTCGTAAACCAGCGGATCAAAATATTTGAAAATTGGAATTCTTATCCATTAGGTTCCTATCTACCAATCCTCATCTAAAATTTTGCAATATCGCCTGGGGCAGTTTTCCCAGGCTTGTTCCCCTATGCCCTTTGTATTCAAGGAAAATTTGGTTGGAATGGTTTTCTGTGACACCAACTTACAGGGACTGTCGTCCACAATAACATTCTACGAGTAACAAGAATCACGATATGTCCATTTTTGGAATGCGTACATTTATTATTTTGTATATACTATCTAATGAAGCATGTGTTTAAGATGCATTTGTACATATACATAGGTATATATGATTTAAATAATAACTAATCTCTGCCGAGTTGTTGGCCTGTGTTTACCGACCGAAACGCATGTGGCCATAGTCATCAAATTGATCATCACCTCCTCGTTTGCCAAACCTCATGTGGCCGTAATCGTCAAAACGCTTTGATTTTGTCCGATCGTCATTATTTTCCATCAGGACGTCCAACTCGATTGGTATTATTGGTCGAGAAATAATAGGAACTCTTCGTCCGAAATTAAACGTTTTTTGGTTTCGCCTGTCCCCGAAACGGGAAAATGATCCAGCTAAATTTGCGCTGGACTGATCCGCTTCCGCTCCCATTTTTGATTCCAATTCCTGTAATTGCTGCTCCTGTTTTGCGATATCCAGATTAGTTGTCTGGGCTGGAACCGGCACCACCACGAGGAGGCAAAAGGCCAAAGCCCAGAGTGGAATTACCAGGGTTAATAAGTGCGTGAAGCTCTTGACTCTCATTCTCGACCGTGCCGTCGACAGACTGGTGAAAAGCAGCGATGGCGCATCCTTTTTATATGATTGCGCTGCTCTCCCTCTGCTACTTAATATTCCGTAAGAGCAAATCCTGTGGATTGAGTGACTCGAGGTAGCTCAAATTAAATTTACTCCATGGGTCTTGACTTTTGATTGATTTGATTGATTAAATTATCCAACAGGCGTCTTTGGTTCTTCAGAATTGTTAAATTCGATGGAACGCCTATAAGAATTACACAGAAAACTTTCTGGCGTTCTGAAATTAAGTTTTTATACCCGTTACTCTTAGATTAAAAGGGTATATTGTATTCGGGAAAATGTCAGTTTATTCTGAAATCAAAAAACGCTTAATTTAATATTTTTGTGATTACTCTAAGCCCGAGAAATTTATGTTATCCTAAAATGATTGTATTAATACTTTTTTATCCGAATGTGAATTAAAAATTTGTACTTTAAGTCTGAAAAGATTTATGTCATCCCAAAAAGATTAAATTTTTATCCGAAACAGTATTAAATTCCGGGCTGTTACAAAAAGATTTTTGTAAGACCCCAACTGGAATTCAATACTGTTCACAAACCTGCTTATTTTTATGAACTAAATGTTTATCCGAAAGAAAATTATATGGAAAACACTACCACATTTAATGTTTCTTGTCTCAAGGAGTTACGTTGTTTTTGGTTCCAACAGATGGCACTGCATCTTATAGTAATAAACACTAACTAATAAAGTAGCGCCATCTTAATTTGTAAATGTGTAAATATTGGAAAACCTTAGCCAATACTTAAATTTTTTGTTGTTAAAGACCTCCGAGCTCCTACCAACTTTAATTGAAGCAAACTTGTCATTTCTCGTGTAGACTGCTTTGATTTATACGTCAATAATTCTAAACGTTAAATAAATTAGTTCTATTTGAAATCAGTGTGTCCAAGAGTTAGTTCACTGTGTTGAAAGTGATCCGGCATTAGTGAGGCCAAGGGTAGTTTTGGTGGACTGGAAAACGAAGACGATACAACAATTATAGCTTTATTAGCAGAGCTGGATCTTAAAGAAGCATTATAGTGTTTAAGGGGTAAAGTATAGACATTTTCAGAGGCAAAGCTGTTAACATGTAAGGGCTAGTATTCAACCCAACAAAAAGCGTTAGGAAGAAATAAAACCAAAATTAAAATTAAAATTAAACAAGAAAGGAAGCTACCTTCTGCCAGCCGAAGCTTATATACCCTTGCAGATAAAGTAATGCTCACTCGGTGCAGTTCCAGGGATTCCAGATTCAGCGTTTCTATTTTTGAATTTTGTTTTTAAAGAGTCAAGAATTAAAACGCCTACTTCCTACAAAGTAACAATGAATTTTCTTATATATCTTTGAATATTCCTATGGGAGCCTTAAGATATAGTGGTCCGATTCGGCTCGCTCTGACATATGTACTACCTGCAATAGAAAGAAGACTTTCGGGAAAGTTTCATCGCGATATCTTTAAAACTGAGAGACTAGTTCGCATAGAAACGGACAGACGGACAGACGGACATGGCTAGATCGACTCGTCTAGTGATGCTGATCAAGAATATATATACTTTATGTGGTCGGAAACTTCTCCTTCACTGCGTTGCAAACATCTGACTGAAATTATAATACCCTCTACAAGGGTATAAAAAGTCGTCCAAAACAAAAACTTCAAATGAAATACAATTTCTTGACGTTTTTATATTTTATTTAAAAAACTTCATATGAATTTCTTGACGTTTTTATATTGTATTTATATTGTATTCGTGCTAAAGTATGAAATAGGGAGAAGGAAGCGTTTCCGACCCTATAAAGTATATATATTCTTGATCAGGGTCACTAGCCGAGTCGATATAGCCTTGTCCGTCTGTCTGTCTGTATGAACGCTGAGATCTCGGAAACTACAAAAGCTAGAAGGTTGAGATTTCCCACACATATTCTTTGGCTTCCTACGCAGCGCAAGTTTATTTCAGACGAGGGCCACGCCACCTCTAACACCCACTAACGATTTTAAAATGTGTCTGGCGCCCACACCTTTAAAGATTTTCGAAAAGTATAAATGCAATTTTGTTGTGTATATTTATACCTATCGAAATGTAGAAGACATTTTTCAAATCAGACCATTCATTAAAAAGTTATGCGCAATCAAAATTTTATATATCTACCTCCCTCGCACTTCCTTTGGCTGGGTGACGGGTTTTAGATAGCCGGGACACCAACCCGACTACAGCGTTCTCTCTTGTTTTTTATATGAAGTTTTTTGTATTAGACGACTTTTTGTTGGATTGAGTACTAACCCTAAAGGCGTTGCTTTGTATAATTAAAGCCATTTTTTAACTCTAATTTTTTATTTTTGTTTATAAATAGATTGTCAAGATTTCATTTTGGAAATACTGTCTAACATGCGCCAATCCACTTTGGGGCCTTGAGGGATAAATTGCGGCTCACTCTTTTGGAAAATTAATGGAATGAAAATTAATTATTTTTTATACTTATAAATGACCAACAAATTTGTTTTACGAACAACTAACCACCTTAAATTCTGGATCCGCCACTGCTGCCTAACTTGGTTTTACCATTGCACTATGGGGAATTTGACCACTTTTTTTGGCCAATATTAATAACTCCCTCAATTTTAAAGATATTAAAGTAAAACTTTAGCAATCGTTATTATTAATCACAACGCATATTCTGCATGAATATCTTTCGGATCAGACAACTATATCATATAGCTGCCATAGGAATGATCAGATCAACTTTGCTATTTTTAGAGATAAATGCATAAAACTTGATAAGTACCGTTTTAATACAATATTAAAACCACATAAAAATTTTTGTTAAAATCGGAAGAATATTTCTTTTAGTTTCATAGAACCGAAAATTCTCTGAGTTTACATGCAATTTCTTTCATTTTTTGATACAGTTATAGCTTTATTTTTCTTTTTACAACCTCTTAAGTCCGTTTTTATTGTCAAATGGTAGCGATAATTGTTTTTGCATTACTTTAGAAGACATTTCAAATGTATGTCTATTGATATCTTTCTTCCACAGTGCAAACAAAGGGGCATTTGCAAAATTTGAGGTTATGATCTAAAAAACTAAATTTCTCCAAGAATCGAAAAAAGTGGATTTTCTGACTACATTCATTTTAAAGAGAATTCCTTAATCTTTAATTCCCAAAGGTTTGATGGATGGACTCCGCTGGACTCGCTTTGTATCTCTATTTAAAAATTGGTTTTCTTTAAAAATATTCATGTTAGACCGGTCACAAAAACAATCGATTAAAAGAAAACCACGATTAATTTAGATTGTTTAATCGCACAAATACTTAGTGCACACTACCATCCCTTGAATTAATTCAAAAAACTCCACTTAAATTGCTTTAAGACTCTTATTTTTAGCAATTAAATAGTCTCAGCATTGCGTCAAATTTCTGAGGCGTGAAAATGCAACATACAGCAGCTGATCTAACAGCTGTAAGTTAGCAGAGGCGGCCTCTATTGAAATTCCTGAAACGTAACATTGAAGATTGGTCTTCTGTTAAAGTATTCTAGAAAACACAATTTTAGTTTAACGACTTTAAAAAAATGGGTTTTGGCCAAAAAAAGTGGTCAAATTCCCCATAGTGCATTGTCGTCCCGATTCCAATGGAGTAACAACGGAAAGAGGAGTAAGAAAGTAACCCGTGCTGGCGCGGAGGAAAGAATATTTCTTCAGCTGACAACAATATTCAACTTTCAAGACCGTATAGAGGAGAATATATCCAAAAACAAGAAAGGAAGTTAGCTTCGGCAAGCCGAAACTTATATACCCAGCAAGTTTTTTTGTGTGCAACAAAAAGTCGTCCAAAACAAAAAACTTCGTATGAAAAAAAAGTCAAGAAATTTTATTTCATATGAAGTTGGGGCATTTGACCACTTTGGTTGGCCAAAACACATTTTTTAAAAGTCGTTAAAACAAAAAATGTTGTTTGAGGATGTGTTAACAAAAGACCATTTAACAATGTTACGTTTACAGAAATCCGATAGAGGTCGCCTCTGTTAAGGTAGGAGCTGTTAAATCAGTTGTTCGATATGCAATTATCGAGCTGTTGTATTTTTAATTTTTGCTTGCAGTTTTAAAGTGCTTTAAATTTGAGTTTTTAAGCAATCTAAGTAAACTTTTTGGATTGGATTTTAAGGATTATGCTATGTACTAAGTATTTGTGTGGTTCGACGACAAAAATTAGACGGTTTTTTCTTACAAATGAGTGTTAAAGGGAGTGGTCTAACAAGGACATTTTTGTAAGAAAACTAATTTTCAAATGGAGCAACAAAGTGAGTCCAGCGGAGTCCACTTCTGGAACCTATTGGGATTTGTAGATTAATTAATTGTTGTTAAAATGTATATGGTCAGAGTCGCCACTTATTGCCACTTTTTCTGTAATTTAATTTTTTAGACCATAACCTCAAATTTCACAAACTCCTATCGTTCGCACTGGTGGCTAAGGAAGTAGGGACTTTCGTGACTTTAAATTATTATCACTATGGACGGCAGTCCATGTAGTGACGAAGCGCACCAGGAGAGTGTGCGAAGGCGACTTCTATTATATAGCCGCAAAATTGAAAATCTGCTGTGATAGTCCGATCGTAATGAGTAATACACCAATCGAAAGGTATTGCAAAAACTTAAAGGATTGCATACCAAGACCTCAAGAAAATCAATTGGTTTGGGAGAGAGAGCGGTGAAAGTGTAAAAGTGAAAATTTAGAAATTTGGAGCTGTTGGGGCCGGTGGGGATAAATGCCCCCTCGCAATGTTTTAGTAGTTTTTCTATTGAAAATACCCGTCGAATGAGGGGTCATATGATAAAATCCGATGCTCCGTTCAAAAGTTATAGCCAAAATAAGATTTTCTTCTTCTTCCCAAAATGAAATAATTTGTCCCTTTTTTTGTGGGTATGCATCAAATCGTGGTTTTAGGATCCTGAACTAAATTTTACTGTGCTTAGCAGCAGGATATGAACAACGTTTGTTCTACAACTCTTGGAAAAACCCGCTAGTTTGGCGGGAAATCATTGAAAAAAGCTAGATTTTGACGGCTTATAGTTTCTAACCGACTACAGACTCGTGCTATACCTCGTTAAAAAGGTAATTTAAAATGCTAATCGCGTTTCCTTGGGTAAAATTGGCTTAATGCAATAGTTTAAAATTTATGGCTAAAAGTTGTTTTTTTTTAAATCACTTTTTAGGTATTTTCTCAAAAACGGCTCTAACGATTTCTTTTTAACTTTGAAACTATATAGCCCTTGAGATTCCTCAACTTTATATATAACACTCTTTCTCATAAAACTGCACGTTTGGGTGTAATTGAGCGATGAAAAGTGGAACCCGTTTCAGATTAGTATAAAAAAAATTTTATGCTTACTTGAATGGCCAAAAACCAATTTGGCGAGAACAAATTCTTATTAGACATTTTCAAGGTATATAAGTCTAACTTTCATATTTAATCACTATGGACGGCAGTCCATGTAGTGACGAAGCGCACCAGGAGAGTGTGCGAAGGCGACTACTATATATACACGAAGAAATGAAAATCTGCTGTGATAGTCAGATCGTAATGAGTAATACACCAATCGAAAGGTATTGCAAAAACTTAAAGGATTGCATACCAAGACTTTAAGAAAACCAATTGGATTGGGAGAGAGAGCGGTGAAAGTGAAAAAGTGCAAATTTTGAAATTGTCAGCTGTTGGGGCCGGTGGGGATAAATGCTCCTATTGAAAATACCCGTCGAATGAGGGGTCATATGATAAATTCCGACGCTCCGTTCAAAAGTTATAGCCAAAATAAGATTTTCTTCTTATTCCCAAAATGAAAATTTAATTCTGTTTGTCAGTTTGTCCACTTGTCCAAAATATGTTTTTTAAGTTCTGAAAATTTGATATGACGTTCATCACATCGATATAAAAAACTTTTGTTCTACCACTTTTGGGAAAACAGCTATAAATAGCTAAAATTCGGAAAGCCGTAACTTCTATACTACTAAAGCTACAGACTTGTGTCTCGTTTGAAAGGTATTTTTAAATGCTATAAATGCCTTCTATATACAATTTGTGTAAATGTAATAGTTAAAAAGATATGAACAAAAGAAAATTTGTTTAAGCTTTTTTTTTAGCTTTTTTTTAATTTTTTCAAAAACGGCTCTAACGATTTTCCTTACAACTTTAAACTGTATAGCCCTTGAGATTCTTAAATTTTGGAATATATCATGTTTATGTAAAAAGTCGCCTTTAAAAGTTATTCAGAAACGAAAATAGCCACTTTTGCCAGCTCAGAACAACTAACGCTTCCTGAGTGTTTAATTTTGTGTGTGGGTATCCAAACTGTATTTTAGGCTCATAAAATCATTTCAATTGTTTTAAGGAGTTCCAAATAGGAAACTTTTGTTTTACGACTTTTGGAAAAACCCCCTGCTTTAGCGGAAAAAAAATAGAAATAGCTAAATTTCGATAGTTTGTAAGTTCTACACTACTGAAGCTACAGACGTGTGCTATACCTCGTTTAAAAGGTATTTTGAAATACTTAAACGCCTTTTTAACTTAATTTGCTTAAATACAATGGTTTACAAATTATGATAGACCAATTTAAATTTAAATGTATATACTAGCCCCTATGAGAGCAAATATAAACAAACAAAAACTTCTGATATCAAATAAAAACACCTCTTAACGAGGTAAAAAACTAGTGACGATCGCACCTTCAACATACAAAAGTTCTGATATCAACATTTGTGACGAAAAATTATTACACTCGTCATTAAATACACTTTCTAAGATTTTCTCATTCGGCACGCTGCAATAGAAAATGCCTATGAAGGTAAAAAGGCTAAAATAGTATGCTAGGGCTAGCTACAACTTCGGTTCTAATGCTTCGATCGTTCTGAATTTTTGTGAGAGTATTCTCAACAGTATATACTTCAAGAATATGCAATAAAAAAATCGATTTTTTCATCTATCACAACTGTATATAACCCCTTAATATATGTAAATAATTAAAAATTCGAGAATTAGTTACTTGTCTAGGTAAAATATACTCAATTATTGGGTGCGAATTCTTGCGGCCCAAAAGGTCAATAACATATAACACTTATAATTTTAAAATAAAGATTAACCGATCCTCGATGTTCAGAAGACGCAAAATATTGGGAAATGTTAAGAAGGGAGGGACGTTCAATATCTTGCGCCCTCATAAAAATGTCTGTCCTGCCGATTTTCGAATCTTAGGAATGGCCTGTGGATTGGGGAGTCCAATCTTTAAGGACCTTTTTTCCATGTCAGATATTTCAAACAAACCAATGTAGATAACATTAGACAATAACACATAATTGGTAAATTTTGTTGTAAATGTATTTAATAAATCATTGTCAGTCTTTTTTTGTAATATTGTTATTAAAGGATATTAATTTAGCAAATTATAATCAGTCTTTTTTTTAATGTTGTTATGTAAAAACATAATTTCCTTGACCATTCGATCGGTTTTTAATCAATGCCGACCTTTTTTCAGTTATTAAATTGCTGGCTTGGGAAAATGAACGCTTGGAAGATTCGCTGCTCGCCGGAGTTCCCAAAATTTGGCAGCTTGCTTTAAATAAAAGCGGAAATCTCTCTTTATTTGCTGCCCAGCATTTTAGAACGTTGAAATCATCCGTCAGCTTTACAACGGTAAAGCTCGCCTCACTCTCGACAATGTTATGATTTAAATCGTCCCTTAATTGGCCAAGCCAATCACTGAATAGCGCGTTGCTACTTAATGATCCGACAGCAATTTGAGGGGGGTTGGTGTCCGTTTCCTTACTGGCATATGGGCCGTTCTTTTACAAACCGAACAGATTTGGCCAAAAAAAAAATTTCACATTTTTGATTTGCCTGAAACTTTTTCTACACGTACTATTCGGAAAATAAGTAAACACGTGTATCAGGATTTAACCGAAAAAAAATTATTTTCCTAGTTATAATTTTTTTAAGTGTGCCAAAAATTGTCAAATTTGAAAAAGTACCCTCTCATTGAAAATCTGTATCTCCGGTTATATGAATCCAATTGACTTCATGTCTTTTGCATTAATTCCTCTAAAACCTCTCCTTTCAAAATAAAATTTCTTAAAAAATTTTTTTTTTTAATTTCTTAAAAATAAAAACTAATTAAGATTTAAAAAAATTTTTTTATTGCCCCCACAAAAAAAAATTTTTTTTTTTATATTAAGACTTGCGCCATATTGTTAGTTACAATCGGTTTTTGTAAAAAGTTGGAGCCACTTTTAGTTTTTAAAATATCGAATTTGTTTTAGCAAGGCCTCGGCTTTTTTCTATGAAAAAACGTCACAGCAAGTAGATCTACTCTCTCACTCTTATCGGATCCTAATGGAATTTATGTTTTCTCATTGTTTACTAGTCCTTTAACAATTGTTAATGATTAAAAGTTAAGTTTTAAGCAGGGAACGTAACTGTTATAAGTTTTATTTTAAAAATCACACTTTAACAGTTATTTTCTGATTTGTAAAGTAAAACTCAAAGAATAACTGTTATTTTTTGAGTTTTATAATAAAAGTTGACAAATAACAGTTATTCGTCGTGATCAAAATAAAACTCAAACTTGATTAATGGCGATTTTGTGGGTAAACAAAATTTAAAAAAAATATAGGTATAAAATATGCGCGGTTGCCTTTTTTAACAAATTTTTAGTAAGTTATAAAAAGCACGGGTATTATGTTTTTTTTAATTATTTCATTTTTTCAAAAATGTCAAAGGAATAACTGTTATTCATAAAAATCAAAAAATAACAGTTATTTTTTGAGTTTTATTATAAAAATCAAAAAATAAAAATCATTACGGATTTGTAAACTACAATGGCTAATACAAATTGTGGTGTATTTAAAAAATTTTTAGGACCCTTCTAAGTGCGTGATTTTTTTGTATGAAAAATTTACAATAACAGTTATTTTCGTTCCCTGGTTTTAAGTTTTTTGACAATTTCTGAATGACAAAAAGTAAAAAGTCATTTTTTAATCAATTAAAAACTTACAACTATTTATTTAACCGTCTATTTAATAAACAATAATTTTACATTTATTTTATTTATTATTTTTTTATATTATGTAATTTATTAAACATTTTTAAATATTTTTTTTTAAGTTTTTAAAAAAATGTATTTAATAAAAATAAAAAATTATAAAATTTTATTAATTTTTTTTTTTAATTTAAAAATAAATATTTAAAATTGTTTAATAAATTACATAACATAAAAAAATATTAAATAAAATAAGTTTAAAATTATTGTTTATTAAATAGACGGTTAAATAAATAGTTGTAAGTTTTTAATTGATTAAAAAATGACTTTTTACTTTTTGTCATTCAGAAATTGTCAAAAAACTTAAAACTTAACTTTTAATCATTAACAATTGTTAAAGGACTAGTAAACAATGAGAAAACATAAATTCCATTAGGATCCGATAAGAGTGAGAGAGTAGATCTACTTGCTGTGACGTTTTTTCATAGAAAAAAGCCGAGGCCTTGCTAAAACAAATTCGATATTTTAAAAACTAAAAGTGGCTCCAACTTTTTACAAAAACCGATTGTAACTAACAATATGGCGCAAGTATTAAAATAAAAAAAAAATTTTTTTTTTTGTGGGGGCAATAGTTAAAAATTTTTTTTAAATGTTAATTTGTTTTTATTTTTAAGAAATTAAAAAAAAAATTTTTTTTAGAAATTTTATATTGAAAGGAGAGGTTTTAGAGGAATTAATGCAAAAGACATGAAGTCAATTGGATTCATATAACCGGAGATACAGATTTTCAATGAGAGGGTACTTTTTCAAATTTGACAATTTTTGGCACACTTAAAAAAATTCTAACTAGGAAAATAATTTTTTTTCGGTTAAATCCTGATACACGTGTTTACTTATTTTCCGAATAGTACGTGTAAAAAAAGTTTCAGGCAAATCAAAAATGTGAGCCAATAAAAGGTGTTCGGTTTGTAAAAGAACCGCCCATATTTGTTGATGTACAGTTTACAGTCTTCCTTAATACTTTGCCTTTCGTCAGAATCAAGTAATATTAGTTTGTTGGCAGGAGGAAACAACACTACACTACGCTAAAACTACACTTTTTTTTTATTTTGGAGATGTGGTATAACCAAATGTAAAGTGGGGTATGAATCTCCTTCCAACTCCTTAGACGACCGCTCAAATTCGGCCAGCAATTTTGTCACTTCCTTTAAATTCCTTAAGTTTAAATCATTTAAACGTGACTCCTGCTTCTTCGTAATCAAAATTGTATTGACTTCACTCCATTCAAGCTCTATAGATTGCACCGTATAGAAAATGGTATTCCAACGAGTTGGACAAAATCCTTTTAGCGAATTTTCCATCTTGGAGTTTTCTCCCGATGTCTTGAAAAATTTGACCAGCTACATTCTTAAATTCTTAAATGTTTTTTCTATCACGTTGTTCAAAAGATGATTGACACAATGGATATGGGAGTGGTTTTTATATGCAGCTATCATGTTCGCGCCACGATCGGTTACGATTATGGGATCGTCGACTTCCAAATTACATCCAAACTCTTTCAAACAGTTTTGAACACGTTTTTTTAAGTTAGCACCTAAAATAAATAATTGGTTTTTTGTAAACTTAAATAATGTTAGTTTCATACCGTTTTATTGGTTAGCATCTATTGACTCTATTCCAAGAACCCTGCTTATAAAGCTAGCATCACGAATATAATGCATTGTGGCCGAAACGTACGATGCCTGCGTAAAATTTTCTGTCCAAGCTGTCCAGGATTTCGATTTTGACCCTAGAAAATTCTGCTTTATACAGGTCGGACACATTCCTCGATATTGTGGTTGGGTGAGGAAGAACTTGTTTCGCTTTCAACCCATTTCCATAATTTGCTCCTAAATGGATTAGGAAATCTGCCAATTTTTCCAAGCCTTCATCAGCTATTATTTGGAATGGTCTACAATTTCTTATTGTCTCCGTTGCTCAATTTGTCTCAATTTCTCCGTTGCTATTTTGGTTGCTGATTCAGGTGAACAGTATTAGCGTCTCGTTCTTTTTCCGATGCAGTGTAGCATTTATGACGCTTTATGTTAAACAAACCGTGAGAGGCGGATTGAACTTTGTAGCACTTTTTGCTAAGCAAATAGTCATTTCATAACAACAAAATACACACAATTAGCAAAGACACAAACCCAAAGCAAAAACAAAATACACGTAACTATTTTAATAGAGAGCAGAGAGAGAGTCATTTGACGCAAAAAAAGAGGCGGCCACTGTTTTTTCTGGTTTGGAAACACCTGATCAAAATTTTACTATTTGGATACCGTCAAATGCAAAAGGAGTTTTTGTTTTGATTTTAAAAACAAAAGAGTACGCTATAGTCGGGTGCCCCGACTATCAGATACCCGTTACTCAGCTAAAGAAGTGCGAAGGAGATGGAGATAAAAACTTTGATCCGCCGTAACTTTTTAACGAATGGTCCGATTTAAATATTTCTACATTTCGATAGGTATTCATAAACACAATAAAACTGAATTTTTACTTTTCCGAAATAATGCAATTTTTAAAATCGTATATAAGCGATTGTGGGCGTTAGAGGCGCGTGGCACCCTTTTTAAACAAACTTGCGCTGCGTAGGAACTCCTAGAATCTGCATGCAAAATGTATATCTTCTAGCTTTTATAGTTTCCGAGATCTCAGCGTTCATACGGACAGACAGACAAACGGACAGACTGACATGGCTATATCGACTCGGCTAGTGACCCTGACCAAGAAAATATATACTTTATAGGGTCGGAAATGCTTCTTTTTAGCTGTTACATACTTTTGCACGAATACAATATACCCTTTTACTCTACGAGTAATGGGTATAAAAATTTTGATTGGTTTTCACATTTGAATGTAAGGAACGCAATGACACACACACATCGAAAATTGGCATGTACATAAGTATGTGATGATTAAACTAAGATAAAACACCTAATGGATGCAATTCTAAATCAAAATGTGTATTATAATTATTATTATTATTTATTGTTTTGGCTTCCTAACGCTACAAGTTGCATAACTTATAAATTACTGCGCTAGTCACAACGGATAATCAATTTTATATTCGAACAATATTGGTTCTTAAGTCTAATGACATACATTTTACATTAATTATTGAAAGTACAGAATGACAAATATAGTTAAGTCGAATTTAAAAAAAAGACAAAGGCAGAAGTTTTGGGGAAAAGTCGCAATGTTAAGATAGGATAACACAGCTTATAGGAAACTAGAGCTGCTATTTTTAGGTGTGAAAGAAGTTTTGTCTTAAATAGAGGTGCGCTCCTAGTTTCTTTTATGTAATTGGGAAGTTCTAATCGCATTAACAAAAAATTGTCTATTTTAGAGCAGAAACCTGTGTCGGATGCATATAATATTCTTTGTTCTTGTAGATCTGGAGAATTGTAGTTTTTCAAATAGGTATGATGGCTCTCTGGTGTATATAACTTTGTGTAAAAAGATTATAGTTCGGCTTTTAATATAATCTGCCAAGCTAAGGTTAAATATTTTGTAAGAAAATTGAGTTACATGGTTGGATCTATGCAAATTAAATATAAAACGCGCAATACTATTGTATGCTACTTTCAGTTTATGTTGGCTTGCGAAATCACAATTTGCATAGATCTCTAGACCATAGAAGAGTGTGGGTATTAGACAAGACTTCGCAATAAGTAGACGCACAGTAACTATTAGTAAATATTCAGGAGTTTTAGTTTCTGGGCTCTACTCTAAAACTGTAAAGAAATTAGAAAACCTATTGAGATATGCGTATACACACGTTCATACGAACATATGCATTTATGTACTTTAAAAACATAAAATGAAATGAGTATATGCGTGCACAAATAACATACCAATTTAAGAAAAGGTCGTATTCGCACAACGTTGATAATCTAGAAATTGTACCAGCCAAAACGTACCGACATAACTTTTAAAAAAATTGGTTTTAAATTGTGTTAAAGGCGAGGGGCGTACAAAGAAAATTGTTGTAGAATTTCTTCTTCTTTTTAGTTTCGGAAATATTTAACTGCAGCTGTTGATCCCCAGCCGACATTGGGGCACTTCTTTTTTTTTGTTTACCAACCGATCGTGCGAGCGGATCCGTTTTTCGCTTAAACCATTTTGGCCTTACATAGGTATTTGTGTGTTATTTTTAAAATATTACTTTGTAAGTACTTATTTTTTTTTTACTTTTTAGTAAGAATTTTTCTCTGCATTCGCTAAGCTAACCAAAATGATATATTTAGGCTACCAGAACGGTGGAGTTACAGTGGGAATAAGGTGAGGTTAGTACGGGGTTAAGTTGCGATTAAGGAGGTATTAGGTAGATAAGGGTAAAATTAATGTAAAGAAAGGGTGAAAGTTAGAAAGGTAAGGTTCGTTTGGGTAAAGGTGACAAACAAGATTAAAAAAGAAAAAGTGAAGTTTAAGTAATTAAGGATAGTAAGGAAACATTTTTTTGTCAGGTGAGACTAAAGTTAAGTTAGCTAAGAGGAAAAACTGGTGTTACGGTGGGTTAAGACGAGGAAATAGTGAAAACAGCATTAAGGTGCTAAAAAAGTATGCAAAGGATAAGAAAAATTTTGTATGAAAAGGAAGAAAAAGCGGCTAAAATTGTCATTATACCCGTTACTCATAGAGTAAAAGGGTATATTGAATTCGTGCAAAAGTATGTAACAGCTAGAAGGAAGCGTTTCCGACCCCATAAAGTATATATATTGTTGATCAGGGTCACTAGCCGAGTCGATCTAGCCATGTCCTTCTGTCCGTCTGTCTGTCCGTCTGTCTGTCTGTCTGTCTGTCTGTCTGTCTGTCTGACTGCCTGTCCGTATGAACGGTGAGATCTCGGAAACTACGAAAGCTAGAAGGTTAAGATTTTCCACACATATTCTTGGGCTTCCTACGCAGCGCAAGTTTATTTCCACACCTTTAAAGATTTCCGAGAAGTATAAATGCAATTTTGTTGTGTATATTTATACCTATCGAAATGTAGAAGACATTTTTTAAACCGGACCATTCATTAAAAAGTTATACGCAATCAAAAAAATGTTATATATCCATCTCCCTCGCACTCCCTTTACCCGAGTGACGGGTATTTAATAGTCGGGACACGAACTCGACTATAGGGTTCTCTCTTGTTTTTAGCTATTTTCAAAAAATCATAAAAAATACAAGGAAAAATATTTTGAAACATTTTTTTTTGCAGTTATTATTATTGGGGAACAACGTTGCATCAAAACATTTTTGTTTTAAGCCCCAAGAAAAAAGTTGAAAATTTAACCTTCACAAAAAATTTTCTAATTTGCTCACTTTTCAAAGGGTGCTTAATGGGTTAAGAACATTGTTGTGTCATTTAAACGGAATGGAAGTGCTCTTTCTATAGGTGCCAAAATGTTTCTATTATAAGTTCAAAATATGATAAGATTTAAAATTTGTCAAAATAATTATGCCGACTAGTGTACTTTGTTTTTAACTTTAGTATTTTGTGGACAAGCCTTTATTTTTTTACCGTCTTCCAAGCGCCTTGGCATCGACTCGACCAATTTTTTGAACCTTTCGGGGGTATTTTGGACCATTCCTCGAGTAAAACATCCTTTTAATGAGTCTTTAAAGAAATTTTCTCAATTTCGAACGGAAAACTGTACGGAAATTCACGGGATTGGTCGGAGAAGTCAAGTCTACTGCCCAGAATATTATTAAGAGGTTCTGGAATAAATTTTGATTTGATAATAAAGGCGGGAAAGGCCAAAACAAAATGTAGTGCACGGCATTATTCCAAAGTACCTTAAGATTTTAAAGGTTAAAAAATATTTTAAAAATTTTTTGATTTTGATCGTTTAAAACAGCAATGATTTTACATTTTGTTTATATTTTTTTTATTTTATATATTTTAAAAATTAAGACCATCGTCAGGAGTTATTATCCTGCACATTTCTGATAAAACAATGATGCAGGACTTTTCGTTGGATATTCCTTTAGGGGAATTGCCAAAAATAGCATCACATTTTGCCGATTTTACCGCTCAAAACGGGAGAAAACTGCGCCAAAAATGCCATCACCATACAAATCACCTGCAAAAGTTTTTTTGGAAGAAACTCCTTAAAAAGTATAATTAAAAATGTCTTTAGACGGTCAATTCCGGTCGTTTAAATGGAGGGCAGGCACCACGAGGACCACACCAAAAATTAGTACAGAACCTTTGGCCATTTTCAATATATAGCTGGGTAAGAATTTCTCAACTGCGCATATGAAATTTTAGATTTTCTTCAAACTCGGGTACCTCGTAGAGTTTAGCTTGGATATCATCTGTGATTTTTTTTTTAAATTTTTTGGTGTCCATTTAGGGGCGATATGAATTTTTAACGTTAAGAACTTAAAAAATGTTCTCAAACTTCAAATTAGTATATCTCGAGAACGGCTTAGAAGAACAACGTGCAACTTTACATGTTTTTAAATGTGTACTGGGGGAGTTAGAAAATAATTTTCTTAAATTAAAAAAAAAAATAAAAATTATAGGGAACAAAAATGTTTCTTCGGGTAAATTAAGTTGGTTATGAGATGGACAATCTTGGATAATTAAGTTTCTTTTATAGAACGAAGAAGACATTCAAAACCGCGATACAAAATTGCAAATAATTAAAATTCATACTTATTGGACAACAAAAAATTTAAGAAAATTATTTTCTAACTCCCCCAGTACACATTTAAAAACATGTAAAGTTGCACGTTGTTCTTCTAAGCCGTTCTCGAGATATACTAATTTGAAGTTTGAGAACATTTTTTAAGTTCTTAACTTCAAAAATTCATAGCGCCCCTAAATGAACACCCCCTAAATGATATCCAAGTCAAACTCAACGAGGTACCCGAGTTTGAAGAAAATCTAAAATTTCATATGCGCAGTTGAGAAATTCTTTTAAAAACACAGGGCGGCAACACTACTACTATTTTGACCGCAGCAGTATGTTTTTAAGTTTTTTGACTATGTTTTCTAGAATTTATTTCTGCCTTAAAAAAAATCCTAAAATTATTCTAAGTATGGGGCTTGAAAGGTAAAGAGTGTATCTTTTAAAAAACTTTAACATCGAATCAAGCCATGAATTCTTTTGCCTCTGAGAGCTCCGGAAAGGTGGCCAATCTCTGCATTTTTCGAACTTTGAGGTCCTTTTGCTAAGGCTTCTTGCGTCGGGGAACTTTTTGGAAAACGCAGTTTAACTTAGGAATTCGTAACGAAGCCAAAAAAAAGCATCCATCGAGGTAAATTTAAAAAGCACTAAAAATGATGCACAGTGTAACACTAGTTTACAAAATAAAATCGACCTCACCCTAATCGAAGGCAACCTTAATTTTCCGGTAAAGTACATCTCCCTGATTAAGAAATGGGCACTTATAATTTTTTGTATGGTGTCAATTTTTTTTTAAGTGTAAAAAACGTTTTTGGCCCTTTTTTATTTTTTATCTTGAGTTCTGGTAAACCGACTGAGGTCATCGATGACTCATTTTACAGGTAATATACTGTTCTTTAACTTTCTTATACACAGCATTGAGTTTCAGTCATTAGTTTAGAAGCCACACCTCGTCAAAGTCTAAAAAAGCAGGTAAAATTCAAGTTTGGAAGGCATAAATCGGGTCATAAAAAATACATGCCTAAAAAACGAAATTAGTTTTATAGTTTATTCTTAAAGATTGATCTTTAACGCAGAAATTGAGCCATTGATCACGACAATCCGTCGGTAAATAGATTTTTGACAGATTTTTAATCGTATGTACCTAGGCTCAGCATTTTGGAGCAGAGGCCTTTAAACGAGATTTTAAATTTTTAGTGTTGGGCAACGTCAGAATTTTGTGCAAGTAGTTATGCATAACGTCAGTTTCTGTGCTATTAGTGCTGTGCAAGCTGAAAAGTATGCGATTTCATTATTTCTTTGTTTTGCGGTTACGGTTTCTTTATTTACAGAAAATAAATTATTTGTTTCAGGATAGATTAACTTTTATGGATGATATAGTAGGGAAAGAACAAGTTTTTTTTTAATTTAACGCAGTATAAAACTAAACCTTAAAAATAGTTTTGGCTTCTTATTTGCTTCTTGTAGGAGCTTTTGTCCGTTTCCCGAATAAGAAACCAAATATAATCGCCCATCATAGCGGCATCCCGAAAGCCATTGTATCGGCGCTCTATGTCCTTCATTTGCTGATGAAATCGCTCCCCATGCTCATCACTAACAGCTCCTAAATTCTCCGGAAAAAAGTCCAAGTGGGAGTCAAGAAAATTAATCTTTAGAGACATATGCACTCCTGCCAAAATAAACATAGACATAATAAACGTTACAATTATACAATTACAATTATAATTGTTTGCAAAATGCAAATTGACAGCCAAATATTTGCAATTTTTTAGTTTTTCTTGTTTTTTAGGGTGTTTTAGTGTGAAAAATGAAAATGTTTTGATGCAATCGGAAAGATAATAGTTTAATAAACAACATTCCAAAAGAAAAAAATTAAAAAATCTAGTATTTGCTTGTACATTTCCCATCTAAAAACGAATTTCTATGCAATTTTCCCTTTTGCAAACAACTACTTGACAAACTGTATATATATATGTACATTGTACATATATCTCTTCTTTCCTCTCTTCGCTTTGAGCGCACTCAGAGTACAAAGAGAACATTCGTCAGCAGTGATAGAGAAGAAGATTTTGGTGACGGACATGAATTGGTTTTACTCCCCAGTGGAGACAATGCATTCGAGAAGGTATATTTGTAATCGATCGTTTCTTCAGCTTCTGGAACGTAGGATTGTAATGGGGCATTGTTTTCGTTTCTCGCTCTCCCTTTCCATCGAGACTTTGGGAATCGTTCGGGTCGCACTTTTTTTTTCTGTTGCACGATTCTATGATTTCTTACTGACGCACACATGCGAGTGCCTATGCTTTTTTTCTCAACTTTGGGTTTCCACGAAATGTTGTTTGTGTAAATTTTGGTCTATTATTTTTTGATGCGCATTCTTCTTGCCACGCGTCACTTGAGTTTTGGAACTTGGCAGAATCGGAGTAACTAAGTACAACTAAACATTCTCAATAAATTGACAACCAATTTCCCACTTATTCTTAAATATAAATGCTGTAAAAGGAGGTGGACTAAGTAGTCGATTCTACATTACATTGATGATGTCTAAAAATGAGATGTCTAAATAAAAGTTTTAATGAGATGCTTTCGTAAATGTGACTATAGTAAACTCAACGTAATGATTTCGCAATATAATTGGACAGATCCTTATAACTGTATGGACATCGAAAGTGCCACTGAACTGTTCTATAGCGTTCTAAACACTTTTTTTAATGAATGCGATCCTGATAGGTTTCCTCCAAAGCCAAACAGGCCCCCTTGGTTTACAAATGCGCTTCAACGACTTAAAAATCTTAAATCAAACACTTATAAAAAGTATAAAAAATCGGGTAGGCCATCCGATTTTTCGAAATATGTGGTGGCTCGATCTGATTTTAACGTTCCTAACAGTCATTGCTATTCCATGTATTTAAATCGTTGTAAATTTAAATTTTCAAATAATCCGAAGCAATTTTATAACTTTGTCAACGCCAAGCGTAAGTCATCAGCTTTGCCTTCATCGGTTCGTTTTAACTCAATGGAGGCATCGACTGAATCTGAAATTGCTGATTTATTTGCCGAATTTTTCGAAACTACTTATAGCTCCTCTTCATGGTCTACATCAAACTACCCTAATTCCTTAGATAGGGCAAATTGTATTTTTATACCCTTGCAGAGAGTATTATAATTTCAGTCAGATGTTTGTAACGCAGTGAAGGAGACGTTTCCGACCACATAAAGTATATATATTCTATATAGCCATGTCCATCTGTCCGTCTGTCAGTCCGTCCGTTTCTATGCGAACTAGTCCCTCAGTTTTAAAGCTATCGCAATGAAACTTTCCCAAAAGTCTTCTTTCTATTGCAGCCTGCAGTGCACTCGCAATGCTTGCCTATGCACACCCCGAGTCCTCTTTGTGTCGCTGTCCTTAATAGATAAGAGCGAGCCAAGCCAACAACCCTCGTCACTATAAGGACCGAGTTCCTTATACCAACTTATATTGGTCTACAAGCCACGCTTGGGATCAAACAACTAGAATAATTTTAATAATAAGGAAGGCAGGTGTAAGGGGTGCCGTTAAGCAAATTGTTTAAGCATTGTTTAAACATCCATTTGTTTAAACAATATGAGGCACGTGTAAGGAAGAGCAAGAGAATCAATTGATTTTTTTTGAATACTTTTAATGCGATTTGAATTTTAAAGCACAAAAATCTGTTAGAAAATAGTTCAAGTCTGTTGTGGAAATGTAAAGGAAATATTCTTTTACAAAAGGATATCAGTACTATGATGAATTTAAATCTAAGCGAATCTCACATATCTAAGGATTGTGTTTGTAAAAAACTAATTTTGTGGCTTATATATATTTCGTCCATGTTTGTGTGCAGCGGAGCGAATGAATGTTTTTTACAAATCAACAATCTGTTAATATCTCAAGATTGTAATCAAAGAATTTGTTCCTAATAAACCGAGAACAAATAACAGGCCTTCCACGGCGCCAAAAAACTAAAAAGTTTATTTTTGGCTTACCAAAATGTTAGATGACTTAACACGAAGCTACCCAAGCTTTATGCTGACTCCTCGGCATTTACAGACGATATTTTGGCTTTTACAGAAACTTGGCAGAAACTAGAGATAATCGACTCTGAAGTTCTGTCAAACAATTTTAATAGCTACAGAACCGATCGCCTTTTTCGTAGGGGAGGGGGTGCTCTGATCGCCGTTACCTCTACTCTAAATTCTGAGACAATTCACTCTCATGTCCCTAGTCACATAGAATTTGTTAGCGTAAAAGTTTCCCTACAATCCTTGTCTATTTTTGTTACATGTTCTTATATTCCACCTGGCTCTGACTTAATAATTTATGAGCAACATCATGAGCAATAGACAATTAGATCTTGTATTTATTTCAGAGCCGTCTGAAGTCACAGTATCTAGAATTGACGCTCTTGTGGTACCAGAAATTTTAATGTTCTTTTTATCTGATTTTAAAGTTCTTAACAGTCATTGCTATTCCATGTATTTAAATCGTTGTAAATTTAAATTTTTAAATGATCCGAAGCAATTTTATAACTTTGTCAACGCCAAGCGTAAGTCATCAGCTTTGCCTTCATCGGTTCGTTTTAACTCAATGGAGGCATCGACTGAATCTGAAATTGCTGATTTATTTGCCGAATTTTTCGAAACTACTTATAGCTCCTCTTCATGGTCTACATCAAACTACCCTAATTCCTTAGATAGGGCAAATTGTATTTTTATACCCTTGCAGAGAGTATTATAATTTCAGTCAGATGTTTGTAACGCAGTGAAGGAGACGTTTCCGACCACATAAAGTATATATATTCTATATAGCCATGTCCATATGTCCGTCAGTCCGTCTGTCAGTCTGTCCGTCTGTCCGTTTCTATGCGAACTAGTCCCTCAGTTTTAAAGCTATCGCAATGAAACTTTCCCAAAAGTCTTCTTTCTATTGCAGGCAGGGTTCAAAATGCTATTCTATATTTGTAGTTTTTACTATTTGCTATTGCTACGAGAGTTATTTCTATGAAGCCTGGAGCAAAGCATTTTTGAAATGCTACAGTCAGAATACTATATGGAGCCGCAGCAATAATAAAAACTATAGTTTTTTTTTGAGCAGAGCATTCTATATTACTACAGCTACTGCTCTCAGCAGTGCTATAGTAACTATAGTAAATATCTTATAGCATTTTTACTTGGACAATTTTAATAGAATAAAATGCTAGGCATTCGATTGATTTTGTGGAACAATAGAAACATATTTTAATATTTAAAACGGATTGTTTATTATAAAAAAATGGATTTTGGAGTCTTAGAAAAAAGGTTAAAATTTAAGAAACCTCTATGTAGCCACTTCGCATTCGAGGCAAACAGGAATCTGACCACTTGTCGGTCACCAGCTCGAATTCGAAGGAGTTCTTGAGGTAAATGTCATGCAAATCGCTGCCGATGCAGCCATCACGCTTTTCAATGAAATTGGCAATCAGACTACGATCCACTTTCAAACCAGTAGAGTTGGAGTAAGAAAAAAACTTCAGAATTTGGAAAAATTGGGAATCCTAATTAAATTATGCCTCTGCATCTGAGTCTCCTGTGTCGGAATCATTGTCTTCAAATAACGGAAGATTTTGAATAGCTTCATCTAAATGATTTGAATTAAGTTTGACCAGAAGTATGTTTTCCAATGTATTTTGACCAGGGACCGAAAATAAGCATTATTTTTTATTTTTTGAATCTAAAAATCAGTAACTTATAATAGTCGGAAAACCAAATGAAATACACCATTTGGTTACTATTTAGATAACCTTTTCAAATCCGCAATGATCATGGTTTCTTGATTTTTAATTGATATTGCTCAGAAATAATCATTATTTTTGAGTATTAAAAATATATATCAGGAATAACACTAGTTTACAGCCAAAATGCTCCCCAGCAATTGATGGCAAATTCTGTCAGTGTTGGACCCCTAGATCACGAAAATACCATTAATTTTTTTTTCGATGGCACAGTTTTTTTTTAAAGATTTTTTAAAGTTCAAAATGTTAAATTTCGGACTTTTTTCGAATTTCTTCTTATATTTCGGCAGATATCCACCCGATCGAGCCAGTTTTAGTTTTATTTTAAAGTCAATAGATCAGAGCTTTACTTTGCCATACAGATCAATATGATTGGATTAGTAATGGCAGCGCAGAAGCTTGACAAAGATGAAAAATGTGTTTTTGGTCGACTGTAAGTCGGCTGTATATATCGTAAAAACTCGAAATAAATCCGTTGAAAAATCATAATGAGTACAAACTTAAATTTTACATCCTACCGAATAAAACAAGCTGGATATGGCCCAAATCCATGGAAAACTGGATTTATGGTGGATTTTTAAAGTTCGGATTTTTCCACTTTTTTCGGTTGACAGAGTCCAAATTTAAGATTTATCATAGGCGGCGATCATAGATTTTTGACCCGGCTGCCATCACCACTAATTTTTGTGTACATGTCGCCGCCTACGATAAAACTTAAATTTGGACTCTGTCAACCGAAAAAAGTGGAAAAATCATAACTTTAAAAATCCACCATAAATCCAGTTTTCCATGGATTTGGGCCATATCCGGCTTGTTTTATTTGGTAGGATGTAAACTTTAAGTTTGTACTCATTATGATTTTTCAACGGATTTATTTCGAGTTTTCACGATATATACAGCCGACTTACAGTCGACCAAAAAACACATTTTTCATCTTTGTCAAGCTTCTGCGCTGCCATTACTAATCCAATCATATTGATCTGTATGGCAAAGTTAAGCTCTGATCTATTGACTTTAAAATAAAATTAAAACTGGCTCGATCGGGTGGATATCTGCCGAAATATAAGAAGAAATTCGAAAAAAGTCCGAAATTTAACATTTTGAACTTTAAAAAATCTTTAAAAAAAAATTGTGCCATCGAAAAAAAAGTTTGTGGTATTTTTGTGATCTAGGGGTCCAACACTAACAGAATTTGCCATCAATTCCTGGGAAGCACACCAAGAATATTATTTTGTAAACTAGTGTAATCATTACTTGGAAGTGAAAAAAATATCGCTCCCAAATAATGTTTATTTTGAGAGCGATATTATTTCGCTTAAAAATATCACTCTATGTGCAACTGCAGCCGCTCTAAGCTGCATTTTAAAAAGATTTAAATGTGTGCTTGTATGTGGAAGCACGGAGCATATATACAGATACAAAAAAAATGGATTTTCTGTGTATAAACCATTTAAAATGCGGCTTTAAGTTTACAAGAGGTGTGTGCGTATCACATTATCTATCAACAGTAGACTTTTATGTCATTTATGTGTTACTAAAACGGCTTACCAAGATATAATAAACTATTCCACCCAGAACTAAATCGATATGTAGGCTAGGTGTTAGTGTGTTGGTAAACACGAGTTCGTACCCCACACTTTTTTCTCCTTTTCTGCAAAATTTTATTTTTTTTTGTATTATCATTTGTACTACATATCTAGGCAACTGATATATTTTTAAATTATTGCACCGCGATCCAACTCGGTAAGATTTATTTAAGTCAAAAGAAAGTAAATCAAACAAAGAATATAAACCCAACAGTAACATATTCTGCCGACTAGAAAAGCATTTATTTTATTCATTTAGTTTAACAAATAAAAGCTTTTGTAAGGACTCTGAGCTAAGATTGCACCTCAAGTCCGTTAGAACAAGTTTAAGAGCGGAGAACGACCTCTCGACGCTAACTTGTGTGGCTGGAACCGCGTGCACTACTGTGGCCAGCTTATACAGATAAGGATATGCAAACTTTTGTTGCTCCCAATACTCCATGATGCTAGTGCTCACATCAATTGGCTTGGGGTTATATTGATCGATTTCTCGATTGGCTGCCGTTATATTAAAATCCATGATTTCATCGCCTTCTTCATCACTCGATGCCACTTCAATCGAGTCTAAAAAACTCACTTAGCAGGGAGCTACTATTGCTTCCTGCTGCGTTTGCAGACGAAGAGTTCTCTATAATTGATGAGCGAATCTAAAACAAATAAAAAAGGTAAAAAACATAAGTGTTAAGTTGTGTATTTATAAAGATAAATATATTTACAGCACTTTGTGATTCTGACAATGTGGAAGCCTCCTCAATGCATTGCTTAGGATGAATCTACAAAAAAATTAAAAATATTATTATCAATTTAATATTTTTGGTGGATATATTTTTTTGGCTTACGTTTCGCTCTATATTGAAGATTTTCACAATCAGTTCTTTGAGTTTAGCCCTAGCGTACATTAAACTGGTTTGACTTTGTAGCAAGACTCGCCTTATTCTTGGGTCCAAATAAAGGCTACATACAACAGCATTGCTTGCCAATAGGCTTTCCTCCCGACTTTCTATACATTTTTTGAATGTCTGGCAGGTTTAACTGTTCATGACCCCAATTGTCAGTTTTAGCTCAAGCCACAGTTTGTAGAAGTCCCCCATGTATAGCTGAGCACATTGCAATTTTTGTGTTGCTATATAAGCAGGCTCCAAAGTATTCACCAAGTCTTTAAGCTCAATCCATTCGGGAACACTTAATCTTTGTGGAAGCTCAGAATGTTTCTTACAAAACTCTTCAAATGTCAAAAAATTTTTAAGCATGCTGTACGTGGAGTTCCATTGCGTAGATACGTCCAATTCCGGTTGCGCCAATGACTCTTCCTTTATGAAATATCTGTAAGCCGGTGTTCTAAGAAGTTTTATAATACTTCTTGCCTTATTAATGGATTCACGGCAACCGATTGCCTCAAAAAATTGCTTAATCGAAAGCTGCAGTGTATGTGCAGCACATTTCACTGATTGGATAGATTGTATCCGTAGGTCCTCGAGAAGTTCTTCTTCGTCGATTGGCTCTCCATCCGATCTTTTCGCATCACATTCTAGGTCGCTTAAAAGTTCAACAGATTTTATCATGTTTCGCCCATTGTCTGTTGTGCATGCGTATATTTGATCCTGGTTCATATTAAAAGCATTTAAGATGTTCGATATTTCAAAACAGAGATTTAGACCGGTGGGTTTTTTGTTGAGCTCTATTATACCCAAGGTGCATATAAACAGCTTCCCTTTGCTATAAATTTGAGCGTTAACGCCCAGAACTCCTCTATTGCACCTTGTCGCAGTATCCATTTTTAGACATATTACTTTTTTATTTAGTAAAGATATAATCTATGCTTTCATATGGTCATGTTTTTCACTGACGATATCCATAATGTTCTTTGACGTCACGACATTCATAGACAGACCACGAAAAATTTGAGTGGTAAGGACTTTAAAAGCCTTGGAGTCTAGGACGGATAAAGGCATTTTTTCTTTTGTTACCAACTCAATGCATGCATCTTTTACTTCATTTTGGGTCATGGTGGACGAATACTTAATTTTTTTTTGAGCAACCTCAACGTCCTCCTGCTTTCCCCTCTCAGAATTGTACCACTCCAGGTGCCGAGTTTTTAAGTGCCGCTCCAGGTTAGAGTTATAGTTGCCTGTTAAGTCTTTCTTGCAAATTTTGCATCGAGATATGTTTTTTCCTGCATCGAAAGAGAAACATTTTCGGAACACACAGTTAAGTTTTCGACCCATTTTACTGAAAAACTTATACTTTTGTTGTCAATAATATATCGGTTGCCTAGATATGTAATACATGTTATGTATATTATTCACAGTAAAATACTTATGTATTTATTATGAGTATGTATATTGTTATGTTCCGTGGTTCAAAAATATATTAGTTGCCTAGATATGTAGTACAAATGGTAATACAAAAAAAAAACAAGAAAGGAAGCTAGCTTCGGCCAGCCGAAGCTTATATACCCTTGCAGATCATTCCTATTAATTAACAAATCGCAAAAATGTTCAATTTTCTAATATTTCTCATTAATTTTCCGATCGTTCCTATGGCAGCTATATGATATAGTCGTCCGATTTTGATCAAATTAAAATTTAAATTCGGAAATATTTAAAAAGAGTCATATCCTAGAGTAGACGATAATACAATAAAAACCAAAGAAGCTAGAATTTATTTCCTATTACTTTTCCATTAATTTACCGATCGTTCCTATGGCAGCTATATGATATAGTAGTCCGATTTTTTAAATATTTAATTCGAAATTCAGAAATATTTAAAAAATAACATCCCCAAAAGTAGAAGGTAATATTTCAAAAAACACCGAAGCTAGAATTTTTTTTAACGTTTTCTTTTCCGATCCTTCCTATGGGAACTATAAGATATAGTTGTCCGATCCGGTTGGTTCCGACATATATACTACCTGCAATAGAAAGAAGACTTTTGATAAAGTTTCATCCCGATAGCTCAAAGACTGAGAGACTAGTTTGCGTAGAAACAGACAGACGGACAGACGGACAGACGGACATGGCTAGATCGACTCGTCTAGTGATGCTGATCAAGAATATATATATATTTTATGGGGTCGGAAACGTCTCCTTCACTGCGTTGCAAACTTCTGACTGAAATCATAATACCCTCTGCAAGGGTATAATAAAATTTTGCAGAAAACGAGAAAAAAAGTGTGGGGTACGAAGTCGTGTTCACCGCACTGTTTACCAACACACTAACACCTAGCCTACATATCGATTTAGTTCTGGGTGGAATAGTTTATTATATCTTGGTAAGCCGTTTTAGTAACACATAAATGACATAAAAGTCTACTGTTGATAGATAATGTGATACGCACACACCTCTTGTAAACTTAAAGCCGCATTTTAAATGGATTATACACAGAAAATCCATTTTTTTTGTATCTGTATATATGCTCCGTGCTTCCACCTACAAGCACACATTTAAATCTTTGTAAAATTCAGCTTAGAGCGGCTGCAATTGCACATAGAGTGATATTTTTAAGCGAAATAATATCGCTCTCAAAATAAACATTATTTGGGAGCGATATTTTTTTCGCTCACATGTAATGATTATTCCTGATACATATTTATAAAACTCAAAAATAATGTTTATTCCTGATACATATTTATAAAACTCATTAATAATAATTATTTCTAAGTTTTTTGAATTTCGCTTATAATGATTACGGTCCCTGATTTTGACTCATCATGTTTCTGTTGTCCGCCAATATTAATTTTAAGGATGAAAATGCTCTTTCTATGGTGACCTATGAAAGATACAGGTTGTACAGATTATTGTATAGAATAAATTACAAAATGTATACCTGTGTTGTTGGCTAGCAAAGCATATTTGGCTGAGTTCATATAATTCTGGATCAATTCAAAAAAAAAGTTACACAACTGTAAAAAATCTCGGCTGTCAATAATCTAGGTCTGATGCAAGTTAGATTGTTTGCTATTCTACAAACAAAAAAAAACTTTAATAGTAAGCAAAGCAAAAACAAATACACGACGACTATTTTTATTGTTAAAGTACTATTTTTTATAGTTACTGAACTATCTTCATTGGTCAATTTTACCAAGCAACTTTTTTGTGTGTATTCCATAGATAAGCACTATGTACATGTTTTGGCTATCATTAAACGTACATATATGAATGGGCAGGCAATTTTTGGTGACAGATAATGTTCTTCTTCTTAGTGTTTGACAATTATAACAGTTTATTTTACCAAGTTTTTTGTGTGTGTATATTCTCTATTGAGTCAAAAAAACAACGTCTAAATTTAGTAGGCATAACTCGGGATATAAATAAAAACTCAACAATACCAAAAACATTTTCTTTAAAAAATCATTTAAGAAATTTATCCATACAAATGACATTTTATTGTGATCTAGGGGGCCTGCTAGAGACCAGGAACCACCATCATCTTTCTTGGTGTATTTAAAACAATTATTTTGTGAGCAAGTGTTATATGAAGACATCGGATTTTATTTTTTTTGTTTGTGGTCAGAAAAATCTAAAAAAATTAAACAAACTTATAAAAATACATGCTTTAAGAAAATTATGGCATATCGGAAATATGCAGTTTTTTAGGTTAAACGAGAGAGAACGTTATAGTCGGGTTGGTGTCCCGACTATCTAATACCCGTCACTCAGCTAAAGGGAATGCGAACGCTGTACTCGGGTTGGTGTCCCGACTATCTAATAATCGTAACTCAGCTAAAGGAAGTGCGAGGGAGATAGATATATAAACAATTTGGTTGCGTATAACTTTTGAATGAATGGTCCGATTTGAAAAATGTCTTCTACATTTCTATAGGTATAAATATACACAATAAAATAGTTTTTATACTTCTCGGAAATCTTAAAAGATGTGGGCGCAGGTCACATTTTAAAATCGTTAGTGAGCGTTAGAGGGGGCGTGACGCTCGGTTGAAATAAACTTGCGCTGCGTAGGAGGCCCAAGAATATGTGTGGAAAATCTCAACCTTCAACTAGTTTCCGAGATCTATAAAAGCTAGAAGATTGGCATTTTGCATGCAGATTCTAGGAGCTCCTACGCAGCGCAAGTTTGTTTCAAAAAGGTGCCACGCCCCCTCTAACGCCCACAAGCCCCCTCTAACGCCCACAGCTTTGAAGCTATTATGAAAAAAGTAACTGATATGTATTCGCTTCGTCAATACCTATCGATTGGCCAAGTAAAAAATTGCTACGCCCACTCTAACGCCCATAAATCCAATAAACGCTTAAACCTGGCCAGCGCCTACATTTTTGCCTTTCATGACCAGTAGTACCACTATCTGGCGGTAGATGGCGCAATACAATATACACTAGCGCCATCTAGGAAATGGCATTGGAAAAAATTTGCCTTTTTTTCTGTGGTCACTCTAATTCACATTATGTTAATGCAAATTTTAAATTATTTGAAATGGGGCGCGCATTTTGTTTTTTTTTGCTCGTATACGTTTTTCACAAGTGCATTCACCTGCGCTAGAGAGAGACGGAAGTTGTGCTAGGCAGAATTGAAAGTTTTAGAAAGCCTCTTCTAGAATGAGTTCCCTGGGTAAAAATCGAGCGGCGAAAAACATATAAGAAGGCATATTTCTATTAAGTTGTTTAGCTGAGTAACGGGTATCTAATAGTCGAGGCACTCGACTATAGCGTTCTCTCTTGTCTCTAAAGATTACAAAATGAAAGACCGATTTTTAGGGGGATACGACCACAGCCTAAACCATAAGAGCTAGAGCAGCCAAATTTCACAGTATTCCATTGGGGGCGTAGGCGCCCACTAAGGTCCGACATGTCCCCCCAGTGGCCCCAAACAGCTCCAATATCCATATTTAGAGCAAAAAGTCATTAGATTTACTTAAGCTTAGCTTCTAAAGTGGTTGGAATTTCGAAATTTTGATTTTGCAGAATTTTAGGTCTTAAAAGGGCCTAATTAGAAATCTAAAAGAAATTTCGATATCCCCCATAATTTGGGGGCTACATTTAAAATTAACTTTTCGATTAAAAAAATCGAAACCGCTGCTCCGATCGAGATGATTTTTTGGTAAATGGTTATTCTATGGCCCAGATGCTTAAGTTTAATTTTTTAAGTTTTTAACATTTTTTTAGAGGATTTTTAACGAATTTATTTAGATTTCCTAAGTTATTGCGTTGCATTTTGTGGGAGCCTGCCGAGAGAGCGAAACCCAGAGAGCGGATGCCAAGAGAGCGACGGCCGAGAGAGCAACAGTCAAGAAATTGGGAGGGGTAGTGCTGCAGGGAAAGGGGAGGGGAAAGAGGCAATTTAAGTTAAATTTGTTTTGGATTTTAAAAACTTAAACTCCGATCAAAATGATTTTCGATCAATAGTCAGTCCTGTGGATCAAATGCTTAGGTTTTATTTTTCATTTTGTAGCAGAAGTAAGAACCTTATTTAATTTTCACCAAGGAAGAAAATAGAAAATTACTACAAATTCTATAAGCAAAGCCAAAATGTTTCCAAGTTAAATATTAATCTTAAGATTCGAACTTTTGACCAAATATGTTTTGGTTTCGCTCGAATAAAAGTCAAGTAGAAATGTATTTCATGATTATTAACAGTTGGACGTAGCCTAGCCAGTAGAGCTTCTGTCTCCGAACAAAAAGAACCGAGTTCGATCCCCGACTCACCATTTTTTTTTTGTGACTCACAATGAAATAGAGATTCTATTTTACAATTTTAAAGATTAACTATCACTTTTGCGTTCGCCAATAAAAATTTTCGTCAAAGAAGAAAACTCTTATTTTTCAGAGACCGTAATATTTATAAGTTGTACTCTAAAAGTCCTTGATTATTCGTTATTATTGTTATTTTTAAGTTGTAATTGTCTGCCAGGGACTCGAATTTTATCAACGACTTCATCCCTTGTTAAAAAGCTCGGGAAAGTGATTAAGATACTTTTTAAAATACTGTCAAAGTATAAAATTAAGTCTACGGCATCTAGATGAATCTGAAATATGCGTAATAAACTTTAAAGCCGTTGCGCACCGCCTAAAACTAATTATTTTTTACTTTTTCTTTCTTTAATGGATTAAGGATATAAAAAGGCTATATATGAAGGGGTGAGAGCATGGCCTTAGAAATTTTATACAAAATAAGTCCACCCTAATGTACATACACACAATGTGTGTGTATGTTTCTATTAGAGCCCTGCATGAATGGATTCAATGAATTATTTTGAATTTTTTTCTGTTATATGAATGAATTAATTAGAATTTTGTGTTTAATAGAATTGAATGAATTTGAATTTTGACTTTAATAGAATTGAATGAATGAATGGCATGAATTCCGAAATAATTCAAACGACAATTTATTTTGAGGAAGAAAGGGCCATTATTTTGTGATTAAATCTACCTGAATTTTATTTACTATGCAGTTAACATTGATTTGTTAAAAATTTTCCACTTTTTGTTCTCAAAAGAAAACACAAAAAAAATCTGAAAAATTCAAACAATTCATAAAATATTTCATTCGATTCATTCAATTTGAAATGAATTAGAACAACATTCAATTTATTTTACATAGAATTGAATTAAACAAATCAGAAATTTCATGGCATACTATGATAAAACAAAAATTGAATGATTCATGCAGGGCTCTAGTTTCTATTCGAAAGTAGATAATGTGCTTAGATACAAATAAAATGATTTATTTCCTTTCAGACAATGCAAAATTGGCAGAGTTTAAAATTAATAATTATCAATCAAATGTGGAATCGCAAAATAATAAGTTACTTCGCTACTTTTGTATGGGATGTCAATCTTTTCGTGTGTGTACAAATGTTTTCGTTCCATTCAAAACAACAAATTGAAAAACAACAAATTCCAATTTACAAACAAGTGTACATTTGCGAGCAAATTAATATTGCATTGATAACATTGTAACTGATAGAAGGTATAAAAATTTACTACTTTTACTTAGATCGCATTCATTTATTATATAGCTCTATCAGTAGCCTTCGGATTCTCTCTCTTGAAGAATCTTCTAGAAAGGATGTTTACGCAAAGGGTTTCAACAAACGCGCAAATAAGATATAAGAAAGTCCTGACAACCTAATTTCCTAGCTGCAAACTAATTTTGAGCGAACGAAGTCGCTCCGGGTATAGCTAGTTATTATATAAATTGAAAATAAGTCTTGTTCTTCAAGTTTTGTTATAAAAATTGAAAATAAGTCTTGTTCTCCAATTTTTATTATAAACATTTAAAATAAAAATTGAATGCAAATATCTTTTAAACCAATGGGAATATTGCAAAAATCTAAAAACAGGATTGATCTTCGAGTCAATACCTATAATGTGAGTTATGACAAGGTCATGCCCAAGGACATTTTAAGGACCTAAGATGGCTTTTAGTGTTCTATATATGTCTTCTATGTCCTGTGGAAGTAATATGACGTCAAAAAAAAAACCATGTAGTACCAGAAAATCTAAATGATAAGATTAAATAGTCGAAATGCACCTGTCCCTCTGTCTCTTTTTGCATAAACTAATAACAAAAATGAAAGCCGCAAAGAGATCCCAATTTAATAAGTAAATTCTTTAGTTCGTTTTTGTATTACTTAACTGTCAAAAATAATAATAGGTAATACACAGAATTGTATATGCTTTGGAAAAAAGTAATAGGGGAATGAAAAGAATTTATAGCGAATTCCTCAACGGAGAGCCCACTTTGAATCCAGTGAATTATTTCAATCTTGCCCATTGGCCGAAATCCTACTTTTGGACTTAAAAAATGGTATCGCTGGGTCATCTATAGTCTGAAAGCATCATTTTTATACCCTTGCAGAGGGTATTATGATTTCAGTCAGAAGTTTGCAACGCAGTGAAGGAGACGTTTCCGACCCGATAAAGTATATATATTCTTGATCAGCATCACTAGACGAGTCGATCTAGCCATGTCCGTCTGTCCGTCCGTTTCTACGCAAACTAGTCTCTCAGTTTTAAAGCTATCAGCTTGAAACTTCTTTCTATTGCAGGTAGTATATAAGTCGGAACCGACCGGATCGGACAACTATATTTTCGGCACAACTATATCTAATATTTCGGCGCTTCGAATAAAATATTATAAAAATCGGACGACTATATCATATAGCTGCCATAGGAACGATCGAAACAAAAGCAAAATCCGAGAACTGCCGACTGTCGAAGCAGTAGCAAGTCGTTGCTTTCTGATTTTTAGCTGCTGCTATGCAGCTGTATATAAAGTTCTCGGATTTTGCTTTTGCTTCGACTGTGACTGCCGACTTTTTTAGAAGCAGCAGCAAAAGCAACAGCACATATTAAAAAGTTACAGGCAGTCGAAACAAGAAAAATGAAAAATAATGTGATTTTCGCTACTTCGACTGCAGCATTTTAAACACTGCTTGGGAGCATATATTTTCGATAAAAATAGGTAAAGATGTTCAAAAAGGTTGGCATATTCCAAAATATGCTTTTAGGTTGGAGATATGTAAAAAGGTCGAATTGTCAAAAATATGCCGCGTTCAAAATAATCTACGTTACATAAAACAATTTTGTGTGCAATCCAAATAATTTTTGGGCTGCTCGTTTAAAATATGTTTTTACCTAAAATCCGATGTCTAGTTATAACAGTACATATGTAAGTTTCAGAAATATAAATGTGCGTGTATGTACATCTGCTTGACCTTTTGTCGGATTAGGCACTCCGGGATGTACATATGTATGTATACCTACATAAACGGATGACGTAGCAGAGAGTTATCCACTCCCCTCTAGGGTCCAGAAAGCCGAAACGGAATCCACACTCATACCTGCCTTAAGTTGGTCGTGTACATACCGGAGAGCATGTATGCAGGTGAGTGAGCACTGAGAGCGACTTTCCGATCGCCGAGCCGAAGACTCTTTCCCCACGAACGAAGTCCAAGTAGACGTCGCTCAGACGCAGTTTGCCAGATTCATTTTCCAGGGAGGAGTCGTCGCGTAGACAAGCTTAAATCCGAAGCGGGCGCCGCCAAGTCGACTGAGTGGTCTGTCAAGCTAATCCATTTCCGGACGAAGTGGAGTGCTCCACAGTGCGTGCGAAGAGTGATAGTGAAAAAGGAGTTTCGGGATCGGGATCAGAACCCCGCTACGCCATATTTGTTTTCTAAGCGTCCGTGTGTGTTTCAACTACTTTGTTTAAGTGTCCGGATGTGTGATAGTGCAAAGACCATCGGGAGCATTTGCATTCTATAAATGGTACGACTGTCCGCACCGAGATTTACTTGAATTTTAACAAGGCTTGCAAGGGGAAGACGATTTCCACCGCCTGCGTTTCTGTATGCTGTCAACCCGCTATGAACCAGTATGTGTGTGCCCGTGTTGGTGTGAGTGTGAACCCGATTGAGAACGCGAACGTTCAACGTTGGTGTGAGTGCAAGTGGCTCTAAGCGCGCGGCGAAAAATATCCGCTTACCTAAGCAAAAAAGCTCTGGCAACGGCCTAAGAACGCACCTGGGCACAGACACAGCGACAGCCACAGAAATACCTGTGCACACGAACGTGGCCAGCACACAAAGCGAAACCAGAAAGTCCACATTTTTCGACCTGCTCTGCGCCCCCCTCTTCCCTTCCAGTCGTGCTCTCGACTGGAACGCCGCTCTACAGCTACAGCACAGCGTATTAGTAAGTCCGCTACGTAGCCACAATGGGCGACTCCACGCCCATTTGTCGGTGCCGCGTGCTCTACCTGGGCAGCGCCGTGCCGCGCCAAAGCAAGGACGGTCTGCAGGGAATCCAGGAGCCGCTGCGCAGCCTCTATCCTTCGGAAGGGGCGGTGGGCGCCAAGGGCATCGACAGTTGGCTGAGCGTCTGGTCGAACGGCATCCTACTGGAGAATGTGGACGAAAACCTTAAGCAGATCACGCGCTTCTTCCCGATTGAGTCGCTACACTACTGCGCCGCCGTGCGTCAGGTGCTCATCCCAGAGCGGGGGAACGCCCATCCGGAGCCAAAGTTTCTGCCGCTGGACTCGCCCTTCGCGCGAATGCCGCGCGCCCAGCACCCACCCATCTTCGCTGCCATCTTGCGGCGCACCACCGGCATCAAGGTGCTCGAGTGCCACGTGTTTATCTGCAAGCGGGAAGCGGCCGCGAACGCGCTAGTCAGGTGCTGTTTCCACGCCTACGCTGACAACTCTTACGCTCGCCAGTTGGAGACGGGTGGATCGGGAGGTAGCGTATACGGCACCCTGAAGAGCGCTTCCGGCAGCAAGTCTAGCGCCGACTTGACTAGCGTGGGCCTCGCCAACGCAGTTGGAAACGGATTCGGAGGTGGCAACCACCATCTAGCCCTTTCCGGCCAAGCTGGCTGGCGATCGCGGGCGGGCAGCACTACGACCCTGAATAGCCTAGGGCGCGCATCTAACGGTCATGCCAATGGATCAGCGATGGGCACGAATGGTGGCAGCACTGGCAGCGCGGCCGAGGGTTACACGTCTGTAAAGAACTGTAAGTACTTTATTCAAAAGTCTTGGCTAACGCCATTACTGCAGGTTTGCAATTCATGAACAGTCTGCCGAGCCAATCGAATCGTAAAACCAACACTATTTCTTACATTACACAGGTCAACAAAATGGATTTTATTAAAAGGTGCAGGCCTATTGGCATTAAAATATGTTAATATAGACGTATATAAGCATATCTGCATACATAGTTTTCGCGTTTAACGGGTGGTATTTGGGCAATCGCGGTTTGAAAAAAATAGCTATGTACATTTAATGTTTTGATTTAAGATATCTTCGAGGGTCTGTGCTCAATTATAATAAAACCTATACCAAAATTGCTTAGATGCCCTTTTACATAATTGCATTTAGGGTTCCATCGTAATTTGATTCAAACAAAGCCGATGAGCCATTATAGTAATTTGTTCACCTCTATTCCCAACCAACTTGATGCGGTGAACAGTCTCAAAAAATACAAGGAAAAATATGTGTCCTAAAATATTTTACAGGCATCTAGATGCGTCTATCACCGAATTTTTAAGACAAATAAGACCATTGTACGTCAACGAATGGAATTTATAGAATTTTTTCCGTAAGAACGTGAAAAGTAGCCATAGGAACGATCGGAAAATTCATGGGAAATTAATAGGAAATACATTTTAGCTTTTTTGGTTTTTATTGTATTCTCTTCTATTCTAGGACAAGACTCTTTTTATATATTTCCGAATTTCAATTTTAATTTGATCAAAATCGGACGACTATGCTGCCATAGGAACGATCGAAAAATTAATGGAAAACTAATCGGAAACAAATTATAGCTCCGTTGATTTTTATTGTATTCTCTTCTACTCTAGGATATGTTTTTTTTAATATTTCGGAATTTCGAATTTCGGAATTTAACAAAAATCGGATGACTATATTATACAAACCTAGTCAAAAGTATTTTCACAAATTTGAATGTTAACTGTACTCATATTTTGAACTTATAATATAAACATTTTGGCACCTATGGAAAGAGCACTTCAATTCCGTTTAAATGACACATAAATTTTCTTAACCCATTAAGCACCCTTTGAAAAGTGGGCAAATTAGACAATTTTTTTCGAAAGTCAAATTTTCAACTTTTTTTCTGGGGCTTAAAACAAAAATGTTTTGATGCAAAGTTGTTCCCCAATCAAAATTAATAATAACTGCAAAAAAAAATGTTTCAAAATATTTTTCCTTGTATTTTTTATGATTTTTTGTAAATAGCTATTTTTGCCGCTTTTTCTTCCTTTTCATACAAAATTGTACTGAGAGGTCTCCATTCAAAAAATCATAAAAAATACAAGGAAAAATATTTTGAAACATTTTTTTTTGCAGTTATTATTAATTTTGATTGGGGAACAACTTTGCATCAAAACATTTTTGTCTTAAGCCCCAGGAAAAAAGTTGAAAATTTGAATTTCGCAAAATTTGCTCACTTTTCAAAGGGGTCTTAATGGGTTAAGAAAATTTTTGTGTCATTTAAACGGAATTGAAGTGCTCTTTCTATAGGTGCCAAAAGTTTATATTATAAGTTCAAAATATAAGTACAGTTAACATTAACATTTGTGAAAATACTTTTGACCACCCCTGTATAGCTGCCATAGGGCAGGATAGAACAAGAAAGGAAGCTAGCTTCGGCCAGCCGAAGCTTATATACCCTTGCAGATCATTCCTATTAATTAACAAATCGCAAAAATGTTCAATTTTCTAATATTTCTCATTAATTTTCCGATCGTTCCTATTACAATACAATAAAAACCAAAGAAGCTAGAATTTATTTCCTATTACTTTTCCATTAATTTACCGATCGTTCCTATGGCAGCTATATGATATAGTAGTCCGATTTTTTAAATATTTAATTCGAAATTCAGAAATATTTAAAAAATAACATCCCCAAAAGTAGAAGGTAATATTTCAAAAAACACCGAAGCTAGAATTTTTTTAACGTTTTCTTTTCCGATCCTTCCTATGGGAGCTATAAGATATAGTTGTCCGATCCGGTTGGTTCCGACATATATACTACCTGCAATAGAAAGAAGACTTTTGGGAAAGTTTCATCCCGATAGCTCAAAGACTGAGAGACTAGTTTGCGTAGAAACAGACAGACGGACAGACGGACAGATGGAAAGACGGACAGACGGACAGACGGACATGGCTAGATCGACTCGTCTAGTGATGCTGATCAAGAATATATATACTTTATGGGGTCGGAAACGTCTCCTTCACTGCGTTGCAAACTTCTGACTGAAATCATAATACCCTCTGCAAGGGTATAAAAATTAATGTCACAACAATACGATTTGTGTGTTAATAGGAACGATCTGTTTTTATTTGTTTTTGATGCTTTATCATCTTTTAAGTGGTAATTGATCATTTTTCCAGAAGTCCAATCTGAAAAAAAATAAATTTTCGATTGTTGCTGCGCCAAATATCCTAGTGATCTAGTGAAGAAACTTTAAGGTCCTTGAATAGTGTGGAATTGCGTGAAAAGGGGGACAAACGGGAAAAAGGGGTTAATTTGCAATGAAAATCGACATATATATGTACACACAAAGAAATTTGGTAAAATCAAACTGTAATAATTGTCAAACAGGCCCCAACCAGGAAAATTTTCAATTCTACTAAATAAATAGTTATTCCACAACAACAAAATACACACAACTAGCAAAAACACACACCCAAAGCAAAAATAAAATACACGTAACTATTTTAATAGTCACGTAACTACCTTTGTTGGTCAATTTTACCAAGCAAATTTTTTTTGTGTACTTGAGGTGAAACAATGTCGCTTGTGACGGCGTTGACGACATGACTCGGAAGAAAGAAATACTTTTTGCTGTTCCGTTGCCTACCAAACACTTTCCACTAATTAAAATTTCAAAGACGGACACACCAGTCAGCAAACAGACACAAGACGAGGCTAAAACCTCGCAGTTTCACGACTGCGCTGTTTCTCTGTCCATCGGTTATAACGAAGTTATGATAATTACCATGTAAATTGACGAAACTGAGGAAAGTAGCACTGCTTTAAATCAGCTTCCTACAATCTTAAATTCAAGATCTCTAAGGTGGCACTGAAATTAGCTAAGCCGAATTTCGCTTTTGGTTTTAGCTGTCACTAAGCTGCTACACAAAGAGATTTTTTTTATGTATTTATCGTAAAGGTTTAAAATAAATCCGTTAAAAATCATACCAATTTAAAGTTAACATCGTACCGAATAAAACAAGCCCGGTATGGCCAAAATTTATAGAAAATTGGATTAATGGATTAATAATGGATTAATTGGATTAATGGTCGATTTCGGATTTTTCAACTTTTTTCGGTCACTCTCACTTTAACTCACTCACACCAAATAAATCAACGGATTTATTTTGAGTTTGTACGATATATACAGCCGTCTTACAGTCGACCAAAAAACGCATCTTTATCTACACACAAAAAAAACTTGGTAAAATCAACTGTAATAATTGTCAAACAGGCCTCAGCCAGCAAAATTGTCAATTCTACTAAGTAAATAGTTATTCCACAACAACAAAATACACACAATTAGCAAAGACACACCAAAAGAAAAAACAAAATACATAAAAATAAAATAAAATAAAAATACATAAGAAAACTGTGCCATCGAAAAATAAGTTAGTGGAATTTTCGTGATCTGGGGTCCAACACTAACAGAATTGGCCTTCAATTGCTGGGGAGCATTTTGGCTGTAAACTAGTAAAATACACATACAATTCCAAGGTCCAAGTCTTTTTAGAGAAAACCACAAGGTGAAAATATTAGATTTTTTTCAAAATGTGTCCACAAAATCAGTACATCCTCAATTTGAGAATACAAATACCTACATACAAAAAAAAAACTTGGCAAAATCAACTGTAATAATTGTCAAACAGGCCCCAACCAGCAAAATTGTCAATTGTAACTATCTTTGTTGGTCAATTTTACCAAGCAAATTTTTTTGTGTGTAATCATATTGATCTGTATAGCAAAGCTTAGCTCTAATCCTTTGATCTTAAAATAAAACGAAGACTAGCAAAATTGTGTGGATATGTGCAAAAAATTTTACATTATGAACTTAAAAAAAAATTTAAAAGAAAACTGTGCCATCGAAAAATAAGTTAGTGGAATTTTCGTGATCTGGGGTCCAACACTAACAGAATTGGCCTTCAATTGCTGGGGAGCATTTTGGCTGTAAACTAGTAAAATACACATACAATTCCAAGGTCCAAGTCTTTTTAGAGAAAACCACAAGGTGAAAATATTAGATTTTTTTTAAAATGTGTCCACAAAATCAGAACATCCTCAATTTGAGAATACAAATACCTACATACAAAAAAAAAACTTGGCAAAATCAACTGTAATAATTGTCAAACAGGCCCCAACCAGCAAAATTGTCAATTGTAACTATCTTTGTTGGTCAATTTTACCAAGCAAATTTTTTTGTGTGTAATCATATTGATCTGTATAGCAAAGCTTAGCTCTAATCCTTTGATCTTAAAATAAAACGAAGACTAGCAAAATTGTGTGGATATGTGCAAAAAATTTTACATTATGAACTTAAAAAAAAATTTAAAAGAAAACTGTGCCATCGAAAAATAAGTTAGTGGAATTTTCGTGATCTGGGGTCCAACACTAACAGAATTGGCCTTCAATTGCTGGGGAGCATTTTGGCTGTAAACTAGTAAAATACACATACAATTCCAAGGTCCAAGTCTTTTTAGAGAAAACCACAAGGTGAAAATATTCGATTTTTTTCAAAATGTGTCCACAAAATCAGTACATCCTCAATTTGAGAATACAAATACCTACACACAAAAAAAAACTTGGTAAAATCAACTGTAATAATTGTCAAACAGGCCCCAACCAGCAAAATTGTCAATTCTACTAAGTAAATTGTCATTTCACAACAACAAAATACACACAATTAGCAAACACACAAACCCAAAGAAAAAACAAAATACACGTAACTATTTTAATAGTTACGTAACTATCTTTGTTGGTCAATTTTACCAAGCCAATTTTTTTGTGTGTACACTCAAAAAAAAAACAGCCCGAAATCGCCATTAAATCAAGAAATTCGCCATGAATTTCAGTCGATGGCGATTTACCGTATTTTTTAGAAAGGAATTTTCTAAAATTTAGAAAAAAATTTTTGAAAAGCAGAAATACTTTTCTAAAATCAAGAAAAAATTGCCATAAAATTGCGAACATTTCCCTAAATCCAGAAAGTACTTTTCTTGAAAATAGAATTTTTTTCTTAAAATAAGAAAGGACTTTTTTTATTTTCAGAAAATTTTCTTTATTTTAATAAAATGTATACATATTTATTTTACTATTTTATTTCCTAAACAAGAAAGAGAAAAGAAAATGAAAAAGATGAAAAGAAAATTATTAATATTTCCTAAACAAAAAAGGAAAACAAAACAAAAAATATAAAAAAAAACAAAAAAAGATAAAAATTACATTATAAATATTTCCTAAACAAAAAAGAGAAAAGAAAACAAAAAAGATAAAAAATTATTAATATTAATATTAAGTAAATATTTAATATATTACCTATTATTAAAATTTACTTACTTACTGTCAAATTATCAACAATACCTGAAATTGAAATTATTCCTGCAATTGAAAATAAAAATTAATATTAGAGAAGGATGGTATTTGCGGCCTGCAATAGTATGCCCTTTGCTTATCATAAATTTTCACACACTTACCAAATTTATATTTAAATTAATTTAAATTGCTTACCTATTAATTGCCTCTTAGAGGGATCGCACTTTAACTTTCTTAAATAGGCTCAACACAAACTTATTACTTGCAATGCTCATCATAAACTGAGCACAAGGGTTCAAAATGTAGCGCAACGCAAGCAACTCTCTCGCGAGAGACTGCATTTCCAAAACAACAACGCAATAAAAGTTACAGCTACGCACAAGAAAATTCTCGATCATACGCACAAACACACATAAACATATACATACATACGCCAAAAACTGTCGTCGCAACGCGCCGCGGACTAACCCCTTGTCTTCTTCTTTTTCGTTTCGAAGAAAGAGTGAGAATCATAAAAGAAATACAAAAAGTTTTTCTTAAATCTATGTTGATTTTCTAATTCTACTTTTCTGTTTTCAAGAAAACATTTTTTTTTAATTCAGAAAAATTCTTAAAATTTAGAAAAATTTACCGTATTTTTTATGGCGACTTTCTAGATTATAGGAAGGGCTGAAGTACATTTTTTCTTAATTTAATGGCGAAATCGCCATTAATTTAAGAAAACTTTTGGAGAGCAAACTAGGAAAAAACACCATTGATTTAAGAAAAAAAATCATTTTTCTAAATTTTAGAAAGGTTTTTCATAAAATTCTGTTTTTATGGTCTTTTTTCCTAGATTCAAGAAAACAATTTCTAAAATTCAGAAAATTTTCTAAATTTAAGAAAAAATTTCATTTTATGGCGATTTTCTAAAATTTAGGAAAAAAAATTTTTTGAGTGTACTTAATTTAAGAACAGACCATTATGACTATGTGATCATACTTCACAGTCGCGTACTCAAAAAAATCATATTGGGTTATAATGTAATGTAAACAAGAGAGAATATGTGGGGGAAATCTCAACCTTCCAGCTTTTGTAGTTTCCGAGATCTCAGCGTTCATACGGACAGACAGACAGACAGACAGACGGACAGACAGGCGGACATGGCTATATCGACTCGGCTAGTGATCCAGAATATATATACTTTATAGGGTCGGAAACGCTTTCTTCTCCCTGTTACATACTTTTGCACGAATACAATATACCCTTTTACTCTACGAGTAACGGGTATACAAATTTGGTTGGTAAAATTGACCAATAAAGATAGTTCAGCAACAAACAAAAAAGTATTTTACAATAAAAATAGTCGTCAGTGTATTTTTATACCCTTGCAGAGGGTATTATGATTTCAGTCAGAAGTTTGCAACGCAGTGAAGGAGACGTTTCCGACCCAATAAAGTATATATATTCTTGATCAGCATCACTAGACGAGTCGATCTAGCCATGTCCGTCTGTCCGTCTGTCCGTCCGTCTGTCCGTCCGTTTCTACGCAAACTAGTCTCTCAGTTTTCAAGCTATCGGGATAAAACTTTCCCAAAAGTCTTCTTTCGGACAACTATATCATATAGCTCTTATAGGAACAATCGGGAAAAAAATTTAAAAAAATTATATCTTGGGTGTTTTTGAACCTATAACATCCTAATTTTGGAAATGTCATTTTTTATCTAATTCTGAATTTCGAATAAAATTTTTTCAAAATCGGACGACTATATCATATAGCTGCCATAGGAACGATCGGAAAATTAATGGGAATATAATAGGATATAAATTATTGCTTCGTTGGTTTTTATTGTATTCTCTTCTACTCTAGGATATAACTCTTTTCAAATATTTTCGAATTTCGATTTTAATTTTATCAAAATCGAACTACTATATTATATACCTGCTATTGAAACGAACGCAAAATTAATGAGAAATAATAGGAAAATTAATATTTTGCAAGGTTATATAAGCTTCGGCTGGCCGAAGCTAGCTTCCTTTCTTGTTTTACTATTAAATAGTTAAACTAATATTAAAATAGTTTCGCTTACATGATTTGTGTATTTTTTTTTGTACCTGGAAACTATTTGAATTAGTTGTTTAACTATGAACAATAGTTACCCTAACGTAACTTTTTTAAGGGTAATTCCACGTCAAACGTGACAGGCCCATTTTTTTTTTAATTTTTAAATTAAGTAAGGGAGTTTAGGGTAAGGTGACGAACGATTCGATTTTTGAATGTAACTTTTCCAAAAATCAATTTTTATCAAAAGTGTAAAAACAAAAATATGTCTGTAAAAGTACGATTGGAAATTTTAACGGAGCTAAATCCTACAGCGTTTGGCGTGAGCCATTCTTTTTTTGCACTTTTAAAAATTGTAGGGTAAGGTGACGAACAATTCGTTTTTTAACGTAACTTTCCGAAAAATCAATATTTTTTAAAAGTGTAAAAGCAGAACGTTGCTTACATATACTGAGCATATTTCTGTGAGTACGATTCGAAATTCTGACGGATCCAAATCCCACAGGGTTTGGCGTCAACCGTCCTTTACAAAACTACAATAAAACTGAAGCATTTAATGTTATCATATGTATTATAGTTTTTTACACAAAATCAACAATCACAATTTAAATTCGTGAATAAAAAAAATTTGCCACCATACCCTACAAAAGGTTTGTCACGATACCCTACAAGGTACACTTGGAGCAAAAACAGTGTCACTCTCGAACGGCGCTCTCTTACACGTTGCGCTGTTGTTGCTTGATGCAAAGTTGCTAAACTAAAATCGTTGTCTTTACTAGTAGGTCTAGCGATTACAAAAATTTTATTTTACCACTTTGTTAAGAATTGATGAGGCAATATGAGGATAATTTTCTCATTCGGAAACCGCGTATATGCCGGCGTACAGAACTTTTTTAATTTAAAATTCCCTTAAATAATACTTAATTTAAAAATTAAAAATATTTAAAAATATTTTTCTGAAAGATATTAAGATGTCCCACAAAGTTGCATACCAAATATTTAAATATCTGAAACGAGTTTTCAGTGCTACATAACTTAAATTTCGGAGCTTAGTTAGAAAAATTTTTATACCCGTTACTCGTAGAGTAAAAGGTTTTATTGTATTCGTGCAAAAGTATGTAACAGCTAGAAGGAAGCCTTTCCGACCCTATAAAGTATATATATTCTTGATCAGGGTCACTAGCCGAGTCGATAAAGCCATGTCCGTCTGTCCGTCTGTCTGTCCGTATGAACGCTGAGATCTCGGAAACTATAAAAGCTAGAAGATTGACATTTTGCATGCAGATTCTAGGAGTTCCTACGCAGCGCAAGTTTGTTTCAAAGGGGTGCCACGCCCCTCTAACGCCCACAATCGCTTATATACGATTTTAAAAATTTCAATATTTTGGAAAAGTAAAAATGCAGTTTTATTGTGTTTATCAATACCTATCGAAATGTAGAAGACATTTTTTAAATCGGACCAATTGTTAAAAAGTTACGGCGGATCAAAGTGTTTATCTCCATCTCCTTCGCACTCCCTTTAGCTAAGTAACGGGTATCTGATAGTCGGGGCACCCGACTATAGCGTTCTCTCTTTTTTTTTTTTAAATCACTATGGACGGCAGTCCCTGTAGTGACGAATCGCACCAGGAGAGTGTGCGAAGGCGACTACTATTATATAGCCGCAAAATTGAAAATCTGCTGTAACAGTCCGATCGTAATGAGTAATACACCAATCGAAAGGTATTGCAAAAACTTAAAGGATTGCATACCAAGACTTTAAGAAAATCAATTGGCTTGGGACAAAGAGCGGTGAAAGTTAAAAAGTGAAAATTTCGAAATTTCGAGCTGTTGGGGCCGGTGGGGATAAATGCCCTCTCGCAATGTTTTAGTTGTGTTCCTATTGAAAATACCCGACGAATGAGGAGTCATATGATAAAATCGACGCTCCCTTCAAAAGCTATAGCCAAAATAAGATTTTTTTCGTCTTCCCAAAACGAAAATTTAATTCTGTTTGTCAGTTTGTCAGTTTGTCCAAAACGTGTTTTTTAAGTTTTGAAAATTTTATATGACGTTCATCACATCGATATAAAAAACTTTTGTTCTACCACGTTTGGAAGAACTCGCTAGTTTAGCGGGAAAACAGCTATAAATAGCTAAAATTCGGAAAGCCGTAACTTCTATACTACTAAAGCTACAGACTTGTGCTGCATCTCGTTTGAAAGGTATTTTTAAATGCTATAAACGCCTTCTATATGCAATTTGTGTAAATGTAATAGTTAGATATTATTAGATATAAACAAAAGACTATTTTTAAACTTTTTTTTAGATTTTTTTATTTTTCTCAAAAACGGCTCTAACGATTTCCTTTACAACTTTGAACTGTATAACCCTTGAGATTCCCTAAATTTTGGTGTATAACACATTACTGTAAAAAGTCACGTTTAAAAGTTATTTTTATACGAAAATAGCCACTTTTGCCAGCTCGAACTACTAACGCTCCCTGAGTATTGAATTTTGTGTGAGGGTATCCGAACTGTATTTTAGGGTCATGGAATCAGTAAATTTGCACTTAAGAGTTCCATATAGGAATCTTTTGTTCTACGACTTTTGGAAAAAGCCGCTACTTTAGCGGGAAAAAGTTAAAAATAGCTACATTTCGTTAGTTTGTAAGTTCTACACTACTAAAGGTACAGACATGTGCTATACCTCGTTTAAAAGGTATTATGATTTATGACCAATTTAAATTTAAATGTTTATATTAGCACCTATGAGAGCAAAAGTAAACAAACACAAACTTCTGATATCAAATAAATACACCTCTTAACGAGGTAAAAAACTAGTGACGATAGCACCTTCAACGTACAAAAGTTCTGATATCAACTTTTGTGACGAAAAATGATTTTAGATGCGACTAAATAAGTACGCTACCTAAAATTTATTTATTCGGCACGCTACAACAGAAAACTTTTTTTACCTCGTTAAGAGGTGTTTTTATTTGATATACGGTAAGAGTTAAAAAAAAACAAAAACAAGAAAGAACGCTATAGTCGGGTGCCCCGACTATCAGATACCCGTTACTCAGCTAAAGGGAATGCGAAGGAGATGGAGATAAAAACTTTGATCCGCCGTAACTTTTTAACGAATGGTCCGATTTAAAAAATTTCTTCTACATTTCGATAGGTATTGATAAACACAACAAAACTGCATTTTTACTTTTCCAAAATATTGAAATTTTTAAAATCGTATATATGCGATTGTGGGCGTTAGAGGGGGCGTGGCACCCTTTTGAAACAAATTTGCGCTGCGTAGGAACTCCTAGAATCTGCATGCAAAATGTCAATCTTCTAGCTTTTATAGTTTCCGAGATCTCAGCGTTCATACGGACAGACAGACGGACAGACGGACATGGCTAGATCGACTCGGCTAGTGATCCTGATCAGAATATATATAGTTTATAGGGTCGGAAACGCTTCCTTTTACCTGTTACATACTTTTGCACGAATCTAATATACCCTTTTACTCTACGAGTAACGGGTATAAAAACCGATCCTTATATTTTAATCGTCTATCGAAATAAAAAAGTTTCGATTGATTCTGAGATTTGACCCAAATGGGCCTGTCACGTTTCACGTGGAATTACCCTTAAAGAAGTTACGTTAGGGTATAACTATTGTTCATAGATAAACAACTATTTAAAATAGTTTCAAGGTACAAAAAGCGTAACTATTTTAATATTAGTTTAACTATTTAATAGTATACAAATACACGGACGACTATTTATATTGTAAAATACTTTTTATTTGTTGCTGGTCAATTTTACCAACCAAATTTGTAAACCCGTTACTCGTAGAGTAACAGGGTATATTGTATTCGTGCAAAAGTATGTAACAGGGAGAAGAAAGCGTTTCCGACCTCATAAAGTATATATATTCTGGATCACTAGCCGAGTCTATATAGCCATGTCCGTCTGTCCGTCTGTCCGTCTGTCTGTCTGTCTGTCTGTATGTCATTCCGTATGAACGCTGAGATCTCGGAAACTACGAAAGCTAGAAGGTTGAGATTTCCCACACATATTTTTGGGCTTCCTACGCGGCGCAAGTTTATTTCAGCTGAGCGCCACGCCTCCTCTAACGCCCACAATCGCCCACTAACGATTGCAATATAAATGCAATTTTGTTGTGTAGGGGAGAGTGGGGGAATTTCGTCAGCATTTTTTCAAAGCTATTTTTTGTCCATCTTGAGACACGTTATCATATTTTTATTTTTATTGTTGAATGCGGTTAGCACCAAGCTTTAAAATGTGACATTCCCCTATTTTTTTAATTAGCTTGGTGATTTATAAAAAAATAAAATGTAAAACCAATATACTGGGGCAATCTCACCACACAGGGGGGTAAAATCACCACACAACTGGGGAAATTTCGTCACCTGAAAAATGTAGGGAGTTTAACGCCTGAAAATATGCTACACTGATAAAGCGTACCATTTTTGTTGACGTCCTATATTTGTTGCTGCTGCTGGTAGTCTGTTCGTTAGCCAGCTCGTCAAATATAAAAATATGTATTTAAAATAGTTGCGAATTTACCCTTAGCGTAGGGTGGCGAAATTTCCCCAGACCGTACTTTTTTAGAAATAATTATTTTTCTTGCGAAATTAGGCGCGAAGTTAAAAATCACTGACGCAGAAATGCACATTATAGCACTGTGTATTATATAAAAAATCGTGTATCTTATTCCTTTTGAATTGTGGCATACAGAAAAAATTTCGTCGAGAACTAAATGTAGCTTTTGAACTGTTAAAACACATTTAATATTATAGCTTAATTATCTTGGCCTTCTGTGCAAAACAAATGCATTGGTTGTGTCTGGCCGTCTTGAAGGACTAAAACAAAAAAATTATATATTTTTACGACTTATGGATTCCGAGATATTGCAGGTGACGAAATTGCCCCTGTGACGAAATTCCCCCACTCTCCCCTATATTTATACCTATCGAAATGTAGAAGACATTTTTCAAATTTTCAAATCAAAATTTTATATATCTACCTCCCTCGCACTCCCTTTAGCTGGGTGACGGGTATTAGATAGTCGGGACACTCACCCGACTATAGCGTTCTCTCTTGTTAATAATAGATTGGAACATAGACTTGCAGCTTGCCGTCTGGTAATTAATAAAGCCCGACCGATCACGTGTAGACTGTCAGTGCATGTTTGGCTCACAGAGACTTTGGGCCACGTAATTTTGTTTCTTGGCCTTCGTACCCTAGCATACTTCCCTTTTCCCGCTAGCATGATAGCTTCCCACTGAGTATAACTTCAAGTCCCATCCGGATCTCATGTTTAGGACACAAGTTCCACCAACGCAATTTACAAAAGTGCGGGGAACGGATTGGAATGGCTGGGCCCATACATTCATTATTTACTTGGATGTGCGCTCAGCGAATAAGTAAATCGAGATGAACGCGTGAGAAAATTTGGCTTGCTTGCTAATTTTCATGTGATTGCGGTCGTGGTTTGGTGCTTTCATGTTCCACAAGCTGAGTCGGTGGGAAGTTAATGGAGAAGTGTGAAAAGAAAGAGTCGTATAGACGGTAGTAGTCGATGTGAGAGTGCGTCAGTGAAACTCTTACGAGAAGCGATAAAATTTTGCTTAAACAAGTATGTACATCTGCGGTTGACTGTGTGACTGTAAGATTTTTCTATTCATTAACATTTTATTAGCCTCATACAGTAAGCACTTTTAAGATTGAAGTTTTCAAGAATGCCCTGCCCCAAAAACAGAAAAAACATCTTAATATTTTGTAAAAAGAAAGCTAAAGCGAAAATCAGAAGTTTATAAAATGTTTAATTCCTTGGTAACCGTTTCTCGAGAGCTAAACGTAAAAGGGCCTCCTTATTAAGTATTTTTTTTTGGTTGGTTAAATAGTTTTAGGTTAAGTTTTAGGTAATGTTCGAGAATTATCTTCCATCTATAAATTTAAGCAAGTGGAAAATTGATTTTGTGCTCATAACTTTTAGTGTGTAAAAATACCAATTTTGGTGCATAAACCTATTTATTTTCATAATTTATTTTTATGAATAAACCATACTAATCGATTCTTGAAATCTTAATTTAAAGAAAACCGCCTCCAAAAAAATTGTTGGTGGCAAATCTGTAGTTTTGCCACTGCAACAAAGTTGCCTGATATTGAGACCTAGAAGTGTCGAAAAATTCAGAGAAAAACAAGAGAGAACGCTATAGTCGGGTTGGTGTCCCGACTATCTAATACCCGTCACTCAGCTAAAGGGAGTGCGAACGCTGTACTCGGGTTGGTGTCCCGACTAATAATTGTAACTCAGCTAAAGGGAGTGCGAGGGAGATAGATATATAAATTTTGATTGCGTATAACTTTTTAATGAATGGTCCGATTTGAAAAATGTCTTCTACATTTCGATAGGTATAAATATACACAACAAAATTGCATTTTTACTTTTCGGAAATCTTTAAAGATGTAGGCGCAGGACCCATTTTAAAATCGTTAGTGGGCGATTGTGGGCGTTAGAGGGGGCGTGGCGCTCGGCTAAAATAAACTTGCGCTGCGAGGGAAGCCAAAGAATATGTGTGGGAAATCTCAACCTTCTAGCTTATGTAGTTTCTGAGATCTCAGCGTTCATACAGACAGACAGACGGACAGACGGACATGGCTAGATCGACTCGGCTGGTGATCCTGATCAAGAATATATATAGTTTATAGGGTCGGAAACGCTTCCTTCTACCTGTTACATACTTTTGCACGAATCTAATATACCCTTTTACTCTACGAGTAACGGGTATAATGAGCTTACTTTGCTTGTTAATTGTGTGGTGTGAAAGAAGGCTTTCATAAAGGCATGCGAATTTCAAAATTTGGAGCTGTTGGGGCCGGTGGGGATAAATGCCCCCTCGCAATATTTTAGTTGTGTTCCTATTGAAAATACCCGTCGAATGAGGGGTCATATGATAAAATCCGACGCTCCGTTCAAGTTATAGCCAAAATAAGATTTTCTTCGTCTTCCCAAAATGAAAATTTAATTCTGTTTGTCAGTTTGTCAGTTTGTCCAAAACATGTTTTTTAAGTTTTGAAAATTTGATATGACGTTCATCACATCGATATAAAAAACTTTTGTTCTACCACGTTTGGAAAAACTCGCTACTTTAGCGGGAAAAAGCTAAAAATAGCTAAATTTCGTTAGTTTGTAAGTTCTACACTTCTAAAGGCACAGACATGTGCTATACCTCGTTTAAAAGGTATTTTGAAATACTTCTACGCCTTCTTACCTTAATTCGTTAAAATACAGTGGTACATGATTGACCAATTTAAATTTAAATGTTTATATTAGTACCTATGAGAGCAAAAGTAAAAAAACAAAAACTTCTGATATCAAATAAAAACACCTCTAAACGAGGTAAAAAACAAGAGAGAACGCTATAGTCGGGTGCCCCGACTATCAGATACCCGTTACTCAGCTAATCCGCCGTAACTTTTTAACGAATGGTCCGATTAAAAAAAATTTTTTCTACATTTCGATAGGTATTGATAAACACAATAAAACTGCATTTTTACTTTTCCAAAATATTGAAATTTTTAAAATCGTATATAAGCGATTGCGGGCGTTAGAGGGGGCGTGGCACCGTTTTGAAACAAACTTGCGCTGCGTAGGAACTCCTAGAATCTGCATGCAAAATTACAATCTTCTAGCTATTATAGTTTCCGAGATCTCAGCGTTCATACAGACAGACAGACGGACAGACGGACAGACGGACAGACAGACGGACAGACGGACATGGCTAGATCGACTCGGCTAGTGATCCTGATCAAGAATATATATACTTTATAGGGTCGGAAATGCTTCCTTCTAGCTGTTACATACTTTTGCACGAATACAATATACCCTTTTACTCTTCGAGTAACGGGTATAACAAGAGAGAACGCTATAGTCGGGTGGCCAGACTACACAGGTACACAGCCAAAAATTTCCACGAATCATTTCAAGTTTTCTATGATATTTGGGTGCTCCTGAGTAAAAGTCCCATACAAAATTATTTTCCATCCCCTACAGGTTCCGCGGTATAGCTAAGAATACAAAAAATCGATGTTTGCCGACATTTTGAATTACGTGGCCTATATAATTGGAATAACCTTTATTATTTTCGGTAGGACCTACTCTCAATACATCACCATTGCCCATGTCTTTGGAATTCGACGCCAAAGTTGAAAATCCCAAAATTGTAGAGCTTTTTCTGATGATAAAACAATTCTGAGGATTAAATCTTGAATGGAAGTAATTTTAACTATTCATTGAATCTATTGTTTATTGTATTCTTTAATTTCGGTTTAAAGCGATTTCATGAGAATATTTTTTATTGGATTTATTATACAAATAAAACCTTTTTTTTTATTTCATTATCTACTCCTAAATGTTGTCAAATTTTAAAAAAGTCAAGGCATCCTACAGAATGGGAGTAAACATTTACATTTGTCTATGTACAACCCTAGTCAAAAGTATTTTCACAAATTTGAATGTTAACTGTACTCATATTTTGAACTTATAATATAAACATTTTGGCACCTATGGAAAGAGCACTTCAATTCCGTTTAAATGACACAAAAATTTTCTTAACCCATTAAGCACCCTTTGAAAAGTGGGCAAATTAGACAATTTTTTTCGAAAGTCGAATTTTCAACTTTTTTCTGGGGCTTAAAACAAAAATGTTTTGATGCAAAGTTGTTCCCCAATCAAAATTAATAATAACTGAAAAAAAAAATTTTTCAAAATATTTTTCCTTGTATTTTTTATGATTATTTGAAAATAGCTATTTTTGCCATACAATGAACAGTAGATACAATGAATAGTTAAAATTACTTCCATTCAAAATTTAAGCCTCAGAATTGTTTTTCCATCAGAAAAAGCTCTACAATTTTGGGATTTTCAACTTTGGCGTCGAATTCCAAAGACATGGGCAATGGTTCACAATGGGGACTATTTTTTAGGAATGCCGTGATGTATTGAGAATAGGTTCTACCGAAAATAATAAAGGTAAGTCCAATTATATAGGCCCTGTAATTCAAAATGTCGGCAAACATCGGTTTTTTATATTCTTAGCTATACCGCAGAACCTGTAGGTGATGGAAAATAATTTTGTATGGGACTTTTACTCAGGAGCACCCAAATATCATGGAAAACTTGAAATGGTTCGTGGAAATTTCACAAAGTTTAATTTTGTGTTCCTTTGCTATCAGATACCCGTTACTCAGCTAAAGGGAGTGCGAAGGAGATTTACGAATGCTCCGATTAAAAAAATTTCTTCTACATTTCGATAGGTATTGATAAACAAAAAAAACTGCATTTTTACTTTTCCAAAATATTGAAATTTTTAAAATCGTATATAAGCGATTGTGGGCGTTAGAGAGGGCACCCTTTTGAAACAAACTAGATGCGACTAAATAAGTACGCTACCTAAAATGTATTCATTTATTACACTATGCAGCATCAAAAATTAACCTCGATGAATGCTATATTTTTGGATTCGTTACGAATTCCCAAGTTAAACTGCGTTTTCCAATGAGTTCCCCGACGCAAGGATTCTTAGCAAAAGGACCTCAAAGTTCGAAAAATGCTGAAATTGACCAACTTTGCGGAGCTCTCAGAGGCAAATGAATGCATGGCTTGGTTCGAAGTTAAAGTTTTTTAAAAGATAAGATAAAGATAATAAATTCCAAAAAACATAGTCAAAAAACTGAAAAACATACAGCTGCGGTCAAAATAGTAGCAGTGTTGCCGCCTTGTGTTTTTAAAAGTTTCATGTTGTAATTTTTTCTTATCCAATTAGTGTAATAGTAAAATTATAATCAATACAATATTACCAGGAAAAGATCAATTACAACAACAAATTTTTAAATACACAGGGCGGCAACACTACTACCATTTTGACCGCAGCTGTATACTTTTATGTTTTTTGACTATGTTTTCTAGAATTTGTTTCTGCCTTAATAAAAATCTTAAAAATTTTTTAATTTTAATTTTAATTTTAAAAAACTTTAACATCGAATCAAACCATGCATCCATTTGCCACTGAGTGCTCCGCAAAGTTGGCCAATTTCAGCATTTTTCGAACTTTGAGGTCCTTTTGCTAAGAATCCTTGCGTCGGGGAACTTTTTGGAAAACGCAGTTTAACTTGGGAATTCGTAACGAATCCAAAAATATAGCATCCATCGAGGTAAATTTAAAAAGCACTAAAAATGCTGCACAGTGTTATTATTGCGAACGAGTAAATTTTAGGTAGCGTACTTATTTAGTCGCATCTAAAATCATTTTTCGTCACAAAAGTTGATATCAGAACTTTTGTACGTTGAAGGTGCGATCGTCACTAGTTTTTTACCTCGTTTAGAGGTGTCTTTATTTGATAATTGTCAAACAGGCCCCAACCAGCAAAATTGTCAATTCTACTAAGTAAATAGTTATTTCACAACAACAAAATACACACAATTAGCAAAGACACTCACCCAAAGGAAAATCAAAATACACGTAACTATTTTAATAGTTACGTAACTATCTTTGTTGGTCAATTTTACCAAGCAAGTTTTTTTGTGTGTATGTGTCTTGTTGTGTGTATCTTTATAGATTCAAGCTAGCGATTGTGTTTGTTTTTGTGGAGTATAACTTCTTAATGGCACAGAAGCAAAGAAGTAAAAACGAGGAATTAACCACAAAAGTGTAAATTTGCGTTTATTTAGCCATGAAGGTACATCATAATTAAAAAATACATTGTTCCTGTTGGCTCCTTAGCAGAAAGTGCATCAGAAGCTAGACACAAACTTTGTTTGTACACTCAAAAAAAAAAACAGCCCGAAATCGCCATTAAATCAAGAAATTCGCCATGAATTTCAGTCGATGGCGATTTACCGTATTTTTTAGAAAGGAATTTTCTAAAATTTAGAAAAAAATTTCTGAAAAGCAGAAATACTTTTCTAAAATCAAGAAAAAATTGCCATAAAATTGCGAAAATTTCCCTAAATCCAGAAAGTACTTTTCTTGAAAATAGAATTTTTTTCTTAAAATAAGAAAGGACTTTTTTTATTTTCAGAAAATTTTCTTTATTTTAATAAAATGTATACATATTTATTTTACTATTTTATTTCCTAAACAAGAAAGAGAAAAGAAAATGAAAAAGATGAAAAGAAAATTATTAATATTTCCTAAACAAAAAAGGAAAACAAAACAAAAAATATAAAAAAAACAAAAAAAAGATAAAAATTACATTATAAATATTTCCTAAACAAAAAAGAGAAAAGAAAACAAAAAAGATAAAAAATTATTAATATTAATATTAAGTAAATATTTAATATATTACCTATTATTAAAATTTACTTACTTACTGCCAAATTATCAACAATACCTGAAATTGAAATTATTCCTGCAATTGAAAATAAAAATTAATATTAGAGAAGGATGGTATTTGCGGCCTGCAATAGTATGCCCTTTGCTTACCATAAATTTTCACACACTTACCAAATTTATATTTAAATTAATTTAAATTGCTTACCTATTAATTGCCTCTTAGAGGGATCGCACTTTAACTTTCTTAAATAGGCTCAACACAAACTTATTACTTGCAATGCTCATCATAAACTGAGCACAAGGGTTCAAAATGTAGCGCAACGCAAGCAACTCTCTCGCGAGAGACTGCATTTCCAAAACAACAACGCAATAAAAGTTACAGCTACGCACAAGAAAATTCTCGATCATACGCACAAACACACATAAACATATACATACATACGCCAAAAACTGTCGTCGCAACGCGCCGCGGACTAACCCCTTGTCTTCTTCTTTTTCGTTTCGAAGAAAGAGTGAGAAGCATAAAAGAATTACAAAAAGTTTTTCTTAAATCTATGGTGATTTTCTAATTCTACTTTTCTGTTTTCAAGAAAACATTTTTTTTAAATTCAGAAAAATTCTTAAAATTTAGAAAAATTTACCGTATTTTTTATGGCGACTTTCTAGATTATAGGAAGGGCTGAAGTACATTTTTTCTTAATTTAATGGCGAAATCGCCATTAATTTATAAAAATTTTTGGAGAGCAAACTAGAAAAAAACACCATTGATTTAAGAAAAAAAATCATTTTTCTAAATTTTAGAAAGGTTTTTCATAAAATTCTGTTTTTTCAGAAAATTTTATAAAATTAAGAAAAAATTTCATTTTATGGCGATTTTCTAAAATTTAGGAAAAAAAAATTTTTGAGTGTAGCCGGGCGCAGTTTTCTGAATCGTCACTAATAAGGAAGTAAGGAAGTAATTAATTTAAAAAAATACAAAACAATTCACAAAAACTTAATGAGTGGCTTAAAAATTAAGGACATAAGGTATCTTTGGGTCAAAACAGAATTGTAGAAGAAATTATTTTTTTTTCATTTTTAAACGTTGTTCATAAATTAAGATTTTTAAATTTTGCTTTCAAATTTTGAATGCACCCACCTTCTCTTGTGGTTAAGTTAGATTACATTTTCAAATTCAAAATTTTGTTTAATTTCAAACGGGTTTTTTGCCCACAGTGGAAGGGTTTGACTTAAACATTTTTATTGCAAACATTTCGGAAGGATATATATCAAATAAAAACACCTCTTAACGAGGTAAAAAACTAGTGACGATCGCACCTTCAACATACAAAAGTTCTGATATCAACATTTGTGACGAAAAATTATTACACTCGTCATTAATTAGACTTTCTAATATTTTCTCATTCGGCCCGCCCTAGCAAACTATTCCAGCCTTTTTCCCTTCACAGGCATTTTCTATTGCAGCGTGCCGAATGAGAAAATATTAGAAAGTCTATTTAATGACGAGTGTAATAATTTTTCGTCACAAATGTTGATATCAGAACTTTTGAATGTTGAAGGTGCGATCGTCACTAGTTTTTTACCTCGTTAAGAGGTGTTTTTATTTGATATCAGAAGTTTTTGTTTGTTTACTTTTGCTCTCATAGGTGCTAATATAAACATTTAAATTTAAATTGGTCATAAATCATAATTTTTAAACTATTGTATTTTAACGAATTCAGTTAAAAAGGCGTTGAAGTATTTCAAAATACCTTTTAAACGAGGTATAGCACATGTCTGTACCTTTAGTAGTGTAGAACTTACAAACTAACAAAATGTAGCTATTTTTAGCTTTTTCCCGCTAAAGTAGCGGCTTTTTCCAAAAGTCGTAGAACAAAAGATTCCTATATGGAACTCTTAAGTGCAAATTTACTGATTCCATGACCCTAAAATACAGTTCGGATACCCTCACACAAAATTCAATACTCAGGGAGCGTTAGTAGTTCGAGCTTGCAAAAGTGGCTATTTTCGTATAAAAATAACTTTTAAACGTGACTTTTTACAGTAATGTGTTATATACCAAAATTTAAGGAATCTCAAGGGCTATACAGTTTAAAGTTTTAAAGAAAATCGTTAAAGCCGTTTTTGAGAAAAATAAAAAAAAGCTAAAAACAAAGTTTTAAAAAATTGTCTTTTGTTCATATTTTTTTAACTATTACATTTACACAAATTGCATATAGAAAGCGTTTATAGCATTTAAAAATACCTTTCGAGATATAACACAAGTTTGTAGCTTTAGTAGTATAGAAGTTACGGCTTTCCGAATTTTAGCTACTTATAGCTGTTTTCCCGCTAAACTAGCGAGTTTTTCCAAAAGTGGTAGAACAAAAGTTTTTTATATCGATGTGATGAACGTCATATCAAATTTTCAAAACTTAGAAAACATGTTTTGGACAAACTGACAAACAGAATTAAATTTTCATTTTGGGAAGACGAAGATTTATTTTGGCTATAACTTTTGAACGGAGCGTCGGATTTTGGAAATGACCCCTCATTCGACGGGTATTTTCAAAAGGAATACAACTAAAACATTGAGAGGGGGCAATTATCCCCACCGGAGTATTTCGAAGTATTCACTTTTTCACTTTCACGTCTCTATCTCCCAAGCCAATTGATTTTCTTAGAGTCTTGGTATGCAATCCTGTTAGTTTTCGCAATACCTTTCGATAGGTGTATCATTCATTATGATCGGACCATCACAGTAGATTTTCATTTCTTCGTGTATATATAGTAGTCGCCTTCGCACACTCTCCTGGTGCGCTTCGTCACTACATGGACTGCCGTCCATAGTGATATATATATTTATACCCGTTACTCGTATAGTAAAAGGGTATATCGTATTCGTGAAAAAGTATGTAACAGGGAGAAGGAAGCGTTTCCGAACCTATAAAGTATATATATTCTTGATCAGGGTCACTAGCCGAGTCGATATAGCCATGTCCGTCTGTCCGTCCGTCTGGCCGTCCGTATGAACGCTGAGATCTCGGAAACTACAAAAGCTGGAAGGTTGAGATTTTCCGCACATGTTCTTGGGCTTCCCGCAGCGCAAGTTTATTTTAGCCGAGCGCCACACCCCCTCTAACGCCCACAATCGCCCACTAACAAATTTAAAATGTGTCTGGCGCCCACACCTTAAAAGATTTTCGAGAAGTATGAATGCAATTTTGTTGTGTATAATTATACCTATCAAAATGTAGAAGACATTTTTCAAATCGGACCATTCATTAAAAAGTTATACGCAATAAAAAAAATGCAATACATACATCTCCCTCGCACTCCCTTTAGCCGAGTGACGGGCACCAACCCGACTATAGCGTTCTCTCTTGTTTTGATTTCCGTCTGTCTGTCCTTTTCAAGTAAGCCGAAGTAAGCTTTCGCCCTCGTTTACCCTTATATAAATTGTTCTGTGAAATCTCCATAATACAAGGAAAATCGACATCAAACAACGGTCAAAAGCGGCAAAAGACATGTATTTGTATTATATTTGGGGATATTTTTCTTAGGTTTAAGCAATTTTTCTACTTTTAAAGGTAATTGCCCTTGAAATAAGAATTGAGTGCTTAAAACTTAAGGCAGTTCTTCAGTACCTATGATTTTTCGTAAATGTATGGTGTTTTTCTTGTTTCAAAGTTCAGCTGACTTTCAAATTAGATAAGTGCCCTAGGGTGCACGGATTATACCCTGGGAACTTTTTAAGTTATTTAAGTTTGCTTTAACCGTATTATGAACACATTATTTTATCTAAATATTTTGTTTCTAATTAGAATTATTTTTATAAATAGAATAAAAAAATACTTAATATTGTCATTGATCTGGAAAAGAAAAAAATTATATCAATAAAAAAAAGTAATTTGTTCGAAAAATTGCTTCAAAAAGCTTTGGAAATACGCCAATTATAGGAAATTAAAATAAATTAAATAAATTGTATCTAAATTGCGAAACATGAAAAGATAAACGAGAAAAGGCTACATTATAACTCCAAAATGTTAGTCCAAAATTAAATATTGTAACGAACTGTTTTCAACTGTTGGATCGCTACGTAAACGCTGCGACTAGCTCAGAGATATTGTGTGTTCGTTCCACCAAATTTGTATTGCGTGACTGCCCGTGACCCAAGAAAATGCAGTGATATCCGATTGGGACAAATCGGAAAACTTTATTAAGTTATCTTTTTGCTGGAATTGGTTTCTTCGTCAGCTGGCTGTTGCGGGTCGCCTGGTTGGCGACGTGCCTTCCTCGGCTCAAGATTCACTTCGTGCTTTTCTCGGCGGCGCTCCTCGACGGCGTCGCTGCTCTCGTATCCTTTTGTGCTACTTGTGGACTCCTGCGGCGTCGTTCTCCAACGGCGTCTCTCCAGTTCCACCCGGCTTGTAGGACTTAAAAGTCTGCACAACCTTCCTTTCGTGTCCGACCAGAATGATCCTGGGATCATGAGCTTACGCGAATAGTTTGGAATTTTGGAAACATTTTTTTATTAAATAAATAAACTAATATTATAAAAATAATCCTCAAAAAAAGTTTTTCTAAGCAATAGAACCATTTGTTTTCTTATGCTCCGGCGGACAAATATTAAAATATTAAATGTCAGAGTTTGTAAGAGGCAGGGCGTCTGTACACACAAAAAAAAAACTTGGTAAAATCAACTGTAATAATTGTCAAATAGGCCCCAACCAGCAAAATTGTCAATTGTACTAAGTAAATAGTCATTTCACAACAACAAAATACACCAGTGCTTTCATCACTCAGCTTGAAAAACCGGACAGAAAAGCCAAAAAAAACAGGGAAAAAGTGGACAAAAAATTTAAAAAAGGACAAAAAAAAGGACAAAAGTAAATGCGCCTCCATTTTTCTGTTTTTACCAATGGGGTATATATTTACTTAATATAAATGGATTTTATATTAAATTCAATTATGTAATGATCTATTGCGCCCGACTCACAACCTTCTTCGTTTGATCATTTTACCATGGTCAATATTTGTGCGTATACGTAATAATCTAAAATTATTAAAATAATAAAAGCATTTCAAGTAACTATATTGGTAATACAAAAAATTCAATATCTGCGTCAAACCCGAATAAGAATCGTTCAAATATGAAATTTTTTTCTGACAAAAAGGCTGAGAGTAAAAATTGAGAACTTTTTAAAGTGTTTTCCTCTTTTTTTTGCTACAGAAAAAATCGTACTATAAAGTCCATCGACTGCATTACATCTCTTTGATAATTTGTAAAAAGAATTATTTTTAAAGTGCCGAACTGTAAGAACAATGGTTAAAACGGCGTTTTAGCATATAAAAGCAGGTTTATACACTTTCGACTAGCAAAAAGAACACTCAAAACCTTATCTTTGAAAAAAGGACAGATTTCCGGATAGGGGATGTTTGAATTTTTTTCCGGATAAAGTCGTTAAAAAAAGGACAGATCTGTCCGGAAAGAGGACAAAATGGCAGCACTGAAATACACACAATTAGCAAAGACACAAACCCAAAGCAAAAACAAAATACTCGTAACTATTTTAATAGTTACGTAACTATCTTTGTTGGTCAATTTTACCAAGCAAATTTTTTTGTGTGTAGTCGTAGCGCAGTTAAGGTTTGAATCCAAATGCATTGTTTTTGTAATCTTTTTTTAAAATTTAATTTAAACCAGGGACCGTAAATAACAGTTATTTGAGATTTTTATTTTAAAAAGACTACTGTGATATTTTGTTTTAAACGTCAAAAATAACGTTCTTTTTATTCTTGTCCACAACGTATATATACGTATATATGCATATATGCATGTCAACAAATCTGGAAAGCAAATTAGCTGTTATTTGTTCATGTCTATAAAGTGCATAAAAACCAGTTAAATTGTTAATTAAAACTTGTACAAATCTCAGTAGGCCTTTAAAAATAAAAATCACAAATAACTGTTATTTACGGACACTGATTTAAACAAATAAAATTAGTTGCATTTTCAGTTATTTCTTTAACTTTTTTACTTTGATCTGGCCGAAAAAAAATATTTCTTTAGTTGATTTCGTTTTCTAAAAAAGTCAAATTTGAAACTTCCTGTCACTTTTAACCGTTTGTCGGCCAACTGAATAGTTTTAAATTATTTCAGTCAATTAAAAAAAAAAACAGGAGAGAACGCTATAGGCGGGTTGGTGTCCCGACTATCTAATACCCGTCACTCAGCTAAAGGGAGTGCGAGGGAGATAGATATATAAATTTTGATTGCGTATAATTTTTTAATGAATGATCCGATTTGAAAAATGTCTTCTACATTTCGATAGGTATAAATATACACCACAAAATTGCATTTATACTTCTCGGAAATCTTTAAAGATGTGGGCGCAGGACCCATTTTAAAATCGTTAGTGGGCGATTGTGGGCGTTAGAGGGGGCGTGGCGCTCGGCTAAAATAAACTTGCGCTGCGTAGGAAGCCAAAGAATATGTGTGGGAAATCTCAACCTTCTAGCTTTTGTAGTTTTTGAGATCTCAGCGTTCATACAGACGGACAGACGGACATGGCTAGATCGACTCGGCTAGTGCCCCTGATCAAGAATATATATACTTTATGGGGTCGGAAACACTTCCTTCTAGCTGTTACATATTTTTGCACGAATCTAATATACCCTTTTACTCTACGAGTAACGGGTATAAAAATATATATATATATATGTATATACATAAAAATTTATTTCTAAGAGAAGAAAAGACTGTGACGGACTAAAAAATGAATTCATTTTTATGGTGCACTGGTAAAAAATTAATCATAAATATTTCTAAGAAACAAAAGAAAAACAATTTACACCAAATTTTACTTTTAATAAACATATATTCTTTTTAAAATAAAACACTCATCTTTATTCCTCATTATTATTTAGAGCAACATAAAATACAAAAGTAAAAGAAACAAAATAAAAATACTGATAAAAAAAGAATCTTAAATAAATACACAAAACTGTGGGTGTACCACATTTTTGCGGTTTGTGGGCGTTAGAGAGGGCGTGGCACATCGGCATGATAAGCGTCCACATGGACAGACAGACGGATATAACGTTCTCTCTTGTTTTTATACCCGTTACTCTTAGAGTAAAAGGGTCTGTCTGTCTGTCCGTATGAACGCTGAGATATCGGAAACTACAAAAGCTAGAAGGCAAGTTGGTTTCATCTGAGCGTCACGCCCACTCGTACGTCCACAGTCGCTTCAAAGGACTTTCAAATTAAACCCTGGCGCCCACATCTTTACAGATTTTGTAAAAGCTTAAATGCCATTTTGTTGTGTTTATTAATACCAATCGAAATGTAGAAGAAAAACGCTGAGATCTCGGAAACTACAAAAGCTAGAAAGTTGGGATTACCCACACATATTCTTGGGCTTCCTACGCAGCTCAAGTTTGATTGAGCCGGGAGCCACGCACCCTTTAACGCCCACAATCGCCCACTAACGATTTTAAAATGTGTCTGGCGCCCACACCTTTAAAGATTTCCGAGAAGTATAAATGCAATTTTTTTGTGTATATTTATACCTATCGAAACATTTTTCAAATCGGACCATTCATTTAAAAGTTATGCGCAATCAAAATGTTATATATCTATCTCCCTCGCATTCCCTTTAGCTGACTGACGGGTATTAGAAAGTCGGGACAACAACCCGTCTAAAGCGTTCTCTCTTGTTTTTCGATTATTTTTCCGATCTTTCCTATGGGAGCTATAAGATACAGTTGTCCCATTAGGCCGGTTCCGACGTATATACTACCTGCAATAGATAGAAGACGTTTGGGAAAGTTTAATCCCGATAGCTTAAAAACTGAAAACAGACGGACGTTGAAAACTTCTGACTGAAATCATAATACCATCTGCAAGGGATTAAAGATCTGTCCTAAGTAAGGTAAGAAATGGGAGCTCTGACTAGTTTGGAAAACGAACGTCAGCGTCGGCAGTTCTCCGCGGCAAAAGTCTCGTAGCACCAACGAACCAATCGAGGTCTTTTTTAGAGACCGGAATATTACGATCTGCGTCCACTTCGCAACTTGTTACTGTTGCACTATTATGCAAAGAGGCTGGGCAGCATCCAACTGGGTGCAGGGAAATGACGAGTGCACAAAAACAAAGACGGGACACATTAACCGAAATCCAGTTGCAGTTGAATGACTGTTGCATGCAACAACCGCATAACAGCTTCTTTCGCGGGCTGGAAACAACTTCACGTTGAAGTTGCAACGCGGGGCCAGATTGTAAAGCTATTAAAAAGTTCGAGTGGCCATAGCATCCATAAGATTTGAAACACAGCGCATACCACAGCATTTCATTTCTGACCTACTTGCCGTTCCCCCTTTAAGACCTGTTTTCCCGATCCGAAGAGCCCACACTCCATTTCCGCAGTGCTTCGGCAGTCAGCTAGTGCGAGCGAGTTTGCATAATTACTTTAATACACATAGTAAAAAGCAAGTATTTTTAGGTTAGATAAAAAAGATGGTTGTGGATAATTGTGGTTTTCATATCTTAATGCCAAAAATCGGATTTCATTCAGAGTTAGGTGTTGAATTAGATTACCTTTTACCAGACTCTTTTTGGAAACCCTGCCAATTTATCTCGTTCATGTGAATTCTCTACCGCTGCGTTAGTTGCATTCCGATTTGACAGCCTAGATTCCGACTTGCAGCTGCACCTGCGTCCTACCAACGTGGCACCTCACAACTTGGCACCGGCACTGATGGGAAATAGAGAGAAAATGGCATGCCGCGGAGCTGGTTTTGGTTTCTTGCTTCGTTTTGCATCCACAAACAGTATAAAAAGCCAAAAACAAGAAAACCATTCAAAAATGCTGGCCAAAGTGTTGGTTCGTTTTCTACCACTCCTCTTCCGTCCGATTTGCTGGAATTTGTGTGGCACCGAAAAGCAGTTAAGTGCCAACTGAGTGCCTTGGCAAGCCTTGGATACTTGGTATTTTGACTCATGTTGCCTGCATGGCACACATTTGTATTGAGTCGATGGCTAAGCTTCCTTCCTATCCTAACCCTATCCCCTTTCTCTTACGTTTTCACGCACGCATGCGCATCTCGCCGTCCCGCGGAAAATTAGTAAGAGTATACATTTTACTTTTCAAAGCCTTCAACTAGTAATGACGTAAGTTCAAATAATTTTTTGCCGTGGTTCCGTGATTAAGTAAGGGGCATGGAAAATGTGAATTAAATACCCGGGCTTAATTAGAAAAAACGGCAATTGGAAGTGCAATTTACTTTCTGCAACTATGTCCGACCCATGAAAATAGAGCCGGATCATTAAATTATCTGGAATCCGACGGACTTCCGCAGCCATTTACGCAAATTACATTCCAGAGCGCTAAAAGTAGCTTTCTATTTCCAGCGATAGAGCAAAATTGTTTAACTAAGCCAATGAACAAACTCATTTCGGAACGACGAATACATATATTTTATCGCATTTTTATATTTTTTTTCCCCGGAGGACCAAAGTCTATTAAGTAATCGCAACTGACCAGATTTAAATACGCAAAACATTTAAATGGTGGTATAATGGCAGCAAGCTACTTTATATATGGCATTTGCCAGTTGGCCACGTAAAGTAAATTTCATGCCGATAATTGGGCAGCCAGAAGAAGATTAGCTCCCAAGCGAGAGCGATAGGCCTGGCGCTAGCTCTCATTTTCTGAGCCAGCCAAGTCTGGGGGTCAATAGCCCCCAGGCCGAGCTGGTTTCTCATGCTAGTGAATAAGGCAACAGAACTCAGAAAAATTTCGCTGGTGGAATAACAAACAAGACCTTAAAGCACAAACCACAAAATTGTGTTCGAAAAAATTATGGAATGGCAAAACACTATAGCGGCCACAGAAGACACTTGCATATACTATGTTTATACGATAGGGATCACGATTTCTTGAAAGCGCGATATAGAAATAGCCCCTGTTTATACGACAGCCGAGAATTCATAGGGATAGGGATGCCGGACCGGTAAAAATATCTAATCTTTAATACCACTGATTAGAGAAAAAGCCTATAAAAGGCCTTCAATTTCTAGCGATTTGGTAACGTCGATCATTTTTTACAGAGTTGCCAGATTGCTTATCACCAAATCACGCTTTTGGGCTGAAATCATTGTCAACTTTCGTGTGTTGCCGAATTCACGAAATGGCGTTTATACAGACACGAATCGGCCGAAAGCGTGAAATGATAGCGTGAATTCGGCATCGTATAAACACAGTAATAGTGACTCTTGGCAAGCCAACTTGGGCTGGGCCCCCTGGCATGGGGAGGAGTGAGAAGGGCAGAGTGGAAGGGGAACAGACTACCGCATTCGGCTTTAGGACTGTTGCGGGTCAGGTCTGGGACTGAACGGAACTCAGGCGGGTCGGCGGTATCGCGACAGTTGCAGGTGTAGCCACGCTCAGGTTATTAAATTACTGTTATTTATTACGAAACCGTTGCCTCCATGGCCCAAATGAGTTGCAGTGTGAGTAGCTGTTCGTCGGCTTGGATATGGGTCCAGAAGTGGCCAGTCGAACCAAGTAACTCCATCGCTGTTGCTGATAATTTCATTTGAATGCCTTTACCGTCGCGTTGGCAGTGGTCTTGGCCCTTTTCGTTTATAAGAGCGGATCAGACGCGCTGAGTCGATGGTCAGCATTTAAGCTAATTTGTATTCGAGTGCATTGTGCAGCTTAGGTCACCCGTTGTCCCTCGTCGCTGTTGGCTAACTCAGCACCTTGTCTTCGTCGGCAGCGCGAAAATGAGACAAGTACGCAGTGGATATCGATAGTCAGCAGGCAGCATCTGTCACCATGAAGGTCAGGTGAAATCTTATGTGCATTAGTAGAAATATAATGATTATACAATATTCCAAATGAAATTCAGTGAATTGTGAACTGGATCGCCTTTGAGCTGGAATAGGAAGAGGTTTTACTTTCCTAAAGAGTACAATTAAACCGAAAATTGGCGGAAACAACGCAACATTTTAATCATGAATTTTCTACTTCGAGCACGGAATGGACGGGTGCAAATGATTTTTTTAAACTTATTTTTACGCCGAATATTTTCCGCCTTTGGCTTTGATCAGCGGTCGGCAGCGGTTTATTAAGTGAGCATAGGGTTTTGTTCTGCCCAGCCGCTGCTCGCTCACGTACACTGTAGAACAGCGGTCTGCACACCACATCAATGAGCTGCCCAGTGCAAATTACTCACACAAATATAAAACAAAATGTCAACGTATGTGTGTGCCGACCGCTGGTTTAGATTATCAATTCCAATCAATTTTACTTTTAGTTTGTTGGAAAGTTCAATCTTTTTAGAAAAAAACTGCATCCTTTTAACTGTGCTAGAAAACAGATTACAGATTTTTGGCCAAAAAAATTCGCTTTCTGGCCCAGTGTACATTAGTCAATTTTACTCACCAAAACTTTTGTGCGCATTTGCGCGTTATTATACCCGTTACTCGTAGAGTAAAAGGGTATATTGTATTCGTGCAAAAGTATGTAACAGCTAGAAGGAAGCGTTTCCGACCCCATAAAGTATATATATTCTTGATCAGGATCACTAGCCGAATCGATCTAGCCATGTCCGTCTGTCCGTCTGTCTGTCCGCCTGTCTGTCCGTCTGTCTGTCCGCCTGTCTGTCCGTCTGTCTGTCTGTCCATATCAGAGAGCTGCAACGAGTCAATCATTTTCGGGTACACCCGATCATTTACTCGTATCCGTTTTGATTAATCGCTTTGGGTGAGCGAAATGAAATGAGCGGTGAGCGAATGCGATCGTGCCATGAATGATCGTTTGTGATCGTTCAAGTGTGTGATCTGATCGTGTGTGAACGTTCGGCTTAAAGATTTTACCCGTTTGTGATCGAATATTTTGTGCAATCGATTGGTGTGATCGTGCTTCGCGCCTACCGCTATGACCGTGCAGTTCGTGTTATTGCTTTATATTTTGCACAACATATTTTTATATTTGCACAAAAGGACAACAAGTAATAGATTTTGAAAGCATTTTAGAACTAATATCAACTGGAACCTACACGTTGTCAGGCCAACGGAAAGGAAAAAGTTCCATATGGAATAAACATTTCTCATTAAACATATAATACATTGAAGTGCACTTTCCCCCTATTTTATTTCGTCGTCACAAGAAATCATATTAATCCGTTCACAATCTATTCATGTACAACTGACTCGAGGTCCCAATCATCGGGAACGATTGAGCGCTTCGGAACGATCATTTTGTTCACCAACACCCGAAGTTCAAAATCACATCATTGATCGTTACGAAGCAAATCGGGTAGTTGATCGGATTGTACTTTGGCTTTCGGGTTTGTTCGTGATTATTCGTTGGCGAGTGAGTTTACCGAATTAAAAAATGATCGCGCGATGATCGTTCGTACTCGATCATACTCGTTGCAGCTCTCTGGTCCATATGAACGCTGAGATCTCGAAAGCTACAAAAGCTAGAAGGTTGAGATTTTCCACACATATTCTTGGGCCATCTACGCAGCGCAAGTTTATTTCAACCGATCGCCACGCCTCTCAAACGCCCACAACCGCCCACTAACGATTTTCAAATGTGTCTGGCGCCCACATCTTTAAAGATTTCCGAAAAGTATAAATTCAATTTTGTTATGTATACCTATCGAACTGTAGACAACATTTTTCAAATTTCATTAAAAAGTTATGCGCAATCAAAAAAATGTTATATATCCATCTCCCTCGCACTTCCTTTAGCTGAGTGACGGGTATTGGATAGTCGGGAGTCCCGACTCGGGCCACCCGACTATAGTGTTCTCCCTTGTTTTTTGTTTGAAAAGTTTCACGGAACTTAAAACATGTGAAATTTGATTTATTATTGCTATTTACTGCCTAAAATTGTTACCAAGGTAAAAAGAACCACAAATATGCTTTCTAGGTTGATTTTGAAATAAATAATGCGTAGGGGAGTGTGGGGCATTTTCGTAAGCATTTTTTCAAAGCTATTTTTTGTCCATCTTGAGACACGTTATCATATTTCTTTTTTTTATTGTTGAATGCGGTTAGCACCAGTGCTGCCATTTTGTCCTCTTTCCGGACAGATCTGTCCTTTTTTTAACGGGTTTATCCGGAAAAAATTTCAAACATCCCCTATCCGGAAATCTGTCCTTTTTTCAAAAAAAAGGTCTTGAGTGTTATTTTTGCCAGTCGAAAGTGTGTAAACCTGTTTTTATATGCTAAAACGCCTTTTTAACCATCAATCTTACAGTTCGGCACTTAAAAAATAATTATTTTTACAAATTATCAAAGAGACGTAAAGCAGTCGATGGATTTTCTATATAGTACGATTTTTTCTGTAGCAAAAAAAGAGAAAATCACTTTAAAAATTTCTCAATTTTTACCCTCTGCTTTTTTGTCAGAAAAAAATTTCAGATTTTAACGACTCTTAAGGCCGGTTTCTCGAGTCCCTGTCAAAGTCCCTGATAGCTATCTGTTCGAAAAACTTAAATACCAGATAAACTGTTCGTAAAAGCAAATCCGCTTTCTCGACTGCTTTAATTTATCTGAACGAGAAACAATTACAGAGTGCTGTTAACGCACAGAATTGTGCTGTGAAGCGCAAAAAATGGCATGCTTCGATTATTTTATCAGCTGTTTGGGTATAATTTTAAGGAAAAGTCAGCTGTGATTTCGTTTCTTCTTCTTAGTTGGCTTTGGGAAATCAGCTGTCATTTTATCGAGTCGAAAACGCTTAACAGGGACTCCGAGTCCCTGTCAAATTTAGCTCTCACATTTATGCTCGAGAAAGCCAAAATGCCTTAGCAGGGACTTTATCTGTTCGAGAAATGTTAGCCGGCACTCGAGAAACCGGCCCTTATTCGGGTTTGACGCAGATATGGCATTTTTTTGTATTACCAATATAGTTACTTGAAATGCTTTTATTATTTTAATAATTTTAGATTATTACGTATACGCACAAAAATTAACCATGGTAAAATGATCAAACAAAGAAGGATGTGAGTCGGGCGCAGTAGGTCATTACATAATTGAATTTAATATAAAATCCATTTAAATTAAGTAATTATATAACCCATTGGTAAAACAGAAAAATGGAGGCGCATTTACTTTTGTCCTTTTTTAAAATTTTTTGTCCTTTTTTTCCCAGTTTTTTTTGGCTTATCTGTCCTGTTTTTCAAGCTGAGTGATGGCAGCACTGGTTAGCACCAAGCTTTAAAATGTGACATTCCCTTTTTTTTTTAAATTACCTTGGTGATTTATAAAAAATTAAAAAGTAAAACCAATACACTGAGGCAATTTCGTCACCTGAAAAATTTAGGGAATTTAAAGCCTGTAAATATGCTACACTGATCAAGCGTACCATTTTTGTTGACGTTCTATATTTGTTGCTGCTGCCGGTAGTCTGTTCGTTAGCCAGCTCGTCAAATAAAAAAATATGTATTTAAAATAGGTGCGAATTTACCCTAAGCATAGGGTGGCGAAATTTCCCCACACAGTACTTTTTTAGAAATAAATATTTTTCTTCCGAAATTAGGCGCGAAGTTAAAAATTCAGTAATTCAACATTTTAGGGAATCCCCTCAGTCTCATTCTGTTCGGGACACTTTATTGGACATTAATCGCTCGAGAGATTTTTTTGAAATATTTATTTTCTGAAGGGAAATTTCAATTTTGTTGGTCTTCAATCTTCGTGATATTTAGCAAAACTTAAAACATTCTTTCTGGGGTTAAAATAGTAGATGGTTCTATATATTATAACACATGGTCTTTATTTTATTTCTTATAAATTCTGCACGTTGGTAGAACTATTGGTCATATTCGCAGTATTAAGCGAGAGCTCGATGAGCAAGATTGCAGTCAAACTGAGCAAAATGGCCTAAGTAGCATTTAGGGGCGGCAAAACAAAAATTTGACAACGCGAAATTTTTATGGAATAAGGGAATTGTAGAAATCAAGGAAGAAAAATATTAAAATTTACAAAAATATGGACCTCCGCGTCAAATAGCTGTAGCCGCATTTTTAATAGCAAAAAAAGGTTAGGTTTCGTACTGTTATTACCCCAGTAGGGGAGAGTGGGGGAATTTCGTCACAGGGGCAATTTCGTCACCTGCAATATCTCGGAATCCATAAGTCGTAAAAATATATATTTTTTTTGTTTTAGTCCTTCAAGACGGCCAGACACAACCAATGCATTTGTTTTGCACAGAAGGCCAAGATAATTAAGCTATAATATTAAATGTGTTTTAACAGTTCAAAAGCTACATTTAGTTCTCGACGAAATTTTTTCTGTATGCCACAATCCAAAAGGAATAAGATACACGATTTTTTATATAATACACAGTGCTATAATGTGCATTTCTGCGTCAGTGATTTTTAACTTCGCGCCTAATTTCGCAAGAAAAATAATTATTTCTAAAAAAGTACGGTCTGGGGAAATTTCGCCACCGTACGCTAAGGGTAAATTCGCACTTATTTTAAATACATATTTTTATATTTGACGAGCTGGCTAACGAGCAGACTACCAGCAGCAGCAACAAATATAGGACGTCAACAAAAATGGTACGCTTGATCAGTGTAGCATATTTTCAGGCGTTAAACTCCCTACATTTTTCAGGTGACGAAATTTCCCCAGTTGTGTGGTGATTTTACCCCCCTGTGTGGTGAGATTGCCCCAGTATATTGGTTTTACATTTTATTTTTTTATAAATCACCAAGCTAATTAAAAAAATAGGGGAATGTCACATTTTGAAGCTTGGTGCTAATCGCATTCAACAATAAAAATAGAAATATGATAACGTGTCTCAAGATGGACAAAAAATAGCTTTGAAAAAATGCTGACGAAATTCCCCCACTCTCCCCTACTGGGGCTAGACTGGTTTAAAAAGTATGTTGTACGTTCCTCGCAGGCTTTGCAATTGACTTCAAAATGATGTAGGAAAAAGTTATAGAAAAGAACAGCCTTTCCGGTGATAGATGCCTAATGCCCAATGCCTATTTAGTTATAGCTGCTATGTCTAACCCGAGTTTTTGTACAGAACCCCCTTCTCCCCTACTCTGAGTTAATTTAAACACAGACAGTGCATGCATTTCTTAACGCATTCTGACTTATAGGAAAAATACCCGTTAAAAACACAAATTATTTTTAATAAATCTTTTTCTCTTTCAGTTTATGGCAGTAGCGCTGACCTCAACGTCACCGTTGATGATGGCGATGCCTCATACAACGGCGACGAGAACCATAAGGTTTGGAGTGGGTCACAGGATCAGTTGGACAGCATCGTGCCCCTTGAGAGTCCTTACGAGCTGTTTGCGGGAAACGCCTCCACACTAGGGAGACCCTTGCGTGCGCGCCAGATCAGCACGCCGATCGACGTGCCACCACCGCCGGTAAAGGAGGAGCGAAAAACGAAGCGTGACAAGAAGGGGTCTAGGTCGAGCGGCAGCCAGAGCCTCTCCGGCACCCTAATTCGTCCGAAGCCCGTGCACCCGGCGACGCTTCATCGCCCCGGCTTCCAGGGTCCGGTAGGACCTGGCAGCATGATCTACGGACCCGTCTCCGGACACGGACCGCATTCTGCCCGCTACCACACGATCAGTCACCGCGGCTTCCCAGCGGGTCCGCAAAGCCACCAGGTTCACCACCCGCAGCCTCATCCTTCACAGCATCCGGTCCATATGATGCACCACCCCCACATGGCAGGCCTTCCGCCCATGCAAATCCCCGTAATGATGCCGCAGCAGTACGCCACCCTTCAGCCATCGCGCTCCACCAACAAGAAAAAGAAAAAGGACAAAAAGAATGGTGGGGGCGGAGGTGGAGGAGTGCCCGTCGGGATGCCTATTGTGCCGCCCATTTACGCCTACCATCATCAACAGGCCATGGGTAGCGTTCCATCCCCCCAGATGGCCCAGTCCCTAATTGGGGAGCCACGTGCTTTGGGCCATGCAAGCCGCAAGCTGGCGGCATCGATGGGCAACGGACTGGACGACTCTGGAAACTCGGGAGCCGAGTCGCCATCGCCAGGCGGCACTGGCATCTACAAGGTGGGTGTGAGCTAGTAAAGACGATTGGGTTTCATTGCCTTCGATCCTTTCGGAGCAACAGCAGAATAAATATTTTAGTTACCATATTTGATGTTAACGAACTCATGTATGGCACATTTTTATACCCGTTTTTCGTAGAGTAAAACGGTAAGAGTTAAAAAAAAAACCGATCCTTATATTTCAATGCTTTATCCAAAAAAAAAAGTTTGGATCGATTCTGATATTTTACCCAAATGGGCCTGTCGCGTTTCACGTGGAATTACCCTTGTGTTATTTTTTTTTAGTTTTTCTTATTCCATACTTTATTGTGTATGAAAATGGATCAAGTGCGTCTTATAAATATTTTTTTAAAAATAAAATGCCGGAAAAAACTTAGTATTTTCTGCATTTGGTTTATATTATCTACATCATATAAAATTCCCATAAATTTTACTTTTAGTTTGTTGGAAAGTTCAATCTTTTAATAAAAAAATTCAAAAAACTGTCCTAGGAAAAAAATTACAGATTTTTGGCCCAGTGTACATTGGTCAATTTTAATCACCAAAACTTTTGTGCGCACTAGTAGTCCGATCGTTATTTTTATACCCTTGCAGAGGGTTTATGATTTCAGTCAGAAGTTTGCAACGCAGTGATGGAGATGTTTCCGACCCCATAAAGTATATATATTCTTGATCAGCATCACTAGACGAGCCGATCTAGCCATGTCCGTCTGTCCTTCAGTTTCTACGCAAACTAGTCTCTCAGTTTTTAAGCTATCGGGATAAAACTTTCCCAATAGTCTTCTTTTTATTGCAGTTAGTATATAAGTCGGAACCGGCCGTATCGGACAACTATAGCTCACATAGGCAAAATCGGGAAAAACGTTAAAAAATTGCTAGCTTCGGTGTTATTTTTCAGAGACCTTAACAGTTATAAGTTTTATTAGAAAAAATCATTTTTAACGGTTATTTAAAATTGTTATTATAAAAGTTTCAAAATAATTAGTATTATCAGTTTTTATAATATCGCTCAAAAATAACTTTTAATTTTGATTATTATTTTTATAAGTCTTGAATAACAGTTATTTCTGATTTTTCAAATAGAAGTCTATCAAAGACTTTTTTCTCATAATCAACGAAATTAAAATTGTTGGAAGACTTTTATTTTTCAACAAATAAAATACAAGTCTTTTCCATATATGTATATCGCTAGCCATTTAAGCCTAAGCTACCAAATTTACATAACGGGTTTTTCTTAATTAGTTTACAATTTTGGCATGCTTTAATCTATTTCTCATCGCGATTTTCCACTACCTAACAATTTCTTATTCGACAAATAGTGAAACCCAGAGCTACACAACTCCTAAGGGTTAGATGACAAAATCTAGTGTTACTTGTAAAGAAGCTGCGCCGCCAGCACAACCTCTCTTAAAATGATTACTTCATTGGTCGATAACAATATGTAGCAGGCAGACCTTACAGTAACAACTTCCTTCTTGTTTTTCAATACATTTGTAATAAAACAATCATTTAACTGCTTTTAAGGGGGGACATCTAGGTAACTGGGGAAAAAAACGGATTTTCTGGATTTTTTTTGGCCAAATGAAGAAGCCAATCGAAAATTTGTAAACTACGTTATCACTATGGACGGCAGTCCATGTAGTGACGAAGCGCACCAGGAGAGTGTGCGAAGGCGACTACTATTATATAGCCGCAAAATTGAAAATCTGCTGTGATAGTCCGATCGTAATGAGTAATACACCAATCGAAAGGTATTGCAAAAACTTAAAGGATTGCATACCAAGACTTTAAGAAAATCAATTGGCTTGGGAGAGAGAGTAGTGAAAGTGAAAAAGTGCAAATTTCGAAATTTGGAGCTGTTGTGTTCCTATTGAAAATACCCGTCGAATGAGGGGTCATATGATAAAATCCGACGCTCCGTTCAAAAGTTATAGCCAAAATAAGATTTTCTTCGTCTTCCTAAAATGAAAATTTAATTCTGTTTGTCAGTTTGTCCAAAACATGTTTTATAAGTTTAATTTTATATGACGTTCATCACATCGATATAAAAAACTTTTGTTCTACCACTTTTGGAAAAAGTCGCTAGTTTAGCGGGAAAACAGCTATAAATAGCTAAAATTCGGAAAGCCGTAACATCTATACTACTAAAGCTACAGACAGAAAGGTATTTTTAAATGCTATAATTATGCAATTTGTGTAAATGTAATAGTTAAAAAGATATGAACAAAAGAAAATTTTTTAAAACTTTTTTTTAGCTTTTTTTTATTTTTCTCAAAAACGGCTCTAACGATTTTCTTTAAAACTTTAAACTGTATAGCCCTTGAGATTTTTTGCCAGCTCGAACTACTAACGCTCCCTGAGTATTGAATTTTGTGTGAGGGTATCCGATCTGTATTTTAGGGTCATGGAATCAGTAAATTTGCACTTAAGGGTTCCATATAGGAATCTTTTGTTCTACGACTTTTGGAAAAAGCCGCTACTTAAGCGGGAAAAAGCTAAAAATAGCTAAATTTCGTTAGTTTGTAAGTTCTACACTTCTAAAGGTACAGACATGTGCTATACTTCAACGCCTTTTTAACTTAATTCGTTAAAATACAATAGTTTAAAAATTATGATTGACAATTTAAATGTAAATGTTTATATTAGCACCTATGAGAGCAAAAGTAAACAAACAAAAACTTCTGATATCAAATAAAAACACCTCTAAACGAGGTAAAAAACTAGTGACGATCGCACCTTTAACGTACAAAAGTTCTGATATCAACTTTTGTGACGAAAAATGATTTTAGATGCGACTAAATAAGTACGCTTCCGAAAATTTATTCATTCGGCACGCTACAACAGAAAACTTTCGTGTCGATATTAAATATTTGCTAAAGCGGGCCGAACGAGTAAATTTTAGGTAGCTTACTTATTTAGTCGCATCTAAAATCATTTTTCGTCACAAAAGTTGATATCAGAACTTTTGTACGTTGAAGGTGCGATCGTCACTAGTTTTTTACCTCGTTTAGAGGTGTTTTTTTTTTTGATATTTTATTAGGTACGAAGTACAAAATAAATTTTTTTTCGAATAAATCGAAAACAAAATGGCGGCTGTGCAGCATTTCTTCGTAGGCTCTTTTTTGTTGAAAAGGGGCCATGGCCGGACACCTAACGTCCTTAATTTTTGATCTAAAAAAAAAAAAAAAATTGGTTAGTTTCTATCAAATAAAAACACCTCTTAACGAGGTAAAAAACTAGTGACGATCGCACCTTCAACATACAAAAGTTCTGATATCAACATTTATGACGAAAAATTATTACACTCGTCATTAAATAGACTTTCTAATATTTTCTCATTCGGCCCGCCCTAGCAAACTATTCCGGTCTTTTTCCCTTCACAGGCATTTTCTATTGCAGCGTGCCGAATGAGACGGGTATTTTCAAAAGGAATACAATTAAAACATTGCGAGGGGGCATTTATCACCAGCGGCCCCAACAGCTCCAAATTTCGAAATTTTCACTTTTTCACTTTCACCGCTCTCTCTTCCAAGCCAATTGATTTTCTTAAAGTCTTGGTATGCAATCCTGTTAGTTTTTGCAATACCTTTCGATAGGTGTATCATTCATTATGATCGGACCATCACAGTAGATTTTCATTTCTTCGTGTATATATAGTAGTCGCCTTCGCACACTCTCCTGGTGCGCTTCGTCACTACATGGACTGCCGTCCATAGTGATACATCAATTTTTTCGATATATTGATTTTTTGCAAAATGGTGAGTGATTGAAAAAAGTAAAATTTTTTCGAATAAAAAACGTCACAAAATTCTTGCAAAATAGTAAGTAAGCAAAATAAAAAAAAAATCCTACGTCCGTCGATAGACATAGGTATTTTGAATATACTGTCAAAAATATCGATAGATCGGCCACCTCAAAAGAAGTAGTTTCGAAAAAAACGCGTTTAAAGTTTTAAGGTGCCCGGGATATACCTGTGAGGCATCGCCGCAGAATGGAAAATTTCGACACTTAGACACTTCTGACGGACTCTATTTTTTGGTATGTTATTTTTAAGACCCTAAATAATTTTTTAAGCGAAAAAAGAAAATTTTCGATTTTTTAAAAATTCTACCTAGATGTCCCCCCTTAAGAATTTGCTGTTTCTTAAATTCGATAATTATAGAGCCAGGTATAGGAAATACAGCAGTAGCTAAGAAGAGAACGGTCCAGCCAATTCCAAGATCATCCTGTTCCTAAGATTTCGCGGTTTTTAAACCATAACAAAAATATATTTTTAAAGACCGCGAATTCTTAGGAACAGGAGTATATATTTGTGTGGATTATATACAGCTTAACTAAAGACATATTCTACATCGATTCTTCAAAAACCGCGAATTCTTAAGAAAAGAGGTATATATGTATCTGTGTGAATCGTAAATAACTTAACTAAAGATATTCGGCTAGGCTATTTATTTTATTCCTATCATTTCGATTTTGTTGTAGGGGAGAGTGGGGGAATTTCGTCAGCATTTTTTCAAAGCTATTTATTGTCCATCTTGAGACACGTTATCATATTTCTATTTTTATTGTTGAATGCGGTTAGCACTAAGCTTTAAAATGTGACATTCCCCTATTTTTTTAATTAACTTGGTGATTTATAAAAAATTAAAAAGTAAAACCAATATACTGGGGCAATCTCACCACATAGGGGGGTAAAATCACCACACAACTGGGGAAATTTCGTCACCTGAAAAATGTAGGGAACTTTACGCTTGTAAGTATGTTACACTGATCGAGCGTACCATTTTTGTTGACGTCCTATATTTGTTGCTGCTGCTGGTAGTCTGTTCGTTAGCCAGCTCGTCAAATATAAAAATATGTATTTAAAATAGGTGCGAATTTACCCTTAACGTAGGGTGGCGAAATTTCCCCAGACCGTACTTTTTTAGAAATAATTATTTTTCTTCCGAAATTAGGCGCGAAGTTAAAAATCACTGACGCAGAAATGCACATTATAACACTGTGTATTATATAAAAAATCGTGTATCTTATTATACCCTTGCAGAGGGTATTATGATTTCAGTCAGAAGTTTGCAACGCAGTGAAGGAGACGTTTCCGACCCCATAAAGTATATATATTCTTGATCAGCATCACAAGACGAGTCGATCTAGCCATGTCCGTCTGTCCGTCTGTCCGTCCGTCTGTCCGTCTGTCTGTCTGTCCGTCTGTCCGTCTGTCCGTCTGTCCGTCTGTCTGTTTCTACGCAAACTAGTCTCTCAGTTTTTGAGCTATCGGGACGAAACTTTCGCAAAAGTCTTCTTTCTATTGCAGGTAGTATATATGTCGGAGCCGACCGGATCGGACAACTATATCTTATAGCTCCCATAGGAAGGATCGGAAGAAAAAAACTTTAAAAAATTCTAGCTTCGGTGTTTTTTGAAATATTACCTTCTACTTTTGGGGATGTTATTTTTTAAATATTTCTGAATTTCGAATTAATTATTTAAAAAATCGGACTACTATATCATATAGCTGCCATAGGAACGATCGGAAAATTAATGGAAAAGTAATAGGAAATAAATTCTAGCTTCTTTGATTTTTATTGTATTATCTTCTACTCTAGGATATGACTCTTTTTAAATATTTCCGAATTTCAATTTTAATTTGATCAAAATCGGACGACTATATCATATAGCTGCCATAGGAACGATCGGAAAATTAATGAGAAATATTAGAAAATTAACATTTTTGCGATTTGTTAATTAATAGGAATGATCTGCAAGGGTATATAAGCTTCGGCTGGCCGAAGCTAGCTTCTTTTCTTGTTCCTTTTGAATTGTGGCATACAGAAAAAATTTCGTCGAGAACTAAATGTAGCTTTTGAACTGTTAAAACACATTTAATATTATAGCTTAATTATCTTGGCCTTCTGTGCAAAACAAATGCATTGGTTGTGTCTGGCCGTCTTGAAGGACTAAAACAAAAAAATTATATATTTTTACGACTTATGGATTCCGAGATATTGCAGGTGACGAAATTGCCCCTGTGACGAAATTCCCCCACTCTCCCCTACTGCATACGTAATTTAATGGTGACGACATATTACAAAAACGTCTTCGGTAACTCAATGATGTTGATTCAGGATATATGTGAATAAACATTTAACTATTAAATAAAATAATATATTTAAGGAATATCCTAAGACTTTAAAAAAATTAAGATCAACCCATAATCAAAATTTGATTGCTTAGACTTGAACTGTTCGCGAGATATATGGCAAAGACTTTTATTTACGGAGTGTTGGATTAAAAGTCTTTGGGAGACTTTTATTTTTGACTTTTATTAATAACGAGGACGGAAGCTAACTTCGGCAAGCCGAAGTTTTAATACCCTTGCAGATTTTACGAATTAAAACTTGACTAGACTAGCAACATGCATTAATAAACAACAAAATATTTTATAATTGAAAAAATAAAATTTTAAAATTTTTCACCCTATTGTTCCTATGGGAGCTATAGGATATAGACGCCCGATCGGCACGCGCGTTTAATGAAGGTACGCACAAAAAAATACGATTTGGAAAGATTCATGCCAATAGCTCTTACACTGAGCGAAATATCTTCATTTTTGTGAAAGCTATATCCGATTGTTCCTATGGGAGCTATAGGATATAGACGTCCGATCGGGTCGGCTTTCAAACTTGATCTGCGTACACATGTTTTAGGACGACTGTGAAAGTTTCAAGGCGCTAGCTTTTAAACTGAGCTCGCAAACGGTATTGAAACAGACGGACAGACGGACAGACGGACAGACGGACATGGCTATATCGACTCCCCTATTGATCCTGATCAAGAATATATATACTTTATGGGGTCGGAAACGTCTCCTTCACTGCGTTACAAACTTCTGACCAAAATTATAATACCCTCTGCAAGGGTATAAAAATCAGATATAACTGTTATTGTATGAATAAAAAAATAAAAGTTAAAAGTAACTGTAAAGTAAGAGATAATTTAAAAACTAAAAAATAATAGTTATTTTTTATGTTTATTTTAAAACGCATTTTTAACCGTTAAATTTAATTTAAATTTTAAAAATTAAGAAATAAACGTTTTTGTTAGGAGGCATATATGAAGTGCAAAAAAAGTGCTGGGTAAAGTCGGCGCATTTTTATAAAAAATTTTAATGGGTGATTTTTATACCAGTTACTCGTAGAGTAAAAGGGTATATTGTATTCGTGCAAAAGTATGTAACAGCTAGAAGGAAGCGTTTCCGACCCCATAAAGCATATATATTCTTGATCAGGGTCACTAGCCGAGTCGATACAGCCATGTCCGTCTGTCTGTCTGTATGAACGCTGAGATCTCGGAAACTATAAAAGCTAGAAGATTGACATTTTGCATGCAGATTCTTGATTTTTGATTTTTGATGCATAACTGAAAAATCGGAGCTAATTTACAAAAATATTTTTTAAAAGTAAACGGTAGGAGATATAAAAAAAAACAAGAAAGAAAGCTAGCTTCGGCCAGCCGAAGCTTATATACCCTTGCAGATCATTCCTATTAATTAACAAATCGCAAAAATGTTAAATTTTCTAATATTTCTCATTAATTTTCCGATCGTTCCTATGGCAGCTATATGAAATTCGGAAATATTTAAAAAGAGTCATATCCTAGAGTAGAAGATAATACAATAAAAACCAAAGAAGCTAGAATTTGTTTCCTATTACTTTTCCATTAATTTTCCGATCGTTCCTATGGCAGCTATATGATATAGTCGTCCGATTTTGATTAAATTAAAATTGAAATTCGGAAATATTTAAAAAGAGTCATATCCTAGAGTAGAAGATAATACAATAAAAACCAAAAAAGCTAGAATTTATTTCCTATTACTTTTCCATTAATTTTCCGATCGTTCCTATGGCAGCTATATGATATAGTAGTCCGATTTTTTAAATAATTAATTCGAAATTCAGAAATATTTAAAAGCATCCCCAAAAAAGCATTACCCCACAAAAAAATTTGCTTGGTAAAATTGACCAACAAAGATAGTTACGTAACTATTAAAATAGCTACGTGTATTTTGTTTTTGCTTTGGGTTTGTGTTTTTGCTAATTGTGTGTATTTTGTTGTTGTTAAATGAGAATTTACTTAGTAGAATTGACAATTTTGCTGGTTGGGGCCTGTTTGACAATTATTACAGTTGATTTTACCAAGTTTTTTTTTTTGTGTGTAGAGGTAAAATTAGCCCATATAATAATAAAACAGTCTCAAGCCACAGAATTAAAAAATTTTACCAATCGAATAATAACTGTTACGAAATACGTAAACGTAGTACGTAGTAAAAAAAATAGTTGAACAACTGGAGAAAATGGGATTAACCATGAATAACAATAACCATAACAACCAAGTTAACATACTATTTTTATGGTAAAAATATAAAAAAATGTTAAAATTTTAAATTTAAAATTCATAGTTACGTAACTGCATAATACAAATTTATAAAAGTAATATTAAGAAGGTAATAATCCAATTACCTTTTCCAAAAGTAACTTTATCATACGCCTTTTAAAGGTGCTGGTTGCACTTGATTTCCAGCTAGTGTGCAAGAGTGTTAAAGACTTTAAGTACTTAGTTTTAAATTAAAGTCTTAACTACTCAGAATCTGACTTGGGGGTCTTGGTGCACGGAGGGCTAGACCCAGTTGGGAATTATAAACAAGGCATTGCATAACATTTGTAAAATTACTGTTCCATAATTTTGTATTAATTATTTTTCATAGTAAAACGACTATTTAAAAGAGTATTAAAATACGTTAGCGTAACTTTTTCCATAGTAGTTTAACTATTTAATAGTACACGAAGCAAAAGCAAGAAAGGAAGCTAGCTTCGGCAAGCCGAAGCTTATATACCCTTGCAGATCATTCCTATTAATTTACAAATTGCAAAAATGCTAAATTTCCTATTATTTCACATTAATTTTTTTATCGTTCCTATAACAGCTATATAATATATTAGTTCGATCTTTTTCGAAGTTCGAAAATATTAAAAAATAGTCATATCCCAGAGTAGAAGAGAATGTAATAAAAATTAACAGAAATATAATTTTTTTTTATTAATTTCCATTTAATTTTTAGACCGTTCCTATGGCAGCTATATGATATAGTGATCCGATTTTTTACTTATTTAGTTTGAAATTCAGAATTATATAAAAAATAATATTTCCAAGAGTAGAAGGTAATATTTGAAAAAACACCGAAGCTAGAATTTTTTAACGCTTCCTTCTTATGGGAGCTATAAGATATAGTTGTCCGATCCGGTCGGTTCCGACATATATACTATATATACTATCAAATAAAAACACCTCTTAACGAGGTAACGAGGACGGAAGCTAACTTCGGCAAGCCGAAGTTTTAATACCCTTGCAGATTTTACGAATTAAAACTTGACTAGACTAGCAACATGCATTAATAAACAACAAAATATTTTATAATTGAAAAAATAAAATTTTAAAATTTTTCACCCTATTGTTCCTATGGGAGCTATAGGATATAGACGCCCGATCGGCACGCGCGTTTACCCTAATGAAGGTACGCACAAAAAAATACGATTTGAAAAGTTTCATGGGAATAGCTAATATTTTGCGCGAAATATCCTGAAAAACGTCAAATTTTGACCGATTTCACCCTATTGTTCCTATGGGAGCTATAAGATATAGACGTCCGATCGGCACGCGCTTTTACCCTGATCAAGGTACGCACAAAAAATACGATTTGGAAAGATTCATGCCAATAGCTCTTACACTGAGCGAAATATCTTCATTTTTGTGAAAGCTATATCCGATTGTTCCTATGGGAGCTATAGGATATAGACGTCCGATCGGGTCGGCTTTCAAACTTGATCTGCGTACACATGTTTTAGGACGACTGTGAAAGTTTCAAGGCGCTAGCTTTTAAACTGAGCTCGCAAACGGTATTGAAACAGACGGACAGACGGACATGGCTATATCGACTCCCCTATTGATCCTGATCAAGAATATATATACTTTATGGGGTCGGAAACGTCTCCTTCACTGCGTTACAAACTTCTGACCAAAATTATAATACCCTCTGCAAGGGTATAAAAAACTAGTGACGATCGCACCTTCAACATACAAAAGTTCTGATATCAACATTTGTGTTCAATTTGTCAGTTTGTCCAAAACATGTTTCTTAAGTTTTGAAAATTTAATATGACGTTCATCACATCGATATAAAAAACTTTTGTTCTACCACTTTTGGAAAAACTCGCTAGTTTAGCGGGAAAACAGCTATAAATAGCTAAAATTCGGAAAATCGTAACTTCTATACTACTAAAGCTACAGACTTGTGCTGCATCTTGTTTGAAAGGTATTTTTAAATGCTATAAACGCCTTCTATATGCAATTTGTGTAAATGTAATAATTAAAAAGATATGAACAAAAGATAATTTTTTAAAACTTTTTTTTTTTGCTTTTTTTTTATTTTTTTCAAAAAAGGCTCTAACGATTTTCTCGAAAACTTTAAACAGTATAGCCCTTGAGATTCCTTAAATTTTGGTATACAACACATTACTGTAAAAAGTCATGTTTAAAAGTTATTTTTATACGAAAATAGCCACTTTTGCCAGCTCGAACAACTAAAGCTTCCTGAGTATTGAATTTTGTGTGAGGGTATCCGAACTGTATTTTAGGGTCATGGAATCAGTAAATTTGCACTTAAGAGTTGCATATAGGAATCTTTTGTTCTGAGACTTTTGGAAAAAGCCGCTACTTTAGCGGGAAAAAGCTAAAAATGGCTAAATTTCGTTAGTTTGTAAGTTCAACACTACTAAAGGTACAGACATGTGCCATACCTCGTTTAAAAGGTATTTTGAAATACTTAAACGCCTTTTTAACTTAATTTGTTTAAATACAATGGCTTATAAATTATGATTGACCAATTTAAATTTAAATGTATGTATATATTAGCTCCTATGAGAGCAAATGTAAACAAACAAAAACTTCTGATATCAAATAAAAACACCTCTTAACGAGGTAAAAAACTAGTGACGATCGCACCTTCAACATACAAAAGTTCTGATATCAACATTTGTGACGAAAAATTATTACACTCGTCATTAAATAGACTTTCTAATATTTTCTCATTCGGCACGCTGCAATAGAAAATGCCTGTGAAGGGAAAAATGCTGGAATAGTCTGCTAGGGCGGGCCGAATGAGAAAATATTAGAAAGTCTATTTAATGACGAGTGTAATAATTTTTCGTCACAAATGTTGATATCAGAACTTTTGTATGTTGAAGGTGCGATCGTCACTAGTTTTTTACCTCGTTAAGAGGTGTTTTTATTTGATATAATAGTAGTCGCCTTCGCACACTCTCCTGGTGCGCTTCGTCACTACATGGACTGCCGTCCATAGTGATAATGCAATAGAAAGAAGACTTTTGGGAAAGTTTCATCCCGATAGCTCAAAAAACTGAGAGACTAGTTTGCGTAGAAACAGACAGACGGACATGGCTAGATCGACTCGTCTAGTGATGCTGATCAAGAATATATATACTTTATGGGGAAACGTCTTCTTCATTGCGTTGCAAACTTCTGACTAAAATCATAATACCCTCTGCAAGGGTACAACAAACAAAAGGATACAAATTTTTATTGGAAAGGGCTAGTACTCAACCCAACAAAATATCGTCCAAAACAAAGAACTTCATATGAAATAAAATTTCTTGACGTTTTTTCATTTGAAGTTTTTGGTTTTTGACGACTTTTTGTTGCACACAAAAAAATTTGCTTGGTAAAATTAACCAACAAAGATAGTTACGTAGCTATTAAAATAGTTACGTGTATTTTGTTTTTGCTTTGGGTGTGTGTCTTTGCTAATTGTGTGTATTTTGTTGTTGTGGAATAACTATTTACTTAGTAGAATTGACAATTTTGCTGGTTGGTGCCTGTTTGACAATTATTACAGTTGATTTTACCAAGCTTTTTTTTTTTGTGTGGGTTGAGTACTAGCCTTAAAGTACCATTTTTATAACTACTAAACTATCTGCATTGGTCACTGTTACCAATCTAATTTTTTTTGTGTAAACATATCAGCCCTTAATTTCGTTCAGCTATTAATTAATTACTTTTGCAGCGCAAAGGACACTTGAACGAGCGGGCCTTCAGCTACTCTATACGCCAGGAGCATCGTAGCCGCAGCCACGGATCGTTGGCAAGCTTGCAGTTTAATCCGCCGGACATAAAAAAGGAACGTGAGATCGCCCAAATGGTGGCAGGACTAGACCTCAATGATGGCGAACGACCAATGGGCCCAAATACACTTCAGCGCAAGCAGGCCATGACAATGCCAAATGGTGGGGGGCAGGGTCCAGTGCCTGGACAGCATCCTCACGCTCACACTCCGCATCCACATGCCATCTACGGCCCACTAGGACCAGCCAGCAGCTTCGGAAAGCCGCGAAGATAAGAGTTAATGGGTCTACAACATAACTTCTGGGTTTGTCTGCAAAACAGTAGTTTTGCAGTAGATAGATACACACAACGTTTAGCGATGCTGGTCAAATTAAAAAAAGGAGCAGTCCAGAACGGGGAATTGAGCCCGACTGAAAGCTCTCTAACTATCCATGTTGTACGCCAGATTAAAAAGTCGTGGCTGAACAGTTTAGCGGCGCTCTGGGAGAGGAGCCCCATACTGAAATCCACTCTACATAAATGAATATGTGTGCCTTATTAGGTTTATACTAAAAGTATGTGCGCTCGCTAGTAACCATGAATCAACGAGATACCATATATTAACAATTATAAAACGTAGTGTAGAATATTATATTACGATCACAATGTTCTAGAAACGCTAATTCGACGCATCCGATAACCCCGAGATCTACCCCTTATTCGTAAATTACCTGTATGCTATTAAATATGTACAATAAATACCTTTAATAACAGAGTACGATCCTATCCTGAACCAAATGATTTCGCCCTTCAAAGGCCAGCTCACAAAGCCTATTAGCATGCTGGTTCTCTACACACGTCACTCTTGGTCGATTGATTGACACGAGGCCTATCCCACAGAAAGGCCCAGAGGAGTGCTGGACTAACTCAGCCTTGCCAAGATTCAAACAATTGTTTACGTGTGCTTCGGATTTAAAATTTATGTACATTCTATATACTTATACCCGCGGATTTCGCTGCGAATGCAACCATGTAGCTTTTGGAATCGATTCGCATACCAATGAGCAGCCAGTTGAATGTGGCTGCTTTGTGTGACTTTCTTGTCAGGGGAATATGGATAAAAACACGTTTTTGGTGCTTACGCTCTTACTGATCTTCCCTTTAAGGGCTGGTATTACAGCTAGCAAAAATTCGTCCAAAACAAAAAACTTCATATGAAAAAAATTTCTTGACGTTCTGGGTATTCCCTTAACTGTTGAATTGTTGTTGTGAATTGTTGAATTTTGGTCAGCTGTTAATCAGATGTTCCATACAAAGTCAACTTTCAGAAATATAGGCAATTCAACAGCCTCGAGTCTGTTGAAAATTTTGTTAAATCGTTGAAAACCAGAGTTCTCATTTTTTATTAAAAGTAATGGCAATTCTGTAACATTTTAGTAACAATTGTAACCTGGTAACAATTCTAGATTGTAACTATCAATAATAAATCAAATTGTACATGTTTAAAGTTCCTTGAAACTTTTTAACAAATAACAGCTGTTCGAAAATGCTACAGGAACCATTTTGTGTCGTTCCCTTAAGTGCGGAAATTTTTTGTTGAATTTTTAACAATTCAGCAATTTAACTGCTTAGGGAATACTCTGGTTATTTTCATTTGAAGTTTGATGTTTTGGACGATTCTTTGTAAGTTTGAAAAAAGAGTAAAAGTGTATATTGTGTTCGGGGAAAAGTAAGTAACATGTAGAAAGAATCGTTTCATACCCTTTAAAGTATATATATTCTTGATCAGAATCATTAGCCGAGTCGATGTCCATCTATCTGTCCGGATGAACGCTGAGATCTCAAAAGTAAGCCGCCTCGCCCACTCTAACGCCCACACTCGCCTTGAACAACCTTTGTCGCGTATCTGGCGCCCACATCTTTAAAGATTTCGAAAAAGTTAAATTAAATTTTGTTGTTATACCCGTTACTCGTAAAGCAAAAGGGTATATTGTATTCGTGAAAAAGTATACACAAAACAATTTTCTTGGTAAAATTGACCAACAAAGATGGTTACGTAACTATTAAAATCGTTACATGTATTTTGTTTTAGCTTTGGGATTGTGTCTTTGCTAATTGTGTGTATTTTGTTGTTGTGAAATGACAATTTACTTAGTAGAATTGAAAATTTTGCTGGTTGGGGCCTGTTTGACAATTATTACAGTAAAATCAACTGTAAGTTTTTTTTTGTGTGTATGTAACAGGGAGAAGGAAGCGTTTCCTATGTCTGTCTGTCTGTCTGTAGGTCTGTCTGGATGAACGCTGAGATCTCGGAAACTACAAAAGCTAGAAGGTTGAGATTTTCCACACATATTCTTGGGCTTCTTACGCAGCGCTTCTAGCGCTCTCTTGTTTATACAGAGATTCTACAAGTGCATATATTAAATTATCAACACAAAGTTATGTACATACTTTCCTTTGTCATTGTAATTTATAAGTAATACTACCCACAACAAAATTTGGTTGCTAAAATTGATTGTTGTTAATAAAGTAAAAAATAGTACTTTAACAATACAAATAGTCGACCGCTTTAAATCAGATTACAGATTTTATAAAAGTTTAAGTGTCATTTTGTTGTGTTTATTAATGCCTCGAAATGTAAAACCAAATTTTAAAATCAGACAATCTTTTCAAAAGTTATTAGCAAACAATGAAATGACCGCTACACACAAAAGAATTTGATTGGTAACTGAAGGTACCAATGAAGAGAGTTCAGTAACTATAAAAATAGTATTTTAACAATAAAAATAGTCGTCCGTGTATTTGTTTTTGCTTTGCGTACTATCAAATAGTTAAACTACTATTAAAATAGTTACTTTTATTTGTGTGTATTTTGTTTTTGTACCTTAACACTATTTTAAATAGTTGTGTAACTATGAACAATAGTTACCTTAACATAGAAGTATGCAACTGTAATCTTACAAATCTTCTGCAATGCCTTATTTATAATTCCCAACTGGGTCCAGCCCTTCATGAACCAAGCCCAAGTCAGATACTGACTTATTTTCTGTCTTAAGTCTTTAATATACTGCCACACTAGCCGGAAGTCAAGTGCAGCCCGCACCTTTATAAGGTTCAGGATAAAGTTGACAATTTTTGTGGTTTGGGCCTGTTTGACAATTATTACAGTTGATTTTACCAAGTTTTTCTTGTGTGTAGATAGAGCCAGAAGCGGCCGCTAGATAGGGCCAGTAGCTTTGACGACTGCATATCTCCGTCTTCCTCGCACTCCCTTTAGCTGAGTAAATGGTATCTGATAGTCGAAGTACTTGACTATAGCGTTCTCTCTTGTTTCTATTGCTGGTACTAGTATATGCCCAAACAAGCTGAATATAACCATTTTTTTACATTAGTACATATGTCGGAGCGAGCCGGATCGGACCACTATATCTTAACTTTGTAGGAAGTAGGCGTTTTCATTTTTGACAAACAAAATTTTAAATAGGCACGCAGATTCTGGAATCTCTGGAACTGTACCGATAGAGTGAGCATTAAACTGTACACAAAAAAAATTTGCTTGGTAAAATTGACCAACAAAGATAGTTACGTAACTATTAAAATAGTTACGTGTATTTTGTTTTTGCTTTGGATGTGTGTCTTTGCTAATTGTGTGTATTTTGTTGTTGTGAAATGACTATTTACTTAGTAGAATTGACAATTTTGCTGGTTGGGGCCTGTTTGACAATTATTACAGTTGATTTTACCAATTTTTTTTTTGTGTGTAAGTATTTACTTTATTCGCAAGACAATTTAAACAAAATTCAAAACATGACCAAAACAAGATCCAACAAGAGAGAACGCTACACTATGGGGAATTTGACCACTTGTTTTGGCCAATATTAATAGCTCCCTCAACTTTAAAGATATCAAAAAAAAACTTTAGCATTCGTTCTGATTTATCCCAACGCATATTTTTGTGTGTAGGTATTTACTTTATTCGCAAGACAATTTAAACAAAATTCAAAACATGACCAAAACAAGATCCAACAAGAGAGAACGCTACACTATGGGGAATTTGACCACTTGTTTTGGCCAATATTAATAGCTCCCTCAACTTTAAAGATATCAAAAAAAACTTTAGCAATCGTTCTGATTTATCCCAACGCATTTTCTGTATGAATATCTTTCGGATCAGACAACTATATCATATAGCTGCCATAGGAATAATCAGATCAACTTTGCTATTTTTAGAGAAACCACATACAAAATTCGGTTAAAATCGGAAGAATATTTTTTTTAGTTTTATGGAACCGAAAATTCTCAGAGGGTATAATAATTTCGGTCAGAAGTTTGTAATAAAGTACACTTGAATTGACAAACAAGTGAATTTTTTGAAGACAGAGTGAATGAGTTCAAGTGAGTTAACTTGGATCATTTGTTTCACTTGATCACTCATAAAAAAAAAACAAGTGATGCAGGCACAGAATAATTGCCATCTAGCCATGTCCGTCTGTCCGTTTCCATGCGAGCTAGTCTCTCAGTTTTAAAGCTATCGCAATGAAACTTTCCCAAAAGTCTTCTTTCTATTGCAGGTAGTACATATGGCGGAACGAGCCGGATCGGACCACTATATCCTTTGGCTCCTATAGGAATATTCAAAAAAAATAACAGAAAAAACATTTTAACTTTGTAGAAAGTAGGCGATTTGATTTTTGACATTAATAGTTACGTAACTATCTTTGTTGGTCAATTTTACCGAGCAAATTTTTTTGTGTGTACCCGTCACTCGGCTAAAGGGCGTGCGAGGGAGATGGATATATAACTTTTTTTTTGATTGTGCATAACTTTTTAATGAATGGTCCGATTTGAAATTTCGATATGCACAACAAAGGTGTGGGCGCCAGACACATTTTAAAATCGTTAGTGGGCGATTGTGGGCGTTAGAGGGGGCACTCGGCTGAAATAAACTTGCACTGCGTAGGAATCCCAAGAATATGTGTGGGAAATCTCAACCTTCTACACACAAAAAAAATTTGCTTGGTAAAAAATAAATATTAAAATTACTAGTAACTATTAAAATAGTTACGTGTATTTTGTTTTTCCTTTGGGTGTGTGTCATTGCTAAATGTGAGTATTTTGTTGTTGTGGAATAACTATTTACTTAGGAGTCAAAATCTGCCAAGTGGGCCACCCCTGTTCCGAAGGTCCGATTTTCATCGAACTTTTTTACTTTTCCGGTTCACAACGATAATATAAGAACTTCATTTGAACGGTTTTGCGAAATTTTGAGTTTTATGGCTCCGGAGTTATTGGGGTCAAAATATGGCATTTTTGACACTTTTTCGAAAAAGTTGCACTCAGTCATTAATTCATAACTTCGGAACGGTATGAGATATCTTTATGATGTTTTCACTAATCGCTCAAGAATTATTATGGCTTTCCATAAAAAAATGTAATAAAAAATTAAAATTTATTTTTCTTAAAAATAAATCAAAATTTTTTTTTAGTTTTTATTTTTTTCAGTGTTCTTCACCAGCTATAAAGTTTAAAACCATTAGAAAATGAAGTTTGATTCTTTACGAAAAATATCAAAAAAAAAAAAAGAGTGGCCCGGCCAAAGGTTTTTCGCAATATCGATTTGAAGGAGGGCGCACAGCGGTTTCCCATACACAGAAAAAAATATGACAAAATATCAAATTGATATTTGTTGGTTAATTTGATCTTTTTTAAGGATCAAGTTTCGTCATATCATTCTAACATGAAGAAATATTATTTTGATCTTATTTCATATTAATTTTTGAAAAAAAATACTGAATTCGGTATTTAAAACAAGTATATTTACAATTTATATGAAATCGTATGACTTTGATATGAAAAAATATCAAATGTCGTTTCGAATTTAGGTCGAAAGGGAGAAATAGTATTCCACAGTTTACAACACTGTACCAATTGTGCAGCACTGCAAAAACAGCTGGCCCAACTTTGAGACCAAAAATATTCGAGAACAAGGTGTTTTTATTGTCAAATGAAATCAATTTATTTTTTTTATTGAGTGCTAAGTCGAAACATTACAAAGTTGTGGTGATTTTAACTTTGCCGTCGAGTTAGCACACAATTTAAAGACATTTCGGTTCTGAATGTGCGTGTGTGTGTGTGCCGGCCGCAGTTTTACGTTGTGTGTGTCACAGGCAAAACTAAAATAATAAAATATTGAAGATTTTGCTGGCCCACCTATACATATGTACACCGACTCAAAAAAATGTGAAATGATTAGAATTAAATTGTTTTAATATAAAATAAAAATTTCTGTTTTACTGGGGGGTACTAATATACACGAAATAATATCATTTTGATGAACAAAATTGATATGAAAAATATCATTTTGATGACAAAAATTGATATAAAAAATATCATTTTGATGACCAAAAAGTTCAAATGTTATTTTAAACACTAATCTTTCTTAAGATTGAATTGATATTTAAAAATATCAACTTGATATTCTCGAAAATATCAACTTGATATGTTCGAAATATCAATCTTGCATTAATTAATATCGGCCCAAATTTGATATGAAATAATGTTAACTTGAGTGCAATTTCATATCAATTTTTTTTTCTGTGTACAAAACGACAAAAAGTGCCTCATTTACAGCTCCAGTCGGCTGACGCTACGCGCGCAACGGCATGTGTTGACCAGCCAATTTTCACGAGCAAGCCGTTTTTGTATGGAAAACCGCTGTGCGCCCTTCTTCAAGTCGATATTGCGAAAAACCTTTGGCCGGGCCACTCTTTTTTTTTTTGGATCTTTTTCGTAATGAATCAAACTTCATTTTCAAATGCTTTTAAACTTTATAGCTGGTGAAGAATACTGAAAAAATTAAAACTAAAAAAAAATTTTGATTTATTTTTAAGAAAAATAAATTTTAATTTTGTATTACATTTTTTTATGGAAAGCCATAATAATTCTTGAGCGATTAGTGAAAACATCATAAAGATATCTCATACCGTTCCGAAGTTATGAATTAATGACTGAGTGCAACTTTTTCGAAAAAGTGTCAAAAATGCCATATTTTGACCCCAATAACTCCGGTAAAACTCAAAATTTCGCAAAACCGTTCAAATGAAGTTCTTATATTATCGTTGTGAACCGGAAAAGTAAAAAAGTTCGATGAAAATCGGACCTTTGGAACAGGGGTGGCCCACTTGGCAGATTTTGACTCTTAGTAGAATTGACAATTTTGCTGGTTGGGGCCTGTTTGACAATTATTACAGTTGATTTTACCGAGTTTTTATACCCGTTACTCGTAGAGTAAAAGGGTATATTGTATTCGTGCAAAAGTATGTAACAGCTAGAAGGAAGCGTTTCCGACCCCATAGAGTATATATATTCTTGATCAGGGTCACTAGCCGAGTCGATCTAGCCATGCCCGTCTGTCCGTCTGTATTGTGAAGTAGTTTCTTAGGCTGGGGTGAAGCTCGGTCACGCCAGGATCTCTTTACAGCCAAATTTATAAAGATTGAGACTAGGGCCTTCGATGAGCGGTGGGCTGACGTGAGATGTAGTGTGTCAGCCACCGGGTTATCGTATAAAACACCGTTTCGATTTGATTTGGGCATCAACAAAAAGCAAAGGGGGTCAGCGGTAGCGCGTACTGGGTCTGACTCGCGGCACTCGCCACGAGGAGACCGAGAGGGAATCGATTAGGGGACGCCTGGCAATTCTAGGCCATGTGGCTGCCTGACATGGGCATCCGCCAGCACTCGCTGTCGGACCAAGCTATGCGGCCGGCTGAGCCTGGCCTCTGACAAAATATCTGGTTAAATAAATCGGGGTGGTACCGTTGGAGAGCATTTTGAGGCGGTTCAAGTGTGGGTAAGAAAATATAGTGGGTTTTCTAGGCTTTAAATTGATTGTTGTTGTTTATTAGAATCTTTTCTTTTTTTCAATATTTGCTTTGACGAAAATATATATATGTTTTCAGGGTATTCTGGATTTATTCAAATTTATACAGTATTTGGGAGGTGAGTTCTTCATGTTTGGATACAGTTTTGAGGTTAGGTTTTTCAGTTTCATTAGAGTTACATGGTGTTAGGTTTTATCTGGGCAAAGGTTATGGCTGATCTAGCCGGATTCTACCCAGTGATACCGCATCGAGGCCTGCCGAGATTTCTAAGCGCACATACTGCACCTTTTGGCCAGACTTGTTTTTCGCTGGCCACTCGTTGCGGTCTCACTGGCTTGGCACTCACCCGTCTCGCTCCCGCACACACACACACACGCAAAGTTTCCGCGCGTAAACTGGGGGTGCTCCGCCGCTGGTCCTGGGCCGGCACCACTGTGATCCACGAATCCTCTGTCCTTCTTCGCTGTCCTTCTCCTCATCAGCCGTCACTCGACGACTGGGTGTTCCGCTGCTTTTCAGGTAGCGCCGGTGTCCTGGTTTTTTTCCACGTCGAGCACGTTGCTTGCTCGGCTTCTCCTCGTGTTTTCTGTCGTCTTTCACTCCCGGAGTGGCAAAAATCGCCCACTCTTTTCCGCACTTAAATTCCTTGTCCGCGTCAGTCGACCTCTTCCAAAGAACTCCGAGTTTTCGGTTTCGCGAAACTTCTCGCCGTTCTGTTTCCTGGCTTCTCGAAGCTTCGGCATATCTTCCTCTCGCTCTCCCTCATGGGCGCGTGCCAGTTTTCGGGGGTTGATTTCCAACGCGATCATGCGTTTTTCTCGCTCGCTCTTATGCGAAGCTGGGTCATGTGGCCGCTTTTCGTGGTGAATTTCTCGTTTCAGCGCTGGTATGTGTGTGTTGGTGTGGGATAAGCCTTCCAGGCTAGCGATGCAAGTATCGATGGCGATGACAGTTTTATTAACTATCGGGTGCGGCCTTGTAGCCTTAAACCTAACTTATAATACTATTTTAGATTAACTCTAGCCTTATTTAATTACTTATATCCTAGGTGGGGGGTTATATATACATTTAGGGAGTGGCTATTTGTGGGGAGCCAATTGGCTCCTCACATCCCCCTCCTTCTTCGGGGGACGCGACGAGACGGCGATCTCATCTCTCTTGTTGATGTGGACTCGGAATTCCTCCCCTCCGGCATGGAAGAGAAACTTCCGATCCACACGGCGTCGGGTTCCCTCCTGTGGGCGAACGTGCTCGACAAGGGAGCGGGGAATTCGTCCACCGCTCACGCGAATACGCCAGTGTCGCGGTGGCAACACCCAATCCTCGTCGGGCGATGGATATTGGGGACGTCCCTTAGCGTTGCTGTCGTCCTCGGCTGGTGGCTTTGCTGGTGGCTTCGCTGGTAGCGCTGGTTTGGTGGCTACAGGGGCGGCTGCTGCTGTCTCCCGCTCGCGAAGACGGTCCTCCCACTCCATTTCTGCGGCCCAGCTCGCGAACATGAGTGGAAGGTCGGCCTCGGAATGGGCAATCGGCGGAGGTGTGGCGACCAGGGCTAGTCCCATCACCGCATCCTCTCCGGGGGTGTCGATTGGAACGAGGACGGGCATCTCATCATCCGGTGGGGGGTCCCGTGTGGTACGCAGGTCCTCCTCATCGGAGACCTCGATCGTCTCCAAGGGGGGTGTCGGTGCTGTAGTCACCGAGACGCTGCCCTTCTCATCCGCGTATGCGAGTATGACCCCGTTAGGGTCCATCCTCTCCAGGACTGCGCTGGATCCGTTGTCCTGCACCCGCCATATATGGCCCGCGAAATCTTCCATGACGGGGGCCTCGTCAGCCTCCCTGGCGTGTTCCGGGCCGGATGCGTCTTGGCCACGCTGGGGGGCTTCTTCCAGTGTGGCGGTGGGGTCACTTGGCTCGGCGTACTGGCCAGGGCACGGCCCGATGGCCTCCTCCACGCACCTCACCAGGTGCCTCCAGTCGGGGAAGTCGCCCGCTGCCATGTCTGTTGGGAAGATAACCTTTTATTAGTTTTAGTTTGTGGAAAAGGGGGGTTACCGTTTTAGTTTTGGTTAGTTTTGTAGTTAGAGGGGCTAAGCTACGGTGGACACTGGGAGCATTGAGTTTCCCCTGAGGGGAGTGGGGACGTTGGGAAAGCGCACCGTCCAGCAAGTGGCCCCCACTGACTCAAACTTGGCTCCTTTCGCAGTGGTCCTTGTGGATTGGCTCTTGCCTCGGCCAGGGTTCTTTTGAGCGTCACTCGACCGCTGGCTTGATATGTGTATTTTCTCTACGATGAGGCCGCGGTGCGGGCTTTCTGTATTGGAGTTTAGGGTCACCCGACCACTAAACCTGCTCTGTAGTCTTGGCTACGTCTGGGCTGTCCTGTTCTACCGGTACCGGACCCTGGGTCTCCGGGTCGTCGACTGCTTCCTTTAGGTCTCCGAGCGATGCCGTCCTGCATTGTTTAGTTCGTGTGTGTTTTAAACGCACGATCGTGGCCGAAATGAATTTGACCACCTCGTACGGCCCCTCATACTTGGGTGCTAACTTTGCAGCAAAGTTATCCGCCGCCCTGGACAAGTGATGCTGCTTTACAAAGACCAGTGATCCCAAAGTTGGTCTCCACGCGCGCCTTCTGAGGTCGTAGTGCTTCCGCTGATCCATCGAAGCTCGCTGAGTGTTTGTTTGGACCGCCTTAAACACGTCGCGCAGCAACTCCGCTTTCGCGACGGGTGATCTTGGAACATGGCTTGGTCCCGGCGTGACTTCGTCGTACAAGGCCCCTGGGAGTCTTGGCTCTCTGCCTTGTATAACAAACGCCGGGCTGAATCCGGTGGAGTCAGAAACGCTGCTGTTTATAGCCAGGTTCAGCTCAGGGAGCAGTTCGTCCCACGTCGTCTGCTTATCCTCGATATACTGGGCGACCATAGTTTTAATGGTGCGATTGGCCCGCTCTGTCGGGTTCTGCTGCGGAGTATAGGGTGCCGTATACTGGATCTCCATTCCCGCCTGTTTACAGAAAGCTTTGAAAGACCGACTTGTGAATTGGGTCCCGTTGTCGCAAACAAAGGTACGGGGAATCCCAAAGTGATTTAAAATCCTCTCCCGAAAGGATTTCTCAAGGTGTGCCGAAGTAGCTTTTCTTAATGGAACTAACTCAACCCATTTTGAAAAGGCGTCGAAAAATACTAGCAGCATACTGTTCCCGCTCTTAGACCGCGGAAGGGGTCCAATGAAGTCGGCGCAGACAGTGTCAAAGGGCTCACTGATCTGCCTGGTGAACATCTTACCCGCTGGTTTGTTTTGGCTTACCTTAAACCGTTGACAAGTGTCGCACTTGCGAACATACCTGGCGACATCACGAAAGAGTCCCGGCCAGTAATACCTCTGGGCGATCCGGGTTGTTGTCTTTCTGATTCCGAGATGTCCAGCCGTGGGCTGGTCATGGCATTCTGACAGCACTCGCTGACGATGATCCTTGGCCACGCACAATTTCCAAGGGACGTAGTCTTCATCGTCGGGTCGGGTTCCGCGGTGCCGATATAGCTGTTGGTTCTCACACGCGTAGTCCGGGAAATCTTCAGGCTTGTCCTGAACGAGTTTCAGCATTCGCTGATACCATGTGCACCCAGGCTTATCCTCCTGAATCATTTGCAGTACATCCAAGGGCTGTCGTGACAGCGCATCCGCGACAATGTTCTGGCTCCCGCGCCGATAGGTGACGTCAAACTGGTACTGCTGCAGTTCTAACGCCCAGCGTGCGATTCGGCCGGTGGGATTGTCGATTGAGTTGAGCCATTTTAATGCGAGATGGTCCGTGATCACCTCAAATCGATACCCTTCGATGTAACACCTAAGCTTCCTTATGGCCCATATAATGGCCAGGCATTCCTTCTCAGTGGCTGAATAGTTCTCTTCAGCGGCGATGAGACGTCTGCTAGCGAATGCGATGACGCGTTCCTCTCCCTGGATATTCTGGGTTAGGACGGCTCCTAGCCCTATATCACTGGCATCGGTTTGTAAGACAAACTTCTCATTGAAATCCGGACAGGCGAGAACAGGTGCCTCCGTGAGCTTCCGCTTCAATTCTTCGAACGCGTCTTGTTGATCCTGTTGCCATTGCCATTTTTTTCCTTTTTTCAACAACAGAGACATGGGTTGTACGATGCCGGCAAAGTTGGGTACAAACCTCCTGTACCATGACGCGATACCCAGACATCTACGTAGTTCCTTGCATGAAGTGGGCGGACTCAGTTGCCGTACTGCCGAAATCTTGTCGGGATCAGTGTGGATCCCTTCCTCACTGATGACGTGCCCCAGGTATACCAGGCTGCGCTTAAAGAAACTACATTTCTTTGCATTGAGGCGAAGGTTCGCTCTTCGTAGCCGTCGGAATACCTCTCGAAGATGGTGCACATGCTCTTCTAACGTGCGCCCGATGATGATTATATCATCCAGGTACGCAAACGCGTTGGGCTCCATGTCTGGTCCAATTACGCTGTCGAGCGCCCGCTGGAATGTGGCCGGTGCTGAATGAAGACCAAACGGCATGACTTTCCAGTGGTACAGTCCCCTTCCTGGAACTGTAAATGCAGTGCACTCGCGACTTGTCCTGGCCATGGGGATTTGCCAGTATCCGCTCTTCAGGTCAAGAGTGGAGATGTACTTGGCGTGGCGCAACCGCTCCAGAATGTGAGTTATCCTGGGCAGCGGGTACGCATCGGGGATTGAGTGGGCATTCAGTTGTCGAAAATCAACACAGAGCCGCATCTCTCCCGATTTCTTGCCCACGAGTACAATAGGGGCACTATGGGGGCTCCGAGAAGGTTCTATACAATCGTTGCGTAACAAATCGTCGATCTGCTCGTCAATAATCCTCTGCATTGCGGGATTCTTGGGAAAATACCGTTGTTTAATGGGTTTATCATCCCGCATTGTGATCGAGTGTTCGGCGATGTGTGACACTCCGGTCAGTCCGTCAAATTTGGCCAATTCCTCCTGTAGAAATTTGTGTACCCAGGGTTCTAGATCCTCCGGCCCTGGGGTCTCTTTGATTACTGCTAATGCTCCTCCAGTATCAGATGCATTCGCTGGTCTGGTTGGGGAAGGCAATCGCGCTTCTTCGGCTGGTTCTGCCGATACAGAACTCGGGTTCCGTCGAAATGGATTATTTCGCACGGCTGTGTCCTCTCTGGGCCCTAGAATACTGTTTGTTGGGGCAGCTGGCATCCTGCGCTCTGGTTCGTTGCTTTGTAGTTCTGGGACGGTGGCATCGAAGTTGTCGATTTCTTCTGACGAAGACTCATTTATGAGGAGAGGAGACAGAACTGAGTCGCTCTTGGTGCTGGCTACGAGAAGAGGGTTAAGTTGTAGCGAAACGCGACCACATTGGAGGGTGGCGGACACGCCGCAGAGAAAGTCCATGCCCAAAAGCACATCTTCCATGATTGAGGGTAAGACTAGGAGTGGAAAGGTGACCCAACGTTGGTCCAACTGGACTTTCGCCACCAGTGACTTGGTTATTTCCTTGCGGGAGCCTTCGGCCAGGCTGACTTGGGTGCGTACCGTCCGTACGTTATGTGGTGTGCCCACGAGTTGAACGACTCTTTCGCTCACAAAGCTTCTGCTGGCTCCGGTGTCTATGGTTGCATTAAATAGTCGACCCTCGATTTGTACTTGTGCGATGATTCTGCTCGTCTGGACTTGTAAAATATCCTTTAATTCTGGGGATTCCTCCTGGCAGTCTCCGGCCGCTCCCCGAGGGGACGAAGACTCCTCTCGTTTCCCGGATGACTGCGACGACAACACTCGTTGGTTCGTATTCCTCGGCGACCGCATTCCCAGCAAAAGAGAACTCGGGGATTGCGACACTCGTGTGAAAAATGCCCAGCCTGCGCACAATTCCTGCAGGCTAGTCTGAAGTTTGGCACGATGGACACGTTCCCCACCCGAGGAACTATTTCCGGTACCACGGCGGCCGGTGTAAATGTTCGTCGGGGTGATCGTGCTGTATCTTGGCGACCCGTTGGTGGCGCCCCTGAGTACGACGGGATCTGGTCGATTCTCTTCGGCGGTGACTGCAGTTCAGACAGCATCCTTGCATGACTTCCTGTGTCTCGATCGCGGGTGACTTCATAAGTCACTGCCAAGGCGGTCAGCTGTTCCAGCGTTGTGAACTCATGTCTCCTGGTAAACAGTTGATAGTCTGACTGTAGGTTTTCATAAATCCTTTCTAACTCCTGTTCTGAATTATATCCCGCTCTGTGCATCATTAATCGAATGTTTACAAGGTATTGCTTAAATGTTTCTCCGGGTCGCTGGTGCCTGGTACGAATCTCATCCTCGAGTCTCTGGAAATACCTCGGTGGTAGGAAAAAGTCAAGAAATGCCTTCTTGAAGTTTGCCCAGGATTCGCCCAATAGCTGGCTTGTCCTGAACCAGTGTTCGGCCGTGTCCGTCAAAAGACCAGGGATGGCCTGCGGCATCTTCTCCACGTTGACTTCGTAAGCTGTTGCTCGTTCCTCGAGGTGTTGAATAAACGAGATCGGGTCCGTTGTCCCGTCGAAGGTGATTCCCCAGTTTCTCAGCTTTTCTGCTAGAGTTGCCGCTGTCATTTCCAGCTTTCTGGGAGAAATATCCCGCCTGGCAGTGTTGACTTCTATGTCGACACCTGCCTCAGCGGGGTTGGCGCATCCCAGTGGGACATGGAGTTTAGTCGGACCCGCAGGGTTTGGACTCGGCGTCCGTTGCTTCCGCTCGTTGATCGCGGCCAATATTTCCGATTCGCATTCCTGAAGACGCTCGGCTATCTCCAAAACGTGATCGTCACGATTATTAAAGGCTGCCAACCGGCTCCTCATCTCCTCCACGTTTCCTGTTCCGTCCAAGGCGAACTCCTTCAGAATTGCCTCCAATTCCCGCTTCCTGAGATACGAAATCCAACGTGCCCCCATGTTTGCGAAAATAATCCAACGGAGAACGAAGAAAAACCAGATTTTTGGTGCGGCGAAAGAAATTTTTAACGAGGGTCAAACGAAGCTCAAAAGTTTAACAAAATTTAACAGCGAAAAATGTTTATTTATTGGCTAACGGATTAATAACTGCCTAGCGGAACGATGGCAACCACAATAAGGCGTAAGACGACGATTTAGATTTTCTTCGACGGCGATGTAAAAGCTGGATGTAGCGGAAAAATTCCGTGAAAAATGTGTTGACTCGGCGACAGTGGTTTTCAGATTCCTTTTCTATGCTTCCGATGACTGTACTTGCAGTCGATTGCTGTGGATGTGAGAGAGACGACGATGAGAGCGAAGACAAGATGGCTGCGCTGTGGGGAGTATAGATTAGCTTGTGCTGTTAAAATCTCGCGGCCTGACTGGTTCACCTATAGAGGGCCCGCTCTTTCTCTCTTTGCTATGCCTGTATGCGACTCACGTGGTTCTGTTGGCCACGTGGTCTGTTACCTCTGACAACCTCTCGTTTTTTTTTTTTTTTTTTTTTTGGTTATGTTTGGTCTTGATTTTGGGTATACTTTGGTAAAAGTTCTCCCGCTTGTGTCTTGCTTATATATATATATTTGATAATTTTGGTTCTAGATTTGCATGTCCCTCGATATTTATTCCTCTCCGTGCGTACCCACTTGAACAAAAATTCGCTCTTATATGGCTGTACCCAAAAAACACAAATCGAGGAAAGTAACCAGATGGGTCTTTAGGCCATATAATCATCTAAAATTCATAAGCCTCAAGTCCCTGCTCGGGCGCCAGACTGTGAAGTAGTTTCTTAGGCTGGGGTGAAGCTCGGTCACGCCAGGATCTCTTTACAGCCAAATTTATAAAGATTGAGACTAGGGCCTTCGATGAGCGGTGGGCTGACGTGAGATGTAGTGTGTCAGCCACCGGGTTATCGTATAAAACACCGTTTCGATTTGATTTGGGCATCAACAAAAAGCAAAGGGGGTCAGCGGTAGCGCGTACTGGGTCTGACTCGCGGCACTCGCCACGAGGAGACCGAGAGGGAATCGATTAGGGGACGCCTGGCAATTCTAGGCCATGTGGCTGCCTGACATGGGCATCCGCCAGCACTCGCTGTCGGACCAAGCTATGCGGCCGGCTGAGCCTGGCCTCTGACAAAATATCTGGTTAAATAAATCGGGGTGGTACCGTTGGAGAGCATTTTGAGGCGGTTCAAGTGTGGGTAAGAAAATATAGTGGGTTTTCTAGGCTTTAAATTGATTGTTGTTGTTTATTAGAATCTTTTCTTTTTTTCAATATTTGCTTTGACGAAAATATATATATGTTTTCAGGGTATTCTGGATTTATTCAAATTTATACAGTATTTGGGAGGTGAGTTCTTCATGTTTGGATACAGTTTTGAGGTTAGGTTTTTCAGTTTCATTAGAGTTACATGGTGTTAGGTTTTATCTGGGCAAAGGTTATGGCTGATCTAGCCGGATTCTACCCAGTGATACCGCATCGAGGCCTGCCGAGATTTCTAAGCGCACATACTGCACCTTTTGGCCAGACTTGTTTTTCGCTGGCCACTCGTTGCGGTCTCACTGGCTTGGCACTCACCCGTCTCGCTCCCGCACACACACACACACGCAAAGTTTCCGCGCGTAAACTGGGGGTGCTCCGCCGCTGGTCCTGGGCCGGCACCACTGTGATCCACGAATCCTCTGTCCTTCTTCGCTGTCCTTCTCCTCATCAGCCGTCACTCGACGACTGGGTGTTCCGCTGCTTTTCAGGTAGCGCCGGTGTCCTGGTTTTTTTCCACGTCGAGCACGTTGCTTGCTCGGCTTCTCCTCGTGTTTTCTGTCGTCTTTCACTCCCGGAGTGGCAAAAATCGCCCACTCTTTTCCGCACTTAAATTCCTTGTCCGCGTCAGTCGACCTCTTCCAAAGAACTCCGAGTTTTCGGTTTCGCGAAACTTCTCGCCGTTCTGTTTCCTGGCTTCTCGAAGCTTCGGCATATCTTCCTCTCGCTCTCCCTCATGGGCGCGTGCCAGTTTTCGGGGGTTGATTTCCAACGCGATCATGCGTTTTTCTCGCTCGCTCTTATGCGAAGCTGGGTCATGTGGCCGCTTTTCGTGGTGAATTTCTCGTTTCAGCGCTGGTATGTGTGTGTTGGTGTGGGATAAGCCTTCCAGGCTAGCGATGCAAGTATCGATGGCGATGACAGTTTTATTAACTATCGGGTGCGGCCTTGTAGCCTTAAACCTAACTTATAATACTATTTTAGATTAACTCTAGCCTTATTTAATTACTTATATCCTAGGTGGGGGGTTATATATACATTTAGGGAGTGGCTATTTGTGGGGAGCCAATTGGCTCCTCACAGTATGAACGCTGAGATCTCAGAAACTACAAAAGCTAGAAATTTGAGATTTCCCACACATATTCCTTTGCTTCCTACGCAGCGCAAGTTTATTTTAGCCGAGCGTCACGCCCCCTCTAACGCCCACAATCGCCCACTAACGATTTTAAAATGGGTCCTGCGCCCACATCTTTAAAGATTTCCGAAAAGTATAAATGTAATTTTGTTGTGTATATTTATACCTATCGAAATGTAGAAGACATTTTTCAAATCGGACCATTCATTAAAAAGTTATACGCAATCAAAATTTATATATCTGTCTCCCTCGCACTCCCTTTAGCTGAGTTACGATTATAGTCGGGACACCAACCCGAGTACAGCGTTTGCTTTAGCTGAGTGACGGGTATTAAATAGTCGGGACACCAACCCGACTGTAGCGTTCTCTCTTGTTTTTTTGTGTGTAGCTTTTGTAGTTTCCAAGATCTCAGCGTTCATACAGACAGACAGACGGACATGGCTAGATCGACTCGGCTAGTGATCCTGATCAAGAATATGTATAGTTTATAGGGTCGGAAACGCTTCCTTCTACCTGTTACATACTTTTGCACGAATCTAATATACCTACGAGTAACGGGTATAAAAATATTAAAATTTACAAAAATGTGGACCTTCGCGTCAAAGAGCCATATCTGCATTTTTAATAGCAAATAAAGGTAAAAAAAAACACAGCATATGTACTCCATTTTAGATTAAAGGATTAGTGTCCAAAGAGTCCAATAAAGTTTTATGAAAATTATCTCTTTTAGCGAAAGTAAGTTTCGTACTGTTATTAGCCCAGTAATGGAGCAAGACTAGTTTAAAAAGTATATTGATATTTTGCAACTACGTGCATCGCAAATATGTAATAAGGCAAGCTAAGGCTTTAAATAGACCAACCATTAGAAAGGACCAAAATATCATTTACAAATAATATCGATATCAATTCAATTTCATTGCCGGTCGCGTGTAGACGTGTTTTCTTAACGCTCCGGAAAAACAATTATTCACTCACATTCAGGCGAAAACGTTCGAAAATTTATAAAAGTGAGGTTTTGCGTTTCTCGATGCTAATCGCATATTGTAAACTAAAGTTTTAATTAATTAATTAATTAATTAATCTTTACGCACTAACAATAAGCAAATGAGTAAGAACGTGGATCAGCGCCAAAAACAACAAGACGAAGCCCGTGAAAAAATTCAGAGAGAGCAAGAAAAACGTCGTCTTTCTCTGTCCCGTAACAATGCTTATTTCTCTTTCACGAGTAATACTCTAGAACCGAAAGTGCAAGAAAATGCAAGTTTACTGACCGCCAAAAACCAGAGAGCCAGTTCTTGCTCTCCCGCCCTGCTTCTCAACGCTCAAACGCCATGGAGTGAGCAATGCAAAACTGCAACCGAGCTTCAGCCACCTAGTGCAACAACAACAGCAACTACTACGTCTTCTGCAGCGGGTAAAGCAATAACACAACCAAGTGCAAAATTCGGGTCAAATCCGCAAGCGGGTTCGGCCATGCAGACAGGCATGGATCGCTACATAAATATTTCCAAGCGCAAGCTAATGACCCCAAAAAAATTTGACGGCAATAAGCCCAAAGTAAACCATACCAACAAAGGCCCTGAAAATCTCGGGCCATTAAATGAAAATAGATTCTCCATTCTGGCGGAGCACGATACACAGTCTGAACAATTAGCCCCAAGGAATCTGAAGCCGCCACCTATCTTTATTCGGGAGAAGACCTCGAATGCCCTAGTCAACAAAATAGTTGAGCTAGTCGGAAAAGATAGCTTTCCTGTTATTTCGCTTATGAAAGGGAATATAAGTGAAACTAAACCGCAAACCAGAACTGAAGACGATTTCCGAGCAGTGTCAAAGTACTTAAACGATGCCAAAAAGAATTACTACACGTACCAGCTAAAAAACTGCAAAGGCTTGCAAGTTGTGCTTAAGGGAATAGAACCCGATGTAACCCCTTCGGAAATTACAGAGGCTTTAAAAGAAAACGTTATAAACATTATAAAAAAAACGAGGACGGAAGCTAACTTCGGCAAGCCGAAGTTTTAATACCCTTGCAGATTTCACTAATGAAAACTTGACTAAAATAGCAACATGAATTAATAAACAGCAAAATATTCTATAATTGAAAAAAATAAAAATTTTAAATTTTTCACCCTATTGTTCCTATGGAAGCTATATGATATAGACGTCCGATCGGCACGCGCTTTTACCCTGATCAAGGTACGCACAAAAAAATACGATTTGGAAAGTTTCATGGGAATAGCTTTTATTTTGCGCGAAATATCCTGAAAAACGTCAAATTTTGACCGATTTCACCCTATTGTTCCTATGGGAGCTATAAGATATAGACGTCCGATCGACACGCGCTTTTACCCTGATCAAGGTATGCGTAAAAGAATAAGATTCATGTTAAAAGCCCTTACACTGAGCGAAATATCTTTATTTTGTGAAACCTATATCCGATTGTTCCTATGGGAGCTATAGGATATAGACGTCCGATCGGGTCGGCTTTCAAACTTGATCTGCGTACACATGTTTTAGGACGACTGTGAAAGTTTCAAGGCGCTAGCTTTTAAACTGAGCTCGCAAACGGTATTGAAACAGACGGACAGACGGACAGACGGACAGACGGTCAGACGGACAGACGGACAGACGGACAGACGGACAGACGGACAGACGGACAGACGGACAGACGGACAGACGGACAGACGGACATGGCTATATCGACTCCCCTATCGATCCTGATCAAGAATATATATACTTTATGGGGTCGGAAACGTCTCCTTCACTGCGTTACAAACTTCTGACCAAAATTATAATACCCTCTGCAAGGGTATAACAAGAAGTCGCAACTACTATTCAAGGTCGAGCTGGAGCCAGACAGCAGAACTTTGAAAAAAAAAACGCAGTGCATCCGATCTACAAGTTGCAGTACCTGCTGCATCATAGGATCACAGTAGAAGAGCCGCACAAACGGAACGGGCCAGTGCAATGCACGAATTGCCAGGAATATGGACACACCAGGGGTTACTGCGCCCTCAGGTCAATATGTGTAGCTTGTGGAAACTTCAACGACTTCGAACCCTGCCCTGCCAACAAGGAAGACAAGGAAACCACACAGCAAACTACAGAGGCTGTCCAGTCTACAAGGAGATAAAAAGTCGGATGCAACGAACGAGAACGCCACGCTCCCAGAACACACAGAACAATTACATGAGATCACAAACGACACCGGAAGTTTTCGTCGCAAAAGCAGCCAGGTCTTCATTTGGCCCTTCAATTACCACCAACGGCATTTTTTACGCCAGTGCTCTAAAATCAGGCACAGCTCACATAGAACCGAAAATGGGTAGCATCCCGCACATCCCCAAAGTGACATGGAAACTATGATGATCACATTGCAACATAATATGACGGAATTTATGTTCTTCATGAAAACCACCATGCAAACCCAAAACATTTTGTTAAAAATACTCGCAGCTCAGCAGTCCAAATAAACTATGCCTAGTCTTCGAATAACTTTGTGGAACGCCAACGGTGTTTCACGGCATAAACCTGAAATAAATCAATTTCTGAACGAAAACCACACCGACGTTATGTTGCTGGCAGAAACGCATCTCACCAGCAAATATAATTTTCAAATACGGGGATACACGTTCTACCGCACAGATCATCCAGATGGTAAAGCACATGGCGGAACCGGCATCTTAATAAGAGACCGCATCAAACACCACTTTCACCAAAGGTTTGCAAAAAGTTATTTGCAAGCTACATCGATAAAATTACAGTTGGGCAACTGCAACCTTGCCATTGCCGCTGTTTACTGCCCACCCCGTTTTACAGTCTCCAAAGACTTCTACAATTCACTTGGAGAGCGATTCATAGCAGCAGGGGATTACAACGCCAAGCACACACATTGGGCCTTGTGACCCCCAAAGGAATGCAACTATATAATGCACTCATCAAAACATGCTACAAACTGGATTGCGTTTCGCCAGGCAGCCCTACATACTGGCCTACAGATCCCAGAAAACTACCTGACTTAATTGATTTAGCTGTGACAAAAAATATTTTTCGCAATCTAATATCTGCAAAACCGCTTTTGGATCTATCATCGGACCACTTACCAGTGCTAATAACTCTTCTTGAAAGCCCGGCATTAATAGAGCACCCTTGGAGGCTGACGTCGCATCGAACCAACTGGCTGAAGTTCAAAAAGTACGTAAGTTCCCACATTGAACTGACTCCACAGCTCAACATCAAGGAGGACATCGACTGCTATGCCGATGCACTGGAGTCTGTACTCGTCGTAGCAGCCAAAGTCTCTACACCGCAAGGGAGGGATGGGCGCACACACCAACACAAAACTAACTTGGAAATCGAACAGCTTGTTTTGGAGAAAAGACGTTTGAGGCGTGCTTGGCAAACCAGCAGATCGCCATCCTCGAAACAAAGTCTTAAGGATGCTGGTCGCAGACTTACCAGGGCCCTAAGGCACGAAGAAGTAGAAGCACAAAGTCAGTACATTCAGAAACATTCACCCACCACCACCAAGCATCCCCTGTGGAGGGCCCACCCAAATCTAAGTGCGCCGGCCGAAACAGTAATCCCCATAAGAGACTCTTCAGGCAGCTGGGCCAGAAGCGACAAAGACAGAGCTTGTACATTTGCTTTACACCTTCGAAATGTCTTTCAGCCAAACCCTGCAACAAATTCATTCGCACTATCGGCGCCGCCAATTCAAATCGAAACTGAGACGGACCCAATTCGGTTTCAACCAAACGAAGTTGCAATAGTCATCAGCGAGCAATTGAAACCAAAAAAGGCCCCAGGCGGTGATGTAATAACTGCCAAAATGCTAATTGAACTCCCAAACTGTGCAGTTGAGGTCATTTGTAAACTCTTTAACTGGATTACACGACTTGGCTACTTCCCAAAAAAATGGAAAGAATCGGTAATCATAATGATCCCAAAGCCAGGATAAGATCACACAATACCAGCTTCATACAGACCGATAAGTTTACTCTCGTGTCTGTCAAAACTGCTCGAAAAATGCCTTTTGACGCGCATAATCCCATATCTGAAAGAGCACAACGTTATTCCGGCAAATCAATTTGGCTTTCGAGAAAGCAAGTCAACAGATTAACAACGGAAATACGGTCTGCATTCAAATATCGGGAATACTGCAGTGGGGTATTCCTTGATGTTGCACAGGCTTTCGATCGAGTCTGGCTTGATGGCCTTATGCACAAAATCAGAACTATTCTGCCGGAAAACACTCACATGATACTTGAATCGTACCTTTACAACAGAGAATTCGCCGTGAGATGCAACACTACAACATTACACTATAGAGGCTGGAGTTCCCCAAGGTAGCGCCCTTGGTCCAACTTTATTTCTCCTTTACACCGCAGACATTCCCACGAACGTCCGGCTAACTACTTCCACATTCGCAGACGATACCGCGATCATAAGTCGGTCCAAATTCAGGCAACAGCACTACTAGCTGATCACTTCGTGGTTGTGGAGAGGTGGTTCTCAGACTGGCGTATAAAAATAAATGCGCAAAAGTGTAAACACATAACGTTTACTCTTAACATACAAACGTGTCCCCCGCTAACTCTGAATAACACGCCACTTCCACAAGCTGACGATGTAACGTACCTGGGCGTTCACCTAGACAGGAGACTTACATGGAGAAAACATATCGAAGCTAAGAAAATTCATCTAAAACTAAAATCCAATAGACTCCATTGGCTCTTAAGTGCTAGCTCCCCCCTCTGCTTGGACTTCAAGGTCCTGCTCTACAATTCAACGCTTAAGCCAGTCTGGACTTACGGCTCCCAGTTGTGGGGAAACGTGAGCAGCAGCAACATCGACATTATCCAGCGAGCACAATCAAAAATCTTGAGAACTATCACTGGGGCACCTTGGTATGTTCGGAACGACAACATCCACAGAGATCTGGGCATTCTGCCCGTAAAAGACGAAATATCAAAACAAAAAGCTACCTACCACACCAAGCTAACTTCTCATCCAAACCAGCTCGCCAGGGGCCTAGCCAGGGTCTCATACCGGACCCGATTGCAACGAAATGACCGTCCAGCTTAGCAGTAGTTATTAGATCCCTTTAATCTCGCGTCAGTCATCTTGACTGTCAGATAGATTTTTAATTTAGGATTTTATATACTTATTGATAGTCTTAATTCAGAGAAGATCCAGAAAAAAACAAGAAAGGTAGCTACCTTCGGCCAGCCGGAGCTTATAAACCCTTGTTAATACCTATGGATTCAGCGTGTCTATTTAAATTTTGTTTTTAAGTTGTCAAAAATCAAAACGCCTACTTCCTACAAAGTTACAATAAATTTTCTAATATTTGTTTGAATATTTCTATGGGAGCCTTAAGATATAGTGGTCCAATCGCCCGCGGGCGCTATGAGACTTTTAAAAGTGTCATAACGCCCGCAACTTCTAAAAAAAAATCTAATATGCATTTTGAGTTAATGAGAATACCGATAAGAGAACTACTTTTTGTTGTAAAGCACACTCAAAAAATTATTATACCCTTGCAGAGGGTATTATAATTTTGGTCAGAAGTTTGTAACGCAGTGAAGGAGACGTTTCCGACCCCATAAAGTATATATATTCTTGATCAGGATCAATAGGGGAGTCGATATAGCCATGTCCGTCTGTCCGTCTGTCCGTCTGTTTCAATACCGTTTGCGAGCTCAGTTTAAAAGCTAGCGCCTTGAAACTTTCACAGTCGTCCTAAAACATGTGTACGCAGATCAAGTTTGAAAGCCGACCCGATCGGACGTCTATATCCTATAGCTCCCATAGGAACAATCGGATATAGCTTTCACAAAAATGAAGATATTTCGCTCAGTGTAAGAGCTATTGGCATGAATCTTTCCAAATCGTATTTTTTGTGCGTACCTTGATCAGGGTAAAAGCGCGTGCCGATCGGACGTCTATATCTTATAGCTCCCATAGGAACAATAGGGTGAAATCGGTCAAAATTTGACGTTTTTCAGGATATTTCGCGCAAAATATTAGCTATTCCCATGAAACTTTTCAAATCGTATTTTTTTGTGCGTACCTTCATTATGGTAAACGCGCGTGCCGATCGGGCGTCTATATCCTATAGCTCCCATAGGAACAATAGGGTGAAAAATTTTAAAATTTTATTTTTTCAATTATAAAATATTTTGTTGTTTATTAATGCATGTTGCTAGTCTAGTCAAGTTTTAATTCGTAAAATCTGCAAGGGTATTAAAACTTCGGCTTGCCGAAGTTAGCTTCAGTCCTCGTTTTTTCTTAAATATAGAAAAAAAAATTTGTTCTGTGCTTTAAAAAAATATTCTATAATGAGGAAAAATTTTCTAATCTTCAGAAAAATTTTCTAATCTTCAAAAAAATTCTGAGTTGAACGAGTTTTGTTAGAAAATATTTTCTGAAATACAGAAAAATCAATTTTTTTTCTAAATTATAAGGTTTTCTTTTGTAATCTTCCTTTTTATTTTTGAGGGTTAAAATCGCCATTGATTTTAGAAAAAAAAAGACTGAACTTTTCTAAAACTAAAAAAAATTGCCATTAAAATTATAAATATTTCTACATAATAGAAATATTGTTTTTCCAAGAACAGAAAAAATGTTTGAAGATTTTTCTTACATTTAGAAAAAAATGTGTGATATTAAGAAATATTTTTCTAGAAAAGAAAAAATTTTACCGTATTTGATCGATTTCCCTTCCTATACACTTTTTAGAAAATTTTTTTTTTAGCCTAAGAAAAAATCGCTATTAATTGAAGAAAATTTCCGGGATTGGTAGCCTAGGGGTCTAACGCGTGCGTGCATGCATATGTTATTCAAGCTTGCGGCTGCAAAAGTGAGTTCAAACCCACGTCGAGACGAAAAACTCATGGTGTCTTTTTGTTTTTTTCTTTTTAACATTAATAGTTACATATTAATAAAAAAAAAATGTATTGCATTTTTTAGCTCATGAATAATTATATTTTGATAAAAATGATGTTTAAGTTTTTCAAACTTGAAACATTCAATTACTGTTACTTTTAAACCATAATAAATATATAAATATTAATATTAATCAATAATTACACTGTGTAGCATTTTTAGTGCTTTTTAAATTTACCTCGATAGATGCTATATTTTTGGATTCGTTACGAATTCCCAAGTTAAACTGCGTTTTCCAAAAAGTTCCCCGAAGCAAGGATTCTTAGCAAAAGGACCTCAAAGTTCGAAAAATGCTGAATTTGGCCAACTTTGCGGAGCTCTCAGAGGCAAATGGATGCATGGTTTGATTCGATGTTAAAGTTTTTTAAAAGATACACCCTTTATCTTTTAAACCCCATACTTAAAAAATTTTTAAGATTTTTTTTAAGGCAAAAACAAATTCTAGAAAACATAGTCAAAAAACATAAAAGTATACAGCTGCGGTCAAAATGGTAGTAGTGTTGCCGCCCTGTGTATTTAAAAGTTTGTTGTTGTAATTGATCTTTTCCTGGTAATATTGTATTGATTATAATTTTACTATTAGACTAATTGGATAAGAAAAAATTACAACATCAAACTTTTAAAAACACAAGGCGGCAACACTGCTACTATTTTGACCGCAGCTGGATGTTTTTCAGTTTTTTGACTATGTTTTTTGGAATTTATTTCTGCCTTAAAAAAAATCCTAAAATTATTTTATTTACGGGGTTTGAAAGATAAAAGGTGTATCTTTTAAAAAACTTTAACTTCGAACCAAGCCATGCATCCATTTGCCTCTGAGAGCTCCGTAAAGTTGGTCAATTTCAGCATTTTTCGAACTTTGAGGTCCTTTTGCTAAGAATCCTTGCGTCGGGGAACTCTTTGGAAACCGCAGTTTAACTTGGGAATTCGTAACGAATCCAAAAATATAGCATTCATCGAGGTTACTTTTTGATGCTGCATAGTGTTATTTAAGAGCAAAATTAAATGAACAACTAAAAGGAATAACCAGAAGAGAGCCAGATCAATTTGAGTAAAAAAAGGAGAACAAAATGTGAATAGACTTTGTACAGCGCCTCACATGATGCTTCCGTGGCGCAGCTAGTAAATAGTAAGTTATTGGGTTTTTATATTTATAATTTGTAATTTGTACACTCATTTCAGTTATTATTACAGTTCCAATTTGAAACCACCCATGTGCTTAATTAAAGTAAATTCAAATAAGGTGACAAACAAGAACGAAAAAAAAAACAACACAAAGGCCGTGGCGTCACAGAAACAACCGGGTATAATTCCGAAGCCCGAAAATAGATTTTTGTATTTTCTGATTTTAAGAATTTTTTTTTTGTTACTTAAAAAATATTTGTCTATTTAAAAAAAAAAAAACCGTATTTTTATTTTTTAGAAAACCTTTATTTATAAATTCAAAAAAATATTTTTTTAGTTTCTAGCAAAAAAATTCTAAATTGCAGTCTATTTTTTTTGATTTTAGAAAAAAATGTCTTTGATTTTAAAAACCTACTTTTTTTAATGTAGACAAAATCACCAGTAAAGCAAATTCATAGGCGATTTTCTAAAACCAAGGGCGATTTCAGGCGTTTTTTTTTTTGGGTGCACATTCGAATCAATGAGATTACCGAGAAGAGAGTACCGTTTGTTATGATACCTCTCATGCTTTTTCATATTTTAGTCAGTTAAACATTTCATGAGTTATGTTCCGGTTCTGATTCAGAAGATGAAGATGTGGAAAATACTTTGCAGTTCAGCCAAATGGCTGACGTGCTAAAATGTATTATTTGCATTGATAGGCCGCGGGACGTAGTTTTTCTACCATGTAGGCACTTCAAAATATGCTTTGAGTGCTTCAAAAATCTGGAACAGCGTTCAAAAAACTCTCTATTGTTCTGCCCGTACTGCAGACAGATAGTTGAAAATCATTTACAAGTATTTCAATAAATTGTTAAATAGACCGCAGACAAAAAATTGTTTTTCTAAAAAATCGCGCGAAAACTGAGGGACTAGTTCGCATAGAAACTTTATACTTTATGTGGTCGGAAACGTCTCCTTTACTGCTTTGCTAACATCTGACTGAAATTATAATACCCCCTGCAAGGATATAAAAAACCGATCATACAATTTTTAAAGTCTATTTACGCAGTTTTTCTCTAAAATGCTCAAGCTTCCACATGCCATACCAGATTTTTCTCGAAAACTCGGCACTTTATAAAAATAGACCTAAAGTCGTGAGCACGTGTTTAGCTGCAAAGCAAAACTGCTCGCATCAACATCAACCTTTAAGAGCGTTTATTTCGTAAATAATGTACGTGTGGATTTTGAAATTAAAGCTATTTATTTTAAAACAAGAGAGAACGCTATAGTCGGGTTGATGTCCCGACTATCTAATACCCGTCACTCAGCTAAAGGGAGTGCGAACGCTGTACTCGGGTTGGTGTCCCGACTATCTAATATTCGAACCTCAGCTAAAGGGAGTGCGAGGAATATAGATTGTTACGTGGGCATATTAGTGCCCCAGTCCCGAGAAGGTCTTGGGCCGAGGTTAAGTCATCCGATGTTCAGGCACCAATTTTGCCGGCATAAGCTCGCCGGATGGGGTGGGTTCTTGGTAAGACTTTCTCCTCTCCAACATAACGAGAATACATATTAAGATGCCTGACAACTAGTAAGAGTCGTAAAGTCCGTCGGTCATCAGTCTACATTGCCCCACAAGCGTAGCTTTCGCTTGATCGTAACACGATCGGGCAATGTTTCGGCCACATTCCCTCCCCTTCACACGTTCGTGTGCCAAATGGATCGTCGCGGGCCGCGCAATACGATCCCCTATTGTCAAGGTTGTCCGTCGAAAGTTATGTCATTATTCTTCACCTACTCCACTTATCGCGTCAGCACCCCTTTTTTTAAAACTTAGCACTTCATGATTTTAAGTACGTTTTCACATTATAATTTTATTGAATAAAATATTGGCTAGTGCCATTTATGAGTAATATTATTATGGAGAATATATGTGAGCTGGTGGATTGGACCTAGGTTGGCAGTCCTTATCACGCTGCGTTCTCAAATAATATTCAACAGTCCATCACTAGCAGCCAAAACAAGATACAGAGAAGTTGTGGAAAAAAGTCGTTCGTCGTAAAGTCATAATTTCAGTCGCAAAATCAGTTGAAAAGTCGCGGTATCTAATTACAAATCTTATGTAACTCTTATATCTACAAACTATTATAATATTAAACTTTATTAATAAACTACAGATAATATACAATCAAATAAAAACACCTCTTAACGAGGTAAAAAACTAGTGACGATCGCACCTTCAACATACAAAAGTTCTGATATCAACATTTGTGACGAAAAATTATTACACTCGTCATTAAATAGACTTTCTAATATTTTCTCATTCGGCCCGCCCTAGCAAACTATTCCAGCCTTTTTCCCTTCACAGGCATTTTCTATTGCAGCGTGCCGAATGAGAAAATATTAGAAAGTCTATTTAATGACGAGTGTAATAATTTTTCGTCACAAATGTTGATATCAGAACTTTTGTATGTTGAAGGTGCGATCGTCACTAGTTTTTTACCTCGTTAAGAGGTGTTTTTATTTGATATCAGAAGTTTTTGTTTGTTTACTTTTGCTCTCATAGGTGCTAATATAAACATTTAAATTTAAATTGGTCATAAATCATAATTTTTAAACTATTGTATTTTAACGAATTCAGTTAAAAAGGCGTTGAAGTATTTCAAAATACCTTTTAAACGAGGTATAGCACATGTCTGTACCTTTAGTAGTGTAGAACTTACAAACTAACGAAATGTAGCTATTTTTAGCTTTTTCCCGCTAAAGTAGCGGCTTTTTCCAAAAGTCGTAGAACAAAAGATTCCTATATGGAACTCTTAAGTGCAAATTTACTGATTCCATGACCCTAAAATACAGTTCGGATACCCTCACACAAAATTCAATACTCAGGGAGCGTTAGTAGTTCGAGCTTGCAAAAGTGGCTATTTTCGTATAAAAATAACTTTTAAACGTGACTTTTTACAGTATTGTGTTATATACCAAAATTTAAGGAATCTCAAGGGCTATACAGTTTAAAGTTTTAAAGAAAATCGTTAGAGCCGTTTTTGAGAAAAATAAAAAAAAGCTAAAAACAAAGTTTTAAAAAAATGTCTTTTGTTCATATTTTTTTAACTATTACATTTACACAAATTGCATATAAAAAGCGTTTATAGCATTTAAAAATACCTTTCAAACGAGATATAATACAAGTCTGTAGCTTTAGTAGTATAGAAGTTACGGCTTTCCGAATTTTAGCTACTTATAGCTGTTTTCCCGCTAAACTAGCGACTTTTTCCAAAAGTGGTAGAACAAAAGTTTTTTATATCGATGTGATGAACGTCATATCAAATTTTCAAAACTTAGAAAACATGTTTTGGACAAACTGACAAACTGACAAACTGACAAACTGACAAACAGAATTAAATTTTCATTTTGGGAAGACGAAGAAAATCTTATTTTGGCTATAACTTTTGAACGGAGCGTCGGATTTTGACAAATGACCCCTCAAAAGGAATACAACTAAAACATTGAGAGGGGGCAATTATCCCCACCGGCCCCAACAGCTCCAAATTTCGAAGTATTCACTTTTTCACTTTCACGTCTCTATCTCCCAAGCCAATTGATTTTCTTAGAGTCTTGGTATGCAATCCTGTTAGTTTTCGCAATACCATTCAGTGTTCCCAGATCAGGGGTTTTCCCCCTAGATTCAGTGTTGGGAAAGGTACTGTGTTTTTTTACCTAGGTAAGGTAAAAGGTATTGTCAAAAATAAATACCTAGGTAAGGTAAAGGTACTTAAATTTCCCAGTACCTAGGTAAAGGTAAAAGGTATTTATAAGGTATTTTTTATTTTTTATAATTTTTTTGTTTTGTTCAATGTAATCATTTAAACTTAAAATAAGACTAGTTTTCAGTTTTTAGTCGTCTTAATCAAACAATATCTTTTCATTTCATTTAAATTTAAATGTTTTAATTTTGTGCATATATTTTTAAACCACGCGGCATGAATTATTTTATGCACGTATCACTTCATTAATGTATTTATGAAACCCTCATGTACATATTTGGCGCGCAAAACTTCCGTATGTAGAAACATTGACTATATATTGTGCATATGCATGTATATGCCGTTTGTTTACGTACATACGGCATTTTTGCGCGCCAAATACACTTTGGTTTCATAAATAAATTGATGTAGTGATGGGAACATACATACGTGCACAAAATTATATAAAAAAAACTGCGATTAGTTTTAACTTCACAAAACAAACAATAGAACGGCTGAATTATTAATGCTGCGTTCCGACTATTACAATTCTGAAACGAAACGATACAATGAAACGATACTACAGTGTCGCAGTCAGATTTGGCTATTTTAAATCAGAGCAATGTTTAATACCTATGTAAGTACCTTAATAATTCCAAAGGTATATAAAAATAAATACCTAGGTAAGGTAAAAGGTACTCAATTATTTGTATACCTAGGTAAGGTAAAAGGTACCACTAAATTGTACCTAGGTACGTACCTAGGTAAAAGTATCTAGGTATGTCCCAACACTGCCTAGATTTAGGGGTTTTTTGACGTGCTAGGGGGAATTTTAGGGGGGAAGAATTTTTAGGGGGAAAGTTTAGGGTTTTTTTTTGAAAATTGTATTATCCAAATGTTTTGAAAAAAACACTAGAATATTTGATTTTCTAAAAAATTTCCGCGCATATAAATTACCTAAATATGGCAAAAATATCAAAAAAATACTGCGCACGACTTTACTATCGAGTGTAAGTGTTACCAGCTGATGGCGGATTCTGGGAAACCGCCTTTAAGTTTTCTAACTGTGATTACCGAAAAATTTCGTTGCTGGTTAATAATTGAATTTAAGTTTAACATGCCTCCAGTGCTTCCAAAAACCAATTTCTCAAATGAAGTTCTCGAGGTGATCTCTTAAAATTCGATCTCGTTTTGTAGTATATAAATAAATATATACATGTATTTCAAAATATAATAATAAATATATGTTAAACAACAAATTACTATACAGAAATTTTTCCAATCTGAACATTTCTACAACGCCATATTGATTTATTTCTTATTTTATTGTATATTTTCGAAATTAAGTAAATTTTTGAATTTAGGGGGAAAACTGGATTTTTTAGGGGGAAATATCGACTGTTTGAGATTTTTTAGGGGGAAAGCAAAATTTTCATCTGGCAACACTGATACCATTCGATAGGTGTATCATTCATTATGATCGGACCATCACAGTAGATTTTCATTTCTTCGTGTATATATAGTAGTCGCCTTCGCACACTCTCCTGGTGCGCTTCGTCACTACATGGACTGCCGTCCATAGTGATTATCTTACATGGGGGCTCAACCGTCGAGCATGTGAAAAATCTGTTGGTGTGAGTGAGCGTCGTTTGACTTCGGGGAAAAACCCAGCACTTTGACTTTGACATTGCAAAAAGTTGACAAAAATGATTCGTTCCGCGAAAAAGAATAAAAAATGCAATCCAGGTGGAAAACAAAATAACTCACAAAAGAAACCAGAGGACTCGCAAAATGCAGCAGCGGTGGTGAATATGAATAATACCTTCTTCGTGCCGCTTGACGAGGAAGAGAAGGGAAATAATATCGAGGAGCAAGCTAAGTTCGCTAGTAGTAGTGATTCAACACACGAAGCTGAATTTCAACAGGAGCTGAAATACACCAATAATTACGAGGAAGTCTATACCAACAACAACGAGTTGAGCGAAGTGCTAAAACTGCTTGCTGCAAAAATTGGGCAAAGTGATTCAAGCAGGGCCGTTGTTCCAATTGAGAGCTTCTCTAAAGTTGTTCCCGATTTTGATGGAGTGTCAATTCCAATTAGACAATGTTTCAACGAAAATGCCAGTGCCTACGAGCTAACGTTGAAACAAAAGTATGTGAACGCTCGTATGAAAATGAAGGGAACTGCAATGTTATTCCTGGAGTCCACCACTGTTTCGGACTATGATACCCTATGCGAAGTACTTTTGGACGAGTTTGATAAGACGCTGACCAGTGCTGAAGTACACAAACAGCTTCGAGAGCGAAAGAAGAACGACAACGAGAATTTTACGAATATGTTTTACACATGCGTAAGATAGCAGCTCTTGGAATTGTGGAGGATGAGTCGGTGATCCGCTACATAGCAGATGGATTAAAGCTTCGTGATGATCTGAAATACCCTCTATACAGTGCGACAACCTTCAAGGAGCTAAGAAGCCGATATCAAACGATCGAAATGATGACGAAATCCAACATGCAGCGCAAGCAAGGAGTAAATCAGAATGACCTCGGTAAAGCAGGAAAACTAGTAAAGCGTTTCGATCAGAAACAAAATCAGATCCAGAGGCATTGCTTCAACTGCGGCTCAACTGAGCATATAAGAGCCGAATGTAAAGAGGAGACGAAATGCTTTAAATGCAACGGAGCTGGTCATACATCACGGAATTGTACAGGTGAAAAGCCAATTGTCGGTGTAATCAGCGAGTCGAGGGAGAAAGTACTAGCGATCAACAAAAAGAGTGTGGCATGCCTAGTAGACACTGGAGCTGATGTGTCGCTTATGCGTATGAGGACCTACAAGGAAAAGTTTGCCGAAATTCCCCTGCAGAAAAGTTTTGCAAAACTGTACGGGCTTGGAAACATTGCAACCTCGGTGCTGCACAGTGTAAGATTTTGCCAATCTAGGGGGACTTAAATCAGTAGGAGTCGTATTTTTAAAGATATCGGCTTCAAATTTTGAGTGAATATTCTAGTAAGCCCAACGATTATGTTGGACATAAAAAAATGGGCGTGGCACTTTTGGAAGCGTTAAAAATTGAAAAAAACTGTTTTTTTTTAAGATAAAAACCCAAAAAAAAAATATAAAAAAAAATGTTCGACATTTTTAACTATTTTCTTATTTTTTGTTATAATTTTCGCCAACTTAAAAAATTTTGTTTTTAATTTTTGGAGACCACTTTTTTTTCTTTTTTTTTGAAAAATGTTGAATTTTGGTTATATGCTCATGTTTTTAGCTGTAACTTCGATGTTATAAGCTAAGCAGCTGCAAATAAGGTTTTATATTAAAGATAATTGATAAAAAAAACAAAAAAACTTTGGTTTATATTTTTAATATTTTTTTTTATTAAATGGTAACAATTCAAACTTCATGTGTACATCGTCTAGTGGAGACAGTGACTCAAAAATGTCTTCTTGAGCACTTATCAGCCGTTTTACGGTATGATCAATAAGGGATTGTAAACTTATTTCAGCATAGGATTCTCTTACTTTTATACCAGTAGGATAGCATAACATTTTTGGCTCCTTAACGAGATCATAACATGGATATAATTTTGGACAGACTATTTTTGTGGTATTGTACTTCTATTTCTATCAGAAGGGCAAGGGCTTGATCTGCTGAAAGGTGTTTTGCAGTGCTATTAGAAGATAATTTAGCTTTCTTAATTATAGTGCCCGTGGACGGGGGAGCATTTGGTAATTCATTAATTAATTTAGCTGAATCCCGTTTTCCTTCTGCCCGCAAAGCCTGCTCTGCAGCTGATAGCAATTGATCCTCATCTATCGTAGGCAACAATTCTTGGCTTTTTCTTTTTTGTGTTTTAGGAAAACACTCAAAAAGACTTTTTGTGACCTCCCTCTTGTACTTGAGGTGGAAGCAATGACATCAATGCGACAGTCTTCGCCATTTAATGTGACCTGAAGGCCACTTGCATTATGAGCAAAAAACCTGGCTTTATCTCTCCTAGATTTCTCAAATCGGTTTTGAAACTCAAAAGACAGTGTAATTTCAATTTGGAGTGATCAATGTCATTGCCAAACACCATCACTGCGTGCTTTACAAGAGCGTCTCGCGGAGTGGTTTTTATGTTTTTCGACCAAACCTCGAAAAATGCAGCAAGGCTTATTTCACTCGTTTCTAAATAGAAGGTCTTTGGGCAAAATATGGGCAAGATTTTATTTTAGATTCTGAATCAGAATGAATGCATGCGAATGATGTATGTTCTGGTTGGATAGAATACGATAGAATAATATAAGTTTTTTTCCACCAAAAAACAGAAATATGAAAAAATACACTTACTTTTTGGCACTTTTTTCAAAAAATGAAAAAAAAATTTTTTGGTCCCAAAAAAATTTGTTTGTTTTTAAAAGTGGATTAGGAATTGTCTAAAGTTTCTGGGAAAAATAACTTTTGGCTGCTCCCACTGATCACGCAATGCAATTGATAAGACTAAACTTTGTCAACTGTTGCTCGCGTCCCAGAGCAATTTTGCATGCATTTCTAAAGTCCAACTTTAAAAACCGTTATCTCCCAAAAAAAAATTATTTGTTTTGTGCCTGTTTTCGTAATAGTTGAACATTTCTAAAAGTGCTGCTAAAAGCTCATCGACCTCAAAAATAGTTCAACTTTTGCTAAAAGTCTCGCTAGATTGGCAAAAACTTACACTGTGTGCTGGGTGCACTGAATGTCGACGTGGAGGTAGATGGAATGCAAACACTACATAGGTTTCTCATCGTTCCCGACAGCAAAAATAATGTGAACATCATTATTGGATTCGACTTCTTAAAAAAGTTTACTGTTGTGCTGGAGAATGGAAAATACGCTTTCAAACGAGGAGACGACGTCGTTGACGAGAACGACCATAACATCTACAACGCACGGAAATACTGAAATCAAGAACGTTGAGAACGGTTTTTTTTCTCGGTGTATTGATTGATTTTTTTGTTGATGGTCTTGTTAGTTGACTTAAAGATGTATATTTAAGTATAAGTCATAAAAATAATTTAGGTTTTTAAGCGTGTATTTTTAACGAAGCCATTTATGCCATAATTTTTGCATTTTATCTAACTTTTCCAACTTTGACGAAGTGTAGCTTCTAAACTAATGGAACTCAATGCAGAAAGTTGAAGGGCATTCTACTACCCGTAAAATGAGTCTTTTATGGTTGAAATCGCTTAGCCACAGCTCGAGTTAGAAATTAAGAAAGTGTCAAAAACGTTTTTTACACTTAAAAAAAAATGCAAAAGACACAAAGTTAATCGGATTACTACAACCGGAGATTCAGATTTTCAATGAGAGAATAAATTCATGATTTTTGGCCGCCGAAAAAAATTCTAAAAAAAAAAATTTTTTCGGCCAAATCCTGATACACGTGTTTACTAATTTTCCGAATAGTACACGTAAAAAAAGTTTCAGGCAAATCAAAAATGTGACCCAAGAAAAGGTGTTCGGTTTGTAAAAGAACCGCCCATATGTTGGTATCCATACACCGAGAAAAAAAACGGTTCTCAACGTTCTTGATTTCAGTATTTCCGTGCTCAAAAGTGAGCCAAGAACGGTTTTACTAAAATCAAGAACGAGTGTTCTTGATTTGAGACTACTTTTTTGAAAATAAGTATTCTTGATTTCAGTATAAGTCTTCTTGGATTCAAGAAGAAAAATTCTTGGATTCAAGCATAGGCGTTCTCGGTTTCAAGAATAGGCGTTCTTGGTTCCAAGAGTAAATCGTTCTCGGGCTTAATAATTTCTCTCTTACCAAGAAGAACGTTAAAAAGCTCGGGAAAGTGATAAAGATACTTTTTAAAATACTGTCAAAGTATAAAATTAAGTCTACGGCATCTAGATGAATCTGGAATATGCGTAATAAACTTTAAAGCCGTTGCGCACCGCCTAAAACTAATTATTTTTTACTTTTTCTTTCTTTAATGGATTAAGGATACAAAAATGCTATATATGAAGGGGTGAGAGCATGGCCTTAGAAATTTCATACAAAATAAGTCCACCCTAATGTACATACTTGCGTAATTCGCCAAGCGAACAGCTTCTCTCCTTGTCAATGAACTCCAGGCATTCATAATTCACTCCAGCGCCTAAAAATATAGTTAAAGTAATTTTTCATATTATTTTTCAAAACAGAACCTTTTAAAATTCAATAAAAGAAAATGCACACATGTACATAAAAACTTAGCACGTGCACATCTGCACACATGTGTATATGTATACATATACATTCATAACCGTGTAAGTACATACATATTCTAAGAAATTCACTTCCACAAGCATCGACATAAGCACACATATGTATATATTAGCTTATTATCACTATTATTGTTATTATTTTACCACTAATGTTATTATTTAATACTTACGTTCGAGGAATGGCAGCGCATTCAAAAGATCTCGTTCTTCTAAAAGGTTTTTTAAACATATGTCGTCAGCGTCTATCATACTGGCTTCTCTACTTCACTTACTCCGCTTCACTGGCCGAAAAAAAAACGAGCATTTGACGAGAGCCGAAGTGAACTTCGGTAGCTTGCCGAAAAATTCCAGAGAGAATGTCTCTCTCATTTTTAATCTCTCTCATTTTTTTTCATCTCTGAGACGAAGCTGAGAACGATTTCAAGAATGCTTGGGGACGATTTCAATAGTGTTCATGCTTGATAAACGAAATCGAGAATGATGTATTCTCAAAAAGCCAGTCAAGAATGCTTTTATTCTTGATTTCAAGAACGTTTGTGCTAAAAAAAGTGAGAAGACAAAATACTGAAATCAAGAAGATTCGTTCTTGGTTTTTCGTTCTCAAGTTTTCTCAGTGTAGGTCGATTTTATATCGATTTTTAACATTGTGAAAAACGGATATTACAGCCCTGTTAGAGCCCTGTTGTGTCAGTTAACAGCTGTAAACGGCAAAAAAAAACACCGTTGTGGCAGGCTTCAGAAATGTATATCAAATTAATTTGCTGGTGGATTGTAATGATCAATAGCTTGTTTTTTTTTGTTAAAGCACCTTCTACCAGTAGAAGTTATAAAAATAATTTTGGTTTTTACGCGTGTATTTTTAACGAAGCCATTTATGCCAGCATTTTTGCATTTTTTCTAACTTTTTCAACTTTTACGAAATGTAGCTCCTAAACTAATGAATGGAACTCAATGCAGTGTATAAGCAATTTGAAGGGCATTCTATTACCTGTAAAATGAGTCTTTTATGGAAATCGCTGATTCACAACTCGAGTTATAAATTAAGAAAGTGTCGAAAACTTTTTTACACTTTTTTACACTAAACTAATGAATGGAACTCAATGCAGTGTATAAGCAATTTGAAGGGCATTCTATTACCTGTAAAATGAGTCTTTTATGGAAATCGCTGATTCACAACTCGAGTTAAAAATTAAGAAAGTGTCGAAAAAATTTTTACACCTCAAATAAATTGGATCCATAAAAAAAATTTTAAGTGACATTTTCTCAATCAGGAAGACGTACCTTACCGAAAAACAAAGGTTTCCTTCATGGTATATTTCATCGTTTTTTTTTGTAAGCTGGTGTTACTAAAATAATTAGGACCCGCGTGTGAGGTACAAAGTAGAACAAACAAGAGAGAACGCTATAGTCGGGTGCCCCGACTATCAGATACCCCTTACTCAGCTAAAGGGATTGCGAAGGAGATGGAGATAGGAACTTTGATCCGCCGTAACTTTTTAACAAATGGTCCGATTTAAAAAATTTCGATAGGTATTGATAAACAAAATAAAACTGCATCGTATATAAGCGATTGTGGGCGTTAAAGGGGCCGTGGCACCCTTTTGAAACAAACTGGCGTTGCGTAGGAACTCCTAGAATCTGCATGCAAAATGTCAATCTTCTAGATTTTATAGTTTCCGAGATCTCAGCGTTCATACGGACGGACAGACGGACATGGCTATATCGAGTCGGCTAGTAACCCTGATCAAGAATATATATACTTTATAGGGTCGAAAATGCTTCCTTCTAGCTGTTACATACTTTTGCACGAATACAATATACCTTTTTACTCTACGAGTAACGGGTATAAAAACGACCCCTAAGTGCCCCTAACTTCGTTTGTTTTTGTTTTTAATTCTTTCTTTTACCATTTCTCGGTTATAAATGTTGTTAAAATGGTTTGAAAATGTGATGTTCATAATCTTATGATATACCCGCAACTAACTGCATTTAAATTTTTTGGAGATTCAGCATCCCTAACCCAATATTTTCAAATTTGGCTAACGTGATGTAACGTCACCGCCTCCACATATGTATGTATATATGTCCTGCTGTCGCACTTTAAGTGTGACCGCGCAAGAGGAAAATGAAAAAACCACAGTCAACACATTTAAAATGAAAATACCACAGTCATAACACGTTTAAAATGCGCGGTTACAAAATCGATTAAATCGCAAATCTTTTCTTTTGCTCTTTTTTCTTAAGTAAACGTTAAATTTAAAAAATATCGGTAGACTTTTACAGTCGAAATATTCCTTAAAGTTGCTTTTATTTTAATAATGCAAAAAACGTTGAGATATTGACAAATTGTTGATTTGTAAAATACATTATTTCGCTCCGTTGCCCACACACATGGACGAAATCACTATGGACGGCAGTCCATGTAGTGACGAAGCGCACCAGGAGAGTGTGCGAAGGCGACTACTATTATATAGCCGCAAAATTAAAAATCTGCTGTGATAGTCCGATCGTAATGAGTAATACACCAATCAAAAGGTATTGCACAAACTTAAAGGATTGCATACCAAGACTTTAAGAAAATCAATTGGCTTGGGAGAGAGAGCAGTGAAAGTGAAAAAGTGCAAATTTTGAAATTTGGGCCGGTGGGGATAATTGCCCCCTCGCAATGTTTTAGTTGTGTTCCCATTGAAAATACGCGTCGAATGAGGGGTCATATGATAAAATCCGACGCTCCGTCCAAAAGTTATAGCCAAAATAGGATTTTCTTCGTCTTCCCAAAATGAAAATTTAATTCTGTTTGTCAGTTTGTCAGTTTGTCCAAAACATGTTTTTTAAGTTTTGAAAATTTAATATGACGTTCATCACATCGATATAAAAAACTTTTGTTCTACCACTTTTGGAAAAACTCGCTAGTTTAGCGGGAAAACAGCTATAAATAGCTACAGACTTGTGCTGCATCTCGTTTGAAAGGTATTTTTAAATGCTATAAACGCCTTCAATATGCAATTTATGTAAATGTAATAGTTAAAAACAGGGACCCTAACTGTTATGAGTTTTATGTTAAAAATCACATTTTAACAGTTATTTTCGGATTCGTAAAGTAAAACTCAAAGAATAACTGTTATTTTTTGATTTTTATAATAAAAGTTGACAAATAACCGTTATTCGTCGTGATCAAAAATAAAACTCAAACTTGATTTATGGCGATTATGTGGGTAAAGCAAATTTTAAAAAAATATAGTTATACAATATGCACGGCTGGCTTTTTTTTAAGATTTTTAGTAAGTTATATAAAACACGGTTAGCATGTTTTTTTAAATTATTTCTTTTTTTTTGAAATGTCAAAGAAAATAACTGTTATACATAAAAATCAACAAATAACAGTTATTTTAGACTTTTATTATAAAAATCAAATAAATAAAAATCATTACGGATTTGTAAACTACAATGGCTAACAAAAATAATGGTGTATTTAAAAAATTTTTTGGACTCTTCTAAGTGCATGATTTTTTTGGTAAGAAAAATTTACTATAACAGTTATTTTCGGTCCCTGGTTAAAAAGATATGAACAAAAGACAATTTTTTTAAACTTTTTTTTAGCTTTTTTTTATTTTTCTCAAAAACGGCTTTACCGATTTTTTTTTAAAACTTTAAACTGTATAGCCCTTGAGATTTCTTAAATTTTGGTATATAACACATTACTGTAAAAAGTCACGTTTAAAAGTTATTTTTATACGAAAATAGCCACTTTTGCCAGCTCGAACTACTAACGCTCCCTGAGTATTGAATTTTGTGTGAGGGTATCCGAACTGTATTTTAGGGTCATGGAATCAATAAATTTCCACTTAAGAGTTCCATATAGGAATCTTTTGTTCTACGACTTTTGGAAAAAGCCGATACTTTAGCGGGAAAAAGCTAAAAATAGCTACATTTCGTTAGTTTGTAAGTTCTACACTATTAAAGGTACAGACATGTGCTATACCTCGTTTTTTACTTAATTCGTTAAAATACAATAGTTTAAAAATTATGATTGACCAATTTAAATTTAAATGTTTATTTTAGCACCTATGAGAGCAAAAGTAAACAAACAAAAACTTCTGATATCAAATAAAAAAACCTCTTAACGAGGTAAAAACTAGTGACGATCGCACATTCAACGTTCAAAAGTTCTGATATCAACTTTTGTAACGAATATTGATTTTAGATGTGACTAAATAAGTACGATACCTAAAATTTATTCATTCGGCACGCTACAACAGAAAACTTTCGTGTAGATAATAAATATTTGCTAAAGCGGGCCGAACGAGTAAATTTTAGGTAGCGTACTTATTAAGTCGCATCTAAAATCATTTTTCGTCAAAAAAGTTGATATCAGAACTTTTGTACGTTGAAGGTGCGATCGTCACTAGTTTTTTACCTCGTTAAGAGGTGTTTTTATTTGATATATATAAGCCACAAAATGAGTTTTTTATAAACGCAATCCTTAGATATGTGCGTGTGTGTGCATTGCAGCTGACTAAGGAAGTTAGATAAGCTTAAATTCAAATTAATGATAACACTGTGCAGCATTTTTAGTGCTTTTTAAATTTACCTCGATGGATGCTATATTTTTGGATTCGTTACGAATTCCGAAGTTAAACTGCGTTTTCCAAAAAGTTCCCCGAAGCAAGGATTCTTAGCAAAAGGACCTCAAAGTTCGAAAAATGCTGATATTGGTCAACTTTGCGGAGCTCTCAGAGGCAAATGGATGCATGGTTTGATTCGATGTTAAAGTTTTTTAAAAGATACACTCTTTATCTTTCAAACCCCATACTTAGAATAATTTTAGAATTTTTTTTAAGGCAGAAACAAATTCTAGAAAACATAGTCAAAAAACCTAAAAGTATACAGCTACGGTCAAAATAGTAGTAGTGTTGCCACACTGTGTATTTAAAAGTTTGTTGTTGTATTTGATCTTTTCCTGGTAATATTGTATTGATTATAATTTTAATATTAGACTAATTAAATAAAAAAAGTTACAACATCAAACTTTTAAAAACACAGGGCGGCAACACTACTACTATTTTGACCGCAGCTGTATGTTTTTAAGAATTTTGACTATGTTTTCTGGAATTTTTTTCTGCCTTAAAAAAAAATACTAAAATTATTCTAAGTATGGGGTTTGAAAGATAAAGAGCGTATCTTTTAAAAAACTTTATCATCAAACCATGCATCCATTTGCCTCTGAGAGCTCCGCAAAGTTGACCAATATCAGCATTTTCGAACTTTGAGGTCCTTTTGCTAAGAATCCTTGCGTCGGGGAACTTTTTGGAAAACGCAGTTTAACTTCGGAATTCGTAACGAATCCAAAAATATAGCATCCATCGAGGTACATTTTTGATGCTGCATAGTGTAATTAATGAGACTGTGCAGCATTTGTAGTGCTTTTTAAATTTACCTCGATGAATGCTATATTTTTGTATTCGTTACGAATTCCCAAGTTAAACTGCGTTTTCCAAAAAGTTCCCCGACGCAAGGATTCTTAGCAAAAGGACCTTAAAGTTCGAAAAATGTTGAAATTGGCCAACTTTCCGCAGCTCTCAGAGGCAAACGGATTCATGGTTTGATTCGATGTTAAAGTTTTTTAAAAGATACACTCTTTATCATTCAAACCCCATACTTAAAATATTTTAGGATTTTTATTAAGGGAGAAACAAATTTTAGAAAAAATAGTCAAAAAACATAAAAGTATACAGCTGCGGTCAAAATAGTAGTAGTGTTGCCGCCCTGTGTTTTTAAAAGTTTTTTTGTTGTAATTCATCTTCTTCTGGTAATATTGTATTGATTATAATTGTACTATTAGACTAATTGGATAAGAAAGGTGACAATAACAAACTTTTTTTTTTTTTTTGAACACGTCTATTTATATATTTATGTGCAAATACATATATACACATCATATTTTATATTTATATTTAATATTACATATTTATAATTTTTAGTTTATATTTATTAATAAATGAAAGAAAACAATATTTATCTTTGTTTTTTTTTGCTTTTATTTATAATGTTAAAATCAAGTATTTGCCGCACATTTTTTTTTTACCGCGTTTTCTTGAATTCTGAATGCTATGCTATGCATTTTCACTTGCCGAAAAATAAATTTTAGCGGCGCTCATCCTTTACATATGTATTTTTTCTTGTCCCGATGAAAAGTGAGACCACTTAAAATTATCAAAAAAATTTGAACAAAATTCCATGATATATGATAATTATTCAAAAAAAATATCACGATAAAAATATTTATTTTTTAAATTATTGTTTTTAAATTGTGTTAAAGATTTTCGGCGTTTTTTTTTGCATAGTCCTATGTAGCGAATGCAGACGTACCACCTCTGAAAAAAAAAATTGAACTTGGCTTCTGCATCCCGTTAAATGGTATCATTCTTATAGTCAGTAAAGGAGATACTTCTAGCCTTTGTTTATGTTTATGTATTTAACCATGGATTGCAGTCGAAATGCACTTGTCTTTCTCTCTCACTCTACAATAACTAATTAACCAATGAAGGCTGCCAGCTCGACAATACATACTGGAACAACAATTAACAAAGTGCCACCGCTTTTTGAAATCTCTAGAATCTAAAGAAGTATTGTCCCTTATTCTTAAGAACAGCTTATCCTCTTCTTCTTAAAAATTCGCGGCTTTTGCAGAACTAATTTAAATATCAAACCATGTATAGAAAAGGCTTTTAGGTAAGTAGAAATTGGTTAACAAAGTCTGAAGTATTAGTTGTTCTTAATTATTCGCGGTTCTTCAAAGATCGATTTCAGATACAGTTTTATTCAGAAATAAAGTAATCAGCACAACTTTCCACCCAAGAAAGACAAAATTGGTTATTGATTTGAAAACAATTATGTCGTGTTATTTTATTTTAAATAGTATTATTATTTAAATATTTTAGTTAATTTTTATTTAATTTGACAAAAAGAAGCATGGCCAAGGACGAGCTTGTTATGTTGCACCTATTGTCCGTCAACATAATTTTCAGTGCTGAAAACGCTCTCTCAACACTAACTTGCGTTGCAGGTACAGAGTCTACGACTGTGGCCAGTTGATATAGAATAGGGTAGCGCAGCTTATTTTCTTCCCAAAACTTCATGATGTCTGTATCCAGGTTTATAGGTTTGGGGCAATAGCTGCCAGTTTAAAGGCTGTGTTACTGCACAAAATGAACAAAAAGCCTAGTATTCCGCTGGCTCTGGGTACCAATTAGAAGGAAACTTTTCTAAAATCATAACACCTTTGGAAAAATACTGCACCAGTCTAGAAACTATAATTTGCGTGCAATTCAATTCAAACCTAAAATTGTTGGTAAGCCGTAGAAGACGTAGAAAATCTTATTTTGGCTATAACTTTTGAACGGAGCGTCGGATTTTATTATATGACCCCTCATTCGACGGGTATTTTCAATAGGAACACAACTAAAACATTGCGAGGCACAGTGTAAGATTTTGCCAATCTAGCGGGACTTTTAGCAAAAGTTGAACTATTTTTGAGGTCGATGAGCTTTTAGCAGCACTTTTAGAAATGTTCAGCTATTACGAAAACAGGCACAAAACAAAACAAATAATTTTTTTTTGGGAGATAACGGTTTTTAAAGCTGGACTTTAGAAATGCATGCACAATTGCTCTGGGAAGCGAGCAACAGTTGACAAAGTTTAGTCTTATCAATTGCATTGCGTGATCAGTGGGAGCAGCCAAAAGTTATTTTTCCCAGAAACTTTAGACAATTCTTAATCCACTTTTAAAAACAAACAAATTTTTTTGGGACCAAAAAATTTTTTTTTCATTTTTTGAAAAAAAGTGCCAAAAAGTAAGTGTATTTTTTCATATTTCTGTTTTTTGGTGGAAAAAAACTTATATTATTCTATCGTATTCTATCCAACCAGAACATACATCATTCGCATGCATTCATTCTGATTCAGAATCTAAAATAAAATCTTGCCCATATTTTGGCCAAAGACCTTCTATTTAGAAACGAGTGAAATAAGCCTTGCTGAATTTTTCGAGGTTTGGTCGAAAAACATAAAAACCACTCCGCGAGACGCTCTTGTAAAGCACGCAGTGATGGTGTTTGGCAATGACATTGATCACTCCAAATTGAAATTACACTGTCTTTTGAGTTTCAAAACCGATTTGAGAAATCTAGGAGAGATAAAGCCAGGTTTTTTGCTCATAATGCAAGTGGCCTTCAGGTCACATTAAATGGCGAAGACTGTCGCATTGATGTCATTGCTTCCACCTCAAGTACAAGAGGGAGGTCACAAAAAGTCTTTTTGAGTGTTTTCCTAAAACACAAAAAAGAAAAAGCCAAGAATTGTTGCCTACGATAGATGAGGATCAATTGCTATCAGCTGCAGAGCAGGCTTTGCGGGCAGAAGGAAAACGGGATTCAGCTAAATTAATTAATGAATTACCAAATGCTCCCCCGTCCACGGGGACTATAATTAAGAAAGCTAAATTATCTTCTAATAGCACTGCAAAACACCTTTCAGCAGATCAAGCCCTTGCCCTTCTGATAGAAATAGAAGTACAATACCACAAAAATTGTCTGTCCAAAATTATATCCATGTTATGATCTCGTTAAGGAGCCAAAAATGTTATGCTATCCTACTGGTATAAAAGTAAGAGAATCCTATGCTGAAATAAGTTTACAATCCCTTATTGATCATACCGTAAAACGGCTGATAAGTGCTCAAGAAGACATTTTTGAGTCACTGTCTCCACTAGACGATGTACACATGAAGTTTGAATTGTTACCATTTAATAAAAAAAAATATTAAAAATATAAACCAAAGTTTTTTTGTTTTTTTTTATCAATTATCTTTAATATAAAACCCTATTCGCAGCTGCTTAGCTTATAACATCGAAGTTACAGCTAAAAACATGAGCATATAACCAAAATTCAACATTTTTCAAAAAAAAGAAAAAAAGTGGTCTCCAAAAATTAAAAACAAAATTTTTTAAGTTGACGAAAATTATAACAAAAAATAAGAAAATAGTTAAAAATGTCGAACATTTTTTTTTATATTTTTTTTTGGGGTTTTTATCTTAAAAAAAAACAGTTTTTTTTCAATTTTTAACGCTTTCAAAAGTGCCACGCCCATTTTTTTATGTCCAACATAATCGTTGGGCTTACTAGAATATTCACTCAAAATTTGAAGCCGATATCTTTAAAAAAACGACTCCTACTGATTTAAGTCCCCCTAGATTGGCAAAATCTTACACTGTGCAACGTGGTGAGTCATGAATTAGATCTAGACGTTCCAGGAAAATACAAAACAGCAGTCAAGCAAATGGTTGATGACTACAAGCCGTCTGACGTGAAGCTAACCTGCCCTGTAAAGATGACAATCATCCCTAATTGCAACAACATAGCTTTTAGAGAACATCCAAGCCGATCTTCAGCAGCAGAAAGAGAAATAGTTCGCAAACAGGTGGAGGAATGGCTGCAGCAGGGAATTGTAAGAGAGTCCTGTTCAGATGTTGCTAGTAAAGTTGTGCTAGCCAAGAAGAAGGACAAGACATACAGGCTGTGCATAGATTACCGTATTTTAAACACCAAGGTTCTTAAAGATCGATTTCCAGTTCCACTCATAGACGAGGTGCTTGACAAGATGCAAAAGGCGAAATATTTTTCAGTGTTCGATCTCAAAAATGGATTTTTCCATGTCGAAATTGAGGAAGCCAGCCGAAAATACACTGCTTTCGTGACCAACGAGGGTCTATTCGAATTCAACAGAGCACCATTCGGGTATTGCAACTCTCCCGCAGTTTTTGTAAGGTATGTCACTTATATCTTTCAACAGTTGATAAATGCAGGTATTATGGAAATGTACATCGATGACATTGTTGTGTTTGGACAAACAGCTGAAGAATGTCTAAGCAACATGGAACGCGTCTTGAAGCAGGCCCAGCAGTACGGTCTTGACATAAAGTGGTCAAAATGCCACTTTCTAAAACAGCGTATCAATTTTCTTGGGTACGAAATAGAAAATGGACAGATATGGCCAGGAAAGGAAAAAATCAAGGCAGTCAAAAACTTTCCTACGCCGGTCAACATCAGAGGTATACAGGCGTTCCTCGGTCTAACAGGGTATTTTCGCAAGTTTATTAAAGATTACGCCTTTATCGCTAAACCCTTAACGCAGTTGCTAAAAAAGGATGCTGTTTTCAAAATAGAAGGAGAACAGAAACAAGCCGTTGATCGATTGAAATCAGCACTTATGGAGGAGCCAGTCCTGAAAATTTGGAGTCAAGACGCCAAAACTCAATTACACGTTGATGCTTCAAAACATGGCTTCGGTGGAACGCTGTTGGAAGTGGCACCCGGTATTTTATTGGAGTAAGAAAACCACACCACAAGAAAAAAAAGCGACCAGTTACGTGCTTGAGGTAAAGGCTGCTTTCCTAGCGACAAAGAGACTTCGACATTATTTGCTGGGTATTGAGTTTGACCTGGTAACGGACTGTGCAGCCTTCAAACAGACGATCTCAAAAAAAGATGTCCCTCGAGAAGTTACGCCGTGGTTGATGTACTTGCAAGACTTTACCTTCAACGTTGAGCATCGCGCAGGAACTAGAATGCAACATGTCGACAGCCTAAGTCGTTTCCCCATAATGATTGTGTCATCCGAAGTTCACACGCAGATCAAGAAAGCCCAACAAAAGGATGAACATTTAATGGCTGTTCGGGAAATTTTAAAGCATGGACCATATGCCGATTATATAATCAAAAACAACTTGATTTATAAGCAAGTAAATGGGCAAGAGCTTTTAGCAGTACCAAAATGCATGGAAAAGGAGATAATAACAAGTTCGCACAACTTTGGATTTCCACATTTCCCACCTCGGGAAGAAAGTGAAGCAGACCATTTCCAACTGTATCGAGTGTATCACACATAATCAGAAATTGGGGAAGCAGGACGACTTCTTGTACGCTATAAACAAAGGAGATACTCCCCTTTCAACGCTTCATATGGATCATCTGGGCTCATTAGACATGACTTCAAAATGCTACCGATACATTTTTGCAATGGTGGATGGCTTTTCAAAATACACTTGGTTGTTTCCCACTAAGTCAACAAACGCAGAGGAAGTGATCAAACACTTGGACTCCTGGGTCTCAATATTTGGCAGCCCACAGAGAATAATCAGCGATAAAGGAGCTGCATTTACATCACACTCGTTTAAGGAATTCTGCACAGCGAAGAAGATTGACCACATTGAGACTACAGCCGGTGTGCCAAGGGGCAACGGGCAAATCGAACGGGTGAACAGAGTAATTATTTCAGTACTCTCAAAAATGACAGCGTCGGAGCCCGCAAAGTGGTATAGGTACACATCACAAGTGCAGCAGGCCATAAATGCGCATGTCCACGCATCAACTAGCTTCACGCCATTCGAAGTTATGTTTGGGATGCGAATGAGGAACAACTCTAGTGCCGAGCTCCTAAAGATCCTTGAAGATGAGATGATAATAAACCAACAAGAAGAACGTAACGAAATTTGGAAAGAAACTCGCCTCCAAATTGAAAAAGCTCAAGAGATCTACAAGAAGAACTTTGACAAGAAGAGGAAAGGACATTATGGTTACCAGTTGGGTGATCTGGTTGCCATCAAGGTGACGCAGTTTATAACCGGCAAAAAGTTAGCCAACAAATATATGGGACCATATGAAGTCATACAAGTTAAACGCAACGGCAGGTGTGATGTAAAGAAAGCGGCCGATTTTGAAGGTCCACTACAGACGTCTACTAGCGCTGACTTCATGAAGCTGTGGCGCTATGCTAGCAACGAAGAGGAAGATGAAAGCCTATCAACTGAAGAGGATGAGGCATCTGGGACAGATGTTTTGCAGGATGGCCGAATGTGAGCTGGTGGATTGGACCTAGGTTGGCAGTCCTTATCACGCTGCGTTCTCAAATAATATTCAACAGTCCATCACTAGCAGCCAAAACAAGATACAGAGAAGTTGTGGAAAAAAGTCGTTCGTCGTAAAGTCATAATTTCAGTCGCAAAATCAGTTGAAAAGTCGCGGTATCTAATTACAAATCTTATGTAACTCTTATATCTACAAACTATTATAATATTAAACTTAATTAATAAACTACAGATAATATACAATTATCTTACATATATATGAGTTTAATTCTAATTGACCAACAAAGTTTGTTAGCGGAGAGTATCGAATTTACCACCCGTACAGGGTCCACACGTCAGCAAATTGCCGACTATTCACGACTACAAACGTCGCTCTGAGGCTCTTGTTTTTGTTCATACAAACACAAGGCTGATACTCGCCGCTGAAAAGTCTATTTTTATTTATATTATAAAAAGTACAACGAAAAAGTATAACTATTAGCACCTAAGTTTTCTTCACTTTGAGGAGGCGTAAATTGTGGAATTTACTTTAGATATCCAACTATCAAAAAGGAGGCACGGATATATATTTGTATGGTTGATAAAAGAACCGTGCTCCGACAAACTTACTCCTTTATGTCCTGGGCGATGAGATCTCGACGCTCCGGATCCTGGGCTTTGTAAGATATTATAATTTTTATATATATATACGTGCGCCAAACCACTGTTGTTCTTAACTACATTATTTTCACTTAAACACAAACATATAAACTATGTTAGCTGCATGCGTCGACTTCAACGGCTGGTGGAGAGAATCGGTTCTTAAATTACTCATCACTGTGCACTCGATGCCCTTTTAAATCGGTTCATTTAATTTGCATTAAAAATTTATTCACAATTAGTTTAGTTATTATCGTGATTATCCTCACTGATGGATCACGCTTCTGATTTCTTGGTTTTTCACTTGTTCACTATTACTTTTCATTGGCTCGTTTTTGGGCTTCACTGTTTTAACGCATTTGGTACTGGACAGTACTTTTTCCAAAGTGGACAATGGTCACTGCGCCTCGGAACGGATCGCTGCTATGTCTTCTTCAAATTCAGTAGGGCGGGGATTACGAGTGCTGCCGAAATTAACATCGGAGTATTGTTCGCTTGTCAGATGTCGTCCTTATGGTGATATTGGCAGCGGTGTCCGTCTCTTCAGATCCTCGCTAATCGATAGGCGTGTCCTTATCAAGGACAGTAGAATAGGACAACGGGTCTTGGTCTCCTGGTGGCATTGGACTCCGTGGGCAGATGCCCGAAGCCCGTGAGGAAAATCCTCCTCCCTCGGAGCTAGCGGCTACCGTCGGTATGAGAACAGAATAGGTTCTGCTTTTCTCTATCCGGCTTGGGTCTTTTATACCAGAGTCGAGCTTTCACTTGGCTCCCGTCATAGCTTGGATTATTTAGCTGTTCCCACCTATGATATTTCTTATCTTAGGGGAGTCAACGCCCGACCGATGCACTTTGCCAGCTCCCGGTTTATGGTTACCAGTAGGTCGATCGTGGCCGTTGTTCTGGTTATACGACACCCGGGAATCGCCTACTTGCACTTTTCTTTGCTTGCTTTTCTGAGTCAACTAGCCAATCGTGCCTCTTCCTTTGCCTCAAGATTCGTTGTTGTTCTATAAGTGAATCTTTCTCCATCAAATAAATTGAAGGAGAGTGCGTACGTAACAAGATATAGAAATTTTGATTGCGTATAACTTTTTAATGAATGGTCCGATTTGAAAAATGTCTTCTAAATTTCGATAGGTATAAATATACACAACAAAATTGCATATATACTTCTCGGAAATCTTTAAAGATGTGGGCGCAGGGCCCATTTTAAAATCGTTAGTGGGCGATTGTGGGCGTTAGAGGGGGCGTGGCGCTCGGCTAAAATAAACTTGCGCTGCGTAGGAAGCCAAAGAATATGTGTGGGAAATCTCAACCTTCTAGCTTTTGTAGTTTCTGAGATCTCAGCGTTCATACAGACAGACAGACGGACAGACGGACAGACGGACATGGCTAGATCGACTCGGCTAGTGACCCTGATCAAGAATATATATACTTTATGGGGTCGGAAACGCTTCCTTCTAGCTGTTACATACTTTTGCACGAATCTAGTATACCCTTTTACTCTACGAGTAACGGGTATAAATAGTCATTTCACAACAACAAAATACACACAATTAGCAAAGACACAAACCCAAAGCAAAAACAAAATACACGTAACTATTTTAATAGTTACGTAACTATCTTTGTTGGTCAATTTTACCAAGCAAATTTTTTTGTGTGTGAGCTTGTTTTAATAATAGGGGATTTGTATCATGTTGTATTTTATTAAATAATATATATATATATATATATCATATGGTCGTTGGTTAGTTATTGAGTGAATTGTTAAATTATATTTTTGAGCCGCTCTAATGATAATTTTAGAATAATCAATTAAATTAAGCTCTTCTTTGATGCAGCGAGCAATTTCTGTTAACGTTGAGTGGGCTTTTTCTATTTGACCGTTAGAAGTACTATGTCGACGATCCGCAAAGAATAAAGAAATCCCGTTTCTCTGAGCGAAAGATTTAAATTGGGATGAAGTGAAACTTGGTTCGTTGTCTATCATCAAGGTTTTGGCCAAGGGAAATTGTTGCAGAATTTCTGAAACTCTATTTTCTATATTTAGTTTATTTGGAATTTCTTTTACTACCAAGAATTTCGAATATGAATCTATACAAGTAATGAATATTAGATTTTGGACATAATAGATATCGATATGCAAATTTTCACCTTCTCTTTCAGGAATAGGTGCCTCTCCGATAGGAATTTGCACTGGGTGTCTATTATATTTGTTTTGATTACAAATGGTGCAATTTTTTATAAATTCCTTAAGCCTTTTGTATAAATTGGGCCAGTAATATAGTCTGCATATTTGCTTATAATTCTCATCTAGCCATCTATGTGCCCTACAATGCGTTTCTGTGATGATAAGAGATTTATCTTCCGCATTTTCTACATCCCTGACAAATATTTTTGTATATAAAAATTTATTTATAAAATTTTCTTTAAGTGGTTTTTGGATTATATAAAAATCTTCTAAAGTACAATGAACTCCTATGGTTATATTAGGTGGCTTATATTCTCTTAAGATTGTTATTAAATTTTTTGGAGTATCATACTCTATTATATGTCTAGTATTTCCGAAAACGGTAATCGACTCATGTATTGTATACCTTTCCGTTGCTATTAGCAATTGTTGCTTAAACTGGTTTAAGGGTTTTCGGGTTTCTTGTTGACATTCTCAAAACTACTTTCGGCTGAATGCTGAGTATTTTGATCTGAGACCGATTCGATACTTTCCGTTAAGCTATTTATTTGGATCCTTGATAAATCATCCGCGACTACATTTGTTGCTCCTGGCTTATAAATAATTTTGGGTGAATAACTTTCTATAAATGAATACCATCTCTTCATTTCAATATTCGGATTTTTCTGAGAAATGGAGAAGGACAGGGGTTGATGATCTGTATAGATCTCGATGTTGTTTACTCTATATAAATAAGTTTTACTTATTTGTTGCGTACAATTGTTCTGTTTTGAATAAGGTTTTGGAAATGAAAGAATTGGTTTTCCTTCTCGAGAAAAAACAGCACCAATAGCTAAAACAGACGCATCAGTGGTTATAGTAAATTTTTTATTATAATCGGGTTGTACCAGTTCTATTTGTGCGATTAAAATTAAAACAGCCGAATCGTCCAACTGTATTGAAGCTCTACGTGAAGCTTTTTTAGATACTTTTGGACCTTCTAAATATTTTGTTATTGGTTTCGCAATTTTTGTGTAATTTTGGACAAATTTTCTATAATATCCTGTAAGACCTAGGAAGCTTTTTTTTGGGAATTGGGTATTTTAGGATTGTAGAAATTTTCTCGGGATCGGTTTTGATCACGTTATGAGAAACAACGTAACCTAAAAAATGAGTTTCTAATTTAAGGAACTTTGATTTTTCAATAGAAATTTTCATGTTTGCGTTCAGCAAAATTTTAATTATGACAATTAGATCTTTGTAATGTTGTTCAATAGTTTTTGAAAATATTATAATGTCATCCATATTGTCATCCAACATTCTAAATCGATTGTGGAAAAGTATTTAGCTTTCCCAAGATTTGACAAAATTACCGAAGGATCCTGCATTGGGTATCTATCCGGAATTGTATTATCATTTAGTTTTTTATAATCTATTACAAGTCTGAGTTTTGGAGTTCCATCTTCGTTGAAACCCTTTTTGGTAATACTGGCGGACTCACCCCCGAAATTTGCGAAAAAATTATCCTCGATGGACCGCGATTTCTTAAGAATTTACGTGCAAAAAGAACTTGGCGGTCGGCCATGGTTCTTTTGTAATTGAATTTCAAAGTTCCCGGGTTGGCTATAAAAAACAATGGTGCTTTTCTCATATTTTCAATCAAAGTAATTAAGTTTTAATGAGTTCCTATAAAATTAATATATTATTTAAATGAGTTCCTATAAAAAAAATATAGAATTTTTTTAATTTAAAAGTTTTAATGAACACTTTTCCGCACCACCACTGAGGTAAAGTTCCAGGGTTCCAAAGTTCCAAAGAAAACTTTAATAACCTTTTATGGCCTAGAAATCTTTCTGCTGAAGTATTCCCGAATAGGAAGTATTTGAAAGTAGTGCATTAAAAAAAGAAATGAAAAAAAACTGCCTTCGGCGCAGTTTCTTTTGTTCAATATTAAACTAGTAGTTTTTGCTGAAAAAGGGTTGTTGTGTCGCTCAGAAAAACAAATTCAATCTTTAAGTTTGGTTTTGGGTGGAAAAGAAAGGTTAAAATATATAATCCTCCTTGGACCGCGATTTCTTCTGATTATCATAATAAAAATACACATGTGGTCATCCATGGTTATGAGAGTTCTTAAGAACTCGCTGTCCATCGAGGATCACTTTTACGCGGTTGTGAGGACTAGTTCGCTATTATACCAATTACTCAGATGTTTGGAATTTTAAATTAGTCTTATTTTGACAAAAAAGGAAAAGGGTACATATATACATATATTATTTTTATAGCAAACGTTAGAAAAGCATACTTGTTTTTTATAGCAATCCGGGAACTTTGAAATTCAATTACAAGAGAACCATGGCCGACCACCAAGTTCTTTTTGCACGTAAATTCTAAAGAAATCGCGGTCCATCGAGGATCATTTTTTCGCGTTTTTCGGGGGTGAGTCCGCTATAGTAGTATTACCCCCTTTTTTGGTACTACTACACACAAAAAAAAAACTTGGTAAAATCAACTGTAATAATTGTCAAACAGGCCCCAACCAGCAAAATTGTCAATTCTACTAAGTAAATAGTCATTTCACAACAACAAAATACACACAATTAGCAAATACACAAACCCAAAACAAAAACAAAATACACGTAACTATTTTAATAATTACGTTACTATCTTTGTTGGTCAATTTTACCAAGCAAATTTTTTTGTGTGTAGTACTGGGGAATTAAAAGGGCTCCTGCTTGGCCTTATAATTTCCTCTTTTAACATTCGATCTATTTCTGAGTTCACAAAATCTGAAGCTGATAGAGCATACGGATATTGTTTGCTATATATGGCTCTATCGTTTTCGGTGTTTATTTCACTGCGAATATCTGTCGTAAATGAAATTTGCATATTTATTTTCGAATGCTCTTTATTGATAATGCTTAGTATTTCATCCTTCAAATCTTTCAATTGATTTGCAGATGATATTTTCATATTGTTAATTTTTTGATTGTCGGATACTTCAACGACGGTGTGTTCAGGATTTTAAATTCCCAAACTTTTATTTTTGTCGGATAATTCAACGACGGCGTGTTCAGGATTTTAAATTCTCAAACTTTTTTTTTTTGTCGGATAATTCAACGACGGCGTGTTCAGTATTTTTTAATCCCAAACTAAATTCGCTTTGATTTCCCATTTCAGATTCGGATCTGATTCGAGTCTTTTCATCAAAGTATTTTTTTAAAATAAATTCCTTTAACGGAAGAATGGTGGTTTCTTCGGAAAAGGAATGTTGATTTAAATTATTTCCGTTGTCTTAATTTAATTTTTCTTCCTTTCCATTATATTTTATCGTTCCTTTAGCTGTATCAATCACAGCTCCGATTTTTTTTAATAGGTTATACCCTACTAGCAAATCTCAATCAAAGCCTTCTATTTCGTAAAATGTATATTGCTTATCAAATAGGGGAGAGGTCTGTAGGTTGAGACACCTTTTGTTTTTAGTCTCCCATTTGGACATTCGCTTTTGAAACTTCACGCGTTAGGTACCGATCAAAAGCTTAGTCTTTTAGCTGTAAAATAAAGCAAAAAAAAAATTTTTTTCCCTTGGGAAAACTAAAAAATAATTTTTTTTGAAAAGTGCCAAAAAATGACAATTTGAAAAAGAGGTCTGTAGGTTGAGACACTTTTTAAAGTCAATAATACTCACACAAAAAGTACTCCAAACTATAAGGAACTATTTATTTATGTTAATTTAATCAATTTTAGCTCGTCCTAAATCATTTCCCATCCATTTTTTAAGAACTTAGACCAAATAACAATCAAAATCAAAAGGCTCTTTGAACATTCACTTTTCCCCTAATATCAAAGAAATGTACTAGGCAGAAAGCGACCTCTGTTGGCCTCAGGCCTTTTTGTATGAAAAACGGGTGTCTCAACTTACACGCTCAATAACTTAATAACTTTTGTTCTGACTGTCACATTAAGCTGATTCTTTTTTTAATTAGTTAACAGTTAATATACTAATGTTTTAAATCTCTTACCAAGTTAATTTAAGGACGTTGTTAATTTTAAATGGAATTTTGAAAAAAGTAGACAAAAACTTTTTTGGTGCAAAATGGTACACGACTCTCACAGCTTAAATCTGGCTAGAGCCTGGCTTATAATGTTTTCCCCAAAAGTTGTTTCACTAAAAAAGACTACAAAAAAAAATAAAAAAAATTTTTTTAGTGGAAAAGTTTTGAGAAAATTGAGTGTTTCAACTTAAAGACTGTCTCAACCTACAGACCTCTCCCCTATAGTTATCATATGATAATATTTTATTATTGAATATCTATTTACTGTGGATACTCCTTTATATATTGGGAGCTCATTATTACTTTTATAAATTCCTGTTTTTATATAACAAGAGGTTGTTCCTGTCAATTAATATTTTTAATTTTTTATTTATTTTTTTATCATTTTTAATTAAGTAGGGTAATCCTACTTCTGGCTTTGGTCTAAAAAATGGTCTTCCTCAATATTATTATGTCTCATGGTCTTGTTAGCCGGCTGGTTAACAGTCCCAGTCGGTACTCTTTTATTTTGAACCTGATCTTGTTGTGTGTCAGTTCGTGCAAAAGTATGTAACAGCTAGAAGGAAGCGTTTCCGACCCCATAAAGTATATATATTCTTGATCAGGGTCACTAGCCGAGTCGATCTAGCCATGTCCGTCTGTCCGTCCGTCTGTCTTTCTGTCTGTCTGTCCGTATGAACGCAGAGATCTCGGAAACTACGAAAGCTAGAAGGTTGAGATTTTTCACACATATTCTTGGGCTTCCTACTCAGCGCAAGTTTATTTTAGCCGAGTGCCACGCCCCCTCTAACGCCCACAATCGCCTACTAACGATTTTAAAATGTGTCTGGCGGCCACACCTTTAAAGATTTCCGAGAAAAATAAATGCAATTTTGTTGTGCATATTTATACCTATCGAAATGTAAAAGACATTTTTCAAATCGGACCACTCATGAAAAAGTTATACGCAATCAACAAAATTTTATATATCCATCTCCCTCCCCGACTATAGCGTTCTCTCTTGTTTAAATCTGAATTGACTCATCTACATCCATTGGCTCTGGCTTATTTTGTTGTGGTTTATTCGAGTTCCCCTGATTCCAATTACACTGTGCAGCATTTTTAGTGCTTTTTAAATTTACCTCGGTGGATGCTATATTTTTGGATTCGTTACGAATTTCCAAGTTAAAATGCGTTTTCCAAAAAGCTCCCCGACGCAAGGATTCTTAACAAAAGGACTTCAATGTTCGAAATATGCTGAATTTGGCCAACTTTCCAGAGCTCTCAAAGGCAAACGGTTGCATTGTTTGATTCGAAGTTAAAGTTTTTTAAAAGATACACTCTTTATCTTTCAAAACCCATACTTAGAATAATTTAAGATTTTTTTTTTAAGGCATAAATAAATTCCAGAAAACATAGTCAAAAAAATTAAAAAACATACAGCTGCGGTCAAAATAGTAGTAGTGTTGCCGCCCTGTGTATTTAAAAGTTTTTTGTTGTAATTGGTCTTTTCCAGGTAATATTGTATTGATTATAATTTTACTATTAGACTAATTGGATAAAAAAAGTGACAACATCAAACCTTTAAAAACACAGGGCGGCAATACTACTAAGGTGTGTTTCAAAATTATACGATACCAACACACTTATTTTTTGAAAATTTGTAGCGTTGTTGTTGTTTATAGAAAGCGAAACATTTAAATGCAGATCGAAAGAACAATGTATGATGTGTACGAAAAAAAATACCACGCGTCCTTGATCCTCTTTTTAAGGATTTACCGCTAATTTTTCGAAATATAGTCTATTTTTCGGCTATGTGCGATCGTTTCATAATAAGACTGGGGATCGCATTTCAAATGTTCCAATCGTGAAATGTGGAAAGTTTATTAAGGCTTTGAAGAACAAATTTTTGCATTTTGACAAAAAGTATCGCCCAAAATCAAATATTTTTGGAATAAAACAGTTTGGTTCCAAAAGGGCAATTCTTTAAAAAATGATTTTTGAGGTCTGTTTCGAGCACATAATACACTGAACAGGATTTTTATTTGATTCAAAAGTGTTAAGAATATTGACCAGACATAAGTTAAGACGAATTGAAGGATATGACTTCGAAAAAAAACTTTTTTTAAGATATAGAGATAAATATTCAATATTTATGTATGGGCCGAAGATTAGAAGGATCAAAGATCCAGCCCAAAGCTGGATTACTCTCAAAATCGAATCTTTTAGTTTATATTTAACCAGAAAAAAATTTCGGGTAAGTTTGATCATTGAAACCGGAAAAAATCAATAGTATCGTATAATTATGAAACACCTTAAAATTAAGATTTTGTTATAAGTTATGCCACGGAGGCAAATATTATATTGTTTTCACATGAAATTCTTTGTTTTGTTATAACGATTAAATACAAACACAATCACCTTAATACGACTTTTAATAAAAAAAATATTTAAGAAATTAATGGTGTCGTATAATTTTGAAACACACCTTACTATTTTGACCGCAGCTGTATGTTTTTAAGTTTTTTGACTATGTTTTCTAAAATTTGTTTCTCCTTTAAAAAAAAACCTAAAATTTTTCTAAGTATGGGGTTTGAAAGATAAAGAGTGTATCTTTTAAAAAACTTTAACATCGAATCAAACCATGCATCCATTTGCCTCTGAGAGCTCCGCAAAGTTGGCCAATTTCAGCATTTTTCGAACTTTGAGGTCGTTTTGCTAAGAATCCTTGCGTCGGGGAACTTTTTGGAAAACGCAGTTTAACTTAGGAATTCGTAACGGATCCAAAAATATAGCACCCATCGAGGTAAATTTTTAATGCTGCATAGTGTTATTTTTCCTGTTCTGGTTATAATTATTATAACCATTTTTATTTTGATTGTTATTATTGTAATTTTTACTTTCTTGGTTAAATCTTAATTAATTATTATTATTCCTTTGGTTATTATAATTATTGTTTAGCTGTCTGGGCTTATTATTTAAATATATTTGCCCGTTTCCACTTGAATTTTGTTTATTATTTTTTCTCTGTGTGGTTGAGAAAGTATTAGCAAAATGAGCCCTCATATTGTTACTTTCCAATTCCTGAACTATAACCATTGCATTTGGTAAGTCTTGAGGATTCATTGAAAATATTGTTTCAGAAATATGACCGTTAGGGCCGGTTATAAAAACTCTGAGGGCGGTCTTTCTATGTTTCTCGTTCATTTCTAATGTTATTGGTTTATTTCTTCCGTAAGTCATAATAGTTTTATTAATTAATAGAGTTAACTTTCTATTAACAGTTCTGTACACTCAAAAAAAAAACGGCGTGCTAAATTCAATTTTTTTTATTCTTGATTTTAATTTATTCCGAGATCAAAAATTTCAATCCCGTTTTGGATAAAAAAGGCTTTATTTTGTATTTTTGGGATTACTTTAAGCCCGAAAAATTTATGTTATCCTAAAAAGGATTGTATTAATACTTTTTTATCCGAATCTGGAATAAAAATTTGTACTTTAAGTCTGAAAAGATATATGTCATCCTAAAAAGATTAAATTATGACTTTTTTATCCGAACGGGATTAAATTCCGGGCTGTCATATAAAATTCGATCCGACTTGTTGGTTGAAAAAGATTTTTGTGAGATCCCAACAGGAATTCAAAACTGTTCACAAACCTGCTTTTTTTTTATAAGCCAAATGATTTACAAAACACTACTACCACGTTTAATGTTTTTAGTCTAAAGGAGTAACGTTTTTTTTCCAACAGATGGCACTGCATCGTACAGTAATAAAAACTAACTAATAAGGTAGCGCCATCTAAATGTGAAAATGTGTAAATTGGAAAACCTTAGCCAAAACTTTAATTTTCCGATAATTAAAGATCCCCAACTCATATTAACACTAATCGAACCAAACTGGTAACTTCTCGTGTAGACTGCTTTAACTTACTTTTACAAAAAAAAATCGATGAAATATACCATGAATGAAACCTTTGTTTTCCGGTAAGGTACGTCTTCCTGATTAAGAAAATGACACTTAAAATTTTTTTTATGGATAACATTTTTTTTAAAGTGTAAAAAACGTTTTTGACACTTTTTTAATTTCTAACTTGAGTTGTGGTTAACCGATTTCAACCATAAGTGACTCATTTTACAGGTAATAGAATGCCCTCCAACTTTCTTATACATTGCATTGAGTTCCATTCATTAGTTTAGAAGCTACATTTCGTCAAATTTGAAAAAGTTAGAAAAAATGCAAAAATGCTGCCATAAATGGCTTCGTTAAAAATACACATACAAAAGTTGGAGAGCATTCTATTACCTTTAAAATTAGTTATTTATGGTTGAAATCGGTTAGCCACAACTCAAGTTAGAAATTGAAAAAGGGTCAAAAACGTTTTTTACACTTAAAAAAAAAATTTATCCATAAAAAAATTTTAAGTGCCATTTTCTGAATCAGGAAGACGTACCTTACCGGAAAACAAAGGTTTCATTCATGGTATATTTCATCGATTTTTTTTGTAAACTGGTGTAATTCAAAACGTTTAATAAATCAGTGCTATTTGAATTCAGTGTGTCCGAGAGTCAGTTCACTGTGTGGAAAGTGATCCGGTAATAATGAGGCCAAGCTAAGTTTTGATGAACTGGAAGACGAAGACGATACAACAATAATAGCTTTATTAGCAGAAGAAGCATTACAGTGTTTATGAGCTAAAGTATACACATTTTCATGGGCAAAGCTGTTCAACATGTAAAGGCGTTGTTTTGTAAAATTAAAACCTTTTTTTGACTCTAATTTTTTATTTTCGTTTATAAACAGATTGTCAAGATTTAATTTGAAAATGCTGACTAACATGCGCAAATCCACGTTAAGGCCCTAAGGGATAAATTGCGCCTCACTCTTGTGAAAAAATCATGGAATGGAAAATAATTGACCAACAAATTTGTTTTAAGAACAACTCTCCACCCCACATCCAAATCCTGGATCCGCCACTGCTGCTTACAATTCTCAGCCCAATTCAAATCGAGTAGCAATGGAAAGAGGAGTGAAAAAGTGACCCTTGCTGGCGCGGAGGAAAGATTATTTCTTCAGCTGACAACAATATTCAACTATCAAGACCGTATAGAGGAGATTATATCCAAAAACAACTCCTTTTCTGATAGTCAGAGCAAATAACACCTTCCTTACGGTTATATCCACAAAATGATATGTAGTTTAGAATCAAGTATATTTAATATTAAAATAAAAAAATTAAATAAAAACATAAATTTGTAAATTTTGTATCGGTTTTTGGATTTTTGGGGATTTATTGGAATTTATATAATCTCGGCAGTGCTCAATTCAAGTACGTTTGGGATAAAAATTATCCCGTTTTTCGGGATTGAAACTATCCCGTTCGGGATTAAATTTAGTACGTTTGGGATAGAATCGATCTCGATTTTCGGTGTTGAATCAATCCCGGCCTACTCAATAACGATAAATTCAATCTATTTTGGCTTGCGAAACTACGGGATTACTTCAATCTTTTTTGGATCAATTTTAGCATATTCGGGCTTACCCTGTTTTCAATTCCGTTTCGCATTGATTCAATCCCGTTTGACTTGGATTACTATAGTAATCCATTATGAATAATTTACTCTGGCTTAATACACTCAGCTCTTGTTCAATAATATGGATTGGACGTTTGTCACTAAAGACAAAGTCAAGCCTGGCCATTATGGCATCGAAATTTAAAACTGTACCGTTATGAGTTAATGCATCATTTGCCATTCCTGTTATTTTATTCCTTAAGATTGACAATGCAGAATAAAACCTATCGCTGCCTCTGGCAGGGGTAACGACTTAATTCCTCCGACATAATTCCTCCGTTTTTAAACGACATAATTTCGCGCGATCTTATGACGTTTGAGAACGCCATAAATCCTCCGCAGAAAAAACGACATAATTTCTCCAGCCGAGAAATTATGTCGCTGCCAAACGACATAAGTTCGCGCGAAATTATGTCGTTTCAAAATTAGATATGGCGAACTTATGACGCTTTAAAGTGACATAAGTTCGCGGCAGAAAAACGACTTAATTTCGCAGGCACATGTATAGTTATATATATATATATGTAAAACATAGTTCACGATATCAATAGCTGTCATCGGCTGTGCTTCGGTATCGACGGTGTGGCCAGATCGGAAAGAGATAAGAAAGACTGGGGCAAGAAAAGTGGAAGGAACACACAGAGGGTGTGGACCGGAGGGTCTATCGCAAATCCAATGGAATTCAAGTCGTCAAGAGTCATTACATTCCGTTGCTCTAAGTGTCGTCGCTCTAAGTTCCGTTCTTCGAAGTCGTTTCGTAACCAACTATTATTGATTTATCATTATTCCATACAAATATCTTATGTACTATTAAATAAACCAGGCCCAGTACCTTACATTGGGGGCTCGATCCGGTCAACTCGTTGGACACGCCGATTACAAGCTCATCAGCTAAATCGAAAAGTTGCGAAATTGAGGCGTCACAACGTCGTCAGAAAACAGTGAATACGAAAGTATGAATGAAGGGGAAATAGAAAAAGGAAGACAGAGAATTGGTGCTTTAACTCGGTTGCAGAAAAATCGCAACGAGTCAAACGAGCGAGAAGTGAAAATTGAGCAAAGAGAAAAGGAACGCCAAAATATAAATCTATCCGAAATGAATAACGAAAGTCTTGGGAAAATAATTCAGCTTCTTACGCTGAAAATTAATGCAGACGAAATTGCGGAAAGAGATCGAAATAGGCCAACAATTTCAGTGGACAACTTCGCGAACAATGTTCCAGACTTTGACGGAGAGAGTATTCCTGTGGAACAGTGGTTCAACAATTTTGAACAAAATGCTGACGCGTATGGACTAAGTGATCAGCAAAAATATGTACAAGCACGAGGAAAGATGGTAAAGCTGGCCAAGCTGTTCCTGGAGTCGGAAGTCATTAATTCGTTCGATCAGCTTAAAAATGGGCTAATGGGAGAGTTCAAGCGCACAATGCAAAGCGCCGATCTACATGCCAAAATATCAGAAAGGAAGAAAAAGAACGACGAGAGTTTTCAGGAGTACATATTAATAATGAAAAATATATCTTTACAGGGCTCAATTGACGGAGAGTCTCTCATTGCGTACATTGTGGATGGTTTTGGATATACCAAGTGAGTTTAAGTTTAACTTGTACAGCTGTAAGAAGTTTCAAGAGCTAAAAGAAAAGTTCGAGATATACCAACGCAAGTTTCAATCGAACAACCAAGTCAAGCAGCACAGTGGTGCCAAATTAAAACATGTCTACTGTAACCAGCCGCACCAGTCGTTGCTTTAATTGTGGATCAGCGGACCACCTGAGGAAGGACTGCAAGACGGACACCAAATGCTTTAAATGTGATGGTATTGGACATATTTCTAAGGACTGTCCACAGGTGACCAGATCTGTGCAAGTGATCAAATCATCAAAGCGCCTGAAGGGGATCAGACTGAACGGATTGAACATACAGTGCCTTGTAGACACAGGAGCGGACGTATCAATTGTTTGCTACTCAGCGTTTAAAAAAATGCTCGACGTAAAGCTGGAAAAAAGTTATGCCGTGCTGCGAGGTCTAGGAAACATTCAGACAAAGCCACTGGGTACCTTCATCGGCAGCGTAGACGTCGATGGACTGGTTGTTGAGCAAAAATTTTTTGTAGTTCCGGATAACCATATCAAAGTCGAAGCTCTGCTAGGTTTTGACTTCGCATCCAAGTTTCGGGTCATCTTAGATGAAAATGGATTCACATTCACCAAGGTGTCAGCGCAGCTAGAGAGCGCTGGAGGAGAGGAGCTAAGTATCTATAACATTGTTGAGGTCGAGGATAACATTAACGTCTCCCCACAGTTTAAGCCGCTCATCCAATCGATGGTCGACAAGTACAAGCCGATTGAACCCCCAGTTGAGTGTCCTGTTCAATTAAAGATAGTACCTGATGAGCAGATAAAGCCTTTCCGTCACCAACCGAGTGGATACTTACCAGTAGAGGAAGACGCCGTAAGACAACAAGTGAAAAAATGGCTCGCGGAGGACGTAATACGGAAGTCTACGTCAAACTTCGCAAGTCGAGAGTCGTCGTAAGGAAGAAGGATGGCACAAACAGAATTTGCATTGATTTCCGCCAGCTAAACAGGATGGTACTCAGAGACAGCTTCCCTGTTCCACTAATGGATGATGTTTTAGAAAAGCTGCAAACGGCAAAGGTGTTCACAGTCATGGATCTGGAAAATAGTTTCTTACATGTACCGATTGAAGAGTCCAGTCGCCGCTACACTGCATTCATAACAAAAGAGGGCCTCTTTAAATTCTGCAAAGCTCCATTCGGATTTTGCAATTCATCCGCAGTGTTTAACCGTTTTGTCAACTGTGTTTTCCAAGATCTAATTCAAGATGACGTTATGCAGATCTACGTTGATGATATAATTATCTTTGCACAAACGGATGAAGAATGCATAATGAAGTTGGTAAAAGTAATACAGGAGACCGCAAAATATGGACTACGTGCCATTTCTTAGAGAAAAGGATCAGTTTCTTGGGTCACACAATCGAAGACAGCAAAATATGAAGCAGCTGAGATAAACGCCATGAAAGAGTTGAAAGATATCTTATCGCAAGAACCAGTCCTTCGGTTATATTGCAGAGAAGCGCCAACAGAACTGTACACTGATGCTTCAATGAGCGGTTTCGGGGGCATACTGATGCAGAGATTCGACGGTTATATTCTCACAGTTATATTCTTGAAGTAAAGGCAGCTTACCTAGCTGTCAAGAAGTTTCGCCACTACCTTCTGGGGATTGAATTCAAATTGGTAACCGACTGTGCCTCGTTTTCCCAGACTGTAGAAAAGAAAGATGTACCAAGAGAAGTCGCAGATTGGATTCTATACCTCGAGGACTCGAGAAAATGAAACACGTAGACAGTCTCAGTCGTCACCCAGTTGATGTTTTTACGGTAACATCAGAAGTCTCTGTTCAAGTAAAGATGGCCCAACAAAAGGACAATTATATCTCTGCCATTCTCGAGATACTGAAGTCGCAGCCCTACAAAGACTTTCAACTAAAAGAAGGAATCCTGTTCAAAGTGGTGGATGGAAGTGATGTTATGGTTGTACCTAAGTCAATAGAGTACGAAGTTATAAAGGAAGCCCACGACGTCGGTCATTTCGCACTGCAGAAAACTATGCATGCCTTGCAACAGCAGTTCTGGTGGCCCAGATTATCAATAAATAATCAATAAACAATGAATAAAAAAGTTGGAAAGCAAGAAGGTCTTCTGTATTGCATTGAGAAGGGAGATAAACCACTGCACACTCTTCATGTGGATCACCTTGGACCAATGGATGCGACATCTAAGCAATATCGGTTCGTTTTTGCAGCCGTGGATGCTTTTACCAAATTTGTTTGGTTATTCCCAACCAAAAGCATCGGAAGTGACGAGGTTGTGAAGAAGTTGGAGGAATGGTCGGTAGTATTTGGTCACCCAGTACGGATCGTAAGCGACAGAGGAGTCGCGTTTACATCGAATCAATTTCAGGAGTACGTGGCAGGAAATGGCAATGAACATGTTTGGACTACTACAGGAGTTGCTAGAGGAAATGGCCAAATTGAACGCGTAAACAGGATAATAATTTCGATGGTCGCTAAATTGTCTGCAGAAGATCCTTCTAAATGGTATAAGGTTGTAGCTACAGTACAAAAAGCCATAAAATCGCACGTCCACTGCTCCACGAAGAAGACGCCGTTTCAACTGCTGTTTGGTGTACAAATGCAATACAAAGTTTGCGATAGTGTGTTGGCTGTACTGGAACAAAAAATGATCAATGATTTTGATATGGAAAGGAACCAATTACGTCAGGAGGCGAAAATTCAAATTCAAGAAGCCCAAGAGAAGTACAAAAGAAATTACGTCAAGAAACGAGTTATGGAAAAAGTTTATAAAGAAGAAAATCTAGTAGCCATAAAGAGGACACAATTTGTTGCTGGGAAAAAGCTTGCTAGCTCTTTCCTTGGTCCTTATACAGTAACCAATGTGAAGAGAAATGGACGATATGACGTCAAAAAAGCTGCACTAGTTGAATGACCTGCTTGCTACATCGACTAGTTCGGATAATATGAAGCTATGGAAGTACGTAGTCGAAAAAGAAGATCGACCATCGTCTGGGTCAGACTCGGAGTATCAGGATGGCCGAATGTAAAACATAGTTCACGATATCAATAGCTGTCATCGGCCAGGTCAGCTGTGCTTCGGTATAGACGGTGTGGCCAGATCGGATGGAGACAAGAAAGACTTGGGCAAGAAAAGTGGAAGGAACACACAGAGAGTTGAACTACCGAAGAGATTACATCGGGAGAATATTGCTAAGAGGAAATTAAAGTCGTCGCCGTGGAATCAAGTCCGAGTACAAGAAGTTGGTACGCCGGAGGGTCCATCGCAAATCCAGTTGAATCAAGTCGTCAAGAGTCATTACATTCCGTTGCTCTAAGTGTCGTCGCTCTAAGTTCCGTTCTTCGAAGTCGTTTCGTAACCAACTACCAATGATTTATCATTATTCCATACAAATATCTTATGTACTATTAAATAAACCAGGCCCAGTACCTAACATATACTAGGGGAGAGTGGGGGAATTTCGTCACAGGGGAAATTTCGTCACCTGCAATATCTCGGAATCCATAAGTCGTAAAAATATATAATTTTTTTGTTTTAGTCCTTCAAGACGGCCAAACACAACCAATGCATTTGTTTTGCACAGAAGGCTAAGATAATTAAGCTATAATATTAAATGTGTTTTAACAGTTCAAAAGCTACATTTAGTTCTCGACGAAATTTTTTCTGTATGCCACAATTCAAAAGGAATAAGATACACGATTTTTTATATAATACACAGTGCTATAATGTGCATTTCTGCGTCAGTGATTTTTAACTTCGCGCCTAATTTCGGAAGAAAAATAATTATTTCTAAAAAAGTACTGTCTGGGGAAATTTCGCCACCCTACGCTAAGGGTAAATTCGCACCTATTTTAAATACATATTTTTATATTTGACGAGCTGGCTAACCAACAGACTACCAGCAGCAGCAACAAATATAGGACATCAACAAAAATGGTACGCTTGATCAGTGTAGCATATTTACAGGCGTTAAACTCCCTACATTTTTCAGGTGACGAAATTGCCCCAGTGGTGTGGTGATTTTACCCCCCTGTGTGGCGAGATTTCCCCAGTATATTGGTTTTACATTTTATTTTTTTATAAATCACCAAGGTAATTAAAAAAATAGGGGAATGTCACATTTTAAAGCTTGGTGCTAACCGCATTCAACAATAAAAATAGAAATATGATAACGTGTCTTAAGATGGACAAAAAATAGCTTTGAAAAAATGCTGACGAAATTCCCCCACTCTCCCCTATATATATACATATATATACCTATATATGTATGGTATACTCATTTTTAAACGACATAATTTCGCGCGATCTTATGTCGTTTGGCAGCGACATAATTTCTCGGCTGGAGAAATTATATCGTTTTTTCCTCGGAGGACTTATGTCACTTTTAAACGTCATAAGTTCTCCATATCTAATTTTGAAACGACGTAATTTCGCGCGAACTTATGTCGTTTGGCAGCGACATAATTTCTCCAGCCGAGAAATTATGTCGTTTATTCCTCGGAGGACTTATGTCACTTTTAAACGTCATAAGTTCTCCACAAATAATTTTTAAACGACACAATTTCGCGCGATCTTATGACGTTTAGCAGCGACATAATTTCTCCAGAAAAAAACGACATAAGTTCTCGGACCAAATGTACTGGGAGGAATTATGTCGGAGGAATTATGACGCTATGCCCCTCTGGCATATTGCCCCATAGCTATTTCAGCTGACTCTCTTCAGCAGACATACTTATCCTCCTCACCTTTATATTCCCTTACAGATTTGATGATCTCATAGATGTTTCGCATTTAATATTTGGATCTATAACTTTTATCTGATAATCTTCAACCTTCTTTATTTTATTTGATAACTGCTGTTTTAGATTTCCAATCTCGTCTTTTAATGGATTCAATTCATAATTTACAATCTGTTTTATTAATTCTCCTACATTTAACATTGTGGCGTTTGTTACTGCCTGATTGTTTGTAACTTCTTGAGGAGGATTCGCTGTGTGTGGTCTTTTATTACTAGCCTGCTCTTGAGGAGGATTCATTTTGAGGATTTTATCGAATTTTGAAATTAATTCTTCCACTTTGATTTATTTTTCTTTTTTCAATACTCTTAAATATAAATAATAAAAAAAAAATTATTATCGCTCACGAATCGAATCGGACGAATCGTCCTTATTAAATTCTCCCTCTTGTATGATGATCCTAATGAGGTCTTCTTTTCAATTGATGATGATGCCTTCCTTTTAAATGTTATTTTTAAATTTTATTTTTAATTTTTTTCAGCCAATAAATTTTTTATATTAGTTGATGATGATTTGTTTTTGTTTTATTAAATATTTAATTTTTGATGTTTTTCAGATTATTGTTTTTTATTTTTTTTTAATTGTCCGTAGCAGTGAATTATGTTACGATCACTATTTTTAATTGGGAGTAATTTTTTTATTAAAGGGGATTATTTCATTTATTAATTTTCACCTTTTTTTTATATTTGTTGATTATATTTTTAGTTAAGGGGATTATTTCATTTATTAGTTTCCTCCTTATTTAATTAACACAAACTTTTTTATTTCGTTGGTTGTAACTGAGTATGTTGGCCGCACAAATTCCTTTTTCACTTTAAAATTTTATTTGGATTTCGTTTTAAAGCCTTGCTTTGGAATTTTTAAACGCGCGGTCCCACGTTGGGCGCCAATAAACTTTCTCCTTAGTGAGTTGATTAAAAAAATTTATTTTATTTTTTAACTTCACTTATTCACTATTACAATTGTTTCATAGGTCGAACTTATTTCACTGCTCACTGATTATTACTTTTTAAACTTTTCGATTCGATTCTCAAAAACGGACTCCCCGGACTCAAGTTCAATGATCAATAATGAAACCTCGGCATAAGAGAGTTATCTCAGAAAAACTGATTAAAGGAATGGCTTAAGAGAGTCGGAAAAATAGGATGATGAAATTTGGCAATTAAATTTGAAACTGAATTTCTGCCGGAAATTGGTGTTTATGTTAGTGGACTTCGGGGACCGCTTTGGGGCTCCGATGTTTACAATATCGGCTTGGATGTTTACAGAATCCCTTTGATGCGGTTTTGTGAAATTGATCTGGGTGGGGATAACTTGGAGGCATAGTTAAAAGAAATAGCTGACCACGGGTTTATCTCGGAGTCAGTCTGAGTTATTTGGAAATTTGTTCTGAACTCAAAGTTGTTTATAAATTGGGTAAGTGCCCCTAAGTAAGGTGTCACATAACTTGCACGTCATTGTATTTGTCTTACTTTGAAGGTGTTAAATATTTTAAAAATAGGTGCAGAAACTTGCAGATGTGTGTTTCGTAGTAAAAATATCAAAGCATTCAAAGGTGACTCTTTGCCTATTGTGCTGTTGCGGCGTTGCTTTGTCTTCATCTTTCGTGGTTTGTGTTTTTGCAAAACTATTAATTTATAAATTGTAAGAATGTGTGGAATTCCTTGCGTGAATTACCCCCAGTAAATCCGTTCCGTAATAATAACACCACGTTAAGTTCATAAGAAATATATTTGATAATAAACCGTGTCTTTTCTTTTCACGGAGAAGTACAATCTCGAAGTAGTAGTAGTGTGAATGATGTCACCAGCTTGTTACTTTGTAAATAACACTCCAAATTGCAACACGCGCCCTCAAAGTAACAATATATATGTCGAGAGAATTAGTAATAATACAAATCAATGTTAAATATAACTGAGAGAAACCTGTCATTTTAAATAAAGTATTGAGAAAAGGAAGTGTGACGTTCTTAGACCGTTTAAGGGTTTCAAGAGCGTGGCTAGGTGGGAACCCACCTTAGCCGAGTGTGGCGCAATTGTGGTTGCAACGTAGAGTTGTGCAAAGTAGTAGAGGGTTCAGGACTCATTCTTTCGAGAACCTTCGAACGGGCAACACGAACAATTGCAACTCGCTGCGCGTCTTACTAAGAAAACCCAAGTGGAAGTTAAGTCATGACGGACAAATCAACTCGCGAAGCGGCTAAGAGACCCCTGTCTCCGACATCAGAAGCGGGATCCCCATCGCCACAAGAACATTCTGACAGTGTGTTGCAGGCGATTTTAGAGACACAGAACCGAAACTTTCTAGAGTTGCTGAAAACTGTGCAGACAACATCGACTGCAGCCTCGCAAAATATTTCGGTGACATTGCCAATGTTTAATCCTGATGCGCCTGGAGCCGATGCCGCAGCGCGGTGTAAAACCGTGGATATGATCTTATCCGAGCGTCCACTGGAAGGCGGAGCACTAGTCATGGCGCTTAGCAAGTCGCTGCTTAGAAACTCTTCGCAATGGCTGTCACAAATTTGCTTCGCTGGAATGTCGTGGCTGGAATTTAAGGATTTGTTTTTACACCGCTATGAAGGCATCGAGCCACCGTCTGCCGTATTGCTCAACATTCTCAACGGACGGCCGAGTGCAAACGAGTCCTTGTCAGTATATGGCAGCAGGCTGGTGACGTCACTGCTGACGAAGTGGAAAGGAATGAGCCAAGAGGAGATAGCTGTTTCATTAGTGTTCACGCCAAAAGGGCGTCTAATTTCGAGAGGCAGTGTCGAGCGGCAGTTTTCTCCAGATGTCCACATCTCGCTCGCTCGCACTGCCCTTCGCTCTCCCTCTCCAACTCTCCCGCAACTCTACGCTCCGCTCTGGAGCCGCTAAGTTAAGCTTCATGTAATTAGTTCTATTTTCAAGTGTCAAATAAACAGCCGCACGTCGCGCAAAACCCCGAAGTTTTTCCATCGTGTTTTTCGTTACAATTTCTGCGCGGAAATTCATCCGCTTTTCCTGGGACTCATCAGCGCTTCTACGATCAAGCCGCCGCCCCAACATTTGATCCTTCTACCGGACTTCCATTCTTCCGAAGATTATCTCCAGCGCCTACGGTGGCTTGAACCGCTTCAGCTAAGTTCCATTTCCAATTGTTATTATTTGCCGGTCATACAGCCAGTTGTTCGAACCCCATTTCGTTCAATTTGTTGTCTAAATCGAAAAGCGATTTTAATCCGTTTCCTATTTTTTAAATTGTTCCGCAAAAATTGCACTCTGCATTTTTTTACTGTGTTCCTGCTGCGCGTACATATTCACATAAATATTCTAATACAGTTTACTTATACTACTCTGCATTTATAAATCAAATCCAAGACCCTAATGACACAAACATATTTTTCTAAACATATTTTCGTGGTCAATAAACTAAATTTTTTCCGTGTGTAAAAAATATATAGTCCAGCCACAGTGAATATTTCAAAATCAAAGTGATCCGCCGAAATTGGCAGCTTTTGTGATTTTACTGTGTTTCCTGCTGCGTGCATATATTTTTACATTAACATTCCAAAATACAGTCCACTTCATCTACATACATTTTTGAGCTAATTGTTTCAATAAAATCCCGCAAACATATTTTGCATTTCAAAGCTATTCCGCTATTCGCAATAAGTCTCCAGAACTCCCGCAATCGGTGACTTACAGTATCCAGCTGTTAGCTAGCCACATACATACATACACACAGCTACGTACTCTCCAAGTATTCGGCAGCGCACAGTGGGTTAAGTGCTTACAATAATTATAAAAAAAAAAACGACCATAAATCCGAATTTTAATATTGTTAAACAATTAATATTTTTTTCCTATCCGTGCACCAGTGTGACCATATTTTCCCTTTGCATAATTTAATAATTATTTATTTTGTGCATACACTTAAATACTTATTTTCGAAATTATTTCAAATCGCCATACAGTTTCCTCCACACAATACAGTGTGACCGTATATCCCTACGGACTTTCAATTGGTTCCTAAATTCCAATTCACAATAATTTCCGTGTAAACGATTTCGCAATAAATTTTAAACTCCTGTCCGTAATGGCTTCTCAAGCAAAATCCGCCCTAAATAAATTTATTGTCACAGCTGACACTCTGAGCCATTTTGAAGCCACTTTAAACTTTCCGGGTGCACCCACACCAACATTATCCGCATCTAAAATCCGTCGCGAGCATGTCAGTTCCTTATGGCAAAAGGTGAATGATGCATATGACACATGCTCCGAGTGCATTGTGGCTGCGGGTGACAGCGCCGCAGACACCAAATCCATCCTGAAGGCGAAATACAACGAAACGTATTCCATATACGAAAGATTTGCTGCTCAGATCCTCGAGCAAATACAACAGGGCTCCCCCAAATCATCTCAACCTCCAGCATCGTCTCCCCAAGACTACATTTCGTTTGGCTGTCAGCTTCCTCCGATCGATACGGAGATTTTCTCAGGCGATTATCTTCGCTGGCCGACTTTCCGGGACCTTTTCACGGCGATCTATATAGACAATCCGAGTCTGACGCCTGTTGAAAAGCTGTACCATTTAAATGCCAAAACTAGTGGCGAAGCTCATTCTATAGTTTCCAAGTCCCCACTCACCAATGATGGCTTCCGTTCAGCTTGGACAAATCTAACTGAGCGTTTCGAAAACAAGCGATTTCAGGTGAACAACCACCTAAAAACATTGTTCAATGTGCAATCCATGGCACAAGAGTCTGGGGCAGCCTTAAAGGAACTTCAACACACGATTCAAGGATGTTTAACTGCCTTAGAACTATCCGGCATTCAAATTGAGAATTGGGACCCTATTCTAGTCTACATTTGCTCCACAAAGCTACCAAAGCTCACGCTCTCATTATGGGAGCAATCCATTCAAAATAAAGCCGAAATTCCCACTTGGCTAGAGCTAGATTCTTTTTTGACTGAGCGCCACCGAACACTAGAGGCCGTCGATAGCATCCAGTCTGCTAGTTCACTCCAAGTTCCGTCCAAAGTCCCAGCTCGATTAGCAGAACTTCCAAATATAAAGTCCTTCACCACGAGAGTACTTCCAATACCCAAAGGCTGCGATCTGTGTTTAAAAGAAAAACACCCCGTGCGTATATGTCCACGCTTTCTCCAAATGCGGGTAAATGATCGTTCAGCCTACATCCAAGATAAACAGTTATGTTCCAATTGTTTTGCAAGCAGCCATAAATTGCAGGATTGCATTAGCGCTCACAGTTGTTTTACTTGCCAAAGTCGGCATCATACGCTGTTGCATCCAAGCAACAATTCTACAATTACTTCGATTCCATCCAAACCTCCAGGGCCAGTGTCAGCCTCAATCCCACACAGAATTTCGTCTTTCTCAGCGCGTGTTTCCAACGTTCATGGGATTAACCGAATTTCCGATCCCGACCCGATTACAAGGGTCTATCCAACAGATAATTCTTCCGATTATTGGGTTCCATATCCCGCCTTGGATGACAGACGTTCCCGAGGTATTAAATCCTACCAATGCCGAGTCTGCCAAAAAATCCATCCGCTACGGAAATGCCACCGTTTTCTACGACTTGGCGCCCAGAAAAGGATCCATGAAGTACATAAACATAAGTACTGTTTTAATTGCTTGGCCCACGATCATTCCCAGGACTCGTGCCGCAGTGGAAATTGCTGCCAGAAGTGTGGAAAGAACCACCACACTCTTCTACACTTGGACGATCGCTCCCGCTATCCTGCAGATACTTCTTCTGATGTTTTGCTACGGTGGTCCTCGCAAGGGGGGGGAGAATGTTCACGCCAAAAGGGCGTCTAATTTCGAGAGGCAGTGTCGAGCGGCAGTTTTCTCCAGATGTCCACATCTCGCTCGCTCGCACTGCCCTTCGCTCTCCCTCTCCAACTCTCCCGCAACTCTACGCTCCGCTCTGGAGCCGCTAAGTTAAGCTTCATGTAATTAGTTCTATTTTCAAGTGTCAAATAAACAGCCGCACGTCGCGCAAAACCCCGAAGTTTTTCCATCGTGTTTTTCGTTACAATTTCTGCGCGGAAATTCATCCGCTTTTCCTGGGACTCATCAGCGCTTCTACGATCAAGCCGCCGCCCCAACAATTAGTGTTGGCCCACACGTCCCAAATCGAGCCCAGACTGCAAAGTTCCGTTTTCACTACAAACATAAAAACTCGGAATGAACTGCAGCAGCTCTTAAAGGCGTTTGCACTCAACAAAGTGAGCGACTACTCTGGATTGGATCAAGGACCGGACAGGAAGAAGTTTAAGGCGCAGGCGCAAATCAAATGTCATTATTGCGGCAAGATAGGACATAAAGCGTTTGAGTGCCGCAAGAAGAAGGAAGAAGAAAGAAACGTCGCAAAACCAAATCATCATGCTGGCAAACCTTTGGCTGGACGAGAGAGGTCAGCAGTTACTTGCTTCAAGTGTGGCAATCCTGGTCACATTGCATCTGTATGTATGAAGGGAACGACATCGGCGAACAACTTCAACAACGAGAAGCGAGTCGACATGTGTGCAGTGTTGGAGCCAACTAGTATTATGAAGCAAATGGGTGAGAGTTTTATTTTCTTCTTCGATTTGGGTGCCGAATGCTCTTTGGTCAAGGAGAAACTTTGCAACAAGCTGGCTGGAAAAAGGATTTATAATACGGTAGTGCTAAGAGGAATAGGTGACAACTTTGTTAAAAGCAACTTACAAGTATTGGCAACTGTAAATATTTCCGAATTTAATGTAGAAGTCCTATTTCATGTAGTAAAGGATAATTACCTTAAGTACGATATTATAATTGGTCGAGAAATATTGCAGCTAGGTCTTGGTGTCATGATTGATGCTAACAAATTAACAATGTATAGGAATCAAATTGTCAATGTAGTGAGTAATGAAACTTCGATAAGTATCTTAGAAAATCTGCTTAACGATAATGTGGAATTAGCTGATAATGATAAGATAATATTAAGAAATATTTTAAATGAATTCTCAGATCGATTTATAACTGGCATGCCACACAGGCGTATAACTACAGGAGAATTAGAAATTCGTCTAATTGATGAACATAAGACTGTACAAAGACGTCCGTATAGACTAAGTGCAGAAGAAAAACTAATAGTCAGGGACAAAATTCAACAAATGATTGAAAGCAATGTCATCCGCCCAAGTAGCTCTCCATTCGCTAGTCCGATGCTTTTAGTTAAAAAAAAGATGGCAGTGATAGACTACGCATTGATTTTCGCGAATTAAATGCGAATATGGTGTCTGATAAATATCCATTGCCATTAATAGCAGATCAGATAGATAGATTACGTGGTAGTAAATACTTTAGCAGTTTGGACATGGCCAGCGGATTTTATCAGATACCGATTCACACTGATTCCATCGAGAAGACAGCTTTCGTGACTCCAGAAGGCCAATATGAGTTCCTTGCTATGCCATTCGGTTTGAAGAACGCTTCGTCAGTATTTCAAAGATCGATTGTACGAGCCTTAGGTGATTTGGCATACTCGTATGCAATTGTCTATATTGATGATGTGTTAATAGTCGCAAACTCCAAAGAAGAAGCTTTTACAAGATTGAAAGTTGTTCTTAAAGCCTTGTCAGATGCCGGGTTTTCATTCAATATAAAGAAGTGCACATTCTTCAAGACAGGAATAGAGTATCTCGGGTTTTATATTAAAGATGGCGAAATTAAACCCAATCCTAGAAAAATAGAAGCTCTATCCGCATTAAGCCAACCAACTACTGCCACGCAGTTAAGACAATTTATAGGTTTGGCTTCATATTTCAGAAAGTTTGTTCCACGATTCTCTGAACAGATGAAACCATTGTATCAATTAACTTCTAAGGTAAATGGATTTGCTTGGAAGGAAAATCATGAACAAATACGAAAAAAGATTATTGACGTGTTGACAAGTGACCCTGTGTTGACCATATTCAACCCTGAGCTTCCGATCGAGTTGCATACAGACGCCAGCGCGGATGGCTACGGTGCAATGCTCCTTCACAGGATTGACGGCACATGTAGGGTGATCGAGTATTTCAGTAAGTGTACATCGGCTTCAGAATCAAAATATCATTCATATGAACTAGAGACTTTAGCCGTGTATAATGCTGTTAAACATTTTCGACATTACCTGCATGGTAGAAAGTTCGTCGTCCATACTGACTGCAATTCCTTAAAGGCGAGTCGCACAAAGGCTGAACTGACACCACGAGTACACCGATGGTGGTTGTTGTATCGCAAAATTCAGAGAAGCGGCAAGACTAGTTGCTTACCAGTGATTCCGAGAGCTTTTAGGTGGTCGGTCATTAATCATGTACACGAGGCTATAATGCATCTTGGCTGGCAGAAAACTCTAAACAAGGTCTATGAACAATATTGGTTTGAAGGTATGTCGAAGTACGTTAGAAAGTTTGTGGAAAACTGTATAACCTGTAAGCTCTCCAAACCCTCAACAGGCAAAGTACAAATGGAACTGCACCCCATTCCCAAGGTATAAATCCCCCTCTTCCAATGCTCGCTCTTCCCTCGCTGGGAACGCCTACTTCCAGGCTCTCCCGCTCTCCCGCCTTCCCACGCCCGGGATCTCTCCACAGCGCTCATTAGTTTTAAGTTTAGTTCTCATTGTAATCTATACGAAATACATCGCCCGGCCGGTCCGCGCTAATAACGAAAAGTTCCAGTGCGTTCTCATTTAGTTCCATACGTCGCGATCGCAAAGTGTTTATCTCTCCCCCACAGCTTGCCACCGGCTATTTTGCACCAAGCCGCAACGCCGACGAAGCTGCCTTCAACTCGAAGAAATACTTGCGACGCCCCCCACCAAACATTTTGATCCATTCGAGCCGGATTGCTCCACCAGATAAGTGCCACTTATTATTTTTTATTAACTGCCGGTCGACAGTCAGCCATTCGAAAACATAATTCGTTTGACTTTCTGTACGATTTGTCTAAAATCCAAGTCCGATTTAATCCGACAACGGCAGTTAGTAAATTACATTTCCAATTCCGTCTTCTATTTCTTCGTCTCCTTTAACGTGCGGCCATATTGTCTATTTTCCAATTCCCTTTCTTGTGCATATTGATGTACAAGTTTCATATTCACATTTGGCCGTACATCCAGTAAAAATACATCCAAAATTAAATCGAAGAAATTGCAAAATATTAATCTAAATTAAAGTGTGCAAATAAAAAGTCAAGCGTACAGTGAGAAAGAAAAGTCAGTGAACAGTGAAAAATAAATCAAATTCAAAAATTAAAATTCAATTAATTTCCCACAAAAATTAAGTGTTCCGCCAATTTAGGCCCACAAACAGTGAGACTGATTTTTTTTACTGTATATCCGCTGTGACAAATATTTGCATACATAATTCAAAATCCAAATACAGTCCACAATAAATCGAAAATACACAACACATACCCGCCGGCAAAATTTAAAATAAAAATTTTCCGCCATCTTGATTACCATATACTCCACATCTTATATACATATTTATTACATATAATATACATATTACATAATCCACATATATTACATCCATATATTACACACATATTACTTCCATACTCCCATACATATTATTTCTATGAAAACACCCAATCCCGAACATCGAAGTATTTCCGTCGGCCATAAATATATATATTAAATAAATTCCCAAAGCCGACGTGAAATAACTTTTGGGTCTCAGTGTGCTCTTTATTTCCCCTTCAACATACATTCACACATACATACATACGAATTCCCCAAATTCCCGCGCATTCCAGCATTTCTCGCACATAGCCCGCAAAGGGGCTTTATGCACGAGTTCATTTTTGGGCATTTGTGTTATCCAACGATTAAAGCGCTCTTTATTCCGAGCCATTCCAAATAAATTCCAAATAAATAAAATAAAGTAAAAAACCAAAAAAATAAATACCAAGCTCAATTCTAATAAACTTAAATAAATACTGAGAGTTAAAAAATTAAAATTAAATTTACAAAATCCCTCATCGCTAGAGTTCCAAAAAAAATTAAATAAAATACTGTCCACATCCCAGAAACCAGTGGAAACAATCTATTAATATTGTTCACGGTTTGCGTCCGAATCCATTAGTTACCGCGTCCATTCCAGTATTTTTATTTATTTATTGAGTTTGGTATATCCATAGGTTAGGTTAGGTTAGGACGGCTGCTAGACTATAGCCTGGCACACTTAGACCTCTGTGGGTCCATTGTGGTACCGTATGATCTCTATTTTTGGGTCCCCTATCCGTTAAGGGTCAGCCTGTAGGTTGGTCGATCAGCAAGTCCCCCATCCGGAGGATTTAATAAAAGAGCTTAGACTCTTCAGATTAATCTGCGAAATTTCGGTCAGGTCATTTATGAAAGGATATCCTAAGTGTTTCAGTCTAAGCCTGCATAGGGCTGGGCATGAACAGAGTAGGTGTTCCACCGTTTCCTCTTCTTCCTCATCCCTGCAGCTTCTACAGAAGTCATTTTTAGGGGCTTTTAGCCTGCCGGCGTGTGCGCCAACGAGCCAGTGGCCTGTCAGTACTCGAATTAGCATGCCACACTCTGTGCGGCTGAAATTCAGTAGTTCTGATGTTTTCTTATTGTTTATTGCAGGCCATGTCTGGTGAGAGATTCGGCACTGCAGTGTGTTTTGCCAATTGGTGTTGGCTAATTTGCAGAAATGGTTTTTAATAATTAGCTTACAGGTAGCCAAAGGCATGCCAACATTCTCCTTTCCTGGAAGGAGAGGTATGGTGGTGCCTTGCCTGGCTAGCTCGTCTGCTATACAGTTGCCTACGATATCCCGGTGACCCGGAACCCATATAAGGCTGACAGTAAACTGACTAGCCATCTCGTGAAGAGATTTGCGACAGTCTGCTATTGTTCGGGAGTTTGTATTCGTCGAGTATATTGATTTAATAGCCGCTTGGCTATCACTATATATGTTTATGTGCCTGTTCTGGGTGTTTAAGCCCCTTAAACAGACGAGTGCTTCCATTATAGCATACACTTCCGCTTGGAAGACACTGCAGTGGTCGGGAAGTCTGAATGACTGCCTGATCTCTAACTGCTCGGAGTATATGCCTCCACCTACGTGTCCGTCGAGTTTGGAGCCGTCTGTATATATACAGATTGCGTCTATTGAGCCCGGTCGGCCCCGATCCCATGCTTCCCTACCTGGGATCATAGCTTCGAAGGGCGTGTGTCTGTATTCACGGGTTTTACATAGATCCGTTTTTGGCGGGATCAAATTGTCATGCTGAAGAATCTTAGCGTGACCATACAGTTGGGATTTCCATTGCCCCGTATCCCTTAGTCGAATGGCTGCCGATTTCGCCCTTTCCATGCCTGATAAGTCCAGGCTCTGGAGGTTCAAGATCGCATTCAGCGCTTCGTTTGGGGTAGTTCGAAGGGCTCCACTAATACACAAAGCCGCCATGCGCTGTACTTTGTTAAGGGGAGTTAGGATACATTGATTGTGTAGAGCGGTCCACCACAGAGTCACTCCATATAGTAGGATTGGCTTGACTACCGCTGTGTATATCCAATTGACGATTTTAGGGGACATACCCCATCTAAGCCCGATTGCTTTTTTACAAGAGTAAAGTGCAATGGTCGCTTTCTTGGTTCTCTCTTGGTTGTTTAAGCCCCATTTAAGACGCTTATCTAATACTAACCCCAAGTATCTTGCGTGATCGCTAAAAGAGAGATTACAGTTGTTTAAAGTGGGTGGGTTGAGTTTTGGGATTTTGTATCTATTTGTGAAAAGGACTAGTTCCGTTTTTGAGGGATTTACCCCAAGTCCGTTTTTTGTAGCCCATTCCGATAGTATCTTTAGTTTTGCGGTCATAAGATCGCATAGCGTTTGTGGATACTTACCATTAAAAATGATAGCGACATCGTCTGCGTATGCCACTATCTTACAGCCTCCTCCTTCGAGAATCCGCAGTAGTTTATTTACCGCGATATTCCATAGGAGGGGTGAAAGTACACCTCCTTGCGGAGTGCCTCTGTTCACTAGTCTAGTCTGGGTAGAGGTCCCTAGTGTGGCCGTGACCAGTCTCCTTATCAGCAATTTGTGGATCAGCCCCACCAGCGGTGGCTCAACCCGTAGTTCAGTGAGGGATTCTGTTATTGCCGTGGGAAGCACGTTATTGAAAGCTCCTTCTATGTCAAGGAAGGCGATCAAGGTGTATTCTTGTATACTGAGTGATTTCTCGATGTTGCTTACTACCAAGTGTAGCGCCGATTCGGTCGATTTACCTTTGGTGTATGCGTGTTGCGCCTTTGATATCTGCGTCGGGTCAATGATGTCTCTGATGTGTAGACCAATCAGTCTTTCTAAGATTTTTAGCAGGAATGATGTCAGACTTATCGGTCTAAAATCCTTCGCTGTAGTATGGGTGGCCTTCCCTGCTTTAGGGATGAAAACGACTTTCGTTTCCCGCCACGCTGTAGGTAGTTCTCCTACTGCAAGAATGATCTGGAAAATTTTTCTCAGCCAGTTTGTAGCTAGCTGTCCTGCTTGCTGAATTTGTGCTGGTGTTATATTGTCCGGTCCCGGCGATTTGTACGGTTTAAAACTATGAATGGACCAGTTTATATTACGGTCTGATAGTAGGAGGTTTAAGTTTATTCCTTCTCCAGTGTGTCTTCCTGGGGGATGTCCTGTTTGCAGGCTCCCTGGGAAGTGAGCGTCTAGGAGTAGGTTTAGGGATTCTTCACTAGAGTCCGACCATGATCCGTCAGCCTTTTGGAGATAGCCCATCGTTACGGCTGTCTTAGAAAGTATCTTTCTGAGCCTTGCGGCATCCGTTGTCTTTTCAATATCCGAGCAGAAGTTCTGCCACGCAGTTCTCTTCTCTTTTCTGATGGCCTTTTTGTATGTGGCTAGTTCCTTTTTGTAGCTTTGCCAGCTAATGTCCTCATTTGTAGCTTTCGCTCTGTTGAACAGGCTTCTGCATTTGGCTCTGAGGATTGATAATTGCTGGGTCCACCAAGGAGGTTTTTTCTTTCCCCTTGGTTTCCCCAGCGGGCATGCAGCTGTGAATGCCGCGTTGCATGCTTCTGTGAATTTTTTTACTATATTATCTAGCTCCTGAGTGCAAAGAGTGCTGTCTGGTGGCTCCCTGGGGAGGAAGCTCGATAGAATTTCTTTGTATTTTTTCCAGTTTGCCCGCCTGGGGTTGGCAAAGCTGACCGGCGCAGGTGACACTAGAGACAAAGTTGTCTCTATAAACCTGTGATCTGAGAATGAGTGCTCGTTGGAGACAGCCCAGTTTGTGACTGTGCTTACGAGTGAATCTGATGCCAGGGTTAGATCTATGATCGTTTGGCACGTTTTTGTTATGAAAGTAGGGGTATTGCCCCTGTTACAAAGAAATAAGTTCGAATTTAGAATGAAATCAAATAAAGACTCACCTCTGTCGTTGTTGATAGGGCAGCCCCACTGGGTATGGTGGGCATTTGCATCGCATCCTATCACCAAACCTTTGTTAAGCTCTTCACATTCTTGTACCAGTCCTCTGACTAGCGCGTCTGGGGGTTCTACCTTTTCAAAAGCCATGTAGGCCGATAGCATCCTTATGGAGCCGTTTTGCAGCTCCAGGCTTATTGCCGTGTTGTCTCCGTTGCTGTAATTGCGAAGCAGAAATGTACTAAGATGCCGTTTGGCTAAAATACAGGTTCGAATTTTACCTTGTTTGGGGTCAAGCATAAGCTTGTAGTCTTTTGTTCCTAGCCCAGCAACCTTGCCTCCTGCTATCCAAGGTTCCTGAACTAAGACCACGTCGGCTTCGCCTTTGGCAAGGCGAAGCAATAGGGCAGCGGACGCTGCTTTACTGTGGTGTAGGTTGATCTGCAGGAGTCTTAGCGACATCCCCAGCTGCAACCTCCACCACAGTAACGTCGGCCTCCGAATCGCTCAGGTCCACTTCTTCGATTGCCGGTCCCAGCGCTCGCAACTCTCTGCTCAGCGATGAGTCGGTTGAGTAGCCGTCCTCCGGCATACCAGGGGCCTCCACTTCCTCCGCAAGTACCTGCTCAGCTGGGTTGCCGGCAGGGCTTCCCTTGGAACTGGAGTCCCCTTTGTATATCTTAATGTGTATGGCGCTGAAGCCATAATTGAGCACTCCCCGAGCAGCCTCTATGGGAGCGACCGACTCCTTGTTTAGCACCACGATCGCCTGATTTACATCACCTGCATGCTCCTCCACCTTTACGACTTTCCAGTCTTTTGTGGGGAGATGTGGGTTGCACTCTTGCAACATATAGAGGATATCCTCCGGTGATTTGATAGCTGCTGGGAGCCAAATTCTAGCTCGGGGTCTACTGGGGACGTCACACCAATCTAGTGCGACTATGTTCGCCCCATCGTAGACTTCACCTAGCTGCGCTGTCGCCTGCTTGTATAGATCAGCTGATCGCTGATTGTCGCAGGCAACCACCTTTACACTGCCCTGGTACCAGCCCGCGTCCATGCAGCAAGGCGATGAACCGGGCTTCTCGCGCACCATACGCAGGCATATGAGAGACAGCTGGGAATCAACCGCCTTCCATTTGTTTTTGGGGATCCTGCTCTCCGGATTTCCCCTGTCAATGAGTCCCAGAAGGACCCGATCTTTAGTGATCTCGGCAAAGGAGACCGACGGCTGGATCTTCGATCTCTTCGCCGACGGACCAGGCAGCTCTACGGAGCGTTGCCTCTTCACCTGGGCACCTTCCTGTTGGGTGTTTCCTTGCCCATAGTTTGGGAACACCGTCCTGGCCCACTCAACCTTCTTCAGCCATTCGGGCGAAGGCGTGGCGACTTTGCTTCTGGCATGTGAACGCAGGGTTTGGGCGGCCGTCCGTCTCTCTGCGTATGTAAATTTCTGAACACCAGCGGTCGACCCGATCGACTTTGCTGCGTCTACCGCTGGTTTAGGCGCAGATGCGCGCATAGCGGAGGCGTTTGCGACAGTCTTTCTGTCTCCCATCACCCCTTGTTTGGGATGAGGCCCTTTCTGAGCCTTACTGGTGTTTGCAACGGAGCCAACGTTCGTCATTGCAGTATTGGGTTTGTTGAGAGTACCCGTCTCTGATTTATTGTTATTTTTATTTAATGATTCCATATTTGGTCCCACGAGCTGCGGAGAAGGGGAAAGGTCCGCCCGGGCAGAGATCCGCGGTACCCGGGTAAGGCGGTAGGTAGAACAGGGGGTCGCCATCTCCCTGAGCCCACCGTTTGAGACTGGGCTAGTTTTTGATCCGGGCCCCCAGCCAGGCTGACTCTTGGCACGGTCCGAATTACACCGTAGTCCGGCCCGGAGTGAGATGTTGTTAGGGAGAGGAAGTGGGTAGGCAGTGTGTGAGGGATATTTAGGTTTGTGTAAAGCAACTGTTTAGATGCGGCTGAACAAATCGCATCGTCGGTACTGCTTCGTTGCAAGATACCCGCTGGTTGTCCGGGACCGCTTATTTGCTGGGGTTTCTGTCCACGATTCCGTGCTTGACTTCTACCACCAGCTTATTCACAGTTGGCCTCGATTGAGGTCGTCCGCTATCCGCAACCTAGTGGTATATCCATATATCTACTTGATTTATTTTCTTGTTGGGGAGAAAAAATAAAAGTTCCAAAAAAATATATCATCCGCATACCACTGCAACGTATTTTTTGTTTGGTCTCCGAATAATTTAAAAAAAAAACAAGAAAGGAAGCTAGCTTCGTCCAGCCGAAGCTTATATACCCTTGCAGATCATTCCTATTAATTAACAAATTGCAAAAATGTTAAATTTTCTAATATTTCTCATTAATTTTCCGATCGTTCCTATGCCAGCTATATGATATAGTCGTCCGATTTTGATCAAATTAAAATTGAAATTCGGAAATATTTAAAAAGAGTCATATCCTAGAGTAGAAGATAATACAATAAAAAGCAAATAAGCTAGAATTTATTTCCTATTACTCTTCCATTAATTTATCGATCGTTCCTATGGCAGCTATATGATATAGTAGTCCGATTTTTTAAATATTTAATTCGAAATTCAGAAATATTTAAAAAATAACATCCCCAAAAGTAGAAGGTAATATTTCAAAAAACACCGAAGCTAGAATTTTTTTAACGTTTTCTTTTCCGATCCTTCCTATGGGAGCTATAAGATATAGTTGTCCGATCCGGTTGGTTCCGACATATATACTACCTGCAATAGAAAGAAGACTTTTGGGAAAGTTTCATTCCGATAGCTCAAAAACTGAGAGACTAGTTTGCGTAGAAACAGACAGACGGACAGACGGACAGACGGACAGACGGACGGACAGACGGACAGACGGACATGGCTAGTTCGACTCGCCTAGTGATGCTGATCAAGAATATATATACTTTATGGGGTCGGAAACGTCTCCTTCACTGCGTTGCAAACTTCTGACTGAAATCATAATACCCTCTGCAAGGGTATAAAAATAAAGAAGAATACTAACGATATCTAATCCCATCCTAATTCGGCCAGCCACCCCTCATAAAATACTAATCGAAAAATACTTCATCAAGAACAGTATTTTTTCAGTATTTTATTTTTAGTATTTTTGGTATTTTTTGCGATTCTTGTTCCATCGTTCCACCAAAAGCCTGGGGATTATTTTTACAATAATTCAGCCACGCATATCGACTGTTTTAGCAGGTCGAGACCCTATTTCCACCAGTCCGTAATTTCTTTTCTGATTTTTGTCCGAAAGATCAGCGCGCACATTCCGAATCAAAACAGCATCCTAGTTTGGTATGTCCAGGGAAAGTTCTAACAAACTATCCCCTGTTTCATCACCGAAAGTTCCGAAAATCACTATAAGGACGCCCACACCTACAAAGGTCAAGACGCCAATTACCAAAAGGGCTCCTTCTCCTATCGAAAGATCCACGCGAGCCAGCACGAAAATGGTTGCAACGGCTGCCGAACTCGCCCTAAACCAATTTATTGAAGTCTCGGATCGACTTTCCGAATTGGAGGCGCGAATAAATATTCCCGCGGCGGTCCCTCCTACGTTGTCCGTCCTCAATATTCGCCGAGACGAAATCAAAGAGGTATGGGTCCGCATCAAAAAAGAGTACGATGCGTGTACCGCGTGCCTTGTAGCAGCCGGAGAAAGTGCAGTTGACATGTTGCCAGTTCTCAAGGCTAAGTACGGTTACTGCTACAGCGCGTACGAAAAGTGCGGGGCCCAAATAGCAGACCAAATAGCGCAGACTCCGCAAAATCCGCAAGCTACCTCCACTCCAGATACTCCTCAGACTTACATTCCGTCAGGCTGCCACCTTCCGCCGTGCGATACCGAGGTTTTTACCGGCGATTATCTTCGTTGGCCAACCTTCAGGGATCTATTCACGGCAATTTATATCAACAATCCTCGACTCACTCCTGTCGAGAAATTATTTCATCTCAATGCTAAGACGAGGGGCGACGCTCACAATATAGTTGCAAATTCACCCCTTACTAACGATGGCTTTCGCTCAGCGTGGGATAACCTCACTGAGCGTTTCGAAAACAAGCGATTGTTAGTAAACAGTCAATTGAAGATACTCTTCAATGTGCCGTCCGTCACAAAGGAGTCTGGGTCAGCTTTGAAAGAACTTCAAAGTACCATCCAGGGGTGCCTTACGGCGTTAGAAATGTCCGGTATTCAGGTCGAAACTTGGGATTGCCTCTTGGTGTATATGTGCTCATCCAAACTCCCAAAGCTTACGCTTTCCCTATGGGAGCAGTCCCTTCACAACAAAGCCGAGATCCCTACGTGGCATGAGCTGAACGTTTTCCTAACGGAACGTCACAGAACCCTAGAAGCCATAGATGATGTTCGACCATCAGGTTCTAGTCAGGCTCAGCCCAGGGCATCCACATCCAACTCGGCGTCTCGGAGAATAAATTCTTATGAGACAAGGGTAACGCCTCGACAACCTAGAGGGTGCGATCTCTGTAATAGAGAAAACCATCCAATACGCACATGCGCCCAGTTTCTCCGGATGACGGTCGACCAACGGATCGCCTATATCAAACGAAAACAGCTGTGTATGAACTGCTTTGCGCGGACACACCAGCTGCGCGACTGCGAAAGCGCACATAATTGCTTCACGTTCCGCGGCCGCCATCTCACCCTCCTACACCGAGGCACCCCATCCCCAGCGCGCGCAAATCCAACGCCAACGGCCAGATCCAGACCGAATACTCCCGGTCCCTCGGCTGCCAGTGGCACGCAGCCAACACTTCAAAATTATATTGCGGCAGGCTCTAGGTCAGTCCTCCTAGGCACCGCCATGATTAATATATGCCATCAGGGTTCCAACTATGAAGCGCGAGCCTTAATAGACTCCGGATCTGAGGCGACCTTCATTACTGAGCGCCTTTTCAACCTGATTAAGCTGCCGTTCCAGGTTATCCAAGCACAGGTCTCAGGGCTTAATCAAACGGTCTCCGCTGAGACTAAAAAGCTCTGCCAATTGACGATTCGTTCTCCGACTTGGCCTAGTTTGCAGTTAAACACCACTGCCTACGTGCTTCCGCAAATAGCCGGAAATCTTCCCTCATGTCCGCTTCCGCAACATTTCCTGCGAGATCTTCCCGAACTTCCACTAGCGGATCCAAAGTTTTATGAGAGCGCACAAATAGATCTTTTAATCGGGGCCGATATACTTCCTTCCATTCTACTAAGCGGCACCCGAGCGAATATCTGTGGCTCTCTTCTCGGTCAAGAGACCATTTTCGGCTGGATTCTAACAGGACCAGTACCCGCTCCGAGGCAAGATAGAATTTCATCGTTTTCTACGCATGTTGCACACACGTACGAAGCATCTCTCGATAAACTCCTCACCAAATTCTGGGAGGTGGAGGATCTGCCAGTAAAGGTGGCAAAAGAATCCGACGTGATCTGTGAGGATAATTTCCTTCGGACCACCACAAAAGACGATACCGGCAGGTATGTCGTGAGTCTTCCCTTTCGAGATCCTGAGAACATGAAATGCTCCCTAGGACATTCCAGATCCCTGGCGTTGGCTCAATTCTTAAGAAACGAGCAGCGGCTAAAAAGGGACAGTACGCTAAAATCCAAGTACGACTCAGTAATTCAAGAATATCTCGACCTCAACCACATGAGAGAAGTCCCTCCTACCGACGATTCAGCGTGTTATTACCTCCCACACCACGCGATGTTAAAACCGGAGAGTACGACCACCAAGCTTCGAGTGGTATTCAATGCCTCCAGCCCTTCAGACAATAGGGTCAGCTTAAATGATATCCTTCATGCTGGCCCGGTCCTACAGTCCGATCTAACCATCCAGATCCTGAAGTGGCGATATTTCCGTTTTGTGTACAGTGCTGATATCGAGAAAATGTACCGGCAGATCTGGGTAGATCCGAAGCAGACAGCGTTCCAACGTATCTTATTCCGCAATAGAGAAGGATACATTCGCGATTTTGAGCTAAAAACTGTTACGTTTGGGGTCAATTGTGCACCGTTTCTGGCAATTCGGGTCCTGCAACAGCTGGCGACCGACGTGCAACTAACCCATCCGAGGGCGAGTAAAGTTATTCGTGGTTGCATGTACGTCGATGATGTCCTTTCGGGAGCTGACTCTGCAGAAGAGGCTCACCTTACCATTCGCGAGTTGCAGAGTGCTCTCGATTCGGCTGGTTTTCCATTAAGAAAGTGGACCTCCAACCATAAAGAAGTTCTGGCTCATATCGAGACCAATCATCTTTTAAACGCCGAGTTCCTCGAGATAGATACGGAAAGCACGGCGAAAACTCTCGGAGTCCGTTGGAAAGCAACATCCGATGAGTTTTTCTTCGCCCCTCCAGACCTATCCAACGAAGCCACGCTCACGAAACGTCATGTTCTTTCCCAAATCGCCAAGCTGTTTGATCCAGCAGGCTGGCTCGCTCCTTTCGTGGTCTGTGCCAAGATTTTCATGCAGGAGATCTGGCTTCATGATCTTGGGTGGGATGATGAACTCCCAATTGAACTGTGCCAAAAGTGGCGTGATTTTCTCCAAAGCTACTCGGTCCTAGATCAAGTCCGAATTCCCAGATGGGTGTCCTTCCGCCCAGAGTTCCGAGTCGAGCATCATGGATTCTGTGACGCCTCTCAAAAGGCGTATGGTGCTGCGATCTATGTGCGCGTAGAAATTGGGCACACGACGCTAGTGCATCTCCTTACAGCCAAGACGCGCGTGGCGCCAGTCAAAACTGTGTCGCTTTCAAGGCTAGAGCTGTGTGGAGCTCTATTGCTGTCCGAGATGGCTGAATCCATCCTCCCCCATATGCCAGTGCTGTCCTCGAAACTCCATTGTTGGACCGATTCCACAATTGTGCTTGCATGGCTCGCCAAACCAGCATGCCAATGGACAACGTTCGTTGCCAATCGGGTAACAAAGATTACCCAGTCCACAGAGGCAGCCAATTGGGCACATGTTCAATCCGAACACAATCCAGCCGACTTGGCCAGTCGGGGAGTGCCTCTACAAGACCTGATCGACAACTCCCTTTGGTGGCATGGACCAACTTGGTTGTCAAAGCCACGAGATCAGTGGCCTTCCCAAAGCACCGACTTACAGGTGACCGAAGTGGAAAAGCGTCCTGTCAAGGCCCATGTGGCGTCCATCCCGACAGAAGACATCCTTGATCGCTTTTCCAAGTTAGATAGAGCTTTACGGGTCCTTGCGTATGTCCACCGTTTTGTCCAGCGATGTAAGAAACAGTCGCAGATGTCGGAAGTCCGTCTAGAAGCCCAAGAACTTGTCGCCGCTGAACGGCTCATGGTCATTAGCACTCAGCGCAGATATTTTTCTAATGAATATCGCTGCTTGAGTCAAAAGCGTCCTGTGTCCGCGACAAGTTCAATCCTCTCCTTAAACCCCTTTCTAGATCAGAAAGGGCTTATAAGGGCTTGCGGCCGCATAACGGCCTCCGAAAACTTGCGATATGACGAACGACATCCGATAATACTCCCGTACGAATGTGCACTCTCTCGACTACTGGTGAACTTTACGCATCTCATAACGTTGCACGGAGGTAACCAGTTAGTCGTACGTCTCACCCGGTCAAGATACTGGATTCCGAGAATAAAGAACTTGGTAAAGGCTGTGATTAACTCCTGCAAGGTCTGCGTTATTCATAAGAAGCGCTTGCAAATTCAGATGATGGGAAGTTTTCCGAAAGAGCGAGTGTCTTTTTCCCGGCCATTCACGTACACAGGGATGGACTACGCTGGCCCTTTCGACATCAAAAATTACACAGGCAGAGCGTGCCTAATTACAAAAGGGTATGTGTTGGTTTTCGTATGTTTCTCCACAAAGGCCATCCATCTAGAGCCTACATCCGATCTGACGACCGAGAAATTTCTCGCCGCTTTCGCTCGGTTCGTATCCAGAAGAGGTTGTCCCCGTCAAGTGCAGTCCGACAATGGGAAAACCTTTGTCGGCTCTGCCACCCTGCTCTCCCGAGATTTTCTACAAGCCGTAAAAGAGTCTGTGACTGATGCGTATAGTCATCAGCAGCTCAACTGGCAATTCATTCCTCCGGGGGCACCCCATATGGGAGGCCTGTGGGAAGCTGGTGTCAAAAGCTTCAAAACCTTGTTTTACAAGTCCACCGCTACTCGAAAGTACACCTTTGAAGAGCTTTCAACCCTCCTAGCGAAAATTGAAGCTTGTCTAAATTCCAGACCGCTATCTCCCATGTCAGAAGATCCTACTGATCTCTTAGCGTTGACACCAGGGCATTTTCTCGTCGGCGGACCTCTTTTGTCCATAGTAGAGCCCGAATTAAAAGGGGAATCCAAGTCCATTGTGAATCGGTGGCCACACTTAAAGGCGCTTCATCAGCAATTCCAAGCTCGATGGAAAGAGGAGTATCTCAAGGAGCTCCACAAGCGTAACAAGTGGCAGGCCCCGACCGCAAATCTCCGCGTTGGCGACCTGGTAGTCGTCAAAGAAGACAATCTGCCCTCGAATGAGTGGCGCCTTGGCAGAATCGACTCTGTTTTTCCGGGGGCTGACGGCAATGTCCGTGTCGTCAACATTCTCACGGCACGCAAGATTATTAAGCGTCCCGTGACCAAGGTGGTTCTTCTGCCAGGAGAACACTCCAGCCGTCTTCCTCAACCAACATCCTCCGCATAATTCTCCAACCATCCTCGTCATCTAATCATTTTTAAATCATCTCCATGTTTGTTTCTTTTTTTGTCCATTACTCCCTACCAGATCACATCATGGTTCCTCGTCCACGCAGCGCTCAGGCTTTGGAGAGCAGACGTACTCGAGGTTTAAATTCCTACCGTTGCCAAGTCTGCCGTGGAATCCATCCGCTTCGGAAGTGCCAGAGGTTCCTAAAGCTGAGCGCAGAGAAGCGGCTTCGAGCAGTGCTTGTCAACAAGTACTGCTCAAATTGTCTCGCTCACGAGCTCCTCCATATGCACGAGCGCCCTCTGCCGTCGGCTACCAATCAGCGTTCGCGCCGGCAGAATCCGCCAACTCGCCAAGCGCTGGCCCCGGCAAGGCGCTCGGCATCCGCCGCTACTCAGCAGCGCTCGCGCCGGCAAAATCCGCCAACTCGCAGAGCGCTTGCCTCTCCGCCGCGCTCAGCCTCCTCGACACCGGCACCGTCACTGGCGTCCATCCTCCAGCGGCACAGTGTCAACGTCCTGCCGACGGCCATGGTAATCCTGGAGACCGGGCTCAAGAAGTTCGACACAGCCGCCCTCATCGACCCGTGTACGCCGACAAGTTGCATCGACGCATCCCTGGCGACTGCGTTCCGCTTGCCGACTACCACCGTCGGCGACGAGCGGATTTGTACGGCGACGATTCGGTCGAAGCGCGACGACGACTTCAAGTTGGAGGTGGTCCTGAAGGTGGAGCCAAACGTCCGCATCCGCACCCCCATCCGAGAGCTTGCTCACACCGTGGTCAGCAAATACAGCGACCTCCCGTTGGCCGACGAGCGGTTCTATCTACCGGCAACCATCTCCGTGGTCCTGGGTGCCGACGTCTACGGCAAGGTCATCCGTCCTGGCTTCCACCTGGTCGACGAGGGACTCCCAGTGGCCCAGCGGACGACTTTCGGGTGGATCCTGTCCGGTGCCTGCAACCTGTCCTAGATGACACTTGGGGCTTCGTTGCAACGCTAGCGATTGCAAGGGGGGCGGAATGTTTACGCCGCTTGCCCCGCTCTTAAATCCCCCTCTTCCAATGCTCGCTCTTCCCTCGCTGGGAACGCCTACTTCCAGGCTCTCCCGCTCTCCCGCCTTCCCACGCCCGGGATCTCTCCACAGCGCTCTGAAGCACAGCGCTCATTAGTTTTAAGTTTAGTTCTCATTGTAATCTATACGAAATACATCGCCCGGCCGGTCCGCGCTAATAACGAAAAGTTCCAGTGCGTTCTCATTTAGTTCCATACGTCGCGATCGCAAAGTGTTTATCTCTCCCCCACAGCTTGCCACCGGCTATTTTGCACCAAGCCGCAACGCCGACGAAGCTGCCTTCAACTCGAAGAAATACTTGCGACGCCCCCCACCAAACACCTGGCATACCGTACATATTGATATTAGTGGGAAGCTGAGCGGCAAAAATGACTTAAAGGAGTATATCATAGTACAAATAGACGCATTCACCAAGTATGTTTACCTATATCACACACTGAATTTGGATACGGAAAATTGTATCAACGCAGTAAAGGCAGGTATATCACTTTTTGGGGTTCCTAGCCGTATCATTGCAGATCAAGGTAGGAGCTTTGCCAGTGGTCGATTCCGTGATTTTTGTTCATCAAATAAAATTCAGTTACATTTAATTGCAGCAGGGGCAAGCAGGGCAAACGGCCAAGTGGAGCGCGTGATGAGCACGTTGAAAGGAATGTTGACGGCAGTTGAGACAAGCGAACGCTCTTGGCAGGATGCATTGATGGACATCCAATTAGCTATGAACTGTACTAGTAATCGGGTGACTAATTTCAGCCCCTTAGAGTTACCATAATATCCGAACCTAAGATAGATTGTAAGGAAGCTAGGGCAGAAGCTAAAGAGAATATGGATAAGAATGCAAAATATGAGAAGAGTAGAGTTGATCAAAATAAGGCAAAAGTTGTGAAACATGGGATTGGCGATCATGTCTTGCTAAGAAGTGAGGAACGGCATCAAACGAAATTGGATCCCAAGTTCAAGGGACCGTTTGTTGTAACAGAATTGTTGGAAGGTGATCGTTACCTGTTGAAATCATTGACTAGTAAAAGAACATACAAGTATCCGCATGAGAGCTTGAGAAAACTACCAGATAATCGAGTTGCATCTGAGTTGCTCAAAGAGAGTGATGGCGTTGAAATAGACGCAGAAGATGAGTTGAGATCTGTCACCTAAGAGGGGTGCACAGGACATCACACACAGAGGCTAAGTTGATCTAATGAGAGATTGTGGCACTAAAGGTGCATATCGTCGCAAGTGGCGGCAAGAGCCTGCACTGTGTTGTGATAAATTGTAAGCCAAATGGTCGGGTTTGCGCAGAAGAGTACAAGCTACTAATAAGAAAGAGTTATCCTGCAAAACTGTCATTTGAAGACACAAAAAGTGTATTGAGGGATTTAAAAAAAAAAAAAAAATAAGTCATGATTTAAGTTAATGAGTAACTTCAAATTTGTTTCAGATTAGCAAAATGTGATGCCAATCCAATGTTAAGCCATGCACACGAGGACGTGTGATAGTCAGGATAGCCGTGTCGAGAGAATTAGTAATAATACAAATCAATGTTAACAAGAAAGGAAGCTAGCTTCGGCAAGCCGAAGCTTATATACCCTTGCAGATCATTCTATTAATTTACAAATCGCAAAAATGTTAAATTTCTTATTATTTCACATTAATTTCTATCACAGCTTTATGATATAGTAGTTCGATCTTTTAAAAATTAAAATCGAAATTCGGAAATATTTCAAAATAGTCATATCCCAGAGTAGAAGGGAATGTAATAAAAACCAACAAAGATATAATTTTTTTCCCATTAATTTCCATTTAATTTTTCGACCGTTCCTATGGCAGCTATATGATACAGTGATCCGATTTAAAAAACAAAAAAACCGAAATTCAGAAATATATAAAAAAAAATATTCCCAAGAGTAGAAGGTAAAATTTTAAAAAACACCGGAGCTAGAATTTTTTACGTTTTTTTTTCTGATCCTTCCTATGGGAGCTATAAGATATAGTTGTCCGATCCGGTTGGTTCCGACATATATACTACCTGCAATAGAAATACGACTTTTACGAAAGTTTCATCCCGATAGCTTTAAAACTGAGAGACTAGTTTGCGTAGAAACGGACGGACAGACGGACGGACAGACGGACAGACGGACATGGCTAGATCGACTCGTCTTGTGATGCTGATCAAGAATATATATACTTTGTGGGGTCGGAAATGTCTCCTTCACTGCGTTGCAAACTATTGACTGAAATCATAATACCCTCTGCAAGGGTATAAATATAACTGAGAGAAACCTGTCATTTTAAATAAAGTATTGAGAAAAGGAAGTGTGACCTTCTTAGACCGTTTAAGGGTTTCAAGAGCGTGGCTAGGTGGGAACCCACCCTAGCCGAGTGTGGCGCAATTGTGGTTGCAACGTAGAGTTGTGCAAAGTAGTAGAGGGTTCAGGACTCATTCTTTCGAGAACCTTCGAACGGGCAACACGAACAATTGCAACTCGCTGCGCGTCTTACTAAGAAAACCCAAGTGGAAGTTAAGTCATGACGGACAAATCAACTCGCGAAGCGGCTAAGAGACCCCTGTCTCCGACATATATATAAATAGATACAAGTGATGCCTAGCCAAGAAATACAATTCGAATGCTTTAAGGGGTTATAAACTTATTAAAAATGTTTTGCCGGCGTTGTTTAGTACATGTTTCTGGGTACTTATTACAATTTTTTCATAAAAAAATATTAATTAATAAAAATGTTATGGCCAAATTCTAAGATCGTCTTTTTTCGATGGTGACTTGCGGTGGACATCATATCTTAAGAACGGTTCATCTCAAATCCCCAATTCAAAAAAATTTCGTTAGTATATTGTATTGCGTAGTCCCTGAACGAAAAATTTTTGTAAAAATTTTGATTAAAAAAAAATGGCGACGGTTTTAACAAAAAATGTACTTTTTTAAGGTATACAATTTTGGATTTTATGCTCTAAAAAAATAAGTTTTCAAAAAAATGGAAAATCCTTCGTTCAAGGACTATTGTTATTATAAATAAGTGGTCAAAATTTGGTGTCGATCGGACTAATAGTTTTTTAAAGGTAAAGGTAATTTCGAAAAAACAAGATTCTGAGATAATCCCGTTTAACGTTTCAAGTTTGTAACGGCCGTGTAAGAGTATTCTCAACAGTATATACTTAAAGAATATGCAATACAAAAAAATCCATTTTTTCATCTATCACAATTGTATATAACCCCTTAAACTACTTAGACCTTTGGTCATGACATCAGCTGGCATCTTATCAGTTTGCATGTATTCCATATCGATGTCACCACTCTTGTGCATATCCTGTATGTGCTTCGTGCGTGGATGGAAACTGAAGCCTTTGACCAATCTCTGAGCGCTTTGGTTGTCGTTAAAAATCTTGACAGTCTCGCAGATCCAGCCTAGACTAGTGAGGAGTGCCTTTAAATACACAACTTCCTTGGCTGCGCTAGACATTGCCAGATATTCCGACTCGTGCTGGATAGTGCCATGGTCCCTTGCTTGCGTGCCTCCCAGCTCACAGCCGCAACTGGTAGGATAAACACCTGGCCTGAGTATAAGCGCCGATCGGTTAAGTTTGCGCCCCAGTCTGCGTCGACAACGCCGTACAAATCTTCGCCTGACCCTTGAAAAAGTAGTCCCTGGTTCCTCGATCCACGTAGATATCGAAGAATTCGCTTAGCTGCTTTCCAGTGGTTAGCATCTTAGCTTGAGTTGAACTGACTTAAGAAGTTCACTGCGTAAGCGATGTCTGGTCGAGTCATAACTGAAATAAACATTAAAGTGCCAATTAAACTTTGGTATGGATACCTTTCCATTTTATTTTCGTTGTGCTGTTCCGGTCGTTTAAAAGAGCACTTCGCCTCGATTGGAGTTGCAGCAGGTTTGCAATCAACCATTCCGAATCTCTTCAAAACTATATCAATGTACTTTTGCTGTGACATTGAAACTGTACGCTTTTGCAAGTTTTGATCAAATTCAATACCCAAACAGTTTTTAACAGGGCCAATATCCTTCATAGGCCTTGATAGGCCTTGAAAGCTTCGAATACATCAAACTTCTGCTTAAGAAAATGTGTCTCACAATAGCGGCTGTAGTCATCTGTAAGGGTGACAAAATATTTGCGGCCTTCATTTGATTTGGTTCGCATTGGGCCGCACACGTCGCTATGTACAATTTCTAATAAACAGCTGGTTCTCTTATCTTCAGACAGCGTTTTTAATCCCGTCCGGGATAATTTCAATCTCGGAAAACAAGATCATTTTTATCCTAAACGTACTTAAATTAAGATCGGCCGAGCTGTGCCCTAAAATATTTTACAGGCATCTAGATGCGTCTTTCACCGAAGTTTTAAGATAAAAAAGACCATTGCACCTCGAAGGATGGAACTTATAGAATTTTTTCCGTAAGAACGTGAAAAGTAACAAGGGCAAAATCAAAGGCATCCAAGCAATTTTTTGGCATACGTTTTATTACAACTGAGCACACACCCTCGAAGATATCTTAAATCAAAAAATTAAATGTTGCTACTTTTTTCAAACCGCTATTGCACAAATACCACCCGTTAAACTCGAAAACTAAGTATGCAGATGTGCTTATATCCGTCTATATTAACACAATTTAATGCCCATAGGGCAGCACCAAAAACACTTTCTGCCTGTGTAATCATTAGACACCGGATTATATGTTTTTCTGCATTTATGCTCCAAATATTTTGGATTTAGGCACTATATAAAATTTGTATTCGAATGGAAACGACATTTCGAAAATATGCATTTTTTTATGCAAAGAAATATGCAAGATATGTCGATAATATGCAAAATATGTCGACAATATGCAAAATATGTGTTTTTATGCCTTATAGGCACGAAGATTTCGAGCTTCGTGGTTAAAATATTGTAAGTGTCCTTCTGTAGTTCTCCGGGAACTACTATACATAAAAATAGCTTTATTTGGGCCACTATATCTTAAAGAAATGGGTCCCGGAAACAATAAATTCCATTTTCACTGAACTGCTTGATATTCTATGTCTTAGGACCAACAAATATATTAATTGTATTACCGCCACACCATAAGTGAATTCACAGGAGCGGATCTCCTCCAGTGGATTTTCTTATGGTGTAGTTTTAAAAATAAATGAAAAGATCTCACTCATTTTAAATATGTTTAATTGAAAAGTATGAAACAAAAACCTGTTTTTGAACGTGACGCAGATTTAGTGTTTTGAGGTTTTTACAATAGCGAATGAGGAAACTATTCATAATTGTAGAATTGATTACAGTATGCGTTTTCGTATTTTCTTAGCATTTGTATTCAAAACAAACTCTCTTGTCAAATACTTTATATATTTAAGCGTTCTGACAAAAGCCTGCTTTGATAATATGTCGTAAAATATGTTGGATATGTTCTTGACATGCAAGATATGTCGAATATGCAAGAACAACATGGGCTTAATCTTATTATTTTAACGTAAAACGAATTTCTGTCCAATCGAAATTTGATTTCGACAAGCCGTTAAAAATATGATTTTGCATATAATCCGATGTCTAGTAATCATTATTTACGGTCCCTGGTTCTATTTCATTATACGCTTGTAGAGGGTATTATAATTTCAGTCAGATGTTTGCAACGCAGTGAAGGAGACGTTTCCGACCACATAAAGTATATATATTCTGGATCAGCACCAATAGCCGAGTCTATCTAGCCATGTTCGTCTGTCCGTCTGTCTGTTTCTACGCAAACTAGTCTCTCAGTTTTTGAGCTATCGGGATGAAACTTTTCCTCTGCAAGGGTATAACAAACACAAGGATACAAATTTTTATTGGTAAGGGCTAGTACTCAACCGGTTGAATCCCTGCAGGGATTCCAGATTCAGCGTGCCTATTTAAATTTTGTTTTTAAGTTGTCAAAAATCAAAACGCCTACTTCCTACAAAGTTACAACGGATTTTCTCATATTTGTTTGAATATTCCTATGGGAGCCTTAAGATATAGTGGTCCGATCCTGGCTCCCAACCAGCAAAATTGTCTACTGGAAGAAAAAATATATTGCGAAACATGTAAAAAAAGTTTAAGGGTTCTCATTGCTTCTTTGCCTTTATACAGAGCTGGCAAGGTTAGGTCAACCTTTCAAAGTGTTGGAAAAAAACCTGTCATTTACAAATCCTATGAAAACTGGGAGTGAGCTAACACATTCAAAAAGTTTTTGCCCTTTTTTCAGAGTTATTTCGGTTTTGGTTTCTACTGACTACTTTGCTCGGTCTCCCAGCGGGAAAATGAGAAGTTGGTTTTTGTGTTCTTGAAATCCTGTTCCTTTTTGCAGGTGGCGGTGTAGGGATAGATAATTTCTGAGCGTTAAATGGGGGTGGGTTGCTGAGTAGCATCAATATAAGGCGACTTATGCGCTGTGTGATTTCTGTGGCACTACGATTATAATATTTTTTAACAAAAAAAATCACCAACTTATAATATTCAAAAATCCTATGATTTACACCAAAACCAAAAGACTTGTACTCACATTTAGTTTTAATATTTTAGTAATTTTAAAATTCGAAAAAAAAATATTAATAATTGTTAATCAAAAAAATTAAACTATATAACTATTATCATCTCGGCCTGAAGAACTTGTGAGATGGTTCCGAAGCCGCCCAGCTGGGGCATCCGAGCGGGTCGCAGGCTGCGGATAGCGAACGACCTCTACTTCCGGAGGTTAGCTGTGAATAAACTGGTGGCAGAGGTCAATCACGGAATCGTGGACGGAAGCCCCAGCAAATAATCAGCCCCGGACAGCCATCGGGTATCTTGCATCGACGCAGTACCGACGATGCGATTTGTTCAGTCGCATCTAAATAGTTGCTCTACACAAACCCAAAAACCCTACACACCACCTACCCCCCTCCTCTCCCAAACAACATCTCACTCCGGGCCGGACTAAGGTGTAATTCGGACCGTGCCGAGAGTCATCCTGGCTGGGGGCCCGGGTCAAAAACTAGCCCAGTCTTGAACGGTGAGCTCAGGGACATGGCGACCCCCTGTTCTAATTACCGCCTTACCCGGGCATCGCAGATCTCTGCCCGGGTGGACCTTCCCCTTCTCCGCAACTCGTGGGATCTAATATGGAGACAACTAACAAAACAACACAAATTAACACAGAGACGGGAACTCTTAAAAAACCCACAGAAATGCTGAGCACTGGCTCCAACGCAAGCACCAGCACGGTCCGGAAGGGACCACATCCCAAATTGGGGGTGTTGGGTGGCAGAAAGCCGACAGCCGATACGTCCGCCTCAGGAGCAATTGCACCAAAGGCAACGGTAGGCACAGCCAAGGCGATCGGGCCACCCACTGGTGGCAAATACACCTACGCGGAAAGACGGACTGCCGCCCAGACACTGCGCTCACATGCAAGGAGCAACATTGCCACACCTTCGCCAGAATGGCTGAAGAAGGTAGAGTGGGCAAAGTTGGTGCTTCCCAACTATGGGCAGGATAAGCCCACTCAAGAAGGTGCTCAGACGAAGCGGCAACGATCCCTCGAGCTACCCGGACCTTCGGCGAAGAGATCTAAGGTCCAGCCCTCGGTCTCCTTCGCTGAGATCACCAAGGATCGAGTCCTACTCGGTCTTAGGGAAGCCCGGAAGGACGGATCCCCAGGAATAAGTGGAAGGCAGTGGAGTCCCACCTCTCCATTATTTGCCTGCGCATGATCCGCGAAAACCCATGCTCACCGCCCTGCTGCATGGACGCGGGATGGTATCAAGGCAGCGTTAAAGTGGTAGCCTGTGATAGTCAGCGGTCGGCTGACCTGTACAAGCAGGCGGCAAGTAAGCTCGGTGCGGTCTACGAAGGGGCGAATATTGTCGCACTTGACTGGTGCAACGTCCCCAGTAGGCCCCGAGCCCGGATCTGTCTCCCAGCAGCCATGAAGGCCCCGGAGGACATCCTCTACATGCTGCAAGTTTGCAATCCGCACCTCCCCATGAAGGACTGGAGAGTCGTCAAGGTGGAGGAACATAAAGGGGACGTAAACCAGGCGGTTTTGGTCCTAAATAAGGAGTCGGTGGCGCCAATCGAGGATGCTCGAGGCAAGCTGAACTTTGGGTTCAGTGCCGTCTACATGAAGGTGTATAAAGGCGACTCGAATGCTGCCGGAAGCCCTGCAGGCAACCCAGCCGAGCAGGTGCTTGCCAAGGAGCTGGAGGCGCCTGGTGGGCCGGAGGACGGCTACTCTACTGATTCCTCCTTAGGCAGAGAGATGCGAGCGCTGGGACCGGCTATCGAGGACGTGGACCTGAGCGAGGAGGAGGCCGACGTCACTGTTGTGGAGGTTGCAGACGCAGATGTCGCTAAGACTTCTGCAAATCATTCTCCACCACAGTAAGGCAGCTTCGGCTGCGCTACAGCTTCGCCTGCCTCAGGGCGAAGCCGACTTAGTCCTGGTACAGGAACCTTGGGTGGTAGGAGGCAAGGTTGCTGGACTGGGAACAAAAGAGTATAAGCTAATGCTTGACCCAAACAAGGTAAAATTCGAACCTGCATTTTAGCCAAAAGGCACCTAAATATATTTCTGCTTCGCAATTACAGCAACGGAGATAACACCTCAGTAAGCCTGGAGCTGCAGCACGGCTCCATTAGGCTGCTATCGGCCTAAATGGCCTTTGAAAAGGAAGACCCCCCAGACGCGCTAGTCAGAGGACTGGCAAAGGAATGCGAAGAGCTCAAGACAGGTTTGGTAATAGGCTGTGACGCCAACGCCCATCACACCCAGTGGGGTTGCCCAAACAACAACGACAGAGGTGAGTCTCTTCTTGACTTTATTCTTAACTCGAACCTATTTTTATGCAATAGGGGAAATGTCCCCACCTTCATAACCAAAGCGTGCCAAACGATCATAGATCTAACGTTGGTATCAGATTCACTAGTAAGTGCCGTCAGAAACTGGTTCGTCTCCGACCAGCACTCTTTCTCAGACCATAGATTCATTGAAACAATATTGTCCCTTGATTCACCCTTGCCGGTCAGCTTCGCAAACCCCAGAAGGGCTGACTGGCCTATGTACAAAGAAGTTCTGACGAATATCCTTCCCACGAAACCTCCAGAAAGCACAACAGATCCACAGGAGCTGGATACAACAGTAGACATTTTCACAAATGCTTGCAACTCGGCCTTCAAAGTTGCATGCCCAATAGGGAAACCAACAGTGAAGAAAAAACCCCCCTGGTGGACGCAACAACTGTCAATCCTCAGATCCAGCTGCAGAGGCCTGTTTAACAGAGCAAAGGCAGGAAACGAGGAAACAAACTGGCAATGCTACAATTTCGAATTAGCCTCGTACAAAAAGGCCCTTAGAAGAGCGAAACGAGCCGCTTGGCACACTTTCTGCTTGGCACACGACTGATGCTGCAAGGCTCAGGAAAATACTCTCCAAGACAGCCGCGCCCCTAGGCTATCTACAAAAAGCGAATGGATCCTGGTCGGACTCTAGCAACGAGTCCCTAGACCTACTTCTAGACGCTCACTTCCCAGGAAGCCAACTAACTGGCCGTCCTCCAGAAAGAATTGGCGGAGAAGAAATCAATCTAGATCTCCTCATATCAGACCGCAACATTAAATGGGCCATTCAGAGCTTCAAACCATACAAATCGCCGGGATCAGACGGAATAACACCGGCACATATCCAACAAGCAGGTCAGCTAGCTATAAATTGGCTTAGTAAAATCTTCCGAACCATTTTGGCGGTAGGAGAGCTACCAACAAGATGGCGGGAAACGAAAGTGGTCTTCATTCCCAAGGCAGGAAAGGCCACCCACACCACACCAAAGGACTTCAGGCCAATAAGCCTGACATCTTTCCTGCTTAAAAGATTCGAGAGACTGTTAGGTCTATACCTGAGAGCCACCATAAACCCGGCACAACTGTCCGAGGCACAACACGCCTACACCAAGGGTAAGTCAACCGAATCGGCGCTACATGTCGTGGTAAGCAGCATCGAGAAATCAATTAACAATAAGGAGTACACACTGATCGCATTCCTAGACATAGAGGGAGCCTTCAACAACGTACTATTAACAGCAAAAACAGATTCACTCACAGAACTAGGGGTTGAGGCTCAACTAGTGGGGCTGATCCATAAACTGTTGATAAGCAGAATGGTCACGGCCGCACTAGGGGCCTCAACACAACCTAGACTAGTGAACAGAGGAACCCCACAAGGGGGCGTTTTATCCCCCCTTTTGTGGAATATCGCAGTGAATAAACTACTGCAAATTCTGGAAGGAGGAGGATGCAAAGTGGTGGCATACGCAGACGATGTCGCCATCATCTTTAATGGTAAGTATCCACAAACACTCTGCGATCTTATGACCGCAAAGCTAAAAATATTATCGGAATGGACGATAAAAAACGGACTCGGGGTAAATCCCTCAAAAACGGAGCTTGTTCTTTTTACGAATAAGTACAAGATCCCACAACTCAACCCACCCATATTAAATAACTGCAATCTCTCTTTTAGCGAACACGCCAGATACCTGGGGTTGGTATTAGATAAGCGCCTTAAATGGGGCTTAAACAACCAAGAGAGAACCAAAAAGGCAACCATTGCACTTTACTCCTGTAAAAAAGCAATTGGGCTAAGATGGGGCATGTCACCCAAAATTGTAAACTGGATCTACACAGCGGTAGTCAAGCCAATCCTCCTATACGGGGTGGCTTTATGGTGGACCGCTCTACAAAAGCAATGTATCCTAACTCCACTTAACAAAGTACAGCGAATGGCGGCTCTGTGTATTAGTGGAGCCCTTAGAACTACCCCAAACGAAGCGCTGAATGCGATCCTGAACCTTCCGAGCCTGGACTTAGCAGGCATGGAAAGGGCCAAATCGACAGCCATTCGGTTGAGGGATACTGGGCAATGGAAAGCCCAATTTTACGGTCATGCCAATATACTTCAGCATGATAAGTCGATTCCGAAGAAAACGGACCTATGCAAATCTCATGAGTACACACACACACCCTTCGAGGCCCTGATCCCCGATAGGGAGGAATGGCAGCAGGGCAGACCAGGCTCGCCAGACGCAATCTGCTTCTACACAGATGGCTCAAAATTGGACGGGCACGTTGGCGGAGGGGTATACTCCGAACAATTAGACATCAGAAAGTCATTCAGACTCCCGGACCACTGTAGCGTCTTCCAAGCGGAGGTACACGCTATAAAGGAGGCACTCGACTGCTTTGGGAACACCAGCCTAAGTAGACACCTTAATATATATAGTGATAGCCAAGCGGCTATTAAATCAATCTACTCGACAAACACTAACTCACGAACAATAGCAGACTGTCGCAAATCTCTCCACGAGATGGCTAGACAGTTTACTAATATGGGTTCCGGGTCACCGGGACATCATAGGCAACTGCATAGCGGATGAGTTAGCTAGGCAGGGCACCATCATGCCTCTCCTTCCGGAAAAGGAGAGTGTCGGTATGCCCATTGCAACTTGCAAGCTAAACATTAGAAAGCAATTTATCAAACTAGCCAACACTAATTAGCGGAATGCACCAAAGTGCCGCATCACACACCAGACATGGCACTACTCAAACTCAGCCGCACAGAGTGTGGAATGTTAGTTAGAGCCCTCACAGGCCACTGGCTAGTCGGCACACATGCCGGCAGGCTAAAAGCCCCGAAAAATGACTTTTGTAGGAGCTGCAGGGATGAGGAAGAGGAAGAAACGGTGGAACACCTTCTCTGCTTCTGCCCAGCCCTTTGCAGACTTAGACTGAAGCACTTAGGATACCCCTTTCTTAACGATCTGACCGAAATATCGGAGATCAAGCTTAAGGACTTAAACTCCTTTGTAAAATCTTCAGGGTGAAAGACTTGCTAATCATCCGGAAATGCTCTCTAGGCTTCTAAGACGAGACATAAGAGACAGGGGATCCCGAAAAACAGGGAAAAAATGAGATCATACGGTATCACAACGGACCCACAGAGGTCTAAGTGTGCCAGACAATAGTCTGGCAGCCGTTCCTACCTAACCTAACCTAACCTAACTATTATCATAATCAAACAAAAACACCTCTTAACGAGGTAAAAAACTAGTGACGATCGCACCTTCAACATACAAAAGTTCTGATATCAACATTTGTGACGAAAAATTATTACATTCATCATTACATACACTTTCTAAAATTTTCTGATTCGGCCCGCCTTAGCAAACTATTCCGGCTTTTAAAAATACCTTTCAAACGAGATGAGGCACAAGTCTGTAGCTTTAGTAGTAAAGAAGTTACGGCTTTCCGAATTTTAGCTATTTATAGCTGTTTTCCCGCTAAAATAGCTGGTTTTTCCAAAAGTGTTAGAACAAAAGTTTTTTATATCGATGTGATGAACGTCATATAAAATTTTCAGAACTTAAAAAACATATTTTGGACAAGTGGACAAACTGACAAACAGAATTAAATTTTCATTTTGGGAAGAAGAAGAAAATCTTACGTATGCTATAACTTTTGAAAGGAGCGTCGGATTTTATCATATGACCTCATTCGACGGGTATTTTCAATAGGAACACAACTAAAACATTGCGAGGGGGCATTTATCCCCACCGGCCCCAACAGCTCCAAATTTCGAAATTTGCACTTTTTCACTTTTACCGCTATCTCTCCCAAACCAATTGATTTTCTTGAGGTCTTGGTATGCACTTTAAGTTTTTGCAATACCTTTCGATTGGTGTATTACTCATTACGATCGGACTATCACAGCAGATTTTCAATTTTGCGGCTATATAATAGTAGTCGCCTTCGCACACTCTCCTGGTGCGCTTCGTCACTACATGGACTGCCGTCCATAGTGATGTCTATAATGATAATAATTATTTATTTTACTCAACATTTTTCAAATAATAAGAATGAATGTGGGATTCAACAAAATTATAGAGAAAAGCCACGGTAAGACGATTTAAATATTTAATCACATTTATCAAGGAATTACATTAAATTACAAAGAAAACTATTATTGTTTTTTACATTTTTAAACATTTTCTGTGAAATAAAATAATTTGATCGTCAGATCGTGGCCTAAGCCATTTTTAAGTGTTGTTAAAATATAAAAATTCGTGTTGGTGGTATTGGCTGCGTTCAGCAGAACAACATGATCACTGATCACTGATGGATCAGTAATCAGTAATCAAGTTTGTTCTGCTTAACGCTCATGCTACATTTCGAAGACGTAAAAGTAAAATATATAACAAATATTGCGCGCGCAATTTGAAAATTTATATTTTTCCCGCCCCCGCAACTGCAGCACTGCTCACAGCTATCGTGGATACATAAAAATCACAAATAGCTGAACAATTATAAAGAATTCAACCGAGTTTATGGTTTTTTTAAAATTATTTTGTTAATAAGTTTCGATATTTCGACTATCGATACATGCCAGTAGTCATGTATCATGTATCAAGAAAAGGTAGCGTACTTTTTTTTCTCTACCTGATCACTGATCACTGATGAAAAATTCTTGCATCATGATCAGTGATCATGTGCGTTCAGCAGAACTATCGTAAGAAATCCATCAGTGATCAGTGATCATGTTGTTCTGCTGAACGCAGCCATTGATAACACGAAAAATGTCTAATATACCTATAATATACGTAACCTTTAATGATTACGGTCCCTGAAAAGTATTGTTTAAACGAAATATTTATTTGGCGCCAAAGTGTGACCCTACTTTACAACGAAATGTACACCAAATTTATCTGCATTTTGGTATTATCAAGAATATAATGCAGGGTCACATCATTTTTAAATTTGTTGGAAAAAGTGAAAAAAGTGAAAATAGTTAATTTTAATCTAAAAAACAATAAAAAGGTGAGTGATAAAATAAATTGTGTCTTTTTATAATCTTTATTTCAGCGTTACAAAGGTTAGTATCACAGATATTTTCGCCATTAATCAATATACGCCTCCGGATGCTATGTTCAACACAAATTCTGCATTTCAGTGACACTTGAAATGTTTTTAATCTTTACCAGTGGTAAATGGTGTGAGGTATTCATTAAATGGTTGTATAAATAGTACTTCAGTACTAACTTAGTTGTTTAACTTAATCAAAATATTACATTTATTTCAGCCAGGCCGACTGAGACTTCTTGGGACCAGAAGTGTTGCGCCTGCGTTTGCCACATTTTATTTTTTCTTCTCATATTTTTTGATATAGATACCCGACATAAAACAACTGAACTGAGCTTAAGTAAAGGGAAAGACGTGCTACACCTCAAGCTCCGTGTTGACTCGTTTTTTCTGAGTTCCCGCTTCTGTTACGACCAACAATAAGCTTCAACAAATCGTCCCGGAGCCTAAGTCGTCTGCACATTCTGATGGTTCTCCCGAATCGTTGCTGATTTTGGTAAAACAAAACTATTTTCTTCGCGTCGCAAAAACCACTCATATCCCCGAAGACCACTCAAATCGTCGCAAACGCGGTGAAAAACGGCAAAAAGGCGGAAAACTCTCTTGAGCCAGAAAGCGTGTCAAAAGTAAGCAAAAAACTAGAGGTGGACCAGGTCAGCTGTTGTCACCATTCACACGGCACGATCACACCACCGCAGAAGTGTGACTGCTAAAAGAGTTCGTGCTGTAGAAGCTAGCTTATTTTTCGCCAAACCATTTTAAAATCTAACTGCCTAAACATGCCACAACCGCCAACAAAAAGAACAAGGGAAAAAACTTCCACTGAGTTAAGTTCTGCAACAGATGGGCTTTGGGAAAAAATAAGCCAGAAGTTTGCTGAGCAAACTGATTTCTTTAAAAACCATATGGCTGAACTGGAGAATCGCATTACGACCAAAATTACTGTTACGCTGGACGCAATTAACAGTGATATGTCGGAAATCTTGAAGAGAGTTGAGCGTTTGGAGAGTGAGGTTGCCGAAATCCGGGGCTTGCGAGACCAAGTCAATCGCCTAAAGTCGGCATCTGAGCTGCAACAAAATGAAAGGGTAGCTTGTGATCTCCGCCTTCATGGGGTACCATTTAATCAAGGCGAAGATGTGAGGGCATTGTTTCACACCCTTTGCTTTAACCTTAAAGTTACCCCCACCCCAAGAATTCGAGATATATTCCGGATGAAACCCCCTAGGAACGGTCGTTCTATAGTTGACCCAATTATAATGATCAAGTGTGATAGACTTGAGGACAAGGTTAACCTAATGCGTACCGTGGGTGCACTACGGCGTGAAACGAAAAGCCAGCTTTCTCTAAGTTACGTTGGCATAGATTCGCCCACTCCAATCTATCTGAACGAACAGCTGACTAAAACCTACTATGAGATTTTTAAAGCAGCCATGCACATGAAGCGTCAGAAGGTCCTATCGGCTGTCTTCACTCGTCGAGCAATGGTCCACGTAAAGAAGACGGGCAGTGATCAGGTCCAATGCATTGAGAACATGAAGGCCCTTACCGACATTAATCCTGATCGGCATGAGACACCTGCTGAAACTGACTCTACGAAGGATGGAGCGACTCCTAATTTATTTCGTTAATGTAGTTCATCTAAATGTTCTATTATAGAACTTCTATATGTTCATTTTAGGGTATTATTAGAAATATTTATATTTACTTTCAATTGCAATTTGTATTTTTATTATATTATGTGTGGTACTGTGTGTGTGTTCCAGGTCTTAGCACTTCAAAATACTTATTCTTCTTTTACTTATGTCTGCAATCGAGCCTAATCAAAACCTTAACAGCCATGCATTGATCAGAATTCTTTGTAAACAAACTCCTGGTCTGAAAATATGTCACATAAATGCGCAAAGTCTGACTAATAAAATCGATGAGTTCAGGTACCTATTCGAAAATTCAAAAGTCGATGTCATCTGTGTTTCCGAAACTTGGTTCACGTCCGATATCAGTAGTTCATATCTTCGTTGTGCTGATTACAATCTGTTTCGTTCTGATAGAGTAAATCATGCCGGCGGTGTTGCTATTTTTGTCCGTAAACAATTTAAATGTAAAGTTATACGTCAGCAAGAGCTAGAGAGTGCAATAGAATACTTATTTGTAGAAGTTCGAGGAACAAATTCTCAAAACATTCTTATTGGCTGTGCCTATAGACCACATCGTACTACTTGCTACTCAGATCTACTTGCCAATCTGACTGCCCTAACATGGACATACAAAAATGTTGTATTAACCGGTGATTTCAACAGTGACCTTTTAACTGATACTAGTCTCTGCGCAGAACTATTATCACTCGGACTTCAGCCAGCAAATGTCATACACCCTACCCATTTCACAAAATCCTCACAAACCCTACTAGATGTATTTTTCGTAGATGACGCAAGTAAAATCCTTTTATATGACCAGGTATCTGTACCAGTTTTCTCGCGGCATGATTTTATCTACTTGACGTATAGCATAGACTTAAGCGCTGAAGAATACTCCATAACCTATCGGGCCTTAAAAGATATAAACTATGCGCTACTGGACTCAGAGTGTAACTCTTACAACTGGCAATCATTGTATACAATTTCCAATGTTGATTTACAGTTTGAGTTCTTTAACAACAATATCGAGCTTCTATACAACAAATATGTACCAGTCAAAACAAAAAAAATTAGGCCAAATGAGAACCCATGGATTAGCATGGAAATCAAAAATACAATTAATGCGTGTAATAGGGCCTATAGAAAGTGGAAACGCTATAAAACAGATTACTTACACAAGCAGTACAGTTCCTTGAGAATAAAGGTCAATAAGTCATGCTGGTTAGCTAAAAGGAAATTCTATCAACAGAAATTCAATAATGTGTCATCTGGTAAAGAATTCTGGAAAAACATAAAAAGTATTGGAGTAGGAAAACAACGACAAGAGACAGCTTGCCATATTAATGCCAATGAATTAAATAATCAATTTGTGAAATCTCAACCTATAGTACCTGATCAAACTAACAATCCGTACCTGAACACATTGCCAAACAACAACTGTGATACTAGCTTTAGTTTTGTTTGTGTGAGTCAGTGTGATGTCCTACAGTCCATGTTAAATATAAAATCAAGTGCAATGGGTCTCGATAATATACATCCAAAATTTTTACTAATCCTTGTCCCCAAGCTACTTCCATATATAACACACATTTTTAATACAGCAATAACATCTTCGACATTTCCAACATGCTGGAAGACAGCCAAAGTACTTCCTATACCAAAAATAAAGGGTGAATATAGACCGATATCCATACTTTCCTTTCTATCCAAAGCATTTGAGCGCCTAGTCTCCACTCAAATTAATTTGTATCTTCACGATAACTCACTGTTGAATACACGACAACATGGCTTTCGGAAAACGCGTAGTTGTATGACAGCAATTTTAAAAATTTCAGAGGATATTCGCATGAAAATGGATGACAGGCAAGTTACATTTCTAACACTGCTAGACTATAGCAAGGCTTTCGACACTGTCGATCATTTAGTTCTGTGCATGGACCGTAAATAATCATTATTTGAGATTTTTATTTTAAAAGGCCTACTGAGGTTTTTTTCAAGTTTTAATCAACAATTTAACTGGTTTTTATGCACTTTATAGACATGAACAAATAACAGTTAATTTGCTTTCCAGATTTGTTGAAATGCATACACTTTGTGGACAAGACTAAAAATAACGTTATTTTTGACGTTTAAAACAAAATATCACAGTAGTCTTTTTAAAATAAAAATCTCAAATAATGATTATTTACGGTCCCTGGTTCTGTGTACTAAGTTAGAAAACCTATATAATTTTTCAAACCCAGCTACAAGCTTGGAAAGAACATACCTAATGGGCCGATCTCAATGTGTTGTAACGGAGTCTGAGACCTCAGACTTTTTATTTATCAAATAAAAACACCTCTTAACGAGGTAAAAAACTAGTGACGATCGCAAATTTACTGATTCCATGACCCTAAAATACAGTTCGGATACCCTCACACAAAATTCAATACTCAGGAAGCTTTAGTTGTTCGAGCTGGCAAAAGTGGCTATTTTCGTATAAAAATAACTTTTAAACGTGACTTTTTACAGTAATGTGTTATATACCAAAATTTAAGGAATCTCAAGGGTTATACAGTTTAAAGTTTTCAAGAAAATCGTTAGAGCCGTTTTTGAGAAAAATAAAAAAAAGCTAAAAAAAAAGTTTTAAAAAATTGGCTTTTGTTCATATCTTTTTAATTATTACATTTACACAAATCGCATATAGAAGGCGTTTATAGAATTTAAAAATACCTTTCAAACAAGATGCAGCACAAGTCTGTAGCTTTAGAAGTATAGAAGTTACGGTTTTCCGAATTTTAGCTATTTATAGCTGTTTTCCCGCTAAACTAGCGAGTTTTTCCAAAAGTGGTAGAACAAAAGTTTTTTATATCGATGGGATGAACCTCATATTAAATTTTCAAAACTTAAGAAACATGTTTTGGACAAACTGACAAACAGAATTAAATTTTCATTTTAAGAAGAAGAAGGAAATCTTATTTTGGCTATAACTTTTGAACGGAGCGTCGGATTTTGACAAATGACCCCTCATTCGACGGGTATTTTCAAAAGGAATACAACTAAAACATTGCGAGGGGGCATTTATCCCCACCGGCCCCAACAGCTCCAAATTTCGAAATTTTCATTTTTTCACTTTCACCGCTCTCTCTCCCAAGCCAATTGATTTTCTTAAAGTCTTGGTATGCAATCCTTTAAGCTTTTGCAATACCTTTCGATTGGTGTATTACTCATTACGATCGGACTATCACAGCAGATTTTCAATTTTGCGGCTATATAATAGTAGTCGCCTTCGCACACTCTCCTGGTGCGCTTCGTCACTACATGGACTGCCGTCCATAGTGATACTGCATTGAAATATTTGGAAAATGTGACTCAATAAGTAGGAATAAGTTAACCGTAGCATACAACAATATAGCAAGATTTATTTTCAATATTAAACCACACGATTCAATTTCAATTCATGCTAAACAAATCTTTGGACTAGACTTTTCCACATTAGTTGAATTTAGGACACTGATTCTCCTTCACAAAATAGTCACGACCAAGGAACCGAATTACTTGTTTTCGTTTCTCAACTTTGTACAATCAGCCAGAACGAATAATATAATTCCCACAAGAATCAACTTTTCCTCAAGTGAAAATCACTTCTTTGCATGGGCTGTTAAGCTTTGGAATAATTTACCACACAGTTTAAAGAATACAAGAAGTGCTAGACAGTTTCGGAAAGAATTATTATTAATGTTAAAAAATAACTAACCCACACCCACAACCATACACAACTAATTATAAATCCAAGAACTAACTATAGATAAGAATTCAAAATTGTACTACGGATAATAATCAAAACTTGCAAATATGTTTAAGTAATTCTGTAAAACTTTCTGTAAGATTATAAACTTTGTTTTGTGACTAGTGCTTTATTATTAAGTTAAATTGTTAACTTTAGCGCTAGGAAGATAAATAAATAAATAATAACAGAGGGTAAATGATCGGCCATGGCAAACCAGGCATAATTTCTGGAGAGATCCTTTAATTTTGTGCGGAGACATAATAATGGCAATTACTCTTATTATTATTCCTGGTCTTACATTCATATCCTAATTATTTTTGATATTTTCAGAAGACAGACAAGAAATGGATACCTAAGAACTGCATTCGGCCAAGCAAAACCCGGGAATGCTTCAGGCATTAAAAATTTTTAGTTCCAATGCTTCGATTGTAAATATTACACTATGCAGCATCAAAAATTTACCTCGATGGATGTTATATTTTTGGATTCGTTGCGAATTCCCAAGTTAAACTGCGTTTTCCAAAGGATTCTTAGCAAAAGAACCTCAAAGTTCGAAAAATGCTGAAATTGGTCCACTTTCTGGAGCTCTTAGAGGCAAACGGGTTCATGTTTTGATTCGATGTTAAAATTTTTTTAAAGATACACTCTTTATCTTTCGAACCCCATACCTAGAATAATTTTAGGATTTTTATTAAGGGAGAAATAAATTTTAGAAAACAAAGTCAAAAATTATAAATGCTTACAGCTGCAGTCAAAATAGTAGTAGTATTGCCGCCCTGTGTTTTTCAAGGTTTGTTGTTGTAATTTTTCTTCTCCTGGTAATATTGTATTGATTATAATTGTACTATTAGACTAATTGGATAAGAAAAGTGGGTGGTGGGATACTGAACAGGTCACATACACGCACTCATACATTCACAAAAGACCGTTTTTCTTAACAGCCCACCGGGAAAATTCCTCTGGAAAATAACATATTTTCAAGGTTTTTCCATACAAGCGGAAGGGACAAAACCTCATTCACCCCTTACATTTCTTCCATCTCTGGTTTTAAAATACACGGGGGTGACACAAAAAGTAAGTGGGAAATGAGGTTTCTATCTGGATCTCTGGCAGAAGAATACAGGATAAAATCCACCGGTTTTTCGACTTCCCGCATTATAGATTCTCCACACGTACCCAGTTATGGTTTTCCTCCACTTGCAATATCTGTTTTTCTACACCCTCCCAGTTTTGGTTTTTCCAGACCCTCGCAGTTTTGGTTTTGCACTGCTTTGCAGTATCTGATTTTCCACAATAAAAATCATGTTTTTTGTAATATTTGTTTGTGTATTTATTAATAATATTTAAAATCGAAGCATTCGAACTAAAAATTTTTAATGCCTGAAGCATTCCCGGGTTTTGCTTGCCCGAATGCAGTTCTTAGATATCCATTTCTTGTCTGTCTTCTGAAAATATCAAAAATAATTAAGATATGAATGTAAGACCAGGAATAATAATAAGAGTTATTACCATTTTATGTCTCCGCACAAAATTAAAGGATCTCTCCAGAAATTATGCCTGGTTTGCCATGGCCGATCATTTACCCTCTGTTCAGTTGTTTTATGTCGGGTATCTACATATATCAAAAACTATGAGAAGAAAAAATAAAATATGACAAACGCAGGCGCAACACTTCTGGTCCCAAGAAGTCTCAGTCGGCCTGGCTGAAATAAATGTAATATTTTGATTAAGTTAAACAACTAAGTTAGTACTGAAGTACTATTTATACAACCATTTAATGAATACCTCACACCATTTACCACTGGTAAAGATTAAAAACATTTCAAGTGTCACTGAAATGCAGAATTTGTGTTGAACATAGCATCCGGAGGCGTATATTGATTAATGGCGAAAATATCTGTGATACTAACCTTTGTAACGCTGAAATAAAGATTATAAAAAGACACAATTTATTTTATCACTCACCTTTTTATTGTTTTTTAGATTAAAATTAACTATTTTCACTTTTTTCACTTTTTCCAACAAATTTAAAAATGATGTGACCCTGCATTATATTCTTGATAATACCAAAATGCAGATAAATTTGGTGTACATTTCGTTGTAAAGTAGGGTCACACTTTGGCGCCAAATAAATATTTCGTTTAAACAATACTTTTCAGGGACCGTAATCATTAAAGGTTACGTATATTATAGGTATATTAGACATTTTTCGTGTTATCAATGGCTGCGTTCAGCAGAACAACATGATCACTGATCACTGATGGATTTCTTACGATAGTTCTGCTGAACGCACATGATCACTGATCATGATGCAAGAATTTTTCATCAGTGATCAGTGATCAGGTAGAGAAAAAAAAGTACGCTACCTTTTCTTGATACATGATACATGACTACTGGCATGTATCGATAGTCGAAATATCGAAACTTATTAACAAAATAATTTTAAAAAAACCATAAACTCGGTTGAATTCTTTATAATTGTTCAGCTATTTGTGATTTTTATGTATCCACGATAGCTGTGAGCAGTGCTGCAGTTGCGGGGGCGGGAAAAATATAAATTTTCAAATTGCGCGCGCAATATTTGTTATATATTTTACTTTTACGTCTTCGAAATGTAGCATGAGCGTTAAGCAGAACAAACTTGATTACTGATTACTGATCCATCAGTGATCAGTGATCATGTTGTTCTGCTGAACGCAGCCAATACCACCAACACGAATTTTTATATTTTAACAACACTTAAAAATGGCTTAGGCCACGATCTCTGATCAAATTATTTTATTTCACAGAAAATGTTTAAAAATGTAAAAAACAATAATAGTTTTCTTTGTAATTTAATGTAATTCCTTGATAAATGTGATCAAATATTTTAATCGTCTTACCGTGGCTTTTCTCTATAATTTTGTTGAATCCCACATTCATTCTTATTATTATTTGAAAATGTTGAGTAAAATAAATTAATATTATCATTATAGACATTATGATAATAGTTATATAGTTTAATTTTTTTGATTAACAATTATTAATATTTTTTCTACGAATTTTAAAATTACTACAAATTAAAACTAAATGTGAGAACAAGTCTTATGGTTTTGGTGTAAATCATGGGATTTTTGAATATTATAAGTTGGTTAATTTTTTGTCAAAAAATATTATAATCGTAGTGCCACAGAAATCACACAGCGCATAAGTGGCCTGATATTGATGCTACTCAGAAACCCACCCCCATTTAACGCTCAGAAATTATCTATCGGTACACCGCCGCCTGCAAAAAGAAACAGGATTTCAAGAACACAAAAACCAACTTCTCATTTTCCCGCTGGGAATGCTTCAGTCGTAACATTGCTTTTTGATTAATAAAATTCAAATGGATAAGGGAAAATTCGTAATGTGTATTTTCTAAAGCTAAATCTGTAAGATTAGCCCATTTACCATTAGTTCCAATATTTTACATATTTCAAGTAATTTACGATTCCAAAACTCCACTTTTGGCATATCTTTCTTATGTAGTATTTAATAATCAAATCCACGTAATAAGAATCGAATCTCTTTAGCTGCAGGAAAAAATTGAGCTTTTTAACAGGCTAAACCTCCTTTAGCAGTTTAAAATTTTGTTTATGTAGCTTTAAATCAATTCATAACTATCTAAGAATATCTTCACAACATTATTTGGTTTTATTTAAAATATTTCGGAAGATTTGAAAGAACGCGGAATAGGCTTTGTTGGAACACTTTGAGACATTTTGTATCTTAAGACTTATGGTAGTTCATTTGAACCTCCTTTAGCAGTTTAAAATTTTGTTTATGTAGCTTCAAATCAATTCATAACTATCTAAGAATATCTTCACAACATTATTTGGTTTTATTTAAAATATTTCGGAAGATTTGAAAGAACGCGGAATAGGCTTTGTTGGAACACTTTGAGACATTTTGTATCTTAAGACTTATGGTAGTTCATTTGAACCGATCTGCCTTTTATAGCTCATTTGAAAGGTAATTCGTTTCTTTATGGCATTTCTTATTAAAGACAGTTCCTTATATAGTCAATAAATATATTGGAGCAAACAAAAAAATAACAGCTAACCTAAATTTAGAATACAATTTTATGTATACTTATATGTACAATGCAATTTTAGAACTATCTGGATTGCCTATTTAAAATTTATGCACATATCACAGCAGGCCTTTACTTTTCAGAAAACACATTTCTCTGACTTTTATTTAACAGTAGTCTTATAAAAACCCTTTTATGTGACTGTTAACTTAAAACGGTTTCACCGAGTGGTTCTTAAAAGACCGATTGCTTTGTTCGGTTGAGTCGAACGGTCGGACCGAAACCGACAAGCAAAACGAAAAAAGGGTTCCACTTTTTCGGTTTTGTCGAGATTCAAACTGCATTAGAAAAATCGGTTGACAGTTATTTGCAAGCTCTGCTTTTATATCAGCGCTCGGCACACACATACGATGACATTTTGCTTTATATATGTGTAAGTAATTTGCACTGGGCAGTTCATCGATGTGTATGTGCAGACTGCTGTTCTACAGTGTCCGAGAGAGGCAGCGGATGAGCAGAGCAATTCCCTATGCTCACTTAATAGGACGCTGCCGACCGCTGTTTTATATAAATGGTTTTCACTCCAGAAGATAACTGTAGTCAAGAAATCACAACTACAACAACACATTCAAACCATTTTGCACATTCATAATAAGAAGAAAACTGAGAAACTTGACAATCATGAAGGGGAAGACAATTTTCAGTTTCAACTGTGCCAGGCAATGTTAGCCGCTAACATACCATTTAATGCACTTAGCAACACAACATTTAACAATTTTTTAGAAAAATACACCTAAGAATAGGTTACGAGCGAAAGCACAATAAGAACAAATGGGTGAACTTCCGTTTAGCTCCTAACCCCAATTTTGTTCAAACTTTCCATATCGATGTGTTTTTGGGTCCTGATTACGGGAAAAATAGTCAAAGCTGGCGCAAATAACGGGATCATGGAAAATAACGGTAAAAACTGTTTTTCTTAAATATCTTCGAATATAATAACCTAATCAAAAAGCTAGCTAGGAGAAATGAAAGCTATTAAATAAATGAGTATTTTATGTTTTATAAATTTTTTCAGTAAAACTAATAGTTTTCTTTAAAAACGCTAAATAAGAATATTTTTTCACAATAATTGAAAATAAAAAACCGTTGGAGCACACTTGCGTCATTTTGCCCGATATATCGCACGAAAGCTTCATGTTATATCGGTGTGTCAAAATTTATATCGATGTCTCTCGATGTATTAGCGATGATACTACCTAAGCACGAGAATGGCATTACATTTTTTAAGAAGAGCATTTCTGTTCTCGTAGTTAAATATAACATTTAGAAAACAAAATAAAATACAAATAATACATATAAATCATTTATTAGGTCGCAGGCAAAAATTTTTTTAAGCAAAAATCGCCGCGACTTTGGCTATTTTTCCCGTAATCAGGACCCAAAAAGACGTCAATATGGAAAGTTTGAAAAAAATTGGGGGTAGGAGCTAAACGGAAGTTTATCCCTAATAGCTTGCAAGGAAAATCAAAAAGTAAATAGTTCGGCGATATCCAGATTTGTAAATAGTACATTAAACAGTTTTGGCCAAATGAAATGGAGAAAAAAGTAATGCTGTTGTTAACAGATGCTGCAGCATTTATGATTAGAGCAGGTCAGCACCTTAAAATATTTTATCCAAACATAATTCATATTACTTGTTTGGCCCACGCTTTACATCGAATCGCGGAAACGGTTCGATTGGAATTCCCTGATGTGAACAAATATGCGTCGAGTGTTAAGAAAGTATTTCTAATATTACCATCCCGATCCTAAAAGTACAGCGAAAGCCTGGATATAATGCTAACTCCTGAGCCAATTGTTGCGAGGTGCGGAACATGTATTGAAGCTGTTATCTTTCACGCAAACCGCTTTTCAGACATAAAATCGGTAAGAATTCCAAAAGAAAGTCAGTGTAAATACCTAACTAATTATTTTGGGCCAGGTTCTCGAGTCTTTCAATCCAAACGATGCGGACTTGATAAAAGTAACCAGGGAGTTGCTTAAAAATTCGGACCTTCCAACAAATTTTATGTTTATTAGGGGGGGTAGGGTTTTGCAAAAAAAATCGATTTTTTATTAAATTTTTTTCTTGTAGTTTAACATCTTAAGATTATACAAAAAAGTTTTAAGTCAATCGGACAAAAACTTTAGAAGTTTTGCTAAAACTAGTACCCTAACCTCTAAGACTTTAGGTACGTAAGTGCATCTTTAAGTGCGTTTATCTCGAAACCACGTTTTGAAAGTCCATGTTCATCGGCATTTCTAAACGGCTTAACCGATCGTTTTCAAATATGTCGCATATTTTTCTGCATAAAAAAAACCCGCCCCCTATGAAGCGTTTTTTTTTTTTTTAGCTTTAAACATTTTATTTTTAAGCCGAAAGTCAAGTTTTTTAGGTGAAAAACGCATTTTTGACTTAGCACTATGAAAAAAAATTCTTAAAAATAAAAAATTAAAAAAAGGGCTTCGTAGGGAATGTAAAAACAAAATGGAAATCCGATAATTTTTAGCGGAGGTACAGTGAACACCGCAGAACGCCTTTTTTTAATAATGTTCTAGAAATCGCTTTGCCACCGATATATTAGCCTGTAGTATCGTCAATAAAAATTAGTGGATGTTATTTAAATGACACTTAATAATATACAAGAAGTTTGAATTTAATCCATCCAACCAGTTTTTATAGAAAAAATCGCAAAGTTAGTCGATTTTTTGGTGCCAAAGACCCTACCCGCCCCTTAAGAAATTCTTTGAAAAACTTCCAAATTGCATAAGTGCTCTAGAGGAATCAGGAATGACATTAAAACAGGGAATGGAAATAGTAGAAAAAGCTAACATTTTGTTGGAAAAAGTTCCAGGAAGAATTGGAAAGGACGTACAAGAAAAATTTCGAAAAGTGCTACATCGAAATCCAGACTTTACCCTAATTGAATCCATTAACACTTCGATAAATAATTGTACATTCTCAGTACCCAACATTACAAAAGAAGACGTCGTTTGTTCACGCCAAAAGGGCGCTTAATTTCGGTAGGCAGCGTCGAGTGGCAGTTTTCTCCAGATGTCTACATCTCGCGCGCTCGCACTGCCCTTCGCTCTCCCTCTCAAACTCTCCCGCAACTCTCCGCTCCGCTCTGGAGCCACTAAGCTAAGATTAGGGGAGAGTGGGGAAATTTCGTCAGCATTTTTTCAAAGCTATTTTTTGTCCATCTTAAGACACGTTATCATATTTCTATTTTTATTGTTGAATGCGGTTAGCACCAAGCTTTTAAATGTGACATTCCCCTATTTTTTTAATTACCTTGGTGATTTATAAAAAAATAAAATGTAAAACCAATATACTGGGGAAATCTCGTCACACAGGGGGGTAAAATCACCACACCACCGGGGCAATTTCGTCACCTGAAAAATGTAGGGAGTTTAACGCCTGTAAATATGCTACACTGATCAAGCGTACCATTTTTGTTGACGTCCGATATTTGTTGCTGCTGCCGGTAGTCTGTTCGTTAGCCAGCTCGTCAAATAAAAAAATATGTATTTAAAATAGGTGCGAATTTACCCTAAGCATAGGTTGGTGAAATTTCCCCAGACAGTACTTTTTTAAAAATAATTATTTTTCTTCCGAAATTAGGCGCGAAGTTAAAAATCACTGACGCAGAAATGCACATTACAACACTGTGTATTATATAAAAAATCGTGTATCTTATTCCTTTTGAATTGTGGCATACAGAAAAAATTTCGTCGAGAACTAAATGTAGCTTTTGAACTGTTAAAACACATTTAATATTATAGCTTAATTATCTTGGCCTTCTGTGCAAAACAAATGCATTGGTTGTGTCTGGCCGTCTTGAAGGACTAAAACAAAAAAATTATATATTTTTTCGACTTATGGATTCCGAGATATTGCAGGTGACGAAATTGCCCCTGTGACGAAATTCCCCCACTCTCCCCTACAGTAATTAGTTCCTACCCTGTAGTTCGCCGGGACTGGTCCCGAACTAGCGAAATCGCCATACACCGGGGGCTTAGGACTAACTCCCGTTCATACCACCCGCAATGTAAATTTCTATCCACTTTTACCACGGCATGTCCTAGGCGGTGGTCATATGGCGAAGTTCTGCATTACCTTTCGCCACAAAAGGGACCGATAGGTGGTCCCATATTATACCCCTTTTCGCCACAAAAGGGGCCACCTATCGGACCACCTATCGGTCCCTTTTGTGGCGAAAAGGGGTATTAAATGGGACCACCTATCGGTCCCTTTTGTGGCCAAAAGGGGTATGAAATGGGGTTGGTGTTTTCAATACCAAAAAAGCTGGATGCTATGAAACTTCCCAAGAAAAAATACTTTTTGTTAAATTAATTTATTGTATTATAAGTAGACAATTTTTCTATTTATTTAATTTATATTTATTGAACAAATTCCTCTGCTGACACGTTTTTGTTGAGTTCCTCATTGTTGTTATTATTTGATTTGAATTTATTTTTAAAAAATCGTTTCTTTTGCAATTGAATTGCCTTGGGAATCAATATTTCTGCATTACCAGATTCTGAAACAATATCTAAAAAAAAATAAGATTTTAGTGTTTTAAAATAAAATGAGAACAGAAACTAACTTCGGCAAGCCAAAGTTTTAATACCCTTGCAGCTTTCAGGAATAAAATTGTGACTAGAAAAGCATAAATATAAAATAAGAATAACCAACAGTTCAATGTAGACTTATTTCTCGCTTTTGAAACTTGAACCGACAGACAGACGGACATGGTTAAATGGATTTACTTTATAGGTTTGAAAAGGTCTCCTTTACTGCGTAACAAACTTCTGGACTAAATTATAATTCCCTCTGCATGGGTTTAAATATATATTTTTAGATTTTGTTATACAAGCCTCTTTACATCAAACCATGTTTTAAAAGTGAAAAGCAGAAAAAGACAGAAAGAAATAGGATTAAAGACAGATGGCATTCTAAGTAAATAGATTGAAATTGAATCAAGAAACTAAGTGTATTATAAAAAATACAGTTATAAAAATAACCTACCGTGAAGTGCACCATAGAAATGTGTAAAGGAGTTTACGGCTTTTTTTTCCAGACAGGCCCCTAACATTAAATCCCACAACAAACTCATCTGTGAGAACCCTCCGCAAGTTTTTTAAACCCCCTTCTGGCAGCAACAACGATCTCATGGCTTTAATCTAAAAAGGAAGAAAATTTCACTAAAATATTTATATCAAAGAAAAAAGACTTACGTAGGAGTCCTTTGCACCACTATTTCTCCTTCTCCTCTTTAACAAATCGACGAATGTGCCTGTTGCTGTTCATGGCTAAATATCACACATTATTAGGTATTTCACTTGCACAACTCATGGTGTTACTCACCTGTTGACGACACTTCAGATCACAACAAAATATAACACTTTAAATGTACAATAAGACAAATTAAATACAATGTTTACAAAATTTGGCGCAAACGTTGGGTTAGTGATGGTAGCGGGGTTGGGTAGTTATGGCAATCCGTTACGATTAATATTGCGACTACCGATATCGTATAATCGATGGCAATAAAAACATTCGCTAATATTATTTTTGTTTAGTTCTATGTATATAAAATTAGGTACTTATATATTTATTTTATATATCTAAGCACCAATAAAATCCGCTTGTTATGGAAGGAAAGAAAACGTTTTGCTACTGAACCACCGCTATTGTTAAAAATATTGCTGCAGCTAAATTGCTCATTATTAAATATAAATAATATAAAAAGAAATAAAATTCTATCATTTATTATTTTATTTTATCTCATTATTAAGTTTTTATTTTATTATTTTAACTTTTTTTAAATTTGTTTTTTATATAAACAAAATAAAGTTGTATTCGTTATTAAAATCATTATATAGTTGTCAAAAATTTCATTTTACAATTTTTTTAACTCATATAGAAGTGTTCACATAGAAGTGTTCCCTCTCCGATAACTCTTTTGCTCTTGTAAAAAATACACACGCCACCTATTGACCCTTAAGGGACCACTGGGTGGTCGATCCCTTTTCTACCCCGAAAGTGCCACCGGCCCCCTTGAGAACTACAGGGTATTTTCAAGTGACCAAATAAACAGCCGCTCGTCGCGCAAAACCCCGAAGTCTCTATACCAGCAGTCGGCAGCGCCCTATTAAGTGAGCATAGGGGTTTGTTCTGCCGGCGCGCTGCTCGCACATGTATAACGTAAAACAGCGGTCTGCACACACACATCGATGAGCTGCCCAGTGCAAATTACTTACACAAATATAAAACAAAATGTCAACGTACATATGTGTGTGCCGACCGCTGCTCTATACCCGTGTTTTCGATAATATTTCTACGCGGATTTCCACCGCCGTTTTCCCTGGGACTTTAGCACTTCTACGATCAAGCCGCCGCCCCAACATCGTTAAATATACCAATTCACCATTGTGACGTAGAGCGTAGTTTTTCAGCATACAAATTAAGACATTCGGAAAAATAGTAAAAACTTCGAATTTCGGCAATTAAGAGTAAAATTGACAATATCTCGGGAACGGCTGAACCGATTTTGATAAAACATTCACCAAAATGATTAGCTTCGAACTCAGCTCGAGCTCAGTAGGAAATAAAAGTTTTAAATGGCCAGTGCTAACTAGCGCCAAATTCTAGAATATCGAATGACTATCGATGTATTAGTATGGTTAGTGTCTACACTACGTGCAGAAATAGAAACATGGGGCACCCGATGGCCGTGGGCGGCAATTGCCCATACAGATTAAATGTTTGGCAATTATCTCGAAAACTGACGATAATAATTTAATGAAACTTTTAATATAGTTAGTTAATATAGCTAGTTTAGTTAGTAATGTAATTAGCAATTTTCTGGGATACCGTGCGATGTAAAGCACGCTCTGTGCAAGGAGAAATAATTAATTTTAAGTTAGCGTCGAAAACAGGAAGGACCCGATGGCCATTGAGGGCATTTCCCCATGCCGCTAAACTGTTGGACAAAAATTGTTTGAAACTTTTACTATAATTAGTTCATTCAATTTCTGATTTTTTGGGATACCGTGCAACATGGAGCACGCTCTGTGAGAGGCAAAAATAATTAATTTAAGTTAGCGTCGATATTGAATCTGTAAGTCGGTTGTTGTGTCGGATACTGCGGTTCATGTCATAGCTGGCCATGGTTCTTATACTGGGGTTTGCGGTATTCTAATATCCGTTTAAAATTGAGACATTGTTAGGCGATTTTCTCGAAAACTGACGATAATTTTTTAATAAAATTTTCAGGGAGCACAGCTTAATTAACCCCCCCCATCATACTATAAACTCGAAATTGTGAAGCACGCTCTGGGTAAAAAAGGTATGGATAAATTAATTTTTAAGGACTTTTTTTGTATGGGCGGATTCAGAGGTTGGTCCAATGTTAACTGATTTTCTCAAAAACTGCCGAACATTTTTTGATGCAATTTCCTTAAATGTCCTTCCAAGGACGACCTTTAATCTAAGCTAGCGCGCATTGTGGAGCACGCTCTGTGAGTGGAGATATTCCCCAAATAGTAGGACCTGATTTTTTGAATGCATTTTTTTCACACTTTCGAACATCGGCCAGACTTGCGAATTACCTAGATCGAAAGAGAATTTCATTCTAAACAAGTTTGCAGTTAAAATTGTTTGATTTGGCCCCCAGAAGTCAAAAAATAAAAATTGGCCCCATGTTCCAGATTCCACCGTTCCGCTATCGCCGCTAAAGTCACCGACGCTAACTTGACGCACATATATTTTTCGACTAGTAAAACTCTTAGCTGAACTGAGTACTAGGCTTTAAGCCTATTAGGCTTATTGTTTTGGCTATCGTCAAATTATTTGTAGTTTGTTATAATCGGAAAAGCGTTCGCAAACTGGTTGATATGAGTGGGCCAAAATGTAAGCTGTTATGTGAACGAAAACATCAATGTTTGCAGCGAAGGCTCAGAATATTTTCTGCACTTCATAAACATTAACTAACAGGGTCTTCCCACAGAGCTCCATCCACCTTTCACCATCCGTTGAACGGATGGTCCGTAAGGTTTTGCCGTTCCGAAAATTTCCCAGTTAGACCGCTATCCAATTTTGACGGACTTTGACGGGCTCTTTTATCCGATAGTTAGGCGATGTTTTTTCGGTGCAACTCTGAATTCTTTCTCTTGACTGTGAAAACTAGAACGATGACTGCGAGAACAAATCAAATCGATGGCGGGAAAAAATTTAATAATGCAAAAGCTCATTGTTTTTTGGCTCTTGTTAAAGTATTTATAGTTAGTTATGAGCGGAAAAGCATTTGCAAAATTTGAGTGGGCCAAAATGTAAGCTGTTCTGCGTACGAAAACATCAATGTTTGCAGCAAAGACCCAGAATATGTTCTGCACTTCGAAAATAATAACTACTATTAATTAAAGGTGTACTATGTACTCTATAAAGATCCAAAGTTGCTATAAATTAACAAAACAGCAGAAATTTGGGTTTGTTTACAAATTTGCCATATTAATATTGGCTAGACAGAGGCGTAGTATGAGCGGAGTGTGGCGTACGGGGGGTTAGGCTCTCCCGCAGTCAGCAATATGTATGCATTTTTGTTATAGTTTAGATATGTTTTTTAACTATTATCTTAATCTTTTTATTGTATTATTCTACAAAAGGATTAGGAGTACGCAATTTTACGACAGTTTTCCCGAGATGAAATCCCCCTTCGTTAATTTTGAGCTGAGCAACTGCTCTTCAGTCAGCTGTTATTGGAGGGTGGATGGAGTTCTGTGGGAACACGAGTTTCACATTCGTCAAAAATCCCAACCGTTTCAAACGGATGGACCTATGGGAAGAGGCTATTAAGCATTGTTTATTTTTTTCCCGCTATCGAATTGATTTATTCTCGTTTTCAACGTTCCAATTTTCACAGTCAAAAGGAAGAATTCAAAGTTGCACCGAAAAAACATCGCCTAATAGGGTCTTTCCACAGAGCTCCATCCACCATCCGTTGAACGGATGGTACGTAAGGTTTGCCGTTCCGAAAATTTCCCAGTTAGTCCGCCATTCAATTTTGACGGACTTTGACGGGCTCCTTTATGCAATAGTTGGGCTATATTTTTTCGGTGGAACTCTGAATTCTTCCTCTTGACTATGGAAAATGGAACGATAACTGCGAGAACAAAAGTGTTCTTTGTACTCCTAAAAAGTTCCAAAGTTGCTATAAATAACCAAATATAGCACAAATTTGGGTTTTTTTTTACAAATATTTCATATTAATATTGGCTAGACATAGGCGTAGTAAGAGCGGAGTGTGGGGTACGGGAGGTTAGGCTCCCCCAGTCAGCAATATGTATGCATACTCGTTATAGGATATGTTCTAAAAGCTCAGATATGTTTTAAACTATTATCTTATGCTATTTAAGCTATAATTCTACAATAAGATTAGGAGAACACAATTTTACGACAGTTTTGCCGAGTTCAAATCCACCTGCGTTTATGTTGAGTTGAGCCACTGCTTTTCAAGTCAGCTGTTATTGGATGTGGATGTAAACTCTATGGGAAAACGAATTTCACGTTTGTCAAAAATCCCAACCGTTTCACACGGATGGACTCTATGGGAAGAAAGTTAAAGAATATTGAATTTAAAATTAATTAAAAATTAATCCGGTTATTCTCCAAGCCGATGTTCTCCAGGGCTTAATCGCTTTGAAACTCTCCTTTTCAGCAGGACCAGATATGGTTCCTAGCTGTATTTTAAAAAATTGTGCAAATTTTCTTTCCAGTCCTCTAACAATCCTTTTTAATATGTCTATAAATCAATGTAAATTTCCATCCGCTTGGAAGGAATCTTTCATTGTTCCGCTGTTTAAAAAAGGTAATAGGTCCGATATTGCTAGCTATCGGGGGATTGCAAAGCTCAGTGCTATTCCTAAATTATTCGAAAAATTAATAACTAGTCAATTGCAGCATCAATGTCGGTCGCTTATTTCGCCATGTCAACATGGCTTCACCAGGTGCCGATCTACTACCACCAATTTGCTTGAGTTTACCTCATTAGTAAACCGTGGCTTTTTCCATAAGCAACAAACTGATGTTATTTATACGGATTTTTCCAAAGCATTTGACTCGGTAAACCACTGTGTACTTATAAAAAACTTAATCTTATGGGGTTCCCTCCAAAGTTGTTAGCGTGGTTACTTTCATACCTCACAGACCGCTGTCAGAGGGTGAAATATAATGATATAACGTCCAAAACTCTATGTCAAGGAAGTCATTTGGGACCCTTATTATTTGGCTTGTTGATTAACGACTTACCTCAAGTTATTAAGTCCGCAACTGATTTAATGTTTGCTGACGACGTTAAACTGTGTATGTCTATGTCATTACCGGATTCTTGTTCTCGTCTTCAATTAGATCTTGACTATTTACAGACTTGGTGCAAACTCAATAATTTATATCTTAACTATTCTAAATGTAATGTTATGACCTTTTATCGTCGTAATCCGTCTTTGTATTCGTACTCCATTGACAGCAATGTCCTTCAACGTATTTCTACTATACAAGACCTGGGAGTTTTATTTGAGCATAAACTTTGTTATAATGATAAAATACAATACAATACAAAAAAGCGCCCACACAATGCACATTTGCGCGTTTGCACAGTAAAATAGGCTTCCCACAGAGCTCCATCCACCATCCGTTGAACGGATGGTCCGAAAGGTTTTGCCGTTCCGAAAATTTCCCAGTTAGGCCGCCATCCAATTTTGACGGAGTTTGACGGGCTCTTTTATCCGATAGTTAGGCGATGTTTTTTCGGTGCAACTCTGAATTCTTCCTCTTGACTGTGAAAAGTGGAACCTTGACTACAAGAACAAATCAAATCGATGGCGGGAAAAAATTAAATAATCCTTCAGCTCATTGCTTTTTGGCTGTTGTTGAAGTATTTATAGTTAGTTATGAGCGGGAAAGCATTTGCGAGCAGGTCAGAAATATGTGTGCATACTCGTTATAGGATATGTAATAAATGTTCAGATATGTTTTTAAACTTTTGTTCACGCCAAAAGGGCGTTTAGTTTCGGCAGGCAGTGTCGAGCGGCAGTTTTCTCCAGATCTCCACATCTCGCTCGCTCGCACTGCCCTTCGCTCCCCCTCTCCAACTCTCCCCCAAGTCACCGCTCCACTCTGGAGCCACTAAGCTTAGATAATTGTAATTAGTTCATATTTCCAAGTGCACAAATAAACAGCCGCACGTCGCGCAAAACCCCGAAAGTTTTCCCCGTATTTTCCATACATATTTCCGCGCGGTTTTTCGCCGCATCTCCTTGGAACTCAACCACTTCTACGATCAAGCTACCGCCGCCCCAAAAACTATTATCTCAATCTATTTACTGTATTTGTTGAGGGTTTACCTGAGGTTGTAGAGTTAATATCCGATCGAAAGACCAAATTTAAAATGCGCGTCTCAGATTTGTACGTCGTTCACATAGACACTTTATTTCGCAAGTGGTCGCCTATTTTGTCGGCGCCAATTCAGTCCTTACAAAAATTCTTATTTTAAAAGGGCTAAATTATAAATGTATTTTTTAACACTGATCGTCCGTTTAATATTTAAATTTGAACTAAAAATATATAAATGTTTAACATTCTTCTCCCAAGTATTGCATTATAATTCAGTTGGCAATACTTAAGCTTTTAAATTGTTTTCTTAACATTTAATTTAGCTAACTTAACAATGGGTCTTTTGTAGATGTTTCCTTTTATCTTAACGTCTTAGCTAACTTAACAATGGGTCTTTTGCCTCGGCAGAAGCGACTCGCTCACCAACCCGTCTCTCTCAATCACCGTCACCGACGGAGCCGACTAAACGGCGCCAGAGACGACGCTCTATCAAATTTCTCTCTCTCAAATTATGCAAGCGCGATCGTGGCAAAGGGAAAAGAACAACAAGAGAGATTGAAATGTAGATTTGGTTTTTCTCGCTCAGTATTCTTTTTATATTTCCGAAAAGCAGGCGCCGTCGTTCCGCGTTTTTCAATTGCGTTCTAACTGTGATAAGTTGTTTTCGAGTTCAAACAAAAGTGCTATTAATCAAGAATGAATTTTTAGGTAAGTAATTTTAATGGGTATTTTAACTTTGTCTTGTCAAAATTATTATAGCTTCTCATTTTTTGAATTTGTATGTTTTATTTTTAGGTCAAGCTGATGGTACAAGGTGCATAAACAATATAATTTCAGATGAGATCATTTTGTCCTACAGCCCATAAGGATGTTATTCTTGCGTTTCTAAGTAAGTTTTTATCGTTCTTGTCTAATATTCTAATATTATATAATATATTATAAAAATATATATTTTCCAAATTCAGATCCCATTGGTCAGGTGAAGCCTGCAGAGCCTCCGGAGATGTGTGAAAAATATCCATGCGCGAAAACGGACCTCACCAAGATTCCGGAAGCCATGACAAACGTACCGAAGACCCTACAAGTCACTGTAGTTGGTAAAAATCTATTAATTTAATGTAAAAGTATGAAAAAAATTTACCAAAAGTGATGTTGTAAAATGAAGTGAAAAGAAAAAAACTTTTGATAAAGGCGATGAAATTCAACATGTTCAGATTGACGATCTGGCCACACACACAATAGCGGCAGAGAATTTGGGCAAAAGGGAGCTATCGATACTTCTAGAGAGAGAGGGAAAGGGCAGTTGGAGTTCGGAACTGCCCCGCGACGCTAACGAAGCTGCGCTATTCTGGTTGATTGCTTGTTATATATAACACACTTGAAGCCCACAAATAAATAGTAAAATTAACTAATTAACTTTCCAAGTGTTTGTATGACTAAAGGAGCCCCTTAATTCTATGACCCCTAGCTGCCGGCAGAAGGGGACACAACTTAACATGGTGGCCCATGAGGGGAAGTCTGCAAGCATTTGTTAATAATGTGCAAACAATTTAAATATATATAAAAGCATAACTACGAAGGTTACAAGAAGGGCGCGGGGGAAGCTCAGTTAGTTCGTGCAGTGCAACTTCACGCGGTTCGACGAACCCAGATGAAACATACCGGATTATTGTTAAGCGCCGCTTTAGATAATAGCTTATCTGCGCTCAGGCGGGACGTACCGTTTGTTTTCTCCGCTTTGGTTTTGTACTGGAATTTTGGGTAAGGAATAAGTGTCCTAGCTGAGCGGCATTAGCTGGGAAGGTTTTATTTACACTATTCAACATGGATCTGGAACCAGAAACTCCGCTGTCCTTGGATCAATTTATTAACCTCCAAGTTGACAGGCACAACGCCTTGAAAAACATTTTGCAAAAATATAGAAAGGACGCGGCAAGTAGTACAACGCAGGTATATTTTAAAAGACGTTTTCAGCAAATAGAGGAATTGCGGAGTGCGTTTTTGATCGCTCACGAGCAGGTTGTCAACATAGACGGCTATGCGGAATCAGCGTATGTTACCAAGCATTTACGTTCCGAGTTTGAAGAACGGTACATGGACGCCTATTGTCTTTTCGCCGAGGATCAAGAGAAGTTTGTGCCAGCGGAGTCTCAGACCGCGACGGTGGCCGCTGCTGTCGGACCGACGGCTGAGGTTCGCATGACGATGCCACAAATGACAGTTCCCAAATTCTCAGGTGCGGCCGTGGACTGGCCAGGTTATTTTGACCCATTCAACAGCCTTGTATTCAACAATCTGTCGCTTACCGGGATGCAAGAGCTGCATTTTCTTAAGGAATCGCTCCCGGTCGGACGCGATAACGACGCACAGTGGGGCGAAAAAGCCAAAAGTCTGCCTTAAATCAGCGGAGCCCTATAGCGAATGTCTTTTGATGGGGCATTCTTAAAGGCAATTAAAGATGTAAAAAAACATCATAAGGTAAATTTTTTTAGTGAATTTTTTTTGTTGTAAAAAATTTTTAAGAAAAAAAATTGTTTTTTTAAGAAAAAAAAATAAATAAATTAGTTATAGGGTTCTAAGTTTCCCAATATTTTTTTCAAATCGGTCAACTATAACTTATAGGTACCATATAAACGCTTATTACAAGGGGGAATGTCTCGGTTCTATTTCAATATTGGTTCATATAAGTTGGGATATTTATCATTTTAGCTCCATGCTTACCTTTTTTTTAATTGGTCAATGATATCTTATAGATGTCATAGAATCAATCAAGGAAATATAGCATATTTTCAAAAAAAATTGGTAGAAACCGGTATTTATTTCATATCTGTATTTTTAGTAAAATAACATAATTTAAAATTTTAAACCCAAATTTGTTTATTAATTTATCATTATCTTCATTAATACCTTTACATAAGTAAAATATCTTCATGATGTTAGGGCGCGCGGATAACCAGGGCTGACGATATTTCAAATTATGAACATTTCTTGCTAACTTAAACTGCGGTTTTCTCAGAAGAGGCACAAAAGGGCAGGCTAATTTTTTCAGACAATGTAGTTACATATCTAAACTTTAAAAAAAAAAGAATTAAACGCGGATCTAGGGTGTAACACTACTTTACGTCCAAAAATATCCAAAAAATCCCAATTTTATTGGACCCCTTTTAAAAAATTAAAAAAAATAGTAATTATGTATCTAAAATTTTTATTGTTTTTTTAATATTTTAAGAATTGGTTGCTCCTAAAATTTTAATCGTTACATATACAACTTAGGCCCTTGGGCGCATTCAGAAAAATTTCAAAGATGTGTAAAAATACCTTTTTTTCTTATTGGCTAAAATTATATATCGAAAAATCCACTTTATAAATCTGTAGTGGGAGAACCATTCATCACAGATCACTCTTTCCTTTTGATTTGTATAGAGAATTCAATTGTTTTTAAAGTTGCATTTAAACATTTTGAAAAATCTTAAAATAATAAAACCATTTTGGCAGGCTTTTTGTTCTAGGCGCCCCACAGTGCGACGTGCGCCAAATGCAGCTCACCGACTCAAACTTCTCGGTAGCTTGGTCCCTGATGCTAAAGCGCTACAACAACCCGCGCCTGGTTTTCGCTCATCACATGAACGCTGTTTTTTTGCTGCCGAAAATACAGAAGGAGTCGTCGAAAGCGCTTCGGACTATGCTCAGCACCGTCAACGTGTGTCTCGCCGCCTTCAAGCGCGTCAAGGCCTTAGAAGGGGAGGCACATCATTGACTGGCGTATGCTTAAGGTGCCATCATTGCGACGGCGGTCACGTTCTGCGCCGTTGTCCGACGTTTCTAGCTATGCAAGCGTGGAGGCGTAAGGAGGTTGTAGGCAGGGCGAAGCTGTGCATCAACTGCCTCAGCAAGGCTCAAGCGCTTCCCCCCTGCACCAGCAACAAATGGTGTCAGGTTTGCGGTCAGCGTCATCATACGCTGTTGCACTTGCCGAGTGGATCTCAGCCCGCCATCGCTCCGCAGACGCCCTCGGCCCATACGTCGTCGCTGCAGCCGCGATCTTCGATGGGGTCCAGGAGCAAGCACATGGTTAACTTCAAGGTTCTAAGCACTAATAACTGTTTTTCGTTAGACGTCTCTTCGGCATACGTGTTGGACACGGTCACTTCGCTGCTGCCCTGCACAAGCTTCTCGCCGCAACGATGGACCCACATTCATGGACTTCCGCTGGCTGATCCGGAGTACTACCCTTCGAAGAGGATTGACCTTATCTTGGGAGCGGACCTCATCGCGCAGATCATGATGTCCGGTATGCGAATAGGAAGTTCTACGGAGCCAATTGCTCAACAGACTCAGCTGGGATGGATTCTCTCAGGTCAAGCCGCCGACGCGACCAACTCCACCAGGATCCGTTGCCATCATGTAGTCTCCGAGGCGGAGTCGCTTCTGAAGGGCTTTCTCGAGATCGAGACCGTACCAGACCGGACGGCTCGTACGGAGGAGGATCGGTGGTGCGAATCGTTCTTCCAAAGAACGCATTCCAGACGTACGGATGGACGGTACGTAGTGCGCCTCCCTTTTAAAGGGTATCTGGATCACAACATCGTGTTGGGACGATCTCACCAAGGAGCCCTTAACCGGTTTCTCCAGCTCGAGCGGCGACTTTCGGCCCGCCCGGTGCAAGGGAGACAGTACGCTGAGGAGATTGAGGAGTATTTTACCTAGGGACAAATCGCAGCCGCGGAAGGATCCGAGAGCAGTTTATGTGTACGCACTCCAGCCGGATTGCATCATGTGCAACCCCACCATGCCGTCTACAAGGCAGAAGATTCTGTCACGAAGCAAAGGATAGTGTTTGACGCCTCCGCGAAGACCAAAAAGACAAAAAATGTATCGCTGCATTGACGTTCACCCAGAGGACACACAATATCAGCGGATTTTATGGCGGGCGGCGGATGGAAACATCAAGACAAACGCATTGTCGACTCTGACGTTCGGGACGGCATCCGCACCATACACAGCCATTAGAGTCATACACCAGTTGGCGCAGGACGAGAAGGATTCTTTCCCAAGGGCCGCCGAGGTCTTAATGGGGGAGATATATGAGGACGACATATTATCCGGAGGTCACACTATGGAGGATGCGGAGGAAAAGCGGATGCAGGTCGTGTGAGCTATAAAATCCGCTCGGATGGAATTGCGTAAATGCTCGAGTAACGACCCGCGACTGCTAGGCTCTGCTCCGCAGGAGCATCGATTTGACCAGACGCTTTTAAATTGGGATACAAGGGATCCGGTAAAAGCGTTGGGGATGTACTGTTTCAAGTTTAAAACAAGAAAGGAAGCTACCTTCGGCCAGCCGAAGCTTATATACCCTTGCAGATAAAGTAATGCTCACTCGGTGCAGTTCCAGGGATTCCAGATTCAGCGTTTCTACTTAAATTTTGTTTTTAAGTAGTCAAGAATCAAAACGCCTACTTCCTACAAAGTTACAATGAATTTTCTCATATTTGTTTGAATATTCCTATGGAAGCCCTAAGATATAGTGGTCCGATCTGGCTCGCTCCGACATATGTACTACCTGAAATTGAAAGACGACTGTCGGGAAAGTTTCATCGCGATAGCTTTAAAACTGAGAGACTAGTTCGCATAGAAACGGACAGACGGACAGACGGACAGACAGACAGACGGACAGACGGACAGACGGACATGGCTAGATAGACTCGGCTATTGGTCCTGATCAAGAATATATATACTTTATGAAACGTCTCCTTCACTGCGTTGCAAACATCTGACTGAAATTATAATACCCTCTACAAGGGTATAATGAATTTTGACTTTCCAGATTGCACGACGAAAAGGACTTTGCTGGCCCCTATCGCGCGTTTTTTCGATCCGTTAGGTCTGATAGCTCCGGTGATCATAGCTGGAAAGCTCATTTTAAAGGAGGTGACTTCGGTCAAGGTGGCGAACAGCGAGGGAGTGCAGGTGTCGTTGGACTGGGACTCACCGCTGCCAGCAGCGATTCTGGAGCGTTGGCGAGCGTTTCGCTCCGACCTCCCAGGAATCGAGGACATCGCCGTCAGTCAGATCCGGCCTCCGTAGCCGGTGTGCAGCTGCATGCGTTCTGCGACGGGTCGTCGTCGTCTTATGCTGCCTCGGTTTACATGCGAGTCGAGCACGTCAACGGGAACGTCAGCACGACCTTGCTTGCGGCCAAGACAAAGGTCACTCCAGTCAAGCCGTTAACCATACCCATGACGGAACTAAGCGGAGCGGTTCTAGCAGTCAAGCTTGTCACATGGCTATCCACAGCGGTTCAATTGGGCGGAGTTCCGGTGGAGACTTTCTTTTGGACGGACGCCACTATCGTCTTGCACTGGTTGGCTGGATACGTACAAAGGTGGAAGACCTTTTGGCCAATCGAGTCGGATTCATCCTGGACCATTCGGACCCAAGTCAATGGCGGCACGTGGGTACCGAAGACAACCCAGCGGACTGCGCGGCCAGAGGACTGACACCTAAGGAATTGCAGAACTTTACCCTGTGGTGGAGAGGGCCATGCTGGTTGTCGCTCGAGCGAGATTCTTGGCCGAAGCAGTTTCCCAGCGTGATTTTACCGATGCACCACGCCTCTCCAGTCCCTTCATTTATCATCCGTTTTTTCCACGTATAGTCGAGCCGTTCGAGTGGTCGCCTACCTAAGGCGTTTCGTGTTCAACGCTTCGCACAAACCGAGCCGACACGCAGGATCCTTGAGCATATCCGAGCTGGGAGTTGGTGTGTGTTAAGTTCTGGGACGGACGCCTGCGCGGGCGCTCCGCCTAAAAACTCGCGCAGTGGCAGTGTACCTGCAACAAAAAGTGGTCAGAAGGCGCACAAAGCCTCGTCGTGGACTCACCTGTCGAGGCAACAGCCCACCGCCACAGGTGAGGAACTCCATGCTCCTACCACTCGGAGCGAGGTTGTTGGTCGGGGGGGGGGAGAGGGGATCGTTCTCTGCATCGAACTTTCTCTTCCACTTTCTCTTTGTGTCCCAACACTCTCTTTGTGCAGCAAATGTGGATGCCCCCACAAAATTCCGCCGGTCACGTCAGCTGATCGAGAAAATCAGCTGCGACCAGTGTTGGTCAACGGGCGACTCGCAGAAGGCTGGCAGCGCTGCAGCTCTGCACTCACGGAGCTTTGCACCACAGCGCCCCCTATGGCGGCTACTATCGCTGCCTGCCGGAAGCTGATTGCTACGAGCTTCACTTGTGGATCGCGCCAAAAACCGCAGCACACTTTTCCGGGCTGCTGCTCGCGATCCTTGGCAAAGAGGACGAATTTTGGCGTTTTTCACCGCCGAGGTACGCACGGGTGTAAAAGGTCATGGAACTGACTGACTGCCATCCTCACCGCCCAGGCGGTACACCCAAAACGGGGCTCTGGCGACCGAGACGGGGCGGTATATCCTCCATCAGCAATACGTCGGAGGGAAATCTTCGGCCGGCGATGGAAACGTACCCGGTCTGGAAAAACCCACGTAGCGTCTGTCCCATACTGGGCGGCTGCGTGGTCTGCGTCTGAGCCACAGTGGCCGGCAGCTAACACACCTGGCAGCAGGTATAAAATGCAGCCTCGCATTGGGCCAAAATGCACATGTTCAAAGGAATGTCTTCGCAAAACGAAAATACTCCAGGTGGCAGCCACAAATGTGGAAATCCACCCGCGGGGGAACCCGCGGCCAGGGCAAGGATTCTGGAGGCCCTAAAAAATATTCCAAAGAAAACCGATGTGGCGGTGGCTGACTTGGCCGCCACTGAGGATAAAGCACCAAGCCAAGAAAATAATAACGTAGAAGGGCCCTTGGCTTTCAGGAAAAGCAGCCGGCTCAGGCGAACCCCGGTTCGTACGCCGGGCGGCACCTTGGAGCCACACATGGCCCCTGAGCATGGGGACAACAACACCCCCAAAAGAGCCCTGGAAGAGACCAGCCCAAACGCTCAGAGGAACACGCCGCCAAAAAAAAGCAAGGCAACAGAGGAGCCTTCCGTCCTTGACAACCTGTCGGAGCTAGGGAGGATCCTGGATGAAGTCCTGATCAGCGTGAACGATGGCAAGGTGCGCCACATCACGATGGCTACAAAGGCCAAGCTAGCGCGCATGAAGCAGCTGCAGTCCAGCATCGGAGCGTGGCTGAACGCACCGAACGTAGCCGAGAAGGAGGGGCCCACTGAGGCTGAAATGGTATGCCCAAACTGCTCGCACCGCAAGTTGGATACCGCGGAAAAGGCCCAGCAAACCATGAAGGTCTGGACTAGGGCGAGAACAGTTCAAACCGAACAGAGTCTCCCCGAGGAGGTAGCCCAACCCATAGAGGGCAGCAGGCCGCAGCAGCGCGATCGCACAAAGTCGGCGCCCGTGGCGACCAAGGTACCGGCCTCGAGAGTGCCACAGGTCCAGCAGACGGTCAGCGCACAACCACGCAGACCAGCGTCAAGCGTCGGCATGGGGCCAGAAAACGGATGGAGCACTGTGACCAGGAGAGCGAGAGGCAAGACCAAAAAAGGCAAGCGTGAGCGCCCGGAAGCCGTCATTGTCCAAGCGGAAGGGAAAACATATAGTGAAATTTTGGCGATGGTCACCAGACGGGATGATAACCAGCTCTCAGACTTGGGCAGCTGTGTGAACAAGGTTCGGCGCACGGCAAATGGCAACCTCCTCCTGGAAGTGGCCAAAGCAAGCGAGAAGAGCGCAGACAAAATGAGGGAGAACATAGCGCAAGTACTTGGCAGCAACGCCGAGGTCCGCGCTATAACTGAGGACTCCAAGGTGACGGTCTTCGAGGTCAGAGGTCTCGACGCGCTGGTGAGGGAGACGGAGCTTCCAGCTGCAATCGCTAAGCAGTATGGAATAGATGCGAGAAAGGTGAAGATTCGCAGTATCCGCCCTAGCTTTTCTGGTACACAGACGGCCGTGTTCAGCCTGCCAGTTCCTCAAGGAAAAATGGTCACGAGTCACAGGCAGATCAGGATCGGCTGGTCCTTATGCCGGATCCGGGAGTTGGGCGGTCCACCGCGGTGCTTCAAGTGTCTGGAGCTAGGCCACATCGCGATCAGATGCAAGAGCCCTATCGACAGGAGCGGGAACTGCTTCAAGTGCGGTGAGCCGGGCCACATGGCCGCAGGCTGCTCCAAGGAACCGCGGTGCCTCACCTGCGCCACAGCGGGCATAAAGGACACGACGCACCAGACAGGCAGCAAAAAATGCCCTTCCGGTTGCAGTGGTGCTAGCACAACATCGACTTCATGCAACTGATTCAGCTAAACATGAATCACTGCAGGGCGGCCCAGGATCTGCTCATGCAGACAGTTCGAGAGCTGGGCTTGGAGGTGGCAATTTTGAGCGAACCTTACAAGGTCGGAAACGATCGACGATGGGCCTCTGACATAAATGGCACAGCAGCCCTATGGCTTTGCGGCGGAGACGGGCTCGAGATGACCAACATCAGGGCGGGCGATGGGTTCGTCCGAGCAAAAATTGGAGACTTCTGGGTGTACAGCTGCTACCTAGCCCCAAGCGTATCCGTGAAGGACTTCGAACGGATCATGGACGACCTCTGCAGCGACCTCCGAGGGAAAACCAAAGTGGTGGTTGGAGGGGACTTTAATGCCAGGGCCGAGGAGTGGGGTTGCCCATCCACAAACGCCAGGGGACGCGCTGTCACAGACACCGTGGCCTCGCTTGATGTTGTCCTGCTCAACGAGGGCTCCCAGCAAACCTTTAGCAGAGCCAGTGGTGGATCTATAATTGATCTCACGTTCGTGATCAGCTCCTTAGCCAGCCGAACATCCTGGAGGATCGGCGATGTGTACTCAGCCAGTGATCACGAAGCCATACTTCTGACCATTGGCGTCACAGCGAGCAACAGACTGCCGCCGGCTGTACTCAGGAAGGCCTACCGACAGAACACGTTCAGTACCCAAGCCTTTGCCAGAGCGCTGGAAGGCTTGTCGGTCTCCGATGGGGACACTGCAGACGATGCAGCAAACAAGCTGGCAGCTCGTCTAGAGGAAGCCTGCGATGAAAGCATGGACCAACGAAGGACATTCCGCAAGGACCATTCGCCTGTGTACTGGTGGACGGAGGAAATCGCGAGGCTGCGGAGGACCTGCCATCGGGCAAGAAGGTTGGTCCAGCGTGCCAGGGGCACACCGAACCTGGAATCCCTCAACGAATCGTACAAGGCTGCGAAGAAGGCACTTAAGCTTTCGATCAGGGACAGCAAGAGGGAATGCTACTGGAAGCTCTGCGACGAACTCGAGAACGACCCTTGGGGAAGAGCGTACAAGATGGTTGTGAAGCGTATGAGTGCTGGCAATAGATCGCCATCAGACCCGTCGGCCCTAGAAGCCATCGTACAAGCGCTTTTTCCAGCGGGACGTAGGCACTCCATTCCCCGCTGCACTAGTGGAATCAGTGACTCCATATGTCCTGTCACGGAGGCTGAACTCCTGGCGACTGCTAGGGTCCTACCCAATAAAAAGGCACCTGGACCGGACTCAGTCCCGAATGGAGCAGTCAAGGCCCTGCTCTCTCTCCAGACGAAGGCGGTAGCAGATTTGTTCAACAAGTGCCTAGTGGAAGGGACCTTTCCCGACCGGTGGAAGCGCCAAAAACTTCTGCTACTCTCGAAGCCGGGAAAGCCAGCGGGAGAACCCTCGTCGTACAGGCCCATCTGTCTGTTGGATACCATCGGGAAGGTCTTCGAGAGGGTCATAGCAGCAAGGCTGAACGCCGCCCTTGAGAGCGCAGGAGGACTTTCTCCCAACCAATATGGGTTCCGAAAGGGAAAATCAACCCTGGATGCGATCGGGAAAGTAACCAGGATTGCGGCTGAAGCCATCGCAGGCGCAAGATGGAAGGGAGGGACGAAGGAGTATTGCCTTTTAGTGACCCTCGACATCCGGAATGCGTTCAACACGGCGGATTGGGGAAGAACGCTGGAGTCACTAAGGTCCTTCAACATCCCCGGGTACTTGCTGAACGTAGTCCACAGCTACCTCAGCAAAAGGCAGCTGTCCGTCGACACCTCATCCGGACCAAGGATCTACGAGGTCACTGCCGGAGTCCCACAGGGTTCGGTGCTCGGGCCTTTGCTGTGGAACACTATGTACGACGGTGTCCTAAAGCTCCCAATGCCGAGCAACACCAGCATAGTCGGCTTCGCCGATGACGTGGCGCTGGTAGTGGTTTCCAAGCATGTGCCAACCATAGTCGCGACTGCCAACAGGGCGATTAAAGCGGTGGAGGCGTGGCTTTCTGTGGCGGGCTTGGAACTGGCAGCACAAAAAACAGAGGCTGTCCTAATCACGAGCAGGAGAGTGGTGGAGACGGCGGAGATCCTGGTCGGTGGGACCACAGTTCAGTCACAGCGTGCCCTGAAGTATCTGGGAGTAATGCTAGACACACGCCTGTCGTTCCGCGAGCACCTCGAGTACGCGAACAAGAAAGCGAGGGAGACGACAAGATCGCTCTGCAGGATCCTGCTGAACACGAGAGGGCCGAAACAGGACAAGAGGATACTCCTCGCGAGCGTGGTCAGGTCACAATTGCTGTACGCGGCACCGGTATGGGCGGAGGCCACGGCTAAGGATAGCTACATGCGAGAGGTCAACTCGACATATCGTCTGTGCGCTATCAGAATATCGTGCGCCTTTAGAACCATCTCTGACGATGCGGTTCTAGTCATCGCTGGCCAAGTCCCGCTGGGAGAACTGGTACGGGAATCCAAGGATATCCGCACCACCCTGAGTCTCATCCAGGATGATCCGAGGGCCAAAGCCGAGGCCAGGGCCCGCTCCAGAATGCAGAGCGTCAGCAACTGGCAGAAAGCGTGGGATATCTCGAGCAAAGGACGGTGGACCCACAAGCTCATCCCTTGCATCGAGGCGTGGGTAAATCGCAAGCATGGCCAGGTGGACTATTACCTAACGCAGGCGCTAAGCGGTCACGGCTGCTTCCGGAGCTACCTAAAGCAGTACGGACACGAGACGGAGGATGGGTGCCCGGAGTGCGGTAGCGGGATTGCGGAGGACGCTCAGCACGTCCTGTTTGAGTGCCACCGGTTCAACCACGAGCGCCAAGTGCTGGAGGAGATAGCCGGGGCAAGAGTCCAACCGGAAACCCTCGTTCCCCTGATGATAGGGAACCAAAGGACGTGGGAGGCAGCAGCAGCATTTGCAGCAAACGTTCTGCGGACGCTGCGATCGCTGGAGAGGGAAAGGAGAGGAGCAGCGGTTTAGGTGGCCATTTTTCGCGCGAAGCAATGCCTTGCGGCGGTACCGTGCGAAGTCGCCCCTAATCACGCTTAGTCAATATTGTTAGTTTAGATAGTCATTGTTGTTGTTAAATAAAGGAATACAAAAAAAAAAAAAAAAATATCCGAGCTCGACGATGCCATGTTTTGTATCGTACGGATGGTTCAGGAGGAATCGTGCACGGCGGACCTTCGATCTGTAAAATCCTCAAAGCCGATCCCTTCCCAAAACAAACTGCTGCGACTGTCCCCCATTCTGGTTGAGGATATTTTACGGGTATGAGGTCGTCTTAGGTTCTCTGCGTTGCCGCCGGACAGGCGCCACCCCGTTGATGAACCAAATGGTGATGAACAGGTGCTAAGAAAGTGCTAGTTTCTGGCAGTGATGAGGCCCTAGGACATGCCCATGTTAAAATCAGCGCTATTTTTCATACAAATTCACTACTGATTGAGCGCTTAGTGCTCTGAGAAGCCTTCCACATATTTAACAATTTTAGGTCTCCATCCGACACATCGGAATGAAAGATTCTCTAAAATTTGGATTAATTAATATATTATTTGGCGTAAAAGGCTCTTCATCTGGTAAATCAGATGACACAAACAAAAGTGGACGACTGTTCATCATGAATCCAATTTCGCAAAGCAAAGTTTTAAGTGTGTGCTCTTTTGGTAATCGTTCTTTAAGTAAGAAACAAAAATATTTTTTAATAGATTGAATTAAACTCGACCATGTGCAATTTTTTTGTGACAAGAACTGTGTATTTCATCATTTGACCAATAGTCAATTATTATCTTAAGATCCTTACTTGCTCATTTAAAATTGGTCCCATTGTCTGAGTATAGTTTTATTGGAAAGCCACGACGGCAACCAAACTGACGAAACACATAAATGCATTACAAGACAAGTCCTCTGCTATTTCTAAATGAACTGCACGAGTGGTCATACAAGTAAAAATTACACCATACCTTTTTACATGACTTCTGTTTACCAATACCTCGATAGGACCGAAGTAATCCATTCCAACTTTAAGAAAAGCTCTTTCTGTTGAAACTGGAAACTGCTACACAGACTGACTGGAAGCCGATGTATGTTTGTATGTGAGGGCTGTGATTTCAAGTGCGTTGTTGTAAATTCAATAACACTATGGGTAACGACGATAAAAAGACAGGTTCACCAGCCAATACTTCCCCAACCGATCCGTTCGCTTAATTGCACGCGAGACAGAAGGATTTGTGGAACAGGTTCACGCGGGACCAGGATGTCAGTCACATGGCCTTAACGGATTCTGGCTGTACTGTAGCCTGGGATCTCCTCGTCAAGCGCTACAACAATCCTCGTCTCCATTTTATGCACACCATGGCAGCACTGTATGGTCTCGAGTCGGTTCCCAAGAAAGCAGCAGAATGTATCAGGCACGTGCTAACCCTGGCTAATGTTGGCATTAGTGATCTTCGCCGTTTAAAAATAGACGTTGACTTCTGCGAACACTGGCTAGTGCATCATCTGTTAACCAAACTGCCAAGCAGCACAACGCAAGCGTGGGAGCACTCGTTGGGGAGCTCCATCGTGATTCCAACCTTTTCGATGTTGGAGACTTTCCTTCTGGAGCGCCTAGTTAGCATCGACCTCATCGAAAATCGAAATCAACCACTAGGAACTCGGTCAACTCCAGGACAATCTTCCCATCCACGTGCGCCTAACCGATCCACCTTCAATTCCACTAACCGCCACAGCTTTCATGTGACTACTGACATGGGAGCACGCCAGTGCACTCTCTGCCAACGAGACCATGTTTTCAGGAGATGCCCCAGTTTTCTCGCGAAGGATTGCTTTGCTCGTAATACGATCGCCGAACGCATCAAAGCATGCCTCAATTGTCTCAGCACAGGCCACGCGCTTAGCCACTGTAGCAGCACTCGCAATTGCTTGCAGTGCGGCCAACGCCAACTGCATTTTCCGAACATAGCTCAACATCTTACCAACTCTGCCCTATCGCGACAGCCAACGAATGGTGTCCATAGCGCGCAGGGCACCCAACAAAGCGCAGCATCACGCTCATCTGTTTTGTCTCAACAGCACAGCTTAGCCCCCGGCTCAACGGCTTCGAACGAGACGCAACTCCTCAGCGCAGTTGCCACACATCGAAATCCATCCACCACGATTCTCGACACGGCCCTAATCCGAATTGTCAGCAAGCAAACGGGACAATCTGTTTTGGCCAGAGCGTTGATTGACCATGGCTCGGAAGGAACACTTATCGCCGAAAGCGTAGTACAGACGCTGGGTCTCTCACGCACCCCCATATCTGCGGAAATAACAGGGATCGGGGATTCTTCTCACAACCGTTGTCGACATAGTACCAATTTTTTCCTAAGCTCGATTTTAGGTTCCCAGTTTACATCGTTTGTATCCACTGCATTTATTCTCCGTACACTTACAGGGCACCTTCCAAAATCGGATATCGACCCTCGCTCATTCCAACACCTTCAAGGATTGCAATTCGCCGATCCCAATTTTGACCGATCCGGTAATATTGACGTGCTTGTGGACCAATCGCACAAAACACTCTTCTTGGTTGGATTGTTTTTGGACCAGTGACGGAATCCATGACACACTCCATCACTGTCCGTTGCAACGTCACGAAGCTCGATCATCTGGTGCAAAGGTTCTTCGAACTAGATAGGGTGCCGTCTGAACGCCAACTCACCACAGAGGAACGATGGTATGTAGAACACTTTCGTCAAACCCATGTTCGACAGCCCAACGGAAAATACATGGTCCGCTTACCGCAGAAAACTTTGTTCGACCCGTCACAAGTTCTAGGCCGGTCAAAACATATAGCCTTGAATCGTTTCCACGCATTTGAGCGAAAACTGCAGCATCGCGATAAGCTTCATCAACAATATGTCTAAGCAATCGAGGAATATTTTGACTTAGGGGAGAGTGGGGTAATTTCGTCACAGGGGCAATTTCGTCACCTGCAATATCTCGGAATCCATAAGTCTTAAAAATATATAATTTTTTTTGTTTTAGTTTCTCAAGACGGCATGACACAACCAATGCATTTTTTTGCACAGAAGGCCAAGATAATTAAGCTATAATATTAAATGTGTTTTAAAAGTTCAAAAGCTACATTTAGTTCTCGACGAAATTTTTTCTGTATGCCACAATTCAAAAGGAATAAGATACACGATTTTTTATATAATACACAGTGTTGTAATGTGCATTTCTGGGTTAGTGATTTTTAACTTCGCGCCTAATTTCGGAAGAAAAATAATTATTTTTAAAAAAGTACTGTCTGGGGAAATTTCACCAACCTATGCTTAGGGTAAATTCGCACCTATTTTAAATACATATTTTTTTATTTGACGAGCTGGCTAACGAACAGACTACCGGCAGCAGCAACAAATATAGGACGTCAACAAAAATGGTACGCTTGATCAGTGTAGCATACTTACAGGCGTAAAGTTCCCTACATTTTTCAGGTGACGAAATTGCCCCAATGGTGTGGCGATTTTACCCCCCTCTGTGTGGCGAGATTGCCTTAGTATATTGGTTTTACTTTTTAATTTTGTATAAATCACCAAGGTAATTAAAAAAATAGGAGAATGTCACATTTTAAAGCTTGGTGCTAACCGCATTCAACAATAAAAATAGAAATATGATAACGTGTCTCAAGATGGACAAAAAATAGCTTTGAAAAAATACTGACGAAATTACCCCACTCTCCCCTACAACAAATACAGGAAGTCACTACAAGCGAAGACAGTCACTCTCAGACCAACACAAATGGGAAGCTCGGCGTGTTCTGCAGCACGATTCCACACCATGCAGTCCTTGAGGAGGACAGCCTGACTACCAAACTCAGGGTAGTTTACGACGCCCCTTGTAAGAGCTCCAACGGGAAACCACTGAATGACGTTTTATGTACTGGCCCAGCTCTACAGAACGATTTGGGAGGAGTGATTCTAAATTGGCGTTGTTATCGCTACGTTTTCATGGCTGACATCCAAAGGATGTACCGATGTATCGAAATGCATCCAGAGGACTCTCAATTCCAGCGCATTTGGTGGCGTGACAAAACCGGAGAGTTGAAAGAGTTCCGTCTTACCACAGTTACCTTCGGAACGGCATCAGCGCCATACACGGCGATTCGAGTGATCCACCAAATAGCTCAGGACGAACGAGAAAATTATCCGCTAGCAGAAAAGGTGCTGAAAAGGGAGATTTATGTTGATGACGTACAAAGCGGCCATGAGACCACGGACGGTGCCATTCGAGTACGAAACGATGTCATAGCAGCCCTCCGCTCTGCCGGTATGTATCTTCGCAAATGGGCAGCAAGCCACCCAGCGTTGCTTAGCGATATTCCCGAAGTAGATCTCTGCAACCACTCAATCTTCGAAATGGACAATAAAGACAGTATTAAAACGCTTGGACTGTAGTGGCAGCCCAACCTTGACGTCTACGGATTCAAAATCCATTTCACGATCAATCCCACACTTTCGAAAAGGTCTCTTTTTTATTAACAGTGGCGCGGCTCTTCGATCCATTAGGATTTTTAGCACCCGATAGTCATGTCCAAGATTCTCCTCAAGGACGTATGGAGCTTCCGTATGCAAAAACCTGATGGCACTTACAGTGCACTCGATTGGGATGACATGTTACCAGAATCTTTGGCCGAGCGTTGGCAGCAATATCTCGAACAGCTTCCAGAAGTTCAACACATTCGAGTACCACGCTGGTTCGGCTGCGACTTCAGCAATGCGATCTCGCTTCAATTGCACATGTTCTCCGATGGGTCGTCCCTCGCGTATGCAGCATGCGCCTACCTTCGAGTACTCGACACTGCTGGAAGTATACACACACACTTAGTCGCAGCTCGCTGTAGGGTTACACCAACAAAGCCTCTCACCATACCAAGAGTGGAGCTCTCAGGAGCAGTTCTGGCTACCAAGCTCGCCACATGGATCCAGCAGCAACTTCACGTGCCTCAGTTGCGTGTCACAGTGCACTACTGGTCAGACGCCATGATTGTACTTCACTGGATATATGGAGATCCATGCAGGTGGAAGACTTTTGTAGCAAATCGAATTGGCAGTATCCAAGAGGTTAGCTCTGCTTCTCAGCGGGGCCATGTGGCTACACAGGACAATCCTGCGGGTTGTGCAACGCGCGGTTTAACACCACTACAGCTAGCGCATCATAAGCTCTGGTGGAGCGGCCCAGACTGGTTGCAGGAACCCGAAGATCATTGGCCCAAGGTAACTCCGACATCTCCAGATCCGAGCACACTCTGCGAAGAACAGGCAGCAAAGGTTATACACGCTCACACCTGCTCATCCACTGATTCCTTCATTGAGTCATTTTCGTCAATCGACTTGTATTTTCCACAGCATTCATTAATAGCTTTATCCACAATGCTCGCTGCAAAAAGGAGGCTCCGCTTTCCAAGGCAATGTCTACGCTGGTTCTTATTGTCCAACAGGAAGCATTCTCTAACGAACTGTCCAAGTTGCGAACAAACAAATCGCTCCCAAATTCTAACAAGCTTAGCCAACTGTCGCCATTCATAGATGCACAAGGGATCCTCAGAGTGCGGGGTAGACTTCGAAACGCCTTGCAGCTCACCACTTAACAACGCACGCCAATCATCCTACCATCTGAATACCATGCATGGAGGAGTGCAACTTACTCGTGCGATCACCCAGCAGCAGTTTTGGATCATTAATGACAAACAAGCGGTAAAAGGAGTTCTTCGACAGTGTGTGGCTTGCTTTCAGCATCGCCTTAAACTCTCTCGACAATTAATGGGAGATCTTCCATACCATCGTGCTAATCCGCCGAAGCGAGCGTTCGAAGCCACAGGTGTGGATTACACAGGAGCTATCGAGGTCAAGTCCTCGAGGTTTAGAGGACACACTACATACAAGGCCTACATTGCAGTATTCATTTGCCTAGCCAGTAAAGCTATTCATTTAGAACTGGTGACAGGACTCACAGCACAACATTTCCTCTGGGCTCTCCAACGGTTCATCGGACGCCGCGGATTTGTGCGGCACAGTTACAGTGACTGCGGCACAAATTTTTTAGCAGCAGATAAATCCCTACACTTGTGGTCTAACGAGTTCCGGCAGGAAATCAACCAGATAGTCGTCCCAGAACTCACACAGGACTCTGGGAAGCTAACGTCAAAGCCGTAAAAACTCATCTTCACCGTTCCTTCAAAAGATATCCAATGATTTATGAACACTTATCAACCGTACTTATTCAGATCGAAGCATGTCTTAACTTTCGGCCATTATGCCCGTTAACTGCGGACATAAACGATCTGACAGTGTTGACTCCAGCTCAATTTTCTCATCGGAGACTGCATGCAATCGCTTCCTATACCTAGTTACAAGGACAAGTCGCTCAACACACAGTTCATGGAGGGACAAAGGATCCTACGCCAGTTCTGGAAAAGGTGGAGCTCAGACTGGTTGTCTCACCTTCAGGCACGCCCTAAGTGGACACAGGAGGAAGAAAACCTGCACGTCAATAACCTAGTTATTATCAAGGACGGCAGGACAGGTCCAACCGCTTGGAAACTAGGTCGTATTATAGAATTACACCCTGGAGCCGATGGGATGGTACGAGTTGCAACAATCTATACAATTTCGGGTACATATAAGCGATCAGTATCCAAGCTCTGCAGATTACCCATTCCTAATTACACGAAAGCTTAAGTCGAGAAAGCTAATATTGAACAATAGACACGCACTTTGATCTCACATCCATACCACAGCAAACATTTCACCTGTTTCTTTCAGTTACCATTAGAAGGATGTCTTAATGCTGGACCCAGCATTGCGGGGCGGCATGTACGGTCATTTGTTGTCGTAACGTTCAGTACTTAACGTTAGTGTATACCACACTCCTATAACACAGGAACACAAAATTAAACTTTGTGAAATTTCCACGAACCATTTCAAGTTTTCCATGATATTTGGGTGCTCCTGAGTAAAAGTCCCATACAAAATTATTTTCCATCACCTACAGGTTCCGCGGTATAGCTAAGAATACAAAAAACCGATGTTTGCCGACATTTTGAATTACGTGGCCTATATAATTGGACCAACCTTTATTATTTTCGGTAGGACCTACTCTCAATACATCAAGGCATTCCTAAAAAATAGTCCCCATTGTGAACCATTGCCCATGTCTTTGGAATTCGACGCCAAAGTTGAAAATCCCAAAATTGTAGAGATTTTTCTGATAGAAAAACAATTCTGAGGATTAAATCTTGAATGGAAGTAATTTTAACTATTCATTGTATCTATTGTTCATTGTATGCTTTAATTTCGGTTTAAAGCGTTTTCATGAGAACATTTTATTGGATTTCTTATACTAATAAAACCGTTTTTTTTATTTCAATATCTACTCCTAAATGTTGTCAAATTTTAAAAAAGTCAAGGCCTCCTACAGAATGGAGTAAACATTTACATTTCTCTGTGTATGTTCAGTGAACGTATTTTAGTTTCTTAGTTTTAGAGGTTGCCATGACTTATTCAAAATTTGACAACATTTAGGAGTAGATAATGAAATAAAAAAATCGGTTTTATTAGTATAAGAAATCCAATAAAATGTTCTCATGAAAACGCTTTAAACCGAAATTAAAGCATACAATGAACAATAGATACAATGAATAGTTAAAATTACTTCCATTCAAGATTTAATCCTCAGAATTGTTTTTCCATCAGAAAAATCTCTACAATTTTGGGATTTTCAACTTTGGCGTCGAATTCCAAAGACATGGGCAATGGTTCACAATGGGGACTATTTTTTAGGAATGCCTTGATGTATTGAGAGTAGGTCCTACCGAAAATAAAAAAGGTTGGTCCAATTATATAGGCCACGTAATTCAAAATGTCGGCAAACATCGGTTTTTTGTATTCTTAGCTATACCGCGGAACCTGTAGGTGATGGAAAATAATTTTGTATGGGACTTTTACTCAGGAGCACCCAAATATCATGGAAAACTTGAAATGGTTCGTGGAAATTTTTGGCTGTGTACCTGTGTAATCGATACCTCATCGATTCCTATCGATACCAGACCCGGTCCTCTTGGTGCAACGGACCCATCTCTAAGTTCAGCAGCCATTACGATTTTGGATTAACTCACGATCTCAACGAGAAAAAGCTGCACACACATTATTATCTTGCCAACCATTGTTCTGCTCTCCAAAATCAATTCAAATTAAATTCAAGTGACACTATTGAAGCAAACCCGTTTGTTTTCTTAATCAGCAACAGCAAAGACCCCATAGCAGATTTCTGCTAATCATTGACTCCCGTATTCTATCGGCGCAGTCACAACAGAATCCGATTGAATTTTTCTGTGTATTTCATTTTCGGCATCAACTAACTCATTAGCTGTAAGTTCGCCATAAAGGCAAAGGTCTTTGCTGCTCCTGAAATTTTTCACAAATCGTAAAAGCCAAGCGGTTCTTTTTACTCTTGTCCATAAAGTCTACAAAAATCTGGAAAGCAAATTAACTGTTATTTGTTCATGTCTAATAAAGTGCATAAAAACCAGTTTAATTGTTAATTAAAATATGTAAAAACCTCAGTAAAATAAAAATCTCAAATAATGATTACACAGGTCAACAAAAATGACTTTATTAAAAGGTGCAGGCCAATGGGCATTAAAATATGTTAATATAGACGTATATAAGCATATCTGCATACTTCGTTTTCGCGTTTAACGGGTGGTATTTGTGCAATCGCGGTTTGAAAAAAATAGAAACATTTAATGTTTTGATTTAAGGTATCTTCGAGGGTCCTTGCCCAACTGTATTAAGACCTATGCCAAAAAATGGCTTAGATGCCCATCTACATAATTGCATTTAAGGTACCATTATTATTTGAGTGAATCAAAGCCTATTAATTAAAATATGTAAAAACCTCAGTAGGACTTTTGAAATAAAAATCTCAAATAATGATTACACAGGTCCACAAAATTGACTTTATTAAAAGGTGCAGGCCTATGTGCATTAAAATATGTTAATATAGACGTATATAAGCATATCTGCATACTTCGTTTTCGCGTTTAACGGGTGGTATTTGTGCAATCGCGGTTTGAAAAAATAGCAACATTTAATGTTTTGATTTAAGGTATCTTCGAGGGTCCTTGCCCAACTGTATTAAGACCTATGCTTAGATGCCCATCTACATAATTGCATTTAAGGTTCCATTATTATTTGAGTCAATCAAAGCCTTTGAGCCATGGAAGTAATGTGTTCACCTCTATTAACAACCAACTTGATGCGGTGAACAGTCTTAAAAAAATTCAAGGAAAAATATGTGCCGTAAAATATTTGACAGGCATCTAGAGGCAACTTTTCCCGAATTTTTGAGGTAAAACCCACTATTGTACTTCGAAGGATGGAATTTATAGAATTTTTTCCGTAAGAACGGGAAAAGTAACAAATATTTTGAATTTCCATTTTACATAAATATCTGACACATTCGTAGAAATTTGCCTTTCAATTTGGTTAGCAGTAGGCGCCGAACATCAAAAAACTGTATTTTCAAGGGGTTAGTATGCCTGTTAAATATCTCCCCCCACAATTTTAAGGCTACGCCACTGTTATCTTTAAAAAACCTACTGTGTGAAGTCACGACCAACTCGTTACGTAAGAGTTACTTACAAATACTTGTTACTTTTTACGTTCTTATGAAAAAAATTCTATAAATTCCATCCTTCGACGTACAATGGTCTTATTTATCTTAAAAATTTGGTGAAAGACGCCTCTAGATGCCTGTCAAATATTTTAGGGCACATATTTTTCCTTGTATTTTTTTAAGCCTGTTCACCGGATCAAGTTGGTTGGCAATAGAGGTGAACAAATTACTTCAATGGCTCATAGGCTTTGACTGACTCAAATTATGATGGAACCTTGAATGCAATTATGTAGAATGGCATCTAAGCAATTTTTAGGCATAGGTTTTATTACAACTAAGCACAGACCCTCGAGGATATCTTAAATCCAAACAATTAATGTTGCTATTTTTTCCAAACCGCGATTGCACAAATACCACCCGTTAAACGCGAAAACTAAGTATGCAGATATGCTTATATCCGTCTATATTAACACAATTTAATGCCCATAGGGCTGCACCAAAGACACTGTCGGCCTGTGTTATTTACGGTCCCTGCTAAATATATATAAATGTTCAACAGTATTATTCTACAAAAGGATTAGAAGTACGCAATTTTACGACAGTTTTCCCGAGTTGAAATCCCCTTTCGTTAATGTTGAGCTGAGCAACTGCTCTTCAGTCAGCTGTTATTGGATGGTGGATGGAGTTCTGTGGGAACACGAGTTTCACATTTGTCAAAAATCCCAACCGTTTCAAACGGATTGACTCTATGGGAAGAGGCTATTCCCAATTCTATAGTAAAAATGTGAGGGGGTAAAAGCCATCCGCACAAGACAAGGATTTTAGTTTAGAAACTTTGCATTAAGCAGCAAAAGCGCAACGTGTAGGAAATGAAAAGCAATACGAGCGCGGGAGAGCAGGAATAGTGCTTTCCTTTCTTTTGTACAATTAGTTGTTTTTCACACTAGTTCACATTTTTCCTTCGCATTTAAAATAGTCACATTTACGAAAGCATCTCATTTTAGTTGGAGAAACTAAAGGAAAGAGGGTGTCAAGGTAGTGGAGGCAAATTGTCAATTCCATTGTTGGATGGTATCGGTTTTCAGGTACAACAAGAAGGTAAAACAAACGCAAGATCTAATTGTCTATTTAATGACTAAAGCTTACATGGTGAAACGACAATTCTAAAAGGCCGTCCACAAAGTCATGAAAGGATTTAGTCATAGCGACAAGTGAATCAGTAGGAGGAGACCAAATATCAGGGAGACTGAAGTCAACCAAAACGATCAAAAGGTCTCTTTTGGAAAAAAGGGATAGAACAGATTTTATTGCAGACAGATGGTGCTCATAAAGTATTAAATCAGAGCTAGTAGGAATATTTTAACAGGTTACGAAAATAGATAAGGATTGCATGGAAACTTTAACACTAACAAACTCAATTTCGTTAGGCATATGAGAGTGAATTCTTTCAGACGTTAACGGCAATCTCTGGTTTAAGCCAAGTTTCCGTAAAAGCCAACATATATCTTCCGTAAATGCAGATGAGTCAGCATAAAGCTTGGGTAGCTTCATATTTGGTCCTCAAACATTTTGATAGCTCAAAAATAAACTTCTCAGTTTTTTGGCGGAGTAGAAACCCTGTTATTTGGAACAAATTATTTTATTACCAAATCATCATTATGTGACAGCCCGATACATATATTAATACACACATATATATAGGACCTATAGTAATCTTAAGCATAACCGTAAATATATTGGTATAACGATAAATATATACCGATAGTAGCCCTAAGCATCCCTGTGGGCACACACACACACACACACACACACACACACAGGCTGCAAAAGGTTACGTCAGGACCAAGCTAAATGACATGTGGGTCTATAGCTGCTACCTGCCCCTAGCTGGCCTCTCAAGGACTTCAGCGAGGCAATCGACAACCTGGTCATCGATGTCAGCCTACACTCGCCTGCGATGGTCGCTGGTGACTTCAATGCATGGGCCACCGAATGGGGGTCAGCGTACACAAACGCCAGAGGAAAAATAGTTGTAGAGGCATTCGCCTCACTAGATTTACTCCTCTTGAACGCCGGGTCAAACCCCACATTTAGTAGAGCAGGAGGACAGTCGATAATCGACCTCACATTCCTAAGCACACGCTTGGCAGCGTCGGCAACATGGGAAATTAGCGAAGCCTACACCGAGAGCGACCATAGAGCCATTATTACCACTCTCAACATGCAAAGATCCGCGCCGAGAATCTCAACTCGCAGTCACTACAAAGAAGGGACTCTAAACATCCAAACATTCAGGGCAACTCTAGCAGGAATGGAAGCTCTCGAACACGAAGAGGCGGTGATGACAAAAGTCAAAGAGGCCTGCGACGCCAGCATGCAATGCAGTAGACGCTTCAATGGACACAGACCGGTCTACTGGTGGAATCAGGAGATTGAAGAAGCCCGCCGAGAATGCATAAGTGCTAGAAGAGCCTACCACAGGTCGCGGGGAAACCAAAGCTTCCTGCTTCTCAGGGAGATATACACCCAAAAGAGGAAAGTCCTAAAAAAGGCTATACAGTCCAGCAAAAAGCGATGCTTCCACGAACTGTGTGACGAAGCGGAAAACGACCTATGGGGCAGAGCATATAAGGTGGTAATGAAGAAGACAAACGGGCTCAAAAACAGTGCACCAACAGACTCTGCAACACTTGGGGGGATAGTCAGGCATTTATTCCCTGCCCAAGAAGAGCGGCAAGAGGATGCCATCCCATCGATCCTCCAACCTCAACCAGTGACACAGGAAGAGGTTGTCAAAATCGCCCAACGATTGTCAAACAATAAGGCGCCCGGTCCTGACGGCATACCAAACAGGGCCCTCAAGATGGCGATCAGCCTCCACCCAGCAACATTCGCTAGGATGTACACAAAATGCCTGTCACAATCCCGTTTCCCAACAAGGTGGAAACAGCAAAACCTGGTTCTCATACCGAAACCGGGGAAGGCTAGAGACGACCCGTCTGCATACAGACCAATCTGTCTCTTAGACACTGCGGGGAAAGTGCTTGAAAGCATCATTAGTCAAAGACTAGGCGAGGCAATAGAGGCTGCCGGTGGACTGTCCGATAGCCAATATGGCTTTAGGAAAGCTCGCTCAACCCTGGATGCCCTGGAAACGGTAGACAAAATAGCCCGGAGTGCTATAGCGGGTACACGTTGGCTTGGAGGAACCAAAGAGTACTGTCTGGTGGCTACACTGGATATAAAAAACGCATTCAACTCCGCATCGTGGAGCAGGATAACCTCGGCCCTCGAGAGACTAGATATCCCACCATATCTAAGGGCGATTGTTAGCGACTACCTCGATAACAGATGGCTACACTACGACACAGACGACGGCCCACAAATCTACAGGGTCACGGGCGGAGTTCCGCAAGGGTCTGTTCTAGGCCCTCTACTATGGAACACCATGTATGATGGCATCCTACGACTGGACTTCCAACCAGGAGTAAACATCGTAGGTTTCGCCGATGACGTCGCGGTAGTAGTGGTACAAAAACACAAAGAGGACGTGGAGAGCACAGCAAACGGGGCCATCCGTATGATTGGGGACTGGCTTAGATTGGCTGGCCTTGAATTGGCGGAACACAAAACCGAAGCAGTGCTCATAAGCAGCAGAACAGCAGTGGAAACGGTAGAAATCACAGTTGGTGAGTCGACTATAACCTCAAAAAGAGCCATCAGATACCTGGGTGTCATGCTAGACACACGGCTAACCTACAAAGAGCACCTACAGGAAACGCATAAAAAGGCCCGTGGCGTCACTGCGGCATTATCACGCATGATGCTAAACCACAGAGGCCCGAAATCATCGAGTCGGAGACTGCTCTTCAATGTAGCAAAGTCTACCATCCTCTACGCAGCACCAATCTGGGCCCAAGAATGTAAAGAAAGCTACCTGAGTGGTATAAACCGAGACTACAGGCTGGGGGCACTACGAGTAAGTTCAGCCTTCCGAACGGTCTCCACAGAGGCCATACTGGTGATCAGTGGCATAATTCCCATGGAGCTCGCAGCGATTGAAGCCAAGGAGAACTTCGAAGCGAGAAAGGCAGCAAACTCACTACCGGAACGCAGCCTGGCGAAACTTAGAGCCAGAACCAAAGCCCTCGAAAGCTGGCAACAGAGGTGGAACGCGGCAACAACTGGCCGCTGGACGCACCGTCTTATCCCAAGCATTGCGGAGTGGTTCAACCGTAAACATGGGGAGCTGACCTTCGAGCTAACACAAGTGCTTAGCGGACACGGCTGCTTCAAGGAGTACCTCTGCCGTTTCGGCAAAGAAGCAAGCCCCCTGTGTGACGTCTGTAGAGTTCCGGAGAGTGCTGACCATGTGCTGACATCTTGCGTCAGGTTTGGAGAAGCACGAGGGAAAGCGGAAGAGGTCCTGGAATCCCGGATCACGGCCGAAAATTTGGTACCAGGCATGCTTGAAAGCCAGGCCAAATGGACAGCGGTTTGCCTAATGGCGACGGAAATTACGCGTGAGCTGAGGCGTCTAGAACGCATACGCAACGGGCAGTCCTAAAACCTGGTCGTCCAAAAAGAGCAGCTGGTCTTGCGAAGCAATGCTTCATGGCAGTACCGCAAGCCCAGTAATTCCCCCCACCCCCTGTATATGTATATGTAAAAGTATCTTGTACTAAATTACCGTTGAATAAAAAAAAAAAAAAAAAAAAACACACACACACACACACACACACACACACACACACACACACACACACACACATACACACCCCTTAAAGATGCCATCAAGCGAAGCAAACAGAGGTGCTTTCAGGAACTGTGTGATGCAGCAGACGCCCAACCATTTGGGGCTGCATATAAACTAGTAACTGGGAAACTATGCAGACCTCCTATGCCCAGAGACCCTGCTCAGCTGGAAGACATAGTCGTGTCGCTCTTCCCAAACCAAGCACCGCTTGAGGCAGGCCCAGACCCCAACACTCTGGGAGAAGCAGAGCTAACCACGGACCGTGAAGTCCTTGAAACAGCAGCCAAACTAAAAAATGGGAAGGCACCGGGACCGGACGGAGTACCAAACTCAGCGCTAAAGCACATAATAGCCGCACACCCTGAGGTCTTTGCGCAGATGTACAACTGTTGCATCACAGAGCGAGTAGTACCAAAGGCCTGGAAACTCCAAAAGCTGGTCCTTATCCCAAAACCAGGCAAGGACCCTAGCGACCCGTCGGCATACCGCCCGCTTTGCATGCTAGACTCAATAGGGAAGATCTTTGAGAGGATAGTCTGCAACCGGTTGGAAACCGAACTAGCGGCCAAACGCGGGATCTCCGAGCTGCAGTACGGCTTCAGGAAGAAGCGCAGCACCGTAGACGCTATCAGCACGGTGGTGAGACTCGCCTCTGATGCTATTGCAGGTACCAGATGGGCAGGAGGGGACAAACACTACTGCCTTGTGTGCACGCTAGACGTCAAGAACGCGTTCAACACGGCCAATTGGAGTCGCATCCTGGAGGCCCTCACAAAGCGGGGGATATCACAGTACCTGATCGATATCCTACGCAGCTACTTCACGGATCGAGTGCTGATCTACGAGACGGACCAAGGCCAACGCCGACACAGAGTGACTGGAAGTGTCCCCCAAGGCTCAGTTCTTGGACCGACGCTATGGAACGTGATGTACGATGACATCCTGCGGCTCCCAATTCCAGAGGGCTGCACCCTCATCGGTTTTGCGGACGACATCGCCTTGGTTACGGTGAGGAAGGAGCTCGAAGAAGTAAAGGCTTCTTGCAACGCCGCTGTAGGCTATATTTGCCAGTGGCTACAACGCAACGGGCTCAAGCTGGCTGAACACAAGACGGAGGCAGTCTTGGTGAGCAGCAGAACAAAAGTAGAGCAGGCTACTGTCACCGTTGGAGCTACAGAAATCACTTCTGGAAGGTCCATAAAGTACCTCGGCATCATGCTTGACGATCGGCTGACATTTAAAGCCCATCTGCAATACGTCGGAGAAAAGCTGCACAGGTGCCATTAGCAGAATGATGGCAAACACGACAGGGCCGAGACAGCGAAGCAAGAAGCTCATCGAGCATTTGGGCACCAGCTATGAAAATGGAGTCGTACGGCAAAGAGTGCAGACGCAGCTATAGGCTATGCGCCCTCAGGGTATCCAGCTGCTTCTGCACAGTGTCAGAGGAAGCGGCACTGGTGTTATCCGGTATGATACCACTAGACCTACAAGCTGACGAGAGACAAACCGGAAACTCCGTCGCACGTGAACAGCGATGCCGAACCATCGAGAGCTGGCAACGAAGGTGGGATAATGCCAGCACAGGCCGCTGGACTCGGAGGCTCATCCCAAGCATAGACGCATGGACTCGCAGGAAACACGGCCAGGTGGATTTTTACCTAAGCCAAGTACTCACTGGGCATGGTTGCTTCAAAGCATACCTCAATCGGTTCGGGCATGCGGATGACCCCTTCTGCGAGTACTGCAAGGACGGGGAAATAGAAGACGCCGCACAGTGGTCGGGCTTGTACGGAGCCGCGGCCATAAATACTTCTAGATGTGCTATCGCTATGAAATTTTTACCAAAAATCTAAATAAATATTATAAATATATGTAACAAAAATTGGCCAGATCGTACCACTATATCCTATAGCTTCCATAGGAACGATTTTCTGAGTAGTTTCGTTTACATGAGAAGGCAATTAAAAATTCAATTTATGTAATATTAACAAGCTGGTTTGTTTACCGTACGTATTTACAAACTTAGAACTGCAATATAAAAATGTGAGAGTAATTACTTAACTCCACCCGCACCAAAAAAATTATAAAAACAAAACGAACAATGATACGATTTAATATCATTTTTTGGCCGAAGGACTTCAGTTTCATGTGCCTTTTTTTTTTTTAATTAATTTTAGTATTGTATACTAGCTTTAATATGACAAAATAAAAAAAAAAACAAGAGAGAACGCTATAGTCGGGTTGGTGTCCCGACTATCTAATACCCGTTACTCAGCTAAAGGGAATGCGAACGCTGTACTCGGGTTGGTGGCCCGACTAATAATCGTAACTCAGCTAAAGGGAGTGCGAGGGAGATAAATACATAAATTTTGATTGCGTATAACTTTTTAATGAATGGTCCGATTTGAAAAATGTCTTCTACATTTCGATAGGTATACACAACAAAATTACATTTATACTTCTCGGAAATCTTTAAAGATGTGGGCGCAGGACCCATTTTAAAATTGTTTGTGGGCGATTGTGGGCGTTAGAGGGGGCGTGGCGCTCTTCTAAAATAAACTTGCGCTGCGTAGGAAGCCAAAGAATATGTGTGGGAAATCTCAACCTTCTAGCTTTTGCAGTTTCTGAGATCTCAGCGGTCATACAGACGGACAGACGGACATGGCTAGATCGACTCGACTAGTGCCCCTGATCAAGAATATATACTTTTTATGGGGTCGGAAACGCTTCCTTCTAGCTGTTACATACTTTTGCGCGAATACAATATACCCTTTTACTCTACGAGTAACGGATATAAAAAAATATAATCTATTAGTAATTCAATATTTAGTGTTGGAAAACTATTCACAATCACGAAAGACGAAGACAAAGGAACAGCACAACAAGTAAAAAGCGGCAAAAAATTTGTTTTTCGGCCAGTTCTGCCCTTGAAAAATTTATGAAGGTGTTAGTATTTTTACGATTGTGGGCACATCTGCAAATTTCTGCAGTCAATTTTAACACACATGTTACCTGAAACCCAGACGAAAAAATTGCCATACCAACAAATTGTGGAATTTTGTGGGATCATCGCTAAAACCTTAGCTAAACATAAAAAATACGTTCACAAAATAGACACAAAACATGTATTATTTCAAATTGATGTAACAAAAACAATTTAACAAGTACGATTATTATACACATCTCGACTTATAGATAATACCTTCAACTTAAAAATCCATATCACAGAATATTAATTTGGACACGAAATATAAGAAATACACGGTTTCAAAGTTTAATGTTGCTGCGAAAAATTAGTGATGCGCCCAGTTTTGCTTTGCTACTTAACACGTGCTCACGACTTTAGGTCGATTTTTAGAAGGTACTGATATTTTTCCAGAAATATCTGGTATGCCACGAAAAAGCTTGGGCATTTTAGAGAAAAGTTGCATACCCTTGGCCCATTTTAGGTTCCGTCGATTTTTTGAATTTTGGCCTATGGGCGCCACCACTGTGCGCCGAGCACTCCTTCTTCAGGTGCCCACTCTTCAGCAGACAAAGGCGCCGCCTAGAAGATGACATCCCGGATCTTTCGCCAGACACACTGGTGAAGCGCATGCTATCGAGCGAGGCTGCATGGAAAGCGGCGGCAAATTCGGCCGCTATCATCATGAAGGAGCTCCGACACCGAGAAAGGGCCAGAACTCCAGTTAATGGATGATTGACCCCCCTCCCGTCCCGTGAAGTAATGCCTAGCGGCGGTTCCGCGGGACTGGACACCTCACCCAATCCATACCCTACCCACATCCCAAACCCTGTTACTTGTATTAAACTTGTTAATAAAAAAAAAAAAAAAACACACATACACACGGTGGAGTGTTTGTGAAGTGCTCCCCAAAAAACCCGCGAAATCCCGCGCTGTGGCAGAATAGTATGGACAAAAAGGGGCCCCACGCATGAGGGACGGACCCTAGAGACTCACCCGGTGAAGGCGACGCCGAGGATCCACGGACGCCCGCTGGCCGCGATCGTACTCCGAGCTTGGCTCGGGGTCATGGGTGAGATAAGTCTGCTACTTTCTCTTTGATGTCTCTTTGTCCCACTACTTTTCTCTTTGTATGCAACTTGGTTGCACTTACAACACACCATGCGCTGGTCACGCGCTGTAAACGCAAGGACGGCACTGATCCGGCAACGCTGTATAACTTGTGGCACCTGACCGCCTGGGGGCGCTGTTGCGCTCACTGACAAAAGGTACCTGCTACGGGTTTCACTTCAAGACCCCGTAATGATCGTAGCATACATTCCTGGGCGGCTGCTGCCAATCCTTGGCAGAAGGACTCGGGAAGCAGGCGAAAACACCGTCAGGGTGAGCACTGGGGAATCAAAAAGGTGTTAAAGGTCATGGAACCGACTATCAGCCAACCCCACCGCCAAGGCGGCACACCTCAAAATGGGAGCAATGGCAACCGAGCAGGAGCGGTATAACTCCCACCGGAAAAGCCGTGGGGAAACTCATGGCCACCGATGGACCCTAACCGTGCACACCATCCACTCGCCCAACAATCCACAATGCGACTGACCCATAATGGGCGGCAAAGTGGGCTGCGTCTGCGCCATAATGGCCGGCAGTAAATAAACCTGGAAAATCCACCTAGCGTCTGACCCACACTGGGCGGCTGCGTGGTCTGCGTCTGTGCCATAGTGGCCGGCAGAAAAGCAACCTGGCAGCAGGTATAAAATGCAACCCTGGCATTGGTTTAAAATGCCCACATCAAGAGAAATGTCGACTAATAACAAAATTACTCCAGGTGGCAGCCACAAAAGTGGAAATCCACTCGTGCGGAGAAATCCGGCGACAGGGGCAAGGATTCTGGAGGCCCTAATCAACATTCAAAATGAAAACGTAAATGCACCGCCAGTGGCTCACTTGGCTGACGATGCATCCAAAGCAACAAGCCACGAGATATTCGCCTTCTCCACAGCGACGAAGATGAAGAGGACCCCACCTACCCAGCCTGCTACACCGCAAGGCAGTGCTCCGGCTTTACATAGCGTCAAAGGCCAGGTCGACGTCGAGACTGACACTCCAAAGAGGGCCAGAGAAGAAAGCAGTCCCTAAGAAAGCAACACTGCCGAAGGTGCCAAAAGAAGCAAAGGGAACCTCCGAAACATAGACGAGATCGGGAGAATCCTGGATGACCTGCTCTATCAGGTCAGTGAGAAGAAGCCAGTCCTGCTGCCAGCAAGACCCAACAGCAGAAGGCCACCCGGACCAGGAGAAGGAGACCCAGACGACCCCGGAAAGAAAGGACGATGGCGGTTACCCCAAACTGCCTGGACCACCTGGCGCGACCAAGCAAGGCATGGACTCAACCCAGTGGAAAAAGGCTGGGAAACAGCAAGAGTCGCCGAAGCCCAATAGGCCGCAGCCCTCGGACCCCAAAAGGGACTGGACGGAGGCTAAGAGTCGAAGGAAAAAACCGAAGGAGCAAAGGAAAAAGCGGGCACTACGAGTCGCAATTCTGGTCAAGTGCACAGAAAAGGCGACTTACTCGGACGTGTTAAAGCTCATCAAGGCTGCACCAGCCCTGCAGGGAATGAAAGATAAAGTGCACGGCATCAGGAAGACAGCAAAAGGGGATCTCTTGCTAAGCATGCAAAACCCCTCCGACCCGGCAACCCAGGAGGTCCAAGAGGCCATGAAGACAGCGCTCTCAGGTCAGACACCACTCCGATTGAGATACTGGATATCGACGAGTCAACTACAGGCGATGAAGTCCTAGAGGCCCTATACTCCTATACTGGATGAGGACATACCAGTAGAGGCTTCACCAACAATGAAAAACGCAATGAGAGGAACGCAATCCGCGGTGATTAGGCTGAAACCCAGCCTCGCCGAGCACCTGCTGAAAATCGGTAAAATGCGCATCGGATGGGTAGTCTGCAGAATCAGACGAAAACTGGAGTTAAACAGATGTTTTAAGTGTATGGGGTACGCACATACCGCCAGAATTTGCCGCACGAAACACGCAATCTCTAAGGTCACGTGCTTCAAATGCGGACTGCCTGGTCACAATAGCAGGAACTGCAGCAACCCTCCGAAATGCTTGCTATGCACTCGGAAGGGGCTCCCAGAATCCGGGCACTCGGTCTTCAACCGACGCTGCCCGGAATACCAGAAGGCACTAGCTCAGTTCAAAGATGAAAACAGACAAACAGTCCTGGAGAAGAACATAGATGTGGCAATTCTCAGTGAGCCATATAAATCAAAGCATAACGGAGTATGTCTACAAAGCCATGACGGCGGCGCAGCAATCTGGAGCTGCTCACCAAACAGCAGCCAGCTAACCGAGCGACTATCCAAGCCAGGATACGCAAGGGCTAAATCGAATGGGACGTTTCTCTGCAGCTGCTACATTCCACCGCGCTTCACGCTGCCGGAATTTGAGGATATCATCTTCGACCTGGTCAACGATGCGAGTGGAAAGTCACCAGTGATCATCGCGGGAGACTTTAATGCCTGGGCCACGGAGTGGGGTTCCAGCCGCTCAACGCCACGAGGAATTTCCCTGCTGGATGCCTTTGCAGTTGAGCTGCAAAACTATCGATAGTGTAGTCAGTCGATTGTTTGACAGCATTTCAGTCGACTGTTTCGATATTATCGACTAGTCGTTATTTGACATTAGAAGAAAAGTTTTTATCAATTCTATTCCAAGTAAATAATAAATAAAGCCTTAAATAGTGTTCTTTGTTTTTTTTTAATCAGTCTGTATGTAAATTTAAATATACATAAAAGTCAAATTTTTAATTACTAGAGACCCATTCGTTCTTGTTTAAAAAAAGTAACATGTTCATATTTCTCTTCCAAACATCGGAAGCTTTCGGTTTCCCTTTTTCTTGAGAGTCTACTCGTAACCAAACTAATAGATTATGCTGATTAAATAATTTAGTTGTACTTATCATTTTCTTTGGAAACAGCTAAAAACTTCTCCATTTTAAATGAAAATAATTTAAAAGATTCTTTGGATTTTATAAAGAAATATTAGAGTTAAACTATAGAAATAAGCTACAAACGTTACTTGATTTAAAAAAAAAGTCGATAGTAGTCGACTATATAGTAGCATACTATCGACTTGTAGTCGACTTCAGTCGATCTTTTGTCAGCTCTACTTTGCAGCCCTAAATGTGTGTGAACGTCGGAAGCCAGCCAACGTACAGCAAGGCAGGAGGGGAGTCGATCATCGATCTGACCTTTGCGAGCCCGGTCATCTGCAGAACTTCCAGATGGACGGTAGAACCCCTGTACACCCATAGCAACCACTTTGCGGTGATCACGGACACCGGTGCCGACAGGGCCACAACCTCGCACACACCCGGAGCCACCCGATTCAGAGATTCATATACCCCATCTGCCTGCTGGACACCATAGGCAAGGTCTTTGAAAGGGTCATAGCTACGAGACTGAATGCAGCAATGGAAGGTGCCGGGGGACTTTCGTCCAATCAACACGGCTTCCGGAAAGGGAAATCGACCCTGGACGCTATAGAGGGGGTCACAAGCATTGCCGCTAAAGCCATCGCTGGTACCAGATGGAAAGGCGGGACGAAGAAATACTGTCTAGTGGTCACGCTTGACATTCGGAACGCTTTTAACTCGGCCGATTGGGGAAGGACACTGGAGGCTCTACGGTCCTTCAACATACCTGAATACCTGTTGAATGTAGTTCACAGCTACCTCAGCAAGAGGGAGCTGGTCCTAGAAACCTCGGCGGGCCCCAGGAAATACGAAGTGACAGCCGGAGTCCCTCAGGGTTCGGTACTGGGCCCACTGCTTTGGAACACGATGTATGACGGAGTTCTGAAGCTTCCACTGTCGAGCAGCACTGAGATAGTTGGCTTCGCAGACGACGTGGCTCTGGTTGTGGTGGCCAAGGAAGTTGCCGCCGTGGAAGCAGCTGCAAACTGCGCAATTCGAGCAGTGGAGGAGTGGCTCTCAGAGGCAGGCCTAGAGCTGGCCTCACACAAAACAGAAGCGGTGCTGATATCAAGCAGGAAAGCAGTAGAGTCGGCGCAGATTCAGATCGGAGGGACGACGATCTCATCGCAACGTGCCATAAGGTACCTGGGAGTCATGCTGGACACCCGCCTATCCTATCGGGAACACTTAAGGTTCGTTAACAAGAAGGCAAGCGAGACCACGGGATCTCTCTGCAGGATCCTGCTGAATACCAGGAGACCAAAGCAGGACAGACGCAGGCTTCTCGCGACCATAGTCAAGTCGCAGCTGCTGTACGCTGCTCCGTTATGGGCCAAGGCCACGGCTGTTGGCAGCTACATGCGAGGCGTCAACACGACGTATCGACTGTGTGCTGTCAGAATAGCGAGCGCTTTCAGGACGATCTCGGATGACGCAGCGCTCGTCATTGCAGGCCAAGTTCCCCTGTGCGAAGGAGATACGGGCGGCCCTAGCAGGCGAACAGACGGACCAAATATCCAAGGCGGAGGTGAAGAGGTGTGCCAGGATGCAGAGCGTCGACAACTGGCCGGCGGCCTGGGACAGCTCCAGCAAGGGACGCTGGACCCACCAGCTCATCCCCAACATAGAGCCATGGGTAAACAGGAAGCACGGTCAGGTAGACTTCTACCTTACGCAGGCGTTGAGTGGACACGGTTGCTACCGGAGCTATCTTAAGCGCTTCGGACACGACACTGAGGAAGGTTGCCCAAAGTGCGGCAGTGGCATTGTCGAAGACGCTCATCACGTCCTCTTCGAATGTCGTCGTTTTGGCTACGATCGCCAAAGGCTAGAGGAGACCACCGGGATAAGAGTTCAGCCTGAAACTTTTGTGCCCCTCATGCTGTTGAGTGAGGAGAATTGGGATGCGACGGCAGCCTACGCAGCGTGTGTACTGCGAAAGCTGCGTCGCATCGAGAGGGAGAGGAGAGAAACTTCAGCCTAGGTGGCTACAGTTGCGCGAAGCAATACCTTGCGGTGATACAGCGAGGCTGCGATGACGATACCGAACTCAGCGCTGAAGCACATAATAGCCGCACACCCTGAGGTCTTTGCGCAGATGTACAACTGTTGCATCACAGAGCGAGTAGTACCAAAGGCCTGGTCCTTATTCCAAAACCAGGCAAGGACCCTAGCGACCCGTCGGCATACCGTCCGCTTTGCATGCTAGACTCAATATGGAAGATCTTTGAGAGGATAGTCTGCAACCGGCTGGAAACTGAACTAGCGGCCAAACGAGGGATGTCCGAGTTACAGTACGGCTTCAGGAAGAAGCGCAGACAAACACTACTATCTTGTGTGCTCAAGAACGCGTTCAACACGGCAAATTGGAGTCGCATCCTGGAGGCCCTCACAAAGTGGGGGATATCACAGTACCTGATCGATATCTTTCGCAGCTACTTCACGGATCGAGTGCTGATCTACGAGACGGACCAAGGCCGACACAGAGTGACTGGAGGGGTCCCCCAAGGCTTAGTTCTTGGACCGACGCTATGGAACGCGATGTACGATGACATCCTGCGGCTCCCACTTACGGAGGGCTGCACCCTTATCGGATTTGCGGACGACATTGCCTTGGTTACGGTGAGGAAAGAGCTCGAAGAAGTAAAGGCTTCTTGCAACGCCGCTGTAGGCAATATTTGCCAGTGGCTACAACGCAACGGGCTCAAGCTGGACGAACACAAGACGGAGGCAGTCTTGGTGAGCAGTAGAACAAAAGTAGAGCAGGCTACTGTCACCGTTGGAGCTACAGAAATCCTTTCTGGAAGGTCCATAATGTACCTCGGCATCATGCTTGACGATCGGCTGACATTTAAAGCCCATCTGCAATACGTCGGAGAAAAGGCTGCAAGAACCACAGGTGCCATTAGCAGAATGATGGCAAACACGACGGGGCCGAGACAGCGAAGCAAGAAGCTCATAGCAAGTGTAGTATCCTCGGTGATACTCTACGGATCGAGCATTTGGGCACCAGCTATGAAAATGGAGTCGTACGGCAAAGAGTGCAGACGCAGCTATAGGCTATGCACCCTAGGGGTATCCAGTTGCCTCTGCACAGTGTCAGAGGAAGCGGCACTGGTGTTATTCGGTATGATACCACTAGACCTACAAGCTGACGAGAGACAAACCGGAAATGCCGTCGCACGTGAACAGCGATGCCGAACCATCGAGAGCTGGCAACGAAGATGGGAAAGTGCCAGCACAGGCCGCTGGACTCGGAGGCTCATCCCAAGCATAGACGCATGGACTCGCAGGAAACACGGCCAGGTGGATTTTTACCTAAGCCAAGTGCTCACTGGGCATGGTTGCTTCAAAGCTTACCTCAATCGGTTCGGGCATGCGGATGACCCCTTCTGCGAGTACTGCCAGGACGGGGAAATAGAAGACGCTGAGCACTCCTTCTTCAGGTGCCCATTCTTCAGCAGACAAAGGCGCGGCCTAGAAGATGACATCCCGGATCTTTCGCCAGACACACTGGTGAAGCGCATGCTATCGAGCGAGGCTGCATGGAAAGCGGCGGCAAATACGGCCGCCATCATCATGAAGAAGCTCCGACACCGAGAAAGGGCCAGAACTTCAGTTAATGGATGATTGGAGGGAGGGGGCCGTCCCGTGAAGTAATGCCTAGCGGCGGCTCCGCGGGACTGGACACCTCACCCAATCCATACCCTACCCACATCCCAACCTCTGTTACTTGTATTAAACTTGTTAATAAAAAAAAAAAAAGTTTCTAGCTGTTAAGAGAATGTTAGCAAAGGAGAGAATAAATGAGAGAGGGACAGTCTTGAGAGTGATCCCGACCTGAACTGGTGCGTGTTTCACTCTGCTACAATATCAGCAGTGGGCGCAAACCCTTGTGCCATTAAAAAAAAACATTCATACTTGACTAAAAGTGAACCAAAATGAAAATGGATCTGTTTATGCCGCACTCCCCTCTCTTAAATTGCCCGCTCTGCGAATGCCTACTCGCCCGCACTGGATTCTCGCGATTCCAGGCTCTCCCGTACTGGACGCTATCTTCCAGGCTCTCCCGCTTTCCCAATCCCGGGATCTCTCCACAGCGCTCTGAAGCACAGCGCTCAATTAGCTTAAGTTAAGTTCTCATTGTCAACTACATGAAATACATCGCACGGCCGGTCCGCGCTATTACCGAAAAGACCATTGTGTTAATATTTTTCTCGCGCTTCGCGATCGTCAAGTGTTTCCAACTCTCTTCCTCAGCTTGCCACACTTGCGACGCCCCCACGTACATTTTTTGATCCATTCGAGCCGAATTGCTCCAGCAGATAAGTGCCAATTATTATTTTTATTAACTGCCGGTCGACAGTCAGCCATCCGAAAACATAATTCGTTTGACTTTCTGTACAATCTGTCTCAAATCCAAGTCCGATTTAATCCGACAACGGCAGTTAGTAAATTACAATTCCAATTCCGTCTTTTATTTCTTCGTCTCCTTTAACGTGCGGCCATATTGCCTATTGTCCAATTCTTTTTCTTGTGCATATTGATGTACAAGTTTCATATTCACATTTGGCCGTACATCCAGTAAAAATACATCCAAAATCAAATCGAAGAAATTACAAAATATTAATCCAAATAAAAGTGTGCAAACAAAAAGTCAATCGTACACGAAGTATTTCCGTCGGCCATCCATAAATATATATATATAAATATATATAATATATTAAATAAATTCCCAAAGCTGACGTGAAATAACTTTTGTGTCTTAGTGTGTTTTTTTATTTCCTATTCAACATACATTCACACATACATACATACGAATTCCCGAAATTCCGCGCATTCCAGCATTTCTCGTACATAGCCCGCAAAGGGGCTTTCTGCACAAGATCATTTTGGGCATTTGTGGTATCCAACGTTCCAAGTGCTCTTTATTCCGAGCCATTCCAAATAAAAATAAATACCGAGCTCAATTCTAATAAACTTAAATATATACTGAGAGTTAAAAAATTAAAATTAAATTTACAAAATCCCTCATCGCTAGAGTTCAAAAAAATTAAATAAAATACTGTCGACATCCCAGAAACCAATGGAATCAATCTATTAACATTGTTCCCGGTTTGCGTCCGAATCAACTAGTTACCGCGTCCATTCCAGTATTTTTTATTTATTTATTGAGATTCGTATATCCATATATACTTCATTTATTTTCTTTTTGGGGAGAAAAAAGAAAATTTCCAAAAAAATATCATCCGCATACCACTGCAACGCATTTTTTTCTTTGTCTCCGAATAATTAAAAAAAAAATTTTTTTTTTTTAAATATATATACTTATATACATATACTATATATACTAAACGAAAAATACTTCATCAAGAACAATATTTTTTTTTGGTATTTTTTCCATTCTTGTTCCATAGTTCCACCAAAAGCCTGGGGCATATCTTCACAATAATTCAGCTACGCATATCGACTGTTTTAGCAGGTCGAGACCCTATTTCCACCAGTCCATAAGTGGGTCCGTAATTTCTTCTCTGATTTTTGTCCGAAAGATCAGCGCGCACATTCCGAATCCAAACAGCAATTTAGTTTGGTATGTCCAGGGAAAGTTTTAACAAACTATCCCCTGTTCCATCACCGAAAGTTCCAAAAATCATTGTAAGGACGCCCACACCTACAAAGGTCAAGACGCCAATTCCCAAAAGGGCTCCTTCTCCTATCGAAAGATCCACGCGAGCCAGCACGAAAATGGTTGCAACGGCTGCCGAACTCGCCTTAAACCAATTTATTGAAGTCTCGGATCGACTTTCCGAATTGGAAGCGCGAATAAATATTCCCGCGGCGGTCCCTCCTACGTTGTCCGTCCTCAATATTCGCCGAGACGAAATCAAAAAGAGGTATGGGTCCGCATCAAAAAAGACTACGATGCGTGTACCGCGTGCCTTGTAGCAGCCGGAGAAAGTGCAGCTGACAGCTTGCCAGGTTTCAAGGCTAAGTACGGTTACTGCTACAGCGCGTACGAAAGGTGCGGCGCCCAAATAGCAGACCAAATAGAGCAGACTCCGCAAAATCCGCAAGCTACCTCCGCTCTAGATACTCCTCAGACATACATTCCGTTAGGCTGCCACCTTCCGCCGTGCGATACCGAGGTTTTTACCGGCGATTCGTTGGCCAACCTTTAGGGATCTATTCACGGCAATTTACATCAACAATCCTAGACTCACTCCAGTCGAGAAATTATTCCATCTTAATGCTAAGACGAGGGGCGACGCTCACAATATAGTTGCAAATTCACCCCTTACTAACGATGGCTTTCGCTCAGCGTGGGACATCCTCACTGAGCGTTTTGAAAACAAGCGATTGTTAGTAAACAGTCAATTGAAGATACTCTTCAATGTGCCGTCCGTCACACAGAAGTCTGGGTCAGCTTTGAAAGAACTTCAAAGTACCATCTAGGGGTGCCTTACGGCGTTAGGAATGTCCGATATTCAGGTCGAAACTTGGGATTGCCTCTTGGTGTATATGTGCTCATCCAAACTCCCAAAGCTTACGCTTTCCCTATGGGAGCAGTCCTTTCACAACAAAGCCGAGATCCCTACGTGACATGAGCTGAACGTTTTCCCAACGGAACGTCACAGAACCCTAGAAGCCATAGATGATGTTCGACCATCAGGTTCTAGTCAGGCTCAGCCCAGGGCATCCACATCCAACTCGGCGTCTCGGAGAATAAATTCTTATGAGACAAGGGTAACACCTCGACAACCTAGAGGGTGCGATCTCTGTAATAGAGGAAACCATCCAATACGCACATGCGCCCAGTTTCTCCGGATGACGGTCGACCAACGCATCGCCTATATCAAACGGAAACAGCTGTGTTTGAACTGCTTTGCGCGGACACATCAGCTGCGCGACTGCGAAAGCGCACATAATTGCTCAACGTGCCGCGGCCGCCCTCACACCCTCCTACACCGAGGCACCCCATCCCCAGCGCGCGCAAATCCAAGCCAACGCCCAGATCCAGACCGAATACTCCCGGTCTCTCGGCTGCCAGTGGCACGCAGCCAACACTTCAAAATTATTTTGCGGCAGGCTCTAGGTCAGGTTTCCTAGGCACCGCCATGATTAATATATGCCATCAGGGTTCCAACTATGAAGCGCGAGCCTTAATAGACTCCGGATCTGAGGCGACCTTCATTACTGAGCGCCTTTTCAACCTGATTAAGCTGCCGTTCAAGGTTATCCAAGTACAGGTCTCAGGGCTTAATCAAACGGTCTCCGCTGAGACTAAAAAGCTCTGCCAATTTACGATTCGTTCTCCGACGCGGCCTAGTTTGCAGTTAAACACCACTGCCTACGTGCTTCCGCAAATAGCCGGAAATCTTCCCTCATGTCCGCTTCCGCAACATTTCCTGCGAGATATTCCCGAACTTCCACTAGCGGATCCAAAGTTTTATGAGAGCGCACAAATAGATCTTTTAATCGGGGCCGATATACTTCCTTCCATTCTACTAAGCGGCACCCGAGCGAACATCTGTGGCTCTCTTCTCGGTCAAGAGACCATTTTCGGCTGGATTCTAACAGGACCAGTACCCGCTCCGAGGCAAGGTAGAATTTCATCGTTTTCTACGCATGTTGCACACACGTACGAAGCGTCTCTCGATAAACTCCTCACCAAAGTCTGGGAGGTGGAGGATCTGCCAGTAAAGGTGGCAAAAGAATCCGACGTGATCTGTGAGGATAATTTCCTTCGGACCACCACAAAAGACGATAGCGGCAGGTATGTCGTGAGTCTTCCCTTTCGAGATCCTGAGAACATGAAATGCTCCCTAGGACATTCCAGATCCCTGGCGTTGGCTCAACTCTTAAGAAACGAGCAGCGGCTAAAAAGGGACAGTACGGTAAAATCCAAGTGCGACTCAGTGATTCAAGAATATCTCGACCTCAACCACATGAGAGAAGTCCCTCCTACCCACGATTCAGCGTGTTATTACCTTCCACACCACGCGGTGTTAAAACCGGAGAGTACGACCAAACTTCGAGTGGTATTCAATGCCTCCAGCCCTTCAGACAATGGGGTCAGCTTAAATGATATCCTTCATGCTGGCCCGGTCCTACAGTCCGATCTAACCATCCAGATCCTGAAGTGGCGATATTTCCGTTTTGTGTACAGTGCTGATATCGAGAAAATGTACCGGCAGATCTGGGTAGATCCGAAGCAGACAGCGTTCCAACGTATCTTATTCCGCAATAGAGAAGGATACATTCGCGATTTTGAGCTGAAAACTGTTACGTTTGGGGTCAATTGTGCATAGTTTCTGGCAATTCGGGTCCTGCAACAGCTGGCGACCGACGTGCAACTAACCCATCCAAGGGCGAGTAAAGTTATTCGTGGTTGCATGTACGTCGAAGATGTCCTTTCGGGAGCTGACTCTGAAGAAGAGGCTCACCATTCCATTCGCGAGTTGCAGAGTGCCCTCGATTCGGCTGGTTTTTCCATTAAGAAAGTGGACCTCCAACCATAAAGAAGTTCTGGCTCATATCGAAACCAATCATCTTTTAAACGCCGATTTCCTCGATTTAGATACGGAAAGCACGGCGAAAACTCTCGGAGTCCGTTGGAAAGCAACATCCGATGAGTTTTTCTTCGCCCTTTGTCGTTTCCCAGGCTAGAGCTGTGTGGAGCTCTATTGCTATCCGAGATGGCTATCTTGCCTCTACAAGAACTGGTCGACAACTCCCTGTGGTGGCATGGACCAACTTGGTTGTCAAAGCCACGAGATCAGTGGCCTTCCCAAAGCACCGACTTACAGGTGACCGAAGTGGAAAGGCGTCCTGTCAAGGCCCATGTGGCGTCCATCCCGACAGTAGACATCCTTGATCGCTTTTCCAAGTTAGATAGAGCTTTACGGGGCCTTGCGTATGTCCACCGTTTTGTCCAGCGATGTAAGAACTTGGTCATTAGCACTCAGCGCAGATATTTTTCTAATGAATATCACTGCTTAAGTCAAAGGCGTCCTGTGTCCGCGACAAGTTCCGTCCTCTCCTTAAACCCCTTTCTAGATCAGAAAGGGCTTATAAGGGCTTGCGGCCGCATAACGGCCTCCGAAAACTTGCGATATGACGAAAGACATCCTCCCGTACGAATGTGCACTCTCTCGACTACTGGTGAACTTTACGCATCTCATAACGTTGCATGGAGGTAACCAGTTAGTCGTACGTCTCACCCGGTCAAGATACTGGATTCCGAGAATAAAGAACTTGGTAAAGGCCGTGATTAACTCCTGCAAAGTCTGCGTTATTCATAAGAAGCGCTTGCAAAATCAGATGATGGGAAGTTTTCCAAAAGAGCGAGTGTCTTTTTCCCGGTCATTCACGTACACAGGGATGGACTACCCTGGCCTATTCGACATCAAAAATTACATAGGCGGAGCGTGCCTAATTACAAAAGGGTATGTGTTGGTTTTCGTATGTTTCTCTACAAGGGCCATCCATCTAGAGCCTACATCCGATCTGACGACCGAGAAATTTCTCGCCGCTTTCGCTCGGTTCGTATCCAGAAGAGGTTGTCCCCGTCAAGTGCAGTCCGACAATGGGAAAACCTTTGTCGGCGCTGCCACCCTGCTCTCCCGAGATTTTCTTCAAGCCGTAAAAGAGTCTGTGACTGATGCGTATAGTCATCAGCAGCTCAACTGGCAATTCATTCCTCCGGGGGCACCCCATATGGGAGGCCTGTGGGAAGCTGGTGTCAAAAGCTTCAAAACCTTATTTTACAAGTCCACCGCTACTCGAAAGTACACCTTTGAAGAGCTTTTTACCCCTTCTAGCGAAAATTGAAGCTTGTCTAAATTCTAGACCGCTATCTCCCATGTCAGAAGATCCTACTGATCTCTTGGCGTTGACACCAGGGCATTTTCTCGTCGGCGGACCTCTTCTGTCTATAGTGGAACCCGAATTAAAAGGGGAATCCAAGTCCATTGTTAATCGGTGGCAACACAAGTGGCAGTCTCCGACCGCAAATCTTTGCGTTGGCGACATGGTAGTCGTCAAAGAAGGCAATCTGCCCTCGAATGAGTGGCGCCTTGGCAGAATCGACTCTGTCTTTCCGGGGGCTGACGGCAATGTCCGTGTCGTCAGCATTCTCACGGCACGCAGGATTTTTAAGCGTCCCGTGACCGTGACCGTGGTTCTTCTGCCAGGAGAACACTCCAACCGTCTTCCTCAACCAACATCCTCCGCATAATTCTCCAAGCATCCTCGCCATCTTATCATTTTTAAATCATCTCCATGTTTTTCTTTTTTTCTGTCCATTACTCCCTACCAGATCACATCATGGTTCCTCGTCCACGCAGCGCTCACGCATTGGAGAGCAGACGTACTCGAGGTTTAAATTCCTACCGATGCCGAGTCTGCCGTGGAGTCCATCCGCTTCGGAAAAGCCAGAGGTTCTGTAACAAGCCTGATCGGGCCTATTAAATAAGACTTAATAGATTGTACGTCTTCACGCCTTTATTGTCTTGACCGGAAGTGGTGTACGCCACAGTGTGACCAACCGTTTCGTATTTGTACATAGTAGACTAGTATTATTTGTATTTATACAGTATTTGTACTTAGACACAATACAGTGTTCTCACTATTATTACACGCTTTTTTTTTTTATTGTTAGGGTTTATCCCAACCATATCTGGCAGGAGGTTTAATAGCTCTACCTGATCGTGATACTACTGTTGGTTCAACCTCTTCTTCAGAACTGAAACCTCCAGGGGTTTCATAATCCATTGACATATCAGTATTACTTTCATTCACAAAAGTACTATCACCTAGAGAGTCTATAATTTCTTCAGTCATTAGATTGTTAGTCTGATTTATATCAAAATTTTCACTTTCTTCAATTACTGGTTCGTCGTAAATATTTACAGTTTCTTCGTTTCTATTTTCGGTTTCGTTTTCTCTTAAATTAACAGTTTCGTTTTCTCTTAAATTAACAGTTTCGTTTTCTCTTAAATTACCATCAGATATATATTCATATACATTGCTACTGTTAATTTGGGTTTTATTCATTAGTCTTCTGTTTCTTCTAAAATAGATATTGAGATCATCTCTTATGATATAAGATCTTTCATTTACTCTTTTTTCAACAATTCCGTATGCCCATTCATTCGCTTTTTTCCTAAATTGGACTTTGTCACCTACATTTAATGGACGAAGAGTTTTTGAGTGTAAATTATAATACATTTTTTGTTTGGACTTTTTATCGGTAAAGCTTTTTTTAACTTTTTCTTCCTCAATATGATTTCTAAACAGCTCTGATTTTTTTATTGGCATTTTGGCTTTACACATTCTTCCAAAGAATAATTCGCATGGAGAGAAGCCTAAACTTGCTACAGGAGTAGCATTGCACAGTGGTCGGGCTTGTACGGAGCCGCGGCCATAAATACTTCTAGATGTGCTATCGCTATGAAATTTTTACCAAAAATCTAAATAAATATTATAAATATATGTAACAAAAATTGGCCAGATCGTACCACTATATCCTATAGCTTCCATAGGAACGATTTTCTGAGTAGTTTCGTTTACATGAGAAGGCAATTAAAAATTCAATTTATGTAATATTAACAAGCTGGTTTGTTTACCGTACGTATTTACAAACTTAGAACTGCAATATAAAAATGTGAGAGTAATTACTTAACTCCACCCGCACCAAAAAAATTATAAAAACAAAACGAACAATGATACGATTTAATATCATTTTTTGGCCGAAGGACTTCAGTTTCATGTGCCTTTTTTTTTTTTAATTAATTTTAGTATTGTATACTAGCTTTAATATGACAAAATAAAAAAAAAAACAAGAGAGAACGCTATAGTCGGGTTGGTGTCCCGACTATCTAATACCCGTTACTCAGCTAAAGGGAATGCGAACGCTGTACTCGGGTTGGTGGCCCGACTAATAATCGTAACTCAGCTAAAGGGAGTGCGAGGGAGATAAATACATAAATTTTGATTGCGTATAACTTTTTAATGAATGGTCCGATTTGAAAAATGTCTTCTACATTTCGATAGGTATACACAACAAAATTACATTTATACTTCTCGGAAATCTTTAAAGATGTGGGCGCAGGACCCATTTTAAAATTGTTTGTGGGCGATTGTGGGCGTTAGAGGGGGCGTGGCGCTCTTCTAAAATAAACTTGCGCTGCGTAGGAAGCCAAAGAATATGTGTGGGAAATCTCAACCTTCTAGCTTTTGCAGTTTCTGAGATCTCAGCGGTCATACAGACGGACAGACGGACATGGCTAGATCGACTCGACTAGTGCCCCTGATCAAGAATATATACTTTTTATGGGGTCGGAAACGCTTCCTTCTAGCTGTTACATACTTTTGCGCGAATACAATATACCCTTTTACTCTACGAGTAACGGATATAAAAAAATATAATCTATTAGTAATTCAATATTTAGTGTTGGAAAACTATTCACAATCACGAAAGACGAAGACAAAGGAACAGCACAACAAGTAAAAAGCGGCAAAAAATTTGTTTTTCGGCCAGTTCTGCCCTTGAAAAATTTATGAAGGTGTTAGTATTTTTACGATTGTGGGCACATCTGCAAATTTCTGCAGTCAATTTTAACACACATGTTACCTGAAACCCAGACGAAAAAATTGCCATACCAACAAATTGTGGAATTTTGTGGGATCATCGCTAAAACCTTAGCTAAACATAAAAAATACGTTCACAAAATAGACACAAAACATGTATTATTTCAAATTGATGTAACAAAAACAATTTAACAAGTACGATTATTATACACATCTCGACTTATAGATAATACCTTCAACTTAAAAATCCATATCACAGAATATTAATTTGGACACGAAATATAAGAAATACACGGTTTCAAAGTTTAATGTTGCTGCGAAAAATTAGTGATGCGCCCAGTTTTGCTTTGCTACTTAACACGTGCTCACGACTTTAGGTCGATTTTTAGAAGGTACTGATATTTTTCCAGAAATATCTGGTATGCCACGAAAAAGCTTGGGCATTTTAGAGAAAAGTTGCATACCCTTGGCCCATTTTAGGTTCCGTCGATTTTTTGAATTTTGGCCTATGGGCGCCACCACTGTGCGCCGAGCACTCCTTCTTCAGGTGCCCACTCTTCAGCAGACAAAGGCGCCGCCTAGAAGATGACATCCCGGATCTTTCGCCAGACACACTGGTGAAGCGCATGCTATCGAGCGAGGCTGCATGGAAAGCGGCGGCAAATTCGGCCGCTATCATCATGAAGGAGCTCCGACACCGAGAAAGGGCCAGAACTCCAGTTAATGGATGATTGACCCCCCTCCCGTCCCGTGAAGTAATGCCTAGCGGCGGTTCCGCGGGACTGGACACCTCACCCAATCCATACCCTACCCACATCCCAAACCCTGTTACTTGTATTAAACTTGTTAATAAAAAAAAAAAAAAAACACACATACACACGGTGGAGTGTTTGTGAAGTGCTCCCCAAAAAACCCGCGAAATCCCGCGCTGTGGCAGAATAGTATGGACAAAAAGGGGCCCCACGCATGAGGGACGGACCCTAGAGACTCACCCGGTGAAGGCGACGCCGAGGATCCACGGACGCCCGCTGGCCGCGATCGTACTCCGAGCTTGGCTCGGGGTCATGGGTGAGATAAGTCTGCTACTTTCTCTTTGATGTCTCTTTGTCCCACTACTTTTCTCTTTGTATGCAACTTGGTTGCACTTACAACACACCATGCGCTGGTCACGCGCTGTAAACGCAAGGACGGCACTGATCCGGCAACGCTGTATAACTTGTGGCACCTGACCGCCTGGGGGCGCTGTTGCGCTCACTGACAAAAGGTACCTGCTACGGGTTTCACTTCAAGACCCCGTAATGATCGTAGCATACATTCCTGGGCGGCTGCTGCCAATCCTTGGCAGAAGGACTCGGGAAGCAGGCGAAAACACCGTCAGGGTGAGCACTGGGGAATCAAAAAGGTGTTAAAGGTCATGGAACCGACTATCAGCCAACCCCACCGCCAAGGCGGCACACCTCAAAATGGGAGCAATGGCAACCGAGCAGGAGCGGTGTAACTCCCACCGGAAAAGCCGTGGGGAAACTCATGGCCACCGATGGACCCTAACCGTGCACACCATCCACTCGCCCAACAATCCACAATGCGACTGACCCATAATGGGCGGCAAAGTGGGCTGCGTCTGCGCCATAATGGCCGGCAGTAAATAAACCTGGAAAATCCACCTAGCGTCTGACCCACACTGGGCGGCTGCGTGGTCTGCGTCTGTGCCATAGTGGCCGGCAGAAAAGCAACCTGGCAGCAGGTATAAAATGCAACCCTGGCATTGGTTTAAAATGCCCACATCAAGAGAAATGTCGACTAATAACAAAATTACTCCAGGTGGCAGCCACAAAAGTGGAAATCCACTCGTGCGGAGAAATCCGGCGACAGGGGCAAGGATTCTGGAGGCCCTAATCAACATTCAAAATGAAAACGTAAATGCACCGCCAGTGGCTCACTTGGCTGACGATGCATCCAAAGCAACAAGCCACGAGATATTCGCCTTCTCCACAGCGACGAAGATGAAGAGGACCCCACCTACCCAGCCTGCTACACCGCAAGGCAGTGCTCCGGCTTTACATAGCGTCAAAGGCCAGGTCGACGTCGAGACTGACACTCCAAAGAGGGCCAGAGAAGAAAGCAGTCCCTAAGAAAGCAACACTGCCGAAGGTGCCAAAAGAAGCAAAGGGAACCTCCGAAACATAGACGAGATCGGGAGAATCCTGGATGACCTGCTCTATCAGGTCAGTGAGAAGAAGCCAGTCCTGCTGCCAGCAAGACCCAACAGCAGAAGGCCACCCGGACCAGGAGAAGGAGACCCAGACGACCCCGGAAAGAAAGGACGATGGCGGTTACCCCAAACTGCCTGGACCACCTGGCGCGACCAAGCAAGGCATGGACTCAACCCAGTGGAAAAAGGCTGGGAAACAGCAAGAGTCGCCGAAGCCCAATAGGCCGCAGCCCTCGGACCCCAAAAGGGACTGGACGGAGGCTAAGAGTCGAAGGAAAAAACCGAAGGAGCAAAGGAAAAAGCGGGCACTACGAGTCGCAATTCTGGTCAAGTGCACAGAAAAGGCGACTTACTCGGACGTGTTAAAGCTCATCAAGGCTGCACCAGCCCTGCAGGGAATGAAAGATAAAGTGCACGGCATCAGGAAGACAGCAAAAGGGGATCTCTTGCTAAGCATGCAAAACCCCTCCGACCCGGCAACCCAGGAGGTCCAAGAGGCCATGAAGACAGCGCTCTCAGGTCAGACACCACTCCGATTGAGATACTGGATATCGACGAGTCAACTACAGGCGATGAAGTCCTAGAGGCCCTATACTCCTATACTGGATGAGGACATACCAGTAGAGGCTTCACCAACAATGAAAAACGCAATGAGAGGAACGCAATCCGCGGTGATTAGGCTGAAACCCAGCCTCGCCGAGCACCTGCTGAAAATCGGTAAAATGCGCATCGGATGGGTAGTCTGCAGAATCAGACGAAAACTGGAGTTAACCAGATGTTTTAAGTGTATGGGGTACGCACATACCGCCAGAATTTGCCGCACGAAACACGCAATCTCTAAGGTCACGTGCTTCAAATGCGGACTGCCTGGTCACAATAGCAGGAACTGCAGCAACCCTCCGAAATGCTTGCTATGCACTCGGAAGGGGCTCCCAGAATCCGGGCACTCGGTCTTCAACCGACGCTGCCCGGAATACCAGAAGGCACTAGCTCAGTTCAAAGATGAAAACAGACAAACAGTCCTGGAGAAGAACATAGATGTGGCAATTCTCAGTGAGCCATATAAATCAAAGCATAACGGAGTATGTCTACAAAGCCATGACGGCGGCGCAGCAATCTGGAGCTGCTCACCAAACAGCAGCCAGCTAACCGAGCGACTATCCAAGCCAGGATACGCAAGGGCTAAATCGAATGGGACGTTTCTCTGCAGCTGCTACATTCCACCGCGCTTCACGCTGCCGGAATTTGAGGATATCATCTTCGACCTGGTCAACGATGCGAGTGGAAAGTCACCAGTGATCATCGCGGGAGACTTTAATGCCTGGGCCACGGAGTGGGGTTCCAGCCGCTCAACGCCACGAGGAATTTCCCTGCTGGATGCCTTTGCAGTTGAGCTGCAAAACTATCGATAGTGTAGTCAGTCGATTGTTTGACAGCATTTCAGTCGACTGTTTCGATATTATCGACTAGTCGTTATTTGACATTAGAAGAAAAGTTTTTATCAATTCTATTCCAAGTAAATAATAAATAAAGCCTTAAATAGTGTTCTTTGTTTTTTTTTAATCAGTCTGTATGTAAATTTAAATATACATAAAAGTCAAATTTTTAATTACTAGAGACCCATTCGATCTTGTTTAAAAAAAGTAACATGTTCATATTTCTCTTCCAAACATCGGAAGCTTTCGGTTTCCCTTTTTCTTGAGAGTCTACTCGTAACCAAACTAATAGATTATGCTGATTAAATAATTTAGTTGTACTTATCATTTTCTTTGGAAACAGCTAAAAACTTCTCCATTTTAAATGAAAATAATTTAAAAGATTCTTTGGATTTTATAAAGAAATATTAGAGTTAAACTATAGAAATAAGCTACAAACGTTACTTGATTTAAAAAAAAAGTCGATAGTAGTCGACTGAAAATCGACTGAACAATCGCAAAGCATACTATCGACTTGTAGTCGACTTCAGTCGATCTTTTGTCAGCTCTACTTTGCAGCCCTAAATGTGTGTGAACGTCGGAAGCCAGCCAACGTACAGCAAGGCAGGAGGGGAGTCGATCATCGATCTGACCAGATGGACGGTAGAACCCCTGTACACCAATAGCAACCACTTTGCGGTGATCACGGACACCGGTGCCGACAGGGCCACAACCTCGCACACACCCGGAGCCACCCGATTCAGAGATTCATATACCCCATCTGCCTGCTGGACACCATAGGCAAGGTCTTTGAAAGGGTCATAGCTACGAGACTGAATGCAGCAATGGAAGGTGCCGGGGGACTTTCGTCCAATCAACACGGCTTCCGGAAAGGGAAATCGACCCTGGACGCTATAGAGGGGGTCACAAGCATTGCCGCTAAAGCAATCGCTGGTACCAGATGGAAAGGCGGGACGAAGAAATACTGTCTAGTGGTCACGCTTGACATTCGGAACGCTTTTAACTCGGCCGATTGGGGAAGGACACTGGAGGCTCTACGGTCCTTCAACATACCTGAATACCTGTTGAATGTAGTTCACAGCTACCTCAGCAAGAGGGAGCTGGTCCTAGAAACCTCGGCGGGCCCCAGGAAATACGAAGTGACAGCCGGAGTCCCTCAGGGTTCGGTACTGGGCCCACTGCTTTGGAACACGATGTATGACGGAGTTCTGAAGCTTCCACTGTCGAGCAGCACTGAGATAGTTGGCTTCGCAGACGACGTGGCTCTGGTTGTGGTGGCCAAGGAAGTTGCCGCCGTGGAAGCAGCTGCAAACTGCGCAATTCGAGCAGTGGAGGAGTGGCTCTCAGAGGCAGGCCTAGAGCTGGCCTCACACAAAACAGAAGCGGTGCTGATATCAAGCAGGAAAGCAGTAGAGTCGGCGCAGATTCAGATCGGAGGGACGACGATCTCATCGCAACGTGCCATAAGGTGCCTGGGAGTCATGCTGGACACCCGCCTATCCTATCGGGAACACTTAAGGTTCGTTAACAAGAAGGCAAGCGAGACCACGGGATCTCTCTGCAGGATCCTGCTGAATACCAGGAGACCAAAGCAGGACAGACGCAGGCTTCTCGCGACCATAGTCAAGTCGCAGCTGCTGTACGCTGCTCCGTTATGGGCCAAGGCCACGGCTGTTGGCAGCTACATGCGAGGCGTCAACACGACGTATCGACTGTGTGCTGTCAGAATAGCGAGCGCTTTCAGGACGATCTCGGATGACGCAGCGCTCGTCATTGCAGGCCAAGTTCCCCTGTGCGAAGGAGATACGGGCGGCCCTAGCAGGCGAACAGACGGACCAAATATCCAAGGCGGAGGTGAAGAGGTGTGCCAGGATGCAGAGCGTCGACAACTGGCCGGCGGCCTGGGACAGCTCCAGCAAGGGACGCTGGACCCACCAGCTCATCCCCAACATAGAGCCATGGGTAAACAGGAAGCACGGTCAGGTAGACTTCTACCTTACGCAGGCGTTGAGTGGACACGGTTGCTACCGGAGCTATCTTAAGCGCTTCGGACACGACACTGAGGAAGGTTGCCCAAAGTGCGGCAGTGGCATTGTCGAAGACGCTCATCACGTCCTCTTCGAATGTCGTCGTTTTGGCTACGATCGCCAAAGGCTAGAGGAGACCACCGGGATAAGAGTTCAGCCTGAAACTTTTGTGCCCCTCATGCTGTTGAGTGAGGAGAATTGGGATGCGACGGCAGCCTACGCAGCGTGTGTACTGCGAAAGCTGCGTCGCATCGAGAGGGAGAGGAGAGAAACTTCAGCCTAGGTGGCTACAGTTGCGCGAAGCAATACCTTGCGGTGATACAGCGAGGCTGCGATGACGATACCGAACTCAGCGCTGAAGCACATAATAGCCGCACACCCTGAGGTCTTTGCGCAGATGTACAACTGTTGCATCACAGAGCGAGTAGTACCAAAGGCCTGGTCCTTATTCCAAAACCAGGCAAGGACCCTAGCGACCCGTCGGCATACCGTCCGCTTTGCATGCTAGACTCAATATGGAAGATCTTTGAGAGGATAGTCTGCAACCGGCTGGAAACTGAACTAGCGGCCAAACGAGGGATGTCCGAGTTACAGTACGGCTTCAGGAAGAAGCGCAGACAAACACTACTATCTTGTGTGCTCAAGAACGCGTTCAACACGGCAAATTGGAGTCGCATCCTGGAGGCCCTCACAAAGTGGGGGATATCACAGTACCTGATCGATATCTTTCGCAGCTACTTCACGGATCGAGTGCTGATCTACGAGACGGACCAAGGCCGACACAGAGTGACTGGAGGGGTCCCCCAAGGCTTAGTTCTTGGACCGACGCTATGGAACGCGATGTACGATGACATCCTGCGGCTCCCACTTACGGAGGGCTGCACCCTTATCGGATTTGCGGACGACATTGCCTTGGTTACGGTGAGGAAAGAGCTCGAAGAAGTAAAGGCTTCTTGCAACGCCGCTGTAGGCAATATTTGCCAGTGGCTACAACGCAACGGGCTCAAGCTGGACGAACACAAGACGGAGGCAGTCTTGGTGAGCAGTAGAACAAAAGTAGAGCAGGCTACTGTCACCGTTGGAGCTACAGAAATCCTTTCTGGAAGGTCCATAATGTACCTCGGCATCATGCTTGACGATCGGCTGACATTTAAAGCCCATCTGCAATACGTCGGAGAAAAGGCTGCAAGAACCACAGGTGCCATTAGCAGAATGATGGCAAACACGACGGGGCCGAGACAGCGAAGCAAGAAGCTCATAGCAAGTGTAGTATCCTCGGTGATACTCTACGGATCGAGCATTTGGGCACCAGCTATGAAAATGGAGTCGTACGGCAAAGAGTGCAGACGCAGCTATAGGCTATGCACCCTAGGGGTATCCAGTTGCCTCTGCACAGTGTCAGAGGAAGCGGCACTGGTGTTATTCGGTATGATACCACTAGACCTACAAGCTGACGAGAGACAAACCGGAAATGCCGTCGCACGTGAACAGCGATGCCGAACCATCGAGAGCTGGCAACGAAGATGGGAAAGTGCCAGCACAGGCCGCTGGACTCGGAGGCTCATCCCAAGCATAGACGCATGGACTCGCAGGAAACACGGCCAGGTGGATTTTTACCTAAGCCAAGTGCTCACTGGGCATGGTTGCTTCAAAGCTTACCTCAATCGGTTCGGGCATGCGGATGACCCCTTCTGCGAGTACTGCCAGGACGGGGAAATAGAAGACGCTGAGCACTCCTTCTTCAGGTGCCCATTCTTCAGCAGACAAAGGCGCGGCCTAGAAGATGACATCCCGGATCTTTCGCCAGACACACTGGTGAAGCGCATGCTATCGAGCGAGGCTGCATGGAAAGCGGCGGCAAATACGGCCGCCATCATCATGAAGAAGCTCCGACACCGAGAAAGGGCCAGAACTTCAGTTAATGGATGATTGGAGGGAGGGGGCCGTCCCGTGAAGTAATGCCTAGCGGCGGCTCCGCGGGACTGGACACCTCACCCAATCCATACCCTACCCACATCCCAACCTCTGTTACTTGTATTAAACTTGTTAATAAAAAAAAAAAAAACGTTTCTAGCTGTTAAGAGAATGTTAGCAAAGGAGAGAATAAATGAGAGAGGGACAGTCTTGAGAGTGATCCCGACCTGAACTGGTGCGTGTTTCACTCTGCTACAATATCAGCAGTGGGCGCAAACCCTTGTGCCATTAAAAAAAAACATTCATACTTGACTAAAAGTGAACCAAAATGAAAATGGATCTGTTTATGCCGCACTCCCCTCTCTTAAATTGCCCGCTCTGCGAATGCCTACTCGCCCGCACTGGATTCTCGCGATTCCAGGCTCTCCCGTACTGGACGCTATCTTCCAGGCTCTCCCGCTTTCCCAATCCCGGGATCTCTCCACAGCGCTCTGAAGCACAGCGCTCAATTAGCTTAAGTTAAGTTCTCATTGTCAACTACATGAAATACATCGCACGGCCGGTCCGCGCTATTACCGAAAAGACCATTGTGTTAATATTTTTCTCGCGCTTCGCGATCGTCAAGTGTTTCCAACTCTCTTCCTCAGCTTGCCACACTTGCGACGCCCCCACGTACATTTTTTGATCCATTCGAGCCGAATTGCTCCAGCAGATAAGTGCCAATTATTATTTTTATTAACTGCCGGTCGACAGTCAGCCATCCGAAAACATAATTCGTTTGACTTTCTGTACAATCTGTCTCAAATCCAAGTCCGATTTAATCCGACAACGGCAGTTAGTAAATTACAATTCCAATTCCGTCTTTTATTTCTTCGTCTCCTTTAACGTGCGGCCATATTGCCTATTGTCCAATTCTTTTTCTTGTGCATATTGATGTACAAGTTTCATATTCACATTTGGCCGTACATCCAGTAAAAATACATCCAAAATCAAATCGAAAAAATTACAAAATATTAATCCAAATAAAAGTGTGCAAACAAAAAGTCAATCGTACACGAAGTATTTCCGTCGGCCATCCATAAATATATATATATAAATATATATAATATATTAAATAAATTCCCAAAGCTGACGTGAAATAACTTTTGTGTCTTAGTGTGTTTTTTTATTTCCTATTCAACATACATTCACACATACATACATACGAATTCCCGAAATTCCGCGCATTCCAGCATTTCTCGTACATAGCCCGCAAAGGGGCTTTCTGCACAAGATCATTTTGGGCATTTGTGGTATCCAACGTTCCAAGTGCTCTTTATTCCGAGCCATTCCAAATAAAAATAAATACCGAGCTCAATTCTAATAAACTTAAATATATACTGAGAGTTAAAAAATTAAAATTAAATTTACAAAATCCCTCGTCGCTAGAGTTCAAAAAAATTAAATAAAATACTGTCGACATCCCAGAAACCAATGGAATCAATCTATTAACATTGTTCCCGGTTTGCGTCCGAATCAACTAGTTACCGCGTCCATTCCAGTATTTTTTATTTATTTATTGAGATTCGTATATCCATATATACTTCATTTATTTTCTTTTTGGGGAGAAAAAAGAAAATTTCCAAAAAAATATCATCCGCATACCACTGCAACGCATTTTTTTCTTTGTCTCCGAATAATTAAAAAAAAAATTTTTTTTTTTTTAAATATATATACTTATATACATATACTATATATACTAAACGAAAAATACTTCATCAAGAACAATATTTTTTTTTTGGTATTTTTTCCATTCTTGTTCCATAGTTCCACCAAAAGCCTGGGGCATATCTTCACAATAATTCAGCTACGCATATCGACTGTTTTAGCAGGTCGAGACCCTATTTCCACCAGTCCATAAGTGGGTCCGTAATTTCTTCTCTGATTTTTGTCCGAAAGATCAGCGCGCACATTCCGAATCCAAACAGCAATTTAGTTTGGTATGTCCAGGGAAAGTTTTAACAAACTATCCCCTGTTCCATCACCGAAAGTTCCAAAAATCATTGTAAGGACGCCCACACCTACAAAGGTCAAGACGCCAATTCCCAAAAGGGCTCCTTCTCCTATCGAAAGATCCACGCGAGCCAGCACGAAAATGGTTGCAACGGCTGCCGAACTCGCCTTAAACCAATTTATTGAAGTCTCGGATCGACTTTCCGAATTGGAAGCGCGAATAAATATTCCCGCGGCGGTCCCTCCTACGTTGTCCGTCCTCAATATTCGCCGAGACGAAATCAAAAAGAGGTATGGGTCCGCATCAAAAAAGAGTACGATGCGTGTACCGCGTGCCTTGTAGCAGCCGGAGAAAGTGCAGCTGACAGCTTGCCAGGTTTCAAGGCTAAGTACGGTTACTGCTACAGCGCGTACGAAAGGTGCGGCGCCCAAATAGCAGACCAAATAGAGCAGACTCCGCAAAATCCGCAAGCTACCTCCGCTCCAGATACTCCTCAGACATACATTCCGTTAGGCTGCCACCTTCCGCCGTGCGATACCGAGGTTTTTACCGGCGATTCGTTGGCCAACCTTTAGGGATCTATTCACGGCAATTTACATCAACAATCCTAGACTCACTCCAGTCGAGAAATTATTCCATCTTAATGCTAAGACGAGGGGCGACGCTCACAATATAGTTGCAAATTCACCCCTTACTAACGATGGCTTTCGCTCAGCGTGGGACATCCTCACTGAGCGTTTTGAAAACAAGCGATTGTTAGTAAACAGTCAATTGAAGATACTCTTCAATGTGCCGTCCGTCACACAGAAGTCTGGGTCAGCTTTGAAAGAACTTCAAAGTACCATCTAGGGGTGCCTTACGGCGTTAGGAATGTCCGATATTCAGGTCGAAACTTGGGATTGCCTCTTGGTGTATATGTGCTCATCCAAACTCCCAAAGCTTACGCTTTCCCTATGGGAGCAGTCCTTTCACAACAAAGCCGAGATCCCTACGTGACATGAGCTGAACGTTTTCCCAACGGAACGTCACAGAACCCTAGAAGCCATAGATGATGTTCGACCATCAGGTTCTAGTCAGGCTCAGCCCAGGGCATCCACATCCAACTCGGCGTCTCGGAGAATAAATTCTTATGAGACAAGGGTAACACCTCGACAACCTAGAGGGTGCGATCTCTGTAATAGAGGAAACCATCCAATACGCACATGCGCCCAGTTTCTCCGGATGACGGTCGACCAACGCATCGCCTATATCAAACGGAAACAGCTGTGTTTGAACTGCTTTGCGCGGACACATCAGCTGCGCGACTGCGAAAGCGCACATAATTGCTCAACGTGCCGCGGCCGCCCTCACACCCTCCTACACCGAGGCACCCCATCCCCAGCGCGCGCAAATCCAAGCCAACGCCCAGATCCAGACCGAATACTCCCGGTCTCTCGGCTGCCAGTGGCACGCAGCCAACACTTCAAAATTATTTTGCGGCAGGCTCTAGGTCAGGTTTCCTAGGCACCGCCATGATTAATATATGCCATCAGGGTTCCAACTATGAAGCGCGAGCCTTAATAGACTCCGGATCTGAGGCGACCTTCATTACTGAGCGCCTTTTCAACCTGATTAAGCTGCCGTTCAAGGTTATCCAAGTACAGGTCTCAGGGCTTAATCAAACGGTCTCCGCTGAGACTAAAAAGCTCTGCCAATTTACGATTCGTTCTCCGACGCGGCCTAGTTTGCAGTTAAACACCACTGCCTACGTGCTTCCGCAAATAGCCGGAAATCTTCCCTCATGTCCGCTTCCGCAACATTTCCTGCGAGATATTCCCGAACTTCCACTAGCGGATCCAAAGTTTTATGAGAGCGCACAAATAGATCTTTTAATCGGGGCCGATATACTTCCTTCCATTCTACTAAGCGGCACCCGAGCGAACATCTGTGGCTCTCTTCTCGGTCAAGAGACCATTTTCGGCTGGATTCTAACAGGACCAGTACCCGCTCCGAGGCAAGGTAGAATTTCATCGTTTTCTACGCATGTTGCACACACGTACGAAGCGTCTCTCGATAAACTCCTCACCAAAGTCTGGGAGGTGGAGGATCTGCCAGTAAAGGTGGCAAAAGAATCCGACGTGATCTGTGAGGATAATTTCCTTCGGACCACCACAAAAGACGATAGCGGCAGGTATGTCGTGAGTCTTCCCTTTCGAGATCCTGAGAACATGAAATGCTCCCTAGGACATTCCAGATCCCTGGCGTTGGCTCAACTCTTAAGAAACGAGCAGCGGCTAAAAAGGGACAGTACGGTAAAATCCAAGTGCGACTCAGTGATTCAAGAATATCTCGACCTCAACCACATGAGAGAAGTCCCTCCTACCCACGATTCAGCGTGTTATTACCTTCCACACCACGCGGTGTTAAAACCGGAGAGTACGACCAAACTTCGAGTGGTATTCAATGCCTCCAGCCCTTCAGACAATGGGGTCAGCTTAAATGATATCCTTCATGCTGGCCCGGTCCTACAGTCCGATCTAACCATCCAGATCCTGAAGTGGCGATATTTCCGTTTTGTGTACAGTGCTGATATCGAGAAAATGTACCGGCAGATCTGGGTAGATCCGAAGCAGACAGCGTTCCAACGTATCTTATTCCGCAATAGAGAAGGATACATTCGCGATTTTGAGCTGAAAACTGTTACGTTTGGGGTCAATTGTGCATAGTTTCTGGCAATTCGGGTCCTGCAACAGCTGGCGACCGACGTGCAACTAACCCATCCAAGGGCGAGTAAAGTTATTCGTGGTTGCATGTACGTCGAAGATGTCCTTTCGGGAGCTGACTCTGAAGAAGAGGCTCACCATTCCATTCGCGAGTTGCAGAGTGCCCTCGATTCGGCTGGTTTTTCCATTAAGAAAGTGGACCTCCAACCATAAAGAAGTTCTGGCTCATATCGAAACCAATCATCTTTTAAACGCCGATTTCCTCGATTTAGATACGGAAAGCACGGCGAAAACTCTCGGAGTCCGTTGGAAAGCAACATCCGATGAGTTTTTCTTCGCCCTTTGTCGTTTCCCAGGCTAGAGCTGTGTGGAGCTCTATTGCTATCCGAGATGGCTATCTTGCCTCTACAAGAACTGGTCGACAACTCCCTGTGGTGGCATGGACCAACTTGGTTGTCAAAGCCACGAGATCAGTGGCCTTCCCAAAGCACCGACTTACAGGTGACCGAAGTGGAAAGGCGTCCTGTCAAGGCCCATGTGGCGTCCATCCCGACAGTAGACATCCTTGATCGCTTTTCCAAGTTAGATAGAGCTTTACGGGGCCTTGCGTATGTCCACCGTTTTGTCCAGCGATGTAAGAACTTGGTCATTAGCACTCAGCGCAGATATTTTTCTAATGAATATCGCTGCTTAAGTCAAAGGCGTCCTGTGTCCGCGACAAGTTCCGTCCTCTCCTTAAACCCCTTTCTAGATCAGAAAGGGCTTATAAGGGCTTGCGGCCGCATAACGGCCTCCGAAAACTTGCGATATGACGAAAGACATCCTCCCGTACGAATGTGCACTCTCTCGACTACTGGTGAACTTTACGCATCTCATAACGTTGCATGGAGGTAACCAGTTAGTCGTACGTCTCACCCGGTCAAGATACTGGATTCCGAGAATAAAGAACTTGGTAAAGGCCGTGATTAACTCCTGCAAAGTCTGCGTTATTCATAAGAAGCGCTTGCAAAATCAGATGATGGGAAGTTTTCCAAAAGAGCGAGTGTCTTTTTCCCGGTCATTCACGTACACAGGGATGGACTACCCTGGCCTATTCGACATCAAAAATTACATAGGCGGAGCGTGCCTAATTACAAAAGGGTATGTGTTGGTTTTCGTATGTTTCTCTACAAGGGCCATCCATCTAGAGCCTACATCCGATCTGACGACCGAGAAATTTCTCGCCGCTTTCGCTCGGTTCGTATCCAGAAGAGGTTGTCCCCGTCAAGTGCAGTCCGACAATGGGAAAACCTTTGTCGGCGCTGCCACCCTGCTCTCCCGAGATTTTCTTCAAGCCGTAAAAGAGTCTGTGACTGATGCGTATAGTCATCAGCAGCTCAACTGGCAATTCATTCCTCCGGGGGCACCCCATATGGGAGGCCTGTGGGAAGCTGGTGTCAAAAGCTTCAAAACCTTATTTTACAAGTCCACCGCTACTCGAAAGTACACCTTTGAAGAGCTTTTTACCCCTTCTAGCGAAAATTGAAGCTTGTCTAAATTCTAGACCGCTATCTCCCATGTCAGAAGATCCTACTGATCTCTTGGCGTTGACACCAGGGCATTTTCTCGTCGGCGGACCTCTTCTGTCTATAGTGGAACCCGAATTAAAAGGGGAATCCAAGTCCATTGTTAATCGGTGGCAACACAAGTGGCAGTCTCCGACCGCAAATCTTTGCGTTGGCGACATGGTAGTCGTCAAAGAAGGCAATCTGCCCTCGAATGAGTGGCGCCTTGGCAGAATCGACTCTGTCTTTCCGGGGGCTGACGGCAATGTCCGTGTCGTCAGCATTCTCACGGCACGCAGGATTTTTAAGCGTCCCGTGACCGTGACCGTGGTTCTTCTGCCAGGAGAACACTCCAACCGTCTTCCTCAACCAACATCCTCCGCATAATTCTCCAAGCATCCTCGCCATCTTATCATTTTTAAATCATCTCCATGTTTTTCTTTTTTTCTGTCCATTACTCCCTACCAGATCACATCATGGTTCCTCGTCCACGCAGCGCTCACGCATTGGAGAGCAGACGTACTCGAGGTTTAAATTCCTACCGATGCCGAGTCTGCCGTGGAGTCCATCCGCTTCGGAAAAGCCAGAGGTTCTGTAACAAGCCTGATCGGGCCTATTAAATAAGACTTAATAGATTGTACGTCTTCACGCCTTTATTGTCTTGACCGGAAGTGCTGTACGCCACAGTGTGACCAACCGTTTCGTATTTGTACATAGTAGACTAGTATTATTTGTATTTATACAGTATTTGTACTTAGACACAATACAGTGTTCTCACTATTATTACACGCTTTTTTTTTTTATTGTTAGGGTTTATCCCAACCATATCTGGCAGGAGGTTTAATAGCTCTACCTGATCGTGATACTACTGTTGGTTCAACCTCTTCTTCAGAACTGAAACCTCCAGGGGTTTCATAATCCATTGACATATCAGTATTACTTTCATTCACAAAAGTACTATCACCTAGAGAGTCTATAATTTCTTCAGTCATTAGATTGTTAGTCTGATTTATATCAAAATTTTCACTTTCTTCAATTACTGGTTCGTCGTAAATATTTACAGTTTCTTCGTTTCTATTTTCGGTTTCGTTTTCTCTTAAATTAACAGTTTCGTTTTCTCTTAAATTAACAGTTTCGTTTTCTCTTAAATTACCATCAGATATATATTCATATACATTGCTACTGTTAATTTGGGTTTTATTCATTAGTCTTCTGTTTCTTCTAAAATAGATATTGAGATCATCTCTTATGATATAAGATCTTTCATTTACTCTTTTTTCAACAATTCCGTATGCCCATTCATTCGCTTTTTTCCTAAATTGGACTTTGTCACCTACATTTAATGGACGAAGAGTTTTTGAGTGTAAATTATAATACATTTTTTGTTTGGACTTTTTATCGGTAAAGCTTTTTTTAACTTTTTCTTCCTCAATATGATTTCTAAACAGCTCTGATTTTTTTATTGGCATTTTGGCTTTACACATTCTTCCAAAGAATAATTCGCATGGAGAGAAGCCTAAACTTGCTACAGGAGTAGCATTGTATTCAAGAATCCTGTACTGGTAATCACTTGCTTCAGAGCATCGTTTTAAAATATTCTTTGCAATCGCCACTCCTTTTTCTGCTAACCCGTTGCTCTGAGGGTATCTAGGACTTGAGAACTGAAGTAATGTATTACATTCATTCGCAAACGTTCTGAACGAGAATGAATTAAAAGGACTGTTGTCACATTTAAGTTTTGATGGGTAACCATAACTATCAAATGTCTTTTTTAGTTGTTCAGTAACATCCACAAGTGATTTTCCTTTAAGCCGATTAACAATCAAGAAGTTAGAGTATGCGTCAAAGATTGACAAAAAATTTTTACCCCCATATTCAAAAATGTCCATTCCTGCCATGTGAAACGGATATTCTGGCGCTTCGTCTTCTATTAGAGGTTCCTTTTGATTATTTCTTTGAAACTTTTCGCATACTTCGCAAGAAGACACCAATTCCTTAATGTGTACGCTCATATTCGGCCAGTAGTACAGTTTTCGCGCTCGAGCTAAGGTTTTTTCAATGCCAAGGTGGGACACATGGACTTGGTTTAGGATTTGTTTTTGTAACTTGGTCGGTATTATTGGTCTGCCAAGGCGAAGTAGAAGACCGTGTTCAAAGTGTAATTCGGATTTGAATTTGTAGAAGTTTTGGCAAAATTGGTCTAATTTATGAAATGATGGCCATACATTTGTAACAAAACCAGCGATTTTCCAATAGTTTTCATCATTCTTCAGAACCCTGAGATAGCAGTCATAGTTTTCTTCTGAGAGACACGCTGCGCGGCTTACTATATGAATTACATTGGATAGATCTGGGATTTCTGTTTCATCTGGTAGTTGGGCTCGTGATAAGCAGTCTGCCACTAGCATATCTCTTCCAGGTGTATACTTTACAGTCATTTTTGGGTATTTAAGGAGATATAGCAGCATTCGCTGCAATGTTGTCACTGAGTCAATGTCCCGGCTTACTAAAACTTCCAGGGGCTTGTGATCGCTTTCTACTAAAAATTCTCTACCGTAGACATAATAGTGGAACCTTTCACACGCAAATACAATCGCCAACAGCTCCTTTTCAATTTGGGCCCACTTTTGTTCACTCTTAGTTAGCGTACGTGACGCGAAGCTGATTTGATGACCGTTTTGCAGAATAACACAACCAAGACCATTTTTGGAGGCATCGGTTTGAATAACTACAGGTTTAGCGCTGTCGTAGACGGCTAAAATCGGACCACTTGTTATAGTTTTAAGTAAGTCATTGAGTTCGTTTTGATGTTCTGTAGTCCACTCAAATAGGGTATCACTCCTAGTGAGATTTCTGAGATTTGCAGTTCTAGAGGACAAGTCTGGTATAAACTTAGCTAGGTACTTAAAAAGTCCAAGAATGCGTAGAACTCCAGCTTTGTCTTCTGGGATTTTAATATTTTGAATGGCATCTAAGTGCTTTCTTTGAGGTTGTATCAGTCCTTCTGATAAAATATGGCCCATAAATTCAACTTGCGTTTTCCTATATTGGACTTTTTCAGGATTGAAACGAATGCCATTCTCTTTAGCTCGCTGAAGTACTTTTAATAACGTTGCATCATGCTCTTCAAAACTTTCTCCTAATATTCCTATATCATCGAAATAAACTATACCATTTGGTATGTCACCAAAAATTTGTACCATATTCCGTTGAAACATTTCAGGAGCGCTATTAATTCCAAATGGAACACGATTAAATTTAAATCTCCCAAACGGAGTCATAAAAGTCGTTAAATCTGAACTAGCTTCATCAAGTTGCATTTGCCAAAATCCATGGGAGAGATCCAGGATTGTAAAAACCTTCTTTCGAGATAATTGTATCATAAATTCGTCTATCGTTGGTATTACGTAATGTTCTCGTTTAATTGCCTTGTTTAACGGCTTGGGGTCCAAACAAAGTCTGAGTTTTCCATTTGCTTTTTCCACTATTTGCAAGTTATTTACCCAGCTGGTTGGGTATGTTACTGGTGAGATTATCTTTTCCTTTACCATAGCACTCAACTCTGGCTCCAATGCCCCTATTAAGCTTTGTGGAAACCTTTTCTTATAATGCAGCACAGGCTGTGCGCCTTCTTTAAGAACGATAGACTGTTCCTTTGGTAACTTGCCAAGTCCCTGAAACAATTGCTTAAATTCCTCTACAAACTCCTCCCTGGTTCGAGGTAAGTTGGAAACTGAATCAATATTCAAATGTTTTATGAGGTTTAATTCTACAGAGGACTTAAGACCTATTAATGGTTCACATTTTGAGTCAACAACTAAAAATGCAATACATTTTACTGTTTCTGAATCAGAACAGATTGCTTTAGCTATTCCAAAATTATTAACTTTAACATTATTATAATCAAAAATGAGAACGGTTTCTTTTTTAACTTCAAGTTTTAACTCTTTAACTAAATCAATTGGGATGCAGTTGACATCAGCTCCAGTGTCCACCTTAAATGTAATAGCTTTTCCATTAATTGTAAATGTTTTTGTCCATCTTATTCTGTTTCGACCGCACTCGCTTATTCTAAGATTAATTTTGTTAATATCAATATCTGATGCTAATTGATTCCCTTTGGTTTTACCTGATTCTATCCAATTAATTGCTGCACCTGTTGTACGCTTGGGTTCCTCGTCTATTTGCCTGTTGTTGTAGTTCTTACTATCAACTGGTCGGCTGTTGCTGTTGTTGTTGTTCACACGTCTCTTCTGCTTGCAGTACTTGGCGAAGTGTCCAGATTTTCCACATGAGTAGCACGTTGTTCCCTTTGCACGGCACTCAGAAAGATGGTTCGGATTGTAAATTGCTCCACAGTTATAGCAGCGACGGACTACTGCGTTAACAGATTTCTCTCGATTCTGGTTTTGAAGGAATTCATTGTTTTTGGCGGCTGCTTCAAATGCTTTACATTCGGTGACGATCTCCTCCAGTTTCTTGTTTTTTGATTCAAGTAGTTTTAGCTGCAGTCTTTTATCATTTATGCCGATTATGAAGCGATCCAGGAGCATCCGTTCTTCATATGCTTGGCCACAGTCACATTTGTAGTCGCATAACTGTACCTGCTTGCGAAGTTGAGTTTCAAACTCTATGAAAGGTTGTCCCTCAGCTTGAAAGATGTTGTTGAACTTGTAGGACTCCATCGTGATGTTTCGGAATGGAACACTATAGTCATCAAATGCTTTTAGAACGTCATCCAGTGAACGGCTAACGATCGCAGCAGTAGACGAAGATGTAGACAAGTCTGAAGATGTCGCCTTGATGCCTACCATGCCAAGTGCAGTTCCATCATTGGGAAACATTGCACAGTGGTCGGGCTTGTACGGAGCCGCGGCCATAAATACTTCTAGATGTGCTATCGCTATGAAATTTTTACCAAAAATCTAAATAAATATTATAAATATATGTAACAAAAATTGGCCAGATCGTACCACTATATCCTATAGCTTCCATAGGAACGATTTTCTGAGTAGTTTCGTTTACATGAGAAGGCAATTAAAAATTCAATTTATGTAATATTAACAAGCTGGTTTGTTTACCGTACGTATTTACAAACTTAGAACTGCAATATAAAAATGTGAGAGTAATTACTTAACTCCACCCGCACCAAAAAAATTATAAAAACAAAACGAACAATGATACGATTTAATATCATTTTTTGGCCGAAGGACTTCAGTTTCATGTGCCTTTTTTTTTTTTAATTAATTTTAGTATTGTATACTAGCTTTAATATGACAAAATAAAAAAAAAAACAAGAGAGAACGCTATAGTCGGGTTGGTGTCCCGACTATCTAATACCCGTTACTCAGCTAAAGGGAATGCGAACGCTGTACTCGGGTTGGTGGCCCGACTAATAATCGTAACTCAGCTAAAGGGAGTGCGAGGGAGATAAATACATAAATTTTGATTGCGTATAACTTTTTAATGAATGGTCCGATTTGAAAAATGTCTTCTACATTTCGATAGGTATACACAACAAAATTACATTTATACTTCTCGGAAATCTTTAAAGATGTGGGCGCAGGACCCATTTTAAAATTGTTTGTGGGCGATTGTGGGCGTTAGAGGGGGCGTGGCGCTCTTCTAAAATAAACTTGCGCTGCGTAGGAAGCCAAAGAATATGTGTGGGAAATCTCAACCTTCTAGCTTTTGCAGTTTCTGAGATCTCAGCGGTCATACAGACGGACAGACGGACATGGCTAGATCGACTCGACTAGTGCCCCTGATCAAGAATATATACTTTTTATGGGGTCGGAAACGCTTCCTTCTAGCTGTTACATACTTTTGCGCGAATACAATATACCCTTTTACTCTACGAGTAACGGATATAAAAAAATATAATCTATTAGTAATTCAATATTTAGTGTTGGAAAACTATTCACAATCACGAAAGACGAAGACAAAGGAACAGCACAACAAGTAAAAAGCGGCAAAAAATTTGTTTTTCGGCCAGTTCTGCCCTTGAAAAATTTATGAAGGTGTTAGTATTTTTACGATTGTGGGCACATCTGCAAATTTCTGCAGTCAATTTTAACACACATGTTACCTGAAACCCAGACGAAAAAATTGCCATACCAACAAATTGTGGAATTTTGTGGGATCATCGCTAAAACCTTAGCTAAACATAAAAAATACGTTCACAAAATAGACACAAAACATGTATTATTTCAAATTGATGTAACAAAAACAATTTAACAAGTACGATTATTATACACATCTCGACTTATAGATAATACCTTCAACTTAAAAATCCATATCACAGAATATTAATTTGGACACGAAATATAAGAAATACACGGTTTCAAAGTTTAATGTTGCTGCGAAAAATTAGTGATGCGCCCAGTTTTGCTTTGCTACTTAACACGTGCTCACGACTTTAGGTCGATTTTTAGAAGGTACTGATATTTTTCCAGAAATATCTGGTATGCCACGAAAAAGCTTGGGCATTTTAGAGAAAAGTTGCATACCCTTGGCCCATTTTAGGTTCCGTCGATTTTTTGAATTTTGGCCTATGGGCGCCACCACTGTGCATTGTGTTGTATATTTCCGTAGCTTTTGATCCAGCCAACCACAAGAATGTGGCAATCTTCTTCGCTTCTGGCTCTGCATCTTTGCTAGACGCTATCATATACATGATGAATGATCTTTTCCACTTTGGCCACTCATGCGCCAGCATTGAGCAATCAATTTCTGGCAAGACACGCTCCATTGTGTTCCTTGTTAATCAAAGATTGATATTTTCACTTTTGACACCATGTAACAAGCCTGATCGAGCCTATTAAATAAGACTTAATAGATTGTACGTCTTCACGCCTTTATTGTCTTGACCGGAAGTGGTGTACGCCACAGTGTGACCAACCGTTTCGTATTTGTACATAGTAGACTAGTATTATTTGTATTTATACAGTATTTGTACTTAGACACAATATAGTGTTCTCACTATTATTACAGGTTCCTAAAGCTGAGCGCAGAGAAGCGGCTTCGAGCAGTGCTTGTCAACAAGTACTGCTCAAATTGTCTCGCTCACGAGCACTCCGTCGTGAGTTGTCGCAGTGGCGACAAGTGTAAAACGTGCAACGGGAAGCACCACACGCTCCTCCATATGCACGAGCGCCCTCTGCCGTCGGATACTAATCAGCGTTCGCGCCGGCAGAATCCGCCAACTCGCCAAGCGCTGGCCCCGGCAAGGCGCTCGGCATCCGCCGCTTCTCAGCAGCGCTCGCGCCGGCAAGATCCGCCAACTCGCAGAGCTCTTGCCTCTCCGCCGCGCTCAGCCTCCTCGACACCGGCACCGTCACTGGCGTCCATCCTCCAGCGGCACAGTGTCAACGTCCTGCCGACGGCCATGGTTATCCTGGAGACCGGGCTCAAGATGTTCGACACAGCCGCCCTCATCGACCCGTGTACGCCGACAAGTTGCATCGACGCATCCCTGGCGACTGCGTTCCGCTTGCCGACTACCACTGTCGGCGACGAGCGGATTTGTACGGCGACGATTCGGTCGAAGCGGGACGACGATTTCAAGTTGGAGGTGGTCCTGAAGGTGGAGTCGAACGTCCGCATGTTCCGGAATGTTTTCGCCGCTCTCCCCTCTCTTAAATCAAATAAAAACACCTCTTAACGAGGTAAAAAACTAGTGACGATCGCACCTTCAACATACAAAAGTTCTGATATCAACATTTGTGACGAATAATTATTACACTCGTCATTAAATTCACTTTCTAATATTTTCTCATTCGGCCCGCCCTAGCGTACTATTTTAGCCTTTTTACCTTCACAGGCATTTTCTATTGCAGCGTGCCGAATGAGAAAAATCATTCGACGGGTATTTTCAATAGAAACACAGCTAAAACATTGCGAGGGGGCATTTATCCCCACCGGCCCCAACAGCTCCAAATTTCGAAATTTGCACTTTTTCACTTTCACTGCTTTCTTTCCCAAGCCAATTGATTTTCTTAAAGTCTTGGTATGCAATCCTTTAAGTTTTTGCAATACCTTTCGATTGGTGTATTACTCATTACGATCGGACTATTACAGCAGATTTTCAATTTTGCGGCTATATAATAGTAGTCGCCTTTGCACACTCTCCTGGTGCGCTTCGTCACTACATGGACTGCCGTCCGTAGTGATTGCCCGCTCTCCCATAGTCTGCGAATGCCTACTCGCCCGCACTGGATGCTCGCGATTCCAGGCTCTCCCGCACTGGACGCTCTCTTCCAGGCTCTCCCGCTTTCCCAATCCCGGGATCTCTCCACAGCGCTCTGAAGCACAGCGCTCAATTAGCTTAAGTTTAGTTCTCATTGTCAACTACATGAAATACATCGCACGGCCGGTCCGCGCTATTACCGAAAAGACCATTGTGTTAATATTTTTCTCGCGCTTCGCGATCGTCAAGTGTTTCCAACTCTCTTCCACAGCTTGCCACCCGGCTACGTGCAACAGCCGCAACGCCGACGAAGCTGCCTTCCATAGACGAACACTTGCGACGCCCCCCACGTACAGGATCTAATCAACGCCAATGAATATACGTGCAACCAACTACGCGAGTGGTGTAGGGTTTTAAACCTTGTTACTCATGGGAATAAAAACACATTAGCTGCACGGCTGAACGAAGTTCCCTTTCGTGGAAGATGCCCTGCCGTACAGCAACAACATCGGCAAAACGAAGCGGACAATGCGCAGAATGTTCTGGAGCAGTTGTTGAGGCAAACGAGGAAGCGAACGACGAACAAGAAGGAGAGTCAAACGATGAACAAGAAGCTGCAAAATCAGACAAAGAAGCGAACGACGAGGAAGAAGCAGAGATATCAAACGGAGAAGCGAATAACGAACGAGAAGAAGAAGAGTCAAATGAAGCGGCGAACGGCAAGCAAAAGAAAGGGAAATCGAACGAGAAGACAGACAGCGAGCAAAATAACGGAGAATCAAACGAGAAGATAAATGACGAGCAACAGAAAGGAAAAGCAAATGAGAAGATAAACGACGAGGCGGGAAAAGAAAAGGCAGATATCGACAAGGAACTTAAAAGTGACCAGAAGTTAATTTTGCAAAATGAAGACGATTTTCAACGAGCAAGAATGAAATTGCTGGCCAGAGAGTTGGAGTTAATGAAGTTTAAAAAAGAGCTACTGCAGAGAGAGAACGATTTGTTGAGAGGTGCTGGTGGAGCGGGTTCACAAAAAATTTTAAATGATGATGAAATTTCGTTCCAAACTATAAAATAAATGCTGCCGGCTTTTGTTGGACAAACGAGTGTTAGTGTGTGGCATGCACATGTAAACGTACTAAAAACTACGTATGCGTTGACTGAGAATAAACTTCGATCCCTTATATTCAGCAAACTTAAAGGTGATGCACAAACTTGGGTGTTCTCAAAACCAGAGTTCGCAAACGAGGTGATTGATACCCTTTTGCTGTCGATGGAAAAGGCGTTTCTTCCGAAGGAGAGTGCCATTATTTTGCGAAAGAAGTTTGAAGCGCGCAGATGGCAAACCAATGAATCGTTTTCGGCCTACCTCAATAGCAAAGTTTTGCTGTCTAACGGACTTCAGATGTCGGAGAACGAGTTGGTCGACTATATCATCCATGGCGTACCAGTTCGGCAAATTTGCACAAGTGCCAACATGATGTGTTTCAAAACGAAGGGTGACCAGCTGGCGGCACTACGACACGTTAATTTAGTTGCCCCAAAAATCAAAGGAGCCACTAACACCGGTGGAAAGGTCGAGAAGCAGGCTTTCCGGTGCTACAACTGTAATTGCTTGGGGCACATCGCCTCAGATTGCCGTAAGCCAAAACGAGAAGTTGAAGCCTGCTTTGTGTGTGGAAGGATGGGTCACCTTGCCGCAGCCTGTGAGCAGAACAAGAAGACATCAGCCCCAGCTACTCGCAAGGAGGATTACGTAAGATGTTTAAAGATAGAAATAGAGGGTAGTGGTAATGAATCGTTTTTTATAGAATGCCTACTAGACTCAGGTAGTCCAATCAGCTTTATAAAAAAATCGTTTGTACTGGCTAGCGTAGACATGAAGCCAGCGCCTCCAGCCATATATTTTGGATTAAACTCCAGTAAATTGATAATTTTTGGAAACATTTTTATTTTTGGTAACAATATATAACAAAAGAAGAAGACTTGAAATGTTAGTTGTTCGGGATGATTCTATGAATGAAAAGGTAATATTGGCTAGAGATTTCTTAGATACGAGTGGCGCTTCTATTGTCTGGAACGAAGATCAGTTAAGCCTAACAAACGAAAGCACAAACGAGAGTACAAACGATAGTACAGGTATAAATGATTCAAATGATATGGATAAATCAGATTGTAGAAACGAATTCTTTGGGAAAATTTGTATGATTGAATATGAGTCTAATGAGGAGAACGTAAATGTGGGGATAAACTTAAACATAAATGATAAGATTACTTTTGAAAAATTGTTTCGTAAATATTACACTGACCAATAGTACCGGAAACAAGGTGCGAAATGAAAATGACGATCAATGATCCCAAGCCATTTAGCTGCAGCTCCAGACGCCTTTCTTATGCCGAAAAAAATGAGTTGCAAAAGATTTTGGATGAGTATATTGCTAAAGGATACATCAGACCAAGCGAGTCTGAATTCGTGTAACCAATAGTGTTAGTGAAGAAGGCGTCGGGCGAACTTAGAATGTGTATTGATTTCAGAAAGTTAAATAAGTTAGCAGCAAAAGACAGTTATCCAATCCCTTTGATAGATGACTTACTGGATCAAATGACTGATAAACAATGGTTTACAAAGTTAGACTTCAATAATGGGTTTTACCATGTTTTTATGCAAGATGAGTCGGTGAAGTTTACTTCGTTTACAAAACCATTAGGCCAATTTGAGTTCCTAAGGATGCCATTTGGGCTGAAAAACGCGCCGTCTACGTTTCAGAGGTTTATAAATAAAATTTTTAGTGATCTGATAAGAGAAGACGACATAATGATTGCGACAATGGATATAAAGAGCCAAATAGAAATCTTAAAAGAAGTATTCGATAGACTAACTAGAAATAATTTGGAATTGAGGCTAAGTAAGTGTGAGTTTTTCAAACGGAAATTAAATATCTAGGGTATACGGTTAATGGGTACGGCATCAAAGCAGATGGAAAGGGTATAGCGGCGGTTACAAATTTTCCTGTTTCTTCGAAAACTAGTGAGGTACAAAGCTTTTTAGGACTTTGTTCATACTTTCGCAGGCTTATCAAAAATTTCTCTATAGTTGCGAAACCATTATACGACGTGACGAAGAAAACGACAAATTTTCGGTTTGGAGAACTTGAGCCAAAAACGTTTGAAGTTCTGAAAGAAAAATTAATAGATTCACCTATACTTGCTTTGTACAACCCAGCAGATGAGACGGAGCTCCACTGCGACGCGAGTTCAATCGGTTTCGGTTCAATCTTGATGAGAAAAAAGATGGGCGGTTTCATCCAGCGTTTTATTTTTCCAAGCGCACTACGGACGCTGAGTCGAGGTATCACAGCTTCGAGCTGGAAAGGAAAAGGAAATTAACCCCAGAATAGCACGATGGGCCTTAGAGCTGGAAAACTATGATTATATACTGGTACATAGATCTGGGGTAAGAATGCATCATGTAGATGCCCTCAGCAGATGCACTAACATAATGGTGGTAGATAACAAATTCGTTCGAAAAAAATTTGATTATATGCCAGGGTAAGGATGAAAAACTTAAAAAACTTCTAGAAGGGACTGAGCACAAACTGTACGAAATGCGAAATGGAATTATTTATCGGAAATATCATGACTCTTTATTATTTTATGTTCCTAAAGACATGGAAACGCACGTACTTTTTAAATACCATAATGGACTCGGACATGTAGGTGTCGACAAAGTATTGGAAGTTGTTTTGAAAACATATTGGTTCCCAAAGTTAAAGGAAAAGATAGCACAACATATTAAAAATTGCTTAGAGCGTATTGCATTTACGGCGAAGGGCAAACACGAAGGCTATTTACATAACATTCAGAAGCCAACAAAACCTTTTGAACAGTTACATATTGATCATCTGGGCCCAGTCACGACGAAAGACAAGAAATCAAGACATATCCTAGTAATTGTTGATAGCTGCACAAAGTTTGTAAGACTGTACTCTACAAAGACCACAAAATCTACTGAAGCGATAACGGCACTGGAAAACTATTGCAGATCATATAGTACCCCTAAATGTATAGCTTCTGATCGAGGATCCTGTTTCACCTCCTCAGAATTTTCAAATTTTCTATGGACTCGAAATATAACTCATACACAAATAGCAACGGGTTCGCCTGAGGCGAATGGACAGGTAGAGAGAAAAAAAAGAAGCATTAGTCCAATGCTTGCAAAATTGTCAGATTCAGAACCTAGTTGGAGCTTTGAGAGAGTACTGGGACAAATTGAGTTTGCAATAAATAATACAGTTCATAGAATGATTAACCAACATCCAAGTGTGATGTTATTCGGAGTTGGCCAAAGAGGTAGTTTAGTTGATTGCCTTAGAGAAAATTTGCTGGAAGGACAAAAGGAAAGCAGAACAATTGAAAATATACGAGATCACGCTCGCGAAAAAAAGCTTAGTTACAAAACTATAATGAGACGACGAAAAACAGCAAACGATTGAAAGCAACACAATATGAGCAAGGAGATTATGTTGTAGTAAAGAATTTTGATTGTCACACAGGAGTTTCAAAGAAGCTTATTCCGAAGTTCAAAGGACCTTTTGAGATAGTCAAGTCGTTAGGAAATGATCGGTATGTTGTTAAAGACGTGGAGGGATTTCAGCAATCAAGAATTCTATTCTCTGGCGTGTGGGCGGCAACTAATATGAAGCCTTGGCTCGGCTGGTCGAAAAGCAAAGAAAATGATGAGAGAAAAATGAGAAAATGATTAGATAAATGATAGTGAAGAATATAACGAAATAAATGAAAATAAAATAAGTGTAAAGGAAAACAAAGGCATTAGAAAAGACAAAGATAGTGGCCGTAACAAATTAGTTAAGGTTTACAATACGAGAAGCAAGACCAAAATAAAAGAACGTTAACTCAAATTTAGCTATACAAGGATCAGGGGATCCTTGTTGGTCAGGATGACCGAGTTGTGGCAGCCCGATACATATATTAAAACACACATATATATAGTACCTATAGTAATCTTAAGCATAACCGTAAATATATACAGATAGTAGCCCTAAGCATAACAATAAATATATACCGATAATAGCCCTAACCCAGCGGGAACATTCCTCTGGAAAATAACATATTTTCAAGAGGTTTCTCCATACAAGCGGAAGGGACAAAACCTCATTCACCCCTTACATTTCTTCCGTCTCTGGTTTCAAAATACACGGGGGTGACACAAAAAGTAAGGGGGAAATGAGGTTTCTATGTGGTTTTCCTAGGGAATTTACATTTTCCCTACACCGTCGCCTGCTGAAAGAAACAGGATTTCCAATACTTTCTGCTAAAAGGAACAGGATTTTCAGCACACAAAGAACCACCTTCTCACTTTCCCGGTGGGAAGCATCCCTGTAAACACACACACACACATACACACGGCCTGTGATATATATGTATACACTCTGTTAAAGTTTCTAGCTATGAAGAGAATGTTAGCAAAGGAGAGAATAAATGAGAGAGCGACGGTCTTGAGAGTGATCCCGACCTGAACTGGTGCGTGTTCCACTCTGCCACAATTAAGCCAAAAGCTTTTAAAAATAGAACATTAAACACATAAGGCGGAGCAAATATTTTAAAAGACGATATCCTACGGGCGAATGTAAATCGAAATTGTTCAACTGTAATGTCCTCAGATGGGAATTTTTCTCATGTAAATTCCCAAACATTCTCAGATGTGGTTTCAGACGTAAATCTAGGAACAAATAAAGGCTTCCTATGTGGAACAACTGAGAGTTTCTACATGGGAATACAAAATGGGTTATTTGGGTACCCAAACCAAATTGCATGTCAAGTAGTTCGGTCTGCCATCGAAAACAGTTCAAGTGAGTCAGGTCATTTGGATTTGGGTAAAATGTTACCCATTTACCCGAACCCAAACTACACAGGTCAAATGGGTTTCAAGTAGGCCAGTTGGGTTTCGGGGTTACCCAAGTACTTTTTGCTGAGGCTAATAATTATACCCGTTACTCGTAGAGTAAAAGGGTATATTGTATTCGTGCAAAAGTATGTATCAGCCAGAAGGAAGCGTTTCCGACCCCATAAAGTATATATATTCTCGATCAGGGGCACTAGCCGAGTCGATAGCCTGTCCGTCTGTATGAACGCTGAGATCTCAGAAACTACGAAAGCTAGAAGGTTGAGATTTCCCACACATTTTCTTTGGCTTCCTACGCAGCGCAAGTTTATTTTAGCCGAGCGCCACGCCCCCTCTAACGCCCACAATCGCCCACTAATGATTTTAAAATGGGTCCTGCGCCCACATCTTTAAAGATTTCCGAGAAGAATAAATGCAATTTTGTTGTGTATATTTATACCTATCGAAATGTAGAAGACATTTTTCAAATCGGACCATTCATTAAAAAGTTATACGCAATCAAAATTTATATATCTATCTCCCTCGCACTCCCTTTAGCTGAGTTGCGATTATTAGTCGGGACACCAACCTGCGAATTTTTGAGGCCCAAAAGGTCAATTGGCCAATTAAAAACTTAGATAATTAAAAATTCGATACTTAGTCACTTGCCTAGGTAAAAACTATTCAATTACTGGCTGCGACTTCTTGCGGCCCAATAATATAATATAATATTATAATATTTTATTCTTATAATTTTAAAATATAGATTAACCGATCCTTGATTCAATATCTTGCGCCCTCATTAAAATGTCTGTCCTGCCGATTCTCGAATCTTAGGAATGGGCTGTGGATTAGGGAGTCCAATCTTTGAGGACCGGCTTTATGTCTTTTCCATGTCAGCTATTTCAAACCAACTGATTAAATACATTAAACAATAAATTATAAATTTATTTAACAAATTATAGTACAATGATTTATTTATTTAATATATAAAGCTATGAACAGCTCATTGGACTTAAAAAATATACAAAAAATTTTCAATATGATTGATTATTTGCGGAAGACAGGAACGCAGTGACTCTGGTTGAATTTACATCGTAGGAACACTCATAGGATAATAAGTGGTACAATTCATTATAGTTGTCGCATAAAACTCGGAATGGGTCAAAACGGGAGTAGTTTGACCTGGCGATTTCCAGTGCTAATGGCCGAAATCGACGAGTTGGTCTAGAAGGAACGTTCCAATTTATGGACGTTATCAGGTGAAGTGAGTCCACACCGCCAGTAAGGAGTTTGTGAAGGAAGATCACGCCAGTACATATTCGACGATGCTTTAAAGTTGGCAGATTCAAAAGTCGCAGCCTGTCTCTGTAGGAAGGTAGTCGGCTTCCAGAGTCCCAGTTCAAACCACGTAAGGCAAATAGGAGAAACTGCTTCTGAACGGACTCAATCATGTCTTGATAGTGCTCATACTGTGGAGACCATACGCATGAGCAGTATTCCAGCGTTGGACGAACTAAGGAAACATACAGGAGCTTTGTGATATACGGATCATCGAATTCCTTGGACCAGCGTTTGATGAAAGCTAATAAGGCCTTAGCTTTATTGGAGATAGTGCTGACATGGCGATTGAAGCATATCTTATGGTCAAATAGGACTCCAAGATCTAGGACGGTTTCAATGCGTTCTAGCGCTGATTGGCCAATGGAGTATGTACGCACCGCTGGATTGGAACGAAAAAATGTCATGGATTTACATTTATCTCGATTAAGCAGTAGCTTATTGACTTGGCACCAGGATTGAAGGTTATTTAAGTCAAGCTGGAGCTGCATGTGGGAACCAGGCGATGTCATATGCATACACAACTTGACATCATCCGCATACATAAGAACTTTGGAGGCCACGATAATTTCAGGAAGATCATTAATAAATAGACCAAATAGCAAAGGACCAAGATGGCTACCTTGAGGTACTCCGGAGCTTACAGAGACAATTTTTGAAAGTACATTATTAAATTGTACCTTTTGGGAACGGCCTGTAAGGTATGACTGAATCCACATCAGAAGAGTTAGTGGGAAACCAAGAAGGCGCAGCTTGTGGATAAGAAGCTCATGGCACACTGAATCAAACGCTTTGCTAAAATCAGTGAAAATTACATCAGTTTGATTGGAGGATAGGAAGCCTTTATTAATGTAGGTCGTAAATTCCAGCAGGTTAGTTGTAGTTGAACGACATTTTGTGAAACCATGTTTATTCGGAGATAATAAGGAGCGACACTGATGCTGCAATTGATCGCATATGCGTTTTTCAAATAGCTTAGGAATAGCACTTAGTTTGGCTATCCCACGATAGTTCATAATATCAGACTTGCTGCCCTACTTATGAAGTGGAATAATAAACAGTCGGAAAGGTGCAGAGATGGATAGATTTTTGGGAAATTATGGTTAACGGAACAGAAAGTGGATCTGCGCAATATTTTAGTACGGAGCTGGGCACCATATCGGGACCTGGAGAATAAGACAGCTTTATCGAGGATAGGCTGCGACTGACATCACGTTCATCAATTACAGGACAATATATGGAATCCGTGTGGGCTAGCTGATAGGAATAGCTGAAATCGGAATTTGGGAGATTTGAATAAGGCGAATATGTAGACTGGAAAAAGTCCGCGAACAGGTTACTGATTCCCTGGTCATTTGACGCTGATATGTTGTTCAAATGAAGAGAAGGTGGAAACATTTTGGACTTACGCTTTGAGTTAACAAAAGAGTAAAATAGCTTGGGATTACTGCGGAATTCATATTTGCAGCGTAACAGGTAGCTACTAGCTATTATAGCATTCGGAATTATGCAGGAAATAATTGGATTTGGCTACACTGTATTTGCAAAAATCAGATTGGAGCCCTGTTTTCGCGAACTTCTTATACAGTTTCGTTTTTAAATTTTTTAGGTGAGCCAAGTGTTTCGATAACCACGGTGGGCTGGTAGAGGTTTTTTGAATAATGGAAGGAACAAGTTTATCAAATAAGGAATACATAATATTGTAAAAGCTTGATACTGAATTTTCAAGCGAAAGATTTTGGAGTATAGACCAGTCCAATTGGGTCAAGGAAGCCGACAGTAGCGAGTAATCGACTTTCCGGAAGCATCGAGTCCGAATCGCTTTTTCAGAAGTATTTGGGAACTGAACCACACTATTAATGTTAATTTGTAGTGTCGGATGATAGGGGTCTTCAGGACTGGACAGCGGAGTACAGCGCGTTATAGTGGTATCGCAAAAGTCAGATACAAATATAAGGTCTAGGAATCTCCCATTCTGATTGGGTATGGAATTTACTTGGCCAAGGGATAAGGCGATAAGACCATCTAGGAAATCATTCTGATCGCTGGGAACGAGTGCAGCAAGATCATCATAAGGCAGCCAGGATAGTTGAGGAATATTGAAGTCACCCAAAATAATAAGGTGATCTGAAGCATCAGCGGATGAAGAAATGTTCCTAATAGCGGCGAGGTGCTGCAAATATGTAGAAGCTTGGGAACATGGGGGAATATACGAGCAAGTTACAAAGAGGTTGGAGCTTTGCAGGCTTATTTTTACAGCAATAAACTCAATATCGGCCGTGTCAGCAATGGACAACGCTTGGGACGATAAGTCGGATTTTACGGCAATTCGGACACCACCACCTCGACGAGAGGGGCGGTCACGCCTATAAATGAAATATTTATTGGACATTATTTCACTATCGGATACGGTAGAATTAAGCCAAGTTTCTGTGAAGGCAATAATGCTCGAGTCAAAAGCAGCACTGTTTGCATGCAAACTAGTTAGCTTGCTGAGAAGGCCACGAACATTTTGATAGTGCAAAATGAAATCTAGTTTTTTGGAACCGAAGAATTTTTATTAGAGGATAGTTCCTTACAAGCAAACTCATGGACTACGGTGTCAACTGGCCACAATCCAGGACCTAATGCTCGAAGTAAGAAAGATTCCGGAAGAATAATTTTAAAAGAAGCAACTTTTCGCTTATAATTAAAATTGAACTTGGAAATTATGAAATTGTCGGAAGAGACCTGGAACATATCACATAGATGTCCCCTAACTTCATCTTCGGTGGTATCAGGACGAAGCCGAGAGACAAAGATAGCCTTCTTAGTTTCGACTGCCTTTAAGGACACGGCAGCGAGGGGTCTACGAGTACCACGTATGGGACGTGCATCCTGGACGTTCGGATGAGGCTTGGACGGATTTTGAGTACTATTAGAGCTAGTGGAGGGTTGAGTATGGACTTCGGATCTGCCTAGATTGACTGGATCTTTCGGCATAGAATTTGGTGGAATTTGCAAAGCCATAATTGTGGATGATGCTGGCGTATTTAGGGAGTTTCTAGGGAGTCTTCCCGGAGACAGGTTTACTCGCTCAGAGGCTGGAGGCACAAAGTTTAGCACCGGGGCGGGGATGGCTAGTGCAGTTGGAGAAACTAGGTCATGTCCGGTTGGGGTCAGCATCGATGGGAACCCATCTGCCGGCACCTCAAGGCTGTTGTTGTTAGCGATTTTCCTTTTTGGAGATCCGCCCACAATTTTGTACTCACGGAATTGCGATTCAACTTTAGAAACCTTATCAGTTAAGGCGGTAACAAGTTTATGGACATCTCTGAAGTTATCCCGCGTTTGTCTCATGAAAGTGCGCATACAATACGCTGTATCAAGGCAACCGCTGCAGGTCCAAAGAAATCCTATTCTTTTGGAAAGTAGATCAGCGCCGGCACCAGCGCATTTAATATGTGCACAATTGTCGCACAGCCAACATAGTAAATAGGAATCACCAACAATGGTGCCATTGTATTCGCATTTTTTGGCAGTGCACGGTACACTCATATTGGTAGTTAAGAGATTCAAAAAGATTAAGGGAACTTATAGACCAAGTAGGCGAGCTCGGATTAAAGAGCGATGAAAGAGACTGCAAGAAATATTAGGCAGGAGAGCCGTTCATTATCCGGGCAACCGGTGAGTTTCAGCAGCACGCACAAAACAGACAGCGAAGGAAGTACCGTTAGAGAGGTAATGACCGCTCAGAGAGTAATACGCGTTCGAAAGATTAGAGAAGCACGATTCGGAGAGCAACGGAGAGTGTAAACAACAACAGAACACAAGCGGCAGAAACGCGGAGCAATGCAAAGTTTTGTTTTTGTTTTGGTTTATGTTGATATTACTTCGTATTTAAATACGTTTTTAAATCACAGTCTATGTTTGAAATGTTATCAAAACGACGATAATATGGAACTATCTTGTTTCTTTATAGATATTTTGATAAGCGGATAGATTTTATGAGTGAAATCGAAAAGAGTTTAGGAGCGAATGAAAAACACGACCGACTTGGTGTAACGCTTGCGTTATCTGACTATTATAGTCAGTTTCTTTTTGTAATATTGTTATTTAGGGATGATAATTTAGGAAATTATAATCAATCTTTTTTTGTAATGTTGTTATGTAAAAACATAATTTCCTTGACCATTCGATCGCTTTTTATCAATGCCGACCTTATTCCAGTTATTAAATTATTATTAAGAACAAGAAAGGAATTAGCTTCGGCCAGCCGAAGCTTATATACCCTTGCAGATAATTCCTATTAATTTACAAATCGCAAAAATGTTAATTTTCCTATTATTTCTCATTCATTTTGCGTTCGTTTCAATGGCAGCTATATGATATAGTAGTTCGATTTTAATAAAATTAAAATCGAAATTCGAAAATATTTGAAAAGAGTTATATCCTAGAGTAGAAGAGAATACAATAAAAACCAACGAAGCAATAATTTATTTCCTATTATATTCCCATTAATTTTCCGATCGTTCCTATAGCAGCTATAAGACATAGTCGTCCGATTTTAAAAAAAATTTATTCGAAATTCAGAATTAGATAAAAAATTACATTTCCAAAAGTAGAATGTTATAGGTTCAAAAACACCCAAAATATAATTTTTTTAAATTTTTTTCCCGATTGTTCCTATGAGAGCTATATGATATAGTTGTCCGATCCGGCTCGTTCCGACTTATATACTACCTGCAATAGAAAGAAGACTTTTGGGAAAGTTGTATACCGATAGCTTGAAAACTGAGAGACTAGTTTGCATAGAAACGGACGGACAGACGGACATGGCTAGATCGACTCGTCTAGTGATGCTGATCAAGAATATATATACTTTATGGGGTCGGAAACGTCTCCTTCACTGCGTTGTAAACTTCTGACTGAAATCATAATACCCTCTGCAAGGGTATAATGAACGCTTGAAAGATGCGCTGCTCGCCGGATTTCCAAAAATTTGGCAGCTTGCTTTAAATAAACGCGGAAATCTTTCTTTATTTGCTGCCCACCATTTTTATTTATTTGCGCGGAATCCCACGGCCACACCTCCGCCCAACCGACCAAGGGGCGCTGCCGTGTATCGTATGGCACGATTCGCGAGATGGTGGACGATGTAGAAAATAAAGATATACTTAGTTCGAGGAAAAAAAAGTAGGATCTAATTCTGTGCTAGGAATTTTAATATTAATCGTTTTAGGAGAGGCAGAGAGTCAGAATTTGATATAATAGGATAAAGTCTATTATAGTCAGAACATAGTACTCTGAAAGGTTCATGCATGTCATAGTTAGATTTACAGTGATTTAAAATTAAGGGAATGTAATTTCTAGTTAATCTACTTGGAACAAAAAAGTTAAGTCGGGGCAATCAATTTCACCTCAAATAAGGTCATAAATGAAGACAGTTCCAAGTATCGTTCTACGGTTGGTTAGGGAGGGTAAGTTAATTAGGAGTAATCTACTAGAATAAGAAGGTAAAATGCGGTTTGCATCCCAGTTTAGGCGCCTTAAGGCAAAAAGTAAAAAGTTCTTTTGTACGGATTCGATACGGTCAATATGAATTCCGTATTGGGGACTCCAGACGAGTGATCAAGTATCGGGCGGACGAGCGAGATGAAGAAGGTCTTACTAATATAAGGATCATCAAATTCCTTAGACCACCTTTTAATAAAGCCAAGCGCACCCCCAGCTTTATTTACCATGGATGAAATGTGATCGGTGAACTTTAGTCTTGGGTCCAAAAGAACACCAAGATTATTGACTTGGTCTATTCTGTCCAGAGTGCTCTCACTCAGCGTGTAAGAGAGAAAGAGAATTTTTAAAAAGTACCCTTTGCGTTCTGCCGTTTAAATAATTTAAGACCCATCTCAAAATATAAACTGGGAACGCAATTAAATCGAGTTTTCTAACCAGAAGTAGGTGATTTACGGAGTCAAATGCTTTCAGTGTCAGATAGATGATAGATAGATAGATTATTTAAAATTATGACAGTTATGGGCACTGTTTGTGAATTGTCACTGTGAAAAAAGTAAGAAAACCAATTTTAAAAATTTCAAAACAATTCACAAAAACCTGATGAGTGTCCTAAAAATTAAGGACATAAGGTGTCTTTGGATCAAAAATGCATCGTAGAAGAAAATATTTTTATTTAATTTTTAAACGCTGTTCACAAATGAAGATTTTTAAACTTTGCTGTGACTTTAAAATTTTGAAAACGCCCACCCCCTCTTGTGGTTGAGTCATATTGAATTTTCCAAAACGACCGTATAAAAGAGACATGTAACTATTTAATTCCGAAAAGATTACCAAAATTGGTTGACCACTCTTGAAAATATATCCCAAAAGACGAAGAAAATTTGTGATTTTCTTAAATTAAAGATACCGCAAATACCAGAGCTGATGGACTATAGACGTAGTGGCAACTTATGCTAAGAAAAGCCTCATTTATCGAAATAAAATGGTGGCAGGCCTGGACACCGACCCATGACACATTTGGTAGGCCTGTGTAATAGCTCAGAGAAGCTGGGTCGAGTAAAATGACAAATTCGAATTTTGAAAACGGGAATCGTTTGACCCCCATTTGACCACTTTTGCCCACCCTTTAGTTTTTTTTGACCACGTCCAGTTTCAAAAATATCTAATTTCAAAAATTTTCGAAAATCAAAAATTTGACTTTTTCAAATTTTTTTTTGTAAAATCGTTTGACCCCCATTTGACCACCATTGCCCACCTTTTAGAATTTTGAAAAAATAAAAACTTTGGAAACTGTGGCCATTTTTCGTTTTTGCAAAATTCGAAAATTTTAAAGTCGAATTTTTCAAAACTTTTTTTTGTCCAATCGTTTGACCCCCGATTGACCATCATTGCTCACCCCTTAGAATTTTGAAAAAGTCAAAACTTTGGAAACTGTGGCCATTTTTCGTTTTTGCAAAATTCGAAAATTTTAAAGTCGAATTTTTCAAAACTTTTTTTTGTCCAATCGTTTGACCCCCGATTGACCATCATTGCCCACCCTTTAGAATTTTGAAAAAGTCAAAACTTTAGAAACTGTGGCCATTTTTCGTTTTTCTCAAAATTCGAAAATTTTAAAGTCGAATTTTTCAAAACTTTTTTTTGTCCAATCGTTTGACCCCCGATTGACCATCAAAAAAAAATTTGAAAATGTCAACTTTAATATTTTCGAATTTTGAGAAAGACGAAAAAGTGTTGTATTTTCTAAGGTTTTGACTTTTTCAAAATTCTAAAGGGTGGGCAATGATGGTCAATTGGGGGTCAAACGAATGGACAAAAAAAAAGTTTTGAAAAATTCGACTTTAAAATTTTCGAATTTTGAGAAAAACGAAAAATGGCCACAGTTTTCAAAGTTTTGACTTTTTCAAAATTCTAAAGGGTGGGCAATGATGGTCAATCGGGGGTCAAACGATTCCACAAAAAAAAAATTGAAAAAGTCAAATTTTTGATTTTCGAAAATTTTCGAAATTCGATATTTTCGAAACTGGACGTGGTCAAAAAAAACTAAAGGGTGGGCAAAAGTGGTCAAATGGGGGTCAAACGATTCCCGTTTTCAAAATTCGAATTTGTCATTTTACTCGACCCAGCTTCTCTGAGCTCTGTGTAATTTGTGGATATACAATATTATCATTTGAATCGTCACTTAATTGGCCAACCCAATCACTGAATAGCGCGTTGCTACTTGATGATCCGACAGAAATTTGAGGGGGGTTGGTGTCCGTTCCCTTACTGACATATAATGTACAGTTTGCAGTCTTCCATAATGCTTTGCCTTTCGTCAGAATCAATCAATATTAGTTTTTGGCCAGGAGAAACAAAAAAACGCTAATTTGTGAAAATGTGTTATAAATGGATCTACAATACTGACTAGATGATGGGTAAGAGAACTTTTAAATTTAGATTGTAACGAAGTTCTCTGGCCGGGGTGAGTCTCAGTCGTGCCAGAGATCCTTACAAGAAATTTGTAATCTATAGGAGACTTGCTTTAAAAAGGAAATCGTAGGCGAGGGTTCTTGGATCGGGTAAGTCGCGATTGCTGGGACCGCGACGCAGAAAATGGCAGGCTTTGCATGGTTAATCAGAGGAGAAGGGGGAAGGGGAAAACACGCGTGGTGCTCCCGCGTACTTGTGCGACTCCTGATTATGAGACGCCTATATCTGGCAAGTATCCGGCGTTCTCTGGGAGTACCAGGTATTACCGTAGTCACGCCTGAAAGGGGAGGAAAAGGGGGGGGGGGATGTGCTGCCAACAGGGGCACGCCGGCGTTCTCTGGGAGTACCAGGTATTACCGTAGCCACGCCTGAAGTGGGAGGAAAAAGGGGGGGGGGATGTTTTTCCAACAGGGGCACGCCGGCGTTCTCTGGGAGTACCAGGTATTACCGTAGCCACGCCTGAAGTGGTAGGAAAAAGGGGGGGGGATGTGTTTCCAACAGGGGCACGTCGGCGTTCTCTGGGAGTACCAGGTATTACCGTAGCCACGCCTGAAGTATCACTAACTACGGGTTCAGGAAGGGTTAGGGTTACTTTTCAAAGAACTACTTTGTTACCGAATATACGCAGGTGGGTTATAATTCAGAAGTTTCACTTTATTTCCTTATCCTGTCTTATTTCCCTGCTGCTGCACCGAGTTCTTAGGATATAAGTCACACGCGTTGATTCACAAGTTATTTTACCCAGTTGTGGAGCACACGTCTGCTTCCTTCAGAGGTCCGGAACCAAGAGAGCGAATGATTTCGATTGATCCTGAACATCAACTCGGTTTGGGTTGCCACCCGTCGAAATATCGAGCAATGTCGGTCATCGACTCATGGTTTCGTTGCCACTCGCCGAAATATCGAGCGGGGCTGACCATCGATAGTCAATCTGGCCACCTGGTGGTTTGATCGCGTAGCGATCTGGCAAAGCCTTGCGATCTGGCAACGTTGTTTAGGGCGCGCTTAGGTTTAAATTTAATTTTGTTAACCGATAATACTTCAGGGATTTCTCTTAAACCTAATAACAAGATACTTCATGGCGTCTTATAGATAAACTTAAACAATAAGGTACAAAAGTTAGAAAATAAAAATGTGTGCCTCGTGAAGCGATGCGTCACACCCCCTTCTTACTTCGGGGGGTCGAAAAGGATCCGAACGGTGCCGTTTGTCTTGCTGGTGACCCTATAATTTCCCTCGATGCGTTGGAGTCGGTAGCGTTGACGAGATCTGGCCTGTAGCGCTCGGGCTTCGATGGTCTCTATGACGCTAGCGGGGATTTTCCCATCGGGAGTGTCGCAGGTCCAGTTTGTTGGCGGATCTAGCCGGATGTCGGCAGGGGATTGGTCCGTGTCCTGCGGACCCCAAGCCGCTTGCCCGTTCCCGTCGGGTAGCCAGTCCAGGACCATGCTCTCGACTTCTGGGGGAAGTTCTGCCATCAAGGCATTCATGGCCTCATCTGAGATCTCCAACTCCGGGAAGTTGGCGCTAGTGTCCGACGGAGTCCGCTCACGGAGAGCCTTTTCTATGGCGCTTACTGCCTTCTCCCGTCGAGATGGGTTGGCCCGCTTCCTCCTCCGGCTACGTCGGAATATAGCCCCATGGTCATCGTCTGAATTACTCGATTGTGACGACCAGTCCAGGCACTTTCCGCTAGCCGTGTCCGACGATAGGCTATGGCCCAGATAGCGTACAGCGTCATAATCGGGGTATGTCCCCTCCGCCCGAATCATTCGAATAGCAGCTGGTATGGCTTGTACTCCAGCGTGAAGTGTGGCGCTGGAAGCTGCGTGAGTCAGGCCGATGGCGGTGTCCAGAACGGAGAGGGCGCGCTCTGACGGATGCGGCTGGCTGACTGCTGACGTTCCGGCGGTGGGCAACGCGGCATGAGTGTCCTTCGAGGAGAGCGTCAGATCTAGGGCGACGTCAGAAGCGGAGTATGCGCGCTCTGACGGGTGCGGATGGCTGATGGTGGCGTCGGGAGCGGAGTGGACGCGCTCCGACGGATGCGGATGGCTGATGGCGACGTCGGGAGCGGAGTGGACGCGCTCCGACGGATGCGGGTGGCTGATGGCGGCGTCGGGAGCGGAGTGGGCGCGCTCTGACGGATGCGGCTGGCTGACTGCTGACGTTCCAGCGGTGGGCAACGCGGCATGAGTGTCCTTCGAGGAGAGCGTCAGATCTAGGGCGACGTCAGAAGCGGAGTATGCGCGCTCTGACGGGTGCGGATGGCTGATGGTGGCGTCGGGAGCGGAGTGGACGCGCTCTGACGGGTGCGGATGGCTGATGGTGGCGTCGGGAGCGGAGTGGACGCGCTCCGACGGATGCGGATGGCTGATGGCGACGTCGGGAGCGGAGTGGACGCGCTCCGACGGATGCGGGTGGCTGAGGGCGGCGTCGGGAGCGGAGTGGACGCGCTCCGACGGATGCGGATGGCTGTTGGCTGATGCTTCCGGTGGGTTTGTCAGGTCGATAGCTGCCTCGTCATCGTCCGTATCTGGACCCATGAGAGCAGGGTATGGTTCTGGCGAGGTTGGGAACTCTATGATCGGATCCTCGGTTGGCTGGAAAGGCATCCGTATCCAGCATGAGGAATACTGCACCTGCAGCAGCTGTTGCCAGTGGCTGTGTCGGACAACGTGTCTCTCGGTGCTCTTGAAGAATAAGTGCGGAACGCCTCCGTAGCCGGTCCTGCCGTCGTAGCCACCAGTGGCCCCCTCGTTGTCAGACTGGGTACCGTCGCTGTCATCCTCCACGTATGCTTCTGGGGATGGTGCATAGCGTGGGCTGGCAGGACGCCTAGGGCGGCGGGTGTCCTCGTCGTCTTCGTTGTCGCTGTCATCCTCCAGGTACGCTTCTGGGGATGATGCATAGCGTGGGCTGGCAGGTCGCCTAGAGCGGCGGGTGTCCTCGTCATCTTCGTTGTCGCTGTCATCCCCCAGGTACGCTTCTGGGGATGATGCATAGCGTGGGCTGGCAGGACGCCTAGAGCGGCGGGTGTCCTCGTCATCTTCGTCCGATTCGCTGGCCGGCGGTGCATTCGCCGGACGGGGCAGCCTTTGGTGACGGAGCTCGTGGCAGAGTCGCGTCGCTGTCGCTATCGCTGCAAAGATTTACAATCTCTTGTTCCATGGTGACTTCCTGCAGGATATTTATAATTAGGGCTTATTTAACTTAAGATATGTTTAGAGATCTAGGTATATTAGAAGTAATCTTAGAGTCGGGCAGCAGCTTACAAATCTCCTATCAGTGAATCAGGACTTATATGCTAACAATGGTTGTTTACAAAGTTTTGTTGGTTTATTCTTATAATCACCCCTCGTTGATACTTGGCGCCGTGGTTCCCTCTGCTTCGGCTGGAACTGGAATGCACGGGCTTCCTGCGTCTTCGTGGTCATCATCATCGAATTCGCTGTTTCCTGGGGAGAATGGAGAATGGAAGGCTTTTAAATCTGCTATATTGGCTAATCGCCCTTTTCGTTTGCCGGGGAGGCGTAACCGCACGATATTGGGAGAGGTGAAGGCCACAACTTTATATGGTCCATCAAACTTGGGTGCTAGCTTAGCCGCAAACCCCTCGGACGCCTTGGAGAGGTGGTGTTGTCGCACCAACACCAAGGAACCCATGGTCGGACGCCACTCCCTGCGGCGAAGGTTGTATTGGCGACCCTGATCTTTACTGGCTCTCTGTATGTTCCCCTGGACGATACGGTATATCTCTCTAAGGTGCTCGGCTTTCTCCGTAGCTGTCTGTGGCATGGTTCCCGTTCCCGGGGTGACTTGATCGTACCAGGCTTTAGGTAACCGCGGTTCTCTGCCTTGTAGCAGGAATGCCGGGCTATATCCCGTCGACTCGGAAACACTAGAGTTCAACGCGAGTGTGAGCTCTGGAAGGAGGGTGTCCCATGTGTTCTGTTGGTCACCTAGATACTGCGAGATCATTGTCTTAATAGTTCGGTTCGCCCTTTCGGTTGGGTTTTCACGCGGACAGTAAGGTGCTGTATACTGTAGTTCTACGCCAGTATCTGCTAGAAAGGTTCGAAACGCTTTGCTAGTGAATTGGGTGCCATTATCGCACACCATTTTCTTCGGTGCCCCGAAGTGACTGAGCACGCGTTCACGAAAAGCTCGGATCAGTGTTGTTGAGGTTGCCTTCCGCAGGGGTATCAATTCGATCCATTTCGTGAACGAATCGAAGAAGACCAGCAACATAACGTTTCCTTGTTTGGAGCGGGGCAGCGGGCCTACGAAGTCTGCGCACAGTACCGCGAATGGTTCCTCGATCTGCCTCGTAAGCATCATGCCGGCTTGCCTTCGTTGGTCTGCCTTGAACTTTTGGCATAAGACACATTTTCGTACATATAACCCGACATCGCGGAACATACCCGGCCAGTAATATTTCTGAGAGATACAGAGAATGGTCTTCCGTACCCCTAAATGGCCTGCTGTAGGCGCGTCGTGGCATTCCTGTAAGATCCGTTGACGATGCTCGCCTGGCACACATAGTTTCCATGGTATGTAGTCCTGATCGTCGGGGCGATGGCCTAAGTGCCGGTACAGTTCCCCGTTCTCTACGACGTAATCGGGAACCTTTTGGGGGTTATCCTTGATCTCCTGTAGTTTACGTTGAATCCACTTGCACTGATGATTGTATGTCGTGATCCGCTGGAGTTTCTCTAACGGCTGTCGAGACAGAGCGTCGGCAACAACATTGTATTTCCCTCGGCGATAATGGACATCATATTGGTATTGTTGGAGCTCTAGCGCCCATCTGGCTATTCTTCCCGTGGGGTTTTCTATATGGTCCATCCATTTAAGCGCTAAGTGATCGGTGATGACGTTGAAACGATAGCCTTCGAGGTAACACCTGAGCTTTCGAATTCCCCAGATGATTGCCAAGCATTCCTTTTCCATAGGTGAGTAGTTAAGCTCGGCTGCGTCTAGTTTGCGGCTCACGTAGGCAATCACTCGTTCCTGTCCGTTGATTGTCTGGGTCAAAACTCCGCCAAGCCCGTAGTTACTAGCGTCGGCTTGAAGCGTCATCTTCTCAGTGAAGTCCGGGCATGCTAACACGGGTGCATTTGTCAGAAGCTCTTTAAGCTGGTCGAACGCAACTTTCTGTTCCTCTCCCCAGGTCCACTTCTGGTTCTTTCTCAGTAGGTTGGTCATTGGTTGAACCACTGATGCAAAGTCGGGGACAAATCTCCGGTACCAGGAGGCCATCCCTAAACAGCGTCGAAGTTCCCGGATGTTTTCCGGCGGGTTTAGATTTCGCACGGCGGCGACCTTCTCTGGGTCTGTGTGAATACCTTGATTACTAATGACATGTCCTAGATACGTCAGTTTTTGCTGAAAGAAAGAGCATTTTTCTTGGTTGATACGCAAGTTGGCTTCCCGGAGTCGTTTGAAGACCTGACAGAGATTAGTCATGTGATCTTCTAGACTAGCACCGATGACGATTATGTCGTCTAAATAGGCGAAAGCGTACGGCTCCATGTCCGGGCTAATCACACTGTCGAGGGCACGCTGAAACGTAGCGGGCGCGGAGTGTAAACCAAAAGGCATGACTCGCCACTGATAAAGTCCCCTCCCTGGGACTGTAAACGCGGTGCTTTCCCGGCTGTTAAGTGCCATAGGTATCTGCCAATACCCGTTGGTTAAATCTAACGTAGATATGAATGTCGCGTTTCTAAGTCTCTCAAGAATGTGGTTAATTCTAGGCAAGGGGTATGCGTCGGGAATCGATCGGGCATTGAGCTGGCGGTAGTCTACGCACATGCGCCACTGCCCAGTCTTTTTCCGCACCAGTACCAACGGGGCGCTGTGCGGGCTGCGAGAAGGCTCTATACACCCTTGCTCCAGTAGTGCATCCACCTGTTGATTAATGATTGCCTGCATGGCAGGGTTTTTGGGAAAGTACCTTTGCTTACATGGCTTGTCGATACGCCTGTCATCCCCTCGAATTTCTTGAGCTGTTCGTCAAGAAAGTGTTGTACCTGCTGCTCCTGCCCTTCGTCCAACGATCGCGGCTCCATTAATGTTTTCTGAGTATCCTTTGGCGTAGTTTTAACGTCGTCGCTTGGTTCCGCGACCTGCTGCGCGTCTGGTTTTTGCGGCGGTTCCGCCTCCGTGATCCGGATTGGTTGAGTCCGGGGGCTCAACGTAGTTTCTTCTTGTACTTGCTTTGCTTTGGGTTGCTGGGGCTCCTCTGTTCTTGCGGGTCCTGGTGGTTCGGATGGTTCCGATATGCGCGTGGGGGTTTGTTCTGCGTGTTCCTGGTGAATGACAGGCTTTCCTGATTTGTAACAGTGTTTTGGTCCGGGTATGCGTGAAGGGTCCTGGTCAGCGTTCTCCTGGTTTGCGATAGGTCCGTAAGGATGGCGCTCAATGGATTGTCCTCTCTTGTTGCAGCTCATGCTCCGTAATTCCACTGGGTTAAGTCTCGATGGAAGTCGCAGCTTTGCCGTCCCGCAGCGCATGGTCGTGCCGATACTACATAGAAAATCTAATCCTAAAATCAGAGGTTCCAGCATGGATGGCATGACGAGCAGCGGTACTTCGAGAAGGTCATGCACGAGTGTGATCCTGGCTATAAAAATCTTCGATACCTCAATCATCGAATTATCGGCAAGACTTATCTGGGTTCGCATTTCTTTGAATTGATGTCGTTCGCCGACTGCATCTGCAAATTCCTGACTTACGAAACTGCGTGACGCCCCGGTGTCTATTGTGGCCATCCTAGTCTGTCCTCCAATTCCTACAGTGGCCACTATCTTCCCGCCTTCGACTCTGAGTGGTGCGTTTACAGGGTGTTCCCTGTCTCGTCGGTCCCCGTCGTGTTCCGCACAACGCGAGGACTCGGTCCGTTTCCCGGCTGCGTTTTTCGACAGCAATCGATTGTACGAACTCCTTGTCGGCCACAATCCCAACAGAAATATCTTCGGCTATTTCTACACTCGCGTCTAAAATGTCCTTGTTCCCCGCAGTTGCCGCAGGCGTTTCTCACGTCAATTATTTGCGACGGCGTGATAATTCTATTCGATATAGGCGCGGCTGGTTGTCGAGGTCCTCGCTCTGCGTCTGAGTTCCCTGGCCGATTTGGAGGGGCCCGGGAGTTCCAAGAGTTTTCCTGGGGTACCACAGGTGAAGGGCGAGAGGTTGTGACTTGGAGTTTGCGGGAATTCTCCCGGCTTACGCTACGTTGCTTAACGGTTTCGAGTTCCGTGGCAAGTTGAGTCAGTTCTCCGATAGTTTGAAACTCGTGGCGGCGTATGTACATCTGGTACTCCGGTGCGGCGTTCTCGTAGAGCCTGTCGAGTTCCTGTTTCTCCGTGTAACCCGCATGTCTCATGAGTACGCGGAGATCCAGCGCAAAGTCCTTAAAACTTTCTCCATCCTGCTGGTCTCGCCCCCTAATTCTATCGTCGAGTCGTTGAAGGTATCGCGGAGGTAAAAAGAATTCTAAAAATTCCTTTCGGAAGGTTGCCCAGTCTGCCCCTTGTAAGCGGCAGGTCTGGAACCATTTATCCGCCCGGTCGGTCAAAAGCTCTGTCATTGCTCGAGGGAGTGTCCGTAATTCTATGCCGTAGGACACTGCGCGACTCTCAACCTGCTCGATGAAGGTTAAGGGGTCTGATCGGCCATCAAATTGAAGTCCCCACTTGCGAATTCTCTCCGGGGTGCTTGTAAAACCTCTAGAGAAATCGATTCCTGGGACTCCTTGAGTCGGCGGTGCGTTTATGGTAATGCCTGGACTACCGGGGCGAAGATTACCGGGGACAAGCAGTGAGTGCATATTCCTATTACCCATTGCACTCGAGACGGAGGCCTTATCGTCGGTGGCATTGTCTTTATCCTCGCCCAGGTTTGGGTTTGGAGCGCGCGACGCGAAATGCATTTCCAATGACTTAAGTTTGCCCCAGATTACCTCGGGCAGCTCCGAATGCTTGACGAAGGTGGCGAAGTTTTTCTGTAGGTCCTCGACGCGGCCCTCTGACTGAAACCCAAACTCTCCGGCAAATGCTAATAATTCCTCCTTGCGACGGGAATAGATCCAAGTTGTTCCCACCCCAGGATTCTTAAGTCTAATTGGAACAGACTCACCAGGATCATTTGCTGCTCCTTTGTTCTGCGCTTGGGCATTTTCTCCTTCCGTGGCTGGCATCTCGTCTCCTGTGTGCTTGTATTTCTTTTTTTTTCTGTAGTTTTGATATACCGTTTGTATTGCTCGTTTGTTTTGTGGTGATGGCGAATTTATTTTTGTGTTCTGGTATTTTGGTATTTTCACTTTTTCACTCGCTCGCGTTACTTGACGGTACTGCAACGTCAGCTCGTGGGCTGCCTGCGTTTCACTCGGTCGCGTCACGACTTGCGTTTTATGGCGTCACTCTCCACGTGGTACTGCGCGCTTTTCTAGGTTTTCGCGCCAATTTTCGGTGCACCGAAACCGTAGTTTACCCGTCCTCTTTTTTTCAAAAATTTTAACCCTGCTCTACAAGGTGGTATTTTCCCAGGATTTTACCCTACAAGTCCCTGCTCGGGCGCCATTTGTAACGAAGTTCTCTGGCCGGGGTGAGTCTCAGTCGTGCCAGAGATCCTTACAAGAAATTTGTAATCTATAGGAGACTTGCTTTAAAAAGGAAATCGTAGGCGAGGGTTCTTGGATCGGGTAAGTCGCGATTGCTGGGACCGCGACGCAGAAAATGGCAGGCTTTGCGTGGTTAATCAGAGGAGAAGGGGGAAGGGGAAAACACGCGTGGTGCTCCCGCGTACTTGTGCGACTCCTGATTATGAGACGCCTATATCTGGCAAGTATCCGGCGTTCTCTGGGAGTACCAGGTATTACCGTAGCCACGCCTGAAAGGGGAGGAAAAAGGGGGGGGGTGTGCTTCCAACAGGGGCACGCCGGCGTTCTCTGGGAGTACCAGGTATTACCGTAGCCACGCCTGAAGTGGGAGGAAAAAGGGGGGGGATGTGTTTCCAACAGGGGCACGCCGGCGTTCTCTGGGAGTACCAGGTATTACCGTAGCCACGCCTGAAGTATCACTAACTACGGGTTCAGGAAGGGTTAGGGTTACTTTTCAAAGAACTACTTTGTTACCGAATATACGCAGGTGGGTTATAATTCAGAAGTTTCACTTTATTTCCTTATCCTGTCTTATTTCCCTGCTGCTGCACCGAGTTCTTAGGATATAAGTCACACGCGTTGATTCACAAGTTATTTTACCCAGTTGTGGAGCACACGTCTGCTTCCTTCAGAGGTCCGGAACCAAGAGAGCGAATGATTTCGATTGATCCTGAACATCAACTCGGTTTGGGTTGCCACCCGTCGAAATATCGAGCAATGTCGGTCATCGACTCATGGTTTCGTTGCCACTCGCCGAAATATCGAGCGGGGCTGACCATCGATAGTCAATCTGGCCACCTGGTGGTTTGATCGCGTAGCGATCTGGCAACGTTGTTTAGGGCGCGCTTAGGTTTAAATTTAATTTTGTTAACCGATAATACTTCAGGGATTTCTCTTAAACCTAATAACAAGATACTTCATGGCGTCTTATAGATAAACTTAAACAATAAGGTACAAAAGTTAGAAAATAAAAATGTGTGCCTCGTGAAGCGATGCGTCACAAGATTGAAGGTCCGAATCCATTTCGCTAAAACTACACTTTGTATTTTGTTAAATGTTGTTCCAGATTGTGTTGAAGAACTCGCGGCCCTAATTAGTTAAGGAGTTATTGTAGAATGGGCTGGCGAAAATCCTCCAGCTGAGCCCTCCACGAGGTTGCCGGCTGGGCAATGGTCACTGCATTACCCCGAGCAGGGTAATGCATTCTCGCTTGTCCTGCCCGGGGCAATGCAGTGTCTAGCTAAGGCAACTGGTTCAACCAAAGTGTGATTCTCCAAATCAACAAGGAGGCGGAGGATCTGCTGTACCCAAGATTCGGGAAGATAGCGTGGGTCATGTGTAGCGTCTACCTGCGCCTCAAGAAGCGACACCCCGACGACAAAGGCGCACATATCCTGCCGGCAGGCGAGGTGGAGAAGGACCAAGGTCTGGAAGCCATCGTGGTTGCCGCCCAGGAACTTGACGACTCGGAAGACGAAGAGGACGGTGACCTGACTGTAATAGCCAACCCGTCGAGCGGAGTTGAGCAAGCCACCCATGACGTTGACGGTGCTGCAGCTCAATTTTCATAAAAGCAGACTCGCATCGGCGGAGCTCCTGATTGCCCTAGAGCAAGGGCTGGTCGACATAGCCTTGGTACAAGAGCCATGGATTGCCTCGGGTAATATCGTGGCCGGACTAAGGTCCTCAAACTACAATACATTCTACTCACCAACGGTAAACAGGAACAGAAGCGCCGTACTTGTGCGGAAGGGTATCCATGCTAACCTTATGCCTCATTACAGCTCTGACGACTTGACTGCGGTGATGCTAGAAAGCGAGGAGCAGCGCCTCTTAGTAGCCTCCTGCTACATGGCACACGACAGATCGGCGCCACCAGACGAGCTGAGCAGCTTGGTGGAGCTAGGCTCGAAGAATGACCAACTCCTCATTGGTGCAGATGCCAATGCACACCACAGCGTGTGGGGAAGCTCAGACATCAACGACAGAGGTGAGTCACTCTTAGACTTTATTCTATCTATATATAGCAAACGTGTGGGAGGAGCACACCTTCGTAGGTCCCACCTCGTCAAACGTGCTATATATAACACTTGTAAAGGGACAGAGTACTTTGGTCTCCGAATGGAGGGTCCTAAAAACACCATCTTTCTCGGACCATAGGTATATTCAGTTCAGATATGATTTTAAAAGCACTCCAAAGGTAGCTGTCTATAGAAACCCCCGGAACACGAACTGGGAAAAGTTTACAAGGTCTGTGACCTCGAAACTCGCGACCAGCCCAGGTATAGTAAAATCCGAGAGAGACATAGAAAGGCCCTAGAGACCCTGTCCAAGGAATTACTGGATGCGTATCACGCATCATGCCCGACTTCAAGAACAAGGGAGAAGACCAGGCCACCATTGTGGAATCGGGAACTTACACTCCAAAGACATAACCTCAGAGAATTCTTCAAAATCGCCAAAAAGGCAGACGATGAGATCATTAACGAGGAATACAAAATCCTACTGAGGGATTACGAGAATGAAACACGCAGGGCGCAGAGAAGCTCGTGGAGAAACTTCTGCTCCAGCATCGAGAATGTCCCGGAAACAGCTAGACTCCGGAAGCTGCTTTCAAAGCAACCTTCCATACAGAGTCAGCTAAAACGCGACGACGGACAGTGGTTTTCAGATATAAACGCGAGGGCAGTGAAGAGGCCCTAACAGCACTTATGCAATCGCACATCCCAGGATGCACGGATGTCTTAGACGCCAGCACGCACCAAGACATAGAAACTGGCGAAGAACGCCCCCCAAACGATCTAAAACAACTACGAAAATGAACTGGGCCATAGACTCCTTTGCGGGCTACAAGGCACCAGGACTAGATGGAATATTTCCAGCCATGTTACAGGCGAAATATACTTGAAATATACTCTGCATGTCTAAGCACGGGCTATATCCCAATCCAATGAAGGACCTCTCGGATTGTCTTCCTCCCAAAAGCGGGAAAGTGCAGTCACGCGAGCCCCAAGGATTACAGGCCGATAAGCCTCACCTCTTTCATACTCAAGACACTGGAAAAGGTGCTGGATCTACACATCAGGAATGATGTAGGGAGGCTCATGTCATTCAACCAGCACGCCTACACCAAGGGGAAATCTGTGGAAACGGCACTACACTCGCTAGTAGCAACCGTTGAGAGAGCCCTACACATTAAGGAATATGCGCTTGGAGTATTCGTAGATATATCCAGAGCATTCAACAATGTCAAGACGGATGCTATAATGGATCGCCTAGAAGCAACCAACACGCACCCCGCAATAAGCCTCTGGATAAGAAACCTGCTTAGCTGCAGGTGGGTACATTCAGAGTGGGGCACCGCTTCCATGGTAAAGGGAGCACAAAGAGGCACACCACAAGGTGGGGTCCTCTCGCCTCTCCTATGGAATTTGGTGGTCGACGATCTAATCAAGAGATTCGCGAGGAGAGTCCCAAAAATAACAGCCTATGCGGACGACATAGGCATAATTATTCCGGTAGTTTGTCCATCGACCCTCAGCTCTATAATGGAATCAACACTCAGGGGGATATATGAGTGGAGACCCAATGTAGTGGAAAGGGAGAAAAAGGCCACCATTGCGCTATATACATCCAAGAAGATGCTCAGCAGCACATGGGGCCTGTCACCTGCTCTGATGCACTAGATCTACATCTCGGTGGTGCGTCCGACTCTGCTGTATGGAGCCTTAGTGTGGTGGCAAGCCACCGAAAAGACGACGTACACCGAGCTTATGGAGAGAATTCAGCGGCAGGCATTGGTCTGAAAAACGGGGGCGCTGAACCCAACTAAAGCTTTAGGAACGATCCTCGAAGTCGACCCCATAGACATCCACGCACAACTGACTGCAGGAAAGGCAGCACAACGTCTAGTTGTCTAGCATAGTTCAATCGGCCGAGGCATGATCAATAAAACGGACCATATGACCCCCAGAACGTGCCCGGAGGTTAAAACAACCTCGTTCAATGGCCCAGATGACTGAAAAACGGGTCGGGACCAGACCCAACACCTCAATATATACACGGACGGCTCCAAGATGGAAGGAGGAGAAGGAGCGGGCTTCTACTGTACGGACCCTGAAATAAGGCTATCCTTTAGCTACCCAACGACTGCAGCATATTCCAGGCGGAAGTCTTCGCCATAAGGAAAGCTGCTGAAGTGGATCAAAATATAAATCGACCACACGATGTGGTCAACTTGTTCGTGGACAGCCAAGCGGCGATAAGATCCATGCATTTGTCAACAGTCAGTTCCAAAAATGTGATGGCGAGCAGGGAGGCATTAGACAACCTTAGCACGACAAAGTCAGGGCGGATCTATTGGGTTCCCAGTCACCAGGGCATCGATGGCCACGAGACAGCTGACGTTCTTGCAAAGGAGGGGGTAGAGCTGGCGAACGACAGAACGGAGAACGTGCCTGTTTCCCTCCGAACGCTCCAAAGCGCCCTGGAGAAACAGGCGGACACGCTAGCAAAAAGCATGTGGAGACCTGCCGAATCTCAAGAACTATGTGCAAAGAGCGCACTGTCTGGCCGCATCACACGCAACCACACTCGGAATACTCAACAGCCGCGCCTGCAGGAAATGTGATGAATCGGGGGCTATCGAAATCCTGGAACATCTTATCTGCAACTGCCCGGCTCTCTCAAGAGCGAGAAGAAGATACCTCGGTGCCCCAGTACTGGCATCACTAGAAGACGCCTCCAGCAGGGAACCAGGAGAACTACTTGCCTTCGCCAAAAACACCTCGATCCTTATGGATATAAAAACCCCACAACTTATCTCAAGGTTTATGCGCATCAACCGGACAACTAAGGGCCATATTGGCCTATGCGTGGCCCCGTGAGGGCCGTCCGGGTTAACCTAACCTAACACTGCAAATTTTTCATCCGCCTCATTTCAGCCCTTGACTCGTTGCCGCTAAAAGCGAGCTGCAATTGTTGCAACAACTCACTTGTCGGTTTAACGAATCGCGATGCATCAGCATGCATCCTCTGCAAAGCACTGCCTTTTAGTTTGCTGATCAGCAAAACTCTGCGCTGGGTGTCCGACAAGTTGTACAACGCGGATATATTATCCCATTGGGATATCCACGATCGAATCGGAATTTTCTCCGAGAAATCCATCAGCATTTCTTTAGCTAAATTGAATCCAGCTGAAGAAAACTCTCCATCGGCCCTTTCAATTGGGCGCAGTAGCATGTTTGCATTCGAATTTTGGTTTGCAACACTGCCGTACTCTGCCGTATTCTCACCGTATTCTGCGCCACCAAGTTCTAGAAAATTCTCTCCATTCCTTTGTACCGCATTCGCAGAACTGGCGCGTCTCTCGCCATCTCGCTCTTCTCCGTTGTCAGCTCCGCTGTTCTCGCCGCTACATGTCTGCACACCGTTCGTCGAACGGTTGTTTGACTCGCCAGTTCCTCGATTCTTGTCGCCACTTGTCTGTATTTCTCGTTCTTGCATGCTCTCGAACTTCTGAGAACTGTCGATCTGTCGATCTGCATGTGTAGAAAATCTAGAAGCTTCTGGGCCTTTTCGATTTCTGCGCGCAACTCCTCCATAGTCTATACGTCACAATTTGGTTCCGTCTGACTCTGCAACTGGGGCATTCGTCTTCCGAACATGTGGATCCCGTATCCTTCATTTCTCCGTCCTCCTGACTGATTTGTGGGACGGAGTCTCGGTTTTCTGGTGGCCCACCGGCGACTCGCGAAAAAAGTTCGGCCTTGGATCCAGTTGTTGGCAAATTTAAGAGTTTCAATCACCTTTTTAATTGAGTCACGGACACGTCAATGATTTTTAAATCCATTTTCGTTTTAATTCAATTTTTAAATTTATTTTAATTTGTTGGTTTTTTTTTCGGTATCCCACTTCACAAGTTCTTTATTTTTGTTCTTTTAAAGTTCACAATCGGTTTGTACACTGTCTTCCTTGATCTTTCTATTAGAACTAACTCGTTGCTCGCAGGCAACTCTATTTCAACCCCCGTTTTAGGCTCTCTCGCGAGAGGAGATCCGCTCTTACGATATCGATTAGTGTGACCAGATATATATTAATGCAATCTGCCCTGTTCATATAAACTTATGTATAACAATATTAATATTAAAACTAAAGCTAGCATTTACATAATGTACAATAATACAAACAGCATGTTACATAGTGTACACAGAAAAAAAAATTGATATGAAATTGCACTCAAGTTAACATTATTTCATATCAAATTTGGGCCGATATTAATTAATGCAACATTGATACTTCGAACATATCAAGTTGATATTTTTAAATATCAATTCAATCTTAAGAAAGATCAATTTTTAAAATAACATCTGAACTTTTTGGTCATAAAAATGATATTTTTCATATAAATTTTTGTCATCAAAATTAATTTTGTGCTCTCGATATCAGATAAAAATTGAATAAGAAAAAGAAAATAAAAATTGGGGAATCGGGAATTATCCCTGTTGCACCCTCTCCTGTCAGTCGGTGTTGTTGTTGGTTCCTGTGTCTCAACTTATTTTTATAAACAACTTTTAGTTACAGATTTTATCTGAAATAATAACTGAATTTATTGCATAATTACCAAGTTATGAATATAAAAATCAAATAACTTACTAACTTGAGAAAAACATCTTGGTCGCTCGTGGGAATCGAACCCCTTGCATCACAGTTTGCAGTCAAACTACTAGCTGCGCCAGATGAGCATCACATGAGGCGCTCTACAAAGTACATTCATATTTTGTTCTCTTGGGTTCGAGGTTTTTGCTCTTACTTGGCCATTTATGTGTGTGTTACATAAACTAAATCTCAATTTGTATTAAATATGAATATTATTCAGTAAAAAAAAAATAAAAAGACGCAAAGAACTTCCGCCTCGAAGTGTGACTGAACACACACTTCCGACTATACTCTTACATAACATATAATCCGCACGCTTTAGTCCCCTAGGCTACCCATTAGGGCAATTCCTAAAAAGTTTTGATATTTTATCATATAAGTGTCATATGATTTCATATAAATTATAAATGTACTTGCTTAAAATACCGAAGTCAGTATTTTTTCAAACAAATAAGATCAAAATAATATTTATTCATGTTAGAATGATATGACAAAACTTGATCTTAAAAAAGATCAAAATAACCAACATTTATAAATTTGATATTTTGTCATATTTTTTTTCTGTGTACTATTGAATAAGGACGTCTTCATTTGTTGAGTTACTATTTTAAACTGATTTCTTTATTAATATTCAACTCTTACGTAGCTAACATGAGAATCTTATTTTACTCTTATCTAATGACCCACGCAGACATACCTGCTTATCTTTGGGTTTTTATAGTGCATATGGGCGGTTCTTTTACAAACCGAACAGATTTGGGCAAAAAAAAATTTAACATTTTTGATTTACCTGAAACTTTTTTTACACGTACTATTCGGAAAATAAGTAAACACGTGTATCAGGATTTGACCGAAAAAAAATTATTTTCCTAGTTAGAATTTTTTTAAGTGTGCCAAAAATTGTCAAATTTGAAAAAGTACCCTCTCATTGAAAATCTGTATCTCCGGTTATAAGAATCCAATTGACTTCATGTCTTTTGCATTAATTCCTCTAAAACCTCTCCTTTCAAAATAAAATTTAAAAAAAAAATTTTTCTTTTAATTTCTTAAAAATAAAAACAAATTAAGATTTAAAAAAAATTTTTAACTATTGCCCCCACAAAAAAAAATTTTTTTTTTTATTTTAATACTTGCGCCATATTGTTAGTTACAATCGGTTTTTGTAAAAAGTTGGAGCCACTTTTAGTTTTTAAAATATCGAATTTGTTTTAGCAAGGCCTCGGCTTTTTTCTATGAAAAAACGTCGCAGCAAGTAGATCTACTCTCTCACTCTTATCGGATCCTAATGGAATTTATGTTTTCTCATTGTTTACTAGTCCTTTAACAATTGTTAATGATTAAAAGTTAAGTTTTAAGTTTTTTGACAATTTCTGAATGACAAAAAGTAAAAAGTCATTTTTTAATCAATTAAAAACTTACAACTATTTATTTAACCGTCTATTTAATAAACAATAATTTTAAATTTATTTTATTTATTATTTTTTTATATTATGTAATTTATTAAACATTTTTAAATATTTATTTTTAAATTTAAAAAAAAAATTAATTAAATTTTATAATTTTTTATTTTTATTAAATAAATTTTTTTAAAAACTTAAAAAAAAAATATTTAAAAATGTTTAATAAATTACATAATATAAAAAAATAATAAATAAAATAAATTTAAAATTATTGTTTATTAAATAGACGGTTAAATAAATAGTTGTAAGTTTTTAATTGATTAAAAAATGACTTTTTACTTTTTGTCATTCAGAAATTGTCAAAAAACTTAAAACTTAACTTTTAATCATTAACAATTGTTAAAGGACTAGTAAACAATGAGAAAACATAAATTCCATTAGGATCCGATAAGAGTGAGAGAGTATATCTACTTGCTGCGACGTTTTTTCATAGAAAAAAGCCGAGGCCTTGCTAAAACAAATTCGATATTTTAAAAACTAAAAGTGGCTCCAACTTTTTACAAAAACCGATTGTAACTAACAATATGGCGCAAGTATTAAAATAAAAAAAAATTTTTTTTTTTGTGGGGGCAATAGTTAAAAATTTTTTTTTAAATCTTAATTTGTTTTTATTTTTAAGAAATTAAAAAAAAAATTTTTTTAAGAAATTTTATTTTGAAAGGAGAGGTTTTAGAGGAATTAATGCAAAAGACATGAAGTCAATTGGATTCATATAACCGGAGATACAGATTTTCAATGAGAGGGTACTTTTTCAAATTTGACAATTTTTGGCACACTTAAAAAAATTCTAACTAGGAAAATAATTTTTTTTCGGTCAAATCCTGATACACGTGTTTACTTATTTTCCGAATAGTACGTGTAAAAAAAGTTTCAGGTAAATCAAAAATGTTAAATTTTTTTTTGCCCAAATCTGTTCGGTTTGTAAAAGAACGGCCCATATATGTTATCGCTTATGTGCCTAGGATATTCGACCCTTCTTGGGACAGTTTACAGCTTATGACCTCATTGTAAAATACGGGTTACATAAATATATCTATAAAACGTGTTCATGTTTGAACATTCTGCTAAGGGCCAGCAAGATTCGGTGTGACGTTTTCAAATTTGACTTATAATCTATACTATTTGATAATATGCTGACATTTTTTATATATTTTTTATATGTATTAACGTTTTATATTTTAACCATCTTGCCAACGGCCTTCAAACGTTATAGCTTGCAGTTTCCTGCTTAAGTTACATTTTTGTATGGCAAATATTATTAAAATTATAATGATTACGATACTTAAAATCAAAGAGGTATGATCAGGTATATGATGTACATTTAACCCCTTTAATTCTATATGCATTCCTTTCAAATGTGCTAATTCCTTTGTCAGTCTATCAATTTCGGCACTATGGTTTCTAGTGTGATTTTCAAATGAACTCTAAACGATTTTCGGAACGTCCGTAATATCACCTATATAAGCTGATGATAATGTCTCTTGCCTCTCGGACTTTATATTATATTGCGCTACTAATATTTTATCGTCAGTGCGAGCTGCGCAATCCGACCTTAGTGATAAGATTTCTTCTTCTGGCAAATTAACTAAATCCATCTTTGTATTTTGACATTGTATTCTTACCTTGGCGTTAAAGCGCACTTTAAATAGCCAAGTGCTTTTTGCTTCTAATTCAACCCAATATGAACTCGATTCTAACATGCGGTTGTATACGCAATTAGCTGGTCTACCTGGTCTTAGCGGTCTCAATTCACATGCCAAATCAGTGGCATTACTCCATGGCCAATTTCCTTCACAAACTCTTCTTTGAGCCTGCCACTTTTGACACTTGTTCAGAGTGGTTTCCGTCATTAAATGGTATGAATCAACCTCAAAATTGTACTAAATACTCTGAATTTAAGTTGGCTATCAGCAAACTCTCCGTTGACCAAACTGGCACTGGTATTACTTTATATAATTTCGATGGGTGTCTGCTAAATAATGGTATCTTAGCATTTATTATCAATTTTTTGTCTACAAACAAGACCCTAGCTGTTAAAAGCGTATATACCTCTTTTAACTCTGTTCCAGTTCTTTTACCTGGTAATACTAGTGTCTCAGATAGACTTTCCTTGATTTTTGATATCTCGCTTTTCAGTTGGCTCGGCTTGAGAATATTCGTATTCAGCCGTCCATGATTTATATCAATTAACAAACTAATTATACCTGCATGTGTCTTTTCACAATCTTCAATTAAACTAGTCAACTGCTTTGTGACCATAAAGAAATTTATAGACTCCTTATAAACGTAATAACTTTCTTGTAGTACAGCCGTCATATTCTCTATACGCTCATTCATATATTTAAAATTATTATTAACTTCCTCATTTGTCTTTTTAAGGATATTAGCCGTCGAATCCACGATAGACAATTGCTTTTTGCCTAGATCGTTTAGGCTGTGTTGGTTATCTAACAAATTTTTCATATTTTGCTCCATTTGTACCCTATCATCCTCATCCATAATTCCAAACAGTATGTGATATATGGACCCCATGAACTCAAATGGAGCAAGTTTTGTTCTTTACTTACTATGCGCCATGAATAATTTATTATTTTCTTCTAATTCAGTTAGTTGTTTTAAAGTATTGTCTAAAACAAGGTTACACTGATCTTCGAAACTATTAAGTTTTTCACACACCCGTCTCATCTTGTTCACTAGAACGCTTCCTTTGCTTATCATTTTAAAATAAGCATTCATATTATAGAAAACAACCAAATTCCAAGAGGACGAGACAATTTCTACTTCACCCATTGGATCCAAATATATGGCTGACGTTTTATTTATTTTTTCAATTTTATACTTAGGCGTATTTTCAACGGTAAGTGATGCATTTGACAGTTGACAAAACAACATTAACATTAGCATACTCATTATTAATCCCAGCTTGGATATCCTAGATCCACGCCTAGTTATTCTTTTGGGTTGAGATTCTTCTTCATTATCTTCGACAGCCTTGATTCCTACAAACCTTGGTAATCGGTCGGGAAATGCATGCGTCCTGCATCTTGACTTTTACTGCATGAACTTTCTCGTCTTTACCCTTATGGACTTCTTGGACTTTTCCTTACGGCCATCTTGATGGATGACAATTTTCATCCTTTATTAGAACTACCTGTCCCTTTTCTATATTGGGGCTATTCCTTTTCCATTTATACCTTTGTTGTAGGGTATGCAAGTAGTCATCTTTCCATTTTATCCAAAAATCTCTTTTAATTTTTTGGATTAATTTCCACCTATCCAAGTTCACTATTTTTTCATTTTCATTTATAGGCTCAATCACATCCAACGGTGGTCGTCCTATCAAAAAGTGTCCAGGTGTAAGTACTTCATTTTCCTCTATATCATTATCTGATAAATATAGGGGTCGTGAATTCAACACTCCTTCTATTTGACATAAAAGTGTTGACATCTCTTCGTATGTCAAGTTTCCGTCACCAATCACCCGTTTTAGGTGATATTTCATAGATTTTACGCCGGTCTCCCAGATACCTCCAAAGTGAGGTCATGCCGAGGGGATAAAATGCCACTCAATCCCTTCTTTTCCGAGTTGATTTGCCACCGCTGAATTTTCTTTAATTGCTTTCGCCAACTCTTCATCTAATTTTTTTGCTGCGCCTACAAAAGTTCCATTATCGGAATAAATAGCCGCACACTTCCCTCTTCTTGCGATAAACCTTCTGAGCGCAGCTAGAAATAAATGTATTGCCTTTGTTACCATACACACAAAGACAGCTATATACCCTTTGTATGTTTTCTGACCTCTATTCTTAGAACATCTTATATAATAGGGTCCTGCGTAATCAATACCTGTATTTAGAAATGGGTACGACATTGTTACCCTATATTTGGGTAGATTTCCCATTACTTGTTGTGCCGTGACCTGTCGATATCTTGCACATTTCGTACACTCATTTAATTTTTTCTTTAATGAATTTCTCAATCCAAATATCCAATATTTTCTTTGAATGTATGTTCTCATCAAATTTATTCCACCATGTAAGGTTTGGTTATGAGCATCCTCTATAATTAATGAAGAAATATGCCCTTTGTCGAGAATAATTGGATGTTTTATCTCGAATCTAGCATTGTAATTTTGTAATCTACCGCCTACTCTGATAATTTTATCCTGATCAATAAATGGATGTAAACTTAGAATTTTTGAAGAAATTTTGACTTCTTTGTTATTGTTTAAACTGTTTAGCTCTGAACCAAATTGATATGCCTGATCCTTTTTTATAATTACACAGGCCGACAGTGTTTTTGGTGCAGCCCTATGGGCATTAAATTGTGTTAATATAGACGGATATAAGCATATCTGCATACTTAGTTTTCGCGTTTAACGGGTGGTATTTGTGCAATCGCGGTTTGAAAAAAATAGCAACATTAATTGTTTGGATTTAAGATATCCTCGAGGGTCTGCGCTAAGTTGTAATAAAACCTATGCCAAAAAATTGCTTAGATGCCCTTCTACATAATTGCACTTAAGGTTCAATCATAATTTGAGTCAGTCAAAGCCTATGAGCCATTGAAGTAAATTGTTCACCTCTATTCACAACCAACTTGATGCGGTGAACAGTCTTAAAAAAATACAAGGAAAAATATGTGTCGTAAAATATTTGACAGGCATCTAGAGGCGACTTTTCCCGAACTTTTGAGATAAAACCCACTATTGTACTTCGAAGGGTGGAATTTATAGAATTCTTTCCGTAAGAACGGGAAAAGTAACAAGTATTTTGAAATTCTATTTGAAATAGAGGTAGTTTTCATAAAATTGTTTTCACAAACTTCGGTCTCTATATCATTTTTATCTTCATTTTCTAGTTCCCAAAACCGTTCTAAGTCTTTCACTTCGATAGTAGTTGCCACTATCGAATGAGTACCCTTTGACTTAGTGCATCCAGAAATGATCCAACCGAAATTTGTATTTTGGCCTAACAGACCATTAATTTTTGCTATACCCTTCTTTAAAATTTGTGTATATAGATCGGCTCCAATGATTACATCAACTCGGCCTGGCTTATTAAAGTCCGGGTCAGCTAATGAATAATTTTGCCATTTAGTCTTATCTATATTAACTTCTGTAATCGGTAAAGCTTTCATCAATTTGGGCAATATTATTGCCTCAGTCACTAATGACTTTTTCGAGTTAGGAGGTTTTATTGTTATTTTAATTTTATATTTGGATACACAAGTATCCGTAGAAGATATCCCACTAATTTCCGTCTTAGTTTTAATTTTTGGCAGTTTTAGTATTTGTGCTGCCTCCTCTGATATGATAGTGTTTTGCGATCCACTATCAATGAGAGCTCTTAAATTTTCAAAATTGCCGTTGGCAGAACTAACTTGAATTCTTGCTGTTGCAAGTAATGCCTGAGTGGCAGTCACACAAGTGTTGACTTTTTCCCGTTTTGGTATATTTATATGAAGCATCGTATGATGCAACTTATTGCACAAGGAACATAAGTATTCGCTTGAGCATTTTTGATTAGATGAATGTTTTAGGCATCTTGTGCATAATTGCACTTTTTTAGCGGTTTCCATTTGCTCTGTGGGATTTATCCCTCTAAATCTGTGGCATTGAGTCGCGAAATGCCCCATCATTTTGCAGATCGGACATTTTTCTCCCCAATTCGAATTACTAAATTGTTTAAAATTGAAACTATTTGCCATATTTGACATTTTTTTAATAGGTTTTTCTTCCTGAAAAGAACAAGTCGCACATAATCGCTGCTCCAAAAAATCCATAACATCAGATAGTTTCTGTATGTCTTTGGTTTTTTAACATGACTTTCATATAATTGAAGAGTATGCGTATTAAATTTCCTGAGCACCATATGAGCAAATAACACATCAACTTCGTCGGTCAAATTGGCCTTCAGCTTTACGATGTGTATTGCTTCATTTGCGGTATCAATAAAGTGCTTAATCTGCTTGACAGAATCAAGTCAAGTCCATCAAGCGATTAAACTGCTCCGAGAAAATTTTTCTATGATTTTCGTACCGCTTGGTCAGAAGTCCCCAAGCGGCATAATAATTTTCCGCGGAACCTGATAATAGATGAGCGACCACCTTTCGAGCTTCACCTTTTAAGGCGGACTTCAAATAATTGAATTTTAGGGAGTTTTTTAGACCTTCCCTTGTATGTATCAATTCCACATACAATTCCTGAAAAAGGTCCCAGTCTTTAGCATCTCCGCTAAATGTGGGTACCACAATTTTAGGTAGACTTGGTAAGTACTCAATTTTACTCACAGCCTCCATTGTAACAGAATCCCGTTTTTTGATCTGCTCATTTATTTCAGCAGAAATACTCTGAACGTCGAACTCTAATTCGCTAAGAGTTAACTTTCGGTCAAAGGTGCAACTACCAGCTTCTAATTTTATGTTCGATATAGATTGCCATAGAAAATGTAACCGGTTCTTTCTAAGATGTAACATACTCCGCTTACCATCCCGCATTTCTATATAGGTTTCTTCAAAGTAGGTTTTAAGTTCACTAATTTTTTTTTTTTAACCCAGCCTCTTTAGCTTCTTTTTCCTCACTACATTGTTTTTTTAACTGTTCGTGTTCAAATTTTATTTGATTGATTGTGCCTAAATCTTGATCATACCTCTATGCGTGGTTGGACCGAAATTCACTCTCCGTTTCGTTTATAAAATGTAATTGTTCGGTAGTGAAATTTCTGTCTGTCTGTCTGTCTGTCTGTCTGTCTGTCTGTCTGTCTGTCTGTCTGTCTGTCTGTCTGTCTGTCTTTATGTCTGTATGTCTGTCTGTCTGTCTGTCTGTCTGTCTGTCTGTCTGTCTGTCTGTCTGTCTGTCTGTCTGTCTGTCTGTCTGTCTGTCTGTCTGTCTGTCTGTCTGTCTGTCTGTCTGTCTGTCTGTCTGTCTGTCTGTCTGTCTGTCTGTCTGTCTGTCTGTCTGTCTGTCTGTCTGTCTGTCTGTCTGTCTGTCTGTCTGTCTGTCTGTCTGTCTGTCTGTCTGTCTGTCTGTCTGTCTGTCTGTCTGTCTGTCTGTCTGTCTGTCTGTCTGTCTGTCTGTCTGTCTGTCTGTCTGTCTGTCTGTCTGTCTGTCTGTCTGTCTGTCTGTCTGTCTGTCTGTCTGTCTGTCTGTCTGTCTGTCTGTCTGTCTGTCTGTCTGTCTGTCTGTCTGTCTGTCTGTCTGTCTGTCTGTCTGTCTGTCTGTCTGTCTGTCTGTCTGTCTGTCTGTCTGTCTGTCTGTCTGTCTGTCTGTCTGTCTGTCTGTCTGTCTGTCTGTCTGTCTGTCTGTCTGTCTGTCTGTCTGTCTGTCTGTCTGTCTGTCTGTCTGTCTGTCTGTCTGTCTGTCTGTCTGTCTGTCTGTCTGTCTGTCTGTCTGTCTGTCTGTCTGTCTGTCTGTCTGTCTGTCTGTCTGTCTGTCTGTCTGTCTGTCTGTCTGTCTGTCTGTCTGTCTGTCTGTCTGTCTGTCTGTCTGTCTGTCTGTCTGTCTGTCTGTCTGTCTGTCTGTCTGTCTGTCTGTCTGTCTGTCTGTCTGTCTGTCTGTCTGTCTGTCTGTCTGTCTGTCTGTCTGTCTGTCTGTCTGTCTGTCTGTCTGTCTGTCTGTCTGTCTGTCTGTCTGTCTGTCTGTCTGTCTGTCTGTCTGTCTGTCTGTCTGTCTGTCTGTCTGTCTGTCTGTCTGTCTGTCTGTCTGTCTGTCTGTCTGTCTGTCTGTCTGTCTGTCTGTCTGTCTGTCTGTCTGTCTGTCTGTCTGTCTGTCTGTCTGTCTGTCTGTCTGTCTGTCTGTCTGTCTGTCTGTCTGTCTGTCTGTCTGTCTGTCTGTCTGTCTGTCTGTCTGTCTGTCTGTCTGTCTGTCTGTCTGTCTGTCTGTCTGTCTGTCTGTCTGTCTGTCTGTCTGTCTGTCTGTCTGTCTGTCTGTCTGTCTGTCTGTCTGTCTGTCTGTCTGTCTGTCTGTCTGTCTGTCTGTCTGTCTGTCTGTCTGTCTGTCTGTCTGTCTGTCTGTCTGTCTGTCTGTCTGTCTGTCTGTCTGTCTGTCTGTCTGTCTGTCTGTCTGTCTGTCTGTCTGTCTGTCTGTCTGTCTGTCTGTCTGTCTGTCTGTCTGTCTGTCTGTCTGTCTGTCTGTCTGTCTGTCTGTCTGTCTGTCTGTCTGTCTGTCTGTCTGTCTGTCTGTCTGTCTGTCTGTCTGTCTGTCTGTCTGTCTGTCTGTCTGTCTGTCTGTCTGTCTGTCTGTCTGTCTGTCTGTCTGTCTGTCTGTCTGTCTGTCTGTCTGTCTGTCTGTCTGTCTGTCTGTCTGTCTGTCTGTCTGTCTGTCTGTCTGTCTGTCTGTCTGTCTGTCTGTCTGTCTGTCTGTCTGTCTGTCGGTCTGTCTGTCTGTCTGTCTGTCTGTCTGTCTGTCTGTCTGTCTGTCTGTCTGTCTGCCTGTCTGTTTCAAAAAGGTGCCACCCCCCCTCTAACGCCCACAAGCCCCTTCTAGAAAGAGTTCCCTGGGTAAAAATCGAGCGGCGAAAAACATATAAGAAGGCATATTTCTATTAAGTTGTTTAGCTGAGTAACGGGTATCTAATAGTCGAGACACTCGACTATAGAGTTCTCTCTTGTTATTATTCTCTGTTCTTACCACGGGGGGTAACAAGAGATTTTATTTCGCAACCTTAGATTTTTTTTTAAGGTGCAGGTTTATAACTCTTAGTCTCTTACCACTGGTGGGGGATGACTTTTAGAGCTCCTCGAAGGACCAAAATGAAGAGAGCGACCTGAAATAAGGACGTCTTCATTTGTTGAGTTACTATTTTAAACTGATTTCTTTATTAATATTCAACTCTTACGTAGCTAACATGAGAATCTTATTTTACTCTTATCTAATGACCCACGCAGACATACCTTATCTTTGGGTTTTTATAGTGCACATATGTTATCGCTTATGTGCCTAGGATATTCGACCCTTCTTGGGACAGTTTACAGTTTATGACCTCATTGTAAAATACGGGTTACATAAATATATCTATAAAACGTGTTCATGTTTGAACAACTATATTACACCTAGCCTGTTACAAAATTAAGTTTAAAGGGCGTTTAAGTATTTTAAAATACCTTTTAAACGATGTTTAGTACCTGTTTGTAGCTTCAGTAGTATACAATTTACGAACTAACGAAATTTAGCTTTTTTCCCGCTAAAGCAGCGGGTTTTTTCAAAAGTCGTAAAACAAAAGTTTCCTATTTGGAACTCCTTAAAACAATTGAAATGATTCCATGACCGTAAAATACAGTTTGGATACGCACATACTAAATTCAATGCTTAGGCAGCGTTAGTTGTGTTGGGCTGCAAAAAGTGGAGATTTTCGTTTCTGAATAACTTTTAAACGTGATTTTTTACAGTAATGTGTTATATACCAAAATGTAAGGAATCTCAAGGGCTATACAGTTTAAAGTTTTAAAGAAAACGTTATAGAAATTTTTGAGAAACATAAAAAAAAAGTTTAAAGAAATTTTCTTTTGTTCATATCTTTTTATACCCTTGCAGAGGGTATTATAATTTCAGTCAGATGTTTGCAACGCAGTGAAGGAGACGTTTTCGACCACATAAAATATATATATACTTGATCAGCATCAATAGCCGAGTCCATCTAGCCATGTCCGTCTGTCCGTCTGTCCGTTTCTATGCGAACTAGTTCCTCAGTTTTAAAGCTATCGCGATGAAACTTTCCCAAAAGTCTTCTTTCTATTGCAGGTAGTACATATGTTGGAACGAGCCGGATCGGACCACTATATCTTATGGCTGCCGTAGGAATAATTAACAAAATAATAGAAAAAACTTTATAGAAAGTAGGCTTTTAGATTTTTGACAATGTAAAAACAACATTTTTGGTAGGCATACCTGCAAGGTTATATAAACTTCGGCTGGCCGAAGTTAACTTCCTTTATAGATTTATAGCTTAAAAAACATGTTTTGGACAAACTGACAAGCGGACATATAGATTTATAGCTTAAAAAACATGTTTTGGACAAACTGACAAGCGGACAAACTGACACACAGAATTAAATTTACATTTTGACTAGGCCCCCGCAAATTTGTTTTCGGTATAACGGATCGTCCGATTTTCTCATATGACCCCTTATATTAAGCGCACTTTCAGTAGGAATACAACTAACGTAGTCCGGGGGCCAATAATCCCCACCGGCCCCAACAGATCCGAAATTTTTAAATTTTTACCTTTACACTTTCACCGCTCTTTCTCCCAAAGCAATTGATTTCCTTGAGGTCTTGGTAGGCAATCCTTTAAGTTTTAGTAATACCTTTAATTTGTTGTATTACTCTTTACGATTGGACTATCACAGCAGATTTTCAATTTTGCGGCTATATATAGTAGTCGCCTTCGCACACTCTCCTTGTGCGCTTTGTCCCTACATGGACTGCCGTCCATAGTGATTATGCATAAAAATAATACCAAACATTTTTCTACCATTTGCAAGTGTCGGTAAATTAAGCAATAACAATCTGCTCTGGTAGGAAGGTAGTCTTACGTTTTGATCCCAGTTCAAACTGCAAAGGGCAAAAAAAAAAAACTTTCTTTTGTACCGACTCTATACGGTCAATGTGTACTTGGTATTGTGGGCTCCAAACCAAATAACAATATTGCAATATGGGACGGACAAAGGAGGTAAATAATAATTTAGTTATATAAGGGTCATCAAATTCTTTTGACCAACGCTGTATAAACCCAAGCTTATAAAGCTTCGGGTCCAGAATAACGCCTATATCATTTACTGAATATATACTGTCAAGTGGGGAGTTCTGAAGCGAAGAATTTAAAAACGTATGAGTACCCCTATGAAAGGTCATTAGTTACATTTCAGGCAGTTAAAATTTAACAAGTAATACCCACACCATATCTGAAAATTACCAATGGCTGATTGTAAGCAGAAACCAGACTCTATATTATTATATGCCAAAACAAACTTAAGATCACCAGCATACATTAATACAGAAGAACGTGATAAGATAGAGGGAAAATCGTTAATAAACAAAGTAAACAGCAAAGGGACCAAATGACTACCCAGGGCACTCCAGATGTCACGGGGATCATTTTAGAAACAGCGTTCTAAATATAAGAGTTGACAAATTACATGGAAGCCCAAGCAAATATAATTTGAATAAAAGAAGAGAGTCGTTAACAGATTCAAAGGCATTCGCCTTCGCACCTTTTTTGTGATTAAGGGAAAGCCGATGATTTACGCTTAGCGTTAACAAAGTTATAAAACTGCTTCGGATCATTTGAAATATTGAAGTCACACAAAACAATCAAAAGGTCCCAGTTGAAAGAAAATGTAGAATAGATTTAATGGCAGATATTTGTTGCTCATACATTTTTAAGACAGAGGCAAGTGGAATAAAAGAACATCTATCAAAAATAGGCAAGGATTGCAAGGAATATTTTACTCTAACAAATTCAATGTCATTAGGGATTAGAAGAAAAGGTAGCGACTTATGGAGTCGACCCCGAAGAAGTTCCTCGGGCCATGTCCGAGATTTTGGAAGGTGGGTCAGCACATTGGTTCCGCACGAGTCGATTGGCAACGCGATAGGCGGACGTGAGGTGTTTCCATTGGCAAACGCGTCTGAAAACAGCTGTTCGGATATTGTCATTTGCGAGCTGAAGTAAACAATGGATTTAAATAATTTGTTATTGATAATTGTAATCGCAGAACAGCATTTGAACACCGTGGAAACATTGCTGCAATGATGAAAGCAACAACATCCCACGTTACGCTGATTGAGCATTTATTACGGCAGAAAGCAAAAGGATCTGCTGCAGAAGGCGTTCATATATATAGATCTGAACAGTCATTTAAATAATTCTTTGACACAACCCGCGACAGCAGTAGCTTCTGCGGCGGCACGTCACTGAACAGAATCTGATACGGGGCAGAAACGCCTACAAGGACATTGTGCGCAAGAAAGAGGGAGATGTGCCCTTTTCCAGCAGTCGCCTGTCAACGTGTGTCATTTGAATATGGAATGCCCATCTACGGTCTAACCAGGAGGTCGCCTTAATGGACGAATGGCGCACGCGAAGCAAACGTCAAGATCATGGAGACGGGGAAGCCCATGTGGCTGCGCTGCAACGACCAATATTTCGCTTCAGATCCTTTCTAGCCGAGCCATTCCATTGGATAAACGAACTGCTACTGCCCTTTATGCGCTTGGATCATCCTCGGAATACTGAACTATTGTCAGATCATTTGGCATATATGATATATGAAATACCAATCTATACGAAATAAAGTTCATGTAAATGTCAACAATAAATGGTTTTAATATTTATCTTCTTATCAGCCTCTTATCAGTTTCGGGTCCAGAAAAATGTTCATGCCTGGTTAATACTGCTTAAAAATACCACAAATTTCCAGCCCTGTAACGCGACAATGTTCCACCCTTCCCTTCTCGCCCCTCGCCTACAAGTTTTGTATGGGATTTGGGGGCGTTAAACGGTAAATGGATGCAAACGTGACGCGTCCATAATGAGCAGAGGGCATTAAAACAGGCCATCCACAGTCGAATTTGTTCAACGAACATTTTCGCGAACACAGGCAAAATAGAATCGTTTCTATCTTTTTCGAACAAAACGTCGAACAAATTTATATGAAATCTATGCACGAACACTACCACCAACGATGAACACACGAACATGTTTGCCGAACAAATTCGACTGTGGATGGCCTGCTTAACGCAGATGGCCACCGAATATGAAAGTTTGAAGCGGCTGGAGTCGAGTTGCGCTATTGTTACTAGAATAAGGAGCGTGGCCCGTGACGGTCTTGACCCTCGCCAAACACCAAATCCTTTTCGGAACTCCGGCTTACCTGTGCAAGGAGGAGACGCTGCGCATCGTATGATCGGGCAACCAATGCCGAATCTTGACGTACACCGAGCATGTGGTGTATGCGGCGAGCTCGGACATTTAAGGCGGGATTGTTCGAATCCTCGGCTTAATTTTTTTTGGGATTGCGGCCGCAGGCGCATTCTGAGCATCGATTATTGTAGGCCAGGCTCTCCGGGAATCGAGCAACATCTCCGCCGAAGGCCAGCAGCAGTGGAGACGTTCGATCCAACAACCCAGCCACAAGAATCGCTCCACTAAGGCTACACAACAGCTTATCACAGCCACCGTACTGATCGGAGGTAAATGGATTGACGCTACGGTGGACACGGGATCGTCGAGGAGTTTCGCGAGTGCAGGATTCACCCGTATGACGGCCAGATCGGAGGAGATACATGTGATTGTGACTACGATAGCGTTAGCCGACCGATCCAACTTAGAGGTAAAAGAGCTATGGCAAACCCAAGTGGAATTGGCTGGCCGCGAGTAGTGATGCCATTGCTGGTTATGCCAACCAACATGGTTGGACTGCGCCATCTTTGCCATGGACTTCTTGTCCGCAATGAGGACACGGATACAGTGCGGAGAGACGTCGCTTACAGTAACACTAGGTCCTTCGGCGGAAGACCCCCGACAATGTCCGACTGAATCCGTCTTGACAGCGTCAAACGGCGACGAGTTCGCCTCAACGAATTATGCAGGAGAAAACCTTATACATAACAGGATCACAAACCAGGTGGCCATCCTTGGAGAGGAACGGTTCGATTGTGAGGTTAGAAATGGGCCGACGGACGACACCCTTCCAAACCAAGGCTATGAGTGGCAGGATGATCAGTGGGCGGCGGAAGGAGATGACTTAACTCCCTATCAAAGGGAATTTATAACACAAGAATTTAAGCTCTTCGACGAGCTTCGAGCTCTACAAAAAAGTCCCCAAGAAATAAGTCTGCAAAAAAAAATTAAATAAGTCCCCAAAAATTTGTATGGAGACCACAACAACGATTTTAGATGTCATTTTGGGGAGTTATTTAATTTTTTGGGAAAAAATTGTTGATTAAATATTATTTCATATGAAATAAGTCCCCAACAGAAGAAATTAAATATGTGACTTTTTGGGGACTTTTTTATGTTTCTTTTTTAATAGACTTACGAGTATTACTATTAAAGAGTAGATGTCGATTTGCGTCATGTTCCCCCAGCCCAAACCATAAGTCCTAAAATTATGGAAAAAATGGGGTCAGAATCGTGTGCTAGAAAGGATTATGCACTAAGAAAGGATTTTTTAAAATTCGGCTCCTAAGGTCTCCCAGGACTCTCAAAAAATGCGAAATTGCTTGATTAAAACATCAACCATTACCACAGTTTTCAACCAAACAAGCTGATATATTTATTTTAAGCTTTGTTTTTGGAAATCTTTGAAAGCCCAGAAGATGAGCCCCAACCGACTTCCGGTTGGGGGCACCTAATTAATTTTTCCGCACCGATTATGCGAACGGATCCGTTTTTGGTTTAAAGAATGGAGCTATGCCATACAATCAGTAAGGTATTTTTTTTTGGACCCACGGATGATTTTATATGATTTTTTTTTTGTAAGATTGGATACCAGAACGGATTATCTAATGGATGCAATTCCAAGTCAAAGTGTGTAGCCAACCCATAAAATAAACAAGGAATTTTTGTTTTGATTTTAAAAAATTTTTGGATTGGTTTTCAAGGGGAGAACAGGGGAAAACTTTCTGTCGTCACATTTGCATGTGAGAAACGCAATGACACACACACATCGATAAATTGGCATGTACATAAGTATGTAATAACGAATCAGCTAATAAATGCAATTCTAAATCAAATATTTTGCAAAAAAAAAAAATTGTTTTTAAATTGCGTTAAGAAAGAGGGACGCACGGAGAAAATTGTTGGGAAATTACGTCTCCAAAATTAAACCCACTGTTTTCACCCAAAAGAGTTGTAGCTTTAGGTGATTTTTTATACCCTTGCAGAGGGTATTATAATTTCAGTCAGATGTTAGCAACGCAGTGAAGGAGACGTTTCCGACCACATAAAGTATATATATTCTTGATCTTGAGCCGAGTCCACCTAGCCATGTCCGTCTGACCGTTTCTATGCGAACTAGTCCCTCAGTTTTAAAGCTATCCGATGAAACTTTCCCAAAAGTCTTCTTTCTATTGCAGGTATATGTTGGAACGAGCCGGTTCGGCCCACTATATCTTATGGCTCCCATAGAAATAATCAAAAAAATAACAGAAAAACTATTGTAACTTTGTAGAAAGTAGGCGTTTTGATTTTTGACAATGTAAAAACAACATTTTAAGGGGTTATATACAGTTGTACCGCATAAAAAAAATGAAATTTTACCGATTTTCTTGACAACAAAAAAAACGTATTAAAAATGTTTTGCCGCCGTTGCACTATGGGGCATTTGACCACTTTGGTTGGCCAAAACCCATTTTTTAAAAGTCGTTAAAACAAAAAATGTTGTTTGAGGATGTGTTAACAAAAGACCATTTAACAATTTTACGTTTACAGAAATCCGATAGAGGTCGCCTCTGTTAAGGTAGGAGCTGTTAAATCAGCTGTTTGATATGCAATTATCGAGCTGTTGTATTTCGACTTTTTGCTTGCAGTTTTAAAGTGCTTTAAATTTGAGTTTTTAAGTAATCTAAGTAAACTTTTTATATTGGATTTAAAGGATTATGCTATGTACTAAGTATTTGTGTGGTTCGACGACAAAAATTAGACGGTTTTTTCTTACAAATGAGTGTTAAAGGGAGTGGTCTAACAAGTACATTTTTGTAAGAAAACTAATTTTCAAATGGAGCAACAAAGTGAGTGCAGCGGAGTCCACTTCTGGAACCTATTGGGATTTGTAGATTATTTAATTGTTGTTAAAATGTATATGGTCAGAATCGCCACTTATTGCCACTTTTTCTGTAATTTAATTTTTTAGACCATAACCTCAAATTTCACAAACTCCTATCGTTTGCACTGGTGGCTAAGGAAGTAAGGACTTTCGTGACTTTAAATTATTATCAAAATATAGTAGAAATACTTAGCTTTGTAATTGACTTACTTAAGTGGACTTTAGCGGCCTTAAAACGAAAGTTCCGATACAACTTGAACAAAAAGTCGTACAAATGTAAAGTAAATTCTTTCCTTTGCCCCTTTTTTTTGAGAACTTTAGGATATAGTCGTCCGATTTGTACAAAACTGTTAATATTGTTTTAAAAACTTACATAATTGCTATTTCTAAAGTTATGTGCATTTATCTCCAAAAACAGCAAAGTTAATTTGATCGTTTCTATGGCAGCTATATGATATAGTTTTCCGATCCGGATGATTATCATATATAATATGCGGGGGGATAAGAAATGGCGACTGGTAAAGTTTCAAGTCAATATCTTTTGAAATGACCGAGTTATTAATTTCGGCCAACAAAAGTGGTCAAATGCCCCATAGTGCGTTGTTTAGTACATGTTTCTGGGTACTTATTAAAATTTTTTCATAAAAAATATTAAATAATAAAAATGTTATGGCCAAATTCCAAGATCGTCTTTTTTCGATGGTGACTGTTTTAACAAAAAATTTACTTTTTCAAGGTATACAATTTTGGATTTTATGCTCTAAAAAAAGAAGTTTTCAAAAAAAAATTGAAAATCCTTCGTTCAAGGACTAGCTATTGTTATTATAAATAAGTGGTCAAAATTTTGTTTCGATCGGATTAATAGTTTTTTAGTAATCGTGTCCACCGCAAAGGTAATTTCGAAAAAAACAAGATTCTGAGATAATCGCGTTTAAAGTTTCAAGTTTGTACCGGCCGATGTGCAGGTAGAGCGCGATAAATAGCTACCACTTCGGTTCTAATGCTCCGATCGTTCTGAATTTTTGTAAGAGTATTCTCAAAAGTATATACTTCAAGAATATGCAATAAAAAAAAAGAATTTTTTTATCTATCACAACTCTATATAACCCCTTAAGTAGGCATACCTGCAGACTTATATAGGTCTAAGTGTGCCATAATCATAATAACGAGGAAGAGGCGTACTCAAAAAATAATCGCTCTGAATGATATAAAACCACAACGTCGAACGTTATTAGCGTTCTAGGAGCAGAAAAAAGTCTTTATTTTATTTTAAATTATTAAAAAAAAAGTAAAATACACAATTAACAAGAGAGAACGCTATAATCGGGTTGGTGTCCCGACCATCTAGCTATAGGAGTGCGAGGGAGTTGGATATATATCATTTTTTTGATTGCGCATAACTTTTTAATGAATGGCCCGATTTGAAAAATGTCTTCTACATTTCGATACGTATAAATATACACAACAAAATTGAATTTATGGTAGGTAGGTAGAAAAGGTGAGGTCCTCTCCGAGGACCTCCAAGAAGAGATGAGGTCCGTTTTGAACCACACCCTCGTAAATTGTTGTCTCCGCGTTCTCTTCAGTACCAGCCTGCGTCATTTAGAAAACCTAGGATTGCAGTTATCCTCTGCTTTCATATTTCTCCCAATGATTCCAGCTGATACGTCCCGAAGTATCTCGCCCTGACATGGTTTACTGCTGGGCGATGACACATCATGTGCTGAGGTGTCTCCTGTGTGTCTGTTTGATTACAGCTTCTGCAATTAGCGTTGTACGGAAGCCCCATCTTCATGGCCCAATGGCCTGTGATGAGTGCCGTGATCCTTCTAATATCTCTTTTACTTTTGGTTATTAGCTCTCGAGTTCTCTTGCTATTGATGGTTGGCCAGCAGAGATTTGAACTCCTGAGACCCTGCTTTTCCAACCAACTTTTACTAGCTTGTGTTTTGTAGTGTTCGTGAATCCTTGCTTAGACTGTATTTAGGGATTCAGGTAGACTAGTTGTATAGGAGTCGTCTGCCGACCCCATTCGTGCAAGTTCATCCGCCTTTTCGTTACCTGGTATATCATTGTGCCCTGGCACCTATGTTATCTGTACATGATTGTTTGTTGCTAGTATGTTAAGCAGGGACCGTAAATTACAGTCATTTGAGACTTTTATTTTAGAAAGACTACTGTTATATTTAGTTTTAAACGTCAAAAATAACACTCTTTTTACTCTTGTCCACAAAGCATATGCATTTCAACAAATCTGGAAAGCAAATTAACTGTTATAATAAAAGTCTAAAATAACTGTTATTTACGGTCCCTGATGTTAAGAGCCGACTTAAAATCGGCTACTAGTGTCGAGTTGGTTTTTGCTGCTGCGAGAGATTTGATAGCCGCTTGGCTATCAGAGTATATCCTTACCTTGGTATTCCCGAAACATTGCTGCATCGAAAGCTTGGCTGCTTCTTAAATAGCAAGTCTGAAAAATTCTGGTAGGTGGAATTTCGATTCTATCCCCCAGCTTTCAGCGAAAATTCCAGCCCCTACACCACAGTCCATCTTGGAGTCGTCAGTGTAGTGATACCTCATCTTGTCCGGTTACTCTGTCATTCTCCCAGTCTTCCCTCTTTGGAAAGGTAGTCGTAAATCCGTTTCCAAATCTTATCTTCGCTGTCATATAATCCGTTTTGTTCTTTGCCAGATAGTTGCTGCCCTCTAAGATACGGCTGTGGCCTGTGTGGTAGCCTTTCCAGCATTTACTTGCCTTCAGTCTGGCCGCACTCTGCGCTGCCGTATCCTTTATGAAAAGTTCTATAGGCATTATATCCAGTATAGTAGGGGCGATAGAAATCCCCCTGAGGTGTGCCTCTCTTCACAAAGCGTGTGAGGTAAGTGCCACTCAGTCCGGCTGTTATCGTCCTGCTCGTGAGCATAACTCCGATCCAAGCTCTGATATCTCCTTCAATGCCGAAGGGAGCTCAGTATGGATTCGGCGTTAACATTATTGAACGCACCTTCTCTATACCATTGTATATTGGTTAAAATGTAGCGATTTTTCTATGTGGCAGACTACTTCGTGTAGTGCCGTTTCTGTCGATCTGCCCTTTCGGTACGCATGGTGAGCGTCCGATGCTGCTTCTCGGTGTTTTCCCGGACATGAATATCGATCATTCGTTCCAGCGTTTTCATTAGGAAGGAGGTAAAACTGATCGGCCTGTAATCCTTTGCTAGGATATGACCTCTTCTTCCTGGTTTTGGTATAAATACAACTTTGGCTTCCTTCCATAGAATCTGTGTGTTCGCTAGTCTGATGCAAGCCGTGTAAATGGCTTGCAGCCACCTACTGATGCTGACCTGTGTTGCTTGAAGCATTGCCGGGAAAATACCGTCTGGCCGCGGACTTTTATATTTATCGAAAGAGTTTATCGCCCATTTGATTCTTTCAATGGTTATTATATCCCTTGTGTGTGTTGGTTGATGAGCCCTCTAACCTTCAGTAGGTGCTGGCTTTTCTCGAAGGTTGCCTGAAAAGTGTGTATCCACTAGTGTCTCTATGGATTCTTTCACTGTTGTAGTCGCTGATCCGTCTTGTTTGTGTATTAGAGTTGGGCTGTTATACCCTTTAGCAAGGACCTTGCTTAGTCTAGCCGAGTCTTTTATACCTTCGAGCGATTCGCAGTAGGTCCTCCAAGAGTCTGTCTTGGCTGCGTATATCGCTTTTTTATATGCTTTTTGTGCTTCTTTGTATGGCTCCCATTCCTTGGTAGCATAGCTGGAGCTATAGGCTTTTGTTGCCCTCTTTCTCAGAGTGCAAAACTCTTTGGTCCACCATAAAGGGTGTTGTTTCTTAGAGGATGAAACCTTGCATGTTTTTTTATATGCATTGTTTAGAATGTTTGTTAAGTCGTCTACTTGTCCAGGGTCGTCGTAGAGGTTTGTACCCACATTCTTCTGTTGCTAACTTTCGAGTAGACAATCTTACCGAATTTGTCCCAGTTCCGGTTTGCTAATCGGAATCGAAATTTCGAAGAAAATGTACCTGTGATCTGAAAAGGAATTTTTTTTCGATACTATCCACTTTTCAACCTTATATTTACTAAATTCTGTCTGTAAAGTGAGGTCTAACACCTCTTCCCATCCCAAGCTCCCTAGAGCTTGGGAATATAAAGGTGGGTGTGTTACCTCTATTACATATGGTGATGTTGCGGCAAATAATATTATCAAAAAGAGACTCACCCCTTTCGTTGGTTTCCGAGCTTCCCCATAGTGTGTGCCTCGCGTTAGCGTCGTATCCGAGCACCAGGGTCGTCTTAGTATCTTCCGCCCATTGCAGCAGCTTAATGACTGGCTCAGGTGGAACCGGTACATCGTGGGCCATGTAGGGTGAGGCTATCACCATCGATGTCCCATCCGCCGCCACGAATCTGGCAACTTCTAGATCCGGTGTGCTTAGATTGGGGCATAGAAGTGCGTTATAGTTATTCTTTATAATAATACCTGCTCTCTACCTGTCGAGTTAGTATAAAAGAGTGTATATCCTTGTTGTGATAGACCCGAGATTTGTCTGTCTCGAGTCCATGGTTCTTGAACGATGCCTATGTCAATGTTTCTCTCACTGAGAAGAACTGCAAGATTGGCTGAAGCACGCGTGCTGCGCTTTAGGTTAATCTGCACGACTTTAGGCATCGGTGTTGGGTGTTACGTCTGGGGTCTTGTCGTCGATGAGCAGGTCATCCAACAGCTTGTTGGTGTCATCGACCTCCTCGAAACCATCATCCGGCTCTGCCAGGAAGACCTTGATCGTGGCCTTCCGTAGGCCGCGGCAGGCAGCGCTGGTCGTCTTCATCTCCTTCTCTACTTTAAGTATCGCACAGTCCTCTGTGTGCACTTCTGGGTTCTGAGCCCTCAGCAGCGACAGCACCTTTCCTTGGGCAGTCTGCTCCTTTGGCAACCAAATGCGAGCCCGCGGCCTCCTTGAAATCTCCCTGGCGTGGACGAGCCTAGTGCTAAGGCCGTCCCATGCATCTCCAATCTTGGAACGAGTCATCGCACTTGATCACCCGGTGCCCCCTGACCATGTCCGACGAGTCGAAGGAGGGGATCGGACCATCTGGCACGGCTGTCGGCCACCTTGACCTCGATTTCCTCCCATTCCTCCGACAGCAGGCGTCCGTCGTCAAGCAGGTCGTCCACCAGTGCAATCGCGAGGCTGTCCTGGCTACGTCGCTGAATTTCTTGGCCTTCTTCACGAAGGAGGTCGGTCTTGGCCTCCCCTGAGCGTCCTTTGCCCGTTTGGGTGCGCTCACGCTTGCCCCGTGCGAGCGGTCCCTCTTTGTGTTGGCTTGAGTGGACTCCGGGCGCGTCCTCATGAATTCCTCAAAGTCTGCGATCTCCGCAAGGCATTGAGTCTTGTCCTCCGCATCGCGCTGGTCAGTCTTGCCCTCTGCCTCATTCTTGCCGAGAATAAAACGTGCCCGACTGACCTTGGCCTTGCGCTGCTGATGCGTAACAGTGGCTGCCTTGCTGGTACCCAGCTGGGTTCCGCTGTTGGGTGGGTTGATGTTCTTGGTGTCTAGTGGGGTACTGTTTTACGGTGTTAGGTTTCATTTTCAATACATAATCGCCCGTGTTGCTCGACCAGGCAAGCGCGGCGGGCCTGAGGGTTGTTGGGGCTCTATGAAAAAGTCGACCGTGACTCCGCCCCAAAGCCACGGCAAGGCCACTTCCGACCCAGGGTTGCCCGGCCCTGGGAAGGCTCCGTTAAAACACAGCTGGATTTACCCCTCAGCTGCAAACCTGAAAGTCAGTGGGCACGGCTCGCTTGACACGCCTGACTTGAGGGTAGCCACTTTAAAGACCTACCAAGTTTCCCAAATACAGAAAAATACATTTTTTTTTATACTCTTGCAAAGGGTATTATAATTTTGGTCAGAAGTTGGTAACGCAGTGAAGGAGACGTTTCCGACCCAATAAAGTTGTAAGGAAGCTCTTTGGCTGGGATAGTTACTCAGGGCTCCCAGGGTCACTTACAATAATTTATTTAAGTTTCAAGGACTTCAGGGAGGGGCGAGATAAATCAACCCTAGACGGGCCCTGTGGCAGGAAGTTGTTTCCCAAAAATGCCGACCACGGGCCGAAACCTGCAGCGGGTTTAGACTCCAACAATCGAGTACAGGACTCCGTTGAAAACCTCCACCCGCCACACGCTCCGGGATCCGCACGGCCCGGGGACCCGACAAACGAGTGCAAGACTCCGTCGTAATCCACGGCCACTGCGTGCCCCAGGACCGGTGATAGCTGCGGATCCGACAAACGAGTTCAAGACTCCATCGTGATCCACGGCCATCACACGGTTCGACCACGATCGGCGGAAGGGCTTTCCTAGATGGGGAAAAAAATAAAGGAGAGGGGAATTTAATTTCCCCTTCTAAAATCACACACACCCACACACACAGAATATAACAGGCGATGTTTATTTTAGTGCGAAGCACTTTTGGTCATTTATTAAATTTTTAAAGCTCGGATTGGGGCGTACACAGTCTTGGGCCACGCCACTCTAGTCAGTCGGTCGAAAAAATGTTTAACAAAAAAAAAAAAATATCTTTGGGAAAAGAAAGTGGGCGCTTACGGTTCCTCCCACAGCAATTTCCACCAGTCGATGTCCCATGCCCCGTCTTCGGCATCCGGGTTATAGGCTCCTTCTCCACTATCACTCGACATTTTTCACTCGTAGGGTTTTTTAGCACTTTGCTTAGATTTCACGGCGGGGCGGATTTTCGGGGTGTTGCGGACCCTCTCACGATTCAAGTTGACCGGCGTGCGCGAAGCCTCAGGAGTAATTAAAACTCCCTCTCCTCCATATCTGCTGACATACCCCTCTTTTGCCATTGCCTCGGCGTCGCTGCCGCTGCGCTTCAGCTTTTTCCCCTTGCTCGTAAACATCGATCAAGTTGGATGCCATTTGGTTCGATCGAGTGGATGTTAAGAGCGTGCAGGTGCAGATGTGGGTGAGGAGAGCGTTGAGTTCCATGTGGATGATAAGGGGAAGCGAGAGTGTTTGCCGGTGTGTGGATGCTAAGAGCGTGCAGGTGCAGATGTGAGTGAGGAGAGCGTTGAGTTCCATGTGGATGATAAGGGGAAGCGAGAGTGTTCGCCGGTGTGTGGATGCTAAGAGCGTGCAGGTGCAGATGTGAGTGAGGAGAGCGTTGAGTTCCATGTGGATGATAAGGGGAAGCGAGAGTGTTCGCCGGTGTGTGGATGCTGAGAGCGTGCAGGTGCAGATGTGAGTGAGGAGAGCGTTGAGTTCCATGTGGATGATAAGGGGAAGCGAGAGTGTTCGCCGGTGTGTGGATGCTAAGAGCGTGCAGATGCAGATGTGAGTGAGGAGAGCGTTGAGTTCCATGTGGATGAAGCGAGAGTGTTCGCCGGTGTGTGGATGCTGAGAGCGTGCAGGTGCAGATGTGAGTGAGGAGAGCGTTGAGTTCCATGTGGATGATAAGGGGAAGCGAGAGTGTTCGCCGGTGTTGGGTAGGTTGGCTATTAAGAAGCTAAACTAATATTAAATCTCTTCATGAGTCTTACATGGCTATGAAATATTTCTATATGACTTCAAAAATTCCTACATGTCTAAAAAAAATTCCTACGTGTCTACAAAAAGACCTACGTGTCTACAAAATTGTGGTGGCAATTGTGGGGGGCCGTTTTACGGTTCCTCACACCCCCCCTTTCTTCGGGGTGCTGGAGCGAGACGCTGATAAATCGTGTATTGGTGATTGCGATCCGGTAGATCCGTCCCTTTACCTTTCGCAGGAATCGTACTCCTCGGCGATCATGTTGCCGGATGAAAACGATGAGGTCGTTCGGCAGTCTGCGTCGCTCGGTGTTCACGGACCATTCCGCCGGGGCTTCTGACCACTGGTCCTCCTCCGGGGTGGCCGGAGGTAGTGGGTCGTCCTCCAACGCAAGCAGAAGTTCCCTCTCCTCTTCCGGGTCGAGGCAGAGGTCCCAGGGTATTGGGGATTCGTCCTGTCCGTGGCTGCAGATGGGGCGTTCTTCGCTGGCGTTGTTGGCGAGCGTTGCCATCGTCTCCATCGCTACTTCGGCGATCCATGGCAGCGGTAGCTCCTCGTCGCTTATATCGCTGTAGCGGTCGTCCAGCAGGGGTGCAGCCATTTGGGGACTGAGGCCGTCTCTGCCTTGTGCAAACGCTCCGCTGCGGCTGCTGTCGTCCGATTCGCTGGACCCTTCCTGGTCGCGGGCGATTTCCGGCTGACTGCTGCTGGAGCTCCGTTCCGTCGACAACGCGGAGTCCTGGCTTGACTCCTCGCCCGAGCTATCGTTGGCGATGGGGAACTGGTCCCACGCTGCGTTGGCTGCGGCTAGGCGCATGGCCACTGGAGGGAGTACGGGGTACTCGGGTAGCCTCTCCGGCTCGGACGACGTCTCGGACTCGTTCAGGGACTCGGACGGGCTCCCCTGGTCGGAGTCGGCAAATCCTATGACCCGGATTTGTCGTAGGCTGTCCTCCAGCATGGAGGGGCCAAAGGATGGCAGTCCCACCTCGTCGACCCAGCGGCTGACGGCCCGTATGGTGGGTTGAGTCGCTCCGTTCCCGTGCTCCAATGCCTGCAACTGCGCCAACCGGGTCGCGGTGAGTAGCGTGGGGTCAACATGGCTACCACTTGGGATGTCATCCCCTGGGTGTGGACCTAGTCCGGCTATGTCCACCCAGCTGCTGGTGGCGCACGCAACCGGTTGGGCCTCCTCGCTCGGGGGCTCCAGGACGCGAATTGTGGCCAGTCGGGACGTTGAGCACAGCAGGGGATCGGCCTGGCTGCATCCTGGGATGTCGTCTGCCGGGGGTGTGGATCCATGGTGGTCGCTGTGGCTGCTGAGCACCAGCGTGTCGACGGGCGTGTCGAGCAGCGTACTGGCTGACTCGGGCCAGGACCGTGACGGCTTCCAAGGCCGTGGGCTCATGGGCGGTGTCCAAGGGGTCTCGGCCGGCGAAGATCCACAGCTGGACATTGTGCGGTAGCCGAGGTCGCTAGATCGGAGTAAACAACGGGTTAGCTTGAATACTCATCGATGGGAGGGAGATTTGAGTTCGTGGGTCGTTCTGTTGTCGTCTGTGGCTATGGCGGTTACTAGGCGTGGCTATTTTGGCGTGGTGTACCCTAAGGAGTTAAGCACCCCCCACCGGTGGAGAGGGTTGTGGGGCGTTGGCGCTGGGGTCCAGGCTCAAGTGGCCCCACTGAATCTCCTCGAAGTTGGACTCTGGCGATGTTTGGTGACAGAAACTTGATGATTTTATAAGGGCCGTCGAACTTTGGAGCTAGTTTTGCGTTGAACGCCTCCGCGGCGTTGGACAGGTGGTGAGTTCGGACCCAAACCCACATTCCAATGGTCGGTCTCCATTCTCGTCGACACAAGTTGTAGTAGCGGCTTTGTTCCTGGGCGGCTCTCTCCATGTTTTCCTTGGCTGTTTGAAAAATGTTTTTGAGATGCTCTGCCTTACTCTGGGGGTCTCTGGGCGCTTCGCTGGTCCCTGGCGTAACTTCGTTGAACCAGCTTCCGGGTAATCGGGGTTCCCGGCCTTGTACTAAATACGCTGGGCTGAATCCGGTGCTGTCGGAGACACTCGTGTTGATGGCCAAGGTGATTTCCGGCAATAGGTTATCCCACGTTCGTTGGTCCTCAGTGGCGTACTGCGCGAGCATCGTTTTGATGGTGCGGTTGGCTCGCTCGGTAGGATTCTGTTGGGGGGAGTATGGGGCAGTATGCTGCACTTCCATTCCTGCCTTTTTGCAGAATGCTTTGAAAGCCCTACTGGTAAACTGAGTCCCATTGTCGCAGATGAACGTTTTTGGAGTGCCAAATCTAGCTAAGATTCGCTCTCGGAAGGCTAATTCTAGACTGGCGGCGGTAGCTCGGCGTAATGGTATTAATTCGACCCATTTGGTGAAATGGTCCAAAAATACCAGTAGCATGGTATGTCCTTTGCGAGACCTGGGGAGAGGCCCTACGAAGTCCGCGCACAGGGTTGAGAATGGTCCCTCTGATTTCCGGGTCAGCATCTTCCCCGCTTGTTTGCGTTGGCTCACCTTAAATTGTTGGCAGACTGGGCATTGTCTTACGTAACGAGCGATGTCTCGAAACAAACCCGGCCAATAATATTGTTGGCAGATTCGGGTGGTCGTTTTCCTGATCCCGAGGTGTCCTGCAGTGGGGTGATCATGACACTCTTCTAGGACCCGGCGCTGGTGGCTGCTGGGTACGCAAAGTCTCCATGCTCCATGTTCTTCCTTCCTGTACGCGTTGTCGAGGTGTCGGTAGAGTTGCCCGTTCTCTTGAGTGTAGTCAGGAAACTTCTCCGGATTGGCCTCGATTTGTTTGATCTTGGCTGCGATCCACTTGCATGGTTCGTTGGCCTCACTCACCTGCTGAAGCGTTTCTAGGGGTTGCCTGGACAGGCGTCTGCGACGACGTTCTGCTGTCCCCGTCGGTAGCAGATGTCAAACTGGAACTGTTGGACCTCTAGGGCCCACCTTGCGATCCGGCCTGTTGGGTTATCTATGGAATTTAACCACTTTAGTGCAAGGTGGTCTGTTATGACATCAAATCGGTATCCCTCGAGGTAGCACCTCATTTTCCTGATCGCCCACACTATCGCGAGGCACTCCTTCTCCGTAGCAGAGTAGTTCTCTTCCGCTGCAAGCAACCTCCTGCTGGCATAGGCGATGACTCGTTCAGTTCCATCGACTTGCTGGGTTAAAACGGCTCCAAGGCCGAAGTCGCTTGCGTCAGTTTGTAGCTGGAATCTGAGGTTGAAGTCCGGGCAAGCCAGTACTAATGCCTCAGTGAGCTTCTTTTTCAGGTCCTCAAATGCCTGTTGCTGAGGGTCGCTCCAGGTCCATTTCCTTCCCTTCCTGAGTAGGGCGGACATTGGTTGGACGATTGTGGCGAAGTTCTCCACAAATCGCCGGTACCAGGAGGCTATCCCTAGACATCGTCGAAGTTCCTTGCAGTTAGTGGGTGGCTTGAGTTCTCTTACCGCGGCTATCTTGTCTGGGTCGGTATGGATCCCGTCTTCGCTGATGACATGCCCTAGGTAAGTTATGCTATGCTGGAAAAACTTACACTTCGCCTTGTTCAGCTTCAAGTTGGCCTGCCTGAGTCGTCGGAGTACTTCCCGTAGGTTGGTGAAGTGTTCGTCCAATGAGGTCCCGATGACGATGATGTCATCCAGATAGGCAAAGGCGTGAGGCTCCATGTCGGGTCCTATGACGCTGTCCAATGCCCGCTGAAATGTAGCAGGAGCCGAATGCAAGCCAAATGGCATTACTTTCCACTGGAAGAGCCCGCGGCCCGGCACGGTAAATGCGGTACAGGCGCGGCTGTCTGGGGCCACCGGGATCTGCCAGTACCCGCTTTTTAGATCTAGCGTCGATATAAACTTGGCATTACGCAGTCTTTCCAAGATGTGTCCTATCCGCGGTAATGGATAGGCGTCGGGCACCGAGTGAGCGTTGAGCTGGCGGTAGTCGGGGCGGCGATTGTCGAGGGGCTGCTACGGGTGATACCGTGCAGCGTGGTGATGGCGTTGGTCCGACGGTGCTTGGACCGATGGCAGCTACTCGTGGGGTGACCGTAGGTGGCTGGCTTCTGTTTGTTGGCGGCGGGCTATCGTAGGACAGAGACAACTGGGCTTTCCCACACTGGATAGTGGTCTTGATCCCGCAGAGAAAATCTATTCCGAGGATGATCTCGTCCAAGATGGACGATAGTACTAGTAGTGTGGTCTTAGCGGTGTCCCGTCCTAGGGTTACGGTGGTGGTCAGGGCGTGGGTGACGTCGGTGGTGGATCCGTCTGCCAGGGAAATCTTGGTTCTCACATCCCGGCGGTTATCGGCACTCCCGATGTCGTTGGCTACCTTCGCGCTGATGAAGCTCCTGGACGCCCCGGTGTCCAGGGTAGCGTGAAATGTTTTTCCCTCGATGGTTACCGTCGCCACGATGCGCCCCCTTCAAACCGTAAAGGTGGGGTTAGTTCTGGGGTCCTTGGTGTGTGGTCCTCGCTGGCTCCCCGGATGGGCGAGGACTCGGTCCGTTTTCCGGGTTTCGAGCTCGACAGCATGTGTTGGTCCTCACTCCCCTCCTTCCACACTCCCAGCAGAATAGGACCTGAGGATTGGAAGACCCCTCGCTGAAGTGTCCGGGTTCTCCGCAGCGGCGACAAGCGTTCCGTACATCGATAGGATGTTCGGGTACCTGTACCAACATCCGATTGGTCGCCGGGGTACTGGAAAATCCCAGTTGATCACCTGTGCTTCCTGTGGGTGGTGGTGGAGCCTGGAATCGTCTGGCTTGTCGGTGTGGCATCGCTGCTAGGTAGTTGACGTGAAGCGCTCGGTCGCGGTCGCGTGTGATCTCGTAGGCGGTGGCCCGTTGGATCAACGTGGCTAGATCTTCGAAGTCTTGTCGTCTCACGAACAACTGGTATTCCGGTCGAAGGTTCTCATAGAGTCGCTCCAGTTCCTGCGCCGGTGTAAACTTTGCCCGCTGCATCAGGAGACGGAGGTTAACCACGTACTCCTTGCAGCTCTCGTCCGGTCGCTGATACCTTGTCCGGATCGTGTCTTCCAATCGCTGGAAGTATTGTGGTGGTAGGAAGAACTCCAAGAATTCCCTCCTAAAGATTTCCCACGTCACGTCCTGCATCTGGAAGGTGCGGTACCAACTTTCCGCTTTTCCCGTCAGCAATCCGGAGATTACCCTGTGGAGTCGTGCGGTGCTGAGTCGGTATGCCTCGGCTTGTACTTCCAGTCTCTCGACAAATGTGAGCGGGTCGGTTCGTCCGTTGAACGAAATACCCCAGTTTCGTAACTTTTCCGCCAAAGCCGCGGAGGATATTTCCTCGCGTGCGGGAGAGTCCGAGTTGGTGTTCATCGCTGGTCGGCTGCCTGGCGGTACTTCCAGTCTGAGGGAGGTGCTTCCGGAGTCGATGCCCGGTGTGTTTATCTTCTGTTCCCTGGGTTCTTGTCCTCCCAAAGGACTCGGTGATTTATCCCTGGGTGTGGCTGCTTCTGGAAATGTTGCAGCCAGCTCATTGGCTCGGTCCTGGAGTGCTGGCTCAAGATCTTCACGGGTGAGGAAAGTCGCTAGCCGACTTCGCAGTTCCTCGACCGTTCCTACTAGGGATAACCCGAACTCGGCTGAGAGGAGTTGTAGCTCATCCTTGCGGCGATATGATATCCACCTTATACCCATGGTTTCCGAACAAGAGGGAACGGGGGAAGAATTTATATATAAAAAAAATACTCCTACTAGGGATAACCCGAACTCGGCTGAGTTTTTTTTTTCTAAGGGAAAAATTAATTTAAATAATAAAAAAAATTCCATGTCCTTGAAGTCCCTGCTCGGGCGCCATGTAAGGAAGCTCTTTGGCTGGGATAGTTACTCAGGGCTCCCAGGGTCACTTACAATAATTTATTTAAGTTTCAAGGACTTCAGGGAGGGGCGAGATAAATCAACCCTAGACGGGCCCTGTGGCAGGAAGTTGTTTCCCAAAAATGCCGACCACGGGCCGAAACCTGCAGCGGGTTTAGATTCCAATAATCGAGTACAGGACTCCGTTGAAAACCTCCACCCGCCACACGCTCCGGGATCCGCACGGCCCGGGGACCCGACAAACGAGTGCAAGACTCCGTTGTAATCCACGGCCACTGCGTGCCCCAGGAACGGTGATAGCTGCGGATCCGACAAACGAGTTCAAGACTCCATCGTGATCCACGGCCATCACACGGTTCGACCACGATCGGCGGAAGGGCTTTCCTAGATGGGGAAAAAAATAAAGGAGAGGCGAATTTAATTTCCCCTTCTAAAATCACACACACCCACACACACAGAATATAACAGGCGATGTTTATTTTAGTGCGAAGCACTTTTGGTCATTTATTAAATTTTTAAAGCTCGGATTGGGGCGTACACAGTCTTGGGCCACGCCACTCTAGTCAGTCGGTCGAAGAAATGTTTAACAAAAAAAAAAAAATATCTTTGGGAAAAGAAAGTGGGCGCTTACGGTTCCTCCCACAGCAATTTCCACCAGTCGATGTCCCATGCCCCGTCTTCGGCATCCGGGTTATAGGCTCCTTCTCCACTATCACTCGACATTTTTCACTCGTAGGGTTTTTTAGCACTTTGCTTAGATTTCACGGCGGGGCGGATTTTCGGGGTGTTGCGGACCCTCTCACGATTCAAGTTGACCGGCGTGCGCGAAGCCTCAGGAGTAATTAAAACTCCCTCTCCTCCATATCTGCTGACATACCCCTCTTTTGCCATTGCCTCGGCGTCGCTGCCGCTGCGCTTCAGCTTTTTCCCCTTGCTCGTAAACATCGATCGAGTTGGATGCCATTTGGTTAGATCGAGTGGATGCTAAGAGCGTGCAGGTGCAGATGTGGGTGAGGAGAGCGTTGAGTTCCATGTGGATGATAAGGGGAAGCGAGAGTGTTCGCCGGTGTTGGGTAGGTTGGCTATTAAGAAGCTAAACTAATTTTAAATCTCTTTATGAGTCTTACATGGCTATAAAATATTTCTATATGACTTCAAAAATTCCTACATGTCTAAAAAAATTCCTACGTGTCTACAAAATTGTGGTGGCAATTGTGGGGGGCCGTTTTACGGTTCCTCACAAAGTATATATGTTCTTGATCAGGATCAATAGGGGAGTCGATATAGCCATGTCCGTCTGTCCGTCTGTATGTCTGTTTCAATACCGTTTGCGAGCTCAGTTTAAAAGCTAGCGCCTTGAAACTTTCACAGTCGTCCTAAAACATGTGTACGCAGATCAAGTTTGAAAACCGACCCGATCGGACGTCTATATCCTATAGCTGCCATAGGAACAATAGGATGTAGCTTTCACAAATTGAAGATATTTCGCTCAGTGTAAGAGCTTTTGACATGAATCTTATTCTTTTACGCATACCTTGATCAGGGTGAAAGCGCGTGCCGATCGGACGTCTATATCTTATAGCTCCCATAGGAACAATAGGGTGAAATCGGTCAAAATTTGACGTTTTCCAGATATTTCGCGCAGAATATAAGCTATTCCCATGAAACTTTCCAAATCGTATTATTTTATGCACACCTTGGTCAGGGTAAAAGCGCGTGCCGATCGAACGTCTATATCTCATACTTTCCATAGGAACAATAGTTAAAAGCTGTGAAAATATTCCTTTTTTTCTATTTTTACATGATATTTTTGCAGAACTAAAGCTACTGACATAAAACCATGCAAATCTAATTTATTTATATATACCCTGCTCAGGGTAATAGTTCTTGCCAATCAGACAACTGTATACTAAAGCTGCCGTTTAGTAATTAAATTGGTGACATATAGGAAATCTTTTTATACCTGTTGATTTCAAACGCGGATTTGCGTATATAACCACAATCCAACAACAAGGTTCTCGGTTCTCGTCTCCCAGTGGAGTTTGTAGGTTTTATTTCCTGTTTTCGATAACAAATTAACTTCATAAACTTCATAGTCTTGAGTACCTACGCTTCGTCTTTTCCACGCATTTTCTTGGAATGTTGGAAACTTAACATGTGTGCCCGTATCTTAATATGACAATTAGTTCAGAGTTCGAAAATATACTAACAAGTTACAAAACTAATCAAATATAATATAACAAGTTCCGGACCATCAAGGTTATTCTCTACAACATCCCCACCACCGTGAATCTAATCCTCCTTAGATTCACCAACGTTTAGTCTGGCCAGCATGCAAGCTGGGCGGCGGAAGTCTGCTGAGCTGGTGTGTACCGTAGCCGAGCGGATCTGGCCGTCACTTCCTTATATAATGGCTGTGATTCTTCCCTTCTTCCACTGCGAACGATGAACAGTTCCGTCGCAGACGATGACGACGTCTCCTACCTTGAGTGGTGATACGGGCATATACCATTTCGTCCGCCGGCAGAGGTCTGGGAGATATTCGTTTATCCACTTGCGCCAAAACGAGTGTGCGTGTTGCTGGACGATGCGCCAATCCTTCCTTGTGGACTGATAGGCCTCCGCCTGCGGATGTGGTGTCTGGGTAGAGTTGGCAGTACCTAAAAGGAAGTGATTAGGGGTTATCGGGTCGTCTGATGGGTCATCTAGAGCAAGATGTGTGAGCGGCCGGGAATTTACTATATTCTCAGCACTGCACATTAGACTGTATAACATATCCTCTTTCAGATTCCCTTGATATAAAACATGTCCGATGGCTCGTTTAACGCTCCTTACTAGTCGTTCCCAGCATCCCCCTTGGTGAGGGTTAAGGGGGCAATTGAATAGCCATTCGATATTTTCGGTCGCCATCTTGTCGGCGATCTTATTATGGTCGCTTTTGAAGTCCCTCTCTCAGTTCTCGTGCGGCGCCCACCAAGTTATCAGAGCGGATTCGGACGGGTTTTCCACGACGTGCCATGAAGTTATGCAGAGTTCTCACGCAGGTATCAGTAGTCAGGTCCCTGGCGATATCTAGGTGTACGGCCCCTATCGTCAGGCATGTGAACAGGCAGATCCATCGTTTCTCTGTTCCTCTGCCTCTTACTTTTAGGAAAGGTCCCATGTAGTCGATGCCTACATAAGAGAAGGGGCGCACAAACGGGGAGAGTCTATCACGTGGAAGTTGCCCCATTTGGGGATTCTTTGCGGAAATTCTTTGTATCTGAAATATCTTACAATCTCTTGCGGCCCTACGAACTGCCCGCCGGCAGTGCGGTATGTAATACTTTCGGCGTAACTCGGCCATGATAGTGTTTTTGTTCTGTGTCGCCACGTATCACGGCTTTCCAGGAAGGGTTTCCTAATGGTTTTTCGGCTGCACAGACTGTAAACCCACGCCACGACTCATACTAATCTTGTGAATGAGGAAAACCTTTCCAACAAATTCTTGATCTCAACATTGACGGTATCGGCTGGAACTTCCTCGCTGACAGAAATAATAAATTTGGGTCGCAGTTCCAGCTCTGTTGTGCTTATGCTCGGGTCCCCATATTGTGATTCCCAGGTGTTCTCTTGGAGAAACCTCGGACCCATAAGCCAGGACGATTCCCTCGTTGTTTTTCTAATTTTGGTCCCGAAATCTGCGGGATTCTCCGTGGTCGGTATCCAATTCCATTCGTCGATTGAGGTCGTTTCCAAAATCTCGTCGACTCGGTGTGCAACATGTGGTTTGAATCTTCTATGGTTAGATCTTATCCAGGCCAGTACGTTTTTCGAGTCTGACCACATGCAGACGCGTGTCGGTTGAACGTCGTGGCCTTGCGAAATGGTGTTTCTTAATCGAACTCCTAACACGGCCGCCTGCAGCTCGAGCTCGGGGCGCACTTCGTCTTTCCCATTATAAACGCACTGGTCCATCCGAATTCTGTGGGTATGCGCCAGTAGCCGACCGCTGCATAGGCAAGCTCGCTCGCGTCACAGAATATGTGCAACTCGAAGAAATCCACTCAGTAACACCGTGGTGCGCTGATTTGGCTGACCTCGGTCAGGCGACATAGCCATCGATTCCATTTCTCTAGATCATCGCCTCCTATAGGTTGGTCCCACTCCGTTTTCTTTTGCCAAATCGATTGGAGAAGTAGCTTGGTCATCAGGGAGTATTCGGATAGGAATCCGAACGGATCGAAGATTGACATTACGACTCGAAGTACTTCTCTCTTCGTGGGTGTTTTGGATTCTGCAAATAGTCTTCTATCAATTTTTTGGAACGATAATAAAAACCCAAACTCATCGCTGTTCGTGCGCCAAATCAATCCCAATACCTTTTGGTAGTAAGAAGAATCTCTTTTGTCGAGGCGCACAGGATTACACACACCTTTCGCAAATACTTTATTAAAGGTGGTGGAGTTTGAGACGAACCTCTTTAGCTCGCCTATGGATTTCGACTATCTCTCTACTGATCCTTACTGCTTCATCCTCAGATGCGAAGCAGTGAACTAAATCGTCTACATAATGGTTCTTAATTATGGCGTTAACAGCTTCTGGAAAGACCTGCTCGTATTAAAGTGCATTTCGGTTCTTAACGTACTGGGCTGAGGCTGACGAACATCTGGCTCCAAATGTCATTACCTGCATTTCGTATACCTTAATATCGTCGGACAGAGATTATCTCCAAAGAATGCGTTGGGCAGGCCGGTCTTCTTCGCGTATCATGACTTGGTGAAACATTTCAGCTATATCGGCGCACACACCGATCCTTTTCTGTCTAAACTTCATTAAGACCTCAATCAACGACTGACATTCGTCTGGTCCATTCATAAGCACTGAGTTCAAGGACACCCCTTCCGTTTCTGCTGCCGCATCGAAGACGATCCTCAATTTGCCTGGTTTGTTGCAGTTTTGGACTCCGAAGTGGGGGAGGTACCATTCATTCTTGGCGGCCACCTTCATCTCGTCCGCATTCATTTCCTTGATGTAGCCCTTAGTCTCGTACGATTCCATTAGGCGGCTATATCTTTCGTAGTACTCTGGATCTGACTTGAATTTTCGTTCAAGGAAAAAGCAGTCTCTTAAGGGCCATGTTTTTGCTTTCAGGTAGGACAACATCATCTGCTGCCCACAGCAATCCCGTCTCGAACCTTACGCCTACGCGCCGAGTTATATTAAATAGCAGGTGTCTAGATCTTTCAGTTTCTTGACCCTCTAGATGCTTAGTGGCTTGTCGGGCGTCTAGCTTGGAATTTGTGATGTATTCCTGTACCAATTTCTCCAATTGATCATTCCGGCAGTGACCGGCGAGATGCGCTCCGTTTTTCGGGTCGGGCTCCTTTAAACATTTTCCGAACACGACCCAACATAGCTTGGTTGTGGTTACGGCCGGTCCGGTTCCTTCCGCCAGTACCGTTTCCTGGGGAACCATCAAGTGTACATTATCCAGGCCAATTAGTACCTCCGGCTCTGCGCTTACATACCCACTTAATGGGATGTTCTTTAGATGAAGCTCAGACAAGTCGACGGGCTGTTTGTTCAGGTTATAAATAACTCGCTCCCTGTCCCCAGATATTCCGATGCTAAAATGGCTCGATACTTGTGTTGCCTTCTGTTCTCTAAACCATTGTAGAGTCAGATTTCTTCTTTGGTCCCGGCAACTCCAACGCCTTGGCTAGGAAGGCATGGCAACTTACTTCCCTCCCCTTTGAGTAAAGACGGACGGGAATTATCTTGAAAAAAATCTTAGGATTAGCGATGTGGGCTGCCGCACCTGTAAATTGCGGATCATTGATCCTGGCCTCATTGTCTGGAGCTCTGACACCGTCTTGGAGCAATTTGTGAAGACGCCTGAATGGATGTAGATTCAGGTCGCATTGGTGAGGAGTCCTGCAGGTTGAGCTCCGGTGCCCTGGCCTCAGGCAGTTAAAGCAGAGTCGCCCGTCCCTGGCCAGTTGCCATCTTTGAGGAAGCTCCATCTGACTGAATAGGTCACATACGTCAATTTCATGGTTCTCCTTGATCTCGCTGGTGTGGAAGAATCTGTTTTCTCTCCTTGGCTTGGACGTGTCCTGGTCATCGGCCAGCCCGGCGACTTGGACGTCTTCAGCTAGATCCTGTAGCCAGTGGCTCAGGTGTCTGATCGACTTACTGTCTCCCAACTGCTTTTAGTAGCGTGCCCACTCTAATCTCTGCTGGACCGGCAGCTTCAGGACAAGTTCTTCCATCAGGGTAGGGTTTTTTAATTGTTGCTGAGCGTCGGCTGCCTGCAAGAATGCTGCGACTAACTGATTTAATTTCCCCTCACGAATATTTGGAAGCTCTCTAACTCGAAAGATCTGGCTCTTTACAAGTTTGTCGGGCCTTACGAAATTCTGCTTTAGTGTTCCTAATATGTTACCAACATTCGAAATGTATATTAGAAGACACTCGACGGTTTCCCGGGCCCTGCCCTTCAGTGCCTTCTAAAGACGCAACAAGTTCTGCCTGTCAGAGTATCCATATTCCTTTGTCGTCATCAGGAAGGCTTCGTTAAGCATCGGCCACTGCTCCGGGGAGCCGTCGAATTCCGGCAAGTCGTATAGGTTCCGGTGTGGCTCCTGAGCGCCGACGCACTGCTGATCTTGCCTCTCTACTTGCTGTTGCAAATCTTCTCTCGTACCGTTCCTTAATGGCGTGCTCTCCGCACCTCCTCGCCCCCAGCAAGGGCGTCAATCAGCAAGTTTGTTTTGTCCATCTGGATTTGGTTCATTTTTAGGATTTCCATTTGAAACTCTTGTGATTGCTGGATCATGGTCACAAGTCCAGAATGGAGTTGTTCTCGATTTGTCGGGAATCGCTGTAGGATCACCCGCCACCGTATCGAGATTCCGTGTATCCGCATTTTAAATTTATTTTAAGTCCCTCGTATTGGACCAGAAGCGAAATAAAAGATGTTGATTCCAAACGTGGATTTGCGTATATAACCACAATCCAACAAGAAGGTTCTCGGTTCTCGTCTCCCAGTAGAGTTTGTAGGTTTTATTTCCTGTTTTCGATAACTTCATAAACTTCATAGTCTTAAGTACCTACGCTTCGTCTTTTCCACGCATTTTCTTGGAATGTTGGAAGCTTAAAATGTGTGACCGTATCTTAATATGACAATTAGGTTTGAGTTCGAAAATATACTAACAAGTTCCAAAACTAATCAAATATACTAACAAGTTCCGGACCATCAAGGCTATTCTCTACAACAATACCCTTGCAGAAGGTATTATAATTTTGGTCAGAAGTTTGTAACGCAGTGAAGGAGACGTTTCCGACCCATAAAGTATATATATTCTTGATCAGGATCAATAGGGGAGTCGATATAGCCACGTCCGTCTGTTTCAATACCGTTTGCGAGCTCAGTTTAAAACGTAGCGACTTAAAACTTTCACAGTCATCCTAAAACATGTGTACGCAGATCAATTTTGAAAATGGACCCGATCGGACGTCTATATCCAATAGCTCCCATTGGAACAATCGGATATAACTTGCATTAACTGAAGATTTTTCGCGCAGGGTAAAAGTTATTGACATGAATCTTTCCAAATCGTATTTTTTTGTGCATACCTTGATCAGGGTGACAGTGCGTGCCGATCGGACGTCTATATCCTATAGCTCCCATAGGAATAATAGGGTAAAATCTGTAAAAATGTGATGTTTTTTAGGATATTTCGCGCAGTGTAAAAGCTAATGACATGAATCTTTCCAAATCGTATTTTTTGTCCATATTTTGATTAGGGTAAAAGGGCGTTCCGATCGGATGTCTATATCCTATAACCCCCATTGGAACAATAGGGTGAACATTTTTAAAATTTTATTTTTTGAATTATAAAATATTTTGTTTATTAGTTCATGCTGCTATTGAAGTCAAATTTTCGTGAAATTTGTGAATTCTGCAAGGGTATTAAAACTTCGTCTTGCCGAAGTGAGCTTCCTTCCTCGTTAAATTATAAGGTTTATTTTTCTAATCTTCCTTTTTTTATTTGAGGGTTAAAATCGCCATTGATTTTAGAAAAAAAAAGAATGAACTTTTCGAAAAATATAAAAAATGCCATTAAAATTATAAATATTTCTACACAATAGAAATATTGTTTTTCTAAAAACAGAAAAAATGTTTGAACATTTTTCTAACATATAGAAAGAAATATGTGATTTTAAGAAATTTCTTTCTAGAAAATAAAAAATTTAACCGTATTTGATCAATTTCGCATCTTATACACATTTTTTAGAAAAAAATTTCGAAGTCGATCAAAGAAAGTTTTCTTTATTGGTAGCCTAGGGGTGCGCGTGACTCGATAGTGACTCTATCGATGTTTTTTTTCGGAAACCATCGATACTATCGAATTAAACCAATTTTGTCATATAGAGGCTATTCCTTTATTAGAAAGCTAAAATAATAAGGGGATTCTTTATAAATTAGTTTAAAATTTTAATAAATTTAGAATTATAGTTTTTGTGTTATTAATTTTTCCATTTCTTTTTCTTTTGTCAAACTTAATCAATTTAAAAGTAAATAAAAATAAAAAGAATATAAAAACATAGTAGCGGTCCAGCCGCTTTAATTGAGATAAACCTTAAATTTAAACATTATAATCGGAAATCCACAAATTTTTGTTAAAGAAAATAAGTAAAAGCTTTTATATACTTGAACATTTAAATTTCTTGGAGATTCAGCATCTTTAATCAAGTCCCCAATATTTTCAAATTTGGCTAACCTGATGTGACGTCACGGCCTCCCCATATGTTTGTATGTATGTTCTGCTGGCGCATGTATGTATGTATGTATGCCCTGCTGTCGCACTTTAAGTGTGACCGCGCAAGGGGAAAATGAAAATACCACAGCCAACAGTTTTAAAACGACACTACCACACTCATAATACGTTTAAAATTCGCGGTTAAAAAATCGATTATATCGCAAATCTTTTCTTTTGCGCCTTTTTCTTAAGTAAACGTTAAATTTTAAAATATCGGTAGACCTTACAGAAATCCCATTAAGCTGAATTTTACAGTCGAAATTTTCCTTACAATTGCTTTTTTTTAAATGCAAAAGCCCGATCAGCAAACTATTTATTAGTTTTCAAATGTTGAGTTATCGACAAACTTTGGATTTGTAAAAAAAAAACCAAACAATTATTTGCTCTGCTATGTACACATACACGCACAAAATAAATATATCCCAAAAATGCGTTTTTTACACACACAGCCATTAGATAACTATATGCGTGTGAATGTTTGTGTGTGTGCATTGCAGCTGACTAAGGAATTGAGATTCGATCAAATTCAAATTCAAGATAATAGTGGTATCCTTTTGCTAAAAGAATATTTCATTTACATTACCACAACATATTTACATAAGACCAGGGATCGCACGTAAGAATTACTTTTTTAAAAAAATTGACAAATAAGTCTTATTTTTCAATTTTTATTATAAAAGTTGACAAATAACTCTTATGCTTAAATTTTGTTGATTTTTATAATAAAAATATAAGCATAAGAGTTACTTGTCAACTTTCAGAATAAAATAAAGATTGAATTGAAATAACTATTGAACTGTGGGGTACATTGGTTTAAAATTTATATATGTATAATCTACGCTTTATATTTTTGATGATGTAAAAAATATTATTATTATAAAAAATATGTTGGGGACATATGGCATATCAACAGAAAGGTATTAAAGCGTAGATTATACATATATAAATTTTAAACCAATGTACCCCACAGTTCAAGAGTTATTTCAATTCAATTTTTTATTATAAAAGTTGACAAATATTTGTTGATTTTTATACCCTTGTAGAGGGTATTATAATTTCAGTCAGATGTTTGCAACGCAGTGAAGGAGACGTTTCCGACCACATAAAGTATATATATTCTTGATCAGCGCCAATAGCCGAGTCTATCTAGCCATGTCCGTCTGTCCGTCTGTCCGTCTGTCCGTCTGTCCGTTTCTATGCGAACTAGTCTCTCAGTTTTAAAGCTATCGCGATGAAACTTTCCCGAAGGTCTTCTTTCTATTGCAGGTAGTACATATGTCGTAGCGAGCCGGATCGGACCACTATATCTTAAGGCTCCCAAACAAATATAAGAAAATTCATTGTAACTTTGTAGGAAGTAGGCGTTTTGATTCTTGACTACTTAAAAACAAAATTGAAATAAATCGAAACGCTGAATCTGGAATCCCTGGAACTGCACCGAGTGAGTATTCTTTTATCTACAAGGGTATATAAGCTTCGGCTGGCCGAAGGTAGCTTCCTTTCTTGTTATAATAAAAATTGAAGCATAAGAGTTATTTGTCAACTTTTATAATAAAAATTGAAAAATAAAACTTATTTGTCAATTTTTTTAAAAAAGTAATTCTTACTTGCGATCCCTGCATAAGACATTTTGTAAACGATTTTTGTGAACTAAAATTCAAATCGCATTGATAATATTAAAAGAACATTAAATATTCAAACCAATTGATTCTCTTGCTCTTTATTACACGTGCCTCACATTGTTTAAACAAATTCAAACGTTTAAACAATTTGATTCACGGCTTCCCCGCCCATTTGCCTTCCTTATTATTAATATAATTCTAATCACGGTGAAAAATTAATGTGAAAACAAAAATACTGAAACAAAATATCAATGGTAAAATTCAACAAAAAACAAAATTTTAAGTAGGCATACCTGCAAGGGTATATAAACTTCGGCTGGCCGAAGTTAACTTCCTTTCTTGTTTTTTGTTTCTGTTCTGTGCAGCTGATAACTTACGCAAGCAAAAGAAATTTTAAAAATTTTTTCGCAAGTTTTTTTTATATTTTAAGTAGCCTGCATAGGACAATATACTGTTGTTTTTGCGGAAAGTAAGAAAAAAGTTATGATAAAATCTTTTCTCGGCTATAGGCTAACAATAAGGAATTTGTAAATTTAAAATAATTAGCAAATATAAAGGTATGCATAATTTTCAGTTTTAATTTCCGCAGGCGAAGCTGCGGGCTACAGACCCTGCTAGTATTATAATACAAATATTACAATTTTTCTCATTGTTTAGATGTTTTTTTTTTTTGGTTTTAAACCATCTGACCGATGATTTTACTTTTGGTCGCGACAACACTGCCGCATTGACCAGATACTGGTGGTTTGAGAGCGTGTATCGGGTACGCTCACGTAGATACGGCCACACTGACGATGTGAGAACGCCTTGTTATTGGGAACGACAGTCTAGGGTAGCTGTCTAGGTTGACATTCTACCCTTGTAGACAATATTTTGTTTATTTGTTTGCAATACTTTGATTTTTTTTCCTCTAGTTTGTTTTTTGTTTTGCTTTGGTTAATTTTTTGTTTTTTTGTTTTTCTTATATCTTTATTTTTTATTGAATAAGATTTTTCTTTTGTTTTTCTCTTTTTTTTTTTAATCATTGTTTTTATTTCTTTTTCTTTTTCAATTTCTCTTTCTCTTTTTTTTTTCTCTTTAAGAAAACCACAGAAGGTGGTTTTCAGCAAGCCTTCCTGTTATTTGAGCTCGGCAGGTTGGTTTATTGGCCAACTGCCGAATTAAAATGCCTAAACAACAGGAAAATTATAAACTACAGTGATTGATAAAAGTAAACCTAAAAATTTAAATTGGCATTGTTTATAAAAATTACCAACTCCCTCATGTGGAGTGGTTCTTTAACTTGAAAAATTGATTATAAAAAGTACAACGAAAAAGTGTAACTATTAGCACCTAAGTTTTCTTCGCCTTGAGGAGGCGTAAATTGTGGAATTTACTTTAGATAACCAACTATCAAAAAGGAGGCACGGATATATATATGTATGGTTGATAAAGGAATCGTTTTCCGACAAACTTACCCCTTTATGTCCTGGGCGATGAGATCTCGACGCTCCGGATCCTGGGCTTTGGAAGATATTATAATTTATATATATATATACGTGCGCCAAACCACTGTTGTTCTTAACTACATTATTTTCACTTAAACACAAGCATATAAACTATGTTAGCTGCATGCGTCGACTTCAACGGCTGGTGGAGAGAATCGGTTCTTAAATTACTCATCACTGTGCACTCGATGCCCTTTTAAATCGGTTCAGTCTTCTGATTTCTTGGTTTTTCACTGGTTCACTATTACTTTTCATTGGCTCGTTTTTGGGTTTCACTGTTGTAACGCATTTGGTACTGGACACTACTTTTTCCACAGTGGACAATGGTCACTGCGCCTCGGAACGGATCGCTGCTATGTCTTCTTCAAATTCAGTAGCGCGGGGATTACGAGTGCTGCGGAAATTAACATCGGAGTATTGATCGCTTGTCAGATGTCGTCTTATGGTGATATTGGCAGCGGTGTCCGTCTCTTCAGATCCTTGCTAATCGATAGGCGTGTCCTTATCAAGGACAGTAGAATAGGACAACGGGTATTGGTCTCCTGGTGGCATTGGACTCCGTGGGCAGATGCCCGAAGCCAGTGAGGAAAATCCTCCTCCCTCGAAGCTAGCGGCTACCGTCGGTATGAGAACAGAATACGTTCTGCCCTTTCTCTATCCGGCTTGGGCTTTTATACCAGAGTCGAGCTTTCACTTGGCTCCCGTCATATCTTGGATTATTTAGCTGTTCCCACCTATGATATTTCTTATCTTAGGGGAGTCAACGCCCGACCGATGCACTTTGCCAGCTCCCGGTTTATGGTTACCAGTAGGTCGATCGCGGTCGTTGTTCTGACCGAAAAGATCGTCAAATTGCACATTCCTATGCTTGTTTCGGTGAGTCAACGGGTCGATTGCCCCTCTCCCTTTGCCTTGAGATTCGCTGTTGTTTTCTACGTGCATCTTTCTCCATCAAATAAAATGAAGAAGAGGGCGTACGTAACAGGTTTTAAACCATCTGACCGATGATTTTACTTTTGGTCGCGACAACACTGCCGCATTGACCAGATACTGGTGGTTTGAGAGCGTGTATCGGGTACGCTCACGTAGATACGGCCACACTGACGATGTGAGAACGCCTTGTTATTGGGAACGACAGTCTAGGGTAGCTGTCTAGGTTGACATTCTACCCTTGTAGACAATATTTTGTTTATTTGTTTGCAATACTTTGATTTTTTTTTCCTCTAGTTTGTTTTTTGTTTTGCTTTGGTTAATTTTTTGTTTTTTTGTTTTTCTTATATCTTTATTTTTTATTGAATAAGATTTTTCTTTTGTTTTTCTCTTTTTTTTTTAATCATTGTTTTTATTTCTTTTTCTCTTTCTCTTTCCCTTTTTTTTTTTTTCTCTTTAAGAAAACCACAGAAGGTGGTTTTCAGCAAGCCTTCCTGTTATTTGAGCTCGGCAGGTTGGTTTATAGGCCAACTGCCGAATTAAAATGCCTAAACAACAGGAAAATTATAAACTACAGTGATTGATAAAAGTAAACCTTAAAAATTTAAATTGGCATTGTTTATAAAAATTACCAACTCCCTCATGTGGAGTGGTTCTTTAACTTGAAAAAATGGATTCAAGTTGCTGTAATATTTAAATATTTTAAATTTTTTTCGGAGTGTGGTAAATTTTGGGCAGTCAAAGATTAGATGCTCCGCATATTCATTACAGGACTCACACAAATTAGAGTCTATAGCTTTTATCCTATGTAAGAAGGTTTTGTCATATGTATGTCCTGTCATTAGTCTGTTTAGTACTTTTAATCCTTTTGCTTTCCATTTTAAATCATGGTGCCAAGGTTTCTTTGGTATTTCAGGAAAGACGTTTATGAGATTTGTTCCTTTGTTTGTGCATTTTATCTTGTAATCCTCGTTCCATTGTTCCTCTATTTTCTTTTTAATTTCCCTCAGAGCTTCTTTGGTACTTAGTTTTATATCTACCACGTCTCCTTCCCTAACAGCTAACTTAGCTAGCCTATCAGTCTTTTCGTTTAACGGAATACCCTTGTGCCCTGGTATCCACATTATGTCAAGTTTTTGTACGTCTGATTTTTAAGTACGAGTCAGATTTTTTGTTTTTAACTAAACTAATTGCTCCTAGGCTATCACAGAATATCACAGCGTGTTTGTATTTATTGCTTTGGCATATAGTGCATGCCATTTTGATACCAGCTAGCTCTGCTCTGAGAGAGATGCGTTTAATTTTAATTTGTGTGCTTTGTGACTGGGTAGTTCCATGATTCCTATTCCTATAGCCTCTGTGTTTATGGACGCATCGGTGGATATGATGCTCCATCCCTTATCCAAGTATCTGTTTATTTCTTCACTATATATTGCATTTGCTTCCTCAGTCGAGTAGTCCACCTTATTTTTTGCCAGTAGTTTGTCTTGGATGTTTATCTTGTTTGATACTAAGAACACATCCCTGGTTCTAGTATTGTCAAAGAAAAACCTAAAATCCCTTATTGTGCTTGTGTAGCTTGTTTCTGCTGGTGAATTTTTGAGTTGACTAAAGAGAGATGGGTTCATCGCTTTCACTTTGAAAATTGTTTAGATGTAGCGAAAACACAAAAAAAGTAGTGGTGTGTATATGACGGCGATAATATCGTGATAGTTTTCAAAACATCGATGGAGCAAGCTGGCTGCTAACCATCGATATTATCGATAGTGCCATCGATAGTTTGCCAGCTCTACCATGTGCATGTGCTCAATTAAAGGAAATTCAAATAAGATGAAAAACATGAAGGAAAAAACAACAACACCAAGGGCCGTGGCGTCACAGAAACAACCGGCATAATGCCGAAGCCCGAAAAAAGATTTTTGTATTTTCTGGATTTGAAAAATTTTTTTTCTTATTTAAAAAATATTTGTCTATATTTAAAAAAAAACGTATTTCTATTTTTTAGAAAACCCATTTCTAAAGTGTAAGAAAAATTTTTTTGGACTTTCAAGCAAAAAATTTCTAAATTGCAGTCTATATTTTTTTATTTTTAGAAAAAACGCGTTTGATTTGATTTCTTTAATATAGACAAAATCGCCAGTAAAGCAAATTCACAGGCGAATTTCCAAAACCAAGGGCGCTTTTAGTCGATTTTTTTTTTGAGTGTAATCACTTGATTGTAAAACAAGATAGAACGCTATAGTCGGGTTTGTGTACCGACTATCTAATACCCGTCATTCAGCTAAAAGGAATGTGAGGGAGATGGATATATAACATTTTGTTTATTGCGCATAACTTTTTAATGAATGGTCCGATATAGGTTTGAATATACACAACAAAAACAAATTTATACTTCTCGGGAATCTTTAAAGGTGTGGGCGCCAGACACATTTTAAAATCGTTAGTGGGCGATTGTGGGCGTTAGAGGGGGCGTGGCGCTTGGCTGAAATAAACTTGCGCTGCGTAGGAAGCCCAAGAATATGTGTGGGAAATCTCAACCTTCTAGCTTTTGTAGTTTCCGAGATCTCAGCGTTCATACGGACAGACAAACAGACGGACAGACGTACATATGGCTATATCAACTCGGCTGGTGATCATGATCAAGAATAAAAATACTTTATAGGGTCGGTCAGTGTCAGCCGATCCAACTACGCTAACCGCTCCCATAGTCAAAACATACTGACCTACTCCAGAATACAACCCATTCCACTATTCTTTTCATTTAACTTCCTCATCTCCAAGTAGTATATAACCATCTACCAAGCTCACAATAAATCAGTTATCAACACATCTTAAAACCCCGCGGTCTTCTTTTCTGCCCTCCGGGAAGAGGACTCGTATACAAACTTATATTGATCTACAAGCCACGCTTGGGATCATACAAAGCCAATGCATTGCAAGAAGCCGAGTGGTCAATATGTCTCCCTTTGGTGTGAACGGTCGCGGGTTCAAGTTCAGGTCAAGGTCGGCCGAATGATTACAAAATATAGTGAAAATAACCGAATTTAATTCGCGAAAAGACGCTCTGGGTAGGCATGGGTACAAGTGCTCGTGTTGCCCATGAAAATTTTAGATTAGTGTGATAAAATACTACTATAATCTATAAATTATAAATTAAAAGCCAACGTGTCAGAGTGTAAGCTCTGAAACTTAAGTAAAATGAGCACTGCTCGGCAACAACAACAAGACGAACGTCGACTTTCGTCAATCAGAAACAACGCTTACCTTTGTATACGAGCTGATGAGTCAATAGTACCAAAGAAAACTGCAACATTGCAAGTGAACACAGCGAGAGCGCGCTCGCTCTCCCCTGCATTACTATGTGCAAGCGGCACAGCACCCAATGAGCCGTGGAGTGCCCAATGCCCGTCCCCCGACCCCTACGACCTTACAAGCAATATAACAACAACTACCAGCACAATGCCCGTATTTACCACTGTGACTTCGACACTAACAACAACAACCAACACAACAACAACAACATCTACTGCAGTCACTCAGCGCCCGGCATCGTCAGTTCTGACCGGCAAGCTCCCCTTCCCCCAACAAAAACCTACGAAAAATGCTAACGGAACGTTAATACAAAGTGGAATCGATCGCTATGTGCAAATAAAAAGAAAATTAAGCTTGCAATCTTCTAGAAAAACCAATGCATCAAAAGTACTAAAATCAAATACTATCACTGTCCCGAAAAATACGCTGACCAATAATAGATTTTCGATTCTTAATGACACAGACGAAGATAATGCTGCCACTCAAACAACCACTGCTAAGAAACCAAGGCCACCACCCATATATGTTCGTCAAGGAAATTGTGCTGAGCTAGTCAAAAAAATAACTGACCTATAAACATAATAAACAGAAACAAAATTCCCCAGCCAATGTTCAAGATAGAACTGACACCGGAAAATATGCCTTTAAATAAAAATGAAGTTCACCCAATCTACAAGCTTCAATATCTATTGCACCGAAGAATCACGGTTGAGGAACCCCATAAACGGAATGGACCCATCCAATGTAGGAATTGTCAAGAATATGATCATACGAGAACATACTGCAAACTTCGCGCAGTCTGCGTTGTCTGCGGGGATGCACATTTAACTGTGGACTGCCCTCTAAATAAGGAGAACCAATCTGCCAAAAAATGTAGCAACTGTGGGGAAAACCACACGGCCAACTACAGAGGTTGCCGTATTTATAAGGAGATGAAAAACCGCCTAACCCAAAAAATAACTGCAGCTAGAAACCCAGCCATCCGCCAAAATCTTCCATACATACCATCAACAACGACACCGGGAGTCTCTTTTGCGCAGGCGCTGAGCTACAACAACGGGTCTTACGCTTCAGTTCCAACACCTACATTTAAACAAACCATTCCAGGATTGTTGGAGCAACAGACATCGAACCATACTTCGGAAAGTAAATGCGTAAACACACCCCAATTACCTAGTGGTATAGAATTAATGCTGGCAACTATAACAAAAACAATGGGAGCAATGCAGCAAACTCTGCAGGAGCTTGTGCGCACTCAAAATCTCCTCCTGGAGCTTCTAGTCAAACAAAAATCTTAGATGATTACTTTTAAAATATCTTTCTGGAATGCGAATGGCATTTCGCAGCACAAATACGAGCTTATGCAGTTCCTTGATCAATATGACATTGACGCCATGCTCATATCAGAGACTCACTTAACAAATAAAAACTATTTTCATCTTACTGGCTATACATTTTATTCGACAAATCATCCTGATGGGAAGGCTCATGGAGGTTCTGGAATTCTGATAAAGAATCGCATTAGGCATTACGAGATGCCATCATTCGCTACGACTTATATTCAAGCAACAGCAGTACACCTCGAAACCCAAAGCGGCTACCTAAACCTAGCCTCTATATACTGCCCACCGCGCTTCGCTATTACCGAAGCAGATTTCCTAAACTTCTTCGATGTATTGGGTGACCGCTTTATAGCAGCTGGTGACTACAATGCAAAGCACACCCAGTGGGGATCTCGACTCATCAACCCCAAGGGAAAACAACTCTACAACGCGATTATAACTCCGCGAAACAAGCTTGACTTTATTTCTTCGGGTAAGCCTACATATTGGGCAACAGATCCAAATAAGAAACCTGACCTGATTGATTTTGCTATCACAAGAAGAGTGCCGCAGGCTCATGTGCGTGTGGAGCACTTATCAGATCTATCATCAGATCATTCGCCCATCTTGCTTCACCTCTACGACCACCCTCAGGTTACAGAACGGTTACATTCTCTAACTACTGGTAAAACAGACTGGCTCAAATACAGAAAGTATGTAAGTACTCATATTAATGACCGCCCAAACATTTCCTGTGAAGAAGACCTCGACAATTCAGTTGAAGAGTTAGTGAATGTTATTACACTGGCTGCACAACATTCCACGCAACCTATAACATCTAATAAACCATTTAACAGCTGACGTGCTTCTAGGCACATCGAAGAACTGCTATACAATAAGAGAAGGCTTCGTCGAGAGTGGCAAGCCCATAGATCCCCAGCCTCCAAGGAGCGCCTAAAAATAGCCAACTGCATGCTTCGCAAAGCACTAGAAGCTGAGAAAAATAGAGATGAACTATCCTTCATGAAGCAACTCTCACCAAATAGCAAAAGATATCCACTGTGGAAAGCTAAGTCAGGCATATGTCCACCAATAGAAAGTGAATCACCCCTACATACGCAAACAGGAACTTGGGCCCGCAGCAACGAAGAGAGCGCGAATACATTTGCCCACCACTTAGAAAATGTCTTCAAACCACTTCCAGCAACGAATAGCTTTGTGCTGCCATTAATCTCCAATCCTGAAGCTAGCCCGCAAATTATATACCATCCAGAAGAAGTTACAAGAATCATACAGTCCCAAGACAAAAAGAAAGCGCCGGGTCACGATCTCATCACCCCAAAAATGATTGTAGAACTGCCAAACTGTGCAATACATCTTCTAACCATAATATTTAACAGCATGATGAATTTGGGATATTATCCTCAACAATGGAGGAAGTCTGTCATCATAATGATCCATAAAGCCGGAAAGGACAAGTCCCAGCCATCGTCATATAGGCCAATCAGCCTTCTGCCGTGCCTATCAAAGATATTTGAAAAGCTGCTCCTCAGTCGTATCAAGCAATACTTACAAGCCCACAATGCAATACCAATGCACCAATTCGGATTTCGTGAAAAACACGGAACTATTGAACAAGTGAACCGGATAACCTCCGAGATACGAAATGCATTTGAAAGGCGAGAATATTGCTCCGCTGTCTTTCTGGATGTCGCACAGGCCTTCGACCGCGTGTGGCTGGACGGCTTAATTCATAAAATCAGATTAATACTTCCACAAAGCACGCATACAATTTTGGAGTCCTACCTACAAAAAAGAAGCTTCGCAGTGCGATGCAAAGATTTCATCTCTGATTATAATCCAATAAAAGCTGGAGTACCCCAAGGAAGTGTGCTTGTATATTATTTATACTGCAGACCTCCCGACATCCACTCTTACAACAACCTCAACCTTCGCTGATGATACTGCCATCCTAAGTCGGTCTAAATGTCCTCTTAGAGCAACGCAACACCTAGCAGATCACCTCGTGCTTCTAGAACAATAGCTAGCAGACTGGCGCATAAACGTTAACGAACAAAAATGTAAACATGTTACTTTTACCCTAAACAGGCAAACCTGCCCTTCACTATCCCTGAACAACATTATTATGCCACAAACAACTGAAGTAACATATCTAGGAGTCCACCTGGATAGACGACTCACTTGGCGTAAACATATCGAAGCTAAGAGAAATCATTTAAAATTTAAAGCCAACAATCTACATTGGCTTATTAACGCCAAAATACTCTTGTATAATGCAGTCCTAAAACCAATGTGGACATATGGGTCCGAGCTATGGGGAAACGCATGTGCCAGCAACTTAGAAATAATCCAGAGAGCTCAATCAAAGATACTGAGAACTATAACAGGAGCGCCGTGGTATATACGGAATGAAAATATTCATAAAGATCTAAACATAGGCTTAGTTAAAGACGAACTCGACAAAGCGAAAACAAAGTATAATCTCAAGCTCCAGGCCCATCCTAATGACCTTGCGCGGTCTCTAATCTGGACCACAAGCTATACACGACTCCGGCGAAGAGACCTCCCCACCCAGCAGCAATAGTTAGGGCCGTTATTCTAAAAAAAAAAAAATAAATTGTAATTAATTAAAATATATAAACTAGATTAAGATTTGCAAACTTGTCGTTAGTCTCTAAGAGAAAAGATTCGATAAATAAAATAGCGTTTAAAAAAAAAAAAAAAAAAACGCTTTTTATATGTTTACAAAAAGTTTTTTCTGTACTTAAAATGCATTGTAATTAATATGCATTTATAATAAATTTGAATTTAAATTAAATAAATAAAAATGTACCTTTTTCCGAAGAAGGGGTTCCTCTTAGTTAACAAATCTTAATGCAAAACAAGAGTGAACGCTATAGTCTGGTTGGTGTCCCGACTATTTAATACCCGTCACTCAGCTAAAGGGAGTGCGAACGCTGTGCTCGGGCTCGTGTCCCGACTATAATCGTAGCTCAGCTAAAGGGAGTGCGAGGGAGATAGATATATGTAGATATTTTGATTGCGTATAACTTTTTAATGAATGGTCCGATTTAAAAAATGTCTTCTACATTTCGATAGGTATAAATGTACACAACAAAATTGCATTTATACTTATCGGAAATCTTTAAAGATGTGGGCGCAGGACACATTTTAAAATCGTAAGTGGTCGATTGTGGGCGTTAGAGGCTACTATAGATGAAAAAAAACAAGAAAGGAAGCTACCTTCGGCCAGCCGAAGCTTATATACCCTTGTAGATAAAGTTATGCTCACTCGGTGCAGTTCCAGGGATTCCAGATTCAGCGTTTCTATTTTAATTTTGTTTATACAAAAGTAGTCAAGAATCAAAACGCCTACTTCCTACAAAGTTACAATGAATTTTCTTATATTTGTTTGAATATTCCTATGGGAGCCTTAAGATATAGTGGTCCGATCCTGCTCGCTCCGACATATGTACTACCTGCAATAGAAAGAAGACTTTCGGGAAAGTTTCATCGCGATGGCTTTAAAACTGAGAGACTAGTTCGCATAGAAACGGACAGACGGACAGACAGACAGACGGACAGACGGACAGACGGACAGACGGACAGACGGACAGACGGACATGGCTAGATAGACTCGGCTATTGGTGCTGATCAAGAATATATATACTTTATGTGGTCGGAAACGTCTCCTTCACCGCGTTGCAAACATCTGACTGAAATTATAATACCCTCTACAAGGGTATAATGACAAAAAGTAATTCGGTAAAATCCATTGTAGCTAAAGAAATAGAGGTCGCCCAGCTTTGTGATTGGACACTCTTGAAGTTAAAGGTTCAAGGTACCACTTCCGCTTAATTGTGGCTCTGGGTTACGAAAGGTTTTCTTACTATTAAGCCGCAAAAAGTGCCTAAAAATCGAAAATTTGGAACTTTGACCACGGATTTCTAAAAACTTCGACGTGATGGAAAGTTTCCAAGTATGAGGTAGTAATCTACAGCTAAAATTCTTTCAGGTTTTGTAGCGTTTATTCTTGTGCCAAGGAAAAGTCTTGATTTTGTCGAACTGTGTAATTGAATTTTTATATTTTCAAGAACATAGAGATGCTTTTAGCTAACTCGAGGTCATGTCGGCTTAGACTTCAAGAAGGCTTTACTGTACATGCATGTTTCATGTAGTAGCCAACTACAATCATCAGCAGTGAAATCGCTGTCTTGATCGAAGTGGTTTACCATGCAAGCCGCGCTTTAACTGGTTGGGAATTATAGCATCGCCAGAGCGGTAAACTTCAAAAAGGTGATCAAGCCCTTAGTGTGTGTTGGACTTTGTTCTGTCTTTGATCTCTATCAGAGTTCCGTGACAGATTGTAAAGAATATGCAGTAATGCATATTTTTAGGCTTCCATATAGAAGCCTTTTACGGCATGTTGACCGTTTTTTGTCCAAAGATTAGCTTTTAATACAACCTTTTTTTTTTGTTATAAAGAAGTTTTTAGCGAATTCGAGGTCATGCCGGCTTAGACTTCAAGAACATCTACAGAAAAATTGGTAACGATTTTTAGAATGGCAAAACCGTAAATTCAAGAAAATTATTTACCATAATCATTTATTATTGGCGAGTCGCCGTTGCACTATGGGAAAAAAGTCTATTATTTTGGCATAAACTCTAGTTTTAGAGATGCAATTTAGAAATCTTTTCTATATACTATTAAGATAAAGCTGTAATTTCGGTTTTTGTTGCTTTTTGAATCGGTCCATTGCTTTCATCCACCGCCCACGCCGCATATTAAAATTAATTGGCAGGGATTTCAAAAAATTTGTATTTGTATTGGTAAGACGGTAAAATAATTTCGGTTTACGTTAATTTTTAAAATTTGTCAAAAAAAAAAAAAAAATTGCTGACATATACAAGAAAAGTGAAATATTATCTAAGAGCAGATGCCAATTTTAGCTTTAACGGGGGTCCAGCTTCTTTATATTTGAGCCCTTTGCAGCCAGGATTTTCACTTGACTTGTCCCTTTCCATAAATTCAATTTTTAAGATTAATGAAAGCCACTTAGATTGTTTTTTTATTAAAAAAAAAATTTTTTTATGTTTATAAGTTGCTGGATTTAAGTCCTTTTTTGAAGAAACGTGCAAAAAATTGCAAAAATTATTAATTTTGCGATATTAAGGATACATTTGGTAATAACTTTGCGTTTTTACCTTTTTGCAACTTTGTGCCATTTATAAGTTGTACACCACGGAACACAAACAAACTTGTTAGTTTTAAGCTAGAAAGATACACATTTCAAACAGTTCACAGTTGGACAACAAGCCATAATAATCAAAACATCTAATCTAAGATACATTTATAAATACCTTTGATACGATTTGACATGATCAGAAATAATAAACCATTTTGTTGCTCCACAAAATAAGCACTGAAAGTTTGCAAAGATTTTTCACTAATTTACGCACACAACAAAGTCAATCGAACAGCTGACTTTGTTCGTTTATCAACACTAAAGTGTTGTTAGTAAAAAATCGTAGATAACTGTTCTTGGCTAATTAAGGTATGTAAATTCACAAAATATATTTTATTTTTAAAAAATAATTTGTAAAATAAGTTGATTTTATGCCAAAAAAAAAATGAGTTTTTCCCCATAGCGCGATGGATGAAATTCACAGAGCGATTTTGTTTATTAGTGTAGCAACAGAAATTTCATACCAATGTGGACCGGACATGGCTAGATCGACTTGTGTAGTGATTCTGATCAAGAATATTTATATTTTTATCCAGTAGGCTATCGTAGAAAAGTAATTTCTAAGAACAACTATTATATGTATCTACATATATCTAATAACACACAATAAATTCATTGTCATTTAACCAAAAAATGTCTGGAAAGAGTCAAACCAGAAGGAAAAAAGTACACTCGGCAGTGAAAAAAGGCAGGGCAAAGCAAATGGCGAATTGTGGTAAACATAACAAAGACAACGTGAAAAGTTACATTGCGCAACGAACTACGTCATGCAATTCCACTGACGTTACAGTATCCCCAGTTCTGGATGGTGATGTTCTAGTACCTACATGTCAAAAATGCAGCCTTACCTCTTCTATTACGGAATTGGTTCGCCACGAAATTTCTAAGGCCATGACTAAAACCACTCTAAGTAGGGAAACTATTCAAAGGGGGGCTATTAAAGGAAGTAACGAATTATTAGAAAATTCAAGCGATTACGTTAAACTGGATGATCTGAAGGATATTGCTAACAAACTCATCTCACGCAATTTGGTCGAATCTGTCATCCAAATCAACGCTAAGCAGGCTCAGGAGACTGTGAAAAAGATCCTGGCTTTTGAAGCAGAATTAAAACAAATTACAGCGCGCATAACTGCAATTGAAGAGTCGGTAAATGGCAGTAAAGAAGATAAAGAACCTGCTGTTAGTCAGCGAACACGGGAAAAAATAGGTATGACTCGTATAACCGACTTTCAAGGTACCAGTCTCGAAACTTCTAGTGCAAATATAATACAGCGGCTCAAGAACGAGTGCAAGTTTAGATTACCCCCTCGCCAGAATAAAATTTTAAACAGTGTCGGTTACCCGAAACAACTTGATACTGAAATTAGCTCTTCAGATGGTGATGAAGATCAACACGAGAAAAATTGTGCCAACAGAGGGCTTATAACCAGGTTAAATCGGCCGACGTTTGCGAAGAAGGTTCCAATTCCTAGAGGTCAGACACATGACGTTCGACCGAGCAGTTCACTTACTAGTGAGGACCTGCAGAGGCAAGACGCTGAAAGAAAAATGTTTGAAGCTAACATGCTCCTGTGTCGAAAGTCGCCTTTCACGCTTCAGCTAAATAAAAACAAAAAACACTTTCCCAATGAACTGCTGATCCCCAGATCCGCAAAGACGGGGATTGCTACGGATCCAAGACTCGCAAAACTACGCACAGCTAACGCAACCGGTGGAGTGGGATCCGATTGGTTATTTGAACAATAGGACAGACTAGTAAGAAGATGCGCTCTCTTTATGGCTTTTATTTGTTTCTAATTTTAAAAATCTAATAAATTTAATTGTATCATGTTACAGGATTACTCGAAGGATCAGTACTAGTCGAGTCAAAAACAAGAGAAAACGCTATAGTCTGGTGCCCCGACTATTAGATACTCGTTACTAAGCTAAAGGGAGTGCGAGGGAGATGGAGATATAAAACTTTGATCGCGCATAACTTTTTAACGAATGGTCCGATTTGAAAGAATTGTTGTACATTTCGATAGGTATTAATAAACACAATAAAACTGAAGTGGGCGACAGAGGAGGCGTAGCCCAGACAGACGGACATGGATTGACTCGGCTAGTGACCCTGATCAAGAATATATATACTTTATAAGATCGGAAATGCTTCCTTCTAGCTGTTACATACTTTTGCACAAATACAATATACCCTTTTACTCTACGAGTAACGGGTATAACAAGAGAGATTAAAACTCAGCTAAGCTACTTAAATATTTATATGCCTTCAGATTTTGCTATAGCATAATGGGAATCAGAGGTTGTCATAAAGGACTTAAAACTTATAATATAATCGTTATTCTGTGAGTTTTATATAAAACTTGACAAATAAAACTTATTCCCTGAGTTTTATTTTCCGCTTGAAAAATAACAGTTATTCCTTGAGTTTTATTATTTTAATCAAAAATAAAACTATTTTGATCAAAAATAAAACTCAAAGTCGTTTAGTGGCGGCTGTGTAGGTGATAAAAATGGTATAAAAAATTTGGCTTAGTATGTAAGCTGTTGGCTTCTTTTTCAGAATTTTTCCAAGTATTAACGGCCACTGTAAGTATGACTAATTTATTAATTTGCGTCGCAGAAAGAACAAAACACATGATTTAATAGTAGGCGATCTACACATTGATACATTTCCGGCCAACAGTACATAAGTAAATACATTTTGTAGTGGATAAGTATCACCTCCACAAAATGAGGGATAACAACAAGGTTTTAAGTCCAGTTCAGGGTGAATATTTAAATTATTTTTTTTAAATATTTTAAAACTTTGTCGATATGTTGTGATAGTTGCCAAAACAAATTTTAACAAAAGACTGCAAAAATTATATTAGCTGATATTAACATATAATATTTTTTTTTTCTTGGACGTTGATGCACTATGGTCAGTACAAACAAGTGGCCCTTACGACACCAAGCAAAGCTTGTTACGCGCGGAGCCCTAAACAGTTTTGGGCAAGTAAGCGGAATCGCGGACATGGAGAAAATTCGATCTAACAATAGACAGTTTAAAATACATGCTTACAAAGAATTTATAAATTATTTGAAGACAGAAAATACATTAGTTTATTATAATTAGTAGCATTGGGGGTATCAAACAGTAAGACGTGGCACAGTGAATTATAGTCGTCACATAGAACACGAAAAGGATCATGCAGGGCATAATTACGGCGAACTGTTCTACAGGGTACATTCCAGTTAAATGAACTAAGAAGGAAAGGGGAGTCGACATCACCATTAATAAGTTTATGTAAGAACATAACTCCATGACACTTTCTACGATGGTAGAGGGTTGGTAAGTCGAGCAGGCGCAACCTCGCAAGATAAGAGGGCAGTCGACTACCTGTGTCCCAGTGTAATCCCCTCAGAGCAAATAAAAGGAATTGTTTTTGGATTGGTTACAGCTAATTTGAGGAGACCATATACAAGAGCAATATTCCATAGACGGACGAACAAGAGAAACATACAAAAGCTTAGTTGTGTAAGGATCATCGAACTCCCTTGACCAACGTTTCATAAATGTAAAAAGACTTCTGGCTTTATTAGATATAGTAGATATATGGTCTTTAAAACTAAGTTTATGATCAAATAAAACGGCAAGATCCTGAACTGATAAAATTCGTTCAAGGGCGTTATTTCCAATAGAATAAGAAAACAGAGATGGATTACAACGATAAAAGGTCATAAAGTTACATTTAAAATAGTTTAAATTTAACATGTTAATCATGAACCACGAATACAAAAAGTCAAGATCTAATTGAAGGTCATTAAATGAGCTAGGTAAACACATGGACAAACAAAGCTTGACATCATCTGCATACATTAAAACGGTAGACGATTTTATAACATTAGGTAGATCATTAATCATTAAGCCAAAGAGTAAAGGACCCAGGTGGCTACCCTGTGTAATTATTTTGGAAATTCTATTGTTAAAACAGACCATTTGAGTTCTATTAGAAAGGTAGGAAAGTATCCAGTCAAGTAGGTTTGGAGGAAACCCTAAACGGGACAATTTAAAAATAAGAAGTTTATGGTTCACAGAATCAAAAGCTTTAAAAAAATCAGTATAAATCACATCAGTTTGATGATGTGACAGGAAGCCTCTAGTAATTAAAGATGTAAATTCTAGTAGGTTTGTAGAAGTAGAGCGACGACTAGTAAAGCCATGTTGACACGGAGAAATAATAGACCGGCAATGATGCTGCAACTGACAGGTAATAATTTTTTCGGAAATTTTAGGAATTGCACTGAGTTTTGCAATACCACGATAATTTGAGATATCTGACTTGTTCCCTTTTTTAAACAATGGAACAATAAACGATTCCTTCCATATGGATGGAAATCTTCCTTGACAAATTAAATATTAATATTAAGGGAAAAGCTAGATAGGACGAACAATTCCTCAGTATACAACTTGGTATTTTGTCAGGACCCGGTGAAAAAGAGAGCTTAAGAGTATCAAGACTCTGAAGAACATCAGATACATTAATCACTGGTTTGAAGATAGAGTTCAGATGAGGTAGTGGGTATGGATAATCATTATTAATAACACCATTGCATTCCGTATAAGTCGATTGAAAAAAATCAGCAAATAGGTTGGAAATATCATCGTCATCAGATGCTATATTATTATTAAGAAAAAGAGAATAAGGTTTAGATTTCCGCTTAGAATTGACGAAAGAATAAAAAAGTGTAGGATTACTTTTGAAATCACGCTTACAACGAGACAGGTAATTTTCATAACAGTCAGAATTGTGCTGGACAAATTCCGCCTTAGCAGAACTATATTTGGCCCAGTCCGTCAGCAAGCCAGAAATTTTGAACCGTTTAAAAAGTCTGTTTTTTTTATTTTTTAGATAGGATAGTTGACGAGTAAACCATGGAGAGCTATACGAATTCTTCAAGGAGGAAAGAGGGACATGTACATCAAATAGTCGATAAAGGACTTTATAAAAATACCCAACTGCATCATCAACAGGAAGGTCAACAAGATAGGACCATTATTCGCTCCCATTGGGATCGTCCTCATCGCACGACATATAGCTTGCAGTGGGGCTGGGAAGAGAGAGGTTGCTCGAGAGATCTGGAACATGTAGAGAAATATTAGGCAGTGTAGGATTACGATTTATATTTAAAGATATTTGATTAAGAAGGATACGACTTTTAAAGTTTGAGTCGAAAACATTAAACCGACTTAATAAGTCCGTAAATCCAGCACGTAAGGCCTGGAACTCAAGCTCCATTTGCCTCATAAATGATCTAATATCAATTTTGATATGTAGGCATGTAGGGCACGTCCAGTCCAGGTTGGCATTAGACCTAGTACGATCCGCAATTTGGGCCGCACTATGCCCAAAGTCAACACATCTAGCATGCGCGATGTTCTCACATAACCAGCAATTAACAATCGGCTGACGAGAAGTGATTTTGCCAGTAAATTGGCAACCAACAACACAGCAAGCAGACATTGTTACAAGTTAAAGTAAGATAATAGTCTAGTCGCACTGTGTGGGGTAACCTATCGAGTAAGCCAATAACCCGATTACTCCAAAAAAGTGTTTCCACTGGGTTAACTCCACATATCGAGTGATGACATCTAGTGTTTGTTGTTTGTGTTGTTTATTTGACTAGGGATGGACCTTCAACGATAGGAAATAAATACAAAATATACCGAAATATACAAAAAAATACTCCGAAATACGAAAGACCCTAATAGTACCCCACTTTTGCCCACACCTAGTTGCCTATACAAATCCTATGTAAAAAAACAGGGTTATGTCAATAACCCCATAACTCCATAACTCCACCCCAGTGTAAATAGACTATAAACAAGAGAGAACGCTATAGTCGGGTGCCCCGACTATCAGATACCCGTTACTCAGCTAAAGGGAGTGCGAAAGAGATGGAGAAAAACTTTGATCCGCCGTAACTTTTTAACGAATGGTCCGATTTAAAAAATTTCTTCTACATTTCGATAGGTATTGATAAACACAATAAAACTGCATTTTTACTTTTCCAAAATATTGAAATTTTTAAAATCGTATATTTGCGATTGTGGGCGTTAGAGGGGGCGTGGCACCCTTTTGAAACAAACTTGCGCTGCGTAGGAACTCCTAGAATCTGCATGCAAAATGTCAATCTTCTAGCTTTTATAGTTTCCGAGATCTCAGCGTTCATACGGACAGACGGACAGACAGACAGACAGACAGACAGACAGACAGACGGACAGACGGACAGACGGACATGGCTAGATCGACTCGGCTAGTGATCCTGATCAAGAATATATATACTTTATGGGGTCGGAAACGCTTCCTTCTACCTGTTACATACTTTTGCACGAATACAATATACCCTTTTACTCTACGAGTAACGGGTATAAAAATGTAGAATGTGGAATGTAGAGAAATGTAAACAGAAAGCTTTAGTTGAGTGCCAACAAACAGCTGTGTGGCTATGAGGACGTCGAGGAAAGAAAGAGCGCGATAAGAGGAAAGAAAGAGCGCGATAAGACCAAATCAGCAAAGAACCGTTAACTCGAAAATGAGAGCCGGTGACTGAAGTTGGGAGATGAGCAGAACAAACGGTGCGAGAGAGCGCCAAAACGACAATGTAAATAAAAAACAACAACAATGCACAACGCACTCGCGTCGGTAACTATTTTTCAATATCTTTATAAAGACGATGGTTTTAACACAAATCACTAATTTGCATTCAAACGGCGGGCTCAACCGAGTTGAGAATGAAAACTTAGGGAATATAAAAAATCGAAAATTTCGACACTAAGCGAATAAATGTGGGAGCGAATGTAAAACACGTCCGTATACAAAATAGAGAGAGAATCAGCTATTTAAGTTTGACTTCATTTAAATATGTTGTTAGGCTTTACAAATACGAGTATAAGGTCGTTAGAATTAACTTCAGAGCATAAAAGGATCTGCCTTGGATTGCAGAAACGGTGTGAATCACTTATGTCAATTCGTACAGGTATAAGTATAAGAATTTGTTCTTCTCAAAATAATTCATAATATTTGTATTTAAAGCACCTGCTTGCTTAACGTCCTTATCATAAGCCTCGGAGTTCTTAACGCTGAATGTGTAGACCGCCTACTATAAAACAATAGATTTTTCTATGTCAGTCGTAAGTTAATAAATTAATCATACTTATTATTACTTATACTTATTACTTATACTTATTACTTGGTAAAAATTTTAAAAAGAAGACAACAGCTTATATACCATACTCAATTTTTAATAACATTTTTAACACCTACACAGCCACCACTAAACGACTTTGGGTTTTATTTTTGATCGAAATAATAAAACTCAGAGAATAAGTTTTATGTTTTGATTTGTATATAAAACTCAAGGAATAACTGTTATTTTTCAAGCGGAAAAAAAGTTTTATATAAAACTCATGGCATATTGATTAAAAAGCGATTTTTAAAATAAACTCATAACAGTTACGATACCTGGTTGAAATGATACATTTGAATAAAGCGCTTCAAAATTATCGATAGGATGTCAACATTTTTATACCCTTGTAGAGGGTATTATAATTTCAGTCAGATGTTTGCAACGCAGTGAAGGAGTCGTTTCCGCCCACATAAAGTATATATTCTTGATCAGCACCAATAGCCGAGTCAATCTAGCCATGTCCGTCTGTCCGTCTGTCCGTCTGTCCGTTTCTATGCGAACTAGTCTCTCAGTTTTAAAGCTATCGCGATGAAACTTTCCCGAAAGTCTTCTTTCTATTGCAGTCTTTCTTCTATTTCTATCTAGGTAGTACATATGTCGGAGCGAGCCGGATCGGACCACTATTTCTTAAGGCTTCCATAGGAATATTCAAACAAATATAAGAAAATTCATTGTAACTTAGGAAGTAGGCGTTTTGATTCTTGACTAATTAAAAAAAAAATTTAAATAGAAACGCTGAATCTGGAATCCCTGGAACTGCACCGAGTGAGCATTACTTTATCTGCAAGGGTATATAAGCTTCGGCTGGCCGAAGGTAGCTTTCTTTCTTGTTTTTCATAATTTTTATACCCGTTACTCGTAGAGTAAAAGGGTACATTGTATTCGTGAAAAAGTATGTAACAGCTAAAAGGAAGCGTTTAGCAATAAAAAATGTATGTTGATTTTTGGAGCTCAGCGAATAATCGGTCACTCGCTGAATACCTTTATTTTTTATGGAATTTGCTGCAAACTTTGGGTTTTTGGCTTTGCGATTAGTTAGCACTACACTCAAAATAAATTTTACCCTAAATTTTAGAAAATCGCCATTAAAATTTCTTTTTTCTAAATACAAGCAAGTTATTTGTAAATCTGAGGAAATTTTTCTTAAGTCAAGAAAGTTTTCCTTAAATCCAAGAAGTATTTCTTAAATGTAGAAAATGGTTACCATGAACTAAAATCACCCTAAAATCTAGAAAAAATGCCCTTAAAATTAGAAATAATTTTCTGAAAAATAGAAAGGCAAACGAAAATAATAAAATATTTTGGCAACACTTTTTCTAAAAATGAGTGCCCTAACCCTAAAATTAAGCTAACCCTTAATAATAGAAACATTTTCTAAAAAGTAGAAAGTTTTTCTAAAAAATAGAAATAGTTGCTTTCACATGCTCTGGCACACCAAAATGTTCAATGCCAGAACTTGTCAGCTGCCGGGCGGCTGTACTCGTAGCGCAGACGGTTAAGGCGCTTGGTAAGAAATCAAATCGACCCTGGTTCGAGTTTTTTTTTGTTTTTTTTTATTTTTTTTAAACTTTTTTTTTTTTAAATTTGTTTTTTTACTCTTTTTTTATTCCTTTTTTTTATTGATGGCAAGCGGTAAACCGAAAATAATTTGGTTTATATTCAGCTATTTACTATATACTACACATAATATAAATTGCGATAGCATAAATATATACATAAGTATATATGTATGTAAATAAGTAAAACGCGAATGGTCAAAATTATGCAATTAGTATTCAAATGTATTCTTTACATACAACACTCAAAATAAAATTTACCCTAAAGTCAAGGAAATCGCCCTACTTTTGTCTTCAAGACAAGCTCGCCCTAAATTTTAGGGTCACATTTTTCTATATTTCTGATTTTTTTTGACGTCATATTTCTAAATTTTAGGGTAATTTTACTAAATTTAAGGGCAAAAATTTCTAAAAAGTAGGAAATTTTCCTAAAAAATAGAAATTAAAAACAAAACAAAAAAACAAAAATCATGATTTTTTTTTGTATATACGTTTTTATTATGTACTTCTCCCTATATACATATGCAGGCGTTGTGTGTCATGTATACTGTGAATGTTAAAGGTTATGTATTTATTATTATGTATTTGCGCTTGGATTTCTTATCTAACCAAAGCCAAATGGTGTTGTAAATGTGGACTACGGGACTGCGGAAGATTGGGAATGTAGAAATTATGATTAGTTAATATTTTATCTTCATGAAAAAAAACTTACATTTTTACTTGTCCGTCGGTGAGAATCGAACCCGGGTCTCCCGCGCGAGGAGCGAACGGCCTACATACTGAGCCATTGTAGCACTTAAATTTGCTGTAGCAAACAACGCATTTTGTATGTAAAGGGTGAAGTGGACAATACATTTGAACTTATTTTGACTTATTTTGTATGAAATTTGTAAGGCTTTAACCGTCTGCGCTACGAGTACAGCCGCCCGGCAGCTGACAAGTTCTGGCATTGAACATTTTGGTGTGCCAGAGCATGTGAAAGCAACTATTTCAATTTTTTAGAAAAACTTTCTACTTTTTAGAAAATGTTTCTATTATTAAGGGTTAGCTTAATTTTAGGGTTAGGGCACTCATTTTTAGAAAAAGTGTTGCCAAAATATTTTATTATTTTCGTTTGCCTTTCTATTTTTCAGAAAATTATTTCTAATTTTAAGGGCATTTTTTCTAGATTTTAGGGTGATTTTAGTTCATGGTAACCATTTTCTACATTTAAGAAATACTTCCTGGATTTAAGGAAAACTTTCTTGACTTAAGAAACATTTCCTTAGATTTAGAAATAACTTTCTTGTATTTAGAAAAAAGAAATTTTAATGGCGATTTTCTAAAATTTGGGGTTAAATTTATTTTGAGTGAATGCTCGGTTTGCCACAGCAAATTTAAGTGCTACAATGGCCCAGTATGTAGGCCGTTCGCTCCACGCGCGGGAGACCCGGGTTCGATTCTCACCGACGGACAAGTAAAAATGTAAGTTTTTTTTCATGAAGATAAAATATTAACTAATCATAATTTCTACATTCCCAATCTTCCGCAGTCCCGTAGTCCACATTTACAACACCATTTGGCTTTGGTTAGATAAGAAATCCAAGCGCAAATACATAATAATAAATACATAACCTTTAACATTCACAGTATACATGACACACAACGCCTGCATATGTATATAGGGAGAAGTACATAATATAAACGTATATACAAAAAAAAATCATGATTTTTGTTTTTTTGTTTTGTTTTTAATTTCTATTTTTTAGGAAAATTTCCTACTTTTTAGAAATTTTTGCCCTTAAATTTAGTAAAATTACCCTAAAATTTAGAAATATGACGTCAAAAAAAAACAAAAATATAGAAAAATGTGACCCTAAAATTTAGGGCGAGCTTGTCTTGAAGACAAAAGTAGGCCGATTTCCTTGACTTTAGGGTAAATTTTATTTTGAGTGTAGAGATTAAGAGCAGAAACCATCATCACACTGCAAAAAATGTTAAAGTGGCTCCATGGAAAGCAATTTTCTGAGAAACTTCGTCTGTTGATTGGAAAACTTAATTTCGAGCTGAAAACTGTACGGAAATCACTTAATTGATCGGAGAAGTCAAGTCTACTGCCCAGGACATTATTAAGAGGTTCTGGGATAAATTTTTATTTGAAGGCCAAAACAAATAAAAATCGGTTAACAACTTACCTAAAAGACGGGTTCGAAAACATGGTAATAGTCTAGAAGAGCGGCCTGAGCACCAAAAACCGCGAAAAAATTACCCTCGATGGACCGCGATTTCTTAGGAATTTACGTGCAGAAGATTATTTGCGGAAATGCATTGTTCTCTTGTAATTGCATTTCAAAGTTGCGTGTTTTGCTATAAAAACAAAGTAGGATTTTCTAGGATTTTGAGGTGTTTTGTGTCATTTTGCTATAAAAAACATATGGGCTTTCCGTTTGTTGTCAAAATAATAAGCGTTCGAAAAAATTCGACAAAAATTTGAAATTGTTTTTATAGCAGGCCAGACCCCACAACCACGCATTAATATCCTCGATGGGCCGTGATTCCTTAAGAGCTTGGGCGACCATGGATGACCAACATATACATTTTTAAGATGAATCTTAAGAAATCGCAATCCGAGGAGGATCAACCTTAGTCTTTATCAAAGCCAATTACGAGAGTTTTTAGTTCAGTACCTCCTTATACTTGTAACTCATTTGTAATAGTAAATAAAATGCTATATTAAACTATGGTTAATGATTGGACAGTAAATATTTATTTATAAAAAATGCTGGTTAGTGGTACAAAAATCGCGCGATTTTTTTTTTTTAATTTTTTTGCCTTTGGCGCTTTTTTAGCATTTCCCATCTCTTTTTAAATACTAACATCGCGTTCAGGATTAAACAATTCGCCCATTGCTGAGAAAATTGCATGGAATCTTGAGGTGTGGTTTGGGTGCCTTTTCAAAAAAGTGAATCGCGCTAGGTACCCTTGGTAGTGCTCCGTTTTCCGGCCATAGTGGGGAATGTTCTCCTTTAGATCACGCCATAGTCTCTCTATTCGCTGTGTATTGGCTCCCGTTTCAGGGTCGACGAAGTTTACTGAGTGATTAACGGTCATGTGAGAGTAGTTCGCATCCTTTAAACCATTGTATGACTTCCAGCAGTCGGATATAATTCTGGTTCCATTGGCGATGTTGGCCTCTATAATTGGAAGGAGCGTTTCCTGGCTACGGTCCTCCACAGGCACCAAAAAAAAGTCACCGGTTTCTCTGCAAATTCCTCCGAAAACCCACTGGCCATCCACCACGCGACCGCAATTATACTTGCGCCGGCCAATTTTGGTTTCGTCAATTTCGACGGTTAAACCGTATCCACCTATTATTTGTTTTGCGTTCTTCTTCGTCCAGCTAAGATAAATTTCCCGAAGAAAATTACTCCAGTCAACCACCGTCTGTTGGGACCAGCCTAGTTCTTCCCGAAGGAATGAGATTGTTGAACCCTTCATCTCCCAAGCCACAAAATTACAGGCCTGTTCAATGCCAACGTAGGACTTGCTGAAGAATGTCCGTTTGATGGCGGATTCCTTACAAATATATTTTAAAGCAATATTTTTTTCAAATTAAACAATTGTTACCTTAAAGGAGCATTGAACTTTTCTTAATTTCCGTTTCTGTTGATGATTACTTATCATCCTGCGGCACCTCCAAAATGGCGTACTAATCGGTCTCTTCGCATTGAAAGACAATGTTGCGGGCTTACTGCAGTTGGGACAGTCCTTGCTCTTTAGAACAACTCCATGTCTCTGCAGAAATGAAAACACTTCTTCTTCGTCCATGGCAAGAAAGTCTTTATAAGAAATAGTGCACCCGTTGCAGGAATCCATAGTAAACAAAAATCAAAAGTGCAATTTCTGATTAAGCAACAAAAGCCTACTTGTTTTTTATAGCAAACCCATAAATTCCTAGAAAATGCTCATTGTTTTTATAGCAAAATGAGACAAAACACCTCAAAATCCTACTTTGTTTTTATAGCAAAACACGCAACTTTGAAATACAATTACAAGAGAACCATGCATTTCCGCAAATAATCTTCTGCACGTAAATTCTCAAGAAATCGCGGTCCATCGAGGGTAATTTTTTCGCGGTTTTTGGTGCTTAGGCCGCTCTTCTAGACTATTACCCTTGGTCCATTTCTTAGGTAAGTTCTGAACCGATTTTTTATTGCTTAAAAATATTGAGATCATATCGATAATTTTGAATTTTTTGGCAACGTCGTTTTGCTGATTTATACTCAAGTTAAGACTCCCACAAAAGGTAAAAAGCCACAGCCTGGAACAAGGAGGTGGAGGTGTTCGGAGAATGGGCACGCCTACAATTCGAATTTGAAGAGCTTTCATGAAATCGCTATGCTTGAGGTAGCTTTCAATTTGGTCCTTGGGCCACCCGCCCACTTTTATCGTATGCGACGCCTCGTCACATGTGCGTTGGCATCTGTAAATTACATTACATGCCGTAAGTGTGCATAAGAGTTTTAACAAAAGTTTAAATGTGATTGCCCGCGTATTCATTACAGTGTCAGGTTTGGCCAACGCTTATGAACACGTTCATTTCTGGGAATTTCCGATCCAACGGAACCTTTATGGTAAGTTCGAGCAGTTCATTAAGGGCTAAAACAAATATAGCCCACAGCCAAGCCCTAACCTATAACCGAACCTTTTCGATTGAATCAATGTACCAAAAATTCATTACCGGATGCCCTTTACGGCGGGTAAGTGTGGGTGCTGTGTTATGCTAAAAGCAATGTTTATGAATTTTATGCTTGGCTGAAACACAAAGTTATATTTTTTTCACGAAAATTCATTGGAGCGGCAGCAAACAATTTAAACACATTTTTCACAGCTGAATAACTTTTAGCCCAAATGCCAAAAATAAATGCGCTAACCCATCACAATCAACCACCGAGTATCGATCCGGTTATAATGATTTGACGATTTCCATCATCGGCCCCTTATTTAGGCACTGCACTATGGGGATAAAGTCCGTTTTTTTTGGCATAAACTCTAGTTTTAAAGATAATATATACTCCTTGAAAATTTTAATATATACTCCCTTTGCACAACTAGAATTTCGGTTTTTTCCACTTTTTGAATAAACCTTACGGTTGTAAAAACACCATGCACCCACCACCTCTCTATTATGGTCAACCCCCTAAAAATGTTCAGAATATTTTTTTTTATTAATAGAAAACAAATATAAGATAGGCAGGGGCGGACTAAGACAATTCGCCGCCCTAGGCAGTTTTGATTTTGCCGCCCTAGGTATTTTATGTAGTGTTGGTGGTACATATAAAACTGAAATTTTTCACGTTCTTCTTTTTTTTAAACCAATAAGGGATTATGTTGATTATATTGATTACACAGGCCGACAGTGTTTTTGGTGCAGCCCTATGGGCATTAAATTGTGTTAATATAGACGTACCATCGACCCCAAGTATATATATTCTTGATCAGGATCACTAGCCAAGTCGATCTAGCCATGTCCTTCTGTCCGTCTGTCTGTCTGTCTGTATGAACGCTGAGATCTCGGAAACTACAAAAGCTAGAAGGTTGGGTTTTCCTACACATATTCTTGGGCTTCCTACGCAGCGCATGTTTATTTTATGAAGGTGCCACGCCCCTCGAACGCCCACAAACCGCAAAAAGCCGTGGCGCCCACAGTTTTGTGTACAAACAGTACCAATTCCGTGCCATAAATGGCGCCGTCGCCGCGTGTTTAGCAGTCCTGCTGGTGAAAATGAGGTAAAATTTTAGTTTTTAATACGGGGACAGATGTTGAAGTGCAAATTAAATGATAAAGATTGTTATAATTTGTACATAGAACGCGAAAGGGCTCATGAAAAGTAAAATTTGATGTACATCGAGGCATTAAGAGGGTAATAATTTCGTGTTAGTCTAACGGGAACATTAAAAGTTAAACGGTTTACCAGTTCTACAGAATCGATATCACCTGTTATAAGAAATAGTACCAAGCATTATTCTACGGTTTTCAAGTGTAGGTAAATTAAGCAATAGTAATCTACTCTGGTAGGGAGGTAGCCTTACGTTTTGATCCCAGTTCAAACTACGAAGGGCAACAAGAAGAAATTTTTTTTGTACCGACTCAATGCGGTCGATGTGCACTTGATATTGTGGACTCCAAACTGAAGAACAATATTCCAAAATAGGACGGACAAGGGAGGTAAATAATAATCTGGTTGTTTAAGGGTCATCAAATTCTTTTGACCAACGCTTTATAAACCAAAGAACACTCATAGCTTTATTGACGATGGCCATTATGTGGCAGTCAAATTTAAGTTTTGGGTCGAGTAAAACACCTAAATCGTTAATTAAATATATATAAACGTAATAAACGTACGAGTACCCCTATAAAAAGTCATAACGTTGCATTTAAGGAAGTTCAAATTTAAAAGGTTGTACTCACACCATCCCTGAAAAGACTGAAAATTGAAACCTGACCCTTTATCTTTATACGATAAACAAAGCTTAACATCATCAGCGTACATTAGTACACAAGAATGTGCTACGATAGTTAAGAAGATAGTGGGAAGATCGTTAATAAACAAAGTAAACAGCAAAGGGCCTAAATGACTACCTTGAGGAACTCCAGATGTCATGTAAATCATCTTAGAAACAGCGCTCTTAAATATAACCCTCTGAGTCCTACCATCCAAGTAACTTGAAATCCAAGTTAATAGATTACATGGAAACCCCAGCTGATCTAATTTGAATAAAAGGAGAGAGTGTTTAACAGAGTCAAAGGCCTTACTAAAATCTGTATATATTACGTCAGTCTGCATTTTATTCTTAAACCCATTTATTACAATAGATGACAATTCAAGAAGATTGGTGGTGGTTGATCTTCGCTTAACAAAACCATGCTGACACGGTGATATAAGCGGTGATATGAGAAGTAATAATACGTTGAAATGCTTTAGGAATTGCCGACAATTTTGAAATACCTCTATAATTCTGCGCATCCACCTTCGCACCCTTTTTGTGGAGTGGAATAATGAAAGAGTCCTTCCAGATAGTTGGAAAAACTGATGATGAAATAGACAAATGAAAAAGTTTAAGAATATATAATATAATCATTCAGCTAAAAGGAATGTGAGGGAGATAGATATATAATTATACCCGTTACTCGTAGAGTAAAAGGGTATATTGTATTCGTGCAAAAGTATGTAACAGCTAGAAGGAAGCATTTCCGACCCTATAAAGTATATATATTCTTGATCAGGATCACTAGCCGAGTCGATCTAGCCATGTCCGTCTGTCCGTCTGTCTGTCCGTCTGTCCGTCTGTCTGTCTGTATGAACGCTGAGATCTCGGAAACTATAAAAGCTAGAAGATTGTAATTTTGCATGCAGATTCTAGGAGTTCCTACGCAGCGCAAGTTTGTTTCAAAACGGTGCCACGCCCCCTCTAACGCCCGCAATCGCTTATATACGATTTTAAAAATTTCAATATTTTGGAAAAGTAAAAATGCAGTTTTATTGTGTTTATCAATACCTATCGAAATGTAGAAAAAATTTTTTTAATCGGACCATTCGTTAAAAAGTTACGGCGGATTAGCTGAGTAACGGGTATCTGATAGTCGGGGCACCCGACTATAGCGTTCTCTTTTGTTTTTGATTGCGTATACCTTTTTAATGAATGGTCCGATTTGAAAAATAAATATATATAAATATAAATATACACAACAAAATTGCATTTATACTTCTCGGAAATCTTTAAAGATGTGGGCGCAGGGCCCATTTTAAAATCGGTAGTGGGCGATTGTGGGCGTTAGAGGGGGCGTGGCGCTCGGTTGAAATAAACTTTCGCTGCGTAGGAAACCAAAGAATATGTGTGGGAAATCTCAACCTTCTAGCTTTAGTAGTTTCTGAGATCTCAGCGTTCATACAGACGGACAGACGGACAGACAGACAGACGGACAGACGGACATGGCTAGATCGACTCGGCTAGTGACCCTGATCAAGAATATATATACTTTATGGGGTCGGAAACGCTTCCTTCTAGCTGTTACATACTTTTGCACGAATACAATATACCCTTTTAATCTACGAGTAACGTATATTGGTGGGGTTTGTCCAACTAATTAGAAACTAATATCGGGGCAAAATCATGTGGAAATATGTTTAATTTAAGTTTCAAGGTTTTTGGCTTGGTGGACTTTTTGGTTGAAGTCCACATATATGTATATATTTTATAGGGTCGGAAACGCTTCTACCTGTTATAAACTTTTGCACGAATACAATATGCGAGTAACGGGTATAATTATTGTCATCAGTAGTACCAAAATTCAAAAATAAAAAGTACAGCTTATGCTTAGGTAAACTAATAAAAAAACAAGAGTAACTCACATAAAACTTTGATCGGACATAACTTTTTAACGAATGCACTATGGGGAAAAATTCCATTTTTTGGCATAAACGCAAAAAACAAAAGTTACTAATTTTAAAAGCAAATATTTTTTTTAATATTAAAATGGTTAAACTTATTAGAACAATTTTTTAAAAAATTTTACGCGCCACCGATAATTTGTTGTAGCCGATCAAAGTCTATCGATTAACGTGCCCATATCAATGAAAAAACGCGCTAATTTTATTCCAAAGTTTCTCAACGACGGTAAAAATAAACAAAATTATTGAAAATTTACCTCAAGGTATGCTTAAATACTTCTCAAAACAACTTGAGTTATAACTGTTTGCATTGTCCAGTTATTTAATGTCTTGTGTATGTCTATTTTAGCCGAAAATCACTATGGACGGCAGTCCATGTAGTGACGAAGCGCACAAGGAGAGTGTGCGATAGCCGTAAAATTGAAAATCTGCTGCGATAGTCCGATCATAATGAGTAATACACCAAATTAAATGCTAAAACTTAAAGGATTACATACCAAGACCTCAAGAAAATCAATTGGTTTGGGAGAAAGAGCGGTGAAAGTGTAAAAGTGAAAATTTAGATATTTGGATATGTTGGGGCCGGTGGGGATAATTGGCCCCTCGCACTATGTTAGTTGTATTCCTACTGAAAATGCGCTTAATATGAGGGGTCCGTTCAAAAGTTATACCGAAAACAAATTTGCGGGGGCCTAGTCAAAATGAAAATTTAATTCTGTTTGTCAGTTTGTCTGTGTGTCGTGGTTTTAAGTCCTGGTTTTAAGTCATGGTTTTAAAGTCCTGAAAATTTGATATGATGTTCAACAGCTCGATATAAGAAACTTTAGTTCTACCACTTTTGGTAAGAGCCGCTAGTTTATTTTGTGCTGCATCTTGTTTGAAAGGTATTTTAAAATGCTTTAAGTGCCTTTTATATGTAATTTGTGTAAATGTAATATTTAAAAAAATATGCACAAAACAAAATTTTTTTAAACTTTTTTCTTAAATTTTTTTTTTTTGTTCTTTAAAACGGCTCTAACGAATTTTTTTAAAAATTGATCATTCGGCACACTGCAATACAGAAGCCTGTGAAGTGTGAAGAAGAAAAAGGCTAGAATAGTTTGCTAGGGCGGGCCGAATGATAAAGTTTTAGAAAGTGTATTTAATGACGACTGTGATAATTTTTCGTCACAAATGTTGATATCAGAACTTTTGTATGTTGGAGGTGCGATCGTCACTAGTTTTTTACCTCGTTAAGAGGTGATTTTATTTGATCCATTTTAGCCGAAAACTAACAAAAGTGTTTGTGTTTAGTTAAAAATCTACGCTGATCGACGCAAGGTTGTTATAGAAATGTATAAACAAAATAATAAAGAAAAAACACCACCAAATTTTTAACTTTTTGGCTTTTTCTTCAGAGGCTTAAGGTGGAGGATAACAACAATTATTATATAATAACTACCTTATCCTATCTTATATTTGTTTTCTTAATAAATATGTTTTTTATTAAGGGGCTGACCATATATTACGTTATCACTTTTGGCCCCCTTCCTCCTGGTGATGAAAAGTAATCTTTCAATAAACAACACAACCCCACCCCCCCCCTCCCACTAATTACGTAATCCCAAAAAAAAATTTTTTTTTCTTTTATCTGTGGATTCAAACGGAGATGCAACCCAATCTTTATATTGTTTATAAATGGAGTTTGGTATGACACATCTTATCTTTTTCGCAGCCCACCCACTTAAAAAAAATTGCTCTCTGCTTTCCTATCCAACTTTGTAGATATAATTAAAGGAAAACAAGTTTTTAAATAAATTGTTTCAATAAAAAGATACATATAAAATGATAACGTAATCATTGTGCCCCACCCCCCTCCCCCTCCTCGTGTAATCAAACATAATCATTTCAATGACAACCTACACCCCCACCCCCCCCCCCTAGGTGATTACGTAATAAATGGACAGCCCCTAATAAAAAATATTCTGAACATTTTTAGGGGGTTGACCGTAATGGGGAGGTGGTGGCTGTGGGTGGTATTTTACAACCATAAGGTTTTTTGAAAAAGTGAAAAAAAAACGAAATTCTATTTGTGCAAAGGGAGTATATATTGTAATTTTCAGGGCCCTATCTTTAAAACTAAAGTTTATGCCAAAACAAGAAAGGAAGCTAGCTTCGGCCAGCCGAAGCTTATATACCCTTGCAGATAAAGCAAACACCTATAGTTTAATGCTCACTCTGTGCAGTTCCAGGAATTCTAGAATCAAAACGCCTATTACCTACAAAGTTACAGTGAATTTTCTTATATTTGTTTGAATATTCCTATGGGAGCCTTAAGATATAGTGGTCCGATCCGGCTCGCTCCGACATATGTACTACCTGCAATAGAAAGAAGACTTTCGGGAAAGTTTCATCGCGATAGCTTTAAAACTGAGAGACTAGTTCGCATAGAAACGGACAGACGGACAGAAGGACAGACGGACAGACGGACATGGCTAAATAGACTCGGCTATTGGTGCTGATCAAGAATATATATACTTTATGTCTTTATGTATTATAATTTCAGTCAGAGGTTTGCAACGCAGTGAAGGAGACGTTTCCGACCACATAAAGTATATATATTCTTGATCAGCATCAATGGCCAAGTCCATCTAGCCATGTCCCTCTGTCATCATTTATTTTCTAAGCTTTACCACGATTATAAGCTAAAACAAATCACAATGAGAGTCTTCAAACGTTTCGAGACGATTAAGCAAAATTATATAAAATGAATTTCACAGGCCATAAAAATAAAACATATCGAAAATCTTTGCAGATATGTTAAAAAACAATGTTTTTAATGCAAAACAAAAGGAAAACAAGAAAGGAAGCTAGCTTCGGCAAGCCGAAGCTTATATACCCTTGCAGATCATTCTATTAATTTACAAAGTATATATATTCTTGATCAGCATCAATGGCCAAGTCCATCTAGCCAAGTCCCTCTGTCCTTCTGTCCGTCTAACCGTTTCTATGCGAACTAGTCCCTCAGTTTTAAAGCTATCGCGATGAAACTTTCCCAAATATCTTCTTTCTATTGCAGGTAGTACATATGTCGGAACGAGCCGGATCGGACCACTATATCTTATGGCTCCCATAGGAATTATCAAAAAGAAAAATAGAAAAAACATTGTAACTTTGTAGAAAGTAGGCGTTTTGATTTTTGACAATGTAAGAGCAACATTTTAAGTAGGCATATCTGCAAGGGTATATAAACTTCGGCTGGCCGAAGTTAACTTCCTTTCTTGTTTTATAGGAAATTTAAAGATTTTTGTATTTGATTTGACGATTTTTTTTACCCAGAATCTTGTAATAACAATTTACAAATTTGTTTTTTTTTTCGAGTGAGCGCCTAAAATATTTACTTTAATTTTGAAATGGAAATTGTCATTACAATCAAAAATATTACTGTGAACTTAAAAGAGCATTCTGCCTCGATAGGAAATAATATGGGCATGGCTCAGGGGTCAAGGGCTATGTTCTGATACTATTTTGTGCTCGGGGGTACCAGGTTCAAGTCCCGCTGACACCACAACTTTTTTTTTTTTTGTAATTAGTAATTCTTACAACTTTTTTAATACAATATTGTTTTTAGACTGTTTACTTACTCTGCCTCAGACGGTTTTCGAACCGGGGTCCTCTCGCGTCAGAGGTAGATGCCTTACCCATTGATCCATCGCACCATGTTACGCGCGAGTGGATAAGTTCAACTTAAATGTAAAGTTAACACGATCCATAACACATACAACTTTTTAAAACTAAAAATGCTACTTTTCACTTATACATTTTATGGAAATTTAATTTAATATTATTTGAATCTTGACTTTCAAAATAATTGTGTCAAATAAACTTTCTATTCAAAATAAATTGCGAAAGTATTTAATTGGATCAGAAAAAAAAATAAAAAAATATAAGTTACTATTTATAATACTAAAAACTAATATTGCGACTTTGGTTTTCAACATCAGTCATACCGTTTCAAATATAATTCCCTTCGATTTTATTATTTTTATAATTGAATAAAGGTTTAAATATGCTTTTTATTAAAATCAATGATTTATTTATTTGATTTAACTTTAAAAGTAGTAAATAAAATCAACTAAAAAAATAGTTTATTTTACTATGCGTTTTTTTTTACCAGTGCATGAATGCATTCAAACTGACAAATAAATCACTCATTCTTAAAACTTTTTCTGTACTCATTTTTCCAGTCACAGTACAGTATTTTCGGAAATTAGATTTTTTGCAATAGAAAACAAGAGAGAACGCTGTAGTCGGGTTGGTGTCCCGACTATCTAATACCCGTCACTCAGCTAAAGGGAGTTCGAACGCTGTACTCGGGTTGGTCTCCCGAATAATAATCGTAACTCAGCTAAAGGGAGTGCGAGGGAGATAGATATATAAATTTTGATTGCGTATAACTTTTTAATGAATGGTCCGATTTGAAAAATGTCTTCTACATTTCGATAGGTATAAGTATACACATATGTACATATAAAGATGTGGGCGCAGGACCCATTTTAAAATCGTTAGTGGGCGATTGTGGGCGGTAGAGGGGGCGTGGCGCTCGGCTAAAATAAACTTGCGCTGCGTAGGAAGCCAAAGAATATGTGTGGGAAATCTCAACCTTCTAGCTTTTGTAGTTTCTGAGATCTCAGCGTTCATACAGACGGACAGACGGACATGGCTAGGTCGACTCGGCTAGTGCCCCTGATCAAGAATATATATACTTTATAGGGTCGGAAACGCTTCCTTCTAGCTGTTACATACTTTTGCACGAATACATTATCAATCGCTGTGCGAGGAAGTAAGACACACGCTCCGTAAACCAAGCCCCAAAACAAGTCTAAATAACGCTTAAAAATTTTAAAATCGCGATAAAACTGTAAACAAAAGTTGAATTTTTCATTTCCACCATCCAGGACCCCACCATGACCACCACCAGCGATGTCCGGCGCACCGTCGTCGAGTCCAACGAGACGCACTTCGAGAGCTATGGTGAGTCCATACACTGCAAATTAATATAGATAAAAAGCAAACATAATTGAAAATAAAAACAAGAGAGAACGCTATAGTCGGGTGCCCCGACTATCAGATACCCGTTACTCAGCTAAAGGGAGGGCGAAGGAGATGAAGATAAAAACTTTGATCCGCTGAACTTTTTAACGAATGGTCCGATTTAAAAAATTTCTTCTACATTTCGTTATGTATTGATAAACACAAGAAAACTGCATTTTTACTTTTCCGAAATATTCAAATTTTTAAAATCGTATATAAGCGATTGTGGGCGTTAGAGGGGGCGTGGCACCCTTTTGAAACAAACTTGCGCTGCGTAGGAACTCCTAGAATCTGCATGCAAAATGTCAATCTTCTAGCTTTTATAGTCTCCGAGATCTCAGCGTTCATACAGACAGACAGACGGACAGACAGACGGACAGACAGACGGACAGACGGACATGGCTAGATCGACTCGGCTAGTGATCCTGATCAAGAATATATATACTTTATGGGGTCGGAAACGCTTCCTTCTAGCTGTTACATACTTTTGCACGAATCTAATATACCCTTTTACTCTACGAGTAACGGGTATAACAAGCAAAGAAATAATATCGCACTCGGTATTCGTATTAATCAATTCTCCGATTTAGCTTCCGACAACTGTCACACTTTTTTTTCTACTCAGAGTACAGTACTGTACAATAGTAATTGAGACGACACTCATAGTATTTTTCAAATTGAGAATCATACACTTATTAAAAAAGTGTTGCAACCAGGGAACGTAACTGTTATAAGTTTTATTTTAAAAATCACACTTTAACAGTTATTTTCTGATTTGTAAAGTAAAACTCAAAGAATAACTGTTATTTTTTGAGTTTTATAATAAAAGTTGACAAATAACAGTTATTCGTCGTGATCAAAATAAAACTCAAACTTGATTTATGGCGATTTTGTGGGTAAACAAAATTTTAAAAAATTATAGGTATAAAATATGCGCGGTTGCCTTTTTTAACAAATTTTTAGTAAGTTATAAAAAGCACGGGTATCATGTTTTTTTTAATTATTTCATTTTTTCAAAAATGTCAAGGGAATAACTGTTATTCATAAAAATCAAAAAATAACAGTTATTTTTTGAGTTTTATTATAAAAATCAAAAAATAAAAATCATTACGGATTTGTAAACTACAATGGCTAATAAAAATTGTGGTGTATTTAAAAAAATTTTAGGACCCTTCTAAGTGCGTGATTTTTTTGTATGAAAAATTTACAATAACAGTTATTTTCGTTCCCTGGTTGCAACTCTAAAATAGTATACTCAGTTACTATCGGTAGTGTGGGTATTCTGTACAATATTGTATGAGTACACTAAATGTGAGTACCTTGTACAGCTGTACAGTACTGTAAGTTTTGAAATGTATACATTCATGCAGGCCTCTACTTCGAGTAGCAAGAAGTCGATTTTATTTTTTAAACTGGTGTAAGTGAGAGAACATAAAATACATTTGGTTATTATTAGATTGAGTCCTGCGTCGCTTAAGCACCCCTGAAGTCAGCCAGATAAATAAAATGTGGTATAATCAATGAATAAGGAGCAGCATACGAAAAGGCACCATACGTCTGAAAGTGGGGTGTAACGGAGATGATGGACACTCTTTTCAACTCCCGTCAACCTCAATATTATCATTAAACATAACAGTAAACATTTTTTGACCCAATTTCATTAAGGGATGAGGCGGTTTAGATAGGTCATTAAATTTGGAATTACCCCCAGCGCGTTACACAACACCAATCGATACTCACATTCTATTTTAAAACCGCTTCGTAAAACTTCAAAGCGCATGGACGGAAGTAAGTCAGCCGACCTGAACCCAAGGAGACTGAGGTACCACTACACGGGTCAAACAAATCCAACCAAAGTTTGCCCTTTTCAAATAATCCACAACCAAAAATTAAGAAAAAAAAGAATGAATGATTTTTATTTACTTATATATATATATATATATATATATATATATACTACTATATAAAAAGTAAAAAGTAATTTTTTAATCTGTTAATAAATTACAATTATTTATTATATTATATATGGGCCGTTCTTTTACAAACCGAACAGATTTGGCCAAAAAAAAAATTTTTCTACACGTACTATTCGGAAAATAAGTAAACACGTGTATCAGGATTTAACCGAAAAAAAATTATTTTCCTAGTTATAATTTTATTAAGTGTGCCAAAAATTGTCAAATTTGAAAAAGTACCCTCTCATTGAAAATCTGTATCTCCGGTTATATGAATCCAATTGACTTCATGTCTTTTGCATTAATTCCTCTAAAACCTCTCCTTACAAAATAAAATTTCTTAAAAAATTTTTTTTTTTAATTTCTTAAAAATAAAAACTAATTAAGATTTAAAAAAAATTTTTAACTATTGCCCCCACAAAAAAAAATTTTTTTTTTTATATTAAGACTTGCGCCATATTGTTAGTTACAATCGGTTTTTGTAAAAAGTTGGAGCCACTTTTAGTTTTTAAAATATCGAATTTGTTTTAGCAAGGCCTCGGCTTTTTTCTATGAAAAAACGTCACAGCAAGTAGATCTACTCTCTCACTCTTATCGGATCCTAATGGAATTTATGTTTTCTCATTGTTTACTAGTCCTTTAACAATTGTTAATGATTAAAAGTTAAGTTTTAAGCAGGGAACGTAACTGTTATAAGTTTTATTTTAAAAATCACACTTTAACAGTTATTTTCTGATTTGTAAAGTAAAACTCAAAGAATAACTGTTATTTTTTGAGTTTTATAATAAAAGTTGACAAATAACAGTTATTCGTCGTGATCAAAATAAAACTCAAACTTGATTAATGGCGATTTTGTGGGTAAACAAAATTTAAAAAAAATATAGGTATAAAATATGCGCGGTTGCCTTTTTTAACAAATTTTTAGTAAGTTATAAAAAGCACGGGTATTATGTTTTTTTTAATTATTTCATTTTTTCAAAAATGTCAAAGGAATAACTGTTATTCATAAAAATCAAAAAATAACAGTTATTTTTTGAGTTTTATTATAAAAATCAAAAAATAAAAATCATTACGGATTTGTAAACTACAATGGCTAATACAAATTGTGGTGTATTTAAAAAATTTTTAGGACCCTTCTAAGTGCGTGATTTTTTTGTATGAAAAATTTACAATAACAGTTATTTTCGTTCCCTGGTTTTAAGTTTTTTGACAATTTCTGAATGACAAAAAGTAAAAAGTCATTTTTTAATCAATTAAAAACTTACAACTATTTATTTAACCGTCTATTTAATAAACAATAATTTTAAATTTATTTTATTTATTATTTTTTTATATTATGTAATTTATTAAACATTTTTAAATATTTTTTTTTAAGTTTTTAAAAAAATGTATTTAATAAAAATAAAAAATTATAAAATTTTTTTAATTTTTTTTTTTAATTTAAAAATAAATATTTAAAAATGTTTAATAAATTACATAATATAAAAAAATAATAAATAAAATAAATTAAAAATTATTGTTTATTAAATAGACGGTTAAATAAATAGTTGTAAGTTTTTAATTGATTAAAAAATGACTTTTTACTTTTTGTCATTCAGAAATTGTCAAAAAACTTAAAACTTAACTTTTAATCATTAACAATTGTTAAAGGACTAGTAAACAATGAGAAAACATAAATTCCATTAGGATCCGATAAGAGTGAGAGAGTAGATCTACTTGCTGTGACGTTTTTTCATAGAAAAAAGCCGAGGCCTTGCTAAAACAAATTCGATATTTTAAAAACTAAAAGTGGCTCCAACTTTTTACAAAAACCGATTGTAACTAACAATATGGCGCAAGTATTAAAATAAAAAAAAAATTTTTTTTTTGTGGGGGCAATAGTTAAAAATTTTTTTTAAATCTTAATTTGTTTTTATTTTTAAGAAATTAAAAAAAAAAATTTTTTTAAGAAATTTTATTTTGAAAGGAGAGGTTTTAGAGGAATTAATGCAAAAGACATGAAGTCAATTGGATTCATATAACCGGAGATACAGATTTTCAATGAGAGGGTACTTTTTCAAATTTGACAATTTTTGGCACACTTAAAAAAATTCTAACTAGGAAAATAATTTTTTTTCGGTTAAATCCTGATACACGTGTTTACTTATTTTCCGAATAGTACGTGTAAAAAAAGTTTCAGGCAAATCAAAAATGTGAGCCAATAAAAGGTGTTCGGTTTGTAAAAGAACCGCCCATATATATATATAAACTCCACTTATATTATATATATATATATATATATATATAATATAATAATACGGACGGTTTTTATAACTTGGTTTCATTTTTCAAAAAAGTAGCAAGATAAAGCGGCAACAAAAATAGCACTATTGAAGATTTTCGAGTTAAAACTTTAATTTTCTGAGCTTTTTGGTGTTTTATTTTTTTTGTTTTTTTAAGAATAAGTACTTTTATAAGATTCGATTAAAAAAATTAATAATATAGTTTCCCAATTGTGCCATGAAACTCACTATATTGAGAAAAAGAAGGACTCGTAAAAAGTTTATTTCTGAAAGCAATGCAAAAGCTAAGTCACGTTCAATCGCCGAATTCTTTAAGATAATAATTAGTAGTCACCTAAAAAAAGATCACAAAAGGATAACACGAAGTAGGAAAACCGCAATGACCCCCATAACTGCTAAAAACTCAGGCGGATAAATGCAAATGGGTCCCATTTATGCCTCCTATTAAGTTAAACATTTTTTTTTTAATGTTTGTGAGAATACAAATTGTTTTACATTATGTAATAAACAAAAATTAGGCGGTTGAAGTCCAAAACATAAATCTTTCTAGACTGCTGAAAATTGGCGGCTGAAAATTATTTTTGCTTGGATGAAAAAGCATTAAATTTCATTTCAAACAACTAACAAATATACAATAGAAGCCCCAATTCACATTTGAAAGGAATAATCAAAGTTGATCTAGTATCATGCTATGGACATGTTTCTCGTACTATGGTGATGGTTCGATATCATAAAGTAAACCCATAAAGGATTAACATGATCACGTTGATAACTCAGAAATGATGATGCTATTTTATGCGGAATAAAAAAATCATTTATTTTCTAAGCTTTACCACGATTATAAGCTAAAACAAATCACAATGAGAGTCTTCAAACGTTTCGAGACGATTAAGCAAAATTATATAAAATGGATTTCACAGGCCATAAAAATAAAACATATCGAAAGTATTTGCAGATATGTTAAAAAACAATGTTTTTAATGCAAAACAAAAGGAAAACAAGAAAGGAAGCTAGCTTCGGCAAGCCGAAGCTTATATACCCTTGCAGATCATTCTATTAATTTACAAATCGCAAAATTGTTCAATTTCTTATTATTTCACATTAATTATACCCTTGCAGAGGGTATTATGATTTCAGTCAGAAGTTTGCAACGCAGTGAAGGAGACGTTTCCGACCCCATAAAGTATATATATTCTTGATCAGCATCACAAGACGAGTCGATCTAGCCATGTCCGTCTGTCCGTCTGTCTGTTTCTACGCAAACCAGTCTCTCAGTTTTTGAGCTATCGGGACGAAACTTTCGCAAAAGTCTTCTTTCTATTGCAGGTAGTATATATGTCAGAACCGACCGGATCGGACAACTATATCTTATAGCTCCCATAGGAAGGATCGGAAAAAAAAACTTTAAAAAATTCTAGCTTCGGTGTTTTTTGAAATATTACCTTCTACTTTTGGGGATGTTATTTTTTAAATATTTCTGAATTTCGAATTAATTATTTAAAAAATCGGACTACTATATCATATAGCTGCCATAGGAACGATCGGAAAATTAATGGAAAAGTAATAGGAAATAAATTCTAGCTTCTTTGGTTTTTATTGTATTATCTTTTACTCTAAGATATGACTCTTTTTAAATATTTCCGAATTTCAATTTTAATTTGATCAAAATCGGACGACTATATCATATAGCTGCCATAGGAACGATCGGAAAATTAATGAGAAATATTGGAAAATTGAATATTTTTGCGATTTGTTAATTAATAGGAATGATCTGCTAGGGTATATAAGCTTCGGCTGGCCGAAGCTAGCTTCCTTTCTTGTTTTTCGATCGTTTCTATCACAGCTATATGATATAGTAGTTCGATCTTTTAAAAATTAAAATCGAAATTCGGAAATATTTCAAAATAGTCATATCCCAGAGTAGAAGGGAATGTAATAAAAACCAACAAAGATATAATTTTTTTCCCATTAATTTCCATTTAATTTTTCGACCGTTCCTAAGGCAGCTATATGATATAGTGATCCGATTTAAAAAACAAATCAAGCGAAATTCAGAAATATATAAAAAAAAATATTCCGAAGAGTAGAAGGTAAAATTTCAAAAAACACCGGAGCTAGAATTTTTTTACGTTTTTTTTTTTGGTCCTTCCTATGGGAACTATAAGATATAGTTGTCCGGTCCGGTTGGTTCCGACTTATATACTACCTGCAATAGAAAAAAGACTTTTGGGAAAGTTTTATCCCGATAGCTCAAAAACTGAGAGACTAGTTTGCGTAGAAACAGACAGACGGACGGACATGGCTAGATCGACTCGTCTTGTGATGCTGATCAAGAATATATATACTTTATGGGGTCGGAAACGTCTCCTTCACTGCGTTGCAATCTTCTGACTGAAATCATAATACCCTCTGCAAGGGTATAAAAAGCCCTTGAGCTTTTTTGAAAAAGTCACAGAACAATTTCCCCAAGGCAAGTTTCTAAAGTCTAGTGACGTCAAATCCGTATCGTTTTTATACCCGTTACTCGTAGAGTAAAAGGGTCTATTGTATTCGTGCAAAGTATGTAAAAGCTAGAAGGAAACATTTCCGACCCTATAAAGTATATATATTCTTGATCAGGGTCACTAGCCGAGTCGATATAGCCATGTCCGTCTGTCCGTCTGTTATAGTTTCCTAGATCTCAGCGTTCATACGGAACAGGCGGACACTCTACGAGTAACGGGTATAAAAATGCAGTTTTATTGTGTTTATCAAAACCTTTCGAAATGTAGAAGAAATCAAATCGGACCATTCGTTAAAAAGTTATGCGCTAACAAAGTTTTATATCTCCATCTCCCTCGCACTCCCTTAAGCTGAGTGACGGATATCTGATAGTCGGAGCACCCGACTATAGCGTTCTCTCTTTTTTTTAAAAATCAAGTTCGAGTTTTATTTTCGATCACAACGAATAAATGTTGTAAATTTTTGTATAAAACTCAAAAAATAGCAGTTCTTTTTTGAGTTTTACTCTACAAATCAGAAAATAACTGTTAAAATGTGATTTAAAAAAAAAAACTATAACAGTTACGGTAAAAGTCTAGAAGAGGGGCCTGTGCCCCAGAAATGGCGAAAAGTTACCCTCGATGAACGCGATTTCTTAAAAATTTAGGTGCGGAAGATTAGTGGCGGAAATGCATGTTTTGCTATAAAAACAAAGTAGCATTTTTTAGAAAAAATTAATTGGTAGAATAACTCTTAAAAAATGTGTCATGAAAGTTTCACGAAAAAATTCGACCTATTTTTGAACTTATACCAGGATTACGGCACCCACCTTCCCTGTGCAGTAGATATATTTCATTACTTTGAATGCCTTTTTCTCGAAACCACGTTTTCCTCAGCTGTGGATCGTGTATCTTAAAAAGTAATGCTATGATATTTTACTCAAAAGTAAAACGAAATACCAGTATTTTTCTCTTGTAAATGCGGAGGGCCAAACGTGGTTTATGGCATATAGTTTCTTGGGCAATATGGCTTAGAAATGTCCAGAGATTGTTTTCCGCCCAAACGATTTTTTACGTTTTTCAGGTTCATTCTAGTGTAGAAATTGTAGGGCTACTGTGATATTTTTCATCAAATACTGGGTTTTTTCTTTTGCAAATGCGGAGGGTCAAACGTGGTTTTCAAGATAAAGTTTCTTTTGCAATATTGCTTAGAATTCTTCCTAGATTGCGTTCCCCCCTACGATTTATCACTTTTTTTTGCCCATACAAATCGACCCAGTCTAATATATATACTTTATAGTCTCTCAGTTTTAAAGCTAAACTTTCCCGAAAGTCTTCTTTCTATTGCAGGTAGTACATATGTCGGAGCGAGCCGGATCGGACAACTATATCTTATAGCTCCCATAGGAAGAACGTTAAAAAATTCTAGCTTCGGTGTTTTTTCAAATATTACCTTCTATTCTTGGGAATATTATTTTTTTATACATATCTGAATTTCGAATTAAATATTTAAAAAATCGGATCACTATATCATATAGCTGCCATAGGAACGGTCTAAAAATTAAATGGAAATTAATAGGAAAAAAATTATATCTTTGTTAATTTTTATTACATTCTCTTCTACTCTGGGATATGACTATTTTTAAATTTTTTCGAATTTTAATTTTAATTTTTAATCGAAAAATTATTTAACATTTTGGCGATTTATAAATTAATAGTCTTGTTATACCCGTTAAAGGGTATATTGTATTCGTGCAAAAGTAAGTAACAGCTAGAAGGAAGCGTTTCCGACCCCATAAAGTATATATATTCTTGATCAGGGTCACTAGCCTAGTCGATCTAGCCATGTCCGTCTGTATGAACGCTGAGATTCCGGAAACTACAAAAGCTAGAAGGTTGAGATTTCCCACACATATTCTTTGGCTTCCTACGCAGCGCAAGTTTATTTCAACCGAGCGCCACGCCCCCTCAAACGCCCACAATCGCGTTAACGATTTTAAAATGGGCCCTGCGCCCACATCTTTAAAGATTTCCGAGAATGTAAATGCAATTTTGTTGTGTATATTTATACCTATCGAAATGTAGAAGACATTAAAATCTAAATCAGATATTTAGAAGCTACACACAAAAAAAAAACTTGGCAAAATCAACTGTAATAATTGTCAAACAGGCCCCAACTAGCAAAATTGTCAATTCTACTAAGTAAATTGTCATTTTACAACAACAAAATACACACAATTAGCAAAGACACAAACCCAAAGCAAAAACAAAATACACGTAAGTATTTTAATAGTTACGTAACTATCTTTGTTGGTCTATTTTACCAAGCAAATTTTTTTGTGTGTAGAAAATTTTTAAAACGAATTTAATTTTTGAAATGAACGTTACTTTTTTCATAAGAATTAACTATTCAAATGTATAGTACTTAATTAAAAATACTCACAGTCATAACGCAAGCAAATTTATATTTTTAAAGGAATTTTCAGAAATTAAATTTATTTTATAATTTTCTACACACAAAATATTTGCTTGGTAAAATTGACCAACAAAGATAGTTACGTAACTATTAAAACAGTTACGTGTATTTTGATTTTGCTTTGGGTTTGTGTCTTTGCTAATTATGTGTATTTTGCAGGGACCGTAAATAATCATTATTTGAGATTTTTATTTTAAAAAGACTACTATGATATTTTGTTTTAAACGTCAAAAATAACGTTCTTTTTACTCTTGTCCACAAAGTATATGCATTTCAACAAATCTGGAAAGCAAATTAACTGTTATTTGTTCATGTCTATAAAGTGCATAAAAACCAGTTAAATTGTTGATTAAAACTTGTAAAAACCTCAGTAGGCCTTTTAAAATAAAAATCTCAAATAATGATTATTTACGGTCCCTGGTATTTTGTTGTTGTGAAATGACTATTTACTTAGTAGAATTGACAATTTTGCTGGTTGGGGCCTGTTTGACAATTATTACAGTTGATTTTACCAAGTTTTTTTTTCTGTGTAGCTTTTAAATTTAGCTATTTTTTGACCCGGCTGCCGTCACCACTCATTTTTGTATACATGTCGCCGCCTATGATAAATGACTTTATAATGAAACAAAAACTGGCCCAATTGGGTGGATATTTGCCGAGATATAGGAAGAAATTCGAAAAAAGTCCGATATTTAACATTTTGAACTTTAAAAAATCTTTAAAAATAAACTGTGCCATCGAAAAAAAAATTAGTGGTATTTTCTTGATTTGGGGGTCGAACACTAACAGAATTTGCCATTAATTGCCTTGGAGCAGTTTGGCTGTAAACTAGTGTAATTGAAAACTTTTTTTATTAATTATATTACTAAAGGTTCAAAGTAAATAAAAAAATTTGTTTTGCCTCGATACGAGGGCTGTTCAAAATCAGTTATGAGACTTCAAAGTTGGTGGTGGAAATAAAAGGTGTCGTCACTGCGGCCACGATTCCGGGTCTCCGGAGCGTCTGAAATGAAAAAAAAAACGATTTAATCAGTGTTAATGTAATTATCGGGTGTCAGTGACAAAATGGCGTCCATTCCAAAAATATTTTTATACCCGTTACTCGTAGAGTAAAAGGGTATATTGGATATATATTCTTGATCAGTATCACTAGCTGAGTCGATCTAACCATGTCCGTCTGTCCGTCTGTCTGTCTGTATGAACGCTGAGATCTCGGAAACTATAAAAGCTAGAAGATTGACATTTTGCATGCAGATTCTAGGAGTTCCTACGCAGCACAAGTTTGTTTCAAAAGGGTTCCACGCCCCCTCTAACGCCCACAATCGCTTGTATACGACTTTAAAAATTTCAATATTTCGGAAAACTAAAAATGCAGTTTTATTGTGTTTATGAATACCTATCGAAATGTAGAAGAAATTTTTTAAATCGGACCATTCGTTAAAAAGTTACGGCGGATCAAAGTCTCTTTAGCTGAGTAACGGGTATCTGATAGTCGGGGCACCCGACTATAGCGTTCTCTATTGTTTTATTTTAGGCTTTTTTGTAGTTAGTTTAAAAAAACATAGTTAACTTTTTTTTAAAATTTGTATCTACCGAGAATGGTGACAATTCTGCGTCGAATCCACTTTGTTTCAGGAAAATCGGTTCAGTTGGACTGGAGATATCATGGCCGCCATTTCGAAAAACGTGGCTTCGAGATAAACGCGTTTGAAGCAGGGACCGTAAATAATCATTATTTGAGATTTTTATTTTAAAAGGCCTACTGAGGTTTTTACAAGTTTTAATCAACAATTTAACTGGTTATTATGCACTTTATAGACATGAACAAATAACAGTTAATTTGCTTTTCAGATCTGTTGAAATGCATATACTTTGCTGACAAGAGTAAAAAGAACGTTATTTTTGACGTTTAAAACAAAATATCACAGTAGTCTTTTTAAAATAAAAATCTCAAATAATGATTATTTATGGTCCCTGGTTTGAAGTTTAACAAGAGAGAACGCTATAGTCGGGTTATTGTCCCGACGGTAATACTATATATTAGCGGACTCACCCCCGAAATTCGCGAAAAAATTATCCTCGATGGACCGCGATTTCTTAAGAATTTACGTGCAAAAGAACTTGGCGGTCGGCCATGGTTCTCTTGGAATTGAAATTTAAAGTTCCCGGTTTTGCTATAAAAACAAGTATACTAATATATGTACTTTTCCCTTTTTGTCAAAATAAGACTAATTTAAAATTCCAAAAATCTGTTAATTTGGTATTAAAAGGGAACTAGTCCCCACAACCGCGTAAAAATTATCCTTGATGCACAGCGATTTCTTAAGAACTCCCATAACCATGGATGACCACATGTGTATTTATACCCGTTACTCGTAGAGTAAAAGGGTATACTAGATTCGTGCAAAAGTATGTACCAGGTAGAAGGAAGCGTTTCTGACCCTATAAGCTATATATATTCTTGATCAGGATCACTAGCCGAGTCGATCTAGCCATGTCCGTCTGTCCGTCTGTCTGTCTTTATGAACGCTGAGATCTCGGAAACTATAAAAGCTAGAAGATTCACATTTTGCATGCGGATTCTTTTTTTTTTTGATATGCATAACAAATATTTATTGAAGAGTGTTATGTGAAACTCAATTCACTTTCACCCATGAAAAAAAAAAATAAAAAATTAACAAAAAGTGAATAAAAAGATTGGTTACAAAAGTTTAGCAGTGTTGCAGTCTAGGCGTCTAAGTCTGGAATGAGTTTCCCACAAGCGTGCCGTCCAAGTATCCAATTGTCAGATGGGTGCAATCTTTTTAGTCTTCTTCTGTTCATAGGTCTGGAAAGTGTGAGGGCAAGTCTGTTTGTGTGGGAGATGAGTCTTGATCTGTAGCGAGTGGCAGAATTGGTGATAGATTTACAAACAGGATTAATTTTGAGATCTCGAAAAATAGTAGTGTTTCTTGTATAATATGGGGCGTTTATCATATGTCTTAAAATTTTGGATTGGCAGGATTCAACTCTTTTTATAGAAGTGTTACAGGCAGTGCCCCAGAAGTGTATACCCCAATGTAAACTAGGCATCAAGGTTGCTTTGAAGAGCCGGGTTTTCGCCGTGATCGATAGTCCACTGCCCGGACGAAGAAGCCATCTCATTTTCCCCGCTTTTTGCCTTACTGAAGCGCAGGTTGCCACAATGTGCTGCTTCCAGGTAAGCCGCCTGTCCAGAGTGAGCCCAAGGTACTTAACCGTGTCCGAGTGCTTTATTGGAGTCCCGTCTAAGGTTAGGCGATAAGTGTTCAGCCTGTTCAATGAAAAGGTGGCATGCTGAGACTTGGCAGGATTAACTGCGATGTTCCACCTCGACGCCCAGGCCTCAAACTCATTTAGCATGTCCTGCACCATATCTGTCGCCTCTCTTCGCAGAGCACTTGTCGCCAGAAATGCTGTGTCATCTGCATAGGTAGCTGTTAAAACATTCCTGCCTCTGGGCGACGGAAGGTCCGAGGTGAATATTGTATACAAGACAGGACCCAGCACACTTCCTTGAGGGACTCCAGCAAGAATAGGCCTTGAGGCAGATTTGGATCCTCGAACATCCACCTGGAAGGTTCTACCAATTAGAAATGAGCGAAGGAGATCAAAGTATGTCAGGGGAAGAATGGGTTTCAGCTTATAGAGCAAGCCACAGTGCCAGACTCGATCGAAGGCTTGCTTGACATCTAGGAATACTGCGCAACAATACTTTTTCGCCTCAAATGCTTTAAGGATATGGTTGACAACCCGATGCATTTGCTCAGCAGCGTTATGCAGACTCCTGAAACCAAACTGATGATTTGGAATTGCATTCTGAAACACATGAACACTAAAAAGCCTTTTTAGTAAGATTCGCTCAAAAATCTTAGAGAAGGTTGGCAATAGGCTTATAGGCCGAAAAGAATCTGCACAGCGGGGAGAGACGCCTTTCTTGGGGATCATAACAACATTCGCATGCTTCCACTGCTCCGGATAATATGAAAGAACAATCATAGCATTAAAGATACGCGTAAGGAACGAAATAGCTGCTACTGGCAAAGCTTTAACTACTTTTCCGTCAATGCTGTCATGGCCAGGGGCTTTGTTCATCTTCAGTCGCTTTATTTGGTCTTTAACTTCTTCTGCTTCAATAGGTAAAATTTGAGAAGCTAGACCAGAGGGAACATCATCAAAGGCTTCTGTAATAGCAGTCTCTTCATCTGTGGCCAAATCAAAAGGCTTAAATCTTTCTTCCAAAGAATCAGCGAATTCCTTAGCTATTTCATCATCTTTATTTGCCCAGGTACCGTCCGATCGAAGCAAGGGAAACTTCTGGAGAGGCTGCCGTTTAAGCCCGCGAGTGCATTTCCACAGTTCAAAGCCTCGATCAGCATCCGGATCGATAGCACTAAGTTTCCGGACAAAAAATTCGGACTTAGCATCATAAAGTGCTTTTCTTAATAGAGTATCAGCTCTTTTAAATATTGCTAAATCTTGTGGATGACGCGTTTGCATCCAGCGTCGCCGGAGTGATCTCTTCCGCCTAACCAGCGCCGTTACTCTGGTGTTTGAAAGGGCATTATTTGGCTGTGGAACAGCAGGGCGATTACCGATAGCAGTGGATGCGGCAGCGGCAGATTGAATCTTTAGAGTAAGGTCACTAACAGCTGTATCAATATCCAGAGGACAGTTCAGATCAGCAGATTCATCATTCTCAATAAGGATTGTAAGGTGATCCCTAAAACGTCCAATGTTAGCCCGACGAGACAGCAGCCTTGGTGTTGTAAGTCGGGGTGAAGTAGAAGCGCATAAAAGTATTTCAAGCGGAATGTGATCAGAACTAAGTTCATGAGATTCATGTACAGTCAGAAAGTTGGACGAGATACCCTTATAAATAGCAAAATCGATTGCCGTTGGATTTCGCCTTGCATCAGAAGGAAAGTGAGTTGGTCCTCCTGTAGCTAAGACTTGCAGACTTGAAGACGTAATAAAATCTAAAAGCTGAACACCTCTGGGTGAAGAGCGGATACAACCCCAAAATTGATTGTGAGCATTCCAGTCGCCAGCTATGATAAAACGGTTTGAAAATTCGCTAAAAAGTTGTCCAAAATCTTGAGCAGTCCATAAAAAGGAGGGGGGGCAGTAAATAGAAGCAATCACGATGTCTCCCAAGTCCGTGCTTAAGGTAATTGCAGCAGTTTGACATTTTACAGTAGAGTTGGTACTGTAAGGGGAGTACTGCAAGTGAGAGCGGATTAAAATAGCAGAACCTCCTCGAAGACGGTCAGAGGGATGATTAGCCGTCAATAAATCATATCCAAAAATTCTGAAATGTGAGCGGCTGTTAAAATGCGTTTCGTTAATTAGCATCACGTCAATTGAATTAGCCGTAAGATAGTGCTCTAACTCGAGATTTTTGCCAGTGACACCATTGGCGTTCCAAAATGATAAACGAATGCCTAAACTAGACATGTCTCCTGATCTTAGACGCATCAGAAGGCGAACTGCCGGTAAACTGGTTCATAAGAAGTTCCATCATTTTCAACATCATTGACATCATCTGGTCAATACGGGAGATAAGTATTTCAAAGCCAGCACTAGGCGGAGGAGGCTCAGTAACGCGTTGCATGGGCTTGGAAGTGCTAGATCCAATAGCCGGGGAAGGTAAAGCTGGGCCCCAAGCACTTTGGGCAGGAAGAGGGGCAGGTACAAATTTATTTGATGGTTGTTTTTTTATTGTTCCCGATTTGCGACGAGCAATTGCTTCTAGAAAAGCTGGACATTTGCGGTATCCTGCACTGTGGTTAAAACCGCAATTAATGCACTTAAATTGATCCTGAGACGTAGCAGGGCAAACAGGACTTCGAGACTCATGATCACCACCACATTTTGCACATTTGGGAGGTATGAAACAGTATGTTTTTGTGTGTCCAAACTCCTGGCAGTTATAACATCTAACAACTTCATCTCGGCGTTCAGGAGGGACGATAGTAATTGACTGATAAGCCAATGATTTAATGTCATAGACTTTGACATTATTTGTCGATGACTCTAGCTCAACAAAGAAAATATTGGGCCTGTGACCATTGTTCTTACCCGGGGGATTATAAACATTGCGGACAACGTGCCCAGCGGCGCCTAAATCAGCTTTAATATCTTCAGGATCCGTAGACGAATGTAGGCCTTTGACGACAATCCTGAAAGATCGATCACTTTTCAATTGCCAAGAATTAAACGGAATATTATTACTCCACAAAAGTTGTTGAACTAATTTGTATGTATCACCATCGAAAGGAGATACCCTCACTGTAGATTCTAGGAGTTCTTACGCAGTGCAAGTTTGTTTCAAAAGGGTGCCACGCCCCCTCTAACGCCCAAAATCGCTTATATACGATTTTAAAAATGTCAATATTTCGGAAAAGTAAAAATGCAGTTTTATGGTGTTTATCAATACCTATCGAAATGTAGAAGAAATTTTTTTAATCGAACCATTCGTTAAAAAGTTACGGCGGATCAAAGTTTTTATCTCCATCGCCTTTGCACTTCCGTTAGCTGAGTAACGGGTATCTGATAGTCGGGGCACCCGACTATAGCGTTCTCTCTTGTTTTATTATGATAATCAGAAGAAATCGCGCGATTTTTTCTTAAATTTTTTTTGTCTGCGGCGCAGTTGTTCTACTACATTCTTTTTTAAATGCACAAAAAACGGGGGGCTCCTTGGATGGCTATGATCGTTCCTGTCCATCACTATAATCTCGATACAGCATTGTGATAACAATCATATGTCCTCTGTAGACCACGCTCCACTCATAACATGATTATTTGCATACTTTTTTTATAGGAACTCATTTAAGCAATTAACTAATTTTATAGAAACTCATTTAAACGTAATTACTTTGATTGAAAATATGAGAAAAGCAGCCTTGTTTTTTATAGCAAAACCGGAAACTTTGAAATTAAATTACAAAAGAACCATGGCCGACCGCCAAGTTCTTTTTGCACGTAAATTCTTAAGAAATCGCGGTCCATCGAGGATAAATTTTTCGCGAATTTCGGGGGTGAGTCCGCTAATATATAGTATTACCGTCCCGACTATCTAATACCCGTCACTCGGCTAAAGGGAGTGCGAGGAAGATCGATATATACCATTTTTTTGATTGCGTATAACTTTTTATTGAATGGTCCGATTTGAAAAATGTCTTCTACATTTCGATAGGTATATTTATACACAACAAAACTGCATGTATACTTCTCGGAAATCTTTAAAGGTGTGGGCGCCAGACACATTTTAAAATTTGTTAGTGGGCGATTGTGGGCGTTAGAGGGGGCGTGGCGCTCGGCTGAAATAAACTTGCGCTGCGTAGGAGGCCCAATAATATGTGTGGAAAATCTCAACCTTCTAGCTTTTTTAGTATCCGAGATCTCAGCGTTCATACGGACGGACAGACGGACGGACAGACGGACGGACAGACGGACGGACAGACGGACGGACAGACGGACGGACAGACGGACAGACGGACAGACGGACAGACGGACATGGCTATATCGACTTGGCTAGTGACCCTGATCAAGAATATATATACTTAATAGGGTCGGAAACGCTTCCTTCTCCCTGTTACATACTTTAGCACGAATACAATATACCCTTTTGCTCTACGAGTAACGGGTATATAAATAGTTATTTTGACGAAGACCTTGCTTCACAAAAAAGGCTGTATCTTCTAAAGTATTTCATATTTCTAAATATCCTTTTAGGGACATATTCACAACTTCCCAATCTGTAAAAAAAAAGTTGCTGAATGGAAAGACCCCCTTAAGGGGGGAGATACATATAGCACTGTAATTTTTTCAAGTTTTTTGTGATATTTTGAACCATTAAGGAATTGTGCTGGGATTTCGTAACTTGGCATGCTGCTTACATTGTTCTTATATAATTTTAACCAATTTTTATTTTGTTTTTAACTTTCAAAATGGCGGCCATGGGAATTTTTTTGTCAGGCTATATTAAAACAAGAAAGGAAGCTACCTTCGGCCAGCCGAAGCTTATATACCCTTGCAGATAAAGTAATGCTCACTTGGTGCAGTTCCAGAGATTCCAGATTCAGCGTTTCTATTTATTTAAATTTTGTTTTTAAGTAGTCAAGAACCAAAACGCCTACTTCCTACAAAGTTACAATGAATTTTCTTATATTTGTTTGAATATTCCTATGGGAGCCTTAAGATATAGTGGTCCGATCCGGCTCGCTCCGACATATGTACTACCTGCAATAGAAAGAAGACTTTCGGGAAAGTTTCATCGCGATAGCTTTAAAACTGAGAGACTAGTTCGCATAGAAACGGACAGACGGACAGAAGGACAGACGGACAGACGGACATGGCTAAATCTCCTAAGTGGGCCACCACTGGTTCGAAGGTCTGATTTTCGTCGAACTTGTTTACTTTTCCGGTTCACAACGACAAAAAGAGTTTAGAGAAACTTTGAGTTTTAACCAGGGATCGCAAATAAGAATTACCTTTTTAAAAAAATTGACAAATAAGTCTTATTTTTCAATTTTTATTATAAAAGTTGACAAATGCTTCAATTTTTATTATAAAAATCAACAAGAAAGAGTTATTTGTCAACTTTTATAATAAAAATTGAAAATAAAGATTGAATTGAAATAACTCTTGAACTGTGGGGTACATTGGTTTAAAATTTATATATATATAATCTACGCTTTAATACCTTTGTGTCGATATGCCATATGTCCCCAAAATATTTTTTATAATAATAATATTTGTTACATCATCAAACTCTTTCTTTTGGAAATGCCATTTTTTATTTAAATCTGAATTTCGAATAAAGTTTTTTCAAAATCGGACGACTATCATATAGCTGCCATAGGAACGGTCAAAAAATTAATGGGAATATAATAGGAAATAAATTATTGCAGACAGACAGACAGACAGACGGACAGACGGACAGACAGACAGACAGACAGACAGACAGACAGACAGACAGACAGACAGACAGACAGACAGACAGACAGACAGACAGACAGACAGACAGACAGACAGACAGACAGACAGACAGACAGACAGACAGACAGACAGACAGACAGACAGACAGACAGACAGACAGACAGACAGACAGACAGACAGACAGACAGACAGACAGACAGACAGACAGACAGACAGACAGACAGACAGACAGACAGACAGACAGACAGACAGACAGACAGACAGACAGACAGACAGACAGACAGACAGACAGACAGACAGACAGACAGACAGACAGACAGACAGACAGACAGACAGACAGACAGACAGACAGACAGACAGACAGACAGACAGACAGACAGACAGACAGACAGACAGACAGACAGACAGACAGACAGACAGACAGACAGACAGACAGACAGACAGACAGACAGACAGACAGACAGACAGACAGACAGACAGACAGACAGACAGACAGACAGACAGACAGACAGACAGACAGACAGACAGACAGACAGACAGACAGACAGACAGACAGACAGACAGACAGACAGACAGACAGACAGACAGACAGACAGACAGACAGACAGACAGACAGACAGACAGACAGACAGACAGACAGACAGACAGACAGACAGACAGACAGACAGACAGACAGACAGACAGACAGACAGACAGACAGACAGACAGACAGACAGACAGACAGACAGACAGACAGACAGACAGACAGACAGACAGACAGACAGACAGACAGACAGACAGACAGACAGACAGACAGACAGACAGACAGACAGACAGACAGACAGACAGACAGACAGACAGACAGACAGACAGACAGACAGACAGACAGACAGACAGACAGACAGACAGACAGACAGACAGACAGACAGACAGACAGACAGACAGACAGACAGACAGACAGACAGACAGACAGACAGACAGACAGACAGACAGACAGACAGACAGACAGACAGACAGACAGACAGACAGACAGACAGACAGACAGACAGACAGACAGACAGACAGACAGACAGACAGACAGACAGACAGACAGACAGACAGACAGACAGACAGACAGACAGACAGACAGACAGACAGACAGACAGACAGACAGACAGACAGACAGACAGACAGACAGACAGACAGACAGACAGACAGACAGACAGACAGACAGACAGACAGACAGACAGACAGACAGACAGACAGACAGACAGACAGACAGACAGACAGACAGACAGACAGACAGACAGACAGACAGACAGACAGACAGACAGACAGACAGACAGACAGACAGACAGACAGACAGACAGACAGACAGACAGACAGACAGACAGACAGACAGACAGACAGACAGACAGACAGACAGACAGACAGACAGACAGACAGACAGACAGACAGACAGACAGACAGACAGACAGACAGACAGACAGACAGACAGACAGACAGACAGACAGACAGACAGACAGACAGACAGACAGACAGACAGACAGACAGACAGACAGACAGACAGACAGACAGACAGACAGACAGACAGACAGACAGACAGACAGACAGACAGACAGACAGACAGACAGACAGACAGACAGACAGACAGACAGACAGACAGACAGACAGACAGACAGACAGACAGACAGACAGACAGACAGACAGACAGACAGACAGACAGACAGACAGACAGACAGACAGACAGACAGACAGACAGACAGACAGACAGACAGACAGACAGACAGACAGACAGACAGACAGACAGACAGACAGACAGACAGACAGACAGACAGACAGACAGACGGACAGACAGACAGACAGACAGACAGACAGACAGACAGACAGACAGACAGACAGACAGACAGACAGACAGACATTTTGTGTATTTGTTATTGTGCAATGACTATTTACTTAGTAGAATTGACATTTTTGCTGGTTTTTTTTTGTTTTTTTTTGCGTGTATAATATAGCTGCCATAGGAACGGTCGGAACATTAAATGAAAATTAATAGGGAAAAAAATTATATCTTTGTTGATTTTTATTACATTCTCTTCCTCACTGGGATATAGCATTTAACAAAAAATTCAAAATTTTGAATAAAATTTAACAAAAGTCGGACGTCTATGTTATATAGCTCCCATAGGAAGGATAAAAAAATAATGATCTGCACTCACATAAGTTGACGTTTTGTTTTATATTTGTGTGAGTAATTTGCACTGGGCAGCTCATCGATGTGTGTGTGCAGACCGCTGTTCTACGTTATACATGTTCGAGCAGCGCTCCGGCAGAACAAAACCCTACGCTCACTTAAGGGGGGACAACTAGGTAGAATTTTAAAATACCAGTATATTCAAAATACCTATGTCTATCGACGGACGTAGGATTTTTTTTTATTTTGCTTACTTTTTTTTATCAACAATTTTGTGACGTTTTTTATTCGAAAAAATGTTACTTTTTTTTCACTACCATTTTGAAAAGATCAATATTTCGAAAAAGTCCTACGTCCGTCGATAGCTGTTGATGTATAGAATCTAACCATTTTTTTTTTTAGATCAAAAATTAAGGACGTTAGGTGTCCGGCCATGGACCCCCTTCAACAAAAAAGGGCCTACGAAGAAATTCTGCACAGCGGCCATTTTGTTTTCGATTTATTCGAAAAAAATTTTATTTTGTACTTCGGACCTAATATAATATAACGTAGTTTACAAATTTTCGATTGGCTTCTTCATTTGGCCAGAAAATCCGTTTTTTTCCCCCAGTTACCTAGATGTCCGCCCTTAATTGGGCGCTGCCGACCGCTGGTATATAAGCTTCGGCTGGCCAAAGCTAGCTTCCTTTCTTGTTTTTTTGGGTGTAAGGTCGTCTTCGATGAGGATTTAGTCGAAATAAAATAAAATAAATGGATTATACATTCTCCTGCTGCGTTTTATCACTACATGTATTGCCGTCAATAGTAGCATTTTGTCAGCACTTTAAAGATGTAAGTGATAAAAGTAGCAGCAAAATGTATAATTCCGATTCCTGATTGGCATTTCTCTACGGTCTCAGTCCTCCATTTCCTTCGGTTTTACCGACCTCCCACAAATCGACAGACTTTCGCTCTGATTAGCAAACACCGGTCTCTGTTCATTGGTCTTTCCTCTTTTCGCCGCATCCACAAACTTCTCCCACATTTTGAAATTAATTCTAAGGCACGTTCTGCATTTTGATTTGTCGGAATTTTTCATAATTAGAAATCAGTCAAATGTCGTGAATTGAAACTTGAAAACTAATTGAAATTCCTATTCACGCACTGGGCGTTATAAAATAAGATTTTAAAATGGAATTTAAGGAGGAAACTTTTTTGATTTGGAATGTAAGAAATCGACAAAAAGGTTTCACATTGTGAACGAAAAAAACGAAAAATATGGAAAAAAAAGGAAGCAGAAAATGAAGTATTGGTAAGGAGGTAAATTTTAGATGTTGCATAGTGTAATTAATTTGGAAACATTTTAGCTTTGCTTACAGAATTTGTAGTAATTTTCTATTTTCTTACATGGCGGAAATTAATTAGGGCTCTTACTTTTGCTACAAAATGAAAAAACTTTTTAAAAAATAAAACCTAAGCATTTGATCCACAGAACTGACTATTGATCGAAAATCATATTGATGGGAGCAGCAGTATAAGTTTATAAAATCCAAAGCAAATTGTATATTAAATTGCCACTTTCCTCACACCACCTCATCAGTTTTCTTGTCCGTTGCTCTCTCAGCCGTCGCACAGTGGCGCCTTGGGCCAAAAAAGTGCAATAAATCAATTTGCGACCCATACCAATCGACAGGTAATTGATTACACAGGCCGACAAAATGTGACATGGGTCGATGTCCAGGCCTGCCACCATTTTATTTCGATAAATTTGGCTTTTCTAAGCATAAGTTGCCACTAGGCCTATAGTCCATCAGCTCTGGTATTTGCGGTATCTTTAATTTAAGAAAATCACAAATTTTCTTCGTCTTTTGGGATATATCTCCAAGAGTGGTCAACCAATTTTGGTAATCTTTTCGGAATTAAATAGATACATGTCTCTTTTATACGGTCGTTTTGGAAAATTCAATCTAACTCAACCACAAGAGGAGGTGGGCGCATTCAAAATTTCAAAGTCACAGCAAAGTTTAAAAATCTTCATTTGTGAACAGAGTTTAAAAATTAAATAAAAATATTTTCTTCTACGATGCATTTTTGATCCAAAGACACCTTATGTCCTTAATTTTTAGGACACTCATCAGGTTTTTGTGAATTGTTTTGGAATTTTTATACCCGTTACTCGTAGAGTAAAAGGGTATATTAGATTCGTGCAAAAGTATGTAACAGCTAGAAGGAAGCGTTTCCGACCCTATAAACTATATATATTCTTGATCAGGATCACTAGCCGAGTCGATCTAGCCATGTCCGTCTGTCCGTCTGTCTGTCCGTCTGTCCGTCTGTCTGTCTGTATGAACGCTGAGATCTCGGAAACAATAAAAGCTAGAAGATTGACATTTTGCATGCAGATTCTAGGAGTTCCTACGCAGCGCAAGTTTGTTTCAAAAGGGTGCCACGCCCCCTCTAACGCGCACAATCGCTTATATACGATTTTAAAAATTTCAATATTTCGAAAAAGTAAAAATGCAGTTTTATTGTGTCTATGAATACCTATCGAAATGTAGAAGAAATTTTTTAAATCGGACCATTCGTTAAAAAGTTACGGCGGAGTTTTTATCTCCATCTTCTTCGCACTCCCTTTAGCTGAGTAACGGGTATCTGATAGTCGGGGCACCCGACTATAGCGTTCTCTCTTGTTAAAATTGTTTTTCTTCCTTCCTTCACAGTGACGATTCACAAACAGTGCCCAAACCTGTCACTATTTTACGTAACGCATAACTATTTTTGAGCACAAGTGACCCTTGCTTTAAAAATATTTATACATGGGCTTAAGTTAAAAGCTGGAGGGGGATTACACTTCAGGCATTTCAGCCCCCAAAGATTAGTAGGCTACGCTCATGTGCTTATATTCAAAGCAAAACTACTTAGATCGTTTAGAAATATGTTATTTAAAATTGTGACAGGTTTGGGCACTGTTTGTGAACCGTCACTGTGAAGGAAGGAAGAAAAACTATTTTAAAAATTCCAAAACAATTCACAAAAACCTGATGAGTGTCCTAAAAATTAAGGACATAAGGTGTCTTTGGATCAAAAATGCATCGTAGAAGAAAATATTTTTATTTAATTTTTAAACGCTGTTCACAAATGAAGATTTTTAAACTTTGCTGTGACTTTTAAATTTTGAATGCGCCCACCTCCTCTTGTGGTTGAGTTAGATTGAATTTTCCAAAACGACCGTATAAAAGAGACATGTAACTATTTAATTCCGAAAAGATTACCAAAATTGGTTGACCACTCTTGAAGATATATCCCAAAAGACGAAGAAAATTTGTGATTTTCTTAAATTAAAGATACCGCAAATACCAGAGCTGATGGACTATAGGCCTAGTGGCAACTTATGCTTAGAAAAGCCAAATTTATCGAAATAAAATGGTGGCAGGCCTGGACACCGACCCATGTCACATTTTGTCGGCCTGTGTTATATTACAAATATGTAACCATTTTTCAAATCAAAAAAAAACTAGAAAGGAAGCTAGCTTCGGCCAGACGAAGCTTATATACCCTCGCAGGTAATTTCTATTAATTTACAAATCGCCAAAATATTAAATTTCATATTATTTCTCATTAATTTTCCGATCGTTTCTATGGAAGCTATATAATATAGTATCACACAAAAAAAAAACTTGGTAAAATCAACTGTAATAATAGTCAAACAGGCCCCAACCAGCAAAATTGTCAATTCTACTAAGTAAATAGTCATTTCACAATAACAAAATACACACACTTAGCAAAGACACAAACCCAAAGCAAAAACAAAATACACGTAACTATTTTAATAGTTACGTAACTATCTTTGTTGGTCAATTTTACCAAGCAAATTTTTTTGTGTATAGTTCAATTTGGATAAATTAAAACCGAAATTCGGAAATATTTAAAAAGAGTCATATCCCAGAGTAGAAGAGAATACAATAAGAACCAACGAAGAAATAATTTGTTTACCCTTGCAGAGGGTATTATAATTTTGGTCAGAAGTTTTTAACGCAGTGAGGGAGACGTTTCCGACCCCATAAAGTATATACATTCTTGATCAGGATCAATAGGGGAGTCGATATAGCCATGTCCGTCTGTCCGTCTGTTTTAATACCGTTTGCGAGCTCAGTTTAAAAGCTAGCGACTTAAAAATTTCACAGTCGTCCTAAAACATGTTTACATGTTTGAAAACCGACCCGATCGGACGTCTATATCCTATAGCTCCCATAGGAACAATCGGATATAGCTCTCACAAAATGAAGATATTTCGCTTAGGATAAGAGCTTTGACATGAATCTTATTCTTTTCCGCATACCTTGATCAGGGTAAAAGCGCGTGCCGATCGGACGTCTATATCTTATAGCTCCCATAGGAACAATAGGGTGAAGTCGGTCAAAATTAGACGTTTTTCAGGATATTTCGCGCAGAGTATAAGCTATTCCCATGAAACTTTCCAAATCGTATTATCTTATGCTTACCTTTGTCAGGGTAAAAGCGTGTGTCGATCGGACGTCTATATCCTAAAGCTCCCATAGGAACAATCGGGTATAACTTACAAAATTCAAGATATTTCGCAATTCGTATTTTTTTTGTGCATACCTTGATCAGGGCAAAAGCGCTTGCCGATCGGACGTCTATATCTCATAGTTTCCATAGAAACAATAGTTAAAAGCTGTGAAAATATCACTTTTTTTATATTTTTATATAACATTTTTGCAGTATTAAAGCTACTGACATGAAACTATGCAAATCTAATTTATTTATGTACACCTTGCTCAGGGTAATAGTTCTTGCCAATCAGACAACTATATACTAAAGCTGCCGTTTAATAATTAAACTGGTGACATGTAGGAAATCTTTTTATACCCTTGCAGTTAAAAAGCTAGCGACTTAAAAATTTCACAGTCGTCCTAAAACATGTGTACGCAGATCATGTTTGAAAACCGACCCGATCGGACGTCTATATCCTATTGCTCCCATAGTAACAATCGGATATAGCTTTCACAAAATGAAGATATTTTGCTCAGTGTTAGAGCTATTGACGAGAATCTTTCTAAATCTTATTATTTTGCGCATACCTTGATCAGGGTAAAAGCGCGTGCCGATCGGACGTCGATATCTTATAGCTCCCATAGGAACAATAGGGTGAAATCGGTCAAAATTTGACGTTTTTCAGGATATTTCGCGCAGAATATAAGCTATTCCCATGAAACTTTCCAAATCGTATTTTTTTTGTGCGTACCTTCATTAGAGCGCGTGCCGATCGGGCGTCTATATCCTATAGCTCCCATAGGAACAATAGGTTGACAAATTTTAAAATTTTATTTTTTCCAATTATAAAATATTTTGCTTTTTATTAATTCATGTTGCTATTCTAGTCAAGTTTTCGGCTTGCCGAAGTTAGCTTCCGTCCTCGTTTTACGTTTATTTTTCCGATCTTTCCTATGGGAGCTGTAAGATATAGTTGTCCGATCCGGCCGGTTCCGACTTACATACTACCTGCAATAGAAAGAAGACTTTTGGGAAAGTTTCATTCCGATGGCTTAAAAACGGAGAGACTAGTTTGGGTAGGAGCGGACGGACAGACGGACATGGCTAGATCGACTCGTCTAGAGATGCTGATCAAGAATATATATACTTTATGAAGTCGGAAACTGCGTTGCAAACTTCTGACTGAAATCATAATACCCTCTGCAAGGGTATAATAAAACGATGGTCCAAGGAATTGAACAACAGGTTATAATTGAATCTGTTCACAAGCAATTTTTATACCCTTGCAGAGGGTATTATGATTTCAGTCAGAAGTTTGCAACGCAGTGAAGGAGACGTTTCCGACCCCATAAAGTATATATATTCTTGATCAGCATCACAAGACGAGTCGATCTAGCCATGTCCGTCTGTCTGTCTGTTTCTACGCAAACTAGTCCTACGCAAACTTTCCTAAAAGTCTTTTTTCTATTGCAGGTACTATATAAGTCGGAACCAACCGGATCGGACAACTATATCTTATAGGTCCCATAGGAAGGATCAAAAAAAAAAACGTAAAAAAAATCTAGCTCCGATGTTTTTTAAAATTTTACCTTCTACTCTTGGGAATATTTTTATACCCGTTACTCGTAGAGTAAAAGGGTATATTAGATTCGTGCAAAAGTATGTAACAGCTAGAAGGAAGCGTTTCCGACCCCATAAAGTATATATATTCTTGATCAGGGGCACTAGGCGAGTCGATCTAGCCATGTCCGTCTGTCCGTCTGTCCGTCTGTCTGTCTGTATGAACGCTGAGATCTCGGAAACTACAAAAGCTAGAAGGTTGAGATTTCCCACACATATTCTTTGGCTTTCTACGCAGCGCAAGTTTATTTTAGCCGAGTGCCACGCCCCCTCTAACGCCCACAATCGCCCACTAACGATTTTAAAATGGGTCCTGCGCCCACATCTTTAAAGATTTCCGAGAAGTATAAATGCAATTTTGTTGTGTATATTTATACCTATCGAAATATAGAAGACATTTTTCAAATCGGACCATTCATTAAAAAGTTATACGCAATCAAAAATTATATATCTATCTCCCTCGCACTCCCTTTAGCTGAGTTACGATTATTAGTCGGGACACCAACCCGAGTACAGCGTTCGCACTCCCTTAAGCTGAGTGACGGGTATTAGATAGTCGGTACACCAACCCGACTATACCGTTCTCTCTTGTTTTTTATATATTTCTGAATTTCGGTTTTTTTGTTTTTTAAATCGGATCACTATATTAAATAGCTGCCATAGGAACGGTCGAAAAATTAAATGGAATTTAATGGGAAAAAAATTATATCTTTGTTGGTTATTATTACATTCCCTTTTACTCTGGCATATGACTATTTTGAAATATTTCCGAATTTCGATTTTAATTTTTAAAAGATCGAACTACTATATCATATAGCTGTGATAGAAACGATCGAAAAATTAATGTGAAATAATAAGAAATTTAACATTTTTGCGATATGTAAATTAATAGAATGATCTGCAAGGGTATATAAGCTTCGGCTTGCCGAAGCTAGCTTCCTTTCTTGTTAATTTTTGCATTGCATAACATAAATTGGGACTCTGTTAGATTATTGCCACCTTACAGCATAAGGCTACAATTAATTTACATGCCTTCTTTATATCATCGTCGAATTTGTAATGGCGTTATGTTTGTTCATAAGCTTTTTCTTGGTTCAGTCGTTTCACAAACTCTGCTTTCCTATATTGAGCTCTAAGTTCCTTCAAGATTTACACGTACGTTTCGACCTTTGCGCTTACCAATACGTACATAGGTCTAACTACGCTCAACGTGAACCTTTTCGTGTTCTTTGAAATAATTACAATACTTTGTCTGATATCCTCTCCCCTGAGGTAACTTTAAGTTCTTTACCGAGTTAAATTTACAATTACCTAAATTCGAAAATGTAAATATGTTATTGTATACTGCATTTAATGCCTAATTGTTAGTTTTATTGTTTAAGTCTAATTTAGCAGTCAATTGTTAAAATAAATAAGTAAATAAGGTAAAATCGGTTGCTTTGCATTGTAGTTGTAGTCTTGGGAAGGAAAAAATGAAGTAACTTTGCTATTTTTTCTATAAAAATTGGTTAGATGGATTTAAATTAAACCAATTGTATATTTAATAGGGTCTTCCCACAGAGCTCCATCCACCATCCGTTGAAGGGATGGTCCGTTAGGTTTTGCCGTTCCGAAAATTTCCCAGTCCGCCATCCAATTTTGACGGACTTTGACGGGCTCTTTTATGCGATAGTTAGGCGATGTTTTTTCTGTGCAACTCTGAACGTTCGCAAGCAGGTTGCTATGTGTGGTCCAAAATGTAAGGTGTTGTGCGTACGAAAAGATCAATGTTTGCAGCAAAGTGTCAAAATATGTTCTGCACTTCGTAAATATAACTAATGTTTATTAAAAGTGTACTTTGTACTCCTATAAAGTTCCAAAGTTGCTATAAATTACCAAAAACAGCACAAATTTGGTTTTGTTTACAAATTTTTCATATTAATATTGGCTAGGCAGAGGCGTAGTAAGAGCGGAGTGTGGGGAACGGGAGGTTAGGCTCCCCCAGTCATCAATATATACATATGTATGCATACTCGTTGTAGGATATGTTATGATCGTTCAGATATGTTTTTAAACTATTTTCTTAATCTATTTATTGTATTATTCTACAATAAAATTAGGAGAACGCAATTTTACGACAGCAAGTTGAAATCCCCCTTCATTAATGTTGAGCTGAGCAACTGCTCTTCAGTCAGCTGTTATTGGATGGTAAATGATGGATGGAGTTCTGTGAGAACACGAGTTTCACATTCGTCAAAAATCCCAACCGTTTCAAACGGATGGACTCTATGGGAAGAGGCTTATAAAGTGTCATTTAAATAACATCCACTAATTTTTATAGCCGATACTATCGTCTAATATATCGGTGGCAAAGCGATTGCTGGAACACTATTAAAAAAAGGCGTTTTGCGGTGACCACTGTATCTCCTCCAAAAATTATCGGATTTCCATTCTGCTTTTACATTTTGCTTAAGAAAAAGAAAAAACTCGCCCTCTGGGAAGCGTGAGTTTTAATTTTTTTTTTAAAGCATTTTTTTGCCCTTCCAAAGTCAAAAATGCGTTTTTTACCTAAAAAATTCGACTTTGGGCTTAAAAAAAATACTTATATTAAAAAATAAAAAAAGCGCTTCCCAGGGGGCGGGTTTTTTTATGTAGAAAAATATGCGACAAATTTGAAAACGATCGGTTGAGCCGTTTAGATGCCGATGACCACGGACTTTCAAAACGTGGTTTCGAGAAAAACGCACTTAAAGATGCACGTACCTAAAGTATTAGAGGTTAGTGTACTAGTTTTAGCATAACTTCTAAAGTTGTTGTCCGATTGAATTAAAACTTTTTTTGTATAATCTTAAGATGTTGAGGGGTTATATACCTTTTTTATAAAAAAAACGAAATTTTTTTTAGCTGAATTCTAAAGTATATTCCTTAGAGAACATTTTCATGGAGATCCGAATAATAGTTCTATAGGAAAACAGCGTTTTATGTGCTTGAGTTCATAGTTATATACTCAACGTATGCGATTATCTCAAAGTCGTGTTTTTCCAAAAGTGCCTTCGCTGTGATCACGATTGCACACGAACTATTTGATCGATCTTCTTCAAATTTTTTTTAAATTATTCGTAATGATTGTGCCGAGTTCGTGAACGATTCAGCTTTTATGCGCCGATTTTGATTTCGCAGATCAGAATTTTTTAATAAAATTTTTAGAACTGCAGAAAAAACAAAATATTCTTGAAAATAATTGTTCACGAACTGGAAATAATACTTTACTAATAGGAATTTCATTTTATTCGTGGTCACCGCAAGCCGCTATAAAAAAAAAGGGTTCCGAGAATTGCCATAACTTCGTAAATTATTCATATTTTTTCAAGAACAACATGTACTATCAATAAATAATAACTTCAGTGTCAATGACTACACACCTGAAAAAAAATCCAAAGTTCTCTCAATTTTTTCGCTCAAAAAGGTATATTACCCCTTAATATACAAGAACAATTTCTTTTTTAAAAATCGATTTTTTTTTTTTGCAAGACCCCATTATTCTTTTTAAATATTTCAACATCATTAATTTATAATAAGAGAACAAATATATCGTTTTTCCTTCAATGTTAAATTCATTAGATGAAGTGTAACAAAGTGTAATAACTTTTTTAAGGATAGACATGATGGTCATAAATCGCGAAAATATGATCCTCAATGGATCTTGTAATTTCGGTTACAAGAAACTACCGAGCCCAACAATCCCTTGCCCATTCTTAAGACATCGCGGTCCATCGAGGATAACTTTTCAAACTCTTTCCCTACGACCAATCTTCAACAATGCAAATGTTGCATTTTCATTAGCTGAAGAATTCGCGGAAAAGCAAAAGTATAGTATGGCTCAATGCAACGAATTTGCGAAAGAATATAAAATTATTTTAAAGAAGATAATGGTATTGATGTGTACATACAGAACAAGATAAATAGTATAAAATATTCCCCGTATTTCATTTTTTAGCACTGTTCCTAAATAACATTTTTTAGCTCTGTTCTTACATAACATTTTTCAGCCCTGTTGCTACATAACATTTTTTAGGTATGTTCGGATACTTGATCTACTAAACTATATCTATGATCTACTATACTTGTTTTTTTTTCGATTAAACAAACAGCTCAACGTAAAAATTTTTGAGCTGAGCTACTTGATCTGAAAATTTCTATGAGTTGATCTACTCGAACTGTTTTTCTGAAATTTGCAGGGATCTCAAGTAAGAGTTACTTTTTTAAAAAAATTGACAAATAAGTCTTATTTTTCAATTTTTATTATAAAAGTTGACAAATAACACTTATGCTTCAATTTTTATTATAAAAGTTGACAAATAACTCTTATTTATAAAAGTTGACAAATAACTCTTATTTGTTGATTTTTATAATAAAAATTGAAGCATAAGAGTTATTTGTCAACTTTTATAATAAAAATTGAAAAAATAAGAAAAATTGAAAATCAACAAATAAGAGTTATTTGTCAACTTTTATAATAAAAATTGAAGCATAAGAGTTATTTGTCAACTTTTATCATAAAATAAAGATTGAATTGAAATAACTCTTGAACTGTGGCGTACATTGGTTTAGAATTTAAATATATATAATCTACGCTTTAATACCTTTCTGTTAATATGCCATATGTCCCCAAAATATTTTTGATGATGTAACAAATATTATTATTATAAAAAATATGTTGGGGACATATGGCATATCAACAGAAAGGTATTAAAGCGAAGATTATACATATATAAATTTTAAACCAATGTTCCCCACAGTTCAAGAGTTATTTCAGCTCAATTTTTATTTTCAATTTTTATTATAAAAGTTGACAAATAACTCTTATTTGTTGATTTTTATAATAAAAATTGAAGCATAAGAGTTATTTGTCAACTTTTATATATCTTTAAAATAAATCTTTGAATTTAGCCATTCCGCATAGGAATTGACAAATCGACTGTGGGTCCGACTTGATCTCAACCAACGAGACTTAAACCCACGGATGAAGTGATCCATTTTACGCTCGAATTCTGCTATATCTTCATTCGATGGCTTAACAATATTCTTTATATATTCAGATAAGAACGAAAACCTTTTGCTATAGGTCGTTTTGCCGCTGTCATTAATCTCTAAAGATTATAAAATGAAAGACCGATTTTTAGGGGGATACGACCACAGCCTAAACCATAAGAGCTAGAGCAGTAAAATTTTTTCACAGTATTCCATTGGGGGCGTAGGTGCCCACTAAGGTCCGACATGTCCCCCCAGTGGCCCCAAACAGCTCCAATATCCATATTTAGAGCAAAAAATCATTAGATTTACTTAAGCTTAGCTTCTAAAGTGGTTGGAATTTCGAAATTTTGATTTTGCAGAATTTTAGGTCTTGAAAGGGCCTAATTAGAAATCTAAAAGAAATTTCGATATCCCCCATAATTTGGGGGCTACATTTAAAATTAACTTTTCGATTTAAAAAATCTAAACCGCTGCTCCGATCGAGAGGATTTTTTAGTAGGCCCAAATGCTTAAGTTTAATTTTTTAAGTTTTTAACATTTTTTTTAAAGTATTTTTAACGAATTTATTTTGATTTCCGAAGTTATTGCGTTGCATTTTGTGGAAGCCCGCCGAGAGAGCGAAACCCAGAGAGCGGATGCCAAGAGAGCGACGGCCGTGAGAGCAGCAGCCAAGAAAACTGATGAGGGTGAGAGGTAGTGCTGCAGGGAAGGGGGAGGGGAAAAGTGAAATTTAAGTTAAAATTGGTTCCGATCAATATGATTTTCGATCAATAGTCAGTCCTGTAGATCAAATGACTAGGTTTTATTTTTCAAAAAATATTTTTCATTTTGTAGCAGAAGTACGAGCCTTATTTAATTTCCACCATGGAAGAAGATAAAAAATTACTACAAAATCTGTAAACAAAGCCAAAATGTTTCCAAGTTAATTATTAATCTTAAGATTCTAACTTTTCATCAAATACGTGTGTACATATGCATATTAAGAAATGTTTTGATTTGTACAATGCAATATATACACACAATGTGTGCTTATGTTTCTACTTGAAAGTACATAATGTGCTTAAATACAATTAAAATTATTCATTTCCTTTCAGCCAATGCAAAATTGAAAGAGTTTAAAATTAATAATAATCAATCAGATGTGGAATCGGAAAATAATAAGTTACTTCGCTACTTTTGTATGGGATGTCAATCTTTTCGTGTGTGTACAAATGTTTTCGTTTCATTCAAAACAATAAATTTAAAAATAACAAATTCCAATTTAAAAGCAAGTGTACATTTGTGCGCAAATTAAAATTGCATTGATAATATTGTAACTGATAAAAAGTATACAAGTTCACGACTTTTACTTAGATCGCATTCATTTATTATATAGCTCTACCAGTAGCCTTCGGATTTTCTAGAAAGGTTGTTTACGCAAAGGTTTTCAACAAACGCGCAAATAAGATATAAGAAAGTCCTGACAACCTAATTTCCTAACTGCAAATTAATTTTGAGCGAACGAAGTCGCTCCGGGTATAGCTAGTTACATTATATAGCTGAAGGTGAGTGAATTCAGTTGAATTGCAAAGTTCTAAAATAGCGGGCGTAAAAATGCAATGGTCAGAAAAAAATCTAGAAAAATATATGTTTTAACATATATTGACCGGTTACAAACAATCACTCTAGCTAAAGACCTGAACACATATTATAAAGAATCACATATATTCTATCTAATGACGAATTACACAATAAGACGTTCACTATTAACAACAGTACACTATTCCATACGCTGTTCTTCGTTTTCCATTTTTTCCTGAGTTTAATTGAAGTATTCGGGATTAAATTTGACTATTTACTTTGTTTACTGAATCACAAGTGCAACTAAACAGCTGACCGACACAGCTGACTAAAGCAGATGAGCGACACAGCTGAACCAACAACTAACCGAAACAGCTTTCCAACACCTGACATTCAAAAATATAAAAACGATTTTTTTGTGAAATACCGTGCAACTTTGAATAAAAATAACTGTCTTGGGGCAGAACGGGGCAAGAAACCCCTTGGTGGGGACTTAATACATATCTCGAGAATTTTTCAAAAAAAAAATGTTTAAGGTTGGTTACGGTTGAAGAAACTTTTGGCCTAATTTACTATAAAAGGTAATAGTCTAGAAGAGCGGCCTGAGCACCAAAAACCGCGAAAAAATTACCCTCGATGGACCGCGATTTCTTAGGAATTTACGTGCAGAAGATTATTTGCGGAAATGCATGGTTCTCTTGTAATTGAATTTCAAAGTTGCGTGTTTTGCTATAAAAACAAAGTAGGATTTTGAGGTGTTTTGTGTCATTTTGCTATAAAAACAATGAGCATTTTCTATGAATTTATGGGTTTGCTATAAAAAACAAGTAGGCTTTTGTTGCTTAATCAGAAATTGCACTTTTGATTTTTGTTTACTATGGATTCCTGCAACGGGTGCACTATTTCTTATAAAGACTTTCTTGCCATGGACGAAGAAGAAGTGTTTTCATTTCTGCAGAGACATGGAGTTGTTCTAAAGAGCAAGGACTGTCCCAACTGCAGTAATCCCGCAACATTGTCTTTCAATGCGAAGAGACCGATTAGTACGCCATTTTGGAGGTGCCGCAGGATGATAAGTAATCATCAACAGAAACGGAAATTAAGAAAAGTTCAATGCTCCTTTAAGGTAACAATTGTTTAATTTGAACAAAATATTGCTTTAAATTATATTTGTAAGGAATCCGCCATCAAACGGACATTCTTCAGCAAGTCCCACGTTGGCATTGAACAGGCCTGTAATTTTGTGGCTTGGGAGATGAAGGGTTCAACAATCTCATTCCTTCGGGAAGAACTAGGCTGGTCCCAACAGACGGTGGTTGACTGGAGTAATTTTCTTCGGGAAATTTATCTTAGCTGGACGAAGAAGAACGCAAAACAAATAATAGGTGGAGACGGTTTAACCGTCGAAATTGACGAAACCAAAATTGGCCGGCGCAAGTATAATTGCGGTCGCGTAGTGGATGGCCAGTGGGTTTTCGGAGGAATTTGCAGAGAACCCGGTGACTTTTTTTTGGTGCCTGTGGAGGACCGTAGCCAGGAAACGCTCCTTCCAATTATAGAGGCCAACATCGCCAATGGAACCAGAATTATATCCGACTGCTGGAAGTCATACAATGGTTTAAAGGATGCGAACTACTCTCACATGATCGTTCATCACTCAGTAAACTTCGTCGACCCTGAAACGGGAGCCAATACACAGCGAATTGAGAGACTATGGCGTGATCTAAAGGAGAACATTCCCCACTATGGCCGGAAAACGGAGCACTACCAAGGGTACATAGCGCGATTCACTTTTTTGAAAAGGCACCCAAACCACACCTCAAGATTCCATGCAATTTTCTCAGCAATGGGCGAATTGTTTAATCCTGAACGCGATGTTAGTATTTAAAAAGAGATGGGAAATGCTAAAAAGCGCCGGAAGCAAAAAAATTAAAAAAAAAAATCGCGCGATTTTTTTTTTTAATTTTTTTGCTTCCGGCGCTTTTTTAGCATTTCCCATTTTTTAAATCCACCGATACGGACAATGAAAAGGAATAGGCTTAATCTGTACCACTAACCAGCATTTTTTATAAATAAATATTTACTGTCCAATCATTAACCATAGTTTAATATAGCATTTTATTTACTATTACAAATGAGTTACAAGTATAAGGAGGTACTGAACTAAAAACTCTCGTAATTGGCTTTGATAAAGACTAAGGTTGATCCTCCTCGGATTGCGATTTCTTAAGATTCATCTTAAAAATGTATATGTTGGTCATCCATGGTCGCCCAAGCTCTTAAGGAATCACGGTCCATCGAGGATATTAATGCGCGGTTGTGGGGTCTGGCCTGCTATAAAAACAATTTCACATTTTTGTCGAATTTTTTCGAACGCTTATTATTTTGACAACAAACGGAAAGCCCATATGTTTTTTATAGCAAAATGACACAAAACACCTCAAAATCCTAGAAAATCCTACTTTGTTTTTATAGCAAAACACGCAACTTTGAAATGCAATTACAAGAGAACAATGCATTTCCGCAAATAATCTTCTGCACGTAAATTCCTAAGAAATCGCGGTCCATCGAGGGTAATTTTTTCGCGGTTTTTGGTGCTCAGGCCGCTCTTCTAGACTATTACCCTATAAAAAACGTCAAATTTTACAGGTATTTTTAATAAATTTTTTTTTTAAATATTTAAAAAAAAACAAGAGAGAACGCTATAGTCGGGTGCTCCGACTATCAGATACCCGTTACTCAGCTAAAGGAAGTGCGAAGTAGATGGAGATAAAAACTTTGATCCGCCGTAACTTTTTAACGAATGGTCCGATTTAAAAAATATCTTCTACATTTCGATAGGTATTGATAAACACCACATAACTGCATTTTTACTTTTCCGAAATATTGAAATTTTTAAAGTAGTATATAAGCGATTGTGGGTGTTAGAGGGGGCGTGGCACCCTTTTGAAACAAACTTGCGCTGCGTAGGACCTGCCAGAATCTGCATGCAAAATGTCAATCTTCTAGCTTTTATAGTTTCCGAGATCTCAGCGTTCATACAGACAGACAGACGGACAGACGGACAGACAGACGGACAGACGGACATGGCTAGATCGACTCGGCTAGTGATCCTGATCAAGAATATATATAGTTTATAGGGTCGGAAACGCTTCCTTTTACCTGTTACATACTTTTGCACGAATCTAGTATACCCTTTTACTCTACGAGTAACGGGTATAATGAATTAAAAAATTTGTAAAAATAGTCAAGGGTTCAAATTTATTATTCCCATTTTCAAAAAGTTGTTTCGGTTTATTTTTATGGCATAAACCATCACTCAAAGTGACAAAAAATATAAATTTTTCGTATTTTTAAGAACGAAAAAAAAAAGTTTAAACTTTGGATTATCATTGTGAGGTTTCTGTAAGACGTAGGACCATAATTCTTTCACTTCCTAATGCTGAATTTTATCTACTTTCGCCACATATGACTCTCATTAAACAACTCCAAAATTTGTATTTTGAATTAATCGTCACCCCAGTGTGCGATCCCTGCAAATTTGAGTCAAAGGGCATTTCGACTATACTCGTGCAGGGCTCTAGTATGTACGTAAATTTTCCGTAAACAAACAATACTCTAAATTTAAAATTTTGGACTACTATGATAATTTAGCTACGCATATTTTCGTTTGCTTACAATTTTCTTGCCTGCATCACACGTCACGTACACCAGTAAAAAACATGTAAACAAGCTCGAAACAAAATGGCACAATGCCCGAGGACTGGTGCAGAACAAGGCAAGGACGTGCACCGAGCCTTTGTTGATTACGTTTCCTAATTAAGCACATTTTAATATGTCGCATAATGACATAAAACTCATGATAAATTTTACAGCCTATCTGAGTAAGCAAGGGTCCCGAGCAGAAGGTTTCCGGCTTGTCTAGAACGGGAAGCTGTATCGCCTTTATGTTACAAGGCAAGTCCTATGCAAACAAAGCGCTAAATTTTGCTGACGGTTCTCAGTTGGATCTTGTTAACATATTTTGCCAAATAAACAGGGAAACCTTTTCAGGGTAACCCGTACATGGGTCATGGTCGGAATCAGAATTTAAAAGAAGCGACGAACGTATGTATACACACAAAAAAAAACTTGGTAAAATCAACTGTAATAACCCTGCAGGAAACGGAATCAGTTTTGGACCATTTATATACTAGTTGAGTCAAGAAGGTTAACTGGTTAAAGTTATGTCCATTTCCTTGTAACGAAGTGGTCCATTTTTCATATGCTTGTCGTCGGAAACAACTAGTCCACTTGCTACTAGTTTTGCACTAGTTACTGTTAACCAATTTACGGTTACAGCTGTAAAACTACACTAAAAAAAAATATTTTCTCGAAAAAACTAAAAATTAATCTTTAAACCATCAAGTGATTGAATTTCACTAGTACTTGACGATGCCTAACTTGACGCTCTCCTAATTTAGTATCCAATCAATAGACGCGGTCCTTAGAGAATTTCTGATAATTATTATGTAATCAAATACAGTAAATGATAATTAAATGGAATTAAAACAATCTTACTTTTTTTGAGGCAAGTCGCCCTCTCCAGGACTTGAACCCGGGACCTTTGGAATTGTAGACACACTAACTGATTGAGCCATACACGCATCACATTTTGTATTGCCCTAACAAGGTTTATGAATTTTAGTGTGACATAATTCAAAAACAGCGATTTTTCACATATATATTGCCTCGGACAGATTAAACAAAGTTTAAAATAAAACTAAAGCAGGGACCGTAACTGTTATAAGTTTTATTTTAAAAATCACACTTTAACAGTTATTTTCTGATTTGTAAAGTAAAACTCAAAGAATAACTGTTATTTTTTGAGTTTTATAATAAAAGTTGACAAATAACAGTTATTCGTCGTGATCAAAAATAAAACTCAAACTTGATTTATGGCGATTTTGTGGGAAAAATAAATTTAAAATAAATAAAGGTATAAAATATGCGCGGTTGCCTTTTTTAACAAATTTTTAGTAAGTTATATAAAGCACGGGAATCATGTTTTTTTTAATTATTTCATTTTTTCAAAAATGTCAAGGGAATAACTGTTATTCATAAAAATCAAAAAATAACAGTTATTTTTTGAGTTTTATTATAAAAATCAAAAAATAAAAATCATTACGGATTTGTAAACTACAATGGCTAATAAAAATTGTGGTGTATTAAAAAAATTTTTAGGACCCTTCTTAGTGCGTGATTTTTTTGTATGAAAAATTTACAATAACAGTTATTTTCGGTCCCTGAACTAAAGCATCACCTAGCAATCAAAAAACAAAAAAAATGTACAGAGACTGGGGATTGAACCGAGGACCTCGAGTGTTTAATTTGTTTCGTGTTAAATTTTCCAAGACATTTACACTCTAGGCTATATTTTTGGATCATATGTGTTTCATTTGCAACTAGTTAAATTCCAGTTCCCTTTTAACTAGACCCTAACATGTATTTGTTCTACCAGTTAAATATTTTTAAGGTTTTTTTTTGTCAGAAAGGTACTAGTCCGAGACAAGTTTCTTTTTTACTAGTTTTGTATTAATCATTTTTTCGACTAGCACCAATTTTCTAGACCCTGTGTAGTCCAAATGCATTCAGACAAATTCTGTTTCCTTTATTTTAGTTGTATTACTAGTTGTTTTTCAGACTAGTTCGCATTTTTCCTGCAGGGAATTGTCAAACAGGCCCAACCAGCAAAATTGTCAATTCTACTAAGTAAATAGTCATTTCACAACAAAAAATACACACAATTAGCAAAGACACAAACCCAAAGCGAAAACAAAGTACACGTAACTATTTTAATAGTTACGTAACTATCTTTGTTGGTCAATTTTACCAAGCAAATTTTTTTGTGTGTATATACCTACAAAATGTTTTGATGCATATTCCAAATTAGAGTGACCAGCTTTTTTCTAACACCAGGAGGAGTGTTAAACACGCGGCTACGGCGCCATTTATGGCACGGAAATGGTACTGTGTATACACAAAACTGTGGGCGCCACGGCTTTTTGCGGTTTGTGGTCATTAGAGGGGGCGTGGCACCTTGATAAAATAAACTTGCACTGCGTAGGAAGCCCAAGAATATGTGTAGGAAATCCCAACCTTCTAGCTTTTGTAGTTTCCGAGATCTCAGCGTTCATACAGACAGACGGGCAGACAGACGGACAGACAGACGGACAGACAGTCGGACAGACAGACGGACAGTGATCCTGATCAAGAATACACATACTTTATGGGGTCGGAAACGCCTCTTACTAGCTGTTACATACTTTTGCACGAATACAATATACCCTTTTACTCTACGAGTAACGGGTATAAAAATACAAAATCTAGTATTTGCTTGCAAATTTCCCATTTAACAAGAAAGGAAGCAAGCTTCGGCCAGCCGAAGCTTATATAGCCTTGCAGATCATTTCTATAAATTTACAAATCGCAAAAATGTTAATTTTCCTATTATTTCTCATTATTTTGCGTTCGTTTCAATGGCAGCTATATGATATAGTAGTTTGATTTTGATAAAATTAAAATCGAAATTCGAAAATATTTAGAAAGAGTTATATCCTAGAGTAGAAGAGAATACAATAAAAACCAACGAAGCAATAATTTATTTCCTATTATATTCCTATTAATTTTCCGATCGTTCCTATGGCAGCTATATGATATAGTAGTCCGATTTTTTAAATAATTAATTCGAAATTCAGAAATATTAAAAAAATAACATCCCCAAAAGTAGAAGGTAATATTTCAAAAAACACCGAAGTTAGAATTTTTTAAAGTTTTTTTTTCCGATTGTTCCTATGAGAGCTATATGATATAGTTGTCCGATCCGGCTCTTTCCGACTTATATACTACCTGCAATAGAAAGAAGACTTTTGGGAAAGTTTGATCCCGATAGCTTGAAAACTGAAAGACTAGTTTGCGTAGAAACGGACGGACAGACGGACGGACAGACGGACGGACAGACGGACATGGCTAGATGGACTCGTCTAGTGCTGCTGATCAAGAATATATATACTTTATGGGGTCGGAAACGTCTCCTTCACTGCGTTGCAAACTTCTGACTGAAATCATAATACCCTCTGCAAGGGTATAAAAACAAATTTCTGTGCCATTTTCCCTTTGGCAAACAATTACTTGACAAACTATAGGTATTTTGTAACTGTGCACTGTGAATGGAATGACTAACATTGTGCCACAACCCATGCCCAAAAAAAATTGTGAAAAATATGGTGTACATACTAAAACAATTTAAACATACTTAAATTAGTCCATTCATAATATTATAATAAAAATAAACATTACAAAAAAATTAAACAATCTTAGACCTTAATTAAAAAATAAATACAAATCGCAAACATTTTTAATTTCGTATTATTTTGACATTATTTTTTCTATCCTTCCCTATGGCAGCTATATAATATAGTCGTCCGATTTTTGTTAAATTTAATTCCAAATTCGGAAATATTACAAAAATATCATATCCTAGAGTAGAAGAGAGTACAATAAAAACCAACGGAGCTATAATTTGTTTCCAATTAATTTTTCGATCGTTTCTATGGCAGCTTATGATAAAGTCGTCCGATTTTGATAAAATTAAAATTTCTTAAGAAATCGCGGTACATCGAGGATCCATTTTTCACGAATTTTGGGGGTGAGTCCGCCAATCTAGAGCATTACTCAATGGCCTTATCCTCAGATCTTTTGAATTGCTGGCAAACAGTATAGCCTTCCCGTTTCGGAGATGAGGGCTTGCAGTTTTCCTTGGTCGTGCCTGTATAGTGCACGCTTTAGAAATTAGTTTTCCATTTATATTCCGAATGCATGTGTTCATATGTATAAGCATTTTGTTTTTGAATTTTACAAATATCTCTGACCAGTTCAACTCGGAAAACGTAACAAAATTTAATTTTTACTTCAAAAAAACTTCGATGTTTTGTCGATGGAAAATCGATGTTCGTAAAATATCCTAAAACATCGATCTATCGATTTTCCCATCGATTTTTTCTCCACCTCTATCCTAGAGTAGAAGAGAATACAATAAAAACCAAAGAAGCTAAAATTTATTTCCTATTACTTTCTTATTAATTTTTCGATCGTTCCTATGGCAGCTATATGATATAGTCGTCCGATTTTTTAAATATTTAATACGAAACTCCGAAATATTTTAAAAATAATTTTCCCAAGAGTAGAAGGTAATTTTTTAAAAACACCAAAGCTAGAATTTTTTTAACGTTTTTTGGTTGATTCTTTCTATGGAAGCTATAAGATATAGTTGTCCGATCCGGTCGTTTCCGACTTATATACTACCTGCAATAGAAAGAAGACTTTTGGGAAAGTTTCAAGCCGATAGCTACAAAACTGACAGACTAGTTTGCGTAGAGAGGGACAGACAGAAGGACGATTACGATTTTCTCAACTGAGCAACTAAAGTTTAATAAACCAAACGAATTTCGCAAAAAAAAAATTAACATTTTTAGTTTGACCTTATCATTATGGACGGCAGTCCATATAGTGACGAAGCGCACCAGGAGAGTGTGCGAAGGCGACTACACTCAAAAAAAAATTTTAGAAAATCGCCTATGGATTTGCTTTACTGGCGATTTTTTTCTATATTTCTGGAATATTTCTTGAATTTAATGAATTTTGATTAATTGGAAGAAAATTTTCTTTACAAGTAGAAAATTTTTTTATTTTAAAGAAAAAAATCGCCAGTGAAGCAAATCCATAGGCGATTTTCTAAAATTCAGGGCGATTCATTTTCTGAGTGTACTATTATATAGCCGCAAAATTGAAAATCTGCTGTGATAGTCCGATCGTAATGAGTAATACACCAATCGAAAGGTATTGCAAAAACTTAAAGGATTGCATACCAAGACTTTAAGAAAATCAATTGGCTTGGGAGAGAGAGCAGTGAAAGTGAAAAAGTGCAAATTTCGAAATTTGGAGCTGTTGGGGCCGGTGCACAGTGGGGCGAAAAAGCCAAAAGTCTGCCTTAAATCAGCGGAGCCCTATATCGAATATTTTTTGATGGGGCATTGTTAAAGGCAATTAAATATGTAAAAAAACATCATAAAGTGATTTTTTTAGTGAAATTTTTTTGTTATAGAAAATTTTTATGAAAAAAAAAATTGTTTTTTTAAGAAAAAAAATATAAATAAATTACTTATAGGGTTCTAAGTTTCCCAATATTTTTTTTTAATTTAACTTGATTTTTAAAAAATTATTCAAATCGGTCAACTATTTCTTATAGCTGCCATATAAACGCCTATTACAAAGGGGAATGTCTCGGTTCTATTTCAATATTGGTTCATATAAATTGGGATTACGTCATTATTTATCATTTTAGCTCTATGCTTACCTTTTTTTTTTAATTGGTCAATAATAACTTATAGATGTCATAGAATCAATCAAGGAAATATAGCATTTTTTCAAAAAAAAACTGGTAGAAACCGGTATTTATTTCATATCTGTATTTTTAGTAAAATAACATAATTTAAAATTTTAAACCCAAATTTGTTTATTAATTTATCATTATCTTCAACAATACCTTCACATAAGTAAAATATCTTCATGATGTTAGGGCGCGCAGATGAACCAGGGCTGACGATATTTCAAATTATGAACATTTCTTGCTAACTTAAACAGCGATTTTCTCAGAAGAGGCACAAAAGGGCAGGCTAATTTTTTCAGAATATGTAGTTAAATATCTAAACTTTTTTTTAAAAAAAGAATTAAACGGGGATCTAGGGTGTAACACTACTTTACGTCCAAGAATATCCTAAAAATCCCAAAAATCCCAATTTTTTTGGACCACTTTTAAAAAATTTTAAAAAAATAGTAATTATGTATCTAAAATTTTTATTTTTTTTTTAATATTTTAAGAATTGGTTGCTCTTAAAATTTCAATCGTTACATATACAACTTAGGCCATTGGACGCTTTCAGAAAAATTTCAAAGATGTGTAAAAATACCTTTTTTTCTTATTGGCTAAAATTATATATCGAAAAATCCACTTTATAAATCTGTAGTGGGAGAACCATTCATCACAGATCACTCTTTCCTTTTGATTTGTATAGAGAATTCAATTGTTTTTAAAGTTGCATTGCAACATTTTGGAAAATCTTAAAAAAAAAACCATTTTGGCAGGCTTTTTGTTCTAGGCGCCCCACAGTGCGGTGGGGATAAATGCCCCATCGCAACAATTTTTTTGTGTTCCTATTGAAAATACCCGTCGAATGAGGGGTCATATGATAAAATCCGACGCTCCGTTCAAAAGTTATAGCCAAAATAAGATTTTCTACGTCTTCCCAAAATGAAAATTTAATTCTGTTTGTCAGTTTGTCCAAAACATGTTTTTTAAGTTTTGAGAATTTGATATGACGTTCATCACATCGATATAAACAAATTTTGTTCCACCACTTTTGGAAAAACTCGCTAGTTTAGCGGGAAAACAGCTATAAATAGCTAAAATTCGGAAAACCGTAACTTCTATACTACTAAAGCTACAGACTTGTGCTGCATCTTGTTTGAAAGGTATTTTTAAATGCTATAAACGCCTTCTATATGCAATTTGTGTAAATGTAATAATTAAAAAGATATGAACAAAAGAAATTTTTTTTAAACTTTCTTTTTAGCTTTTTTTAATTTTCTCAAAAACGGCTCTAACGATTTTCTTGAAAACTTTAAACTATATAGTTCTTGAGATTCCTTAAATTTTGGTATATAACACATTACTGTAAAAAGTCACGTTTAAAAGTTATTTTTATACGAAAATAGCCACTTTTGCCAGCTCGAACAACTAACGCTCCCTGAGTATTGAATTTTGTGTGAGGGTATCCGAACTGTATTTTAGGGTCATGGAATCAGAAAATTTGCACTTAAGAGTTCCATATAGGAATCTTTTGTTCTACCACTTTTGAAAAAAGCCGCTACTTTAGCGGGAAAAAGCTAAAAATAGCTACATTTCGATAGTTTGTAAGTTCTACACTTCTAAAGGTACAGACATGTGCTATACCTCGTTTAAAAGGTATTTTGAAATACTTCAACGCCTTTTAAACTGAATTCGTTAAAATACAATAATTAAAAAATTATGATTTATGACCAATTTAAATTTAAATGTTTATATTAGCACCTATGAGAGCAAAAGTAAACAAACAAAAACTTCTGATATCAAATAAAAACACTGCTAAACGAGGTAAAAAACTAGTGACGATCGCACCTTCAACGTACAAAAGTTCTGATATCAACTTTTGTGACGAAAAATGATTTTAGATGCGACTAAATAAGTACGCTACCTAAAATTTATTCGTTCGGCACGCTACAACAGAAAACTTTCGTGTAGATATTAAATATTTGCTAAAGCGGGCCGAACGAGTAAATTTTAGGTAGCGTACTTATTTAGTCGCATCTAAAATCATTTTTCGTCACAAAAGTTGATATCAGAACTTTTGTACGTTGAAGGTGCGATCGTCACTAGTTTTTTACCTCGTTTAGAGGTGTTTTTATTTGATTCTATGGAGTTTTAAATGACGGACGAGAAAACGAAAACTGATTTACCACCTGGATAAATTTATCCTTTTATTCTCTAAATTCTACTTTGCAGGACGGACGAGAAAACGTCCCTAAAAGTGCTAGGTTATGCTAAAACTAGTACCCTAACCTCTAAGACTTTAGGTACGTAAGTGCATCTTTAAGTGCGTTTTTCTCGAAACCACTTTTTGAAAGTCCGTGGTCATCGGCATTTCTAAACGGCTCAACCGATCGTTTTCAAATTTGTCGCATATTTTTCTGCATAAAAAACCCGCCCCCTGGGAAGCGCTTTTTTTATTTTTTAAAATGAAGTATTTTTTTTTAAGCCAAAACCCGAGTTTTTTAGGTAAAAAACGCATTTTTGACTTTGGAAGGGCAAAAAAAATCCTTTACAAAAAAAATTAAATATCGTGCTTCCCAGGGGGCGGTTTTTTTTTCTTAAGCAAAATGTAAAAGCAGAATGGAAATCCGATAATTTTTGGTGAAATTACAGTGGTCACCGCAAAACGCCTTTTTTTAATAGTGTTCCAGCAATCGCTTTGCCGCCGATATATTAGACGATAGTATCGGCTAGTATCGAGGGATTCCCAAAATATATTATTGCCTATTTAAATGTTGTTTATAAATTGTCAAAAATCAATACGCCTACTTCCTACAAAGTTACAATGTTTTTCCATTATTTTATTTTTATTTTATTATTCCTATGGGAGCCATAAGATCTAGTGGTCCGATACGGCTTGTTCCGACATATGTACTATTTGCAATAGAAGACTTTTGGGAAAGTTTCATTACGATAGCTTTAAAACTGAGAGACTAGTTCGCATAGAAACGGACAGACGGTTACGGTTTGAAGGAGTCGACTACACCAGTTTACAAAAAAAATCGACGCTATCTTAATTGAAGACAACATTATTTTCTGGTAAAGAACACCTCCCTGATTAAGAAATAGGAACTTAAAATTTTTTGTATGGTGCCAATTTTTTTTTAAGTGTAAAAAACGCTTTTAAACCTTTTTTATTTTCTATCTTTTGTTCTGGTAAACCGATTTTGGTAATCTTAGACTTATCTATATCAATATAATTGTAGGCCAATAATACGGTCAGTAGCAAATTCCACCCAGAACGGATTGACATAAAAATCTAAAAAAATCACAGTAATTACTAAAATAATTAGGAGCCGCATAACTAGTACTTTGTAGAACAGAAAACGACCCCAAAGTGCCCCAATAATCGATTTGTTTTTTTTTTTTTAATTTTTATACCCGTTACTCGTAGAGTAAAAGGGTATATTGTATTCGTGCAAAAGTATGTAATAGCTAGACAGCTGTCTGTCTGTCTGTCCGTATGAACGCTGAGATCTCGGAAACTATAAAAGCTAGAAGACTGACATTTTGCATGCAGATTCTAGGAGTTCCTACGCAGCGCAAGTTTGTTTCAAAAGGGTGCCACGCCCCCTCTAACGCCCACAATCGCTGATATACGATTTTAAAAATTTCAATATTTCGGAAAAGTAAAAATGCAGTTTTATTGTGTTTATCAATACCTATCGAAATGTAGAACAAATTTTTCAAATCGGACCATTCGTTAAAAAGTTACGGCGGATCAAAGTTTTTATTTCCATCTCCTTCGCACTCCCTTTAGCTGAGTAACTGGTATCTGATAGTCGGGGCACCCGACTATAGCGTCCTCTCTTGTTATTTATTTATTTTATGCATAATTGGGCAAATGCTGCCGTTTTACCGCTCATGTCGCTGATCATGTCCAGAGTGTACGCTGTCCATATGAATTTCGAAGCTTGGTCGAGGACGCTGATATTGAAGTAAACATAGCGCTGGCCACGGTCAGAAAAAATACAGGCAATGCTTGTTTGTTAAATGCCAATACCCATATCTGTGGGAAAGATAATATTTTAAGGGCAGGATCAAGATCAATCATATGCTAATATTAGGAAATACATATGTGCCCAGAAGTTGTTTTTACCATTCGGATCCTTTTACGGCGTTTTAAAGGACTCTCACTATGGCAAAAAGCATGGCACACAGCCCGACCCATGGGTTTAAGAGGACAGGGAAGCGAAAGGACCAAGAAAAAGGATAGTGGATAGGAAGGACTTTTGCAAGGATATTCAACCAACGGCCTTTTTAAAGGCCTTGCAATGTGCTAACTACATTTTTTTCCAGCTAAAAAAAATGAAGTGGTTTCAAAGGCCACCAATATAACCTTTTAGGATACAAAAAGGGATACTTTAATATTCCAATCGACTTTTTTTAACCTTTTTACTTTATCAGGTGCTATACCAATCCTTTCCATAGACTTAAGGACTCGGAAAGTTAACCTTCAAAATAAATGAATATTTTCTAGCTGCAAAAAAATTTAGTTAGCACATTGCAGGGTCTTTCATATATTAGTCGGAGAAAATTGAACTTAAAGTCCAAGATGCTAAAGTCCAAGATGCATCAGTTTAGGTGCGAGCAAGACAGATATGGGACGATCCATATTAACCCGACAAAACCTCTCCCCCCTTTTTTTTTTGTATGTGGACAGTACCACTTTGATTGCAAAGCCCCATGCTTTCAATATTTTACCTTATACCTAATTTTTCAATGTTTCCACTCTTTCTCCGTATATTCGCGTTCAAAAGAAAACACAAAATCATTTGTATCCTGTGAATTCTAATGATTATTAGCTTGTTTTGTTGTCAAAGTACCATCTACTAGAATAAGTTGTAAGACTAATTTCGAGTTTTTGGCGTGTATTTTTAAGAAAGCCATTTATGCCAAAACTTTTGAATTTTGTTTAACTTTTTTAACTTTGACGCGGTGTAGCTTCTAAACTAAAGTTAAAGGACATTCTATTACCTGAAAATTAGTGTAAAATGACCAAAATTTTACCAGAACAATAGATAGAAAATAAAAAAGGTCCAAAAAGGTTTATTACACTTAAAAAAAACACCATACAAAAAATTATAAGTGCCCATTTCTTAATCGGGGAGAAATTAAGGTCGTCTTTAATTAGGGTGACGTCGATTTTTTTTGTTGGCAACAAGAAATCACGGTCTATCGAGGATAATTTTTTCGCGAATTTCGGGGGTGAGTCCACTAATCTAGAGTATTACTGGCCATTGCAATCTGCAGTTACTGGGGAAAATCTTTGAAAACATCAGGGAACACAACAAATATGATGGAACATCTCAAGCCAGCGAATTTGCCGAGGCCATACTCTTCAGATTTAAAACGGAAAAAGTAATCAACTATTTTTTCTTTCTCGTCGATGTTTTTTGACATATACATCGAAAACATCGATGTTCCCAAAAATCGATTTTTCTCTACCTCTAGTATCATAGTCCGAAACAGTGGTGGACTCCAGGAATAACGTTGCAGTTCCCTTTATTTTCATAAGTGCGTTCACATACTTTCGCTTCAAAGTTAGCTCGTAGGCACTGGCATTTTCGCTGAAGAATTTAAGCCACTGCACAGTGGTCGGGCTTGTATGGAGCCGCGGCCATAAATACTTCTAGATGTGCTATCGCCATGAAACTTTTACCAGATCGTACCACTATATCCTATATCTTCCATAGGAACGATTTTCTCATTTATATGAGAGGGCAATCAAAAATATTTGTAATAATAACAAGTTGGTTTGTTTACCGGACGATATTTACAAACTTAGAACTGCAATATAAAAATGTGGGAGTGATTACTGAACTCCTTCAGCACCAAAAAAAATTATAAAAAACAAAACGAACAATAATATGATTTAATATCATTTTAAAATTTTTTGATCTAGTAGCGAAATAGTTGACTCTAAAAGAGTTGACTTTTGGTTATAACTAAGTTTTTTTGTCCATTAATAAAAGGATCAGAACTTAAAAGCAATCTGTTAAATAAATCTATATTTGCAGTCGAATTATAAAATATCCTTAATTTTTGATTCAGCGGCTCCTTTAAAAAGCTTTCCAATCAAAAACCAACCAAAAAGCTACAAAAGAAACAGCAAAAACAAGCTACAACAACAGCACACACATAACAAAAAAGATCTTCCTCCTAGAAAAAGGTTCTAAAATAAATGAGGTTAGGTTGCATTTTTTAATGCCACAAGTGCATCGTCACCTTTCGGCAGCTGGACAACAAATTTTTATAATCTTGAAATATTAATAAAAAACTAGATATAAACATCATTGGGGGGTAAGCGGGGGAAAGCACTTAAAACTTTACCTAAAACATTGTAATCCACAAAATTTACGAACTAAATAGGACGCACACTTTACCACGTATTTACGCAAAACACAGCGCAAGTTATTAATTCATGTAAATGTATAAACAAAGTATATACCGTTATGAACAATATCCATTATATACAAATGGGGTTAAACCGTGCTTTATAATTTATTATAATTTTTTAAATTCACTCCGTTGCACTGCACTGTTGACAAATTGCAAGTAAGTAAGCACGTTCTTCCACTTTGCATTCCAGTGTTGGAAAGTTCCGTTAGAAATTCCAAAAAAAAAACTATTGTGTCATAAAGCTTGGACAATTAGCTGATCGTATAACCGGTTTTCGCTGGAATATCTCAAAATCAATTATTTGATTTTTGGCCTATGGCAGCGACCACTGTGCACTGTCTAACTGGAATTGACACTCCATCAAAATCGGGGACAACTTTAGAGAAGCTCTCAATTGGAACAACGGCTCTGCTTGAATCACTCAATTTTTGCAGCAAGCAGTTTTAGCTCTTCGCTCAACTCTTTGTTGTTGGTATAGACTTCCGTAATTATTGGTGCATTTCAACTCCTGTTGAAATTCAGCTTCCCAGCGGGAAAGTGAGAAGTTGGTTTTTGTGTTCTTGAAATCCTGTTCCTTTTTGCAGGCGGTGGTGTAGGGATAGATAATTTCTGAGCATTAAATGGGGTGGGTTTCTGAGTAGCATCTTTATCAGGCCACTTATGCGCTGTGTGATTTCTCTGGCACTTCGATTATAATTTTTATACCCTTGCAGAGGGTATTATGATTTCAGTCAGAAGTTTGCAACGCAGTGAAGGAGACGTTTCCGACCCCATAAAGTATATATATTCTTGATCAGCATCACTAGACGAGTCGATCTAGCCATGTCCGTCTGTCCGTCTGTCCGTCTGACCGTCTGTCCGTCTGTCTGTTTCTACGCAAACTAGTCTCTCAGTTTTTGAGCTATCGGGATGAAACTTTCCCAAAAGTCTTCTTTCTATTGCAGGTAGTATATATGTCGGAGCCGACCGGATCGGACAACTATATCTTATAGCTCCCATAGGAACAATCGGAAAAAAAAAACTTTAAAAAATTCTAACTTCGGTGTTTTTTGAAATATTACCTTCTACTTTTGGGGATGTTATTTTTTTAATATTTCTGAATTTCGAATTAATTATTTAAAAAATCGGACTACTATATCATATAGCTGCCATAGGAACGATCGGAAAATTAATGGAAAAGTAATAGGAAATAAATTCTAGCTTCTTTGGTTTTTATTGTATTATCTTCTACTCTAGAATATGACTCTTTTTAAATATTTCCGAATTTCAATTTTAATTTTATCGAAATCGGACGACTATATCATATAGCTGCCATAGGAACGATCGGAAAATTAATGGAAAAGTAATAGGAAATAAATTCTAGCTTCTTTGGTTTTTATTGTATTATCTTCTACTCTAGGATATGACTCTTTTTAAATATTTCCGAATTTCAATTTTAATTTAATCAAAATCGGACGACTATATCATATAGCTGCCATAGGAACGATCGGAAAATTAATGGAAAAGTAATAGGAAATAAATTCTAGCTTCTTTGGTTTTTATTGTATTATCTTCTACTCTAGGATATGACTCTTTTTAAATAATTCCGAATTTCAATTTTAATTTGATCAAAATCGGACGACTATATCATATAGCTGTCATAGGAACGATCGGAAAATTAATGATAAATATTAGAAAATTGAACATTTTTGCGATTTGTTAATTAATAGGAATGATCTGCAAGGGTATATAAGCTTCGGCTGGCCGAAGCTAGCTTCCTTTCTTGTTTTAACAAAAAATCACCAACTTATAATATTTAAAAATCCTATGATTTACACCAAAACCAAATAGCTTGTTCTCACATTTATCTTAAATTTTTAGTAATTTTAAAATTCGTAGAAAGAATATTATTAATTTTTAATCAAATAAATTAAACTACATAATTATAATCATAATATTTATTGATGATTTTAATTTATTTTACTCAAAATGTTTACAAATAATAATAAGAATAAATGTGGGATTCAACAAAATTATAGAGAAAAGCCACGATAAGACGATTAAAATATTTGATCACATTTATCAAGGAATTACATTAAATTACAAAGAAAACTATTATTGTTTTTTTACATTTTTAAACATTTTCTGTAAAATAAAATAATTTGATCGTCAGATCGTGGCCTAAGCCATTTTTAAGTGTTGGTAAAATATAAAAATTCGTGTGTTCCGGTGGGTTCGTGTGTTGAATCACTAGTACTAGCTAACTTAACTTGCTCCTCGCTACCCCACCGGGAAAATTCCTCTGGAAAATAACATATTTTCATGAGGTTTCTCCATACAAGCGGAAGGGACTAAACCTCATTCACCCCTTACATTTCTTCCATCTCTGGTTTCAAAATACACGGGGGTACACAAAAAGTAAGGGGGAAATGAGGTTTCTATCTGGATCTCTGGCAGAAGAATGCAGGCCAAAATCCACTGGTTTTTCGACTTCCCGCATTATAGATTTTCCACACGTACCCAGTTATGGTTTTCCTCTACTTGCAATGTCTGCTTTTCCGCACCCTCTCAGTTTTGGTTTTTCCAGACCCTCGCCGTTTTGGTTTTGCACTGCTTTGCAGTATCTGATTTTCCACAATAAAAATCATGTTTTTTGTAATATTTGTTTGTGTATTTATTAATAATATTTAAAATCGAAGCATTCGAACTAAAAATTTTTAATGCCTGAAGCATTCCCGGGTTTTGCTTGCCCGAATGCAGTTCTTAGATATCCATTTCTTGTCTGTCTTCTGAAAATATCAAAAATGATTAAGATATGAATGTAAGACCAGGAATAATAATAAGAGTAATTACCATTATTAGGTCTCCGCACAAAATTAATGGATCTCTCCAGAAATTATGCCTGGTTTGCCATGGCCGATCATTTACCATCTGTTCAGTTGTTTTATGTCGGGTATCTATATCAAAAACTATGAGAAGAAAAAACAAAATATGACAAACGCAGGCGCAACACTTCTGGTCCCAAAAAGTCTCAGTCTGGCTGAAATAAATGTTATATTTTGATTAAGTTAAACAACTAAGTTAGTACTGAAGTACTATTTATACAACCATTTAATGAACAACTCACACCATTTACCACTGGTAAAGATTAAAAACATTTCAAGTGTCACTGAAATGCAGAATTTGTGTTGAAGATAGCATCCGGAGGCGTATATTTATTAATGGCGAAAATATCAGTGCTACTAACTTTTGTAACGCTGAAATAAAGATTATAAAAAGACACAATTTATTTTATCACTCACCTTTTTATTGTTTTTTAGATTAAAATTAACTTTTTTCACTTTTTCCAACAAATTTAAAAATGATGTGACCCTGCAATATATTCTTGATAATACCAAAATGCAGATAAATTTGGTGTACATTTCGTTGTAAAGTAGGGTCACACTTTGGCGCCGAATAAATATTTCGTTTAAACAATACTTTTCAGGGATCGTAATCATTAAAGGTTACGTATATTATAGGTATATTAGACATTTTTCGTGTTATCAATGGCTGCGTTCAGCAGAACAACATGATCACTGATCACTGATGGATTTCTTACGATAGTTCTGCTGAACGCACATGATCACTGATCATGATGCAAGAATTTTGCATCAGTGATCAGTGATCAGGTAGCGAAAAAAAAGTACGCTACCTTTTCTTGATACATGATACATGACTACTGGCATGTATCGATAGTCGAAATATCGAAACTTATTAACAAAATAATTTAACAAAAAACATAAATTCGGTTGAATTCTTTATAATTGTTCATCTATTTGTGATTTTTATGTATCCACGATAGCTGTGAGCAGTGCTGCAGTTGCGGGGGCGGGAAAAATATATATTTTCAAATTGCGCGCGCAATATTTGTTATATATTTTACTTTTACGTCGTCAAAATGTATCATAAGCGTTCAGCAGAACAAACTTGATTACTGATTACTGATCCATCAGTGATCAGTGATCATGTTGTTCTGCTGAACGCAGACACGAATTTTTATATTTTAACAACACTTAAAAATGGCTTAGGCCACGATTTGACGATCAATTTATTTTATTTCACAGAAAATGTTTAAAAATGTAAAAAACAACAATAGTTTTCTTTGTAATTTAATGTAATTCCTTGATAAATGTGATCAAATATTTTAATCGTCTTACCGTGGCTTTTCTCTATAATTTGGTTGAATCCCACATTCATCCTTATTATTATTTGAAAAATGTTGAGTAAAATAAATTAATATTATCATTATAGACATTATGATAATAATGTTATATAGTTTAATTTTTTTGATTAACAATTATTAATATTTTTTCTACGACTGTTTAAATTACTAAAAATTAAAACTAAATGTGAGAACAAGTCTTTTGGTTTTGGTGTAAATCATAGGATTTTTGAATATTATAAGTTGGTGATTTTTTTATTAAAAAATATTATAATCGTAGTGCCACAGAAATCACACAGCGCATAAATGGCCTGATATTGATGCTACTCAGAAACCCACCCTCATTTAGCGCTCAGAAATTATCTATCCCTACACCGCCGCCTGCAAAAAGGAACAGGATTTCAAGAACACAAAAACCAACTTCTCACATTCCCGCTGGGAACCCACCCCCATTTAACGCTCAGAAATTATCTATCCCTACACCGCCGCCTGCAAAACGGAACAGGATTTCAAGAACACAAAAACCAACTTCTCACTTTCCCGCTGGGAACAAAAGCCGTAACATTGCTTTTTTATTAATAAAATTCAAATGGATAAGGGAAAATTCGTAATGTGTATTTTCTAAAGCTAAATCTGTAAGATTAGCCCATTTACCATTAGTTCCAATATTTTACATATTTCAAATAATTTACGATTCCAAAACTCCACTTTTGGCATATCTATCTTATGTAGTATTTAATAATCAAATCCACGTAATAAGAAGTGAATCTGTTTAGCTGCAGGAAAAAATTGAGCTTTTTAACAGGCTAAACCTTGCTAACATTGCTTTTTGATTAATAAAATTCAAATGGATAAGGGAAAATTCGTAATGTGTATTTTCTAAAGCTAAATCTGTAAGATTAGCCCATTTACCATTAGTTCCAATATTTTACTACTAAAAATACCTTGCTAACATTGCTTTTTGATTAATAAAATTCAAATGGATAAGGGAAAATTCGTAATGTGTATTTTCTAAAGCTAAATCTGTAAGATTAGCCCATTTACCATTAGTTCCAATATTTTACATATTTCAAATAATTTACGATTCCAAAACTCCACTTTTGGCATATCTATCTTATGTAGTATTTAATAATCAAATCCACGTAATAAGAAGTGAATCTGTTTAGCTGCAGGAAAAAATTGAGCTTTTTAACAGGCTAAACCTGTTTTGAAAATTTGATATGACGTTCATTACATCGATATAAAAAACTTTTGTTCTTCCACTTTTAGAAAAAAACTCGCTAATTTAGCGGGAAAACAGCTATAAATAGCTAAAATTCGGAAAGTCGTAACTTCTATACTACTAAAGCTTGTGCTGCATCTCGTTTGAAAGGTATTTTTAAATGCTATAAACGCGTTCTATATGCAATTTGTGTAAATGTAATAGTTAAAAAGGTATGAACAAAAGACAATTTTTAAAACTTTTTTTAGATTTTTTTATTTTTCTCAAAAACGGCTCTAACGATTTTCTTTAAAACTTTAAACTGTATAGCCCTTGAGAATAAGAGTTTAAAAGTTATTTTTACACTACTACTACTACTAACACTCCCTCAGTATTGAATTTTGTGTGAGGGGATCCGAACTGTATTTTAGGTCATGGAATCAGTAAATTTGCACTTAAGAGTTCCATATAGGAATCTTTTGTTCTACGACTTTTGGAAAAAGCCGCTACTTTAGCGGGAAAAAGCTAAAAATAGCTACATTGAATGTTTATCAGCTAAAATTTACTACTTTCTTGAGTCTTCGAGTAATCTGTACTAATAATCTTGCTTTGTTAAACTCTTATTTAAGTTATATTTATTTAAGTAAAAAGTTATGTTAATATAAATTAGCAGATTCATTGTTATCGCACCTTCAACGTACAAAAGTTCTGATATCAACTTTTGTGACGAAAAATAATTTTAGATGCGACTAAATAAGTACACTACCTAAAATTTATTCATTCGGCGCGCTACAACAGAAAACTTTCGTGTAGATATTAAATATTTGCGGGCCGAACGAGTAAATTTTAGGTAGCGTACTTATTTAGTCGCATCTAAAATCATTTTTCGTCACAAAAGTTGATATCAGAACTTTTGTACGTTGAAGGTGCGATCGTCACTAGTTTTTTACCTCGTTAAAAGGTGTTTTTATTTGATTGTATTACAGTTTTGGTTTTAAGTGGGGGTTTTTTGGTTTAAGCTAGTGTTTTTTAAAGGTTAACCTATGAAAATGACCCCAACTAATTGCATAAATCCTCCTTAAGCAAGAGAGAACGCTATAGTCGGGTACCCCGACTATCAGATACCCATTACTCAGCTAAAGGGAAAGCGAAGGAGATAAAAACTTTGATCCGCCGTAACTTTTTAACGAATGGTTCGATTTATAAAATTTCTTCTATATTTCGATAGGTATTGATAAACACAATAAAACTGAATTTTTACTTTTCCGAAATATTGAAATATACAATATACAATATACCCTTTTACTCTACGAGTAACGGGTATAAAAACCGTGTAAATTTTATTGAATTTGCTATCGCCATGCCAAAAAATTTAATCTTATTTACAAGCAGCTATATAAATATAAAATTAATTTCGAATTTCAGAAATGGTAAAATTAAGTTATTCCCAAGAGTAGAAGGTAATATTTCAAAAAACGCCAACGGTACAATTATTTAAACTTTTTTCCGCCTTATATACTGCCTGCAACAGTTTTTTTTACACTTTTGGGAAAGTTTCATCCCGATAGCTTCAAAACTGAGAGACTAGTTTGCGTTGAAACGGACAGACAGACGGACGGAGAAGACGGGCATGGCTAGATCGACTCGTCTAGTGATGCTGATCAAGAATATATATACTTTATGGTGTCGGAAACGAAAGGATGAGATTTCCACACATATTATTGGGCTTCCTACGCAGGGCAAGTTTATTTCAAGTCTGCCCGTCTGTCTATCCGTCTGTTCGTCCGTTTCTACGCAAACTAGCCTCTCAGTTTTTAAGCTATCGGCTTGAAACTTTACCAAAAGTCGAAACCGACCGGATCGGACGACTATGTCTTATAGCTCCCATGGGAAGGATCGAAAAAAAAAACTTTTAACAAATTCTAGCTTCGGTGTTTTTTGAAATATTACCTTCTACTCTTGGGAATATTATTTCACAGGTCAACAAAATGGACTTTATTAAAAGGTGCAGGCATTAAAATATGTTAATATAGTATATATATATATAGTATAATATAATATACTTCGTTTTCGCGTTTAACGGGTGGTATTTGTGCAATCGCGGTTTAAAAAAATAGCAACATTTAATGTTTTGATTTAAGATATCTTCGACGGTCTTTGCCCAACTGTATTAAAACTTATGCCAAAAAATGGCTTAAATGCCCATCTACATAATTGCATTTAAGGTTCCATTATTATTTGAGTCAATCAAAGCCTATGAGCCATTGAAGTAATTTGTTCACCTCTATTCACAACCAACTTGATGCGGTGAACAGTCTTAAAAAATACAAGAAAAAATATGTGCCGTAAAATATTTGACAGGCATCTAGAGACGACTTTTCCCGAATTTTTGAGATAAAACCCACTATTGTACTTCGAAGGATGGAATTTATAGAATTTTTTCCGTAAGAACGGGAAAAGTAACAAGTATTTTGAAATTCAATTTTACATAAATATCTGACACATTCGTAGAAATTTGCCTTTCAATTTGTTTAGCAGTAGGCGCCGAACATCGAAAATTTGTATTTTCAAGGGGTTAGTATGCCTGTTAAATATCTCCCCCCACAATTTTAAGGCTACGCCACTGTTATCTTTAAAAAAACTTCTGTGTGAAGTCACGACCAACTCGTTACGTAATAGTTACTTAAAAATACTTGTTACTTTTTACCTTCTTATGAAAAAAATGCTATAAAATCCATATTTATCTTAAAAATTCGGTGAAAGACGCCTCTATATGCCTGTCAAATATTTTAGGGCACATATGTATACCCTTGCAGAGGGTATTATGATTTCAGTCAGAAGTTTGCAACGCAGTGAAGGAGACGTTTCCGACCCCATAAAGTATATATATTCTTGATCAGCATCACTAGACGAGTCGATCTAGCCATGTCCGTCTGTCCGTCTGTCCGTCTGTCCGTCTGCCCGTCTGACCGTCTGTCCGTCTGTCCGTCTGTCCGTCTGTCTGTTTCTACGCAAACTAGTCTCTCAGTTTTTGAGCTATCGGGATGAAACTTTCCCAAAAGTCTTCTTTCTATTGCAGGTAGTATATATGTCGGAGCCGACCGGGTCGGACAACTATATCTTATAGCTCCCATAGGAACAATCGGAAAAAAAAAACTTTAAAAAATTCTAACTTCGGTGTTTTTTGAAATATTACCTTCTACTTTTGGGGATGTTATTTTTTAAATATATCTGAATTTCGAATTAATTATTTAAAAAATCGGATTACTATATCATATAGCTGCCATAGGATTTTTATTGTATTTTTTACTAGAAATAAATAAATAAATTCTAGCTTCTTTGGTTTTTATTGTAAAATCTTCTACTCTAGGATATGACTCTTTTTAAATATTTCCGAATTTCAATTTTAATTTGATCAAAATCGGACGACTATATCATATAGCTGCCATAGGAACGATCGGAAAATTAATGAGAAATATTAGAAAATTGAACATTTTTGCGATTTGTTAATTAATAGGAATGATCTGCAAGGGTATATAAGCTTCGGCTGGCCGAAGCTAGCTTCCTTTCTTGTTTTCCTTGTATTTTTTTAAGCCTGTTCACCGCATCAAGTTGGTTGGGAATGGAGGTGAACAAATTACTTCAATGGCTTATAGGCTTTGATAGAAGGGCATCTAAGCAATTTTTATACCCTTGCAGAGGGTATTATGATTTCAGTCAGAAGTTTGCAACGCAGTGAAGGAGACGTTTCCGACCCCATAAAGTATATATATTCTTGATCAGCATCACAAGACGAGTCGTCTGTCCGTCCGTCTGTCCGTCTGTCTGTTTCTACGCAAACTAGTCTCTCAGTTTTTGAGCTATCGGGACGAAACTTTCGCAAAAGTCTTCTTTCTATTGCAGGTAGTATATATGTCGGAACCGACCGGATCGGACAACTATATCTTATAGCTCCCATAGGAAGGAAACGTTAAAAAAATTCTAGCTTCGGTGTTTTCTCTCCTACTCTTGGGAATATTATTTTTCATATGTTTCTGAATTTCGAATTAAATATTTAAAAAATCGGATCGCTATATCATATAGCTGCCATAGGAACGGTGAAAAAATTAAATGTAAATTAATCGGAAAAAATGATATCTTTGTTGATTTTTATTACATTCTCTTCTACTCTGGGATATGACTATTTTTAAATATTTCCAAATTTTGATTTTAATTTTAAAAAGATCGAACTACTATGTCGTATAGCTGCCATAGAAACGCTTGAAAAATTAATGTAAAATAATAGGAATTTTAACATTTTTGCGATTTGTAAATTAATAGAATGATCTGCGAGGGTATATAAGCTTCGGCTGGCCGAAGCTAGCTTCCTTTCTTGTTTGGCATAGGTTTTATTACAACTAAGCACAGACCCTCGAGGATATCTTAAATCAAAACAATTAATGTTGCTATTTTTTTCAAACCGCGATTGCACAAATACCACCCATTAAACGCGAAAACTAAGTATGCAATTTAATGCCCATAGGGCTGCACCAAAAACACTGTCGGCCTGTGTTTTTTATATATTTCTGAATTTCGAATACAATTTATAAAAATTATTATCGCTATATTATATAGCTGCCATAGGAACGGTCGGAAAATTAAATGGAAACAAGAAAGGAAGCTAGCTTCGGCCAGCCGAAGCTTATATACCCTTGCAGATCATTCCTATTAATAAACAAATCGCAAAAATGTTCAATTTTCTAATATTTCTCATTAATATTCCGATCGTTCCTATGGCATCTATATATAGTCGTCTGATTTTGATCAAATTAAAATTGAAATTCGAAAATATTTAAAAAGAGTCATATCCTAGAGTAGAAGATAATACAATAAAAACCAAAGAAGCTAGAATTTATTTCCTATTACTTTTCCATTAATTTTCCGATCGTTCCTATGGCAGCTATATGATATAGTCGTCCGATTTTGATTAAATTAAAATTGAAATTCGGAAATATTTAAAAAGAGTCATATCCTAGAGTAGAAGATAATACAATAAAAACCAAAGAAGCTAGAATTTATTTCCTATTACTTTTCCATTAATTTTCCGATCGTTCCTATGGCAGCTATATGATATAGTAGTCCGATTTTTTTAATAATTAATTCGAAATTCAGATATATTTAAAAATAACATCCCCAAAAGTAGAAGGTAATATTTCAAAAAACACCGAAGCTAGAATTTTTTAAAATTTTTTTTTTCCGATTGTTCCTATGGGAGCTATAAGATATAGTTGTCCGATCCGGTCGGCTCCGACATATATACTACCTGCAATAGAAAGAAGACTTTTGGGAAAGTTTCATCCCGATAGCTCAAAAACTGAGAGACTAGTTTGCGTAGAAACAGACAGACGGACAGACGGACGGACAGACGGACATGGCTAGATCGACTCGTCTTGTGATGCTGATCAAGAATATAGATACTTTATGGGGTCGGAAACGTCTCCTTCACTGCGTTGCAAACTTCTGACTGAAATCATAATACCCTCTGCAAGGGTATAATTAATATTAAATAATTATATATTTGTTGATTTTTATTACATTCTCTTCTTCACTGGGATATAGCTTTTATTTAACATTTCAAAATTTCGAATAAAATTTAACAAAACTCGGACGTCTATATTACATAGCTCCCAAAGGAAGGATCAAACAAATAATGATTTGCAAGGGTATATAAGCTTCGGCTGGCCGAAGCTAGCTTCCTTTCTTGTTTCTCATTAAATTTCCGATCGTTCCTATGGAAGCTATATGATTTAGTTTGAACTATTTGATAATTAATTTGATAAAATTAAAATCGAAATTCGGAAATATTTAAAAAGAGTCATATCCCAGAGTAAGAGAGAATACAATAAAAACCAACGAAGCAATAATTTGTTTTCCTATTAACGTGCATTTCATTTTCTGACCGATCCTATGGCAGCTATATGATAAAGTGTTCGGATTTTTTCTTAATTTTATTCGCAACTAGCAATACCCGAAGCGTCGTTGTCCGCTACTATAAGTAAAGCATTTATTGCTGGTTTTTTCATTTTTCCAAATTTAAATTAATATTTGAGTAAAATCCCACCTAAACTTAGTTAAACAATAAACCCACCTAGAACGCACTAATATTTTATCCATATCCTTCTAACCATAACATACTTTACCTTAATACCGCATCAGTGCTGCCAGAATCTTCGAAGCAAAAATTGCTAGATTTGGAAAAAAAAGTTACTAAAATGGCCAAAAAATGGCTAAATATTTAAATTGTTCATTTTTAACAAAAAGACTAATTTATTTAAGAAATAATAAACAAAATACTTAAATTAAAATGAAACATGAATTCTTATCATTGATATATACGTTTATATTAAATTAAAGGATGCTTATAATGCTAGCTCGTCAGCCTCACTTAAATCCGCATACTTCTCATTGCCAGTAATTTGGGTTAAGTACTCATCAGGCAAATCATAATTATGGGAAGATTCCATGTATGTGTAGTCCATATTTATTAAAATATTAAAAGTTTAATATGTTAAATTTGTATTTCTATTATAATTATTGAAATTTTAAACTTACCTTATGTACATTATCAAATTTAAGGTTTTTATGTTCATGGAGTTGTGTAATTTGTTCTTTACAATACTCCTCTGAGAAAATATTATCTCTACAACAACGCACAGTAACAGAGAAACACTTTCAAGAAGTTCATATAACACAGGTACAAAGCCAAAAATTTCCACGAACCATTTCTAGTTTTCCATGATAATTGGGTGCTCCTGAGTAAAAGTCCCTTTAAACTTATGTTCTATCACCTACAGGTTCCACGGTATAACTAAGAATACAAAAATCCGATGTTTGCCGACATTTCGAATTATGTGGCCGATATAATGGGACTTATTTTAATTATTTTCGCTGAAATCTACTCTCAATACATCACGGCATTCCTAAAAAATGGTCCCCATTGTGAACATGTCTTTGCAATTCGACGCCAAAGATGAAAATCCCAAAATTGTAGAGATTTTTCTGAAAGAAAAACAATTCTAAGAATTAAATTTTGAAAGGAACTAATTTTAACTATTCATTGTATCTATTGTTCATTGTATGCTTTAATTTCGGTTTAAAGCGTTTTCATGAGGACATTTTATTGGATTTATTACACTAATAAAACCGTTTTTTTTATTTCATTATCTACTCCTAAATGTTGTCAAATTTTAAAAAAGTCAGGGCATTATTTCCTTGTCTTAACCCCAATGTAACCCATCCATACTCACCCTTCATGCCGAATTAACATAATTTTAACCACCTTTCTCCACCTTAACACCAGTTTTTCATCTCTTTAGCTAACCTACCTTTAAAATGTTTCCTCACCTTGCACACTTTATCCAAATTCCAAACGAACCTTACCTTTCTCACCTTCACCCTTCTTTTACAGTACTTTTACCCTAATCTATCTAATACCCCCTTAGCCACAACTTAACCCCGCATTAACCTCACCTTATTCCCACCTTAACTCCACCATTCTGATAGCCAAATCTATCATTTTGGGTGCGATTTTTTTTACCGTAACTTTTTTTATCCACCAGATCTAACCCCCAAACAAACTTAAAACCCTAAAAGGCATATATAAAAATAACACATAACAAGAAAGGAAGCTATCTTCGGCCAGCCGAAGCTTATATACCCTTGCAGATAATTCCTATTAATTTACAAATCGCAAAAATGGTAATTTTCCTACTATTTCTCATTACTTTTGCGTTCGTTTCAATGGCAGCTATATGATATAGTAGTTCGATTTTGATAAAATTAAAATAGAAATTCGAAAATATTTGAAAAGAGTTATATCCTAGAGTAGAAGAGAATACAATAAAAACCAACGAAGCAATAATTTATTTCCTATTATATTCCCATTAATTTTCCGATCGTTCCTATGGCAGCTATATGATATAGTCGTCCGATTTTGAAAAAATTTTATACGAAATTCAGAATTAGATAAAAAATGACATTTCCAAAAGTAGGATGTTATAGGTTCAAAAACACCCAAGATATAATTTTTTTACATTTTTTTTTTCCCGATTGTTCCTATGAGAGCTATATGATATAGTTGTCCGATCCGGCTCGTTCCGACTTATATACTACCTGCAATAGAAAGAAGACTCCAAATCTTTTAAAATGGATTGCGTCTTACTTGTCAAACCGTATACAACGTGTTTTGTTTAACAATGTGTTTTCAAATGTTGTCAATGTAACTTCTGGTGTTCCACAAGGTAGCCACCTGGGTCCATTACTTTTCATACTTTTTATAAATGACCTTCCCCAAGTAATTTTAAACTCCTCCATCCTCATGTATGCTGACGATGTTAAAATCTGTTTGTCTTATTCTGACTGGTATCTGCATACACGCCTTCAGCTCGACCTTGACGAATTCCAGAATTGGTGCCAAAATAATCTTCTTTTTTTGAACCATACAAAATGTAAAGTTATGACTTTTCACCGTTCCTCTCCTCATCTTGTCTCATATTCCCTCGGAAATCATACCCCTGATCGAATTTCTGTGACAAATGACCTTGGTGTTCTTTTTGATCACAAACTGTGTTTCAATAATCACATTGCAGCCATGGTAAGGGGGTCTTAGCATTTATAAAACGATGGTCCAAGGAATTTGATGACCCGTTTACTACCAAGACTCTGTATGTATCGTTAGTGCGTCCGATTTTGTAATGGCGTTATTTGTAATGGCGTTATGTTTGTTCATAAGCTTCTTCTCGGTTTAGTTGATTCACAAACTCTCCTTTCCTATATTGATCTCACGGTTCCTTCAAGATTTACACGCACGTTTCGACCTTTGCGGTTGCCATTATGTAGGTCTAACTAAGCTCAACACGAACCTTTTCGTGCTCTTTGCCACAATTACAATACTTTATCTGATATCCTCTCCCCAAATGTAACTTTAAGTTCTTTACCGTGTAAAATTTACAATTACCTAAATTCAAATATGTAAATTTATTATTGTATACCGCATTTAATGCCTAATTGTTAGTTTTATTGTTCAAGTCTAAGTTAGCAGTTAATCGCTAAATAAATAAATAAATAAAAAAGTTTTATCCCGATAGCTTGAAAACTGAGAGACTAGTTTGCGTAGAAACGGACGGACAGACGGACGGACAGACGGACAGACGGACATGGCTAGATCGACTCGTCTAGTGACGCTGATCAAGAATATATATACTTTATGGGGTCGGAAACGTCTCCTTCAATGCGTTGCAAACTTCTGACTGAAATCATAATACCCTCTGCAAGGGTATAAATATCTATGGAAGGCTACGGCCAACATGGTAAGGGAAACAAAAAAAGATGTGCCCCAATGTCAACAGCTGGAGTTAAATAACCAGATCCAACTCTTTTGGATAAAAACTGTGGGTGTAATTCAGCCTTTTGGAGACGAAATTTTACAACAATTAGCATTTTTCGGGAGTCCTGGGAGTCCTTAGGAGCCGAATTTTAAAAAGTCCTTTCTTAGTGCACACCTCCTCAAGCACACGATTCAGACTCAATTTTTTCCAGAATTTTAGGTCTTATGGTTTGGGCTGGGGGAACATGAAGCAAATCGACATCTACTCTTTTGTAGTAATACTCGATTCACAAATATTTACAAAATAATATTCCCAAGAGTAAAAGGTAATTTTTAAACACCAAAGTTAGAGTTTTTTAACGTTTTTTTTTCGATCTTTCCTATGGAAGCTATAAGATATAGTTGTCCGATCCGGTCGGTTCCAACTTATATAGTACCTGCAATAGAAAGAAGACTTTTGGGAAAGTTTCAAGCCGATAGCTTCAAAACTGAGAGACTAGTTTGCGTAGAAACGGACAGACAGAAGGACAGACGGACGGATAGACGAACGGACAGACGGACATGGCTAGATCGACTCGTCTAGTGATGCTGATCAAGAATATATATGGCTTATTCCACGTGAAACGTGACAGGCCAATTTGGGTCAAATCTCAGAATCAATCGAAACTTTTTTTTTAATAGAGGATTGAAATATGAGGATGGGTTTTTGTTTTTTCTTTTTTTATCTCTTACCGTTTATTTTTAAAAAATATTTTTGTAAACTAGTTCCGATTTTTCAGTTATGCATCACATGAGACTCGTTTGAGTTATTTTAATATTTGGTATGCAACGATTTTAGTTTAGCAACTTTGCATCATATACTATAAGGGGTCGAATACATCTCCTTCATTGCGTTGCAAACTTCTGACTGAAATCATAATACCCTCTGCAAGGGTATAAAAATGGACGACAATACGACATAGAATAGTTGACATAGGAAGGATAAAAAAATTAATATTAAAATAATACAAAAATAGCAGTAACTTTATTTTAAAATCTACTCTAAATCTAACATTTTAGTAATACTTTTGAGAAAACATTTTTATGTAGTAAGAACAATCTATACTATCTATACAATATATACCCTTGCATATTAAATTCTGCTTGCCGTAGCCATCTGCCTATCTTGTTAATTGTTGCGTATGCCCAGACACGATAGGTGGCCTTGAAATAGTAATTTATTTGTAGCTACAAACTAATTTGTGTTTTGCGCTTGAATCTGTCAGTAAGTTTAAATACGCATACATTGATTGAAATAGTTAATATTTGCTTTTTAACACACATGTGTGGTTCTTTCAAAAACCTGTTTATATGCTAATAACCACTAGTCAGGCAAGAATTGCAGAAAGCTGCTCATTGTTATAAAATCTAGTGTGCGACTAGTTTTGAATCGCATCCGCGAAAATGAAAGATGTTGTCTATTAAAAAGCAGTTCATTCCTAACTCAGAAGATCGATCAGTTTTTTGAAGTTAAATTGATTATTCACGATTTTTATTCGTCTAAATGCTTATGCCGAATAGTGTACCCCTAAACTTAAACTTAGGCTTAGTCATGGGAAGCCGGCAGGATGGAAATTGGGATAGGAATAGCCAGATGTTGCGGTCGACTTGGTGGTAACTTCCGGAACCAATGTAGTCCTCTCGACTGAGTAAACTGAAGTCATGCTGGTAGGGACTGGATGCTCGGGATGTATTGTTGGACTCGGCGTTTCGATAGCACCTTCTGTGGTTTTCGTGTACATGATTTGAGTAGTGCTACTATCTTCCGAAGTAAAGTCTGTGTATACCTCCGTAGTGCTACTGTGGTGTGCTACCGGCTTTTCCGTTGTGGTTGTGGAACTGAAAAAAGTGACACTCTTATTCAAACCAACACGAAAGCCACCGGCGGAAGACTTGGCCTGCAGCAAGTTGTTTAGCAGCTGAATTTTTGAAGATATGAGGCTGGAGATTAACTGCGCGTTGACGGGCGAGGGAGACACTGCGCTTTGGTAACTGCCACTGGAGTAACCTGAAGTGGAACAGATATCATTAAATTGTGGTATTCACTCCAAAATGCCAGAAGGTTTATCACCGCTGGGAGCGAAAACCTTGATAAGAATTGGCTTCGCCTCTATCATAATAGCTGCGCTGCAAACAAGCAAAGCCAATATTGAAATAGTTTTGAGCATGATGATGGTTTCCACGTTATGACTGGCCGCCGCGAATCAACGCTCACTTTTATACCGTTCGTTGGCAGATGCCTCAGCTGTTATTGTTGTCATTTTATGATCGCTGATCAAGCTTTATGAGGCTAGCACTTCTCTTCGATGCTTGATTTCGAAGTGGTTAGCATATATACACGATACAAGTGCCCCTGGATGAGACCACTAGTGTCATAAGGCAGTAGTAAGTAAGCGATCGTGGGATCATAGTTTATTGCTAAAACTATTTGTTCTTAATCCGAAACAACATCAGTGTCATTAGCAACATAAATCTTTATGTTAATATTCAAAGAACATTGTTGATTATACTGGTTAACAGTCAAAACACACGAAATACGGATAATAGTAGCCTCTGGTAGACTTGGACCCCTAACTAAAGACGTTTGTCTACACTAATATAATAGGACCTACAAAACATGGTCAGTACAATTCACCGAGAACATATTGACATAAAAATCTAAAAAATTAACTTGATTCCTAAAAAAATTAGAGCCGCGTGTGAGGTACAAATTAAAACAATAAACGACCCCAAAGGGCCCCAAAATTCGATTTGTTTTTTTTTTTAATTTCTTTCTTTTAACATTTCTCTGCTATAAATGTTGTTAAAATGTTTTAAAAATATGACTTTCATAATCTTATGGCATAGCCGCAAATAACTGCATTTAAATTTTTTTAGAAATTCATCCTCCTTCACCAAGTCCCTAATATTTAAAAATTTGGCTGTCTTCATTGTGACGTTACGGCCTCCACATATGTATAGGTCAGCGTAAAGATAAGTGTGAACGTCCAAAATTAAAATACCACAGCCATAAAACAGTCAAATAACGCGGTTAAAAAATCGATTATATCGCAAATCATTTCTTTTGCTCCATTTTTTTTATCTAAACGTTAACTTTTAAATTAGATTTTCCTGTATGCAAAATCATGCTGCTCCGATCAGCATTAGATTTTGGTAACGGTTTAAAGGTCGAAAGTTTCTTTAAAATAGTTTTTATACCCGTTACTCGTAGAGTAGAGTTACTCGTGCAAAAGTATGTAACAGGTAGAAGGTAGCGTTTCCGATGGACAAACTGTGAATTTGTAAAAAAACAAAACATTAATTCGCTCCGCACCAAAATACATAAAATGGCGCGCCATGGCGTATCCCTGCAGTTCCCAAATTCAGCCCGAGCGCTAAAACAGCACTGAGTAGACACTCCCTGTAGTTCTCGAGGGGGCCGGTGGACCTTTCGGGGTAGAAAAGGGATCGACCACCGAGTGGTCCCTTAGGGGTCAATAGGTGGCTCGTGTATTTTTTACAAGTGCAAAAGAGTTACCGGAGAGTGAACACTTCTATATAATTATAAAAAAAATTGAAAAATGAAATTTTTGACAAGTATATAATGATTTAAAAAACGCATGCAACTTTATTTTGTTTATATAAAAACATATTTAAAAAAAAAAGTTAAAATAATAAAACAAAAACTTAATAATGAGATAAAATAAAAGATTAATTAATAGAAATGAATTTTTATATTATTTATACTTAATAATGAACAATTTAGCTGCAGCAATATTTTTTACAATTGCGGTGGTTCAGCAGCAAAACGTTTTCTTTCTTTTCATATAAGACCTAATTATACCCTTGCAGAGGGTATTATGATTTCAGTCAGAAGTTTGCAACGCAGAGAAGGAGACGTTTTCGACCCCATAAAGTATATATATTCTTGATCAGCATCACTAGACGAGTCGATGTCCGTCTGTTTCTACGCAAAACTAGTCATTCAGTTTTTGAGCTATCGGGATGAAATTTTCCAAAAAGACTTCTTTCTATTGCAGGTAGCTTATATGTCGGAACCGACCGGATCGGACAACTATATCTTATAGCTCCCATTGGAAGGAAACGTTAAAAAATTCTGGCTTCGGTGTTTTTTCAAATATTACCTTCTATTCTTGGGAATATTATTTTTTATATTTTTCTGAATTTCGAATTAAATATTTAAAAAATCGGATCACTATATCATATAGCTGCCATAGGAACGGTCTAAAAATTAAATGGAAATTAATAGGAAAAAAATATCTTTGTTAATTTTTATTACATTCTCTTCTACTCTGGGATATGACTATTTTTAAATATTTTCGAATTTTAATTTTAATTTTTAATCGAAAAATTATTTAACATTTTGGCGATTTAAAAATTAATAGTCTTGTTATACCCGTTACTCCTAGAGTAAAAGGGTATATTGTATTCGTGTAAAAGTATGTAACAGCTAGAAGGAAACATTTTCGACCCCATAAAGTATATATATTCTTGATCAGGGTCAATAGCCGAGTCGATCTAGCCATGTCCGTCTGTCCGTCTGTATGAACGCTGAGATCTCAGAAACTACAAAAGCTAGAAGGTTGAGATTTCCCACACATATTCTTTGGTTTCCTACGCAGCGAAAGTTTATTTCAACCGAGCGCCACGCCCCCTCTAACGCCCACAATCGCCCACTAACGATTTTAAAATGGGCCCTGCGCCCACATCTTTAAAGATTTCCGAGAAGTATAAATGCAATTTTGTTGTGTATATTTATATTTATATATATTTATTTTTCAAATCGGACCATTCATTAAAAAGGTATACGCATTCAAAATTGTTAATATATATCTATCTTCCTCGCACTCCCTTTAGCTGAGTTACGATTATTCGTCGGGACACCAACCTGAGTACAGCGTTCGCACTCCCTTTAGCTGAGTGACGGGTATTAGATAGTCGGGACACCAACCCGACTATAGCGTTCTCTCTTGTTTTATATAAATACTAGCAGGGTCGGTATACCGCAGCTTCGCCTGCGGAAATTAAAATTGAAAACTAAGCATACCTTGATATTGTAAATTTTGGTTGATATTGTAAATTTAAAAAATTCCTTTTTTTAGCATATAAGCCGAGAAAAGATTTTATCAAAACTTTTTTCCTTAATTTCCGTAAAAACAACAGTATATTGTCCTAAGAAAACTACTTAAGAAATATAAAAAAATGCATAAAAAATTCCTAAAATTCTTATTGCTTGCGTAAGTTATCAGCTGCACAGAACAGAAACAAAGAAATTCATTTTTCGACAAAAATCCTTACATTAATTTAAAAAAAAATGCTAAATGATAGATCTCTCTCGAAAATATAGCTCTCCAACAACCAATAAGTTAATTGTGGGTAAGATTTATGAAATCAAAGGGAATATTTTTTATAGGAAACGAAAAAAACCAAATACTCTTGGCGAATTGGTTAACGGGGGTTTTTGGAAGGTATCCACAGTAGACAACACTTATAAGAGAAACCAATGTTTACGCGAAGCAATGTTTTGATTTATGTATTTGACTAATTTAAAAAGCAGCATTTAGAAAAGCAATTACGCATTTTATTATAGATATTTTGCTTCAGTATTTTTGTTTCAATTCATTTTTCGCCTTGATTAGACTTATATTAATAATAAGGAAGGCAGGTGGAAGAGGATGCCGTGAATCAAATTGTTTAACCATTTCCATTTGTTTTAACAATATGAGGCACGTGTAAGGAAGGGTAAGAGAATCAATTGATTTGAACATTTAGTTTTTTTTTGTATACTTTCAATGCTATTTGCATTTTAAAACACAAAAATATGTAAGAAAATGTTTTAAATCTGTTGTGGAAGTGTAAATTCAATATTCATTTAGCAAAAGGATAACAGTATTATCATGAATTTGAATCTGAGCGAATCGCACTTCCTTAGTCAGCTGCAATGCGGCTGTGGCTTTTATATATTTCGACCATGTGTGTGTGCAACGGAGCGAAATAATGTTTTTTACAACTCAACAATTTGTCAATAGTTCAACGATTGAAAACTAATAAATAGTTTGCTGATCAGTTTTTTGCATTTTAAAAATAAAAGCAATTTTAAGGAAAATTTCGACTGTTATGACTGTGGTATTTTCATTTTAAATTTGTTGACTGTGGTATTTTTTTATTTTCCCCTTGCGCAGTCACACTTAAAGTGCGATAGCAGGCAGCATACATACATACAAAGTGCGCCAGCAAAACATACATACATATGGGGAGGCCGTGACGTCGCATTAGTTTAGCAAAATTTGAAAATATTGGGGACTTGGTTAAGGATGCTGAATCTCCAAGAAATTTAAATGCAGTTATTTGCGGGTATGCCATAAGATTATGAACATCACATTTTTAAATCATTTTAACAACATTTATAACAGAGAAATAACAAAAAATGAATTAAAAAAAAAAAAAAACAAATCGGATTTTTGTGCACTTTGGGTCTTTTTTTGTTCTACAAAGTACCCCTTACGCGACTTCTAATTATTTAAGTAATTATTGTGATTTTTTTGGATTTTTAAAGATAGTCAAAAAACATAAAAGCATACAGCTGCGGTCAAAATAGTAGTAGTATTGCCGCCCTGTGTTTTTAAAGGTTTGTTGTTGTAATTTTTGTAATTGATCTATTGACTTTAAAATAAAACTAAAACTGGCCTAATCGAGTGGATATCTGCCGAGATATAATAAGAAATTCGAATAAAGTCAGAAATTTAACATTTCGAACTTTAAAAAATCTTTAAAAAACTGTGCGATCGAAAAAAAAAAAAGTGCTATTTTCGTGACTAGGGGTCCAAAATTAACAGAATTTGCCATCAATTGGAGCATTTCAGCTGTAAACTAGTGAAATTAATATTTTATAATATTTTATAATATTAATATAATAAGAAATTCGAATAAAGTCAGAAATTTAACATTTCGAACTTTAAAAAATCTTTAAAAAACTGTGCGATCGAAAAAAAAAAAGTGCTATTTTCGTGACTAGGGGTCCAAAATTAACAGAATTTGCCATCAATTGGAGCATTTCAGCTGTAAACTAGTGAAATTAATATTTTTTAAAAGTGTAAAAGCAGAAAGTTGCTTACACCTACTGAGCATATTTTTGTAAAATTAGGATTCGAAATTCCATCGGAGTTACATCCCACAGCTTTTGGCGTGAGCCAGCCTTTCCAACTGACGGCACAACTAAAAACAATACAAAACTACAACAAAACTGCAGCATTTAGGGCCGGTTTCTCGAGTCCCTGTCAAAGTCCCTGATAGCTATCTGTTCGAAAAACTTAAATACCAGATAAACTGTTCGTAAAAGCAAATCCGCTTTCTCGAGTGCTTTAATTTATCTGAACGAGAAACAATTACAGAGTGCTGTTAACGCACAGAATTGTGCTGTGAAGCGCAAAAAAATGGCATGCTTCGATTATTTCATCAGCTGTTTGGGTATAATTTAAAGGAAAAGTCAGCTGTGATTTTGTTTCTTCTTCATAGTTGGCTTTGGGAAATCAGCTGTCATTCTATCGAGTCGAAAACGCTTAACAGGACTCCGAATCCCTGTCAAAGTTAGCTCTCACATTTATGCTCGAGAAAGCCAAAATGCCTTAGCAGGGACTTTATCTGTTCGAGAAATGTTAGCCGGCACTCGAGAAACCGGCCCTTAATGATATCTGGTAATATTTAAGTTTTCTACACAAAATCAACGATAACAATTAAAATTCTTGAATAAACAAAATTTGTCACCATACAATATAAAATGTTTGTCACAATACCCTTCAAGGTACACTTGGAGCAAAAACGGTGTTTCTCTCAAACGGAGCAAAATAAAAAGCGCCAAGTACCAAAAACTGTTGATAAAAATCTCATTTATACGTGAATACATTTAATTGATTTTATTTTCAACACATCTTCACTCTGGCACTGCTGAAACACAAATAAATTGAATAAGTTTGCTAATTTGCGCACCACCTTTTTAGAAAAAAAAAACCTCACGAAGAAATTACGGGACTTCTTATTAATATTACTGTAGGGGAGAGTGGGGCAATTTCGTCAGCATTTTTTCAAAGCTATTTTTTGTCCATCTTGAGACACGTTATCATATTTCTATTTTTATTGTTGAATGCGGTTAGTGCCAAGCTTTAAAATTTGACATTCCCCTTTTTTTTAATTACCTTGGTGATTTATAAAAAAATAAAAAGTAAAACCAATATACTGGGGAAATTCCGCAACATAGGGGGGTAAAATCGCCACACCACTTGGGCAATTTCGTCACCTGAAAAATTTAGGGAATTTAACGCCTGTAAATGTGCTACACTGATTAAGCGTACCATTTTTGTTGACGTCCTATATTTGTTGCTGCTGCCGGTAGTCTGTTCGTTAGACAGCTTTTTTTAAAAAAAAAAATGTATTTAAAATAGGTGCGAATTTACCCTAAGCATAGGGTGGCGAAATTTTCCCACACAGTACTTTTTTAGAAACCATTAATTTTCTTCCGAAATTAAGCGCGAAGTTAAAAATCACTAGCGCAGAAATGCACATTATAGCACTGTGTATTATATAAAAAAAACCTGTATCTTATCCCTTTTCAATTGTGGCATACAGAAAAAATTTCGTCGAGAACTAAATGTAGCGTTTGAACTATTAAAACACATTTAATATTATAGCTTAGTTATCTTGGCCTTCTGTGCATAATAAATTCATTGGTTGTGTCATGCCGTCTTGAAGGACTAAAACAACAAAATTATATATTTTTACGACTTATGGATTCCGAGATATTGCAGGTGACGAAATTGCCCCAGTTACGAAATTGCCCCACTCTGCTCTACATAAATTGTCGACACGATAAGGGGAGACAACTACATTTATTTGGAATTTTTGTCGTGACGTCATATGTGAGATTCGACGAGTTCGTCACATTACCCTACACTCCCTAGTTAATTTAAAAGCTATTCACACTTAAAAAAAAAACTCGCTTAAATTCAAGGAGCTAGACGTTCCGTCTTCTACTACTACTATTTCATTGTATCCTTCGAATTTTAGAACTTGGTTTAATCATTAATGTTATAGGTAGATCTCCTTTGGAGAAGCTTGATTCATTCGATACGTTTAAGAAATCTAAGTTGCATGATCCCTTCTATAGTATAAGTTACCAATACCAAATTATCAATTACCAAATTGTAACCTCTTCAGCTAATAGTTTTTTTTAATAAATTTTTTATTTCCTTGACGATTACGTGTCTAGTGGTAATATTTCATAATAATGGTGCATTGTGTTCATCGAGGAAAAGTAGAGATTATCATGCAGAAAGTCAAAATGAAATCCGATTGTTTGGTGTTTCGAGTCTGTATTTCTCTTATTCAACCGTCACGGACTTGGCTAGGTTTCTGGGGCAGTCAACGTCGCATCCGCGGAGCACTGCAATATGGTATGACAGGAGTTGCATTGGAATTACGGTGAGAATTCCCTGCAGACAGTCAACGGTGCGTGGAATCTCCAAGTGTCGGGAGGAGAACGCCTGAGTCTCCTCGTCTCCTTCCTCACAGATAATAATCGGGCAGCCCTTGCGTGATGTGACCTGCTGCAGAGCATTCATGCACTTGACGTAGACCGGGTCGCGTAGGACTATCATCAGGACTGGCATTGAGTCATCCACGAGGGCCAGTGGGCCATGCTTTAGTTCACCGGCCATGATGCCCTCACTGTGCATGTACGTTAACTCCTTGACTTTCTGAAAAGAAAAGAGTCTGGAGAGGTTAAAAGGCAGTCTTGAAAGTCTAAGATTGATTCTTACCAGAGCGCCTTCCAGGCAGGTTGCGAAATTGTAGCCGCGACCCATTATCAGTAGGGACTTGTGTTGGTAAAGGTCTTTGGCCAGCTCTTGAACTTTTGAATCCAGCTTGAGAACGGCTCGAATCTGGTCTGCCAGCTTGGATAGCGCCTGCAGAATTTCCAACCGTCGCTGCTGGAGGGAAAGACGATCCTCGGACATAACCAACGCGAACATCACTAAGGAAATAAATTGTGAGGTGTAGGCTTTAGTCGAAGCTACTCCAATCTCTGGACCGGCGTTAATATGCACTCCACAGTGGGATTCGCGGCAGATGCTGCTGCCTACGGTGTTCGTGATGCCCACAATTAAGGCTCCCCGCTGCTTACAGTACCGCAAGGCCATCAGAGTATCTGCAGTCTCTCCAGACTGCGATATAAAAAAGCAAACGTCGTCTCGAAATATAGGTGTATTGCGATCCAGGAAGTCGGAGGCTAGCTCGACCATTACGGGCAGCTCAGTAAGCTCCTCGAGCAGCTGCCTGGTGGCTACCGCGCTGTGGTAAGAAGTACCGCACCCAATCAGCATTAAACGGCGACAGCGTTTAATCTCCGGAATGTATTCCTTGATACCGCCGAGCACAATCGCGTTTCCGTCGAAACGGACTCGCCCACGCATCGTGTTGACCACGGAGTCGGGCTGCTCAAAAATCTCTTTCTGCATGAAGTAGTCATAATTCCCCTTCATGATTTGTTGGATTTCCATCTTTAAGGTAGTGATTTCGCGTGCGTGTGGGTCATCTAGACTCTTCTTTAAGCGATGGATGCTCAGTGTACCATCTCTAACTGCGGCAACGTCGTCGTCCTACAAAAAAAATTTCATTAAAGTAAATAAACAAATCGAATATAAACAAGAAAAAGAGTTAACTTCGGCATACCTAGCCTTTAGGTATAACAGTATTATTATTATTATTATATCAGGTACATTGTACCTACAGTAGAAAGAAGACTTTTGGGAGTTTCATCGCTAAAGCTTCAAACCTCAGAGACTAGTTCGCATAGAAACGGAAGACAGACATGGCGTGATGGACAAGGGCTTACAAATATATAGGTACGCATTCTTGACTAGCATCAACATTTCAATCGATCTAGCCCCATATAAAAAATTATAGATCTTGCTATAACAAGGGCAACGCTATGGTCGAGTGCCTTGACTATTCGATAGTATCTAATAGTGTGCCTCGGGACAAGGTTTTCCCTAAAAGGATTTTGCGGCGGTCAGCATTCTGGGAGAACTATAATTATAATTTTGGAAAATAAAAGCATTAAAAATAATCTAGTATTGCTTAACCCGCCACCATTTCCGATGTAGTTAAAATATAGTAAGACTCCGTTTTTTTTTTTTAATTTTTGGTTTCGGAAAAACCGTTTTACCTAGGCTAGGCGTTCCGTTTTCTACTACTACTATTTCATTGTATCTTTCGAATTTTAGAACTTGGTTTAATCATTGATGTTATAGGTAGATCTTCTTTGGAGAAGCTTGTTTCATTCAATATGTTTAAGAAATCTAATTTTTATTATCCCTTCTATAGTATAAATTATCAATTACCAAATTACTTGAATCGTGACATTAAAATCGATCCCATATTTAACCTATAACTCCCATATGAGTGATTCTTTGTGAAACGTATCGAGATTTTCTTAATGGTCTCAAACCGATATGTCATTCTTATCACAACATTTCACCATTTAAAAAAAAATTTTAAAAAGGTAAAAAAAAAATCCATTTGACAGAAGCGAAGATATGGCGACGCTTTTTTTTGTTTAAATAATTTTTAACTTTAAATTACGTGGGGTATAAAATAAATAAAAATATTCCAAAATTCCAAATTTAAGTTTTTGCAATACCTTTCGATTGGTGTATTACTCATTACGATCGGACTATCACAGCAGATTTTCAATTTTGCGGCTATATAATACTAGTCGCCTTCGCACACTCTCCTGGTGCGCTTCGTCACTACATGGACTGTCGTCCATAGTGATATAATTTAATGTATAACGAAAGACTGCTTTGTTTTTTATTGTTTTTTTAAATTATGCAGAATGTAATGGAGGTCCCATGACGAAACTTTCAGGGGCCAACAAGAATTATGTATAGAACATTATACTATTTTTTTATAAAGATTAAAAATGCCGATTTGCAGAAAACCGCGAATGAAATTTTTTTTTTTAAGTTTGGACTATACTTTGCATTGGAACCATTATGGGTGTTATTTTTATTTATTTTATACCCCACGTAATTTAAAGTTAAAAATTATTTAAACAAAAAAAAAGCGTCGCCATATCTTCGCTTCTGTCAAATGGATTTTTTTTTACCTTTTTAAAAATTCTTTTTAAATGGTGAAATGTCGTGATAAGAATGAGATATCGTTTTGAGACCATTAAGAAAATCTCGATACGTTTCACAAAGAATCACTCATATAGGTTAGGAAAGACATTTTTTATTATGCTTAGTTAGGAAAATATGGATATTAAAACAAGATGAATTGGAATAAACCCTTATGCATAAACATAATAATGGGAAATAATCTTGGATCTTACCTCCAAATAGATCACCCGGTTTGTGTGTTCGATGACGGCTGAGGCGTCTGATGCAAAGAAGTATTCAACTTCCTTTTCCTCCAAGGGCATAAATTCAGAAGTGCTCTCCGAACGCGGAAGCACTGGTAGTTCACGGGATTGTCCATGTGGACGAATTTCTGGTTAATTTTGCAATTTAATTGCGGTAATGTTTCGTTCCGTTGGATGTACAGTTGCATTGTTGAGTTGATTTTAGCGGTGACGTTAATGGCATTGCGTGCCGGCAGTTCCACCATGGCAATGGAAGCCAAAAAGCACAATTCAATTGCACCCATTGTGAGCAAGAGCAAGTGCGTGTGTTTATGTGTGGTTAATGGGAATTGAGTGTAGGTCCCACCCATCAGCAAAGAAAGAAATGAATTGAAAATAAATTCGATGAAATAAAATTATATTATTCATTTTTAAAACAAAAACCGATTTCTTTAAATTGCTTTGAATAAGTCAATTTGGGAATATTTAATGATACAATGAATCTAGAAAATTCAATCAATCAAGTACCATTTGGGGAAGCTTTAAACAATTTATTTTACATTAGAATAGTTTGATGCTGATGTTCTTTCAAAAAATTTACATGTTTTGCATGTAGGGGAGAGTGGGGTAATTCCGTCAGCATTTTTTGAAAGCTATTTTTTGTCCATCTTGAGACACGTTATCATATTTCTATTTTTATTGTTGAATGCGGTTAGCACCAAGCTTTAAAATGTGACATTCCCCTATTTTTTTAATTACCTTGGTGATTTATAAAAAATTAAAAAGTAAAACCAATATACTGGGGCAAACTCGCCACATAGGGGGGTAAAATCGCCACACAACTGGGGAAATTTCGTCACCTGAAAAATGTATGGAACTTTACGCCTGTAAGTATGCTACACTGATCAAGCGTACCATTTTTGTTGACGTCCTATATTTGTTGCTGCTGCCGGTAGTCTGTTCGTTAGCCAGCTCGTCAAATAAAAAAATATGTATTTAAAATAGGTGCGAATTTACCCTAAGCATAGGGTGGCGAAATTTCCCCAGACAGTACTTTTTTAGAAATAATTATTTTTCTTCCGAAATTAGGCGCGAAGTTAAAAATCACTAGCGCAGAAATGCACATTATAGCACTGTGTATTATTTAAAAAATCGTGTATCTTATTCCTTTTGAATTGTGGCATACAGAAAAAATTTCGTCGAGAAATAAATGTAGCTTTTGAACTGTTAAAACACATTTAATAATATAGCTTAATTATTTTGGCCTTCTGTGCAAAAAAAAATGCATTGGTTATGTCATGCCGTCTTGAGGGACTAAAACAAAAAAAAAATATATTTTTAAGACTTATGGATTCCGAGATATTGCAGGTGACGAAATTGCCCCTGTGACGAAATTACCCCACTCTCCCCTACTATTTTTGTCGCATAACTATTTTTTATAATTTTCGCTTTACCTAAGTGTAACTATATAGTGGTTCTCGAGGACCATTATACTATTATATTGTTTAATTTTGCGAATCGATTTTTTTTTGTGTAAACTTGGTTGATATGACCATGAGTTTTATTCCTGCGTACTTTATTGTTACTTTTTTTTGTCCTAATGTATATTTTGCTTTGAAATGAATTCCAAAGCTACAAAATGTTTCCTTCCGGACATTAATTAAATCATACCAGTGAGTACAGTCAGAATTTAAAAATGGGTTCAAAGCTTAATAAGAGGACCAAAACCAAGCAAAAACGGATATTTAAATTTGCTTAATAAAAATAATAAAAATTTTAGTTACCTTGCGGTTTGCCAGAGTCAGAGTCTAAACAAATTAAAGATGATGAAATAAAAAGTATTAAGTTAATAAATTATAAACTGAGTCAAAATCTGCCAAGTGGGCCACCCCTGTTCCGAAGGTCCGATTTTCATCGAACTTTTTTACTTTTCCGGTTCACAACGAAAATATAAGAACTTCATTTGAACGGTTTTGCGAAATTTTGAGTTTTACCGGAGTTATAGGGGTCAAAACATGGCATTTTTGACACTTTTTCGAAAAAGTTGCACTCAGTCATTAATTCATAACTTCGGAACGGTAAGAGATATCTTTATGATGTTTTCACTAATCGCTCAAGAATTATTATGGCTTTCCATAAAAAAATGTAAAAAAAAATTAAAATTTATTTTTCTTAAAAATAAATCAACATTTTTTTTTAGTTTTTATTTTTTTCAGTGTTCTTCACCAGCTATAGAGTTTAAAACCATTTGAAAATTAAGTTTGATTCATTACGAAAAAGATCCAAAAAAAAAAAGAGTGGCCCGGACAAAGGTTTTTCGCAATATCGATTTGAAGAAGGGCGCACAGCGGTTTTCCATACAAAACGACAAGAAGTGCCTCATTGACAGCTGCAGTCGGCTGACGCTACGCGCGCAACGGCATGTGTTGACCAGCCAATTTTCACGAGCAAGCCGTTTTTGTATGGAAAACCGCTGTGCGCCCTTCTTCAAATCGATATTGCGAAAAACCTTTGTCCGGGCCACTCTTTTTTTTTTTTGGATCTTTTTCGTAATGAATCAAACTTCATTTTCAAATGGTTTTAAACTCTATAGCTGGTGAAGAACACTGAAAAAAATAAAAACTAAAAAAAAATGTTGATTTATTTTTAAGAAAAATAAATTTTAATTTTTTTTTACATTTTTTTATGGAAAGCCATAATAATTCTTGAGCGATTAGTGAAAACATCATAAAGATATCTCTTACCGTTCCGAAGTTATGAATTAATGACTGAGTGCAACTTTTTCGAAAAAGTGTCAAAAATGCCATGTTTTGACCCCTATAACTCCGGTAAAACTCAAAATTTCGCAAAACCGTTCAAATGAAGTTCTTATATTTTCGTTGTGAACCGGAAAAGTAAAAAAGTTCGATGAAAATCGGACCTTCGGAACAGGGGTGGCCCACTTGGCAGATTTTGACTCAACTTGAATATATTAGAAAGAAATGCATTAGAAATCTTTGGCAAGTTTGGGTTAGTGTTTAGAAAGCCCCACAGCGCCAGATTATCGTTTCGAAAGCATACGGGCTAGTCAAGTGACTACCTTGATCTGGGCCTAGTTTCTTGTCGTCTGCTGTTCGACATCGAGCGGCACAGTTGCAGCAGGCAGGATGGGAAGATAGTTCAAAGTGGCGGTTGTTATAAGTAACAAACCGATACACACGACACCCAGACAGTTATTTACATATAGATAGAAGACAAAGGATATGGTTGGTAAAGAAACTGCATTTGCGGAAGCAGCAATAGTTGAAGACTCATTCGACAGCTTACCTTTTCCGTACAGAATGGGAATGTGGTCTGTGGCAAGACGCGTCTTTGTCTTGATTCCGACCAGCAGTGGTGAACTACGCCGCGAGGCCACACATTCTCCGGGAAAATGCTTGGACTTCACGGCAATGGCAAAGGCGCCTTCCACTTGGAGGATGGCCTGCTCGACCAGCTCGCGAAACGAGTAGGTGGGATGGGTTTTCCAAAGATGGTGTACCAGCTTTGCGAATACTTCTGTGTCCGTGTCCGACTCGAACTCGTAGCCACGCTTTGCCAAAAAGGTCTTCACATCGTTGTAGTTTGTGATAATACCGTTGTGGACTACGACGAACCCGTTTCCGTCGTCAGAACGATGGGGGTGGGAGTTTCTTTCGCAAGGAACGCCATGGGTGGCCCATCGAGTGTGGGCAATGCCAATGTGGGTCATAACGGGCTCACTGTAGTCGCCTGCGCTGAAATCTATGTATATACAACGAATAATTAGGATAAGGGCAAAGTAGAATATTAAATTTGTTTTGTATTTTTTTATTTTTATTTTATCTTATTTTACTTGTAGATTAAAAGGGTATATTGTATTCGTGCAAAAGTATGTAACAGAGAGAAGGAGGCGTTTTTGACCCTATAAAGTATATATATATTCTTGATCAGGGTTACTAGCCGAGTCGATATAGCCATGTCTGTCTGTCCGTCCGTATGAACGCTGTGATTTCGAAAACTACAAAAGCTAGAAAGTTGGGATTACCCACACATATTCTTTGGCTTCCTACGCAGCGCTAGTTTATTTCAGCCGAGCTCCAGTTTTCAAAATTTTCACTTTCACAATTTTAACACTCTCTCTCCCAAATCAATTGAAATTGATTAAGTCTTTGTATGCAATCCTGTTAGTTTTTGCGATTTCTTTCGATTGGTGTATCACTCATTATGATCGGACCATAGCAGCAGATTTTCAATTCTGCGGCTTTATAATAGTAGTCGTCTACGCACACGCTCCTGGTGCGCTTCGTCACTACGTGGCTGGCCACAGTGATTTCTGAATGACAATAAGTAAAAAGTCATTATACCCTTGCACTATGGGGAATTCGACCTGTTTTTTTGGCATAAATATGTTTTTTACAAGTATTCAAATTTTTGAAACATTATTGGAAACGTATTAAGAAGAGATCAAAATGAAATGTTACACTCCGCAAATGTTAAGTTAACATATTTTAAATGTTAAAATAACAGCTGTCAGGCGCAGCAAGCGAACACAAAGTGTTTATACTTTGCTTGATTTTGCAGTGCATATATAAATTAATATCTCTTTAACGACAAGACGTAGAACCATAAAACTTGAAATCGATATTCATTAAAACTGCTCTTACTTTATGTTAATACTACTGTGATGCTTATTTCGTGAGTGTATTTGTAGCAATGGCTTCATATACCAAGTAGTCTCTCTTAATAGGTTTGGAAAAAGAAAGTTCAACTTTGAATAGAGATTAGAAAAAATGTTGAAATTTGTTGAGCCTGGGTTGGATTATTTTAAAGGGGGGTCAATTCTCGATTTGGGACATCCAGTCTTAATGTGCATTTTTTGCGACTTTAAGAGAAATTCAATTTTTACGGCACTGCCAAAAATGGTCAAATTAACACTTTATTTGTCTTCTTCTTGTTTTGTAAGATGAAATGTTAAATAAATTTAATGCAAAAGTCTTCGCCATAACATTATATTTGATTTAAAAAAAATTCCGCGTCTTATTTTAATGGAAAATATTTTTTTATACGGCATGTCCAGTATTTGGCATACAAAAATGTCGGATTTTACAGGAAAAAGTCAATATCTCTTCAAAGAAGAAAGTTTTAAAAAAAATGTTTTTTTGTTTGTTTTAATATGTTTCTTCATTATTAGAAACCATAAAAGAAACATTTTTTTTGTAGGTTTAAGAAAAAAAGTTATTTTTTTGAATAAATTTATTATAGTGTTTAATTTTTGCTCAAAAAGATGTATTTAATTATTATAAACATATTTCAAAAAACCAAACTCAAAAAAGTTGCTTTGTTTTGGAATTATTAATTAATGCCAAAAAAACAGGTCAAATGACCCATAGTGCCTTGCAGAGGGTATTATGATTTCAGTCAGAAGTTTGCAACGCAGTGAAGGAGACGTTTCCGACTCTATAAAGTATTATATATTCTTGATCAGCATCACTAGACGAGTCGATCTAGCCATGTCCGACTGTCCGTCTAGTCTCTCAGTTTTTGAGCTATCGGGATGCAACTTTTCCAAAAGTCTTCTTTCTATTGCAGGTAGTATATATGTCGAAACCGATCGGATAGGACAACCATATCATATAGCTCCCATAGGAAGGATCGGGAAAAAACGTTAAAAAATTCTAGCTTCGGTGTGTTTTCAAATATTACCTTCTACTCTTGGGAATAATATTTTTTATATTTTTCTGAATTTCGAATTAAATATTTTAAAACTCGGATCACTATAACATATAGCTGCCATAGGAACGGTCTAAAAATTAACGGGAAATTAATAGGAAAACAAGAGAGAACGCTATAGTCGGGTTGTTGTCCCGACTATCTAATACCCGTCACTCAGCTAAAGGGAGTGCGAACGCTATTGCGGGTTGGTGTCCCGACTAATAATCGTAACTCAGCCAAAGGGAGTGCGAGGGAGATAGATATATAATTTTTGATTGCGTATAACTTTTTAATGAATGGTCCGATTTGAAAAATGTCTTCTACATTTCGATAGGTATAAATATACACAACAATATTGCATTTATACTTCTCGGAAATCTTTAAAGATGTGGGCGCAGGACCCATTTTAAAATCGTTAGTGGGCGATTGTGGGCGTTAGAGGGGGCGTGGCGCTCGGCTAAAATAAACTTGCGCTGCGTAGGAAGCCAAAGAATATGTGTGGGAAATCTCAACCTTCTAGCTTTTGTAGTTTCTGAGATCTCAGCGTTCATACAGACGGACAGACGGACAGACGGACAGACGGACAGACAGACAGACAGACAGACAGACAGACGGACAGACGGACATGGCTAGATCGACTCGGCTAGTGACCCTGATCAAGAATATATATACTTTATGGGGTCGGAAACGCTTCCTTCTAGCTGTTACATACTTTTGCACGAATCTAGTATACCCTTTTACTCTACGAGTAACGGGTATAAAAATGATATCTTTGTTGATTTTTATTACATTCCCTTCTACTCTGGGATATGACTATTTTAAATATTTCCGAATTTCGGTTTTAATAAGATCGAACTACTATATCTGCAATAGAAACGATCGAAAAATTAATGTGAAATAATAGGAAATGTAACATTTTGCGATTTGTAAATTAATAGAATGATCTGCAAGGGTATATAAGCTTCGGCTTGCCAAAGCTATCTTCCTTTCTTGTTATACCCGTTACTCGTAGAGTAAAAGGGTATACTAGATTCGTGCAAAAGTATGTAACAGCTAGAAGGAAGCGTTTCCGACCCCATAAAGTATATATATTCTTGATCAGGGTCACTAGCCGAGTCGATCTAGCCATGTCCGTCTGTCCGTCTGTCTGTCTGTCTGTCTGTCTGTCTGTCCGTCTGTCCGTCTGTCCGTCTGTCCGTCTGTATGAACGCTGAGATCTCAGAAACTACAAAAGCTAGAAGGTTGAGATTTCCCACACATATTCTTTGGCTTCCTACGCAGCGCAAGTTTATTTTAGCCGAGCGCCACGCCCCCTCTAACGCCCACAATCGCCCACTAACGATTTTAAAATGGGTCCTGCGCCCACATCTTTAAAGATTTCCGAGAAGTATAAATGCAATATTGTTGTGTATATTTATACCTATCGAAATGTAGAAGACATTTTTCAAATCGGACCATTCATTAAAAAGTTATACGCAATCAAAAATTATATATCTATCTCCCTCGCACTCCCTTTGGCTGAGTTACGATTATTAGTCGGGACACCAACCCGCAATAGCGTTCGCACTCCCTTTAGCTGAGTGACGGGTATTAGATAGTCGGGACAACAACCCGACTATAGCGTTCTCTCTTGTTTTTTAATCAATTAAAAAATTACTGATTTAATTTTTATTTCCATTTAATAATAAAATATTTTTAAAACACTTTTTGAATATGTTAAATAAAATACAAATATAACAAAAATATTTTGTGTTACATTTTGTCAATTTCTTTCTTAATAAATACAATTTAAAAAAAAAATTAAAAACAAATATTTAACAAGAAAGGAAGATAGCTTCGGCGAGCTGAAGCTTATATACCCTCGCAGATCATTTCTATTAATTTACAAACGCAAAAATGTTAAATTGCATATTATTTCTCATTAATTTTTCGATCGTTCCTATGGAAGCTATATGATGTAGTAGTTCAATTTTGATAAAATTAAAATCGAAAATCGGATTTTCCGATTTTCCCTATGGGAGATCGACTCGTCTAGTGATGCTGATCAAGAATATATAAACAATTCCTTCACTGCGTTGCAAACTTCTGACTGAAATATACTGAAATATAATAAAAATGTTTATATATATTAAGGAAATAATGCAAAAACAAGAAAGTTAACTTCGGGCAGCCGATGTTTATATACCCTTGCAGGTATGCCTACTTAAAATGTTGTTTTTACATTGTCAAAAATCAAAACGCCTACTTTCTACAAAGTTACAATGGTTTTTCTATTATTTTTTTTGATTATTCCTATGGGAGCCATAAGATATAGTGGTCCGATCCGGCTCGTTCCGACATATGTACTACCTGCAATAGAAAGAAGACTTTAAGGAAGATTTCATCGCGATAGCTTTAAAGCTGAGGGACTAGTTCGCATAGAAACGGACAGACGGACAATGTTAGATGGACTCGGCTATTGATGCTGATCAAGAATATATATACTTTATGTGGTCGGAAACGTCTCCTTCACTGCGTTGCAAACATGGTCAACCAATTTTGGTAATCTTTTCGGAATTTAATAGTTAATTGTCTCTTTTATTCGGTCGTTTTGGAAAATTCAATCCAACTCAACCACAAGAGTAGGTAGGCGCATTCAAAATTTTAAAGTCATAGCAAATTTTAAAAATCTTCATTTGTGAACAGCGTTTAAAAATTAAATAAAAATATTTTCTTCTACGATGCATTTTTAAACCCTCTGCAAGGGTATAAACACGAAGACAATCGTAACGAATTCAAATTTATTAGTGAAATTTATTATTTTCTTTGGCGAATCAATTAACGGCACTATTCTTCAATCCAACCAAAAAATAAATAAAAACAGGAAAAATTTTCGAACAAGTAAAGTTTTTATTAAAGAACCGATAATTGTGCTATTTTGGCTGCCGCTCTACTTTGCTTCAATAAAAATCGAAAGCTCCAAGCATTGTAACACTTATTTTAGTGAGTACATATATGTATGTATTACTATGTAAAACTACTTATTAGTTATTAATAAGTTATTACCAAAAACAGAAAAAAAGAATGCAAAAATTACCCATTTTATAGCAAAAATAAAAACTGTCTACACATCGGCGCTATTTTTTTTACCGCAATTGAAAATGTATCAATACTTACGCTCCTGAATCGCCTCTTCAAGGACTTTGACCTTTCCCGTACGCTTGACCATCACGATATTCTTATTATCCGGTGAGTCGATTGCCACTCCAGTAGAGTCATAACCACGGTACTCTAATCTCTTCAAGCCGGTAACCAACAAATCAAGCACCTCCAAGCGTGACTTCGGCGTTAGATAATTTAGATAGGCAAAGATTCCTGTTTTTGTAAAATTAGGTGATATTAATATTTATGTGCCATCTGTATTTAATTCAAAATAAATTACAATTCTAAAAAATAGATTTAAAGAATTGACCAACATAATTTTTTAAAATTTAAGCATATTATAGTAACACTTAAGTAATATATAACGGTAAGGTAACTTTAAAAAGTGGTAGAATAGGTAGATGTTACGTATATATTGTATTCTGGCAAAAGTGTGTAACATAAAGAAGGGAGCGTTTGATCAGGGTCACTAGCCGAGTCGATATAGCCATGTCTGTCTGTCCGTCCGTATGAACGCTGTGATTTCGAAAACTACAAAAGCTAGAAAGTTGGGATTACCCACACATATTCTTTGGCTTCCTACGCAGCGCTAGATTATTTCAGCCGAGTGCCACGCCCCCTCTAACGCCCAAATTTTGGAGAAGTATAAATGTTATTTGGTTGTGTTTATTTATACCTACCAAAATGTAGAAGAAATGTTTCAAATCGGACCATTCGTAAAAAAGTTATGCCCGATCAAAGTTTAATATCTCCATCTTCCTCGCACTCCCTTTAGCTGAGTAACGGGAATTGACTGCCTGTAACTTTTAAATATGAACTTATGCTATTGCAGCTGTTTCGAAATATTTGTTTAAAGCAGGAACCGTAATCATTATAAATGAAAAAATTAAAATTAATTTAATGATTATTTGTAAGCGAAAAAAAATAAAAAGTTGTACTTGTAGTTAGAGCCTCGGAGCACATATTGAGTTAATAAAATAATGTATTTTCTTCGTATAAACTTTTAAAAACGCGGTTATTTGTTTACAAGAGGTATGCATAAATACAAAAAGTTGTAGCAACCTTAGGACTTTATGTCATTTATATATTAGCCCGACATGTGGGCTGGGTGTTAGGGTGTTGGTCCCCCGTGCTGTAAGCACGAGTTCCGATTCCCACAGAAAAATTTTTTTATACAAAAGTCAACCGCTTTTTAAGCGGTTTATACAAAGAAAATGTATTTTTTACTTAGCTGGATATGTGCTTCGTGGTTCTACCTACAAGTGTCAATTTAAATAATTGTAAAATACCGCGTAGGACGGCTGCAATCATACTTTGAGTGATATTTTAAGCGAAATAATATCGCTCACAAAATAATCATTATTTCTGAGCGATATTTTTTTTTTGCTCACAAAATAATTATTAAATGGTGATTTTTATTTTTTACTCAAACAAAATAATCATTATTTTCGGTCCCTGGTTTAAAGTATGTTTCTCTTAGCATCAACAAAAGACCTTTTGGCCATCCTTGCTTGAAGAAAAAGGTAATAGTCTAGAAGAGCGGCCTGAGCACCAAAAACCGCGAAAAAATTACCCTCGATGGACCGCGATTTCTTAGGAATTTACGTGCAGAAGATTATTTGCGGAAATGCATTGTTCTCTTGTAATTGCATTTCAAAGTTGCGTGTTTTGCTATAAAAACAAAGTAGGATTTTCTAGGATTTTGAGGTGTTTTGTGTCATTTTGCTATAAAAAACATATGGGCTTTCCGTTTGTTGTCAAAATAATAAGCATTCGAAAAAATTCGACAAAAATGTGAAATTGTTTTTATAGCAGGCCAGACCCCACAACCGCGCATTAATATCCTCGATGGACCGTGATTTCTTAAGAGCTTGGGCGACCATGGATGACCAACATATACATTTTTAAGATGAATCTTAAGAAATCGCAATCCGAGGAGGATCAACCTTAGTCTTTATCAAAGCCAATTACGAGAGTTTTTAGTTCAGTACCTCCTTATACTTGTAACTCATTTGTAATAGTAAATAAAATGCTATATTAAACTATGGTTAATGATTGGACAGTAAATATTTATTTATAAAAAATGCTGGTTAGTGGTACAAAAATCGCGCGATTTTTTTTTTTAAATTTTTTTGCCTTTGGCGCTTTTTTAGCATTTCCCATCTCTTTTTAAATACTAACATCGCGTTCAGGATTAAACAATTCGCCCATTGCTGAGAAAATTGCATGGAATCTTGAGGTGTGGTTTGGGTGCCTTTTCAAAAAAGTGAATCGCGCTAGGTACCCTTGGTAGTGCTCCGTTTTCCGGCCATAGTGGGGAATGTTCTCCTTTAGATCACGCCATAGTCTCTCTATTCGCTGTGTATTGGCTCCCGTTTCAGGGTCGACGAAGTTTACTGAGTGATTAACGGTCATGTGAGAGTAGTTCGCATCCTTTAAACCATTGTATGACTTCCAGCAGTCGGATATAATTCTGGTTCCATTGGCGATGTTGGCCTCTATAATTGGAAGGAGCGTTTCCTGGCTACGGTCCTCCACAGGCACCAAAAAAAAGTCACCGGTTTCTCTGCAAATTCCTCCGAAAACCCACTGGTCATCCACCACGCGACCGCAATTATACTTGCGCCGGCCAATTTTGGTTTCGTCAATTTCGACGGTTAAACCGTCTCCACCTATTATTTGTTTTGCGTTCTTCTTCGTCCAGCTAAGATAAATTTCCCGAAGAAAATTACTCCAGTCAACCACCGTCTGTTAAGACCAGCCTAGTTCCTCCCGAAGGAATGAGATTGTTGAACCCTTCATCTCCCAAGCCACAAAATTACAGGCCTGTTCAATGCCAACGTGGGACTTGCTGAAGAATGTCCGTTTGATGGCGGATTCCTTACAAATATAATTTAAAGCAATATTTTTTTCAAATTAAACAATTGTTACCTTAAAGGAGCATTGAACTTTTCTTAATTTCCGTTTCTGTTGATGATTACTTATCATCCTGCGGCACCTCCAAAATGGCGTACTAATCGGTCTCTTCGCATTGAAAGACAATGTTGCGGGCTTACTGCAGTTGGGAAAGTCCTTGCTCTTTAGAACAACTCCATGTCTCTGCAGAAATGCAAACACTTCTTCTTCGTCCATGGCAAGAAAGTCTTTATAAGAAATAGTGCACCCGTTGCAGGAATCCATAGTAAACAAAAATCAAAAGTGCCATTTCTGATTAAGCAAAAAAAGCCTACTTGTTTTTTATAGCAAACCCATAAATTCCTAGAAAATGCTCATTGTTTTTATAGCAAAATGACACAAAACACCTCAAAATCCTACTTTGTTTTTATAGCAAAACACGCAACTTTGAAATGCAATTACAAGAGAAATCGCGGTCCATCGAGGGTAATTTTTTCGCGGTTTTTGGTGCTCAGGCCGCTCTTCTAGACTATTACCTTGCTTTTACTGACACTGATGATCACTATGGACGGCAGTCCATGTAGTGACGAAGCGCACCAGGAGAGTGTGCGAAGGCGACTACTATATATACACGAAGAAATGAAAATCTACTGTGATAGTCCGATCGTAATGAGTAATACACCAATCGAAAGGTATTGCAAAAACTTAAAGGATTGCATACCAAGACTGAAAATCAATTGGCTTGGGAGAGAGAGCAGTGAAAGTGAGAAAGTGCAAATTTCGAAATTTGGAGCTGTTGGGGCCGGTGGGGATAAATGCCCCCTCGCAATGCTTTATTTGTGTTCCTATTAAAAATACCCATCGAATGAGGGGTCATATGATAAAATCCGACGCTCCGTTCAAAAGTTATAGCCAAAATAAGATTTTCTACGTCTTCCCAAAATGAAAATTTAATTCTGTTTGTCAGTTTGTCAGTTTGTCAGTTTGTCCAAAACATGTTTTTTAAGTTTTGAAAATTTGATATGACGTTCATCACATCGATATAAAAAACTTTTGTTCTACCACTTTTGGAAAAACTCGCTAGTTTAACGGTAAAACAGCTATAAATAGCTAAAATTCGGAATATCTTTTGATGAGGTATTGTTAAAGGCAATTAAATATGTAAAAAAAACATCATAAGGTTAATCTTTGTAGTTACATTTTTTTGTTGTAGGTAGTTTTTAAGAAGAAACTAGTTTGTTTCAAAAGGGCGCCACGCCCCCGTAACTTTTTAACGAATGGTCCGATTTAAAAACTTTGTGGGCGTTAGAGGGGGCGTGGCACCCTTTTGAAACAAACTTGCGCTGCGTAGGAACTCCTAGAATCTGCATGCAAAATGTCAATCTTCTAGCTTTTATAGTTTCCGAGATCTCAGCGTTCATACAGACAGACAGACGGACAGACAGACGGACATGGCTAGATCGACTCGGCTAGTGATCCCTTTAACTTTCCTATACACAGCATTGAGTTCCAGTCATTAGTTTAGAAGCTGCACCTTGTCAAAGTTAAAAAAGTTGACAAAAATGCAAAAAAAAATCAAATAAAAATACACGCCTAAAAACCGAAATTAGTTTTACAGCCTCTTCTGGTAGATGGTACTTTGAAAAAATAAACAAGCTAATGATCATAAGAATCCACCAGCAAATGAATTTTATATGAATATTTGAAGTTTGGGACAACGGTCATTTTTTGGCCGTTTACAGCTGTTAACTGAGACAACAGGGCCTTAACAGGGCTGTAATACCCTTTTTTTCCAACTTGAAAAATCTATATAAAATGGAACCCTTGGTTGATTTTTGAGCTGTTGGTCTTATTAGTTTGCTTAAAGTTGTATCTTTAAGTAGAAGTTGTAAAACTAATTTCGGTTTTTAGGCGTGCTGTGGGTGCCAGACACATTTTAAAGTCGTTAGTGGGCGATTGTGGGTGTTGAAGGGGGCGTGGCGCTCCGCTGAAGTAAACTTGTGCAGCGTAGGAAGCCCAAGAATATTTGTGGGAAATCTCAGCCTTTGAGCTTTTGTAGTTTCCGAGATCTCAGCGTTCATACAGACAGACAGACAGACAGACGGACAGACAGACGGTCAGACGGACATGGCTAGATCGACTCGGCTAGTGACCCTGATCAAGAATATATATACTTTATGGGAAACGCTTCCTCCTAGCTGTTACATACTTTTGCATGAATACAATATACCCTTTTACTTTACGAGTAACGGGTATAATAATTTTTAAATTTTTTCCAAGTGAGAAAAAAATAAAAGAAAATCCGTTCATTTAGTTGTGATTCTGGGAATACGTCTGGGAAATTCGAATCCGTGTGAAACTTTCGGATGTCAAAACTAAACTTTTATATATTTATAGTTCTATAGAACAGCGCCGTATAGCTTATTTCAGTGCTTAAAATGCTGCAGTAGCACAGGAGCAGCTAAAAATCAGAAAGCAACGACTTGCTATTGCTTCGAAGGTCGGCAGTTCTCAGATTTGGCTTTTGCTTCGACTGCGACTGCCGACTTTTTCAGAAGCAGCAGCAAAAGCAAAAGCAGGCTAAATGAAAATTCAGACAGTTCTTTAAACACTGGTTTATTTTCGATTTAGCAGAGGGTATTTTTTAAAATTTGTCGAAAGTGACCGATGTTAATCAAAAAGTCATAGTCTTAAATCATACGGGATAATAAATCAATAAAATAAATAAGCATAAAAAACCATAACTTAAAAAATAAAATTATTTCGCCGAAATACTGTTATGATGTTCACTTATTTACCAAATAGTATATTGTTGAAACTAAGTAATATTAATCAAAGCAACAAATGTAAATGATATGATCAGTTCTATATGCCCAATATCATAAAGAGATTAGAATCATATGTAAAAGCTTAAAAGTAACGGCTTATCTCTCTTTCATCATTTATAATCTAAAGAAGCGTAGATAAGCGCGACTCTAACCCTTTTTGCAGTCAGTCAGCTTCAAGCCGCAGATCACGCGAGTTATGTACCAACAGTTTAAATATACTTAGGGCCGGTTTCTCGAGTGCCGGCTAACATTTCTCGAACAGATAATGTCCCTGCTAAGGCATTTTGGCTTTCTCGAGCATAAATGTGAGAGCTAACTTTGACAGGGACTCGGAGTCCCTGTTAAGCGTTTTCGACTCGATAGAATGACAGCTGATTTCCCAAAGCCAACTCTGAAGAAAAAACGAAATCACAGTTGACTTTTCCTTTGAATTATACCCAAACAGCTGATGAAATAATCGAAGCATGCCATTTTTTGCACGTTACAGTGCGTTAACAGCACTCTGTAATTGTTTCTCGTTCAGATAAATTAAAGCAGTCGAGAAAGCGGATTTGCTTTTACGAACAGTTTATCTGGTCTTTAAGTTTTTCGAACAGATAGCTATCAGGGACTTTGACAGGGACTCGAGAAAGCGGCCCTTAGACAATAAAAGAGCATTTATTCTTTAACCTACAAGTCCACGTGTTTGTTTCATTCGCTGCTTCAGGTTATGGGCCCAGACCATATACCCGCGCAATAAAATAACACTTCACCTGAAGGCCGTCATAGTTAGTTTTGGTCGCGAAAAATGTCCGGCGCGTTTATAAAAATTGAGCCGCTTTGTGCGGATAACTATGACACGTGGAAAGTTCAAATGCGGGCAGTGCTCGTGAAAAACGACCTGTGGCAATACGTGGACGGTACGAAGGATTGCCCTAGTGGAAGTGGAAGCACATCGGCTGCTGACTCCGCCGTATGGAAAACGTACGACGAAAAAGCGCGTGCAGATATCTTACTATCCGTCAGCCCCTCAGAATTGGCTTTGATCGAGGGATGTAACACAGCTAAACGCTGTTGGCTAAAACTACAGGAAAGTTTTATGACGAGAGGACCAGTGCGAAAAGCAGCTCTTCTAAAGAAGCTGATATTGTCGCGCCTGTGTGAAGGCGGCAATATACGAGAGCACATAAACGAAACATTTGAAGCCGTTAAGAAATTAAGGGAAATCGGCGTAGCAATCGGAGACGACTTATTGTCCATTATTTTACTCTACAGTCTGCCAGACACCTTCGAAACGTTTAGATGCGCGATGGAAGCAAGGGATGACTTACCACGCCCAGAATTCTTAAGAGTCAAAATATTAGAAGAGGCCGAAGCCAGAAAAAATAGGCACGTGCCAGATGAACAAAACGCAATGTTCGCGAAACGTCGCAAGGACCGGAGTGGAAAGCAAACTAGAAACAAAGAGACTAGAAAATGCTTTAACTGTAACAAAGTCGGGCACATATCCAAAAACTGCTGGAATAAAACGAATGGAAAGGGCGAAGAGCCCGATCATAGAGAGAGAGCAAAGAGAGCAGAGGAATCGACATTCGCATGCCAGGCAAATTTCTGCGCGAATAAAGCTGGCGTTTGGTGCTTAGACAGCGGTTGTACAGCGCACATGAGTTCAAACACGAATTTATTTGAAAACATAAAGGAAATAAAGAAAACTTTACATTTGGCCAACGACGAGACGACAACTATAAGTGGTGTGGGTGAAATTAAAATCGCAGTCGACGACAAAGGAGAGAAGAAAAACGTTACTCTCACAGACGTGCATTACGTTCCCGATCTCAGGCAGAGCTTGCTGTCAATATCAAAGATTACGGATAAGGGATACGAGGTACACTTCAGGAAAGACGAGGCTGTAATCGTGAAGGGCAACAAAGAAATTTGGTTACGCGCACAAAGGCGCGGAAACCTGTATTATTTGGACAGCGTAGAACATCAATCAAATATCATCGAGAAAATCAACTTGAGCAACATCGACGGATGGCATTATCGAATGGGACACTTGAACGAAAGAGATCTAAAAAGCATGGCAAATGAAGGTAAAGTGCACGGAATGAATATAAAAGAAAACGAAAAAATGTCGGAGTGCGAAATCTGTGTGAGCGAAAAACATGCGGCGAATTCGTACAAAAGCTCCCCTGGAAGCAGAACAGCTGAACTACTGGAAGTAGTACACAGCGACGTGTGCGGGCCCATGCGAAAAGAATCCATGGGCGGATGCAAGTACTACGTAACATTTATTGATGATTACTCCAGATATTGCGAAGTTACGTTCATTAAACAGAAATCTGACGTGTTTAAAGCTTTCGTCGATTATAAGGCCGCCGCTGAAAACTATACTGGAAAGAAAATAAAGATGCTACAATCTGACAATGGAACGGAGTACTGTAACAAGGAATTCGACGCTTACCTAGCAAAGAACGGGATTAAACGAAGACTAAGTGCACCACATACCCCCCAACAAAACGGCCTAGCAGAGAGGAAAAACAGGACGCTAGTCGAGATGGCCAGATGCATGATGAGGCAAGCAGGAGCACCTGCAATTTTTTGGGCTGAAGCCGTGAACACAGCGTGCTACATACGTAACCGATGTCCAACAGCAGGCTTGTCAGGAGATATTCCCTATACGTACTGGACAAGGAAAACTGCGACAGTGGCACACCTGAGAGCATTCGGCACCAAGGCATTTGCGCTCGAAAAGGGCGTCAACAAAGGAAAATTTGATTCCAGATCAATTGAATGCATCTTGGTTGGATACGCAGCTACCTCAAAGGCATATCGACTTTATGTACCGGAAAGGCGAAAAGTAATAATTTCTAATGACGTAAAATTTCTGAGTCTTCCAGGTTTCAATACCAATTTTGAAGAATTTTATACGGAGCCCAACTCAGAAGAGATTAGCATCGAGATGACGACCACAAAAATCAGGCAAGATGATCTTGAGGCGGATCCGTTGGTGGATTCTCCACAAGAACCCACTATTTCGACGCAACGCCGTGGCAGAGGGCGCCCGAAGACACTTCGAAGCGGATTCCGTGGCAGGCCACGAAAAATTTATCAACAACCGAATGCAGAACAGAACAATGCAGACGACGCGGACAGCGGGGAATTGGAAAGCGACGAACCTTACGAAGAGTGTGAGATAGCCAACGCATTATTTGACGATCCTGTAAATATTGCAGAAGCGAAAAGCTCGGACGATGCGGATAACTGGATAAAGGCGATCGAAGACGAATTTATGGCGCATCTGAAAAATAAAACGTGGGACATCGTGGAGCAACCAGATGACCGAAAGACGATCGGCAACAGAATGGTTTTCCGCACGAAGGATACTGGAAGCAATGAGTACAAGAAAAAAGTGCGTTTGGTGGCCAAAGGTTACGCACAGAGACCAGTTTCCACCCGTCCTGACATTACGTTTGCTGTCAGTTTTCTGAGCCAGTTCAACGCGAATTACAATGGGGAACACTGGAAAGCAGCGAAACGCGTCCTACGGTATCTGTCTGGGACAAAAGGACTGGGGCTGTTATACCTTCCGAGCAAGGAAGATCTGTACGGTGTGGCCGACGCCGACTGGGGAGCCAACCTCAGCGATAGACGCTCCTACTCTGGACAAGCGTTTGTGTTGTCGGGCGCAGCTATATGTTGGGAAGCCCGAAAACAGCGAACTGTGGCACTTTCGAGCACGGAATCGGAGTATCTAGCCATGTCCGAAGCAGTCAAAGAGGCCATATACTTAAGGAGTCTCTTAACCAGCATTGGGAGAGGTTGCGACTCGATCCGTATATTCAACGACAACCAAAGCGCCCAAAAATTAGCTACAGGATTTGGTTACAACCCGCGCACCAAACACATCGACGTGCGCCACCACTACATCCAAGAGAAGCAGCGAAGTGGTGACATTCAAATCGAGTACTTGCCGACCGAACTTATGCCAGCAGATGTATTGACTAAGGGTCTTACCCACAACAAGCATAAAGCCTGCATAAGATCTTTGGGCGTCACTGAAATGTAAATTTAACTTGTAACTTTGAGAGGGCGTGTTGAAACTAAGTAATATTAATCAAAGCAACAAATGTAAATGATATGATCAGTTCTATATGCCCAATATCATAAAGAGATTAGAATCATATGTAAAAGCTTAAAAGTAACGGCTTATCTCTCTTTCATCATTTATAATCTAAAGAAGCGTAGATAAGCGCGACTCTAACCCTTTTTGCAGTCAGTCAGCTTCAAGCCGCAGATCACGCGAGTTATGTACCAACAGTTTAAATATACTTAGACAATAAAAGAGCATTTATTCTTTAACCTACAAGTCCACGTGTTTGTTTCATTCGCTGCTTCATATATATTTAAAAAAAGGTTAGGCAAAATCAAAAATGTGGAAAATATTTTTGCAATATCCGAACGGTTTGTAAAACAACGGCTATTATGTACACTGCGGAATTCACGACCTCAATAAAAAAATTTCAAGCAAAAAAAATGTGACTTAATAAAAGATGTCTTAACGACCAAAGTTGGTATACATTTTCGTAATACAAGGGTTTAATACTAAAATAAAACAAGAGAGAACGCTATAGTCGGGTGCCCCGACTGTCAGATACCCGTTACTCAGCTAAAGGGAGTGCGAAGGAGATGGAGTTAAAAACTTTGATCCGCCGTAACTTTTTAACGAATGGTCCGATTTAAAAAATGTCTTCTACATTTCGATAGGTATTGATAAACACAATAAAACTGCATTTTTACTTTTCCGAAATATTGAAATTTTAAAAATCGTATACAAGCGATTGCGTAGGAATTCCTAGAATCTGCATGCAAAATGTCAATCTTCTAGCTTTTATAGTTTCCGAGATCTCAGCGTTCATACGGACAGACAGACAGACGGACAGACGGACATGGCTATATCGACTCGGCTAGTGACCCTGATCAAGAATATATATACTTTATAGGGTCGGAAATGCTTCCTTCTAGCTGTTACATGCTTTTGCACGAATACAATATACCCTTTTACTCTACGAGTAACGGGTATTACTATTTAGGGTGTTCAATTGCGTTGCAAACTTTGTAAAGTGTAAAAGTGTATATCAATTCCAACAACAATTTCTATACAAAATAGTTTTAAAGGCCTACTTTTGAAAACTATTTTGTATAGAAATTGTTGTTGGAACTGCCTTACACTTTGACACTTTACAACGTTTGCAACGCAATTGAACACCCTAATTATTTTTTTGATCAATTTATTTATAGAAAAGATAGATCAAGATAGATTAATCGACTTGATATGATTACTGAATATAGATGCTAGCGCCCTACAAAGCTTTGCTGCCATTTTGTCCTTTTTCCGGACAGATCTGTCCTTTTTTAACGGCTTTATTAGGAAAAAATTTCAAACATCCCCTATACGGAAATCTGTACTTTTTTCAAAAATAAGGTTTTAAGTGGTAACCTGTTTTTATATGCTAAAACGCCTTTTTAAACATTATTTTTACAATTCGGCACTTTTATTCTTTTTACAAATTATCAAAGAGACGTGAAGCAGTCGATGGATTTTCTTTATAGTACGATTTTTTTTGTAGCAAAAGGAACAGGAAAACATTTTAAAATTATATCAATTTTAATTCTCTGCTTTTTTGTCAGAAAAAATTTCATATTTGAAGCAGATATTGAATTTTTTTGCATTACAAACGTAGTTACTTGAAATGCTTTTATTATTTTAAAAATTTTACATTATTACGTATACGCACAAAAATTTACCATGGTAAAATGATTAAACAAAGAAGGTTGTGAGTAAAGCGCAGTAGATCATTACATAATTGCATTTAATATAAAATCCATTTAAATGAAGTAGGGGAGAAGGGGGCTTAAATAGTACAAGAGCATCAATAGTATGTGGCCCTAGTGGCCAAACGGCTCGTTTAAAATGCGCGCCGTGTTTACTGAAGGTTCCTTAGAACATTAGAGTGTTTCATTAAAACTGTGAGCTTAAAGCGCCATTACGAACAATTTCCGCCAATGTCAAATTCCAGAAAATCGTCCCATTCTGTTCGGGACACTTTATTGGACATAGGTCACATGGATTATTTGAAAAAATTATTTTCTGAAGGCCATTTTCATGCACAACGCGTTACTAAATATTTTGTTGGTCTTCAATCTTCGTGGTATTTAGCCAAACTTCAAAAATTCCATTTGGGCTGAAAATGGTTGAGGGTACTTTACAATTAATTTAATTTATTTCTTATGACTTCTGCAGGTGGGTAGAACTATTGGTCAGAGTCGCAGTATTGGTTGCGCTCATGGTCGAATTTGTAAGCGAGAGTTTTATGAGCCAGATTGCAGTCAAACTGAGCAAAATGAACTAAGTAGCGACTAAGGGCGGCAAAACAAAAATTTGACAACGCGAAACTTTTAAGGAATAATAGAATTCTATAAATCAAGGAAGAAATATAATAAATTTACAAAAATATGGACTTCCCCGTCAAAGAGCTATAATCGCATTTTTAACAGCAAAAGAAAGGTTAGAAAAAAGAACCACAGCATATGTACTTCATTTTAGATCAAAGGATTAGTGTCTAAGGAGTCAAATAAATGAAGCGAAAGTAAATTTCGACAGTTTGACATTTTGCCACGTTCCTCGAAGGTTTTGCAATTGACTTTAAAATGATGTAGGGAAAAGTTATAGCCGAAAGGACAGCCTTTCCGGTGATACCATTCTAATTTCAATGGCTCTTTATTTATAGCTGCTATGTCTAACCAAACTTTTCTCCCTATTAGTGCCCCCCTAAATATATAACACATTGGTAAAAACAGAAAAATGGAGAAGCATTTACTTTTGTCCTTTTTTTTGTCTTTTTTTAAAATTAGTTGTCCTTTTTTTCCCTGTTTTTTTTTTGGCTTATCTGTCCTGTTTTTCAAGCTGAGTGATGGTACAAAGTTTAAAAAGTTGGTACAAATCTAAAAGCGGGGCATAAATTGCTTCCTTAAGAGCCGAAAAAAAATTCTATACCAGTAGAACTTTTACACTCAAGAAAATTGACCCACAAATTTTAACTGACAATTTCCTAATGATAGCTCTTTTTTACCGGAAAAACAAGGTTGCCTTCGTTAAGCATTTTGACGATTTCATTTTGTAAACTGGTGTAAATTGTAACCAACTGCTTTAAACCAATTCATGCATTTTATTTTTTCAGGGCTAACTTTTCCGGTTCAAAAGTTTTGCCTCTTATTGACAGTTTTCAAGTGCGGACAAAAAAAAAAACGGTTCGGCAATGATTTGTAACTTAAATAATATAGTAAACTAAACTAAATTATTGTAACATTTTTTTAATACACTAATTTAAAAAAAATTTTTTTTTTGCTGTGTTTTTTATTTAAAGTTAAGGTTTTTAGAACACAATAAAGGCAAAAGAAAGGAAACGGATTTTTATTATTTTCTTTCTATCTTCAAATTTTTTTAAAAATACACTAAACTTTTGTATTCAACATTTATTTTATATAAGTTATCTAATATATATCTGAATGAATTATTTTACTGTTGTTACTTACCACACATTTTTATTGTTTTGTAGTTCACAAGAAATATAATATTTTTAATATCTATAAAGAGAAAATAAAAAAGTTTAAATAAGTATAATTCGAAAGATATAAAATTGGCCTAAATTATAATTAATCACTATGGACGCCAGTCCATGTAGTGAAGAACCGCATTATAAATGAAATGGTACAATCAAAAATTATTTTTCTTCAATATAGAAAAAAAATTTGCTTTTTGCTTTAGAAAAATATTCTATAAAAAGAAAAAATTTTCTAATCTTCAGAAAAATTCTCTATTAAACAATATTTTTTAGAAAATTTTTTCTCAAGTACAGAAAAATTCTTTTTGTTATAAATTATAAGGTTTATTTTTTCTAATCTTCATTTGAGGGTAAAAATCGCCAGTATTTTAAGAAAAAAAAGACTGAACTTTCCAAAAAATAAAAAAAATCGGCATTAAAATTATAAATATCCCTACTTAATAGAAATAATGTTTGAAGAGTTTTCTAACATCCAGAAAAAAATGTGTGTTTTTTTATAAAATATTTTTCTAGAAAATATAAAAGTAACCTTATTTGATCAATTTCCCTTCTTATACATCATTTCAAGATGTTTTTCTCAAAATGGTAAGTTATTGGGGTTTTATATTTATAATTTGTAATTTGTATACTCATTTCAGCTATTATCACAGTTCAAATTTAAAACAAGAGAGAACGCTATAGTCGGGTGCCCCGACTATCAGATACCCGTTACTCAGCTAAAGGGAGTGCGAAGAAGATGGGGATAACAACTTTGATCCGCCGTAACTTTTTAACGAATGGTCCGATTTAAAAAATTTCTTCTACATTTCAATAGGTATTGATAAATACAATAAAACTGCATTTTTACTTTTCCGAAATATTGAAATTTTTTTGAATGGAGACCTCTCAGTAAAATTTTGTATGAAAAGGAAGAAAAAGCGGCAAAAATAGCTATTTTCAAAAAATCATAAAAAATACAAGGAAAAATATTTTGAATTTTTTTTTTTTGCAGTTATTATTAATTTTGATTGGGGAACAACTTTGCATCAAAACATTTTTGTTTTAAGCCCAAGAAAAAAAGTTGAAAATTTGACTTTCGAAAAAAATTGTCTAATTTGCCCACTTTTCAAAGGGTGCTTAATGGGTTAAGAAAATTTTTGTGTCATTTAAACGGAATTGAAGTGCTCTTTCCATAGGTGCCAAACTGTTTATATTATAAGTTCAAAATATGAGTACAGTTAACATTCAAATTTGTGAAAATACTTTTGACTAGGGTTGTATATATATATATTCTTGATCAGCATTACTAGACGAGTCGATCTAGCCATGTCTGTCTGTCCGTCTGTTTCTATGCAAACTAGTCTCTCAGTTTTTGAGCTATCGGGATAAATCTGTTGGAACCGACCGGATCGGACAACTATATCTTATAGCTCCCATATGAAGGAAACGTTAAAAAAATTCTAGCTTCGGTGTTTTCTCAAATATTACCTTCTACTCTTGGAAATATTATTTTTTATATATTTCTGAATTTCGAATTAAATATTTAAAAAATCGGATCACTATATCATATAGCTGCCATAGCAACGGCCGAAAAATTAAATGGAAATTAATTGGAAAACAATTATATCTTTGTTGATTTTTATTACATTCTCTTCTACTCTGGGATATGACTATTTTTAAATATTTCCGAATTTCGATTTTAATTTTAAAAAGATCGAACTACTATAACATATAGCTGCCACAGAAACGATCGAAAAATTAATGTGAAATAATAGGAAATTTAACATTTTGGCGATTTATAAATTAATAGAATGATCTGCAAGGGTATATAACAGCGGTCGGCAGCGTCCTATTAAATGAGCATAGGAAATTGTTCTGCTCATTCTCTGCCTCTCACGTATACTGTAGAACAGCGCACTATGGGGAATTTTACCACTTTTTTTGGCCAAAACCCATTTTTTTAAAGTCGTTAAACTAAAAATGTGTATTCTAGAATACTTTAACAGAAGACCAATCTTTAATGTTACGTTTCAGGAATTTCAATAGAGGCCGCCTCTGCTAACTTACAGCTGTTAGATCAGCTGCTGTATGTTGCATTTTTACGCCTCAGAAATTTGACGAAATGCTGAGACTATTTAAATGCTAAAAATAAGAGTCTTAAAGCAATTTAAGTGGAGTTTTTGGAATTAATTCAAAGGATGGTAGTGTGCACTAAGTATTTGTGTGATTAAACAATCTAAATTAATCGTGGTTTTCTTGTAATCGATTATTTTTGTGACCGGTCTAACACGAATATTTTTAAAGAAAACCAATTTTTAAAAAGAGATATAAAGCGAGTCCAGCGGAGTCCATCCATCAAACCTTTGGGAATTAAAGAGTAAGGAATTCTCTTTAAAATTAGTATAGTCAGAAACTTCACTTTTTTCGATTCTTGGAGAAACTTAGTTTTTTAGATCATAACCTCAAATTTTGCAAATGCCCCTTTGTATGCACTGTGGAAGAAAGATATCAATAGACTTACATTGGAAATGTCTTCTAAAGTAAGGCAAAAACACTTATCGCTATCATTTGACATTAAAAACGGACCTAAGAGGTTGTAAAAAGAAAAATAAATCTATAACTGTATAAAAAACTGAAAGAAATGGCATGTAAGCTCTGAGAATTTTCGGTTCTATGAAACTAAAAGAAATATTCTTCCGATTTTAACAAAATTTTGTATGTGGTTTTAATACTGTATTAAATCGGTTCTTATCAAGTTTTGTGCATTTATCTCTAAAAATAGCAAAGTTGATCTGATCATTCCTATGGCAGCTATATGATATAGTTGTCTGATCCAAAAGATATTCATGCAGAATATGCGTTGTGATAAATAATAACGATTGCCAAAGTTTTAATTTGATATCTTTAAAATTGACGGAGTTATTAATATTGGCCAAAAAAAGTGGTCAAATTCCCCATAGTGCAGCGGTCTTTACACACACCTTGATGAGCTGCCCCGTGCAATTTACTCACAAAAATATAAAACAAAATGAAATTGTATGAGTGTGCCGACCGCTGGTATATAAGCTTCGGCTTGCCGAAGCTAGCTTCCTTTCTTTATTTAGTAAACGTTAAATTTAAAATATCGGTAGACTTACAGAAATCCCATTAGGCTGATTTTTACAGTCGAAATTTTCCTTAAAATTGCTTTTATTTTTAAGATGCAAAAAACTGATCAGCAAACTATTTATTGGTTTTCAAACGTTGAGATATTGACATATTGTTGATTTGTAAAAAACATTATTTCGCTCCGTTGCACACACACATGGACGAAATATATAAAAGCCACAAAATGAGTTTTTTATAAACACAATCCCTAGATATGTGCGTGTGTGTACATTGCAACTGACTAAGGAAGTTAGATTTGCTTAAATTCAAATTAATGATAATACTGATATCCTTTTACATAAAAAAAATTGCATTTACATTTCTACAATAGATCGAAGACATTTTCTTATAGATTTTTGTGTATTCAAAAAAAAACTAAATATTCAAATCAATTGATTCTCTTACCCTTTCTTACACGTGCCTCATATTGTTTAAGCAAATGGAAATGTTTAAGCAATTTGATTCATGGCATCCCCTTCAACCTGCCTCCCTTATCGAGTATTACTATAAAAGAGTAGATGTCGATTTGCGTCATGTTCCCCCAGCCCAAACCATGAGACCTAAAATTCTGGAAAAAATTGGGTATGAATTGTGTGTTTGAGGAGGTGTGCACTAAGAAAGAACTTTTCAAATTCGGCTCCTAAGGACTCCCAGGACTCCCAAAAAATGCCAATTTGCTTGTTTAAAACATCAACCATTCCCACAGTTTTTAACCAAACAAGTTAATATTTATACCCGTTACTCGTAGAGTAAAAGGGTATATTGTATTCGTGCAAAAGTATGTAACAGCTAGAAGGAAGCATTTCCGACCCTATATCTAAAGATTATAAAATGAAAGACCGATTTTTAGGGGGATACGACCACAACCTAAACCATAAGAGCTAGAGCAGCCAAATTTTTTCACAGTATTCCATTGGGGTCGTAGGCGCCCACTAAGGTCCGACATGTCCCCCAGTGGCCCCAAACAGCTCCAATATCCATATTTAGAGCAAAAAATCATTAGATTTACTTAAGCTTAACTTCTAAAGTGGTTGGAATTTCGAAATTTTGATTTTGCAGAGTTTTAGGTCTTGAAAGGGCCTAATTAGAAATCTAACAGAAATTTCGATATCCCCCATAATTTGGGGGCTACATTTAAAATTAACTTTTCGATTTAAAAAATCTAAACCGCTGCTCCGATCGAGATGATTTATTGGTAAATGGTTATTCTATGGCCCAGATGCTTAAGTTAAATTTTTTAAGTTTTTAACATTTTTTTAGAGGATTTTTAACGAATTTATTTAGATTTCCTAAGTTATTGCGTTGCATTTTGTGGGAGCCTGCCGAGAGAGCGAAACCCAGAGAGCGGATGCCAAGAGAGCGACGGCCGAGAGAGCAACAGTCAAGAAATTGTGAGGGGTAGTGCTGCAGGGAAAGGGGAGGGGAAAGAGGCAATTTAAGTTAAATTTGTTTTGGATTTTAAAAACTTAAACTCCGATCAAAATGATTTTCGATCAATAGTCAGTCCTGTGGATCAAATGCTTAGGTTTTATTTTTCATTTTGTAGCAGAAGTAAGAACCTTATTTAATTTCCACCATGGAAGAAAATAGAAAATTACTACAAATTCTTTAAGCAAAGCCAAAATGTTTCCAAGTTAAATATTAATCTTAAGATTCGAACTTTTGACCAAGTACGTATGTACATATGTATATTTGGATATGTTTTGATTTGATTATATGTATGTACAATACATTCTTTCTATTCGAAAGTATGTAGATAATGTGCTTAGATACAAATAAAATGATTTATTTCCTTTCAGACAATGCAAAATTGGCAGAGTTTAAAATTAATAATTATCAATCAAATGTAGAATCGCAAAATAATAAGTTACTTCGCTACTTTTGTATGGGATGTCAATCTTTTCGTGTGTGTACAAATGTTTTCGTTCCATTCAAAACAACAAATTTAAAAACAACAAATTCCAATTTACAAACAACCTTTATATACCTTTGGATTTATTATGGTACTTACATAGGTATTAAACATTGCTCTGATTTAAACTAGCCACATCTGACTGCGACACTGAAATAAGCTAAATCCACCAGATCTACACGTCATTGTATCATTTCGTTTCGAAATTGTAATAGTCGGAACGCAGCATTAAAAGTCATTGGAAATTAGCCGTTCTCATGTTTGTTTTGTAAAGTTACCTTTGCATTGCAATTTTCTCAAATGCACAAAACAATTTGACTTTGCGCGACAGACATGGCCGAAAAAGAAAATTTAAACGAGAAAGTGTTGCCAACAATATTAAATGGCAAATTTTTTAACCCGGACGGCAAGTGTGTGTTGTGTGTTAATAAAACAATAAAATTCGATGATAAATCGACAGGAAATCTGCACACACAGCCTATGCCTTTTTTTATGTGTGAGATATGTACATATACACATTACTTACATATGTACATATTTGAGAGTGAAAACTAATCGCGGTTTTATTTTATATAATTTTGTGCACGAATGTATGTTCCCATCACTACGTCAATTTATTTATGAAACCAAAGTGTATTTGGCGCGCAAAAATGCCGTATGTACGTAAACAAACGGCATATACATATGCACAATATACATATAGTCAATGTTTCTACATACGGAATTTGTGCGCGCCAAACATGTACATGAGGGTTTCATAAATATATTAATGAAGTGATACGTGCATACAATTATTCATGCCGCGTGTTTTAAAAATATATACAAAATTATTTAAGCTTACATTTATAAATAATTGGATTTAATTTCAACAACTTTAGAGGGTTCATCCAAGCAGATACACGGACGAGGCCATGAAAGCTAAGAAAGCTTAGACAAATATGGAACTTTGTAAGGAAAATTAAAAATCGTTTTTCGGTTCCTTGAGCTCAGCTTTTATAAAAAATAAAAAAAACAATATATTTACCCTTTACCTTTACCTAGGTACTGGGAAATTGAAGTACCTTTACCTTACCTAGGTATTTATTTTTGCCCAATACCTTTTACCTTACCTAGGTACAAAAACACAGTACCTTTCCCAACACTGTTTATTATATAGCTCTACCAGTAGCCTTCGGATTCTCTCTCTTGAAGAATCTTCTAGAAAGGATGTTTACGCAAAGGGTTTCAACAAACGCGCAAATAAGATATATGAAAGTCCTGACAACCTAATTTCCTAACTGCAAACTAATTTTGAGCGAACGAAGTCGCTCCGGGTATAGCTAGTTTTTATATATGCCTTTTAAGGTTTTAAGTTTTTTTGGGGGCTAGATCTGGTGGATAAAAAAAGTTACGGTAAAAAAAATTGCACCCAAAATGATAGATTTGGCTATCAGAACGGTGGAGTTAAGGTGGGAATAAGGTGAGGTTAAGGCGGGGTTAAGTTGTGGCTAAGGGGGGTATTAGATAGATTAGGGTAAAAGTGCTGTAAAAGAAGGGTGAAGGTGAGAAAGGTAAGGTTCGTTTATAATTTGAATAAAGTGTGCAAGGTGACAAACAAGTTTTATTAAGAAAAAGTGAAGTTAAAGTTACATTGGTTAGGACGGGAAAATAATGAAAATAGTATAAAGGTGCCAAAAAAGTGTGCCAAGGGTGAGATTAAAAAAGGAGAGCGGTGAGGTTAAGATGAGGTAATATTGGGGTTAATGCGGTGAAGTAAGTATGTTATGGTTAGAAGGATATGGATAGAATATTAGTGCGTTCTAGGTGGGTCTATTGTTTAGCTAAGTTTAGGTGGGATTTTACTCGAATATCACTATCAAATAAAAACACCTCTTAACGAGGTAAAAAACTAGTGACGACCGCACCTTCAACATACAAAAGTTCTGATATCAACATTTGTGACGAAAAATTATTACACTCGTCATTAAATAGACTTTCTAATATTTTCTCATTCGGCCCGCCCTAGCAAACTATTCCAGCCTTTTTCCCTTTACAGGCATTTTCTATTGCAGCGTGACGAATGAGAAAAGATTAGAAAGTCTATTTAATGACGAGTGTAATAATTTTTCGTCACAAATGTTGATATCAGAACTTTTGTATGTTGAAGGTGCGGTCGTCACTAGTTTTTTACCTCGTTAAGAGGTGTTTTTATTTGATATCAGAAGTTTTTGTTTGTTTACATTTGCTCTCATAGGAGCTAATATATACATTTAAATTTAAATTGGTCAATCATAATTTTTAAACTATTGTATTTTAACAAATTAAGTTAAAAAGGCGTTGAAGTATTTCAAAATACCTTTTAAACAAGGTATAGCACATGTCTGTACCTTTAGTAGTATAGAACTTACAAACTAACGAAATTTAGCTATTTTTAGCTTTTTCCCGCTAAAGTAGCGGCTTTTTCCAAAAGTCGTAGAACAAAAGATTCCTATATGGAACTCTTAAGTGCAAATTTACAGATTCCATGACCCTAAAATACAGTTCGGATACCCTCCCACAAAATTCAATACTCAGGGAGCGTTAATTGTTCGAGCTGGCAAAAGTGGCTATTTTCGTATAAAAATAACTTTTAAACGTGACTTTTTACAGTAATGTGTTATATACCGAAATTTAAGGAATCTCAAGGGCTATACAGTTTAAAGTTTTCAAGAAAATCGTTAGAGCCGTTTTTGAGAAAAATAAAAAAAAGCTAAAAAAAAAGTTTTAAAAAATTGTCTTTTGTTCATATCTTTTTAATTATTACATTTACACAAATTGCATATAGAAGGCGTTTATAGCATTCAAAAATACCTTTCAAACAAGATGCAGCACAAGTCTGTAGCTTTAGTAGTATAGAAGTTACGGTTTTCCGAATTTTAGCTATTTATAGCTGTTTTCCCGCTAAACTAGCGAGTTTTTCCAAAAGTGGTAGAACAAAAGTTTTTTATATCGATGGGATGAACGTCATATTAAATTTTCAAAACTTAAGAAACATGTTTTGGACAAACTGACAAACTGACAAACTGACAAACTGACAAACAGAATTAAATTTTCATTTTGGGAAGAAGAAGGAAATCTTATTTTGGCTATAACTTTTGAACGGAGCGTCGGATTTTGACAAATGACCCCTCATTCGACGGGTATTTTCAAAAGGAATACAACTAAAACATTGCGAGGGGGCATTTATCCCCACCGGCCCCAACAGCTCCAAATTTCGAAATTTTCATTTTTTCACTTTCACCGCTCTCTCTCCCAAGCCAATTGATTTTCTTAAAGTCTTGGTATGCAATCCTTTAAGTTATTGCAATACCTTTCGATTGGTGTATCATTCATTATGATCGGACCATCACACTAGATTTTCATTTCTTCGTGTATATATAGTAGTCGCCTTCGCACACTCTCCTGGTGCGCTTCGTCACTACATGGACTGCCGTCCATAGTGATGGACGGCAGTCCATGTAGTGACGAAGCGCACCAGGAGAGTGTGCGAAGGCGACTACTATTATATAGCCGCAAAATTGAAAATCTGCTGTGATAGTCCGATCGTAATGAGTAATACACCAATCGAAAGGTATTGCAAAAACTTAAAGGATTGCATACCAAGACTTTAAGAAAATCAATTGGCTTGGGAGAGAGCAGTGAATGTGAAAAAATGCAAATTTCGAAATTTGGAGCTGTTGGGGCCGGTGGGGATAAATGCCCCCTCGCAATGCTTTATTTGTGTTCCTATTGAAAATACCCGACGATTGAGGGGTCATATGATAAAATCCGACGCTCCGTTCAAAAGTTATAGCCAAAATAAGATTTTCTACGTCTTCCCAAAATGAAAATTTAATTCTGTTTGTCAGTTTGTCCAAAACATGTTTTTTAAGTTTTTAAAATTTTATATGACGTTCATCACATCGATATAAAAAACTTTTGTTCTACCACTCTTGGAAAAACTCGCTAGTTTGGCGGGAAAACAGCTATAGATAGCTAAAATTCGGAAAACCGTAACTTCTATACTACTACACTCAAAAAAATTTGCTTGGTAAAATTGACCAACAAACATAGTTACGTAACTATTAAAATAGTTACGTGTATTTTGTTTTTGCTTTGGGTTTGTGTCTTTGCTAATTGTGTGTATTTTGTTGTTGTGAAATGACAATTTACTTAGTAGAATTGACAATTTTGCTGGTTGGGGCCTATTTGACAATTATTACAGTTGATTTTACCAAGTTTTTTTTTGTGTGTACTACTAAAGCTACAGACTTGTGCTGCATCTCGTTTGAAAGGTATTTTTAAATGCTATAAACGCCTTCTATTAGGAATTTGTGTAAATGTAATAGTTAAAAAGATATGAACAAAGGACAATTTTTTTGAAATCTTTAAACTTAAAACGATCGCACCTTCAACGTACAAAAGTTCTGATATCAACTTTTGTGACGAAAAATGATTTTAGATGCGACTAAATAAGTACGCTACCTAAAATTTATTCATTCGGCACGCTACAACAGAGAACTTTCGTGTAGATATTAAATATTTGCTAAGCCGGGCCGAACGAGTAAATTTTAGGTAGCGTACTTATTTAGTCGCATCTAAAATCATTTTTCGTCACAAAAGTTGATATCAGAACTTTTGTACGTTGAAGGTGCGATCGTCACTAGTTTTTTACCTCCCTTAGAGGTGTTTTTATTTGATTAATTTGTATTTGGAAAAATGAAAAAATCAGCAATAAATGCTTTACTAATAGTAGCGGACAACGTCGCTTCGGGTATTGCTAGTTATTAATATAATTCTTATTAAGGTGAAAAATTAATGGAAACAAAAATACTGAAGCAAAATATCAATGATAAAATGCAGTAATTGCTTTTCTTAATGCTGTTTTTTAAATTAGTCAAATACATAAAGCAAAACATTCCTTCGCATAAATATTGGTTTCCCTTAAAAGAGTTGTCTACTGTGGATATTTTTCAAAAACTCCCGTTAACTTATTCGCCAAAAGTATATACTTTTTATTTACCTTTTCGTTACCTATAAAAAATATTCCCTCTAATTTCATAAATCTTAACCAAAATTATCTTATTGGTTGTTCGAGAGCTATCTTCTCGAGAGAGATCTATCTTTTAGCAATTTTTTTTCCTACTTTTTTTTTAAGAAAACAAGTTTTTTTTTAGATTTGCACGATAATCGGTTTGGAATTTAATTACGTGCTCAACCCAGTATGAAATTCTATATTTAAACAATATGTTTAGGACAAAGTACTAATGTTATGAAGAAAATTAATGTAAGGATTTGTGTCGAAAAATGAAGTTATTTTTTTCTCTTCTGTGCAGCTGATAATTTAAGCAAGCAATAAGAATTTTAGGATTTTTTTTATGCAAGTTTTTATATATTTCTTAAGTAGTAGTAAGTAGTAGTAGTATACTGTTGTTTTCACGGAAATTAAGGAAAAAAAATTATGATAATTTTTAAATTAAAAATTAAAACTTTAAAATCGTTACTGAAGCCAAATGAAATGATTGAAATCAATCCGCGAAATCTTCAGGTCACAGTAGTTTAAGACAATCTCAATTTCTAATGATAATGAAAACTGATTTCACTAGCATTACATTTTTTAATGATAACGGCACAACTCTGGTATAACAAAATAAAAAAGACATATATATATATATATATATATATATATATATATATAAAAAAATTTAATTTTCTATTTTGCCCTAATGACGTCATATAAGAAAATCGAATGGATTCGAATATGAATCCAGTCGTGCAGAAAGTTGAAAAAAAAAGATTTGAATTTTAATAATGGGCATTTCTTTTCACATTTCCCAAGCTTTATTTTGTGTACAAATCTGCCGTATTCGCTGGGGACAAAAATAGAAGTGGATTTCATGGAAGTCCATTCAACATCAGAATTTAGCGAATACTGATGGAATATTAATATGCGATTTTTTTTATGCAAAGTGTTTTGATGCAAAGTTGTTCCCCAATCAAAATTAATAATAATTAATAATTTGTGTCATTTAAACGGAATTGAAGTGATCTTTGTAAAGGTGCCAAAAGTGTATATTATAAGTTCAAAATATGAGTACAGGTAACATTAAAATTTGTGAAAATACTTTTGACCACCCCTGTATATGTATCTGCAAATTGTGCAAAAATGTATATGTTGAACAAATCAAAATAAAGGACAACAATGCGATTTAGAGGGGGGTAATCATGAGTGGATCCACGGGGGGGTATGGGGGATAAATTCTTCCCGGTACAAGCAAATCGGTATAATAAATTAACACAAAATTTTGTTTAAGTTCCGGAGCCGCTTCGGATTTCCGGTACTAAATAAGGTAATTTCAGTGTAATTGAAATTGTTTTATATTTTAGAAATAAAAACAAAAGAAAGCAATGAAATCAAAGCGTTTCAATCGACGTAAATGCTATCTTTAGTATTGGCCATGAAACCACGAATTACGCTATAGGGGTATTTCGCTGGAATAATATCTACAAATTGTATGACAAGTAACCGCTTATCAGTATGTTACAACCGGCACATCACGCCAAGAATAGTCAGAATAGTTAGAGAGGCATTATTTCACTCCTAATTGTCCGCCGTTTTCTTCAAAAATGGGAATGTAAATAAGTTGTTTTCGTCGTGGGGAAAACAAACTAGATATGCCATAGATATTGGCATAGGCCGCAAATTTTATTTGGTTACACAGCTTGCTTTGCAGTTGTGTGTGCACTTCGCCGCGTCAGAGTCAATGCCTTTGATCGGGAAATTTAGGTCGCGGTCCGCGGAATTAATTAGAGGTGGGTACTAATTTTCGGATTTGCAGCCTAATTTAACGGTCAATTTTTAAAAAATCCTACGTCGGGTTGGCTAACATCTTATCGAAACTGTTGGCTGTCCAAACAGGTATTTTATGTAAGGCGAACCCATCGAATTTTGTTTGCTAATTCGGGTTTTAAGCAGGTTTTCTGTGCAGGCTTTTGGCTCTTACATTATTATACAACTTTATTAAAGTTTGCTGCGCTGGCATCGATATAACCGCATCTACTGAATAGTTAATTAAATTGCGCACAACGTCGCGTTCTAGTCTCCCCAAAGAAGATTCACGTTATGAATGGCTAATGGCCAAGACTTTTTCACGCCAGCTGTTAGGTCCTTCTGGAACCTAAGTGCTGCGTATATATTTCAGTTTCTTCACTTGACTCGGACTCACTTGACTTGCTTTTATCGCTGGGTTGCAGTGCCCGGTCTTTGTTGTCTAACTGGTTGTGGCTGGGTTTGGTTTGGATCGGGCAGCTCTCGCACTGGCCAACTTCGCTGTTAAAATAACACTGAACCTACTTCAAAAAGCAGCCCGCACTAAATGTGGTTCTTTTATAGGCCGCGGCCTCTTGCTGCTGCGCCAGCCGATAGCCCGATCCGCAACGATCGTTAATGTCAAAGAGTCTGGCCAACTCCCCGTCAACAAGCACACCCAGTCGAGAGCGTACAAAGTCGGTTACCGCCTCTTAATGCGATAACTCTCAACGCTGTTGCTCTTTCGTAGCACGCTGCACTCTTAAGAAAAAAAACTTTACCGCATTTAAGTTTGTTAAAAGTCGGTTAAAAGCGGTGGAACTGCTCTGTAGAATTCTGTAGAATATCAAAACCAGTGCTGCCATTTTGTCCTCTTTCCGGACAGATCTGTCCTTTTTTTAATTTTTATCCGGAAAAAAATTCAAACATCCCCTATCCGGAAATCTGTCCTTTTTTCAAAGATAAGGTTTTGAGTGTTCTTTTTGCATAATAAACCTGCTTTTATAAAGCTTTTATATGCTAAAACGCCGTTTTAACCATTATTCTTACAGTTCCGCACTTTAAAAATAATTCTTTTTACAAATTATCAAAGAGATGTAATGCAGTCGATGGACTTTCTTTATAGTACGATTTTTTCTGTAGCAAAAAAAGAGGAAAACACTTTAAAAAGTTCTCAATTTTTACTCTCAGCCTTTTTGTCAGAAAAAAATTTCATATTTGAACGACTTTTATTCGGGTTTGACGCAGATATTGAATTTTTTTGTATTACCAATATAGTTACTTGAAATGCTTTTATTTTTTTAATATTTTAGATTATTACGTATACGCACAAAAATTGACCATGGTAAAATGATCAAACGAAGAAGGTTGTGAGTCGGGCGCAATAGATCATTACATAATTGAATTTAATATAAAATCCATTTATATTAAGTAAATATATCACCCATTGGTAAAAACAGAAAAATGGAGGCGCATTTACTTTTGTCCTTTTTTTGTCCTTTTTTAAACTTTTTTGTCCTCTTTTTCCCTGTTTTTTTTTGGCTTTTCTGTCCGGTTTTTCAAGCTGAGTGATGGCAGCACTGATCAAAACCCCATTTACATTTGTATTTAAAAAAAAAAGAATATATTTTAATCTTTGAAAACTTTATAACAGGTAAAAGGACGCGATTTCGACCCTACAGAATATGTATTACTGTGGACGGCAGTAAATGATGCCCAGAATTGAAAATCTGATGTGATGAGTACGAGTAATAAACCAATCAAAAGGTGTTTGTTGGTCCACAAAACGAAACTGACAAAAAACATTCAGTAATACTCTAGATTAGCGGACTCACCTTCGAAATCGATCTCATCTCTTCGAAAAAAAATATCTTTAATGGACCGCGATTTCTTAAGAATTTACGAGCAAAAATAACTTGGCGGTCGGCCATGGTTCTCTGGTAATTGAATTCCAAAGTTCCCGGTTTTGCTATAAAAAACAAAGTAATTACTATGGCCATAGGAGTCATAGGGCCCTCACATTTTCAAAAAAGGGTTCGAGTAGCTCATGTCGGAAAATTTTTTGGATCTGAATGGCTCAGCTCATGGCCTGGCTAACGTGATCCACTTGATCTGATCTAAAACCTCGTGAGTAAATGACTCCTATAGCTCATGACTCCTATAGCTCATGATTCCTATAGCTCATGACTCCCTATGACTCATGACTTCCTACACAGAGAGAATTATTATAGCATGAACAGAAATAATCATTCTGAGTACAAAATACTAACTATCAGTACAAATTTGTCCAAATCTTTTTACTCAAATTAAGTATATTTTCCTTTTATTTAGTACATTTTTACTACAAATGAGTAAAAACTGTATTGTATGAGTACAAACTGTACTCATTTTTGGAAATTACTTAAGTAGTATTTTAAAAATGAGTATTGCCATTTCTTAAATTGAGTACTGAAAAATTATGGAATTGAGAAAAAAATGCTCTATCCGGAGAACTAACTTCCTTTCTTACTTACACATTATTTTAAGGGCTATACAGTATATGTTAATTGTTTCATAATTACGTGAATAATAAACTGTTATAAATAAAACAAACTTATTTTTTGCTCGACCCAAGTCGACCTCTCCGTCACTCGAACCCCAGACATTTGTGTTGGTGCACGCGCGCACTAACCGGCTAAGCCAAACAAGCATCACATTCAGCGATGTCCAAACCGCGCATAAGATTTAAATTGTAATGCTTGCAATTATTGCATTTAATGTTTAAAATCCAATAAAATTATTTCAAATAAAAACAACGCAAAAAAACAAAAAAAAAATATTTGTGTTTACCGGAATGGGGATTGAATTCACGACCTGGACGACATTAGCTATCAAATATTTGAAGGCAAGAGTCATTTACTCCTTAGACCAGCCTTTTAGAAGGTTCATGTGAGTAATGTCATACTTATTATAAAAATATTTTTACTTAAGTTGGAAATTGAAGAACTTGTTTCCTAAAATTGAGATTTTTGTGATCAATTCAATTTTTTGATTCTTAAAGTGAGATCGATTTGTACTCAATATAAGCTTTTTCCAGGGATCGTAACTGTTATGAGTTTTATTTTAAAATTCGCTTTTTAATCATTATGTCATGAGTTTTATATAAAACTTGACAAATACAACTTATTCTCTGAGTTTTATTTTCTTAACAAATAACTGTTATTCCTTGAGTTTTATACAGGGACTCTAACTGTTATGAGTTTTATGTTAAAAATCACATTTTTACCGTTATTTTCGGATTCGTAAAGTAAAACCCAAAGAATAACTGTTATTGTTTTGAGTTTTATAAAAAAAAATGACAAATAACCGTTATTCGTCGTGATCAAAAATAAAACTCAAACTTCATTTATGACGATTTTGTGGGTAAAACAAATTAAAAAAAAAAAATAGTTACACAATATGCACGGTTGGCTTTTTTTTTAAGATTTTTAGTAAGTTATATAAAATTCGATTAGCATGTTTTTTAATTATTTAATTTTTTTTTAATGTCAAGGGAATAACATTTATACATAAAAATCAACAAATAAAAGTTATTTTTGACTTTTATTATAAAAATTAAATAAATAAAAATCATTACGGTTTTGTAAACTACAATGGCTAACAAAAATAATGGTGTATTTTAAAAAATTTTGGACTCTTCTAAGTGCATGATTTTTTTGGTAAGAAAAATGTACAATAACAGTTATTTTCGGTCCCTGGTTTTATATAAAAATCAAACATAAAACTTATTCTCGGAGTTTTATTATTTCGATCAACAATAAAACTCAAAGTCGTTTAGTGGTGGCTGTGTAGGTGATAAAAATGTTATTACAAATTGGGTATGGTATATGAGCTGTTGTTTTTTTTTAACATTATTACCAAATAAGATCGATCATGGTAAGTATGATTAATTTACGACTGACATAGAAAAGTCCATATTTTTATAGAAGGTGGTCTACTCGTTCATTCATTTAGCGTTAAAAAATCCGACGCTTATAATAAGGACTTTAAAAAATCTTAAAGCGAAATCGAAAATTTTTCTACCAATGTGGTGGTTTTAAATACAAATATTATGAATTATTTTAAGAAGAACAAATTCTTATACTCATACCTGTACAAAAAGGCAAAAGTTTCTGCAATCCAAGGCAGATCCTTTTATGCTCTGAAGGTAATTCTAACGACCTTATACTCGTATTTGTAAAGCTTAACAACAAATTTAAATAAAGTCAAACTTAAATATTATATGTTAATTTCAGCTAATTTCATTTTTGCAATCTTTTCAAAATTTATAAAATTTTTAAAATATAAAAAAAAAATTAAAATGTTCACCCTTGTTGCTATCCCTCGTTTTGTGAAGCTGATACTTATCCACAGGGCCAGTATAGACATATTGAATACTTTATCGAATGTATTTACTTATGTACTGTTGGCCGGAAGTGTATGAATGTGTAGATCGCCTACTATTAAATCATGTGTTTTTTTCTTTCTGTGGCGTAAATTAATAAATTATTCATACTTACAGTGGTCGCTCATACTTGGAAAATATCTTATAAAGAAGCCAACAGCTTACAAAGTAAGCCAAATTTTTAAAAACATTTTTATCACCGAATCAGCTGCCACTGAACGACTTTGAGTTTTCTTTTTGATCGGAAAAACTCAAGGAATAAGTGTTATTTTTCAAGCGAAAAATAAAACTCAGGGAATAAGTTTATTTAATTTATTTGTCAAGTGTTATATAAAACTCATAGAATAACGATTATTTTATGAGTTTTTAATAAAAATTGCAAAAATAAAAATCATTACTAATATGTAAAATAATGTGCTTAACAATGCCAGCGGTGTAGTTGGTTTTATTCTACGAGTCTTTCTTGTCGCTGATTTTTTTGTTTGAAAAAACAAAAATAACAGTTATTTTCGTTCCCTGGTTTTTTTCCAAAATTTGTACTCAAAATCAGTACATCCTAAAATTGAGAATTGAGAATACAAATACTCAATTTCAGAACATCAGAATTCTTTCTGTGTATGAGTCATGACTCAGGTCAAAAATATCTCTAATCTGTGAATCACATATAAATATTTTTGTATGGTATAAAATCCTTCAAGTCAAAAGAATTCGCGGATTATTTGACCTGAAGAATTTTCGAATTATTTGACCTAAAGAATACCCGAATCACTCGAAGCGAAGAATTGACATGACGAATCCGCGAATTATTTAACCATAAGAATACCCGAACCATTCGACGAAAAGAATTCGCGGATTGCGGTTTATTTGACATAAGGAATCAGCGGATTATTCGACCTTTAAAATACCCGAAATTATTTGACATGAAGAATTCGCTGACTATTTGACCTTAAGAATACACGGATCACTCGACCTGAAGATTTCGCGAATTATAAGACATGATAAATAAAAATTAGAAATAAATATTTTTTTACAAAATAAACTTTTTTACTACTGACTCGTATAGCTCAGTTGATGTTTGTCTACTGAAAAAACCTAAGCAAATAATCATGTTATTAGTGTAGCGGGGCTTATAAAAGACTTATGCTTGAAGTCACAATCGAGAATTTAGTGTCGGCCAGGAATGATCATAGCCATCCACGGTCCCCCACCATTTTAATGCATTAAATAACACTCAAACTATTTTTATCTTTATATTTATATAAATAGTTTCGATGAACCCTTTTCCGCACCATCATTGAGGTAAAGTTCTAAGAAATAATTTTTTAAATAACCTGTTATGGGCTCGAAATATCTCCGCTTAACTATTCCCGCATAGGAAGCATTTGAAAGTAGTGCACTACAAATCGCGTTATTTTTTCTTAATTTTTTTTTTGTGTTCTTTCTTCTTTTTATGCAATATTTAAATATATTGTGTTGAGTATTATGTATGTTTGGTTTAGGGTGGGAAAGACTTAAATAAAGGTTTCAATATATAATCCTCCTTGGACCGCGATTTCTTCTGTTTACCAGAATCAAAATAGACATGTGGTCGTCCATGGTTAAGACAGTTCTTAAAAAGTCGCTGTCCATCGAGGATAATTTTTTCGCGAACTTCGGGAGTGAGTCCGCTAATCTAGAGTATTACCAAACATTCCTCTACTTTTGTTGTTTAGGTTTGTCAAACCCCCAAATCTTTTGATAGCGGACTCTGTAAAAATTAGTCGTTCGTTACATTACTTTGGAAGCGTTCAGCACAACAAACTTGAACATTGATTTCACTACCCAGTCGGCCTTACAGGCATTTGGTGCTTGATTAAACAATAAAATCCTATGTAAAATTTAAGGAGTTCGACGATTTATCAAAAAAAAATTCCAAAGGAATTCCAAAGAAATTTTTCGAGGGAAAAATTCCTGTCACTTGAACAGCACTAAAATTTTCAACTTTTAATTCTGAAAGTCCTCAGTATATTATTATTATTATTATTATTATAAAATGTTCGACTATAATGTAAAATTTACAGAGAAACTTAAACTTAGCTATAGCTACGGGGCCTTAAGCTAAGTCCTCAGTTTATAAAGCGCCTTAAATAAGTAAGCTTATAAGATTTCTCCTTTATCCATTTAAAGTTTCAAATTCTTACTTCTCTAATTAGAACGCAAACAAGATCAACGTGTTTATCTATACCAACAATAGAATTTTTTCATGCCCGAAATTTCCCTTGCAATTTCATATGGGTATTTCCAGGGTGACGGACGCGACATTTTTTCAACTTAAACTTCAAAAATAACAGTGACGCAGTATATATTTTTTACTTTTATATTTTTGTTCGGTAGCTCAGACACTCTTGTATTTATGGTGAAAAAATAAAGATTATCTGTTCAGCCAGTTTTTGGAAATAAAATAAAATAAGTGAAATACGGATGCGACTAAAATAGAACTGCAATATTGAAATATTTTTTTCAAGAATAACTGCTGAGTAACAGAACACATCAAAGCAAGTTCGGTGACAAAACATTCAGCGGTTTTTTTCTAAAACTATTGCAAGAATACGGACGCGACAATTACGGACGCGACATGTTGCTACTTAACAAAAAATTACAACTTTTTATTTTGTTAAAATGTTGCAGAGCTATTTTACGTGTTACTAAAGATCGAACTGTAAAGTTTGGTTAACTTATTTTAGCCTTATTCACCTCTTTTAATAGAAACATAGTTTTTATTTAGCTTGTTTTATGAAAATTATATGACAAAGTGGTTAGAGTTTAATTAAATTCTGCTAGTAAGTGCAGAAATTTAGCCAAATTACAATTGAAAAAAATGTTTCCCTTTTAAAAAAAAGTTAATCTTAGAAATATGTTGCACGTTTAGAGTATTTTATTAAATTATGTTTTGAGTTGGAAAGGCTGTAAGGCCCATACAAATTTCGAATTGTCTGGTAATAGATGCATGGTGTATTTTGGAATTTGTGCAACACTTTTACTTTTAAATTGTAGTGGTAACGAAAATTCCTCCACTTCTTTGGCACGGAATGTAAAGAAGCTTTATTATCGAGCATATTGAAACAATTCTAAAGGACTGGATAAGTGCTTTCTCTCTGATAGCATTTGTTGTAACGCCTTCGACGTTTTTCATAGCTTTAAATAAAAGAATAAGCTTCACAAAAAAATTATGAACAATTGTTTCCTAATAATAAAAAATTGAAATTACGGACGCAACAGACTTTAAAATTTCTTTAAAAATATTAATGCGCTAATTTTTTTTGTCAAAAAATTGTATATGTGTCGCGAATTAGACGAGTGAAAAGAACATATGAGGTTTTTGATTACGGACGCGACAATAAAAATGTTTAAAAATAAACTTCAATAAACACACCTAATCCATTAATATTAAAGAAGTCTTAATTTTTCCTAATAACACTTGCTATAAACTAATTTGTAGGATTGGTTGCTTGATCTTGAGACTTTCACAGAAGGCATAGCAAAATTACGAAAACACATCAAAATGTTGCTGAGATATACAGTATGTGTTGCTCGTGCTTGAAACCTGCATATCTTTGTGTAAAAAATTAATTGGAAAATAAATGAAATTGATTTACAAAATATAGATCCCAATGCAATTTTTAAACCAAAAACAACAGAGAACGCTATAGTCGGGTTGGTGTCAGCTAAAGGGAGTGCGATGGAGATAGATATATATATATATATAAACAATTTTGATTGCGTATAACTTTTTAAGGAATGGTCCGTTTCGATAGGTATAAATATACACAACAAAATTGCATTTATACTTCTCGGAAATCTTTAACGATGTGGGCGCAGGACACATTTTGAAATCGTTAGTGGGCGATTGTGGGCGTTAGAGGGGGCGGGGCGCTCGGCTGAAATAAACTTGCACTGCGTAGGAGGCGCAAGAATATGTGTGGAAAATCTCAACCTTCTAGCTTTTGTAGTTTCCGAGATCTCAGCGTTCATACGGACGGACAGACAGACAGACAGATGGACAGACGGACATGGGGTCGGAAACGCTTCCTTCTAGCTGTTACATACTTTTGCACGAATATAATATACCCTGTTTAATTATTAATTGGTCTAAGTTCTTAAAAAATGGTTGTTCATAACAATCATAATAAATACAAGGAAAATTATTTGAAAAATTATTTTTTTGCGGGTATTATTTATTTTGATTGGGGAACAACTTTGCATGAAAATACTTTTGTTTTAAGCCCCAGAAAAAAAATTAAGAATTTCACTTTCAAAAACAATTTTTATTTTTCTAACTTTTCAAAGGGTGCTTAATAGGTTAAAACCATTTTTGTGTCATTTTAACGGAATTGAAGTGCTCTTTCCATAGGTGCCAAAATATTTATATTATAAGTTCAAAATATGAGTACAGTTAACATTCAAATTTGTGAAAATACTTTTGACTAGGGTTGTATATTAAAGAATGTAGGTTTTTAAAATCAAAGGCGTTTTTTCTAAAAATCAAAAATAAATAGGAATTTTTTGCTAGAAAGTAAGAAAATTATTTCTTACAATTAAAAAATAAATGTTTTCTAAAAAATAGAAATACGGTTTTTTTTTAAATATAGACAAATATTGTTTAAATAACAAAAAAAAATCTTAAATCCAGAAAATACAAAAATCTATTTGGGATATGGGTATATTAAGGTATTAAGCAGCCTATTTAGTTTTATATGGGGACACACTGTTTAGAATTCCACAGCCTCGTAGCTTATTTCATCAGCCAAAACGCCAGATAGAACCGTATCTTTTCATCAAAGAAAGTCTATAGCCATCACCCTCTTCTTAATAGAAATTGCGCCTTATTAATTTAAGTTTTGGGGGCTCGTCCGGGATTATAAAAGTAAAAGAATCGAAGTGAAAACTGGGAAGAACGAAGTAAAAACTGAGAAGAACGAGGTAAAAGCTGTGGAAAACGAAGTAAAACCTGTGGAAAACGAAGTAAAGGCTGTGGAAAACGAAGTAAAAACTGAAAAGCGGGGGAAGTAATTGTTAAACAGGAACAACTGAAGTCGAGGAAAAAGATCAACTAACATTGAAGCAGCGGATTTGTGTGCAAGGGGAGTTATAACAATTACACAGACTACAAAAAGTGCCAATAATTTTACAAAAACCTTATTGTATGCGTGTATGCAAAAAAAACTTGCAACGCAAAATCTACGCAGTAGAAAGGAAAATGCAACACAGAAGAGACACAAAAAAGTTTGACGACAATTTGATGCAGTTCCTGTGATCGAGTTTTGACGACACGATCTCAGGTGAACACGAGGGTAGCAATTACCTGTGGGAGAAGGACAACGAGAAGTGATCTTTGCGACGAAGGCGAGGGTGTTATTGACGAGAGAAGAGAACGACGACATACAGCAGCGGACTGGCCACTTGCTATTTTGCGACAACAAAAGTTTCCTGTGGCAAAAAGAGGAGCTGCAAGAACTTGCAAACGACGCAATTCGCAACAAAAATTGCAAAGAGACGAGCAAGAAGTGGCAACGAGACGACCAAGCAGTGCAGCGTGACGAGCTGGAGTAGCAGAGTGGACTGGATTGGCAAAATTCAAACAGACTTAGAAGACAGCAAAATACAATTGGGTGTGGTGAGCGGCTGAGGCGATTTCACAAATTTAATCTGATTTGAACTTTTTTTTGAATACACGAATTACACGAACGTCAATTAAATTCTTACTTTGTTGTATCAAAACATTTAAATATTGAATTGTACCACAGTTTGTAAACGGTTTAAACGCATTACCATGGATGCTAGAACGATCCTCGCTATGACTGTGCCTCGACTAAGGGCAAAGTTAACCGAACTAGGTTTGAATACAGCCGGCAGAAAAGGAGCCTTGCAGGATCGGTTGTTTGATTTTCAGGCTCCGAACAAGAAGACGTCAATCACTGGCTGTCTGTTCGATAACGTTGCAGTTACCGTGGGTTGGGATAATTTCCAGAAATTTATTTATGCCAAGCAACTTCTGATTGGAGCAGCCAAGCTCTACATTAAAAGTACAAGGGGAGTTAGGAGTTGGATTGAGCTGAAAAACGCGTTGAAGGAAAAATTTGGTAAGAAGCTATGTTCGGCAGAGATACACAAGATTTTGCGCCAAAGACAAAAACAACCAAAAGAGACATGCCTCGAGTATCTCTATAGTTTAATGGAGATCAGCGAACCGATAAATCTTGATGAGGAAAGTCTAGTATCATAGATGGCATCCCAAATAGCAAGGTCAACAAGCCAGGGTTGTATCGAGCAAATTCCACTTAAAGCCGAATTATGCATTTACGAAAAGATGAAGGGTGAGGAAAATACTAAAGACAATTTGAACAGGGATTCGACAGATAAACCGACTCAGAGCAATTTTCAAAGGAAATGCTTCAAGTGTAAGAGCGAAGGCCATATTGCTAAGGATTGCAAAGGCGAAATAATATGTTACAAGTGCAACAAGAAAGGACGTATCTCTAAAAATTGCGATAAAAATATGGCAACTTTTTCCGTTAAGAAAAAGCTTGCAAACGTACTGGAAGTAAAAGCTGCGAAGGGACTCATTTACAAAAAGATGAAAGCTGAAGGAGTGACATTCATAGCCATGATTGATTCGGGATGTGACTTGTGTTTGATGAGGGAGGACATTTTCAGAAGTTTTGACGGCTTGAAGCTAAAGCCAGTAGTTAAGCACCTGAGAGGTATCGGCAAGGGCGAACTTGTGACCGTAGGATGTTTCGACGTCGATCTTGAAGCTGATGGTGTATGCTTCTCGGTAACTTTCCATGTCGCCAAACAGAACGAACTCGAGTACGCTGCGATTGTGGGAAACGATGTACTACAGTCAGTCGACGTAATGTTCAGTTCCAACGGCGTCGAGTTCAGGCCAAAAGAGAGAGACTTTACATCGACATTTAATGGAATGTGTGTCACGGAGATAGTCGAGAAAAGTTCCGTCCTAGATAAAATTAATTTATCTCACCTGGCCGACAATCAAAAACTAAAGGTACAGCAGCTTGTTAAAAAGTACAAGCCAATAAAATCAATTGAGTCTCCAGTAAGCATGAGAATCGTGTTGGAAGACGACATTCCTGTATATCAACGCCCAGGACGCACGTCATACGAAAACAGGTGTTTCATAGAGAAGCAAGTGCAGGAATGTTCGGAATTATTGTACCCAGCTCCTCAGAGTATGCTTCGCCAGTGGTCCTGGTAGCTAAAAAGGACGGATCCAGACGATTTTGCTGCGATTATCGCCGACTAAATCAAAAGATCAAGAAGGACAATTTTCCGATGAGTCTAATTGACAGTGTTCTCGACAGGTTGCAGGGCTCGAAAATATTCACAACCCTGGACATGATGAACGGTTTCTTTCATGTGCCGATTGACGAAGAATCTAGGAAGTTCACAGCGTTCGTGACGCATAACGGGCAGTACGAATTTACTCATGTACCGTTTGGTATCTCAAATTCTCCAGCTGTTTTCTGCCGATATGTCACGTCTACTTTGAGGGATCTCATTGAAACGCAAACGATCGTGGTCTATATGGACGATATAATCGTGCCAAGCAAGGACGAAAATGAAGGACTGAAGGCGTCGGGGAAAGTGTTGAGCGTAGCTTCGAAAGCTGGATTGCGAAGCACAATTTCTCAAGAGCAAGATCAATTTCTTAGGCTACACGATTGAGAACGGAACCTTAGCACCCACCAACGAGAAGATTAAAGCAGTCGTCAATTTTCCAATACCTCAAAGCAGACAAGCTTTGCTGCGATACTTAAATCTGACGTCATATATGCGGCGCTTCATTATAGATTACGCCCTCACAGCAAAACCCTTAAGCGACCTTCTTCGGATGAAAAGCAATACAAAGGATGACAGAAATCTCACGTTGACTGAGCAAGGATTAGTTTCGTTTAACCTCTTGAAACAGCTACTAGTGTCAGCACCAGTACTCAAACTGTTCGATCCGATGGCTACAACCGAAGTTCATACAGATGCAAGCAAATATGGCTTCGGAGGCGTTTTAATGCAAAGGGACTCGGAGAATCAGCAGTTTCATCCTGTTGAGTTTATGAGCAGGAAAACAAACAATTGTGAGGAAAAGTACAGTTCCTACGAGCTCGAGGTTTTAGCAATCATAAATGCGTTGAAAAAGTGGCGAGTTTACCTCCTTGGAAAGGGTTTTACCGTGGTTACCGATTGCAACGCTTTAGCAATGACGATCAAGAAGAATGATCTACCACCAAGAGTTGCCAGATGGGCCATGGCTCTGCAAGAGTTTGAATTTAAGGTAGAGCACAGGGCTGGAACTAAGATGAGGCACGTGGATGCAATAAGCCTTTTGTCATGCTTTCTAATCGCAGATTCTACAAAGTCACGTTTAGTGGAGGCACAAGACAGCGACAGCTGGATAAAAGCTGTTAAAACCATATTAACCAACAACGACGACTACGAAGATTATTTCCTAAAAAATAATATCCTGTACAAAGACGCAGTTCTTGAGCTGTTAGTTGTTCCAGAGACAATGGAATCCGAAATTATCAGCGTAGCACACAGAGAGGGCCACTTCGGTATAAAAAAGACTCGCGATATCTTGGAAAAGTCCTATTATATACCTGGTATCCAACAGAAGGTATAACGAGTTGTCAAAGGATGCGTATAATGCTTGATCATCGAACCCAAGCGTGGAAAAAAGGAAGGGTTACTCAGTCCCATTGACAAGGCTCCGGAACCTCTCGGAACCTATCACATCGACCACGTTGGACCCCTCACCGACACGAAGAAAAGCTAAAGCCACATCTGTCTGCCGCTGACCAAGATATTGTTGTCCCTTTATATGGTCATGCTATGAACGTGGATAGCTGCGATGGTTCTTCGTCTCCCAATCTATTTATAACTGATAATTCAAATGTCAGTATTAGCAAAGAGTTTTCAAGGTCGTCTAGAGGTCGTGGTGTAAGGGTGACCTCCGTCAGGTCCAAGGAAGCAAGAACGCAGAAATTTGATTCTGAACACAATTTACAATCTATTGCTGATTCTTCATATTCATCGCAAGACAATGTGAAAGACGCTTTGGATGCTTCGGCGGATACTTTGCTTGATGCTGAGAAAGATTTTGCTTCTCAACATGAATTTGATAAGTTTAATGAGGGAATACACGGTGCAAGCACACCCGGACATTCCACTACTTCAACCCCACAATTCGTCAGTCAGGAAGTGGCGGACCAGTTGCGTTGCGAATCTGTCAAACGCATAAGAAAGCGAAGCGAGCTTAACCCTAACAATAGTAAGGATGCTTCGTCTGATTCCACGTTTGGACCAATTGTTGAGCGCTTTCGTAATATTCAACGCAAGGTTCACTTGGAAATATTTGGATCGGAGGACTCGGACTCTCCTGGTGAAAAATATTCAGGTCATGGAAACGGCTTTGCCCTCTTATCGGATAATGACATTGAAAACCCACTCCCTAATGATCGTATGGACACCCAGTCTCCTCCATCGGAGCCCTTCTAGCAATAGTGGTGGAATTTCCCAAAAGTCAAAGGGTATGCTTTAAAATACTTATCTCCCGTATTGACCAGATGATGAAAATGATGGAGCTTCTTATCAACCAGTTTACCGGCGTTCGCCTTCTGATGAGTCTAAAATCAGGAGACATGTCTAGTTTAGGCATTCGTTTCTCATTTTGAAACGCCAATGGTGTCACTGGCAAAAGTCTCGAGTTAGAGCACTATCTTAGCGCTAATTCAATTGATGTGATGCTAATTAACGAAAATCATTTTAACAGCCGCTCACATTTCAAAATTTTTGGATATGATTTATTGACGGCTAATCATCGTGATTGCTTCTATTTACTGCCACCCCCTCCTTTTAATGGACTGCTCAAGATTTTGGACAACTTTTTAGCGAATTTTCAAACCGTTTTATCATAGCTGGTGACTGGAACGCACACAATCAATTTTGGGGTTGTATCCGCTCTTCACCAAGAGGTGTTCAGCTTTTAGATCATATTACGTCTTCAAGTCTGCAAGTCTTAGCTACAGGAGGACCCACTCACTTTCCTTCTGATGCTAGGCGAAATCCAACGGCAATCGATTTTGCTATTTACAAGGGTATCTCGTCCAACTTTCTGACTGTACATGAATCTCATGAACTTAGCTCTGATCATATTCCGCTTGAAATACTTTTATGCGCTACTACTTCACCCCGACTTACAACACCAAGGCTGCTGTCTCGTCGGACTAACATTGGACGTTTTAAGGATTACCTTACAATCCTTATTGAGAATGATGAATCTGCACATCTGAACTGTCCTCTGGATATTGATACAGCTGTTAGTGACATGACTCTAAAGATTCAATCTGCCGCTGCCGCATCCACTGCTATCGGTAATCGCTCTGCTGTTCCACAGCCAAATAATGCCCTTTTAAACATCAGAGTAACGACGCTGGTTAGGCAGAAGAGATCACTCCGGCGACGCTGGATGCAAACGCGTCATCCGCAAGACTTAGCAATATTGAAAAGAGCTGATACTTTATTAAGAAAAGCACTTTATGATGCTAAGTCCGAATTCTTCGTCCGGAAACTTAGTGCTATCGATCCGGATGCTGATCGAGGCTTCGAACTGTGGAAATGCACTCGCGGGCTTAAACGGCAGCCTCTCCAGAAGTTTCCCTTGCTTCGATCGGACGGTACCTGGGCAAATAAAGATGATGAAATAGCTAAGGAGTTCGCTGATTCTTTGGAAGAAAGATTTAAGCCTTTTGATTTGGTCACAGATGAAGTGGCTGCTGTTACAGAAGCTTTTGATGACGTTCCCTCTGGTCCAGCTTCTCAAATTTCACCTATTGATGCAGAAGAAGTTAAAGAACAAATAAAGCGACTGAAGACTAACAAAGCCCCTGGCCCTGACAGCATTGACGGAAAAGTAGCTAAAGCTTTGCCAGTAGCAGCTATTTCGTTCCTAACGCGTATCTTTAATGCTATGATTATTCTTTCATATTATCCGGAGCAGTGGAAGCATGCGAATGTTGTTATGATCCCCAAGAAAGGCGTCACTCCCCGCTGTGCAGGTTCTTTTCGGCCTATAAGCCTATTGCCAACCTTCTCTAAAATTTTTGAGCGAATCTTACTAAAAAGGCTTTTTAGTGTTCATATGTTCCAGGATGCAATTCCAAATCATCAGTTTGGTTTCAGGAGTCTGCATAACGCTGCTGAGCAAATGCATCGGGTGGTCAACCATATCCTTAAAGCATTCGAGGCGAAAAAGTATTGTTGCGCAGTATTTCTAGATGTCAAGCAAGCCTTCGATCGAGTCTGGCACTGTGGCTTGCCTTTTAAGCTGAAACCCATTCTTCCCACGACATACTTTGATCTCCTTCGCTCATTTCTAATTGGTAGAACCTTCCAGGTGGATGTTCGAGGATCCAAGTCTGCCTTAAGGCCTATTCTTGCTGGAGTCCCTCAAGGAAGTGTGCTGGGTCCTGTATTGTATACAATATTCAACTCGGACCTTCCGTCGCCCAGAGGCAGGAATGTTTTAACAGCTACCTATGCAGATGACACAGCATTTATGGCGACAAGTGCTCTGCGAAGAGAAGCGACAGATATGGTGCAGGACATGCTAAATGAGTTTGAGGCCTGGGCGTCGAGGTGGAACATCGCAGTTAATCCTGACAAATCTCAGCATGCAACCTTTTCATTGAACAGGCTGAACACTTATCGCCTAACCTTAGACGGGACTCCAATAAAGTACTCGGACAAGGTTAAGTACCTTAAACTTACTCTGGACAGGCGACTTACCTGGAAGTAGCACATTGTGTGCTTCAGTAAGACAAAAAGCGGGGAAAATGAGATGGCTGCTTCGACTGGGCAGTGGATTGTCGATCACGGCGAAAACCCGGCTCTTCAAAGCAACCTTGATGCCTAGTCTACATTGGGGTATACACTTCTGGGGCACTGCCTGTAATACTTCTATAAAAAGACTTGAATCCTGCCAATCCAAAATTTTAAGACATATGATAAACGCCCCATACTATACAAGAAACACTACTATTTTTCGAGATCTCAAAATTAATCCTGTTTGTAAATCTATCACCAATAGGGCCATTCGATACAGATCAAGACTCGTCTCCCACACTAACAGACTTGCTTTTAGACTTTCCAGACCTATGAACAGAAGAAGACTAAAGGGATTGCACCCATCAGACAATTGGATACTTGGACGGCACGCTTGTGGAAGACTCATTCCAGACTTAGACGCATAGTCTGCAACACTGTTACATTTTTGTAATAACTCTTTTTTTTTTTTATTCACTACTTTTGTTATTTTTACCATTGAGTGCCACATAACACCCTCCAATAAACTTTTTGTTAAGCATATCAAAGAAAAAAAATCGCCGCATAGTTACCGACAGGGGAACAGCTTTCACTTCAGGACTCTTTAACGAGTACTGCAACCGCGAAGGAATCCAGCTTTTACACATTACCACAGGCGTACCCAGAGGTAACGGCCAAGTGGAAAGAATCCACAAAATTGTCATTCCTATACTGAGCTAAATTTGTCGGGAAAACCCACAGAATTGGTATCGTCACGTAGATAGAGTTCAGCAGATAATTAACAACACTCCACCTAGCACCACCAAGTATAGTCCGTTCCAAATCTTGACCGGATTGAACATGAGAGAGAAGGACGACGAGTTCTTGAAAGTTTTTGAAGACTTAGAAATAGAAGAACTAAATGAAGAACGTGAAGATATACGAAAGAAAGCTCAGCAGAATATAGAGAAAGTTCAGCAAGAAAACAGAGTTTTAACGAAAAAAGGAAGGTAGAAACTGAATATGCCGTAGGAGAATTGGTTGCCATAAAAAGAACACAGGATGGAACTGGAATGAAACTTCGTCCAAAATTTTTCGGCCCTTACAAAGTAACACACTGTTTGAGATAGAACCGTCTCTTTTCATCAAAGAATGTCTATAGCCATCACCCTCTTCTTAATAGAAATTGCGCCTTATTAATTTAAGTTTGAGCCAGTCGATTGCGAATCTTGAAGAGAGCGGGTCGTGTCATCCATAAAGCGCGAAAATCGTGAAGTTTAATACAAAACCTTTGTTCCATAATTTACTTTTTATATGTATATCCGAAATAAACATTATCAATTTGTACTACCCTACATCTATTTTCGGGCTTCGAAATTATGCCGGTTTTTTCTGTGACGCCACGGCCCTTGTGTTGCTGTTTTTTCCTTCTTGTTGGTCATCTTATTTGAATTTTCTTTAATTGCCTCTTCTGAGACAAATTTGGCGCTTTTTTTCGCGTTGGCTCTTTGGCCCATTTTTATTGAATTTGGCCCTTCTTTGCTAATAGCGATGCCAAATATTTTAAACTTGAAAAAAACGAATACATTTTTTTACCTATGCATTTTTTTTTGCAATTTTAAAAGTGATTAATGTCTGAAACCCAAAAGTGCCAGATTTTTTTGATGTCTCGAGTTGCTTTCAACCAATTTAGGATATATTTTTCTTAAAGGGTTATATACCTTTTTGAGCGAAAAAATTGAGGGAACTTTGGATTTTCTTTCAGGTGTGTAGCAATTAATGAATGATAATTTTCAATAATATTTGATTTTTTCTGCATACAGTACCAATTTTTCCAAAAAGTTGATTTTTCGAGTTCTAAAAATGTTATTAAAAAATTCTGATCTGCAAAATCAAAATTGGCGCATAAAAACTGAATCGTTCACGAACTCGGCACAATCAAACAAATTGAAAAAGATCGATCAAATAGTTCTTGTGCAATCGTGGTCACTGCGAAGGCATTTTTGGAAAAACACGACTTTGAGAAAATCGCATTCAAAGTTTTACGTTGAGTATATGAAGAAGGTATATACCTTCTTAAATTACAACTATAATGTCACCTTTTACGTAGATAAGTATAAAATGTTAAAGTACTTACAAAACTGCCGAATTTAATTTTTAATCCCAGGCGGCGACACGTTAACTAAAATGAGTGGTCCTTGCAGTCGTGTCAAAAACTAGCTAAGCCCCATATTAAACAGCTTGATAAATATACAAACAATATTATATTAGCTTTTTAGTATCGTATATAGCTAGTTTTGGACCACACTTCCTTCTGGAATAAAAATTAATTTTTGAGTCTACCGACACAAAAAATTTAAAAAAAAAACGAACTTTAAAAATCCACAATAAACCCAATTTGATTTTGGCAATACCGGGCTTGTTTTATTCCTTTAAGGCCTCTTTACTATTAGACTAATTGGATAAGAAAAGTTACAGCAACAAACTTTTGAAAACACAGGGCGGCAACACTACTGCTATTTTGACCGCAGCTGTATACTTTTATTTCTTTTGACTATGTTTTCTAGAATTTGTTTCTTCCTTAAAAAAAATCCTAAAATATTTTAAGTATGGGGTTTAAAAAACAAAAAGTGTATATTTTTAAAAACTTTAACAGCGGATTGAAATATAAGGATGGGTTTTTGTTTACCTGTACTCAGATGCTCAGATTTTTCAGTTATGCATCACGTGAGACTTGTTTGAGTTCTTTTAATATTTGGTATGCAACTTTGTGGGATATCTTCATATCTTTTAGAAAAATATTTTTAAAAATTTTTAGATTTAAAATTAAGTATTTTTTAAGGGAGTTTTAAATTAAAAAAATTCTGTACGCCGGATTTCCAAAAAAAAATAATGCTCCTCATGTTGCTTCATAAATTCTTCACGAAGTGGTAAAATAAAATTTGTATATTTGCAAGACCTACTAGTAAAGACAACGATTTTAGTTTAGCAACTTTGAATCAAGCAACAACAGCGCAACGTGTATGAATGGGAAAGCAATATTCGCGCTCTCCGGTGCTCGTATTGCTGTTCTCTTGCGCTGTTGCAGCTTGAGGCAAAGTTGCTAAACTAAAATCGTTATCTTTACTAGTTGGTCTAGCGATTACAAAAATTTTATTTTACCACTTTGTTAAGAATTGATGAGGCAATATGAGGATAATTTTTTCATTCGGAAACCGCGCGTATTCCGGCGTACAGATTTTTTTTAATTTAAAATACAAAAAACCTAATTTAAAAATTAAAAATATTTTTCTGAAAGATATTAAGATGTTCTACAAAGTTGCATACCAAATATTTATATTTCTCAAACAAGTCTAAAATGCTGCAAAACTTAAAAATCCAAGCTTAATTTGAAAAATATTTTTTAAAAATAAACGGTAAGAGTTAAAAACAAGAAAGGAAGCTACCTTCGGCCAGCCGAAGCTTATATACCCTTGCAGATAAAGTAATGCTCACTCGGTGCAGTTCCAGGGATTCAAGATTCAGCGTTTCTTTTTTTTGAATTTTGTTTTTAAGTAGTCAAGAATTAAAACGCCTACTTCCTACAAAGTTACAATGAATGTTCTCATATTTGTTTGAATATTCCTATGGGAGCCTTAAGATATAGTGGTCCGATCCGGCTCGCTCCGACATATGTACTACCTGCAATAGAAAGAAGACTTTCGGGAAAGTTTCATAGCGATAGCTTTAAAACTGAGAGACTAGTTCGCATAGAAACGGACAGACGGACATGGCTAGATAGACTCGGATATTGGTGCTGATCAAGAATATATATACTTTATGTGGTCGGAAACGTCACCTTCACTGCGTTGCAAACATCTGACTGAAATTATAATACCCTCTACAAGGGTATAAAAAACCGATCCTTATATTTAAATCCTCTATCGAAAAAAAAAGTTTCGATTGATTCTGAGATTTGACCCAAATGGGCCTGTTACGTTTCACGTGGAATTACCCATTATCAATAAATATTTTCAAACATATTTTATGTTCTAATCCTAAAACTTTTTATAGGACAAGCTATTTGACAGTGATGTGTTGGAAAATATTGAGTCACTGGATCCACATGCAGCTGACGACCATGCAGATTTACCTGGAGCTCGGTTAGATGGTGATGGATTTGGATTTGTATTCTACCACTTTGTTAACAATTGATGGGCAATATGAGGAGAATTTTTTTAACTTAAACTTCCCTTAAAAAATGCTTCATTTTAAAAATATTTTTCTGAAAGATATTAAGATGTCCCAAAAAGTTGCATACCAAATATCTCATACGAGTCTCAAGTGGTGCATAACTTAAAAATCGGAGCTTAATATGAAAAATATTTTTTTAAAAATAAACGAAAAGAGTTAAAAACAAGAGAGAACGCTATAGTCGGGTTGGTGTCCCGACTATCTAATACCCGTCACTCAGCTAAAGGAAGTGCGAACGCGGGTTGGTGTCCCGACTAATAATCGTAACTCAGCTAAAGGGAGTGCGAGGGAGATAGATATATGTAGATATTTTGATTGCGTATAACTTTTTAATGAATGGTCCGATTTGAAAAATGTCTTCTACATTTCGATAGGTATATTTATACACAACAAAATTGCATTTATACTTCTCGGAAATCTTTAAAGGTGTGGGCGCCAGACACATTTTAAAATTTGTTAGTGGGCGATTGTGGGCGTTAGAGGGGGCGTGGCGCTCGGCTAAAATAAACTTGCGCTGCGTAGGAAGCCAAAGAATATGTGTGGAAAATCTCAACCTTTTAGCTTTTGTAGTTTCTGAGATCTCAGCGTTCATACAGACGGACAGACGGACAGACGGACAGACGGACATGGCTAGATCGACTCGGCTAGTGCCCCTGATCAAGAATATATATTCTTTATGGGGTCGGAAAAGCTTCCTTCTAGCTGTTACATACTTTTGCACGAATCTAATATACCCTTTTACTCTACGAGTAACGGGTATAACAAGAGAGAACGCTATAGTCGGGTTGGTGTCCCGACTATCTAATACCCGTCACTCAGCTAAAGCGAACGCTGTGCTCGGGTTGGTGTAAAGACTATAATCGTAGCTCAGCTAAAGGGAGTGCGAAGGAGATAGATATATATAGATATTTTGATTGCGTATAACTTTTTAATAATTTGAAAAATGTCTTCTACATTTGGATATGTATAAATATACACAACAAAATTGCATTTATACTTCTCGGAAATCTTTAAAGATGTGGGATACATACTTTTGCACGAATACAATATACCCTTTTACTCTACGAGTAACGGGTATAAAAACCGATCCTTATATTTCAATCCTCTATCGAAAAAAAAAGTTTCGATTTATTCTGAGATTTGACCCAAATGGGCCTGTCACGTTTCACGAGGAATTACCCTATGCTTACCATTTTTTTTAAATTGGTCAATGATATCTTATAGGAGTCATAGAATCAATCAAGGAAACAGCATATTTTCAAAAAAATCTGGTAGAAATCGGTATTTTATATCTATATTTTTAGTAAAATAACATAATTTTAAATTTAAAACCTAAATTTCTATATTAATTTATCATTATCTTCATCAATACCTTCACATAAGTAAAATATCTTCATGACGTTTGGGCGGGCGGATGAACCAGGGCTGACGATATTTCAAATTATGAACATTTCTTGCTAACTTAAGCTGCGGTTTTCTCATAAGAGGCACAAAAGGGCAGGCTAATTTTTTCAGAGTTTGTAGTTAAATATCTAATTTTTATTAATAAAAGAAGAATAAAACGGGGATCTAGGGTGTAACACTACTTTACGTCCAAGAATATCAAAAAAAAAACCCAACTTTTTTGGATCACTTTACAAAATTTAAAAAAAAATAGTAATTATGCACTTAAAATGTTTATTATACCCTTGCGAGGGTATTATAATTTCAGTCAGATGTTTGCATCGCAGTGAAGGAGACGTTTCCGGCCACATAAAGTATATATATTCTTGATCAGCATCACTAGACGAGTCGATCTAGCCATGTCCGTCTGTCTGTCTGTCTGTCTGCCTGTTTCTACGCAAACTAGTCTCTTAGTTTTAAAGCTATCGGCTTGAAACTTTCCCAAAAGTCTTCTTTCTATTGCAGGTAGTATGTATATAAGTCGGAACCGACCGGATCGGACAACTATATCTTAAAGCTCCCATAGGAAGAATCGGAAAAAAACGTTTATTCTAGCTTCGGTATTTTTTGAAATATTACCTTCTACTCTTGGGAATATTATTTTTTATATATTTCTGAATTTCGAAATAAATATTAAAAAAATCGGATCATTATATCATATAGCTGCCATAGCAACGGTCGAAAAATTAATTGGAAATTAATAGTAAACAAGAAAGGAAGTTAACTTCGGCCAGCCGAAGTTTATATACCCTTGCAGGTATGCCTACTTAAAATGTTGTTTTTACATTGTCAAAAATCAAAACGCCTACTTTCTACAAAGGTAGTTCTTCTATTATTTTTTTGATTATTCCTATGGGAGCCATAAGATATAGTACTACATGCAATAGAAAGAAGACTTTTGGGAAAGTTTCATTGCGATAGCTCTAAAACTGAGCGACTAGTTCGCATAGAAACGGACAGACGAACAGACTGACAGACGGACATGGCTAGATCGACTCGTCTAGTGATGCTTATGTGGTCGGAAACGTCTTCTTCACTGCGTTGCAAACATCTGACTGAAATTATAATACCCTCGCAAGGGTATAATAAAAGAAAATCCGTTCATTTAGTTGTGATTCTGGGAACACGTCTGGGAAATTCGAATCCGTGTGAAACTTTCGGAAGTCAAAACTAAACTTTTATACAATTTATAGTTCTATAAAACAGCGCCGTATAGTTTATTTCAGTGCTTAAAATCCTGCAGTAGCACAGCAGCAGCTAAAAACAAGAGAGAACGCTATAGTCGGGTGCCCCGACTATCAGATACCCGTTACTCAGCTAAAGGGAGTGCGAAAAAGATGGAGAAAAACTTTGATCCGCCGTAACTTTTTAACGAATGGTCCGATTTAAAAAATTTCTTCTACATTTCGATAGGTATTGATAAACACAATAAAACTGCATTTTTACTTTTCCAAAATATTGAAATTTTTAAAATCGTATATATGCGATTGTGGGCGTTAGAGGGGGCGTGGCACCCTTTTGAAACAAACTTGCGCTGCGTAGGAACTCCTAGAATCTGCATGCAAAATGTCAATCTTCTAGCTTTTATAGTTTCCGAGATCTCAGCGTTCATACGGACAGACGGACAGACAGACAGACGGACAGACGGACAGACGGACATGGCTAGATCGACTCGGCTAGTGATCCTGATCAAGAATATATATACTTTATGGGGTCGGAAACGCTTCCTTCTACCTGTTACATACTTTTGCACGAATACAATATACCCTTTTACTCTACGAGTAACGGGTATAATCAGAAAGCAACGACTTGCTATTGCTTCGAAGGTCGGCAGTTCTCGGATTTGGCTTTTGCTTCGATTGCGACTGCCGACTTTTTCAGAAGTAACAGCAAAAGCAAAAGCAGGCTAAATGAAAATTCAGTTTAAACACTGGTTTATTTTCCGATCTAGCAGAGGGTATTTTTTTAAATTTGTCGTTTTTTAATGCTTGGATTTGGCTTTTGCTTCGATTGCGACTGCCGACTTTTTCAGAAGTAACAGCAAAAGCAAAAGCAAAAGCAGGCTAAATGAAAATTCAGTTTAAACACTGGTTTATTTTCCGATCTAGCAGAGGGTATTTTTTTAAATTTGTCGTTTTTTAACAAGCATTAAAAAACAATAACTTAAAAAATAAAATTATTTCGCCGAAATACTGTTATGATGTTTACATATTTACCAAATGGTATAGGTATATATTAAAAAAAGGTTGGGGAAAATCAAAAATGTAGAAAATATTTTTGCGATATCCGAACGGTTTGTAAAACAACGGCTATTATGTACACTGCGGAATTCACGACCTCAATAAAAAAATTTCAAGCAAAAAAAAATGTGACTTAATAAAAGAGGTCTTAACGACCAAAGTTGATATACATTTTCGTAATACAATGCTAAAATAAAACTATTATTTTTTTGATCAATTTATTTACAGAAAAGATATATCACTATGGACGGCAGTTCATGTAGTGACGAAGCGCACCAGGAGAGTGTGCGAAGGCGACTACTATATATACACGAAGAAATGAAAATCTGCTGTGATAGTCAGATCGTAATGAGTAATACACCAATCGAAAGGTATTGCAAAAGCTTAAAGGATTGCATACCAAGATTTTAAGAAAACCAATTGGATTGCAAATTTCGAAATTTGGAGCTGTTGGGGCCGGTGGGGATAAATGCCCCCTCGCAATGTTTTAGTTGTGTTCCTATTGAAAATACCCGTCGAATGAGGGGTGATATCCGATAATCCGACGCTCCGTTCAAAAGTTATAGCCAAAATAAGATTTTCTTCTTCTTCCCAAAATTAAAATTAAATTCTGTTTGTCAGTTTGTCAGTTTTTCAGTTTGTCCACTTGTCCAAAATATGTTTTTTAAGTTCTGAAAATTTGATATGACGTTCATCACATCGATATAAAAAACTTTTGTTCTACCACTTTTGGAAAAACCCGCTAGCTTAGCGGGAAAACCGCTATAAATAGCTAAAATTCGGAGAGGCGTAACTTCTATACTACTAAAGCTACAGACTTGTGTGTTGCATCTCGTTTGAAAGGTATTTTTAAATGCTATAAACGCCTTCTATATGCAATTTGTTTAAATGTAATAGTTAAAAAGATATGAACAAAATAAAATTTGTTTAAACTTTTTTTTAGCTTTTTTTTAATTTTCTCAAAAACGGCTCTAACGATTTTCCTTACAACTTTAAACTGTACAGCCCTTGAGATTCCTTAAATTTTGGTATATATCACGTTTATCGCGTTTAAAAGATATTCAGAAACGAAAATAGCCACTTTTGCCAGCTCAGAACAACTAACGCTTCCTGAGTGTTTAATTTTGTGCGTGGGTATCCAAACTGTAGTTTAGGCTCATAGAATCATTTCAATTGTTTTAAGGAGTTCCAAATAGGAAACTTTTGTTTTACGACTTTTGGAAAAACCCGCTGCTTTAGCGGAAAAAAAGCTAGAAATAGCTAAATTTCGTTAGTTTGTAAGTTCTACACTACACTACTACTACAAAAACTTCTGATATCAAATAAAAACACCTCTTAACGAGGTAAAAAACTAGTGACGATCGCACCTTCAACATACAAAAGTTCTGATATCAACATTTGTGACGAAAAATTATTACACTCGTCATTAAATACACTTTCTAAGATTTTCTCATTCGTCACGCTGCAATAGAAAATGCCTATGAAGGTAAAAAGGCTAAAATAAGGTGTGTTTCAAAATTATACGACACCAACACACTTATTTATTGAAAACTTGTAGCATTGTTGTTGTTTATAGAAAGCGAAACATTTAAATTCAGATCGAAAGAACAATGTATGATGTGTATGAAAAAAAATACCACGCGTCCTTGATCCTCTTTTTAAGGACGTACCGCTAATTTTTCGAAATATACACCCAAAAAAAAGTGGTCATCAATATGCCCCTATTTAGGTGTCAATGTGACACTATTGAGTGGAAAAAAATCTTTGATCCGAACGTCATTAAATTGACCCTATTCTGGTGTCACTTTAATACTTTCGAAAATATTAATTTGACCCTTTTTGGTGTCAAAGAGCCACTAGCCGGTGTCATTTTCTTAGTATTAAATAAAATTTGACATTTGCTTGAAAGCTCCTGTAACCATTCTGCCATGGCAAAAATTAATATGGGCATGGCTCAGGGGCCAAGGCGCTAGGTTCTGATATTATTTTGTGCTCGGGGGAACGAGGTTCGAGCGGGATTTGACAACACCATTATTTTTTTTTTTTATCAGTAATCTAACACAACTTAACATTTTTGTTCTTAAAATTATATATTTGCATTTTAAAAACTTTTTACCTACTCTGATTTATCTGGGTTTCGAACCGGGGACCTCTCGCATCAGAGGCAGACGCCTTACCAACTGGGCCATCGAACCATTTTGCGCTCGAGGGAACTCTTGACAAGTATAAACGAAATCGATACTAGAGTAAAACATCGCCGAACTTCGAACTTCGAAAATCAAAAATGATAATTATTGGGATCGAAGTGAACCTAGTTTTATCAAAATGACACTATTTAGTATCAAATACGATTTTTCTGAAAACGCGGTGTACTTTTGACACTCATTTGGGAGCAAATTGACCCCAAAAATTTGATCCTAGGGGCAGTGTCATTTTAACCCACAGTTATTAAATTGACACTCAGGATTTTTTTTTTGGGTGTAGTCGAAAGTGTATAAACCTGTTTTTATATGCTAAAACGCCTTTTTAAACATCATTTTTACAGTTCGGCACTTTTATTCTTTTTACAAATTATCAAAGAGATGTGAAGCAGTCGATGGATTTTTTTTACAGTACGATTTTTTTTTGTAGCAAAAGGAACAGGAAAACATTTTAAAATTGTCTCAATTTTAATTCTCCAGAAAATCGTCTCATTCTGTTCGGGACACTTTATTGGACATAGCGAACGGGAGATTTTTTGAAAAAATTATTTTGTGAAGGCCAATTTTACCAGATTACAAAAAAAATCGATAAAATATACCATGAGGGAAACCTTTGTTTTCAGGTAAGGTACGTCTTCCTGATTAAGAAAATGGCACTTACAATTTTTTTATGGATCCAATTTTTTTTTAAAGTGTGAAAAACGTTTCTGACACTTTTTTTATTTCTAACTTAAGTTGTGGTTACCCGATTTCAACATTAAAATACTCATTTTACAGGTAATAGAATTCCCTTCAACTTTCTTGAGTTCCGTTCATTAATTGAAACATTGTTTCTATTGAACCATAATAAATATATAAATATTAATATTAATCAATAAATATTTACGAGCATAATTAAATGAACAACTAAAGGGAATAGGCTCATTCCACGTGAAACGTGACAGGCCAATTTGGGTCAAATCTCAGAATCAATCGAAACTTTTTTTTTCGATAGAGGATTGAAATATAAGGATCGGTTTTTATTTTTTTTTTTTTTTAACTCTTACCGTTTATTTAAAAAAAATAATTTTCTAATTAAGCTCCGATTTTTCAGTTATGCATCACTTGAGACTCGTTTGAGTTATTTCAATATTTGGTATGCAACTTTGTGGGATATGTTCATGTCTTTCAGAAAAAAAATTTTAAAAATTTTTAATTTTAAAATTAAGTATTTTTTAAGAGAATTTAAATTTTAAAAAATTCTGTACGCCGGAATACACGCGGTTTCCGAATAAAAAAATTATCCTCATATTGCTTCATCAATTCTTCACGAAGTGGTAAAATAAAATTTTTGTATTTGCAAGACCTACTAGTAAAGACAAAGATTTTAGTTTAGCAACTTTGCATCATGCAACAACAGCGCAACGTGTAAGAAAGGGAAAACACTATTGCTGCTCTCCCGTGTTCGTATTGCTGTTCTCTTCTTACACGTTGCTCTGTTGTTGCTTGATGCAAAGTTGCTAAACTAAAATCGTTGTCTTTACTAGTAGGTCTTGCAAATACAAAAATTTTATTTTACCACTTCGTGAAGAATTGATGAAGCAATATGAGGATAATTTTTTTATTCGGAAACCGCGTGTATTCCGGCGTACAGAATTTTTTTAAATTTAAATTCTCTTAAAAAATACTTAATTTTAAAATTAAAAATTTTTAAAATTATTTTTTTGAAAGACATGAACATATCCCACAAAGTTGCATACCAAATATTGAAATAACTCAAACGAGTCTCAAGTGATGCATAACTGAAAAATCGGAGCTTAATTAGAAAATTATTTTTTTTAAATAAACGGTAAGAGTTAAAAAAAAAAAAACAACCGATCCTTATATTTCAATCCTCTATCGAAAAAAAAAGTTTCGATTGATTCTGAGATTTGACCCAAATTGGCCTGTCACGTTTCACGTGGAATGAGCCAATAAATAGAAGAGATCCAGATCAATTTGACTAAAAATAGGAGAACAAAATGTGAATCGACTTTATACAGCGCCGTACTTGATGCAAAAAAAAATGCATTAGTAAAAAAATGTATTCGTTTTTTTCAAGTTTAAAATATTTTTTATCGCCATTAGCAAATAAGAGCCAAATTCAATAAAAATGGGCCAAAGAGCCAACGCGAAAAAAAAGATCTAGATTTGGCTCAAAAGAACCAATTAAAGGAAATTCAAATAAGATGACAAACAAGAAGGAAAAAACAAGACATTTCTTTTGTTTTTAAAAAAAATTTGTCTATATTGTCTCAATTTTAATTCTCCAGAAAATCGTCTCATTCTGTTCGGGACACTTTATTGGACATAGCGAACGGGAGATTTTTTGAAAAAATTATTTTGTGAAGGCCAATTTTACCAGATTACAAAAAAAATCGATAAAATATACCATGAGGGAAACCTTTGTTTTCAGGTAAGGTACGTCTTCCTGATTAAGAAAATGGCACTTACAATTTTTTTATGGATCCAATTTTTTTTTAAAGTGTGAAAAACGTTTCTGACACTTTTTTTATTTCTAACTTAAGTTGTGGTTACCCGATTTCAACATTAAAATACTCATTTTACAGGTAATAGAATTCCCTTCAACTTTCTTGAGTTCCGTTCATTAATTGAAACATTGTTTCTATTGAACCATAATAAATATATAAATATTAATATTAATCAATAAATATTTACGAGCATAATTAAATGAACAACTAAAGGGAATAGGCTCATTCCACGTGAAACGTGACAGGCCAATTTGGGTCAAATCTCAGAATCAATCGAAACTTTTTTTTTCGATAGAGGATTGAAATATAAGGATCGGTTTTTATTTTTTTTTTTTTTTTAACTCTTACCGTTTATTTAAAAAAAATAATTTTCTAATTAAGCTCCGATTTTTCAGTTATGCATCACTTGAGACTCGTTTGAGTTATTTCAATATTTGGTATGCAACTTTGTGGGATATGTTCATGTCTTTCAGAAAAAAAATTTTAAAAATTTTTAATTTTAAAATTAAGTATTTTTTAAGAGAATTTAAATTTTAAAAAATTCTGTACGCCGGAATACACGCGGTTTCCGAATAAAAAAATTATCCTCATATTGCTTCATCAATTCTTCACGAAGTGGTAAAATAAAATTTTTGTATTTGCAAGACCTACTAGTAAAGACAAAGATTTTAGTTTAGCAACTTTGCATCATGCAACAACAGCGCAACGTGTAAGAAAGGGAAAACACTATTGCTGCTCTCCCGTGTTCGTATTGCTGTTCTCTTCTTACACGTTGCTCTGTTGTTGCTTGATGCAAAGTTGCTAAACTAAAATCGTTGTCTTTACTAGTAGGTCTTGCAAATACAAAAATTTTATTTTACCACTTCGTGAAGAATTGATGAAGCAATATGAGGATAATTTTTTTATTCGGAAACCGCGTGTATTCCGGCGTACAGAATTTTTTTAAATTTAAATTCTCTTAAAAAATACTTAATTTTAAAATTAAAAATTTTTAAAATTATTTTTTTGAAAGACATGAACATATCCCACAAAGTTGCATACCAAATATTGAAATAACTCAAACGAGTCTCAAGTGATGCATAACTGAAAAATCGGAGCTTAATTAGAAAATTATTTTTTTTAAATAAACGGTAAGAGTTAAAAAAAAAAAAACAACCGATCCTTATATTTCAATCCTCTATCGAAAAAAAAAGTTTCGATTGATTCTGAGATTTGACCCAAATTGGCCTGTCACGTTTCACGTGGAATGAGCCAATAAATAGAAGAGATCCAGATCAATTTGACTAAAAATAGGAGAACAAAATGTGAATCGACTTTATACAGCGCCGTACTTGATGCAAAAAAAAATGCATTAGTAAAAAAATGTATTCGTTTTTTTCAAGTTTAAAATATTTTTTATCGCCATTAGCAAATAAGAGCCAAATTCAATAAAAATGGGCCAAAGAGCCAACGCGAAAAAAAAGATCTAGATTTGGCTCAAAAGAACCAATTAAAGGAAATTCAAATAAGATGACAAACAAGAAGGAAAAAACAAGACATTTCTTTTGTTTTTAAAAAAAATTTGTCTATATTTAAAAAAAACGTACTTCTATTTTTTAGAAAACTTTTATTTCTAAATTGTAAGAAATCATTTTTTACTTTTTAGCAAAAAATTCGAAACCCTACATTCTTTAATATAGACAAAATCACCAGTAAAGCAAATTCATAGGCGATTTTAGTCGATTTTATTTTTGAGTGCAGGGCTGTAATACCCGTTTTAAAAAAATCTATATAGTATGGTTACTTTGTTACCTGTTGAGGGTTTACCTGAGGTTGTAGGGTTAATATCCGATCGAAAATGCGCGTCTCAGAGTTGTACGTCGTTCACATAGATACTTTATTTCGCAAGTGGTCGCCTTTTCTTTCGGGGCTGCCAATTCGGTCTTTACAAAAATTCTTATTTTAAAGGGGATAAATTATAAATGTATTTTTCAACACTGACCGTCCGTTTAATATTTAAATTTAAACTAAAAATATATAAATGTTCAACATTCTCCTCCCAAGTATTGCATTATAATTCAGTTGGCAATACTTAAGCTTTTACATTGTTTTCTTAACATCTAATTTAATTAACTTAACAATGGGTCTTTGGTAGATGTTTCCTTTTATCTTAACGTCTACAATTCGAACAGTGTTATCTTTGGCCGGATAAGTTTTTACAATAATACCCTTTGGCCAAACGTTTCTTGGTAAATCTGCATCCATAACCAGCACAATATCACCTTCCTTTAAATTATCAAATTTTTTAACCCATTTACGGCTATACAGAATATATTGCCTGTATTCTTTTCTCCACTTGACCTAAAAAATATCAGCCAGTCTCTGAGAAGCCTTCCACATATTTAACAATTTTAGATCTCCATCCGACACATCAGAATGGAAAGATTCTCTAAAATTTGGACTAATTAATATATTATTTGGCGTAAAAGGCTCTTCATCTTGTACATCAGATGACACAAACAAAAGTGGACGACTGTTCATCATGAATTCAATTTCGCAAAACAAAGTTTTAAGTGTGTACTCTTTTGGGAACCGTTCTTTAAGTAAAAAACATAAGTATTTTTTAATAGATTGAATTAATCTCTCCCACGCAGGATTAAACGACCATGTGCAATTTTTTTGTGTCAAGAACTGTGTCATTTCGTCATTAGACCAATTGTCAATTATTATCTTAAGATCCTTACTTGCTCGTTTAAAATTGGTCCCATTGTCTGAGTATAGTTGTATTGGAAAGCCACGACGGCAACCAAACTGACGAAACACATGCATAAATGCATTACAGGACTGCTATTTCTAAATGAACTGCACGAGTGGTCATACTAGTAAAAATTACACCATACCATTTTACATGACTTCTGTTTACCAATACCTCGATGGGACCGAAATAATCTATTCCAACTTTTAGAAAAGCTCTTTCTGTTGGTTTAATTCTGCATTTAGGAAGCTGTCAAATTAGAGCTGTCTGTAGCTTAGCACGTCTATTCTTACAAAGTTGACACTCACGAATTCTTTTCTTCACCGTATTTCTACATCTAATTATCCAATATTTTATTCTAAGATTGGAAATGACCGTTTCAGTTAAAATATAACAATTTTGTGTATGGTAAAAAAAGATCAGTAGCGCAGTGATTGGATGGTCGTTACTAAGAAGTATCGGATTCTTTGCGTTCATGTTATAGTCCTCGTCATTCAAATTGTCCAATCTACCTTTTAATATGAGTAGTCCGTCGCTTGTAAAATATAATGCAAAGATTTTAAGCGACTTGAGTTCCCTATTGACTCTCCTCTTTGTAGACTTTGAATTTCATCTTGAAAGGAATCCGATTGAATTTGTCTGTGTATTACATTTTCGGCATCAACTAACTCATTAGCTGTAAGTTCGCCAAAAAGTCGAAGGTCTTTGCTGCTCCTGAGATTTTTCACAAATCGAAGTAGCCAAGCGGTGGTTCGTTTTCGATTGACCAGTAAGACTTTACTAGGTTATGAAGATCATCCAAGTCGTCAGTTTCTGGAAAATGGTTGGTTACATGTTGTGTATGATTTGTCTCGATCGACTGTCTTTCAGGTTGTGTTAAACCATGCACGACCCAACCTAACCATGTGCTGCTAGCAACCGGACCGTCAAAGGATTCGTACTTCAACTTGCGCGATACAATAAGAGACCAGTTGTATTATCCTATTAAAATTCTAGGATGTGCCCGATCGTAGGAGCAATGGGTAAAGTTCTTTAAAAACTGAAAGTTGTCTGTCATGTCGTCTATGTTAAGGTTTGCAGAGGCAAATTGAGACTAGAAACAGTCCTTACCCTTCTCATCGTGTGTGTCTTAGTATTAGAACCACTGCCTTTGATGCGTACGCTGACTACCTTAGAGTTATCTTGCTCATATATTTCATTGTTAGTCCATTGCATTTTCAAAGGCTTTGTTGGACCGTCAAGACCTAAATCGTTAGCTAATTTTTCATCAACTAAGGAAATGGTGGACGCTTCATTAAGAAGTGAATATGTTTCAATCGTATTTTGTGGTCCCATAAGAGTGACTTGTACCACTTTTAGCAAAACTTTTTTTGTATTCCAGTTAATGTTGCAATTCTTTTCTGTGTTACTTGGGACTGACTGTTCACTACCCTCAGACTTGCATGTTTGTATGTTTTGAGATTTATCTTAATGTAGAAGACTATTATGACTGTAACTACAATTATTTATGTTACATTGCCTTTTACGTTTGCAGTCCTTAAGTAAATGGTTTTTACCAAGGCACGAAATGCACAGGTTATTTTGAGTTACATGCTCCCAGCGTTTGTCAACATTTAAAACTTTAAATTTAGTGCAAGTATTCACGTAGTGATCAGTCAGTTTGCAAAAACCTTTCACCTGACCTTTGCCTGTGCCATCCCGAATACCCGATACCGTCAAAGTGGTGTCTCTAGACTTGCTGATAATGTGGCCAAATCCTAGAGTGGTGGCAGCTTTGATAGTCTCACCTAGCCACGAATGAAAAATAATTATTTTTGGATCATCTTTTTCTTTTAACTTTTGATAGTATTTTATGATGCAATACGTTGAGGCATGGGAAGCTTGTCTAAAATCTCATCGAATATTAAAGGGTTTCTTATTTGATCTATATCTCCGATATTCAGCAAAGTGTGAACCAGATTTGTGATTATGTCATAGAATGCAAAAAGTTTGTCGTATTTGTCGTCTCTAATAACTGGGAACTGTCTGATTTTGTCAAGAAGCAATCTTATTATGTAGAATGGGTCTCCAAAACGCTCTTTAAGGATTTCGATAATGGTGTCGACATTTTCTGGTAAAATTAAAAGTGCCTGAACACATTCTTTGGCACGTCCTCCTAAAGCTTTTCTGAGTCTACTCAAGTTTTCATTGTCATTGAAATTACAAGTTTTAGTACTATTTTCAAACTCTACATAGAATATGGGCCACTCTAATGGGTCCCCTGAAAACGGTGGAAGATCTTGTTTGATCGTCTGCCTGGCCATGAATGTTTCGATATTTTTATTTATTTATTTATTATTATCCTAGCACAGCAAGTTTACACTTATATTTGTAGCACTAGTCACTAGGGTGGGTCGATTTGGGACCCCAAAAATCGTATAGGGGGAACGTAATCTTTAAAGGATTCTAAGCCATATTGGCGAACATACTTATGGTCTAAAATGATGTTTGACCCCCCCCAAACGCGAATGAAAAATACTGTTTTTTTGAGAAAAATATCATAGTAGTTAGCACATTTATAGTACTGAATATCAATTTCAAATTTTTATTTTAAATTTAATAATACATCTGAGCTGACTACTATGATATTTTCCTCAAAAAAAGCTGTATTTTTCATTCGCGTTTGGGGGGGTTCAAACATCATTTTAGAGCATAAGTATGTTCGACAATATGGCTTAGAATCCTTTAAAGATTACGTTCCCCCTATACGATTCATCACTTTTTTCGGCCCCATACAAATCGACCCGCCCTACTAGTCACATTGAATGGAAAAGCAAGCTTATTTGAACAAAAAAGACTTAAAACTATTATTTATTACTAACAATTTTGAATTGGACATACTTATTATTATTATTTTTATTATAATTATTACGAGGGGATTGATTAATATTTTATGATAATTATTATTCTTATTTTGACTTTAGGTTAGGTTTACGATTTGTTTTTGTTTTTATTTTACTTGAAATGTTCCTTAATTTTAGATTTAAACTGAGTTGCGCTCCTAATAGTTTTATAATTATGTGGTAGACTGTTCCACAGACGGATAGCATTAACGTAAAACTGCCTGTTCGAGCATAGCGTATTATATCTTGGGCATATGAAGTTATTAGTTCTAGTTGATGTAGCTGATATAAGTTCGTTATATAAATATGAAGGTTCTTGGGTTATCACAATTTTATGGAAATATATTAGAGTCCTCAGTATCAGTTCAGACTTCAAAGAAGACAGACGTACTACAGAGATCATCTCCCCAAAATCCACTGTTTACAACAACAACACAAACCCAACGTTCAAAAAAACAAACAAGACCATAAAGAACACTGCAAAAATTACCCAAAAACAACAACCCGGATAGAACCGTTACAAAAGTGCATCGGGCAGCAGCCCAAGGGAACGAACAATGCGACCGCCGGACTTAAACGACCCATTACCATGGGACAAAAAAACACTTTTCGAACCAAAATACATCATAATTACCCGACAAGATAACCAAACCTTCGAAAAAGTCTCACCCTTCATAATTAAAAAAGTAATAGATTTCCAATGCGGTGGAATCTGTGAAAAAATCAAGAGACGGTAACCTCCTAGTAAAAACCAAAGGTTTAGTCCAAGCGCAAAGACTACTTAGACTAACCAAATTCCACGATTTCCTGGTCAACACATCCGAACACCGAACCCTCAACACATTTAAAGGAGTAATATACTCTAACGACCTTCGCAGCATTGATAAAGAAATTATATTAAAGGAACTTTCACTACAAAAAGTAACTGAAGTCGAAAAAATCTACCATTTCAAAAACAACATCTTACAAGAAACTGGTTTGGTAATCCTAACATTTGCAACAACAACCCTACCGACAACAATTATGATAGGATATGAACGTGTTAATATACGGCCCCATATTCCTAGAGCCTTAAAATGCCGAAACTGTCAACTGTCCAAATACTAAAATATGCCAAAGCCCAAAAATATGCAACAATTGCTCACAGACTCACACTCCAGATGACGAAAACAGCACCAATCCCAAGTCCTGCTCAAACTGTAAGAAACAAGACGCCAATAGCCAATACAACCACTCCCCAACCGACAAACAATGCCCAACATTTATCAAGCAAAAAGAAATTGTTGCAATAAAAACCATTGAAAAAGTAGACTTCAAAACTGCATCAAAATTATACTATGAACGCCACACTCATCAACCAACAACATACTCCAACACACTTCAACAACAACCAAAACCTACAACACCAGCACAACCCACAAACATCACGCCATCAACCTCCACTAACATCCAAACACATGCAAATAGGAAAATCACCAACTATGATGACCTCCTTAAAGACGCAAATAAACAAGACAATCCACAACACACGGCCTATACCTCGGAAGAAGACATGGACACAACGGAACCCACCAACCGCAACCAAAGCAAAAAGCAGTCTACCGAATCTGACCGTAAGCTCAGATCACAAACAAAAGACAAGTCCAACAATCTTAGTAAACCACTTAAAGCTAAAGACAAATCCGAAAAAACAAGTATCCCCAACACTAACCTCATAAGCAAACTATCTAAATAATAGAACCCAATACTAACTAGAATATAAGTACAAAAACACATATACACTCAAGTTTACATAACTCTAAAACTTAAATCCGATGCTTAAAATTATACAATGGAATATACATGGTTACAGAAACAACTACATAGAACTTCAAGTACTTAGTAAAGCCTACAACCCACAGATTATTGCCCTCCAAGAAACACATATTACAAACCTTCAATCCCTCCCCACGCCAATTAACTATACCCTGTACACCAGTAAAAACAACGACAATAGTTTTGGAGGCACTGCCCTCCTGATACACAATTCCATACCTCAGAACGAAATCTCGATAAGCTCAGATTTCGACGTGGTTGGAGTTTCTATACAATCCAAAACCAAATTTAACATAATCTCAGCCTATATCTCCCCCTCCAAACCTTTCAACACAAACAACTTGGCCAATGTCCTGGATTCCCAGAACGCCAATACCCTAGCGTTGGGTGACTTTAACAGCTGGCACCCCTACTGGGGTTCTCCAAGATCCAACAAAAGAGGAAGGATTCTAAGGACAAATCCCCAACACATTACTCAACCCATAACACATACACACACATAGACCTATCTTTAGCCACAGCCAGTATTGCTCCAGAAATATCCTGGGAAGTGTTAGACGACCTTCATGGCAGCGACCACTTTCCTATATTAATCTCGATGTTCCGCAACCAATCCCTCACAACCTTTACCGCAAAACAAACATTTAAACTTAAAGATGCAGATTGGGACCTCTATAAGGAAAACATTTTGTTTTTAAACTTGGAAGCCAACTCTAGCACAAATGTCAACCAAGAAGCTGCTAATATAAAAAAGATACTAATTCAAAGCGCACACCTATCCATTCCTCAAAACACCACCTTCTCCCAACCCCGCACCGTTCCCTGGTGGAACGGCAACCTCTCACTTCTCAAAAAAGACAAAATCAAAAAATGGAGGACACTCAACAGAGAGCCAAACACACATAACATTATAGAATACAAGAAATCAAATGCAAAACTGAAAAGATCCATTAGAGATGCAAAAAAAATCAGTATACAACAGTTTACGTCCGACATCAACCCATACACAAACCCAAATAAAACATGGGCAAACATAAAGAGATTATGTGGCCTATACCCTCAAAAAAGCATCCACTGCTTAAACAACCCTACTCCCACAATCGACCCAACAGAAATTGCCAATTCTTTTGGCCAAACCTGGTCAGACGAAGCCGGCGATCACAACTTCTCCTCACCTTTTCGACTGAACAAACAACTTCTTGACCCAATCCCTAACTACATCCCGTCCAAAGCAGCACTTGAAATTGAAAACGACATAGCCTTTATTGAATTCTGCTCTGCCCTTAATACACTGAAAGGAAACACACCAGGTCTCGACCGGATTTCCTACTCGATGATTAAAAACTTGCCTAACACTTTCAAAAACAGAATTATCAACCTCTACAATAATATACTCTCTTCCCATATCCCTCAATCATTCAAACTCAGCCCGGTACTACCTATTCTAAAACCACAAAAACCCCAAACAGACATAAAATCATACAGACCTATCTCTTTGAATTCATGCCTAGCCAAAATTCTCGACAAAATCATAGCTAAAAGGTTGTGGTGGTTCGTCTTAAGCAACGACCTAATCCACAACAGCCAATTCGGCTTCAAAAGGGGCCAATCTGTACTAGACAGTCTACTTTATGTCGACCACCTAGCTTCTAGATCCATTGCCCTCAAAAAACACCTATCTATTATATCACTTGACTTTACTAAGGCTTTTGACAAAATTGGGATACACACTGTCATACAACAACTACACGATTGGAAAGTAGGGACTCGTATTATTAACTATGTTAAAAACTTCATGACAAATAGAAAAATAATAGTAAAAATCGGCACTAAACTCTCTAATACCTACCCCCTTAACAATGGCATCCCGCAAGGTTCGCCAATCTCTGTCATTTTATTCCTAATAGCCTACAACTCCCTTACCAATCAATCATCAAAGCATCAAATTAAATTCTGCGCATACGCAGATGACTTCCATCTCCTCATCCAACACAAGAAACGTAAAAACCCCACAACAAACCTAACAAACACCTTTAACCGAATTGACGAGTGGTGCACCCACTCAGGGTCAGTCCTATCAAAGGATAAATGTCAGATACTACACATCTGCCGGAAACACAACTGCAACGCTAAGATACAAACAGGAGACACCACCATACCAACCACAGACACCCTTAAAATTCTAGGACTTACAATCAACCACAGATACAAGTGGTACAAATTAAAAACCAAGCTCTCTAAACCGCTAGGAATAGTTAAACACCTTTCTTCCCTCAAATACAATACGAACACTGCTTCTCTCATCCAAGTCATAAAATCGATCATCATTTCTAAAATAGACTACTGTCTCCCAATTTATGGCCACGCACCCAAATCCCAACTTAACAAGATTAAAACTTCCCTTAATTCCGCAATAAGAGCCGGCCTCGGAGCATTCCGTTCCACGCCCATAAACAACGTTTTAATAGAAGCCAACATAAGCCCCATAGAACACAAGCGAGACTTTTTATCAGGTAAACTAGTTAAAAACCTAATACATTCTAAAGATACACCACTAAAAAACTTTACCAAATCTACGAAAAGAATCCATAGATACCCCAGCACAATCGACCGCGTAATACAAACAGCAAAACTCGACTCCATTCCCTACCTTCCAATCACTAACAACAAATGTAAATCATTCAACATGCTTAACGTCATTAAAGCAACCAACACCACCTTATCAAAGTACAATAAAAACTCCACATCACCAACCACTTTCCACAACTGTTTCACACCATCAAATCTTCTTATCCTAACCACAACTTCGTTTATACCGACGGATCCAAATCGGGAGACGTAACATCCTACAGCATCACAAGCGAAACAGAAATAATAAAACTAGGTCTCCTGCCTTACTATTCCTCAGTCCTTTCGAGTGAGATAATAGCAATTCAAGAGGCCATTAAAATATGCATCAAGATCCCAGGCAAACACGCTATATGCACAGACTCCTTATCATCCATCTCCTCGATCACTAACCACAACAACCATACACATTATGCCACCTCAGTCAGAAACCTAATCACCAAACACTTCCCAAAAATCTCGCTCATATGGGTTCCTAGCCACATAGGACTTATAGGAAACGAAAACGCAGACGAAGCAGCCAAAAGTGCTGCTAAATTCCCCTTAACGTTTACCCCAAACAACAACACGAAAGACGTAACACACTTCCTCAAAACAAAACTAAAAGATAAACAAACGATCCTACTCAATTCAACCTCCAATTGGTACCAACAAATAGCAAAGCTATCACCCTCAAACACCCCCCACATAAACTCTCCACTGAACAGGAGACAACAAATAATAATAACTAGACTTAGACTCGGACATACAAACTTAACTAACGCCCACTACCTTGACAATACAAAAAACAACTTGTGCCCACTATGCACCAATGCACGCATAAACGTAGAACACATAATATGTTCTTGCCCCGCCCTCTCCTCACAACGCTCCCAATACTTCCACAACCTCAATCCTCTACTATATCTTGCAAACCCCCCAAACAACAACTTCAACAACATCATAAACTTTGTTACAAACTCCCACATTGTAAATAAAATTTAAAAATAAATTTAAAAAATAAACAAATAAATAAACACAAATATATAGAAGTACATCAATTAACCAAATAAAATAAATATCAAAATAAAAAAAATAAAAAAAAATAGCAACAATACTTTGTAAATTAAAGAAAGAAAAAAAAAACATCTAGCAATTAAGCTAGACTCAAAGACATGAAATTGAAACATATACGAACCACAAAGAGCTGAAGGCCTACAGCTGCTAAAGCTCATACCCACTGTTAGCAAGTAGTTTATAATTAGTTGCTAGCATTAAATAAATAAATAAATAAATAAATAAATAAATAAAAAAATAAATATTAGAGTCCTATAGTTAATCCATGAGGTCAAGTTCAGGTCCAGAATTTTATTTGTCAAGTGTGATACATGGTCAAGACGGTTCAAATTAAAAACATATCTGATGATAGAGTTAAAGGCTACTACAAGCTTTTGCATATCACGGGTATCACAGTGTCCAAAAACTTCCACACCATAAAACAGTGTTGGTACAAGAATCACTTTAGCTACTAACAGCCTTATTTGAAATGGTAGGAATGTTTTGGAGTATGTAAGCTGGCGCAATAAGCCGTAGGTTCGACCTGTAGCCTTCGATATGTGTTTACTCCAGCTAAGTGTGTTGCTGAACGTAATACCTAAATTATGTGCGTACTCCTCAAAGACTATCGGCATGTTGTTAATTACTAAGTTTTGAATACTTGTGGTATCGATTGGTCTCTTAGAGATCACTACACACTTGGATTTTTTTGGGTTTATACTCAAGCCATTTTCGCTTGCCCATTTTTCAATTACTTGAAGAATTTTATTACTAGATCTAACACAAACATTTAACTGATTAATTGGACTACTAACATAGATTTGCACATCATCTGCATACAGGTGAACTTCACATTCGGACAAAAGACTGCCTGAATCCTCCCATCAAGATATGATTCTATAAGGCGAAATGCAGTACTTGAAAAGTTAAAAAGGCTCTTTAGTTTTGTAATTAAAATACTGTGGTTCACAGAGTCAAATGCTTTGCTGTGGTCCAGAAGGGTTAAAAAAGTCACATAATTATTGTCAAGTTGTTTACGTATGTCTTCGACGATATTCGTTATTGCACTTACACAGCTTCTCTTTTTTCTGAAACCAGATTGTTTTTCTGATAATAACGAATTATTTTCTAGAAAATTTTGAATTTGTAGTGATATTAAATTTTCAAGGACCTTTGCTAAAAATGGTAGGATAGAAATGGGTCTATACTCTTTATTTGTTTTTAGTACTGGAATTATCTTAGCTTTTTTCCATGTTGAAGGAAAAGTGGAGGTAGTAATCGCAGTGTTAAAGATCTTGGTAATATGTGGGAGGAGTAACGGTAACATAATTTTGAGAAATTTTGGGTTAACATTGTCTAAGCCTTCAGCACTTGACTTAATTTTGAGAATACCGTCTAAAACATCACCTTGATCGACGCACACAAAGCTAAAACTATTATCACAATAAGTATTATTATTCAGGTACTGGTTGGAAGTTGCTTCAGGTACATCGAGTTGAGTAAACGTTCGACAGAGTTCCTGCTGTGATCAGCACTCAGCCTACACTTCCCTATTCCTAAGTTGTTTATGTCCTTCCACGTTTTTTTTATTGATGGATTGTTATCAAATTTCGACTTAAAATGTTCACACTTAGCATCCTTAATCATTTTATCGTAAATTATATCGTTATGGTTAGATAATTTGTTTTCAGACATAGTATCGTTTTGAAACTTAAGCTTACGTTGAGCTCCATTGACCCACTCACGCGTACGGTCATCTTTGTTGTCGTCGTCATATTGTTCCAGATTGTCCAGATTGTTGTCATCTATTTGGCTGCCTGCATCGGACCCCAATTGGGCCAGATATAATTGCTGCTCGAGATCCAATTGTTCCTGTCGAAATTGTAGCCGTGCTCGTTCTTGTTCCTGTTTTGCCAGTTTATCTCGTAGCTCCTGTTGTTTTTTAGAGTACTCAAGCTGTACCTGAAGTCGTTGCACCTTGGCTGAACTGCGGGAGGATTGACTTCCTCCGGACTGTATGCGGCTTTTATGCGGATGTACGGATTCATTCGCTGCGTTTATAATCGCCGGTGTAGATGCGACCAGTGTTTGGTTGCGATTTTCAAGAATTGTGTCCCCTGTTGTCGAAAGATTGGGTCACGGTGTGTCGTCAGGTCTATCCGCTTTATTTTGTTTTGTGTTTGAAGTTTTTTGTTGTTGATTTCCTTGCGGTTTCTTTTTATGTCAAGTTGGTGCCATGATTGCTGTCTGCGTCTTATTTTCACCTCACAGAGATCGTTGAGAAATCATTTATTGCGTCGTAGATTCCGAATTTCGCAATGTTACGATATGTTGCAAACTTTCGCGAATACACACACACAACTCAAGTCGTCGTCTATGTGAGCGTGTATGTGAAGTTCTGAGCAAAAGCGAAAACTATTTTTTAATCCATTTGCTGTTCAGTTGACATCGAAGGACCATGTTGAGGGTTTACCTGAGGTTGTAGGGTTAATATCCGATCGAAAGACCATGTTGAGGGTTTACCTGAGGATGTAGGGTTAATATCCGATCGAAAGACCAAATTTAAAATGCGCGTCTCAGAGTTGTACGTCGTTCACATAGACACTTTATTTCGCAGGTGGTCGCCTTTTCTTTCGGGGCTGCCAATTCGGTCTTTACAAAAATTTTTGTTTTAAAGGGGCTGAATTATAAATGTATTTTTCAACACTGACCGTCCGTTTAATATTTAAATTTCAACTAAAAATATATAAATGTTCAACATTACCCTTTGTTGATTTTTGAGTTGATGGTCTTGGTAGTTTGCTTAATCCGTAGAAATCCGATTGACTTAAATAAATAGGTAATAATAGTTATAAAAGGATATATTGTATTCGTGCAAAAGTATGTAACAGATAGAAGGAAGCGTTTCCGACCCCATAAAGTATATATATTCTTGATCAGGATCCGTCTGTCTGCCTGTCCGTCTGTCTGTCCGTCTGTATGAACGCTGAGATCTCGGAAGCTGTTAAAACTAGAAAATTGTCATTTTGCATGCAGATTCTAGGAGTTCCTACGCAGCGCAAATTTATTTCAAAAAGGTGTCACGCCCCCTCTAACACCAACAAGCCCCCTCTAACAGTTAATATTGACGTTTTTTGGCAAACTCAAAAAGTATTTTTTTCGGCCAAATCCTAATACACGTGTTTACTTATTTTCCGAATAGAACACGTAATAAAAGTTTCAGGCGAATCAAAAATGTGACCCAAGAAAAGGTATTCGGTTTGTAAAAGAATCGCCCATATGTACTTAGCCGAAAAACCTTTGTCTTTTTCTATAATGTTTTCGTCGATGTTATTTTGTAAACTGGTGTTATCAATACATATATACTCGACCAAAATTGTTCGAATCGGACACTTCATTAACGGGGAAAATACATTTACATAAATTGGTAGAATAACTCTTTAAGAATGTAATGAAAGTTTCACAAAGAAATTTTAACTACTTTGGAACTAATACCACACTCGTAGAAATGTTTACCTAAATACTAGAAAAGTCGCCCTAAAACCGAGGTCGCCCTAAAACTACGAAACATTTTCTTATTATACGGGTGGCTAGCCCTAAATATACGAAAAATCGCCATGGAAAATATTTTTTAGGGTTAGTTTTTTCAAAAAGGCAAATTTGCCCTATTTTTTAGAGTCGACTCCAATAGTAATTCCTTCTTTTTAGGGCGAAATCGACCTAAAAATTCAAAAAATTCTGTGCGCCGGAATTCACGCGATTTCCGAAAAAAATTTTCAAATTAAAACTCCCTTAAAAATTTTAAATTAAACATTTTTTTTAAAAATTTGTTTCAAAGATATGAAGATATTCCCTAGAGTTGCATACCAAATATTAAAACAACTCAAACGAGTCTCAGGTGATGCATAACTGAAAAATCGGAGCTAATTTATAAAAACATTTTTTAAAAATAAAAGGTAAAAAAATAACGGATTGGTGTCCCGACTATTTAACGATTGTAACTCAGCTAAAGGGAGTGCGAGGGAGATTGATACAACAATTTTTTTGATTGCGTTTAACTTTTTAAAAAATGGCCCGATTTGAAAAATGTCTTCTACATTTCGATAGGTATAAATATATATAACAAAATTGCATTTATACTTCCCGGAAATATGTAAAGGTGTGGGCGCCAGACAAATTTTAAAATCGTTAGTGGGCGATTGTGGGCGTTAGAGGGGGCGTGGCGCTCGGCTGAAATAAACTTGCGCTGGGTAGGAAGCCCAAGAATATGTGTGGGAAATCTCAGCGTTCATACGGACAGACAGACGGACAGACGGACAGACGGACAGACGGACATGGCTGTATCGACTCGGCTAGTGACCCTGACATTGGGGCACATCTTTTTTTGTTTACCTTACCATGTTGGCCGTAGCCTGCCATAGATATTTTTGTGTATATATGCTTTTTAACGTTTTAAGGTTTTTTGGGGGTTACATCTGGTGGAAAAAAAAGTTACGGTAAAAAAAATCGCACCCAAAATGATAGATTTGGCTACCATAACGGTGGAGTTAAGGTGGGAATAAGGTGAGGTTAATGCGCGGTTAAGTTGCGGCTAAGGGGGGTATTAGATAGTTTAGGGTAAAAGTACTGTAAAAGAAGAGTGAAGGTGAGAAAGGTAAGGTTCGTTTGGAATTTTGATAAAGCGTGCAAAGTGACAAACAAGTTTTATTAAGAAAAAGTAAAGTTAAAGTAAGCACGTATTTTGAGGAAACATTTTAAAGTTAGGTTAGCTAAACAGATTAAAAACTGGTGTTAAGGTTGAGAAAGGTGGTTAAAATTATGTAAATTCAGCGTGAAGGGTAAGTATGGATGGGTCACATTGGGGTTAAGACGAAGAAATAGTGAAAACAGCATAAAGGTGCCAAAAAAGTGTGCCAAGGGTGAGATTAAGAAAGGAGAGCGGTGAGGTTAAGGTGAGGTAATATTGAGTATGGTTAGAAGGATATGTATAGAATATTAGTGCGTTCTAGGTGGGTCTATTTTTAAGCTAAGTTTAGGTGGGATTTTACTCGAATATTAATTTGAATTTGGAAAAATGAAAAAATCAGCAATAAATGCTTTACTAATAGTAGCGGACAACGTCGCATCGGGTATTGCTAGTTGTTTAAATAAAACAACAAAAAAAAAAGAGTGTGCGAAGGCGACTACTATATATATAAAAAAAAAACACCTCTTAACGAAGTAAAAAACTGGTGACGATCGCACCTTCAACATACAAAAGTTCTGATATCAAAATGTGGGAAAAAAATTATTACATTCGTCATTACATACACTTTCTAAAATTTTCTCATTCGGACAGCGGACTTCATGGGAGCAACGCAGGACAACGCAGCAACGAATCGCCCAGGGCATCGACGAGGACAAGCATCCAGGGATCGCGCCAAGAGCCAGGCATCAGGTAAGATCGCAACAGCCAGGAGGGAGAGCAAGGGACAGGAGGCTGCGGCTGGCAGGACAAAGGTCTTGCAAGCGAAACGGTAACGCTTTCCTAAGCCCAACGACCGAACTCCACGCCCTCGTCTACGAGTGGCAGCGAAAGTACCCGGAGCATCCAGGAACACCTGCAGCGAGGAACCACCGAGCGGAGTCGCAGGAGCATCGTCAGCACGAGACACAATAATTATTGTAAACCAGAGCCGTAAATAAACGCCTCCTCGAACCGAATTCTGAAGTGTTGTTACTGTTAACCGGGCGGTCACGTTTATATAAATTTAGTGGGACGAACACACAAATCTACTGAGCTAGCCGCACGATCTTCGTAGCGAGCAAACCACAAAAAATCAGTTCGTTACATCTAGCGCCCACGTGATTGTCCCGGCAGTAAAAACACAAAATACCAGAATGGGGAAAAGTTGGATCTACTGCCTCAAGAAGGAGGATTTCGTCTACGTAGCACAAAGACTGCGCATTTCCTTGACGGGTAGAACTGAGGACATACGGAAAGCACTGGTGGAATACTACAACGAGACGGAAAACAATCCAGAACTCAAAGAACTCTGGGTCGAACATGCAGACCATGGTAAGACCGCTCGGGTACTGTCCGGAGAAAATACTCGAGGTCATAAGGGAAAACAGCCCACCAGACCTAAGAATTTCCCTCCAAACATACAAAGTCGACGACCTGGAAGCCCTCATGATCCTGGCCGACGAGTACGAAGAGCTGGAAAAAGAGCGGGAAGCATTCTTCCAAGAGAATAAGTTCAGCAGGACAAAAACTACAGTCCGACTCAGGTGACTTGTAGAAGATGCGATGATACCAGCAGGCAAGACAGGCCAACCGAAGCACGCCGAATATGGAATATCAAAGGCAGCAGACAAACACTTTATGGAGACCACCGAACACCACCCAGAGACGACAAAGCACGCCAGCAGGAAGCAACCAAGCCCACCAATACATATTCAACCCGCAGGAAGAAGAGCGGTTGCTATTCTGCTGGATATGCGGTGGGGGTGAGATGCATAGAATGTTGCCAGAGAGCGGAGAAATGGCCAGCGATCCCAGCCGCAGAGATGCGAGCGGGGGTACGCGGATACCTCTCCAATCCAACTGGCAGGCTAATCGAAGAGGAGCAGCAGTTGTCCGCAGCACAGAGAGAGCGGTGACGATTGGTGGGAACTAGTACAAAGCCACAATCGACAATGGCGCAACAGCGAGCTTTATTAGCGAAGAGCTGGCGGACAATGTGGCTGCTCTGGAAAAGATTACACGGACGAGACGGCAAGTTAGGTTGGCAGACGGAAGGTAGGTAGGTAAAAGTCGCATTCGGCAACAAACGACTGACCATGAGCCTGCTGATATTACCAGGAGTAGTGGACGCACTGGTGCTGGGCTGGAATTTCCCCACACAGGTTGTCGCTGAGATAAAGTGCGGGACTAGTTCTCACGCATACGGTCGACAGCGAACGGTCGTTTTTCCCCGCGCTCTGTAAACTTACCCAAATAAAGCTGGGAAAGTGGTAATAGTTTTCCTGAAAATGCAAATCTTTGTCATAACGAGACACTTGGGGTCATAGGTACGTACCAAGATCTGCGCCTGCTTAACTCCTTGTGCATCCTCAAAATATTGGTCACTTGCGAACCCGGGGATCTAGCCTGTCGGCTAGGGGGGAAGCCCCTCCCGCGCCCGCCGAGTCCCGCAACTTTCTCTACAAACGCCTCCTCCCTCAAAGTTTCCACCAGTCGCTTTTTATTCTCCCGCGTTTTCCTGGTAAACAAACGCCAGCTGATAAACAGGGTTGGAAAGCGCCGAGGTTAACAGCGAGCTTACAGCGCCGCGCGTAACAGCACACTGCTGGTTAACAGCAGCACCCTGCCTAACAGTGGCGCTAAAATATTTCAAAACTAGAATTTCCTTTAAACAGCCTAGGCAATCGCATCCCCCCTCTTACTTCCTACCCTACTCCTGGGGAGAAAATTAGCTAAAGGCCAAGGTACTGGCTAATTCCCAACCCCCCCGCCGTGGCGGCGCCTCACTAAACGGGGCACTGGGGACCGAGCTGGAGCGGTATACCTCCCATCGGTGCCAATACTGGGGGAAATCCCAGTACGTCGAGGGACTCCCAATGGAGCAGGCAGCGAAGACCGGGAGGAAAGAGCCTGCTGGCCTGGATGACGGGACCCAAGCACTGGCTGTAGCCAGGGCCGAAGAGGAGCTTATTAAAAAGTTCCAACTCATGAAGCAGAAGGTGCAACGGTCGCCCCCTGGTCCGGCGCCGCCAACCGATTCGCACCCAAAGTCAGCACCCCCAAAGGTGGACGGGCACCTGAAGCAACCACCGCCACGAAGCCTGGAAGTGGTGGAGCCAACGGCAATAGCACGCCCCGAGGAAGCCCCAGCTGGCAACAGGCTAGACCTAGAAGCAAGAAGCCCCAACGCAGCGCCGAGAGCGCAGGATCCAAACAAGCCCATTCGAACCCCACCGCGAAGCCCAGAAGCCAGCGACCAGACGCCATTCTAATTAAATGCAGCGAAGGATCCTACGCAGACATGCTGAGGATGGTCACGTCGGAGCCATCCCTACAGGGCCTCAAGGATAAGGTGCAAGGCATCAGAAGGACAGCGAGTGGAGGGCTACTACTCAGGATGCAGAAGCCGCTGGATCCGTCCACGCAGCAGTTGCAGGCTACCATCCAAACTGCCATTTCCGGCAAAGCCGAGGTGGCTGTCATGCAGGAGACGGTACAAGTGGAGATCCTCGACTTGGACGAGATGACCAGCGGCGAGGAGGTCCTGCAAGTCATATACGCAGAAGTTGAAAGCGACATTCCTGGCGAAGCTGCTCCACGAATGCGAAAGGCCTATGGTGGAACGCAAACCGCGACGGTCAACCCTAGACCAGAACATGCGCAAAGGATCCTGCAAAAGGGCAAAATCAGGATTGGATGGGTGGTCTGCCGGATAAGGGAGAAGATCGAGCCAAGGCGATGCTATAAATGTATGGGATACGAGCACACCTCCGCCAGATGCCGAGTCTCGGATGGAGTCGCCAAATCCACGCAGGAAGCGTGCTACAAATGTGGGGAAACAGGCCACAAACACATCAAGTGCACCCGAAGCATTCCAAAATGCATCCTTTGCTCCAGAGGAGGCGAATCAGGGAGAGAGGTCGAACACTCGACGCTGAGCAGGATGTGCCCAGAGTATCGGAAGGCCTTGAAGAAACTGCAGCATGTTTAAGTTCCTCCAGCTTAACTTGAACCACTGCAGAGCAGCACAAGACCTGCTCTCGCAGACGGTGATCGACCAGCGAGTCGATATTGCGATAATTAGCGAGCCGTACAAGGCAAATCCAGAAGGTGTCTGGCAACAGAGCACGGATACAGGCGCAGCCATATGGAGCTGTGGGCAGCACGCGGGACACATGTCACAAAGGGCATCTAAGCCTGGCTACGCTAGGGCGAAAATCCTGGGGGTAACCTTATACAGTTGCTACATAGCCCCGAGCGTACATGTAGACGACTTCAGGAACATAGTGCACGAAATCGCCCAGGACGCGCGCGGAAGATCTCCTGTTCTAATTGCAGGCGACTTTAACGCGTGGTCAACTGCATGGGGCAGCGTTAAAACGCGAAATCCGCATACCGGCCCGAAACAGACACAATGGATGGCTGGAGGAAAAATTGTCGGTGGCAGTTGTTCATGAAGACCGCGAGGAAGGAAACATCGAGCAATTCCTAGAAGCAGAGCTGGCAGAATTCCGAATCATGAGCGGAACTTCGAAAGTGGCCGAGCACCAGATAACCATGAAGGACGACAAACCTATACAACAAGATACTACCCTAAGAACCCCAAAGTTCAAGGGGAGATCAATGCAAAGGTGGACGAACTTCTGGAAATGGGTTTCATAGAACACTCGAAGAGCTCGATTAGCTCTCCCATGGTGATGGTGAAGAAAAAACCGGCAAGTAGAGATTGTGCGTCGACTTCCGACAGATAAACGCGAAATTTGTGAAGGACGCGTACCAAATGCCACGTATCAACTACATCCGGGACCAACTACGAGAGGCACGCTATATCAGCAGCCTGGACTTAAAGGATGGATACTGGCAGATTCCGCTGGAGGAAGTAAGTAGAAAGTTCACGGCGTTCACGGTGCCAGGAAAAGGGCTCTTCCAATGGAGAGTTATACTTATTTAGTCGAACATTAAACGAAGCCTAGAAAAATTATTCGGCAACGGAGAAAGAGTGCTTGGCCATTGTCTGGGCAATTTTAAAACTAAGGCCCTAGCATTGAAAGCCCGTCCAAAAGACTCGCCAGGTGGGCCCATGAATTGCAACAGTACGACTTTGAGGTTGCATATAGAAAGGGCCAGTTGAACGTTGAAGCCGACGCACTGTCCAGACAGCCGGTACCGGTAACCATCCGGAGGGCAAAAGAGTTGGTGCCGAATGCGGAATGCAACTGGATCAGAGACATGCGTGAGAAAATAAACGCTCAGCCACAACTCTGTGCCAACAGCCACGATCCAAGGATTCACTCGTCATCCGAAGAGAGGGGGAGACAGTAAAGCTCAATAGCTATACTGCTAAACAAACAAATCGCGCACGCACAATAAACAAAACAAAAAAAAAGCCTTTGCGAAAACTGAAAGAAAAGCAGAGGGTGAATACAAGTCTGTAACGAAAGCCAACTCACCACGGCCAAACAAACGGCCCACCACGCCCCACGGACAGAGAATTGCCAACCAGATCAACAGGCAACTACAACCGGTAGGGGCATTGAACCCACCTCAAGGGCAGCAAAGGGCATAAGGGCTATATGTCTGGAGCTGAAACTGCACTTACCAAGTCAATTTTGCCAATTCACCCTATGCTTAGGGAAGGGGGCGCCAGCGATAGTTGGCGGGCGATTGACACTATGGTATACCAGCCGATCGATGGGCACGGGACAATGGAAATAGCGGCATGTGGATGGTCACTCTAATAAACATCACGATGATTAGGTGGCAACGCGGCCCCAAGGCGAAATAGATAGACGAGTCACGTTATCGATCGCTAGAAATTAGGGTGATCAAGACGAACAACAGAAGACCGCGAATCATACTGGAGCGGGATATTTAAATTTCAACGCAACCAGGAAGTGTTGCGTCAACGAGGGAGCATCGCGGAGGAATATCGAGACAGACGAATCGGCGCAGTCTAACTCAATAAGGAGCTGTAGGCGTCGATGGATGGATCGAGAAGATTTGAAGGCTAGAAGGATATACAGGATAAAAGCCGGAGAGGAACGACGAAAATTCGTACTGCTGAGGAGGAACCGGAGAGAGTAGAAGAGCGAGATGACTCGAAGGCTACAAGGATAGACAGTTGCAAAGCAGTGAAGGAGACGTTTCCGACCACATAAAGTATATATATTCTTGATCAGCACCAATAGACGAGTCTATCTAGCCATGTCCGTCTGTCCGTTTCTATGCGAACTAGTCTCTCAGTTTTAAAGCCATCGCGATGAAACTTTCCCGAAAGTCTTCTTTCTATTGCAGGTAGTACATATGTCGGAGCGAGCCGGATCGGACCACTATATCTTAAGGCTCCCATAGGAATATTTAAACAAATATAAGAAAATTCATTGTAACTTTGTAGGAAGTAGGCGTTTTGATTCTTGACTACTTAAAAACAAAATTTAAATAAATAGAAACGCTGAATCTGGAATCTCTGGAACTGCACCGAGTGAGCATTACTTTATCTACAAGGGTATATAAGCTTCGGCTGGCCGAAGGTAGCTTCCTTTCTTGCTTTTTGTAAACTGGTGTAATTTTTCCCCTTGATTAGAATAATATTAATTATAAGGAAGACAGGTTGAAGGGGAAGCACTGAATCAAATTAATTTAACATTTCCATTTGTTTTAACCATATGAGACACGTGTAAGATAGAGCAATGAACATATTTTAATGCCCACAGGCCTACACCTTTTAATAAAGTCAATTTTGTTGTCCAGTGTTATTCCTATTGAAGCCATAAGATATAGTGGTCCGATCCGGCTCGTTTCAACATATGTACACTCAGAAAAAAAATCGCCCTAAATTTTAGAAAATCGCCATACTTTGAAAATCGCCTTGAAATTCAGGAAATATTTCTATTTTTCAGAAATATTTTTCTAAATAATAAGAAAAACTTACCCTGATTAGATCAACTTCTCTTGTTATCCACTTTTAGAAAAATTTTCTGTTATTCAGAAATTTTTCTTTCAAACTAAGAAAATATCGCCTTACATTTTAGGAAATTGGCCCAATCGGTAGCCTAGGGGTCTAGTGCGAGCGGATTATTTGTTTTCTACGCTTATATTCGGAAGCGTGTGTTCGATCCCACGTCAAGGTGGACATTTTTTGCGTCTTTTTTTTTTTTTTGCGCATTAATATGAATACTTTAATACTAATAAGGATTTAGGTAAGCTAACACACACATAATGGATAAATAAGATTATAAACCTAAAACCCAAGAGAACAGAATGTACTTTGTACATCGCCTCTCGTGATGCTTCCCTGGCGCAGCTAGTAGAGTGTTTGACTCAAAGATATTATAAACACTAAGATGTGTAACGAGGAGCAAGAAAATGTACGGAGGCAGCGTCATTTTTGTCAAATGCGACTCACACGTATTCAGTCTATTTTTAGAATGCCGTTTCTTGACTTCTCTCTCTCTCGCTCACTTGCTCTTTCGCTCTCAAAACTCCGCGCTGCAGAAAAGTCGAAATTCAATTTTTGTCTCATTTGTTGATTCTTGAATTATGTTGCCGAAAAGGAATCGTCCTAAAAGGCACATTGCGCACAACATTTCAAAAAGGGCTGTGGCGCATTGCGTTAGTTGGTGGCCCGCGAATAATGCGATTGGGGTTCGAGTCCACTATGAGGCGAAGTGGTTTTATTTTTATCTTCATTTTTTTTTTATTTTACGCATCCGAGTTTACTTTTATAATTTTATTTAATTTTTATTGAAGTATACAATTTAAATGCTATTCAGGGACTAAAAATAACAATAATTTTATTTTTTAAACAAAAAAGCGAGCACACAATCCCTAGAAAGAAATGATTTACACCGAAATCATTCAATCCATTAATGGTCTTTACCTTTCTTTCAATTTAAAAAAAAATATATTCAATAAACAATGTTTAAAAAAAAAAATACTTAAAAAAAAAAGGTTGCGTTCAGTCGGAGTTGAACTCGGTCCGACACGATCCGCAGTCGAGCGACTACACCCCTAGCCCACAGTGCCTTGTTTCGAGACGTCAGACAGATGCGACATTGAGCCTATTTCGCAGTAGAGCAAACGAAATTGCACACTAACACAACCAAAGAATCTAGCACGGACAACGCACACTAAGAAATTATAAATCCACTTTCTGAATCCACACCAAAAATTTTGCCGTACATTCAGTTGTATGGGCGTTACACCTCTTAGTGTTTATATTCTCTTTGGTTTGACTGCAAACTGTGAGGTAAGGGGTTCGATTCCCGCGAGCGACCAAAATGTTTTTCTCAAGATAGTAAGTTATTTGATTTTTATGTTTATCATTAATAAATAATATAATAATTTCAGTTATTATTTTATTTACAATTTAAGATTAAAGGTGTGTTTGTGTAGAAGCATCGTGACGTCATCCAAGTGTTTAAACAGAGGACAGAAAAATAAGTTGAGAAACGAGAACCCCAACAACAACACCCCACACCGACAGAGGGGTGGAGTCGGCATAACTCCCGATTCCCCGATTTTTTTGTTCTTCTTCTTATTCAATTTTGCAAAAACTAACCCTAAATTTAAGAAATTTTTTTTCTAATTTTTAAAAATATTTTTTCTAAAAGGCAAGGCGAGCTGCCTTTGGCTTAAAAAGTATGGCGATTTTCTAAAATTCAGGGCGATTTTTTTTCTGAGTGTACTACCTGCAATAGAAAGAAGACTGTTGAGAAAGTTTAATTGCTTTAAAACTGAGAGTTCGCATAGACACGGACAAAGGGATAGATGGACATGGTTGGATGTACTCGGCTATTGGTGCTAATCAAGAATATATGGGCACTTCCAAAAAAAAGTCCACCAAGCCAAAAACCTTGAAACTTGAATAAAACATATTTCCACATGATTTTGCCCCGATATTAGTTTCTAATTAGTTGGATACTGAGCTACAAGTTTGGAGTATAGTTTGATTATTTTTATGACAAACCCGACCAATATACGCGAAAATCTGTTTTTGGCTATTTTTTTGTTATTTTTTGGACTTGTCTTCTGTTGTTAATTTATCCTATAGGAATGCTAATATGTGACATTTTTCTGTACTGAATGCTTCATTCACATGCTAAACTATTAAGTTAAAAGCAAAACATCCAGCAATTGAGAGATAGAGGTAAAGAAATCCGCTTTACAAAACAGTCGGAAAAAATGTCCCGAGCGACATGTCCCGAGCGAATGTGGTTGAAACTGCATAAAAAAAAACGGCAAAGAATTTTTGAGTAAAACAAAAAGCATTTCACAGCGACATGTTTAAACAACATTCTAAAAAAATCGCATTCAAATATTCCATCAGAATTCGCTAATTTCTGGTGTTGTATGAACTTCCCCGAAATCCACTTCTATTTTTGTCCCGAGCGAATACGGCAGTTTTTTACCGATATCTTAAAAACTAAAAGTGGTACAAAATCAAGATTTTTACCAAAAATAGAGCTTGGGAAGAGTGAAAAGAAAAGCCCATAATTAAAATTAAAATCCATTGTTTTACAATTTTTTTTCAACTTTAAAGGTGTGCAAATGTCCCGAGCGACATTTTGGAAGTGTATATATACACTTTATGTGGTCGGAATCGTCTCCTTTACTGCGTTGCAAACTTTGGAAAAAAATTATGATACCCTCAGCAAGGGTATAAAAATCATATACGGTGGTATCACAGAAATCCCTTCCAACCAAATTTGCCCCAAAAGCAAATCTTGGTGTCACAGAAACCGTTGGAAAATCAAGTACACGACTTTAAACCAACCGAATAGTAGGCCTTGAAGCTAATGTTCCTAAAATCAAAGCAAATTTACTCTGAAACTTCTAGGTAACTCTACAGATTCTCTGACACCTACGGTCTTGAAGGGTTGATTTCCAAACCAACCGTCCGAAATCTGGCAATGGAAAATAACTCATGTTTTTAGTTTTCAAACCACTCATCTGGTTTGTGTGAATTGGTTTGAAATTTTTAAAATAGTTTTTCTTATTTGTTTTCTAGAAACGATTTACAAACCATTGTTGGGCTTCCTATACAGCGCAATTTTGTTTCATCCGAGCGCCACGCCCAATTGTACGCCCACAGTCGCTTTAAAGGACTTTTAAAAAAGCCTGGCGCCAGTTGATCAGTAATGATCAAAAAATAAAATGGCCCCTAGATGGAGCTGGTAGCTTTGACGACTGCATATCTCCATCTCCCTCACACTTTAGCTGAGTAACGGATATCTGATAGTCTAAATACTCGACTATAGCGTTCTCTCTTGTTTTAAATTAAACATACCGAAAGTACACCCAGAAAATCCGTTTGAAACGGTAAGAAATCAAGCCAAAACGGGATCTAAAGATGCGTAAATCAAATCAACGAATGTGATAATTTTAAGAACATTTTTGGGTTATTTTAAGAGGGAAAAGTTCATAAAAAAAGAAAAATAAACAAGATTTCTGGACTTGGCACAATTGGATCACGGAACAAATTTTTTTTTTGGTTTTTTTGGGGTATTAGACTTATAAGATTTTTGGTTTGGGCAAGAAATTGTTCATGAACAGCGTTCGCAATTTTAGAACCATTGTTCATTATCTGACCACAATCGTTCACAGCCCAGCACTTTTCTGTGACTCGTTCATAATTGTAGCAAAAAGTTCTTAATTTGACCCCGCGGCGTTCCTTTTTTCATGAACGGATTGTTCTTAAATCATAAAAAATGTTCTTGATTTTTTCGTTCTTTTTTTCTGGGTGTTCCGAAGTTGATAGACTATAGGAGTAGTGGCAAATTATGCTTATAAAGCTTCATTTTAAGTGTTCAAATGGTTATCAATATACGGCCCTGTTCTAGTTTTCACTTCCGAAAGTTTCACACGGATTCGAATTTCCCAGACCTGTTCCAAGACTCACTTCCGAAAGAACTGCACGGAATCGAATTTCCCTCTGTTGTTACTCTGTTAACTTCCGAAAAATTCACACGGAAACTTTCCGCCAAGCATATGACAGGCGGATTTAAATTCGGCAGTATAAAAATTAATTCTTTAAATATACTTCGCGATAGCTTTATAAGTCAATAATATTTTTATGCTATTCCTTGATGTTTTATGTTCCTAATTGCATCATCGGAATCGAAATTATTTGCATATATGACTTATTAATAATTATTTTGTGGTTGCACCTTAAAACCCGGTAAATTCTAGCCTTGACAATGAATGCAAATCCGCCTCCCTTGTTCTAAATTCCGCTCGGATTTGGTAAAAATGGCCTAGAGTTGTCACGGTATGGATATAGGTATGTATTTCGTTGGGACTTTTTCTAAACTTATCAGATAAGGTTCGTGGTTCTTTTATAAGAAAGATAATTTATCCTAATTAACGAAATAAGTGTTTTGGCTCGGAATACCACAATATTTGATGTAAAATTTGAACGGGGACATTTGATAGGGATTTTGTTTTTCGACTTTGGCATCTCTGTATGCTTTAGCAGTTTGCAACACTATTTGAAAACAAAAGTGCTACCAAAAAAAACAACTGGCCTGATACAAAGTTTAGCAAACAACATGTAAGTAACGAAAACGCCCAAGATTTCATTTACTTCAAGTAATCTTTGCTAGGCGGAAGCATAAAAATACTGTCCAGGACGAAATCTTCCTTAAGTTCATGGGAGAAAACGTGGACATAGCGAGGGGATTCGTTAAGGGCGACAGGGTGGCTGTAGATGCCAAATGGAGCGCACTAGCCGCAGAGTTGAACGCAGCAGGACCGCCTGTTAAGGATGTCTCCGGATGGAAAAAGGTTGGCTTACATTTTCAAACTAATATACATTTCTATAAACTTATTCTCATTCAACTTCATATATTTAAAGGCATGGTGCGATTGGAAGAGAGCGATTAAAAAGAAATTGGCTCACAACCGAAAGGAGTCGACTGCTACCGGTGGGGGTCCCTTCAACCAGGTGACAGTATCGGATGTGGAGGGATCTGTGGCCGCAATTTGTGGGATCTACCAAATGGTGAACGGCATTGAAGAAGCCAGATCCTTTGGTCCCCCCAGTTCCGATATTAAGGCGGAGGGGGATAAAACTATCAAGCGCCCAGCCAACACCAGTGCAGCAATTGACCAAACTCCGAAGAGGACTAGAGTGGGTCAAACGAAGTCCTTGGAAGAGGTTTGCGGCACCCAGAATGCTCTAATGGAAAGAGTGGTAGAGTCTATGGAATCGACGGCCACTATGAAGATGCAGACGGAGATGATGGCTCAACATCTGCAAGAACTTAATGCCATTAAATCACAAAAACTAGAAGTGTTAAAAAAGCTACTAGGTAATAAGAATTAGATTAAGTAGATTTTAGACTGAATCCAGTGCCTTTCCGCAATGAAGCGATGTGACCTCAATTTAATTTAATAATGTAAAATAAATGATTTTAAACTAATAACCTTTATTTAATGGATACTTAAACATATTAAATTACAAAAAGCTTGCAGCAATTCCGTCACGAATTTCAGCAGAATTGCCCAAACTCTCTTGGAGGTTAGATTCCTCCTCGTTCTGGTTGGGGTATTCGTCATTATCCTCTTCAAACTCTGGCATATACGCATTCCGTCGTCGGCAAAGATTGTGTAATAAACAGCAAACATTAATAATTTTGCACACAAATTGTGGATCGTACTGCAATGTTCCTTGAAGCCATCTAAATCTACTTTTTAGTAGACCAATAGTCCTCTCAACAATATTCCGAGCTGCTGCGTGCTTTAAATTGAATACATGCTGCATACTTTCATTTTGCGGACTACGATAAGGTGTTAGCACAAACGGTTCCAACGCATATCCTGAATCTGCTAATACAAAGAAACCACTGGTTGTAGAGAAAAATTCTCTTGTTCTACTGTTGTTCTAAATAAAGGAATCGTGACATGATCCTGGATCCATATTATAGTTGCATACCTAAAAGAAATACGAATCGCTAGTCAATGCACATATTTAATAGTTTCTTTATACAAACTTACCACCTTTGCATTTATGCTGAAGTAGCCTTTACGATTCAAATATAATGAGTAGTCCTTGGATTAATCTATCTCAACCGGCGTTTGTTGAGTGGAAATGTTTTCAGGGCACAAGCACTCCAACGCTCCCACCACTTTGTGCAAAATTTTGGAAAATGTGCTCCTTCCAATATTGACATCGTGATCCTTCGCCACCCCCAGTTGATACGACCCGGTTGCTAGGAACCGAAGAACGGCCGCAACCTGGGTAACATGGGAAATTAAGGGGTTTTCTAGGTAGGGTCCGACTTCGCCTACAAGAATTTTGAACAATTCCTTGTCGACCCGGTAAGATTGTATAAATCTGCAAATCTTATTTTAGCTTTCGATACTTGCAATTTTTAATTAATGCTAACTTACTGCCGATCGGGAAGGTTAAAAATATCAGAATTGTTCCTTAATTGCCGTCTGTTGCGAATTGTGCTTAACAACTGTCTCCTTCTCAATTCATTGTTTGCCAAAACGTGTAAAAACATTTTTATAGACTAACTCCTGAATTGTTTATAAAAAAATTTGACAAGTCATCTAGTTTCCCACACTGCTTTTTAATACTATTCTGTCGGGAACTTTTCAAAACTGCACAGGGACCAATGGGAAATTTTATAAAATGTCCCTAGCAAGAAAGGGAAATTTAGTTCTGTTAAAGGGAAATCCGATAATGTTAACAAGTTCACTTCCGAGTGAAAACTGGAACAGGCCTGATAGTCATCAAAAATTGCTCAAATCGGATGTGCAAAATTTATTTTTCGTTGGTTAGTTTCCAAACTAACTAAGCCCAAAACCGTCGACTTTTCGAAAATATCTCATTCACTGCTCTAAAAACTTCTGGCTGCTAAATATAACTATTATGCAAAGTTATACAGGCCTGTTCCAGTTTTCACTCGGAAGTGAATTCTGTAACAATATCGGATTTCCCTTTAACAGAACTAAAGTTCCCTTTCTTGCTAGGGACATTTTATAAAATTTCCCATTGGTCCCTGTGCAGTTTTGAAAGGTTCCCGACAGAATAGTATTAAAAATCAGTGTGGGAAACTAGCTGACTTGTCAAATTTTTTTATAAACAATTCAGGAGTTAGTCTATTTTTTTTTATGGCTTTGATTTCAACGAATGTTGAAAATGAAGGTTGGTCGCACGACTAGTGCATATGACCAGATACTTTGTCTTGATTTTTGTGTTACACAAACTTAACCTAAAAGTGAATCCACACCACGAGGTCCCTTGCCCTACCCGGTGTGAAATGTGCGTGTTTCTTTAAAGGCCTGTGAATGTGGACTGAGGAGTTAGTCTATAAAAATGTTTTTACACGTTTTGGCAAACAACGAATTGAGAAGGGGACAGTTGTTAAACGCAATCCGCAACAGACGGCACTTAAGGAACATTAATTAAAAATTGCAAGTATCGAAAGCTAAAATATGTAAGATTTGCAGATTTATACAATCTTACCGGGTCGACAAGGAATTTTTCAAAATTCTTGTATGCGAAAAAACCTACCAAAAAAACCCGGGTCGTATCAACTGGGGGTGGCGAAGGATCACGATGTTATTGGAAGGAGCACATTTTCCAAAATTTTTCACAAAGTGGTGGGAGCGTTGGAGTGCTTGTGCCCTGAAAACATTTCCACCCAACAAACGCCGGTTGAGATAGATTAATCCAAGGACCACTTCTTTGAAAAATTTGCATTTCCAAATGTAATTGCGTGTGTGGATGGAACACACGTTAAAATTATAAAGCCAGTTAAGGACTCATCATTATATTTGAATCGTAAAGGCTACTTCAGCATAAATGCAATGGTGCTAAGTTTGTATAAAGAAACTATTAAATATGTGCATTGACTAACGATTCGTATTTCTTTTACGTATGCAACTATAATATGGAGATCTAGCAATAGATGCTACACATCCAGGATCATGTCACGATTCCTTTCTTTGGAACAACAGTAGAACAAGAGAATTTTTCTCTACAACCAGTGGTTTCTTTGTATTAGCAGATTCAGGGTATGCGTTGGAACCGTTTGTGCTAACACCTTATCGTAGTCCGCAAAATGAAAGTATGCAGCATGTATTCAATTTAAAGCACGCAGCAGCTCGGAATATTGTTGAAAGGACTATTGGTCTACTAAAAAGTAGATTTAGATGCCTTCAAGGAACATTGCAGTACGATTCACAATTTGTGGGCAAAATTATTAATGTTTGCTGTTTATTACATAATCTTTGCCGACGACGGAATGCGTATATGCCAGAGTTTGAAGAGGATAATGACGAATACCCCAACCAGAACGAGGAGGAATCTATCCTCTAAGAGAGTTTGGGGAATTCTGCTGAAATTCGGGACGGAATTGCTTCAAGCTTTTTGTAATTTAATATGTTTAAGTATCCATTAAATAAAGGTTATTAGTTTAAAATCATTTATTTTACATTATTAAATTAAATTGAGGTCACATCGCTTCATTGCGGAAAGGCACTGGATTCAGTCTAAAATCTACTTAATCTAATTCTTATTACCTAGTAGCTTTTTTAACACTTCTAGTTTTTGTGATTTAATGGCATTAAGTTCTTGCAGATGTTGAGCCATCATCTCCGTCTGCATCTTCATAGTGGCCGTCGATTCCATAGACTCTACCACTCTTTCCATTAGAGCATTCTGGGTGGCGCAAACCTCTTCCAAGGACTTCGTTCGACCCACTCTAGTCCTCTTCGGAGTTTGGTCAATTGCTGCACTGGTGTTGGCTGGGCGCTTGATAGTTTTATCTCCCTCCGCGACTCCTTTCGGTTGTGAGCCAATTTCTTTTTAATCGCTGCCTCCCAATCGCACCATGCCACAGTGGGCGATTTGGTCTCGCTAGCGGCATTTAATTCAAATTTTCAAAGTTAAAAAAGCGTTAGTATTTTTTCACAAGTCGATAACAGATACATTGATTAGAATTATTGAAGCTTTTTAAAAAATCTACGATCAGCTGATCATCAGCTGTGAACGGTCAAACACACCATATGATTTTGCAAAAAGCTTTACAAAATTGTTTCTTTTTGCGCGCATTAATTTCGAATTCCTCGGAAATTTACATTTCTTATTGAATTTATCAAAGGTTTGGCTTTTTATTATCTTCAAGGTATGTACTACAAATAAAATCTATGTTTGTGACCGGTCTATAAATGTGTAGCTCATAAAACGTAGTGGTAATTCAGTGTATTAACAACGAGCCCGGATAAGCGTACACCTGTCTTTCGTGGAGTCGAACTTACGGGATTCAAGTGGATTCAGTCTAACTCTTTTATTAGCCGAAAGTGTGAATCAGTGGCGTCCAAAATGTGTAATATCAACTGCAATTACCTGCTAGCCTTTAAACTATGGTACTTTTTAGGAACAATGTCAGTAGCAAAAAGGGATCTTTTTTTAGTATGGCTCTCAGAAGTAATCCCAACCAAGAAGTTTGTTGCCATGGAAAACTTTGTATTTAATACTGTTGTAAAAAACATTACATATACTCTGGAGAAGCAGAGCGAGATTGGCAAAAAGTTGCGAAATTTTACTGATAGGCTGATAGTAAAGTGGAAAGAATGTGGAAGAAATAAGGATTTTTTCGAGACCGAAAACCAGGAAAAACAATCTCATCTTCAAAAAATGTTGGACGTCCACAAAAAAGATTTTGCGGATTGTTGCAAAAAAACGCAAGTCAACAAATTGTCAGACCTAACTGAAGATGTCCCATCAGATGCATTGTTGGTAGGAACAACCAAATTTGGCTGCTCGTATAACAGGAGTAAGCTATAATTTAATACATCGATTCAGCGTAGTCTTACGAGCACTGGCATGTTGCTACGAAATAAATTCGGAGGCATTCCGGTCTTACGCATTGGAAACAGCTGAATTGTTTGTGAATTCATATCCCTGGTTTTATATGCCATCGTCTGTTCACAGAATTTTAATTCATGGAGCAGACATTATAAGCCATTTTTGCCTTCCAATTGGTATGATGTCTGATGAAGCTCTTGAAGGACTTACGAAACGTACGCGAGAGCAATACAAGAACAAATTGCAGGAAAAATACCATGGAAGATGTGATAAATGCCCTATTAGTTTCTTCCGACCCTTTGATAACTTCATTGTCAAATGGGTCTGCAATTACGTCTACAAAAACAATTATTATGGACGATGATGTTAAGAGTTTGCTTCTAATAACGCCTCTGGATATGCCTCTCTCAGATTCCGATGATTCCGAATAACATTCTAGCCTTTTTTGTATAAAGTCTATTTATGAAATATATTAATTAAAATAAACAAAAAAAAAGTAAAAAAAAAATTTATTTCTAAAATAATGTTTTTTTTTTAATTAAAAAAAAAAATGTTTACTTTTAAAATTCTATGATTTTTTTCTGATCAGTGGAAAAAAACCGATTGAAGACATCTATTTTCGTTTAGAAGTTATTAATTTAATGCCGCTAGCGAGACCAAATCGCCCACTGTGCATGCCTTTAAATAAATGAAGTTGTATGAGCATAAGTTTATATAAATGTATATTAGTTTGAAAATGTAAGCTAACCTTCTTCCATCCGGAGACATCCTTAACAGGCGGTCCTGCTGCGTTCAACTCTGCGGCTAGTGCGCTCCATTTGGCATCTACAGCCACCCTGTCGCCCTTAACGAATCCCCTCGCTATGTCCACGTTTTCTCCCATGAACTTAAGGAAGATTTCGTCCTGGACAGTATTTTTATGCTTCCGCCTGGCAAAGATTACTTGAAATAAATGAAATCTTGGGCGTTAAACTTCGTATCAGGTCAGTTGTTTTGGTAGCACTTTTTTTTTCAAATAGTGTTGCAAACTGCTAGAGCATACAGAGATGCCAAAGTCGAAAAAAAAATCCCTATCAAATGTCCCCGTTCAAATTTTACATAAAATACTTATTTCGATAATTAGGGTAAAGTATATTTAAAGAATTAATTTTTATACTGCCGAGTTTAAATCCGCCTGTCATATGCTTGGCGGAAAGTTTCCGTGTGAATTTTTCGGAAGTTAGCAGATTCCGTTCAGTTCTTTCGGAAGTGAGTCTTAGAACAGGTCTGGGAAATTCGAATCCGTGTGAAACTTTCGGAAGTGAAAACTAAAACAGGGCCGATAAATCCCCTTTTTCTCTCGGTGAGATTGCTGGGTACTTTTACTTTAAATTCATTTTTGTAATCCAATCTCTTTGCTCGTCGTTAAAAAATAATGTTGTTAACCATCAGTCAGCAGAATGGACATTAGTGCTCTGATTTGATAAAAGTCACAGATGGTAACTGTATATGGGCCGTTCTTTTACAAACCGAACAGATTTGGCCAAAAAAAAAATTTCACATTTTTGATTTGCCTGAAACTTTTTCTACACGTACTATTCGGAAAATAAGTAAACACGTGTATCAGGATTTAACCGAAAAAAAATTATTTTCCTAGTTATAATTTTTTTAAGTGTGCCAAAAATTGTCAAATTTGAAAAAGTACCCTCTCATTGAAAATCTGTATCTCCGGTTATATGAATCCAATTGACTTCATGTCTTTTGCATTAATTCCTCTAAAACCTCTCCTTTCAAAATAAAATTTCTTAAAAAATTTTTTTTTTTAATTTCTTAAAAATAAAAACTAATTAAGATTTAAAAAAATTTTTTTATTGCCGCCACAAAAAAAAATTTTTTTTTTTATATTAAGACTTGCGCCATATTGTTAGTTACAATCGGTTTTTGTAAAAAGTTGGAGCCACTTTTAGTTTTTAAAATATCGAATTTGTTTTAGCAAGGCCTCGGCTTTTTTCTATGAAAAAACGTCACAGCAAGTAGATCTACTCTCTCACTCTTATCGGATCCTAATGGAATTTATGTTTTCTCATTGTTTACTAGTCCTTTAACAATTGTTAATGATTAAAAGTTAAGTTTTAAGCAGGGAACGTAACTGTTATAAGTTTTATTTTAAAAATCACACTTTAACAGTTATTTTCTGATTTGTAAAGTAAAACTCAAAGAATAACTGTTATTTTTTGAGTTTTATAATAAAAGTTGACAAATAACAGTTATTCGTCGTGATCAAAATAAAACTCAAACTTGATTAATGGCGATTTTGTGGGTAAACAAAATTTTAAAAAAATATAGGTATAAAATATGCGCGGTTGCCTTTTTTAACAAATTTTTAGTAAGTTATAAAAAGCACGGGTATTATGTTTTTTTTAATTATTTCATTTTTTCAAAAATGTCAAAGGAATAACTGTTATTCATAAAAATCAAAAAATAACAGTTATTTTTTGAGTTTTATTATAAAAATCAAAAAATAAAAATCATTACGGATTTGTAAACTACAATGGCTAATACAAATTGTGGTGTATTTAAAAAATTTTTAGGACCCTTCTAAGTGCGTGATTTTTTTGTATGAAAAATTTACAATAACAGTTATTTTCGTTCCCTGGTTTTAAGTTTTTTGACAATTTCTGAATGACAAAAAGTAAAAAGTCATTTTTTAATCAATTAAAAACTTACAACTATTTATTTAACCGTCTATTTAATAAACAATAATTTTAAATTTATTTTATTTATTATTTTTTTATATTATGTAATTTATTAAACATTTTTAAATATTTTTTTTTAAGTTTTTAAAAAAATGTATTTAATAAAAATAAAAAATTATAAAATTTTATTAATTTTTTTTTTTAATTTAAAAATAAATATTTAAAAATGTTTAATAAATTACATAACATAAAAAAATAATAAATAAAATAAATTTAAAATTATTGTTTATTAAATAGACGGTTAAATAAATAGTTGTAAGTTTTTAATTGATTAAAAAATGACTTTTTACTTTTTGTCATTCAGAAATTGTCAAAAAACTTAAAACTTAACTTTTAATCATTAACAATTGTTAAAGGACTAGTAAACAATGAGAAAACATAAATTCCATTAGGATCCGATAAGAGTGAGAGAGTAGATCTACTTGCTGTGACGTTTTTTCATAGAAAAAAGCCGAGGCCTTGCTAAAACAAATTCGATATTTTAAAAACTAAAAGTGGCTCCAACTTTTTACAAAAACCGATTGTAACTAACAATATGGCGCAAGTATTAAAATAAAAAAAAAATTTTTTTTTTGTGGGGGCAATAGTTAAAAATTTTTTTTAAATCTTAATTTGTTTTTATTTTTAAGAAATTAAAAAAAAAATTTTTTTAAGAAATTTTATTTTGAAAGGAGAGGTTTTAGAGGAATTAATGCAAAAGACATGAAGTCAATTGGATTCATATAACCGGAGATACAGATTTTCAATGAGAGGGTACTTTTTCAAATTTGACAATTTTTGGCACACTTAAAAAAATTCTAACTAGGAAAATAATTTTTTTTCGGTTAAATCCTGATACACGTGTTTACTTATTTTCCGAATAGTACGTGTAAAAAAAGTTTCAGGCAAATCAAAAATGTGAGCCAATAAAAGGTGTTCGGTTTGTAAAAGAACCGCCCATATTGTGCATGGGCCGAACGATGCAGCTAGAAGAGACGCAGTTCAAAAGTGCGCACACCCACTAACGATGATATTGACTGGCGCGCCCCAAATGTTTCCAAATGCAAACCGGTTCGAATTGAGAGATGCCGCTATTGAGCCGCTGACACCGGTTTTCTTGAGACAATAGTGTAATATATATATAATATATAAATATTTATGATTTCTTTTCAAAACATTACAAGCAGCTTCTAGTTTGCTTGATTTTGGAACACATAATAACCAGTTACCAATTCCCTTAACCAGCGTTATGCGTAAATCTCTGACCTTGACTCTCATACGAAAGGAAAAGTGAAGAGCAAGGGGCAGGCAGTCTGAAAACCAGTTCGGGAAACTATTCGTACTGGGCCTTCCGTCGCACAGTGGCACCTCTAGCCAAAAAACGTGCAAATAAATCAAATTATCGATGTCAGCCTAGAAAGTTTGTTGTAATTGATATTTTCCTGGTAATAGTATTGATTACACAGGACAATAAAATGGACTTTTTTAAATGGTGCAGGCCTATGGGAATTAAAATATGTTAATATAGACGTATATAAGCATATCTGCATACTTAGTTTTCGCGTTTAACGGGTGGTATTTGGGCAATCGCGGTTTGAAAAAATAGCAACATTTAATGTTTTGATTTAAGATATCTTCAAGTGTTTGGGCTCAATTGTATTAAAACCTTTGCAAAAAAATTAGCTTAGATGCCCTTCTGCAAAATTGCATTCAAGGTCAATCAAAGCCTATGATCCATTGAAGTAATTTGTTCACCACCAATTTGATGCGGTGAACAGGCTTAAAAAAATACAAGGAAAAATATGTGCCCTAAAATATTTGATAGGCATCTAGATGCGTCTTTCACCGAATTTTTAAGATAGATAAGACCATTGTATGTCGAAGGATGGAATTTATAGAACTTTTTCCGTAAGAACGTGAAAGTAACAAGTATTTTTAAATCCCATTTTACATAAATATCTGACATATTCGTAAAAATTTGCCTTTCAATTTGGTAAGCAGTAGGCGCCGAACATCGAAAAATTGTATTTTCAAAGGGTTAGTATGCCTGTTCACCGCATCAAGTTGGTTGTGAATAAAGGTGAACAAATTACTTCAATGGCTCATAGGCTTTGATTGACTCAAATAATAATGTAACCTTAAATGCAATTATGTAGTAGGACATCTAAGCAATTTTTTTGCATAGGCTTTAATACAATTGAGTACAGACCCTCGAAAATATCTTAAACCAAAACATTAAATGTTGCTATTTTTTTCAAACCGCGATTGAACAAATACTACCCGTCAAACGCAAAATCTAAGTATGCAGGTATGGTTCTATTCGTCTATAAGTCAAAATCTGCCAAGTGGGTCACCCCTGTTCCGAAGGTCCGATTTTCATCGAACTTTTTTACTTTTCCGGTTCACAACGACAATATAAGAACTTCATTTGAACCGTTTTGCGAAATTTTGAGTTTTACCGGAGTTATAGGGGTAAAAATATGGCATTTTTGAAACTTTTTCGAAAAAGTTGCACTCAGTCATTAAATCATAGCTTCAGAACAGTAAGAGATATCTTTATGATGTTTTCACTAATCGCTCAAGAATTATTATGACTTTCAATAAAAAAACGTAAAAAAAATTAAAATTTATTTTTCTTAAAAATAAATAAATTTTTTTTTTAGTTTTTAGTTGGTTTCATTGTTCTTTACCAGCTATAGAGTTTAAAACCACTTGAAAATAAAGTTTGATTCATTACGAAAAATAAAAAAAAAAAAGAATGGCCCGGCCAAAGGTTTTTTCGCAATACCTATTTTTCGGTGGGCACACAGCGGTTTTTCTTACAAAAACGGCTTGCTCGTGAAAATTGGCTGGTCAACACATGCCGTAGCGAGCGTAGCGTCAGCCGACTACAGCTGTCAATAAGGGACTTTTTGTCGTTTTGTAGGGGAAACCGCTGTGCCCCCACCGAAAAATAGGTATTGCAATAAACCTTTGGCCGGGCCATTCTTTTTTTTTATCTTTTTCGTAATGAATTAAACTTCATTATACCCTTGTAGAGGGTATTATAATTTCAGTCAGATGTTTGCAACGCAGTGAAGGAGACGTTTCCGACATAAAATATATATATTCTTGATCAGCACCAATTGCCGAGTCTATCCAGCCATGTCCGTCTATCCGTCTGTCCGTTTCTATGCGAACTAGTCTCTCTCTTAAAGCTATCGCGATGAAACTTTCCCGAAAGTCTCCTTTCTATTGCAGGTAGTACATATGTCGGAGCGAGCCGGATCGCACCACTATATCTTAAGGCTCCAATAGGAATATTCAAAGAAATATAAGAAAATTCATTGTAACTTTGTAGGAAGTAGGCGTTTGGATTCTTGACTACTTAAAAACAAAATTTAAATAGAAACGCTGAATCTGGAATCCCTGAAACTGCACCGAGTGAGCATTACTTTATCTGCAAGGGTATATAAGCTTCGGCTGTCCGAAGGTAGCTTCCTTTCTTGTTTTCAAATGGTTTTAAACTCTATAGCTGGTGAAGAACACTAAAAAAAATAAAAACTGAAAAAAAATTTTTTTTAAGAAAAATAAATTCTAATTTTTTTTACGTTTTCGTATGGAAAGCCATAATAATTCTTGGGCGATTAGTGAAAACATCATGAAGATATCTTTAACCGTACCGAAGTTATGAATTAATAACTGAGTGCAAATTTTTCGGACCTTCGGAACAGGGGTGGTCCACTTGGCAGATTTTGACTCTATATTAAAAAAAATTAATGCCCTTAGGGCTGCATCAAAAACACTGTCGGCCTTTGTTACAATTGTACTATTAGACTAAGGGCCGCTTTCTCGAGTCCCTGTCAAAGTCCCTGATAGCTACCTGTTCGAAAAACTTAAAGACCAGATAAACTGTTCGTAAAAGCAAATCCGCTTTCTCGACTGGTTTAATTTATCTGAACGAGAAACAATTACAGAGTGCTGTTAACGCACTGTAAAGTGCACAAAAGGGCATGCTTCGATTATTTCATCAGCTGTTTGGGTATAATTCAACTGTGATTTCGTTTCTTCTTCATAGTTGGCTTTGGGAAATCAGCTGTCATTCTATCGAGCCGAAAACGCTTAACAGGGACTCCGAGTCCCTGTCAAAGTTAGCTCTCACATTTATGCTCGAGAAAGCCAAAATGCCTTAGCAGGGACTTTATCTATTCGAGAAATGTTAGCCGGCACTCGAGAAACCGGCCCTAATTGGATAAAAAAGTTACAACATCAATCATTAAAAAACACAGGGCGGCAACACTACTACTATTTTGACCACAGCTGTATATTTTTGAGTGTTTTGACTATGTTTTCTAAAATTTATTTATCGCTGTTTAACTTTGAAATTCGTAACGAATTCAAAAATATAGTATCCATCGAGGTTAATTTAAAAAGCTTTCATTTTGTTGGACAGTGTTATCTATCATATGCCTTTTACATCATTCAAAAAAATTATTCAATAAAAGAGAGATTTATAGGTGGTAATGACTCTGTTAAAAGTGCGGCTCTAAGTGGAGTTGTCCACTAGCAGACTAAAGTGGACTTGTCTGGGCGGCCTTGCTTTGGAACTGCCTCTTACCTTTTACTTTTACGGACTTGCGGTAGCAGCAGGCGGTGCATTGCAATGCACCGTGGGGAATTTGACCGCTTTTTGAGACATTACTTAATAACTTAAGGGGTAAGGTAAGGGTGTAGGGTCTTGCGAAAAAAATCAAATTTCAAGTCAAACGGACGGTAATATCAAAAAAGATTCATGTCCTAGAGTAGAAGAGAATACAATAAAAACCAAAGAAGCTAAAACTTTCCCATTAATTTTTCGATCGTTCCTATGGCAGCTATATGATCGTCCGATTTTTTAAATATTTTATTCGAAATTCGGATATATTTAAAAAATAATATTTCCAAGAGTAGAAGGTTTTATTTCAAAAACACCGAAACGAGAATTTTTTTAACGTTTTTTTTTCTGATACTTCCTACAGAAGCTATAAGATATAGTTGTCCGATCCGGTTGGTTCTGACTTATATACTACCCGCAATAGAAAGAAGACTTTTGGGAAAGTTTCAAGCCGACAGCTTTAAAACTGAGAGACTAGTTTGCGTAGAAATGACGGACAGACGGACATGGCTAGATCGACTCGTCTAGTGATGCTGATTAAGAATATATGGGACGTTCCATATCAACCCGGCCACCTTCCTTTTTTTTTATTTTCTATGAGGACAGTAGCACATTTATTGCAAAGCCCTTTGCTTCCAATATTTTACCTCATACCCATTTTGTCAATTTACCACTCCTTCGCCGTATATTCGCGCTGAAAAGAAAACACAAAATCATTTTTAACCTGCGAACGAAAGACACAATCGGCACGGTTCAAAAGCAGAAAAAACTGTCTTTCCATGGCCGATTACGAGAAAAATTATGAATTTTATTAGACCGTAGATGACCAAACGAAAGCATTTTTAAAGGGGTGCTTGTCATAATTTTTGCGCCATGATTTTGTCATGATTTTGCGCTCGCGAGCGCAAAGTGTCATAAAAAATTCTAAAATGCATTTAGAGTTAATGAGAATAATGAGATTACCGAGAAGAGAAGTACCGTTTACTATGATACCTCTCTAACTTTTTCATATTTTAGTCAGTTAATCACTGATCTTTAAACAACGTGGAAGCGATATGGAGGCTGTTGAACCTTTCGAATACAAAATTGTTGCTGTTCCGGTTCTGATTTAGAAGATGAAGATGTGGAAAATACTTTCCAGTTCAGCCAAATGTTAATAGGCCGCGGGACGTAGTTTTTCTACCATGTAGGCACTTCAAAATATGCTTTGAGTGCTTAAAAAATCTATAACAGCGTTCAAAAAACTCTCTATTGCTCTGCCCATACTGCAGACAGATAGTTGAAAATCATTTACAAGTATTTCAATAAAGTGTTAAATAGACCGCAGGCAAAATTTTTTTTTTCTAAAAAATCGCGCGATTTTTTGGGTTTCACATTTAAGTGCTAGCACATTACTCATTCCTACATTATTCTATAACACTAGTTTACAGCCGAAATGCTCCCCAGCAATTGATGGCAAATTCTGTTAGTTTTAGACCCCTAGATCACGAAAATAGCACTAATTTTTTTTTCGATGGCACAGTTTTTTTTAAAGATTTTTTAAAGTTTGAAATGTTAAATTTCGGACTTTTTTCGAATTTCTTCTTATATCTCGGCAGATATCCACTCGGTTGAGCCAGTTTTAGTTTTATTTTAAAGTCAATAGATCAGAGCTTAATTTTGCCATACAGATCAATATGATTGGATGAGTAATGGCAGCGCAGAAGCTTGACAAAGATGAAAAATGTGTTTTTTGGTCGTCTGTAAGTCGGCTGTATATGTCGTAAAAACTCGAAATAAATCCGTTGAAAAATCATAATGGGTACAAACTTAAAGTGTACATCCTACCGAATAGAACAAGCTGGATATGGCCCAAATCCATGGAAAACTGGATTTATGGTGGATTTTTAAAGTTCGGATTTTTGCACTTTTTTCGGTTGACAGTGTCCAAATTTAAGATTTATCATAGGCGGCGACATGTAAACAAAAATGAGTGGTGACGGCAGCCGGGTCAAAAAATAGCTAAATTTAAAAGCTAGAAAATTATAAAATAAATTTAATTTCTGAAAATTCCTTTAAAAATATAAAATTGCTTGCGTTATGACTGTGAGTATTTTTAATTAAGTACTATCCATTTGGATAGTTCATTCTTATGAAAAAAGTAACCTTAATTTCAAAAATTAAATTCACTTTAATAATTTTCTAGCTTTTAAATATCTGATTTAGCTATTTAGTGACCCGGCTGCCAACACCAATTATTTTTGTTTACATGTCGCCGCCTATGATAAATCTTAAATTTGGACTCTGTCAACCGAAAAAAGTGGAAAAATCCGAACTTTAAAAATCCACCATAAATCCAATTTTCCATGGATGTGGGCCATATCCAGCTTGTTCTATTCGGTAGGATGTACACTTTAAGTTTGTACCCATTATGATTTTTCAACGGATTTATTTCGAGTTTTTACGACATATACAGCCGACTTACAGACGACCAAAAAACACATTTTTCATCTTTGTCAAGCTTCTGCGCTGCCATTACTCATCCAATCATATTGATCTGTATGGCAAAATTAAGCTCTGATCTATTGACTTTAAAATAAAACTAAAACTGGCTCAACCAAGTGGATATTTGCCGAGATATAAGAAGAAATTCGAAAAAAGTCCGAAATTTAACATTTCAAACTTTAAAAAATCTTTAAAAAAAAACTGTGCCATCGAAAAAAAAATAATTGCTATTTTTGTGATCTAGGGGTCCAACACTAACAGAATTTGCCATCAATTGCTGGGGAGCACACCAAGAATATTATTTTGTAAACTAGTGTAATTGTTATAGTACTCTATGTTACTCGCATTTATAAGAATTTCAATAAAATGTCATATCAAATTAATTTGCTGGTGGATTGTAATGATCAATAGCTTGTTTTTTTTGTCAAAGCACCTTCTACCACTAGAAGTTATAAAAATAATTTCGGTTTTTAGGCGTGTATTTTTAACGAAGCCATTTATGCCAGCATTTTTGCATTTTTTCTAACTTTTTCAACTTTGACGAAATGTAGCTTCTAAACTAACGAATGGAACTCAATGACGTGTATAAGAAAGTTGGAGGGTTGGTCTTTTATGGTTGAAATCGGTCAACCACAGCTCGAGTTAGAAATAAAAACAGCGTCAAAAACGTTTTTTACACATAAAAAAAAAAATTGTATCCATAAAAAAAATTGTAAGTGCCATTTTCTTAATCAGGAAGACGTACCTTACCGGAAAACAAAGGTCTCATTCATGGTATATTTCATCGATTTTTTTTTGTAAACTGGTGTTATGTAACGGGGGCTTTTGGAAGGTATCCACAGTAGACAACACTAATAAGGGAAATCAATATTTATGCGAAGCAATGTTTTGATTTATGTATTTGACTAATTTAAAAAATAGCAATAAGAAAAGCAATTGCATATTACTGCATTTTACAATTGATATTTTGCTTCAGTATTTTTGTTTCCATTAATTTTTCACCTTGGTTAGAATTCTTCGATCTGTTGTAGAAATTTAAATGCAATTTTTTGTATGCAAAATTATATCAGTATTATCATTAATTTGAATTTAAGCGAATCTTACTTCCTTAGTCCGCTGCAATGCATACACACGCACATATCTAGGGATTGAGTTTATAAAAAACTCATTTTGTGGCTTTTATATGTTTCTTCCATGTGTGTGTGCGACGGAGCGAAATAACGTTTTTTACAAATCAACAATTCGTAAATATGTCAACGTTTGAAAACTAATAAATAGTTTGCTTATTAGTTTTTTGCATTATAAAAATAAAAGCAATTTTAAGGAAAATTTAAACTGTAAAATAAGGTTTTACGATATTTAAAAATTTAACGTTTACTTAAGAAAAAGGAGCAAAAGAAAAGATTTGCGATATAATCGATTTTTTAACCGCGCATTTTAAACGTGTTATGAGTGTGGTAGTGTCGTTTTAAATGTGTTGGCTGTGGTATTTTCATTTTCCCTTGCGCGGTCACACTTAAAGTGCGACAGCAAGCGTACATACATACATACATGCGCCAGCAGAACATACATACAAACATATGGGGAGGCCGTGACGTCACATCAGGTTAGCCAAATTTAAAAATATTGGGGACTTGGTTAAGGATGCTGAATCTCCAAAAAATTTAAATGCAGTTATTTGCGGGTATGTCATAAGATTAGGACCTCACATTTTTAAAGCATTTTAACAACATTTATAACAGAGAAATGGCAAAAGAAAAAATTAATCTAATTTAATTAATTTGTTTTAATCTTTACGTCACACTCTGCGCCTAATTATTTCCGAATTAATTTGATTTTTCTAGATTTTTAGGTCAATCCATTCTGGGTGGAATTTGCTACTGACCAAATTTTATCCTTACAATTCTTTTAGTTCAGAGATTACTTATTAGTTCTTTCTGACAGTTAACTACAACAAAAACGAACTTTGCAATCAATGTGGTACTGTCCACATACAAAAAAATCAAAAAGGGGGTGGCCGGGGTGATATGGAACGTCCCATATATACTTTGTGGGGTCGGAAACGTCTCCTTTACTGCGTTGCAAACTTCTGACTGAAATCATTATACCCTCTGCAAGAGTTTCAAAAAATTTTCCAGGGGCGGATATTTTCTTTTCTTAAGCGAAATATTAAAGCAAAATGGAAATCCATAAATTTTTGGCGGAAATACAGTGAACACCGCAATACGTCTTTTTTAAAAGTGCTCAATGTGTGTTTTACATGTGAAACAACTTTTTTATTCGAAACCACGATTTGAAAGTCCGTGATCATCGGCATTTATAAACGGCTCAACCGATCGTTTTCAAAGTTGTAGCATATTTTTCTTAGTTTATCTTTTTTTTTAGTATCAAAGTCGATTTTTTTAGCTTAAAAACTCAGGAAAATAAAAATCGAGCTTTCCAGGGGGCGGGTTTCTTAAGCGAAATGTAAAAGCATAGTGTTCCAGCAATTGCTTTGCCACCGATGCATCACTATGGACGGCAGTGCATGTAGTGACGAAGCGCACAAGGAGAGTGTGCAAAGGCGACTACTATTATATAGCTGCAAAATTGAAAAAAAATTAAAAAATTAAAAATTAAAATAAGTCAGTGTGTTAAGTCCAACAATGGACTTAAAACAAGTCTAAGATTCCTTAGGTCCAAAATTAGTCCATATTACCTTAGTTTAAGTCCATATTTTTTTCTGGGTGTAAGGGCTACGTGTACAGCCGATTGGGCTTTCAATCAGGAGAAGTGATTAGGGAAGACCGAGCCTGGAAGCTGTGGGTCCCGGTAAAGCTTAGGCAGGATATCGCCTTTCAAGCTCATCAAGCCAGGACGACAGCAAAAATATTATAAACACTAAGATGTGTAACGAGGAGCAAGAAAATGTACGGAGGCAGCGTCATTTTTGTCAAATGCGACTCACACGTATTGCCGTTTCTTGACTTCTCTCTCTCTCTCGCTCACTTGCTCTCTCACTCTCAAAACTCCGCGCTGCAGAAAAGTCGAAATTCAATTTTTGTCTCATTTGTTGATTCTTGAATTATGTTGCCGAAATGGAATCGTCCTAAAAGGCACATTGCGTACAACATTTCAAAAAGGGCTGTGGCGCATTGCGTTAGTTGGTGGCCCGCGAATAATGCGATTGAGGTTCGAGTCCACTCTGAGGCGAAGTGGTTTTATTTTTATCTTGATTTTTTTTTTATTTTACTTTGTTTTTTTTTAATTTTTTTTGTTTTTTAATTTTTTGGTTTGTTTTTTTAATTTTTTTTTGTGTTTTTTGTTTGTTTTTAATTTTGTAAGTTCTAAAAGCAGAAGCATTTCGAGCAAATCATTTAAATTCATTACTTTTGAATTAAAAGTTTATGAAATACGCATCCGAGTTTACTTTTATAATTTTATTTAATTTTTAATTTTTATTGTAGTACACAATTTAAATGCAATTCAGGGACTAAAAATAACAATAATTTTAATTTTTAAACAAAAAAGCAAGCACACAATCCCTAGAAAGAAATGATCTACACCGAAATCATTCAATCCTTTAATGGTCTTTATCTTTCTTTTAATTTTAAAAATTTATATTAAATGAACAATGTTTAAAAAAAAAAATGTTGTTTTCAATCGGAGTTGAACTCGGTCCGGCAAGATCCGCAGTTGAGCGACTACACCCCTAGCCCACAGTGCCTTGTTTCGAGACGTCAGACAGATGCATGGTTGAGCCTATTTCGCAGGAGAGCAAACGAAATTGCACACTAACACAACCAAAGAATCTAACACGGACAACGCACACTACGAAAATTATAAATCCACTTTCTGAAGCCACACAAAAAATTTTGCCGTTAATTCAGTTGTATGGGCGTTACACCTCTTAGTGTTTATATTCTCTTTGACGACAGGTTATGGAGAAATCCACAAAACACTGGAAAGAATGCGGCAGTTCTATTACTGGCCTGACATTACAGTCAGCGAACAAGAAATAATAAAGACTCGTAAAGTATGCAAAGTCAGCAAAACCGCAAAAAAAAGATCCGACCCCAAATGGGCAAACAGATCATAACAGAACGCCCAGGGCAAAGATTATATGTTGGTTTCATTGAGAAATACCCCAGAACAAAATCTAGAAACGCCGTAATCTTTGTATGTCTTGATCATTTTACTAAGTTCGTTTGGCTAGAACCGATGCGGAAAGTGACCGCTGGAGGAGTTGTCCGCTTTCTGGAGAAGTCAATTTTCCATCAGTTTGGAGTGCCAGAGTTATACACTCCGATAACCGATCCGGATTGCAAATTCTGAGGGCAACGACTGGGAAAGACCAGCGGAATTGGGACTCCCACTTAAGTCGAAAACCGTGTACTCTAAGAAGAAGCTATCACGAAGCATTGGGATTTCGTACTGTGCTATGTTTGGGACACGGATCGTCTCACACGCAAGTGCGTATGCGATAATGCGTAGTAGTGTGTCTAGCAGACAAGATGGAATTAACACTATATATACTATATAAAGGTTATACTCGGGCACATGGGAAAGCGGAAAGGACCTATAATACTCGCAGCAAAAAAGTTTAATTTGCAGTAGGAAAAACTATAGGCAAAGTAACCGAGCTGAACGGTATAATGCAAAGTTAGGGCCAAACCGAGTTGGGTGTTTCATACTTAAACAGCAAAGGAATTTTCTGTACTAATTAGGCAATGGAGGTGGCGAGAGTTCTTAATCGCCTAACAACCAGGCAGAACCAGCAAGAACGGCACAGAGAGCAGACATGGATCCGATGCAAAAGGAAATTCAGGAGATAAGGATATGCCTGGAGGAGCAGATGAGAGAATGGAGGGAGCTAGGGGAGCCCTTTCCAAATGAGGAGTTTGCCACCGAGATGGCGGACGCCCTTCGTACCGAAGCAGCGAGACTAAAGTGGGGGGAGGCGGAGTTGTTAAACGTCCTACGGATTTAAGAGAATTTAAATTTTAAAAAATTCTGTACGCCGGAATACACGCGGTTTCCAAATAAAAAAATTATCCTCATATTGCTTCATCAATTCTTCACGAAGTGGTAAAATAAAATTTTTGTATTTGCAAGACCTACTAGTAAAAACTACGATTTTAGTTTAGCAACTTTGCATCATGCAACAACAGCGCAACGTGTAAGAAGAGAACAGCAATACGAACACGGGAGAGCAGCAATAGTGCTTTCCCTTTCTTACACGTTGCACTGTTGTTGCATGATGCAAAGTTGCTAAACTAAAATCGTTGTCTTTACTAGTAGGTCTTGCAAATACAAAAATTTTATTTTACCACTTCGTGAAGAATTGATGAAGCAATATGAGGATAATTTTTGTATTCGGAAACCGCGTGTATTCCGGCGTACAGAATTTTTTTAAATTTAAATTCTCTTAAAAAATACTTAATTTTAAAATTAAAAATTTTTTAAATTATTTTTCTGAAAGCCATGAACATATCCCACAAAGTTGCATAACAAATATTGAAATAACTCAAACGAGTCTCAAGTGATGCATAACTGAAAAATCGGAGCTTAATTAGAAAATTATTTTTTTTAAATAAACGGAAAGAGTTAAAAAAAAAAATAAAAACCGATCCTTATATTTCAATCCTCTATCGAAAAAAAAAGTTTCGATTGATTCTGAGATTTGACCCAAATTGGCCTGTCACGTTTCACGTGGAATGAGCCATTACTGATTCTTGAAATGGTAAAGAATTTAACTGTAAATTTACTTTTGCTCTATTTTAAACAAGCTCATTGTAAAAGTTTTTGTAAATCGGAAATTGAAACTCTTCAAACGTGCAGTCAAGCAACACGAAAAAGTCAGCTCGCCTTGAAAAATTTATAAAAAATATTAAATCAAGGAATATTAAAGTAATTTAAAATGATAATTGTGAAAAAAGGTTTATATTTTAAAATTAAAGTGTTTCTGTGAATTTATTTGTTGTTGTTTTGTTGTAATATAAATTGTTGTCCAGTGTTTTTGTCATTGTTATAAAAACCAAAATAAAACCAATAAATTTAACTAAAGAAAAAGTTGTGATCCGGATCTGTCCCGAAAGTGAATAATATTTTGTAAACAAGATTAGTCTTTAAGAATTATATGTTTACAATTTCAATTGCCCGTTTTTGCCCGTTCCCTTGGTATAATTTTTTAAAGAAACTGATCTTGTGCGCTATTTACCGTTTTTTCATCAATTTCGTGACTTTCATTTTGTGTGTGTTCCTAGCTTTTGTGTATTTGATTTTATCCATTGATGGAGCTTCAGTCAGTGATAGAGTAGCATAACTAATAAATTTTATTTATATTAAATAACTAAACTTGATTTTTATTAAATAAGTTTAATAATTGCGTTGTTGTTAATAACGCATTAAAAAGTGTTGCATGCTTTAAGGGGTAAAATGTAAAATTGTTCCATTTCACATAAAATTTTAGGCATATACGGCCCTGTTCTAGTTTTCACTTCCGAAAGATTCACACGAAATCGAATTTCTCACACCTGTTCCAGGACTCACTTCCGAAAGAATTGCAAGGATTTAAATATCCCTCGTTGTTACTCTGTTAACTTCCGAAAAATTCACATGGAATCTTTCCGCCAAGCATTTGACAGGCGGACTTACATAAATCCGCTAGCATGAAATCAAATTCACTTCCGAGTGAAAACTGGAACAGGCCGGATATACTTAGTCAATTGGGCCAATTTTTATCAGTATAATCTAATTATATTATTATTAAGTTACAAAAAAAATTTCAGGTCGATATCTCCACTGGAAGTATTTTTGGCCACCATCTCCATACAACACCAACCACTGTGCAGCGGCTTGTTGTTCGAGGAGGTATTGGCGGAGCCGGAACCAAAGCTGGTTTGACTGAATATATGATGGACGTTGATGTACTACGAGAAGTACAAACAAGTGGCCCAACGACACCAAGCACGTGCTTGTTACGCGCTGGGCCCTTTTGTAAATTTGGGCAAAAATGCGAGTTCGCGAGGAAGAATACATAAAACCAATAAAGACGGGACAAATAATGAAAAAAACATGCAGTTAGGAGTGAAGCAAATGAGCTAAAATGTTAGTTTTTAATACCGGGATAGAAGTTGATGTATAAATTAAATGATAAAGAACGTTATAGTTATTACATAGAACGCGAAAGGGCTCGTGCAGACCAAAATTTGATGTACATCGAGGTAAATTAAGAGGATGATAATTACGTGTTAGTCTAACGGGAACATTAAAAGTTAGGCGGCTAACAAGTTCTACAGAATCAATATCACCTCTTATAAGATTATGCATAAAAATGGTACCAAGCATTTTTCTACGATTTGCCAGTGTCGGTAAATTAAGCAATAATAATCTACTCTCGTAGGAAGGTAGCCTTACGTTTTGATCCCAGTTCAAACTACGAAGGGCAAAAAGGAGAAATTTTTTTTGTACCGACTCTATACGGTCAATGTGGACTTGGTATTGTGGGCTCCAAACCGAAGAACAATATTCCAATATAGGACGGACAAGGGAGGTAAATAATAATTTGGTTATATAAGGGTCATCAAATTCTTTTGACCAACGCTTTATAAACCCAAGAACACTCATAGCTTTATTGACTGTCGACATTATGTGGCAGTCAAATTTAAGCTTCGGGTCCAGAAGAACGCCTAAATCATTTACTGAATATATACGGTCAAGTGGCAAATTCTGAAGCGAATAACTTATAAAGGTAGGGGTAACCCTAGAGGTTATACTCACACCATACTTGAAAATGATCAATGTCTGATTGTAAGCCAAAACCAGACTCTATATTATTATATGTCAAACAAAGCTTAACATCATCAGCATACATTAGTACACGAGAATGTGTTACAATAGAGGGAAGATCGTTAATAAGCAAAGTAAACAGCAAAGGGCCCAAATGACTACCCTGAGGTACTCCAGATGTCACATGGATCGTTTTTGAAACAGCGTTCTTAAATATAACCCTCTGAGTCCTGCCATTCAAATAGCTTGAAATCCAAGTTAATAGATTACATGGAAACCCATGAATAAAAGAAGAGAGTGGTTAACAGAGTCAAAGGCTTTACTGAAATCTGTATATCTGTATACAAAACCGTGCTGACACGGTGATATTAGCGAGGAACATAAATGTTGCAAATGAGAAGTGATAATACGTTCAAAGGCTTTTGGAATTGCCGACAATTTAGAAATACCTCTATAATTCTGGGCATTCGCCTTCGCACCCTTTTTGTGAAGTGGAATAATAAAAGAATCCTTCCAGATAGTTGGAAAAACTGATGCTGAAATAGACAATTGAAAAAGTTTAAGAATAGATTTGCAGATGGTTGATGCACAAAACTTAAGCACACACCCAGGAAGTCCATCAGGACCGGGAGAATAAGTTGGCGTTGTTGATTTTAAATCTCTTAAGAGAGAACTTTCGGTAATTATAGGGGAAAAAATACAATTTGCCCTATTTAAGGGATTACGGTAATTTGATTCTGACCATGAAGAAGAGCTATAAGTAGTTTGAAAAAAGGCAGAGAATAAATCAGCAATTTCAGAGTCAGTCGATGCCTCTATTGAGTTAAATCGAAGCGATGAAAGCAAAGCTGATGACTTACGCTTTGCGTTGACAAAGTTTTAAAACTGCTTCGGGTCATTTGAAAATTCAAATTTACAGCGATCTAAATACATAGAATAGCAATGACTGTTAAGAACGTTAAAATCAGATCGAGCCACCACATATTTCGAAAAATCGGATGGCCTACCCGATTTTTTATACTTTTTATAAGTGTTTGATTTAAGATTTTTAAGTCGTTGAAGCGCATTTGTAAACCAAGGGGGCCTGTTTGGCTTTGGAGGAAGCCTATCAGGAACGCATTCATTAAAAAAGTTTTTAGAACGCTATAGAACAGTTCAGTGGCACTTTCGATGTCCATACAGTTATAAAATTCTGTCCAATTATATTGAGAAATCATTAAGTTAAGTTTACTAAAGTCACATTTAAGAAAGCTTCTCATTTTAGTTGGAGAGACTAAAGGAGAGAGGGTATCAAGGTAGGGGAGGCTAATTGTCAATTCCATAGTTGGATGGTATCGGTCTTCTGGTACCACAAGAGCGTCAATTCTAGATACCGTGACTTCAGACAGCTCTGAAGAAAACACAAGATCTAGTTGTCTATGTAATGAATTTCGTATAAAGCTAACTTGCTGTAACGATAATTCTAAAAGGCCATCCACAAAGTCATGGGCGGATAAAGGTAGAGCGACAAGTGAGTCAGTAGGAAGATATATCTTAATGAAGCGTCAGGAGCAGGACCGTCAGATAAAGGGAAATGCCGAACGGGACGCGGCCGTATTCGAGGGATTGTTCTGCAAGCCGGTGTTGCCGTCACCAGGCGGTATCGAAAGGGGAATGGTACTGGACGAAGAGAGAAGCAGAGAAGTCTATCTGGCCGGCTTCAGTTTAAGGCGGCGATATTCCGCTTAATATTATATTTCAATATGTGACAATACACATATGGGCACTTCCAAAAAAAAGTCCACCAAGCCAAAAACCTTGAAACTTGAATAAAACATATTTCCACATGATTTGGCCCCGATATTAGTTTCTAATTAGTTGAATACTGAGCTTAACTACAAATTTGGAGTATAGTTTGATTATTTTTATGACAAACCCCACCAATATACGCCAAAATCTGTTTTTGGCTATTTTTTTGTTATTTTTTGGACCTGTCTTCTGTTGTAAATTTATCCTTTAGGAATGCTAATATGTGACATTTTTCTGTACTGAATGCTTCATTCACATGCCAAACTATTAAGTTAAAAGCAAAACATCCAGCAATTGAGAGATAGAGGTAAAGAAATCCGCTTTACAAAACAGTCGGAAAAAATGTCCCGAGCGACATGTCCCGAGCGAATGTGGTTGAAACTGCATAAAAAAAAACGCAGTTTGAGTAAAACCAAAAGCATTTCACAGCGACATGTTTGAACAACATTCTAAAAAAAATCGCATTCAAATATTCCAACAGAATTTGCTAATTTCTGGTGTTGTATGAACTTCCCCGAAATCCACTTCTATTTTTGTCCCGAGCGAATACGACAGTTTTTTACCGATATCTTAAAAACTAAAAGTGGTACAAAATCAAGATTTTTACAAAAAATAGAGCTTGGGAAGAGTGAAAAGAAAAGCCCATAATTAAAATTAAAATCCATTGTTTTACAATTTTTTTTCAACTTTAAAGGTGTGCAAATGTCCCGAGCGACATTTTGGAAGTGCCCATATACACTTGCCAGAAAAAGTATACGTACAAATATTTTTCGCAACTTCAGAGCTTAAAAAAAAGCCTTAAAAAAATTCGTAAAAATGTCATTTTAATTTTAGCATTTAGTACACATATTAAGCTTTAATTTGACGTAACTTATTAATTTCTAGCACCTTTACTTTTCCTAATATACACTTTTAAGATACAGGAAGTACAGCGAGCTTGTGAGCAGGGCGGCTACAGGTTCCCTTGGCGGTGCGCAGCTGAACGACACGGACTCTGTTGTCGCGCCCATATACTTAGGATTCGATCCTTCCCATTCTCCAATTCTGAGGGGGTACATTATCTTCGTGAATAAGCACCATGGTACCGTCAGACACGTTTGGCGATGGGGAAGTCCATTTGGTTCTTGATCGAAGTGACTTGAAATAGTCTGCAGACCAGCGACGCCAAAAGGTCTGCTTTAATTGCTACTTTGATGGAGGCCTTCCGCGTATTCGAAGATAAGTGTGTATAGGTCCGCAGAAATCGACACCACATTTTTTGAAGGGCTTACTGATTGCCAATCTTGCTTTAGCTAATTGACCCATTACTTGCTGCAGTAGTACGGGCCGATATCGAACGCAGTGGGTACAGGCTCGAACAATACTGCGCGCTAAATTCCTTGCGTTGATGATCCAGAACTTCAGACGAAAAAGCGCCATCAGCGCCTTTGGTCCAACATGGAAGTTTCGAGTGTGAAGGTGGCGGACATATTTGATTACCATTGATGATTTACTGGGAAGTAGTAGTGGGTGCTTCTCACTCTCAGGAAGATCGGAATAGTCGAGTCGATCTTCCTGAGGGTTGCACCTTTGAACTTCGATGATTTCCGAACGATGTGTATGAATCGAAACATCCATGCCACAATGCGTAGACAAACAGTGTATGAGCTGTGCCTTTCGAGTGACGCCAGCAGATAGTTAGTTGTAGTTGTGGTTGAAAACATGTGTTTCCGTTTCTCGCCGTTAACGATGTCCAAATCGATGGCGGCATTTTTTGCCACAGGCCACTTTGAAATGTCTTCAAACGGAGGACCGTTTAACCATATTGATGCGTCCAGTTCGGTGACAGTGCAACCGCGCGAGACAATATTGGCTGGGTTGCTTTGGGTGAATTGAATTTGGGTGTCTGAATTTCAGACACGCGATTTCCAACGAAGCTTGAGAGCGTAACGGAGTGCTGTTGGAGCCAATGGAGTATTTTGGAGTATTTGTGAGTCTGACCAGAGGTAGGACGGTATGAGTCTTTCTCCGAACAATCCTTTGACTTTGTTGAATAGTTTAGCGTGTAAGTGTGCGGCACACAGTTCCAGTTTCGGAAGCGATTGTTTCTTGACAGGGGCTATTCTAGACTTTGATGTCCACAACCGAACGGTGATGTTTCTTGGTCCCTCAGTTCGCACGTACACACAACATCCATACGCCCTGATGGACGCATCGCAAAATCCATGCAGTTGAATGTTGCTATTGGCATTTTGCAGGCAATACCGAGGTACTTGAAGAGTTGGCAACATGTTCAAGGATTCCAAGTAGTCGGTCCATGCATCGTGCAGGGATTAAGGAACCGATTCGTCCCAATTAAGATTGAGCATCAACAGTTCCTGAAGAATTATTTTCGCCACGATAATTATCGGTGACAAAAGACCAAGGGGGTCAAAGAGTGATGATGCGATGGATAAGATAGATCTCTTTGTAGCTGGCAAGGTTGGTTGTTTTGAAGCAAAGGTGAAGAGAAACGCATCATTCAATTGATTCCAGATGACACCGAGTGCGCTTGTGACGTTGTCCTCACAGATGTGGAGTCTCTTCGTGGGCTGGTAATCAGTGAACTCAGGGTGGTTTGAGTGCCACTTGGTCAACGGAAAGTTCCCCCTTTGAAGAACTTCGATGACTTCTTGTTTGATGAGTCGCAAGGTGTCTATGTCGTCTGCTCCGTAAAGCAGATCGTCCACGTAAAACGATGATTTGATAACCGATGCGCCGGTCGAGGATTTCTCCTTGCACTTGTCAGCCAAATAGTGAAAACTGCGCACTGCTAGGTACGGTGCAGCGGCGGTTCCGTAAGTTACGGTATTCAGCTGGAACGTCTGCAGCTGTGCATCTGGGGAGTCTCGCCAAAATATATATTGATATTTTTGAAAGCTTTGATCGACGAGGACTTGCCTGTACATTTTTGTCACGTCAGCTGTCAAGGCATATTGAAACAGTCTGAATTTGAGAGGCTGCAGATAAAGATCCGTTTGCACAGTGGGACCCACAAACAGTAGGTCATTAAGAGACAGTTGCGACGTTGTTGTGCACGAGGCGTCGAAAACCACTCGCAATTTTGTAGATGTGCTGGATGGCTTCAAAACGCAGTGGTGGGGTATATAGTAATGCGACTTATGAAGGGCTGGACTGGTCACCAATGACATGTGACCTAGCGCCTGATATTCCTGCATGAATGAGACATATTGGTCTCAACACAGGGAATTTCAGCATGCGGCGTTCCATTGCGTAAAATCGTCGACGAGCCACTTCAGCGGAATTTTCAAGACGAGAGGGATCCTCCTTAAAGGGAAGGTTGACTACAATGCGACCGTGGGAGTCCTGAACTGTAGTGCTTGTATAGAGCGCCTCACAGATTTGGTGATGTGGATATAGACTCTCAGGTGAGGCAGCGACGGATTCTAACTCCCAAAGCTTCTGCAAGTGGTTTTCAATGGAGACTGTGCTTGACATAAAACAGTCCGAAACTTGCTTTTGCTGTTGCTGACATCGACCGGCGATGACCCAGTCGAACAATGTTTTTTGGAGTATTGGCAAGTGAGGTGCGAGCTTTATTTGCCCAACGGCCAGCGAATGGAAGAAGACTTCAGCGCCAAGAGATCGATGCGTCGAGATTCATGGAATCTATTATCTGCCAAAGGTGTGTTGGTGGGCAACTTCCAAGAAGAGATGCCAATCTCAGAGTCTGGCTGATACGAGATGTGGCTGATGACACAGAACTCAAGTGAGAAGTGACAGTCTGTACTACGCGATTGGATGGTTGTAGTGGCCAAGTGCTTTATATGCGTTAACGAGTCTCCAACGCTGCGGATTCCCATGTTGAATTTTTTATGCCGAAGACGAAGTTTTTGGGCGAACGTTGATGAGATTCACCTGAGAACATGCATCAAGCAATGCTCTGCCCGGCCCGTATGTTCCTGATGCGTCTTTGACCAGAACCACGGCCGTGGCTAGGATAACTTGTCCTGGTCGAGTGTGCAGATGAGAGAACGTTATCGGATCACTTGGCTGTACTGAATAATTTGCGCGGCTGTCACAACGCGCTTCTATGGCCGGAATGTCCTTGTCATGATGCAACATTGTGTGATGAGCTTGATTGCGACTGCGGCAACGACTTCTTGATGAGCATCGAGCGATTTGATGACCACTGCCGAGACAATTGAGGCATAAGTTAAGTTTTTTAACTGTTTTAAACCGATCAGGGGTTGTCATCGATTTAAATGTTGGGCATCCAAAGAATTTGTGGCCACCTGACGAACATAACGCACATGCAGATTGAGTGATTGCGAACGATGATTTATGTCCATACGACATATTTCGAGATGACTTGCTTGGATGGACTGGACCTTGTGATGTGGGGTTGCTTGATTGATATTGACAATGGCGTTCCAGCAGCTTCGAACACTGCTTCTAATTTGGCAGATTTTTGAAATCCAACGACTCGTTCCATTTATTGCGGGTGTGCTGATCGCATTTGTCAATCACAATGTAGATCAACATGGCCTTGGCAATATTTGAGCCAGTACGAAGGGATTCCAGTGCTGCATACATGGGCGACGCCTTGTCCACCAAGCCTTGTAGCTGTATTGCGTTTGATTTTTCGACTGGCTGGAGTTTGAATAGCGCATCTATGGTTTCTAGAAAGATAAGTGTTGAATTATCAAATCTTTCATTAAGCCGCTGCAAAGCCTTGGGATAGTTTTCATCGGTAATAGGAAACGCCTTGATTGCGTCTAAGGCTGGTCCCTTTAAGCTGTGCAGCAAATGGTTGAACTTTTCTAGATTAGACATGGTTGCCTCACGAGCGATAATTTGTTTAAGCGAGTTGATGAAATTTTTGTATTCTGCAAATTTTCCGTCGAACGTTGGCAAGGTAAGACGGGGCAACTTCGACGAAGACAGAGCAATCGAACTGGATTGGGCCGGCAAAAACGATGAATGTGGTGGTAGCGTGCTGTTAAGTTCCTCACATAGCTGATCTTTGATAGCGACTTTGGTCTCGACATAACTGTCCTCCAATTGTCGGCGACCGCTGTCGCTGGGATCCAACGTCTCAATCTCAGATTGGACTGCCATTGCTTGCGTGAAGTAAGACTCTAGAATTCCCAGCCGGATTCGCAGTTCGGCGCTGGAAAGTCCAGTGTCTTCGCCAGCGCTTGTTGTTACGAGGGTGTTAATGCGATTTATATTCATTTTAATGTTGGTCCGTTAACGTTTGCATTGCTCAATAGTTGACATCGTAGAGATTATGTAAAGCAATGCTAAACGGCGATTAATTTGCGAAGTGCGTTGAGCAGCGATCCTGGTGCGACATGAGTGCGAAAATGTGTGCGAATGCGATCAATGTAGAAGCCGACTGAAGTTTCAGCAGCAACGAGAGCGAGAGCGAGCTGAAGTCTGGCAATAGCGGCGACGAAAGGCGAAGAGCAAAACTGAAGTTTCGGCAGCAATGATAGCGGGAGCAAGCTGAAGTCTGGCAACAGCGGCGACGAAAGGCGAGCAGCAAAACTGAAGTTTTTGCCGGCAACGAAAGCGAGAGCGAGCTGAAGATTGGCAACAGCGGCGACGAAAGGCGAGCAGCAAAGGAATGGGCTAACTGTAATTCAGTAGCGCCATGTAATGAATTTTCTCGACGATAAATTAGGAATTGTTCAATTGTTTAAAACTTTTAAAATTTTGGGCGCCAAAATGAACGGAGAATTATAGAGCGTTTTCTATAATTATAACTCATTTAAATCAGAGTATGGGGGTGCAGGAAATTTTAAGTATGAACTGATCGAACAACCGAAAACTCAAGACCAAAACGACTGTTCTCTTTCAAGGATGATATGCTACTGCCTTTATTACTGAACACTCGTTAAGCCGATCAGAGCGGAGAGTTATTAGAGGGCTTACAGCTGTACATGTGTAGACATTAGGATTATACAGTATTCTATTAATAAAGTGACCCAACAAATTGCATCGCGTGATCAGTGACCATTTTTAATCCACTTTCAAAAACAAAAACATTCTTTTGGACCAATAACTTTTTTTTTCTTTTTTTTTTAAAGTTTAAAATAGTAAGTGTATGTTTCATGTTTCATATTTTTGTTTTTTGGTGGAAAAAAACTTATATTATTCTATCGTACTCTATCCAACCAGAACATACATAACACAGGCCGACAAAATGTGACATCCCAGCGGGAATGTGAGAAGTTGGTTTTTGTGTTCTTGAAATCCTGTTCCTTTTTGCAGGCGGCGGTGTAGGGATAGATAATTTCTGAGCGTTAATTGAGGGTGGGTTTCTGAGTAGCATCAATATCAGGCCACTTATGCGCTGTGTGATTTCTGTGGCACTACGATTATAATATTTTTTAACAAAAAAATCACCAACTTATAATATTCAAAAATCCTATGATTTACACCAAAACCAAAAGACTTGTTCTCACATTTAGTTTTAATTTTTAGTAATTTTAAAATTCGTAGAAAAAATATTAATAATTGTTAATCAAAAACATTAAACTATATAACTATTATCATAATGTCTATAATAATAATATTGATTTATTTTACTAAAAATTTTTACAAATAATAATAAGAATGAATGTGGGATTCAACCAAATTATAGAGAAAAGCCACGGTAAGACGATTAAAATATTTGATCACATTTATCAAGGAATTACATTAAATTACAAAGAAAACTATTGTTGTTTTTTACATTTTTAAACATTTTCTGTGAAATAAAATAATTTGATCGTCAGATCGTGGCCTAATCCATTTTTAAGTGTTGTTAAAATATAAAAATTCGTGTTGGTGGTATTGATAACACGAAAAATGCCTAATATACCTATAATATACGTAACATTTAATGATTACGGTCCCTGAAAAATATTGTTTAAACGAAATGTTTATTCGGCGCCAAAGTGTGACCCAACTTTACAACGAAATTTACACCAAACTTATCTGCATTTTGTATGGTATTATCAAGAATATAATGCAGGGTCACATCATTTTTAAATTAGTTGGAAAAAGAGAAAAAAAAGTGAAAATAGTTAATTTTAATCTAAAAAACAATAAAATGGTGAGTGATAAAATAAATTTTGTCTTTTTATAATCTTTATTTCAGCGTTACAAAGGTTAGTATCACAGATATTTTCGCCATTAATAAATATACGCCTCCGGATGCTATCTTCAACACAAATTCTGCATTTCAGTGACACTTGAAATGTTTTTAATCTTTACCAGTGGTAAATGGTGTGAGGTGTTCATTAAATGGTTGCATAAATAGTACTTTAGTACTAACTTAGTTATTTAACTTAATCAAAATATTACATTTATTTCAGCCAGGCCGACTGAGACTTCTTGGGACCAGAAGTGTTGCGCCTGCGTTTGTCATATTTTGTTTTTTCTTCTCATAGTTTTTGATATAGATACCCGACATAAAACAATTGAACAGAGGGTAAATGATCGGCCATGGCAAACCAGGCATAATTTCTGGAGAGATCCTTTAATTTTGTGCGGAGACCTAATAATGGTAATTACTCTTATTATTATTCCTGGTCTTACATTCATATCTTAATTATTTTTGATATTTTCAGAAGACAGACAAGAAATGGATATCTAAGAACTGCATTCGGTCAAGCAAAACCCGGGAATGCTTCAGGCATTAAAAATTTGTAGTCCAATGCTTCGATTGTAAATATTATTAATAAATACACAAACAAATATTACAAAAAACATGATTTTTATTGTGGAAAATCAGATACTGCAAAGCAGTGCAAAACCAAAACTGCGAGGGTCTGGAAAAACCAAAACTGGGAGGGTGTAGAAAAGCAGATATTGCAAGTGGAGGAAAACCATAACTGGGTAAGTAAGTAAGTAAGTAAGAAAAACAATTTTAAAAATTCCAAAACAATACACAAAAACCTCATGAGTGTCCTAAAAATTAGGGACACAAGGTGTCTTTGGATCAAAAATGCATTGTAGAAGAAAATATTTTTATTTAATTTTTAAACGCTGTTCACAAATGAAGATTTTTAAACTTTGCTGTGACTTTAAAATTTTAAATGCGCCCACCTTCTCTTGTGGTTCAGTTAGATTAAATTTTCCAAAACGACCGTATAAAAGAGACATGTAACTATTTAATTCCGAAAAGATTACCAAAATTGGTTGACCACTCTTGAAGATATATCCCAAAAGACGAAGAAAATTTGTGATTTTCTTAAATTAAAGATACCGCAAATACCAGAGCTGATGGACTATAGGCGTAGTGGCAACTTATGCTTAGAAAAGCCTCATTTATCGAAATAAAATGGTGTCAGGCCTGGACACCGACCCATGTCACATTTTGTCGGCCTGTGTAATTCATAGGCTTCTATTCTTATTCAGAATCGAGTATTATTATAAAAGAGTAGGGGAGAGTCGGGTAATTTCGTCAGCATTTTTTCAAAGCTATTTTTTGTCCATCTTGAGACACGTTATCATATTTATATTTTTATTGTTGAATGCGGTTAGCACCAAGCTTTAAAATGTGACATTCCCCTATTTTTTTAATTACCTCGGTAATTTATAAAAAATTAAAAAGTAAAACCAATATACTGGGGCAATCTCGCCACATAGGGGGGTAAAATCGCCACACCCCTGGGGCAATTTCGTCACCTGAAAAATGTAGGTCACTTTACGCCTGTAAGTATGCTACACTGATCAAGCGTACCATTTTTGTTGACTTCCTATATTTGTTGCTGCTGCCGGTAGTCTGTTCGTTAGCCAGCTCGTCAAATAAAAAAATATGTATTTAAAATAGGTGCGAGTTTACCCTAAGCATAGGGTGGCGAAATTTCCCCAGACAGTACTTTTTTAGAAATAATTATTATTATTATACAGGTGTGCACTAAGAAAATATTTTTTAAAATTCGGCTCCCAAGGACTCCCAGGACTCTCGAAAAATGCAAAATTGGTTGTTTAAAACATCAACCATTCCCACAGTTTTCAAGCAAACAAGTTGATATTTTTATTTTAAGCTTTATTTGAGCAAATCTTTAAAAGCCCAGAAGTTGAGCCCCAACCAAATCTTTAAAAGCCCAGAAGTTGAGCCCCAACCTACTTTCGGTTAATTAATTTTTCCGCACCGATTTTGCGATCGGATCCGGTTATGGTTTAAAGTATGGAGCTATGCCATACAATAAGTGAGGTATTTTTTTTGTTTTTTGGACCCACAGTTGATTTTATATGAATCTTTTTGTAAGATTGCGTGGGTTGCGGGGGGTCTTTTTGGCAGCACGTTGTTTTTGTTTTTTTTGTATGCTTCGGCAGTTCGCAGCACTCACGAACGTCAACAGAAGCAGAGCGAGAAAGTAGTCAGCAGAGAGAGAGAGTCATTTGAAGAGAAAGAGAGGCGGCCAATGTTTTTTTCTGGTTTGGTACCTGATCAAAATTGTACTATTTGGATACCATTATCGGATTATCTAATGGATGTAATTCTAAGTCAAAGTGTGCAGCCAACCCATTTAATGTACAAGGATATTTTGTTTTGATTTTAAAAAATATTTTGATTGGTTTCGTCACATTTGCATGTGAGAAACGCAATGACACACACACACATCGATAAATTAGCATGTACATAAGTTTGTTATGATTAAAGTAGGATAAAACACCTAATGGATGCAATTCTAAATCAAAAGTATTAGTTTCTGGGCACTACTCTAAAACTGTAAAGAAATTACAAAAACTATTGAGAAATTGTCAAAACACTTAAAAGTTAACTTTTAATCATTAAAAATTGTTAAAGGCCTAGTAAACGACGAGAAAATATGAATTCCATAAGGATCCGACAAGAGTGAGAGAGTAGACCTACATGCTACGACTTTTTTTCATAGAAAAAAGCCGAGGCTTTGTTAAAACAAATTCGATATTTTAAAAACTATACATGGTTCCACCTTTATGACAAAAACCGATTGAAACTAACGATATAGCGCATATGTTCAATTAAAAAATAAATTTTTTTATCTTAATCTTAATTTGTTTTTATTTTAAGGAAATTAAAAATTATTTAAAAAAAAAATTTTTTTTTTAAGAAGAGCTTGAAGAGTAATTAATGCAAAAGACACGAAGTCAATCGGATTACTACAACCGGAGATTCCGATTTTCAATGATAGGGTACTTTTTCCAAAATTTACGTTTTTTGGCAAACTAAAAAAATTCTAAAAAAAAATGTATTTTTTTCGGCCAAATCCTTATACACCTGTTTACTAATTTTCCAAATAGTACACGTAAAAAAAGTTTGAGGCAAATCAAAAATGTGACCCAAGAAAAGGTGTTCGGTTTGTAAAAGAACCGCTCATATATTAGACTGGGTCGATTTGTATGGGCCTAAAAAAAGTGGGGGAACGTATTCTAGGAAGAATGCTAAGCAATATTTCAAAGAAAACTATATCTTAAAAACAACGTTTGACCCTTCGCATTTGCAAAAAAAGAAACCCAGTATATGATGAAAAGTAGTAGCAGTAACCCTAAATTTTATATGCTGAAATGGTCGCGAAAAAATTAATAAATTGTTTGGGCGGAAATCAATCCCGGGGCATCTAAGCCATTTTGTCAAAGAGACCATATGCCTAAAAACACGTTTGACCCTCCGCATTTGCAAAGGAAAAATACTGGTATTTTATTTTACTTTTCAGAAAAATATCATAGTTAAATATTTATCAATTATAAATTCTTCGCTTTGTTAAAATTGCTTTGTTTTTCTTTAAAGCATTTTTTCATTCCTTATTTTTGTTTATTCGTAACGGCTACTATGATATTTTACTCAAAAATAAATATTTTTCATCAAAAAAGGGGTGTGTCAGCCTACGCGCGACAGAAGAGAAACTTCTAGCATTCTCCTCTCGTTTATCATTTCATGGACCGACCTGGAAATATAAACATGTAATTTGTCTTCTTTTCGATCGCTTTGTTTAGCTTTGAAAGTCGACAGCTATGCGGTGCAGCGGACTTGCAGTCTAAAGGGTAAGAGTGTGTGCAGCTTAATTGATGTCACAGAAATGATTTCGGCTTAAAAATCGTATTTTCACACAAGCTCTCAACTTTGTGCGAGTGCATGGTGCAACTATATGTGTAAGGTGGTCTCAACGCAAGAGCTGCTCTGTTTTGAGGACGTCATTTGTGCCAGTCTCTATTCTCATTCTTTCGCTTAAGAGAGACAGAGAGGTACACATATTTTACGTCCTCAGCAAAACTGACGAGACCACCTTATATATGGGCACTTCCAAAAAAAAGTCCACCAAGCCAAAAACCTTGAAACTTGAATAAAACATATTTCCACATGATTTTGCCCCGATATTAGTTTCTAATTAGTTGGATACTGAGCTTAACTACAAATTTGGAGTATATTTTGATTACTTTTATGACAACCCCGACCAATATACGCAAAAATCAGTTTTTGGCTATTTTTTTGTTATTTTTTGGACTTGTCTTCTGTTGTTAATTTATCCTATAGGAATGCTAATATGTGACATTTTTCTGTACTGAATGCTTTATTCACATGCCAAACTATTAAGTTAAAAGCAAAACATCCAGCAATTGAGAGATAGAGGTAAATAAATCCGCTTTACAAAACAGTCGGAAAAAATGTCCCGAGCGACATGTCCCGAGCGAATGTGGTTGAAACTGCATTAAAAATAAGCGGCAAAGAATTTTTGAGTAAAACCAAAAGCATTTCAAAGCGACATGTTTGAACAACATTCTAAAAAAATCGCATTAAAATATTCCATCAGAATTCGCTAATTTCTGGTGTTGTATGAACTTCCCCGAAATCCACTTCTATTTTTGTCCCGAGCGAATACGGCAGTTTTTTACCGATATCTTAAAAACTAAAAGTGGTACAAAATCAAGATTTTTACCAAAAATAGAGCTTGGGAAGAGTGAAAAGAAAAGCCAATAATTAAAATTAAAATCCATTGTTTTACAATTTTTTTTCAACTTTAAAGGTGTGCAAATGTCCCGAGCGACATTTTGGAAGTGACCATATGTATTTGCACCATGTGCCAGCGCGCTCAGAGCGAAGAGAGGAAAGAAGAGGACAGATAGAACTTTCGTTAGCAGTGAAAGAGAGACAGGAATATGTACAATATGTACAAAAACCCCCCGATAACTAATTCGCCAAGAGTATTTCGTTTTTATTTACCTTTTCGTTACCTATAAAAAATATTCCCTCTTATTTCATACATTTTAAGGGGGGAGATACATATATAGGGTATTCAATCCCACCGGGAAAGTGAGAAGGTGGTTCTTTGTGTGCTGAAAATCCTGTTCCTTTTAGCAGAAAGTGTTGGAAATCCTGTTTCTTTCAGCAGGCGACGGTGTAGGGAAAATGTAAATTCCCTAGGAAAACCACATAGAAACCTCATTTCCCCCTTACTTTTTGTGTCACCCCCGTGTATTTTGAAACCAGAGACGGAAGAAATGTAAGGGGTGAATGAGGTTTTGTCCCTTCCGCTTGTATGGAGAAACCTCTTGAAAATATGTTATTTTCCAGAGGAATGTTCCCGCTGGGATTGCGTTGCAAACATTGTAAAGTGTAAAAGTGTACACTGAGTCACATTAATATTCGGTTTTTTTTTTGTCAACTTCAAACGTGAATAAAAAGTTTGAAACTAATAAAACAAAAAATCAAATAATGCAGAAATAAAGCTTATTTTATTACCTTTTCATAGATATATATATGTTATTACTTTTTTTAAAGTTTAAATCGGAAACATGCATAAACGAAAGAAAAGCCGAATATTGGGGCCACATTAATATTCGGTTTTCCCTTTTTGTACTAAAAATCAAAAAAATTATTTTGGAAATAAACTAAATTTGACATTTGAAATGCTAGCCATTATTGTCTATGGTATCGTTTAAATATTTTGGCATACTTTAAAATTTTTTTTTTGCCTATTCTGGGCCAGTTTTTCCAACCTAAAAAAAGGATGTACGGGATAATGTCAAAAAAGTTTGCAAAGGTACAACAAATTCTCGATTTTTTTTTTAATTTATGGTTAAACCCCTAGCCTTTAACTAGAAATCAGTTTCAGCGCAATCCATTAATCACACCAAAAAAAATGGATGGGTACAAAAGCAGAGTCGCTCGAAAATTCATTTTTCCTTAAGTTTTGTATGGAATCAACCAGCAAAACGCTTCTTCTGAGCGACTCTGTTTTGTACCCATCCACTTTTTTTGGTGTGATTAATGGATTGCGCTGAAACTGATTTCTAGTTAAAGGCTAGGGGTTTAACCATAAATTAAAAAAAAAAAATCGAGAATTTGTTGTACCTTTGCAAACTTTTTTGACATTATCCCGTACATCCTTTTTTTAGGTTGGAAAAACTGGCCCAGAATAGGCAAAAAAAAAAATTTTAAAGTATGCCAAAATATTTAAACGATACCATAGACAATAATGGCTAGCATTTCAAATGTCAAATTTAGTTTATTTCCTAAATAATTTTTTTGATTTTTAGTACAAAAAGGGAAAACCGAATATTAATGTGGCCCCAATATTCGGCTTTTCTTTCGTTTATGCATGTTTCTGATTTAAACTTTAAAAAAAGTAATAACATATATATATCTATGGAAAGGTAATAAAATAAGCTTTATTTCTGCATTATTTGAATTTTTGTTTTATTAGTTTCAAACTTTTTATTCACGTTTGAAGTTGACAAAAAAAAAAAAACCGAATATTAATGTGACTCACTGTATGTCAGTTCCAACAACAATTTCCATACAAAATAGTTTGCTAGGCCTACAACACCCCAGCCTATGTATACAAATCCGTTGTACTTGTGTAAAAATAGGGGGTTAATAATGGGTAGGAATTTAAGCTAAAATACTAAAAATATACCGAAAAGTTGGGTTTGAATCCATGATAATGACAGTGAAAGCTAAGAAACAAATTTGATTTTTAAATGCAAAAGAAAAAAATTTGTCTTCTATAAATCAAAAAATTTAAAGAATAATTTCAATGGAAGAAAAACCCTCTAGAAAGCGTACCAGGGAGGTCGAAACTAAGCGATGGTCAGAGAGCGAAGTTGATAAAGTCCTAGACTATATGTTGGAGCACAAAAACGTTGAGGTAAGAGCTTGCAGAATGTGAGTTATAATTGTAGCTAATATTTAAGCCTATAGAAACCAACGGCCCAACTTTACTACAAGAAATTGTTGGAGGCTACAAAAATTGACGCTACTTGGAACAGTCTCCGTTTTAAAGTGCATCATTTGAAGTTGGCTTGGCGAAAGGCAGAAGACTTTTGTAAGTCAACAGGAGCAGGAATATTCTGAGACAACTATTGAGGGTAACATTTCTTATTTTCAAAGTATTTTAAACTATCTAAAATACTTTCGCAGCAAAAATCTTAAAGATGTGTCCCAAGTACTATTTACTGCGATCGATATTCTTTGTGGAAAAAGATCTGGACATAGTGGTACACGAATCGCAAAACTATGAGGGGAGCAATATTGAGATTCCTGAAGAAAAAGTTGATATAGATATCGCTTCGGATCTGTCCTTCGAAGGTCAAACTAAACGGAAGAAAGAAAAAACTGCAATAGGGAAACTTCAAGAAATGGACTCCGAAAGAATGAAATTTAGGCAGGATACGCTTGCTCTGGAAAGGGAGAAGTTTATGTGGAGCAAGGAACTAGAAAACCGGAAACTGGAAATAGAGGAAAAGCGATTGGACAACGATATGAAAAAACTTAAAATGGAACAAGAACACAAGGAGCGAATGTTAAAGATGGAGCTTGACATGAAAAAATAAATGAAATAAATCTTAAAAAAATAATTTTATTTATTATTCAAACATGAGGTGGTACAAGCTATTCCTTTTACTCTCGGCGGCAGCAGGATTTCGAGTATTTTCTATTTCTGATTCATTGCCGTTCTGGAAATCATTTAAATGTCCTTGTTGGTCCGGTATATCGTGATCAGTCAGTAAAATGTTATAAATTATGCAGCACACCATAACCCAATCGCAGAGAGATGCCTGGGCTGAACTATTTGATAGTCGTAGTCTAAGTTCTTTTAAACTACAGAATTTTCCTTTCAAAATCCCGAAACAATTTTCGATTCTTACGCGGTATTGGCTGTGTCTTTTATTGAAATTCAGCTGCTCATTCGGTTCCAACTGACGTGAATTGCTGCGGTATGGGGTAATTAAATTTTCTGAAAGTGGATAGGCAGAGTCGCCGGCAATCCACTGATTTTCACTAAAATGTCTTTTAAGGTGCTTTCCAATTATTGAATTTTTGAATATTTTAGAATCGTGGTAGCTACCGGGACTTCCTATTACAACATCTCGAATTCGGAGTTTGTGGTCCAATACAGCTTGCATCTTCACAGAATATATGCGATGGCGCGAGTAATATACTTCATGATTTTTTGGAGGCTTTTCAAAGAGTTTTATTTCGCTGCCATCAATATAGCCAATGCAGTAGGGCAACTCATGGAAGGTATTTGAAACTATCACCTCGCGTTCTTCTCTTTTAGGCCAATAGATATACTTTTTTAAAAGTCGCAAAATGGCAGTAAAAACTCGTTCCGTGAATAGTGCTAACGTCCCACCATCACCGACGCCAAATACTGTAGAGATTTTTCTTACGGATGCGCTGTTCCCTGATGAGCCCAATCGAAATAAAACTATTGCTAGTTGCAAGTCTGTAGGATATTGCATTTTGGTTCCAGTAGATTGAAATATTTCGTCGTTTCTTATTAGATCCAACAACATTGAAAACTGATCTTTGATCTTTCCGAAAAAAGTCTCCTCGACGAAACGACTGAATAAGACTCATATCATAACTAAGGGTCTCCATTATTTAATCAATTTCTTCATCCACTTGATCCCTCGGACTAGCATCTATAATGGTTTAAATTAATTTACGCCAATAATGTGTAGCGCTTTTACCTATACCTTCAGTCATTTCGATATCAAGCACTGCATTGTTTATGATCCATTCAATCATTACATCCTTAACACTTTTACGTGGCATTTTGGGTTGTGTTATGTAGACATACATATTATTTTTAATGACAGAAAATTACAAAGCCTTCTTTTCATTCACAGCTATACATTTTTAAACGAATACTTTAGGCAATACAACAATTTAAAAGTTGGCTTTTCTTTGAACGTCAATTTCCTGCAACGATATTTTAAAATATTGGGCGTTCACAATTCTCGTCTGGCAAACTTACAAATTTAACACTTTTGCAACGCAATTGAACACCCTAATAGAAAACAACAAAAATTGAACTTTTTTTAATTAAATTGGTAGTATAACTCTTTAAGAATGTGTCATGAAGGTTTCACGTAGAAAATCCAACAATTTTGGAACTTATACCAGGATGACGGCACCCATGTTCCTTGCGCAGTAGATACAGTTTGTCAAGTAATGTTTGCAAAATGCAAAATGGCATAGAAATTCGTTTTTAGATGGGAAATGAACAAGCAAATACTAGATTTTTTAATTTTTTTCTTTTGGAATGTTGTTTATTAAACTATTATTTTTCCGACTGCATCAAAACATTTTCATTTTTCACCCAAAACACCCTAAAAAAAAAGAAAAACTAAAAAAAATTGCAAATATTCGGCTGTCAATTAATTGTTTGCAAAATGCAAACTTTTAGCTATAGCTTGAAAACGGCTAAAGTTATTGTACTAATTTTTGGTGGGGTCCTCGTGATGCCTGCCCTGCATTTAAACGACCCGGAATTAACCGTCTAAAGACATTTTTATACCCTTGTAGAGGGTATTATAATTTCAGTCAGATGTTTGCAACGCAGTGAAGGAGACGTTTCCGACCACATAAAGTATATATATTCTTGATCAGAAATGTGCAGCATAATAACTCCTGACGATGGTCTTAATTTTTTAACCATGTATACATGCACTGTGTAAGCAATCTAAACCTCAATGTTCCTGCTATATACAAAAAGGTTAGAATCCTGCACATTTCTTACAAAATAATGATGCAGGACTTTTCGTTGGACATTTTTTTAGGGGAATTGCAAAAAATAGGATCACATTTTGCCGATTTTACCGCTCAAAACGGGAGAAAACTGCGTCAAAAATGCCAACGCCATACAAATCTCATACAAAAGATGCAATCGGAAAGACAATAGTTTAATAAACAACATTCCAAACGAAAAAATTAAACAAGAAAGGAAGTTAACTTTGGCCAGCCGAAGTTTATATACCCTTGCAGGTATGCCTACCTAAAATGTTGTTTTTACATTGTCAAAAATCAAAAAGCCTACTTTTTATAAAGTTTTTCTATTATTTTGTTAATTATTCCTATGGCAGCCATAAGATATAGTGGTCCGATCTGGCTCGTTCCGACATATTTACTACCTGCGATAGAAAGAAGACTTTTGAGAAAGTTTCATTGCGATAGTTTCAAAACTGAGGGACTAGTTCGCATAGAAACGGACAGACGGACAGACTGACAGACTGACAGACTGACAGACTGACAGACGGACAGACGGACAGACGGACAGACTGACAGACGGACATGGCTAGATGGACTCGGCTATTGATGCTGATCAAGAATATATATACTTTATGTGGTCGGAAACGTCTCCTTCACTGCGTTGCAAACATCTGACTGAAATTATAATACCCTCTGCAAGGGTATAAAAATCTAGTATTTGCTTGTTCATTTCCCATCTAAAAACGAATTTCTATGCCATTTTGCCTTTTGCAAACAATTACTTGACAAACTGTATATTTCATTACTTTGGATGCGTTTTCCGCGAAACTATGTTTTCCTCAGCTGCGGATCGTGTATTTCAAAAATTAATGCTTCGATCATCATGCTGCTTTTACAGAATTCCTATTTCTATTTTTTTTTCTTGTTTTCTTTTAAGATTTTTATAATCAAATTATTAAAAAAAATTTTTTTACAAATATGGTTTTTTAATTTGTTTATGGTTTATGCGACATATTCTGAAGTCATCGCAAATGTATGCCACATTTAAATTTGCATAGTCCAAATTAAGTAGATAGATATAGATTTCGAAATACCATGATCGATTATTGTACGTAAAAAGTAGATATTAGATGTTGATATTGCGTGCAAAATGTTTACTAAAACCTTAAGAAAAAAAGTACGGCATACTTTTGGGCTCTCTTAGCAAAGCTCTACAAAGTAGCTCGACTTCGAGTTAAGCCTTCAATTAAAACTTAAATTACCGAAAACTAAGGCAAAACCGCATCGAGTCGGCGGTATACGCTTTTAGTAAATTGATCAACGGATTTTTTTTTTGAAGGATTGAACTAATTTGGGGATGGCTCTCAAAGGCACTTGAAAAGCAACGTACTCATTTGCCAAAAAAAAACAGTAAAAATCAACAAATAAATTTATTTTAGGAAGCAAACAAGACATACGAGCTATATTATATTTTTTATTTGTTAAAAATAATCACATTTAACAGTTTCGTGAAGAGTCAAACATCTACATCAGCATACTTGACTTTCCGATTTTTTTTTAATTTTCATCAGTATTTGATGAATTTCCCACTTTGAAAATACGGTAAAAGAAAACTACTTGCCCGAATTCTTTAAAACTTTGGCATAATTTAGTTTAATGTATTATGAAACAGAATTCAAACTTAATTAGGTCATTTTCTTTAAAAAAAACCGTATTTTTGGCCAAAAATTGGATCGGCTGGCCCAGTGTGCACTGGTGAAGACTAAAAACATTTTAAGTCACACTGAAATGCAGAATTTGTGTTGAAGATAGCATGTGGAGGCTTATATTTATTAATGGCGAAAATATCTGTGGTACTAACCTCTGTAACGCTGAAATAAAGATTATTAAAAGACAAAATTTATATTATCACTCACCATTTTATTGTTTTTTAGAATAAAATTAACTATTTTCACTTTTTCCAACAAATTTTAAATTGATGTGACCCTGCATCATACATTTGATATATCCAACATGCCAAAGGCAGATAAAATTTGGTCATAATTTCGTTGTAAGTTAAGGTCACACGCGAATAAATCTATCGTTTTAACAATATTTTTCAGGGACCATAATCATTAAAGGTTACGTATATTAAAGGTATATTAGGCAGTTTTCGTGTTATCAATACCATTAACACGAATTTGTATATTTTAACAACACTTAAAAATGGCTTAGGCCACGATCTGACGATCAAATTATTTTATTTCACAGAAAATGTTTAAAAATGTATAAAACAATAATAGTTTTCTTTGTAATTTAATGGCAATCCTTGATAAATGTGATCAAATATTTTAGTCGTCTTACCGTGGCTTTTCTCTATAATTTTGTTGAATCCCACATTCATTCTTATTATTATTTGTAAAAATTTTTAGTAAAATAAATCAATAATATGATTATAGACAATAGTTATATAGTTTAATTAATTTGATTAACAATTATTAATATTTTTTACGAATTTTAAAACTACTACAAATTAAAAATAAATGTGAGAACAAGTCTTTTGGTTTTGGTGTAAATCATAGGATTTTTGAATATTATAAGCTGGTGATTTTTTTGTTAAAAAATATTATAATCGTAGTGCCACAGAAATCACACAGCGCATAAGTGGCCTGATAATGATGCTACTCAGAAACCCACCCCCATTTAACGCTCAGAAATTATCTATCCCCACACCGCCGCATGCAAAAAGGAATAGGATTTCAAGAACACAAAAACCAACTTCTCACTTTCCCGCTGGGGCTGCTCTCTTTTAAAACGTCATTTGTGCCAGTCTCAATCTAGCTATCTCATTCTATCGCTTAAGAGAGACAGACAGGTAAACATATATAATGTGCTTAGCAGAGCTGAGCTCGCTCCATGTGCGGGCGCGCTCAGAGCGAAGAGAGGAAAGAAGTGGACAAAAAAAACGTTCGTCAGCGGTGAAGAAAATAACGGGATATGTACGATTTTCGTGAATCGGTTTTACTCCGTCCCCGAAAAACCACAACGCGCCTAATAGGGTCTTCCCACAGAGCTCCATCCACCATCTACCATCCGTTGAACGGATGGTCCGTAAGGTTTTGCCGTTCCGAAAATTTCCCAGTTAGTCCGCCATCCAATTTTAACGGACTTTGACGGGCTCTTTTATGCGATAGTTAGGCGATGTTTTCTCGGTGCAACTCTGAATTCTTCCTCTTGACTGTGAAAATTGGAACGATGACTGCGAGAACAAATCAAATCGATGGCGGGAAAAAATTAAATAATGCTTCAGCTCATTGTTTTTTGGGTTTTTTTTAATTTTTTGTAGTTTGTTATGAGCGGAAAGGCGTTCGCAAGCAGGTTGTTATGTGTGGGCCAAAATGTAAGCTGTCGTGCGTACGAAAACATAAATGTTTGCAGCAAAGCGTCAAAATATGTTCTGCACTTCGTAAATATAACTAATGTTAATTAAAAGTGTACTTTGTACTCCTATAAAGTTCCAAAGTTGCTATAATTTACCATAAACAGCATACATTTGGTTTTGTTTACAAATTTTTTATATTAATATTGGCTAGGCAGAGGCGTAGTAAGAGCGGAGTGTGGGGTACGGGAGGTTAGGCTCCCCCGCAGTCAGAAATATGTATGCATACTCATTGTAGGATATGTTATAAACGTTCAGATATGTTAATAAACTATATTTTTAATCTATTTATTGTATTATTCTCCAATAAAATTAGGAGAACGCAATTTTACGACAGTTTTTCCGAGTTAAAATCCCCCTTCGTTAATGTTGCGCTGAGCAACTGCTCTTCACTCAGCTGTTATTGGATGGTAGATGGTGGATGGAGTTCTGTGGGAACACGAGTTTCACATTCGTCAAAAATCCCAACCGTTTCAAACGGATGGACTCTATGGGAAGAGGCTATAAAAAAGTTTCACTTCTAAAAACCCGCTTCCTGGGAAGCCCTCTTTTTAATTTTTTGTTTTCAACAATTTTTTTCGAAAGTCCAAAGTTAAAAATGCGTTTTTTACCTACAAAATTTGACTTTCGGATTAAAAATAAAAAATTTGAAGTTAAAAAAGTAAAAAAAACGCTTCCCAGGGGGCGGGTTTTTTATGCAGAAAAATATGCGACAAATTTGAAAACGATCGGTTGAGCCGTTTAGAAATGCCGATGAACACAGACTTTCGAAACGTGGTTTCGAGAAAAACGCGCTCTAAGATGCACTTACGTACCGAAAGTCTTAAAGGTTAGGTTACTAGTTTTAGCATAACTTCTAAAGTTTTTGTCCGATTGACTTAAAATTTTTTTTGTATAATCCTAAGATGTTAATCTACAAGAAAAATTTATATTTTTTTTGCAAGACCCCATTTGGTTTATACTTTTAAATTTTAAAAATTCCTTTTTTAGGCTAAAGGCCGAGAAAAGATTTTATAATAACTTTTTTCCTTAATTTTCGTAAAAACAACAGTATATTGTCCTATGCAAACTACTTAAAAAATATAAAAAACTTGCAAAGTTATTAGCTGCACGGAACAGAAACAAAGAAATTAATTTTTCGACACAAATCCTTACATTAATTTTCTTCATAACATAAATATTTTATCCAAAAAATATTGTTTAAATATAGAATTTCATACTGGGTTGAGCATGTAATTATATTCCAATTCAATTAGCGTGTAAATCTATAAAAAAAATTTTTTTCTTAAAAAAAAGTAAAACAAAAAATAGCTAAAAGATAGATCTTTTTCGAAAATATAGCTCTCCAACAACCAATAAGACAATTGTGTTTAATGGGGAAGATACATATAAAACTGCAAATTTGTCAAGTTTTTCGTGATTTTTTTTAACCAATAAGGGTTTGTGCTGGAATTTCGCAACTAGGCATGTTGATTACACAGTTCTTATATAATTTAAACCAATTTTAATTTTTTTTTTAATCTTTTAAAATGGCGGCCGTGGGAATTTTTGTGTCAACCCTCTTTTTAAAAAAGGAGGCCAGCTGCGGATCGTCCACAGGTCGCTGTGTAGATCCGATTTTTATGAAACCAAATTTATTTTGTTAAGAAATAATGTAGAAACTGTCTGAACCTAACCTTCATAGAATATCTCAAAAATCAATTTTTTCCATATTTTTTTTTTTGTTTTTGCTTACAAAAATACTTTAACGCACACTGGGCCAGCCGATCTAATTTTTGGCCAAAAATACTTATTTGTTTTTTAAGAAAATTACCTAATTAAGTTTGAATTTCTTTTCATAATACATTAAGCTAATTTATGCCAAAGTTTTAAGGAATTCGGGCAAGTAGTTATACCCGTTACTCGTAGAGCAAAAGGGTATATTAGATTCGTGCAAATGTATGTAACAGGTAGAAGGAAGCGTTTCCGACCCTATAAACTATATATATTCTTGATCAGGATCACCAGCCGAGTCGATCTAGCCATGTCCGTCTGTCCGTCTGTCCGTCTGTCTGACCGTCTGTCTGTCCGTCTGTCTGTCTGTATGAACGCTGAGATCTCAGAAACTACAAAAGCTAGAAGGTTGAGATTTCCCACACATATTCTTTGGCTTCCTACGCAGCGCAAGTTTATTTTAGCCGAGCGCCACGCCCCCTCTAACGCCCACAATCGCCCACTTACGATTTTAAAATGGGTCCTGCGCCCACATCTTTAAAGATTTCCGAAAAGTAAAAATGCAATTTTGTTGTGTATATTTATTCCTATCGAAATGTAGAAGAGATTTTTCAAATCGGACCATTCATTAAAAAGTTATACGCAATCAAAATTTTTATCTATCTCCCTCGCACTCCCTTTAGCTGAGTTACGCTTATTAGTCGTTATACCAACCCGAGTACAGCGTTCGCACTCCCTTTAGCTGAGTGACGGGTATTAGATAGTCGGGACACCAACCCGACTATAGCGTTCTCTCTTGTTTTCTTTTATCGTATTTTCAAAGTGGGAAATTCATCAAATAATTCGTTGATCTGTATGGCAAAGTTAAGCTCTGATCTATTGACTTTAAAATAAAACTAAAACTGGCCCAACCGAGTAGATATCTGCCGAGATATAAGAAGAAATTCGAAAAAAGTCCGAAATTTAACATTTCAAATTTTAAAAAATCTTTAAAACAAGAAAGGAAGCTAGCTTCGGCCAGCCGAAGCTTATATACCCTTGCAGATCATTCCTATTAATTAACAAATCGCAAAAATGTTCAATTAATTTCATATCTCATTAATTTTCCGATCGTTCCTATGGCAGCTATATGATATAGTCGTCCGATTTTGATCAAATTAAAATTGAAATTCGGAAATATTTAAAGAGTCATATCCTAGAGTAGAAGATAATACAATAAAAACCAAAGAAGCTAGAATTTATTTCCTATTACTTTTCCATTAATTTTCCGATCGTTCCTATGGCAGCTATATGATATATTAGTCCGATTTTTTAAATATTTAATTCGAAATTCAGAAATATTTAAAAAATAACATCCCCAAAAGTAGAAGGTAATATTTCAAAAAACACCGAAGCTAGAATTTTTTTAACGTTTTCTTTTCCGATCCTTCCTATGGGAGCTATAAGATATAGTTGTCCGATCCGGTTGGTTCCGACATATATACTACCTGCAATAGAAAGAAGACTTTTGGGAAAGTTTCATCCCGATAGCTCAAAAACTGAGAGACTAGTTTGCGTAGAAACAGACAGACGGACAGACGGACAGACGGACATGGCTAGATCGACTCGTCTAGTGATGCTGATCAAGAATATATATACTTTATGGGGTCGGAAACGTCTCCTTCACTGCGTTGCAAACTTCTGACTGAAATCATAATACCCTCTGCAAGGGTATAAAAAAACTGTGCCATCGAAAAAAAATTGTATGCTATTTTCGTGATCTAGGGCTCCAAATCTAACAGAATTTGCCATCAATTGCTGGGGAGCATTTCGGCTGTAAACTAGTGTAATCGATCATGGTATTTCGAAATCTATATCTATCTATTTAATTTGGACTATGCAAATATAAATGTACCATACATTTGCGATGACAGAATATGTCAAATAAACCATAAACAAATTAAAAAATCATATTTGTTAAACAATTTTTTTTAATAATTTGATTATAAAAATCTTAAAAGAAAACAAGAACAAAAAATATAAATTGTTTTTAAATCTATTTTTTGACAAACGTTGATGTGGGAGCCTCCGAAAGTTGCAGTTTTTAACAGTTCATAAATCTTAAACGACAAAATATTTTTTAGCGATGTTAATTTTTTTTAGTTTGTATGAGATAAGACTTTATCGTGAGTGAAAATGGATTAAGTGCGCCTTCTAGTTATTTTTTTTTAAATGATAAGCCGAAAAGTACGAAGAACTTTCCGACTTTGGTTAGGATTATCTATATTATATAAAATTCCAAGAAATTTTACTTTTAGTTCGTTGGAAAGTTCAATCTTTTGAGAAAAAAACGCAAATAAACTGCATACCTCTAAGTGTCCAAGGAAAGAAATTACAGATTTTTGGCCAAAAAATTAACTTTCTGGCCTAGTGTGTATTTTGCAGTAGTTGGAAAGAAGTGTCAGCAAGAGAGAACGCTATAGTCGGGTGCCCCGATATCCAATATCGTATAAAATAAACACGGAAGTGTCGACTAGCGTTCTAGACTGGCGTAACAACTGCAATTCTTACAAATTTCCAGTTTCCACACATTGAACCATTTTAATTTTCTTTTTTTTGGGTCTTCGAACAACGCGTTGCAACGTCAGACCAAGCGGGAAGCAGTATGTAAACAAGTTTGGAAGTTTGCCGCTTATCGGACGGTCGATAAGATAAATACATAGAAGAACTCGTTTTCCGGCGATTGCAAAAATTAAAACAATAGTATAGGAATTGGGCGCAATTGTATACAGTAAATTGCAATTTTAAATATGGGCGGTTCTTTTACAAACCGAAGACCTTTTCTTGGGTCACATTTTTAATTTGCCTGAAACTTTTACGTGTACTATTCGGAAAATTAGTAAACACGTGTATCAGGATGTTTTTAGTTTGCCAAAAAACGTGTATTTTGAAAAAGTACCATCTAATTGAAAATCGTAATCTCCGGTTGTAGTAATCCGATTGGGTGCGTGTCATAACGCCCGTTGTCATAGCGCCCGCGGGCGCCTTATGACACTTTTACGAGTGTCATAACGCCCTTTCAAAAAATGACATGGTGCCCCACTTTTAAAAGTGTCATAACGCCCGCAACTTCTAAAAAATTTGAGTTAATGAGAATACCGATAAGAGAATTATTTAGTTCTTCTTCCATGTTGGCACTTCAAAATATGCTTTGAGTGCTTCAAAAATATGGAACAGCGTTCAAAAAACTCTCTAATGCTCTGCCCGAACTGCAGCCAGATAGTTGAAAATCATTTACAAGTATTTCAATATATTGTTAAATAGACCGCAGACAAAAATTTTTTTTCTAAAAAATCGCGCGATTTTTTTGAAAAAAAATTTTTGGCTGCGGCGCTTTCTTTCACTACAAATACTTAACTTCTACCACATTACTCATCGCTAAATTATTCTACACAACTGATTACTACATTGCCTCTATGTTACTCGCATTTACAAGTATTTCAATAAAATGTTATATAGGGCGCAGACAAAAATTTGTTTGAATAAAAGTGCAAGCCGCATTATTGTTTACTGCGCGCGCTCAACCTGAATACGACTTTTTTACTTATATAAATAATCTAAACTAATATAAAATTGGAACTCTAAAAAACGGTCAGCAGAAAATTTCACCCAGAACGGACATTAAAATCTAAAAAAATCACATTAATTACTAAAGTATTAGTTAAATATATTTTTTTCCTGAGGGCGTTTTGTCACTTTCCTGTGTGTCATAAGGCCCTCAAAAAAAGTGACATAGCGCCTGCGGGCGTTATGACACTTTGAAGTGTGTCATAAGGCCCACGGGCGTTATGACACCGGGCGTTATGACATGCACCCGTAATCCGATTGTCTTCGTGTTTTTTGCATTAATTCCTAAAAAACCTCTTCTTAAAAAAAATTTTTTTTTTAATGAGTTTTTAATTTCTTAAAAATAAAAACAAATTAATAGTTTAAAAAATGTTTTAAACGGGTTCCCCACAAAAAAATTGTTGTTATTTAATCTAACATATGCGTCATATCGTTAGTTTCAATCGGTTTTTGTCAAAAAGGTGGAGCCATGTTTAGTTTTTAAAAATAAGTATACGTAGTGAGTAAAAGTAGTGCATTTTTATACTTTCTATCAGTTACAATGCTATCAATGCAATTTTGCACAATTTGCTTACAAATTCGTATACTTGTTTGTAATTTGTTGTTTTGAATGAAACGAAAACATTTGCACATACAAAAGTAGCGAATAAACTTATTATTTTCCGATTGCACATTTGATTGATAATTATCATGTCTCTTTCATGGTATATTTCATCGATTTTTATACCCGTTACTCGTAGAGTAAAAGGGTATATTGTATTGGTGCTAAAGTATGTTTTCTTGATCAGGGTCACTAGCCGAGTCGATATAGCCATGTCCGTCTGTCTGTCTCTCTGTCTGTCCGTATGAACGCTGAGATCTCGGAAACTACAAAAGCTAGAAGGTTGAGATTTCCCACACATATTCTTGGGCTTCCTACGCGGCGCAAGTTTATTTCAGCCCACAATCGCCCACTAACGATTTTAAAATGTGTCTGGTGCCCACACTTTTAAAGATATCCGAGAAGTATAAATGCAATTTTGTTATATATATTTATACCTATCGAAATGTAGAAGACATTTTTCAAATCGGACCATTTATTAAAAAGTTATACACAATCAAAAATATCGTATATCAATATCCATTGCACTCCCTTTAGCTGAGTTACGATTATTAGATAGTCGGGACACCAACCCGAATATAGCGTTCGCACTCCCTTTAGCTGAGTGACGGGTATTAGATAGTCGGGACACCAACCCGACTATAGCGTTTTCTCTCTCGTTTTTTGTAAACTGGTGTAATTACACCAGTTTACAAAAAAAGATCGATGAAATATACCATGAATGAAACCTTTGTTTTCCGGTAAGGTACGTCTTCCTGATTCAGAAAATGGCTCTTAAAATTTTTTTTATGGATAGAATTTTTTTAAAAATGTAAAAAACGCTTTTGACACTTTTTTAATTTCTAACTTGAGTTGTGGTTAACCGATTTCAACCGTAAATGACCAACCCTCCAACTTTCTTATACACGTCATTGAGTTCCATTCGTTAGTTTAGAAGCTACATTTCGTCAAAGTTGAAAAAGTTAGAAAAAATGCAAAAATGCTGGCATAAATGGCATCGTTAAAAATACACGCCTAAAAACTGAAATTATTTTTAAGACTTATACTTAAAGATACATCTTTAAGTCAACTAACAAGACCATCAAGAAAAAAATCAATCAATAGTTCGATTTTATATCGATTTTTTACCAGGGACCGAAAATAACAGTTTTTATTATTTTTAATCAAAAAAATCATGCACTTCGGATCCCACTAAAAATCGGAGAAAAAAGTCACATAACCAATCTAATGCGGTCTATTCATTAGATTAAATTGGTCATGAAGTAACTGTTATTTCAGACTTTTAAAATAAAAGTCAGAGAATAACAGTTATTTTTTGACCGAAAAAATAAAAGTCCTCCGTAACTTTTATTCATGACTTTTAAAATAAAAGTCTAAAAATAACAGTTATTTTTAGTCTGAAAAAATAAAAGTCAAGATAACTCTTATGAAAAGACTTATAGTAAAAAATCATTAAATAACATTTGTGATCGAAAATATATAAGTCTTAAATATCTGTTGCTCAATTAGAATTGGAATTTTAAAGGTTGCAATTTTTACTTATACACATGAATTCTTTACTATAATAAGACCGCGAATTCTTCAGACCTAGAGGAACCATTAATGACCATGGTAACAATTTTTAAAGTTCTAACCAATAAAGCCATTCATAAAGTCATAAACATAATAAGACCTGAATTCTTCAGACCTAGAGAAACCATTAATGACCATGGTAACAATTTTTAAAGTTCTAACCAATACAGCTATTCATGAATTCTTCAACATAATGAGACCGCGAATTCTTCAGACCTACACAGAGAAAAAAAACCAAGAACATTGCACTCAAGTCAAGAACATTCGTTCTTAAAAACCGGGTAAGCACAAATGTTCTCATTTCGAGTTGAATGTTCACAATATCAGAACGAAATGGTGTTAGCTAAAAATCCGACATTAAGTTCACTTCGTTCTATTTTCAAGTTGATTTTGTTCTTAATTCAAGTACATTTTTAAATCAAATGGATAAAAAAATAAGTTCATTTGTTCTATTTTCAGCACATTTTGCTCTCAATTCTATAGCATTTTGAGTTTGATTTTAGCTAAGGATAAGAGTAATTTATAAGTAATATTAAAAAGGTAGTTGTCCAATTACATCTTATAAAGGGTTGCACTTGACTTTCAGTTAGTGTGAAAGTTTATTAAAGACTAAAGTTTAAAGAGCCAGAAAAAAAGTCTTAAAGTCTTAGAATCTGAATTGGGCTTGGTTCATGAAGGGCTAGAACCAGTTGGGAATTATATATAAGACGAAAAGGGCAAATCTAATGGTAAAGTGGTATTGGAGCAAAGGAAAATGGTCTAGTGCGTTCTAGGTGTCAAACGAAAACATCCTAACGCGTTCTAGGAAATCCAAAAAAAAATAAGAGAATAGAGTTTTGAATCATTTTAAGTTGAAATGCAACCTAATTTTGGTTCTTTCTTTAGTCCCTTTCGTTCTCAAACTAAGAACATTTTGAGATATTGTGGTTTTTGAGAACAAAATTGATTTGATTTAAGAAACATGTGCTAAAATAATAACGATTCGTTCTTATTTTAAGAACATTTTAAGCTCAACTAGATTTTAAGAACCAATTCCACTTAATTCAAGCACATTTAGAACATTTGAACTTGAAAAAGGCCTTTCTATTTTTAAGAACATTTCCAACTCAGATGAGAACGTCAGAATTCTCTCTGTGTGAACACGTCCACCTGGTCGGGGGCGTTCTCCTCCAGCTTGGCCAGCACCTTCTTCATGTAGTCCTTCACAACATCGACGCCAATCTCCGAGGTGATTTCGGTGCCCTCGTCCGCCTCCTCGGCGGAGGCGGTGGCTCCAGCCAGTTGGATATCATCGCCCTGGTGGGTGATCAGCTTGCCGTAGACCTCGTAGATCACGTCGTCCACCAGCTTCATCTTGTAGGTGTCGGCGAACATCTCGTCGCCGGTGATGATATCCTTGTAGATCTTTATGGTGATTGGAAGATGGCGTCTAAATCGCTGGCGAATATGCAACTACAACTGCACCGGACCGAGAACACTGTGAAACGACTTGCCACGCGCTCGAATCGACAGCAAAAAAAAGGGTGCTCAAAAAATTGCTGTGCATCATACAATTCACTGGCCCCCTGCTCGAGCGCGTGTATTATTGTTGGACATGCTTCACTTCTAATACACCATCTATATAACCCTTTTACGCTGGTCTTAAAGGCTGCGATCTTTTGCGCCAGTAGCCGTAAATCGAAGTACGAGATGATCGTCCATGCAGCTGAAGTAAGCGCTATTTTATTGCTTAATCTTCTATATCAATATTTGTCTTGATTAAAAAACGGTCAGTAGCAAATTCCACCCAGAACGGATTGACCTAAAAATCTAGAAAAATCACAGTAATTACTAAAATAATTAGGAGCCGCGTAAGGGGTACTTTTTAGAACAAAAAACGACCCCAAAGTGCCCCAAAATTCGATTTGTTTTTTTTTTAATTCTTTCTTTTGCCATTTCTCTGTTATAAATGTTGTTAAAATGGTTTAAAAATGTGATGTTCATAATCTTATGGCATACCCGCAAATAACTGCATTTAAATTTCTTGGAGATTCAGCATCCTTAACCAAGTCCCCAATATTTTCAAATTTGGCTAACCTGATGTGACGTCACGCGTCCCCATGTGTTTGTATGTATGTTCTGCTGGCGCATGTATGTATGTACATATGTATGTCCTGCTGTCGCAATTTAAGTGTGACCGCGCAAGGGGAAAATGAAAATACCACAGCCAAAAAAAATCGATTATATCGCAAATCTTAAGTAAACGTTAAATTTTAAAATATCGGTAGACCTTACAGAAATCCCATTAAGCTGAATTTTACAGTCGAAATTTTCCTTAAAATTGCTTTTGTTTTTTAAAATGCAAAAGCCCGATAAGCAAACTATTTATTAGTTTTCAAATGTTGAGTTTTCGTCAAACTTTTGATCTGTAAAAAACAAAAACAAACAATGATTTGCTCTGCTATGTACACACACACGCACAAAATAAATATATCCAAAAAATGCGTATTTTACACACACAGCCATTAGATATATATATGCGTGTGTACGTTTGTGTGTGTGCATTGCAGCTGACTAAGGAATTGAGATTCGATCAAATTCAAATTCTAGACAATACTGATATCCTTTTGCTAAAAGAATATTTCGTTTACATTTCCACAACATACTTACATAAGACATTTTGTAACCGATTTTTGTTAACAAAAATTCAAATCGCATTGATAATATTAAAAGAACATTAAATATTCAAACCAATTGATTCTCTTGCTCTTTATTACACGTGCTCATATTGCTTAAACAAATTCAACTGTTTAAACAATTTGATTCACGGCTTCCCCGCCCACCTGCCTTCCCTATTATTAATATAATTCTAATCAAGGTGAAAAATTAATGTGAAAACAAAAATACTGAAACAAAATATCAATGACAAAATGCAGTAATTTGGAATTGCCTTTCTTGATGTCTTTTCTTAAATTAGTCAAATACATAAAGCAAAACATTGCTCCGCATATTTGTTTCCCTTATAATAGTTGTCTACTGTGGATACCTTCCAAAAACCCCCCGGTAGCAAATTCGCCAAGAGTATTTGGTTTGTAATAGTTTAAATAAATAGTTTAAAAATTGCATCTTTAAAAAACAAAAATAGAAATAGAAAATAGAAATAGAAAATGTAGAACGAGGTAGCAAGGCCAATATCAACAGGATTTGTTTTAAGGGACCGATGAAATAAAAATAAGCCTAAAATTATCCTATCTCTGGCATTCATTTTTTTTAAATAAGAATTGGAGACATTAATTTTTTTTTAACTGTCGAAGGATAAACATCCCATCACATTTTGAAGCGGTTGTAACATTTCAAGGCGAACTTAAATTACAAATATTCCCTCAAATTTTTTAAATCTTAATCAAAATTATTATATTGGTTGTTGGAGAGCTATGTAAAACTTTTAGCAATTTTTTTTAAGAATACAAGTTTTTTTTCCAGAGTTAAACGCTAATCGATTTGGAATTGAATTACATACTTAACGCGGCGTGATAATCCATATTTTGGCAGTTTTTTGCTTTGTTTTCGATAAAGTACTGCTTTGAAATTCATATTTTTGCACTCTGAATTCATACAAAAAAATGCCTAAATTTAACTGGGTAAGAGCGGGTCAGCAATAGTCAAAACTCTCCGAAATTGAAAATGAGTTTAATATTTTTAACATGTCAATTTAATCAAATTCGTATCCTATCTATTTTTTTCTTAAAGAAATTTTTTTTCAAATAATGATTCTAGGCTTTAATGGCAATGGATTGGGTACAGAAGCTGTACCACGGCAGTAGCAGGTATAGTTGAGGATATCCGAACGCAACTTGACAAAGGATATGTAACCTTCTTAACGCTCTTAGACCATAGCAAAGCTTTCGACACTGTCAACCACCAGATTCTCTGTACCAAGCTCAGTAATATCTTCAACTTTAATACCACAGCAGTCGCACTACTTAAGTCGTATCTCTCTGGGAGGGCACAAGCAGTAGTGTCAGGTTCGGACATTTCCGCGTTTAAAACTATTGAGCGCGGTGTCCCTCAAGGATCTGTGCTCGGTCCTTTAATGTTTTGTGTGTATATTAATGACCTGCCTAATAATCTGTCAAACTGTAATGTTCATATGTACGCAGATGATGTACAAATATATGTAAGTCGACCTTTATGTGAGATGTGTCATTGTATATCTATATGTAATACTGAATTAAACAAAATACATAAATGGGCGCAAAGAAATGGTCTGGGACTAAATCCTAGTAAATCAAAATGTCTGATAATTTATAAAAAAGCACTTAAAACTAATAACTTGCCCCGTATAGTAATTAATAATATTCCCATTAAATATGTACAAAATGCTGTTAACTTGGGTGTAACTTTCAACAATACCTTGCAATGGAGTACACATATTACTAAAGCAACAGGAAAAATATATGGAATGTTAAGGCAGCTGTCAGTATCCCAACACTTTCTGCCAGTAAACCTTAAGATCCTAATAGCAAAAATGTACCTACTACCCTCATTATTTTATTGTGTTGAAATCTTTGGCCATTGCGATACTCGGGACTTTCAAAAATTAAAAGTAGGGTTCAACTCCATAGCCAGATACGTATTTAATAAAAGAACAGCAGAACACATATCCACCCTGGCAGAGTCTATTTACGATATGAAGTTAGAGCAATGGATAGATTCTAGAACTCTAATTTTCGTTCATAAGATTATAATGACAAATGAACCAACCTACCTCGCTGACAAACTTGTGCATGCCCAATCAAATCGAACTAATAATTTAATACATCCGAGAACAAGATTACTGTGTTCTCAGAGACAGTTCTACATCAATGCTGTGCGCCTGTGGAACGAACTGCCTCATGTTCTCAAATCAATAAGAAGTGCTAATCAGTTTAAAATTAAATTAAAAGAATTTCTAAAAATAAATAACTCTAACAATTAAAGATAAGTTTAGTTAAGTCCTTTGTAAACAACTATGTAGTATTTTTAAGAAATATTGTCAGCTATAAATTTACTATAATTATCAACACGGAGTGACTAGCGTACTAATTCATAAGTTTCAAAAACTTGTAACGCTAGGATACAATAAACAAATAAATTAAATTAAATTAAATTACATGCTCAACGCAGTATGACATTCTATATTTAATTAATATGTTTTGGACAAAATACTAATGTTTTGAATGAAATAAGTGTGAGGATTTGTGTCGAAAAAGGAATCTGTTAGTTTCTGTTTTGTCCATCTGTTAACTTATGCAAACAATCCATAATAATTTTAAAAAGATTTAAAAAAGACACATGTTTTTTTAAGTAGTTTTTAAAGGACAAAATATTTTTGTTTTTACGGATATCAAGGGAAAAAGTTCTGATAAAATCTTTTCTCGGTTTATAGAATAAACATTAGGAATTTTTTAAATTTAAAATAAGTACCAAAGATAAAGCAATGCTTAATTTTCAATTTTAATTTCCGCAGGCGAAGCTGCGGGCTACAGACCCTGCTAGTTCTATATATGACCCAGTATTGTTGGGTAACGGTATCGCCCTCACCGCACAGTGTAAGATTTTGCCAATCTAGCGGGACTTTTAGCAAAAGTTGAACTATTTTTGAGGTCGATGAGCTTTTAGCAGCACTTTTAGAAATGTTCAACTATTACAAAAACAGGCACAAAACAAAACAAATATTTTTTTTTTGGGAGATAACGGTTTTTAAAGCTGGACTTTAGAAATGCATGCAAAATTGCACTGGGAAGCGAGCAACAGTTGACAAAGTTGAGTCAATTGCATCGCGTGATCAGTGGGAGCAGCCAAAAGTTATTTTTCCCAGAAACTTTAGACAATTCTTAATCCACTTTTAAAAACAAACAAATTTTTTTTTTGACCAAAAAAAAAATTTTTTCATTTTTTGAAAAAAGTGCCAAAAAGTAAGTGTATTTTTTCATATTTCTGTTTTTTGGTGGAAAAAAACTTATATTATTCGTATTCTATCCAACCAGAACATACATAATTCGCATGCATTCATTCTGATTCAGAATCTAAAAAAAAATCTTGCCCATATTTTGCCCAAAGACCTTCTATTTAGAAACGAGTGAAATAAGCCGTGCTGCATTTTTCGAGGTTTGGTTGAAAAACATAAAAACCACTCCGCGAGACGCTCTTGTAAAGCACGCAGTGATGGTGTAAATCGAAGTACGAGATGATCGTCCATGCAGCTGAAGTAAGCGCTATTTTATTGCTTAATCTTCTATATCAATATTTGTCTTGATTAAAAAACGGTCAGTAGCAAATTCCACCCAGAACGGATTGACCTAAAAACAGGGAACGTAACTGTTATAAGTTTTATTTTAAAAATCACACTTTAACAGTTATTTTCTGATTTGTAAAGTAAAACTCAAAGAATAACTGTTATTTTTTGAGTTTTATAATAAAAGTTGACAAATAACAGTTATTCGTCGTGATCAAAAATAAAACTCAAACTTGATTTATGGCGATTTTGTGGGTAAACAAAATTTTAAAAAAATATAGGTATAAAATATGCGCGGTTGCCTTTTTTAACAAATTTTTAGTAAGTTATAAAAAGCACGGGTATCATGTTTTTTTAATTATTTCATTTTTTCAAAAATGTCAAGGATAACTGTTATAGAATAACTGTTATTCATAAAAATCAAAAAATAACAGTTATTTTTTGAGTTTTATTATAAAAATCAAAAAATAAAAATCATTACGGATTTGTAAACTACAATGGCTAATAAAAATTGTGGTGTATTTAAAAAATTTTTAGGACCCTTCTAAGTGCGTGATTTTTTTGTATGAAAAATTTACAATAACAGTTATTTTCGTTCCCTGCCTAAAAATCTAGAAAAATCACAGTAATTACTAAAATAATTAGGAGCCGCGTAAGGGGTACTTTTTAGAACAAAAAACGACCCCAAAGTGCCCCAAAATTCGATTTGTTTTTTTATACCCTTGCAGAGGGTATTATGATTTCAGTCAGAAGTTTGCAACGCAGTGAAGGAGACGTTTCCGACCCCATAAAGTATATATATTCTTGATCAGCATCACTAGACGAGTCGATCTAGCCATGTCCGTCTGTCCGTCTGTCCGTCTGTCCGTCCGTCTGTCCGTCTGTCCGTCCGTTTCTACGCAAACTAGTCTCTCAGTTTTAAAGCTATCGGGATGAAACTTTCGTAAAAGTCGTATTTCTATTGCAGGTAGTATATATGTCGGAACCAAACGGATCGGACAACTATATCTTATAGCTCCCATAGGAAGGATCAAAAAAAAAAAACGTAAAAAAATTCTAGCTCCGGTGTTTTTTAAAATTTTACCTTCTACTCTTGGGAACATTTTTTTTTATATATTTCTGAATTTCGTTTTTTTTTGTTTTTTAAATCGGATCACTATATCATATAGCTGCCATAGGAACGGTCGAAAAATTAAATGGAAATTAATGGGAAAAAATTATATCTTTGTTGGTTTTTATTACAGTTCCTTCTACTCTGGGATATGACTATTTTGAAATATTTCCGAATTTCGATTTTAATTTTTAAAAGATCGAACTACTATATCATATAGCTGTGATAGAAACGATCGAAAAATTAATGTGAAATAATAAGAAATTTAACATTTTTGCGATTTGTAAATTAATAGAATGATCTGCAAGGGTATATAAGCTTCGGCTTGCCGAAGCTAGCTTCCTTTCTTGTTTTTAATTCTTTCTTTTGTCATTTCTCTGTTATAAATGTTGTTAAAATGGTTTAAAAATGTGATGTTCATAATCTTATGGCATACCCGCAAATAACTGCATTTAAATTTCTTGGAGATTCAGCATCCTTAACCAAGTCCCCAATATTTTCAAATTTGGCTAACCTGATGTGACGTCACGCGTCCCCATGTGTTTGTATGTATGTTCTGCTGGCGCATGTATGTATGTACATATGTATGTCCTGCTGTCGCAATTTAAGTGGAGAAGGGGAGAATGAAAATACCACAGCCAAAAAAAATCGATTATATCGCAAATCTTAAGTAAACGTTAAATTTTAAAATATCGGTAGACCTTACAGAAATCCCATTAAGCTGAATTTTACAGTCGAAATTTTCCTTAAAATTGCTTTTGTTTTTTAAAATGCAAAAGCCCGATAAGCAAACTATTTATTAGTTTTCAAATGTTGAGTTTTCGTCAAACTTTTGATCTGTAAAAAACAAAAACAAACAATGATTTGCTCTGCTATGTACACACACACGCACAAAATAAATATATCCAAAAAATGCGTATTTTACACACACAGCCATTAGATATATATATGCGTGTGTACGTTTGTGTGTGTGCATTGCAGCTGACTAAGGAATTGAGATTCGATCAAATTCAAATTCTAGACAATACTGATATCCTTTTGCTAAAAGAATATTTCGTTTACATTTCCACAACATACTTACATAAGACATTTTGTAACCGATTTTTGTTAACAAAAATTCAAATCGCATTGATAATATTAAAAGAACATTAAATATTCAAACCAATTGATTCTCTTGCTCTTTATTACACGTGCTCATATTGCTTAAACAAATTCAACTGTTTAAACAATTTGATTCACGGCTTCCCCGCCCACCTGCCTTCCCTATTATTAATATAATTCTAATCAAGGTGAAAAATTAATGTGAAAACAAAAATACTGAAACAAAATATCAATGACAAAATGCAGTAATTTGGAATTGCCTTTCTTGATGTCTTTTCTTAAATTAGTCAAATACATAAAGCAAAACATTGCTCCGCATATTTGTTTCCCTTATAATAGTTGTCTACTGTGGATACCTTCCAAAAACCCCCCGGTAGCAAATTCGCCAAGAGTATTTGGTTTGTAATAGTTTAAATAAATAGTTTAAAAATTGCATCTTTAAAAAACAAAAATAGAAATAGAAAATAGAAATAGAAAATGTAGAACGAGGTAGCAAGGCCAATATCAACAGGATTTGTTTTAAGGGACCGATGAAATAAAAATAAGCCTAAAATTATCCTATCTCTGGCATTCATTTTTTTAAAATAAGAATTGGAGACATTAATTTTTTTTAACTGTCGAAGGACCATAATCCATAATAACTTTAAAAAGATTTAAAAAAGACACATGTTTTTTTAAGTAGTTTTTAAAGGACAAAATATTTTTGTTTTTACGGATATCAAGGGAAAAAGTTCTGATAAAATCTTTTCTCGGTTTATAGAATAAACATTAGGAATTTTTTAAATTTAAAATAAGTACCAAAGATAAAGCAATGCTTAATTTTCAATTTTAATTTCCGCAGGCGAAGCTGCGGGCTACAGACCCTGCTAGTTCTATATATGACCCAGTATTCTTGGGTAACGGTATCGCCCTCACCGCACAGTGTAAGATTTTACCAATCTAGCGGGACTTTTAGCAAAAGTTGAACTATTTTTGAGGTCGATGAGCTTTTAGCAGCACTTTTAGAAATGTTCAACTATTACAAAAACAGGCACAAAACAAAACAAATATTTTTTTTTGGGAGATAACGGTTTTTAAAGCTGGACTTTAGAAATGCATGCAAAATTGCACTGGGAAGCGAGCAACAGTTGACAAAGTTTAGTCAATTGCATCGCGTGATCAGTGGGAGCAGCCAAAAGTTATTTTTCTCAGAAACTTTAGACAATTCTTAATCCACTTTTAAAAACAAACAAATTTTTTTTTTGACCAAAAAAAATTTTTTTTCATTTTTTGAAAAAAGTGCCAAAAAGTAAGTGTATTTTTTCATATTTCTGTTTTTTGGTGGAAAAAAACTTATATTATTCGTATTCTATCCAACCAGAACATACATAATTCGCATGCATTCATTCTGATTCAGAATCTAAAAAAAAATCTTGCCCATATTTTGCCCAAAGACCTTCTATTTAGAAACGAGTGAAATAAGCCGTGCTGCATTTTTCGAGGTTTGGTTGAAAAACATAAAAACCACTCCGCGAGACGCTCTTGTAAAGCACGCAGTGATGGTGTAAATCGAAGTACGAGATGATCGTCCATGCAGCTGAAGTAAGCGCTATTTTATTGCTTAATCTTCTATATCAATATTTGTCTTGATTAAAAAACGGTCAGTAGCAAATTCCACCCAGAACGGATTGACCTAAAAACAGGGAACGTAACTGTTATAAGTTTTATTTTAAAAATCACACTTTAACAGTTATTTTCTGATTTGTAAAGTAAAACTCAAAGAATAACTGTTATTTTTTGAGTTTTATAATAAAAGTTGACAAATAACAGTTATTCGTCGTGATCAAAAATAAAACTCAAACTTGATTTATGGCGATTTTGTGGGTAAACAAAATTTTAAAAAAATATAGGTATAAAATATGCGCGGTTGCCTTTTTTAACAAATTTTTAGTAAGTTATAAAAAGCACGGGTATCATGTTTTTTTAATTATTTCATTTTTTCAAAAATGTCAAGGATAACTGTTATAGAATAACTGTTATTCATAAAAATCAAAAAATAACAGTTATTTTTTGAGTTTTATTATAAAAATCAAAAAATAAAAATCATTACGGATTTGTAAACTACAATGGCTAATAAAAATTGTGGTGTATTTAAAAAATTTTTAGGACCCTTCTAAGTGCGTGATTTTTTTGTATGAAAAATTTACAATAACAGTTATTTTCGTTCCCTGCCTAAAAATCTAGAAAAATCACAGTAATTACTAAAATAATTAGGAGCCGCGTAAGGGGTACTTTTTAGAACAAAAAACGACCCCAAAGTGCCCCAAAATTCGATTTGTTTTTTTATACCCTTGCAGAGGGTATTATGATTTCAGTCAGAAGTTTGCAACGCAGTGAAGGAGACGTTTCCGACCCCATAAAGTATATATATTCTTGATCAGCATCACTAGACGAGTCGATCTAGCCATGTCCGTCTGTCCGTCTGTCCGTCTGTCCGTCCGTCTGTCCGTCTGTCCGTCCGTTTCTACGCAAACTAGTCTCTCAGTTTTAAAGCTATCGGGATGAAACTTTCGTAAAAGTCGTATTTCTATTGCAGGTAGTATATATGTCGGAACCAAACGGATCGGACAACTATATCTTATAGCTCCCATAGGAAGGATCAAAAAAAAAAACGTAAAAAAATTCTAGCTCCGGTGTTTTTTAAAATTTTACCTTCTACTCTTGGGAACATTTTTTTTTATATATTTCTGAATTTCGTTTTTTTTTGTTTTTTAAATCGGATCACTATATCATATAGCTCCCATAGGAACGGTCGAAAAATTAAATGGAAATTAATGGGAAAAAATTATATCTTTGTTGGTTTTTATTACAGTTCCTTCTACTCTGGGATATGACTATTTTGAAATATTTCCGAATTTCGATTTTAATTTTTAAAAGATCGAACTACTATATCATATAGCTGTGATAGAAACGATCGAAAAATTAATGTGAAATAATAAGAAATTTAACATTTTTGCGATTTGTAAATTAATAGAATGATCTGCAAGGGTATATAAGCTTCGGCTTGCCGAAGCTAGCTTCCTTTCTTGTTTTTAATTCTTTCTTTTGTCATTTCTCTGTTATAAATGTTGTTAAAATGGTTTAAAAATGTGATGTTCATAATCTTATGGCATACCCGCAAATAACTGCATTTAAATTTCTTGGAGATTCAGCATCCTTAACCAAGTCCCCAATATTTTCAAATTTGGCTAACCTGATGTGACGTCACGCGTCCCCATGTGTTTGTATGTATGTTCTGCTGGCGCATGTATGTATGTACATATGTATGTCCTGCTGTCGCAATTTAAGTGGAGAAGGGGAGAATGAAAATACCACAGCCAAAAAAAATCGATTATATCGCAAATCTTAAGTAAACGTTAAATTTTAAAATATCGGTAGACCTTACAGAAATCCCATTAAGCTGAATTTTACAGTCGAAATTTTCCTTAAAATTGCTTTTGTTTTTTAAAATGCAAAAGCCCGATAAGCAAACTATTTATTAGTTTTCAAATGTTGAGTTTTCGTCAAACTTTTGATCTGTAAAAAACAAAAACAAACAATGATTTGCTCTGCTATGTACACACACACGCACAAAATAAATATATCCAAAAAATGCGTATTTTACACACACAGCCATTAGATATATATATGCGTGTGTACGTTTGTGTGTGTGCATTGCAGCTGACTAAGGAATTGAGATTCGATCAAATTCAAATTCTAGACAATACTGATATCCTTTTGCTAAAAGAATATTTCGTTTACATTTCCACAACATACTTACATAAGACATTTTGTAACCGATTTTTGTTAACAAAAATTCAAATCGCATTGATAATATTAAAAGAACATTAAATATTCAAACCAATTGATTCTCTTGCTCTTTATTACACGTGCTCATATTGCTTAAACAAATTCAACTGTTTAAACAATTTGATTCACGGCTTCCCCGCCCACCTGCCTTCCCTATTATTAATATAATTCTAATCAAGGTGAAAAATTAATGTGAAAACAAAAATACTGAAACAAAATATCAATGACAAAATGCAGTAATTTGGAATTGCCTTTCTTGATGTCTTTTCTTAAATTAGTCAAATACATAAAGCAAAACATTGCTCCGCATATTTGTTTCCCTTATAATAGTTGTCTACTGTGGATACCTTCCAAAAACCCCCCGGTAGCAAATTCGCCAAGAGTATTTGGTTTGTAATAGTTTAAATAAATAGTTTAAAAATTGCATCTTTAAAAAACAAAAATAGAAATAGAAAATAGAAATAGAAAATGTAGAACGAGGTAGCAAGGCCAATATCAACAGGATTTGTTTTAAGGGACCGATGAAATAAAAATAAGCCTAAAATTATCCTATCTCTGGCATTCATTTTTTTAAAATAAGAATTGGAGACATTAATTTTTTTTAACTGTCGAAGGACCATAATCCATAATAACTTTAAAAAGATTTAAAAAAGACACATGTTTTTTTAAGTAGTTTTTAAAGGACAAAATATTTTTGTTTTTACGGATATCAAGGGAAAAAGTTCTGATAAAATCTTTTCTCGGTTTATAGAATAAACATTAGGAATTTTTTAAATTTAAAATAAGTACCAAAGATAAAGCAATGCTTAATTTTCAATTTTAATTTCCGCAGGCGAAGCTGCGGGCTACAGACCCTGCTAGTTCTATATATGACCCAGTATTCTTGGGTAACGGTATCGCCCTCACCGCACAGTGTAAGATTTTACCAATCTAGCGGGACTTTTAGCAAAAGTTGAACTATTTTTGAGGTCGATGAGCTTTTAGCAGCACTTTTAGAAATGTTCAACTATTACAAAAACAGGCACAAAACAAAACAAATATTTTTTTTTGGGAGATAACGGTTTTTAAAGCTGGACTTTAGAAATGCATGCAAAATTGCACTGGGAAGCGAGCAACAGTTGACAAAGTTTAGTCAATTGCATCGCGTGATCAGTGGGAGCAGCCAAAAGTTATTTTTCTCAGAAACTTTAGACAATTCTTAATCCACTTTTAAAAACAAACAAATTTTTTTTTTGACCAAAAAAAATTTTTTTTCATTTTTTGAAAAAAGTGCCAAAAAGTAAGTGTATTTTTTCATATTTCTGTTTTTTGGTGGAAAAAAACCTATATTATTCGTATTCTATCCAACCAGAACATACATAATTCGCATGCATTCATTCTGATTCAGAATCTAAAAAAAAATCTTGCCCATATTTTGCCCAAAGACCTTCTATTTAGAAACGAGTGAAATAAGCCGTGCTGCATTTTTCGAGGTTTGGTTGAAAAACATAAAAACCACTCCGCGAGACGCTCTTGTAAAGCACGCAGTGATGGTGTTTGGCAATGACATTGACCACTCCAAATTGAAATTACACTGTCTTTTGAGTTTCAAAACCGATTTGAGAAATCAAGGAGAGATAAAGCCATAATGCAAGTGGCCTTCAGGTCACATTAAATGGCGAAGACTGTCGCATTGATGTCATTGCTTCCACCTCAAGTACAAGAGGGAGGTCACAAAAAGTCTTTTCTGAGTGTTTTCCTAAAACACAAAAAAGGAAAAGCCAAGAATTGTTGCCTACGATAGATGAGAATCAATTGCTATCAGCTGCAGAGCAGGCATTGCGGGCAGAAGGAAAACGGGATTCAGCTAAATTAATTAATGAATTACCAAATGTTCCCCCGTCCACGGGGACTATAATTAAGAAAGCTAAATTATCTTCTAATAGCACTGCAAAACACATTTCAGCAGAATAAGCACTTGCCCTTCTGTAGAAATAGAAGTACAATACCACAAAAATTGTCTGTCCAAAATTATATCCATGTTATGATCTCGTTAAGGAGCCAAAAATGTTATGCTATCCTACTGGTATAAAAGTAAGAAATTCCTATGCTGAAATAAGTTTACAATCCATTATTGATCATACCGTAAAACGGCTGATAAGTGCTCAAGAAGACATTTTTGAGTCACTGTCTCCACTAGACGATGTAGGGGAGAGTGGGGGAATTTCGTCAGCATTTTTTCAAAGCTATTTTTTGTCCATCTTGAGACACGTTATCATATTTCTATTTTTATTGTTGAATGCGGTTAGCACCAAGCTTTAAAATGTGACATTCCCCTATTTTTTTAATTAGCTTGGTGATTTATAAAAAAATAAAATGTAAAACCAATATACTGGGGCAATCTCACCACACAGGGGGGTAAAATCACCACACAACTGGGGAAATTTCGTCACCTGAAAAATGTAGGGAGTTTAACGCCTGAAAATATGCTACACTGATCAAGCGTACCATTTTTGTTGACGTCCTATATTTGTTGCTGCTGCTGGTAGTCTGTTCGTTAGCCAGCTCGTCAAATATAAAAATATGTATTTAAAATAGGTGCGAATTTACCCTTAGCGTAGGGTGGCGAAATTTCCCCAGACCGTACTTTTTTAGAAATAATTATTTTTCTTCTGAAATTAGGCGCGAAGTTAAAAATCACTGACGCAGAAATGCACATTATAGCACTGTGTATTATATAAAAAATCGTGTATCTTATTCCTTTTGAATTGTGGCATACAGAAAAAATTTCGTCGAGAACTAAATGTAGCTTTTGAACTGTTAAAACACATTTAATATTATAGCCTAATTATTTTGGCCTTCTGTACAAAACAAATGCATTGGTTGTGTCTGGCCGTCTTGAAGGACTAAAACAAAAAAATTATATATTTTTACGACTTATGGATTCCGAGATATTGCAGGTGACGAAATTGCCCCTGTGACGAAATTCCCCCACTCTCCCCTACACATGAAGTTTGAATTGTTACCATTTAATAAAAAAAAATCTTAAAAATATAGACCAAAGTTTTTTTGTTTTTTTTTATCAATTATCTTTAATATAAAACCTTATTTGCAGCTGCTCAGCTTATAATATCGAAGCTACAGCTAAAAACATGAGCATATAACCAAAATTCAACATTTTTCAAAAAAAAGAAAAAAAAGTGGTCTCCAAAAATTAAAAACAAAATTTTTTAAGTTGGCGAAAATTATAACAAAAAATAAGAAAATAGTTAAAAATGTCGAACATTTTTTTTAATATTTTTTTTGGGGTTTTTATCTTTAAAAAAACAGTTTTTTTCAATTTTTAACGCCCTCAAAAGTGCCACGCCCATTTTTTTATGTCCAACATAATCGTTGGGCTTACTAGAATATTCACTCAAAATTTGAAGCCGATATTTTTAAAAATACGACTCCTACTGATTTAAGTCCCCCTAGATTGGCAAAATCTTACACTGTGCACCGGTGCGTCTGGAGCGACTGGGAATAGATGGGTGGTACCTACACAGGCTAGCAAGGTTAGGGCTTGGAACACAGCCTCGGAGATCTTCTGAGTCCGTCTAGGAGGAATAAATTGAAATTCCGTTCCTAGTTGAGAGCATGTTGTTTTTTATTGCTTCTTGCGCTTCTGTTGTGTAAATGCTTGGCTCTACTTCGTATAATTCATTCCCAGCGCCAACAAAATTTGTGGCGTTGTTGCAGCATATTTTTTCGGCTACTCCTCTACGTCCGTTGAATCTTTTGAGTGCTGCCAGGAATTCTTGAGTGGTTAAATCTGATACCACTTCCAAATGCACTACCATGGTGGAAAAACAGCAGAAAATAGCTAAATACACCTTGTGAGGCTTCTTTCCTCAGATTTTGTAGTGAACCCAGAATGGTCCAAAATAATCTACTCCGCTGGTTCTAAATGGTCTTGAAGCCATTACTCGATCCCCTGGTAACTGACTCATTATTTGTTTTAATAGTCTTGACCGGGCCCGACAGCAAATAACGCACCGTCGTACGGCTGTCGATGCGAGCTGTTTTCCGTTGATTGTCCAAAATCGTTGCATCGTAATTGCCAATAAAGCCTGGGGGCCGCAGTGCTTTAATTGCCTATGTTTATCTTCAAACATGAGTCGAGTAACCTCATGATTAGCTGGAAGCATCATGGGGTGTTTTTCGTAAAATGTTAAACTTGAGTTTTGTAATCGTCATCCTACTCGCAGCAGATTCTTTTTGTCCAGAAACGGGTCCAACGATCGATACGGATCTGATACTGCTACACATCCACCTTTTTTAGTTGATTGATTGTTGCCTGGAATCCTACTCCTTGTATTTTTTGCATTATTTGTTGTAGTGCTTGTTCCCGCTCTTTCTTTGCCCCTTTTACAGTTATTTATGAAACGTAGCATCCATCCCGTGATTGTTATCAACGCATTAAAAGATATATGATGATTGATCTCATTCGTCCAATCACTACTTGTCGTGGTTGCTATTACTTGGGAGTTGATGTTTCTTCGCTCGAGGTCTTCGCCATCGAATATCGGCTTGGCTGATTGCTTCCATGTCTCCTGTTCTGTTGTCAAAAAAGACGGACCACAGAACCAAAAACTTCTATGCTTCAATTGCTGCGCTGAAAATCTTCTGGATACTAGGTCTGCTGGGTTGTCTTCGGATGATAAGTGAGTCCAATGACTTGGATTTGTTAGTTCATGGATTCTGGATATTCTATTTAATAAACAATTACATTTACATTTACATATATTACATTTAATAAACAATAACTTGAAAATTTTTTTATTTATTATTTTTTGTATTATGAAATTTATTAAACATTTTTAAATATTTTTTTTTTAAATTTATTTAATTTTATAATTTTTTAATTTTTATTAAATAAATAATTAAATAAATTACTGAACTTCTGTCATATGCTTTAAACGTTAATACTCATCCATAAACGCCAAGTATCCCTCTCATGTTGTCGGATCTCTTTGTAGTCGTCTTTCTAAACTCTCAGACCTTTTTTGGGCCATACACAATGATTGCCCCAAAACCTTGGGTCTTCCGAGAAGGGTAGTCGTTTATTAGTCGTTGATCGGCACACAGTTTTACATTTGTCGTAAAATGCTTTTCGCAGAGCCGTTCCTGAACTGTTAGTGGCGGTAGTTCAGTAGTAAAGGTGTGAGTCATTCCACGTCAAACGTGACAGGTCACTTTGGGTCAAATCTCAGAATCGTTCGAAACTTTTTTTTTCGATAGAGGATTGAAATATAAGGATGGGTTTTTGTTTTTTTTTTTTTAATTCTTACAGTTTTTTTTTTAAATTGTTTAAAGAATTATGCTCCGATTTTTTGGTTTTGCAGCATCTGAGACTCGTTTGAGTTATTTTAATATTTGGTATGCCACTTTGTTCGATATCTCAATATATTTCAGAAAAATATTTTAAAAAATTTTTTAATTTAAAATTAAGTATTTTTAAAGTTAATTTTAAATTAAAAAAATTCTGTACGCCGGAATACACGCGGTTTCCGAATAAAAAAATTATCTTCATATTGCTTAATCAATTCTTTACAAATACAACAATTTTTTTTACCACTTTGTAAAGAATTCATTAAGCAAGATGAGGATAATTTTTTTATTCTGAAACCGCGTGTATTCCGGCGTACAGAATTTTTTTAATTTAAAATTAACTTTAAAATACTCAATTTTAAATTAAAAAATTTTTAAAAATATTTTTCTGAAAGATATTGAGATATTGAACAAAGTGGAATACCAAATATTAAAATAACTCAAACGAGTCTCAGGTGCTGCATAACCAAAAAATCGAAGCTTAGTTCTTTTAACAATTTTAACAAAAAACTGTAAGAGTTAAAAAAAAAAAACAAAAACCCATCCTTATATTTCAATCCTCTATCGAAAAAAAAAGTTTCGATCGATTCTGAGATTTGCCCCAAAGTGACCTGTCACGTTTTACGTGGAATTACTCGTGTCTAGTTTCCAAAAATTGTCCAGTGCTGACGAAGGATCCTCCTTTTTGGTTTCCATTAAACGTGTCTTCTCTTTTCCTAAGATTCCTATTCGTGTAATAATTTCAGCGCTGAGGAATAAGTCTATGCTCCCTGGTTGTCGAAAGTCAGAGTCAGCCTGAGGCATTTTGAATGTATCCACCGACCCCATGGAAGTTCACTGATGTTTTCGTGGTGTTTAAGGCCAGTCTGTCTGCCATTTTTTTGGATATAAGATTTAGTTGAGACCCAGAATTAAGTAATATGCGGCATTGTTCCTGTCGGTTGGTGAGTCCTTGTACTACAACTGTGGATGTGGCCAACAATACGTGGTCTTTTTGTGGTTATTGAAACGACATGGTTGTAACCCAGTTGCTGCTGGTCATATAGTCATATCCAGCTTGTGAGAAGGCTGTATCTGTTCTGTTCTGTTCTGTGGCGGAATATGCTTTATTGTGAACTAACTCTATAAATAAGTCATGGAGTAGGGGCCAGTCTAAATATTCGCCATTAATAATAATAATTCCGGAATCTTGATTGGTGGGAGCTATAGATTTAAACTCATTTCAGTGTCGTTTTATCGAAGTAGGGTCATTTTATATTTCTATTTTATATTTTCATGCAAAATGCCTTTTCTATTCGGGCCTGGTTCGCGATGCAATTGACATGAGAAGGGGCTTGCACTACTATTGTGAAGAATGTGTTGCTTATGAAACCCAGGCAATCTCTATAAGACGGCTCACAAAAATCACTGTGACAGAATTAATTCGTAACAGCCGTAGAAATACGGAGCTGCTTGTGGCGCTTGAGTCGCAGCTCACTAGCCGTATGCTATCTGAGCCCAATTCTCCTAAGCGTAAATAGATCGCGGTTGATAGACAACCCACGGTAGTCGCTAGTGAAACTCTCTCTGGCGATCCGGGGTCTGCAGCACAGCAGTCGATCTCAGCTGCCGCACAAATGGTACTGAGGTCGAAAGCTAAAAAAGATTCGGTTTCCGAATATAAAGGACGTAAGATTACAGAGCCATCCACATCTTCATCTTTATCTGTCTCAAAAAACTAGATTCTTTCCTTCTGATTTCCTATCATTGTATACTGATAGTTTTTCCTTGTCTTCCCATGTTATTGTGTTCACAGAAACTTGGTTAAAACCGGAAATTCTTAGTTCCAAAGTCTTTCCAAGTAAGTTCACAACGTACAGGCTTGATCGTCTCTCCCGACGTAGAGGTGGAGTTTTAAGGGTGCATGTCATAACGCCCGGTGTCATAACGCCCGTGGGTGTCAAAGGGCCCGTGGGCCTTATGACACACTCAAAAGTGTCAAAACGCCCGCAGGCGCTATGTCACTTTTTTTGAGGGCCTTATGACACACAGGAAAGTGTCATAACGCCCTCAGGAAAAAAAAATATATTTAACTATTACTTTAGTAATTAATGTGATTTTTTTAGATTTTTATGTCCGTTCTGGGTGAAATTTGCTGCTGGCCGTTTTTTAGAGTTCCAATTTTATCAAATAAAAACACCTCTTAACGAGGTAAAGAACTAGTGACGATCGCGCCTTCAACATACAAAAGTTCTGATATCAACATTTGTGACGAAAAATTATTACACTTGTCATTAAATAGACTTTCTAGTATTTTCTCATTCGGCCCGCCCTAGCAAACTATTCCAGCCTTTTTCCCTTCACAGGCATTTTCTATTGCAGCGTGCCGAATGAGAAAATATTAGAAAGTCTATTTAATGACAAGTGTAATCATTTTTCGTCACAAATGTTGATATCAGAACTTTTGTATGTTGAAGGCGCGATCGTCACTAGTTCTTTACCTCGTTAAGAGGTGTTTTTATTTGATATCAGAAGTTTTTGTTTGCTTACATTTGCTCTCATAGGAGCTAATATATACATTTAAATTTAAATTGGTCAATCATAATTTTTAAACTATTGTATTTTAACAAATTAAGTTAAAAAGGCGTTGAAGTATTTCAAAATACCTTTTAATCGAGGTATAGCACATGTCTGTACCTTTAGTAGTGTAGAACTTACAAACTAACGAAATTTAGCTATTTTAAGCTTTTTCCCGCTAAAGTAGCGGCTTTTTCCAAAAGTCGTAGAATAAAAGATTCCTATATGGAACTCTTAAGTGCAAATTTACTGATTCCATGACCCTAAAATACAGTTCGTATACCCTCCCACAAAATTCAATACTAAGGGAGCGTTAGTTGTTCGAGCTGGCAAAAGTGGCTATTTTCGTATAAAAATAACTTTTAAACGTGACTTTTTACAGTAATTTGTTATATACCAAAATTTAAGGAATCTCAAGGGCTATATAGTTTAAAGTTTTAAAGAAAATCGTTAGAGCCGTTTTTGAGAAAAATAAAAAAAAGCCAAAAAAAAAGTTTTTAAAAATTGTCTTTTGTTCATATTTTTTAAACTATTACATTTACACAAATTGCATATAGAAGGCGTTTATAGCGTTTAAAAATACCTTTCAAACGAGATGCAGCACAAGTCTGTAGCTTTAGTAGTATAGAAGTTACGGCTTTCCGAATTTTAGCTATTTATAGCTGTTTTCCCGCTAAACTAGCGAGTTTTTCCAAAAGTGGTAGAACAAAAGTTTTTTATATCGATGTGATGAACGTCATATCAAATTTTCAAAACTTAAAAAACATGTTTTGGACAAACTGACAAACTGACAAACTGACAAACTGACAAACAGAATTAAATTTTCATTTTGGGAAGACGAAGAAAATCTTATTTTGGCTATAACTTTAGAACGGAGCGTCGGATTTTGACAAATGACCCCTCATTCGACGGGTATTTTCAAAAGGAATACAACTAAAACATTGGGCATTTATCCCCACCGGCCCCAACAGCTCCAAATTTCGAAATTTTCACTTTTTCACTTTCACCGCTCTTTCTCCCAAGCCAATTGATTTTCTTAGAGTCTTGGTATGCAATCCTGTTAGTTTTCGCAATACCTTTCGATAGGTGTATCATTCATTATGATCGGACCATCACAGTAGATTTTCATTTCTTCGTGTATATATAGTAGTCGCCTTCGCACACTCTCCTGGTGCGCTTCGTCACTACATGGACTGCCGTCCATAGTGATATTAGTTTAGATTAATTATATAAGTAAAGAAGTCGTATTCAGGTTGAGCGCGCGCAGTAAACAATAATGCGGCTTGCACTTTTATTCAAACAAATTTTTGTCTGCGCCGAATATAACATTTTATTGAAATACTTGTAAATGCGAGTAACATAGAGACAAGCCGCAGGCAAAAATTTTTTGTCTGCGGTCTATTTAACAATTTATTAAAATACTTGTAAATGATTTTCAACTATCTGTCTGCAGTACGGGCAGAGCATTAGAGAGTTTTTTGAACGCTGTTCCAGATTTTTGAAGCACTCAAAGCATATTTTGAAGTGCCTACATGGAAGAAAAATTACGTCCCGCGGCCTATCAATGCAAATAATACATTTTAGCACGTCAGCCATTTGGCTGAACTGCAAAGTATTTTCTGAATCAGAACCGGAACATAACTCCTGAAATGTTTAACTGACTAAAATATGAAAAAGCATGAAAGGTATCATAACAAACGGTACTCTCTTCTCGGTAATCTCATTGATTCAATTGCGCTTTACAACAAAAAGTAATTCTCTTATCGGTATTCTCATTAACTCAAAATGCATTTTAGAATTTTTTTAGAGGTGTCATAACGCTCGGGGGCACTATGACATTTTTTGACACTTTTACGAGTGTCATAACGCCCGCGGGCGCTGTGACACCGGGCGTTATGACACGCACCCGAGTTTTAATTGCGGTTGACTCAGAATTAACGTCTGAAGAAATAACGTCCGACGAAATAATGGGCATTGAATTTCTGTGTATAAAACTATCCCTTCCGGATATTTCTATATACATAACATGTTCTTATATTCCAAGTCATCTGTCCACTATCCAGTTTATTTTAAGTAAACTATCAGATAGGGATCAGTTAATAGTTCTAGGTGACTTTAATATACCTAGAGCGACATGGTCCACCGTAGAAACATCGAATATATTGTTACCTTCAACGCAGAATGATTTTCTTGATGGTTTGCTTGATTGTCTCAAGTAAACCATGTTCAGAATTCGTTAGGACGATTACTGGATCTATGCTTTGTTTCAAGTCCAGATTGTGTCTGCATAGCTAAAACCTCTGCAATTACTTTACCGGAGGACCCATATCACCCAACGCTGGAGCTGACTATTGACACGGGTACAAAATTAATTGAAATATCTGAAAAGTCAGCTAAACGCATCCCCTGCTTTCGTAGAGCAAACTTTGCACTTATCAATAACATTATCGCTTGCTCGGATTGGTCTAATCTGTACTTATGTACCAATATGACTGAAGCTGTTAATATATTTTATAATGTATTGAACGCAGTTTTTGATACAGGCGTTCCTACGTATTATCCTAAAATTTCTAGCCAGCCTCCGTGGTTTAGTAAAGAGTTGTCACGACTTAAAAATGTGAAGTCTAGACTTTACAAAAAGTTTAGAGCTTCCGGATCACAAGCTCCCTTTTCCCGATACTTAATTGCTCGGTCGAATTTTACCATGCTCAGTGTTGCAAAAACTATTTAGCTCGTTGCAAGACGCAGTTTACACTGAATCCAAAACAGTTTTATAATTTTGTTAACACAAGGCGTAAATCTTCAAGCTTCCCATCAACCCTTAAATTTGAAAACTCTGCCGCAAACACTGATCAGGCCATAGCCGATCTTTTTGCACAGTTTTTCCAAACCACCTATTCAACAACAAGTCCGTCAGATCAGTATTACCCATATGACATGCCTAAGTCAAACTTAATTCTTTGTCCTGTTATAAGTGAAAGCTCACTTCTCTTAGATCTGCAAAGGGTCAAACCAGTCTACTCTCCGGGTCCTGACGGAGTCCCTGGATGTGTGCTTAAGTATTGCGCTGAGACATTGTGTAGACCATTGCACAAACTTTTTACTTTGTCTTTAGAAACATCAGATTTCCCGCTTAGATGGAAGGAATCGTTTGTTATCCCGCTTCATAAAAAGGGGAGCAAATTGAACGCATGTAATTACAGAGGTATCTCAAAGCTATCAGCTATTCCTAAGCTCTTTGAGAACATTATTACTTCCCATTTGCAACACAGTTGTAGGTCTTTTATTTCCTCTTGTCAGCACGGATTTATAAAACGTAGGTCAACGACAACTAACCTTTTGGAGTTTACTTCATTTGTGTTAAATGGTTTTAGAAAAAATCATCAGACTGATCTGGCTTACACTGATTTCAGTAAAGCGTTTGATTCTGTAAACCATCCGATTTTAGTTCAGAAATTGGACATCTTAGGGTTTCCTGAGGATCTCCTTAGGTGGATCTTAAGTTATTTGAATGGCAGGACTCAAAGGGTAATTTTTAAAAACTCTTTTTCATCCCTAATCCGAGTTACGTCCGGTGTACCACAAGGACTTATATGCGTAGATGACGTTAAGTTGTGCCTGCAATTTAGTGATCCCGCACAAAGTTTAGATTTACAATCCGATCTCAATGCATTTCAAAGATGGTGCATATTCATGCACTTATTATACCCTTGCAGAGGGTATTATGATTTCAGTCAGAAGTTTGCAACGCAGTGAAGGAGACGTCTCCGACCCCATAAAGTATATATATTCTTGATCAGCATCACAAGACGAGTCGATCTAGCCATGTCCGTCTGTCCGTCTGTCCGTCTGTCCGTCCGTCTGTCCGTCTGTCCGTCTGTCTGTCTGTCCGTCTGTCCGTCTGTCCGTCTGTCCGTCTGTCTGTTTCTACGCAAACTAGTCTCTCAGTTTTTGAGCTATCGGGACGAAACTTTCGCAAAAGTCTTCTTTCTATTGCAGGTAGTATATATGTCGGAGCCGACCGGATCGGACAACTATATCTTATAGCTCCCATAGGAAGGATCGGAAGAAAAAAGCTTTAAAAAATTCTAGCTTCGGTGTTTTTTGAAATATTACCTTCTACTTTTGGGGATGTTATTTTTTAAATATTTCTGAATTTCGAATTAATTATTTAAAAAATCGGACTACTATATCATATAGCTGCCATAGGAACGATCGGAAAATTAATGGAAAAGTAATAGGAAACAAATTCTAGCTTCTTTGGTTTTTATTGTATTATCTTCTACTCTAGGATATAACTCTTTTTAAATATTTCCGAATTTCAATTTTAATTTGATCAAAATCGGACGACTATATCATATAGCTGCCATAGGAACGATCGGAAAATTAATGAGAAATATTAGAAAATTGAACATTTTTGCGATTTGTTAATTAATAGGAATGATCTGCAAGGGTATATAAGCTTCGGCTGGCCGAAGCTAGCTTCCTTTCTTGTTTTTAAATGGTTTTAAGTGTAAACTAATGACCTTTTTTCGTGTCAGCCCTTACTATTCAACTTATACTTTGAGCGGTTGTGTGTTAGATAGAATAACGCATGCTGACGACGTTGGAGTCTATATGGATCCTAAACTTAAATTTTTCACATTACTACCATGGTAAATAAAGCCAGGGGCGTGCTTGCATTTATCAAAGATGGTCGAAGGAATTCGATGATCCTTATGTCACAAAACCTTGCTTATTTCATTGGTCCGACCAATTCTTGAGTACTGTGCTCCAGTTTGGAGTCCCCAATATGGGGTGCATATAGACCGAATTGAGTCTGTGCAAAAAAACTTTTTAATATTTGCTTTACGGGGACTTAACAGGGATACAAGCCTAATACTGCCATCCTACTCCAGTAGACTACGTCTAATTAATTTACCATCATTAGTTAACCGAAGAACTATGCTTATTATTATTACGTTTATCAGGAATCTTATTCTTGGTGATGTGGAGAGCCCCGAGTTACTGGGTCGCCTGCATTTTAACCCTCTACCGCATAAAAAGCCATATATATCTTCTCACTTTCAATAATTTTTTTTTGCAATAAAACGGTACATATACTAAACCGTTTGTTATCACTTATTCTCTTTCAACTATTTTCTGTTAGATGTCTATACTCAGAACTTTTTAATCAGTTTTGTGCTCGCGTCTCAAGCAGACGAACGAAAGTGAATTGTGGTGAAATTAAAACTAAAATTACTACACTAAAAATCAGTTTTGTCACTGAAAAGTATTTTTTTTCTAAGAGAATATAAAGTTTTCGTTCATAAAAAATAGAATTTGACTTTAGGTGAGCATCACTATTCTATGCAAAAAACTGTGGACGCCATATATGGCTCTATATGCAGTAACGCGTGCATGTGTATATTCTATGTAGGGGAGAGTGGGGGAATTTGGTCACAGGGGCAATTTCGTCACCTGCAATATCTCAGAATCCATAAGTCGTAAAAATATATAATTTTTTTGTTTTAGTCCTCCAAGACGGCCAGACACAACCAATGCGTTTTTTTGCACAGAAGGCCAAGATAATTAAGCTATAATATTAAATGTGTTTTAATAGTTCAAAAGCTACATTTAGTTATCGACGAAATTATTTCTGTATGCCACAATTGAAAAGGGATAAGATACAGGTTTTTTTTTGTATAATACACAGTGCTATAATGTGCATTTCTGCGTTGGTGATGTTTAACTTCGCGCCTAATTTCGGAAGAAAAATAATTATTTCTAAAAAAGTACTGTGTGGGGAAATTTCGCACCTATTTTAAATACATATTTTTGTATTTGACGAGCTGGCTAAAGAACAGACTACCGGCAGCAGCAACAAATATTTGACGTCAACAAAAATGGTACGCTTGATCAGTGTAGCATATTTACAGGCGTAAAATTCCCTATATTTTTCAGGTGACGAAATTGCCCCAGTGGTGTGGCGATTTTACCCCCCTATGTGGCAGGATTGCCCCAGTATATTGTGTTTGCGCACTTTGCGCTTTTATAATGAACTTTGTTGAATAGTGTCAGGCGGGAGCGGGAGCGCAATAAAGCTTTAATCGCGCTCGCGAATTCGCCCCGTCTCTCGCCCCTTTCGTTAAGTTAGGCTTAAGCGTTTATATATTTAAATTAAAGAGTTAGTTGTTATATGAATCTCATTGCGCAAACTCCCTTTCGTCGTCGCCAAAAATAAAATATCAAATTTCCCTGCAACCACAAGTTTTCGCGTTGTAATACAAAATAGTATTAAATTTTCATGGTGACCCCGACGTGATTAGCAGTGGAACTCGAGTTGTTATTTTTTTTGGTGAAACAAACAAATTTATCAAATAAATCGCGCCGGCCCTTTTTTAAACATTAAAGTGATTTGTTGCTGCCGATTTAATTCGTCGTTGCTGCCGCCAAATCAAATTTTGGCCCCTATCGCCAAATTCACCGCTTTATCCCCTACGCACAGGAAGAAAGGCATATGGATTCGAACAGGGAAGTTACCGACGGATGTGAATCGTCCCACCAGGTATAGAGTGCTAAAAGTTGAAAGTTAATCTGTGGCGTTTTGTAAATTGTGATTTTGGCCCATCTTTCAACTTTTTGCATTCGTGTGAAAAATTCGGTAGATAGCGAGCATTCTAACCAAGAAATAAATAAAACTTGCATGCACTAACGATTATAATTCTGACAATTCCATACAAATATACATATTTCGAATTATAAATACATAAGTGAATCGCTTTGGACCAAAATCAAATAAATATTTGTCGGCATCCTGGTTGTTCAAAGAATAAAATTCCCTCATTTCTCGTCGTAGTGAACACCAATTATAGCTTTGCAATAATTAAAAGGGTAAAAGTTGGGAAGTGTGAAAATTTCTAATTCGAGAATTAAATTCCCGGCAAATTTTCGGCCGCGCATTTTCCTCAAATTTCCCACGCTTTTCGCCATTTCCCGCGCTTTTAGGCGTCAGGTTTATATATTCGTTGCCCTTAATTATCGGTCAGTGCATCATTCTCCGTTAGCATTGCGTTGAGCACCGCCACCCGTACACATACACACACACGCCCAGACAGCGCAGCCCGTTCTTTCGAGTTCTGTTTCGTCGTTTTCGTTTTCGATCGCTGGAACGGTGCAAGCGTTGCCGTTGCCTAAACGCTTGTTCGTTTTTTGGTGTTTGAGCTTGGCGTGTGCTTCCCTACACGACGTGCGCTCGGCATATTATAATTATTGAATTATTATAATAAATTAGGATTCCTCAAAATAATTCCTCAATTCATTTAAATAGCTCCCCTACACTGCTTGCGTTCAGCTTATTCCTCTCGTTGGTTATTATTTTTAAATTTAATAAAATTAAAAACAAATTTTTGTATACATTTACATAAATAAAATTAAAAAAAAAAAAAAAAACTAAAATAAATTAAATTATAAACTCTTCGATACCAAAAAAAAAAAAAAAATGGTGCCAAAATCAGAAAGTAACAACAAGGACATCGAAGGGTTGAAAAACCAACGAGATGGATATATGAAGAGTATAGCGCGAACGCAATAATATTTAAAGGAGGGTCGATACTCCTTAAATACGGTTGAGTTAGAATGTCGATTAGAAATCCTAAATACGCACATTGAAAATGCTTCGCTTATACAGAATAAAATTGAAGCGAAAGATGGAGATGATGAGTACCGCGAAGAGTTAGAAGAGACTGCGATAATAGCAAAATCGTTGCTAATTTCCCTAATCGCGGAAACAAAGCTTAAGAGCGTTGACAATTCCGCTCCGCCGGCAACGCGCACACCCCGATGCCGTTTGCCGAGCGTCGCTCTTCCAACCTTTAGCGGAAAACATTCCGAATTTAAAAATTTTATAAGCCTTTTCGAAACTTTTGTTGACAAAGATGACACGCTGCACGATATCGAAAAATTTAACCATCTAATATCGTGTTTGGCTGGAGACACGCTAGGAACAGTCAGGGCATTCCAAGTTACAGCGAATAATTACCCAAAAGCCCTGGCTAGCCTAAGGCGGGTGTACGATAATGATTGTTTAATTTTTTTTGACAATATATCGACACTGTTTAATCTGCCAAAGATTTCCCAGCCATCAGCTACAGCCTTGAGAAACCTGATCGACACAGTCACAGCGCTATACGATTCTCTTTTGTCCATTGGGGATGACAAACGTATTACGAATGCCATCCTCATCCATCTAGTAATGGGCAAAGTCGATGCAGGAACTAAAAGAAAATGGGAAGAATCGTTAGATTATACTTCGCTTCCTCTTTGGAGCGAGTGTGAGTCGGCCCTGAACAAGCGCTTTCAGCATATGGTTGCCGAAGAAGCGTGTAAGCCAAAAATTGTTCAGCAGAGCAAGGCTTATCCTAAGAAGAATGGAAATAGGAGTTTTTCGTATGTTGCTGCCATAGACGACCCCGAAGTATGTGTGTTTTGCAACTCAGCAGAACATCAAGTAGGAAGTTGCACTGCTTTTGCTGCCCTAACAGTTCAGCAAAGATTCGATTTTGCAAAAAAGGCTCCTTTATGCATTAACTGCCTCCGAAAGGGCCACACGTTAAAAAGGTGCAAATCGAAAAGATGCAGGGTGTGTAAGTCCTCACACCACACATTGCTGCACATTTACTCGCCATCACATCTCGCGTTGCCAGCTCCTCCTCAGCCCACGCTCTTGCAGAATACTCCATCTACTAAAATCTATATCTACTAAAAAATATTTCTGGTTATCATCCGGATCAAACGGTGAACACCAGCGGCTGGAGGGTGCCTAAAAAAAAATTCAATTGGCAGATCCATTCTTCTTCAAGCCCCAAAAAATAGATATGCTGATAGGCGCAGACTCGTTCTTTGAACTATTGTCAGTCGGCCAGATAAAGCAAGGGCCTGAGTTTCCCATTTTGCAAAAAACAGTTCTCGGCTGGATAGTGTCAGGGAGATGTGCCTCAGAAAAAATAAGAAATACGGAAAAGTTGGTACATCTCAGCTGCCAGGAAGAAGTGTTGGAGTCAATCGACACAACCCTGCAGAAATTTTGGTCTGTGGAGGACTTGCCGCCCAAGGCCAAGGTCCATACTCCTGAGCAGCAACTTTGTGAGCAACACTTTGAGAAAAACACTCAAAGATTGTCGTCCGGGAGATTTTCGGTTCGTCTGCCGTTCAAATCTGACCCAATCACTCTTGGTTCATCATATGAAGTTGCGAAACGTAGATTTTTGTCGCTTGAAAGAAGATTATCCAAAGATCCTTCTTTAAAAAAGATGTATCTGGAATTCATGGAAGAATATGAAGCGATGGGCCATATGTCTTCTACGAACAATAAAATCCCAGACAGTCCGCACTATTTCATTCCGCACCAATGCGTGCTGCGACCTCAAAGCACCTCGACAAAGTTGAGAGTGGTATTCGACGCCTCGAGCCGTACATCGACGCAGGTCGCGTTGAATGACATCTTGATGGTTGGCCCCACCATTCAAGAGGAGCTGTATTCGACCCTGCTTCGGTTCAGACTGCACAAGTTTGCGCTTGCAGCAGACGTAAAAAAGATGTATCGTCAAGTAATGGCTGACGAAGCTGACCGAAACTTTCAGCTCATAGTGTGGAGACGAGATCCATCTGAGTCTCTAAAAATCTTCAAGCTGAACACTGTGACTTATGGTACTTCGCCAGCCCCCTATCTGGCGATTCGGTGTTTAAATCGGCTTGGAGAGATCGCGCAGGATTCGTGTCCAAAAGCCGCCAAGGTCATTCAGAATGACTTTTATGTTGACGATTTGTTGACTGGCGCCAGAAGCGTTGAGGACCTGCTAAGCCTTCGAGACGAAGTTTCTCAGGTATTGCAAGAGGCAGGATTTGAATTGGCAAAGTGGTTTTCTAACTGCCCAGAGTTATCCGCATCTGAAAGCGCTGTCATGCCGCTAACGGCAGACTCAGACGTAACTAAGACCTTGGCGTGGTTTGGTTGCCGGGTAAAGATTACTTTCAATTTCGGTTGGATGACTCTTTCCTGGATCTTCGTGCGACAAAACGAAACATACTGTCGGTGACTTTTCGATCCGCTTGGCTTGTTGTGCCCTCTAGTGACTAGGGCAAAAATGTTGTTGCAGGAACTGTGGCTTCGAAAGTTAGACTGGGACGAGTCGCTGCCGATGCAACTGCAGACATCTTGGGAAGCTTTTAAGGGAACGCTGTTGCAACTGCCCAAGATCGAGGTATCGCGATTCGTTCATACACACGCCAAAGTCCCGGCAGACATGTCCCCACGAAAGTAAACCCAGCGGACATCGTGTCACGCGGATGTGACGTTGAGGAACTCACAGCTTCCATTTGGTTCGCTGGGCCGTCGTTTTTGCTCGATGCAGAAAAAGATTGGCCTGTGAATCGACACTTCGAAGTACCTGCTGATGTCGTGTCGATGGAATTACGCAAATCAGCTTTGGCGCTTGTGGTTATCCCTGAGCCTAATTGTGTGCTTCAGAAAATAGAATCCTTTTCGTCGCACATAAGGCTTCTAAGGGTTTTCGTGTGGGTCTTTCGGTTTATACAAAGGTGCAAAAAAGTGTCGCAGCCTTTCGAAAAAAGTATTACTCCAAGAGAACGGAATTTTGCGTTCGAGAAAATAGTGGAAGTGATCCAATCTCACGAGTTCAGTGACGACATAGGCAAAATTCGGAAAAATAAACCGGTAGCAACGAATATTCAAAAACTAAGCCCTTTTCTCCAGGAGAAAAAACTAGATTGGTGTTTCTCGACATTGCTGCGAGTTGGGGGTCGGTTATTGATGCTCCTATCCCGTACGAAGCCAAATTCCCGTTGTTGTTGTCGAAAGGCTCACAGTTTGTTAAAGCCTACGTGTCCTACCTGCACGTCACAAATTGTCATGCTGGCCCTCGAGCTCTTGTAAGTCTGTTACGAGAAAAGATATGGTTGGTGAATGCGCAGGAAGTTTGCCGCAGAACAGTTCGGTCTTGCATTCGTTGCTTTCGGTGCAAGCCTCAACTCTTGACGCAAATCATGGGGAACTTGCCATCAGACAGACTTCGAGCTCTACGCCCTTTTAATATCTGTGGTGTTGATTTTTGTGGCCCATTTAACACAACGTATCGTATTCGTGGTAAGCCGCCGTACAAATCATACGTGGCATTGTTTGTATGTTTTGCGTCCAAAGCGGTCCACTTAGAGTTAGTGTCCGACCTCACCACTGATGCGTTTTTGTTGGCATTCCAAAGGTTCGTGAGTCGACGCGGGATTCCGGAGAAGGTGTGGTGCGCCAACGCGACGAACTTCGTCGGAGCCGATCGCCACATGAGAGAGTTCCGGGCCCGTCTGGAGGAGCAGGGGGGCGGTATCGCAACATTCGCATCAAGAAGAGGATGCGAGTTTGTGTTCATACCGCCCAGAGCACCTCACTTCGGCGGACTTTGGGAGGCAGGTGTGAAGTCTGCAATGCACCTGTTCCTTCGGACGGTCGGCGAAGACATCCTGACCGCGGAGGAGCTCGGAACTCTCCTCACCAGCGTGGAGGCCGTTCTCAACTCCAGGCCCCTTTGGAGCGATCAGCACGACGGCGAAGCACTAAGCCCAGGCCATCTCCTGATCGGCGGGCCCCTACTAGCTCCACCCTCAGCAGCGCTCCCGGACCAAGTCAGCCCAACCTGCTTGCGACGATGGCGCAGTGTCTCGTCTCTCAGGCACAGGTTTTGGCAGCGATGGTCCCGGGAGTACGTCTCGGGCCTCCAGGCGAAAAACAAGTGGCACCAGGAGGTTCCAAACGTCGCCGTGGGAGCTCTCGTCGTCGTCGCCGAGGACAATCTTCCGCCGCAGCAGTGGATGATCGGTCGGATCGTGGCGGTGCACGTCGGCGCTGACGGCAAGGTCCGAGTGGCGGACGTCAAAACTAAGGATACGACGTATCGGCGAGCGGTCCATAGGCTGGCGGTGCTGCCTGTGGCGTGCTGAAGACGTTGGTCCTTCAGAGGGGGCGGTGTTTGCGCACTTTGCGCTTTTATAATGAACTTTGTTGAATAGTGTAAGGCGGGAGCGGGAGCGCAATAAAGCTTTAATCGCGCTCGCGAATTCGCCCCGTCTCTCGCCCCTTTCGTTAAGTTAGGCTTAAGCGTTTATATATTTAAATTAAAGAGTTAGTTGTTATATGAATCTCATTGCGCAAACTCCCTTTCGTCGTCGCCAAAAATAAAATATCAAATTTCCCTGCAATCACAAGTTTTCGCGTTGTAATACAAAATAGTATTAAATTTTCATATTGGTTTTACTTTTTAATTTTTTATAAATCACCAAGGTAATTAAAAAAAAAGTGGAATGTCACATTTTAAAGCTTGGTGCCAACCGCCTTCAACAATAACAAGAAAGGAAGCTAGCTTCGGCAAGCCGAAGCTTATGTACCCTTGCAGATCATTCTATTAATTTACAAATCGCAAAAATGTTAAATTTCTTATTATTTCACATTAATTTTTCGATCGTTTCTATCACAGCTATATGATATAGTAGTTCGATCTTTTAAAAATTAAAATCGAAATTCGGAAATATTTCAAAATAGTCATATCCCAGAGTAGAAGGAACTGTAATAAAAACCAACAAAGATATAATTTTTTCCCATTAATTTCCATTTAATTTTTCGACCGTTCCTATGGCAGCTATATGATATAGTGATCCGATTTAAAAAACAAAAAAAACGAAATTCAGAAATATATAAAAAAAAATGTTCCCAAGAGTAGAAGGTAAAATTTTAAAAAACACCGGAGCTAGAATTTTTTTACGTTTTTTTTTTGATCCTTCCTATGGGAGCTATAAGATATAGTTGTCCGATCCGTTTGGTTCCGACATATATACTACCTGCAATAGAAATACGACTTTTACGAAAGTTTCATCCCGATAGCTTTAAAACTGAGAGACTAGTTTGCGTAGAAACGGACGGACAGACGGACGGACAGACGGACAGACGGACATGGCTAGATCGACTCGTCTAGTGATGCTGATCAAGAATATATATACTTTATGGGGTCGGAAACGTCTCCTTCACTGCGTTGCAAACTTCTGACTGAAATCATAATACCCTCTGCAAGGGTATAATTCAACAATAACAAGAAAGGAAGCTAGCTTCGGCAAGCCGAAGCTTATGTACCCTTGCAGATCATTCTATTAATTTACAAATCGCAAAAATGTTAAATTTCTTATTATTTCACATTAATTTTTCGATCGTTTCTATCACAGCTATATGATATAGTAGTTCGATCTTTTAAAAATTAAAATCGAAATTCGGAAATATTTCAAAATAGTCATATCCTAGAGTAGAAGGAACTGTAATAAAAACCAACAAAGATATAATTTTTTCCCATTAATTTCCATTTAATTTTTCGACCGTTCCTATGGCAGCTATATGATATAGTGATCCGATTTAAAAAACAAAAAAAACGAAATTCAGAAATATATAAAAAAAAATGTTCCCAAGAGTAGAAGGTAAAATTTAAAAAAACACCGGAGCTAGAATTTTTTTACGTTTTTTTTTTTGATCCTTCCTATGGGAGCTATAAGATATAGTTGTCCGATCCGTTTGGTTCCGACATATATACTACCTGCAATAGAAATACGACTTTTACGAAAGTTTCATCCCGATAGCTTTAAAACTGAGAGACTAGTTTGCGTAGAAACGGACGGACAGACGGACAGACGGACGGACAGACGGACAGACGGACAGACGGACAGACGGACATGGCTAGATCGACTCGTCTAGTGATGCTGATCAAGAATATATATACTTTATGGGGTCGGAAACGTCTCCTTCACTGCGTTGCAAACTTCTGACTGAAATCATAATACCCTCTGCAAGGGTATAAAAATAGAAATATGATAACGTGTCTCGATATGGACAAAAAAAAACTTTGAAAAAATGCTGACGAAATTGCCCCACTCTCCCCTACATATGCATTTTTATCATATTAATTATATGGATGGCGTTGACTTACTGGATACTTTACTTGGACTTAATAGAATTCAATTGCGCTCAAGAAAATGGTATAAGAAAATATTTTTTCACATGATTGGTATGTGCGTAGTGAATTCATGGATTTTATGGCGTCGTAAGTCAGATTAAAATATGCCACTCTTCGATTTCAAGCTTTTAATAGCTGAGCACCTGTGCAAGGCAGGAAAAGTAAAGAAGCGCGGACGACCTGCGATGACTCGAACTTCATCCCCGTGTACAAGTAGGGAAGGTACTCCTACTACCAGGAAAAGACGAAAACACCAGGAAATTCCATTGAATTCTGTTCGGGAGGACCATATTGGGCATTTTCCCACCTGGAAAAAGCAAAGGCAACACTACAAAAACGAATGTTCTTTCCGCTTATACACCTTTTGTAAGAAATGCAATGTATTGCTTTGCTACAACGACAAAAGAAACTGTTTCACCAACTTTCACATGAAGTAATGTATACATGCATACAGAGCCATATATGGCACACTATGGAATCAGCTGAATGCATACAAAGCCATTTCCCATTTCCCCCACCCCAAACTAAAAATTTTTCCTTTATTATTTCTATGCCCATGCAGTAGAGGGTTAATGTGCCTAATAGATTCACAAGAAACTATATTCCTCTTGTTTTAAATCATTGTATCTCTAACTATGCAATGCATTAACCTTTTAGAGTACTCTCCAATGACTATAATAGATTATACCCCCTAATATCTACTACCGACTCACTGCCTATCTTTAAATCAATAATTCTATCCTACCTAGCAAATAATTAGTTTTACTTTATGTATATTGACTATTCGTATTTTGACCTGCATGTATTTTTAATTGTCTACTGTAAAATTGTCTTTTCTTTGTCCGCGATTTCGTTTACTCGCCCAAAACGGTGTAGGGCTCCACGCGTAACAAGCATTGCTTGGTGTCGTAAGGGCCACTTGATTGTACTGACCATAATGCATCAACGTCCAGCAAAAATAACAAATCAAAAAAAAAATCTTGTAAATGATATGCCCTTTCAAAGTAGACAAATTTTTTAACTTAAAAAAAACACACTGTTTTTAGGTAATTTTTCGCACTTCCGGGGGGTATATCTTAGAAACTAGGTATCGACTCGTTTTGCTTCTTTTTTCCACTGACTAGTGTGTTAGTTCAGAGTAAAAAAACTAAAACAAATTGCAGTTTGCCAGCCGCATCTCTTAGTTATGGGTTATTTTCCAAACGTCAATTTTTCCATATTTTTTAACTTTGATGGAAAATAAAAAAAAAAACTATTTAATAATATTTTTTTATACTTTCATAAAACTTTATTTAGACTTTCTTTTTGATATAAGTAAAGTTGTTGTTTTAAGAGGCAAAAAAGGTAAAAAGTCATGGTCTGTTCAATATGTTGGCTGCATCTTCTGATCCTCTAATTTCCTCATTGCGGCATGTTAAGTCAAGAAAAGAGTTAGAATCCACTAATTACACTGTGCAGCATTTTTAGTGCTTTTTAAATGTACCTCTATGGATGCTATATTTTTGGATTCGTTACGAATTCTCAAGATAAACTGCGTTTTCCAAAAAGTTCCCCGACGCAAGGATTCTTAGCAAGAGGACCTCAAAGTTCGAAAAATGCTGAAATTGGCCAACTTTGGGGAGCTAAATTTTTTTTAAAGATACACCCTTTATCTTTCAAACCCCATATATAAAGTAATTTCAGGATTTTAAGGCAGAAATAAATTAGACAGACAGGCAGACAGACAGACAGACAGACAGACAGACAGACAGACAGACAGACAGACAGACAGACAGACAGACAGACAGACAGACAGACAGACAGACAGACAGACAGACAGACAGACAGACAGACAGACAGACAGACAGACAGACAGACAGACAGACAGACAGACAGACAGACAGACAGACAGACAGACAGACAGACAGACAGACAGACAGACAGACAGACAGACAGACAGACAGACAGACAGACAGACAGACAGACAGACAGACAGACAGACAGACAGACAGACAGACAGACAGACAGACAGACAGACAGACAGACAGACAGACAGACAGACAGACAGACAGACAGACAGACAGACAGACAGACAGACAGACAGACAGACAGACAGACAGACAGACAGACAGACAGACAGACAGACAGACAGACAGACAGACAGACAGACAGACAGACAGACAGACAGACAGACAGACAGACAGACAGACAGACAGACAGACAGACAGACAGACAGACAGACAGACAGACAGACAGACAGACAGACAGACAGACAGACAGACAGACAGACAGACAGACAGACAGACAGACAGACAGACAGACAGACAGACAGACAGACAGACAGACAGACAGACAGACAGACAGACAGACAGACAGACAGACAGACAGACAGACAGACAGACAGACAGACAGACAGACAGACAGACAGACAGACAGACAGACAGACAGACAGACAGACAGACAGACAGACAGACAGACAGACAGACAGACAGACAGACAGACAGACAGACAGACAGACAGACAGACAGACAGACAGACAGACAGACAGACAGACAGACAGACAGACAGACAGACAGACAGACAGACAGACAGACAGACAGACAGACAGACAGACAGACAGACAGACAGACAGACAGACAGACAGACAGACAGACAGACAGACAGACAGACAGACAGACAGACAGACAGACAGACAGACAGACAGACAGACAGACAGACAGACAGACAGACAGACAGACAGACAGACAGACAGACAGACAGACAGACAGACAGACAGACAGACAGACAGACAGACAGACAGACAGACAGACAGACAGACAGACAGACAGACAGACAGACAGACAGACAGACAGACAGACAGACAGACAGACAGACAGACAGACAGACAGACAGACAGACAGACAGACAGACAGACAGACAGACAGACAGACAGACAGACAGACAGACAGACAGACAGACAGACAGACAGACAGACAGACAGACAGACAGACAGACAGACAGACAGACAGACAGACAGACAGACAGACAGACAGACAGACAGACAGACAGACAGACAGACAGACAGACAGACAGACAGACAGACAGACAGACAGACAGACAGACAGACAGACAGACAGACAGACAGACAGACAGACAGACAGACAGACAGACAGACAGACAGACAGACAGACAGACAGACAGACAGACAGACAGACAGACAGACAGACAGACAGACAGACAGACAGACAGACAGACAGACAGACAGACAGACAGACAGACAGACAGACAGACAGACAGACAGACAGACAGACAGACAGACAGACAGACAGACAGACAGACAGACAGACAGACAGACAGACAGACAGACAGACAGACAGACAGACAGACAGACAGACAGACAGACAGACAGACAGACAGACAGACAGACAGACAGACAGACAGACAGACAGACAGACAGACAGACAGACAGACAGACAGACAGACAGACAGACAGACAGACAGACAGACAGACAGACAGACAGACAGACAGACAGACAGACAGACAGACAGACAGACAGACAGACAGACAGACAGACAGACAGACAGACAGACAGACAGACAGACAGACAGACAGACAGACAGACAGACAGACAGACAGACAGACAGACAGACAGACAGACAGACAGACAGACAGACAGACAGACAGACAGACAGACAGACAGACAGACAGACAGACAGACAGACAGACAGACAGACAGACAGACAGACAGACAGACAGACAGACAGACAGACAGACAGACAGACAGACAGTCAGACAGACAGACAGACAGACAGACAGACAGACAGACAGACAGACATCGGCATCAACTGAGTCGACGGCGCCAGTGATGAGTTTGTGAAGTAATACCACACCTTAACAGGACCCTTTAAGGTAGGTAGATCCAAGAGGCGCAACCTGTCTCTATAAGAAGGCAAACGGCGTCCCTCCTCCCAGTTCAGGCCTCGTAGTGCAAAAAGGAGAAATTGCTTTCGGACGGATTCTATCATATTTTGATAGTGCTCTTATTGTGGAGACCAAACACTAACACTCACAGACACTCAAGAGTAGGACAAATTACAGAGACTTAGGGGCTGTCCATATATTACGTAATCACCTAGGGGGGGGGAGGGGGTCATTGAAATGATTATGTTTGATTACATGGGGAGGGGGGGGTCTTGTACAATGATTACGTAATCATTTTATATTAATTTTTTTATTTAAAGAATTTATTTAAAAACTTTTTTCCTTTAATTATATCTACAAACCAGGGACCAAAAATAAGTGTTATTGTAAATTTTTCATACAAAAAATTCACGCATTGTAGTTTACAAATCCGTAATGATTTTTATTTTTTGATTTTTATAATAAAACTCAAAAAATAACTGTTATTTTTTGATTTTTATGAATAACAGTTATTCCCTTGACATTTTTGAAAAAATGAAATAATTAAAAAAACATGATTCCCGTGTTTTATATAACTTACTAAAAATTTGTTAAAAAAGGCAACCGTGCATATTTTATACCTATATTTTTTTTAAATTTATTTTACCCACAAAATCGCCATAAATCAAGTTTGAGTTTTATTTTTGATCACGACGAATAACTGTTATTTGCCAACTTTTATTATAAAACTCAAAAAATAACAGTTATTCCTTGAGTTTTACTTTACAAATCAGAAAATAACTGTTAAAGTGTGATTTTTAAAATAAAACTTATAACAGTTACGGTCCCTGCTACAAACTTAAATAGGAAAGCAGAGAAAAAATTTTTGTAGTGGCTGGGCGGCGAATAAAAGAATGTGGTAATAGTCTAGAAGAGCGGCCTGAGCACCAAAAACCGCGAAAAAATTGCCCTCGATGGACCGCGATTTCTTAGGAATTTACGTGCAGAAGATTATTTGCGGAAATGCATTGTTCTCTTGTAATTGCATTTCAAAGTTGCGTGTTTTGCTATAAAAACAAAGTAGGATTTTCTAGGATTTTGAGGTGTTTTGTGTCATTTTGCTATAAAAAACATATGGGCTTTCCGTTTGTTGTCAAAATAATAAGCGTTCGAAAAAATTCGACAAAAATGTGAAATTGTTTTTATAGCAGGCCAGACCCCACAACCGCGAATTAATATCCTCGATGGACCGTGATTCCTAAGAGCTTGTGCGACCATGGATGACCAACATATACATTTTTAAGATGAATCTTAAGAAATCGCAATCCGAGGAGGATCAACCTTTTAAATACTAACAATTAACTATCTTAAATTTCAGGAAACCACCGATACGGACAATGAAAAGGAATAGGCTTAATCTGTACCACTAACCAGCATTTTTTATAAATAAATATTTACTGTCCAATCATTAACCATAGTTTAATATAGCATTTTATTTACTATTACAAATGAGTTACAAGTATAAGGAGGTACTGAACTAAAAACTCTCGTAATTGGCTTTGATAACATATACATTTTTAAGATGAATCTTAAGAAATCGCAATCCGAGGAGGATCAACCTTTAAAAAGAGATGGGAAATGCTAAAAAAGCGCCGGAGGCAAAAAAATTAAAAAAAAAAATCGCGCGATTTTTTGTTTTTAATTTTTTTGCCTCCGGCGCTTTTTTAGCATTTCCCATCTCTTTTTAAATACTAACAATTAACTATCTTAAATTTCAGGAAACCACCGATACGGACAATGAAAAGGAATAGGCTTAATCTGTACCACTAACCAGCATTTTTTATAAATAAATATTTACTGTCCAATCATTAACCATAGTTTAATATAGCATTTTATTTACTATTACAAATGAGTTACAAGTATAAGGAGGTACTGAACTAAAAACTCTCGTAATTGGCTTTGATAAAGACTACGGTTGATCCTCCTCGGATTGCGATTTCTTAAGATTCATCTTAAAAATTTATATGTTGGTCATCCTTGGTCGCACAAGCTCTTAGGAATCACGGTCCATCGAGGATATTAATTCGCGGTTGTGGGGTCTGGCCTGCTATAAAAACAATTTCACATTTTTGTCGAATTTTTTCGAACGCTTATTATTTTGACAACAAACGGAAAGCTCATATGTTTTTTATAGCAAAATGACACAAAACACCTCAAAATCCTAGAAAATCCTACTTTGTTTTTATAGCAAAACACGCAACTTTGAAATGCAATTACAAGAGAACAATGCATTTCCGCAAATAATCTTCTGCACGTAAATTCCTAAGAAATCGCGGTCCATCGAGGGTAATTTTTTCGCGGTTTTTGGTGCTCAGGCCGCTCTTCTAGACTATTACCTTAAGTTTTTCGAACAGATAGCTATCAGGGACTTTGACAGGGACTCGAGAAACCGGCCTTAAGAGTCGTTAAAATCTGAAATTTTTTTCTGACAAAAAAGCAGAGAGTAAAAATTGAGAAATTTTTAAAGTGATTTTCTCTTTTTTTGCTACAGAAAAAATCGTACTATATAGAAAATCCATCGACTGCTTTACGTCTCTTTGATAATTTGTAAAAATAATTATTTTTTAAGTGCCGAACTGTAAGATTGATGGTTAAAAAGGCGTTTTAGCATATAAAAACAGGTTTACACACTTTCGACTGGCAAAAATAACACTCAAGACCTTTTTTTTGAAAAAAGGACAGATTTCCGGATAGGGGATGTTTGAAATTTTTTCCGGATAAACCCGTTAAAAAAAGAACAGATCTGTCCGGAAAGAGGACAAAATGGCAGCACTGTCGTGAAGTCCTCGAAACAGCAGCTAAGCTAAAAAACGGGAAGGCCCCGGGCCCCAACGGGGTACTAAACTCGGCGCGGAAGCACATAATAGCCACATACCCTGATGTCTTCGCCGCAGATGTACAACTGTTGCAACACAAAGCGAGTAGTACCAAAGGCCTGGAAACTACAAAAGCTGGTCCTTATCTCAAAACCAGGCAAGGACCCCAGCGACCCGTCGGCTTACCGCCCGCTTTGCATGCTAGACTCAATAGGGAAGACCTTTGAGAGGATAGTCTGCAACCGGCTGGGATCTCTGAGTTGCAGGAAGAAGCGCAGCACCGTAGACGCTATCAGCACTGTGGTAAGACTCGCCTGTGATGCCATCGCAGGTACCAGATGGGCAGGAGGGGACAAACACTACTGTCTTGTGCAGGGTTCGAAAATACTACTATATAGCAGCAACAGTAACTACAACAAGACAGGAAGCTACCATCGGCCAGCCGAAGCTTATATACCCTTGCAGATAAAAGAATGCTCACTCGGTGCAGTTCCAGGGATTCCAGATTCAGCGTTTCTATTTATTTAAATTTTATTTTTAAGTAGTCAAGAATCAAAACGCCTACTTCCTACAAAGTTACAATGAATTTTCTTATATTTGTTTGAATATTCCTATGGGAGCCTTAAGAAATAGTGGTCCGATCCGGCATTATGTACTACCTGCAATAGAAAGAAGACTTTCGGGAAAGTTTCATCGCGATAGCTTTAAAACTGAGAGACTAGTTCGCATAGAAACGGACAGAAACGGACAGACAGACGGACATGGCTAGATAGACTCGGCTATTGGTGCTGATCAAGAATATATATACTTTATGTGGTCGGAAACGTCTCCTTCACTGCGTTGCAAACATCTGATTGAAATTATAATACCCTCTGCAAGGGTATAAAAATGATATACTATTGCTACGAGAGTTAGATCTATGAAGCCTAGAGCAAAGCATTTTTGAAATGCTACAGTCAGAATACTATATGGTCATCCATGGTTATGAGAGTTCTTAAGAAATCGCTGTGCATCGAGGATCATTTTTACGCGGTTTTGGGGACTAGTTCCCTTTTAATACCAACAGATTTTTGGAATCACTATGGACGGCAGTCCATGTAGTGACGAAGCGCACTAGGAGAGTGTGCGAAGGCGACTACTATTATATAGCCGCAAAATTGAAAATCTGCTGTGATAGTCCGATCGTAATGAGTAATACACCAATCGAAAGGTATTGCAAAAACTTAAAGGATTGCATACCAAGACTTTAAGAAAATCAATTGGCTTGGGAGAGAGAGCGGTGAAAGTGAAAAAGTGAAAATTTCGAAATTTGGAGCTGTTGGGGCCGGTGGGGATAAATGCCCCCTCGCAATGTTTTAGTTGTATTCCATTTGAAAATACCCGTCGAATGAGGGGTCATTTGTCAGAATCCGACGCTCCGTTCAAAAGTTATAGCCAAAATAAGATTTCCTTCTTCTTCCCAAAATGAAAATTTAATTCTGTTTGTCAGTTTGTCAGTTTGTCAGTTTGTCAGTTTGTCCAAAACATGTTTCTTAAGTTTTGAAAATTTAATATGACGTTCATCCCATTGATATAAAAAACTTTTGTTCTACCACTTTTGGAAAAACTCGCTAGTTTAGCGGGAAAACAGCTATAAATAGCTAAAATTCAGAAAACCGTAACTTCTATACTACTAAAGCTACAGACTTGTGCTGCATCTTGTTTGAAAGGTATTTTTAAATGCTATAAACGCCTTCTATATGCAATTTGTGTAAATGTAATAATTAAAAAAATATGAACAAAAGACAATTTTGTAAAACTTTTTTTTTAGCTTTTTTTTATTTTTTTCAAAAACGGCTCTAACGATTTTCTTGAAAACTTTAAACTGTGTAGCCCTTGAGATTCCTTAAATTTTGGTATATAACACATTACTGTAAAGAGTCACGTTTAAAAGTTATTTTTATACGAAAATAGCCACTTTTGCCAGCTCGAACAACTAAAGCTTCCTGAGTATTGAATTTTGTGTGAGGGTATCCGAACTGTATTTGAGGGTCATGGAATCAGTAAATTTGCACTTAAGAGTTCCATATAGGAATCTTTTGCTCTACGACTTTTGGAAAAAGCCGCTACTTTAGCGGGAAAAAAGCTAAAAATGGCTAAATTTCGTTAGTTTGTAAGTTCTACACTACTAAAGGTACAGACATGTGCCATACCTCGTTTAAAAGGTATTTTGAAATACTTCAACGCCTTTTTAACTTAATTTGTTAAAATACAATAATAAAAAAAATTATGATTTATGACCAATTTAAATTTAAATGTATATATTAGCTCCTATGAGAGCAAATGTAAGCAAACAAAAACTTCTGATATCAAATAAAAACACCTCTTAACGAGGTAAAGAACTAGTGACGATCGCGCCTTCAACATACAAAAGTTCTGATATCAACATTTGTGACGAAAAATGATTACACTTGTCATTAAATAGACTTTCTAATATTTTCTCATTCGGCACGCTGCAATAGAAAATGCCTGTGAAGGGAAAAAGGCTGGAATAGTCTGCTAGGGCGGGCCGAATGAGAAAATATTAGAAAGTCTATTTAATGACGAGTGTAATAATTTTTCGTCACAAATGTTGATATCAGAACTTTTGTATGTTGAAGGTGCGATCGTCACTAGTTTTTTACCTCGTTAAGAGGTGTTTTTATTTGATTTTAAATTAGTCTTATTTTGACAAATAAGATTTTTATAGCAAACGTTAGAAAAGCATACTTGTTTTTTATAGCAAGCCCGGGAACTTTAAAATTCAATTACAAGAGAACCATGGCCGACCGCCAAGTTCTTTTTGCACGTAAATTTTTAAGAAATCGCGGTCCATCGAGGATAATTTTTTCGCGAATTTCGGGGGTGAGTCCGCTAATATATAGTATTACCGGTAATTTTATCAAAACGTTTGGCAAAATACGGGGGATTTAGAAACCGTCAAAAATGACGTCTGTGACACCGAGATTTGCTATTCGGGGGAAATTCGGTTGGAATGGTTTTCTGTGACACCCCCGATAGGTTTTACTTTTTAATTTTTTAAAAATCACCAAGGTTATTAAAAAAAAAAGGGAATGTCACATTTTAAAGCTTGGTGCTAACCGCATTCAACAATAAAAATATAAATATGTTAACGTGCCTCAAGATGGACAAAAAACAGCTTTGAAAAAAATGCTGACGAAATTGCCCCACTCTTCCCTAGTAGGGAATTGACAAACAAGTCAGTTTTTTAAAATAGAGTGTTATAAGTTCAAGTCCACTCACTTACAAGTTAGATTCAAGTGAGTGGTCACTTGGTTCACTTGATCACTCGTAAGGAAAAACAAGTGATACAAGTCAGAGTGAGAGTAAGTGAAAGTGATAGAATTATTAAGCAAATTAAGTGAGTGATTTTTATTTCTTTTAGGGCGAACCCCCAATCGAGTATTACTATAAAAGAGTAGATGTCGATTTGCGTCATGTTCCCCCAGCCCAAACCATAAAACCTAAAATTCTGGAAAAAATTGGGTCTGAATCGTGTGTTAGAGGAGGTGTGCACTAAGAAAAGATTTTTTAGAATTCGGCTTCTAAGGACTCCCAGGACTCTCGAAAAATGCGAAATTGCGGGATTTAAACATGAACCATTCCCACAGTTTTCAACCAAACTAGTTGATATTTTTATACCCGTTACTCGTAGAGTAAAAGGGTATATTGTATTCGTGCAAAAGTATGTAACAGGTAGAAGGAAGCGTTTCCGACCCCATAAAGTATATATATTCTTGATCAGGATCACTAGCCGAGTCGATCTAGCCATGTCCGTCTGTCCGTCTGTCCGTCTGTCTGTCTGTCTGTCTGTCTGTCTGTCTGTCTGTCTGTCTGTCTGTCTGTCTGTCCGTCTGTCCGTATGAACGCTGAGATCTCGGAAACTATAAAAGCTAGAAGATTGGCATTTTGCATGCAGATTCTGGGAGTTCCTACGCAGCGCAAGTTTATTTCAAAAAGGTGCCACGCCCCCTCTAACGCCCACTAGCCCTCTCTATCGCCCACAGTTTTGAAGCTATTATGAAAATAGTAACTGATATGTATTTGTTTCGTCAATACATATCGATTGGCCAAGTAAAAGTTTGCCACGCCCACTCTAACGCCCGCAAAACCCATTTAACGCTTAAACCTGTCTAGCGCCTACATTTCCGCCTTTCATGGCCAGTAGTACCAATATCTTGGGGTAGATGGCTCAATTCAATATACAATAGCGCCATCTATTCAGATGGTTAATTTGAACTTTTTGTCCTTTTTTTCTGTGGTCACACTAATTCACAATATGTTATTGCAAATTTTAAATTATTTGAAAAGGGCGCGCATTTTGTCTCTTTTTGCTCGTATTCGTTTTTCACAAGTGCATTCACCTGCGCTAGAGAGAGACGGAAGATGTGCTAGGCAGAATTGAAAGTTTTAGAAGGCCTCCACGTGGAGTTCCCTGGGTAAAAAACGGGAGCTAATTCCAGCTTCGAAAAACAAAAAAGGAGGCATATTTCTATTAAGTTGTTTAGCTGAGTAACGGGTATCTAATAGTCGAGGCACTCGATTATAGCGTTCTCTCTTGTTTTTAAGCTTTATTTGTGGAAATCTTTTGAAGCCCAGAAGGCAAGCCCCAACCGACTTCCGGTTGGGGGCACTTAATTATTTTTTCCGCACCGATTATGCGATTATTGACCCACGCACACTGGGGTGACAGACCCCAATAGTGACGATCAAATCAGCCTACAAAAAATTTTAACATGTTATAATTTTGTATTTGATCAATAAAAGCAAAAAAAATTAACATTTGACTTTCCTCTGAGAGCTCCGCAAAGTTGGTCAATTTCAGCATTTTTCGAACTTTGAGGTCTCTTTGCTAAGAATCCTTGCGTCGGGGAACTTTTTGGAAAACGCAGTTTAACTTGGGAATTAGTAACGAATCCAAAAATATAGCATCCATCGAGGTAAATTTAAAAAGCACTAAAAATGCTGCACAGTGTTATTTTTCTTCAGTACATTTTCCGAAAATTTGGGTATTGTTACCAAAAAATTCGTAATTTTTCATTAATAGCGCTGAAATTGTATCCGAATCGTGTATGTATTTGTTTAGACTATATATATTAAGAGTACTAAGAATTTATGTACTTTATTGTAAATATACGCCAAAAACAATATGCTAAAAATGGGAAAAAAGCTTTTATTGCTTGTATTTATTAATTAAAAAAGTTGATATGTATCACTTCAAATTTATTAATGAAATCCATAATAAGAAAATAAATGATTTAAATAATATAAGCATATATCCGATTTTATCTTAGTTTCGCCTTCGCTATCGCTCTGGTCGCTTTTACTACCGGCTGCTTTCCTTCGAAAAGGTGTGCCTTTTTTTTGGCGAACTCCGTTTACTTATTTTTATTGGATTAGAGCTATTCAAGGGCATATTCAAATTGTCCTGGTTGCTCCTCTATTCATTTTCCTAGAAAAACATTCTCTATACTTTTTGAAGTCCTTTTTCTTAGTTTCTTGAGCTTCCTTTGACAGTTCACCTGTTGCTAAAATACACAAAAATTGTGTATTAAAAGCTTCAAAAATATGTGACCGAAACAGCTAGTTAAAGCAGATGAGCGACACAGCTGATTAAAACAACTGACCGAAACAGCTTACCAACACCTGACATTAAAAAAAAAACGTTTTTTTTGTGAAATACCGTGCAACTTTGAATTAAAATAACTGTCTTGGGGCAGAACGGTGCACGGAACCCCTTGGTGGGGACATATCTCAAGAATTAAAAAAAAAAAAAATGGTTACGTTTGGTCACGTTTGAAGAAACTTTTGGCCTAATTTACTATAAAAAAGTGTTATTTTAAAGGTAATTTTTAAAACATTTCTTTTTTTATAAAGATATTAAAAAAAAATAAAATTAAAATATTGGTAAAATTAGTTAAGGGTTCAAATTTATTATTCCCATTTTCAAAAAGTGGTTTTTGTTTATTTTTATTGTATAAATCATCACTCAAAGTGACAAAAAAATATTAATTTTTCGTATTTTTAAAAACGAAAAAACAAAGTTTTAACTTTGGGTGTACAATTTGAGGTTTATGTAAGACCTAGGACCATAATTCTTTCATTTCCTAATACAGAATTTTATCTATTTTCGCCACATATGACCCTCACTGAGCAAAATATAAAATTTGTATTTTGAATTAATCGTTACTTTTGGGGTCGCTCACCCCAGTGTGCCACGGTTGATTTTAAATGATTTTTTTGTAAGATTGCGGGGGTTTATGGGGCCTTTTTGGCAGCACGTTGTTTTTGTTTTTTGTATGCTTCGGCAGTTCGCAGAACTCACGAAAGAATTCCGAACACAGCTCTCACAAAAACAACGTGAGCAGAAGCAGAGCGAGAGAACAGAAAGAGAGTCATTTGAAGCAAAAGAGAGGCGGCCAATGTTTTTTTATGGATTGGAAACACCTGATAAAAATTGTACTATTTGGACACCAGAACGAATAATTTAATAGATGCAATTCTTAGTCAAACCCGAAAAATGCATAAGGAGTTTTTGTTTTGATTTTAAAAAATTTTTAATTGGTTTTCACATTTGAATGTAAAAAACGCAATGACACACACACACATCGACAAATTGGCATGTACATACATAAGTATGTGATGATTAATTTAGCATAAAACACCTAATGGATGCAAATCTAAATCAAAATGTGTATGTATCCCGTAAAATATTCAGGAGTTTTAGCGATCTATTATATGTGGTTGAGAAGGAGAAGCCAAATGAAGTAGATGAATCCTGGGCGAAGGCAGACAGACCAGCTTAAAGCGTTATAATAGAATTTTTAAGTGACTCGTTTCTTTCTTTAGCTGACAATAATTCGACCGCTAAAGAAATTTTTCAAAAATTGGATTCCGTGCATGAACGTAAAAGTTTGGCCACGCAGCTTTCTATACGGAGGTAATTATTAAGGTTTAAATTAAATGGCGACACTCCTCTTATTATACATTTCAATAAATTTGACGAATTGATCTCTGAGTTGATGGCATCAGGAGCAAAAATCGAGGAGGTGGATAAAGTGGCACATCTTCTCTTAACATTACCCTCTGTTTATGATGGTGTTGTGACCGCCATAGAAACTTTATCTGCCGAAGCTGTTACTCTTTCTATTGTCAAAAATGGCTTACTTGACCACGAGATTAAGCTGAAGAATTAAAGTAGGGACACAAGCAATAAAGTTTTGCAAGATGTATCTTTAAATAGTAGCAAACCTAAGGCATTGCGTCTAAAATCGAAGTTTAAGGCCAAACCCTCCAAGAACTTTAAATCCAATTTAAAATGTCACCATTGCGGTAAAAAAGGGCACTTCAACAAAGATTGTTTCAGTTTTAAAAGAAGCTTGGAGAATAAGGAGAAACAAGTCCAAGTAGCTAATGACGAAACAAGTAGATCGTTTGCATTCATGTTGAGGCAGGGCAAAAGTTATACAGGTGACGCTAATGTATCCTTCATATTGGACTCGGGAGCTTCAGACCACGTTTTAAACAACATGAATCTGTTCTCCAACTATTCGACACTGGATACACCCATCGAGATCGCCATTGCCAAACAAGGGGCATACATATATGCTTCTGCAAAGGGAACAGTCCAACTCCGAAGCAATCTCAATTCATGCATTACACTGGAAAGTGTTCTGTTCTGCAAAGATGTTCCACAAAATCTTCTGTCCGTCTCCAAGATGCAAGTTGCAGGCTTGACAATTGAATTTAATTCAGAGGGAGTACGAGTTTCAATGAATGGACAAGGAATATTTGAAGGTATGTGTAAAAGCAATGTATCGATTGTTAATTTTAAAATGAACCATAAAGCATATGCAACTGACTCAAATAAAAATCAAAGCTATAGTTTGTGGCATGAAAGATTAGGACATATTAGCAAAAGAAAAATTTTTAGATATTGCTCAAAATAACATGTTTGATGTAGAACTAGTAAAAAATATTAAGATTAATAATGAAATATGCGAAGCTTGCATAAATGGTAAGCAAGCTAGACTTCCTTTTGGGAAAGTAAAGAATAAAGAATATATTAAGCGGCCTTTATTTATAATTCCTTCCGATGTTTGTGGTCCGATAACTCCTTCTAGTGTTGATGGAAGAAACTACTATGTTATCTTTCTCGATCATTATACACATTACTGTGTAACTTATTTGATGACTTATAAATCGGAAGTATTTCATTTCTTAAAAGATTTCATCGCAAAGAGTGAAGCTCATTTCAACCTAGAGGCTGTGAATCTTTACATCTATAATGGCAGAGAATATTTGTCAAATGAGATGAAAGATTATTGTAGTGAAAAAGGCATAAGTTACCATTTAACGGTTCCACATACACCGCAGTTAAATGGAGTTTCTGAACGCATGATTAGATCCATAACTGAAAAGGCTAGAGCACTGATTAGTGGATCCAAATTAAATAAAAGTTTTTGGAGTGAGGCTGTTTAAACAGCAACATATTTAATTAATAGAACTCCAAGTAGGGCGGTTCAGGATAAGAAAACTCCATTTTAAATCTGGGACAACAGAAAGCCACAATTAAAATATTTAAAGATATTTGGTTCAACAGTATATGTGCATAATAAAATGCGAAAAAGAAAATTTGATGACAAATCATTCAAATGTATACTAGTTGGTTATGAACAGAATGGCTATAAGTTGTGGGACATAAGTTAAAAAAAAATTGTGGTAGCAAGAGACGTTGTTGTTGATGAAATCAATAAAGAGAATACTAGGACTGTGGTAAATGACTCAGAGTTCCAGAATGAAAGTATGAAAGTATTCAGAATGATATTATGAATGGTCTACAATTGCCTCCTAAAATGAATTCAGAAGCGGTGGAGTCAAATATCCCGAATGAGAGTACGGAAGGAAAATCTGATAATTTTGAATCAGATAAACAGCCTACTGAGACAACCACTTGCAAAAATGCCGATCCAATTGTAACAATTGGTGAAGAATTGCCTAGTATTCAATTAAAAGTAGATGAAATTGAAGTCAGAAGAAGTGAAAGATTAAAGGATAAGCCAAAGACATCATATCGGTTCTTAAACAATTGTTTAATGAATGCGCACACTTTTTGTGATGACATCCCAAGTAATTACAATGATATTAAAAATAGAAGAGACAGAATTAAGTGGGAAGAAGCCGTAAAAGAAGAATTAGATTCGCATTTTTATAATAAAACTTGGACTTTAGTTGATCAGCCTCTTTATAAAAACATTGTTGATTGTAGGTGGGTTTTTACTATAAAAATTAATGAAAATGGCCAGCATATATAGAATATAAGGCCAGATTGGTAGCTGGAGGATTCACTCAAGTGTATCTTTTAGATTATGATGAGACATTTGCTTCAGTTGCAAGAATATCTAGTTTCCGATTTATTCTATCCATAGCAAATCAATTCAATTTAAAAGTACACCATATGGATGTTAAGACTGCATTCCTAAATGGTATTTTGAAAGAGGAAATCTATATGAAGATTCCGTAGGGATTATCATATGAAGATGGTAAAGTCTGTAAATTAAATAAATCAATTTATGGATTAAAACAAGTGGCACGATGTTGGTTTGAGACATTTGAAAATGTTTTAAAAAGCATGGGTTTTAGTAATAATGCCGTGGATAGATGTATCTATTTACTTGATCATGGGGATATCTTGAAAAACATATATGTGCTTTTATAAGTAGATGATCTTGTAATTGCAACAGAAGCAATGATTTAATGACTAATTTCAAGACATTCCTAATGAGTAAATTTAGGATGACAGACTTATGTGAGATAAGACACTTTATTGGAATAAAAGTAGAAAAGAAAGATGGTTGTCTGTATCTTAGTCAATCAGCATACATTAATAATATTTTAAAGAAGTTCAATATGAAAGAATGTCATGCAGTCAGTACACCCCTTCAAACTAAGTTAAATTATAAAGCCCTAAACTCAGATGAAGAATGTAATGCCCCATGCCGAAATCTGATTGGGTGTTTTATGTACCTAATGTTATGTACCCGTCCTGATCTAAGTACAGCTATAAGTATATTGAGTAGATATACAAACAAAAATAATTCAGAATTATGGCAGAATCTTAAAAGGGTTTTAAGATATCTAAAGGGCACTGTAAATCTAAAATTAACATTTATTAAAAATGAAGATTTTAAAGACACAATTATTTGATTTGTTGATTCTGACTGGGCAGGAAGTGAAACTGATAGAAAAAGTACAACAGGCTTTATATTTAAACTGTTTGACTCAAATGTAATTTGCTGGAATACGAAAAAGCAAAATTCAGTTGCTGATTCTTCCACAGAAGCGGAATATATGGCTTCATTCGAAGCAGTTAGATAAGCTTTATGGTTGAAATCGTTAGTATCTAGTATAAAATTTGAAATAATTAAACCAATCAAAATACTAGAGGATAATCAAGGTTGCATTAGTATAGCTAATAATCCTACATGCCACAAACGATCAAAACACATTGACATTAAGTAACATTTCTCAAGAGAACAAATTGAAAATAATATAATTGTTTTAGAATATATTCCCTCAGAACACCAAGTGGCAGATGTCCTCACGAAGCCGTTGCCCGCTGCTAGATTCTTGACCCTAAGGAACGAATTGGGTCTCAAGAACTAAAACTATATCTTATAAAGAAAACTACATTTAAAATTAAATGAAACTTTTAAAACTGATACTTAATTTAGAACTTAGTTTAAAGTAAATAATGAAGTGAGATTTGAATTTAACGAAACTTATATTTTGTTGTTAACTAGTAATTAAAGAAACATTGAATTTGTGAATGAAGTTAATAATTTGTTTTAATTAACCAATGATTCGATTAAGGTTTTACTGGGTTTCCCTTCATCCTAGAACTAGTTTCTTTTTTGTATTGAAAAACTATTTCTAGATGAATATGGATCATTTATTACTGTTCCCAGAATATACAACTGTCCGAATAAGAATAATATTGTAATGCTAACTTAACTTTTAAATTGGTCAATGTATCTTTTGATGAGGTGTATGGAAAAATACCAATACGGTATTTCCAGGAGCAAAAGATATTCGACCAAATGCATACTGGTAACACTAAAAGTGTTTTGCTCTCGCTCTTCCCCTTTTGATTTTTTTAATATATTCGTGCACAAATAACATTCAAATTTAAGAAAAGGTCGTATTCGCACAACGTTCATAATCTGGAAATTGTACCACCCAAAACGTACCTACAAAACTTTTTAAAAAATTGGTTTTAAATTGTGTTAAAGGCAAAGGAATTTATACCCGTTACTCGTAGAGTAAAAGGGTATATTAGATTCGTGCAAAAGTATGTAACAGGTAGAAGGAAGCGTTTCCGACCCTATAAACTATATATATTCTTGATCGGGATCACTAGCCGAGTCGATCTAGCCATGTCCGTCTGTCCGTCTGTCTGTCCGTCTGTCTGTCTGTCTGTCTGTCTGTCTGTCTGTCTGTCTGTCTGTCTGTCTGTCTGTCTGTCTGTATGTATGAACGCTGAGATCTCGGAAACTATAAAAGCTAGAAGATTGACATTTTGCATGCAGATTCTAGGAGTTCCTACGCAGCGCAAGTTTGTTTCAAAAGGGTGCCACGCCCCCTCTAACGCCCACAATCGCTTATATACGATTTTAAAAATTTCAATATTTCGGAAAAGTAAAAATGCAGTTTTATGGTGTTTATCAATACCTATCGAAATGTAGAAGAAATTTTTTAAATCGGACCATTCGTTAAAAAGTTACGGCGGATCAAAGTTTTTCTCCATCTCTTTCGCACTCCCTTTAGCTGAGTAACGGGTATCTGATAGTCGGGGCACCCGACTATAGCGTTCTCTCTTGTTTTATTTGTATTTAAGCACATTATCGACTTTCAAGTAGAAACATAAACACACATTGTGTGTATGTATTGTATTGTACATGTATTGTACAAATCAACATTTCAAAATATGCATATGTACATACTTATTTGGTCAAAAGTTCGAATCTTAAGATTAATATTTAACTTAGAAACTTTTTGGATTTGTTTACAAAATTTGTAGTGGGGGAGAGTGGGGGAATTTCGTCAGCTTTTTTTCAAAGCTATTTTTTGTCCATCTTGAGACACGTTATCATTTTTATATTTTTATTGTTGAATGCGGTTAGCACCAAGCTTTAAAATATGACATTCCCCTATTTTTTTAATTACCTTGGTGATTTATAAATAATTAAAAAGTAAAACCAATATACTGGGGCAACCTCGCCACATAGGGGGGTAAAATCGCCACACAACTGGGGAAATTTCGTCACCTGAAAAATGTAGGGAACTATACGCCTGTAAGTATGCTACACTGATCAAGCGTACCATTTTTGTTGACGTCCTATATTTGTTGATGCTGCCGGTAGTCTGTTCGTTAGCCAGCTCGTCAAATAAAAAAAGATGTATCACTATGGACGGCAGTCCATGTAGTGACGAAGCGCACCAGGAGAGTGTGCGAAGGCGACTACTATTATATAGCCGCAAAATTGAAAATCTGCTGTGATAGTCCGATCGTAATGAGTAATACACCAATCGAAAGGTATTGCAAAAACTTAAAGGATTGCATACCAAGACTTTAAGAAAATCAATTGGCTTGGGAGAGAGAGCGGTGAAAGTGAAAAAGTGAAAGTTTGTGGTCCGATAACTCCTTCTAGTGTTGATGGAAGAAACTACTATGTTATCTTTCTCGATCATTATACACATTACTGTGTAACTTATTTGATGACTTATAAATCGGAAGTATTTCATTTCTTAAAAGATTTCATCGCAAAGAGTGAAGCTCATTTCAACCTAGAGGCTGTGAATCTTTACATCTATAATGGCAGAGAATATTTGTCAAATGAGATGAAAGATTATTGTAGTGAAAAAGGCATAAGTTACCATTTAACGGTTCCACATACACCGCAGTTAAATGGAGTTTCTGAACGCATGATTAGATCCATAACTGAAAAGGCTAGAGCACTGATTAGTGGATCCAAATTAAATAAAAGTTTTTGGAGTGAGGCTGTTTAAACAGCAACATATTTAATTAATAGAACTCCAAGTAGGGCGGTTCAGGATAAGAAAACTCCATTTTAAATCTGGGACAACAGAAAGCCACAATTAAAATATTTAAAGATATTTGGTTCAACAGTATATGTGCATAATAAAATGCGAAAAAGAAAATTTGATGACAAATCATTCAAATGTATACTAGTTGGTTATGAACAGAATGGCTATAAGTTGTGGGACATAAGTTAAAAAAAAATTGTGGTAGCAAGAGACGTTGTTGTTGATGAAATCAATAAAGAGAATACTAGGACTGTGGTAAATGACTCAGAGTTCCAGAATGAAAGTATGAAAGTATTCAGAATGATATTATGAATGGTCTACAATTGCCTCCTAAAATGAATTCAGAAGCGGTGGAGTCAAATATCCCGAATGAGAGTACGGAAGGAAAATCTGATAATTTTGAATCAGATAAACAGCCTACTGAGACAACCACTTGCAAAAATGCCGATCCAATTGTAACAATTGGTGAAGAATTGCCTAGTATTCAATTAAAAGTAGATGAAATTGAAGTCAGAAGAAGTGAAAGATTAAAGGATAAGCCAAAGACATCATATCGGTTCTTAAACAATTGTTTAATGAATGCGCACACTTTTTGTGATGACATCCCAAGTAATTACAATGATATTAAAAATAGAAGAGACAGAATTAAGTGGGAAGAAGCCGTAAAAGAAGAATTAGATTCGCATTTTTATAATAAAACTTGGACTTTAGTTGATCAGCCTCTTTATAAAAACATTGTTGATTGTAGGTGGGTTTTTACTATAAAAATTAATGAAAATGGCCAGCATATATAGAATATAAGGCCAGATTGGTAGCTGGAGGATTCACTCAAGTGTATCTTTTAGATTATGATGAGACATTTGCTTCAGTTGCAAGAATATCTAGTTTCCGATTTATTCTATCCATAGCAAATCAATTCAATTTAAAAGTACACCATATGGATGTTAAGACTGCATTCCTAAATGGTATTTTGAAAGAGGAAATCTATATGAAGATTCCGTAGGGATTATCATATGAAGATGGTAAAGTCTGTAAATTAAATAAATCAATTTATGGATTAAAACAAGTGGCACGATGTTGGTTTGAGACATTTGAAAATGTTTTAAAAAGCATGGGTTTTAGTAATAATGCCGTGGATAGATGTATCTATTTACTTGATCATGGGGATATCTTGAAAAACATATATGTGCTTTTATAAGTAGATGATCTTGTAATTGCAACAGAAGCAATGATTTAATGACTAATTTCAAGACATTCCTAATGAGTAAATTTAGGATGACAGACTTATGTGAGATAAGACACTTTATTGGAATAAAAGTAGAAAAGAAAGATGGTTGTCTGTATCTTAGTCAATCAGCATACATTAATAATATTTTAAAGAAGTTCAATATGAAAGAATGTCATGCAGTCAGTACACCCCTTCAAACTAAGTTAAATTATAAAGCCCTAAACTCAGATGAAGAATGTAATGCCCCATGCCGAAATCTGATTGGGTGTTTTATGTACCTAATGTTATGTACCCGTCCTGATCTAAGTACAGCTATAAGTATATTGAGTAGATATACAAACAAAAATAATTCAGAATTATGGCAGAATCTTAAAAGGGTTTTAAGATATCTAAAGGGCACTGTAAATCTAAAATTAACATTTATTAAAAATGAAGATTTTAAAGACACAATTATTTGATTTGTTGATTCTGACTGGGCAGGAAGTGAAACTGATAGAAAAAGTACAACAGGCTTTATATTTAAACTGTTTGACTCAAATGTAATTTGCTGGAATACGAAAAAGCAAAATTCAGTTGCTGATTCTTCCACAGAAGCGGAATATATGGCTTCATTCGAAGCAGTTAGATAAGCTTTATGGTTGAAATCGTTAGTATCTAGTATAAAATTTGAAATAATTAAACCAATCAAAATACTAGAGGATAATCAAGGTTGCATTAGTATAGCTAATAATCCTACATGCCACAAACGATCAAAACACATTGACATTAAGTAACATTTCTCAAGAGAACAAATTGAAAATAATATAATTGTTTTAGAATATATTCCCTCAGAACACCAAGTGGCAGATGTCCTCACGAAGCCGTTGCCCGCTGCTAGATTCTTGACCCTAAGGAACGAATTGGGTCTCAAGAACTAAAACTATATCTTATAAAGAAAACTACATTTAAAATTAAATGAAACTTTTAAAACTGATACTTAATTTAGAACTTAGTTTAAAGTAAATAATGAAGTGAGATTTGAATTTAACGAAACTTATATTTTGTTGTTAACTAGTAATTAAAGAAACATTGAATTTGTGAATGAAGTTAATAATTTGTTTTAATTAACCAATGATTCGATTAAGGTTTTACTGGGTTTCCCTTCATCCTAGAACTAGTTTCTTTTTTGTATTGAAAAACTATTTCTAGATGAATATGGATCATTTATTACTGTTCCCAGAATATACAACTGTCCGAATAAGAATAATATTGTAATGCTAACTTAACTTTTAAATTGGTCAATGTATCTTTTGATGAGGTGTATGGAAAAATACCAATACGGTATTTCCAGGAGCAAAAGATATTCGACCAAATGCATACTGGTAACACTAAAAGTGTTTTGCTCTCGCTCTTCCCCTTTTGATTTTTTTAATATATTCGTGCACAAATAACATTCAAATTTAAGAAAAGGTCGTATTCGCACAACGTTCATAATCTGGAAATTGTACCACCCAAAACGTACCTACAAAACTTTTTAAAAAATTGGTTTTAAATTGTGTTAAAGGCAAAGGAATTTATACCCGTTACTCGTAGAGTAAAAGGGTATATTAGATTCGTGCAAAAGTATGTAACAGGTAGAAGGAAGCGTTTCCGACCCTATAAACTATATATATTCTTGATCGGGATCACTAGCCGAGTCGATCTAGCCATGTCCGTCTGTCCGTCTGTCTGTCCGTCTGTCTGTCTGTCTGTCTGTCTGTCTGTCTGTCTGTCTGTCTGTCTGTCTGTCTGTCTGTCTGTCTGTCTGTCTGTCTGTCTGTCTGTATGAACGCTGAGATCTCGGAAACTATAAAAGCTAGAAGATTGACATTTTGCATGCAGATTCTAGGAGTTCCTACGCAGCGCAAGTTTGTTTCAAAAGGGTGCCACGCCCCCTCTAACGCCCACAATCGCTTATATACGATTTTAAAAATTTCAATATTTCGGAAAAGTAAAAATGCAGTTTTATGGTGTTTATCAATACCTATCGAAATGTAGAAGAAATTTTTTAAATCGGACCATTCGTTAAAAAGTTACGGCGGATCAAAGTTTTTCTCCATCTCTTTCGCACTCCCTTTAGCTGAGTAACGGGTATCTGATAGTCGGGGCACCCGACTATAGCGTTCTCTCTTGTTTTATTTGTATTTAAGCACATTATCGACTTTCAAGTAGAAACATAAACACACATTGTGTGTATGTATTGTATTGTACATGTATTGTACAAATCAACATTTCAAAATATGCATATGTACATACTTATTTGGTCAAAAGTTCGAATCTTAAGATTAATATTTAACTTAGAAACTTTTTGGATTTGTTTACAAAATTTGTAGTGGGGGAGAGTGGGGGAATTTCGTCAGCTTTTTTTCAAAGCTATTTTTTGTCCATCTTGAGACACGTTATCATTTTTATATTTTTATTGTTGAATGCGGTTAGCACCAAGCTTTAAAATATGACATTCCCCTATTTTTTTAATTACCTTGGTGATTTATAAATAATTAAAAAGTAAAACCAATATACTGGGGCAACCTCGCCACATAGGGGGGTAAAATCGCCACACAACTGGGGAAATTTCGTCACCTGAAAAATGTAGGGAACTATACGCCTGTAAGTATGCTACACTGATCAAGCGTACCATTTTTGTTGACGTCCTATATTTGTTGATGCTGCCGGTAGTCTGTTCGTTAGCCAGCTCGTCAAATAAAAAAAGATGTATCACTATGGACGGCAGTCCATGTAGTGACGAAGCGCACCAGGAGAGTGTGCGAAGGCGACTACTATTATATAGCCGCAAAATTGAAAATCTGCTGTGATAGTCCGATCGTAATGAGTAATACACCAATCGAAAGGTATTGCAAAAACTTAAAGCATTGCATACCAAGACTTTAAGAAAATCAATTGGCTTGGGAGAGAGAGCGGTGAAAGTGAAAAAGTGAAAGTTTGTGGTCCGATAACTCCTTCTAGTGTTGATGGAAGAAACTACTATGTTATCTTTCTCGATCATTATACACATTACTGTGTAACTTATTTGATGACTTATAAATCGGAAGTATTTCATTTCTTAAAAGATTTCATCGCAAAGAGTGAAGCTCATTTCAACCTAGAGGCTGTGAATCTTTACATCTATAATGGCAGAGAATATTTGTCAAATCAGATGAAAGATTATTGTAGTGAAAAAGGCATAAGTTACCATTTAACAGTTCCACATACACCGCAGTTAAATGGAGTTTCTGAACGCATGATTAGATCCATAACTGAAAAGGCTAGAGCACTGATTAGTGGATCCAAATTAAATAAAAGTTTTTGGAGTGAGGCTGTTTAAACAGCAACATATTTAATTAATAGAACTCCAAGTAGGGCGGTTCAGGATAAGAAAACTCCATTTTAAATCTGGGACAACAGAAAGCCACAATTAAAATATTTAAAGATATTTGGTTCAACAGTATATGTGCATAATAAAATGCGAAAAAGAAAATTTGATGACAAATCATTCAAATGTATACTAGTTGGTTATGAACAGAATGGCTATAAGTTGTGGGACATAAGTTAAAAAAAAATTGTGGTAGCAAGAGACGTTGTTGTTGATGAAATCAATAAAGAGAATACTAGGACTGTGGTAAATGACTCAGAGTTCCAGAATGAAAGTATGAAAGTATTCAGAATGATATTATGAATGGTCTACAATTGCCTCCTAAAATGAATTCAGAAGCGGTGGAGTCAAATATCCCGAATGAGAGTACGGAAGGAAAATCTGATAATTTTGAATCAGATAAACAGCCTACTGAGACAACCACTTGCAAAAATGCCGATCCAATTGTAACAATTGGTGAAGAATTGCCTAGTATTCAATTAAAAGTAGATGAAATTGAAGTCAGAAGAAGTGAAAGATTAAAGGATAAGCCAAAGACATCATATCGGTTCTTAAACAATTGTTTAATGAATGCGCACACTTTTTGTGATGACATCCCAAGTAATTACAATGATATTAAAAATAGAAGAGACAGAATTAAGTGGGAAGAAGCCGTAAAAGAAGAATTAGATTCGCATTTTTATAATAAAACTTGGACTTTAGTTGATCAGCCTCTTTATAAAAACATTGTTGATTGTAGGTGGGTTTTTACTATAAAAATTAATGAAAATGGCCAGCATATATAGAATATAAGGCCAGATTGGTAGCTGGAGGATTCACTCAAGTGTATCTTTTAGATTATGATGAGACATTTGCTTCAGTTGCAAGAATATCTAGTTTCCGATTTATTCTATCCATAGCAAATCAATTCAATTTAAAAGTACACCATATGGATGTTAAGACTGCATTCCTAAATGGTATTTTGAAAGAGGAAATCTATATGAAGATTCCGTAGGGATTATCATATGAAGATGGTAAAGTCTGTAAATTAAATAAATCAATTTATGGATTAAAACAAGTGGCACGATGTTGGTTTGAGACATTTGAAAATGTTTTAAAAAGCATGGGTTTTAGTAATAATGCCGTGGATAGATGTATCTATTTACTTGATCATGGGGATATCTTGAAAAACATATATGTGCTTTTATAAGTAGATGATCTTGTAATTGCAACAGAAGCAATGATTTAATGACTAATTTCAAGACATTCCTAATGAGTAAATTTAGGATGACAGACTTATGTGAGATAAGACACTTTATTGGAATAAAAGTAGAAAAGAAAGATGGTTGTCTGTATCTTAGTCAATCAGCATACATTAATAATATTTTAAAGAAGTTCAATATGAAAGAATGTCATGCAGTCAGTACACCCCTTCAAACTAAGTTAAATTATAAAGCCCTAAACTCAGATGAAGAATGTAATGCCCCATGCCGAAATCTGATTGGGTGTTTTATGTACCTAATGTTATGTACCCGTCCTGATCTAAGTACAGCTATAAGTATATTGAGTAGATATACAAACAAAAATAATTCAGAATTATGGCAGAATCTTAAAAGGGTTTTAAGATATCTAAAGGGCACTGTAAATCTAAAATTAACATTTATTAAAAATGAAGATTTTAAAGACACAATTATTTGATTTGTTGATTCTGACTGGGCAGGAAGTGAAACTGATAGAAAAAGTACAACAGGCTTTATATTTAAACTGTTTGACTCAAATGTAATTTGCTGGAATACGAAAAAGCAAAATTCAGTTGCTGATTCTTCCACAGAAGCGGAATATATGGCTTCATTCGAAGCAGTTAGATAAGCTTTATGGTTGAAATCGTTAGTATCTAGTATAAAATTTGAAATAATTAAACCAATCAAAATACTAGAGGATAATCAAGGTTGCATTAGTATAGCTAATAATCCTACATGCCACAAACGATCAAAACACATTGACATTAAGTAACATTTCTCAAGAGAACAAATTGAAAATAATATAATTGTTTTAGAATATATTCCCTCAGAACACCAAGTGGCAGATGTCCTCACGAAGCCGTTGCCCGCTGCTAGATTCTTGACCCTAAGGAACGAATTGGGTCTCAAGAACTAAAACTATATCTTATAAAGAAAACTACATTTAAAATTAAATGAAACTTTTAAAACTGATACTTAATTTAGAACTTAGTTTAAAGTAAATAATGAAGTGAGATTTGAATTTAACGAAACTTATATTTTGTTGTTAACTAGTAATTAAAGAAACATTGAATTTGTGAATGAAGTTAATAATTTGTTTTAATTAACCAATGATTCGATTAAGGTTTTACTGGGTTTCCCTTCATCCTAGAACTAGTTTCTTTTTTGTATTGAAAAACTATTTCTAGATGAATATGGATCATTTATTACTGTTCCCAGAATATACAACTGTCCGAATAAGAATAATATTGTAATGCTAACTTAACTTTTAAATTGGTCAATGTATCTTTTGATGAGGTGTATGGAAAAATACCAATACGGTATTTCCAGGAGCAAAAGATATTCGACCAAATGCATACTGGTAACACTAAAAGTGTTTTGCTCTCGCTCTTCCCCTTTTGATTTTTTTAATATATTCGTGCACAAATAACATTCAAATTTAAGAAAAGGTCGTATTCGCACAACGTTCATAATCTGGAAATTGTACCACCCAAAACGTACCTACAAAACTTTTTAAAAAATTGGTTTTAAATTGTGTTAAAGGCAAAGGAATTTATACCCGTTACTCGTAGAGTAAAAGGGTATATTAGATTCGTGCAAAAGTATGTAACAGGTAGAAGGAAGCGTTTCCGACCCTATAAACTATATATATTCTTGATCGGGATCACTAGCCGAGTCGATCTAGCCATGTCCGTCTGTCCGTCTGTCTGTCCGTCTGTCTGTCTGTCTGTCTGTCTGTCTGTCTGTCTGTCTGTCTGTCTGTCTGTCTGTCTGTCTGTCTGTCTGTATGAACGCTGAGATCTCGGAAACTATAAAAGCTAGAAGATTGACATTTTGCATGCAGATTCTAGGAGTTCCTACGCAGCGCAAGTTTGTTTCAAAAGGGTGCCACGCCCCCTCTAACGCCCACAATCGCTTATATACGATTTTAAAAATTTCAATATTTCGGAAAAGTAAAAATGCAGTTTTATGGTGTTTATCAATACCTATCGAAATGTAGAAGAAATTTTTTAAATCGGACCATTCGTTAAAAAGTTACGGCGGATCAAAGTTTTTCTCCATCTCTTTCGCACTCCCTTTAGCTGAGTAACGGGTATCTGATAGTCGGGGCACCCGACTATAGCGTTCTCTCTTGTTTTATTTGTATTTAAGCACATTATCGACTTTCAAGTAGAAACATAAACACACATTGTGTGTAAGTATTGTATTGTACATGTATTGTACAAATCAACATTTCAAAATATGCATATGTACATACTTATTTGGTCAAAAGTTCGAATCTTAAGATTAATATTTAACTTAGAAACTTTTTGGATTTGTTTACAAAATTTGTAGTGGGGGAGAGTGGGGGAATTTCGTCAGCTTTTTTTCAAAGCTATTTTTTGTCCATCTTGAGACACGTTATCATTTTTATATTTTTATTGTTGAATGCGGTTAGCACCAAGCTTTAAAATATGACATTCCCCTATTTTTTTAATTACCTTGGTGATTTATAAATAATTAAAAAGTAAAACCAATATACTGGGGCAACCTCGCCACATAGGGGGGTAAAATCGCCACACAACTGGGGAAATTTCGTCACCTGAAAAATGTAGGGAACTTTACGCCTGTAAGTATGCTACACTGATCAAGCGTACCATTTTTGTTGACGTCCTATATTTGTTGATGCTGCCGGTAGTCTGTTCGTTAGCCAGCTCGTCAAATAAAAAAAGATGTATCACTATGGACGGCAGTCCATGTAGTGACGAAGCGCACCAGGAGAGTGTGCGAAGGCGACTACTATTATATAGCCGCAAAATTGAAAATCTGCTGTGATAGTCCGATCGTAATGAGTAATACACCAATCGAAAGGTATTGCAAAAACTTAAAGGATTGCATACCAAGACTTTAAGAAAATCAATTGGCTTGGGAGAGAGAGCGGTGAAAGTGAAAAAGTGAAAATTTCGAAATTTGGAGCTGTTGGGGCCGGTGGGGGTAAATGCCCCCTCGCAATGTTTTAGTTGTATTCCTTTTGAAAATACCCGTCGAATGAGGGGTCATTTGTCAGAATCCGACGCTCCGTTCAAAAGTTATAGCCAAAATAAGATTTCCTTCTTCTTCCCAAAATGAAAATTTAATTCTGTTTGTCAGTTTGTCAGTTTGTCAGTTTGTCAGTTTGTCCAAAACATGTTTCTTAAGTTTTGAAAATTTAATATGACGTTCATCCCATTGATATAAAAAACTTTTGTTCTACCACTTTTGGAAAAACTCGCTAGTTTAGCGGGAAAACAGCTATAAATAGCTAAAATTCAGAAAACCGTAACTTCTATACTACTAAAGCTACAGACTTGTGCTGCATCTTGTTTGAAAGGTATTTTTAAATGCTATAAACGCCTTCTATATGCAATTTGTGTAAATGTAATAATTAAAAAGATATGAACAAAAGACAATTTTGTAAAACTTTTTTTTTTAGCTTTTTTTTATTTTTCTCAAAAACGGCTCTAACGATTTTCTTGAAAACTTTAAACTGTATAGCCCTTGAGATTCCTTAAATTTTGGTATATAACACATTACTGTAAAAAGTCACGTTTAAAAGTTATTTTTATACGAAAATAGCCACTTTTGCCAGCTCGAACAACTAAAGCTTCCTGAGTATTGAATTTTGTGTGAGGGTATCCGAACTGTATTTTAGGGTCATGGAATCAGTAAATTTGCACTTAAGAGTTCCATATAGGAATCTTTTGCTCTACGACTTTTGGAAAAAGCCGCTACTTTAGCGGGAAAAAAGCTAAAAATGGCTAAATTTCGTTAGTTTGTAAGTTCTACACTACTAAAGGTACAGACATGTGCCATACCTCGTTTAAAAGGTATTTTGAAATACTTCAACGCCTTTTTAACTTAATTTGTTAAAATACAATAATAAAAAAAATTATGATTTATGACCAATTTAAATTTAAATGTATATATTAGCTCCTATGAGAGCAAATGTAAGCAAACAAAAACTTCTGATATCAAATAAAAACACCTCTTAACGAGGTAAAGAACTAGTGACGATCGCGCCTTCAACATACAAAAGTTCTGATATCAACATTTGTGACGAAAAATGATTACACTTGTCATTAAATAGACTTTCTAATATTTTCTCATTCGGCACGCTGCAATAGAAAATGCCTGTGAAGGGAAAAAGGCTGGAATAGTCTGCTAGGGCGGGCCGAATGAGAAAATATTAGAAAGTCTATTTAATGACGAGTGTAATAATTTTTCGTCACAAATGTTGATATCAGAACTTTTGTATGTTGAAGGCGCGATCGTCACTAGTTCTTTACCTCGTTAAGAGGTGTTTTTATTTGATAAATGGCACAAAGTTGCAAAAAGGTAAAAACGCAAAGTTATTACCAAATGTATCCTTAATATCGCAAAACTAATAATTTTTGCAACTTTTTGCACGTTTTTTCAAAAAAATGACTTAAATCCAGCAACTTATAAACATAAAAACAATATTTTTTAAATAAAAAAACAGTCTAAGTGGCTTTCAATAATCTTAAAAATTGAATTTATGGAAAGGGACAAGTCAAGTGAAAATCCTGGCTGCATAGGGCTCAAATATAAAGAAGATGGACCCCAATTAAAGCTAAAATTGGCATCTGCTCTTAGATAATATTTCACTTTTCTTGTACATGTCAGCAATTTTTTTTTTTAATTTTAAAAATTAACGTAATCCGAAATTATTTTACCGTCTTACCAATACAAATACAAATTTTTTAAAATCCCTGCCAATTAATTTGAATATGCGGCGTGGGCGGTGGATGAAAGCAACAAAATTCAAAAAGCAACAAAAACCGAAATTACAGCTTTATCTTAATAGTATATATAACAAATTTCTTAATTGTATCTCTAAAACTAGAGTTTATGCCAAAAAAATAGACTTTTTTCCCATAGTGCGCTGTAAAAGTTGGATCGTTTCTTTCTTCATAGTTTTTATGCGTCAACCACACATTTTCCATATTTTTTTTTTCATTATTTTCCTTTATTTTTACAATTTGTTTTTTATTTTCTTTAATTTTTGATACTATCGATAGTATCGATAGTGACCACCATCGATAGCTAAAAACATCGATAGTATCCACTATCGATTTTTTAACAACCCTATCTCATAAGTTTACGGCAAAAATCCATGGTGCTTTCTTTTTGTTCCGTGGTAAATGTAATTAACTTGTTTGTTGGTGGAAATAAAAAAAGAGAAAGCTAATGATTTTTAGTTATGTGTGGTTCTATAACACTCATAAGAAGCTGTTGGAGCTCCATTTTAAGCTCCCTCGTCAAATCAGCGTCGTTTGAATCAACGTTAAAATTCGCTTTTAAGTTTTCCAGGTGCGGTAAGACCATATGGATCGTTGGGTATTTTTCGGCCTCTAGCTCATTGGATGCTGTGTTAATTTGTTTTATAATTTCGCAGAGTCCCTGGAGGCTAGTAAGGCTTATATTCGTCCGCCTTTAATTTATTTTTGGTCTCAGTTGGACATACCAGCTTTAAAAATATGTATTTTTTAATTTATATTTTATTTTATTTTAACAAAAATATAGCTTACGTTTTTCGAGGAAGTCATTCGAAACATGAACACAACTTATAAGATCGAATTTATCTAACACACTTAGGGCCGGTTTCTCGAGTGCCGGCTAACATTTCTCGAACAGATAAAGTCCCTGCTAAGTCATTTTGGCTTTCTCGAGCACCAATGTGAGAGCTAACTTTGACAGGGACTCGGAGTCCCTGTTAAGCGTTTTCGACTCGATAGAATGACAGCTGATTTCCCAAAGCCAACTAAGAAGAATCGAAATCACAGCTGACTTTTCCTTTGAATTATACCGAAACAGCTGATGAAATAATCGAAAGCCAAACTTTGGAAATACCAAATTAATATTTGGTCCAAAGACACTTATTGTACATTACATTTTTTATGCGCTTTGGCATACTCTCAACAAAGTTCTGTATAATTTCTTTCAAAATTTGCTTTCATTCAATCTCCACTAGTCCCCAGGGAACCTCAAGGTTGCCCGGATTTATACTGCCCGAGCCGTCTCTTCGCAGTGGATGATACGTTTTCAATTGGATTGAGGTCTGGACTTTAAGCTGGCCACATTTTTTGTTACACTTTGGGGTTGTTTATTGTTCTAAATTGTATCTCACACGCGGCTCCTAATTGATTTAGGATTTAATGTGATTTTTGTAGATTCTTATGTCAATGAAATTTACTACTAACCGTTTTATATAGGTCCCATTTTATACTAGTGTATAGATAAGCAGCAGCTGACTTTGCAGCTGTTATTTTAACAGTGCACTGTTAAACATTTACATTTTAAGTATAAGGTCTAGTACTCAACCCAACAAAAAGTCGTCCAAAACAAAAAACTTCATATGAAATAAAATTTCTTGACGTATTTTTCATATGAAGTTTTTTGTTTTGGACGACTTTTTGTTGGGTTGAGTAGTAGGGGAGAGAGGGGGAATTTCGTCACAGGGGCAATTTCGTCACCTGCAATATCTCGAAATCCATAAGTCGTAAAAATATATAATTTTTTTGTTTTAGTCCTTCAAGACGGCCAGACACAACCAATGCATTTGTTTTGCACAGAAGGCCAAGATAATTAAGCTATAATATTAAATGTGTTTTAACAGTTCAAAAGCTACATTTAGTTCTCGACGAAATTTTTTCTGTATGCCACAATTCAAAAGGAATACGATACACGATTTTTTATATAATACACAGTGCTATAATGTGCATTTCTGCGTCAGTGATTTTTAACTTCGCGCCTAATTTCGGAAGAAAAATAATTATTTCTAAAAAAATACTGTCTGGGGAAATTTCGCCACCCTACGCTAATTAAATAAAAACACCTCTTAACGAGGTAAAAAGCTAGTGACGATCGCACCTTCAACGTACAAAAGTTCTGATATCAACTTTTGTGACGAAAAATGATTTTAGATGCGACTAAATAAGTACGCTACCTAAAATTTACTCGTTCGGCCCGCTTTAGCAAATATTTAATATCTATACGAAAGTTTTCTGTTGTAGCGTGCCGAATGAATAAATTTTAGGTAGCGTACTTATTTAGTCGCATCTAAAATCATTTTTCGTCACAAAAGTTGATATCAGAACTTTTGTACGTTGAAGGTGCGATCGTCACTAGTTTTTTACCTCGTTATGAGGTGTTTTAATTTAATATCAGAAGTTTTTGTTTGTTTACTTTTGCTCTCATAGGTGCTAATATAAACATTTAATTTTAAATTGGTCATAAATCATAATTTTTAAATTATTGTATTTTAACGAATTAATTTAAAAAGGCGTTGAAGTATTTCAAAATACCTTTTAAACGAGGTATAGCACATGTCTGTACCTTTAGTAGTGTAGAACATACAAAGGTAATAGTCTAGAAGAGCGGCCTGAGCACCAAAAACCGCGAAAAAATTACCCTCGATGGACCGCGATTTCTTAGGAATTTACGTGCAGAAGATTATTTGCGGAAATGCATTGTTCTCTTGTAATTGCATTTCAAAGTTGCGTGTTTTGCTATAAAAACAAAGTAGGATTTTCTAGGATTTTGAGGTGTTTTGTGTCATTTTGCTATAAAAAACATATGGGCTTTCCGTTTGTTGTCAAAATAATAAGCGTTCGAAAAAATTCGACAAAAATGTGAAATTGTTTTTATAGCAGGCCAGACCCCACAACCGCGAATTAATATCCTCGATGGACCGTGATTCCTTAAGAGCTTGGGCGACCATGGATGACCAACATATACATTTTTAAGATGAATCTTAAGAAATCGCAATCCGAGGAGGATCAACCTTAGTCTTTATCAAAGCCAGTTACGAGAGTTTTTAGTTCAGTACCTCCTTATACTTGTAACTTATTTGTAATAGAAAATAAAATGCTATATAAAATCAAATAAAAACACCTCTTAACGAGGTAAAGAACTAGTGACGATCGCGCCTTCAACATACAAAAGTTCTGATATCAACATTTGTGACGAAAAATTATTACACTCGTCATTAAATAGACTTTCTAATATTTTCTCATTCGGCCCGCCCTAGCAGACTATTCCAGCCTTTTTCCCTTCACAGGCATTTTCTATTGCAGCGTGCCGAATGAGAAAATATTAGAAAGTCTATTTAATGACAAGTGTAATCATTTTTCGTCACAAATGTTGATATCAGAACTTTTGTATGTTGAAGGCGCGATCGTCACTAGTTCTTTACCTCGTTAAGAGGTGTTTTTATTTGATATCAGAAGTTTTTGTTTGCTTACATTTGCTCTCATAGGAGCTAATATATACATTTAAATTTAAATTGGTCATAAATCATAATTTTTAAATTATTGTATTTTAACAAATTAAGTTAAAAAGGCGTTGAAGTATTTCAAAATACCTTTTAAACGAGGTATGGCACATGTCTGTACCTTTAGTAGTGTAGAACTTACAAACTAACGAAATTTAGCCATTTTTAGCTTTTTTCCCGCTAAAGTAGCGGCTTTTTCCAAAAGTCGTAGAGCAAAAGATTCCTATATGGAACTCTTAAGTGCAAATTTACTGATTCCATGACCCTAAAATACAGTTCGGATACCCTCACACAAAATTCAATACTCAGGAAGCTTTAGTTGTTCGAGCTGGCAAAAGTGGCTATTTTCGTATAAAAATAACTTTTAAACGTGACTTTTTAGAGTAATGTGTTATATACCAAAATTTAAGGAATCTCAAGGGCTATACAGTTTAAAGTTTTCAAGAAAATCGTTAGAGCCGTTTTTGAGAAAAATAAAAAAAAGCTAAAAAAAAAGTTTTACAAAATTGTCTTTTGTTCATATCTTTTTAATTATTACATTTACACAAATTGCATATAGAAGGCGTTTATAGCATTTAAAAATACCTTTCAAACAAGATGCAGCACAAGTCTGTAGCTTTAGTAGTATAGAAGTTACGGTTTTCTGAATTTTAGCTATTTATAGCTGTTTTCCCGCTAAACTAGCGAGTTTTTCCAAAAGTGGTAGAACAAAAGTTTTTTATATCAATGGGATGAACGTCATATTAAATTTTCAAAACTTAAGAAACATGTTTTGGACAAACTGACAAACTGACAAACTGACAAACAGAATTAAATTTTCATTTTGGGAAGAAGAAGGAAATCTTATTTTGGCTATAACTTTTGAACGGAGCGTCGGATTCTGACAAATGACCCCTCATTCGACGGGTATTTTCAAAAGGAATACAACTAAAACATTGCGAGGGGGCATTTATCCCCACCGGCCCCAACAGCTCCAAATTTCGAAATTTTCACTTTTTCACTTTCACCGCTCTCTCTCCCAAGCCAATTGATTTTCTTAAAGTCTTGGTATGCAATCCTTTAAGTTTTTGCAATACCTTTCGATTGGTGTATTACTCATTACGATCGGACTATCACAGCAGATTTTCAATTTTGCGGCTATATAATAGTAGTCGCCTTCGCACACTCTCCTGGTGCGCTTCGTCACTACATGGACTGCCGTCCATAGTGACTATGGTTAATGATTGGACAGTAAATATTTATTTATAAAAAATGCTGGTTAGTGGTACAGATTAAGCCTATTCCTTTTCATTGTCCGTATCGGTGGATTCCTGAAATTTAAGATAGTTAATTGTTAGTATTTAAAAAGAGATGGAAAATGCTAAAAAAGCGCCGGAGGCAAAAAAATTAAAAAAAAAAAATCGCGCGATTAACATCGCGTTCAGGATTAAACAATTCGCCCATTGCTGAGAAAATTGCATGGAATCTTGAGGTGTGGTTTGGGTGCCTTTTCAAAAAAGTGAATCGCGCTAGGTACCCTTGGTAGTGCTCCGTTTTCCGGCCATAGTGGGGAATGTTCTCCTTTAGATCACGCCATAGTCTCTTTATTCGCTGTGTATTGGCTCCCGTTTCAGGGTCGACGAAGTTTACTGAGTGATTAACGGTCATGTGAGAGTAGTTCGCATCCTTTAAACCATTGTATGACTTCCAGCAGTCGGATATAATTCTGGTTCCATTGGCGATGTTGGCCTCTATAATTGGAAGGAGCGTTTCCTGGCTACGGTCCTCCACAGGCACCAAAAAAAAGTCACCGGTTTCTCTGCAAATTCCTCCGAAAACCCACTGTCCATCCACCACGCGACCGCAATTATACTTGCGCCGGCCAATTTTGGTTTCGTCAATTTCGACGGTTAAACCGTATCCACCTATTATTTGTTTTGCGTTCTTCTTCGTCCAGCTAAGATAAATTTCCCGAAGAAAATTACTCCAGTCAACCACCGTCTGTTGGGACCAGCCTAGTTCTTCCCGAAGGAATGAGATTGTTGAACCCTTCATTTCCCAAGCCACAAAATTACATTCCTGTTCAATACCAACGTGGGACTTGCTGAAGAATGTCCGTTTGATGGCGGATTCCTTACAAATATAATTTAAAGCAATATTTTTTTTAAATTAAACAATTGTTACCTTAAAGGAGCATTGAACTTTTCTTAATTTTCGTTTCTGTTGATGATTACTTATCATCCTGCGGCACCTCCAAAATGGCGTACTAATCGGTCTCTTCGCATTGAAAGACAATGTTGCGGGCTTACTGCAGTTGGGACAGTCCTTGCTCTTTAGAACAACTCCATGTCTCTGCAGAAATGCAAACACTTCTTCTTCGTCCATGGCAAGAAAGTCTTTATAAGAAATAGTGCACCCGTTGCAGGAATCCATAGTAAACAAAAATCAAAAGTGCCATTTCTGATTAAGCAAAAAAAGCCTACTTGTTTTTTATAGCAAACCCATAAATTCCTAGAAAATGCTCATTGTTTTTATAGCAAAATGACACAAAACACCTCAAAATCCTACTTTGTTTTTATAGCAAAACACGCAACTTTGAAATGCAATTACAAGAGAACCATGCATTTCCGCAAATAATCTTCTGCACGTAAATTCCTAAGAAATCGCGGTCCATCGAGGGTAATTTTTTCGCGGTTTTTGGTGCTCAGGCCGCTCTTCTAGACTATTACCCAAAAGATTCCTATATGGAACTCTTAAGTGCAAATTTACTGATTCCATGACCCTAAAATACAGTTGTGAGGATATACACAAAATTCAATACTCAGGGAGCGTTAGTAGTTCGAGCTTGCAAAAGTGGCTATTTTCGTATCAAATAAAAACACCTCTTAACGAGGTAAAGAACTAGTGACGATCGCGCCTTCAACATACAAAAGTTCTGATATCAACATTTGTGACGAAAAATTATTACACTCGTCATTAAATAGACTTTCTAATATTTTCTCATTCGGCCCGCCCTAGCAGACTATTCCAGCCTTTTTCCCTTCACAGGCATTTTCTATTGCAGCGTGCCGAATGAGAAAATATTAGAAAGTCTATTTAATGACAAGTGTAATCATTTTTCGTCACAAATGTTGATATCAGAACTTTTGTATGTTGAAGGCGCGATCGTCACTAGTTCTTTACCTCGTTAAGAGGTGTTTTTATTTGATATCAGAAGTTTTTGTTTGCTTACATTTGCTCTCATAGGAGCTAATATATACATTTAAATTTAAATTGGTCATAAATCATAATTTTTAAATAATTGTATTTTAACAAATTAAGTTAAAAAGGCGTTGAAGTATTTCAAAATACCTTTTAAACGAGGTATGGCACATGTCTGTACCTTTAGTAGTGTAGAACTTACAAACTAACGAAATTTAGCCATTTTTAGCTTTTTTCCCGCTAAAGTAGCGGCTTTTTCCAAAAGTCGTAGCAAAAGATTCCTATATGGAACTCTTAAGTGCAAATTTACTGATTCCATGACCCTAAAATACAGTTCGGATACCCTCACACAAAATTCAATACTCAGGAAGCTTTAGTTGTTCGAGCTGGCAAAAGTGGCTATTTTCGTATAAAAATAACTTTTAAACGTGACTTTTTACAGTAATGTGTTATATACCAAAATTTAAGGAATCTCAAGGGCTATACAGTTTAAAGTTTTCAAGAAAATCGTTAGAGCCGTTTTTGAGAAAAATAAAAAAAAGCTAAAAAAAAAGTTTTACAAAATTGTCTTTTGTTCATATCTTTTTAATTATTACATTTACACAAATTGCATATAGAAGGCGTTTATAGCATTTAAAAATACCTTTCAAACAAGATGCAGCACAAGTCTGTAGCTTTAGTAGTATAGAAGTTACGGTTTTCTGAATTTTAGCTATTTATAGCTGTTTTCCCGCTAAACTAGCGAGTTTTTCCAAAAGTGGTAGAACAAAAGTTTTTTATATCAATGGGATGAACGTCATATTAAATTTTCAAAACTTAAGAAACATGTTTTGGACAAACTGACAAACTGACAAACTGACAAACAGAATTAAATTTTCATTTTGGGAAGAAGAAGGAAATCTTATTTTGGCTATAACTTTTGAACGGAGCGTCGGATTCTGACAAATGACCCCTCATTCGACGGGTATTTTCAAAAGGAATACAACTAAAACATTGCGAGGGGGCATTTATCCCCACCGGCCCCAACAGCTCCAAATTTCGAAATTTTCACTTTTTCACTTTCACCGCTCTCTCTCCCAAGCCAATTGATTTTCTTAAAGTCTTGGTATGCAATCCTTTAAGTTTTTGCAATACCTTTCGATTGGTGTATTACTCATTACGATCGGACTATCACAGCAGATTTTCAATTTTGCGGCTATATAATAGTAGTCGCCTTCGCACACTCTCCTGGTGCGCTTCGTCACTACATGGACTGCCGTCCATAGTGACTATGGTTAATGATTGGACAGTAAATATTTATTTATAAAAAATGCTGGTTAGTGGTACAGATTAAGCCTATTCCTTTTCATTGTCCGTATCGGTGGATTCCTGAAATTTAAGATAGTTAATTGTTAGTATTTAAAAAGAGATGGAAAATGCTAAAAAAGCGCCGGAGGCAAAAAAATTAAAAAAAAAAAAATCGCGCGATTAACATCGCGTTCAGGATTAAACAATTCGCCCATTGCTGAGAAAATTGCATGGAATCTTGAGGTGTGGTTTGGGTGCCTTTTCAAAAAAGTGAATCGCGCTAGGTACCCTTGGTAGTGCTCCGTTTTCCGGCCATAGTGGGGAATGTTCTCCTTTAGATCACGCCATAGTCTCTTTATTCGCTGTGTATTGGCTCCCGTTTCAGGGTCGACGAAGTTTACTGAGTGATTAACGGTCATGTGAGAGTAGTTCGCATCCTTTAAACCATTGTATGACTTCCAGCAGTCGGATATAATTCTGGTTCCATTGGCGATGTTGGCCTCTATAATTGGAAGGAGCGTTTCCTGGCTACGGTCCTCCACAGGCACCAAAAAAAAGTCACCGGTTTCTCTGCAAATTCCTCCGAAAACCCACTGTCCATCCACCACGCGACCGCAATTATACTTGCGCCGGCCAATTTTGGTTTCGTCAATTTCGACGGTTAAACCGTATCCACCTATTATTTGTTTTGCGTTCTTCTTCGTCCAGCTAAGATAAATTTCCCGAAGAAAATTACTCCAGTCAACCACCGTCTGTTGGGACCAGCCTAGTTCTTCCCGAAGGAATGAGATTGTTGAACCCTTCATTTCCCAAGCCACAAAATTACATTCCTGTTCAATACCAACGTGGGACTTGCTGAAGAATGTCCGTTTGATGGCGGATTCCTTACAAATATAATTTAAAGCAATATTTTTTTTAAATTAAACAATTGTTACCTTAAAGGAGCATTGAACTTTTCTTAATTTTCGTTTCTGTTGATGATTACTTATCATCCTGCGGCACCTCCAAAATGGCGTACTAATCGGTCTCTTCGCATTGAAAGACAATGTTGCGGGCTTACTGCAGTTGGGACAGTCCTTGCTCTTTAGAACAACTCCATGTCTCTGCAGAAATGCAAACACTTCTTCTTCGTCCATGGCAAGAAAGTCTTTATAAGAAATAGTGCACCCGTTGCAGGAATCCATAGTAAACAAAAATCAAAAGTGCCATTTCTGATTAAGCAAAAAAAGCCTACTTGTTTTTTATAGCAAACCCATAAATTCCTAGAAAATGCTCATTGTTTTTATAGCAAAATGACACAAAACACCTCAAAATCCTACTTTGTTTTTATAGCAAAACACGCAACTTTGAAATGCAATTACAAGAGAACCATGCATTTCCGCAAATAATCTTCTGCACGTAAATTCCTAAGAAATCGCGGTCCATCGAGGGTAATTTTTTCGCGGTTTTTGGTGCTCAGGCCGCTCTTCTAGACTATTACCCAAAAGATTCCTATATGGAACTCTTAAGTGCAAATTTACTGATTCCATGACCCTAAAATACAGTTGTGAGGATATACACAAAATTCAATACTCAGGGAGCGTTAGTAGTTCGAGCTTGCAAAAGTGGCTATTTTCGTATCAAATAAAAACACCTCTTAACGAGGTAAAGAACTAGTGACGATCGCGCCTTCAACATACAAAAGTTCTGATATCAACATTTGTGACGAAAAATTATTACACTCGTCATTAAATAGACTTTCTAATATTTTCTCATTCGGCCCGCCCTAGCAGACTATTCCAGCCTTTTTCCCTTCACAGGCATTTTCTATTGCAGCGTGCCGAATGAGAAAATATTAGAAAGTCTATTTAATGACAAGTGTAATCATTTTTCGTCACAAATGTTGATATCAGAACTTTTGTATGTTGAAGGCGCGATCGTCACTAGTTCTTTACCTCGTTAAGAGGTGTTTTTATTTGATATCAGAAGTTTTTGTTTGCTTACATTTGCTCTCATAGGAGCTAATATATACATTTAAATTTAAATTGGTCATAAATCATAATTTTTAAATAATTGTATTTTAACAAATTAAGTTAAAAAGGCGTTGAAGTATTTCAAAATACCTTTTAAACGAGGTATGGCACATGTCTGTACCTTTAGTAGTGTAGAACTTACAAACTAACGAAATTTAGCCATTTTTAGCTTTTTTCCCGCTAAAGTAGCGGCTTTTTCCAAAAGTCGTAGAGCAAAAGATTCCTATATGGAACTCTTAAGTGCAAATTTACTGATTCCATGACCCTAAAATACAGTTCGGATACCCTCACACAAAATTCAATACTCAGGAAGCTTTAGTTGTTCGAGCTGGCAAAAGTGGCTATTTTCGTATAAAAATAACTTTTAAACGTGACTTTTTACAGTAATGTGTTATATACCAAAATTTAAGGAATCTCAAGGGCTATACAGTTTAAAGTTTTCAAGAAAATCGTTAGAGCCGTTTTTGAGAAAAATAAAAAAAAGCTAAAAAAAAAGTTTTACAAAATTGTCTTTTGTTCATATCTTTTTAATTATTACATTTACACAAATTGCATATAGAAGGCGTTTATAGCATTTAAAAATACCTTTCAAACAAGATGCAGCACAAGTCTGTAGCTTTAGTAGTATAGAAGTTACGGTTTTCTGAATTTTAGCTATTTATAGCTGTTTTCCCGCTAAACTAGCGAGTTTTTCCAAAAGTGGTAGAACAAAAGTTTTTTATATCAATGGGATGAACGTCATATTAAATTTTCAAAACTTAAGAAACATGTTTTGGACAAACTGACAAACTGACAAACTGACAAACAGAATTAAATTTTCATTTTGGGAAGAAGAAGGAAATCTTATTTTGGCTATAACTTTTGAACGGAGCGTCGGATTCTGACAAATGACCCCTCATTCGACGGGTATTTTCAAAAGGAATACAACTAAAACATTGCGAGGGGGCATTTATCCCCACCGGCCCCAACAGCTCCAAATTTCGAAATTTTCACTTTTTCACTTTCACCGCTCTCTCTCCCAAGCCAATTGATTTTCTTAAAGTCTTGGTATGCAATCCTTTAAGTTTTTGCAATACCTTTCGATTGGTGTATTACTCATTACGATCGGACTATCACAGCAGATTTTCAATTTTGCGGCTATATAATAGTAGTCGCCTTCGCACACTCTCCTGGTGCGCTTCGTCACTACATGGACTGCCGTCCATAGTGACTATGGTTAATGATTGGACAGTAAATATTTATTTATAAAAAATGCTGGTTAGTGGTACAGATTAAGCCTATTCCTTTTCATTGTCCGTATCGGTGGATTCCTGAAATTTAAGATAGTTAATTGTTAGTATTTAAAAAGAGATGGAAAATGCTAAAAAAGCGCCGGAGGCAAAAAAATTAAAAAAAAAAAAATCGCGCGATTAACATCGCGTTCAGGATTAAACAATTCGCCCATTGCTGAGAAAATTGCATGGAATCTTGAGGTGTGGTTTGGGTGCCTTTTCAAAAAAGTGAATCGCGCTAGGTACCCTTGGTAGTGCTCCGTTTTCCGGCCATAGTGGGGAATGTTCTCCTTTAGATCACGCCATAGTCTCTTTATTCGCTGTGTATTGGCTCCCGTTTCAGGGTCGACGAAGTTTACTGAGTGATTAACGGTCATGTGAGAGTAGTTCGCATCCTTTAAACCATTGTATGACTTCCAGCAGTCGGATATAATTCTGGTTCCATTGGCGATGTTGGCCTCTATAATTGGAAGGAGCGTTTCCTGGCTACGGTCCTCCACAGGCACCAAAAAAAAGTCACCGGTTTCTCTGCAAATTCCTCCGAAAACCCACTGTCCATCCACCACGCGACCGCAATTATACTTGCGCCGGCCAATTTTGGTTTCGTCAATTTCGACGGTTAAACCGTATCCACCTATTATTTGTTTTGCGTTCTTCTTCGTCCAGCTAAGATAAATTTCCCGAAGAAAATTACTCCAGTCAACCACCGTCTGTTGGGACCAGCCTAGTTCTTCCCGAAGGAATGAGATTGTTGAACCCTTCATTTCCCAAGCCACAAAATTACATTCCTGTTCAATACCAACGTGGGACTTGCTGAAGAATGTCCGTTTGATGGCGGATTCCTTATTTATTTATTTATTTATTTATTTAGTTGGTTAACAATTATCTGCTAACATATGCTTGACTAGGGATACACTAACTTATTACAATTCTAACGATTCGAGGTGACTTAAAATATTAGACGGAAGAGTGCTGATAGGTAATTCAAAAGATAAAATGTTGTATAGGCTATTGTAGTTGTTACATAGTGCGCGAAAAGGTTCATGTTGGGCATAATTAGACCTACACAAAGGTAAGCGCAAAGGACGGAATGAACGAGTAAATCTAGATGGGACGTTTAATTGTATATAGGAAAGGAGTGATTCAGAATCAACGAGACCCAAAAGAAGCTTATGGACAAACATTATGGCATTGCAAACTCTACGGTGTTGTAAAGACGGCAAGTCGATTAATTTAAGTCTGGCTCGATAAGATGGAAGTAGTCTGCCAGAATCCCATCCAAGATTACGCAGTGCAAAGATCAGAAACTGCTTTTGTACCGATTCGATAATGTTCTGGGGCTCCTTATATTGCGGGCTCCACACACAGGAACAGTATTCCAGAATAGGACGTACTAAAGCTACATACAGTGTTTTGGTAGTGTACGGGTCGTCAAATTCTTTGGACCATCGCTTTATGAAAGCTAACACACCCTTGGCTTTGTTTGCCGTTGCAGTAATATGGCTATTGAAGCATAGTTTATGGTCAAAAAGGACTCCAAGGTCGTTTGAGGTGGTAATGCGGTCAAGGTTGTGATTGCCAAGGCTGTAGGAGACAAGATGTGGGGAGGAACGGTGGAAAGTCATAAGCTTGCACTTTGCATGGTTTAGGAAAAGGAGATTACTGACACACCACTTATGAAATTCGTTAAGGTCAAATTGAAGGTGAGAATGAAGGTACCAATCGGAATAGGAGAAACAAATTTTGACGTCATCGGCGTACATAAAAATAGACGAGTATGAAATAACTTGAGGTAGGTCGTTTATAAAAAGAATAAAAAGTAACGGTCCAAGGTGGCTACCTTGAGGGACACCAGAAGTGACATCCACAGTGTGAGATAGCTCATTCATAAAGAGAACTCGTTGGGTGCGATTTGTTAAGTACGACTCTATCCATTTTAGAAGGTTATTTGGGAATCCCAAATAAGAAAGTTTAAGCAGAAGCAGTGAATGGTTTACCGAGTCGAAAGCCTTGCTAAAATCAGTGAATATAACGTCGGTTTGTAGACGGTGCAGGAAACCTTGATTAATCAAGTGAGAGAACTCAAGGAGATTGGTCGTCGTTGATCGATGCCTAATAAACCCATGCTGAGAAGGAGATATTAAGGAACTGCAGAGATGTTGTAATTGAAGAGTGATAAGATGTTCCAGAAGTTTAGGAATGGCTGATAGTTTGGCAATGCCACGGTAATTTTCGATGTCCACTCGAGAACCTTTTTTATGAAGAGGAATTATATAAGACTCATTCCAGATCCTAGGTAGGCAGGTCAAAGAGACTGATAAGTTAAAAAGAAGTGTAATTGGATATAACAGATTTTGGGCACAGTGTTTTAAAATGCAGCTTGGCACCTTATCAGGGCCAGCTGAGTATGAAATGTCAATAGAGGACATTCCTTCCAGAACGACACTCTCTGTGAAAGGGGGTAAAAATATGTTATTAGCATGCGGAATGTAATAGGGATACGGTGTTGAGGTGTTGTAGGGTCTAGAAGAATAAGTAGACTGGAAAAAAGATGCAAATAAGTTGGAAATCTCGGGAGCAGAGTTTTCTGTCTTATTGAGATAGCGAAGTGACGGGGGAAAAGCATTAGATTTTCGCTTGGAGTTAACGAAGGAGAAAAATTGTTTTGGATTAGTGCGAAAGTTATCTTTACACTGTGATAGGTATAGATTATAGGATTGACTGTTTTCAGTAAGGAATTGGGAGCGGATGGTGGAGTAACGGGCAAAGTCGAGTAGAGAGCCGGATTTTTGATATTTTTTATAAAGCCTAGATTTTTTGTTTTTTAGGTACGAGAGATGTTTGGAAGACCACGGGGGCTTGGAAGAAGGGGATATATCCAGTGTTGGGACAAAAGCATCCAAGGCCGGATAAATGGAGTTGTAAAATTGTAGGACGGCGGAGTCCATATCTTGGATTTCTAATAGAAATGACCAGTCAATCCTCGAAAGGTATATATTAAGGCCAGTGTAATCTGTTTTCCGAAAACATTTGATCGGACAGGGGGCTAGTGCAGTCGATTTGTAAGATTGGTTTAAAAGCTCAACAGATATAGATAGAGTGGGGTGATAAGGATCTTCAGGAAGGGAAATTGCATTGACTCTAGAAACTGTTGCAAGAGCGGCATCACCTACAAACATGAGGTCCAAAAGTCTATTGCGATTATTTTTAACTGAGTTGATTTGACCTAAGGGCAAGTCAGTTAACCCATCGATAAAATCATGACAATTGTTAGGTAGCAAAAGATTAGAGTCATCACAGGGAATCCAGGAAATATGTGGGAGGTTAAAGTCACCCATCACAATTATTTGGTCAGCTTGACCCACGGCAGACATCACAAACTGAATGGCAGATAGGTGGTTTAAATATACTGAGGAATCTGACGTTGGGGGAATATATGAGCAGGTCAAAAAGATAAAAGTCGAGCCAATGCAAACTTTTACAGCCACGAATTCAATACCAGTCTCGTTAGCAACAGGAAACAACTCAGAGGAGAAATTGTTGTTTACCGCGATAAGGACACCACCAGCAAAGGAAGAACGATCCGTTCTATAAGTAGAGAACTTATGAACAAAGATTTCATGGTCGGAAACGGAAGAGTTAAGCCAGGTTTCGGTAAAAGCGATGGCATCAAAGTCAAATGACGCGCTGTTAGTGTGAATTTGGTTAAGTTTACCCAAAAGACTGCGTACGTTTTGATAAATGACGGTAAAAAAGCAACTTAGTTTTTTGAACCGGTAATCTTAGGTGCCTGGGTCGAGTCTTTAGGCAGAAATTCATGAACAATAGTGTCATTAGGCCATAATGCAGGATTCAAAGCTTCTGATAGGAGACTGTCGGGAAGGAAAATTTTAAATGAGGAAATTTTACGCGTGTGATTAAAATTAAATTTGTTAATTATAAAATTATCAGGAGTAGCTTTTAACTTGGAGCATAGATGATTTTTGACGGCTCCCGGCGTAGTATCAGGTGACAAGCGGGACACAAATATTGCTTTCCGAAGTTTGACTGAGCGCAATGGTAATTCAGATGGGCGAGGAACAGATGTTAGCGGCAGTTCATCGGGATTGGGAACATTTGCGGTAGCGCTGGTGTTGCCAGCAGATCCCGACGGTCGGCAAGGTGAGAATTCCATAAGCGGTCGTGGTGCGGAAGTTAAGGTGCCAGGACCGACATCTGTAACTTCAGTATGTAGGGAAGTTGAATCCAGTAGAGTGCGATCGGCGTCAGCGGAATCAGGAACATTAGCAGTAGTAGCTGTAGCTGGGTCATCATTGTTTGAGGCATTGGGTAAGGCTGGTACAGGTGTATTGATGGAGATCGATGTAGCAGAGATGTTCAACGGCGAACGAGGTACAGAGAGCAGTGCATTATCGGCAATAAGTTCGGCATTGGGTTGAATATTTCCTCTGGGAGATTCACTTATAAGTTTGAGGCCCAGAAATGAAGATTCGACGGAACAAAATATGTCAGAGAGGACATTAAGTTGAGTCCGAACCTTTTGGAACCCAGATCTCGTTTGCCTCATGAAAGTTCTCATTTCCATGGTAATGCTTAGGCATGAAGTACAAGTCCAGTAAAATTGCCTATGTTTCCCAACAATATGGCCAATTCTACCATTATGACCGCCACCGCCACATTTAACATGTGAGCAGTTATCACACAGCCAGCACATTAAGTAGTTATCACCAGAGATGGTGCCGCTAAATTCGCATTTCTTGGCGCAGCAAATCAAAGACATTTTTGTGTAGTTGAAGAGTAGTTGAAAATTGATAAGAGAAAAAGCGGCGAGATCGGATAAGAGAGCAGTAGAGCGATAAGTCCAGCGGCGGTTTATCCAACGAAGAGGGACGCAGAGAGGAGACAGCGGGAGAGCGTGATATGCAGGCGATGTTCTGAGCGCGGTTTCGTACTCGAGAAATGCTAGCTATGTAACGGAAAGCTGCAACGCTGAGCGAACCGTAAACGAGAGCGTTGCGGGTGAGACGATAAAGCCAAACAACAACAACACTTATAGGATTGACAAAAGGTTGAAGCACTTGTTTTAATTTGTTAAAATTTAACAATAAAGTCACTGTCTTTACAAAGTTGGCTTTTCACAGTGAAGCGGCGTATCGAAAGTGATAAGATATTCCAAGTTGGGTTATGAAGATAGACTTAATTCAACGATAGGCTAAACGTTTTCGGGAGCGATTGAAAAGCACGACCGTCTTCAGCGAAGTTTGTTTACATAGTTTACAAATATAATTTAAAGCAATATTTTTTTTAAATTAAACAATTGTTACCTTAAAGGAGCATTGAACTTTTCTTAATTTTCGTTTCTGTTGATGATTACTTATCATCCTGCGGCACCTCCAAAATGGCGTACTAATCGGTCTCTTCGCATTGAAAGACAATGTTGCGGGCTTACTGCAGTTGGGACAGTCCTTGCTCTTTAGAACAACTCCATGTCTCTGCAGAAATGCAAACACTTCTTCTTCGTCCATGGCAAGAAAGTCTTTATAAGAAATAGTGCACCCGTTGCAGGAATCCATAGTAAACAAAAATCAAAAGTGCCATTTCTGATTAAGCAAAAAAAGCCTACTTGTTTTTTATAGCAAACCCATAAATTCCTAGAAAATGCTCATTGTTTTTATAGCAAAATGACACAAAACACCTCAAAATCCTACTTTGTTTTTATAGCAAAACACGCAACTTTGAAATGCAATTACAAGAGAACCATGCATTTCCGCAAATAATCTTCTGCACGTAAATTCCTAAGAAATCGCGGTCCATCGAGGGTAATTTTTTCGCGGTTTTTGGTGCTCAGGCCGCTCTTCTAGACTATTACCCAAAAGATTCCTATATGGAACTCTTAAGTGCAAATTTACTGATTCCATGACCCTAAAATACAGTTGTGAGGATATACACAAAATTCAATACTCAGGGAGCGTTAGTAGTTCGAGCTTGCAAAAGTGGCTATTTTCGTATCAAATAAAAACACCTCTTAACGAGGTAAAGAACTAGTGACGATCGCGCCTTCAACATACAAAAGTTCTGATATCAACATTTGTGACGAAAAATTATTACACTCGTCATTAAATAGACTTTCTAATATTTTCTCATTCGGCCCGCCCTAGCAGACTATTCCAGCCTTTTTCCCTTCACAGGCATTTTCTATTGCAGCGTGCCGAATGAGAAAATATTAGAAAGTCTATTTAATGACAAGTGTAATCATTTTTCGTCACAAATGTTGATATCAGAACTTTTGTATGTTGAAGGCGCGATCGTCACTAGTTCTTTACCTCGTTAAGAGGTGTTTTTATTTGATATCAGAAGTTTTTGTTTGCTTACATTTGCTCTCATAGGAGCTAATATATAGGGGAGAGTGGGGGAATTTCGTCACAGGGGCAATTTCGTCACCTGCAATATCTCGGAATCCATAAGTCGTAAAAATATATAATTTTTTTGTTTTAGTCCTTCAAGACGGCCAGACACAACCAATGCATTTGTTTTGCACAGAAGTCCAAGATAATTAAGCTATAATATTAAATGTGTTTTAACAGTTCAAAAGCTACATTTAGTTCTCGACGAAATTTTTTCTGTATGCCACAATTCAAAAGGAATAAGATACACGATTTTTTATATAATACACAGTGCTATAATGTGCATTTCTGCGTCAGTGATTTTTAACTTCGCGCCTAATTTCGCAAGAAAAATAATTATTTCTAAAAAAGTACGGTCTGGGGAAATTTCGCCACCCTACGCTGAGGGTAAATTCGCACCTATTTTAAATACATATTTTTATATTTGACGAGCTGGCTAACGAACAGACTACCAGCAGCAGCAACAAATATAGGACGTCAACAAAAATGGTACACTTGATCAGTGTAGCATATTTTCAGGCGTTAAACTCCCTACATTTTTCAGGTGACGAAATTTCCCCAGTTGTGTGGTGATTTTACCCCCCTGTGTGGTGAGATTGCCCCAGTATATTGGTTTTACATTTTATTTTTTTATAAATCACCAAGCTAATTAAAAAAATAGGGGAATGTCACATTTTAAAGCTTGGTGCTAACCGCATTCAACAATAAAAATAGAAATATGATAACGTGTCTCAAGATGGACAAAAAATAGCTTTGAAAAAATGCTGACGAAATTCCCCCACTCTCCCCTACATTTAAATTTAAATTGGTCATAAATCATAATTTTTAAATAATTGTATTTTAACAAATTAAGTTAAAAAGGCGTTGAAGTATTTCAAAATACCTTTTAAACGAGGTATGGCACATGTCTGTACCTTTAGTAGTGTAGAACTTACAAACTAACGAAATTTAGCCATTTTTAGCTTTTTTCCCGCTAAAGTAGCGGCTTTTTCCAAAAGTCGTAGAGCAAAAGATTCCTATATGGAACTCTTAAGTGCAAATTTACTGATTCCATGACCCTAAAATACAGTTCGGATACCCTCACACAAAATTCAATACTCAGGAAGCTTTAGTTGTTCGAGCTGGCAAAAGTGGCTATTTTCGTATAAAAATAACTTTTAAACGTGACTTTTTACAGTAATGTGTTATATACCAAAATTTAAGGAATCTCAAGGGCTATACAGTTTAAAGTTTTCAAGAAAATCGTTAGAGCCGTTTTTGAGAAAAATAAAAAAAAGCTAAAAAAAAAGTTTTACAAAATTGTCTTTTGTTCATATCTTTTTAATTATTACATTTACACAAATTGCATATAGAAGGCGTTTATAGCATTTAAAAATACCTTTCAAACAAGATGCAGCACAAGTCTGTAGCTTTAGTAGTATAGAAGTTACGGTTTTCTGAATTTTAGCTATTTATAGCTGTTTTCCCGCTAAACTAGCGAGCTTTTCCAAAAGTGGTAGAACAAAAGTTTTTTATATCAATGGGATGAACGTCATATTAAATTTTCAAAACTTAAGAAACATGTTTTGGACAAACTGACAAACTGACAAACTGACAAACTGACAAACAGAATTAAATTTTCATTTTGGGAAGAAGAAGGAAATCTTATTTTGGCTATAACTTTTGAACGGAGCGTCGGATTCTGACAAATGACCCCTCATTCGACGGGTATTTTCAAAAGGAATACAACTAAAACATTGCGATGGGGCATTTATCCCCACCGGCCCCAACAGCTCCAAATTTCGAAATTTTCACTTTTTCACTTTCACCGCTCTCTCTCCCAAGCCAATTGATTTTCTTAAAGTCTTGGTATGCAATCCTTTAAGTTTTTGCAATACCTTTCGATTGGTGTATTACTCATTACGATCGGACTATCACAGCAGATTTTCAATTTTGCGGCTATCACTATGGACGGCAGTCCATGTAGTGACGAAGCGCACCAGGAGAGTGTGCGAAGGCGACTACTATTATATAGCCGCAAAATTGAAAATCTGCTGTGATAGTCCGATCGTAATGAGTAATACACCAATCGAAAGGTATTGCAAAAACTTAAAGGATTGCATACCAAGACTTTAAGAAAATCAATTGGCTTGGGAGAGAGAGCGGTGAAAGTGAAAAAGTGAAAATTTCGAAATTTGGAGCTGTTGGGGCCGGTGGGGATAAATGCCCCCTCGCAATGTTTTAGTTGTATTCCTTTTGAAAATACCCGTCGAATGAGGGGTCATTTGTCAGAATCCGACGCTCCGTTCAAAAGTTATAGCCAAAATAAGATTTCCTTCTTCTTCCCAAAATGAAAATTTAATTCTGTTTGTCAGTTTGTCAGTTTGTCAGTTTGTCAGTTTGTCCAAAACATGTTTCTTAAGTTTTGAAAATGTAATATGACGTTCATCCCATTGATATAAAAAACTTTTGTTCTACCACTTTTGGAAAAACTCGCTAGTTTAGCGGGAAAACAGCTATAAATAGCTAAAATTCAGAAAACCGTAACTTCTATACTACTAAAGCTACAGACTTGTGCTGCATCTTGTTTGAAAGGTATTTTTAAATGCTATAAACGCCTTCTATATGCAATTTGTGTAAATGTAATAATTAAAAAGATATGAACAAAAGACAATTTTGTAAAACTTTTTTTTTAGCTTTTTTTTATTTTTCTCAAAAACGGCTCTAACGATTTTCTTGAAAACTTTAAACTGTATAGCCCTTGAGATTCCTTAAATTTTGGTATATAACACATTACTGTAAAAAGTCACGTTTAAAAGTTATTTTTATACGAAAATAGCCACTTTTGCCAGCTCGAACAACTAAAGCTTCCTGAGTATTGAATTTTGTGTGAGGGTATCCGAACTGTATTTTAGGGTCATGGAATCAGTAAATTTGCACTTAAGAGTTCCATATAGGAATCTTTTGCTCTACGACTTTTGGAAAAAGCCGCTACTTTAGCGGGAAAAAAGCTAAAAATGGCTAAATTTCGTTAGTTTGTAAGTTCTACACTACTAAAGGTACAGACATGTGCCATACCTCGTTTAAAAGGTATTTTGAAATACTTCAACGCCTTTTTAACTTAATTTGTTAAAATACAATAATTTAAAAATTATGATTTATGACCAATTTAAATTTAAATGTATATATTAGCTCCTATGAGAGCAAATGTAAGCAAACAAAAACTTCTGATATCAAATAAAAACACCTCTTAACGAGGTAAAGAACTAGTGACGATCGCGCCTTCAACATACAAAAGTTCTGATATCAACATTTGTGACGAAAAATGATTACACTTGTCATTAAATAGACTTTCTAATATTTTCTCATTCGGCACGCTGCAATAGAAAATGCCTGTGAAGGGAAAAAGGCTGGAATAGTCTGCTAGGGCGGGCCGAATGAGAAAATATTAGAAAGTCTATTTAATGACGAGTGTAATAATTTTTCGTCACAAATGTTGATATCAGAACTTTTGTATGTTGAAGGCGCGATCGTCACTAGTTCTTTACCTCGTTAAGAGGTGTTTTTATTTGATATAATAGTAGTCGCCTTCGCACACTCTCCTGGTGCGCTTCGTCACTACATGGACTGCCGTCCATAGTGATAAAAATAACTTTTAAACGTGACTTTTTACAGTAATGTGTTATATACCAAAATTTAAGGAATCTCAAGGGCTATACAGTTTAAAGTTGTCAAGAAAATCGTTAGAGCCGTTTTTGAGAAAAATAAAAAAAAAGCTAAAAAAAAGGTTTTAAAAAATTGTCTTTTGTTCATATCTTTTTAACTATTACATTTGCACAAATTGCATATAGAACGCGTTTATAGCATTTAAAAAAACCTTTCAAACGAGATGCAGCACAAGTCTGTAGCTTTAGTAGTACAGAAGTTTTCCGAATTTTAGCTATTTATAGCTGTTTTCCCGCTAAACCAGCGAGTTTTTCCAAAAGTGGTGGAACAATAGTTTTTTATATCGATGTGATGAACGTCATATCAAATTTTCAAAACTTAAAAAACATGTTTTGGACAAACTGACAAACTGACAAACAGAATTAAATTTTCATTTTGGGAAGACGTAGAAAATCTTATTTTGGCTATAACTTTTGAACGGAGCGACGGATTTTATCATATGACCCCTCATTCGACGGGTATTTTCAATAGGAACACAATTAAAACATTCATTGCGAGCAGTGGAGTAGCCAGAATTTAGTTGGGGGTGTGGTTTTCAGTACAAATTTTGTGTAGCATACTTTTGAAAACCATATTTTCCATAGGATTTAACCCATTTATAATTTTAGGTCATATGGTCATATTGGCGGATCAAGACGAACTGTCGAACTCTGTTCTTTCATAGTTGTCTGGATCAATAAAATTAAGGATTTTGTGAATGTTTTGACCTCTTGCAATACAAACAGCCTGAGCTTTAATAAAGCTTAATGAGAATTTAAAATTGAGCTCGTTATCCAGCCTCGTCAAAATGATACGTATACGTAGGGTTAGGGCTAGAGGAGGTTTGGAGAAAATGTTTGATGCCCCTCATCACCATAAAAGTTAAGCGAATAACAAATGAGGCGCGTTCGTAAATAATTTAAAAGTAATCATAAACATCGCCAATAGCATTAAGCACGTCCTTGCAACTAAGAACTGCGTCAAACCCATGCCCCCTTATATAAACTTCTTTACCTCGCTCCTGGACCAAGCGCCTTTAAAGTCCCCCGCAAATAATAAATTAAATATTTACTACAGGTTGTGAACCATTTGCGTTCATTAATATCCTTTGGCTTAAAATCAGCTTTTGCACGGGAAACAAGTTACTGTTTTATTCGAGAAATAAGCCCTGTTTAATTTTAACAAGAAGGCACGCGAGATTTTAGTGCCTTTACGTCCAGGTACCCGCTTCTCGGCTCTGTACATCGGAGCGATTAATTTAACAAGTGTTTTTTGTGTCCGAGCTACACGCGTGTTTTAAATAGGCAAATACATTTCTTAACAAGATCAAGGTATCAATATAGCAATTTGTAGGCCTAATATACTAGTTTACAAAATAATATTCTTGGAGAGCTCCAAAGCAATTGATGGCAAATTCTGTTAGTGTTCGACCCACAAATCACGAAAATACCACTAATTTTTTTTTCGATGGCACAGTTTTTTTCTAAAGATTTTTTAAAGTTCAAAATGTTAAATATCGGACTTTTTTCGAATTTCTTCCTATATTTCGGCAAATATCCACCCAATTGGGCCAGTTTTTGTTTCATTATAAAGTCAATAGATCAGAGCTTAACTTTGCCATACAGATCAATATGATTGGATAAGTAATGACAGCGCAGCAGCTCGACAAAGATGAAAAATTATAATGGGTACAAACTTAAAGCTTACACCCCACCGGACAAAACAAGCCGAGTATGGCCCAAATTCATAAAAAATTGGATTTATGGTGGATTTTTAAAGTTCGGATTTTTCAACTTTTTTCGGTTGACAGAGTCCAAATTTAAGTTTTATTATAGGCGGCGACATATAAACAAAAATGAGTGGTGACGACAGCCTGGTCAAAAAAAAACTAAATTTAAAAGCTAGAAAATTATAAAATAAATTCAATTTCTGAAAATGCCTTTAAAAATATAAAATTGCTTGCGTTATGACTGTGAGTGTTTTTAATCAGGTACTATCCATTTGGATAGTTCATTCTTATGAAAAAAGTAACCTTAATTTCAAAAATTAAATTCACTTTTATAATTTTCTAGCTTTTAAATATCTGATTTAGCTATTAAGTGCATGCAAAATGTCAATCTTCTAGCTTTTATAGTTTCCGAGATCTCAGCGTTCATACAGACAGACAGACGGACAGACGGACATGGCTAGGTCGACTCGGCTAGTGATCCTGATCAATAACGCTTCCTTCTACCTGTTACATACTTTTGCACGAATCTAGTATACCCTTTTACTCTACGAGTAAGGGGTATCACAAGAGAGAACGCTAAAGTCGGGTTCGTGTCCCGACTATCTAATACTTGTCACTCGGCTTAAGGGAGTGCGAGGAAAATGGATATACAGCTGCGAAAAAAATAATAGCACCACTAACCCAAAAAAATTTTAACTAGTCAACCTACTCACATTTTTTAATTTTTTTAACTTTTCAAAACGGGTTTTAAATAGTAAGACTAAACATAATTTGAATATGAAAAAAAATGTAAGCTTTATAAAAGGTTTCTGGACTTATTTAAGAAAATCTATGCAAAACTGGAAAAACGTACGAAAAAATAATAGCACAACTTCTCTAAAAATATTATAAAAGGTAGAAAAATTACAAATGGGTAACTTAATCTTTAGTTGGCGGTAACTAACAAGTAAATCTAAGTTTAAAGTGTAAATATCTTTTGCGATTTTTGGATATAATGACTTACTATTGATTAAACAAGTCAGGACCCTACATATAAAGGAATTGGGGCCCAAAAGTCATGATATATTTTCAAATTTATTCGGAAATGATTTAAGACGTTTTATATTAACTGTATAAACTTTCTTTAAAAAAAAAACTCGCAGATTTTTTGTTGTGTTATGGTCAAGCGAGTACACAAGTCAATGTATATTGCTTACTGACTACTTTCGAACTCTTTCTTTGCTATCCTGACCGTGATCCTGGCCGGATTTTATTGGTCAAAGATTCATTTAAGAAGTATTTTGTATTCAGTTTAAGCTACGAATTACTACCGTATTACTATTTACATCATAGGATGATTCATGAACGATGTATTCATCCGTATTGATCTTACTTCAAGAAGGAAAAACACGCCTATGTTAATACTAGGTCCATGCTCAATAAGTGGATGTTTTGGTACCATGTTTTTGGTCAATTTAGGTGTGACTTATAAAAAGGATTTCTTCTTACCCAATTTAACTTTGCCTTCACACATTCTCATAAGTTTGCAGGCATTCATTTGTAAGTTTTTTTGACGAGCCCTATGTCCTTGTAAATGTGTTTCGCATTTCGGATAGGATTTTTTTTTGAAGTGCATATTTTATAAATTTGTTTATTGAAACATTATACAACTATTAAAATATTCGCTATTATTTTAAGCACGTGTTTTAGTTTAGTTTTGGCCCTGATAAGATTCTTTGATTTTTGAAAGGAAAAATGGGCCAGGAATCGGTTTTTATGTGTTATCCTTCAAAGTTTATGCCATTCTTAATGAAGATGATCCAAAACCTAACCAATCCAACCGGTTTTCATGACCGTTTTCCATCCAATATGTGTCTTTTTTGAATATTTTTCTTTTCCGACTTGGAAAATTTTCCACATGTCCTTGTATTGCCAAATGGTAATCAATTTGATGTCTGGATATCAGGAGAAGTTAGTTTTAATTAAATCTCATAAAGTATATCCTTTATACACAAGAATATTAGCGCATCGTAACGTTTTATTTAAAGAAAACGGAAGTGGTGCTATTATTTTTTTCGGCCTTTTTTTGACTTTTTTATTTAAAATCCGAAAAAATTATATGTAGACAATATATCCGTATCAATTTTTTCAAATAGGTGGAATACTAATCAAGATAATAAAAAACACTTCTTATATAAAAATCCCCGTTTTTCACATAATTCTTTAATATTAAGAGCCTGCGTACAATAAATTATAATTTGCTAAAACAAATTCGATATTTTCAAAACTAAAAGTGGCTACAACTGTTTACAAAATCCGATTGTAACTAACAATATGGCACAATTATAATTTGAACAAAGAACCCTAAAAGGCTCATGAACTTCAAACTTCATAGAAAAAATCCGAGGCCTTGCTAAAACAAATATGATATTTTCAAAACTAAAAGTGGCTACAATTTTTTACAAAAACCGATTGTAACTAACAATATGGCACAAGTATTTAAAAAAAAAAAAATTTTTTTTCTTGTGGGGCAATGGTTAAAAAAATTTTAAAATCTTTATTTGTTTTTATTTTTAAGAAATTAAAACCTTTTTTTTATTTTATTTTGAAAGAAGGGGTTTTAGAGGAATTAATGCAAAAGGCATGAAGTCAATCGGATTCATATAACCGGAGATACAGATTTTCAATGAGAGGGTACTTTTTCAAATTTGACAATTTTTGGCAAACTTAAAATAATTTTCACCAAAAAATAATTTTTTTTCGGTCCAATCCTGATACAAGTCTTTACTTATTTTCCGAAAAGTACGTGTAAAAAAAATTTCAGGCAAATCAAAAATGTGCAATTTTTTTTTTTGGCCAAATCTGTTTGGTTTGTAAAAGAACGGCCCATATTTGCAATGATTTTTATTTTTTTTTAATTTTTATTTAAAACTCATTAAATAATCGTTATTCTGTGAGTTTTATATAAAACTTGACAAATTAAACTTATTTCCTGAGTTTTATTTTCCGCTTGAAAAACAACAGTTATTCCTTGAGTTTTATTATTTCGATCAAAAATAAAACTCAAAGTCGTTTAGTAGAGGCTGTGTAGGTGATAAATATGTTATTAAAAATTTAGCTTAGTATGTACGCTGTTAGCTTCTTTTTAAGATTTTTTCCAAGTATGATCGACCACTGCAAGTATGATTAATTTATTAATTTACGTCGGAGAAAAAAATAAAACATATGATTTAGTAGTAGGCGATCTACACATTCGTACATTTCCGGCCAACATTACATAAGTAAATACATTTGGTAGAGTAGGCAATATGTCTATACTGGCTTAGTGGATAAGTATCAGCTCCACAAAACAAGGGATAACAACAAGGGTTTAAATCCAGTTCAAGGTGAACATATTATTTTTATACCCGTTACTCGTAGAGTAAAAGGGTATATTAGATTCGTGCAAAAGTATGTAACAGGTAGAAGGAAGCGTTTCCGACCCTATAAACTATATATATTCTTGATCGGGATCACTAGCCGAGTCGATCTAGCCATGTCCGTCTGTCCGTCTGTCTGTCCGTCTGTCTGTCTGTCTGTCTGTCTGTCTGTCTGTCTGTCTGTCTGTCTGTCTGTCTGTATGAACGCTGAGATCTCGGAAACTATAAAAGCTAGAAGATTGACATTTTGCATGCAGATTCTAGGAGTTCCTACGCAGCGCAAGTTTGTTTCAAAAGGGTGCCACGCCCCCTCTAACGCCCACAATCGCTAATATACGATTTTCAAAATTTCAATATTTTGGAAAAGTAAAAATGCAGTTTTATTGTGTTTATCAATACCTATCGAAATGTAGAAGAAATTTTTTAAATCGGACCATTCGTTAAAATGTTACGGCGGATCAAAGTTTTTCTCCATCTCTTTCGCACTCCCTTTAGCTGAGTAACGGGTATCTGATAGTCGGGGCACCCGACTATAGCGTTCTCTCTTGTTTTTTTTTACATTTTTTAAAACTTTGTCGATTTGTTGTGATAGTTGTCAAAACAAATTTTAACAAAAGACTGAAAAAATGAAATTAGCTGATATTAACATATAATATTTAAGTTTGACTTTATTTAAATTTGTTGTTAAGCTTTACAAACCCGAGTATAAGGTCGTAGAATTAACTTCAAAGCATAAAAGGATCTGCCTTGGATTGCAGAAACGGTGTGAATCACATTTGCCATTTCGTACAGGTATGAGTATAAGAATATGTTACTCTCGAAATAATTCATAGTATTTGTATTTAAAACCACCTGCTTGAGAGAAAAATTTTCGATTTCGCTTTAAGATTTTTTAATGTCCTTATCATAAGCATCGGAGTTCTTAACGCTAAATGAATGAATGTGTAAATGTGTTTTCTATAAAAATATGGATTTTTCTATGTCAGTCGTAAATTAATAAATTAATCGTACTTACCATGATCGATCTCACTTGGTAAAAATGTTAAAAAGAAGAGAACAGCTCATGTACCATACCCAATTTTTAATATCATTTTTATCACCTACACAGCCACCACTAAACGACTTTGAAAATTTCAATATTTTGGAAAAGTACCCAATTTTTAATATCATTTTTATCACCTACACAGCCACCACTAAACGACTTTGAGTTTTATTTTTGATCGAAATAATAAAACTCAGAGAATAAGTTTTATGTTTTTATTTGTACACACAAAATCAAAATTTGGTAAAATCATCTGTAATAATTGTCAAACAGTCCCCAACCAGCAAAATTGTCAATTCTACTAAGTAAATAGTCATTTCACAACAACAAAATACACACAATTAGCAAAGACACAAACCCAAAGCAAAAACAAAGTACAGGTAACTATTTTATTAGTTACGTAACTATCTTTGTTGGTCAATTTTACCAAGCAAATTTTTTTGTGTTTATATAAAACTCAAGGAATAACTGTTATTTTTCAAGCGGAAAAAAAATCTCAGAAAATAAGTTTTATTTGTCAAGTCTTACATAAAACTCATGACATAATGATTAAAAAGGGATTTTTAAAATAAAACTCATAACTGTTACGATCCCTGTATTAAACCATGGAGGCTTGGATGAGTCAATAACAGATACATCTGGACTGAAAATGTTGACCCACGAATACAAAAAATCATACAACGTTGACACTGCATACTCTAGATCATAACATGATTTAAATGATGACCAATCGATGGCACCCTGTTTAATATTTCTTCAATTTTTGTTGAATTTGGGAGCGACTCAGTGGTACGCTCCCCAAGCTTTATTGTTTTCAATCTGCATTCTTAATTCTATTACATGTTTGCATAAAGCTAAGATCGGCCGGCTATGTCGGCAGAGACGCCGGCAGAGCTGCGGTCGACGCTTATGTATAATTGTGCTTATATATGAGAGAGAGAGAGATACTATGTTCACTTGGCCGTCGGAGCGGTCGCACATATCAAATATGCTGACACTGCAGTTCCCACGCATTCGAGGGCGGTCATGTAACCGGGCACTCGGGAACTGCTAGGATTATAAATGTATTTGTGTTTTGTTATTGTGGGCAAATGCAAAATGCCAAATAAGGTGTCTGTACTTAAATCGATGCGTAACACTGAGTACAGTGTGCATTCGATATGTGAACATACTACATCTCCCTCCTTTTGAAAAATAACGTAATTATATGGAGTTATTTTCTAGGTGTATATTTAATGAAAATATTTTTATTAAATTGTGTCTTTTTTTTTTCGTTTTTATGTAGTTTAACTTATTAAAAATTGTTTTGAATTAGAAAGTATTGTTTTGAAACAAAAGTAATATTTATATATTATTTATTTATTTTATTTTTTTTTTTTAAATTAATTATTTTTTTTTTTTTTTTTTTTTTTATATGGTTTTTATTGCGTATGATCATACGTTATCACTATGGACGGCAGTCCATGTAGTGACGAAGCGCACCAGGAGAGTGTGCGAAGGCGACTACTATTATATAGCCGCAAAATTGAAAATCTGCTGTGATAGTCCGATCGTAATGAGTAATGAGGCACGCTGCAATAGAAAATGCCTGTGAAAGGAAAAAGGCTGGAATAGTCTGCTAGGGCGGGCCAAAAGAGAAAATATTAGAAAGTCTATTTAATGACGAGTGTAATAATTTTTCGTCACAAACGTTGATATCAGAACTTTTGTATGTTGAAGGTGCGATCGTCACTAGTTTTTTACCTCGTTAAGAGGTGTTTTTATTTGATATATATATATAAGAGAATTAAAGTGATTATGAAATAAAAATTTTTAACCTATCTTTATGAACTGTTTGCTTCTTATCTTTGTTATTTGAAATTACTATATTTTCTCTTTTTTGTATACTTTCTACCTTATATGGTCCAGTGTATTTAAAGTCTAGCTTGTGCCCTGTTTCATTTTTTAGAAAAACTTGGTCTCCGATTTTTAAATCAAAGTTCAAAATATTTCTGTCATAGTTAAGTTTTTGTTTGTGTTTATGGCATTCTAGCATTAATCTAGCTCTCTTAAATGCTTGTTCTAGTCTAAACTTAGATTCTTTAGCGTAATCATCTGAGTTATATAATGGTTTTATATTATCTATACTATTGAAGTGTTTGGCTAAATTAGATGTTTTAACAAAAACTAACTCGTATGGACAGTAGTCATGTGCCATAGAGGGTGTTGTGTTGGAACAGTATACGAAGTATTGCAACCATACATCCCAATCTGTTTTATCAACTGAGATGTATGAGCGGATGAACTCATTAAATGTTCTGTGGCTTCGCTCCACGGTTCCTACAGTCTGGTGATGATGTGCTGTTGAAGTTATGTTTTTGATTTTAAGTTTTTACATAGATCTTCAATTATCGAATTTTTGTATTCTGTTCCCATGTCCGTGATGAACGTCTTCATTGGACCGTACTTCAGAATAAAATCTTCGAATATAGCTTTTGCTACTGTTTTTGCACTTTGGTTCTGGATTGGTATTGCTACAAGGTACTTAGTTAAATCGCAAATTAGCGTTACTATGTATTCATTTCCTTGTTCAGATTTAGGTAGTGGACCGATCGTATCCACAATTACCCTGTCGAAAGCCGTTTGTGGCGTTTCGGTGATAGTTAATGGGGTCTTCGTATGTTTTGTTGTCTTTGCTTTTTGGCATTTAGGACATTTTCTTATATATTTTGTTATATCTTTGGTCATGTTTTTCCAATAATAATGTCTTTTTATTTTTGCTAATGTTCTAGCTATGCCTGTATGACCTCCTTGTATTGGATCATCATGGAATGTAAACTGTAATGCTTCTTTCTCTTTATCATTATTTGATAATTGGGTCACCGGCTTGAGTAGCGCTACTCCTAATGTTTGTCATTTTTTATTTCCCATAATTTTAAGAGATTCAATTGAAATGGTTTCAAAGATCTTTTCGCTCGGTGCCACTTTGAGTTGGCTGATATTAAGTATACCGGCTTCTTTTTCAAGCCTTTGAAAGAACTGACCTAAGTCGAGAATTTCATTGGTGTACAAATCGCTAACATCAATTCTTGCTATAACCTTTTTCCCATTCTTTAGTAAGCAAAGTAAATCAGTTATTCGCAAGGTCACTACTTTTCATACCTCGTCATTAACAATGACTTCGTAAACGTTGGGCTGAGAAGCTTTATTTAGAATATGCCTAGGCAAATCTATTTTTTCTTTTTCTGTTCCTGCGCAGGAATTGTTCTGTTAGTGATTTCTGGTAGTGACTTTCAGAATTTTATTATTTGTCTGGATATTTTTCAAATCCGTTATTGTTATTCTTGATAGCGCGTCGGCTATATGGTTGTCTTTTCTACATAGATCAAAGACGTTTGTAAGATTTTTAATCATGTGTTTTTCTGAACAACCGATGACAATTAGGTCATCCATATACAAGAATGCCTGCAATTGTCATCATTCTTTGGAAAGAATTTGGCGCTATTTTTAAACCATAAGGTAATCGTGTAAAACGATAGGAGCCATTGCTCGTGGAAAAGGACGTTATATTTCTAGACGTATCTTCGAGTTCTATTTGATGAAATCCTGACATTAGATCTAGACATGAAAAGTATTTAGCTCTACCTAATTGGTCAAGAATATCGTCTATTCTTGGTAGTGGAAATTTATCTGATAAAATTTTTTTGTTAATTTGGCGGTAATCAATTACTAAACGCCATCTTTTTGTATTGCAATTTGGTAATGATTTTTTCGGGACTATTAATAATGGACTGTTGTATTCTGAAACTGATGGTTCTACTATTTTATCTTTAATTAGTTTTTCCACTTGTTTTTCTACTTCTTCTTTTTAACTGTGGGGGATTCTGTAATTCTTTATATATACTGGTTCATCATCTTTCATTCTTATTTTTTGTTTATAGAAATTGTTGGTTGATATTGGTTCGGTTTTGTAACGAACTGATTTTGTAGGTCTGCTCGCTACGAGATTCGTGCGGCTAGCTCAGAGAAGTTGTGTGTTCGTCCCACCAAATTTATATAAACGTGACCGCCCAGTAGATCAGTGAGAAAGCACAGAATTCACGGGTTCGAATTGAATTTATTGCGGGTATGATTACAGCGGGCTTGGTGGCTCGGATGGCCTTGGTGTCGCCACTCGTGGTCCTCGGTGCCTCCTAGTGATGCTCGTCTCTCCACGACGGTGCGATGCCTCGGTGATCGCCCTCCTCGTTGACTCCGTGCTCCTGTCTTGTGGCTCCCTGTAGCTCCCTGTGGACGCTCGGCGATGTTCTGCTCCGATGCGTTGACTCGCCGACCACACGTAGCGCCTCGGACTCGCAAGGAGATCAGCCGTGTGGGCTTAGGGAAGCGTCACCGTTCTCAGACTAGGGTGAACAGGAGCTGCGCTCTACAAGGCAACGCCTATAGACACACAACCGCCTGTCCCTGGCTCTGTCCCGGACGGTCCCACTAGGCTCTTGCTCGGATCGCGCTGACAGTCTAGGTAGATACCTGGAGGCTGCCTAGTGCTTCACCTTGCCTTACGCCTGGTGCAAACGAACGTTCCACCCTGGCCTCACCCGCTAGCTCGTTCGTGACGTTTCCGTGCAGCTCGATGTCCGACGCTCTACTCCGGGGTGCGTTGGTTGTGAGGTTGGACGCAGCGTGGCTTTGGTACTTGGGGTTACGGACCCGCCGGTCACGGCTCGTGAAACCGTGGGTCTTTCTAGGCCAGCGCCTTGAACTGACAAACGGTCCGTTCTTTCTAGGACAGCGCCTTGAAATCACGACGGGCCTAGTCGCTCTAGGACAGCGCCTTGAAACGACCAACAGCCTGTTCTCTCTAGGACAGCGCCTTGAAATGACAATTGGCCTGTTCACTCTGAGGGACACGCCAGACGCAATGCGAGGCTTTAGTCAGACAGGAGTAGGAACAGTTTGCCTTGACTTAGCCGTGTGATGCCCTCCGGACCTCAGCTACCTGTGTCTCAATTCGGAGATTCCTGATGATCCAATCCCGAACGTCTCGACGTAGCGATCTTGCTCCTTGTAGGCTCCCACGGCGCTGCTTCCGACGACTTGACTTGTGTCTTCACGTGTAGATTACTTGGCACTGATTGACTGACTTATTCACTTTGATATCTTGACTGATCTTGACGGACTGATTCCTTGCGATCGACTGATCCAGTTGCCAGCGCCCGGCGGCTTTATATAGGGCCTCCGGGTACCGTTATGTCCCTCGTGCGCTCTGCCCGCGGCATCTCTCCACTGCGGGTCCAAAGTCCGTGGTCCCTGTTTGACCCACTTGCCCTTCATGCACGGCCTTAAATTGTTTTTCTGCATGCTGCTGCCGTCCCGCTGATTCCGTTGTTGCATGTGGCACGCCTGTGTGCCGCTCTGTTGCTGAGAGGTGGCACTTGTCCTCCTGGTCCAAAGTCCACGGCAGAGTCCAAAGTCCGGTGCAGTTCCGTTATTTCCTTTTGCACACACGGTACTCTGGCTCTGCCCGCAAAGTCTCCAATCCAGGTCCAAAGTCCCTGGCTCCTGTTTGGGCCCGTTGTTCTTTTCGCCCAGCTTTGAACTGGACATCCATGTGTTGCGGCCGTCCCGCTGTTTCTCCTGGTGCCCGTGGCACGCTTATGCGCCGCTCCACTGCCGCGATGTGGCACTCATCCTCCTTGTCCAAAGTTCACGGCAGAGTCTCCACTCTCTCACTCTCCGCCATGACTCTCCAAACTCTCTTTGTGAGAGTTCTCTCTCCTGACCTCGAAGTCTCCAAACTCTCACTCTACACTTCTCGGTCTCCAAACTCTCTTCGCCGCGCCGCTACTACGCAAATTCGCCGCGTAACTGGTAAGCGGCCGGCCATCCGTTATTCTAGCGGCTGCTATTTGTGATGAGTTATTCAACTCCTCACATTCCCCCCTTACTTCGGGAAATTTTAAAGGACTGGTTCCTCCTCTCCGGCATTCCTTGCATTCGTTCCCTCGGCGCTCCCTCGTTGCTTCCCTCGACGCTCCCTCGACGCTCCCTCGACGCTTTCAACTCCGTGAGTTTCTACGGCGTCGGTCGACCTCTTGCATCAATTTTCAAAACTCCCGCGCAGATCCTCGATCTGGCCCCACTGAGCATCGATAACCCTAGGCTATCGATAGCCCATCGGCCCTGGGTTTAAATCTCCCGCGACGATCTTTGATCTGGTTCCGCTCGGAACCGATATTCATAACCTATCGATATCGCGTGACACCTCATGCCATCGATATCGCTGGCGCAGCGTTGCCACTTGATCGCTGCGATGTTTCTCATGAACGATGTTTCCATTTTGCTTTGTGCCCATCGATCGCACTATCGTATGTGCCAATCGACCGCCTAATCGAGGCGCCCCCGTCCCTAGTTCATGATGATGAAGCTAAATTCCTCGGTAAGTTCTTTCACCTTTCTTTCCCTTTTCTTTCTCTCTAATCTTTTCCTCTCTCTTCCTTGCCCTTGACATGTCCTCAGCGGATCAGGCTTTGCTCCATGTTGGCAATGCTCGCGAGAGTAGGAACGAAATATGTTTCCATGCATGGCAGCTGCCACACGCAACAGGTGAGTATTTGGTATGCAGTTCAGCTTTTCTTTTGTGAAGCTAACCCTTTTGTTTTTATTCCAGGTTGCTGCAACCCTATGAATGCCCCTGTTTTGTTTTTCAGCCGACTTTCGTGCGTGTTTTCGTGTCGGTTACCCATTTGTAAACATTCGGTTTTGTTTCTCGGTGCATTTATTGGCGGAAAACCCTGACGTCCCTAGCGCATAGCCGCACCCGGTACACGCGGTCACCCATGGTGACACGGACGCATCGTCTGCCGCCTTTGCGTCGCGCTATCACCACCTCGGGCTCCTCCATTATTCCCGCCGGCCACTCGTCCTGGGCGACTTCCTGCCACTCTCCGCTTGTGGGCGCGGACACCTGCCGCATCAACATGGGTCGCTTCGCCGCCGTTGTCGTCACCGGTTCTGAGTTCTGGCGCAGCAGCCTGGGTCTGCCGCTCGCAACGGGCTCGGGCCAAACCCAGGGTCCCTTCTCCAGCGGCCCGTCTCGCTCCGTCGCGACCTCTGCCGGCGTCGGTGGGCCCGTGCTCGGTGTTGGTGGCGTCGGTGGACCCGTGCTCGGTGTTAGCGGCGTCGGCGGACCCGTGCTCGGCGTTGGCGGCGTCCAGACCTCCGGCCTCCCCCTTCTCCGAGGGTCTCGCGGGTTGCCTTGCGGAGCCTCCTCCCAGATGCGCGTTTCCGCCGGCGGTTCGTTGTCCTCCGCGGGACCCTCCGGCCAGGTCCAGATGACGGTCTGCTGCCGCCAGCGAACGCCCTCCGTCACAAACTGCCGCATGCTGTTGCTGACGTGGGCCGCCGGGATGTCGGTCCGCACGAACGTCGCCTCCAGCGACGGCTGGTGTGGCGGCTCGGGCTGCGGCTGCTGCTGCTGCGTCTCGGGCTGTGGTTGCTGCTGCTGCGGCTCGGGCTGGTGTTGCTGCTGCTGCGGCTCGGGCTGTGGTTGCGGCTGCTCAAACCGAGGTGTGGGCGGTCGCGCTGGCCTCCACTTTTCCACCTCCTCCAGGGCCTCGGCCACGTCCTCCGTCGGTGCGCCTTGCTCCCATGCCCCTTCGTATCGGGGCGTTGGGGGCACCTCCGGGATCCAGCGCGGTGGCGACGGAATCCACGAATCCTCGGGATCGATCGTCCTCGGGCCGCGTTCCTCCGGCGTGTACCGCGGGGTCATCGGAACCGCTTGTGGGGGCTCCCACAGCTGGCGTTCCTCCTCCTCCGCCCTCTTCAGCAGGCGCTCAACTTCGGCCTGCTCCTGAAGGTGCCGTCGGTGCGCCTTTTCGGCCTCCTGCCACATCATTCGCCGCCGCTCTTCCTGCTGCTGCCGCTGTTCCTCCTGCTGCTGCCGCTGTTCCTCCTGCTGCTGCTGCTCATTCACCTCCGCCTTCCTCTTCCGCTGCTGTTCCACCGTGGCTTGGATAACAGCCTCGGCATGGCCTAATGGGGCCGCCACCTTGGCCTTCGGCTTGGCCTTCCTCTTCCTAGCGTGGCCCACCGCTCCGACCGGGATGCGCTGCTCGGTTGGGTCCACTGCGTTGCAGATCCGCCACTCCCTCGCTTCCTCCTCGGAGTCCTCCAGGATCATTACGTCGCTGTCCGAACTGACCGAGGGATCCGGCATGGGGTCCTTCTCCTTGGCCTGCGTCGGGATCCGCCGCGGAGCTTGGGTAGGCCGACGGATGGTCGACCATCCTTGCCCCGGGCTGGATCCTTCGGGTTGCTGCTGGGCAGCCATCCTCCTGCGCGCTTCTGAACGTGTAACCCTTGAGCTCATGATGACTTTTTCGAATGCCAGTCTGTAGCCTGATCCCCCTCTGACGAAACCTCGGTTTCGAGCCGTCCTCTTTGCTCGGTCCCGTTATTTCTCCTGGCCGCCCAATTGGTCTTACGGTACAGCTCTCTGCTGTGCCGTCTTCCCTCTTTCTTCGACATGGCAACGACTTAGTTTGGTTTTAGTTTTTCACGAGGCCTCGGCCGTCATGGTTCTGGGCTCTTTAAGGTTTTTGCTTTGACTTGTATCTGTAGCCTTGGTGTTGTGTCCTTGTTGGTGGACCCTTGTTGGTGTATCCTTGTGGTATCCTTGTGATTGTATCCTTGGTATGCTTGCGATTGTATCCTTGTTGCTTGGCGTGTTTTTGATGACTCTCGCTTATGCCTGATGTTCAATCCGGTTGCCTCGCAGTGTCCTTGATGTTATCCTTGTTGGTGTATCCTTGTTGGTGTATCCTTGTTGGTGTATCCTTGTTGGTGTATCCTTGTTGGTGTATCCTTGTTGGTGTATCCTTGTTGGTGTATCCTTGTGAATGTATCCTTGTTGGTGTATCCTTGTGAATGTATCCTTGTTATTCCTCGGCGGTTCCCTGGCGTGTCCTCGGCAATTTACTGGCGTTTCCTCGGATGGTCCATGGAGTTTCCTCGGCAGTTCCCTGGCTTGTCCTCGGCTGTTCCCTGGAATTTCCTCGGCGGTTCCCTGGAATTTCCTCGGCGGTTCCCTGGCGTGTCCTCGGCAATTTACTGGCGTTTCCTCGGATGGTCCATGGAGTTTCCTCGGCAGTTCCCTGGCTTGTCCTCGGCTGTTCCCTGGAATTTCCTCGGCGGTTCCCTGGCGTGTCCTCGGCAATTTACTGGCGTTTCCTCGGATGGTCCATGGAGTTTCCTCGGCAGTTACCTGGCTTGTCCTCGGCTGTTCCCTGGAATTTCCTCGGCGGTTCCATGGCGTGTCCTCGGCAATTTACTGGCGTTTCCTGGGTTCTCAATGTTGTTGTTTTTCCGTTGCGTCTGCCTGATGCTGTTGCTCGCTTGTGTCTTGTGTTTGTTGCTGTTTGAGCTCGCTTACATGTATGGTCCGTTCCTTCTTTGTGTTTACGTTCCGTATTTTGCATATCACTGGTGAGACGAAATCTACGACCTGGTAGGGCCCGTCATACCTAGGTGCCAATTTTGCGGCAAACCCTTCTGCAGCTTTTGACAGGTGGTGTTCCTTGGCCCAGACTACGTCGCCCACCGCCGGCGTCCATTGCCTCCTCCTTAGGTTGTAATACCTAGCCTGGTCCTGGGAGGCCTTCTCTAGATTTCGCCTTACGATCTCGAAGATTTCCTGTAGTTTCTCGGCGTTTTCATTCGGGGTTTCCGTGGCCCGTCCGGTGCCTAAGGTTTCTCTGTCGTAAAGGGCGCTCGGTAGTCGTGGCTCTCTGCCTTGGGTAAGAAACGATGGGGTGTATCCAGTGGATTCCGATATGCTTGAGTTGACGGCCAGCATGATCTCCGGCCATTTTTCGTCCCATGTTCTCTGATCTTGTCCTGCGAACTGGGCAATCATTGTTTTTACCGTCCTATTTGCCCGCTCCGTCGGGTTTTCTTGCGGCGTATAGGGGGCGGTGAATTGCTGTCTGATACCCATTTCCGCCAGAAAATTTTTGAAAATGCGACTCGCAAACTGCACTCCGTTGTCCGTTATAACCACCTTCGGGACCCCATACCTTGCAATTATACGTTCCCTAAACGCCTTTTTAAGAGATTCGGCTGTCGCACTGCGTAGCGGCACTAGTTCCGTCCATTTAGAGAACCTGTCTATGAGCACCAGTAGCATTGAATTGCCGTGCTTCGATCGAGGTAGGGGTCCAACGAAGTCCGCGCATACTGTGGCCCATGGTTCCTCTGGCACTTGGGTTAGCATTTTGCCCGCCGCCTGCATTTGATTCGGCTTGAACCTCATGCAGGTTTCGCATTTCCTTACGTGGGCTCTGGCGTCTCTATGCATACCTGGCCAGTAGTATCGGGCTGCCAGACGTGCTATTGTCCTTCGGCTTCCTACGTGCCCAGCTGCTGGTGAGTCGTGGTTTTCCTTCAGCACTGTTTCCCGTAGAGCTTTCGGGACGCACATCTTCCAGGTAACGACATCCTCACTGCCCGCTCTATGTGGTATGCTTCTGTACATATTCTCGCCTTCCATAACGTAGTCCGGGTACTTTTGCGGTTGGGTCCTTATCTTATCGCACATATCTTGAAACCAGCTGCACGTTGTTGAAGCTTCCTCCGCCGATGTCTCCTTCATGCCTCGAATCGTTTCCGGCAATGGCTGCCTTGACAGAGCGTCCGCTACCACGTTCATTTGTCCCTTCCTGTACGCTATCTCAAAGTCGTACTGCTGCAATTCCAGGGCCCATCTGGCGATCCCTTCTGAAGGGCTTTCTATGCTGTTGAGCCACTTCAGGGCCATATGGTCGGTTACTACTTTAAAGTGGTAACCTTCCAGGTACGGCTTGAGTTTTCGGATCGCCCAGACAATTGCCAAGCACTCTTTTTCCGTCGTTGAGTAGTTCTTCTCAGCGCCGTTGAGCGTCCGGCTTGAATAGGATATGACCTTTTCCCCTCTTTCCGTGTCTTGGGTTAATATCGCTCCGATTCCGTAGTCGCTGGCATCCGTTTGCAGGGTGAACGTTTTGTTAAAATCCGGGCATGCTAATACCGGATCTGCCACAAGTCTAGCCTTAACTTCCTCAAATGCCATCTGGTGGTCTTGTGTCCATTCCCATTTACTGCCTTTGCGTAATAAGTCATTCAATGGTTTGACTATTTTGGCAAAATCTGGCACAAATCGGCGGTACCACGACGCTACTCCCAGGTATTGCCGAAGCTCTTTGACGGTTGAGGGTGGTTGCAATTCGGCGATGGCCGCTACTTTCTCCGGATCAGTACCTATTCCTTCGCTAGTCACCCGGTGTCCTAGGTACAGCAGCTCTTTCTTGAAAAATTGGCACTTTTCCGGGTTAATCCTGAGGTTTGCTTCTTTCAGGCGTCGGAACACTTCTTTTAGGTTTTCTGTGTGTTCTTCCAGCGTGCGTCCGATCACTATGATGTCATCTTGGTAGGCGAATGCATGCGGTGACATTTCGGGTCCGATTACTTGGTCCAGAACTCGTTGGAACGTTGCAGACGCCGAGTGTAGACCAAATGGCATTACCCTCCACTGGAATAGCCCTTTGCCTGGCACTGTGAAAGCCGTGTATTGCCTGCTGTTTTCCTCCAGTGGGATTTGCCAGTATCCATCCTTCAGGTCCAAGCTGCTGATGTACCGCGCCTCTTTTAGCTGATCTAGGATGTAGTTTATGCGGGGCATGGGGTAGGCGTCCTTTACAGACTTCGCGTTGATCTGCCTGAAGTCTACGCATAGTCTCCATTTGCCTGTCTTCTTTCTCACCATCACGATGGGGGAGCTGTATGGGCTCTTTGAATGCTCTATGAACCCCATTTGAAGGAGCTCGTCTACCTTCGCATTGATTTCCCCTTGAACTTTTGGATTCTTTGGGTAGTATCGCTGCTTGATAGGTTTGTCGTCCTTCATCGTGATCTGGTGCTCTGCCATGTTTGATGTTCCCGTCATGGTATTGAAGTCCGCCAGCTCTACCTCCAGGAATCTCGTTGTGTCGTTATCCTCGCTTGGTTCTTGCATGACTGCCACTGATAGTTTCTCCTCGAGCCATCCATTGTGTCGATTCCTGGCTGGTATTTTTATTTCGTGTCCAGCACACTTTATCTCGGTTCCGACTCGTGTTAGAAAGTTCCATCCCAACACCAATGAATCCACTACCCCTGGTAGTATCAGCAGGCTCATGGTCAGTCGCTTGTTTCCGAATTCGACTTCCACATCGAGCTGTGCGTTGATTCCGCCGCATCTGCCGTCTGCCAACCTAACTTGCCGTCTTGTCCTCGTAATCTTTCCGAGGGCAGCAAGGTTGTCCGCCAGTTCTTCACTTATGAAGCTTGCTGTTGCCCCGGTGTCGATTGTGGCTTTGTACGTGCCTCCACCAATCGTCACCGCTGCGGACAACTGCTGCTCCTCCTCGATTAGCATGCCAGTTAGTTTGGAGAGGTAGCATTTTGCGATCCCCTTCCGCCTCTCTGCGGCTGAGATCGCTGGCCATTTCCCGTCCGTTGGCAGCACTCGACGCTTCTGATTCCAACTTTGCCGCACACCCAGCAGAATATCAACCGTTGGTTTCGGCAACCGCGTTCCCAGTGTCCGGATCCGCCACATTTTCGACAGGCCTCCTGGGGCTCTGCGATGTGGGTACTCCCTCGTGGCCTCTGGGTTGTGTTTGGTGGCCTCCATGCGGTTTGGGTTGGTTGTCTCTGTTGCCAGTGTTGTGTCCATTGGCCTTCATAGGCTGTGTCGGTTGCCTGATAACGTTGGCCTTGCTGTGGTGGTGTCCATTGGCCGTTATTCGGGGCGTTGGTTGGCTGCAGCTGATGGACCTGTTGTGTTGGTGTTCGCTGATTGTTCCCTCGAGGTTCCTGATCGCCGATGTCTTCGCACCTTCTGCACATAGCTTGCGCCGGAGCTGCCGATTTTGTTCTTGAGAATTTGTTCTCCTGTGCGAATGTTTCTCGTTCTCTCTCCAGATCCTCATACTCATCGGCTAGGATCATCAACGTGTCCAAGTCCGAGACTGTATAGGCCTTTAGGGAGATTCTAAGGTTCGGCGTGCAGTTTTCCTTGATGATGCTTAGCGTCTCCTCCGGGGAATAATTGAGTGGCCTCATCAACGTCTGCATGTCAATCATGTAATCCTTGAAAGCCTCGCAATACCCTTGCTTCCGCCGCTTGACTTGATCCGACAACTTTGTAAAGAAGTCTCTCGGCAGAAAATAAGTGTGGAAACTTTCTATAAATTCTGCCCAGGTTTTCCATTGTTTATTGTTGGAAATAAACCATTTCAAAGCTTTTCCGGTGAGCAACTCCGGCATCGCTCGGGGAATCATGTTTAGGTCCAGGCCGTATGTGTTGGCGGACCATTCCACTTGCTCCAGAAACTCGAATGGTTTTTCAACGCCGTCGAACCTGAATGACCATTCGCGGACTTGTTTCGCAACCTTTGCATAATCCGGCTGGCTGGGTGTCGAGGTCGGAGTCCGTACCGGTGCTGCCGTTTTCTGTGCGCCCTCAGTATTTCTCTTCTGCGGACTTGGCTCTCTCTTCTGTGCCTCCTGTTGCATATTGTCGATGCTCAGGCTTGCCAATAGGTCTTCCTCTTCCGCGGGAGTCAATGTGATGCTAGGGGCTATTTTCTCGGGGTATGCTGCCTCCAGCTCGACCCAGATCCCGGCAAGTTTCGGGTCGTTCTCCGTCTCAGAATAGTATTCTGACAATGCCTTCCTTTTGTCGTCTGTTCTTCCTTCCAGAGCGATGTTTAGCCTCTCTGCGACGTAGGCAAAATCCTCTGTCTTGAGGCGGTAAATCCATTTCTTCCCCATTCTGCTTTACGTTGCTTTCACTGCTGGGACAATCACGTTTTGGGCGCCAGATGTAACGAACTGATTTTGTAGGTCTGCTCGCTACGAGATTCGTGCGGCTAGCTCAGAGAAGTTGTGTGTTCGTCCCACCAAATTTATATAAACGTGACCGCCCAGTAGATCAGTGAGAAAGCACAGAATTCACGGGTTCGAATTGAATTTATTGCGGGTATGATTACAGCGGGCTTGGTGGCTCGGATGGCCTTGGTGTCGCCACTCGTGGTCCTCGGTGCCTCCTAGTGATGCTCGTCTCTCCACGACGGTGCGATGCCTCGGTGATCGCCCTCCTCGTTGACTCCGTGCTCCTGTCTTGTGGCTCCCTGTAGCTCCCTGTGGACGCTCGGCGATGTTCTGCTCCGATGCGTTGACTCGCCGACCACACGTAGCGCCTGGGCTTAGGGAAGCGTCACCGTTCTCAGACTAGGGTGAACAGGAGCTGCGCTCTACAGGGCAACGCCTATAGACACACAACCGCCTGTCCCTGGCTCTGTCCCGGACGGTCCCACTAGGCTCTTGCTCGGATCGCGCTGACAGTCTAGGTAGATACCTGGAGGCTGCCTAGTGCTTCACCTTGCCTTACGCCTGGTGCAAACGAACGTTCCACCCTGGCCTCACCCGCTAGCTCGTTCGTGACGTTTCCGTGCAGCTCGATGTCCGACGCTCTGCTCCGGGGTGCGTTGGTTGTGAGGTTGGACGTAGCGTGGCTTTGGTACTTGGGGTTACGGACCCGCCGGTCACGGCTCGTGAAACCGTGGGTCTTTCTAGGCCAGTGCCTTGAACTGACAAACGGTCCGTTCTTTCTAGGACAGCGCCTTGAAATCACGACGGGCCTAGTCGCTCTAGGACAGCGCCTTGAAACGACCAACAGCCTGTTCTCTCTAGGACAGCGCCTTGAAATGACAATTGGCCTGTTCACTCTGAGGGACACGCCAGACGCAATGCGAGGCTTTAGTCAGACAGGAGTAGGAACAGTTTGCCTTGACTTAGCCGTGTGATGCCCTCCGGACCTCAGCTACCTGTGTCTCAATTCGGAGATTCCTGATGATCCAATCCCGAACGTCTCGACGTAGCGATCTTGCTCCTTGTAGGCTCCCACGGCGCTGCTTCCGACGACTTGACTTGTGTCTTCACGTGTAGATTACTTGGCACTGATTGACTGACTTATTCACTTTGATATCTTGACTGATCTTGACGGACTGATTCCTTGCGATCGACTGATCCAGTTGCCAGCGCCCGGCGGCTTTATATAGGGCCTCCGGGTACCGTTATGTCCCTCGTGCGCTCTGCCCGCGGCATCTCTCCACTGCGGGTCCAAAGTCCGTGGTCCCTGTTTGACCCACTTGCCCTTCATGCACGGCCTTAAATTGTTTTTCTGCATGCTGCTGCCGTCCCGCTGATTCCGTTGTTGCATGTGGCACGCCTGTGTGCCGCTCTGTTGCTGAGAGGTGGCACTTGTCCTCCTGGTCCAAAGTCCACGGCAGAGTCCAAAGTCCGGTGCAGTTCCGTTATTTCCTTTTGCACACACGGTACTCTGGCTCTGCCCGCAAAGTCTCCAATCCAGGTCCAAAGTCCCTGGCTCCTGTTTGGGCCCGTTGTTCTTTTCGCCCAGCTTTGAACTGGACATCCATGTGTTGCGGCCGTCCCGCTGTTTCTCCTGGTGCCCGTGGCACGCTTATGCGCCGCTCCGCTGCCGCGATGTGGCACTCATCCTCCTTGTCCAAAGTTCACGGCAGAGTCTCCACTCTCTCACTCTCCGCCATGACTCTCCAAACTCTCTTTGTGAGAGTTCTCTCTCCTGACCTCGAAGTCTCCAAACTCTCACTCTACACTTCTCGGTCTCCAAACTCTCTTCGCCGCGCCGCTACTACGCAAATTCGCCGCGTAACTGGTAAGCGGCCGGCCATCCGTTATTCTAGCGGCTGCTATTTGTGATGAGTTATTCAACTCCTCACAGTTTCTATCCCGAATATATCTGTGTATTTGGTGCATAATTCTTTAAGTATTTCTTTAAATTGAGGCGGGAAATTTTTGTTAAGTTTTTCTAAAATTTCTTCGTTATTTGTATTTTTATTATCTTTAATTATATCGTAATAATCCAATGGTTCGACTTTAAGTGTATTTAATTGAAGAATTGCTGTTTTATTTGTTGTATTTAGAATTCGGAAAAAGGTGTTTTTAGAATCTGCAATGGAATTTCCAATGAATATTCCATTTTGGATCTCTTGGTTTGGTATAAGTATATACCTGGTTCCTGAATTTATAGTTATTTTTCGGATGACTTGAGATCTTGCTGGTAAAATGGTCGAATTATTTTCTAGTGTATGATTTATTGGAATATTAATCGGATTACGGAGATTATCTGGTCTCAGTATAAGCCAATCATTTTCTGGTTATACCCGTTACTCGTAGAGTAAAAGGGTATATTAGATTCGTGCAAAAGTATGTAACAGGTAGAAGGAAGCGTTTCCGACCCTATAAACTATATATATTCTTGATCAGGATCACTAGCCGAGTCGATCTAGCCATGTCCGTCTGTCCGTCTGTCCGTCTGTCTGTCCGTCTGTCTGTCTGTATGAACGCTGAGATCTCGGAAACTATAAAAGCTAGAAGATTGACATTTTGCATGCAGATTCTAGGAGTTCCTACGCAGCGCAAGTTTGTTTCAAAAGGGTGCCACGCCCCCTCTAACGCCCACAATCGCTAATATACGATTTTAAAAATTTCAATATTTTGGAAAAGTAAAAACGCAATTTTATTGTGTTTATCAATACCTATCGAAATGTAGAAGAAATTTTTTAAATCGGACCATTCGTTAAAAAGTTACGGCGGATCAAAGTTTTTCTCCATCTCCTTCGCACTCCCTTTAGCTGAGTAGCGGGTATCTGATAGTCGGGGCACCCGACTATAGCGTTCTCTCTTGTTTTAAATCTATTTGACAATTGTATTTTTTCATAAAATCTATTCCTATAATTCCATCACATGGAATAGGAAAGTTGGACGTTACTATATGGAAATTATGTGGTATAGCATAGTTGCCTGATAGAAGTTCTATTGCTGCTAAACCTTTTGAATTTGTTGTTCCCTCGCCAACGCCTGATATTTGCGTAATATTTTTATAGTCAACATTGTTAAATGAGTCTGATGATTCTTTGATTAATGAGATGTCTGCACCTGTATCAACTAGTAATGTATATAATTTATTTGTGTTTTCATTTTTAAGTGAACTAAAAAGATTGAAGTTAAGATTGATAGTGTGAACCGTATTTTTTACTGGGTTTTTTATCTTCATTCATGTCCTGCTTATTTTTATAAGCTTGTAATTCCCTATATGTGTTTTCTAATTCTTTTTTAATTTGTATGTTCTCTTCCCATGGAACTGGGGTTGAGTTTGAATCATACAGTTGCCTATTTAATTCTTTAATTTTTCCTCCTCTTTTTTTTTTTTTTTGTTTTTCTTGATTTAGGCATTTATGTATATATATTTTTTTTTTTGTATTATGGATGTAAAAAAAAATGAAGACCCGCAGCTAGAAACTGCCTGGTCTGTACAATATTATTAATATTATTGGTTGCATCGCAGATGCTTAAATTTATATAAAAAAAAGTAATGTTGGGCGCTCTTGGAAGCGCTGTCGGTTCACTTTTCCGTGGTCCGGCTTGGCGCGCCGAACGGGACCGGTGCTGGCTGCACAGGCTATTTCATCTATCGTTATCCCTTTGCTCAATAGGAGCAAGTGTCGCCCACGAAGGTGAAGAAGGCGGATTGCCTTCCGCACTTGTATATTTCCAGCGTTGGTGTAGAAGGATTTGCCATTCCTTCCACACTTGTTAACTTTTCGTTGTAAGGGGCCTCTGGGCTCAGGCGGTACCGGTGCAGGTCCTCGCACAGGCCAAATTTTTTTTGTGTTGATTAATAATTTTTTATTGTTTCACTAAGATTTTTTTTTGTGTTCCCTTTCGGCCCTTTGGACTCAGGCGGCGCCGGTGCAGGTCCGCGCACAGGCTTATTTTTCAGAGAATATATTTTTATTCATCAGTTTTTTTTTTTAATTATTCATTGACATTTATTGATTGAATTTGATAATGTTTTTGTGCAGCATTTTGTTTGAATTTACATTGAATATGTGTTAAGGGGTTTCTTCGTGTTCATTCTTATTTTCCCTATCGCTTTCGTATCGATTTGTTTTGATTTGATATTAGCTGTTGCACAGACACACAATAATGTACTTTGGGTCAGTGTTTAATTTTCACTGTGTGATCTTTGCTGGTTGCCGTGTCCGTGATCTTTGAATTTAATGGTTTTTTGTTTTGTTATACCATTGTTTTTTGTTTTATTTTATATTTTTTTTTTGGATTTATTTGCTTATTTTGTTTGGATTCGTAGAATGTATCTTCATGTTTAATGTTTGGTTTTTTTTTCACTTGTTTTATTTTATTTTATTTTATTTATTTTTATTTTATTTTTTATAGTTGGATATATTCACTCACGATCACATTGTCATTTTATTTTATTTATTTTTATTTTATTTTTTATAGTTGGATATATTCACTCACGATCATCCCGTCATGGTCACCATGTTTAATATTTCTTCAATTTTTGTTGAATTTGGGCGCGACTCAGTGGTACGCTCCCCAAGCTTTATTGTTTTCAATCTGCATTCTTAATTCTATTACATGTTTGCATAAAGCTAAGATCGGCCGGCTATGTCGGCAGAGACGCCGGCAGAGCTGCGGTCGACGCTTATGTATAATTGTGCTTATCAGTGCTGCCATTTTGTCCTCTTTCCGGACAGATCTGTCCTTTTTTAACGGGTTTATCCGGAAAAAATTTCAAACATCCCCTATCCGGAAATCTGTCCTTTTTTCAAAAATAAGTTCTTGAGTGTTATTTTTGCCAGTCGAAAGTGTGTAAACCTGTTTTTATATGCTAAAACGCCTTTTTAACCATCAATCTTACAGTTCGGCACTTAAAATAATAAAAAATAATTATTTTTACAAATTATCAAAGAGACGTAAAGCAGTCGATGGATTTTCTATATAGTACGATTTTTTCTGTAGCAAAAAAAGAGGAAAACACTTTAAAAATGTCTCAATTTTTACTCTCTGCTTTTTTGTCAGAAAAAAATTTCAGATTTTAACGACTCTTAAGGCCGGTTTCTCGAGTCCCTGTCAAAGTCCCTGATAGCTATCTGTTCGAAAAACTTAAATACCAGATAAACTGTTCGTAAAAGCAAATCCGCTTTCTCGACTGCTTTAATTTATCTGAACGAGAAACAATTACAGAGTGCTGTTAACGCACAGAATTGTGCTGTGAAGCGCAAAAAATGGCATGCTTCGATTATTTTATCAGCTGTTTGGGTATAACTTTAAGGAAAAGTCAGCTGTGATTTCGTTTCTTCTTCTTAGTTGGCTTTGGGAAATCAGCTGTCATTCTATCGAGTCGAAAACGCTTAACAGGGACTCCGAGTCCCTGTCAAAGTTAGCTCTCACATTTATGCTCGAGAAAGCCAAAATGCCTTAGCAGGCACTTTATCTGTTCGAGAAATGTTAGCCGGCACTCGAGAAACCGGCCCTTATTCGGGTTTGACGCAGATATGGCATTTTTTTGTATTACCATTATAGTTACTTGAAATGCTTTTATTATTTTAATAATTTTAGATTATTACGTATACGCACAAAAATTAACCATGGTAAAATGATCAAACAAAGAAGGATGTGAGTCGGGCGCAGTAGGTCATTACATAATTGAATTTAATATAAAATCCATTTAAATTAAGTAATTATATAACCCATTGGTAAAACAGAAAAATGGAGGCGCATTTACTTTTGTCCCTTTTTTTGTCCTTTTTTAAAATTTTTTGTCCTTATCTGTGCTTATCTGTCCTGTTTTTCAAGCTGAGTGATGGCAGCACTGGTGCTTATATATGAGAGAAAGAGATACTATGTTCACTTGGCCGTCGGAGCGGTCGCACATATCAAATATGCTGACACTGCAGCTCCCACACATTCGAGGGCGGTCATATAACCGGGCACTCGGGAACTGCTAGGATTATAAATGTATTTGTGTTTTGTTATTGTGGGCAAATGCAAAATGCCAAATAAGGTGTCTGTACTTAAATCGATGCGTAACACTGAGTACAGTGTGCATTCGATATGTGAACATACTACAACCCAAATGTTGGCTCAAACTGTTAAAAGTGGCTCTGCGAAAACAGTTGACTCGTGTAGCCGATGTACTACGAGTTTCTGCGTTAATCTCAACTTTCAACCACAAGGTTGGGTGGTAGGGATCTTCTGGTGTGGAGAAGGGTGAACATCTGAGCACAATTGTAAGGGTCTCGTTATTAACAAAGATTACTTCTAGGAGCCTGTCTTTATTGTTCTCCACAAAGTTAATCTGACCAAAAGACAAATCAGATAGGCCGTCGATAAAATCATGTAGACCCTCAGAAAAAAGAAGGTTGAAATCCGGTGAACTCACCCAAAGCAGGTAAGGCAAGTTAAAGTCACCCATCCTCGTCACCTATTGCAGAAAGGTGCATTAAATACAGAGATACATCAGATTTAGTGGGAATATAAGAGCAATTTATGTAAATGTTACTACTATTTAAAAATATTTTGACTGCTATAAATTCAATGGAATGAACATTCTCAAAAGCAAAAAGTTTTGAAGACAGTGAATTGTGAACTGCAACTAAAACGCCTCCAACTCTATAAACAACAAAGTTATCAGCAAATATTTATTGATCAGAGATGGAAGAATTAAGCCAAGTTTCAGTTAAAGCCATTACGTCTGAATCGCACACTGGTCCCAATGCCCAATATTTTTGCAAAAACCCATTTTTTTTTTAAGTTAGGAAAAAAAAAACATTTTATCTCCTTAGAATAATGTACGTTGCATTTAAAAATCGCAATTTCGTTACTGAAATTGCAGCCCTGTTAAATTTGGTGGCCCTGAAAGTCAGCTGTTCGTTGACCAGACACGTGACTTTTTGGCACGCTAAATAATAGCACATTTTAAAGAAAGATTGATAAAGTTCTACTTAACATTTTAAAACGAAGTAAAATGGAAAATATTAGTGGACGTATGTAAAACATAAGTGTTTAATTCAATATTTGTTTAATGTGATGTGTCTTTGTGTATATGTGCTTTTGTAAAGTTGTATATTTAACAATTTTAGCCTTGCATTTTCGTGTTTCGTGGAATAAAAGTAGGTTGGATTGTGCCGGATTATAAAAACTAATAACGCAGTTTTGTCCTTGAATGTATTAACAATATGATGACATTAACCTTTTTTGCTCGTTTTTGCTCCATTTTACAAAAACAAACTTTTTGCTAGACAACATAGACCTAAGTTATGCAGAAATGCTAGAGTATTGGCCGGTACATGGCCGCGAAACCGAAAGCCTTTACAACTTTGTGTTGCAGCATCGAATTGGGAACTTAAAGCAAAACATAGAGGATCCTTTAAAAAAGAGAGTTAAGAACTTTGTTGCTTATGTTGATGCTGGAATAAAAAAATGCTCTCGGATAGTTCCAAGGTATAAGGCGCAGAAAGAAAGTTTTCTTGAATTACGTTTTCAAGCGAAATTTCAGCCATCAGACTATATTAAAGAATCCGCCAATAATGGAGGACGGCCACGATTAAGCTATGATGAAGGGCGTTCTCGATTAAAGCATAGATTAGCTTGCGAAGTTTCAGCAGAAAATGATAATGATGTCAATCTCCTTGCACATGCAACTACTATTCTATATATTACAGAATCTGTCGCGCATGTCTCATTACAGAACTTGTTTAACGACACAGCCGAGCGTATAATGCTGTTACAAAAAGGCGTGTTCAATGTTTATAAAGATATTTCCGGTTTGACATTAATTGCCAGTTATGGATTCGACGGTTCAACTGGGCAAAGCCTTTATAAGCAAAATTTCGCACTGGAAGCTACAGACACATTCGATCAGTCTCTGTTTGTGACAACACTGATTCCGCTTAAGTTAGTGGATTCAATAGGTCGAGTTATTTGGATGAATCGGTCTCCGCAATCTGATCGATTTTGCAGGCCTCTAAAAATTGAATTCATAAAAGAAACACAAAGTCATATCAAAGCAGAGTGCACTCACTGCAGTGTAGTGATTGCAAGTTCGTGTAAATGTTCGTGGCACAAAGAGAGCAGTTTCACCAACAACAAACTTTATGTTTAGCGGTGACACTGCCAAAACAGAGCGCGATTGTGTGAATGTTCGCGACAAACACAGAGAGAGAGAGCAATTAGAGCAACAAAACAAATTTTAGGTTTAGCGGTAGCGCTGGCAAAACAGAGCATTAGCAAATATATTCTGTTCCGAATTTAGTTTTGCAAGTTATTATGTTACTGTCTTTTTAAATTATCCACACGTCTCGTGTTGTTTAAGATTGCAGTTTTACTGACAATATGTTCAAAACCTGAGATGAGCGGAATAGGTTTTTACAGGGAAATCGCGATGTAAAGGAGGAGCGTAGAAAAACACGTCCGAATACTACTGTGTTGTTATGTGAAAAACATGAATTTGTTGATGGGTTAACTAATTTGTCACTTGGACAAGTTAATTCCATACAAAATTCTAGAGAAAGGATCCTTGACCTAGTTTTTGTTAGTGACAAATCACTTCCGTTTCCAGATGCGATTCTTATCTACACCGGCAGATTTGTACCATCCTGGTTGTTGTCTAAGCGTTGATCTAAATTCTGAAACTACAAGTCAGACTGCCTTACAACGTGTCAAGTGCTTTAGGTAAACTAACTATAATGGATTAAAATCTCACTTGGACCGTCTAAACTGGTCGACCTTATACTCTTTCACTGACCTTGATAGTGCAGTTCTTTGGTTCAATGAATCTGTTTGCTCTGCCCCAATGGCACTTATTTTTTTTTTCGGTGGCACTGTTTTTTTTTTAAGATTTTTTAATGTTCGAAATGTTAAATTTCCGACTTTTTTCAAATTTCTTCTTACATCTCGGCAGATATCCACTCGATTGGGCCAGTTTTAGTTTTATTTTAAAGTTAATAGATCAGAGTTTAACTTTGCCATACAGATCAATATGATTAGATAAGTAATGGCAGTGCAGAAGCTCGACAAAAATGAAAAATGTGTTTTTTGGTCGCCTGTAAGTCGGCTGTATATATCGTAAAAAGTCGAAATAAATCCGTTGAAAAATCATAATGGGTACAAACTTAAAGTTTACATCCTACCGAATAAAACAAGCTGGATATTGCCCAAATCCATTGAGAACTGGATTTATGGTCCATTTTTAAAGTTCGGATTTTTCTACTTTTTTCGGTTGATCGAACACTAACAGAGTTTCCCATCAATTGCTGTGGAGCACTCTAAGAATATTATTTTATAAGCTTGCGTAATCAGTTCTTGTTCAGACGAACACTGATAAATAAAGTATAAGATTTCATGAGCTCTGTGCATGTCATGTGTCAATATGAAAGTCTATCTAAAGGCATAATCTATGATCTGTAATTGTAAACCCTACAATGAAGCGGTATTAGCACTTGTAATCTGTAAGTGCATAATCACTTGAGACGTTTCCCACACTGCACCAAGGGTTCCTGTGCGGGGGTCAAATAATAACTCATCCGCTCAGGCAGACGCGGCCTCTGCGTAGGCCACAGATGAGATCAGAATAAGAATTTCATATTAGTTTCCTAAGCAGGAATTTTGATAATAAATACTCATTTTTAATACAGATCTCAACTGAAAAGGTTGTTTTATTTAATTCACAACTTTCAGTTCTGGTGTCCAAATGGTAAAATTTTAATCAGGTGTTTCCAAAAGAGAAAAAATGTTGGACGCCTCTTGTTCGTTTCAAACATAGCTCGCAAATAACTGTTGACCGATTCGTGCGGTCCCCAAATAACTGTTTTTCTCTGAGACTTTGAGCAAACAATCAGAGAGCAACCGATTGAATTGTTCGTACAGAAATTTTGCTCGCACTCAGCCGACGAGCAGTTTTTTCGGCTTTCTTTTGCTCGGCTCGCTTACAGACCGATTGCTCCTGAACGACGTTTCAAAAAGTCTTTTGCGCATGTGTTAACGCTAACGTGCTGGGGCGATACTGCTCTCCCTTTCACTCGCACGTACTTTCAAAGGGAACACATTGTATAGTTGTATTAGTGAAAAGACTTTTTGCGATGACTTTTTCAGTCAATCGGTCTTTTAATAAGTCTCCCTGTGCGAGCGACATTCGTATCTCTCATTCAACGAGGTTCGTAACAGAGCGTCTCACGAACAGCTCAACGTAAAAGGCTCAACCGAAAACCAAAACGAAAGGAAACGAAGTGTGCTGCGCAGAGAGAGAACGAGGGGCATGCTATTTTTCGGTTGTTCTCGGGAGTAGAGCGTAAGGAAAAAAACGGTTAACAGTTATTTGCATGCTTTGGTTTCAAATGACTTTCTCTGCTCTCTACTCTCTCGCGCTCCTTCTGTTGACGTTATTTTTGTGAGAGCTGTGCTCGGATTTTGTTCGTAAATGGTGAGAACTGCCGAGGCCAACAAAATACAAAAACAAAGTGCTGCCAAATAGGCCCCCCGCAACCTTAAAAAAATTACGAAAACAATCAAATAAAATCAACGGTGGGTCAAAAAAAAATACCTTATTGATTGTACGGCATAGCTCCACATCTTCTCTTTTATAGTAAAACTCGATATATTCTTGATTCAGATTACTAACCCAGTCGATCTAGCCATGCCCTTCCGTCCGTTTGTCTGTATGAACGCTGAATCTCCAGAGCTTGAAAATTGCTCTGAGTCTGTTTATCTTTTCGTAAAGTATTACGTCGTCCCTAAGTTCCACAATAGCTTCTCTCGATTCAACCCTGCCTTGTTAACCTTGGTATCTGGGATGCCATCAACAAAGTAATGTCATCGAATTCACACAGCCAGTAACCGACGTCTTCTTGTTCGGAGCTTAAAAATGATGAATCACTGTCCTGAATATCGCGTAGGGTAAATCGCGAGCTATTTGCACAAACACTTACTCCATCCTCATCAGCATCGCCGTCAACCCCCAGAGTAGACTTCTGCTCAACTTGGACGATCGGGTGCGAATCGTCACAACATTTCGGTGGCCTATGAGGGGAAAATACACTCATAACCTCATCAGATTCCAATAGTTGTTAACTTACTTCAATCTCTAAAAGAGGAGGAATCAAGAAACATAAGAGAACAACGGATTCAATCGGTGCCTATTGGCATCTCCCTCTACACACTAGTTAAATCCATAAATAAACCCCTGTATCCATGCCTGTGTCCATCCAAAATCAAACCTTTCAAACATTCAAAAATTTCATTTCTTTAAGCAAGCTCTACGAGATCACGATATAAGCCATATGACATTAACGGTAACCAAATTTTCAGAGGCATGGAACCTTGTGGTAAAACGATACAACAACCCAAGGAGATCGCGGTGGACCTTAGGAATTTATTTAACTTGGCCAACCCAGCGGGAACATTCCTCTGGAAAATATGATATTTTCATGAGGTTTCTCCATACAAGCGGAAGGGACGAAACCTCATTTACCCCTTACATTTCTTCCGTCTCTGGTTTCAAAATACACGGGGGTGACACAAAAAGTAAGGGGTAAATGAGGTTTCTATGTGGTTTTCCAAGGAAATTTACATTTTCCCTACACCGTCGCCTGCTAGAAGATACAGGATTTCCAACACTTTCTGCTAAGAGGAACAGGATTTTCAACACACAAAGAACCACCTTTTCAATTTCCCGGTGGGAATGTATGTACCAGTAAATTCCGACGTCTACAAAGCTGCCTATCAGCACGACACAGGCCTGGCCAGCAGCAACCGAAACTGCTCGCAATGTGGTCAACGGCACCACACTTTGTTCGACAAAGTTACTCATTGACTCCTGGAGCGCAATTGTCTCCATCTGAAATCAACCACACTTCTTGCTACTGCAATGGTTCGGAAATAACTCATCCGGGCAGTCAGCTTTAGTTCGAGCTCTGATCGATCATGGCTGGGAAGGCACCCTCATCACGGAGAACATCGTTCAAGAGTTCAGACTCAAAGGGTATCCTGTGCGAGCTGAGATCACGGGAATTGGTAACACATCCCATAATCAGTGCAGGGACAGCACCGACTTCACCGTAGTCTCATGTTCAGGATCTCAATTTAATGCCTATGTGTCCTCAGCCTTCATCCTTCGGTCGCCAACAGGTCATTTACAAAAGGTAACCATTAAGTCCAAGGGTTATCTTTTGCAGATCCTAATTTCATCAAGTCAGGTCGCATTGACCTACCTGGTGAAACTATATAGGTGATTTTATTTATTTATTTATTTATTTCGCCAACAGACTTCATGTCCTTTACTGGCTACTTAACTAACTCTTAACTAATTACTAATTCTAGAGAAATATAATAACAGGGCTTTCTTGTTGCTATCCCTGGAAGAACTTGGGTCCAATCGCATGCTAAGTGGCAGACTGTTGAAGAGGTGTAAAGCTCTGTACATAGGCTCATTTAGAGCGTAATTTGTTCTGTGTGTAGGGATAAAAAAAGGTTCAGTGGTTCTTAGGGCCCTACTAGGCACGGATAGGCTAATAATATTAAGCAAAATAGGGCAATCAATTTTGCCGGAAAGTAGGTCTAATATAAAAAGCAGCGAAATTACACTCCTACGATCTTGTAATGTTGCAAGCTGTACAAGGCGACACCTAGCAGCATAGGAAGGAGTGGGATCACGGAATCGGAGGCTTTGAAGGGCAAAACGGAGGAAAAGCTTTTGCACTCCCGACGAACGTACACAAGTCCAGTCGGGTTCCAGACAAATGCCGCGTATTCTAATTTAGAACGAACGAATGAGAAGAATAGAGTAAGCTTAGTGTATGGGTCAGAGAAGTGAGTTGTGTTGCGCTTGATGAATCCGTACATGGCATATGCTTTAGGTATGATGTAGTTTATATGTTCAACGAAGAGAAATTTCGAATCAAAAACAATTCCTAAATCCAGGCACTCGTTTTTTGTGGCAAGGAGATGGGAATTAATTGAATACGAGCAGATAACATTATTTATACGCTTGCTGTATCTTACTAAAAAGCATTTTGAAAAATTTAAAGGAAGCATATTTCGGGAGCACCAATTACCTAATCTATTTAAGTCATTCTGGAGGAGTAAACAGTCTGAAGTTGAATTAACGGACTTGAATAATTTGAGGTCATCTGCAAATAATAGAAACTCAGAATCATGTATGGAATTACTTATATCATTTATAAAAAAAATTAATAGAAAGGGCCCTAAAGCACTTCCTTGAGGGAGGCCAGACGTTGCCACATACGGGTTCGAAAAAGCCCCATTATTTTCCACTTTGTATTCTCTGTTGGTTAGGTAGGACCTAATCCAATCTAAGATTAGAGAGTGGAATCCCATTTTTTGAAGCTTAGCTAATAAAGCAGTATGACAGACTTTATCAAAGGCTTTGGCAAAGTCGGTATAGACTACGTCTACTTGGTGATGATTCACAAAAGAATTTATGCAGAAGTGATTGAAGGTTGCTAAATTAGTGGTAGTCGATCGTCCTGGCATAAAACCATGCTGGTTAGGGGTAATAGAGCGACCCACAAGAAAGTTTAGCTGCCTAGCCACAATGCGCTCAAACAGTTTTGAAATGTTACTCAGCTTGGCAATTAGTCTGTAATTAGATATGGAACTTTTTACACCTGATTTGAGAATTGGGGTCACTGTAGCTAACTTCCATCTATGAATGAACATACCACTGGAGAGGGACTTATTAAAAATTATTTTGAGGGGGTCACATAGAACATCAATACAATTTTTTAGAATAAAGGGAGAAAGGCCATCGCAATCCATACGTTCTGAGTCATTTAAGCTCGCAGCAGCAATATGGCAGTCAAAGTCAGACACATTTAGATTTCCTATATTTAATAGAGAGTCGATGGAAAGAAGGGTTTCCAAGACGAAGTTGGCTCGAAATTGAATGAAAAAAATTTAGCAAACAAGTTAGCAACCTCCAAGTCCGAGGAAGCCATTTCACTATTAAGAGACATGTGGGAGGGAATGTTCGATGTTCTTCTTTTGGAGTTTACAAAGTGCCAGAAGGATTTGGGATTCATACGTAATTTACTTTCAACATCTGACATATATTGGCTATAAAGAAATTTGTTTAGGAATTCGAATTCACGCTTGTGCAGCTTGTATCTTTCAAGATCGGCAGGGTCACCGCTTTCAAGGTAACGCTTGTAAAACTTATTACGGAGATTTTTGTATTTTTTGAGTCCCCGCGTATACCAGGGTAGTTTATAAGAACTTTGAACTCTTTTTTTAGCATACCTACTAATGATAAGAGAAAGCACAGAAATAAAATGATAATAGCTAGCCTCAACATTAGCATGCGAAAGGCTATCAACCCAATTAATATTAGAAATATCATGTCGAATAGAATTTAAACTATTAGCACTTAAATACATTGAAGGTGTGAGTGATTTGTTAGCTGAGTAAATATGACATGTTATTAATAGTAATAAAGGCTGATGATGGGCATCACACTCTGAGTGTCGAATATTACTACAACTTAAATCTGTTCCTAAATCCGGGCTAATAAAAATTAAATCTAAAAGCCTATTTAACTTATTGAATATACTGTTAATCTGAACTAAGCCCATACTAAAAAGATCATCAATTAGTAGAATTTCATGAGGCAGATGCACATTACTGGGAATCATAGTCGAAGAATCTTCATCCTGCACCCACACCAGCGATGACAGATTGAAATCACCCAGAACGCACATAAACTGGTGATCTTCCAAATCCTGATGGATACGAGCGATGTTGTCCACATGAGCCTTGTATAGCTCAAAACTGCTGCATGGCGGTATATACGATACCACCAAAAAGATTGTGTCCAAGGGTCCCGAGAGCGATACGCAAATTTGATCCAGAAGAGAATCTTCATTTGCTAGCCGTAAAGATGTACACCGCAAGTTGCGCCGCACAGCAACTAGGACGCCTCCACCTCTAGCGCATTGCGTTTTTATAGAATCCCGATCTTTGTGGAAAACATGATATAGTTTAGGATCGAAAAATTCATTGTCATAAAAATCCATGTTGAGCCAAGTTTCAACAAGGACAATTACATCAAAATCACAATTTGAAGTTGCCAAGTAGAGGGACTACGACAGTGCTGCCATCACTCAGCTTGAAAAACAGGACAGATAAGCCAAAAAAAACAGGGAAAAAAAGGACAAAAAATTTTAAAAAAGGACAAAAAAAGGGACAAAAGTAAATGCGCCTCCATTTTTCTGTTTTACCAATGGGTTATATAATTACTTAATTTAAATGGATTTTATATTAAATTCAATTATGTAATGACCTACTGCGCCCGACTCACATCCTTCTTTGTTTGATCATTTTACCATGGTTAATTTTTGTGCGTATACGTAATAATCTAAAATTATTAAAATAATAAAAGCATTTCAAGTAACTATAATGGTAATACAAAAAAATGCCATATCTGCGTCAAACCCGAATAAGGGCCGGTTTCTCGAGTGCCGGCTAACATTTCTCGAACAGATAAAGTCCCTGCTAAGGCATTTTGGCTTTCTCGAGCATAAATGTGAGAGCTAACTTTGACAGGGACTCGGAGTCCCTGTTAAGCGTTTTCGACTCGATAGAATGACAGCTGATTTCCCAAAGCCAACTAAGAAGAAGAAACGAAATCACAGCTGACTTTTCCTTAAAATTATACCCAAACAGCTGATAAAATAATCGAAGCATGCCATTTTTTGCGCTTCACAGCACAATTCTGTGCGTTAACAGCACTCTGTAATTGTTTCTCGTTCAGATAAATTAAAGCAGTCGAGAAAGCGGATTTGCTTTTACGAACAGTTTATCTGGTATTTAAGTTTTTCGAACAGATAGCTATCAGGGACTTTGACAGGGACTCGAGAAACCGGCCTTAAGAGTCGTTAAAATCTGAAATTTTTTTCTGACAAAAAAGCAGAGAGTAAAAATTGAGACATTTTTAAAGTGTTTTCCTCTTTTTTTGCTACAGAAAAAATCGTACTATATAGAAAATCCATCGACTGCTTTACGTCTCTTTGATAATTTGTAAAAATAATTATTTTTTATTATTTTAAGTGCCGAACTGTAAGATTGATGGTTAAAAAGGCGTTTTAGCATATAAAAACAGGTTTACACACTTTCGACTGGCAAAAATAACACTCAAGAACTTATTTTTGAAAAAAGGACAGATTTCCGGATAGGGGATGTTTGAAATTTTTTCCGGTTAAACCCGTTAAAAAAAGGACAGATCTGTCCGGAAAGAGGACAAAATGGCAGCACTGGACTGCGATTTGGTGCGCATGCCAGCAATGTTTTGGAAATAGATACTGAAAGATGTATTGTTAGGGCTTGCCTTTTCGATCTGGACTTCACTATCAGTGATGTTCTCCGCTACAGGGCACACGTCCGCTGAAGGCCTATCCAGCAAAGTCCCACCACTTCCTTGGCTCTTACACAGAATCTTAAGAATTGTTGTAGTGCGGATAAAAATTGGAAGCTGATCGTCAACGCATGGGTTCGGAATGCAATCCATAGAGTCGTATCCGAAAGATTGCGATGAAGTTGAAGAGAACCAATTAACAGGGAGCGATGGCCGAACTCTTAAGTCCTGAGAGAGCGCCCCATTGAAGAGAAGTAACTCCAGACCAGATGATGATAGCAAGCCAGAGTCTCCTAAAACTTCCAGATGACGGCGTTGAAGAGAGTTTCCAAATATGGGCCCAAGGGAGAGCGCAGCAACTCTTAAAGCAGCTGGCGAAAACATAGACTGCTGCTGCGTACGGTGCATTATAAGCATGGCGATAAATGATATACGTGTGATAATGAAGAGCAATTGCATTGGGCGAATGTGGCAAAAAGCAAATGACGAATGCTCGAGCTGCAGTTGTTGTAGAAAGGTCGAGAGCGTATCAGAAGAAGAGAGAGCCGCTCCGAGAGCAGCGTAAGTTGTCGAAGCAGTCGCGGGTGTTAGGCGAAGTTTGCACAAAGCGGACAACGAAAGCTCCAGCTGACGTTGTTGTTGGTTTATCGTTGAAGAGCGCACGTCAACAAAGAGTGCACTGAGAGCGGCAATGAGTCCAGATGACCGGCGAATGCAACCAGCAGCTGGTGATACCAACCATGGTGGAACTATACAAGGTGGTCTCGTCAGCTCTGCTGAGGATGTTAAATATGTTTACCTCTCTGTCTCTCTTAGGCGATAGAATGAGATAGCTAGATAGAGACTGACACAAATAACGTCCTCAAAAGAGGGCAGCTCTCGCGACGAGATCACCTTGTATAGTTCCACCATGATACCAACGACCGCTGATATTGTGAGAACGAAGGAGAATGAGGTGCATCGGAAAAATGTCCCGCAAAAACATCGACGCCAGTGGCGCCGATTATTGGGGGTTTTTTGAGACTGATGATTGTTGATTATCCATGTCCAGAATTTTATCGTCAACAATTGGCACATCCCTGTGTATGAATCGGCTAACTTTGATTGAATTGGGCCAGAATTCATCACTATACACGGCCTGAAAGTGTTGCTCTGGTATCCCCAGCTTAAAATTCACGAATTGCAGGGAAGAGACGTCTACACCGTTTTTTACTAACGGCTTGCAGATTATGCTGGCTGAATCCACGCCTAGCTTGGTCGCAACAAATTCACACACCGTTTCTGATTTGACGTGAGCTCTGAATCTGCCAATATGCAAAAATTTATTGCTCGGCACAACTTCGAGTTGCTCACAGCTGGCAGCCTGACCAACTATGTGCCTTTTGTTCCTATGATTCTTCTTATGGTTTTTAGCAATAGCCGGTGAAGGGAGAAGGGGTACCGGGTCCGCACAGTCCGCCTGACGGGCAGCCGACGGGGCTGGAGCCAAGGGTTTCACCACTTTTTTACGCTGACTGACATTAGGATTATCAGTAGCCTAGTGGGAAAGGCCTTTAGAAATTTGGAATTTAAATCATTATAGAGACTCTTTAGAGCCTGAAGTTCTTCCATAGTGTGAATCATTGCCCACAACACAGCTGTCACACTGCCACATTAGATTGGGCATATTAGTAAGAATTTTAATTGCCTCATCAGGCAACTCAACACAAGCTGTGTGAAATGTACGGCGACAAAGAGAAGCGCAGCGAACCGCCTCAAAACCACGAAGCTGTGCAGCTGTAACTTCAGCTTTGCACTCGGAACACGAATAGAAGTCCATAGCGAAGGAGAAACGCGTCTGAATGCAACGAAAGCTGATCAGAGACTGATCTCGTCGCGAGAGCTGCCCTCTTCTGAGGACGTTATTTGTGTCAGTCATTTGTCAAACGTGGTCGAATGAAATTGTGTAGCGCTTTATTTTGCTTTAAGCACGAAGCGTGCGAATGACATACTATTGCTATCTCTTTCTAGCGCTTGTCTCTCTGAGAGTGGAGAGAGAGTGCTGAAAAATATCGTCCTCGGCAGAGCTATATAGTTTCACCTAAAACCTAAAACCTAAGCATTTGATGACTATTGATCGAAAATCATATTAATTGGAGCAGCAGTATAAGTTTTTAAAATCCAAAACAAATTTGAACTTAATCGTCCCTTTCCCCTCACCTTTCCACACAGCACTACTCCTCCCCCTCATCAGTTTTCTTGGCTGTTGCTCTCTTGGCCGTCGCTTTCTTGGCATCCGCTCTCTGGTTTTCGCTCTCTCGGAAGGCTCCCACAAAATGCAACGCAATAACTTAGAAAATCTAATTAAATTCGTTAAAAATACTTTAAACAAGAAAAAACGCTATAGTCGGGTGCCCCGCCTATCAGATACCCGTTACTCAAGCTAGATGGAGGCCGAGGGAGATGGAGATATAAAACGTTGATCGAAGAAATTTATTCTACACTTCGATAAGTATAAATAAACGCAACAAAATTGCATTTATTCTTATTCGAAATTTTTAAAAATGTGGGCGCTAGACACATTTAAAAATCGTTTGTGGGCGATTGTGGGCGTTCGAGAAGGCGTGGCGGGCAAAATAAACTTGCGCTGCGTAGGAAGCCCAAGAATATGTGTGGTTAATCCCAACTTTCTAGCTTTTGTAGTTTCCGAGATCTCAGCGGTTATACGGACGGACAGACAGATAGACAGACGGACAGACGGACATGGCTAGATCGACTCGGCTAGTGACCCTGATCAAGATACGCATCCTTCTCCCTGTTACATACTTTTGCACGAATTTGGGGGGATATCGAAATATCTTAGATTTTTAATTAGGCCTTTTCAAACCGTAAAATTCGGCATAATCCAAATTTTGAAATTTAAACCTTTTTAGAAGTTAAGCATTAAATACCACTCATTTTTTTTGCTCAAAATATGAATGCTGGAGCTGTTTGGGGCCACTGCACAGTTCCGCTTGTATGGGAGCCGCGGCCAAAAATACTTCTAGTTGTTATATCGTTACGAAATTTTTCCCAAAATTCTATAAAAATATTTTAATATATCCTATAGCTACCATACAAAATATCGGACCAAATTTAAAACTCGTAGCTATTTTCAGTTTCAAATTTTTTTTATTAAAGTATTATTTCCATTTAAATCATATTTAAGCGGATAAGAAACTATTCGACCTGTTCTAGTTTTCACTCGGAAGTGAATTTGATTTCATGCTGGCTGATTTAAGACCGCCTATCAAATGCTTGGCGGAAAGTTTCCATGTGAATTTTCCGGAAGTTAACCGAGTAACAACGAGGGATATTTGAATCCTTGCAGTTCTTTCGGAAGTGAGTCCTGGAACAGGCCTGGGAAATTCGATTCCGTGTGAATCTTTCGGAAGTGAAATCTAGAACAGGGCCGTATGCCTTCGGGTTCTTATCCGTCCACAAATATTAATCCGTTAGTTTTGATGATTACCTGTAAATTACTTGAAAATTAAAAAAACCCAATAATAACAATAAACAATAAATCACTATGGACGGCAGTCCATGTAGTGACGAAGCGCACCAGGAGAGTGTGCGAAGGCGACTACTATTATATAGCCGCAAAATTGAAAATCTGCTGTGATAGTCCGATCGTAATGAGTAATACACCAATCGAAAGGTATTGCAAAAACTTAAAGGATTGCATACCAAGACTTTAAGAAAATCAATTGGCTTGGGAGAGAGAGCGGTGAAAGTGAAAAAGTGAAAATTTCGAAATTTGGAGCTGTTGGGGCCGGTGGGGATAAATGCCCCCTCGCAATGTTTTAGTTGTATTCCTTTTGAAAATACCCGTCGAATGAGGGGTCATTTGTCAGAATCCGACGCTCCGTTCAAAAGTTATAGCCAAAATAAGATTTACTTCTTCTTCCCAAAATGAAAATTTAATTCTGTTTGTCAGTTTGTCAGTTTGTCCAAAACATGTTTCTTAAGTTTTGAAAATTTAATATGACGTTAATCCCATTGATATAAAAAACTTTTGTTCTACCACTTTTGGAAAAACTCGCTAGTTTAGCGGGAAAACAGCTATAAATAGCTAAAATTCAGAAAACCGTAACTTCTATACTACTAAAGCTACAGACTTGTGCTGCATCTTGTTTGAAAGGTATTTTTAAATGCTATAAACGCCTTCTATATGCAATTTGTGTAAATGTAATAATTAAAAAGATATGAACAAAAGACAATTTTGTAAAACTTTTTTTTTAGCTTTTTTTTATTTTTCTCAAAAACGGCTCTAACGATTTTCTTGAAAACTTTAAACTGTATAGCCCTTGAGATTCCTTAAATTTTGGTATATAACACATTACTGTAAAAAGTCACGTTTAAAAGTTATTTTTATACGAAAATAGCCACTTTTGCCAGCTCGAACAACTAAAGCTTCCTGAGTATTGAATTTTGTGTGAGGGTATCCGAACTGTATTTTAGGGTCATGGAATCAGTAAATTTGCACTTAAGAGTTCCATATAGGAATCTTTTGCTCTACGACTTTTGGAAAAAGCCGCTACTTTAGCGGGAAAAAAGCTAAAAATGGCTAAATTTCGTTAGTTTGTAAGTTCTACACTACTAAAGGTACAGACATGTGCCATACCTCGTTTAAAAGGTATTTTGAAATACTTCAACGCCTTTTTAACTTAATTTGTTAAAATACAATTATTTAAAAATTATGATTTATGACCAATTTAAATTTAAATGTATATATTAGCTCCTATGAGAGCAAATGTAAGCAAACAAAAACTTCTGATATCAAATAAAAACACCTCTTAACGAGGTAAAGAACTAGTGACGATCGCGCCTTCAACATACAAAAGTTCTGATATCAACATTTGTGACGAAAAATGATTACACTTGTCATTAAATAGACTTTCTAATATTTTCTCATTCGGCACGCTGCAATAGAAAATGCCTGTGAAGGGAAAAAGGCTGGAATAGTCTGCTAGGGCGGGCCGAATGAGAAAATATTAGAAAGTCTATTTAATGACGAGTGTAATAATTTTTCGTCACAAATGTTGATATCAGAACTTTTGTATGTTGAAGGCGCGATCGTCACTAGTTCTTTACCTCGTTAAGAGGTGTTTTTATTTGATCCAATAATAGCAAAAGAAAACAAAAATTACAATTTGAATCTAATAAAAACACGAAACACGAAAGAAGAACACAATGAACAGCTGATTTGACCTTAAAGAAAAAAAAGAGGCTGTAAGTAGATTGTTGATTATGGACATATCTGCAAATATCTGCAGCTAGCTTTAACTTTTTTTATACCTTAAGGTATTAACAATTACACTGAATAAAAAAATTAAAACTTGAAGTCAACATAAAAAGACGAATACAACAGCTGCTAAAAACGTTAGAAAGTACAAAATTTATTTCATAACAAGGACAACACAAGTTAGCTTTTATTAATATTAAAACTTAAAAAAAAAACCTTTAACTTCAAAATCGATATCACAGAATATTAATTTGGACACGTAATTTAAGAAATACACGCTTTTAAAGTTTTAAAGTAAGTGATGCGCGCAGTTTTGCTTTGCAACTAAAATGTAAAGTACCGAAAGTTTTCCAGAAAAATCTGGTATGTCACGAAAAAGCTTGAGCATTTTAGAGAAAATTTGCATACCCTTTGCCAATTTTGGGATCTATAAATTTTTTGAACATTGGCCTATGGGGGCAACCACTGTGCACTGGGAGGACATGTCGGATCTTAGTGGGTGCCTACGCCTCCAAATTGGCTGCTGTAGCTCTTACGGTTTCGGATGTGGTTATATCCCCTTAAAAATCGCTCTTTCATTTTCAAATCTTAAGAAATAAAAAAGAATTAAAATTTTTAAGTTATAAATAAGCACAAAATCTCATCTGTTGAGATTTGGTTGAAATTTGTATGATGATTTGATGTCTTTATTTATTTACCTATTACATGAATTCTTCAATACAAAGACGCCGCGCATTCTTTAGGGCAAGAGTAACCAATATTGACCATATAAACAACATCATAAAATGTCGGTGTCCCCAACAAAATAGAGGTTTAAGTTTCCTTTTTAACACGCAATTGTATGAAAAACAAGAGAGAACGCTATAGTCGGGTTGGTTTCCCGACTATCTAATACCCGTCACTCAGCTAAAGGGAGTGCGAAAGCTGTGCTCGGGTTGGTGTCACGACTATCTAATATTCGAACCTTAGCTAAAGGGAGTGCGAGGGAGAAAGATATATAATGTTTCTTTGATTGCGTATAACTTTTTAATGAATGGTCCGATTTAAAAAATGTCTTCTACATTTCGATAGGTATAAATATACACAACAAAATTGCATTTATACTTATCGGAAATCTTTAAAGATGTAGGCGCAGGACACATTTTAAAATCGTTAAAGGGCGATTGTGGGCGTTAGAGGGGGCGTGGCGCTCGGCTGAAATAAACTTGCGCTGCGTAGGAGGCCCAATAATATGTGTGGAAAATCTTAACCTTCTAGCTTTTGTAGTTTCCGAGATCTCAGCGTTCATACGGACAGACAGACGGACAGACAGACGGACAGACAGCCAGACGGACAGACGGACATGGCTATATCGACTCGGCTAGTGACCCTGATCAAGAATATTTATACTGTATAGGGTCGGAAATGCTTCCTTCTAGCTGTTACATACTTTTGCACGAATACAATATACCCTTTTACAGAGAAGTTTTTAGCGAAGTTTTTAGCAAACTCTATGAGTAACGGGTATAAAAAGGGAATTTCTTTGTTGTTTTTGAAAGCAACTCTCAGAAAAAACTCTAGTGATTTCTGGGATACACCTGATTTTTAGACTTTTATCATAAAAGTCATGGAGTAAAAGTTACCGAGGCTTGGTCAGAAAATAACTGTTATTCTGTGACTTTTATTTTAAAAGTCTGAAATAACAGTTGCGGATATGAATGACCGCATTAAATTGGCTTTATGATTTTTTTCTCAAATTTTTAGTGTTATCGTAACCGTGGGTTATTTTCCATTTAAAATCCTCTTATTACTCATTAAAGTACTCTAAAAAACTCTTATTTTCGGTGCCTGTTCAAAAACACATATTCAGTAAGGTGAAAGCAAAAGTCTCCCTTTTTTTCTGTTCTATTGAGAGGCAGAAATAAAGTTTGTGTCAACCGAAAACAGTTAACAGAAAACACTTTGGAAGAAAAAATAATTCAGGGTATTCCCTAACCTGTTAAATTGCTGAATTGTTAAAAATTCAACAGAAAATTTCAGCAATTAAGGGAACCCAAAATGGTTCCTGTTGAATTTTCGAACAGCTGTTATTTGTTGAAAAGTTTCACGGAACTTAAAACATGTAAAATTTGATTTATTTTTTCTAGTTACTGTCTTAAATGGTTAACAAGATATGCTTTCTTAGTTGATTTTAAAATAAATAATGCGTACTGATGATAGTAGTATATTTGTAAAATGTTGCAGAGTTGCCATGACTTTTCATAAAAAAGGTGGCAACTCTGGTTTTCAACGATTCAACAAAATTTTCAACAGCCTCGAGGCTGTTGAATTGCTGAAATTTCTGAAAGTTGACTTTGTACCATGTTTTCCCCAGCTGCGGATCGTGTATCTCAAAAAGCAACGCTTCGATCATCATGCTGTTTTTACAGAAATGTTTGTAATGAAATTGCCCACTGTCTGAACCTACTTTATGTAGATTTTTGACGTTGAAAGTGTCTACAACCAGAGTTTTTGAGATATTCTACGTAAGTTAAGTTCAGACAGTTTCTACATTATTTCTTAACAAAATAAATTTGGTTTCATAAAAATCGGATCTACACCGCGACCTGTGGACGATCCGCAACTGGCCTACTTTTTTTTAAAAAGGCCTGACAAAAAAATTCCCACGGCCCGCCATTTTAAAAGATAAAAAAAAAAAATGAAATTTGTATAAATTATATAAGAACTATGTAATCAACATGCCAAGTTGCGAAATTCCAACACAAATCCTTATTAATTAAAAAAAATCCCGAAAAACTTGAAAAATTTGCAGTGTATATGTATCTCCACTCTTAAAAAATATTTGACATTTGAACTTTTGCCAAAATGGAACTTTCCGTTTAATATTTGAAGTAAGGGGTACTTACCACTAAAGAAATATAAATAACACATAAATAGACGAAATATATTACGAATGTCAGCATACGACTCTTTTTTATTTTGTGTTTACCATTTAGTTACATTTAATTTTTTTAAATAAATCGTATAAAATGTATAATACATAACATAACATAATACATAACATTTTACGATTCACCTAAAAGGTACTTATTTTATATTCACTACCTTCATAATTAATTGCAATATTCGATTATCAATACATTGGCGTAGGGGAATTTACTTGGGTTGGTTAACGTGCCTGCATACATTTCTCGTTTTAACATTTTTTTCAGAAATACCAGGTATGATTTATAGATTAGCTTACATCTTAACCCAAAATGCTAATTTTATGTACACTTGTGTAATTGTGATACTTTAAGAGCCGGAAATAGTGTCATTCTAACTCCAGGAAGCTCTAATTAAATTTATCTAAGCTTCGACGAATTTATTTTTTTTCAATGGATGTAAGTTTGTTTTAACCGAACATTCTGACTACAGTGCTATTTATTTACAACTCGTATTAGGCAAAGTAACTATCTATTGGGTTAGCATTTTTTTATCTGGCCACCGGTTCAACTTTATATAGCACTACCTCCGATGGCTCTCAGTGCTATCTACGCGGAGACTACATACTTAAATGCTAATTAGGAAGGCACTTGACAGTTTAAATTAATTTTAAATCCAAACAGAAATAACAAATTATGAATGATACATAATACATGAAAATATAAACCAAAAATATCGCTATCGTCGAGTGCCCCGACTATGAGATACCCGTTACTCAGCTAAAGGGTGTGCGAGGGAGATTTCACACTGAAGACCGGCTAAAAGGTAAAGCGACACATAGCGCTATAAACTTTGATTCCTCATATTTTTTGTATAAGTATTAATAACTAGACATCGGATTTAAGGTGAAATCGTTTTTTTTAAATACGATTTAAAGCCACAATTGATTGGTTACAAATTTCATTTATTAAGATATAATTAGATTTAAGCCAAACTTAATTTGGGTTTTTGTAAAAAAAAAGTTAACCAATCAAATGTGGTTTTAAATCATATTTAAAAAATACGATTTCACCTAAAATAATAATAATAACACTATGCAACATTCAAAATTTACCTCGATGGATGCTATATTTTTTCGAATTCGAATTCCCAAGTTAAATTGCGTTTCCAAAAAGTTCCCCGACGCACAGTGGCGCCTTGGGCCAAAAAACGTGCAATAAATCACTTTTTCGACTTTGTCCTAGAAAGTTGCGACCCATACCAATCGACAGGTATTTGATCCACTATTACAAATATGTAATCCTTTTTCAAATCAAAAAATTTTTGTAAAAGATATGCCTTTTCAAAGTTGAACAATTTTTCACTTAAAAAAACACACCGTTTTTAGGTAATTTTTCGCACTTCCGGAGGGTTTTTCTTAAAAACTAGGCATCGAATCGCTTTGCTTCTTTTTTCCACGGATTGGTGTGTAAGAGTAAGAGTAAAAAAAAGTAAAACATATTGCAGTTTGCCATCCGCATATCTTAGTTATGCGTTATTTGCGAAACGTCCATTTTTTCCATATTTTTCAACTTTGATGGAAAATAAAAAAAAACTATTTAATACTATTTTTTATACTTCCGTAAAACGTTATTTGGACTTTCTTCTTGATATTACGAAAGTTGTAGCTGCGTCCGCCTGCGTCCGCGATTTTAAGAGCCAAAAAAGGGAAAAAAGTCATGGTCCAAGAAATTGCATATGGCGCTACCAAAGATATTATAAACACTAAGATGTGTAACGAGGAGCAAGAAAATGTACGGAGGCAGCGTCATTTTTGTCAAATGCGACTCACACGTATTCAGTCTATTTTTAGAATGCCGTTTCTTGACTTCTCTCTCTCTCGCTCACTTGCTCTTTCGCTCTCAAAACTCCGCGCTGCAGAAAAGTCGAAATTTAATTTTTGTCTCATTTGTTGATTCTTGAATTATGTTGCCGAAAAGGAATCGTCCTAAAAGGCACATTGCGCACAACATTTCAAAAAGGGCTGTGGCGCATTGCGTTAGTTGGTGGCCCGCGAATAATGCGATTGAGGTTCGAGTCCCACTATGAGGCGAAGTGGTTTTATTTTTATCTTCATTTTTTTTTTATTTTACGCATCCGAGTTTACTTTTATAATTTTATTTAATTTTTATTGAAGTATACAATTTAAATGCAATTCAGGGACTAAAAATAACAATAATTTTATTTTTTAAACAAAAAAGCGAGCACACAATCCCTAGAAAGAAATGATTTACACCGAAATCATTCAATCCATTAATGGTCTTTACCTTTCTTTCAATTTAAAAAAAAATATATTCAATAAACAATGTTTAAAAAAAAAAATACTTAAAAAAAAAAGGTTGCGTTCAGTCGGAGTTGAACTCGGTCCGACACGATCCGCAGTCGAGCGACTACACCCCTAGCCCACAGTGCATTGTTTCGAAACGTCAGACAGATGCGACATTGAGCCTATTTCGCAGTAGAGCAAACGAAATTGCACACTAACACAACCAAAGAATCTAGCACGGACAACGCACACTAAGAAATTATAAATCCACTTTCTGAATCCACACCAAAAATTTTGCCGTACATTCAGTTGTATGGGCGTTACACCTCTTAGTGTTTATATTCTCTTTGGCGCTACCTTGTGAAAGTTTTGTCCAAAACATGGTTTTAAAGTCCTGAAAATTTGATATCATGTTCAACAGCTTGATATAAGAAACGTTAGTTCTACCACTTTTGGAAAAACCCTCTAGTTTAGCGGGAAAACAGCTATAATTAGCTAAAATACGGAAGGCCGTAACTTCTAAAATACTGAAGCAACAGACTTGTGCTGCATCTCGTTTGAAAGGTTTTTTAAAATGCTTTAAGCGCCTTCTATATGTAATTTGTGTAAATGTAATATTTAAAAATTTTTTTTTTTAAATGTTGTTTTGTTTAGTTTACTTTTTTATGTTTTAATTTTTAAAAACTAAAAAAACAAAAAAAAAAAAGTTGAATTTTTTTTTTGAAAATAAAAATTTTTATATTTCATGTTTTTTTAAATAATGGTCACAAACATAAAAAAACAATTGTTTTTAAACTTTTTTTTTAGCTTTTTTTATTTTTTTCAAAACGGCTCAAACGATTTCCTTTAAAACTTCAAACTGTATAGCCCTTGAGATTCCTTAAATTTTGGTATATATCATGTTACTGTAAAAAAGCACGTTTAAAAGTTATTCAGAAACGAAAATAGCCACTTTTGCCAGCTCAAAAGAACTTACGCTGCCTAAGCATTGAATTTAGTATGTGCGAGTCCAAACTGTATTTTGGGTCATGGAATCACAACCTTGTCACAGAGTTAGAATCTAGTAATTATAGTCCAGAAATGTTAAGTCTATTGGATTTACCAAGTTTACCAAATTGTGACCATTATTTCAAAAAACATGAAATATAAAAATTTTAATTTCAAAAAAAAAATTTCAACTTTTTTTTTTTTGTTTTTTTAGTTTTTAAAAATTAAAACATAAAAAAATAAACTAAACAAAACAACATTTAAAAAAAAAAATTTTTTTTTTTATAATTTTTAAAAACTACAACATAAAAAAAGAAACTAAAAAAAACAAAAACTTTTGAAAAAAAAGGTTTTTTTTCTGAAAAAAATGGATTTGTTTTTAAATTCTGACTTTGCCGATTTGTAAGTACGCCTCTGCCACGCCCACTCCCTGTCTCAAGCAATAATTTGAAAGGTGGATCAATTATCTATCATTTGCCGTTTACATCATTCAATTATCTTCTCTGGTTCAAAAGTTATGATTTATTACCAAAAAAAAGTCAAAAGGCGCCAGTGTGCGACGCAAGGATTCTTAGCACAAGGACCTCAAAGTTCAAAAAATGCTGAAATTAGCCAATTTTCCGGAGGTTTGTTTTGATGTTAAAGTTTTTTAAAAGATACACACTTTATCTTTCAAACACCATACTTAGAATAATGCGACCTGTTTTGTTTCATGTTCTAGAAAACATAGTTAAAAACAAGAAAGGAAATTAACTTCGGCAGGCCGAAGTTTGTATACCCTTGCAGTTCAAATACATACTTACCTGCTTTGAGAGCTTCAAACGCTTTATATCGATGGGTCCTGTTCAGGTATATCAGATGTATACTGGCCATTTTAGATTTTAAAATGTTAGAAATCAAAATGCCTATTTCATAACGATAAACGTATAATGTTCGAATATTCCTGAGAGCCGACATATGTACTACCTGCAGAAGAAATAAGGGTTTTGGGATAGCTTTAAAACTAGTTCGCATAGAAACGGACAGACGGACACGTCTAGATGGTTTCGGCTATTGGTGCTGATTAAGAATATATATACTTTATGTGGTCGGAAACGTCTCCTTCACTGCGTTGCAAACATCTTACTGAAATTATAATTATTATTATAATATTATATTATTATTATAATAAAATACCCTCCGCAAGGGTATAAATATAAAAGCTTACAGCTGCCGCCCTGTGTTTTAAAAAGTTTGTTGTTGTAACTTTTTTTATCCAATAAGTCTAATAATACAATTATAATCAGTACAATATTACCAGGAGAAAATAAATTACAACAAACTTTTAAAAACACAGGTCGGCAACACTACTACTATATTGCCCACAGATGTATGCTTTTATGTTTTTTGACTATGTTTTTTAAACTTGCTTCTCCCTTAAAAAAACCTAAAATTATTCTGTGGGGTTTAAAAGATAAAGCGTGTATCTTCTAAACAAAATTTAACAACAAAACAAACCATGAATCCGCTTGCCTGTGATACCTCCGGAAAATTGGCCTATTTAAGCATTTTTTGAACTTTGAGGTCCTTGTGCTAAGAATCCTTGCGTCGGGGAACTTTTTGGAAAACGCAGTTTAACTTGGGAATTCCTAACGAATTCAAAAATATAGCATCCATCGAGGTAAATTAAAAAACATTAATTTTGTTGCACAGTGTAATCAAAACAACAAACTCTTAGAAAAATTTTAAAAGGTGTGGCACATGAATGAAGTTAACATGGTCTGGAAATATTTAACGTTTATAGCCTTACAAATGTGGTATCCGGAGTAATATATAACAATTTTTCAAACTGATGCCGTCTTTCGTATAACTTTTTAATGAATGGTTCGATTTGAAAGTTTTTTGGATGGTTAAACTTATATTAATTATAAAAATGTTATTTACACCTTTACAAAATCTTCAAAATTGTGGCCGTTAGACAGTCCTTAGCATTGGGCGTGGCAAATTTGGATAAGAAACTTACGCTGAATAAGTAGATACGGAATCTGAATGTAAAATATGACGCTCTTGCTCTTATAGTTTCCGAGATTAAAGCGTGAGCACGGACAGAAGGTTAGTGACTCTGATAAAGAATATATGTACTTTATAGGGAAACGCTTTCTTTTACCTGCCTTTTTCCCTGAAAACAACTAGTAAAGGATATAATTAAGTAATATCGCAGATTTCTTATGTTACTTCAGGAATTCGCTTAAGAAAGTTTGTATGTTAGGTCACCTAAAATGGATATCTTCGTGAATAATACGACGGGGATCATCTATGTTTTCCCCTACTTGCAAAAAGCAAAACGCCTTTTAAAGAAAAACGCGAGGGATCAACATGAGCATTTTTATATATATATACCTGATCGGTATAATGTCAGTAATGACAGGTCTCAGAGTTAAAAAACCTTTAGATGAATACAGTGCCTTTTAAGTGAACTTTAACGTTTATAAATATTATACATCTGTACTGGGCAGCATTTGTGATTTCTTTGCCAATTTGCTCACAGTTATGCTTGACTCATTATTATTTATAGAGCAATATTCCTTCACCTAATTAGTGCAAACTAATTCTCTCTATCTCGAGTATAAACAAACTTCGGAAGTGGCCACGCTTGCGGAAAGACAATTTATATATTTAGTCAAGATATTTTTTTTAGAACATTTTCAAAAAACTATGATCTAATGTTGAAATTAAATTAATTTTTGTTGCTTTATACATAACATTATTAGTGTACTCCCTTAGAAACTCAGAGGCAGTGATGGGACTGTAACCATCTTTAATGTGGATCTGGGGTGGCAAAAGCCAGCTGACCTTATTTATTAATTCTCCTCTACACTTAGCCCGAAATTGTCCAATAATCGTGTGGAGCTTGGGACCGCCGTCCTTAATGGCTAAGATGGGAAAAGTCCTCTATTGGGCTTGAACGATCTGCTACCTCGGACGTCTTATGGGTGCTCGAAATTGAAGGGTCCACACGTATTCCCACACCCAATCCTGTGGCGTACACAAGGGGGTCGCAGTCCAATGTACTTTGTCATCCATAGTAGAACTGCGAGCCAACGGCCACGCCGGTTGAGAGAGTTCGTGGGGCAGTACCGTCATATGAAAGCTGATGCTGCATGGTCGGCTTTGTGCGCCGCAGCGTAGATGAACCCTTAACAGGTATGGACACATGGCCTTGTGAGCTTAGATTGATGGCCAGCGGCGAGGGACATGTTTGCGGGGGGTGCGCTGGCGAGCTTTCGGACAACAAGCTCGGCGGTGTTGTCGTGCTACTAGGCCGTTGAAGCACACTCATGCTTTCAGCGTTTATGATATACCCGCCTCTGATTGTTGGCGCCGTCGTATATTGGGCCAGCGAGGAAATGGGTACCATATTACCTTGTAAGGGAGAACCGTATTGAAAAAAAAAGGCAAAATAAACTGGCAAGATTACTTACTTATGGAACTGCTACTTGGGGCGTTAGCCCCAATAACAATTGCCGAGGTCAGAATGCCCGATACCGGACCCTGACCGCCTGCACTGGCAACACTCGTGGTGACAAAGGGTCTCGATGTAATGCCGATGAGGTCAGGTGATTGACGAGTCCCGACCAACAGCGAATTTGGCATTAGCCCGACGGAAGGTGTTGGGCTACCCACCGAAGACAACTGGTTGGCGGAAATACCGGCGTACAGGCTGCTGGCCGGAGCGTATGTCAGGTAATTCTAAGTGGTGGTAGGTATGAAGGTAGACGGATTACGATATTTTTGGGGGGTACTTACCTCATTTTTAGACACACTGGGTAAGGGCAGTGAAGTTTTTAGGTCGATGTCTGCGTCTATTTCAGAAATCGTATCGTTAAAGCCGCTTTGTATTGTTGTCTCATCAACGGGCCCTTCTCTTCCTTTGGTTGTGGAGCTTAAGTGCGTGTCAGTGGTGAGACGGCGCTTTTGAAGCACTAGCCTAGTCGCAATAATTACTATGGAGAAGAGCACTCCGAATGATCCCAAGACAATTAGATACAAATATAGACGTTCTTGGTTCTCTGTTAAAATAAACATGTAACAAAAGTAAAGTAAGTAATTAATTTATTAAATGGAGTATAAAAATAAAATCAAGAATGGAAGCTAGCTTCGGCCAGCCGAAGCTTATATACTCTTGCAGATAAATTAAATACCTGTATATTATTGCTGACTCGATCGGTGCAGTTCCAGGGATTCCAGATATGTTATGGCCTATTAAGGGCCGGTTCCCGAGTCCCTGTCAAAGTCCCTGGTAGCTATCTGTTCGAAAAACTTAAATCAGCTGTCATTCTATCGAGTCGAAAACCCTTAACAGGGACTCCGAGTCCCTGTCAAAGTTAGCTCTCACATTTATGCTCGAGAACGCCAAAATGCCTTAGCAGAGACTTTATCTGTTTGAGAAATGTTAGCCGGCACTCGAGAAACCGGCCCTAAATGTTGTTTTTAAGTTGTCAAAAATCAAAACGCCTACTTCCTAATAAATTACAATTAACTTTCTTATATATATTTCATTATTCCTATGGGAGCCTTAAGATATAGTGGTCCGATCCGACTCGCTCCGACATATGTACTACCTGCAATAGAAAGAAGACTTTTGGGAAAGTTTCATCGCGATACCTTTAAAACTGAGAGACTAGTTCGCATAGAAACGGACAGACGGACAGACGGACTAGGCTAGATCGACTCGTCTAGTGATGCTGATCAAGAATATATATATTTTACGTCTCCTTCACTGCGTTGCAAACTTCTGACTGAAATTATAATACCCTCTGCAAGGGTATAATGAAAGATCAATTGTAAAAGGGATTCCTGTTTCGCGTTTTAGTTCTGTATTAAAAGTTTAAATATTAATATAAAAAAACATCATTACGTAAAAAATAAATTACTAATCCGATGTTATGGCCTCAGAAACAGCCTACCGACCTAGCAACCTTTAGCTGTTAAATACATAATCTTTAAGGTGCTTAAAAATAAAAAAGACTCTTTGCTTCCCTTATTATACCCTTGTAGAGGGTATTATAATTTCAGTCAAATGTTTGCAACGCAGTGAAGGAGACGTTTCCGACCACATAAAGTATATATATTCTTGATCAGCACCAATAGCCGAGTCTATCTAGCCATGTCCGTCTGTCCGTCTGTCCGTCTGTCTGTCTGTCCGTCTGTCCGTCTGTCCGTTTCTATGCGAACTAGTCTCTCAGTTTTAAAGCTATCGCGATGAAACTTTCCCGAAAGTCTTCTTTCTATTGCAGGTAGTACATATGTCGGAGCGAGCCGGATCGGAACACTATATCTTAAGGCTTCCATAGGAAGATTCAAACAAATATAAGAAAATTAATTGTAACTTTTTAGGAAGTAGGCGTTTTGATTCTTGACTACTTAAAAACAAAACATAAATAAATAGAAACGCTGAATCTGGAATCCCTGGAACTGAATATGAATATTCGGAATATGATGGATATGATGAAAAGCATAAAAGATGCTCAAGCAGAATTAACTGCACGAGTTAATAGCATAAATAATGGTCTGGCGAACCAATGACAATCGGCTTGTGAAATTATGGCGCTCTAGGAGGTGCACTTGTTTCTGGCGCATGTGCAGGCGCCGACAATCTTGGCGCCTTTGGAAGCGCAAACAATCTTGGCGCTTATGGAGGCGTTAATACTCATGGTGCTACTGGAGGCGCAGACAATCTTGGCGCTCATGGAGGCCCTGAAGCAATTGGAAGTGCTCAAACGCTTGGCCCTACTGGAAGCGCATTTGTTCCTGGATCAGTTGGACATCCTCACAATCTTGTCGCTCATGGAGGCGCTTATACTCATGGAGCTATTGGATCAGCGCATAGGCTAGGCGTTGTTGTTGGCGCTATTGGAGGCGCAAACAATCTTGGCGTCCTTGGAGGCGCATGTACTCATGGCGCTACTGGAAGAACATTTGTTCCTGGATCAGTTGGAGATCCTCACAATCATGGCGCTCACGGAGGGGCAAACGCATTTAACGAAGAAGCATTTGGTCGAGGCCTTACTGGAGGATGTCATGGTTCTGTCATTACTGGAGAAATATTTGGTCGTCAAATTAGAAATGTCGGTATGTACGGGTCTGATAATGTTAATGTGGTTAATTGGCATGGTATTGGTGACATTAATAGTAACATGGTTGAACAACAGCACTCCCGAAATACACATCCAAGAAAACTGATAGATTTACCAGAATTCAATGGAAATCCAGAATCGTGGCCTGTATTCTCAACTATTTTTTGGGAATCTTCGAACGCATATGGGTATACAAACTTGGAGAACCTTTTGCGTTTACAGAAAAGATTAAGGGGAGTAGCTAGAGAGGAGGTTAAGGGCTTATTAATAAATCCAGCTGATGTAAGATACATTATAGCGGCTTCAGTTTACTTATGGAAGGCCAGAAATGTTAATTAGCAGTAAGATGAATATGGTTAACCAAATAACGCCGGTAACAGAGAATAACTTAGAAAAGATTTGCATCTAAGGTTAACAATTTAGTTATAATTTTTAAATCAGCCAATCGCAAATTCAGCCTTATCCAAATTTAGATAACTTCAGCAATTGGTTGAACAATATGGCAAGAAGCATTGCAAGGGCAACCGTATCAGCACAAACAAACAAAGAATGAGCAAAAGGGTCCGTTGAAATATATTTTACATTCTTCCATGAATGAAACTAAAGTGAACAAGATGGAGTGCTTTTAATGTCAGGGTCAACATTATCTGCATACCTGTGAAAACTATTTATTCCAGAAAAGTGGAAGATAACAAAGGATCTTCGTTTATGTTTTGGTTGTCTTCGGCGTAGACACAATTTGCAAGCTTGCAAGTATAAGCGTGAGTATAAGAAGAATGGATGCAAGAAAAACCACCATACGTCTTTACATTCCGAAGATCCTCAAAAGGAAGAAAAAGTCGAGCCCAAAAAAGCTACGACTAACACAATCAAGCCAGCTACGCCACAATTGTTGTTCAAGGTTTTGGCCGTTGAAATGTTGGGGCCAAATAACAAAATTATACACACGTACGCATTTTTAGAGAAGGTTCGTCTGCTTCATTAATAAATAAAAAATTAGCAGATAGTCTGGGCGTACTTGAGCCAAAAAGAGAGTTAACTAGATAGAAATTTGCATGATGCAAAGGAGTTTTTGTCGATGGAATGCAATCTTCGTATAAGAGCAATGGAGCTGATAAAAAATGGATGCGTATTTTTGGAAACTCAGTTCCAACTTTAGATCTACCTTTGCAGTTAGTAGATGTCGAGAAGCTCACTGAAAAGTATGCAGTGCTAAGAAACTTGCCAATAAACGGATTTACAGATGCAGAACCTATGATGTTAATAGCAATTAACAACTGTCACCTAATAGCAAACATGAAAAGTGTATACCTAGATACAAACCTATTGGCAGCCAAGACACCGTTGGGTTGACTTGCTTATGGTTCAGACGATGACCAAAAGAAAAGGATCACCACGAGTATCTGTAGTTTTACGCGCATGCTCCAAAAAAGATAGCAATGAACAGGAGATCCATGACATGATAACAGATTACTTTACAACGGAGAACTTCGGTGTAAAAATATCAATAAAGCCCTTAGAATCTGCAGGTATATCCAGAGCCAGGGATATATTAAAAAATACGTCTAGGAAACTAAATGGCTGTTATGAAACTGGACTTCTTTGGAAAGAGGATCAAATTCCCGGACAGTTACAAAATGGCTCTGCAAAGGCTGCAGGGAGTAGAAAACAAAATGCACGGACTTGGCATGATGGCGGAACATGATAAAATGATATTTGATCAGGGCTCAAAATGTTATGTTTTTACTATTTGCTATTGCTACAAGAGTAATATCTATGAAGTCTGGAGCAAAGCATTTTAGAAATGCTACAGTCAGAATACTATATGGAGCCGTAGCAATAACAAAAACTATAGTTTTTTTTTGGAGCAGAGCATTCTATATGACTAAAGTAGCTATAGTAAATAAGCTATAGTATTTTTCAGGGACCGTAATCATTATGAGTTTTATTTTAAACCTCACACAATGATCACTATTTTTGATAATAAAATAAAACTCAAAAATAATCAGTATTTCTGATTGGAAAAAATAAAACTCACTTAGACGCCACGTCTTTTCTATACCTATTTTAGTCCTATAGTCCTATAAATCGAATGCAGACGTGCCACCCCTGACAAAAAAACAGCTTGAACTTGGATTCTGCATCCCGTTAAATGGTATTCTAATTTTAGTCAACATCACTATGGACGGCAGTCTATGTAGTGACGAAGCGCACCAGGAGAGTGTGCGAAGGCGACTACTATATATACACGAAGAAATGAAAATCTGCTGTGACAGTCCGATCGTAATGAGTAATACACCAATCGAAAGGTATTGCAAAAACTTAAAGGATTGCATACCAAGACTTAAAGAAAATCAATTGGCTTGGGAGAGAGAGCGGTGAAAGTGAAAAAGTGCAAATTTCGAAATTTGGAGCTGTTGGGGCCGGTGGGGATAAATGCCCCCTCGCAATGTTTTAGTTGTGTTCTTATTGAAAATCAAATAAAAACACCTCTTAACGAGGTAAAAAACTAGTAACGATCGCACCTTCAACATACAAAAGTTCTGATATCAACATTTGTGACGAAAAATTATTACACTCGTCATTAAATAGACTTTCTAATATTTTTTCATTCGGCCCGCCCTAGCAGACTATTCCAGCCTTTTTCCCTTCACAGGCATTTTCTATTGCAGCGTGCCGAATGAAAAAATATTAGAAAGTCTATTTAATGACGAGTGTAATAATTTTTCGTCACAAATGTTGATATCAGAACTTTTGTATGTTGAAGGTGCGATCGTCACTAGTTTTTTACCTCGTTAAGAGGTGTTTTTATTTGATTTGACAAAATACCACTACTTTTTGATATCTTTAGTTAGTCCACTTAATCTAAAGAAGCTTTTCCTCTTGCTCTTATGGGATTATTGAGAATCGATTTAAATGTAATCATATAATATGATAAAATATATTTTTCTTAAATAAAGGATATGCTGTCGAATCAAGTAGCTAGTTCGAGTCTGGAGATGATGCCCTTCAAATCAGCCGGGAAGTCAAGAGGGTCCAGAAGTTGAAAAAATTTGAGCTAAAAGGTTTCGTATCCAACTCAAAGATATTCAGAAGTCATTTAACAACGCGGAGGAAAACAAATTGGTATTACCGACTGTCCAACTAGACAGCGACACAACAGACAAGATTTTAGGAATGTGCTGGGATAGTCAGTCTGGCAAGTTCGTATTTAATCTCAAGCTAAACCGAGTGGATAAAGAAATTGTTAAAGGACTTAAGTGCCCTACTAAATGCCAACTGCTGAGTCTGGTTATGTCTGTATATGATCCCTTTGGTATATTAGCAGATCTAATGATGCATAGCAAAATCTTGATACAAGATGTTTGGAGATCTGGAATACTTTGGAACGACCGGATACCGGAGATACAAAATTAGTCTTTGTTGCTGGTAAGATCAGATGCGCAACGTTGAAAATGTTATCAATTCCCAGACTTGAGTTGCAAGCAGCAGTGTACGCGTGTGAGAAAGACCATATTAAATAATCATGACGTCATAGTAAATGGAACAACACTGTGGTCAGACTCCCGACATGTTTTCTCTTGGATTCGGTCAGATCATCGACAGTTTAAACCATTTGTTGCTCATCGGGTTAGCTAAATTCTTGAAACGACATCTGAAACTGATCGGAGCTGGGTGCCAACGCACTTAAACACAACAGACAAGGCAACCAAATCCACCAAGTGTCCAAAACACATTACCAGAAGCGAATAGATAAGCGGTCCAGAGTTTTTGCTTGCTGAAAAGGTATCTTGTCCTACGATGGACTTCAGCTTTTCTTTAGATGACTGCACAGAGCGGCGTAAAATAACCATGACTGTTCGTAGCTTAAACAGTTTATAGATATCAGCCGATTCTCGAATTATCTTCGATTGAAGTGCATGATGGAATGGTGCTTGAGGTTCGTAAACAATTGTCAAAAACGGATTCAAGAAAGGGAGAAAGGAGAATTATCTGCCCATAAATTATTCCTCGTGGAATTAAAATTATGCAAAGTGGTACAAAATCAAGTATACGCAGATGATGTGGCTAAGTTACAAAGATCTAATTGGATTATGCCATTGACATTCCAATAACTCAACGCCAGCCAATAATATTGCCGTCCCGACATATCGTCGCCGAACTTATTGGTAAATGGTATCATGAGGCATACCATCACCAAAAAGACGAGACCATTGTGAACGAAATAAGATGCACGTTCTGGATCACAAATGTAAGAAAAGCGCTCACTCGGGCAGAATCACTTTGTCAGCATTGTAAGAATTACCGAGACAAAATTTGTCCCTATCTGCGCTAACATAAGGACGAGTAAACCATTTTTTGTTTATCGCTCCGTTGTCCCGGCAGGCAAACTAAAGTACGGACGAGAAAACGGCCCTTAATGGGTCAACTGCCCAAAGACAGAGTGACACCGTATCAACGACCGTTCTCCTTTGTAGGACTTGACTACTTCGGCCCAGTTTTCGTTAACATCGGAAGACGAAAAGAAAAGAGATGGGTTGTACTCTTTACGTGTCAAACACGTGTAAGAGCCATGCATTTGGAACTGGCTGCCGATTTGTCTACCAACGAATGCATTTTGTGCATACGAAACTTCGTAAATAGAAAAGGTATCCCTGTAACTATAAGATCAGACATGGAGACAAATTTCGTTGGTGCCGATAATTTTTGATAATAAAATAAAACTCAAAAATAATCAGTATTTCTGATTGGAAAAAATAAAACTCACTTAGACGCCGCGTCTTTTCTATACCTATTTTAGTCCTATAGTCCTATAAATCGAATGCAGACGTGCCACCCCTGACAAAAAAACAGCTTGAACTTGGATTCTGCATCCCGTTAAATGGTATTGTAATTTTAGTCAACATTTGACAAAATACCACTACTTTTTGATATCTTTAGTTAGTCCACTTAATCTAACGAAGCTTTTCCTCTTGCTCTTAAGAATATGGGATTATTGAGAATCGATTTAACTGTAATCATATAATATGATAAAATATATTTCATAAATAAAGGATATGCTGTCGAATCAAGTAGCTAGTTCGAGTCTGAAGATGAGCCCTTCAAATCAGCCGGGAAGTCAAGAGGGTCCAGAAGTTGAAAAAATTTGAGCTAAAAGGTTTCGTATCCAACTCAAAGATATTCAGAAGTCATTTAACAACGCGGAGGAAAACAAATTGGTATTACCGACTGTCCAACTAGACAGCGACACAACAGACAAGATTTTAGGAATGTGCTGGGATAGTCAGTCTGGCAAGTTCGTATTTAATCTCAAGCTAAACCGAGTGGATAAAGAAATTGTTAAAGGACTTAAGTGCCCTACACGCAAAAAAAAAGCACGTCGCCGTAAAATCGATAAGTCCAGGTAATTTTCTGGTTATTCCTACTCATATCGTTTTTACCTGAAATATTCATAAAATTTACATTAAATAATATCATTTTGTCGAATTCTCTCTCTCGGAGATTCTCTAACTTCGAAAAAGAGCGCAACAATCAATATGGCGAGCAAAATGACATGAGGGAAGCGAGAAAGACGTATTCGAAATTCGAACTGACGTACTTCGAAAGCATGTTTTCTCGCTCGCACTAGTATAAGTTTTGGTCGACCATATCAAATTTACCTGGCTTCATATCAAGTTAAAAATGATCTTAAAAAAGATCAAATTGACCTACGATTCATATCGATTTTTTTTTTGGGTGTACTAAATGCCAACTGCTGAGTTTGGTTATGTCTGTATATGATCCCTTTGGTATGTTAGCAGATCTAATGATACATAGCAAAATCTTGATACAAGATGTTTGGAGATCTGGAATACTTTGGAACGACCGGATACCGGAGATACAAAATTAGTCTTTGTTGCTGGTAAGATCAGATGCGCAACGTTGAAAATGTTATCAATTCCCAGACTTGAGTTGCAAGCAGCAGTGTACGCGTGTGAGAAAGACCATATTAAATAATCATGACGTCATAGTAAATGGAACAACACTGTGGTCAGACTCCCGACATGTTTTCTCTTGGATTCGGTCAGATCATCGACAGTTTAAACCATTTGTTGCTCATCGGGCTAGCTAAATTCTTGAAACGACATCTGAAACTGATCGGAGCTGGGTGCCAACGCACTTAAACACAACAGACAAGGCAACCAAATCCACCAAGTGTCCAAAACACATTACCAGAAGCGAATAGATAAGCGGTCCAGAGTTTTTGCTTGCTGAAAAGGTATCTTGTCCTACGATGGACTTCAGCTTTTCTTTAGATGACTGCACAGAGCGGCGTAAAATAACCATGACTGTTCGTAGCTTAAACAGTTTATAGATATCAGCCGATTCTCGAATTATCTTCGATTGAAGTGCATGATGGAATGGTGCTTGAGGTTCGTAAACAATTGTCAAAAACGGATTCAAGAAAGGGAGAAAGGAGAATTATCTGCCCATAAATTATTCCTCGTGGAATTAAAATTATGCAAAGTGGTACAAAATCAAGTATACGCAGATGATGTGGCTAAGTTACAAAGATCTAATTGGATTATGCCATTGACATTCCAATAACTCAACGCCAGCCAATAATATTGCCGTCCCGACATATCGTCGACGAACTTATTGTTAAATGGTATCATGAGGCATACCATCACCAAAAAGACGAGACCATTGTGAACGAAATAAGATGCACGTTCTGGATCACAAATGTAAGAAAAGCGCTCACTCGGGAAAAATCACTTTGTCAGCATTGTAAGAATTACCGAGACAAAATTTGTCCCTATCTGCGCTAACATAAGGACGAGTAAACCATTTTTTGTTTATCGCTCCGTTGTCCCGGCAGGCAAACTAAAGTACGGACGATAAAACGGCCCTTAATGGGTCAACTGCCCAAAGACAGAGTGACACCGTATCAACGACCGTTCTCCTTTGTAGGACTTGACTACTTCGGCCCAGTTTTCGTTAACATCGGAAGACGAAAACAACCCGCGTTGAACCTCTAAGGAGGTTACTAATTGAAGCTGAAAATATAGTAAATAGCCATCCTTTGACCCATCTTCCCGTTAACATAGATGATCCGGATCCTTTAACGCGTAATCATTTTTTGCTTGGGACAACTAATTCACCCCAAACCCCAAACCCACTTTTACCATCGCAAGCAGTACCGAATTGCTTAACAATTAAAGGATCACTTTTGAAGTCGATGGATAAAAGAATACTTGCCGACTTTGACTAGACGAACAAAATGGCATTCGCGAACCAAGCCGATCTCCGTTGAAGATGTCGTTATTATTTGCGAGGAAAATCAACCTAGAGGAAGTTGGAAAAAAGAAATCATCATAAGCACAATTCCAGCTAAAGACGGCCACATAAGATTGGCAGAAGTCGAGACTTCCTCAGGGATTCTCAAGCGTCCAGTATCAAAGCTAGCAGTTTTGAATAAATTAGGTAAAACTCCATAGTAGTTTTACATTGGGTGGGATGTTGCTGGTTCATTAAAATCAATTTCAAATTTGTTGCCATTCCCCCATTAACTTATCAGCCCGCTATCGATACTTATGCCTTATCACGAGATCGCGTCGCCCATATCCAAGTTCAGCTTGTGTAAAGAAGACGTCGCGACAACAAAATGTAAATTTTTTTTGACATTATAAATTGTTTAAAATAAAACTAAAAGCAGAGTTTAGTGAATATTCTATTTGATGTAGTCTATTGCCACACCGAGTGGCAACACCATTGGCGTGGGAAGACTACAGAGAGGCCTGTCCAATTTTTCGCATGGAATAAAAAAGGCTCGAATGACCAAAATTAAAGGGTTCTAATTTGCCAATTGATCCGCAAGAAATTAAAGAGGCTCAAAGGACCAAAATGATAGGGATTCCTGTAATAAGAAAAAAACCTTCACGTTTGAGTTGTAACGACACTGTTTCGGGAGGCGGTATAGCTCGCCGTGGTCAGGGTTCGCAACAGATATTTATTTTTCACGATTCTAGTGATGCGTATGTAGTTGTTGCGACGATAGGTCGTCACAGAGTTCTGTATTAAAACTAATTTTATTTCAATAAGTCTTTGCTTACGTAACTAATATAAAATTCTTATAATATACTTATATACGGTCTACGCAGAGACCACATTTGTTTGCCTGAGCGCTAGCCTTATCAACGGTTTCCCGCAAGGCGACCCTTTGTGCCGTGTGAGAACTATACTTATGGTCAGGTTCAAGTGTATTTAAGGATTAAAGTGTTAGCACTGCCCACTGCACAGGTTTTGAGTTACAGATCGTTATTTACGGCTCTATATCAATTAACATATTGACATGTAAGATATGTGTGATAAGATGTCTGTCCCATATCAACACCATTTTTTAAAGTACACAGAACCACCTTAATTGCAAAGAACTCGGCTTTCAAAATGTACCCTAATACGTATTTTGATAATATTACCGCTCTTGCGGTAAAAAAGAAAACACGAAAGAAAACACATCATTTTATCTTGCGAACGGAAGACACACTACTTACACAGGCCGACAAAATGTGACATGGGTCGGTGTCCAGGCCTGCCACCATTTTATTTCGATAAATGATGCTTTTCTAAGCATAAGTTGCCGCTACGCCTATAGTTCATCAGCTCTGGTATTTGCGGTATCTTTAATTTAAGAAAATCACAAATTTTCTTCGTCTTTTGGGATATATCTTCAAGAGTGGTCAACCAATTTTGGTAATCTTTTCGGAATTAAATAGTAACATGTCTATTTTATACGGTCGTTTTGGAAAATTCAATCTAACTGAGCCACAAGAGAAGGTGGGCGCATTCAAAATTTTAAAGTCACAGCAAAGGTTTAAAATCTTCATTTGTGAACAGCGTTTAAAAATTAAATAAAAATATTTTCTTCTACAATGCCTTTTTGATCCAAAAATACCTTATGTCCTTAATTTGTAGGAGACTCATAAGGTTTTTGTGAATTGGCCTGCTTTTAAGGATCTTTATGAAAGCACCGTCCACCACAAAAGTACCAGTACCACCACTACCTCCAGTCGTTCGTCGTAAGTAAAGCAGCCAACATATGCATTAGGGCTGCTATGGCAGTCATCTGGACAAGCCAACTAAAATAAGGAGCACACTCGTAGCCACAAACCTTGCCAATTGCAAAAAGTGTGGAGCTACTGATTATCCTCTATCCAAATATATGCAATTCCACACCCTGAACGTGAAACAGAGACCCTCCTTCTCCAAGGCCAAATCGCCCTTTGTGTTACTGGATAGCGATTCTGAGTTATCCTACGTATGAAAACGTTGCGTCAACGTCCTCATTCGCCCTCGTTCAACCTCAAGAATCCCGGTTTCTGGAATGCCTTCTATAAAGGCGGAAACTACTTGGGGATTGTCTACGGAAATCAATGGTGTAGCGACTTTACGAGCATTACAATGTCCGTCTGTCTGTCTGTCTGTCCGTATGAACGCTTGGATCTCGGAAACTACAAAAGCTAGAAGGTTGAGATTTTCCACACATATTCTTTGGCTTCCTACGCAGCGCAAGTTTATTTCAGCCGAGCGCCACACCCCTCTAGCGCCCACAATCCCCCACTAACGATTTTAAAATGTGTCTGGCGCTCACACCTTTAAAGGTTTCCGAGAAGTATAAATGCAATTTTGTTGTGCATATTTATACCTATCGATTTTTCAAATCGGACCATACATTAAAAAGTTATGCGCAATCAAAACAATTTTATATATCCATCTCCCTCGCACTCTCTTTAGCTGAGTGACGGGTATTAGATAGTCGGGACACCAACCCGACTATAGCGGTTTCTCTTATTATACCCGTTACTCGTAGAGTAAAAGGGTATATTGTATTCGTGCAAAAGTATGTAACAGCTAGAACGAATCATTTCCGACCCCATTAAGTATATATGAGCGGTTCTTTTACAAACGGAACGGATTTGGACAAAAAAATTTATTTATTTATTGTTTTTTTGTTTTATGTAATTTATTAAACATTTTAGAATTTTTTTTTTAATTTTAAATTTTAAAATTTATTTAATAAAAATAAACATTTATAAAATTTTATAAATTTTTTTTAAAAATTAAAAAAAAAATTTTAAAATGTTTAATAAATTACATAAAACAAAAAAATTATTAATAAATAAATTTTAAAATTATTGTTGATTAAATGGATGCTTAAATAAATAGTTGTACGTTTTTAATAGATTCAAAAATGACTTTTAACTTTTTGTCATTCAGAAATTGTCAAAACCCTTAAAAGTGTACTTTTAATCATTAAAAGTTGTTAAAGGACTAGTAACCAATGAGAAAACATGAATTCCATAAGGATTCGATAAGAGTGAGAGAGTAGACCTGCATGCTGCGACGTTTTTTCATATATAAAAGCCGAGGCCTTGTTAAAACAAATTCGATATTTTAAAAACTAAACATGGCTCCACCTTTTTGACAAAAACCGATTGAAACTAACAGTATAGCGCATATGTAAAATAAAAAATAAAATTTTTTTGTGGGGAACCCGTGAAATAATTTTTTCTAAATCTTAATTTGTTTTTATTTTTAAGAAACTAAAAACTCATTTTTTTGCAGAGGGTATTTTACTTTAAGATTACAGATTGCTACCAACAGCAGGAGAAAGACCAGAACCAAAAACATCGATGTTTTTAAATAAAACAAGAGAGAACGCTATAGTCGGGTTGGTGTCCCGACTATTTAATACCCGCCACTCAGCTAAAGGGAGTGCGAACGCTGTACTCGGGTTGGTGTCCCGACTATAATCGTAGCTCAGCTAAAGGGAATGCGAGGGAGAAAGATATATATAGATATTTTGATTGCAAACAACTTTTTAATGAATGGTCCGATTTGAAAAATGTCTTCTACATTTCGATAGGAATAAATATACACAACAAAATTGCATTTATACTTCTCAGAAATCTTTAAAGATGTGGGCGCAGGACACATTTTTAAATCGGTAGTGGGCGATTGTGGGCGTTAGAGGGGGCGTGGCGCTCGGCTGAAATAAACTTGCGCTGCGTAGGAGGCCCAAGAATATGTGTAGAAAATCTCAACCTTCTAGCTTTTGTAGTTTCCGAGATCTCAGCGTTCATACAGACGGACAGACGGACATGGCTAGATCGACTCGGCTCTGATCAAGAATATATATACTTTATGGGGTCGGAAACACTTCCTTTTAGCTGTCACATAATTTTGCACGAATACAATATACCCTTTTACTCTACGAGTAACGGGTATAACTATATTTTTACTAGCTGGGCCATTTGGATAAAAAAATAAATTTTTAAGATTAAGCGAAAGAACATTTAAACATATGTTAAATATGTTAAATTCGTCTTAGGCTGTTTTTTTATATCTTAGCTTCCTGTTTTTTGTTTATTCAGCTTCGTCAAAATTTGTTTTCTATGGAAAAAAAAATTGATGTTTATCGAAGAAACATCGATGTTTGTAAAATATCATTAAAAATCGATTTATCGATTTTCACATTCCACCTCAAATTTTCAGTCATGCTCTACGGCTCTGTGATCTGGGGATACATTCAATATAAATATGTGGAAAATCTATTTAGAAACTTTTTAAGGAATACATCAACGTATGAGTTGCATTTGGAAACAGGTCTCTCTGCTAGATCAAAAAACTTTTGAAACGCACTTTAACCAAGTCAAAAAAAATATCCAGCTACCGCAATATAGACTGATCATGGCGACAGCAAAAAAAAAGAAGAGAGGACGCTCTGGTCGGGTTGTTGTCCCGACTATCTTATACACGTCATTCAGCTAAAGGGAGTGCGAGGGAGATGGATAAATACCATTTTAAAATTGTTACTGGGCGATTGTGGGCGTAAGAGGGGCGTGGCACTCGGCTAAAATAAACTTGCGCTGCGTAGGAAGCCCAAGAATATGTGTGCAAAATCTCAACCTTCTAGCTTTTGTAGTTTCCGAGATCTCAGCGTTCATACGGACGGACAGACGGACGGACAGACAGACGGACAGGGCTATATCGACTCGGCTAGTGGCCCTGATCAAGAATATATATACTTTATAGGGTCGGAAACGCTTCCTTCTCCCTGTAAGATTAGGAGAACGCAATTTTACGACAGACAGCAACTGCTCTTCAGTCAGCTGTTATCGGATGGTGGATGGTGGATGGAGTTCTGTGGGAACACGAGTTTCACATTCGTCAAAAATCCCAACTATTTCAAATGGATGGACTCTATAGAAGAGGCTATTACATATTTTGGCACGAATACAATATACCCTTTTACTCTACGAGTAACGGGTATAGCAAGAGAGCTATGGTCGGAGGCCCCGACAATCAGATACCCGCTACTCAGCTTAAGGGAGTGCAAGGGAGATTGCTCATAACTTTTTATGAATAGTCTGATTTGAACACTTTTTGGTTTTTAGGTGGATATTAATAACCAAATCAAGATACTTCTTTCACTTTTACAATAACTTCAAAATTTTACGACGAAAGCAATTATAAGCTTTATAGTGGGCGTGTCACATTCCTATAACAAACTTGATCTGAATTAGAAGCCAATAGAGGTGGAGAAAACATCGATGTGAAAATTGATAGATTGATGTTAAACGATATTTTACAAAAATCGATGTTTCCTCGATAATCATCAATGTTTTTTTGACGTAAAAATCAAATTTTGACCGAGCTGAACTGGACAAAGTTACTTAAAAAATAAAAAATCAAGAAGCTAAGATATGGACAAACAGCTAAAGCGTAAATTTAAATATGCAACTATTTTAATGTTCTTTCGTTTAATCTTAAAAAATAATTTTTCTATTTAAATGGCCCAGTTAATAAAAATATATTTTGATTTAAAAACATCGATGTTTTTGGTTCCGGTCTGTCTCTTGCTGTTATTAGCAATCTTTTAGTTAAACTAAAAATAACCTCTGCAAAGCTATATTTGTGTTTATTTTTATAACTGTAAAAACAAATGCAAATATAAGCCAATACAATAGAACGGTCCATTTTTATTCAACAAAATCCAGAAACATCGATGTTTTTTGACATAAACATCGAAAACATCGATGTTCCAAAAATCGATATTTCTCCACCTCTAGAAGCCAAGGAATTTCAAACTGGACATCCGGACGAACAAACAGACTGACTTAGCTAGATCGACTCGGCTAGTGGATACATGTATTTAAAAGGGTCGGAAACGCTTCCTTCCAACTATTACATACTTTTCCCCGATTACTCTACGAAATGAAATGCTTCCTGCTGGTTACCAACTTCTCGTTATGATAGTAAGGGAGCTATTATTATTTTAATCCTTGCGGAAATATACCACCTTTGTTCTGAATTTACTAATGAAGATTAGACAAAAGGGTACATGAACTCTTTTAAATATTACTAATCATAAAATCTGTACAATTATTTTTTAATTAACTCTAAGTATAATGCTAACGGCTAAGTGCAAAGCCAAATCAAACAAATAATCAAAAAAGTAATACTACTATTAAGATTCGGGTTAAGTCAAGAAATATAATGGATTAAAAAATGGCTCATCACTTCGCCCCTTTAATGACTTACCCTCCAGACTCAAGTCGGCGCTGTGTGTCATAACAGGATTAACACCACTACCATCGCCATTTATAACCAGGGAGCTGTTCATCATGGTCTGATTACTCGCCAAGTTAACGCTCGTTCCAGACCCAATCACGCTGGTTGCGTTTCCGCGTCTTGACGTGGTTGTATTGCTGTACAGCTTAGGAATTGCCTCTGACTCCTTGTATATCAGCTCATCGTCATAGAGCTCGTTCATATCACCCTCAAAAGCCTCAGGTTCGTCCAGCTCTGCTTCCAACTCCTTGCTTTCCTTAAGAACTTGTTTTGGCACTATATATGAGCAAAAAAAAGATGGGCAGTTTATTCAGCTGACCATATCAAATGCAGTAGCTCTGCTTCCCACTTACCGCATGTATAAACAACCTTCAAGTACATTCGAGAATTTGGCTGGCAAGGGCTTCCAAAAGTGTTTGCGTCTGCCGCCAGATTACATCGACGTCTTCCATGGCAAATTTGCATTACAGTCTCCGTGGCATATGAGGCGAGACACGCTGTAGGAAGCAAGATACAAAAGTCAGTGGAAATCATACATAATCATTTTTGTGTAACGTGTGAATTGAGAATATGCCCCTCTAGCCTTTGGATAAAACGATAACGGAAACTAACTTCAAAAACCCAAAGTTTTAATAACCTCGCAAATTTTACGAATGATAATGTGACTAAAGTAGCACAAATATAAAATAAAAGCAGGGTCGCCCCCAGCTTCGCCTGTACAATGTACATAGATTAGCTATATTGGCATACCTTTATCTTTGCTTTAGTTTTTAGCCTATAGGCCGGGAAAAGATTTTATCAGAAATCTTTCTAAAATTCTTATTGACTATGTGCAAAAGTTAGCAGCTGGACATAACAGAAACAAATTCCATTTTTTGCCACAATACCTTACACTAATTTACTTCAAAACATTAGTACTTTGTCCAAAACAAAGCAACATATTGTTTAAATATGGCATGTCATATTGCGTTGAGCACGTAACAAGAGAGAACGCTTTTAAAAAAGCCTGGCGCCGACATCTTTACATATTTTGAAAAAGATTAGATTCCATTTTGTTGTGTTTAGAAATACCTATGGAAATGTAGAATAAAATGTTAAATTCGGAGAATCCATTCAAAAGTAATGAGCAAAAAATGAAATGGCCAGAGTTTGTCAATAACCCAATTGCTTTAAAAATTAATAATTAGCTTTCTACAAAGTTGCAATGTTTTTTATACCCTTGTAGAGGGTATTATAATTTCAGTCAGATGTTTGCAACGCAGTGAAGGAGACGTTTCCGACCACATAAAGTATATATATTCTTGATCAACACCAATAGCCGAGTCTATCTAGCCATGTCCGTCTGTCCGTCTGTCTGTCTGTCCGTCTGTCCGTCTGTCCGTTTCTATGCGAACTAGTCTCTCAGTTTTAAAGCTATCGCGATGAAACTTTCCCGAAAGTCTTCTTTCTATTGCAGGTAGTACATAGTTCGGAGCGAGCCGGATCGGACCACTATATCTTAAGGCTCCCATAGGAATATTCAAACAAATATAAGAAAATTCATTGTAACTTTGTAGGAAGTAGGCGTTTTGATTCTTGACTACTTAAAAACAAAATTGAAATAGAAACGCTGAATCTGGAATCCCTGGAACTGCACCGAGTGAGTATTACTTTATCTGCAAGGGTATATAAGCTTCGGTTGGCCGAAGGTAGCTTCCTTTCTTGTTTTTCTATCATTTTTATACTCGTTACTCGTAGAGTAAAAGGGTATATTGTATTCGTGCAAAAGTATGTAACAGGGAGAAGGAAGTGTTTCCGACCCTATAAAGTATATATATTCTTGATCAGGGTCACTAGCCGAGCCAATACAGCCATGTCCGTCTGTTCGTCTGTCCGTCCGTATGAGCGCTGAGATCTCGGAAACTACTAAAGCTAGAAGGTTGAGATTTTCGACACATATTCTTGGGCTTCCTACGCAGCGCAAGTTTACTTTATTGTGTACACTTATACCTATTGAAATGTAGAAGACATTTTTCAAATCGGACCATTCAATAAAAAGTTATACGCAATCAAAAAAATGGTATATATCCATCTCCCTCGCACTCCCTTTAGCCGAGTGACGGGTATTAGATAGTCGGGACAACAACCCGACTATAGCGTTCTCTCTTGTTTTGATTATTCTTATGGGAGCCATAAGATATAGTGGTTCGAATCGGCTCGTTTCGACATATGTACTACCTGCAATAGAAAGAAGACTTTTGGGAAAGTTGTATTGCGATAGCTTTAAAACTGAGAGACTGGTTCGCATAGAAACGGACAGACGGACATGGCTAGACGGATATGGCTATTGATACTGATCAAGAATATATATGCTTTACGTGGTCGGAAACGTCTCCTTCACTACGTTGCAAACTTTTGACCGCTCATTTGCTATATGCGGCGTTGATTTTTGTGGCCCTGCCTATACAATAATGAAAATTCGTGGTATGCCTCCTTGTACGTCCTACATTGCGCTCTTTGTTTGTTTTTGCCCAAAACGATTCATCTAGAAGTTCTTTTTATTGACTTTTCAAAGGGCAAAGTTCATTGGAGCCAGTCGCTACTTCCAGGCCCAGGAAGCCGACGAGATAGGCGAACTCGCATTAAAAAGCGGATGCGAGTTTCAGTCCACACGGTCTCGGGCTCCGCACATGGGCGGACTATGGAAGCAGGTGTCAAAACTGCCAGGCACCTACTCTTACGAGCAGTGGACAGCGCGCTCGAAGCGCAAAAGAGGTGGCGACAGTGCTCGTCGAGATCAAGGCGGTGATGAACACGCGCCCGCTCGGAGCGATCAGGCACGACCCAAGCGACGGAGAGGAGCTGACTCCCACCTACTGACAGGCGGGTCGCTGATCGCCACACCAGCATTCCGGACCCACTTTTGCATCCCACAAAGTTCATTGTCGTGGTGGAGCACGATTTGTCTGTGGTAAGGAGGAGGAGATCAAGCGCATTGACCATCTATGGTCAAGACCTTGGATAAATTCGAGCTGACGGTGGCGTCAGTTCAGCGACTCTGAGAACCTGGTGCTGCTGGGCGAGAATGGTACGGACAATACCACGTTCATCCGCATGCTAGCCGGCAACCTGCAGCCCGATGGCGAGGTAAAATTGCCTATGCTCATGCGACGCCTATGTGCATCCGCAGTTCATTTCCGATGTTATGAAGCCCATGAAGATCGAGGAGATCATGGACTAGGAGGTGCAGAATAGAAACGATCGGAAAATGAATGGAAAATTAATTGGAAACAAATTATAGATTAGTTGGTTTTTATTGTATTCTCTTCTAATACTCTTTTTTTATACCTTAGAATTTTGATTTAAATTTAACAATAATCGAACGTCTATATCTAGAGTAATCTCCTCTATATAAAAAACGGACAGCGGCAAAATTCACCCTGAGCTGATTGACTTAAAAATCTCTTCTACGACTTTTTTTTATACTTCAGAATTTTGATTTAAATTTATTTTTAATAAAAGCCATAGGAAGGGGGAAAAAAAAAATAATGACAAAAAAATACAAAATTTAACTCTTTGAAATTTTTTTGTTTTTTGGGTGGAACTCGAAAGATAAAGATTGTCACTTTTGAAACTCATTAACATCAAAACAACTTTGAGATGTTTTTTCTTAGTATTTTTGCGTATGGATCTCGTTGGTGTTCAAATTGAAGTTTTCAAACTTGACGACTTTTAGGCCTACTCTTTAGTTAGCTAGCTTTAAAACTGAGCTAGTAAACGATATTGAAACAGACGCACAGTCGGACATGCCATATCACTACCCTAGTGATCCTGACCAAAGATTTATATACCTTCTGGGGTCAGAAAGGAGACCTTTACTGCTTTACACACTTCTTCTTTCAAAAACCTTTTTTCTATTGCAGGTATACCAACTAAAAGGCCGCGGCTCCATACAAGCCAAACCACTGTGCAATGGTGGTCCATTCCTTTCTGCGATTCCCAAATTTCCGTTTCTACCCATCCAATGCTAAAGGACTCAAAGTTATATTCGTTTTTTAAGTACAATTAACTTCACTATGAGATGGACAATCGCAGGTTCTTCCAGTAAAGTGAAGATTAAAAGGGTTTATTTTTTCGTTGGAAAGTATGTATCATATAGAACGGAGCTTTTTCGACTCTTTAAAGTATATCAGTAGCCGGGCTTATCAAGCAAAGTCCGTCTGTCAGTCTAACCGTTTGTCCGTTTGAGCTTTGTGATCTCGAAAACTAAATGAGTTTATATGGTTCCTTGATTTTGAAGTCAGCGCATAAATGTTATCCGAATAAAAAATTTATTTTCTTTCTGTCTTCCTAAATTCCTCTCTAACCAAAAAAAATGTAATTTCTTGAAACAAGAAGAAAACAAGAGAGAACGCTATAGTCGGGTTTGTGTCCCGACTATCTAGTACCCGTCACTCAGTTAAAGGGAGTGCGAGGGAGATGGATATATCAATTTTTTTGATTGCGCATAACTTTTTAGTGAATGTTCCGATTTGAAAAATGTCAAAATTGCAGATACATTTTAAAATCGTTAGTGGGCGATTGTGGGCGTTAGAGGGGGCGTGACGCTCGGCTGAAATAAATTTGCGCTGCGTAGGAAGCCCAACGTTCATACAGACGGACAGACAGACAGACGGACATGGCTAGATCGACTAGGCTAGTGACCCTGATCAACAATACATATACTTTATAGGGTCGGAAACGCTTCCTTCTCCCTGTTACATACTTTTGCACGAATACCCTTTTAGTCTACGAGTAACGGGTATAATCACCATAGAGCAAAGCGGTTTATTGGATCAAATTCTTTTAATATGTTAAAAACTGTGAAGGATAACACTGAGAAACCGAGTCGTGGTTTATTTTTCCCGCCAAACTGTCAACTTCAGAAGCACAAAGGAAATGTTTATTGTTTTGACAATGACATGACTTGAACTTAATAAAATGTACCTTGTAACACTGTAATAGCCTATTAACACTAGGGTAGAGTTATGGAGTTATGGGGTTATTAACAGAACCCTGGTTTTTTTACATATGCTGTGTATGGGCAACAGCAAGCCCAAAAAACCTGGGAAGAAGCCTGAGGAATGGCCACAGGTTTGACAGAAGACAAGGAAGCCAAGGATGCCTCGCAATGACGCGATAGTGATCGCAACCTCCACTGGAGGATCCTATGCGGACATCCTTAAAAAGGTTAAGGCTGAACCGCAGCTGAAAGAGCTAGGACAAGCCGTACAGGCTGTCAGGCGCCCAGCTAAGGGGGAACTACTAATCCTTCTAAACAAGGTATCTGATCCAAAAACCGCGGAGCTTCAGACCACAATGAAGGCGGTCCTGGGCAGCAATGTTGACGTCAGAGCGCTGACTGAGACAATGCTGGTCGAAGGAAAGAATATAGACGAGATCACCGAGAAATCGGACATTTATGTGCGGTTAAATCACAGTTTGATGTGGAGCTGCCAAAATACGCGGTGGTGAGTCTAAGGGCGGCATACGGGGGCACGCAAACAAAGTCATGCCCGATATAGGGAGACGGCTCATTAAGAAGCGAAAAATTAGGCTGGGTTGGACTTCGTGTAGAATCCGCCCAAAGAGAACACCTAAAAGGTGTTTTAAGTGTATGGAGCTTGGCCATATAGCAGGGAACTGCACGATCCAGGAGGACTGCTCAAAGTGCTGCTACAACTGCGGCGCAAAGGAGCATCAAGCCAGAGGCTGCAAGGCAAAGGCCTGCTGCATGCTCTGCAAACGCAAGAGGGAGAAGGATTGCGACCAACAATGAGTGGGAAATTCCCATACTTCAGGAGGGCTATGAAAGGGCTTAGGGGTAAACGAAGTTCCTTCAAATAAACATAAGCCATTGTGAGGTTGCCCAATTGTTGCTGGAGCAAAATGTCATCGAGGAAAACGTAGACATTGCACTCATAAGCGAGCAATAAAGGAATAAAAATTCCGGTGAATGGCTAGCAGATAATAGTAAAAAATCGGCCATAGGGAGCTGCGGAAATTCGAAGCTTCAGATTAGCAGAAAAAAAAGAGGAAATGGCTTCGCTAGGGCCCTTGTGAATGGTATAGCGTTCTATATCTGTTACCTGCCGCCAAGACATAGCCTTCCCCAGGCAATATCTGTGCTCGAAGAGATGGCAGAAGATGCCCGGGAAAATCGCCCAGCCGTAATAGCCGGGGACCAGTTCCATCATTGACCTCACATTCGTGAGCGCTGGATTGGCCTCGGGCTCCAGCTGGGAGGTTAGTGACACATACATAGTGGTGACCATGCAGCACCACGGGTTCCTAAGACCGTGTCAGGGTACAAAATAGAAAAGCTAGACGTGGAGATGGTACAGGTGTTGTTCGAGGACCTCTCTACTAGCGGTTCAGCTGAAAAACGGGCAAACCACATCGCAGACTACACCAAAGTAGCCTGTGATGCATATATGCAAAGAAAGGAAAAAAACCCATCAGGAAGAAGACCTACACCTTCACCAGTAGAACCAATCCATTGCGGAAGCCAGAAAAGACTGCCACAGGGTAAGACGCGCATACCAACGCTCAAGAGGAAGGCCCGAATTTGAGTCACTTCAAATAGTTTTCAGGGAAAAAAGACGAGCCCTGGAAAAAACCATAAAAGAAAGCAAACGCACGGGCTTTAATAATATATATGCGAAGAAATAGACTCCAACCCATGGGGCTTCGCATATAAACTCGTCACAAAACGTCTTCGGGTATTTAGTAGGCCATCGCCGACATAGCCAGTCGCCCTAAAAAGGATAGTGGAAACATTATTTCCAGAGCAAGAGAGTATGGCGCGAAGCATAAAGAGCATAAAGCTCACAAGTGCCGAAGAAGTCCTCCGGGTATTGAAGACAATACTGGACGACAAGGCACCGGGACCAGATGGCATCCCGAATAAAGTTCTTAAAATTGCCATAAAGGCAAACACAAAGGAGTATGTTGACATGTATAACGCATGCCTAACAGAAGGTGTGTTCCCTAGTCGCTGGAAACAACAGCGGCTGGTACTCATACCAAAGGGGAACAAGCCGGCGGAGGAGCCTTCTTCATATAAGCCACTCTGCATGGTTTTCGGAAGGGACTATCTACCATCGACGCCGTCGGTAAACTGTGTGAAATCGCAGATAAAGCCATCGAGGGGAAAAGATGGCTGTACGGCACTAAACAGTACAGCATAGCGGCAACGCTGGATGTTAAAAACGCATTCAACTCCGCTAGCGGGGACCAAACGCTAAATGCATTGAGGAACCTAAATGTTCCAATGTATATACAGAGAGTAATAGCGAGCTACTTCGAAGGCCGCCTGCTCCTGTACGAAACTGATTCCGCGCAAACGACCCACAGGGTGAGCGGGGGAGTCCCACAAGGATCAGTCCTAGGCCCATTGTTATGGAATGCCATGTACGATGGGATCCTTAGGATCACGATGCCCGAAGGGGCACGACTCATTGGCTTTGCCGATGACGTAGCCATAGTAGTTTCTGCAAAGAAACTCCCAGATGCGCAGAGGATCTGCAACGAAGCTGGGGAACGAGCAAGCGCATGGCTCCACGCCAAGGGACTCACCTTGGCAGCGCACAACACGAAAGCAGTCCTGATAAGTAGCAGGCAGATAGTAGAGACAGCAACTATCAAATTTGGAGAAACTACAATTAAATCTCGCCCAAGCCTAAAATACTTGGGTGTCATGATTGACCACCGGCTAACCTTCAAAGAACATTTAGCGTACGCTTGTGGCAGGGCAGGTAGGACCGCGGCCGCAATCGAAGATTATGGCAAACACTCGGGGACCGAGGCAACCAGGTCGGAGATTACTGGTTAGCGTTGTCACATCGACGCTGATGTACGCTGCTCCCATATGGGCCCGAGCCACTAAAAATGAATGCTACATGCAAGATGCCGAGTCCGTGCAGAGATTGTGTGCCCTGCGGGTATGCTGTGCGTTCCGCACGGTATCCCATGACGCGGCGTTGGTAATATCGGGAGTTATACCGATTGACCTGCTGGCATTGGAATCGGTCGAGATCCGAGTAGGTAGCACAGATATCGGAACTGCTGAATCCCTACGGAAACGGTGCAGAGAACTTACCATTGGTGGTTACCAGAGGTGGGTACAAAGTAGCAAAGGACGATGGACGTATAAGCTTATCCCAGAACTGCAGAGATGGCTGGGATGGAAGCATGGACAGGTGGACTACTACTTAACGCACCTGCTGACAGGACATGGATGCTTTAAATTCTATCTTAATAGGTTTAACTATGAAAGTTACCTGCACTGTCCACTCTGCGAGTCGGATAATTAAGACGCAGAACACGCGTTTTTTGTCTGTCCAAGATTTGTAAATGAACGAAGAGATCTGAGCATGAGGGTTGCCAGCCGCTTGTAACCTGGTGGACATTATGCTCGATTCAGAAGAATTCTGCGCAACGCAGAAAGACTGCGAAATTCCGATAGGATAGAATCCTAGAGAGCCCTAAGGGCATTCCCCCCCGGTGAAGTAATACCTAACGGCAGTACCGCCGGGGAAGCGGGGAGGGGGTGGAGTGTTTACTGGGTTAAAGTCCCAGACTTCGGCAAGCTTTCTCAGCTCTGAGTTGGCTTTCACTGCTTTAAACCACCACTAACAAAAAACAAAAATCCTACTCAAAAGCTATATCTGCTTCAAGGAGCACTTAAGGGGGAAGCATGAAACATATTAACAGATACAGCATTTTCCCAAGGCGGATATGACGACACTTAACAACGATTAATAACTAGATATCAAAACGAAAACATATTATTCGCTATCTCACAAATAGTAGATTACGCGCCCATCAACGGGTCAGCGTTGCAACTCCAGTCCCTTCATGACACAGTCGAAAAATCGCTAAGTACACTCAAAGGTCTAGAAATCGACACAGAGACATGGGATCCAATTTTGGGATTCCTAATAGAAAGAAAGCTCGATCACAAGACACTAGCAGCATTAGAGGACGCTGCCGACGCACCCACAGAAGTGCCCACTCTACCAAGCATTCTAAGTTTCTTGGAGCGAAAATCTTGCATGCTGAATATATAGGATGAACAACCAAGTGGAACACACCCAATGTTCGCAACCGATTCAACCATTTTTTACTGCAAAATTAGCAATCAGGGATCACACGATCCTATCGGCTGCAATCTCTTCAAAAGAATGAACCCAGACGAGCGTCGTAATGCTATTTACCAAATCAGAGGATGTTCAAATTGTATATCGGGACGTCACAAATTATCCGAGTGCCAATCAACCCGAAATTGCCAACACTGCAGACAACACATCATTCAATGCTACATAAGGATCCGACAAGGAATCCAGTTTGCGGCACAGTAACAATCGCAGGCTGCGGCAATCCGAAAGGACGTGTTCTACTGGCGAACGCTAAGGTAACACTACGGGGTCGAACCGGGTCCCTACAAACATGTCGCGCCATATTAGATGCTGGATTACAAGTGAATCTGATCTCAAGAAGGATTGCGGAACTGTTATCGCTTAAAGAATCGACGTCAACGGTGGAAATATCGGAAATCGGAGGGAGAACAGTAAAGGCAACTAGGGCACTGTTAAGACTCTCGTTGTGCACTTCGGACTTTGAAACCCTCGTAGAAAAACATATTGTTCGCAACGTCATGCCAAATCAGTCGTCAGTACAAATTACAAATGATCTTAAAATACCAGAAAAACTGTCGTTAGCAGATCCTGACTTCCGGCATTGTCATAATATTGGGGGCTGAATTATATCCCTGCTTGACCACCGGGGGCTTTTTTAGACTTATGTCGTGTAAGGTTCTAGCACAGCGCACGAGCATTGGCTTACATAGCCAATCACAGGTCTTCTCGAGACAGAAACCTCGTGTGATGCAGAAATAAACCCGCGCTAAAAAGAAGGCGTAGACGATCATGCAGGACCTAATCCGGCTTTTGAGGAACCAAAAGATGAAGATCCGATGGATGACCTCAATCTTGAAGAGCTGTTTACAAATAACGGATAAATAGGAACTTTCATGATGAAGAATGGATTTATTTAACGAACTCAGTATTGGTAATCATGACATAAAATAACCTGAAGGTATCTGTAACCAATTAAGAACCATCGAAACTGACTTATCCGACCAAGGACCAAGGCTTAGACCGAATAAGTCCTTGCAACTAGCGGGAAACCATCCAGCAAGAGAACTATTTACAAAAATCAACTCAACGTTTCATCAACTTCGAAACTACACAAATTCTGGACTGTTGATGAAATTTCTAAAGTTAACTATAAAATATTTAAGGTTTGTTACAGGAATTGCACCAGTGGCGGATCCAGAATTTTTTTGTGGGTGGTGATACCAGAACAATTTTTTTGTTGCATACTTATTGAATACCAAATTTTCTTTCATTTTTCACCCGAGTGGGGGATGATCCCCAGTGGATCCGCGCATGAATTGCACATATTTTAGACAGTTCATATGATCAATTGCTACAAGGTCACAACTTCAGTCCCCACGGCAATGCTATATTTGTCGCTAGGGGGAACGTCCAGCAGCAACAAGACATAGAGGACGATAATCAGAAGCTTGAACCACGGCAGCACAAGGATTAGACGTATTAAATAATTTGGTAGCTGCGTACTATACAACTCGGTCAAGACGTGACCGACATCACCCCTTAATTGAGGGTACCCCTCAATGGGGGGGAGAATGTTCGTTCTCATTATTGCTCAACATGACCAACGTTCGAACTCTATGTTGCTCACCATGACTAACGACCAACGAATCAAGCCGTAGTCAAGTTGGTAGCAGTACCAGGCGCCCAGTTGTACCCACTGCAGATAATAATTGATGATCAGCAATCAACGGTTGACTCGATGTCTCCCTGACCCGCCAAGCGGTCAGCACATTATGCAGTGTTAGCCGACCCAACCGCTGACCTACTCCAGAATACAACCCATTTCACTATTCTTTGACACACTCCAAGTAGTGTATAACCATGTTCCAACCTCACAATAAATCAGTTGTCACTTCATCTTCTAACTCTGTCGTTCTACTTTCTGACCTCCGGGAAGCCCTTGTTACTAAAAGGACCGAGTTCCTTATACAAACATATTGGTCTACAAGCCACGCTTGGGATCAAACACAAACAACAAACACTAGATGTCATTACTCGATATTTGGAGTTAGCCCAGTGGAAAAACTTTTTTGGAGTAATCGGATTACTGGCTCACTCGATAGGTTACCCCACATAGTGTGAATAGACTATAACACTGCTTGACCAACCCGAAACATGGAAAGTAGTTGTCGAACACTCCTTCTCAGACCATCAGTATGAAATTTAAAATATCTCCAAATTGCTTTCCCGCCGAGGACTTACGAAATCTAAGAAAAACTAACTCACAAGAAACTTACACACTCCACCGACGCACGAACTGAACAGAAAAGAATTAGATTACCAGTTAATACATTTACTGACCCAAAAAAAGGATTTCAAGAAGATTAAGATTTCAAAACCAAACTTAAACCGTCCTGGTGGAACTCAATCATGGCGAATTTTAAAAGGTAGTATAAAACATATTTCAATAAAGCTAGGTACAATAACAGCGAGCTTCCTGAACATATACCATGATAGCTACATACCAAATAGACGCATCCAGACTCAGAAGAATCTTAGAAAATGTCCAGCAACCATTGCAAAGCATCTAGAAAACTCTGGAACTCCTGATAGATACCATAAAAACACAGTACGGTAAGACCCTCCCACACCACCCCAAAGGACTTCCGTCCAAAACGTCTCTCATTCTTTTTGTTAAAGACACTGGTACCATGCGTAACATAAAGGCATATCAACAAATATCACCCTCCAGGACACAATTATCCAAGTGGCAAATCGGTTTTCGTTTTCTCGTCCGTCATTTAAAACTCCAAATAAAAGGCACACTAATTTGAGACTAGGTGGCAGCCCCACAACAGAAAAGTTAACTCATTGTCAAAAATTAATCGAAAAACTATCGAAAACCATAAAACAGTCAGCTAACAGCTAATGATATAAACAAAATTAATAAAAAAAACAATGTCGGCAGAAAGAAAGTTTCGCGGTAAAAATTATACCGATGAACAGGAGACAATTCTTGTAGAACCTGTGTCTTCGCAATCGCCTCCGGGAGATTGAATTCTTACATACGTGCAATCTATGGCTCCTATGACTTTCGGAAACTTGGCTATTTTGTAAAAATCAAAAACATTTTCTTGAAGATCTTCAATTCGCGGGTACTTCATAAATTGTTTTGAAAAAGACGCTATAGCAAAAGAAACTTTCTTAACAACTCGACTGGCTGTGGCCACGATAACACAAAAATAATACAAAAATCGCCAACAGTTATAAGAAAACTGCCCCTTGCGTAGAATCTAAGAGTTATTAGAAGCTTAACCCATGGCTGTATTGTCGTTTCCCTGTAATAAACTTTATTATTTTATGGAATTAGTTAAATCAAATGAATGCTCATACTTCTTTACTTTAGATTAGATTCAAGTCGCAAAACAATTATTTGCAAAACAAATAGCACCGCTTTTTCGCAAGCGAACCATTTATAATAATAAATAATAAACCAATAATAATAATAAGTTCGTGTGGGATATAGACCTGCTTTCAGTATAGCGACTTCTTCATTGTTTCAATTCCATTATTTGCTCATAAATTTTTAATGCATTTTTTTTTCTGCATTTCGATAGGTTTTAATATACAGAAGAAAAAAAATGATATGAAATTGCACTCAAGTTAACATTATTTCATATCAAATTTGGGCCGATATTTATTAATGCAAGATTGATATTTCGAACATATCAAGTTGATATTTTCGAGAATATCAAGTTGATATTTATACCCGTTACTCGTAGAGTAAAAGGGTATATTAGATTCGTGCAAAAGTATGTAACAGGTAGAAGAAAGCATTTCTGATAAACTATATATATTCTTGATCAGGATCACTAGCCGAGTCCATCTAGCCATGTCCGTCTGTCTGTCTGTATGAACGCTGAGTTCTTTGATTCTGCCCAGCGCATAACCCTAGGCAGTTACACGCTTCCGAACCTAGCTGCCATGCAAGGCAAACGTTGAAAGGAACTGATTTTTATGGTTCGCTCGCTATGAAGTTCCCTCGACGATTAAATGGCTTCATGTAATCCTGTTCCTTTGTTCGTCGTTGACTTAGGTGTGTGCTAGAATGATCAGAGTCTTTCTCGGCGGCGTTCGTCGTTGACTACCGTTTTGGCCTGACGATTAAACGGTGGTTCTGCATTCGCTGTAACGAACTGTTTTTGTTTGATCGTTACGTAAACGCCGCGTCGGGCTCAAGATCACAGCGTGCGGTTCTCGGCGTCGTTCCTCAACAGCGTCCCACGGGTTCCATCCTGCTTGTAGGACTCAAAGAGTCTGCACAACCTTCCTTTCGAGGTCTGGCCAGAATGATAGCGAGACCACCTGTACCGCAGGACTCCCGGAGGTCGGTCTGGCTCTAGCCTGAGAAACAAATGGCCCGGCAGGTCAAATCAAATTCAGCCTTATCGTAAGTCCACCGTATCCCCGACGCCTGGCACAAACTCTTGATCCGCGCTCACCTTCCAGGTAACTTGTCCTGTTCTCGTTCCGATCCAATCTCTGCGTCTTGCAGATCTCACCGTTGCAATCGCAGCTTGGTCACCTTTCATCCCAGTTCCTGTGGTTTTGTCCGGCAAACTGTGTATTCATGGTTTTTACAGTTGGGATCGCGCGGTCGATGGGTTTTTCATGGGTAATGTATGTTAAGAAACTTCTTAAATGCCCGACTGTCAAACCTCACCCCGTTGTCCGTAATCACCACTTTTAAAATTCCGAAACTTGCGATTACTCGTTCTCTAAACGCCTTTTGCAAGGTTTTTCATGTACTTCGAACACATCCGTAAATTTCTTTATCGTCGTCTTCCGTGTTCTGTGTCAGAATAGCACCTTTGCCGTAATCGCTGGCGTCTGTTTGCAGGATGAATGTTCTTCCAAAATCAGGACACGCTAATACTGAGTTAGTCACCAGCCTCGCCTTTACCTTCTCGAAAGCCTATTGGTGGTCTTGCGTCCACACCCATTTCACGCACTTGCGGAGTAGGTCGTTGAGCGGCTAAACGATAAGTGCGAAGTCCGGTACAAATCGTCGGTACCACGATGTTTTAGCTCGCGGACGGTTGTTTCTTACTGGGCTATAGGAGTAACCTTGTCTCTGTCTGTACCAATTCCTTGGCTTGTAACTCGATGTCCAGGTACAGCAGAATTGACACTTCTCCTCCATCAGACGCCGTAACATTTCTCTTAGATTACACAGGCCAACAGTGTTTTTGGTGCAGCCCTATGGGCATTAAATTGTGTTAATATAGACGTATATAAGCATATCTGCATACTTAGTTTTCGCGTTTAACGGGTGGTATTTGGGCAATCGCGGTTTGAAAAAAGTAGCAACATTTTATATTTTCATTTAAGATATCTTCGAGGGTCTGTGCTCAGTTGTAATAAAACCTATGCCAAAAAATTGCGTAGATGCCCTTCTACATAAGGCTCATTCCACGTGAAACGTGACAGGCCAATTTGGGTCAAATCTCAGAATCAATCGAAACTTTTATTTTCGATAGAGGATTGAAATATAAGGATCGGTTTTTATTTTTTTTTTTTTAACTCTTACCGTTTTTTTAAAAAAAATAATTTTCTAATTAAGCTCCGATTTTTCAGTTATGCATCACTTGAGACTCGTTTGAGTTATTTCAATATTTGGTATGCAACTTTGTGGGATATGTTCATGTCTTTCAAAAAAATAATTTAAAAAATTTTTAATTTTAAAATGAAGTATTTTTTAAGAGAATTTAAATTTAAAAAAATTCTGCGCTGTTGTTGCTTGATGCAAAGTTGCTAAACTAAAATCGTTGTCTTTACTAGTAGGTCTTGCAAATACAAAAATTTTATTTTACCACTTCGTGAAGAATTGATGAAGCAATATGAGGATAATTTTTTTATTCGGGAACCGCGTGTATTCCGGCGTACAGAATTTTTTTAAATTTAAATTCTCTTAAAAAATACTTAATTTTAAAATTAAAAATTTTTTAAATTATTTTTCTGAAAGACATGAACATATCCCACAAAGTTGCATACCAAATATTGAAATAACTCAAACGAGTCTCAAGTGATGCATAACTGAAAAATCGGAGCTTAATTAGAAAATTATTTTTTTAAAATAAACGGTAAGAGTTAAAAAAAAAAAAATAAAAACCGATCCTTATATTTCAATCCTCTATCGAAAAAAAAAGTTTCGATTGATTCTGAGATTTGACCCAAATTGGCCTGTCACGTTTCACGTGGAATGAGCCATAATTGCATTTAAGGTTCCATCATTATTTGAGTTAATAAAAGCCTATGAGCCATTGAAGTAATTTGTTCACCTCTATTTACAACCAACTTGATGCGGTGAACAGGCTTAAAAAATACAAGGAAAAATATGTGCCCTAAAATATTTTACATGCATCTAGAGGCGTCTTTTCCCGAATTTTTGAGATAAATCCCACTATTGTACTTCGAAAAATGGAATTTATAGAATTTTTTCCGTAAGAATGGGAAAAGTAACAAGTATTTTAGAGTCACTCTTACGTAATTTTAGATTAGTGTGTTAAATTACTAATATAATCTATAAAGTATAAATTAAAAGCCAACGTGTCAGAGTGTAAGCTCTGAAACCTAAGTAAAATGAGCACAGCTCGGCAACAACAACAAGACGAACGTCGACTTTCGTCAATCAGAAACAACGCTTACTTTTGTATACGAGCTGATGAGTCAATAGTACCAAAGAAAACTGCAACATTGCAAGTGAACACAGCGAGAGCGCGCTCGCTCTCCCCTGCATTATTATGCGCAAGCGGCACAGCACCCAATGAGCCGTGGAGTGACCAATGCCCGTCCCCCGACCCCTACGACCTTACAAGCAATATTACCACAACTACCAGCACAATGCCCGTATTTACCACTGTGACTTCGACACTAACAACAACAACCAACACAACAACAACTACATCTACTGCAGTCACTCAGCGCCCGGCATCGTCAGTTCTGACCGGCAAGCTCCCCTTCCCCCAACAAAAACCTACGAAAAATGCTAACGGAACGTTAATACAAACTGGAATCGATCGCTATGTGCAAATAAAAAGAAAATTAAGCCCGCAATCTTCTAAAAAAAGCAATGCATCAAAAGTATTAAAATCAAATACTACCACTGTCCCGAAAAATACGCTGACCAATAATAGATTTTCGATTCTTAGTGACACAGACGAAGATAATGCTGCCACTCAAACAACCACTGTTAAGAAACCAAGGCCACCACCCATATATGTTCGTCAAGGAAATTGTGCTGAGCTAGTCAAAAAAATAACTGACCTAATTGGAGCTAACAAGTTCTATGTCACTTCTATAAAAAGAGGTAACATAAATGAAACCAAAATTCAGGCAAACGATGAACAAGATTATCGATCAGTGGTCAAATACCTAGATGAGGGAAAAGCCAATTACTATACCTATCAACTCAAAAGTAGCAAAGGCCTACAAGTAGTTATCAAAGGAATTGAATCAACAGTTCCAACCATTGAAATAATAGATGGGCTTAAAGAAAAGGGTTTTAATGCCAAAACGGCTATAAACATAATAAACAGAAACAAAATTCCCCAGCCAATGTTCAAGATAGAACTGACACCGGAAAATATGCCTTTAAATAAAAATGAAGTTCACCCAATCTACAAGCTTCAATTTCTATTGCACCGCAGAATCACGGTTGAGGAACCCCATAAACGGAATGGACCCATCCAATGTACGAACTGTCAAGAATATGATCATACGAGAACATACTGCAAACTTCGCGCAGTCTGCGTTGTCTGCGGGGATGCACATTTAACTACGGACTGCCCTCTAAATAAGGAGAACCAATCTGCCAAAAAATGTAGCAACTGTGGGGAAAACCACACGGCCAACTACAGAGGTTGCCGTATTTATAAGGAGATGAAAAACCGCCTAACCCAAAAATAACTGCAGCTAGAAACCCAGCCATCCCCCAAAATCTTCCATACATACCATCAACAACGACACCGGGAGTCTCTTTTGCTCAGGCGCTGAGTTACAACAACGGGTCTTACGCTTCAGTTCCAACACCTACATTTAAACAAACCACTCCAGGATTGTTGGAGCAACAGGCATCGAACCATACTTCGGAAAGTATCTGCGTAAACACATCCCAATTACCTAGTGGTATAGAATTAATGCTGGCAACTATAACAAAAACAATGGGAGCAATGCAGCAAACTCTGCAGGAGCTTGTGCGCACTCAAAATCTCCTCCTGGAGCTTTTAGTCAAACAAAAATCTTAGATGATTACTTTTAAAATATCTTTCTGGAATGCGAATGGCATTTCGCAGCACAAATACGAGCTTATGCAGTTCCTTGATCAATATGACATTGACGCCATGCTCATATCAGAGACTCACTTAACAAATAAAAACTATTTTCATCTTACTGGCTATACATTTTATTCGACAAATCATCCTGATGGGAAGGCTCATGGAGGTACTGGAATTCTGATAAAGAATCGCATTAGGCATTACGAGATGCCATCATTCGCTACGACTTATATTCAAGCAACAGCAGTACACCTCGAAACCCAAAGCGGCTACCTAAACCTAGCCTCTATATACTGCCCACCGCGCTTCGCTATTACCGAAGCAGAATTCCTAAACTTCTTCGATGTATTGGGTGACCGCTTTATAGCAGCTGGTGACTACAATGCAAAGCACACCCACTGGGGATCTCGACTCATCAACCCCAAGGGAAAACAACTCTACAACGCGATTATAACTCCGCGAAACAAGCTTGACTTTATTTCTCCGGGTAAGCCTACATATTGGCCAACAGATCCAAATAAGAAACCTGACCTGATTGATTTTGCTATCACAAGAAGAGTGCCGCAGGCTCATGTGCGTGTGGAGCACTTATCAGATCTATCATCAGATCATTCACCCATCTTGCTTCACCTCTATGACCACCCTCAGGTTACAGAACGGTTACACTCTCTAACTACTGGTAAAACAGACTGGCTCAAATACAGAAAGTATGTAAGTACTCATATTAATGACCGCCCAAACATTTCCTGTGAAGAAGACCTAGACAATTCAGTTGAAGAGTTAGTGAGTGTTATTACACTGGCTGCACAACATTCCACGCAACCTATAACATCTAATAAACCATTTAACAGCAGACGTGCTTCTAGGCACATCGAAGAACTGCTATACAATAAGAGAAGGCTTCGTCGAGAGTGGCAAGCCCATGGATCCCCAGCCTCCAAGGAGCGCCTAAAAATAGCCAACTGCATGCTCCGCAAAGCACTAGAAGCTGAGAAAAATAGAGATGAACTATCCTTTATGAAGCAACTCTCACCAAATAGCAAAAGATATCCACTGTGGAAAGCTAAGTCAGGCATATGTCCACCAATAGAAAGTGAATCACCCCTACATACGCAAACAGGAACTTGGGCCCGCAGCAACGAAGAGAGGGCGAATACATTTGCCCACCACTTAGAAAATGTCTTCAAACCACTTCCAGCTACGAATAGCTTTGTGCTGCCATTAATCTCCAATCCTGAAGCTAGCCCGCAAATTATATACCATCCAGAAGAAGTTACAAGAATCATACAGTCCCAAGACAAAAAGAAAGCGCCGGGTCACGATCTCATCACCCCAAAAATGATTGTAGAACTGCCAAACTGTGCAATACATCTTCTAACCATAATATTTAACAGCATGATGAATTTGGGATATTATCCTCAACAATGGAGGAAGTCTGTCATCATAATGATCATGATAATGATCATGATAATGATAAAGCCGGAAAGGACAAGTCGCAGCCATCGTCATATAGGCCAATCAGCCTTCTGCCGTGCCTATCAAAGATATTTGAAATGCTCCTCCTCAGTCGTATCAAGCAATACTTACAAGCCCACAATGCAATACCAATGCACCAATTCGGATTTCGTGAAAAACACGAAACTATTGAACAAGTGAACCGGATAACCTCCGAGATACGAAATGCATTTGAAAGGCGAGAATATTGCTCCGCTGTCTTTCTGGATGTCGCACAGGCCTTCGACCGCGTGTGGCTGCACGGCTTAATTCATAAAATCAGATTTATACTTCCACAAAGCACGCATACAATTTTGGAGTCCTACCTACAAAAAAGAAGCTTCGCAGTGCGATGCAAAGATTTCATCTCTGATTATCATCCAATAAAAGCTGGAGTACCCCAAGGAAGTGTGCTTGGGCCGACATTGTATATTATTTATACTGCAGACCTCCCGACATCCACTCTTACAACAACCTCAATCTTCGCCGATGATACTGCCATCCTAAGTCGGTCTAAATGTCCTCTTAGAGCAACGCAACACCTAGCAGATCACCTCGTGCTTCTAGAACAATGGCTAGCAGACTGGCGCATAAACGTTAACGAACAAAAATGTAAACATGTTACTTTTACCCTAAGCAGGCAAACCTGCCCTGCCCTGCCAAACCTTCACTGTCCCTGAACAACATTATTATGCCACAAACAACTGAAGTAACATATCTAGGAGTCCACCTGGATAGACGACTCACTTGGCGTAAACATATCGAAGCTAAGAGAAATCAGTTAAAATTTAAAGCCAGCAATCTACATTGGCTTATTAACGCCCGCTCGCCATTAAAATTAGAATACAAAATACTCTTGTATAATGCAGTCCTAAAACCAATTTGGACATATGGGTCCGAGTTATGGGGAAACGCATGTGCCAGCAACTTAGAAATAATCCAGAGAGCTCAATCAAAGATACTGAGAACTATAACAGGAGCGCCGTGGTATATACGGAATGAAAATATTCATAAAGATCTAAACATAGGCTTAGTTAAAGACGAACTCGACAAAGCGAAAACAAAGTATAATCTCAAGCTCCAGTCCCATCCTAATGACCTTGCGCGGTCTCTAATCTGGACCACAAGCTATACACGACTCCGGCGAAGAGACCTCCCCACCCAGCAGCAATAGTTAGGGCCGTTATTCCAAAAAAAAAAAAAAAAAAAAAAAAAAATTTTATTAATTTGTAATTAATTAAAATATATAAACTAGATTAAGATTTGCAAACTTGTCGTTAGTCTCTAAGAGAGAAGATTCAATAAATAAAATACCGTTAAAAAAAAAAAAAAAAACTCTTACGTAACGAGTGTGTCGTGTTTTTACACAGTAGGCTTTTTAAAGATAACAGTGGCGTCGCCTTAAAATTGTGGTGGAGATTTTTTTAAGGCATATTAACCCCTTCAAAATATAATTTGTCTATGTTCGGCGCCTACTGCTAACCAAATTGAAAGGCACATTTTTACGAATGTGTCAGATATTTATGTAAAATGGGATTTAAAAATAGTTGTTACTTTTTAAGTTCTTACGGAAAAAATTCTATAAATTCCATCCTTCGACGTAAAATGGTCTTATTTGTCTTAAAAATTCGGTGAAAGACGCCTCTAGATGCCTGTAAAATATTTTAGGGCATATATTTTTCCTTGTATTTTTTTAAGCGTGTTCACCGCATCAAGTTGGTTGGGAATAGAGGTGAACAAATTACTTCAATGGCTCATAGGCTGTGATTGACTCAAATTATGATGGAACCTTAAGTGCAATAATGTAGAAGGGCATCTAAGCACTTTTTTGGCATAGGTATTATTACAACTGAGCACAGACCCTCGAAGTTATCTTAAATCAAAAAATTAAATGTTGCTATTTTTTTCAAACCGCGATTGCCCAAATACCACCCGTTAAACGCGAAAACTAAGTATGCAGATATGCTTATATACGTCTATATTAACATGTTTTAATGCCAATAGGCCTGCAGCTTTTAATAAATAATAATAATAAAGTCCATTTTGTTGACTTGTGTTATCCTAGTGTTTTCGTTACAACAATTTAACATCCTGATACGCAAACGCGTGTGGAGACTTCTCGGGTCCGATCTTTTGGTCCAAGGCCCTTTGAAATGTTTCGGATGCCGAGTGTAATCCAAATGGCATCACTCTCCACTGCATTATGGGCTAAAAATTCGAAAGTGAGGCATTTTTACATTTTTTTTTGTTCTTCAGTATTACGAAAATGACCTTCTGTGGTTATTTACAATACTTAAAGGAACCCAAAATCCATTTTTAAAGAATTTTATGTGGCGTTTTTCGCTATTTATACCCGTTACTCTTAGAGTAAAAGGGTATATTGTATTCGTGCAAAAGTATGTAACAGCTAAAAGGAAGCGTTTCCGACCCCATAAAGTATATATATTCTTGATCAGGGTCACTAGCCGAGTCGATTTAGCCATGTCCGTCTGTCCGTCTGTCCGTCTCTCCGTCTCTCCGTCTGTCCGTCTGTATGAACGCTGAGATCTCGGAAACTACAAAAACTAGAAGGTTGAGATTTCCAACACATATTCTTTGGCTTCCTACGCAGCGCAAGTTTATTTTAGCCGAACGCCACGCTTCCTCTAGCGCCCACAATCGCCCACTAACGATTTTAAAATGGGTCCTGCGCCCACATCTTTAAAGATTTTCAAAAAGTATAAATGCAATTTTGTTGTGTATATTTATACCTATCGAAATATAGAAGACATTTTTCAAATCGGACCATTCATTAAAAAGTTATACGCAATCAAAATTTATATATCTATCTCCCTCGCACTCCCTTTAGCTGAGTTACGATTATAGTCGGGACACCAACCCGAGTACAGCGTTCGCTTTAGCTGAGTGACGGGTATTAAATAGTCGGGACACCAACCCGACTATAGCGTTCTTTCTTGTTTTTCCCTAAAGAAAGTCAAACGTTTGAAATAGGGTCACACGTTTACAAAAAGGGACGAAAAACTCCGTAGTTTTTGCCACTCCATTTCTCTGGCTATTGTAAGCAAACCAAAAAAGTTTAAATATGGATACAAGGAGTGAAGGTTTGTGAAATAAATTATAAACACAATGTTTATTATATGTGCTTTTTTGTCCATTTGTTCAATGTTTTGTTGCTTAGTCTTTAGATGACAAATGAGAAATTTGTTTTTTCTTTCTGTGGTGTGTAACTTGTGAGTATAGGGGAGTATAAGCAAGGTACAAATTTGAAGTAATAAACAAAACAATTGTTAATCGAACCCTATCAATACTTTTTGCACGTTTTACGTAAAACCTCCATGTTGTAGTTGCATTTGAGTTTTGTCACTACACATTGCTTAATGTTTGGATCGACAACAACCGGCAACAATCCGCTGCAAACTAAGAACGGAATCGAATTAAGCGATAGTCAGCAGACATTAGATAAAAAGAAACTTATGCAGTTTTTTGCCCTCTATAATAATGGACCGGTTCAAGGAAAATCATTCCCAGTGGCTTTCATCGAACCTAACAATTTAAATTTTGGAAAAGGACACGCCAAGTGGCAAACCTACTGATGCAGGACCACGGTTAAAGCGTAAGTTGGCATCTAAATTGGCGAAAGAAAAATAAAATTCGAAGCCATGGCTTTTGCATGCTGCTTCTAACTGGTGTTTTCTTCAGAGGAAACTTAAAGTTGCAATAAAGCAACGATGGATTATTTGATTGACATGAATTTTTTTTATTCGAAAGATAATCTTGTGAAATTACATTTAATATATGATTTCTGGCATATGACCGCCACGGGCACGTCCAATTTTCGATGACTTTTCCTAACATTTGCGGCCGTATATCGGCAAAGACATGGCGAATGTTGTCTTCCAAATGGTCAAGCGTTTGTGGCTTATCCGCATAGACCAATGACTTTACATAGCCCCACAGAAAGTAGTCTAGCGGTGTTAAATCACAAGATCTTGGAGTCCAATTTACAGGTCCAAAACGTGAAATTAGGCGGTCACCAAACGTGTCTTTTAATATAAATAAATAAAATTGCACTGTTTGCAAGCGATGTTCAGGTGTGAGTCTATTCATGATGAATTGCCAAACCAATCTGAGAATAAATCACTTGACAGCTGTTAAATCGGTCGCCATCTTGAACATTGACAACAAGTAGATACTTCAGATTTGTTGCGAAAGGCGTTGAATATGAAATATTTATTAACAAATACATTTTTTTTAGATCCTTGACTTTAAAAGTAAATATGCGGCATTGGCGGTTGATGGAGACATGGTCCAATTCAAAATTTAACAAAAATAGAAATTGTATTACAGTTACCAACACAAATAACATTTTCTTTAAATCCTTGGTTTCAAATATATATGTATATAAGCAACAAAAACCGAAATAACATCTTAGCCTTAAAAGTATATAACAAAAATTTTAGACTTGTATCTTTAAAACTGGAGTTTATGCCTCAAAGACTGAATATTTGCCCATAGTGCACTGCAAGAGTCCCTTTCCTGGCACCGTGAACGCCTTGAAGTTTCTGCTTTGGTTCCTCCAGAGGAATCTGCCAGTAACCATTCTTTAAGTCCAGGGTGCTGATATATAGTACTTCACGTAATTAGTCAAGGATGATACGTGGGCGTACCCAATGCCTTCACCGATTTGGCGTTGATCTGCCTGAAGTCGACACACAATCAAGCAGAACAACATGATACCTGATCACTGATGGATTTCTTACGATAGTTCTGCTGAACGCAAATTCCGCTGGCGAATGGTGTGTCCTTGACTAACCTTCCGCACCTGACCTTTTTCTTGGTCCTGCTGAATTTGTTCTCATGGAAGAACGCGTTTTTTCTCAACTTCTTCGTACCCATCAGCAAGGTTCATGAGTGATTCCAGGTCTTCGATCTTTTAGGTTCGCTGGGATATCCTTAGGTCTGGGGTGCTGTTTTCCCTTATGACCTCGAGTATTTTCTACGGACTGTACCCGGGTGGCCGTATCATGGTCTGCATGTCCACCATGTTATCCTTAAGCGGCTCCCTGAATCCCTACTTCCGAGCTTTGACTTGGTCCTCTAGTTTTACAAAAAAAAAGTAGGGACAGAAAGAAAGTTTGGAAAATCTTAAGTAAGTCCCCGTATGTTCTCCACTGCCGATTGTTTGAGATAAAGCCGTTTAATGCTCTGCCTTGTAGAAGCTCTGGCATCGCACAAGGTATTGAGTTCAAGTCCATCAGTAAGTATTAGCGGACCATTCCACCTGTTCCAAGAATTGGAGTGGTTTCTCGGTGCCACCGAACCTGATTCTCTGACCTGCCTCGCGACTTAAGCGTGGCCGGCGCGCTAGGTCTCGGTGACTCCTCGAATGTTTTTTTTGTCTACTGGCTCGAGTCTCTTCCCGCCCTTCTTGTTGCATCTCTGCGATGCTAAGGCCTGACATAACGTCTTGTCCCTTGGGGTTTGTTAGTTTTATTCTTTGACCTGGTTTCTCTAAGTAAATGGCTTCTAGTTCGGCCAGGAGTTCTGGATTGTTTTCCGAATTATTGTAGTATTCCGCCAATGCTTTCCGCATGTTGTGAGATCTACACGACAAAATTTGTCCCTATCTCCGCTAACATAAGTAAACCATTTTTTTTTTATCGCTCCGTTGTCCCGGCACGCAAATTATTGAGATACCAGGCCTATAAGTGAGTTTACTTCCGAAAGTTCCGATTTTCAATGGGTTTTCCCGTGTCAGGCGGAGAGTGAGAAACAGAGAGGGATTCAGCGGCAATAATCGCAGCAAGCTCATCGATATGCTGAATAATGTAAACATCATATCTCCCAGAGCACTTCAGGTCCACAATCCCATGACGCGTGGTTGTGATTTGAGAGTGATTTATGATAACACCAGCTTACAAAAAAAAATCGATGAAATATACCATGCAAGAAACCTTTCCGACACTTTGTCAAAGCTTAGAAAGTTAGAAAAAATGCAAAAATGCTGGTATAAATGGCTTTGTTAAAAATACACGCCTAAAAACCGAAATTGACAAAGTATACACACAAAAAAAAAATTGGTAAAATCAACTGTAATAATTATCAAACAGGCCCCAACCAGCAAAATTGTCAATTCTACTAAGTAAATAGTTATTCCACAACAACAAAATATACACACTTAGCAAAGACACAAACCCAAAGCAAAAACAAAATACACGTAACTATTTTAATAGTAAGGCTCAGATGACACATTCAATTTTTAGCCTCAATTTATTGTGACAATTTTTCATTTGTGTGAGTTTAAAGAAGTGCAAGCGGGTCAGGATTAATATGATATTGCGCCTTTATTATTGGTGTTAGTGGTAGAGTAGCCAAAAATATTTGATTCTTTCTCGCGCTCGTTTAAAGTTCCATTAAAGAAAAATTGCTACAATAAATTGACGTTAAAAATTGCATGTGTCATCTGAGCCTTACGTAACTATCTTTGTTGGTCAATTTTACCAAGCAAATTTGTTTGCGTGTGGCTTCTAAACTTATGAATGGAACTCATTTCCGTGTATAAGAAAGTTAGAGGGCAGTCTATTACCTGTAAAATTAGTATTCTATGGTTGAAATCGGTTTACCACAACTCAAGTTAGAAATTAAAAAAGTGTCAAAAACGTTTTTTACACTTAAAAAAAATTGTTAGTGTAATTTTCTTAATGAGAAAGACGTATTTTACAGGAAAACAAAGGTTTTCTTCATGGTATATTTCATCGATTTTTTTTTTGTAAACTGGTGTAAGTGACGACGATAAACCTCTCTCTCGAAAGGTGATCAATATCACACAGAGCGCTGCCGGAGAGTCAAAAGCAGGTGAATGCTCAGTTGTTGTATTGATCGCAGGTAGGTAGTCATGGTTTCCAACCTTACATTGATTTAATGGTCGACCAGCGCATTTTGAGATATTTGAGCCCTAACAAGAGAGAACGCTATAGTCGGCTGCCCCGACTATCAGATACCCGTTAACCAGCTAAAGGTAGTGCGAGGGAGATGGAGATAAAAACTTTGATCCGCCGTAACTTTTTAACGAATAGTCCGATTAAAAAAATTTCTTCTACATTTTGATAGGTATTGATAAACACCATAAAACTGCATTTTTAATATAAAAATATTGAAATTTTTAAAATCGTATATGAGCGATTGTGGGCGTTAGAGGGGGCGTGGGACCCTTTTGAAACAAACTTGCGCTGCGTAGTAACTCCTAGAATCTGCATGCAAAATGTCAATCTTCTAGCTTTTATAGTTTCCGAGATCTCAGCGTTCATACGGACAGACAGACGGACAGACGGACATGGCTATATCGACTCGGCTAGTGACCCTGATCAAGAATATATACTTTATAGGGTCGGAAATGCTTCCTTCTAGCTGTTACATACTTTTGCACGAATACAATATACCCGTTTACTCACCTGCTGGTGTCAAGTAGAAGTTCACGTACGCAGAGAGACGGACGGCCGCCCAAACCCTGCGCTCGCATGCCAGAAGCAATGTCGCCACGCCTTCGCCCGAATGGCTAAAAAAGGTAGAGTGGGCAAGGACGGTGTTTCCTAACTATGGGCTAGAGAAACCCCCGCAAGAAGGTGCTCAGGCGAAGAGGCAACGCTTCATAGAGCGAAGAAGAGATCGAAGATCCAGCCATCGGTCTCCTTTGCCGAGATTACCAAAGATCGGGTCCTACTTGGACTTATAGACAGGGGAAATTCGGAGAACAGGATCCCCAGAAACAAATGGAAGGCGGTTGAGTCCAAGCTGTCTCTTTTTTGCTTGCGTATGGTACGCCTTGCTGTATGGACGCGGGCTGGTACCAGGGCAGTGTAAAAGTGGTGGCCTGCGATAATCAGCGATCAGCTGACCTATACAAACAGGCGGTAGCACTGCTCGGAGCAGTTTACGAAGGGGCGAACATTTTCGCACTAGATTGGTGTGACGTCCCCAGTAGACCACGAGCCAGAATTTGGCTCCCAGCAGCAATCGTATCACCGCTACGTCCAACCTCACAACCAGCGCATCCCGGAGCAGCGCATCGGACATCAAGCCACACGGAAACGTCACGAACGAGCTAACGGGTGAGGCCAGGGTGGAACGTTCGTTTACACCAGGCGTAAAGCAAGGTGAAGCACTAGGCAGCTTCCAGGTGTCCACCTAGACTGTCAGCGCGATCCGAGCAGGAGCCTAGTGGGACCATCCGGGACAGAGCCAGGGACAGGCGGTTGTGTGTCTATAGGCGTTGTCCTGTAGAGCGCAGCTCCTGTTCACCCTAGTCTGAGAACGGTGACGCTTCCCTAAGCCCGCACGGCTGATCTCCTTGCGAGTCCGAGGCGCTACGAGTGGTCTTCGAGTCAACGCATCGGAGACGAACATCGCCGAGCAGCTACAAGGAGCTACAGGGAGCTACAGGACCGGAGCACGGAATCAGCGAGGCAGGCGATCACCGAGGCGACGCACCAACTTGCAGAGACGAGCATCACTAGGAGGCACCGAGGACGGGACGGGGGCGCCTCGATTAGGCGGTCGATTGGCACATACGATAGGGCGATCGATGGGCACAAAGCAAAATGGAAACATCGTTCATGAGAAACATCGCAGCGATCAGGTGGCAACGCTGCGCCAGCGATATCGATGGCATGAGGTGTCACGCGATATCGATAGGTTATGAATATCGGTTCCGAGCGGAACCAGATCAAAGATCGTCGCGGGAGATTTAAACCCAGGGCCGATGGGCTATCGATAGCCTAGGGTTATCGATGCTCAGTGGGGCCAGATAGAGGATCTGCGCGGGAGTTTTGAAAATTGATGCAAGAGGACGACCGACGCCGTAGAAACTCACGGATTTGAAAGCGTCGAGGGAGCGTCGAGGGAAGCAACGAGGGAGCGCCGAGGGAACGAGTGCAAGGAATGCCGGAGAGGAGGAACCAGTCCTTTAAATGTTCCCTGAAGTAAGGGGGGAATGTGAGGAGTTGAATAACTCATCACAAATAGCAGCAGCTAAAATAACGGATGGCCGGCCGCTTACCAGTTACGGCGAATTACCGTAGTAGCGGCGCGGCGGAGAGAGAGAGTTTGGAGACCGAGAAGTGTAGAGTGAGAGTTTGGAGACTTCGAGGTCGAGAGAGAGAACTCTGACAAGAGAGTTTGGAGAGTCATGGCGGAGAGTGAGAGAGTGGAGACTTCGCGGGCAGAGCCAAAGTGCCGTGTGTGCAAATGGAAATAACGGAACTGCACCGTACTTTGGACTCTGCCGTGAACTTTGGACCAGGTGGACAAGTGCCACATCTCAGCAACCGAGCGGCACACAGGCGTGCCACATGCAACATAAGAATCCGCGGGACGGCAGCAACGAGCAGAACTACAATTTAAGGCCGGGCGTGAAGGACAAGTGGGTCAAACAGGGACCACGGACTTTGGACCCGGAGTGGAGCGATGCCGCGGGCAGAGCGCACGAGGGACATAACGGTACCCGGAGGCCCTATAAAAAGCCGCCGGGCGCTGGCAATCGGATCAGTCGATCACAAGGAATCAATCCGTCAAGATCAGTCAAGATAGCAAAGTGAATAAGTCAGTCAATCAGTGCCAAGTAATCTACAAGTGAAAACACAAGTCAAGTCGTCGGAAGCAGCGCCGTGGGAGCCTACAAGGAGCAAGATCGCTACGTCGAGACGTTCGGGATTGGATCATCAGGAATCTCCGAATTGAGACACAGGTAGCTGAGGTCCAGAGGGCATCACACGGCTAAGTCAAGGCGAACTGTTCCTACTCCTGTACGACTAAAGCCTCGCATTGCGCCTGGCGTGTTCCTCAGAGTCGAGCAGTGAAGTCCTGCGACAAGAAATCGTGAACTCGGGGCGAGAGCCGTCGGCAGGTTATCATTTCAAGGCGCTGTCCTAGAGTGAACAGGCCAATTGTCATCTCAAGGCGCTGTCCTAGAGAGAACAGGCCGTTGGTCATTTCAAGGCGCTGTCCTAGAGAGAACAGGCCGTTGGTCATTTCAAGGCGCTGTCCTAGAGAGACCCAACGGTTCTACGAGCCCGGGACCGGCGTGTGTCCCAGACCCCGAGTGTTACGAGCCAGAAAGGGCGAGCGTAGGCCGGTTATTATTTCAAGGCGCTGTCCTAGAGAGAATAGGCCAGTCGTGATCTCAAGGCGCTGTCCTAGAGAGAACGGACCGTTTGTCAGTTCAAGGCGCTGACCTAGAAAGACCCACGGTCTTACGAGCCCGGGACTGGCGTGTACGTAACCCCAAGTACCAGAAGCCACGCTACGTCCAACCTCACAACCAGCGCATCCCGGAGCAGCGCATCGGACATCAAGCCACACGGAAACGTCACGAACGAGCTAACGGGTGAGGCCAGGGTGGAACGTTCGTTTACACCAGGCGTAAAGCAAGGTGAAGCACTAGGCAGCTTCCAGGTGTCCACCTAGACTGTCAGCGCGATCCGAGCAGGAGCCTAGTGGGACCATCCGGGACAGAGCCAGGTTCAGGCGGTTGTGTGTCTATAGGCGTTGTCCTGTAGAGCGCAGCTCCTGTTCACCCTAGTCTGAGAACGGTGACGCTTCCCTAAGCCCGCACGGCTGATCTCCTTGCGAGTCCGAGGCGCTACGAGTGGTCTTCGAGTCAACGCATCGGAGACGAACATCGCCGAGCAGCTACAAGGAGCTACAGGGAGCTACAGGACCGGAGCACGGAATCAGCGAGGCAGGCGATCACCGAGGCGACGCACCAACTTGCCGAGACGAGCATCACTAGGAGGCACTGAGGACCCCGAGTGGCGACAACAAGGCCAACCGAGCCATCAAGACCGCTGTAATCATACCCGCAATAAACCCAATTCGAACCCGTGAATTCTGTGCTTTCTCACTGATCTACTGGGCGGTCACGTTTATATAAATTTGGTGGGACGAACACATAACTTCTCTGAGCTAGCCGCACGAATCTCGTAGCGAGCAGACATACAAAATCAGTTCGTTACAACATCCTTTATATGTTGCAGGAATGCAACCGACATCTCCCCACAAAAGACTGGAAAGTCGTTAAGGTGGAGGAGCACGCAGGTGACGTGACGCCAGGCCACAGGCGAAGCCGACGTGGTCTTAGTTCAGGAACCCTGGATAGCAGGAGGCAGGGTTGCTGGACTAGGAACAAAAGATTACAAGCTTATGCTTGACCCCAAACAAGGTACAAGGTACAGGTAGTACATTTCTGCTTCGCAATTACAGCAACGGAGACAACACAGCAATAAGCCTGGAGCTGCAAAGCGGCTCTATTAGGATGCTATCGGCCTACATGGCTTTTGAGCACTCATTTTCATATCACAGGTTTTTAGAGACAACTTTGTCCCTCGTGTCACATATTCAGCAAGCAGGACAGCTAGCTATAAAGGTGGAGGTGTACTATCACCCCGCTTATGGAATATCGCGGTAAATAAACTACTGCGGATTCTTGAAGTAGAAGGAATGGACTACAAAAAACGGACTTGGGGTAAATCTCTCAAAAACGGAACTAGTCCTATATACAAATAGATACAAAATCCCAAAACTCAACCCACCCACTTTAAACAACTGTAATCTCTCTTTCAGCGAGCACGCAAGATACATGGGGTTAGTATTAGATAAGCGTCTTAAATGGGGCTTAAACAACCAAGAGAGAACCAAGAAAGCAACCATTGCACTTTACTCTTGTAAAAAAGCAATAGGGCTAAGATGGGGTATGTCCCCTAAAATCGTCAATTGGATATACACAGCGGTAGTCAAGCCAATCCTACTATATGGAGTGGCTCTGTGGTGAACCGCTTTACACAAACAATGTATCTTAACTCCCCTTAACAAAGTACAGCGCATGGCGGCATTGTGTATTAGTGGAGCCCTTCGAACTACCCCAAACAAAGCGCTGAATGCGATCTTGAACCTCCAGAGCATGGACTTAGCAGGCATGGAAAAGGCGAAATCGGCAGACATTCGGCTAAGGGATACGGGGCAATGGAAAGCCCAACTGTATGGTCACGCTAAAATTCTTCAGCATGACAAATTGATCCCGCCAAAAACGGATCTATGTAAAACCCGTGAATACAGTCACACACCCTTCGAAGCTCTGATCCCAGGCAGGGAAGTATGAAATCGGGGTCGACCGGGCTCAATAGACGCAATCTGTTTATATACAGACGGCTCCAAACTAAACGGACACGTTGGTGGAGGCATATATTCCGAGCAATTAGAGATCAGGCAGTCATTCAGACTTCCTGACCACTGCAGTGTCTTCCAAGCGGAAGTGTATGCTATAATGGAAGCACTCGTCTGTTTAAGGGGCTTAAACACTCAGAACAGACACATAAACATATATAGTGATAGCCAAGCGGCTATTAAATCAATCTACTCGACGAATACAAACTCCCGAGCAATAGCAGACTGTCGCAAATCTCTCCACGAGATGGCTAGTCAGTTTGCTGTCAGCCTTATATGGGTTCCGGGTCACCGGGATATCGTAGGCAACTGTATAGCAGACGAGCTAGCCAGGCAAGGCACCACCATACCTCTCCTTCCAGGAAAGGAGAATGTTGGCATGCCTATGGCTACCTGCAAGCTAATTATTAAAAGCCATTTTAGCAAATTAGCCAACACTCAGTGGCAAAACACACCGCAGTGCCGAATCTCTCACCAGACATGGCCTGCAATAAACAATAAGAAAACATCAGAACTACTTAATTTCAGCCGCACTGATTGCGGCATTCTAATTGGAGTACTCACAGGCCACTGGCTCGTTGGCGCACACGCCGGCAGGCTAAAAGCCCCTAAAAATGATTTTTGTAGAAGCTGCAGGGATGAGGAATAAGAGGAAACGGTGGAACACCTACTCTGTTCATGCCCAGCCCTATGCAGGCTTAGACTGAAACACTAAGGACATCCTTTCATAAATGACCTGACCGAAATATCGCAGACTAACCTGAAGAGTCTAAGCTCTTTTATTAAATCTTCCGGATGGGGGACTTGCTGATCGACCAACCTACAGGCTGAGTCTTAATAGATAGGGGACCCAAAAATAGAGATCATACGGTATCGCAATGGACCTACAGAGGTCTAAGTGTGCCAGGCTATAGTCTGGCAGCCGTCCTAACCTAACCTAACCCTAACCTGTAGAAGACATTTTTTAAATCGGACCATTCCTTTGCACTCCCTTTAGCTGAGTAACGGGTATCTGATAGTCGGGGCACCCGACTATAGCGTTCTCTCTTGCTATGACTGAATATGTTCAGGTATAAAATCATGAAAATCGCATTGTAAGTTACAATGCAGCTGTTACATAAGTTAGATCATACAGCTGTGGTGTATTGCCATTTGTAATACACATTTCAAAAAAATGTAGAACAGGTAAATGGTCTTGATTTATTTTATCCAGCACTTGAGAAAAATAGAATTGATGTAAAATCTTATTAAAAATTTAACAAAAATTGGACAAGGAGGCAAAAATAGTCAAGGGGACAGAAACGGGCAAACGGCTCGTTTAAAATGTTTACTGAAGGTTCCTTAAAACACCAGAGGGCATACTAAATTGGATTTTAAGCGCTATCAGTTGAGGAAATTACGAACAAATTTCCATCAATGTCAAATTTGATAAAATAGTTTCATTCTGTTTGGGACACTTAGTTAAAAGTTGGTCGCTCGCGAGATTTTTTTTAAAAATTTATTTTGTGAAGGGAATTTTCATACACCGAAAAAAATTCTGAGTGTCAATTTAATAATTGTGGGTTAAAATTACACTACCACTAGGATAACATTTTTGGGTCAATTTGCAACAATTGAGTGTCAGAAGTGTACCGCATTTTTAGAAAAATCGTATTTGATACTAAATAGTGCCATTTTGATAAAACTATGGTCACATCGATGCCAATAACAAAAATGTTTGATTTTCGAAGTTCAAACTAAGCCTATCGCGACGGCGATAGGACAATGATTTACTCGATTATCGGTTTCGTTTTATAATTGTCAAGAACACACACGCGCGTAAAATGGTGCAATGGCCCAGTTGGTAAGGCGTCTACCCCTGATACGAGAGGACCCCGGTTCGGAAACCGGATAAGTCAGAGTTAGTAAAAAAATTTTAAAATGCATATTTAACGCTTCCTTAATAATTTTAAGAACAAAAAAGTTTTGTTAGATTACCAATTACAAAAAAAAAAACAAGAAAGGAAGCTACCTTCGGCCATCCGAAGCTTATATACCCTTGTAGATAAAAGAATGCTCACTCTGTGAAGTTCCAGGGATTAAAGATTCAGCGTTTCTATTTATTTAAATTTCGTTTTTAAGTAGTCAAGAATCAAAACGGCTACTTCCTACAAAGTTACAATGCATTTTCTTAAATTTGTTTGAATATTCCTATGGGAGCCTTAAGATACAGTGGTCCGATCCGGCTATCTCCGACATATATACTACCTGCAATAGAAAGAAGACTTTCGGGAAAGTTTCATCGCGATAGCTTTAAAACTGAGAGACTAGTTCGCATAGAAACGGACAGACGGACAGACGGACATGGCTAGATAGACTCGGCTATTGGTGCTGATCAAGAATATATATACTTTATGTGGTCGGAAACGTCTCCTTCACTGCGTTGCAAACATCTGAGTGAAATTATAATACCCTCTACAAGGGTATAATAATGCGAGCGGGATTTGAACCTCGTACCACCGAGCACAAAATAATACTAGAACGTAGCACCTTGGCCCCTGAGCCATGCTCATATTATTTTCTTCCATGGCAAGATGGTTACAGGAGCATTCAAGCAAATGTCAAATTTTATTTAATACTAACAAAATAACACCGGGTAATGGCTTTTAAACACCAAAATTTTCGCAAGTATTGAATTGACACCAGAATATGTTTAACTTGATGACCTTCGGATCGAAAACTTTTTATACCCGTTACTCGTAGAGTAAAAGGGTATATTGTATTCGTGCAAAAGTATGTAACAGCTAGAAGGAGGCTTTTCCGACCCCATAAAGTATATATATTATTGATCAGGATCACTAGCCGAGTCGATCTAGCCATGTCCGTCTGTCCGTCTAACCGTCTGTCTGTCTGTCTAAATGCAAAATGTAAATTATTTAAAATGGTGCGCGCGAGAAGGCATATTTATATTAAAGTTGTTAAGCTGAGTAACGGGTATTTAATAGTCAAGGAACTATAGCGTTCTATCTTGTTGAAACACAAGAGTGACATTGACACCTAAATATGAGCAAATTGATGACTATTTTTTTTTTTGGCTGTACCCAACGCGTGTTTATAACTAACTATTTTGTGGGTCTTCTATCTTCGTCGTATTTAGCTGAAAACTTCAAAAATTCCTTGTGGAGCAAAAAAAATTGAGGGTACTATATGATAACACATGATACTTTTTTATTTTTTATGACTTCTGCAGGTCGGAAAGTAAAGAAAGTAACTGCATTCATTTGGTTTAACTAATTCCATATAATCAAAAACCATTATTACAGAGAAACGATAATGCCGTTAAGCTTCTAATAGCTCTTAAATTCTACGCAAGCGGCAGTTTTCTTATAACTGTATGCGATTTTTGTGGTGTTAGCGTTAGTCGAGTTGTAAAGGAAGTTTCTTTTGCGTTAGCGTCTTTTTCAAAACAACTTATAAAGTTCCCGCATATTGAAGAAAATAGGTTGAGTAATAGGCTTAATGTTTGTCCTACCTAGTCTCAAATTAGAGCGCCTTTTACTTGGAGTTTTAAATGACTGATGAGAAAACGAAAACCTATTAACCACCTGGATAAATATATTTTTCCATTAGCTAAAAAAAAATAACAACAAATGTACTCCATTTTAGATGGAAGAATTGGTATTCACAGAGTTTAAAAAAAAGTTATACAAATTATTAATTTTACCAGCGCAAGTAAGTTTCTCACTATTTTTATCCCAGTACTGGGGCAAGGGTAGGTAAAAAAGTATTTTGACATTTTGCAATTTGCAATTGACTTTAAAATAATACCAGTCTATTGCCATGGCTCTTTATTTATAGTTCCGCCCTGCTGGTCCTTATCATGTCGGATCCTGATCACTATTGATATCTCTCTATATGGTCATGCTATGAATGTGGATAGCTGCGACGTCTCCCATTCTTTTTACAACTGATAATTTAAATGTCAGTATTAGCAAGGAGTTTTTAAGGTTCTTTAAAGGTCGTGGTGTAAGGGTGACCTCCATCACAATCTTACAATCTATTGGTGATACTTCATCTTCATCGCAAGAAAATATGAAAGACGTTTCGAATACTTCGGCGATACTTTGCTTAATGTCAAGAAAGATTTTGCTTCCTAACATGAATTAGATAATATTAATAAAGGAATCATCGTGTATGAAAGCACACCTGGTAAATTCACTATTAGAACTCCAGAATTCGTCAGTCCGAAAGTGGTGGACCAGTTGCGTTGCAAGTCCGTCAAACGCATAAAAAAGCGAGGCTATCTTGACCCTGACTACAGTAATGGCGCATCAGCTGATTTCACGTTTGGACCAATTGAACGCCGAAATGAAGTTGTTAGGTGTAATAAGTGCCATGATTTTGGAACCACAAAACCATACTGATTCTTGTCTCCCAAATGCGCCAAATGTGGTGGTGATCTAAACCCTGTTTCTCAGGAACAGGGATCTCAGGATCAATTTAAGTGCATTAATTCCGGTTCCAACCACAGTGCAGGCTACCGCAAATGTCCATCTTTTCTAGACGCTAATGTTCGTCGCAACAACCAAAAAACAACCATAAATTAAATTTGTACCTGCCCCTCTTTCTGCTCAAAGTGCTTGGGGCCTAGCTTTACCTTCCCCGTCTACCGGATCTAGCACTTCCAAATTAATGCAACGCGTTCCTAAACCTCCTACGCCAAGTGCTGGCCTTGAAATACAAAACTCCCGTATTAAACAGATGATGTCAATGATGATGTTTACGGGCATTTCGCCTTCTAAAGCATCTAGGATCAGGAGATATGACTAGTTTAGGCATTTGTTCCTAATTTTAAAACGCCAATGGTTTCACTGGCAAAAGTATCGAGTTAGAGCACTATGTTACCGCTAATTCAATTGATGTGATGCTAATAAACGAAACGTATTTCAACAGCTGCTCACATCTCAGAATTTTTGGATATGAATTATTGACGACCAATGTGGAAATGCACTCGCAGGCTTAAGCGCCAGTCTCTCCAGAAGTTTCCTTAGGTTCGATCGGACGGTACTTGGATAAATAAAGATGATGAAATAGCTAAGAATTCGCTAATTCTTTTGAAAAATGATTTAAGCCTTTTAAATTGGACGAACAGACGGTTTTTGCAGAAGCGGGGAGAATGAGATGGCTTCTTCGTACGGGCAGTGGACTGTCGATAACGATAACAACCTTGATGCCTAGTCTAAATTAGAGTATATACTTTGGGGGCACTGCCTGTAACACTTCTATAAAAAGAATTGTATCCCGGCAATCCAAAATTTTAAGACATAAAATAAACGCCGAACTATAAGAGAAACGCTACTGTTTTTCGAGATCTCAAAATGAATTCTTTTTGTAGGGGAGTGTAGGGTAATTTGACGAGTAGGGTAATGTGACGAACTCGTCGAATCTCATATATTACGTCACGACAAAAATTCCCTTATCGTGTCGACAATGTATTTACAGAAATATTAATAAGAAGTCCCATAATTTGTTCGTTAAGTAATTTTCGCTAAAAATGTAGTGCGCAAACTAGCAAACCTATTGAATTTACTTGTGTTTCAGCAGTGCCAGAGCAAAGATGAGTGGAAAATAAAATCAGGCAAATATATGCACGCATACATGAGATCTTTATCAACAGTTTTTGGTACTTCTCGTTTTTTTCTTTTGCGCCGTTCGAGAGTGACACCGTTTTTGCTCCAAGTCTACCTTGTAGGGTATCGTGACGAACTTTATGTAGGGTATTGTGACGAACTTTTTTTATTCAAGAATTTTAATTGTTATCGTTGACTATGTGTAAAAAAAAATATTAATATACCGGATAACATTTACTGCTGCTGTTTTAATGTGGTTTTGTATATTTTTTAATAATGACGTAAGTTTAATTAAATTTAATTTAAAAAAAATTGCACTTTGACAATTTTTTTTTAGTAAGTTTGGGCATTATCTTATTACTTTTTTCTTTTCCGTATAGAAAGTAACTTTTCCGTAAATTATATATAAAAAAATATTTTTTTTTTTTGTAAAAAGGATGGTTTACGCCAAACGCTGTGGGATTTGGCTACATTGAAATTTTGAATCCATATTTTACAGAAATATGCTCAATAGATGTAAGCAACTTTCTGCTTTTACACTTTTAAAAAATATTGATTTTTGGAGAAGTTACTGTTTGATCCCAAGCGTGGCTTGTAGATCAATATAAGTTTGTATACGAGGCCTCTTCCCGGAGGTCAGAAAGGAAGACCGCGGAGTTATAAGATGTGTTGATAACTGATTTATTGTGAATTTGGTACTAGCTTATAAACTACTTGGATAACACGGAAGTTTAGTGTAAAGAATAGTGGAATTGGTTGTATTCTGGAGTAGGTCAGAATGCTTTGATTATGGTAGCAGTTTGCATAGTTGGGTCGGTTGACTCTGCAGAAAGTGCTGACTGCTTGGCGGGTCAGTGAGACATCGAGTCAACCGTTGACATTGACTATGTGGAATATGCTGATCAGCAAATAGTATCTGCAGTGGGTGTAACTGGACGCCTGATACTGTTACCAATAATATCACTGCTAAAGTTGTTGGTCGTTGATTATGTTGAGCAACATAGAGTACGAACGTTGGTCATGTTGAGCAACATTGATAACGAACATTCTCCCCCCCATTGAGGGGTAGTGTCGGATCCTTCCTTCTGCTGTCGAGATTCAGGCTTCTGATTAACGTCCTTCCTGTTTTCTTGTTGCTGATGAACGATCGCCCTTGCGACAAATATTATAGCATTACCGTGGGGACTGAAGTTGTGACCTTGTAGAAATTGACCATTTGGACTGTCTAAAGTATGTGGAATTCCTGCAACAAACCTTAAATGTTTCTTAGGTAACTTTAGAAATATCATCAACAGTTCAGAATTTGTGTAGTTTCGAAGTTGATGAGAAGTTGAGCTGATTTTTCTAAGTAGTTCACTTGCTGGCTGGTTTTCCGCTAGCTGCAAGGACTGATTCGGTCTAATCGTTGGTCCTTGGTCGGTTGAGTCAGTTTCGATGGTTTTGACTTGGATACAAGTACCTTCAGGCTCAATTATGTCATGATTCACCAATACTAAGTTCGTTAAATGCATCCTTTCTTCATTATGAGAGTTCCTATTTATCCGTTCGCTATCTTTTGTTATTTCGACAGATTGGTTATTTGTACGCAGCTCTTCGAGTTGGAGGACATCCATCGGATTGTCATCCTTTTGTTCCTCAAAAACCGGATGAGGTCCTGCATGATCGTCTTCTCCTTCTTCTAAGCCCGGCTTTATTTTTGCTTCACACGAGGTTTCTGTTTTGAAAAGACCTGTGATTACATTGCAGAGGCTTGAGCCTCCGGTGGCTTTACAGTCGGAAATGGTTGAATCGGTTGCGAGCAGTGGCTGTCTTCCACTTGGTTGTTCATCTAATATTTCTAGCATGCAAGATCTTCGTATTGTATTGTATTTTATTAAGCAATGGACTGCTTGTGAAACATTATAATATTTTGTATTTAATAACTAGAACACCAAACCACATAAGGGGAATTTTTTAGCGATATGCCCCTGCTCACATCGAGTGGTAGGCACGTTGAATTACATATTTGAGGACAATAACAATAATAACTTATTATAATTAGACACTGAAGAGACTCCATACAACAAGACGTGACTGAGATCATTATATTTTTCACAAAGAACACGGAAAGGGTCATTAAGGGCAAAGTTTGTCCTGCAAAATGGCAGAGACAAAGGCCGATACCGGCGAATTGTCCTGCATGGCACATTCCAGTTTAGGGAACTAAGGAGAAAGGAGGAGTCGACATCACCATTTATTAACTTGTGTATAAACATAACACCGTGACAAATCCTACGGTTGATCAGGGTGGGCATGTCTAGTAAACGCAATCTGGCATTATAGGATGGCAACCGACGGTTAGCGTCCCAGTTAAAACCTCTTAGAGCAAATAACAAAAACTGCTTTTGAACGGACTCTAACATATTTTGGCAAGTTAACGTCTGCGGTGACCATATACATGAACAATACTCTAACGATGGGCGAACAAGAGATACATATAAAAGCTTTGTTGTATACGGGTCATCAAACTCCTTAGACCAACGCTTCGTAAAGGCTAAAAGGCTCCTAGCTTTATTACAAATTAGTGATATGTGATCATTAAAACAAAGTTTATGCTCAAATAAAACTCCCAGGTCTTGTATAGTAGAAATACGGTGAAGGACATTGCTGTCAATGGAGTACGAATACAATGACGGATTACGACGATAAAAGGTCATAACATTACATTTAGAATAGTTAAGATATAAATTATTGAGTTTGCACCAAGTCTGTAAATAGTCAAGATCTAATTGAAGACGAGAACAAGAATCCGGTAATGACATAGACAAACACAGTTTAACGTCGTCAGCAAACATTAAAACAGTTGCGGACTTAATAACTTGAGGTAAGTCATTAATCAACAAGCCAAATAATAAGGGTCCCAAATGACTTCCTTGAGGTACACCAGAGGTAACATTTATAGTTTTGGACGTTATATCATTATATTTCACCCTCTGACAGCGGTCTGTGAGGTATGAAAGTAACCACGCTAACAACTTTGGGGGGAACCCCATAAGATTAAGTTTTTTTATAAGTACGCAGTGGTTTACCGTGTCAAATGCTTTGGAAAAATCCGTATAAATAACATCTGTTTGTTGCTTATGGAGAAAGCCACGGTTTACTAATGAGGTAAACTCAAGCAAATTGGTGGTAGTAGATCGGCACCTGGTGAAGCCATGTTGACATGGCGAAATAAGCGACCTACATTGATGCTGCAATTGACTAGTTATTAATTTTTCGAATAATTTAGGAATAGCACTGAGCTTTGCAATCCCCCTATAGTTAGCAATATCGGACCTATTACCTTTTTTAAACAGCGGAACAATGAAAGATTCCGTCGTTCCAAGAAACTTAGAACGCTTGGTAGAGTGGGCACTTCTGTGGGTGCGTCGGCAGCGTCCTCTAATGCTGCTAGTGTCTTGTGATCAAGCCTTTCTCGTATTAGGAAACCTAAAATTGGATCCCATGTCTGTGTGTCGATTTCTAGACTTTTAAGTGTGCTTAGAGATCTTTCGACAGTATCATGCAGCGCTCGGATTTGAGTAGCCGACCCATTGATGGGCTCGTGGTCAAAAATATTTGCGAGTGCAGTGAAGATTAATATTTTCCCATTTTGGTATCTGGTCTTTAATCGTTGCCAGGTGTCTTCATATTCTCCTTGGGAGAATGCTGTATCTGTTAATATATTTCTTGCTTCCCCTTTAAGTGCACCTTGAAGCAGATGGAGCTTCTGGGCAGGAGGGTACGGTTGATTGTGAACTAGTTCCATGAAGAGGTCGTGGAATTGTGGCCATTGTAGGTATTCCCCAGCAAACTCAGGTAGGTTGACTGGTGGTTGGGATAACGTTAGCTTTAGTGGCGAGTCATCTTTGCGTAACAGCGTCGTCTCGTATTCTTCATAAAGTGACTGTACTTGACACAATTCTGTAGCGGCGATGTCTGAAGCGCCTGGTATTACTTCTATCACATCATGAGCCTGTCTCACCAATGCCCATTGCGCATCGATGTGGCGCTGTAGTGCGGGTGTGATGGTAGTAGCATGGGATGCTAGGTTGAGGGATGATTCCATTTCGGTACATCGTAATTGCAATAGTCGGATTGCCTTGCTTATTGATGCGTCCAGCTCCTTTGGTGCTGGTGGTAGTGGTTTTGCGTCTTCTCGTGGTCGTGCCATTTCTCTAATCTTGGGGTCCCGATCACGAAACTGTTGCCACAGATCCTGTTAGACCTGGTAGCGGTGTTCCTTCTAGAGGACCTTGACGCGGTATGCCTTGTCTGGAGGACTTTTAGTGTTGTGCCTGATCTGGAGGACTTTAGTCTTGTGCCTGAACTGGAGGACTTTTATTGAGGTGCCTGAACTGGAGGACCTTTAGTAATGTGCCTAATCTGGAGGACTTTGGTGTTGTGCCTGAACTGGAGGACTTGAGGTGCCTGAACTGGAGGACCTGTAGTGATATGCCTAAACTGGAGGACTTTAGTGAGGTGCCTGAACTGGAGGACCTTTAGTGATGTGCCTAATCTGGAGGACTTTTAGTGAGCGTGGTTCAAAAGAATTAGTTAATGATTCCTTGTAAGTGTGACCCTTGGAAATGCAAGGATCACGTCGGGGTCACCAATGTTTGATCCCAAGCGTGGCTTGTAGATCAATATAAGTTTGTATACGAGGCCTCTTCCCGGAGGTCAGAAAGGAAGACCGCGGAGTTATAAGATGTGTTGATAACTGATTTATTGTGAATTTGGTACTAGCTTATATACTACTTGGATAACACGGAAGTTTAGTGTAAAGAATAGTGGAATTGGTTGTATTCTGGAGTAGGTCAGAATGCTTTGATTATGGTAGCAGTTTGCATAGTTGGGTCGGTTGACTCTGCAGAAAGTGCTGACTGCTTGGCGGGTCAGTGAGACATCGAGTCAACCGTTGACATTGACTATGTGGAATATGCTGATCAGCAAATAGTATCTGCAGTGGGTGTAACTGGACGCCTGATACTGTTACCATAATACCACTGCTAAAGTTGTTGGTCGTTGATTATGTTGAGCAACATAGAGTACGAACGTTGGTTATGTTGAGCAACATTGATAACGAACAGTTACATTAAAGAACAAATCGTTCGTCACATTACCCTACAACTTTTTAAAGTGCAAAAAAGAAGGGTTCACGCCAAACACTGTGGGATTTGGCTGCATTGGAATTTCGAATTCAAATTTTACAGGGATATGCTCAGTAGATGTAAGCAACTTTCTGCGTTTACACTTTTAAAAAATATTGATTTTTAGAAAAGTTACATTCAAAAAACGAATCGTTCGTCACCTTACCCTACACTCCCCTACATCTATCAGCAACACTGCCATTCGGTCCAGATCAAGACTCGTATCCCATACAAACAGACTTGCTCTCACATTTACCAGACCTATGAACAGAAGAAGACTAAAATGATTTCAACCATCAGACCATTCGATACTTAAACGAAACGTTAGTGGAAAACATATTCCAGACTTAGGCGCATAGCGCCTAATTTTACTTTGTTCACTTTTACCATGGGTGAAAGTGAATTGACTTTCTCATAACACTCACCAATAAACATATTTGTTAAACATATCGAAAAAAAATGTATATATGTAAGGTGGTGAGGCAGAGCTGGGCAGCGAGTACACATTTAGCTCGTTGTGGATGACATTTTGCGATCCAAGAAGGCAGCGAGAGAATGAGCGGAGAAAGGAGAAGGAAGCCAGTCAGAATCAGAAGTCGTCGGAAGCGGTCGCATTATCAGTTGCTAGAGTTGCTAATTAAAGTCGTCTAATCTTGTATTCGGTTGTTACTTATTTTAACATCGTAAACACCAAACTTTCATTATCTCAACATTACATTAATCCTAATAAACAAACCTATTATAATACCAACTCTACATTTGGGGGCTCGATCCGGGTCAGAGATAACTAAAGCTAAAAAGTAGTCGCGTTGTGAAATTTGACACACAAATACATTCATAAATGACGCGTCGAACACCTGCAAAAAAGAATACCAATAAAATAAAGGAGGTGCAGAATAAAATAGAGGAGTTGCAGAACGAGACAATAGAAGACGAAGAAGACAGGAGAATGGAACTTAACGAAATAAAAAAACAAATGGACAATATATTGCAGTTGATGTCTTTAAAAATCCAAATTGATGAAAAGTCCAGACCACACGAGAAGCTGCAAATTGATAATTTCGAGAAAGTGGTGAACGATTTTGACGGTCAAGCTGTTAATCAGTGGTTCGAAACTTTCGAGCAAAACGCAGAAGCGTATGAGCTTACACCCAAACAGATGTATGTCCAAGCGAGAGGCAAGATGGTAGGCACTTTCAAATTGTTTTTGCAGTCGGTGTGTGTGGACGACTACAACGAAATGAAAAGTGTACTGCTTGAGGAATTTGCTAGCAGTCTCAACAGTGCAGATGTTCATCGCCATCTGCAAATCAGAAAGAAAAGGAAGAGCGAATCATTTCACGAGTATATGATTCAATTACGGCATATTGCAGCAGCGGGAAATGTGGAGGAAGCAGCCGTTCTTCGTTACATCGTAAACGGACTAGTTAATGTAAAGAACGAGTACAAGGCTATTCTGTACTCGTGCAAGACGTTTAAGTCCTTAAGAGAGCTGTATGAAATCATCGACCAACTGGACGATAAGCCTCGCAATTCGGGGAATAAAAGCAATGGATAACCAAAAGAAGAACAAAAAAGGAAGGAATTTTGTTTCAAGTGTGGTTCTGCTGAACATAAAATCAAAGATTGCCAGTCTCCAACAAAGTGCTTCAAATGTAACGAGAATGGTCATATGGCTCGAGACTGTCCATTCGTGACCTCAAATGTTCGCAAGGTTCAGACGGATGGATCAGACGTGTCGCTTGTAACAAAGAATATTGCTGAAAAGATAAAGAACATTGACATTTACAAAAGTGTATCTTTGCTGAGTGGTCTGGGTCAGGAAAAAACAAAACCGATTGGATTTTTCACAGCTGATGTTCTTGCCGACCAGTTGTTCACACAACAAAAGTTTTTGGTTGTGCCTAATAACGTGATCGATTGTGGTGCTTTGCTAGGACACGATTTTATCAGAAAGTTTACATGACAATGGCTTCAAGCTGACGGGCTTGAGGGATGAACCAAAGGAACTTGAAGTGCTTGGTGCCGATGTGTACAATATCGTAGAAGAGTCTAACCTTTTTACTGGTTCTCCTAGGTATGAAGAGTCAGTGAACAAATTAATTAAAGAAGTTCAGCAAACACTACCAGAGATTCCAAAACAATGTCCAGTCAAACTAAGCATCACTCCCGATGGCGTAATAAAACCATTTCATCAGTTCCATCTCGGTTGTCCGTGAACGAAGCAGAGGCGGTCAAAAAGCAAGTTGATGAATGGTTGGCCCAAGGCATAATACGTAAGTCAGCATCAAACGTCGCCAGTAGAGTAGTAGTAGTCAAGAAGAAGGATGGTACTCTACGAGTCTGTATTGACTACAGAAAACTGAACCACATGGTTTTGGCTGATCGTTTCCCAGTGCCGTTGATGGAAGAAGTATTGGAAAAGTTACAAGCAGCCACATTTTTCTCAACGCTCGATCTGGAGAACGGTTTTTTCACGTTCCAGTGGACGAGTCAAGCAAGCCGTTAACTGCCTTCGTTACAAAAGAAGGGCTTTTTGAGTTTAATAAAACACCTTTTGGTTTCAAGAATTCACCAGCTGCATTTATTAGATTTGTCAATCAAATATTCCAAGACCTGATCAACAATGACGTTATGCAGTTATACATGGATGATATTATTGTATATGCATCCACAGCTGAAGAATGCATGAACAAAACAAGGCGGGTACTGGAGACAGCAATGGAGTTCGGTTTAAAGATCAATTGGAAGAAGTGTAGCTTTATGCAATCCCGCATAAATTTCTTGGGGCACACTGTGGAAAACGGACGAATTTGGCCAGGGGACGAGAAAACATCAGCAGTGAACAGATTTAAAACTCCCAAAAATATTCGAGCGGTGCAGTCATTTCTTGGACTAACCGGTTTCTTTAGAAAATTTATTCCAGGCTATGCAAATATTGCCCGACCGCTGACCAATCTTCTAAGGAAGGATGTGGAGTTCAAAATAAGAAGTGCAAAGTTGCAGTCGCTTCAGGAGCTCAAAAAGATTTTAACCTGCGAACCAGTACTACACATATACTGCAGAACCGCACACACTGAGCTACACACGTATGCCTGCAAGGATGGTTTTGGGGCAGTTTTACTTCAGATGTTTGATGGCCAATTACACCCTGTTTACTTCTGGAGTAGAAAGACATCCACTTCAGAGGCCGAACGACATAGCTACATCCTCGAGACGAAGGCGATTTATTTGGCACTCAGGAAATTTCGACACTATCTCATGGGCATTCATTTTAAACTTGTCACGGATTATTCAGCGTTTAAGGACACCACTAGAAAAGACGATATTCCGCGCGAAGTTGCAGCCTATGTAATGTATCTTCAGGATTTCACCTGCGATGTTGTGCACAAGCCAGGGGAAAAGATGAAGCACGTGGATCACTTGAGCCAACATCCACAGTCGGTTTGCATCGTCGCAGCAGAAGTAGCAGCACGCATCAAGATAGCAAAGCAAAATGATGACTTCATAAGAGCGATTGCAGTTGTTCTCCAGGATCGTCCGTACCAAAACTTTCAAATGAAAAGAGATATACTCCGCAAAACCGTCGAAGGCAATGACCTTATAGTTGTGCCAAAGTCCATGGAGAAAGAAGTCGTTCGAGAGTCACACGAAGTCGACCACTTTGCAGTACAGAAGACTGTTCATTGCGTAAAGCAGCAGTTCTAGATCCCTCATTTAGAGCGAAAGGTAATGAATTTTATCGCCAACTGTATTAAGTGTATTATTTACAGTAAGAAGCTGGGCAAACAAGAAGGGCTCTTACACTGCATAGTCAAAGGAGACACTCCCCTGCATACACTACACGTGGACCACTTGGGACCGATGGACGCCACCTCGAAGCAATACAAATACATATTGGCATTTGTGGATGGCTTGGCCAAATTTGTTTGGCTTTACCCCACCAAAACTACAGGGAGTGAAGAAGTCATTAAGAGACCGAATGGTCCAATGTTTTTGGATTTCCAAAACGAGTTGTCAGCGATCGAGGAGCAGCCTTTACGTCAGGCGCATTTGAAGAGTGGCTAAACATCAACAAAATCGATCACGTCTGCTCAACTACTGGAGTTGCTCGTGGAACCGATCGATTCTTACTGTCATCGCCAAAATCTCTGCAGAAGAACCAAGCAAGTGGTTTAAATATGTACCTCAGGTGCAAAAGGCTCAACAAAGCTTTCACCCTTTAAAATGTTGTTTGGCACGAAAATGTACACCCAGGCAGAGGAGCGTTTGCAGGAGATTTTAACCGAAGAGTTTGTTTTCCAGTTTAACGTTGAACGAAACCAAATGCGAGAAGAAGCCAGAAAGAATATTGAAGCAGCTCAAAAAGTATACAAACGCAACTATGACAAGCGACGCAAGCACGCTCACATCTACAAGTTAGGTGATTTGGTTGCGATCAAAAGGACACAATTTGTAGCAGGAAGAAAGTTAGCGAGTCCATACTTAGGACCATACGAGATCGTCCAGATTAATCGAAACGGGCGGTACAACGTCCGCAAAGCAGCGGAAGTGGAAGGACCCAATACTACAAGCACCAGCTGCGACAACATGAAGCTATGGAGGTTCATAGAAGATAACGACGACGAATTTGCATCATCTGGGTCAGATGAAGATGAGCAGAAGGGCCGAGTGTAAGGTGGTGAGGCAGAGCTGGGCAGCAAGTACACATTTGGCTCGTTGTGAATGACATTTTGCGATCCAAGAAGGCAGCGAGAGAATGAGCGGAGAAAGGAGAAGGAAGCCAGTCAGAATCAGAAGTCGTCGGAAGCGGTCGCATTATCAGTTGCTAGAGTTGCTAATTAAAGTCGTCTAATCTTGTATTCGGTTGTTACTTATTTGAACATCGTAAACACCAAACTTTCATTATCTCAACATTACATTAATCCTAATAAACAAAACTATTATAATACATATATGTAAGGTGGCATCGGTACAATCACCTCACAAGTTGGCACACCCATCCTTGACACACACCACCCATCATTACCACCCTTTGCTAATATGCTAAATTTGGACAGATGAGAAGTTTGCAGCGCCGAAGAAGACAAGAGAAGGAAGTCGAGAAGTAGTCACAGAAGCAAGTCGAAGAAGCCAGTCGCAGAAGTCGTAATAAAGTTGAATGTTGTCAAAAGTAGTCGCGAATTTCTGTCGGTCATTTGAAATTTATATTTACCTGTTCGGCTATATACTTAATCGTATTTATATTAAATAAACCTATAATCTTATAAAAGATCTTATATATATATATATATATTTCAAATATAGGGGAGAGGTCTGTAGGTTGGTACACCTTTTGTTTTCGATGTGCCATTAGTCTAATAGCTCTAAAAAAAAACAACAAAAAATATTTTTTTCCTCGGTAAAAACTAAAAAACATTTGTTTTTTTAAATTACCAAAAGACGACATTTTGAGAAAGAGGTCTGTAAGTTGGGACACTTTTAAAAGTCGATAAAACTCACACTTAAATAAACTATTCCAAACTTTCCGAAAAAATGTTTTGAGAAAATAGGGTGTTTTTTACAGACCGTCCCGACCTAAATTGTCAATTTAATTTTGTGATTTTTGTCCCGTACTTACTTTCCTCGCGAACACCTTGTGGCTGAGGGCACTGAATGCTTTCGTACTCGGTTCTTCCAAAGCTTGCACTATATACGGCTATTCGGGAGTACGGATTGCACTCCAGTTGCGCTACGTCATTGTGGCAAGCCACTTTACTCCGGAACTCATCTAAAATAAATTAACAAATTTATAATTTTTAATTATTATTTAGTATTATGTGTATGTAAATATATGGGCACTTCCAAAATGTCGCTCAAGACATTTGCACACCTTTAAAGTAGAAAAAAAATTGTAAAACAATGGATTTTAATTTTAATTATGGACTTTTCTTTTTACTCTTCCCAAGCTCTTTTTTTAGTAAAAATCTTGATTTTGTAGCACTTTTAGTTTTTAAGATATCGTTAAAAAACTGCCGTATTCGCTCGGGACAAAAATAGAAGTGGATTTCGTGGAAGTTCATACAACACCAGAAATTGGTGTTGTCAATCACATTCGCTCGGGACATGTCGCTTGGGACAGTTTTGTAAAGCGGATTTCTTTAGTCCAAAAAATAACAAAAAAAATAGCCAAAAACTAACTTTTATGTATATTATTGGGGTTTGTCATAAAAATAAACAATTTATACTCCAAATTTTTAGTTTAGCTCAGGATCCAACTAATAAGAAACTAATATGGCAGCAAAATCATGTGAGATCCGAGCACCTGCTGAACCCCTACGGAAAAGGTGCAGAGAACTTACCATTGCGAAGTGGCAAGAGAGATGGGAACGAAGTAGCACAGGACGTTGGACGTATAAGCTCATCCCAGAACTGCAAAAATGGCTGGGAAGGAAGCATGGACATGTGGACTTCTACTTAACGCAACTGTTGACAGGACATGGGTGCTTTAAATACTATCTAAATAGGTTTAAGCATGAAAGTTATCCGCACTGTCCACTCTGCGAGTCGGATAACGAAGACGCAGAACACGTGTTTTTTGTCTGTCCGAGATTTGAAAATGAAGGAAGAGATCTGAGCATGAGGGCGCCCGCCGCTTGTAACCTGGTGGATATTATGCTTGACTCAGAAGAAAATTGGTCTACTGTATGCAACTTGGCGACAATAGTGCTCAAAAAACTGCGCATCGCAGAAGGACTGCGAAATTCCAATAGGATAGAATCCTAGAGAGCCCTAAGGGCATTCCCCCCCCGGCGAAGTAATACCTAACGGCAGTACCGCCGGGGAAGCGGGGAGGGGGTGGAGTTTTTACTGGGTTAGAGTCCCAGACTTCGGCAAGCTAGCCCAGCTCCGATTTGGCTTTCGATGCTTTTCACCACCACTACAAAAAAAAAAAAAAAAAAGAGGCTAAGACTGCATTGTCCGAAGTGGATCCCTGACACAAAAGGGCACTGGCTTTGGGGTGGTAGGGCCAGCATAAAATACCACGAATTCCTTGGCCAATACACCAGCATATTCCAGGCTAAGCTATGCGCTATTGGACTTTGTGCAGAGCTCAACATACAGCGTGGACAAGGAAAGGACAGCCGAGCAGCAAAAACTCCACTATACAAAGTCACCTCAAAGATAGTCTTAGAGATGAAGAGTAAGCTAAATCTATTGGGCAGTCGAAACAGGCTGGCCCTCAGATGGATTCCGGGTCATAGGGACATATCCGGAAATGAAATTGCCGGGAAAATGGCAAAATTAAGGGCCAATTAGTGCTACTAATATAAGTGTAAACTTGTTGTGCTAGGATAATAATAATAAATAGAAAAAACAGTCCCTAATAGAACCAGAACCCTACTGTGGCATAGAAAGGCACACAATAATAAAATACTTTAGGAAAGAGGAAGGCATAGGAAGGCTGGAGAAATAATCCATGCCTAAGGCAAGCCAAAACTCTTCAAGATAACAGTAACAAGAAGAGGTTTAAGGAACTTATTCAACTAGGGAAGAATTCAGTTAGGATCGATACCGGATTACTAACAGGGCACTGCAGACTGAAAAGTCACCTAGGTAATATAGGAATAACCAGCAGTAGGACCTGCAGATTCTGTGATATGGAGTACGAAACCTCTAAACACATCATCGGAGACTGTCCAGCCTTACCAACCGTAAGAAGCAGAGCCTTAGGAGTTAGAACTCTATCACATGAGCTCTTAGAAAGTATCCTTTTAAACATTTTTAATGTCGCGCCCGTAATCAAAAAGCCTAATTTTTTCTTTTCACTTGTCAAATTTGCGATACATATTAACCATGCCTAAAGCAAGGATAACACTAGTTTACAAAATAATAATCTTGAAGTGCTTCAAAACTTCCCAGGGGCGTGTTGTAAAAGCATGTGTGTTTTACATAATTCACGGTTCGGAAAAAAGCACACACTGGAAAAAACTTGTGTTATCAACATGTTAAATGTCAAAGTGCTAAGTTCACAAAAAGTTATTGACTTGTGTGTAAAAAATTGTATCCTAAATATGTTAGAAACATAAATGGGCGCGTTCAGAAGAACAACACGATCACTGATGGATTTCTTACGATAGTTCTGCTGAACGCACATGATCACTGATCAGGTACACAGAGAGAACTCTGGCGTTCTGAAATTGAGTATTTGTATTCTCATTTTCAAGATGTACTGATTTTGAGTACAAATTTTGAGAAAAAACTTATATTGAGTACAAATTGAACTCACTCTAAGAAAAAGAAGAGAGAACGCTATAGTCGGGTTGGTGTCCCGTCACTCAGCTAAAGTCAGGTTGGTGTCCCGACTATTTAATATTCGAACCTCAGCTAAAGGGAGTGCGAGGGAGATAGATATATACATTTTGATTGCGTATAACTTTTTAATGAATGGTCTGATTTGAAAAATGTCTTTTACATTTATAATATATATAGGTATAAGTATACACAACAAAATTGCATTTATACTTCTCAGAAATCTTTAAAAGTGTGGGCGCCAGACACATTTTAAAATTGTTAGTGGGCGACTGTGGGCGTTTGAGGGGGCGTGGCGCTCGGTTGAAATAAACTTGCGCTGCGTAGGAGGCCCAAGAATATGTGTGGAAAATCTTAACCTTCTATCTTTTGTAGTTTCCGAGATCTCATACAGACAGACACACGGACAAACGGACATGGCTAGATCGACTTGGCTAGTGACCCTGATCAAGAATATATATACTTTATGGGGTCGGAAACGCTTCCTTCTAGCTATTACATACTTTTGCACGAATACAATATGCCCTTTTACTTTACGAGTAACGGGAAATGTCATTTTTCAAATCGGACCATTTATTAAAAAGTTATACACAATGAAAATTGTTTATATATCTATCTCCCTCGCACTCCCTTTAGCTGAGGTTCGAATATTAGATTGTCGGGACACCAACCCGAGTGCAGCGTTCGCACTCCCTTTAGCTGAGGGACAGGCATTAGATAGTCGGGACACCAACCCGACCATAGCGTTCTCTCTTGTTTTATTATGGTATAATCAGACCAATTCCACTTAATGTTTATAGTCCAATTGATTGCAAGCATTACAATTTAAATCTTATACGCGGTTTGGACATTGCTGAATGTGATGCTTGTTTGACCCAGCCGGTTAGTGCGCGCGTGCATGAACACAAGGGTCGGGGGTTCGAGTGACGGAGAAGGCGACTTGGGTCGAAAAGTAAGTTTGTTTTATTTATAACAGTTTATTATTCACAAAATTATGAAGCAATTAACATGTACTGTTTAGCCCTTAAAATAATGTGTAAGTAAGAAAGGAAGTTCTCCGGATTGAGAATTTTTTTCTCAATTACATAATTTTTCAGTACTCAATTTAAGAAATGGCAAGTATCCAAGAAATTTCCAAAAATGAGTATAATTTTTACTCATACAGTACAATTTGTACTCACTTTGAGAAAAATGTACCAAATAAATAGAAAAAGTCTTTAATTTGAGTAAAAAAATTTTGACTAATTGGTACTGATAGTTAGTATTTTGTACTAAGAATGAGTATTTTTGTTCATGCTTAATTTTCAAGGACTAAAATAATCAATTTGAGTACAAATTACTTAAATTATTCTCTCTGTGTAGGGTAAAAATAGTACGCTACCTTTTCTTGATACATTGTATCAAGATGGCATGTTTCGATAGTTGAAATATCAAAACTTATTAACATAATAAATAATAACTTCGGTGGAATTCTTTACAATTGTTAAGCCATTTTTGATTTTTATGTATCCACGATAGCTGTGTGCAATGCTGCAGTTGCAAGGCGGGAAAAATATAATTTTTCAAATTGCGCGCGCAATAATTGATATATATTTTAAAGTTATCTCATCGAAATCTATCATGAGGGTTCAGCAGAACAAACTTGATCACAGATTACTGATCCATCAGCGATCAATGGTCATGTTGTTCTGCTGAACCAGCCAATAACGCACACATGTCATTTGTGTTATTTACACGACGTGTTATTAAGACGATACAGCGTGTTTTTTTTTAACACAACGAGTTTTTAATATTAAAGGGTAAAAATTGTTTGTTGAACTGAAAAATTCACGGCTTTCTAGTGTACAAGAATTCGTATACAGTGTGCCACTTAAATCTTCATACTCCAGTCTTTTTTGATTAATTGGCAAATCGCTCCTTTATTGAAGGACATTCAAAAAAAGTGAGTATGCCATGTTGTTTGTTTCCCTTTTGTTAATAATAATCAAAAAAATAATAATAACTTTTTCATTTATTTAACATACAAAATAAGGAAAAACTAAAAAAAAGTCGACATTTGGCACCACAAAAGTCGGTCAAAAATCGGTCAACAACTTAACGACACAGCTAGTTCCGGTGTAGTCCCTATGTCTGAAAGTCAAGCTCCAACAAAATCCTCAGAGCCGGCGGAGTCAATCAATTCGTTGCCGACCATGCCCACAGGTTCAGGTTCTCAGCTGGGAAATGTTCAGACCGCTGCTGGGGGGCATAAGATACTCTCAGTTGTCCCACATAGGAAGCAATTGTTTGTTTCAAGATTTACGCCTGATACCACATCTGAGGATGTTTTGAAATTTATTCGAGAAAAATTCCCATCCGAGGATATTGTGGTGGAACAATTTAGATTTTCACATGCCCGTAGGATATCGTCCTTCAAAATTTTTTCCCCGCCTGATGTGCTTAATATACTACTTTCTGAAAGCTTTTGGCTTAATGATGATCTGGTATTCAAAGAATTTGTTCCATATAAACCGAGAACAAATAACAGGCCTTCCACGGCGCCAAAAAACTAAAAAGTTTATTTTTGGCTTACAAAAATGTTAGACGACTTAACATGAAGCTACCCAAGCTTTATGCTGACTCCTCGGCATTTACGCACGATATTTTGGCTTTTACTGAAACTTGGCTGAAACCAGAGATAACCGACTCTGAAGTTCTGTCTAACAATTTTAATACCTATAGAACCGATCGCCTTTCCCGTAGGGGGGGGGGGGGCGGCGGTTTAATTTCCGTCACCTTTACCATAAGTTCTGAGAGAATTCACTCTCATGCCTCTAATGACATTGAATTTGTTTGTGTGAAAGTTTCCCTGCAATCTTTGTCTATTTTTATTACATGTTCGTATATTCCGCCTGGCTCTGACCTAATAATTTAAGAGCAACATCTATCTGCTATTAAATCTATTCTATCCTTTTTTTCCAATAGGGACCTTTTTATTGTTTTGGGTGACTTTAATCTCCCTAATATATCTTGGTCCCCCCCTGCTGACCCACTTGTTGCTTTACCTTTATCCACCCATGATTTTGTGGATGGCCTTTTAGAATTATCGTTACAGCAAGTTAGTTTTATACGAAATTCATAAAATCGACAATTAGATCTTGTGTTTGTTTCAGAGCCGTCTGAAGTCACAGTATCTAGAATTGACGCTCTTGTGGTACCAGAAGACCGATACCACCCAACTATGGTGCTATTCCATGTATTTAAATCGTTGTAAATTTAAATTTTTACAAATGATCCGAAGCAGTTTTTGTCTTTGTCGTAAGTCGTAAGCGTTAGTCATCAGCTTTGCCTTCATCGGTTCGATTTAACTCGATTTAACATCGACTGACTCTGAAATTGCTGATTTATTTTCCGACTTGAAATCCCCTTGAGGAACCTCATAAACGGAATGGACCCATCCAATGTACGAACTGTCAAGAATATGACCATACGAGAACATACTGCAAACTTCGCGCAGTCTGCGTTGTCTGCGGGGATGCACATTTAACTATGGATTGCCCTCTAAATAAGGAGAATCAATCTGCCAAAAAATGTAGCAACTGTGGGGAAAACCACACGGCCAACTACAGAGGTTGCCGTATTTATATAGAGATGAAAAACCGCCTAACCCAAAAAATACCTGCAGCTAGAAACCCAGCCATCCGCCAAAATCTTCCATACATACCATCAACAACGACACCGGGAGTCTCTTTTGCTCAGGCGCTGAGCTACAACAACGGGTCAAACACATCCCAATTACCTAGTGGTATAGAATTAACGCTGGCAACTATAACAAAAACAATGGGAGCAATGCAGCAAACTCTGCAGGAGCTTGTGCGCACTCAAAATCTCCTCCTGGAGTTTCTAGTCAAACAAAAATCTTAGATGATTACTCTTAAAATATCTTTCTGGAATGCGAATGGCATTTCGCAGCACAAATACGAGCTTATGCAGTTCCTTGATCAATATGACATTGACGCCATGCTCATATCAGAGACTCACTTAACAAATAAAAACTGTTTTCATCTTACTGGCTGTACATTTTATTCGACAAATCACCCTGATAGGAAGGGAGGTACTGGAATTCTGATAAAGAATCGCATTAGGCATTACGAGATGCCATCATTAGCTATGATTTATATTCAAGCAACAGCAGTACACCTCGAAACCCAAAGCGGCTACCTAAACCTAGCCTCTATATACTGCCCACCGCGCTTCGCTATTACCGAAGCAGAATTCCTAAACTTCTTCGATGTATTGGGTGACCGCTTTATAGCAGCTGGTGACTACAATGCAAAGCACACCCACTGGGGATCTCGACTCATCAACCCCAAGGGAAAACAACTTTACAACGCGATTATAACTTCGCGAAACATGCTTGACTTTATTTCTTCGGGTAAGCCTACATATTGGCCAACAGATCCAAATAAGAAACCTGACCTGATTGATTTTTCTATCACAAGAAGAGTGCCGCAGGCTCAAGTGCGTGTGGAGCACTTATCAGATCTATCATCAGATCATTCGCCCATCTTGCTTCACCTGTACGACCACCCTCAGGTTACAGAACGGTTACATTCTCTAACTACTGGTAAAACAGACTGGCTCAAATACAGAAAGTCTGTAAGTACTCATTTTAATGACCGCCCAAACATTACCTTTGAAGAAGACCTCGACAATTCAGTTGAAAAGTTAGTGAATGTTATTACACTGGCTGCACCACATTCCACGCAACCTGTAACATCTAATAAACCATTTAACAGCAGACGTGCTTCTAGGCACATCGAAGAACTGCTATACAATAAGAGAAGGCTTCGTCGAGAGTGGCAAGCCCATGGATCCCCAGCCTCCAAGGAGCGCCTAAAAATAGCCAACTGCATGCTCCGCAAAGCACTAGAAGCTGAGAAAAATAGAGATGAACTATCCTTTATGAAGCAACTCTCACCAAATAGCAAAAGATATCCACTGTGGAAAGCTAAGTCAGGCATATGTCCACCAATAGAAAGTGAATCACCCCTACATACGCAAACAAGAACTTGGGCCCGCAGCAACGAAGAGAGGGCGAATACATTTGCCCTCCATATAGAAAATGTCCTCAAACCACTTAGAGCAACGAATAGCTTTGTGCTGCCAATAATCTCCAATCCTGAAGCTAGCCCGCAAATTATATTCCATCCAGAAGAAGTTACAAGAATCATACAGTCCCAAGACAAAAAAAAAGCGCCGGGTCACGATCTCATCACCCCAAAAATGATTGTAGAACTGCCAAGCTGTGCAATACATCTTCTTACCATAATATTGAACAGCATGATGAATTTGGGATATTATCCTCAACAATGGAGGAAGTCTGTTATCATAATGATCCATAAAGCCGGAAAGGACAAGTCCCAGCCATCGTCATATAGGCCAATCAGCCTTCTGCCGTGCCTATCAAAGATATTTGAAAAGCTGCTCCTCAGTCGCATCAAGCAATACTTACAAGCCCACAATGCAATACCAATGCACCAATTCGGATTTCGTGAAAAACACGGAACTATTGAACAAGTGAACCGGATAACCTCCGAGATACGAAATGCATTTGAAAGGCGAGAATATTGCTCCGCTGTCTTTCTGGATGTCGCACAGGCCTTCGACCGCGTGTGGCTGCACGGCTTAATTCATAAAATCAGATTAATACTTCCACAAAGCACCCATACAATTTTGGAGTCCTCTCTTCAGAAAACAAGCTTTGCAGTGCGATGCAAAGATTTCCTCTCTGATTATCATCCAATAAAAGCTGGAGTACCCCAAGGAAGTGTGCTTGGGCCGACATTGTTTATTATTTATACTGCCGACCTCCCGACATTCACTGTTACAACAACCTCAACCTTCGCTGATGATACTGCTATCCTAAGTCGGTCTAAATGTCCTCTTAGAGCAACGCAACACCTAGCAGATCACTTCGTGCTAGCAGACTGGCGCATAAACGTTAGCGAACAAAAATGTAAACATGTTGCTTTTACCCTAAACAGGCAAACCTGCCCTTCACTATCCCTGAACAACATTATTATGCCACAAACAAATGAAGTAACATTTCTAGGAGTCCACCTGGATAGACGACTCACTTGGCGTAAACATATCGAAGCTAAGAGAAATCATTTAAAATTTAAAGCCAGCAATCTACATTGGCTTATTAACGCCCGCTCGCCACTAAAATTAGAGTACAAAATACTTTTGTATAATGCAGTCCTAAAACCAATTTGGACTTATGGGTCCGAGCTATGGGGAAACGCATGTGCCAGCAACTTAGAAATAATCCAGAGAGCTCAATCAAAGATATTAAGAACTATAACAGGGGCACCGCGGTATATACGGAATGAAAATATTCATAAAGATCTAAACATAGGCTTAGTTAAAGACGAACTCGACAAAGCGAAAGCAAAGTATAATCTCAAGATCCAGGCCCATCCTAATGACCTTGCGCGGTCTCTAATCTGGACCACAAGCTATACACGACTCCGGCGAAGAGACCTCCCCACCCAGCAGCAATAGTTAGGGCCGTTATTCTAAATAATTTATTTGTAATTAATTAAAATATATAAACTAAATTAAGTTTTGCAAACTTGTCGTTAGTCTCTAAGAAAGAACATTCAATAAATAAAATACCGTTAAAAAAAAAAAATTCCGACTTTTTCCAAACTACTTATAGCTCTTCTTCATGGTCAGAATCAAACTACCGTAATCCCTTAAATCGGGCAAATTGTATTTTTTCACCTATAATTACCGAAAGTTCTCTCTTAAAAGATTTAACAACAACAACGTTAACTTACTCTCCCGGTCCTGATGGATTTCCTGGGTGTGTGCTTAAGTTTTGTGCATCAACCATTTGCAAACCTATTCTTAAACACTTTTATTTGTCTATTTCATCATCAGTTTTTCCAACTATCTGGAAGGACTCTTTTATTATTCCTCTTCACAAAAAGGGTGCGAAGGCGGGTGCCCAGAATTATAGAGGTATTTCTAAATTGTCGGCAATTCCAAAAGCCTTTGAACGTATCATCACATCCCATTTGCAACATTTATGTTCCTCGCTAATATCACCGTGTCAGCATGGTTTCGTTAAGCGAAGATCGACTACCACCAACCTACTTGAATTGTTATCTATTGTAATCAATGGATTTAACAATAAAATGCAGACCGACGTTATATATACAGATTTCAGTAAAGCCTTTGATTCCGTTAACCACTCTCTTCTTTTATTCAAACTAGACTTGCTTGGGTTTCCATGTAATCTTCTAACTTGGATTTCAAGTTATTTGAATGGGAGGACTCAGAGGATTATATTTAAGAACGCTGTTTCTAAAATGATCCACGTGACATCTGGAGTGCCCCAGGGTAGTCATCTGGGCCCTTTGCTATTTACTCTGTTTATAAACGATCTTTCCTCTATCATAACAAATTCTCGAGTACTAATGTATACTGATGATGTTAAGCTTTGTTTGACGTACAATAATATAGAGACTGGTTTCGGCTTACAATTAGACATTGATAATTTTCAAGTACGGTGGGTGTATAACCTCATAAATTTGAACAGTCTGAAATGCAACGTAATGACGTATAGAGTCGGTACAAAAAAATGTCTTCTTTTTGCTCTTCGTAGTTTGAACTAGGATCAAAACGTAAGGCTACCTTCCTACCAAAGTAGATTACTATTGCTTAATTTACCTACACTTGAAAACCGTAGAATAATGCTTAATCTTATAAGAGGTGATATTGATTCTGTAGAACTAGTAAACCGTTTAACTTTTAATGTTCCCGTTAGACTAACACAAAATTATTACCCTCTTAATTTGCCTCGATGTACATCAAATTTTACTCTGCATGAGCACTTTCGTGTTCTATGTAATAATTATAACAATCTTTATCATTTAATTTGCACTTCTACTTCTATCCCTGTATTAAAAACTAAAATTGTATCTCATTAGCTTCAATCTTAGTTCATAATCTATATAATCTTTATATGTCCCGTCTCTATTTGTTTCATGTATTTTTTCTCGCGAACTCGCATTTTTGCCCTTATTGATAAAGGGCGCATAACAAGCACGTGCTTGGTATCGTTGGGCCACTTGTTTGTACTGCTCGTAGTGCATCAACGTCCATCATATAAAATAAATTAGGAAAGCAGAAATATATACAGGTACTAACGGTAGAAGAGAAAAAGGTTGAAGAGTTCCGCGGGTCAGGTTGCCGATCGTCCTTTTGGCTCGTTGCGTCGACTCCGTTCTCGGCGCCTTAAGTCCTTCAGGATGCCGGCAGCCATATTGGCTACCGCATCCCAATTCCTCTGGTTTTCCAGCATGCAGTTGATCACGTTATTCACTGTCAGGAAGCGCTCGGTCTTTGATTCAGCTTCGGCTCAGTTCCTCGCGTATATGGGGCAGATGAAGAATGCGTGCTCCGCGTCTTCGATGTTCGCTATGCCGCAGTGGTCGCAGGAGGTGTTTGGCCCGTGCTTGAACCTGTGCAGGTACGCTTTAAAGTATCCGTGCCCGGAGATCATCTGAGTGAGGTGGAAGTCTACCTGTCCGTGTCTTCTCTGCAGCCGAGGGATGAGATTGGGGATTAACCTGTGCGTCCACCGTCCTGTGTCCACATTGGTCCACCTCCTTTGCCAGGCTTCAATTGTACTGCTGCGCTGATCCTGCTTCCTGTACTCCCCGTCCTTGCTTGTAACTATTGAAGTTGAACCGACTCGAATTGTTGCTTTTTCAACAATCTTCCTGCTGCTTATGAGCACTGCCTCCGGACTGAAGAGGACCTGTTACCTGGTACTCATGCTCACCGACGTCAGAGGAGTATGTGAGCACTCTGTCCGGTAAGGTAGTCCGAAATTCCCATGAGATGAAGCGCTTGCAGGACAGTTGGCAGAGTTAAAGGGATTCTTAACATCCAGTGTGCAGACGAGGCAGTACTCTTTTGAGCCGCCTAGCCATATTTCTCTGTTACGGCACAAACCTAATTGGCAGCACAGATTAGTTGGCAACGCGACGTACGAACAGCTGATGGCTGCCCATCGCCGGCGAAGGGTTACGCTGGGCGAATAGCTAATAAGAACAAGAGAAGAAAACGCGTGGAAGCTGCAAGTTAACCGGAGAGCCGTAAAAGTTTTTTAGTCTTTCTTTAATTCTTTCCACACCAATTTCCACATTGCCCGGCGAGGCAATATTCTAAAAAACTTCTGGTGGAAAACTTCAGCAGCAAATTGAACCATCTACGACCACGATCTGGAGAGAGATCGACGCGTGCACCGGAGATTATTACGACACGAGAAGGTTCAATTTGCACCGCTTTATAAGCGCTTGGTTCGTGTATAACCACACATCCTGGATCCGCGTGGTCAGAAGGCAGCCATCGACTACATATAATGGATGACGCAAGTGATCAACAGGCCGGAGTGGAGAGTGGGGATCTCAGCGAATTAATGGAAAATATTGCAACGAACTGATTATTTAGGTCTGCTCGCTACGAGATTCGTGCGGCTAGCTCAGTAAGGTTGTGTGTTCGTCCCACTAAATTTATATAAACGTGACCGCCCAGTAGATTAGTGAGAAAGCATAATACAGTGTTCTTGTAGGCTCGGCTGGCCTTGGTGTTGCCACTGGTGGCCGTCGATGACTCCTGGTCGCCTTGATGACTCGGTGCTCTCCTCGTCGAATTAACGTTCAGGTTCTGTAGCTCCCTCGACGATCCTTGAAGCTCCCTGAAGATGCTGAAGCTCCCTGAAGACGCTGAAGCTCCCTGAAGACGCTGAAGCTCCCTGAAGACGCTTGGCGTTGCTCGTCACTGATGCGGGGGATCGGCGACTATTCGTAGTGCCCCAGACTCGCCAGGAGATCAGCTGCGCGGGTTTAGGGAAGCGTCACCGTTCTCAGACTAGGGTGAACAGAGGCCGCGATCTCAAGGAATCTCTCCTGTCGATGCCACCACCTGTCCCTTGCTCTGTCCCGGATGGTCCCACTAGTGTATCGCTCAGGTCGCGCTGGCAATCCAAGTTACGCAGGGATGCTGCCGAGCGCTTCACTTCGCTTCTACGCCTAGTGCAGACGAACGTTCCGCCCTAGCTTCACCCTTTGGCTTATCGCCCGTGACGTTTCCTCGTAGCGCGATCTGTCGCGATGCGTTGGCTGGCTCTGCCTGCGCGGTTGGACGTGGGCGTGGCTTCTGGTACTCGGGATCGTGGTCGTACGCCGATCCGGGACTACACGACTCAACCGTAGGGCTCTTATGGAGTTCTCCACTTGAGGCCACGAACGCTCGACCGATCTCCCTTCTGGCTCGCTTCACTCGGGGTTCAGATACACGCCGCTCCGGGATTACACGACTCAAGCCGCAGGGCTCTTCTGGAGTTCTCCACTTGAGACCACAACCGATTGACCGATCTCCCTTCTGGCTGATCGTGATCGACTGATCCTGCTACCAGCGCCCGACGGCTTTATATAGGGCCTCCGGGTACCGTTATTTCCCCTTTGTGCTCTGTCCGCGGCAACTCTCCAATGCAGGTCCCAAGTCCAAGGTTCCTGACTGACTCCCTTGCACTTCGCACACGGCCTTAGTTGTTGTTCTGCTTGTTGCTGTCGTCCCGCTGCTTTCAATGGTGCATGTGGCACGCCTGTGTGCCGCTTGGTTGCCGAGATGTGGCACTTGACCTCCTAGTCCGAAGTCCACGGCTGAGTCCAAAGTCCGGTGCCTATTCCGTTAATTCCTTTTGAGAAGTCTCCACTCTCTCTCTCTGTCTGTACCCTCGCTCTCCCGACTCTCACTCTCCAAACTCTCTCCTTTAGAGTTTTCTCTCTCCACCTGAAGTCTCCATTCTCTCTTCACCTTGAAGTCTCCACTCTCTCTTCGCCGCGCCGCTACTACGCTAATTCGCCGTAACTGGTATGCGGCCGGCGATCCGTTATTCTGGTTTGCTGCTATTTGTTGGGAGTTTTCAACTCCTCACAACATTAAAGGCTTAACGTCTGTTACGGATTATGCGAGCACAAGTCAGAGCACTTGGGGCACAAGCCCACAGATGAATACACAGATAGTCGCGCCGGCAGCGTCAGAAGTATGCTTAAATGCATCGCAAATAGCAACAAGACAAGTTATTAGTAAGGACTTGCCTTGCTTTTCTGGAAATTCAGAAGAATGGCCAATGTTTATTGTGAACTTTGAGCAGTCCACTAAAAGGTGTGGATTCAGCGACCAGGAAAATCTAATGAGGTTGCAAAAATGCTTGAAAGGTGCGGCTTTGGATGCAGTACGAGGAAAATTAATGATGCCTGCCACAGTTAAGCAAACGATCGAGACATTACGTATGTTATATGGCCAACCAGAAGCTATATATCATGCCCTGCAATAAAAGCTACGTATGGAACCCGCTGTTAAATTGAGCAGCATGGAGAGTTTGGTACGCCTAGCGCTGGCGGTCCAAAACTACAGGGCGACCGTAGATAGGACTTTCCGCCTGTCTGAACGATCCGATGCTTTTACGAGATCTTTTGGAGAAGTTGCCCTTCGATAGGAAGCTGGATTGGGCGAGGCAGAGCGCAGGATTTCAGAGAGTAGATATCGCAATTTTTGATGACTGGCTATTCAGAGTAGCAACCTGCGCGAGCACAGTGAAGTCAATAAATTCAGGCAACAATGACAGACAACGAGAAAAGAATCCAAGGGTCCGGCTAATGGTTCATAACGACGCCTTATGTAGAAAGTGCACTGGCATTCATCAGTAGGAGGAATGCAGAGAATTTCGTGCCTTAAGCGTGCCCGATAGATGGAATTTCATAAAGGAGAGCAAATCGTGCTGGAGATGCTTTGGAAAACACTTCATACGACATTGCAGAGCATCACGAAACTGTTCCGTGGATGGATGTACGAGAAAGCACAATTTCCTCCTTCACAACGGAAATCAAAATGCAAGCAGAGCTGAAAACAGGACAAATGACAGCGAACCTGCAGCCTGCACTCTGATCGAGACACATGTAGCGGAAAAGTTGGGTATCGACGGACCTTCAGACGAACTGTGTCTACGGTGGACGGGAGAAATAACTCAAATGGAAGCTGAATCGAAGCGCATAAATTTAATGATCTCCCCAAGCTACGACGCAGTCCGTAAGTTTACGCTGCAAAATGTGAGAACCGTCAAGCATCTGAATCTGCCCAAACAGACGTTGGACGAATCCATCCTGAGATAGCATTCGCACCTCGAGAAACTTCCCATTCGTACCTATAAGGATGAGCAAGCTCATCATCGCTCATCATCGGCTTGGATAACGTGCGACTAGGAGTACCGCTTGTTGTGAGAGAGCGCGAAGACTCAGAATTTATCGCAGCTAAGTCCAGGCTCGGATGGTCTGTTTACGGGGCGTACTGTTCACGTGGAGGAGCGGGCCAACTATTACAAGAAGAAATCGAGAGGATCTCATCGAAGGAGCTGGAAAATAAGTACCCAGAGATCGAGTGGTCTTTCATACCGCCAAGAGCGCCCCACATGGGTGGCGCATGGGAGCGGATGATAAGATCTGTAAAATCTATTCTGTTTGAAATACTAGAAGAGAAGCACGTTCAAGAACCGGTGGTTAGAGCAGCTCTAGCCAGGATAGAAAACACGCTCAATTCCCGACCATTGACGTACGTGCCGCTGGAGACTACGAGGAGCAAGCAGCCCGTTGGTAGCAAAGGACGGCAGCAACACGAACGGCATTTTGCTTGGTAAGAGTTTTCGTATTGCGGGTCAGATTGCAGACAGTTTCAAGAAGCGATGGCTGAGGGAATACCTACCGTGCCTCACACAAAGAGCTAAATGGCATGGCCCGCCTAACAATCCGATCTGTATAGGAGATGTCGTCGTCATGATTGATGAAGCGAATCCCAAGGTGCAGTGGAAAAAAGGTGTCATCATGGATCTTTGAGTGGCCAAAGACGGGATAGCACGCAGCGCTGTTATACGCACCGCAACTGGATTGCTGACCCGACCGATCGTCAAGTTGGCCAAGCTTGATGTCAACAAACCAGCAGCTGCTGGTGAAGATGGCGGCAAACAAATCGGCGAGGATTATCTCCTTCAATTCCGTTAGCACCCAATTGGGTGACCGCAAGGATTCTTAGCAAAAAGACCTCAAAGTTCGAAAAATGCTGAAATTGGCCAACATCTTAATCAGAATAGCGTCAGAGCGCTGGCTCTTTCGCTTTGCGCTGTGTCTCTCGTGATCTTCGCTTTGCCCGATACTAGCTGCAGTCTCGCGGGGCTTCTTGGTTTTGCGCCTCACCTGCTGCCAGCCCGGGTTACTCAACGGGTTCCCTGCGCCAGTATACATCCTCTCTGTGCTAGCGGCTACTTGCCCTGGGCCAAAATGCGATGGTGTTGTCTGCTGGGTTGCGCAGGCGGTCGGGGCCCTGGCGTGGTCTTCGTCCAGCGTCGCACTAATTTCGCTTTGCAGCTTTTTCATAGCCTGCAGCGAGTCGATCGTGGCCTGAGTGACATGACGAACGACCCTCTTATTGTTACTCTTCGTGTCAGTGAATTTCGCAATCATTTCGTCGAGCATCTTACCCAGTTCGTCGATGAGAACTGCGGCGTCTTTCTGAACCCGCTGCGCTGCGTCGATCGCCTCTTCAGGGCTGGTTGGTTCCCGACTTCTCTTCGGCGTGGTTTGCTCATCCTCGTTACTGTCGAAGTTAAACATTGGCCCAGTCATTTTGGGAGGAGCGGACGATGGGTCAGTCTCGGAATTCTGCGTCCCCGTAGGAGACCGCTGCACCTTCTGTTTCATCATCTAAAACTTCTTTAGCAGCTCTTCCTCGGCCCTAGCAACTGCAAGAGCCTGGGTCTTGTCGTGTCCGGAACCTTTCTCCTTGTCCATTGCCTGCACCGCCTGCACCAATCGGAGGTCCTTCGGTGAACCGGGATTTCCCCCGGCTTATGCCTGATGGGAGCTATACCGATCCGACTCGGTCCCCAGGGCCCCGTTTGAGCTGGCGCCGCTATCGCGGTGGGGTTGGGAATTGGCCGGTTACTTGGCCTTTTGCTCATCCACCCCTGGAGGCAATGGCGAAGTGGCGAGGATGGGCTTAAACTAAAGTATATACATTTTTTTTTAATATTTTAAATATTTTAAATATTGCGGGCAGCAGATTCCGGAAAGCTCCCTCGCAGCCGCTGTAAAGCTCAACTCGGAAAGCTTGTTGTTAAGCTCGCAGTTAAGCTCGGCGCTTTCCAAATGAAATGTAAAAAACAAAATGGAAATCCGATCATTTTTGTCGGAAATGCAGTACACACCGCAAAATACCTTTTTTAATAGTGTTTATTCAATCGCTTTGCCACCGATATATTAGCCGAGTATCGGCTTTAAAAATAGGTGCATTTTATTTGAATGGCATATAAATTAAATCCATCCATAAATTAAACCCATCCAACCAGTTTTTATAGAAAAAAACGCAAAGTTTGTTGATTTTTTAATGCCAAAGACCCAACCGTATACAAAATAGTGATGATTTTAAAATTTACTTGTGATTAAGGTTAATCAATAAAACCAATCATCGCAGTTACAGTGTTACTGTACATATGAAGTTATATATGCTTGTGTGCACAAAAAAAAATGGAATGTCTCCAAATTTAATTTCCCGGGGGAAAGCCAAATATCTTTAAAAAAAAAGTGCCTAAAAAATGATGATAAAAATTGCCCCAATAGAGTTTATATAAGGTCCGATGAAACGCAAGTGTATTCGAAGGCATTGCTAACTCACAATCACAGTACATTAAAACTTCTTATTAGTAAAATTAGTAAATAAATATATACAAAATATTGGTAAGACACGAGCACGTATGCAGTGCGTTTTGCTTTTGTTTCAAAGCCACATTTAGAAAATTAATTTGAAAGGAAATGTAATTGATTTACAAAAAATAGATACCAATTCATTTTTGATGCAAAATTCGTGCATCATGATTAGTAATCATGTGCGTTCAGCAGAACTATCGTGAGAAATCCATCAGTGATTAGGTATCATGTTCTTCTGCTGAACGCGCCCATTAATTAGATATTCATTTTTAGTTGATTTTAGTATAGCCGAAGAAAGTTTCCGTGTTTTTTTTTAAAGATCCCTTTAACTGCAAAACTACATTAAAATAAGTTCTCCTTCTGAAAAATTGTAATACTCACTTTCTGTTTTGTTATATTCTACTTCATATTGCAACTTAAAGAGCCTCTTTATTTTACCAAATGGTTGGACATCGATTTATTGCAGTAAACGCAGGTTACCACTTTTGGATCGTCCGTTAATTCTACCACCGACTGTGGATCAAATTCCGTATTTCTTTCCATTATATCAGTTGTCGTTGCTTTGACATAATTTTCAATGATCATTTCGTTATTCGTGAGGGATATTTTTTTCCCTAATTTTTTTCATCATTTTATTTTCCTCACTCATGATGAATATATTTCGAATAGTGAGCGATATCTTTTTGAACGAGCAAAGATGACAATTTGTTTGTATCGTGATTAATATTTACTTATTTTCATCACAGTCGGCTTGTTTTTGCGGGATATTTAAAATGAGTGATATTTACGAACTCTTATGTTCAGAATCTTTTTGACATGAAAAACCCGACATTTGTGTTGCTAAATACAACCTCCTAAAATGTTGGTGTCCTTGAAAAAATAGAGGTTTAAGTTTGCTTTTTGACACGCACTTGTATGAAAAACAACATAAGGGCTACTCAGTTTCATTCGATACATTTGAATTTATTTTGATCAGCATTTTAAATTAATCCGCAACACATTATCCAACGTAATTTGTTAAATCTCCTTCACAATTAATTCGAAAAAAGGTTAACGAGGACTTGAACGATACAAATTTACATTTAAAAGCATCAAATTAAGGTTTGAGGGAACCCGACAATTGTTTTTGTGTTGTTTTTGTTTGAGTAAACAAGGAAAGCAAGGGAGTTTCTTATTTATTTGTTGTTTTTGTATGCAACTCTCCGAAAAAACTATAGTGTTTTCTGGGACACATCTGTATTATCAAGAATACATTTTCAGGTAAATAATTTACAAGGGTATTAAAACATTGTCTTGTCTAAATTATTATAGCTTTTCATTTTTAGAATATGAATGTTTTATTTTTAGGTAAAGGCCTCTTTACAGTTCAGATGGAATGTGACATGGAATCGAATTTTTCATACAAATTTAAAAATCTGAGATGGAATAGATTCCATTTTCCATTTTATTTTTCATTTCGAGTTTACACTTCAAATGGAATTTTGTCAGAATTCTTAGAAAAGTACATTAAAACAATTTTGAATAGAAGCCCTTGTAAAATTTAACATTTGTTTGACAGTAACAGAAATTTGATCTGTTAATATATATAAAGCTGATTGTACAAGGAGCATAAACAATATTATTTCAGATGAGATCATTTTGTTCTACAGCCCAGAAGGATGTTATTCTTGCACTGCTAAGTAAGTTTTTATCATTCTTGCCTAATATTCTAATATTATAGGTATAACATTATAAAAATATTTTTTTTCCAAATTCAGATCCCATTGCACTATGGTCCGAGAAACCGATTTTTGCATAAAGTCGAAATTTTTATGTTACTGTTTTGTAATTTTTGATTTTAATTTTATTTATTGTATAGTAAGGTGTGTTTAAAAATTTTGAAACACACCTTATGATTATGTGAAATCTTTGTCTTCGACCTATGTTTAATGTCCAATTTATGTGTATTTTTATATAAAATTAACATTTTTATACCCTTGTAGAGGGTATTATAATTTCAGTCAGATGTTTGCAACGCAGTGAAGGAGACGTTTCCGACCACATAAAGTATATATATTCTTGATCAGCACCAATAGCCGAGTCTATCTAGCCATGTCCGTCTGTCCATCTGTCCGTCTGTCCGTTTGTCCGTTTCTATGCGAACTAGTCTCTCAGCTTTAAAGCTATCGCGAGAAAACTTTCCCGAAAGTCTTCTTTCTATTGCAGGTAGTACATATGTCGCAGCGAGCCGGATCGGACCACTATATCTTAAGGCTCCCATAGGAATATTCAAACAAATATAAGAAAATTCATTGTACCTTTGTAGGAAGTAGGCGTTTTGATTCTTGACTACTTAAAAACAAAATTTAAATAAATAGAAACGCTGAATCTGGAATCTCTGGAACTGCACCGAGTGAGCATTACTTTATCTGCAAGGGTATATAAGCTTCGGCTGGCCGAAGGTAGCTTCCTTCCTTGTTTCTCTTTGTTTCGTGGAATAAAACGAGCGACCCGACGTCTGCCCACAAAAACAAAGTACGCCAGTTTGAACATATATATGTCGTTCTCCATCGCTAATTAACACCTTTTCCCCGTTCGTCCCGCTTCAGAGACCCTAAAGTTTCTTTGTAGAGATCTCTAGAATATTTGGTGCAGTCCAAAATTTAATTTTTTTCGGATTGGATTTCTGTAATAACAGCTATAGAATATAGTCGTCCGATTTTTGTTAAATTTAATTCAAAACCTGGATTTATTAAAAAAAATCATATCCTAGAGTATAAGAGAATACAATAAAAACCAACGGAGCTATAATTTGTTTCCAATTAATTTCCCATTAATTTTTCGATCGTTCTTATGGCAGCTATATGATAAAGTTGTCCGATTTTTTTATATTTTATTCGAAATTCAGAAATATTAAAAAAATAATATCCCCAAGAGTAGAAGGTAATATTTTAAGAAACACCGAAGCTAGAATTTTTATACCCTTGCAGAGGGTATTGTGATTTCAGTCAGAAATTTGCAGTGAAGAAGTCGTTTCCGACCCCATAAATTATATATATTCTCATATATATATTTATCCGTCCGTCTGTTTGTTTCTACGCAAACTACACTCAAAAAATTTTTTTTCCTAAATTTTAGAAAATCGCCATAAAAGGAAATTTTTTCTTAATTTTAGAAAATTTTCTGAATTTTAGAAATTGTTTTCTTGAATCTAGGAAAAAAGACCATAAAAAGAGAATTTTATGAAAAACCTTTCTAAAATTTAGAAAAATGAATTTTTTTCTTAAATCAATGGTGTTTTTTCCTAGTTTGCTCTCCAAAAGTTTTCTTAAATTAATGGCGATTTCGCCATTAAATTAAGAAAAAATGTACTTCAGCCCTTCCTATAATCTAGAAAGTCGCCATAAAAAATACGGTAAATTTTTTCTAAATTTTAAGAATTTTTCTGAATTAAAAAAAATGTTTTCTTGAAAACAGAAAAGTAGAATTAAAAAATCACCATAGATTTAAGAAAAACTTTTTGTATTTCTTTTATGCTTCTCATTCTTTCTTCGAAACGAAAAAGAAGAAGACAGGGGGTTAGTCGGCGGCGCGTTGCGACGACAGTTTTTGGCGTATGTATGTATATGTTTATGTGTGTTTGTGCGTATGATCGAGAATTTTCTTGTGCGTAGCTGTTACTTTTATTGCGTTGTTGTTTTAAAAATGCAGTCTCTCGCGAGAGAGTTGCTTGCGTTGCGCTGCATTTTGAACCCTTGTGCTCAGTTTTGGATGAGCATTCAAAGTAATAAGTTTGTGTTGAGCCCATTTAAGAAAGTTAAAGTGCGATCCCTCTAAGAGGCAATTAATAGGTAAGCAATTTAAATAAATTTAAATATAAATTTGGTAAGTGTGTGAAAATTTATGGTAAGCAAAGGGCATACTATTGCAGGCCGCAAATACCATCCTTCTCTAATATTAATTTTTATTTTCGATTGCAGGAATAATTTCAATTTCAGGTATTGTTGATAATTTGGCAGTAAGTAAATTTTAATAATAGGTAATATATTAAATACATACTTTATATTAATATTAATAATTTTTATCTTTTTTGTTTTCTTTTCTTTTTTCTTTTTTGTTTAGGAAAAATTTATAATGTAATTTTTATCTTTTTTTGTTTTCTTTTCTCTTTTTTCTTTAGGAAATATTTATTATCTTATTTTTATCTTTTTTGTTTTGTTTTCCTTTTTTGTTTAGGAAATATTAAAAATTTTCTTTTCATCCTTTTTATTTTCTTTTCTCTTTCTTGTTTAGGAAATAAAATAGTAAAATAAATATGTATACATTTTATTAAAATAAATAAAATTTGCTGAAAATAAAAAAAGTCCTTTCTTAGTTAAAGAAAAAAAATTCTATTTTCAAGAAAAGTACTTTCTGGATTTAAGGAAATTTTTCGCAAATTTATGGCAATTTTTCTTGATTTTAGAAAAGTATTTCTGCTTTTCAGAAATTTTTTTCTAAATTTTAGAAAATTCCTTTCTAAAAAATACGGTAAATCGCCATCGACTGAAATTCATGGCGAATTTCTTGATTTAATGGCGATTTCGGGCTGTTTTTTTTTTTGAGTGTAGTCTCTCAGTTTTTGAGCTATCGGCATGATAGCTATTGCAGGTAGTATATATGTCGGAACCGACCGGATCGGACAACTATATCCTATAGCTCCCATAGGAAGGATCGGAAAAAAATGCTGCAATAGAAAGAAGACTTTTGGTAAAGTTTCAAGCCGATAGCTTCAAAACGGAAAGACTAGTTTGCGTAGAAACGGAGGGACAGACGGACCAGGCTAGATCGACTCGTCTAGTGACGCTGATCCATGGGGTCGGAAACGTCTCCTTCACTGCGTTGCAAACTTCTGTCTGAAATCATAATACCCTCTGCAAGGATATCAAGATATGAGGAAATAATAGGCAGGCCAATAGGTGGCGCGCGTTTAAGCAGTGCAAGCAGTCGCAGTTGCTGCTGGCCTAGTTTCACCTCCCTCTTACTTTATGAGTACGCTGATAGTCGAGTTACTCGAATATTTTTTTCTGGTTTTATGACTGACTTACATGGTCGACATTTATAGGCGACTTCGACAATTTTCCTGCGCTTGGGGCACGGGTCGCTATTAATGGCATTAGAGCTGGCCGTGCTGCTGTAATAACTGCTCGTTCCAGACGTGTCACCCACACCGCTAGCGCCCTGTCCGTAGAACTGCAGGGATCCATGGAACTTGCAGTGCTTTTTCTTTTGGCAAGCCTCGACCACAGTTTGCAGTAAGGAGTACTAGAAAAAAATTTAATAAAAATAAACATTAGTTTTACTCTATGCCCAAGTTTAATTCCATTAATATAAGCAACGTACGTAGCACTAGTTTACAGCCAAAATGCTCCCCAGCAATTGATGGCAAATTCTGTTAGTGGTGGAGCCCTAGATTACAAAAAAAAACACTAATTTTTTTTGCTTTCTCTAAGGACCTTTTTTAATTTATTTGTTTGACATTTTAATCGATTCTTCAAATTGACTATGTTTTCTGCAATTTATTTCTGCCTTAAAAAAAAATCCTAAAATTATTCTAAGTATGGGGTTTGAAAGTTAAAGAGTGTATCTTTTCAAAAACTTTAACATCGAATCAAACCTTGCATCCATTTGCCTCTGAGAGCACTGGAAAGTAGGCCAATTTCACCATTTTTCGAACTTTGAGGTCCTTTTGCTAAGAATCCTTGCGTCGGGGAACTTTTTGGAAAACGCAGTTTAACTTGGGAATTCGTAACGAATCCAAAAAAATAGCATCCATTGAGGTAAATTTTTGATGCTGCATGGTGTTATTTTTGATTTTTATTTTTAAAACTCAAAAGTAATGATTACACTGTGCAGCATTTGTAATGCTTTTTAAATTTACCTCGATGGATGCTATATTTTTGGATTCGTTATGTATTCCGAAGTTAAACTGCGTTTTCCAAAAAGTTCCCTGACGCAAGGATTCTTAGCAAAAGGACCTCAAAGTTCGAAAAATGCTGAAATTGGTCCACTTTCCGGAGCTCTCAGAGGCAAACGGATTCGTGGTTTGATTCGAAGTTAAAGTTTTTTAAAAGATACACTATTTATCTTTTGAACCCCATACTTCGTACAATTTTAGTATTTTTATTAAGGGAGAAACAAATTTTAGAAAACATAGTCAAATAACATAAAAGCATACAGCTGCGGTCAAAATAGTAGTAGTATATACCGCAGGACCTTTTTGACAACCTATTATGTAAAGACATTTTAGCTCGTTAAGATGATTCTTTATCGGCTCAGCAATTCTTATTTTCTACGTACTTTTCGTAAGGGGTGTAAAAATAATAGAAGTTTAATATAGTGTCTAGTTGCCATAAACTTCATTACCTGTAATGCATTGGGCCACATGCAGTTTTCGAGAGCATTTTCACTGTTGTAATCGGTACTTTGTACGTCGTCAACAGAGCGAGACGTGCTAGATACCGATTCTGCGCCAGTTGCAGTGGTGCTGCCAGCTTCACCGACAGATTGTGCTGGAACTGTAAGGCCGTAGCCGCCATTCATATATCTGTTAGATGGTATCTTCAGTGTGGGTGAGCCAAAGGTGGACCCACGGAGCAAGTGTTTCGTCCTATTTCGTCGTATTTCGGGTCTTGTTTCCCCAGACCCAGGACATAATTCTTCGATGCTGTAGCCATCTGTTAAAAGAAACGAGTAAGGAGAGCAATGTAATTAAAAACAAACCTAACAAACATAAGTGTGTTTATAACTTACCCTTTGCCACAAACTTGTTGTACTGGGCAAACTCTATTGAAATGCTGGTACCGCGAGGGCAGGCTATAAGCACCTGATCCGAGTCACAAGCCGCTTTTTGATATGTGCGCAAAGTTGCGGATAACAAAGCTACGTGAAAAGGTAAATATATAAAACATGATGATTTATTTAATTGACACTGTTGGCTTAAGTTGTAGAGATAAACTATATAAAGGGGATATGCTGTAGAAAGGCTAATTTCCAATAACACCAGTTTAAAAAAACGTTGTTGAATTTTTAATGGATTAATTCGAGTTTTGATAAGCCGATTTCAGTTACCAAAGGCTCATTTTACAGGTAATAAAACATTTTATTTTTTAAAAGTGCAACCCCTTTCACTCAGAAAAAACGCATCCTAAATTTGAGCGTGATTTTTACTTGATTTCGGAAAGTATTTTATGGGTTTCTTTTAAGAATAAATTTAGGGCTCGTTCTTGAATCACTTAGCTAAAGAGAGTGCGAGGGAGATGGATATATATAATTTTTTTGATTGCGCATTACTTTTTAATGAATAGTCCGAATTGAAAAATGTTTTCTACATTTCCATAGGTATAAATATACACAACGAAATTGCATTTATACATCTTTAAAGGTGTGGGCGCCAGACACATTTTATGATCGATAGTGGGCGATTGAGGGCGTGGCGCTCGGCTGAAATAAACTTGCGCTGCGTAGGAAGCCCAAGAATATGTGTGGGAAATCTTAGCCTTCTTGCTTTTGTAGTTTCCGAGATCTCAGCGTTCATTCAGACAAACAGACAGACGGGTATGGCTAGATCGACTTGGCTAGTGACCCTGATCAAGAATATATATATTTTATGGGGTCGGAAACGCTTCCTTATAGCTGTTACATACTTTTGCACGAATACAATATACCCTTCTACTCTGCGAGTAACGGGTACAATAAATAGCATTTTGCTATTGTTAAATGTACTAACAATGTACTTAGCGAGAACCAATATTGATTAACATAAATCAGAATTGGCGCTAGACTAAAATAGACAATATAAGTTCACAAAAATTGTATAATGTAGGACCTACATTGTAGGTACATATGTTTATAAAACACAAGTAGTTCTATATTATTAAAAATTAATAATTATTAATTATATTAATTATAATTAGATCCTCAAAACAAACAAATTTTGTTAAATCGGAGAAAAATTTTGAAATTAATAATTGTTATTAAATACTGTGAAAAACGTGCATACATATAAGTTAAGACTTTCGCCTGTCAAGGCAGGAGCCTGTCAGCATCCTGTCCCAAGGGCAGCCGCCAATCTATACCTAATCATAGGTATTTCCATCGGGGTCCCAGCAGCTTTCCCAGAATATGATTCTAATATTAGTTCGTTTAGAAACTTATAATTAGACATCGGATTTTAGGTGAAATTGTTTTTTTTTAAATACCATTTAAAGCCACATTTCAATAGTTACAAATTTTATTTATTAACTTCATTGAGGTTTTTGTAAAAAAAATTGTAACCAATCAAATGTGGCTTTAAATTATATTAAAAAAAACTATTTAACCTAAAATCCGATGTCTAGTTATAATGTTTTTATTAAAGTTAAAGTTAAAGTTAAATCAGAATTGAATTGAATTGATTGGTTCGCCGTCTGTTTCCAGTCTGACTTCCTCAGTTTTTCCTCGGTACCGGCTAGCTTCGCTGCGCTCTCAGTTGACGTCGCTGCCGGCGTCGTCTTGTAGCTCTGTGGTCGTTTGTCCCGGCAAGCGTTGTTTTCTCCAGCGGATTGACTGCAGCGGCGACGCTGCACTTTGTCTGCGCCGGCAAGGTGTTTTTGTCTCCAGCGGGTTGACTGCAGCGGCTGCGCTGCGCTGTAGCTTTGTTGCCGGCGATCGCAAGCGTTGCAATTTCCATCGCTGCACTGCTCCGCTGTTGTTGGCCCAGTTCTGTGACGTTCGGCCGTTGCACTATGGTTTTTTTCCGTTTTTTTTGGCATTAATTCCAATTTTAAACATATTGAATTGATATTTGGTTTGAATACATTTTTTAAGCTCCCATGATGACTTACCAAGTTTCAAATGATTTGGGGCACTATTTCATATAGCTGCCATATAACCGATCTGGCCGATTTGCCCCAACTTTTTTGTTTATCAAGCTATTTCTTTGATATTTGGTTTTTATACATTTTTAAAGCTCCTAAGATGACCTACCAAGTTTCAATTGATTTAAATCACTATTTCATATAGCTGCCATATAACCGATCTGGCCGACATGCAAAAAAGATCCATTAAACAATTTTGTTTCTTAGTTTCTTTATATTTAATGAAAACAAGAAAGGAAGCTACCTTCGGCCAGCCGAAGCTTATATACCCTTGCAGATAAAAGAATGCTCACTCGGTGCAGTTCCAGGGATTCCAGACTCAGCGTTTCTATTTATTTAAATTTTGTTTTTAAGTAGTCAAGAATCAAAACGCCTACTTCCTACAAAGTTACAATGAATTTTCTGATATTTGTTTCAATATTCCTATGGGAGCCTTAAGATATAGTGGTCCGATCCGGCTCGCTGCGACATATGTACTACCTGCAATAGAAAGAAGACTTTCGGGAAAGTTTCATCGCGATAGCTTTAAAACTGAGAGACTAGTTCGCATTGAAACGGACAGACGGACATGGCTAGATAGACTCGGCTATTGGTGCTGATCAAGAATATATATACTTTATGTGGTCGGAAACCTCTCCTTCACTGCGTTGCAAACATCTGACTGAAATTTTAATACCCTCTACAAGGGTATAAAAAAAGATTACATTTTAGTATTCATCTCCATTATTAGTGCTTCATTGTGAAAGTAAATATACATTTTACAAATTTTTGTTGTTGTTGCTACAAGTGTCAACCAGCTCAGCACGACTGAACACATATTGTAGGGGAGAGTGGGGTAATTTCGTCACAGGGGCAATTTCGTCACCTGCAATATCTCAAAATCCATAAGTCTTGAAAAATATATAATTTTTTTTGTTTTAGTCCCTCAAGACGGCATGACACAACCAATGCATTTTGTTTGCAAAGAAGGCCAAGATAATTTAGCTATAATATTAAATGTGTTTTAACAGTTCAAAAGCTACATTTAGTTCTCGACAAAATTTTTTCTGTATGCCACAATTCAAAAGGAATAATATACACGATTTTTTATATAATACACAGTGCTATAATGTGCATTTCTGCGTTGGTGATTTTTAACTTCGCGCCTAATTTCAAAAGAAAAATAATTATTTCTAAAAAAGTACTGTCTGGGGAAATTTCGCCACCCTATGCTTAGGGTAAATTCGCACCTATTTAAAATACATATTTTTTTATTTGACGAGCTGGCTAAAGAACAGACTACCGGCAGCAGCAACAAATATAGGAAGTCAACAGAAATGGTACGCTTGATCAGTGTAGCATACTTACAGGCGTAAAGTTCCCTACATTTTTCAGGTGACGAAATTGCCCCAGTGGTGTGGCGATTTTACCCCCCTATGTGGCAAGATTGCCCCAGTATATTGGTTTTACTTTTTAATTTTTTATAAATTGATCGTTCCGAAGCGCTCAATCGTTCCCGATGATTGCGACCTCGAGTCAGTTGTACATGAATAGATTGTGAACGGATTAATATGATTTCTTATGACGACGAAATAAAATAGGGGAAGAGTGCACTTGAATGTATTAAATATATGTATATTGAGAAATATTTATTCCATATGGAACTTTTTCCTTTCCGTTGGCCAAACGCTTTTAAAATCTATTACTTGTTGTCCTTTTGTGCAAATATAAAAATATGTTTTGCAAAATACCGATAGACGCGAAGCATGATCACACCAATCGATTGCACAAAATGTTCGATCACAAACGGGTAAAATCTTCAAGCCGAACGTTCACACACGATCAGATCACACACTTGAACGATCACAAACGATCATTCATGGGACGATCGCATTCGCTCACCGCTCATTTCATTTCGCTCACCCGAAGCGATTAATCAAAACGGATACGAGTAAATGATCGGGTGTACCCAAAATGATTGACTCGTTGCAGCTCTCTGGTGGGGGGCTCATCGAGATGTTAACTTATATTCCAAAATACGATTCGATTTTTAAAACATTTAAATTCATAGTAAGAATTAAATTCTCAAAACAAGCCGATTTTGGGTTTAAATCGGGGAAAAAATAGGAAATTACGGAAAGACGCTTTAATTTTTAAAACATTTACATAAAATCACAAGGAGATAAATCACTGTGGACGGCAGTCCACGTAGTGACGAAGCGCACCAGGGGAGTGTGCGAAGGCGACTACTATTATGCAGCTGCAGAATTCAAATACCAAGACTTAATCAATTTCTTGGTTTGGGGGAGAGGGCGTTGAAAGTGCGAAAGTGAAAATTTAGAAAATTGGAGCTGTTGGGGCCGGTAGGGATAAATGTCCCTTTCTATTAGCCGACTTGTATTCTTACTGACAATACGCGTCGAATGAGGGGCATATGGTCTTCAAAAGCATATTATATTGCAGCGTGCCGAATGAGATTATTTTATAAAGTATAATTATTTAGTCAAATGTAAATTTAAAAAAATTAAAATTAAGAATTAAATTCTTAAAACAAGTACACGTTGTAACATACTTAAGTTAAGTATGCAAATAAAAGTACTTATTTATATTTTGGTCATCGCCGCGTAAGAGCGAGCGTGGCCGAACTGTTACGACGTCCGACTGTGGAGCGTGAGGTTGCGGGATCGAAACCTAGTAGACGTATGTGATTTTAACAAAAATGTTTCGTAAGTATAAAACACACTTTTATCTACAAATTGTAGCAGGCTGGGCACTTTATAATTCAGCTGCTGGTCTGGCAACCCGAAAAAAGAGAGAGAAGTAGAAGATTGATTCGGGAGTAGAAAACGAGAGTGTAAAGTTCGAAAGCGGAAAAACGAATCATTAAAAAAGAGCAAGCGCCTGCTCATATTTCACATATTGTGAAACCAAAAATAAATAACAATAAATAAAATAATAAATAAATTATTAAGAAGAGCAGGCGCTCACAATATCAAAAGTGGTGAACTTTCGCGAAAAAAAACAAATATTTGAAACAAAACCACGAGTTCCTGTGAAAATGGACATACCACTCGACATCAACGAGCACAGCGTTTCGACGCAAAAGAAGTGGCTTGAAGTACTTAATATGCCGACTACGGGAACCAAGGCGGAGTTAGTAGCCAGGCTTTATACGGTACCTGAGGAGCGACGTGGAGCTGGTGCCATCTCACTATGTGAGACCGTCGATCCCAATAACCCAATGGAAAATTTTGCGCGTGATGGTGAAATTCAAGTGCCAGAAGACGCCAAGCTGGATGGCGTCAAACCCAATTGGTAATTCGGAGAATTTTACGCGTAATGGTGAAATTCAAGTGCCAGAGGACGCCAAGCTGAAGTTACCGGGAAAGGTAGAAAGAGATGGCGACATTGCGTCCGCTGTTCTCAAATTTGCGGGTTTGCTTCAACGGGGACTTAGAGATCTGGCAACTCTAGCACAGGGCGGAAATGCTAACACCATGGTGGAACTACATATACAAGGTGGTCTTGTCGCGAGAGCTGCCCTCTTTTGAGGACGTTATTTGTGCCAGTCTCTATCTAGCTTTCTCATTCTATCGCTTGAGAGAGACAGAGAGGTAAACATATTTAACGTCCTCAGCAGAGCTGACGAGACCACCTTGTATAGTTTCACCATGGCTAACACCATGGCAACACAGATGGGTGGCCAGACTTCAGCAAATGGTTCATTTGAAGCTGGACTAGTGTTGGACAATCTTCGCAATGCCAACTCGCTGCTTGGAGCCCGAGTTGCCAGTTCAAACCGAGCTACGCCAGCAGCTGTTGGAATGACTGACAATTCTTTGGAATCATCAACATCGGCACTTCGTTTAGCCAAAGAAGTTATCGTCGACTATGATGGAAGCACTTGCGCTAAGAGGTGGATCTCACAGATGAAATTCATAGCCACGATTGACGGCGTCAGCGGAGTACATTTACACATGCTATTTGTATGCAAGTTGAAGGGCAGTGCCAACGACTGGCTACATGCCACCCCGACGCGCGTATTGGATAGTGTGGACACTTTGTGCGAGCAGATGCTGGAGGTGTTTGAAAAGAAACTGTCAAAGTCGGAGGCTCGTCGTCTGTTTGAGATACGCAACTGGACAGTGGGCGAGAAGTTTGTCGCGTAGCTAGAGGATAAAATAATGCTGGCTCATGGAATAAGCATTGACGACGACGAACTTCTGGATCAGGTGGTCGAGGGTATTCCGTCGCATAACCTTCGTTCCTAAGCACGCATTTAGTGCTTCACGAGCATCGCGGAAATTCGTCGCGCATTTGGCTAGGTACCTGAGCAAAAGTTTTTGCGTAAGCCAGAAGAGGTTGGCAGGACCAATAAGGACTTTCGATGCTACAACTGTTATGCTAAGGGCCATCTATCAAAGGATTGCAGGAAGCCAAAGAGGGAGCGTGGCTCTTGCTTTGGATGCGGTTCATCGGAACACCTGGTAGCAGTTTGCCCGCTGAACAAGGAAAGGGCTGCGATTAACAGGAACGCGGATGACATCAACTTCGTAGGAGAATTTAAAATTTTTTTTGTAGGCACTCCTAACCAGTCTTTGACTACAGCACGCCTCATAAATTCTGGAAGCCCCATTTCTTTTATAAAAATTTCATTTCAGGTATTACAGAAGGTTACATATGAGAGACCTGAAATTTGGAATGATAACATGAATATGAAGTTACCAATAGAATCACACAATACGTTGGTTGTAACTGAAGACTGTGGAATAGAACCTACAAAGATTTTGGATAATTATGATGAGGTAGCAATTGACAATGAATTAGAGATATTTGAAGACATTGTTATGAAAATAGTTATGGAAGTAGTTTCAGAAGAAATTGTTAAGGAAATAGTTATGGAAGTGGTTTCAGAAGAGATTGTTATGGAAATTGTTAGAGAAATAGTAACAGAAGTTGCATGTGATAAATTATGTAATGGAGTCGTTATGCACGAACATTCACAGAGCAAGGATTCTAGTTACAGGATTGCGAAGCACGATTATGACTTAAGTGGCAGTAGTTTTGTAAAAGAATTAATGGAAATTGATTACACAACCATTAGCCAGCCAGAGTATTTAATATGCGAGAAGTTGAAAAAGAAATTGCTGATACATACAAATAATTTCTGTTTTTATGCGTGTATTTTTAAAAATGCCATTTATGTCACCTTTTTTGCATTTTTTCCAACTTTTTCAGATTTGACGTGGTGCAGCTTCTAAACTAATGACTGGAACTCAATGCTGTGTATAGGAAAGTTAAAGAACATTCTATTACCTGTAAATTGAGTATAATATGACCCAAAGCAGGTTATCAAAACTCAAGATAGAAAATAAAAAGTGGCAAAAAACGTTTTAAACACTTCAAAAAAAATTGACACCATACAACAAATTTTAAGTGCCCATTTCTTAACCAGGGAGATGTACTTAACTGGAAAATTAAGGTTGTCTTCGATGAGGAAGAGGTCGATTTTATTTTGTAAACTGGTGTAATTGACGATCTTGTGGACAAGTTGGCAGATAAGACTGTTTTTTCGAAACTCGACTTAAAGAACGGATACTTTCACGTTTTTGTTGATGAAGAATCCATTAAATACACATCATTTGTCACCCCACTTGGCCAAGTTCATGGGAATGCCTATGGGATTGAAAAATGCATCACAGGTTTTTCAGCGATTTGTAAACAAAATTTTTGAGGACATGATAAGAGAAGATAAGGTTATCGTATACATGGACGATATAATGGTAGCTAGTAAAAATATGGTTGAGCACTTGGATAGTTTGAAGGAAATTTTTGACAGATTAGTTAAGAATAAATTAGAGTTACGCCTAAACAAATGTGAATTTTTGCGGTCAAGCATTAAGTATTTGGGTTTTCTTATTACAAGCGAGGGAATTAAAGCTGATGACAAGGGTTTGGATGCAGTGGTAAACTTTCCAATCCCAATCAATGCGCATGCAGTTAAAAGTTTTTTGGGTCTTTGTTCCTGTTTTAGGCGTTTTGTAAAAGATATCTCGACCAAAGATAAACCTTTGTACGATCTACTAAAAAAGGATCGAGAATTCCATTTTCAAGATCTAAAAAGCACGGTTTTACAAGCACCGGTACTATATATAACCATAGAGACGAAATTTAACTTCACTGCGATGCAAGTTCATTAGGGTTTGGAGCAGTTCTTTTTCAAAGGAAACAGAACGGAAGGCTTCACCCAGTATTTTTCGCGGCGAACAACAGAAGTTGAGTCTAGATATCATAGTTTCGAGTTAGAGACTCTGGCTATAGTTTATGCTTTAAGGAGGTTCAGAATATATTTACACGGAAAACGCTTTAGGATTATTATGGACTGCAATTCCCTTACCTTGACACTCAATCGGGTAGAGCTGAATACAAGAATTGCGAGGTGGGCTCTAGAGCTTCAGGACTATGACTACGAATTAGTACATAGAGCAGGCAAGCAGATGCAGCATGAAGATGCCCTGAGCAGATGCATGATAGTCGATACAAATAGTTTTGAAGATAATCTCATTATTTGCCAGATCAGGGATCAGAAGTTGGAAGCAATCAGGAAAAAGTTAGAAAGCTCAGAGGACAAGTTTTTTGAAATGAGAAACGGAGTCATTTACCGAAAAAATAATGAGGGAAAGTTACTGTTCGTTTTTCCAGAAGATATGGAGGATGCAATTCTTTTTATACCCATTACTCGTAGAGTAAATGGGTATATTGTATTCGTGCAAAAGTATGTAACAGCTAGAAGGAGGCGTTTCCGACCCCATAAAGTATATATATTCTTGATCAGGATCACTAGCCGAGTCGATCTAGCCATGTCTGTCTGTCCGTCTGTTTGTCCGTCTGTCTGTCTGTATGAACGCTGAGATCTCGGAAACTACAAAAGCTAGAAGGTTGGGATTTCCTACACATATTCTTAGGCTTCCTACGCAGCGCAAGTTTATTTTATCATGGTGCCACGCCCCATCTAACGCCCACAAACCGCAAAGAGCCGCGGCGCCCACAGTTTTGTGTACAAACAGTACCAATTCCGTGCCATAGATGGCGCCGTTACCGCGTGTTCAACACTCCTGCTGGTGCTGGAAAAAAACTGGTCACTATAATTTGGAGTATGTGAATGCAAAATGTAAATTATTTAAAATGGGGCGCGCGAAAAACATACAAGAAAACATATTTATATTAAAGTTGTTGAGCTGAGTAACGGGCAATTAATAGTCGAGGAACTCGACTATAGCGTTCTCTCTTGTTAAGTATCATAATGAACTAGAACACACAGGAAGAGACAAGGTCATGGATTCAATTTCCAAAACTTACTGGTTTGCGAACATGAAGGAAAAAACTATTAGGCTCATAGGCAACTGTTTAAGATGCGTTGCCTTTTCTCCCAAGACTGGGAATGCCAAAGGATATTTGCATATCTTCCCGAAGGGTAACATTCCATTTGAGACCTTGCATATTGATCATTACGGACCAGTGGACTCGGGAAGACCTTTGAAACACATATTGGTAGTTATCGACGGGTTTACTAAGTTTGTGAGACTTTACCCCACACAGACTACTAGCAGCAAAGAGGCTGTTAAGGCGCTAAAGGATTTTTTTCGATCTTACAGCCGACCGAAGTACATTATTTCGGATAGAGGAAGTTGTTTCACATCGAACGAATTTACTGAGTTTATATATGAATGCAATATTAAGCATGTGAAAATTGCTACTGGATCGCCACAAGCAAATGGACAAGTGGAACGAGTGAATCGAAGTTTAGGTCCCATGATAGCCAAGTTAATAGAGCCAGAAAAAGGGTACTATTGGGACAAGGTAATAGATACTGTAGAATATTCATTAAATAATACGATACATCATAGCATTAAAGAACTGCCAAGCAAGATGCTTTTTGGAGTACCGCAAAAAGGAAGACTATAGACGAAATAAAAGAACTATTAGATGAGGTTAATAAATCAACAGATGTCCGTAATCTTGAAGAGATCCGAGAAAATGGAGAAGTTTCACAATTTTTCACACTCGACGAAGTGACCCTCCTAAACTAATGACTGGAACTCAATGCTGTGTATAGGAAAGTTAAAGAACATTCTATTACCTGTAAATTGAGTATAATATGACCCAAATCAGGTTATCAAAACTCAAGATAGAAAATAAAAAGTGCCAAAAAACGTTTTATACACTTAAAAAAAAATTGACACCATACAACAAATTTTAAGTGCCCATTTCTTAATCAGGGAGATGTACTTAACCGGAAAATTAAGGTTGTCTTCGATGAGGAAGAGGTCGATTTTATTTTGTAAACTGGTGTTATTGTTGTATTAAAGTTGTATTAAATTGTTATTGTCAATTATTATGCTTATGTCTTAAGGATGTTTTCTAGAATCTAAAATTAATATGTTAAATGTTTGTAGTAAGTTTTAAAATTGTTAAATTAATATGGTTAAAGTATCATAAGAAGAAATTTATTTATTTATAATGACGCTAAAGGATCAGGAAATCTTATAGTCAGGACGGCCGAGTTGTAGCAGGCTGGGCACTTTATAACTCAGCTGCTGGTCTGGCAACCCAAAAAAAGAGAGAGAAGTAGAAGATTGATTCGGGAGTAGAAAACGAGAGTGTAAAGTTCGAAAGCGGAAAAACGAATGATTAAAAAAGAGCAGGCGCTTACATATTGTTAAACTAAAAATAAATAACAATAAATAAAATAATAAATAAATTATTAAGAAGAGCAGGCGCTCACAAAATCTTGATTCATTTAAAAGTCATTTAGTTTAAGATTATACAAAATAAGTATTGTTATCTAATAAAACCACACAATGATTTATACTATTCGTTTTAGAATATTTCATACTTCATAAGCATAACTATACTTTATTTACAAGTATTAATTTACAAGGATTAAATTTGTACAAATAATAATATTATCCCTCAACTCCAAAGCAATTTTCATTAAATTTTTAAAATTGTAAAATGTTTTTTTTTAATTCATACATTGTTTATGTAGAATTTACACTTAATTTAAGTATTATTAATTCTGGGTTCAAGAGCATGTAATACTTAATTACGCCCGAAAATGTTATCAAATTAAGAAAGCCGGTTTAAGAATAAAACATTCTTGAAATTAAAAAACAAGAAGGGAAGCTACCTTCGGCCAGCCGAAGCTTATATACCCTTGAAGATAAAGTAAATACCTACAGTTTAAAGCTCACTCGGTGCAGTTCCAGGGATTCCAGATTCAGCGTTTCTATTTAAATTTTGTTTTTAAGTTGTCAAAAATCAAAACGCCTACTTTTTACAAAGTTACAATGAATTTTCTTATATTGGTTTGAATCAGGGACCGAAAATAACAGTTATTTTTGATTTTTATTTTAAAAGGCCTACTGAGCTTTGTACAAGTTTTAATTAACAATTTAACTGGTTTTTTACACTTTATAGACATGAACAAATTACAGTTAATTTCCTTTCCAGATTTGTTGAAATGCATATACTTTGTGGACAAGAGTAAAAAGAACGTTATTTTTGACGTTTAAAACCAAATATCACAGTAGTCTTTGTAAAATAAAAATCACAAATAACTGTTATTTACGGTCCCTGGTTTGAATATTAATATGGGAGCCTTAAGATATAGTGGTCCGATCCGGCTCGCTCCGACATATGTACTACCTTTAATAGAAAGAAGACTTTCGGGAAAGTTTTATCGCGATAGCTGAGAGACTAGTTCGCATAGAAACGGACAGACGGACATGGCTAGATAGACTCGGCAATTGGTGCTGATCATGTGGGTTTATGTGGTCGGAAACGTCTCCTTCACTGCGTTGCACACATCTGACTGAAATTATAATACCCTCTGCAAGGGTATAATAAGCTCATTTTGTACCTGTCGCCCTTTCAAGACCGTTTGGGTTTGAAGCAAGCACAACGTGCTTGGTTTTTTTCTGAGTGTGCCCAAATAAATCGAGCATTACTATAAAATAATAGATGTCGATTTGCATCATGTTCCCCCAAACCATAAACTTAAAATTCTGAAAAAATAGGGTCTGAATCGTGTTTTTGAGTAGGGGTGCACTAAGGAAGGATTTGTTAAAGTTCGGCTCCCAAGGACTCCCAGGACTCTCGAAAAAGCGAAATTGCATGACTAACATCTTAACCATTACTACAGTTTTCAAGCCAACAAGTTGCTATTTATACCCGTTACTTGTAGAGTAAAAGGGTATATTGTATTCGTGCATACATATGTTACAGAGAGAAGGAAGCGTTTCCGACCCTATAAAGTATATATATTCTTGATCAGGGTCACTAGCCGAGTCGATTTTGTTGTGTATGAATATACCTAACGAAATGTAGAAGACATTTTTTAAATCGGACCAATCATTAAAAAGTTATGCGCAATCACAATTTTATATATCCATCTCCCTCGCATTCCCTTTAGTTGAGTGACGGGTATTAGATAGTCGGGACACCAACCCGACTATAGCGTTCTCTCTTGTTTTATAGCTGCTATGTCTAACCATTTTATTCTTACTATTCTGGCCCACTTGCCCCTACCCTGAAACTTTTGATATAGAAATTAAACTTTCTTAGTAATTATAATATTTGGAATGAAATCAATTCGACAGATTACTAGACCTCGGATTTTGCATATGGGCAATTCTCTGCTGTCGTACGCTTTGCAGGTAAAAAAAACCATCTTCCATCTTCTTCTTTCTTTTGTTTTGGCATTAAAGGGGTTGATTTGCACTAAAATATGTGCTAGTGCTGACTTTGGGCCAAGACATTCGCACGCCAAATCAATAGAAGTGACTTCTTTGGGTAATACTATACATTAGCGGGCTCACCCCCGAAATTCGCGAAAAAATTATCCTCGATGGACCGCGATTTCTTAAGAATTTAGATGCAAAAAGAATTTGGCGGTCGGCCATGGTTCTCTTGTAATTGAATTTCAAAGTTCCCGGGTTTGCTATAAAAAACAAGGGTGCTTTTCTCATATTTTCAATCAAAGTAATTAAGTTTTAATGAGTTCCTATTAAATTATTATATTGTTTAAATGAGTTCCTATAAAACTATTTAATTGTTTAAATGAGTTCCTATAAAAAAATGTAGAATTTTTTTAAATTAAAAGTTTTAATGAACACTTTTCCGCACCACCATTGAGGTAAAGTTCCAGGTTTTTTCTTTAATAACCTTTTATGGTCTAGATATCTCTCTGCTGAAGTATTCCCGAATAGGAAGTATTAGAAAGAAGTGCGTTTAAAAAAGAAATTTAAAAAAACTGCGCCGCAGTTTTTTCTTAAATTTTTTTTGCCTGCGGCGCAGTTTTTTTTGTTCAATATTAAGCTAGTAGTTTCAGCTGAATTAGGGTTGGTGTGTCGCTCAGAAAAAACAAATTCAATCTTTAAGTTTAGTTTTGGGTGGAAAAGACTAAAAGAAAGGTTAAAATATATAATCCTCGTTGGACCCAGATTTCTTCTGATTATCATAATAAAAATACACATGTGGTCATCCATGGTTATGAGAGTTCTTAAGAACTCGCTGTCCATCGAGGATCATTTTTACGCGGTTGTGAGGACTAGTTCCCTATAATACCAATTACTCAGATGTTTGGAATTTTAAATTAGTCTTATTTTGACAAAAAAGGAAAAGGGTACTTATATACATATATAATTTTTATAGCAAACGTTAGAAAAGCATACTTGTTTTTTATAGCAAACCCGGGAACTTTGAAATTCAATTACAAGAGAACCATGGCCGACCGCCAAATTCTTTTTGCACGTAAATTCTTAAGAAATCGCGGTCCATCGAGGATAATTTTTTCGCGAATTTCGGGGGTGAGCCCGCTAATGTATAGTATTACCCTTCTTTGACTTCCTGCTTAACTTTCTATTGTAACGAAAAATGAAAGAAAATTTTTTTATGCAGTTAATTTTATAGTGTTCCTTGTTCTTTCTTCTTTAAAATGTATTTGGTTTGGTTACAAAATATTGAGTGGGTATTTTTGAAGTGAAACTTCTTAAGGCGCGTTATGCATTTTCGGGGACGGAGTAAAACCAGTTCATGACCGTCACGAAAATCTTCTTCTTCTCTTCTTCTCTGACGAACGTTCTATCTGTACTCTGAGTGCGCTCAGAGCGAAGAGAGGGAAGAAGAGATATATGTACAACTAGCAGGGTCGGTAGCCCGTAGCTTCGCCTGCGGAAATTAAAATTGAAAACTAAGCATACCTTTCTATTTGGTTTTTATTTTATATTTCGCATAGAAACGGACAGACGGACAGACAGACAGACGGACAGATGGACATGGCTAGATAGACTCGGCTATTGGTGCTGATCAAGAATATATTTACTTTATGTGGTCGGAAACGTCTCCTTCACTGCGTTGCAAACATCTGACTGAAATTATAATACCCTCTACAAGGGTATAAAAACAAAAGCAATTTTAAGGAAAATTTCGACTGTAAAATTCAGCTTAATGGGATTTCTGTAAGTTCTACCGATATTTTAAAATTTAACGTTTACATAAGAAAAGGCGCAAAAGAAAAGATTTGCGATATAATCGATTTTTTAACCGAGCATTTTAAACGTTTTAAAAGTGTTGGCTGTGGTATTTTCATTTTCCCCTTGCGCGGTCACACTTAAAGTGCGACAGCAGGACATACATACAAACATAGGGAAAGGCCGTGACGTCACATCAGGTTAGCCAAATTGGAAAATATTGGGGACTTGGTTAAGGATGATGAATCTCAAATAAAGTTATTTGCGGGTATGAAATGAGATTATGAACATTACATTTTTAATCCATTTTAACAACATGTATAACAGAGAAATGGCAAAGGAAAGAATTAAAAAAAAAAATCAAATCGAATTTTGGGGCCACTTTGGGGTTGTTTTTTGTTCTACAAAGTACCCCTCACGCGGCTCCTAATTATTTTAGAAATCCGTTCTGGGTGGAATTTGCTACTGACCTTTTTTTTGGGGGAAGACTTTTATTATAGTTCAGATGTACATAATTATATTTTATATATATTGTATATTTATGCGTAAATATGTATTCTAGGAGACATGCATTTTTTATTAAAAAAAACCCATTTCTGGAAAGTGCTATTCAAGCCAGGTAGTAGAGTAGTAGTAGGAGTATTTCAAATACATTTACAGTACTTAAAATATAAAGTATACTCCTTAATGTACAATAAACACTCCTATTTTGTTCATATGTCAAAAACCAAACTAACAAAAGCAGGCCACTTGCCTTTAAAAGCATTTTTTGGAAACGGGTTGTTTCAATAAAAAATGCATATCTCCTAGAATTTGCACTCCATTTGCAAATATATGGCCTTAACTTGTTAACAACAAAAGGGCCTTTAGATCTGAAAGCTCAAAATAATTCATACATTTTTATGTATATTTTTTTAAGTAAATGAAAACTAGCTATAACAAAAAAACGCCAGAAAAAAAATTTTTTTGAACTTTCACAGGTTGTACCTCTATTAATTGCGACCCGATTACAACGAGTAATAGCTTTTCGGAAAGGCTCATCTATTGTCTTCTAAATAGTGTAAGTTACAAGTTTATTGGTCTAACCTAAGACAGAAATAAAGAAATAATGAAAAAAATAACAAAAAATGACTTTTTTGTTCATATAACAGGTATTGTCCTTGAAAATTATTCAAGGATACTTAAATTACTTAGCTTAGTTGAGGATCTATCTAACTAGAATCAAATATCAGTGCAAAATCATATAGAAATAGGTTTTTATCAAGTTTCAAGCTTTTTGGCTTGGTTGACATCCCCAGAGAATTTCCATATTTGTCCATTTTGGGTCCGATTTTTACCAAAATTTTTTTCAAATGTTATAAATTCGGATGCATATCCGAAACATGCAAAATATATGCATAAAATAATGAAAAAAATAACAAAAAATGACTTTTTTGTTCATATAACAGGTATTGTCCTTGAAAATTATTCAAGGATACTTAAATTACTTAGCTTAGTTGAGGATCTATCTAACTAGAATCAAATATCAGTGCAAAATCATATAGAAATAGGTTTTTATCAAGTTTCAAGCTTTTTGGCTTGGTTGACATCCCCAGAGAATTTCCATATTTGTCCATTTTGGGTCCGATTTTTACCAAAATTTTTTTCAAATGTTATAAATTCGGATGCATATCCGAAACATGCAAAATATATGCATAAAATATGCAAAATATGCGAAATTTATGCAAAATATGTGAACAACTGGAGGCTCCAATTTTTAATGCAGGCCTCTGGTATTCTAAGGAACCTTTAGTAAACACGGCGAGCAATTTAAACGAGCAGTTTGGCCGATAGGGGCAAAAACTATTCTTCCCCTTTTACTATTTTTGACCCCTTCTCGCCTACTCGTTGGAAATATAAAAAGGGTTTGCTTAAATTTGGGAAAAAATTACATATCTCAGAAATGACGAAAAGGAACAAACAATTTTCTTCGGGTAAATTAGGTTGGCTATGAAATGGTCAATCTTGAATAGTTGAATTTATTTTATATTTTGCATATTTTTATTGAAACGAACTTTGGTGTTTTCGGAATTTATCTATCTTTATCCTATAAAAATATGCAACTATGTAAAATCCGAGGTATACAGATTACTAATAACACTGTGCAGCATTTTTAATGCTTTTTAAATTTACCTCGATGGATGCTATATTTTTGGATTCGTTACGAAAGCACATAAAAGCATACAGCTGCGGTCAAAATAGTAGTAGTATTGCCGTACTGTGCTTTTGTGACTATGTTGTCACTTTTCTTATCCAATTAGTCTAATAGTACAATTGTAATCAATACAATATAACCAGGAGAAGATAAATTACAACAACAAACCTTTAAAAACACAGGGCGGCAACACTACTACTATTTTGACCGCAGCTGTATGCTTTTATGTTTTTTGACTATGTTTTCTAAGATTTGTTTCTACCTTAATAAAAATCCTAAAATTACCCTAAGGGTTTGAAAGATAAAGTGTATCTTTTAAAAAACTTTAACATCGAATCAAACCATGAAACCGTTTGCCTCTGAGTGCTCCGGAAAGTTGGCCAATTTCAGCATTTTTCGAACTTTGAGGTCCTTTTGCTAAGAATCCTTGCGTCGGGGAACTAGTTAGAAAACGCATTTTAACTTGGGAATTCGTAACGAATCCATTAATGTAACATCCATCGAGGTTAATTTTTGATGCTGCTTAGAGTAATCAGTCAGAAACAGACTACTATTTAAACACCTTAAATAAGCTTCTGTTCTGTAAAATCTAATTATGCTACTTAAGCTTAAGCTTACCCAGTGGATCGATGCGAAAAATAATTTCGCCATCTGCCCTGACCACGCTGATGAAGCACAGGAAGGACAGCACCAGGCTCCTGGCTTTTGAGTAATCCATTATGTAGCAGAAGCAAGCAAGTTATAGTCTGTCGTATACTGACAGTAGATCGACTGGCGTCGTAGCAGAGGAAGCCTTTGTCGGCTTCGTTAGTCAAAAGCATTACAGTCCAAGCTACTCCTGCGAAATTTCCAACGATGCCCTTCATGGGTTAGCGAAATCAACACCAGCGAAGTTGGATCCACTAATTACTTTTTTCATCCACGGAATTTGAAATCTTTTTGCGCAAAACTGTTTTTAAAGGTCAGTAAAGGTAGGACTGATTGTGGTTAAGGACGCACGTCAATACTGTTTTGGCCCATCTATCCCCTTTGTTCAGAAAGATAAAGAATCCCGTTTGATTTTAATGTTAATTTAGTTTGATAAGAAATCTGAATTACTTTGATTTTATTAACGAGTAAGTAATGAGGACGAGTCTTCTGTTGAAAATAAACAGCAAGTGGCCTATGTATTTTGTTTCCCTCGGCAACGAGGGCGGTCGGTTTGGAAACCCAACCAACAAAAACCGTCGCTACGCATCGGTGTCCCAGAATATAACGAGTTTCGTTAAAGTAAATTTGCTCTGATTTTAGGAACATTTGCTTCAAAGCCTACTTTTTGGTTGCTTTTTAATCGTCTACTTGATTTTGAAATGGTATCTGTGGACTAGTATTTTTTAGAAAATTTGGCTTAAAGTGACTTCTGTGACACCCCTGATAAAAAGACTACTGACTTTGTCAGCTTCAATGATTTGAGCATAATCATTAAAAGCATGTTGAAAGGGCATAGGTAAAATTTTTTCTTGGCACATGGATAAAATATGTTGGGTCTTAATTGTAGAATTCCCTTGGAGTAAGCATTGAACCAAGAGTTCAGACAGATTATTTTGGCATTTGTCATTTACTCCCTTGCATTTAGCTTACATTAGGCAAATGACAATCTTCTCTGGGAATGCGAGCAGCCGTAATTATTCAAATTGTCACTATTAAAGGACTGGGACCATGGACTCATTTTCTTTAAAGTCGACTTTAAAAAATGGAAAACATATACTGAAATCTAAAGCTACATCAATCTAAGTAACCATAGAAATATAGATATCTCTCGAACTATAACTTTTTAATAACTTTATTGTATTATTTAATCAGCAGCCACCAAATTTTTTTTATTTACTTTTATCTATACACTGGTTGTTTTAAGGATGTTCGGCCAACTAAGCACTCTCATATTTAATATTTTTTTCACCGCCCTGGAAGGTAACCAAAGTCCGCAACACGGCCTGGGTGATTGGCCAGTGAATAGTTGCGGAAGGGCGGTGCAATGGCTCTCTTCGCACACATTGTACCAGACGGATCTCACCGAATTTATGTATCTTGAGTGCTGACAAAACTGCCGGCAAATTTAAGTAGGTAAGACAGCGCCGACGTATGAACGCAGTAAGGCAACCAATTGCCTTGCATTAGTAGTTCTTTTTAAAAGCATGTGGTCCTGGGCAGTTGGGTTTAGTTGAGCACTAAAAATTCCGTTACCAAGCACTATTTTGCCATCTTTTTAGCTTTCATAAATTTCTTCTTTTTGCGACGAGACGTAGCACTACACAATTTTGTACGCGCCTAATGGGCTCACTTAAACTTAAACTTGTTGTAAATTTGGATATCACACACACTAAAAGAAACACCTGGAGCTCGGCATGCGAAAAGCACGTGCAATTAGACGTTCCCGTCTGATTCGGTTACGTTCAGCGCCTCCGAGGCGGTACTCAATCCCAGCTACATAGGTTCCCTGTGACTCAAGCTATACACATCCGCGTCGGTAGGATATCCACGAATAACTGATGCAGTCTCCACCAGGACTCGGAATAGTAACCTTTCCAGTCGTCGGATACGAACGTTATTCAGCAACTTCCGAACCCGAGCTGTCGACGGAAAAATTGTCTCAGCGAGAGCTTTGGTCCGGGAAATTTACTCTTTGCGACGGCAACCAGCGCATGTCACCAACGATAAAGAGAGGCGGAGCAGTTCCCCAGATATATGTAAACCCACCACCTACCGGCATTAAGTAAAGCTGACGAACTGTAAAAGTAGGTCAGTGTGACCGCCACATTAATTTCTCCGTCCTTCGCTTTAGTCCCAGCCGTGACTCCGCCACAATCGGCTGTGGTGCAATGAGAGTCAGTTTGGGTTACGATTGAAAATTAATGTAACGCATGCATATAATTAACTTAACAAATCGCTTTAGCCTGTATGATTACCGATTGCGGCCGATATTGGCCACATTCAGCACAATAATATGATAACTGATTACTGATGAATCAGTGCTAAATTATCAAATTTGTTCTGTTTAACGCTCATAATACATTACGACGTCATAAAATTACGAAATTTTACCACAAAAACTGCACCGGAAAATTAAAACTGTTCCTTAAATAGCAGAGTTATTTGACAAAATTTCAAAAAAATTATTTTTGGCTCACCTGCAACTGCAGAAAAAGTTGGCGTGCTATTATTTCGCTGCATGTAAGAACTACCGTAAAAAATGGTCATCATCAATGGCCATATTTTGTAAGTATTTGCTTTCTGTTGCATTTCATAAACATCTTCCGGTCAAACAAAAAGACTTAATAGTGTGGCAAGAAATAATTATTACATAAAGGTGCGGTCTAAATAGTAGTAGTGAAGGGCGAAAGCACTACTCCTATTTTGACCGCAGCTTAAAAAATCTTAAAATTGTTCTGAGTATGGGGTTTGCTAGATAAAGAGTGTCACTTTAAAAATATTTTAACAGCAAAACAAACCATGAATCCGGTTGCCTATAATACCTCCGGAAAGTTGGCGAATTCCATTTTTTTTTTTTTTGAGGTCCTTTTGCTAAAAATCCTTGCGTCGGGAAACGTTCTGGAAAAAGCAGTTTAACTTGGGAATTCGAAACGAACTCTAATTTATCGCATCCATCGAGGTAAAATTTTGATGTAACATAGTCTTATTTTCCCTAAAATTTACTCTCAATACATCACTACGTTCCACAGTGGGGCGAAAAAACCAAAAGTCTGCCTTAAATCAGCGGAACCCTATAGCGAATACCTTTTGATGGGGTATTGTTAAAGGGAATTAAATATGTAAAAAAAACATCATAAGGTGCATTTTTAGTACAATTTTTTTGCTGTAGGAAGTTTTAAAGAAAAAAAATGTTATTTTTTATAAAAAAACAAGAAAGGAAGCCAGCTTCGGCCAGCCGAAGCTTACATACCCTTGCAGATAAAGTAAATACCTGTAGTTTAGTGCTCACTCGGTGCAGTTCAAGGGATTCCAGATTCAGCGTGCCTATTAAATTTTTTTTATACCCTTGCAGAGGGTATTATGATTTCAGTCAGAAGTTTGCAACGCAGTGAAGGAGACGTTTCCGACCCCATAAAGTATATATATTCTTGATCAGCATCACAAGACGAGTCGATCTAGCCATGTCCGTCTGTCCGTCTGTCCGTCTGTCCGTCCGTCTGTCCGTCTGTCCGTCTGTCCGTCTGTCTGTTTCTACGCAAACTAGTCTCTCAGTTTTTGAGCTATCGGGACAAAACTTTCGCAAAAGTCTTCTTTCTATTGCAGGTAGTATATATGTCGGAGCCGACCGGATCGGACAACTATATCTTATAGCTCCCATAGGAACAATCGGAAAAAAAAAACTTTAAAAAATTCTAGCTTCGGTGTTTTTTGAAATATTACCTTCTCCTTTTGGGGATGTTATTTTTTAAATATTTCTGAATTTCGAATTAATTATTTAAGAAATCGGACTACTATATCATATAGCTGCCATAGGAACGATCGGAAAATTAATGGAAAAGTAATAGGAAATAAATTCTAGCTTCTTTGGTTTTTATGACTCTAGGATATGACTCTTTTTAAATATTTCCGAATTTCAATTTTAATTTGATCAAAATCGGACGACTATACCATATAGCTGCCATAGGAACGATCGGAAAATTAATGAGAAATATTAGAAAATTGAACATTTTTGCGATTTGTTAATTAATAGGAAAGATCTGCAAGGGTATATAAGCTTCGGCTGGCCGAAGCTAGCTTCCTTTCTTGTTTTAAGTTGTCAAAAATCAAAACGCTTACTTTCTACAAAGTTAAAATGAATTTTCTAATATTTGTTTAAATATGGGAGCCTTAAGATATAGTGGTCCGATCCGATATTGTGCTCCGACATGTGTACTACCTGCAATAGAAAGAAGACTTTCGGGAAAGTTTCATCACGATAGCTTTAAAACTGAGAGACTAGTTCGCATAGAAACGGACAGACGGACATGGCTAGATAGACTCGGCTATTGGTGCTGATCAAGAATATATTTACTTTATGTGGTCGGAAACGTCTCCTTCACTGCGTTGCAAACATCTGACTGAAATTATAATACCCTCTGCAAGGGTATAAATATGAATAAATTAGGGTGCATGTTAAACGGCTGGTGTCATATGTCACTTTTTTGAGGGCCTTATGACACAGAGGAAAGTGTCATAGCGCCCGCAGAAAAAAATTTATTTAACTATTACTTTAGTAATTAATTTTGATTTTTTTTTTAGATTTTTTGTCAATCCGTTCTGGGTGAAATTTGCTACTGACCGTTTTTTAGAGTTCCAATTTTATATCAGCTTAGATTATTTAACGCGAATAACGTAGAGCAATATAGTAATCAGTTGTATAGAATAACACTAGTTTACAACCAAAATGCTCCAAAGCAATTGATTGCAGATTCTGTTAGTGTTGGGGCCCTAGATAACGAAAATACCACTAATTATACCCGTTACTCGTAGAGTAAAAGGGTATACTGTATTCGTGCAAAAGTATGTAACAGCTAAAAGGAAGCATTTCCGACCCTATAAAGTATATATATTCTTGATCAGGGTCACTAGCCGAGTCGATATAGCCATGTCCGTCTGTCCGTCTGTATGAACGCTGAGATCTCGGAAACTATAAAAGCTAGAAGACTGACATTTGCACGCAGATTCTAGGAGTTCCTACGCAGCGCAAGTTTGTTTCAAAAGGGTGTCACGCCGCCTATGATAAATCTTAAATATCAACTCTGTCAACCAAAAAAAGTTGAAAAATCCGAACTTTAAAAATCCACCACACCATTTGGGTCATATCCGGCTTGTTTTATTCTGTAGGACGTAAACTTTAAGTTTGTACGCTTATGATTTTAAATCCAATTTTTCATGGATTTGGGCCATATCCGGCTTGTTTTATTCTGTAGGATGTAAACTTTAAGTTTGTACGCATTATGATTTTTCAACGGATTTATTTCGATTTGTACGACTTATACAGCCGACCAAAAACACATTTTTCATCTTTGTCGAGCTGCTGGGCTGCCATCACATATACAATCATAATGATCTGTATGGCAAAGTTAAACTCTGATATATTGACTTTAAAATGAAACGAAAACTGGCGCAATTGGGTGGATATGAGACGGGATATAGAAAAAAATTCGAAAAAAGTCAGAAATTTAACATTTTGAACTTCAAAAAATCTTTAAAAAACTGTACCAAAAAAAAAAAATTAGTGGTATTTTTGTGATCTAGGGCTCCAGCACTAACAGAATTTGCAATCAATTGCTGTGGAGCACTCCAAGAATATTATTTTGTAAACTAGTGTAATATAGCAATGATTATTGTGGTAGAAGTCAAATACGCGGGCTGGAAATAAGCGCCGAAAGCAACACTATTTTTTTTAATCGCGCGATTTTTTAGAAAAAAACAAAAGAGATCGCTACAGTCGAGTTCGTGTCCCGACTATCTAATACCCGTCACTCGGCTAAAGGGAGTGCGAGGGAGATGGATATATAACCTTTTTTTAATTGCGCATAACTTTTTAATTAATGATCCGATTTGAAAAATGTCTTCTGCACTTTGATAGGTATAAATATACACAACAAAATTGCATTTATACTTCTCGGAAATCTTTAAAGGTATGGGCGCCAGACACATTTTAAAATCGTTAGTGGGCGATTGAGAGCGTTAGAGGGGGCGTGGCACTCGGATAAAATAAACTTGCGCTGCGTAAGAAGCCCAAGAATATGCGTGGGAAATCTCAACCTTCTAGCTTTTCTAGTTTCCGAGATCTCAGCGTTCATACGGACAGACAGACAGACGGACAGACGGACATGGCTATATCGACTCGGCTAGTGACCCTGATCAAGAATATATATACTTTATGGGGTCGGAAACGCTTCCTTCTCCCTGTTACATACTTTTGCACGAATACAATATACCCTTTTACTCTACGAGTATCGGGAATAAAAATGGGTGTGTCAGAAGTGAACATTGTAGTATTCCTCTCTCGTTTATCATTTCATTATCTCTTTTTTTCTGTCTTACGTTAGTTTGAAGATTATAGGTCAAATAATTCAAGGACGAAGCATGGATTTGGTTTGTTTTATATTTATTTACAAGTATACAATATTACATAAATAACAATATAACAATTAACAAGAGAGAACGCTATAGTCGGGTGCCCCGACTATCAGATACCCGTTACTCAGCTAAAGGGAGTGAGATAAGGGAGATAAAAACTTTGATCCGTTGTAACTTTTTGACTAATGATCCGATTTAAAAAATTTCTTCCACATTTCGATAGGTATTGATAAACACAATAAAACTGCATTTATACTTTTCCAAAATATTGAAATTTTTAAAATCGTATACAAGCGATTGTGGGCGTTAGGGGGGGCGTGGCACCCTTTTGAAACAAACTTGCGCTGCGTAGGAACTCCTAGAATCTACATGCAAAATGTCAATCTTCTAGCTTTTGTAGTTTCCGAGCGTTCATATCAGCGTTCATTCAGACAGACAGACGGACAGACGGACATGGCTAGATCGACTCGGCTAGTGATCCTGATCAAGAATATATATAGTTTATAGGGTCGGAAACGCATCCTTCTACCTGTTACATACTTTTGCACGAATCTAATATACCCTTTTACTCTACGAGTAACGGGTATAATAATGATTATTGTTGATTTTAATTTTGATTGATTGATCAAAAATAAAACTCACTTGGACGCCATGGGTTTTCTATACCGATTCTGGGCGTTCTTTTTACATAGTCTATGAAACGAATGCAGATGTACTACCTCTGACAAAAACAAGCTTGAACTTGGCCTTTGCATCCCGTTAAATGGTATTTCAATTTTATTCAGTAAAGGAGAGACTTCCAGCCTTTGTTTTTGTTTATGTATTAAAACATGGATTTCTCTTCGCTCTGAGCGCGCTCGCACATGGTGCAAATACATTTATACACATAAATATACAAATATATATTAAAAATAAAAATATATATTTATTTATATGTTTATGTGCAAATACATATATACACAAATATATTTAAAATATGAATATATATATTAGAGCCCTGCACAAGTAACCTGACTTGTTTGTCAAACCTTAAATCCAACCAACCTACTTGAAACCCATTTGACTTGGGTCGTTTGGGTTTGGGTATTTGGGTAAGTGAGTCAATTTTTACCCAAACCCAAACGACCCAAACACAAACGACCCAAGTCAAATGGTTTTCAAGTAGAACAGTTCAGGTTTTTGATTTTTAAATAAGACGATGATCACAATTTCACAGTTCATCTACCCGTCGCGAATTCTTAAGGTCAAGATGGTTATTTGTGTATAATATTTAAAATTAAAGGATACGATATATCGACATTTGTTTCCACATCCTCCGCCCATGCGAATTCTTGTGGTCTTCATATATTACAGATGTATGATCCACAAAAACAAATTCTCTTGCTCTAAAGAATTCGCGGTTTTTGAAAAATCAATATAGAACATATTATTAGGTTTCTTAGTTAAGTTATGTATGATCCACACAAATAAATCCTCTTGTTCCTAAGAATTCGCGGTTTTTGAAAAATCGATATAGAATATACCACTAGGTTTCTTACTTAAGTTATGTATGATCCACACAAATATATCCTCTTAATCCTAAGAATTCGCGGTTTGTGTCTGCGTACCGACGGAGCCCCAATCTATAGCAAAATATGATGCAAACCCGGGAACTTTGAAATTCAATTACTAGTGAACCATGGCCGACCTCCAATTTCTTTTTGCACGTAAATTCTTAAGAAATCGCGGTCCATCATGGATAATTTTTTTTGCGAATTTCGGGGGTGAGCCCGCTAATATATAGTATTACCTTAAGTTTAAACTTTCGGTTATTCGTGCAAAAGTATGTAACAGCTAGAAGGAAGCATTTCCGACCCTATAAAGTATATATATTCTTGATCAGGGTCACTAGCCGAGTCGATATAGCCATGTCCGTCTGTCCGTCTGTCTGTCCGTATGAACGCTGAGATCTCGGAAACTATAAAAGCTAGAAGATTGACATTTAGCATCCAAATTCTAGGAGTTCCTACGCAGCGCAAGTTTGTTTCAAAAGGGTGCCACGCTCCCTCTAACGCCCACAATCGCATATATACGATTTTAAAAATTTTAATATTTCGGAAAAGTAAAAATGCAGTTTTATGGTGTTTAACAATACCTATCGAAATGTAGAAGAAATTTTTTAAATCGGACCATTCGTTAAAAAGTTACGGCGGATCAAAGTTTTTATCTCCATCCTCCTTCGCACTCCCTTTAGCTGAGTAACTGATATCTGATAGTCGGGGCACCCGACTATAGCGTTCTCTCTTGTTTTTTTGGTGTAATGAGTAAATTCTTTCCTTCTACGGAAACCACCTTGAAATCCGCTCCAGATGCCGGGAAACTAAGGATCTTGCAATTGGCTTGGTTTTTTTTGACCGTGGCCAGCGCAATGTTTACTTCAATATCAGCGTTCTCGACCAAGCTCCGGTGTTCATCTGGACGGCGTTCACTCTGGAGAAATATGCATACATAAGTACTTATGGTGTACACGTATGGTATTTATGTATGTTTGTTAAATCAAAAAATGTCCTTCAATTTAAAAAATATGTAAAAATTTATAACGAGGAGCTAACTTCGGCAAGTCGAAGTTTTAATACCCTTGCAGATTTCACGAATTAAAATTTGAGTACAATAGCAACATGAATTAATAAAGAAAACATTTCATAATTCAAAAAATTAATTTTTTAAAATTTGTCACCCTATTATTCCTATGGAAGCTATAGGATATAGACGTCCGATCGGCACGCGATTTTACCCTATTGAAGGTATGCACAAAAAAATACGATTTGGAAAGATTCATGTCAATAACTTTTACACTGCGCGAAAAATCTTCATTTTTTGCAAGTTATATAAGATTATTCCTATGGGAGCTATAAGATATAGACGTCCGATCGGGGTCGGAAACGTCTCCTTCACTGCGTTACAAACTTCTGACCAAAATTATAATACCCTCTGCAATAGTATGAAATGTATACTAACATTTCCACAAAATAGTTTAACATGTATACCAACACTGCTAGTATACACTGTATACAAAATAGTATAAAACAGGAGAGAACGCTATAGTCGGGTTGTTGTCCCGACTATTTAATACCCATCACTCAGCTAAAGGGAGTGCGAACGCTGTGTCGGGTTGGTGTCCCGACTAATAATCGTAACTCAGCTAAAGGGAGTGCGAGGGAGATAGATATATAATTTTTGATTACGTATAACTTTTTAATGAATGGTCCGATTTGAAAAATTACATTTCGATAGGTATAAATATACACAACAAAATTGCATTTATACTTCTCGGAAATCTTTAAAGATGTGGGCGCAGGACCCATTTTAAAATCGTTAGTGGGCGATTGTGGGCGTTAGAAGGGGCGTGCCGCTCGGCTAAAATAAACTTGCGCTGCGTAGGAAGCCAAAGAATATGTGTGGGAAATCTCAACCTTCTAGCTTTTGTAGTTTCTGAGATCTCAGCGTTCATACAGACGGACAGACGGACAAACAGACGGACAGACGGACATGGCTAGATCGACTCGGCTAGTGTCCCTGATCAAGAATATATATACTTTATGGGGTCGGAAACGCTTCCTTCTAGCTGTTACATACTTTTGCACGAATCTAGTATACCCTTTTACTCTACGAATAACGGGTATAACTAAGACCACGTAGCATAGTATTTATACTAAATAGTTTAAAAAATAAACTAGCAAAATGCAAATATGCTGGCATAAATGGATTCGTTAACAAGAAAGGAAGCTAGCTTCGGCCAGCCGAAGCTTATATACCCTTGCAGATCATTCATATTAATTAACAAATCGCAAAAATGTTCATTTTTCTAATATTTCTCATTAATTTTCCGATCGTTCCTATGGCAGCTATATGATATAGTCGTCCGATTTTGATTAAATTAAAATTGAAATTCGGAAATATTTAAAAAGAGTCATATCCTAGAGTAGAAGATAATACAATAAAAACCAAAGAAGCTAGAATTTATTTCCTATTACTTTTCCATTAATTTTCCGATCGTTCCTATGGCAGCTATATGATATAGTAGTCCGATTTTTTAAATAATTAATTCGAAATTCAGAAATATTTAAAAAATAACATCCCCAAAAGTAGAAGGTAATATTTCAAAAAACACCGAAGCTAGAATTTTTTAAAGTTTTTTTTTCCGATTGTTCCTATGGGAGCTATAAGATATAGTTGTCCGATCCGGTCGGCTCCGACATATATACTACCTGCAATAGAAAGAAGACTTTTGGGAAAGTTTCATACCGATAGCTCAAAAACTGAGAGACTAGTTTGCGTAGAAACAGACAGACGGACAGACGGACAGACGGACAGACGGACAGACGGACAGATGGACAGACGGACAGACGGACAGACGGACATGGCTAGATCGACTCGTCTAGTGATGCTGATCAAGAATATATATACTTTATGGGGTCGGAAACGTCTCCTTCACTGCGTTGCAAACTTCTGACTGAAATCATAATACCCTCTGCAAGGGTATAAAAATACACGCCCTAAAACAGAATTTATTTTATAACTTGTATTTAAAGATACATCTTTAAGTCTACTAACAAGACCATCAACTCAAAAATCAATGAATGGCTCTTTTTTATATAGATTTTTACGTTGGTAAAAACGGATTGTGTCAGTTAACAGCTGTAAACGGCAAAAACAATCACCTTTGCACATTGTCCTGAGGAGTTGCGACCCACACCAATCGACAGGTAATTGATCGACTCTTACAAATATGTAACTCTGTTTCAATTCCCTTTTTTGTAAAAGTTATGATCCTTCAAAGTTCACAAATTTTTTACTTTGAAAAAACACGCAGTTTTTAGGTATTTTTCCGCACTTTCGGAAAGTATATCTTAAAAACTAGGTATCGAATCGCTTTGCTAATTATTCCCACTGATTGGTGAGTTGGTTAAGAGTAAAATAAGTAAAACATACTGCAGTTTGCAAGCCGCATTTCTTAGTTATGCGTTATTTGCCAAACGTCTGACAGATATTAAGATATTCCACAAAGTTCCTGTATGAATTTCCCTAACGGTGCACTATAGTCTGGATGACCACTTTTCGTGGCCTTAATTAATAACTTAAAAACGAAGCAACATTTAAAAGTTTTTTTTTTAATTGAATTTATAATATTAAATAAATTTTTAAAATTATTTTTTTTTTCGTTTTGTTTATAATGAAAAGAATATAATTACTCAAAAAAATTGAGTGCCTTCCAATTTTATGTTATTATAAGGTCAATATAAGGTATACCAAAAAACTAAAAAGCTTTATAAGAAAGTTATTCTTTTGAAAAGATGCTGTAAAATAATTTTTTTATTATTAATGTATAATTAGTAAGATAACTGTATACCGTTACTTAGAGATTTCATCGTAATTTACAATTGTGCAAGAAATATGCATGTGTTTTGCCGTTCTAGGCCGAGAACTTTAAATACAAATTTAGGAAAAAGTGCGCAAAGTGCACCTTTAAATATATTCATATGAACAAGAATCGAATTCCCCACATCCTAGTTTAAATATTAAGGTGAAACTAGGTCACATTCTCTTTGATTGTCTATTTAAAGATGATCAACTTTTTCGAAAAAGTGTCAAAAATGCCATATTTTGACCCCTATAACTTCGGTAAAACTCAAAGTTTCGAAAACCCGTTCAAATGAAGTTCTTATATTGTCGTTCGATGAAAATCGCACCTTCGGAACAAGGGTGGCCCACTTGGCATATTTTGAAACAACATTGGCATTTTTAATGTGCCAAAGTGGTGACCCCGACGCTTATACAACAACAAATGGCTTCAGCACTAACACCATCCAGAACTTTTTAAAGCCATTAAACCCGATTAATGCCAGAGTCGCGCTAACGACGACGCAATGGATGAAGGAGGAAACGTCGATTTCACTGCCCAAATTCGGGAGCTTCAACAGCAACTGGAAGATTTGCGAACAAATTCCTCTCAGATCCAGCAACAACAACCGGCATTACATGTTCCCACTCAGCGTGTCTCGATAAAGTTTTCGAATTTCGCACGCAATAATCCCCAGCTATGGTTTGCACAAATCGAGCTCTCGTTCCGGCTTCATAACATTACCGATGATGCGGATATGTTTGATTTGATAACAGTCAATTTAAATGAAGATGTTATTCTGTCTGTAGAGGATTTGGTAACACGTCCGCCGGTGACCAACAAATACTAAGCTCTCAAGACGTGACTGCTAGACAAATTTTCTGAGACGCCCCAATCAAAGCTCAATCGCCTTCTGCGTGGGGGCGAGACTGCAGGTCTTAAGCCATTCTGATTTTAACACACATGCGACGTCTTGCACCGGAGCCTGGTAACGAAAATATTATTCACACACTTTGTTTCGCAGAAATGCTACAGTCTATTCGACCAGCCCTAACCGTTTGGGAGGAATCTGATCTGGACAAACTGGCGAAAGTGGCTGATAAAATGCTTGAGGCGACAATGACACCAACTTCAACATTTTCGATCGCATCTGACAGTGCTCCGCCTATGGGCAACTCTGTAAACGCCCTCGAGCAGGGTGGAACCCTCAAAGATGTGGCTAATTCTTTACGTTCCTGGTCACAACAAGTAAGTTCTTTCGAGACGAATTTAAGCGCTTAAAGAAATTACCATCAAACCAATCGTCTGGCACATCGCGTAGTCCTGGAAGCATCCAAGGTATGATAAAATCTAACTCTGAATTATGCTACTATCATCAACGTTTTGGTACCAACGCCAGAAAGTGCGTTTAACCAGACTTTAAACTAACACGACTGTCGTCAAATACGCTGGTTGACGACAGCGACGACATCTCCAGCGAATTTCAAAATACTCCAATCCAACTATTAGATCGCCAACTATACATTCGCGATAAGAAATCCGGAATTCGTTAACTTATAGACTCTGGGTCAGAGGTCTCTGTTTTACCTTGCTCACTGGTTAAACAGAAGATTAAGCCAAGCAATTTGCTATTGTTTGCAGCCAACCAAACCATGATCAGGACATACGGTTTTAGTTAAAACTCTTGATTTAGACCTTCAAAGCAGCTTTACTTGGAATTTCATCATAGCCGCCGTTCCAACTGCAATAATTGGTGCCGATTTTTTGACCAATTTTCAACTGTTAATCGACTTGAAACACAAAAGTCAGGTCGACTCGATAACGGGTCTTAGAACAACCACATTCATAGATCAGTGCTCGTATGTATTCATCCGTACAGATGCAGTAAAACAACCTTTGGAAGCGCCCTATACCGGTCCATCTGAAGTTTTAAGACACACACAGATAATGTATTTATTTTAAAAGTTAACAACAAAGAGACGGCTGTATCTGTGGATCGACTGAAACCAGCACACATAGTTATTGATGATCGCACCATGGACTTAGCAAATGCAAGAGTGGTGGGCACTTATTCGAGGCAGCAGAATCCATTCGTGACGTCCTCACTGGAGGGGGAGTATTATGGCGCTCCACATTATCCCTCTAGCGAACATTTGCAAAACTAAACGCCGAGGTCTCGGAAACTACAAAAAAAAAAGTTGGGATTAACCATGCAGATTCTCAGGCTTCCTTCATCAAAGTGCTACGCCCCCTCTAACGCCCAATATCGCCTTATCGATTTAAAAAGGTGTCTGGCGTCCACATCTTTAAAGATTTTGGGAAAGTAAAAATGCAATTTTGTTCTTCTTTTTATTACCTATCGAAATGTGAAAATACAAAAACGTTATGAGTAAATATTGATCTCAGCTTTTGTTCTCTTTTGTTTTACCTGGAACCCAATAGTTGACTTTTATGAATGTGATCACTTCTCAATCTCACAGCACTAACATCCCACTTTATACCACAAACATTTCCCAACAGACATTCACGCAGAGTTCAGTGATGGAAAAAAAAACAGTACAACAACCATCAATCACACTCCATCCACTCCAGTTATAAAAATTGACAAACCCATAACCAAAATCTAACTAACAATTGCTCTTTAATACCTCAATGATAAAAATTACACATCAGTAAATGAGGCCACAGAACAATAAATTACATTCGGGGGTGTCAGAGAAAACCATTCCAACCGAATTTCCCCCGAATAGCAAATCTCGGTGTCACAGACGTCTTTTTTGACGGTTTCTAAATCCCCCGTATTTTGCCGGGCGTTTTGATAAAATTACCCAACTTACAAATGTTTCCCAAAAATATAACTTTATTTAAGATAACTCTAATGAACTTTATGAACTACCTGCATACTACGATTTTTATACCTACTTCGGGTTATATTTAAAAATAAGCTTTTTATAAAACCTGTCGAAAAAATTAGCTAAAACAAGAGAGAACGTTATAGTCGGGTGCCCCGACTATCAGATACCCGTTACTCAGGTAAAGGGAGAGCGAGGGAGATAGAGATATAGATTGAAAACTTTGATCACGCATAACTTTTTAACGAATGGTCCGATTTGAAAAATTTCTTCTACATTTCGATAGGTATTGATAAACACAATAAAACTGCATTTTTACTTTACCAAAATATTAAAGTTTTTAAAATCGTATATATGCGATTGTGGGCGTTAGAGGAGGCGTGGCACCATTTTGAAACAAACTTGCGCTGCGTAGGAACTCCTAAAATCTGCATGCAAAATGCCAATCTTCTAGCTTTTATAGTTTCCGAGATCTCAGCGTTCATACAGACAGACAGACGGACAGACAGACGGACATGGCTAGATCGACTCGGCTAGTGATCCTGATCAAGAATATATATACTTTATGGGGTCGGAAACGCTTCCTTCTCCCTGTTACATACTTTTGCACGAATACAATATACCCTTTTACTCTACGAGTAACGGGTATAAAAATACGTCGGCAAACCGTCTACCAATTACCTATAACTTTAAAATACCAAATTTGTCAAAATTTCCTGAGTTAGATATCGAAATTTGGTGTTAACGAATTATTTATTCAAAGGTACTTAGTATGGTAGTTAAAAATGAAACTTATTTCTGGTAAAAATTTCATGGTAAAAGAAGTTGTAGTTATTGAGAAATTAGTAAAAACAGGCCGCCTTTGCAAAAAGTTGGCATAACTGTCGTGAAAAATGTCCTATTTTTTCCGGATAAAACGCCGGCTGTTAAGAAGACATGTAAGTAAAAAAGTACAAAGTTTTTGTTTATTATTAATTTAAACTAATAAGCGTTGCTAATTTTCAGGGGTAAAAATAGGTTACCAGCGCTAGACACCATATTCTTCCGATTCATTCGCGATAATATCGACATTGTCAAAGGATTTACTCAGGTTGGCCGCATTCTTGTGACCACTGCTTCAAAGGACCTGGTCAATGAGTTAAATCCCCATGGACTACCACGTAAAACTGCTTGTAAGGATCTCCTCTGCGTCCTAGCCTCTCGCAGTTTATGCCTTCGCAAGTACTATAGAGTAGACGGCATTTTGGTTCGCTTTTAAAATTCTTGCCATTTTACAAATGTAAATAAACCAGGGACCGTAACAGTTATAAGTTTTATTTTAAAAATCACACTTTAACAGTTATTTTCTGATTTGTAAAGTAAAACTCAAAGAATAACTGTTACTTTTTGAGTTTTATAATAAAAGTTGACAAATAACAGTTATTCGTCGTGATTAATAATAAAACTCAAACTTGATTTATGGCGATTTTGTGGGTAAAATAAATTAAAAAAAAATATAGTTATAAAATATGCGCGGTTGCCTTTTTTAACAAATTTTTAGTAGGGGAGAGTGGGGGAATTTCGTCACAGGGGCAATTTCGTCACCTGCAATATCTCGGAATCCATAAGTTGTAAAAATATATAATTTGTTTGTTTTAGTCCTTCAAGACGGCCAGACACAACCAATGCATTTGTTTTGCACAGAAGGCCAAGATAATTAAGCTATAATATTAAATGTGTTTTAAGATTTCAAAAGCTACATTTAGTTCTCGACGAAATTTTTTCTGTATGCCACAATTCAAAAGGAATAAGATACTCGATTTTTTATATAATACACAGTGCTATAATGTGCATTTCTGCGTTAGTGATTTTTAACTTCGCGCCTAATTTCGGAAGAAAAATAATTATTTCTAAAAAAGTACTGTCTGGGGAAATTTCGCCACCCTACGCTTAGGGTAAATTCGGACCTATTTTAAATACATATTTTTTTATTTGACGAGCTGACTAACGAACAGACTACCGTCAGCAGCAACAAATATAGGACGTCAACAAAAATGGTACGCTTGATCAGTGTAGCATACTTACAGGCGTAAAGTTCCCTACATTTTCAGGTGACGAAATTTCCCCAGTTGTGTGGCGATTTTACCCCCTGTGTGGCGAGATTGCCCCAGTATATTGGTTTTACTTTTTAATTTTTTATAAATTCACTCTCCCCTAAATTACATAAAAGACGGTTAGCATGTTTTTTTTTTTAATTATTTCATTTTTTCAAACATGTTAAGGGAATAACTGTTATACATAAAAATCAACAAATAACAGTTATTTTTTGAGTTTTATTATAAAAATCAAAAAATAAAAATCATTACGGATTTGTAAACTATAATGGCTAATAAAAATAGTGGTGTATTAAAAAAAATTTTTTGACCTTTCTAAGTGCGTGATTTTTTTGTATGAAAAATTTACAATAACAATTATTTTCGGTCCCTGAAATAAACCAACGCAGCCGCGGCAAACCGCTGTTCAGGGCTGCAATATGTAGCCAGGCGGGTAATTCAAATTTTAAATTTTTTTCTTTTATTGTGTACAATATGCGCCTTAAACATATATTATTTTTCTAATTTTGCATGAAAAACATAAATTAAGTTTAGAACTTAATAGAAAATAGGATGCTCTGGTGTGGAGTCTGGTCATTTCGAACAAAAAAGGTGAATTTATTGTTATTCGAGGCGTTAGTACTTTAAGGGCTTGACATTAGTTTATTTTGTCAACGACGCTTAACGTAATTTTATTTGAAAATTGTAATATTTAATTTACTTCCGGCTTATTTGAAAAGTAAGTATAATTGAATGGTGTTTTAATGCTTAACTTCCCTGCAGGAAAAATGCGAACTAGTCTGAAAAACAACTAGTTATACAACTAATATAAAGCAACCGGAATTTGTCTGAATGCATTTGGACTACACAGGGTCTAGAAAATTTGTGGTAGTCGAAAAAATGATTAATACAAAACTAGTAAAAAAGAAACTTGTCTTGGACTAGTACCATTCAGACAAAAAAAACCTTAAAAATATTTAACTGGTAGAACAAATACATGTTAGGGTCTAGTTAAAAGGCAACTGGAATTTAACTAGTTGCAAATGAAACACATATGATCCAAAAATATAGCCTAGAGTGTAAATGTCTTGGGAAATTTAACACTAAACAAATCAAACATTCGAGGTCCTCGGTTCAATCCCCAGTCTCTGTACATTTTATTTGTTTTTTGTTTGCTAGGTGATGCTTTAGTTTTATTTTAAACTTTGTTTAATCTGTCCGAGGCAATATATATGTGAAAAATCACTGTTTATGAATTATGTCACACTAAAATTCATAAACCTTGTTAGGGCATTACAACATGTGATGCGTGTATGGCTCAATCAGTTAGTGTGCCTACAAATCCAAAGGTCCCGGGTTCAAGTCCTAGAGAGGGCGACTTGCCTCAAAAAAAGTAAGTTTGTTTGAATTCCATTTAATTATCATTTACTGTATTTGAATGCATAATAATTATCAGAAATTCTCTAAGGACCGCGCCTATAAATTGGATACTAAATTAGGAGAGCGTCAAGTTAGGCATCGTCAAGTACTAGTGAAATCCAATCACTTAATGGTTTAGAGATTAATTTTTAGTTTTTTCGTGAAAATATTTTTTTCAGTGTAGTTTAACAGCTGTAACCTTAAATAACAGTAACTAGTGCAAAACTAGTAGCAAATGGACTAGTTGTTTCCGACGACAAGCATATGAAAAATGGACCACTTCGTTACAAGGAAATGGACATAACTTGAACTAGTTAACCTTCCTGACCCAACTAGTATTTTAATAGTCCAAAACTGATTCCGTTTCCTGCAGGGTTATGACTAACTTTTGCCTTTCACCGACAACAACTTGAAAGCCGCTCCAGCTGCCCCGTAACTAAGGATCTTGCCAACTACGCATTTAGTTCGGGGTAGGATTTTTCTGGTCGTGGCCAGCGTAATGCTCCAATATCAGCGTCCTTAAACAAACTTTCGTGTTCACCTGGACGGCAACATAAGTGGTAAACGGCAGCATTTGCCCAACATGCATAAGTAATCACATATTTTGTACGTGTAAAATTAAAAATTACCTTTAGTAATTAATAAAAATTATAAAAAAAACAAGAAAGGAAGCTAGCTTCGGCCAGCCGATGCTTATATACCCTTGCAGATAATTCCTATTAATCACTAACTTTAATCACTAACTTTATGATATAGTAGTTCGATATTGATAAAATTAAAATCGAAATTCGAAAACATTTAAAAAAAGTCATATCCCAGAGTAGAAGAGAATACGATAAAAACCAACGAAGCAATAATTTATTTCCTATTATATTCCCATTAATTTTCCGATCGCTCCTATGGCAGCTATATGATATAGTCGTCCGATTTTGAAAAAAAATGTATTCGAAATTCAGAATTAGACAAAAAATGGCATTTGCAAAAGTAGGAGGTTATAGGTTCAAAAACACCCTAGATATAATTTTTTTAAATTTTGTTCCTCGATTATTCCTATGGGAGCTATATGATATAGTTGCCCGATCCGGCTCGTTCCGACTTATATACTACCTGCAATAGATATAAGGCTTTTGGGAAAGTTTTTATCCCGATAGCTTTAATACTGAGAGACTAGATTGCGTAGAGACAGACGGACGGACAGGCCATGGCTAGATCGACTCGTCTAGTCATGCTGATCAAGAATATATTTACTTTATAGGGTCGGAAACGTCTCCTTCACTGCGTTGCAAACTTCTGACTGAAATCATAATACCCTCTGCAAGGGTATAAAAACATGAAATAATATATTAAATGTAAAAAGTATATGTAATAATATATTAAATGTAAAAAATAGTGTCGGACACGTCTCCTTCATTGCAAACTTCTGACTGAAATCATAATGCCCTTAGCAAGGGTATAAAAAGCAGGCGAACATTCGTACGACACAAATCAGCAGGTAGCCAGAAATTCAAGGAAATCCCTTAGCCTGGAATTTTCCCCCAAAAGGTTTGCCGGTTTGCTAACTTTTTTTTCACTCGCACTTTTAATTAACAAACACGTAGTCAGTGGTAAAAAAAGCTTCAACGATCAAATGACCGTACACATAGAAACGAAACTATTGCTACATGAATTCTACACTATCGAGTTTCAAATTTGCATCAATAAGAAACTTTCGAAGTTATCAATTTGAAATAAACAAGGTTAAATTTATACTCACTTGGTGTACTAAAATTGAGGCTTCTTGTTTATTTTTTATATTATTAAGTATAAATGCTGTGCTTTTTGGTATTACTTTAATACTATTCTACAAGGCTGTAGTACCTACACACAAAAAAAACTAGGTACACACAAAAAAAAAACTTGGTAAAATCAACTGTAATAATTGTCAAACAGGCCCCAACCAGCAAAATTGTCAATTCTACTAAGTAAATAGTTATTCCACAACAACAAAATACACACAATTAGCAAGGACACACACCCAAAGCAAAAACAAAATACACGTAACTATTAAAATAGTTACGTAACTACCTTTGTTGGTCAATTTTACCAAGCAAAATTTTTTTGTGTGTATACATATTAATGTTAGGGCTGGTTTCTCGAGTCCCTGTCAAAGTCCCTGATAGCTATCTGTTCGAAAAACTTAAAGACCAGATAAACTGTTCGTAAAAGCAAATCCGCTTTCTCGACTGGTTTAATTTATCTGAACGAGAAACAATTACAGAGTGCTGTTAACGCACAGAATTGTGCTGTAAAGCGCAATAAATGGCGTGCTTCGATTATTTCATCAGCTTTTTGTGTATAATTCCAAGGAAAAGTCAGCTGTGATTTCGATTCTTCTTAGTTGGCTTTGGGAAATCAGCTGTCATTTTATCGAGCCGAAAACGCTTAACAGGGACTCCGAGTCCCTGTCAAAGTTAGCTCTCACATTGATGCTCGAGAAAGGCAAAATGCCTTAAGCAGGCCAGCCACAGTCGAATTTGCTCGACGAACATTTTCGCGAACACAGGCAAGATAGAATAGTTTCTATCTTTGTCGAACAAAACGTCGAACAAATTTATATGAAATCTTAACGCGAACACTACTACCAAGGATGAACACACGAACATGTTCGCCGAACAAATTCGACTGTGAATGGCCTGCTTTAGCAGGGACTTTATCTGTTCGAGAAATGTTAGCCGGCACTCGAAAAAAAAGTCAGTCAAAGTCAGTATAAATATTATACCCCGAATTAAAAAGGCAACATTTAAAATTGATGTTTTTTCACTTTCAATATATTATTAAATATTTTTTATAAATTACTGAAGGTAATTTTTAATTTAATATAGGTACATACATAAATAGTATTTATTAAATACAATACATGTACACAATATGTACGTATGTATGTATGTATATTAAATTAAAAATTACCTTCAGTAATTTATACATAAATACAATACATGTACACAATATGTGCGTATGTATGTATGTCTATTTGGGAAAATGTTGCCGTTTTGCCGCTTATATCGCTGATCATCTCCAGAGTCGACGCCGTCTTGATGAATACCGAAGCTTGGTCGAGGACGCTGATATTGAAGTAAACATTGCGTTGGCCACGGTTAGAAACAATCCAAGCCAATGCTTAATGCGCAGACCGCAAGATCCTTAGTTTCCCGAAAGCTGGAGCGGCTTTTAAGTTGGTGTCGGTGAAAGGAAAGAAAGAAAGCACTAAGACATAATTTTAATATACTTACTTTTCACATAAGCCCAAAATAAAGCAAATATTCGGGGGCGTCACAGAAACCGTCGAAGGATTCGGTGACGGTTGGTTTAGAAACCAACCGACCAAAACCGTTGGTGTCACAGGAATACAAACGATTTCCTTTTTTCGGAAAATTTACCGAAAAACGACCAGGGCTCGAATCGAATTTATCGAATTTTATGCGAATTTTTTTGACTATTTTCCAATAAGTTTTAAACTTTTTTTATGTTTTTCTTGCAAAATTACAAAAAGAATATATGTTTAAAGCGCATATTGTACACAATAAAAGAAAAAATTAAAAATTTGAATTACCCGCCAGGCTACATATTGCAGCCCTGATTAGCGGTTTGCCGCGGCTGCGTTGGTTTAGTTACAGCCCTAGTCAAAAGTATTTTTACAAATTTGAATGTTAACTGTACTCATATTTTGAACTTATAATATAAACATTTTGGCACCTATGGAAACAGCACTTCAATTCCGTTTAAATGACACTAAAATGTTCTTAACCCATTAAGTTCCCTTTGAAAACTTAGAAAATTAGACCATTTTTTTTTAAAGTCAAATTTTTAACTTTTTTCCTGGGGCTTAAAACAAAAATGTTTTGATGCAAAGTTGTCCCCCAATCAAAATTATTAATAAGTGCAAAAAAAAAAAATTTCAAAATATTTTTCATTGTATTTTTTATATTTTTTGAAAATAGCTAAAAATTACAATTTTAGCCTCCTTTTCTTCCTTTTCATACAAAATTTTACTGAGATGTCTCCATTCAAAAAGTCATAAAAAATACAAGGAAAAAATTTTTTAAATTTTTTTTGCAGTTATTATTAATTTTGATTGGGGAAAAACTTTGCATCAAAACATTTTCTTTTTAAGCCCCAGGAAAAAAGTTGAAAATTTGACTTTCACAAAATTTGCTCACTTTTCAAAGGGGTTTTAATGAGTTAAGAAGATTTTTGTGTCATTTAAATGGAATTGAAGTGGTCTTTCTATAGGTGCCAAAATTGTATATTATAGGCTCAAAATATGAGTACAGTTAACATTGAAATTTGTGAAAATACTTTTGACCACCCCTGTACATTTGTAAAATGGCAAGAATTTTAAAAGCGAACCAAAATGCCATCTGCCATCCGCGAATTCTTACGATTAAGAGGATATATTTGTGTGGATCATACATCTGTAATATTTGAAGACCACAAAAATTCGCATGGGCGAAAGAAGTGCAAACAAATGTCGATATATCGTATCCTTTAATTTAAAATATTAAATATACACAAATAACCATCTTGATCTTAAAATTTCGCGACGGGTCGATGAGCTGTGAAAATGGTGATCATCGTCTAAAGGGGTCTCAATGAGTTAAGAACATTTTTGTGTCATTTAAATGGAATTGAAGTGGTCTTTCTATAGGTGCCAAAATTTTATATTATAGGCTCAAAATATGAGTACAGTTAACATTGAAATTTGTGAAAATACTTTTGACCACCCCTGTACATTTGTAAAATGGCAAGAATTTTAAAAGCGAACCAAAATGCCATCTGCCATCCGCGAATCCTTACGATTAAGAGGATATATTTGTGTGGATCATACATCTGTAATATTTGAAGACCACAAAAATTCGCATGGGCGAAAGAAGTGGAAACAAATGTCGATATATCGTATCCTTTAATTTAAAATATACACAAATAACCATCTTGACCTTAAGAATTCGCGACGGGTCGATGAGCTGTGAAAATATTGATCATCGTCTTATTTAAAAATCATTTTTTTTTTATTTTTTTAAGATTTTGGAGATGTATAAATGCAATTTTGTTGTGTTTATTTATACCTATCGAAATGTAGAAGAAATTTTTCAAATCGAACTATTCGTTTAAAAGTTAGGCCCGATCTAAGTTATATATCTCCCTCGCACTCCCTTTAGCTGAGTAACTGGTATCTGATAGTCGGGGCATCCGACTATAGCGTTCTCTTTTGTTTGTTATCTATTTGGTAGCTTAATTTAGTTAGTAAATATGTTGAAACCCGGTTTATTACATTTTGCTACAAGCTTTTAACTTAAGGCCCCATAGCTAACTTTTAGTTCGCCTGTAAAATTTACATTATAGTCGCACATTTAATAATTCTAATAATAATTTAGGTACAAGGAATCCTATTTGTTTACAGGTTTTAAACTCATTATTAATTGTGATGGATGAGCTAGCTGCCATCTTATAAATAATACAGAAGTGTCTTCATATTTGGGCGTAGTTTTAATTCATAAAAGTACTACCTGCGAAAAATACGTAAGCTTTGAAAATGACAAAAACATTTATGTATATGTCCATATGCATACTTAATGCATAAGCTATTTTACGGTGACACATAAATCTGTTCTTTGTCATTAATGTAGAAAAAAGCAGGGTTTCTTTGTATATATTTTGGTCAGAAGTTTGTAACGCAGTGAAGGAGACGTTTCCGACCCGATAAAGTATATATATTCTTGATCAGGTTCAATAGGGGAGTCGATATTGCCGTGTCCCTCTGTATGTCTGTTTCAATACCGATTGCGAGCTCAGTTTCAAAGCTAGCGATTTGAAACTTTCACAGATGCCCTAAAACATGTGAACGCAGATCAAATTTGAAAAGCGGACGTATATATCCTATAGCTCCCATTGGAATAATCAGATATAAACGTCTTCTTCACTACGTAACAAACTTCTGACGAAAATTATAATATACTGGCGCCCACTATTTTAAAGATTTTCGAGAAGTATAAATGTAATTTTGTTGTCTATATTTATTCCTATCGAAATGTAAAAGACATTTTTCAAATCACACCATTAATGAAAAAGTTATACGCAATCAAAAAAATTGAATATAACCATCTCCCTCGCACTCCCTTTAGCCGAGTGACGGGTGTTAGATAGTCGGGACACCAACCCGATAGTCGGGACACTAACCCGACTATAGCGTTGTCTCTTGTTTTCGTTCTACATTGGTTCTGTTTGTGAGTTTGAAAATATCTGCATCATTTTCATAAATGTCCAAGGCGTCGTTAACCTTTTTTTGAATTAATTTTGAAGATGATTTGACAAAAAAGCCTTGGATTATGTCCCCCCAAACACTTCTGGGATTTTTGACTTGAGGCGTAACATAAAGAGGCCAAAATATATTCCAGAAATGTAATGTGTAGGAAGTACGAACTTCCTGAGTATAAAATCGGCCATAAAATACTCCCTATTGTTAGATAAAAATAAAGTAGGATTTCCCAAAAATTCTCTGCTATTAAAAGAAACTCCTTGTGAAATAATGCTGCAGATTTTTCATGTATACTCGGTCATTTTCAAAATAATTTTAAAAACATTATAATTAATAGTTTAGATTATAAAGAAGTTATATATAATATAGGTTTTTGCTAAGTATTAAAAAAAAGTGGGGAGTGTATAAAATTACATGAAATAATGTACATTCTAAAAACCATATATCAGTTATATTAAGTTATCAACATGATCTCATGGAATTCGACGACCATTATCAAGCATATAAACTTGGCAAAAAGAAAATTTCCTAAAAACTAATAATATAAATATATTTAAAATCCCCCAGTCCAATATTATAATAGGTCAACTGTTTGTTATGTAAGATTTAAATCTTTTTAAATATAATTGATTGAATACATAAATGTGTATATAAATTATAATAAAAAATATAAAATATAAGAAAAATTAAAATGTACATCTATTTAGTGTTGTTTTTAAACTAGAAAAACAGTAATCAGTTTAAAATGTATACTACATTTCTTAGAAACTAGTATGAATGTAGTACAAAAAAGTATGAAATGTAGTTTAACTTGTATACCACAGTTCACTAATGTAGTGTGCTTTCTAACCGAATTGGTATAACATGTATAACAAATGGCATTGCAGTTATACTAAATATTATCAAAAATAAACTAGGAGTTTAGTTAGTATAACTTTTATACTCGGGGGACTCAATTTATTACTATCGAAAGTATCAATTAAATACTTTCGAAATTATATAGTTAATAATCATCTTATTGATGCAAACTTGAAATTCAATAGTGTAGAATTCATGTAACAATATTTTCGTTCTTATGACTACACTCAAAAATAAATCCGAAAGTTTACAGTTAAGGAGCGTTGTATTAAAAGTATACTACAGCTAGTGTTAAACTGTCAGTATTAATTCAAAACTAAATAATGTAGGGAGCAGACTCAATAGTGTTAAGTTAAGACTAAATAGTGTTAGGTTTATGCCCTGAGTTTAATTTCTATACCAAAGTTTCGATTTTCGTTCCTGGTGGGAAGCCAGGATGCTCTGGTTTGGAACCTGGACATTTCGAACAGAAAAAGTGTTACCGCTTTTTAATGTTATTCGACGCGTTAGTATTTTAATGGTTTGACATTAGTGTATTTTGTAAATGACGCTGCGGTCTGTTTAAGGTTTGTTTGTGAAAATTACTTGTGACAATTTTTTGCTTATTTTGGGCTTATTTGAAATGTAAGTACATTTAAATTGTGTCTTAGTGCATAACTAATTAGTAAATTCTTTTCTTTTTACTGACACCACCTTGAATTGCGCTCCAGATGCCGGAAAACTAAGGATCTTGCAATTGGCTTGAATTTTTTCTGACCGCGGCCAGCGCAATGTTAACTTTAATATCAGCGTTCACTCTGGAGATGATCAGCGACATAAGCGGTAAAACGGCTGCATTTGCCCAAATATGCATACATACATACGTACATATTTTGTACATGTATTGTATTTATGTTTATTTGTTAAATTAAAAATTACCTTCAGTAATTTATAAAAATGTAAAAAATATTTTTAATAATATATGAAAAGTACAAAACAACATTTTTTGAATTTTGTCTCTTTAATACGGGGTACAATATTTATACTGGCATTATACTAAATAGAATACAAAATAAACTAGCAGCCTAAATTTCAGTACACTGAGTGAGTATAAACTGTATACTCGTTAGTTTAAACTTGACAACTTCGAAAGTTTCAATTTTATACTTTCGAAGTCCATTAGCTTAATACTAAGAGTATCGAGAAATTTTTGACACTCAATACTTTACTAAACTATTTTGTTTTAATGTAGAAATATTTTAGTTTCTATGATCATTTTTTTTTTTGGTGTATTTGTTTTGGGTGTGCTGATCAAAAGAAATTCAATGTATCGGATAAAACTGAGTAGTCCTTATGTTGTTTTTCATAGAAGTGTGTGTCAAAAAGCAAACTTAAACTTCTATTTTTATACCCTTGCATAGGGTATTATAATTTCAGTCAGATGTTTGCAACGCAGTGAGGGAGACGTTTCCGACCACATAATGTATATACATTATTGATCAGCACCAATAGCCGAGTCTATCTAGCCATGTTCGTCTGTCCGTCTGTCCGTTTCTATGCGAACTAGTCTCTCAGTTTTAAAGCTATCGCCATGAAACTTTCCCGAAAGTCTTCTTTCTATTGCAGGTAGTACATATGTCGGAGCAAGACGGATCGAACCACTATATCTTAAGGCTCCCATAGGAATATTCAAACAAATATTATAAAATTCATTGTAACTTTGTAGGAAGTAGGCGTTTTGATTCTTGACAACTTAAGAACAAAATTTAAATTTTATCTTTAAGGGTATATAAGCTTCGGCTGGCCGAAGGTAGCTTCCTTTTGGTTTTATGTAAAAAAGATTTTGAATATTGGCTTCAAAGCAAGAAAGAAAGACAAAAAAGTCAACTGAAATGTTTCCCAAAACGCCTCTGGCCATGCAAATGTCGGAAAATGTTTGAAGGAACCCAAAAATTGCTTTTGGGTTGCTGTTTGATTGTTAGAGTTTTCAGGGACACACCTGTGTAGCACAGACTACAACCCGATAATTTTGGGACTCGTATTGTTATTGCAGTACGTACAAAATTGTTGAATTTCGTATAAAATCCAACCACCTGTTTTATTATACAACTGCCTTATCGACGGAAAGCAACCAACAACTGTACTACGTTCGTTGGTTGCTGTCTATGCTTTACGCAGCTGTTTAATTTGAAACTTCTAATGTAAAACTCCGATTCCCACAGAGCACTTTCACATTCACTATCCGATAAGAGCAGTTCAAGACAGGAGTTCCTCATCTCAACATAAACGAATGGAGATTTCAGCTCGGAATAAACAGTCGTTAAAATTAGTTCTATTAATTATACCCATTACTTGTAGAGTAAAGGGTACATTGTATTCGTGCTCAAGTATGTAACAGGGAGAAGGAAGCGTTTCCCACCCTATAACGTATGTATATTTTTGATCAGGATCACTAGCAGAGTCGATCTAGCCATGTCCGTCTGTCTGTCTGTCCGTCTGTACGGAACGCTGAAATCTTGGAATCTACAAAAGCTACACACAAAAAAAAGCACGTCGCCGTAAAATCGATAAGTCCAGGTAATTTTCTGGTTATTCCTACTCATATCGTTTTTACCTGAAATATTTATAAAATGTACATTAAATAATATCATTTTGCCGAATTCTCTCTCTCGGAGATTCTCTAACTTCGAAAAAGAGCGCAAGAATCAATATGGCGAGCAAAATGACATGAGTGGAAGCGAGAAAGACGTATTCGAAATTCGAACTGACGTACTTCAAAAGCATGTTTTCTCGCTCGCACAAGTATAAGTTTTGTTCGACCATATCACATTTACCTGGCCCCATATCAAGTTAAAAATGATCTTAAAAAAGGTCAAATTGACCTACGATTCATATCGATTTTTTTTTGGGTGTAGAGCGTTGCGATTAACCACACATGTTCTTAAGCTTCCTACGCAGCGCAAGTTTGTTTCAGCCGGGGGACATGATTTTAAAAGATGTCTGGCGCCCACGCCTTTAAAGATTTCGAAAAAATATAAATGTAGTTATTTTGTGTTTAAAAATACCTATCAAAAAGTTTCTGTTCGAAGAAAAATATAAATTTATTTTGGCATTGGTAATTTGGTCCTTAGTTACTCTATTTACTGTAAAAAATATTGTAGAATGTAAAAATAAATAAAACGCTTTTTAACTAGTGCGTGATAAGGGGCCGAATCGCGCCACAAAGCATTGCAGCATGAGCTATTGGTTGCTGTCCGTGCTTAAGGTAGATGGATAATATAAAGTTGATTGGATTTTGCACGTACAATCCGAGTCCCAAATTTGTCGGGTCAACATGAAAAAAAGATTTTATATCGTGGAATATATAGTATATATATATATATATATATACTATATATATATACTTTATATGGTCGGATATGCTTTCTTCTACACTCAAAAAATTTTTTTTCCTAAATTTTAGAAAATCGCCATAAAATGAAATTTTTTCTTAATTTTATAAAATTTTCTGAATTTTAGAAATTGTTTTCTTGAATCTAGGAAAAAAGACCAAAAAACAGAATTTTATGAAAAACCTTTCTAAAATTTGGAAAAATGATTTTTTTTCTTAAATCAATGGTGTTTTTTTCTAGTTTGCTCTCCAAAAATGTTCTTAAATTAATGGCGATTTCGCCATTAAATTAAGAAAAAATGTACTTCAGCCCTTCCTATAATCTAGAAAGTCGCCATAAAAAATACGGTAAATTTTTCTAAATTTTAAGAATTTTTCTGAATTAAAAAAAATGTTTTCTTGAAAACAGAAAAGTAGAATTAAAAAATCACCATAGATTTAAGAAAAACTTTTTGTATTTCTTTTATGCTTCTCACTCTTTCTTCGAAACGAAAAAGAAGAAGACAAGGGGTTAGTCCGCGGCGCGTTGCGACGACAGTTTTTGGCGTATGTATGTATATGTTTATGTGTGTTTGTGCGTATGATCGAGAATTTTCTTGTGCGTAGCTGTAACTTTTATTGCGTTGTTGTTTTGGAAATGCAGTCTCTCGCGAGAGAGTTGCTTGCGTTGCGCTGCATTTTGAACTCTTGTGCTCAGTTTTGGATGAGCATTCAAAGTAATAAGTTTGTGTTGAGCCCATTTAAGAAAGTTAAAGTGCGATCCCTCTAAGAGGCAATTAATAGGTAAGCAATTTAAATAAATTTAAATATAAATTTGGTAAGTGTGTGAAAATTTATGGTAAGCAAAGGGCATACTATTGCAGGCCGCAAATACCATCCTTCTCTAATATTAATTTTTATTTTCGATTGCAGGAATAATTTCAATTTCAGGTATTGTTGATAATTTGGCAGTAAGTAAGTAAATTTTAATAATAGGTAATATATTAAATACCTACTTAATATTAATATTAATAATTTTTATCTTTTTTGTTTTCTTTTCTTTTTTCTTTTTTGTTTAGGAAATATTTATAATGTAATTTTTATCTTTTTTTGTTTTCTTTTCTCTTTTTTCTTTAGGAAATATTTATTATCTTAATTTTATCTTTTTTGTTTTGTTTTCCTTTTTTGTTTAGGAAATATTAATAATTTTCTTTTCATCCTTTTTATTTTCTTTTTTTTTTATTCTTGTTTAGGAAATAAAATAGTAAAATAAATATGTAAACATTTTATTAAAATAAATAAAATTTTCTGAAAATAAAAAAAGTCCTTTCTTATTTTAAGAAAAAAAAATCTATTTTCAAGAAAAGTACTTTCTGGATTTAAGGAAATTTTTCGCAATTTTATGGCAATTTTTCTTGATTTTAGAAAAGTATTTCTGCTTTTCAGAAATTTTTTTCTAAATTTTAGAAAATTCCTTTCTAAAAAATACGGTAAATCGCCATCGACTGAAATTCATGGCGAATTTCTTGATTTAATGGCGATTTCGGGCTCTTTTTTTTTTGAGTGTAGTACAGTTGTTGGGTGCTTTCTCTGCTTGATGCAACTTGGTTGGATTTTATACACTCAATAGATATACACTCCGAGTCAAGTCCGTTGTACAGAAACAGGAAAAATGTTATGGCAAAATAATGTACATCGTGGAATATAACATTTTTGAATACGTTATATTACATTCTCATCCATGTTTCTGTGACACAGACCAGTTCATAAAATGATATAGAAAAGGTCAGTAAATTCGGACTGTCTGTATGTTGGGATATTCAACTTTTTATTATACCCTTGTAGAGGGTATTATAATTTCAGTCAGATGTTTGCAACGCAGTAAAGGAGACGTTTCCGACCACATAAAGTATATATATTCTTGATCAGCACCAATAGCCGAGTCTATCTAGCCATGTCCGGCTGTCCGTCTGTCCGTCTGTCCGTCTGTCCGTTTCTATGCGAACTAGTCTCTCAGTTTTAAAGCTATCGCGATGAAACTTTCCCGATAGTCTTCTTTCTATTGCAGGTAGTACATGTCGGAGCGAGCCGGATCGGACCACTATATCTTAAGGCTCCCATAGGAATATTCAAACATATATAAGAAAATTCATTGTTACTTTGTAGGAAGTAGGCGTTTTAATTCTTGGCAACTTAAAAACAAAATTCAAAAATAAAAACGCTGAATCTGGAATCCCTGGAACTGCACTGAGTGAGTATTACTTTATCTGCAAGGGTATATAAGCTTCGGCTGGCCGAAGGTAGACTCCTTTCTTGTTTTTTAAATAAATAGCTTTTTCGAAAACATTAAGTCCGCCAATAATAGGTGTCGCAAAAACCTTTGACGGATTTAGGGTCGGTTGGTTTGAAACCAACCACAGTATCTATACAGATTTATTGTAGTTTCGGAGTAGAATTTCCAATAATTTTAGGAACATTTTTGAACGTTTTTTTAAAGCATACCTTTTGGTTTAGTGGTTTCAAATTCAGTAAAATATCTGTGTTGGGTACTATGAGATTATTCCTCAAAATACCGATATTTTTCATATGTAATTTTAGACAAAGTTGAATTAGATTATAAAAATATATAATAAAATATAATAGTATTATATAATAATATGGCTTAGAATCGTTTAAGAATTACGTCCCTCTATGCGACTTGTAGGCTCCCAAGTTTACCAGCCGCAGAGTGGGGTAAGAGAGGCCAACATAGCGATTCAAATCAACCAAGCATGATTCGGTGGCCAAAAAAATGTATTCGTGACAAGTTAAAATCCCTTATACATAAAACTGATTTACTAAAAAAATATTTTTTTAGTATTTTGAATAAATTTGTAACTTCAGTAAAATGACGAAAATTATGTTCTTCTGTATATATCGCGTGTCTTAATGCATTTGCAGTAAATTTTGTTTATATTATTATTTTGATTAATTACACTATGCAACATTTAAAATTGACCTCGATAGATGCTATATTTTTGAATTCGTTACGAATTCCCAAGTTAAACTGCATTTTCCAAAAAGTTCCCCGACGCAAGGATTCTTAGCACAAGGACCTCAAAGTTCGCAAAATACTAAAATTGGAGATCTCAGAGGCTAACGGATACATGGTTTGTATTGATAATAAAGTTTTTTAAAAGATACACTCTATCCGGCTTGTTCCAGTTTTCACTTGGAAGTGAATTTGTTAACATTATCGGATTTCCCGTTAACAGTACTAAATTTCCCTTATTTGTTAGGGACATTTTATAATATTTCCCTTTGGTCCCTTTGCAGTTTTGAAAGGCTCCCGACAGAATAGTATTAAAACTCAGTGTGGGAATCATAGTATTGCAAACTGCAAGAGCATACAGAGATGCCAAAGTCGAAAAACAAAGTCCCTATCAAATGTCCCCGTTCAAATTTCACATGAAAAAATGTGGTATTCCGAGCCAAAACACTTATTTCGTTAATTAGGATAAATTATCTTTCTTATAAAAAAACCATTAACCTTATCGGATAAGTTTAGAATAAGTCCCAAGGAAATACTAACTTATATCCATACCGTGACAACTCTAGGCCATTTTTACCAAATCCGAGCGGAATTTAGAACAAGGGCGGCGGATTTGCATTAATTGTCATAGCTAGAATTAACCGGGTTTTAAGGTGCAACCACAAAATAATTATTAATAAGTCATATATGCAAATAATTTCGATTCCGATGATGCAATTAGGAACATAAAACATCAAGGAATAGCATAAAAATATTATTGATTTATAAAGCTATCGCAGACTTTAATTAAATAATTAATTTTTATACTGCCGAATTTAAATCCGCCTGTCATATGCTTGGCGGAAAGTTTCCGTGTGAATTTTTCGGAAGTTAACAGAGTAACAACAGAGGGAAATTAGATTCCGAGCAGTTCTTTCGGAAGTGAGTCTTGGAACAGGTCTGGGAAATTCGAATCCGTGTGAAACTTTCGGAAGTGAAAACTAGAACAGGGCCGTTTATCTTTTAAACCCCATACTAAGAATTATTTTAGGATTTTTTTTTTAGGGGAGAAACAAATTCTCGAAAACATAGTCAAAAAACATAAAAGTATACAGCTGCGGTCAAAATAGTAGTAGTGTTGCCGCCCTGTGTTTTCAAAAGTTTGTTATTGTAATTTATTTTCTTCTGGTAATATTGTACTAAATATAATTGTACTATTAGACTAACTGGATAATCGATTTTTCTCCACCTCTAATAGAAATGTTGAAAAATTTTTGAAGGAACCGAACAATTGCTATTGGGTTGTTTTTTGTTTGTTAGTGTTTTCAGGGACACACCTGAAAATATAGCAAAATTACTGAAACTACAATAAATCTATGTCAATTCTGTGTTTGGTTTCCAAACCCCAATCCTTCGACGGTTTCTGTGATATCCCTAATTTAGGCATTGATTGTTTCCAAAAGACTATTTATCTCAAAGGTAAAAAATTGACTATTCCAATAAAATCGCGCGATTTTTTCTTTAATTTTTTTTGCCTGCGGCGCAGTTTCTTTTGTTCAATATTAAGCTAGTAGTTTTAGCTGAATTAGGGTTGGTGTGTCGCTCAGAAAAAACAATTTCAATCTTTAAGTTTAGTTTTGGGTGAAAAAGAATAAAAGAAAGGTTAAAATATATAATCCTCCTTGGACCGCGATTTCTTCTGATTATCATAATAAAAATACACATGTGGTCATCCATGGTTATGAGAGTTCCTAAGAACTCGCTGTCCATCGAGGATCATTTTTACGCGGTTGTGAGGACTAGTTCCCTATAATACCAATTACTCAGATGTTTGGAATTTTAAATTAGTCTTATTTTGACAAAAAAGGAAAAGGGTACATATATACATATATGATTTTTATAGCAAACGTTAGAAAAGCATACTTGTTTTTTATAGCAAACCCGGGAACTTTGAAATTCAATTACAAGAGAACCATGGCCGACCGCCAAATTCTTTTTGCACGTAAATTCTTAAGAAATCGCGGTCCATCGAGGATCATTTTTTCGCGAATTTCGGGGGTGAGCCCGTTAATGTATAGTATTACCGAATTTTCTTATATTTGTTTGAATATTCCTATGGGAGCCATAAGATATAGTGGTCCGTTCCAGCTCGTTCCGACATATGTACTACTTGCAATAGAAGGAAGACTTTTGGTAAAGTTTCATCGCGATAGCTTTAAAACTGAGGGACTAGTTCGCATAGAAACGGACAGACGGACAGACTGACAGACGGACAGACGGACATGGCTAGATAGACTCGGCTATTGGTGCTGATCAAGAATATATATACTTTATGTGGTCGGAAACGTCTCCTTCACTGCGTTGCACACATCTGAAATTATAATACCCTCTGCAAGGGTATAAATATTATATTTCTCAACATAAAACCTTTTTTATCTTTTTGCCATAATATTTTTCCTGTTTCTGTAGCACGGACTTTGACATAATAATTTTGGGACTCGGATTGTTGCAGTTTGTACAAAATCCAACCACCTTTTTTATTAACGACGGATAGCAACCAACAACTGTACTACGTTCGTTGGTTGCTGTCCATGCTTTACGCAGCTGTATAATTTAAAAACTTCTTATGCAAAACTCCGATTCCCACAGAGCTATTTCACATTCACGATCCAATAAAAGCAGTTCAAGTCAGGAGTTCCTCATCTCAACATAAACGAATGGGGATTTCAGCTCGGAATAAACAGTCGTTGAAATTAATTCTACTAATTATACCCGTTACTTGTAGAGTAAAGCAAAAGCTAGAGCGTTGCGATTAACCACACATGTTCTTAAGCTTCCTACGCAGCGCAATTTTGTTTCAGCCGAGGGCCACGATTTTAAAAGATGTCTGGCGCCCACGCCTTTAAAGATTTCGAAAAAATAAAAATGTAGTTACTTTGTGTTTAAAAATACCTATCAAAAAGTTTCTGTTCAAAGAAAAATATAAATTTATTTTGGCATTGGTAATTTGGTCCTTAGTTACTCTATTTACTGTAAAAAATATTGTAGAATGTAAAAATAAATAAAACGCTTTTTAACTTGTGCGTGATTAGGGGGCCGAATCGCGCGGTACAGCCACAAAGCATTGCAGCATGAGCTATTGGTTGCTGTCCGTGCTTAAGGTAGATGGATAATATAAAGTTTGCACGTACAATCCGAGTCCCAAATTTATCAGGTTGTGGTCTGTGCTATAGAATCAGGAATAATATTCGGCCCTGTTCTAGATTTCACTTCCGAAAGATTCACACGGATTCGAATTTCCCAGACCTGTTCCAAGACTCACTTCCGAAAGAACTGCACGAAATCGAATTTCCCTCTGTTGTTACTCTGTTAACTTCCGAAAAATTCACACGGAAACTTTCCGCCAAGCATATGACAGGCGGATTTAAATTCGGCAGTATAAAAATTAATTATTTAATTAAACTCTGCGATAGCTTTATAAATCAATAATATTGTTATGCTATTCCTTGATGTTCCTAATTGCATCATCGGAATCGAAATTATTTGCAAATATGACTTATAATAATTATTTTGTGGTTGCACCTTAAAACCCGGTTAATTCTAGCTATGACAATTAATGCAAATCCGCCGCCCTTGTTCTAAATTCCGTTCGGATTTGGTAAAAATGGCCTAGAGTTGTCACGGTATGGATATAAGTTAGTATTTCCTTGGGACTTATTCTAAACTTATCCGATAAGGTTATTGGTTTTTTTATAAGAAAGATAATTTATCCTAATTAACGAAATAAGTGTTTTGGCTCGGAATACCACATTATTTCATGTGAAATTTGAACGGGGACATTTGATAGGGACTTTGTTTTTCGACTTTGGCATCTCTGTATGCTCTTGCAGTTTGCAATACTATGATTCCCACACTGAGTTTTAATACTATTCTGTCGGGAGCCTTTCAAAACTGCAAAGGGACCAAAGGGAAATATTATAAAATGTCCCTAACAAGTAAGGGAAATTTAGTACTGTTAACGGGAAATCCGATAATGTTAACAAATTCACTTCCGAGTGAAAACTGGAACAGGCCGGTATGCACCTACGTAAAGCATGGACAGCAACCAACGGACGTAGTACAGTTGTTGGGTGCTGTCTCTGCTTGATGCAGAAGTATAATAAAAACTTGGTTGGATTTTTTATGCACTATAGATATAAACTCCGAGTCAAGTCCTTTGTACAGAAACAGGAAAAATATTATGGCAAAAAGATGTACATCGTGGAATGTAACATATTTGAATACGTTATATTACATTCTCATCCATGTTTCTGTGACACAGACCAGTTCATAAAATGATATAGAAAAGGTCAGTAAATTCGGACTGTCTGTATGTTGGGATATTGAACTTTTTATTTTTTAAATAAATAGCTTTTTCGAAAACATTAAGTCCCCCAATAACACCAGTTTACAAATAAAAATCGATGAAATATACCATGAATGAAACCTTTGTTTTCCGGTAAGGTACGTCTTCCTGATTAAGAAAATTACACTTAAAATTTTTTTTATGGATAAAATTTTTTTTAAAGAGTAAAAAACGTTTTTGACACGTTTTTTAATTTCTAACTTGAGTTGTGCTTAACCTATTTCAGCCAAAAATGACTCATTTTACAGGTAATAGAATGCCCTCCAACTTTCTTTCGGTTTTTAGGCGTGTATTTTTACGAAGCCATTTATGCCAGCATCTTTGCATTTATTCTAACTTTTTCAACTTTGACGAAATGTAGCTTCTAAACTAATAAATGGAACTCAATGCAGTGTATAAGAAAGTTGGAGGGCATTCTATTACCTGTAAAATGAGTCTATTTTGGTTGAAATCGGTTAACCACAACTCAAGTTAGAAATTAAAAAAGTGTCAAAAACGTTTTTTACACTTAAAAAAAAATTTTATCCATAAAAAAAATTTTAAGTGTTATTTTCTTAATCAGGAAGACGTACCTTATCGGAAAACAAAGGTTTCATTCATGGTATATTTCATCGATTTTTTTTTATAAACTGGTGTAATAGGTGTTGCAAAACCCGTTGACGGATTTAGGGACGGTTGGTTTGAAACCAACTACAGTATCTATACAGATTTGTTGTAGTTTCGGAGTAGAATTTCCAATAATTTTAGGAAAATTTTTGTACGCTTTTTTCCAAAGCATACTATTTGGTTTAGGGCCGGTTTCTCGAGTGCCGGCTAACATTTCTCGAACAGATAAAGTCCCTGCTAAGGCATTTTGGCTTTCTCGAGCATAAATGTGAGAGCTAACTTTGACAGGGACTCGGAGTCCCTGTTAAGCGTTTTCGACTCGATAGAATAACAGCTGATTTCCCAAAGCCAACTATGAAGATGAAACGAAATCACAGCTGACTTTTCCTTTAAATTATACCCAAACAGCTGATGAAATAATCGAAGCACGTCATTTTTTACCCTTCACAGCACAATTCTGTGCGTTAACAGCACTCTGTAATTGTTTCTCGTTCAGATAAATTAAAGCAGTCGAGAAAGCCGATTTGCTTTTACGAACAGTTTATCTGGTATTTAAGTTTTTCGAACAGATAGCTATCAGGAACTTTGACAGGGACTCGAGAAACCGGCCCTTAGTGGTTTCAAATTCAGTAAAATATCTGTGCTGGGTACTACACACAAAAAAAATTGCTTGGTAAAATTGACTAACAAAGATAGTCACTTTACTAATAAAATAGTTACGTGTACTTTGTTTTTGCTTTGGGTGTGTGTATTTTGTTGTTGTGAAATAACTATTTACTTAGTAGAATTGACAATTTTGCTGGTTGGGGCCTGATTGACAATTACACTAGTTTACAGCCGAAATGCTCCCCAGCAATTGATGGCAAATTCTGTTAGATTTGGACCCCTAGATCACGAAAATAGCACTAAATTTTTTTTCGATGGCACAGTTTTTTTTAAAGATTTTTTTAAATTTGAAATGTTAAATTTTGGACTTTTTTCGAATTTCTTCTTATATCTCGGCAGATATCCACTCCGTTGGGCCAGTTATAGTTTTATTTTAAAGTCAATAGATCAGAGCTTAACTTTGCCATACAGATCAATACGATTGGATGAGTAATGGCAGCGCAGAAGCTCGACAAAGATGAATAATGTGTTTTTTGGTCGTCTGTAAGTCGGCTGTACATATCGTAAAAACTCGAAATAAATCCGTTGAAAAATCATAATGGGTACAAACTTAAAGATTACATCCTACCGAATAAAACAAGCCGGATATGGCCCAAATCCATGGAAAACTGGATTTATGGTGGATTTTTAAAAATTCGGATTTTTCCACTTTTTTCGGTTGAAAGAGTCCAAATTTAAGATTTATCATAGGCGGCGACATGTAAGCAAAGTTTTTTTTTGTGTGTATGTTGTCCGCACACAAAAAAAATTGCTTGGTAAAATTGACCAACAAAGATAATTACGTAACTATTAAAATAGTTTCGTGTATTTTGTTTTGGGTTTGTGTCTTTGCTAATTCTGTATATTTTGTTGTTGTGAAATAACTATTTACTTAGTAGAATTGACAATTTTGCTGGTTGGTGCCTGTTTGACAATTATTACAGTTGATTTTACCAAGTTTTTTTTTGTGTGCAAAATTATTCGGTTGATATGAAAGCTAAAAAAATTATCGCTTAATTAAATTTAATAGATAGGGGAGTGTAGGGTAATTTGACGAATAGGGTAATGTGACGAACTCGTCGAATCTCATATATGACGTCACGACAAAAATTCCAAATAAATGTAGTTGTCTCCCCTTATCGTGTCGACAATGTATTTACAGTAATATTAATAAGAAGTCCCGTTATTTGTTCGTGAGGTAATTTTCGCTAAAAATGTGGTGCGCAAACTATCAAACCCATTCAATTTACTTGTGTTTCAGCAGTGCCAGAGCAAAGATGAGTGGAAAATAAAATCAGGCAAATATATGCACGTATACATAAGATCTTTATCAACAGTTTTTGGTACCTCGCCTTTTTTTCTTTTGCGCCATTTGAGAGTGACACCGTTTTTGCTCCAAGTCTACCTTGTAGGGTATCGTGACGAACTTTTTGTAGGGTATCGTGACGAACTTTTTTTATTCAAGAATTTTAACTGTTATCGTTGATTATTTGTAAAAAAAATATAATAATACCAGATAACATTTACTGCTGCAGTTTTATTGTTGTTTTTAATAGTGACGTCAGTTTAATTTAATTTTAAAAAAATTTGCACTTTGACCATTTTTTTTTGTAAGTTTGGGTATTATCTTATTACTTCTTTCGTCTCCGTATCGAAAATAACCTTTCCGTAAATATTATATAAAAAAATGTATTTTGTTGTTTGTAAAAAGGATGGTTTACACCAAACGCTGTGGGATTTGGCTACGTTGAAATTTCGAATCCAATTTTTTTTAGAAATATGCTCAGTAAATGTAGGTAACTTTCTGCTTTTACACTTTTAAAAAATATTGATTTTTGGAGAAGTTACATTAAAGAACAAATCGTTCGTCACATTACCCTACAACTTTTGAAAGTGCAAAAAAAGAAGGGTTCACGCCAAACGCTGTGAGATTTAGCTGCATTGGAATTTCGAACTTAGAATTTTTCAGGGATATGCTCAGTAGATGTAAGCAACTTTCTGCGTTTACACTTTTGAAAAATATTGATTTTTAGAAAAGTTACATTCAAAAAACGAATTGTTCGTCACCTTACCCTACACTCCCCTACCATTAATGTGTTTGGGCTTGAGCCTGAGTCATTTGCAGCTGCATATACATAAGGGCTTCAGTCAATGTCTAAGGCCAGACTGGACTGACTGTTAACCTTCCCAGTCGGACCCATTAGCTTTTATTAGGGCTGACCCAAATTTTCAATACATCCAAAAAGCCGGAAAATGCAGAATATATTTATTGAAAATTTGGCCCAGCCTTTATAAAGTTCATGTAAAACCTGCAGCCAATTCAATTTTACCAACCAAATTGTTTATGTGTATGATCCGAGATAATTGTTACATACTTTCCAAGGAAAACAATCAGGGTATTCCCTAAACGGTTGAATTGTTGAAAATTTAACAGACAATTTCAGCAATTAGGCACACAAAAAAATTTGCTTGGTAAAATTGACCATCAAAGATAGTTACGTAACTATTAAAATAGTTACGTGTATTTTGTTTTTGCTTTTGGTTTGTGGCTTTGCTAATTGTATGTATTTTGTTGTTGTGAAATAACTATTTACTTAGTAGAATTGACAATTTTCCTGGTTGGGGCCTGTTTGACAATTATTACAGTTGATTTTACCAAGTTTTTTTTTTGTGTAAGGGAACGACCCAAAATGGTTCCCATTGAATTTTCAAACAGCTGTTATTTGTTGAAAAGTTTCACGGAACTTAAAACATTCAAAATTTGTTTTATTTTTTCTAGTTACTGTCTTAAATTGTTTCCAAGGAAAAAATAACCACAAATATGCTTTTTAAGTTCATTTTGAAATAAATAATGCGTACTGGTGATACTAAAATGTTAAAGAGTTGCCATGACTTTTAATAAAAAAGGTGAAAGCTCTGTCTTTTCAGCAATTCAACAAAATTTTCAACAGCCTCGAGGCTGTTGAATTGCTGAAATTTCTGAAAGTTGACTTTGTATGGAACAGATTAACAGCTGACTAGAATTCAACAATTTAGCAATTCAACAGTTTAGGGAATACCCAGAATATAATTAAAGTTTATCCAGATTTTTAAAGAATATGCAGAATTAAATCTGCAGCTTGGTATAATAAAAGAGAGTTAGAGCACCTTACCCAATTTTTCTCCACAGAAAACACAGTTTAGGTACTGTGTCCATATTAAGGCCCAACAAAAAAAAACCACACGAAGATTAAGGGGTCGATAATTAAAGCGGTGTCTTTTCAGTTCCACACGTGACTCCATCACAAAGTCACAGCCTTAGTGCTGTGAAATTACTGGTACTCGATCGAATATTTTAATACTGTGATGCGGAAGTTCCTTTGTCCTTTACTTTAAGCAGTAGCCGCATTCATTGCAAATCTGCTTTTAACTTGTCCAAAAAATGTCTTCCTGCTTCTTGTGGAAAACTTTGAAAAATTGGTCCGCAACCCCAATAATGGCTTCTTTCCAGTATATTAGTATTCCATATTTGGTTAAATTCGGCCAGTCGGATTTATTGAGCTAAGAACCAAGATAATTGGTAATAGTAATTTCTGAAGAATCCATTTTAAGATAAGGTGAGATCTGTAAGAAAAAATAAGTTTATTACTTTAGGAAATTAAATGGTTGCGGAATAATCGGCCCTGTTCTAGTTTTCACTTTCGAAAGATTCACACGGATTCGAATTTCCCAGACCTGTTCCAAGACTCACTTCCGAAAGAACTGGACGAAATCGAATTTCCCTCTGTTGTTGCTCTGTTAACTTCCGAAAAATTCACACGGAAACTTTCCGCCAAGCATATGACAGGCGGATTTAAATTCGGCAGTATAAAAATTAATTATTTAATTAAAGTCTGCGATAGCTTTATAAATCAATAATATTTTTATGCTATTCCTTGATGTTCTATGTTCCTAATTGCATCATCGGAATCGAAATTATTTGCATATATGACTTATTAATAATTATTTTGTGGTTGCACCTTAAAACCCGGTTAATTCTAGCTATGACAATTAATGCAAATCCGCCGCCCTTGTTCTAAATTCCGCTCGGATTTGGTAAAAATGGCCTAGAGTTGTCACGGTATGGATATAAGTTAGTATTTCCTTGGGACTTATTCTAAACTTATCCGATAAGGTTAATGGTTTTTTTATAAGAAAGATAATTTATCCTAATTAACGAAATAAGTGTTTTGGCTCGGAATACCACATTATTTCATGTGAAATTTGAACGGGGACATTTGATAGGGACTTTGTTTTTTGACTTTGGCATCTCTGTATGCTCTTGCAGTTTGCAATACTATGATTCCCACACTGAGTTTTAATACTATTCTGTCGGGAGCCTTTCAAAACTGCAAAGGGACCAAAGGGAAATATTATAAAATGTCCCTAACAAGGAAGGGAAATTTAGTACTGTTAACGGGAAATCCGATAATGTTAACAAATTCACTTCCGAGTGAAAACTGGAACAGGCCGGAATAAAAGTGGTAAAAGTAAAAGTAAAGGGTAAAAGTGTGAAAGTTATAATTTAGAAAATTTAAGCTAATGGGGTGCCTGTTTGACAATTATTACAGTTGATTTTACCAAGTTTTTTTTTGTGTGTAACTTGAATGGAACTCAATGCAGTGTAATAAAAAGTTGGAGGGCATTCTATTACCTGTAAAATGAGTGAATTATGGTTGAAATCGGTTAACCACAACTCAAGTTACACACAAAAAAAAAACTTGGTAAAATCAACTGTAATAATTGTCAAACAGGCCCCAACCAGCAAAATTGTCAATTCTACTAAGTAAATAGTCATTTCACAACAACAAAATACACACAATTAGCAAAGACACAAACCCAAAGCAAAAACAAAGTCACGTAATTATTTTAATAGTTACGTAACTATCTTTGTTGGTCAATTTTACCAAGCAAATTTTTTTGTGTGCAGAATTAATTTCTTTTTTTTAAATAAAAATGTCCAAAACGTTTTTTACACTTAAAAAAAATTGTATCCATAAGAAAAATTTATTTATATATAAGTGCCATTTTCTTAATCAGGAAGACGTACCTTACCGGAAAACAAAGGTTTCATTCATGGTATATTTCATAGATTTTTTTTTGTAAACTGGTGTATTTGAACCACCCCCATGTAATCAATAGACATCGGATTTTAGGTAAAAACATATTTTAAACGAGCAGTCCAAAAATTTTTTGGAGTGCACAAAAATTTGTTTCATGTAATGCCTAGTACTCACTTCAATCGAAAAGCCTACGAAATGAAAATCTCCATAAACATTTTTGATCACGAAATTTTCCGCCTGTCATTTTTGTATATAAATTTTCGTTTCGTTGCCTTTTTGATTGAAGTGAGTACTAGGCCTTACGTAGAATATTTTGAACGCGGCATATTTTTGCAAATTCGACATTTTTACATATCTTCCGCCTAAAGGAATATTTCGGACTATGTCAACCTTTGTGACATTTTTTATTACCTATTTTTACTGGAAATATATGCTCCCAAGTACGCATGTAATCGTTTAAAACCAAATTGTAGCCATACAGAAAATCGACCCAGCCTACTTTATAGAGTTTGTTCTCTCATATGAAATTTGTACATTCGAAATCAGAACTGTTTGATACATAGCTCAAAAACCTACTTAAACTAATAATTACACTGTGCAAAAAAATGAATGCTTTTTATATTTATCTCGATGGGTGCTATATTTTTGAATTCGTTATGAATTCCCAAGTTAAACTACGGTTTCCAAAAAGTTCCCCGACGCAAGAATTCTTGGCACACGGACCTCAAAATTCGAAAAATGCTGAAGTTGGCCAACTTTCCGTAGGTCTCAGAGGCAAACGGGGTATTGGTTTGTTTTGATGTTAAAGTTTATTAAAAGATAAACTCTTTATCTTTCAAACCCCATACTTAGAGTGGTTTTAGGATTTTTTTAAGGGAGAAAGAAATTGTAGAAAACATAGTCTAACATAGTCTATCATATAGCTGCGGTTAAAATAGTACTAGTGTTGCCGCCCTGTGTTTTCAAAAGTTTTTTGTTGTAACTTTTCTTATCCAACTAATCTAATAGTATTATTAAAATTAAAATTAAAATCAATACAATATTACCAGAAAAAAATTTTTTTTTGCGTCAGAGTAATCATTTTGTTGACCCCCTCCCGCCACTAAGGTAATTACGTAATATATTACTCAACAATTATTTTTCTTAAATATAAAAAAAAAACAAATTTTTTTTTAGAACAAATTTTCTTAGAAGTGAACAAATTTTCTAAACTTTAAAATAAGTCTCTATTAAACGATTTGTTTAGGCATTTTTTCCTGTAATGCAGAAAAATAATTTTTTCTTCAAAAATATACGGTTTTATTTCTAATCTTCCTTTTTATTGAGTGTTAAAATCGCCATTGGCTGTAGAAAAAAAAAACTACAGTTTTTTATAAATAAAAAGAATTTCCAATAACATTAGCTACATTTTTAGAAAATAGAAATATTGTTTTCTAAAAAAAAAGTTCTATATAAAATGTAAAAAATAAAAAATTCAAACCAGTTTCCCTTCTTCTACACTTCTTTTAGAACATTTTCTTTAAAACTAAGAAAAAACGCCTTTAATCAAAGAAAATGGCTTTATTGGTAGCCTAGGGGTCTAGGCTAGCTGAAAGCTTATACCCATTAGTGTGAGTTCAATCCCACGTCAAGACGAAAAATTCATGGTGTCTTTTTCTTTTGTCCCTAATATTTAAATTTTAATAAACAAATTATTTGGGTTTTTTTAAAGCCTAGTACTCAGTACGACGAAAACTGCTAGCTAAGCATAGGACTAAGCGAGAGGCAAATAAGAAGCTAGCCTGCAGGACACGGAATCAGTTTTGGACCAGTATAATTCTAGTTGGAACAGGAAATTAAATTTGCTATTGGCATGGCAATATGTATTGTCCCACTCTTACAGGCAGTTTTTCATTGGTTTTTGGCGTTTTCAATCCATTTATAATATGTTATTGGCACACCGCTTCTGCACAAACACAGCCAAAGATTAATATTTTTATTCTTTTATTCTTAATCTAGTATTTTAGTGGTATTTTCTTACTATTTCCTTAGCTCAACTGAGTACCGCGATGAAAAAAATCCCCGGCTAAAGGCGTTACCCAGCGGGAATGTGAGAAGTTGGTTTTTGTGTTCTTGAAATCCTGTTCCTTTTTGCAGGCGGCGGTGTGGGGTTAGATAATTTCTGAGCGTTAAATGGGGGTGGGTTTCTGAGAAGCATCAATATCAGGCCACTTATGCGCTGTGTGATTTCTGTGGCACTACGATTATAATATTTTTTAACAAAAAAATCACCAACTTATAATATTCAAAAATCCTATGATTTACACCAAAACCAAAAGACTTGTTCTCACATTTAGTTTTAATTTTTAGTATTTTTAAAATTCGTAGAAAAAATATTAATAATTGTTAATCAAAAAAATTAAACTATATATCTATTATCATAATGTCTATAATGATAATATTATTTTATTTTACTCAACATTTTTCCAATAATAATAAGAATGAATGTGGGATTCAACCAAATTATAGAGAAAAGCCACGGTAAGACGATTAAAATATTTGATTACATTTATCAAGGAATTACATTAAATTACAAAGAAAACTATTGTTTTTTTTTTACATTTTTAAACATTTTCTGTGAAATAATGGCCTAAGCCATTTTTAAGTGTTGTTAAAATATAAAAATTCGTGTTGGTGGTATTGATAACACGAAAAATGCCTAATATACCTATAATATACGTAACATTTAATGATTACGGTCCCTGAAAAGTATTGTTTAAACGAAATGTTTATTCGGCGCCAAAGTGTAACAAACTTTACAACGAAATTTATACCAAATCTGCATTTTGGTATTATCAAGTATATGATGCAGGGTCACATCATTTTTAAATTTGTTGGAAAAAGTGAAAAAAAAGTGAAAATAATTAATTTTAATCTAAAAACAATAAAAAGGTGAGTGATAAAATGAATTTTGTCTTTTTATAATCTTTATTTCAGCGTTACAAAGGTTAGTATCACAGATATTTTCGCCATTAATAAATATACGCCTCCGGATGCTATCTTCAACACAAATTCTGCATTTCAGTGACACTTGAAATGTTTTTAATCTTTACCAGTGGTAAATGGTGTGAGGTGTTCATTAAATGGCTGTATAAATAGTACTTTAGTACTAACTTAGTTATTTAACTTAATCAAAATATTACTTTTATTTCAGCCAGGCCGACTGAGACTTCTTGGGACCAGAAGTGTTGCGCCTGCGTTTGTCATATTTTATTTTTTCTTCTCATAGTTTTTGATATAGATACCCGACATAAAACAACTGAACAGAGGGTAAATGATCGGCCATGGCAAACCAGGCATAATTTCTGGAGAGATCCTTTAATTTTGTGCGGAGACTTAATAATGGTAATTACTCTTATTGTTATTCCTGAAGACAGACAAGAAATGGATATCTAAGCACTGCATTCGGCCAAGCCAAACCCGGGAATTACAAATTTTTAGTTCCAATGCTTCGATTGTAAATATTATTAATAAATACACAAACAAATATTACAAAAAAATCAGATACTGCAAAGCAGTGCAAAACCAAAACTGCGAGGGTCTGGAAAAACCAAAACTGGGAGGGTGTAGAAAAGCAGATATTGCAAGTGGAGGAAAACCATAACTGGGTACGTGTGGAAAATCTATAATGCGGGAAGTCGAAAAACCAGTGGATTTTGTCCTGCATTCTTCTGCCAGAGATCCAGATAGAAACCTCATTTCCCCCTTACTTTTTGTGTCACCCCCGTGTATTTTGAAACCAGAGATGGAAGAAATGTAAGGGGTGAATGAGGTTTTGTCCCTTCCCCTTCTATGGAGGAACCTCTTGAAAATATGTTATTTTCCAGAGGAATTTTCCCGGTGGGTAGCTACCTATTTGCCTTTCGCTTACTCCTATGCTTAGCTAGCAGTTTTCGTCGTACTGAGTACTAGGCTTAACTCTTGAATGGTAATATTTTTATAAAAATGATGTTTTAGATCTTCAAAATTGAAACATTGAATGTTACACTGCTACTTTTGAACCATAATAAAATATATATTTGTATATAAATACTAATATTAATTAATAAATATTTATGAACGCTGAGATCTCGAAATCTATAAAATCTAGAAAATTGGCATTAGGCATGCAGAATCTAGGGGTGCCTACGCAGCGAAACTTTATTTCAGCTATGTGCCACGCCACCTCTAACAACCACAATCCGCAAAAACTGTGTTAAAGTAAGTACACCCAGAAAAATGATGGACAACATTTTAGGTCATGCATAGCCTAAAACATTTTAAATGGACTAAAAGTTCCTTTTTAGGTCATGTACTGCCTAAAAATTTAAATTTTTGGTATATTTGCCCTACTATTTAGGTCCCGTATAGCCTAATATTTTAGGTCATCGTGGGCCTTAAAATTAATGCATTTTACCTAAATAAATTTGCACGGAACTCTGATAACGTTCTAGCGACGCTATAATTCCCAACCAGTTATAGCGCGGCTTGCATGGTAACCCACTTCGATGGTTGAATAATACAGCGATTTCACTGCTGAACAGTGAAGCCTCTTCGCTCGTTTTTGTGTGTTGGAATAATGACGACTTCTTGAAGACTAAGCCGACATTGACCTCGAGTTAGCTATAAATTTCTCTGTATTTACTTTATAATATGAAACATTTTTCAGTACAAATTTTTAGGCCAAAGAAAGCCTAAAATTTTGGATAGGGGTTTTCTCATATTTTAAGGCAGCCAATTACCTAAAATCTAGGCCAAAAATTACCCCATTTTAGGCCATTAATGGCCTAACATTTTAGGTCATACAATCCTAAATTTTAGGCCATTCAAGGACTTAGCTCCAGTTTTAGGCCAATTTTACCTAAATTCTAGGCCATTTTTTGACATTTTAGGTCATTTTTTTCTGGGTGTATGGCGTACAGGGGATTCTAAAATATTACAGAGTTGCCATGACTTTTAATAATATAAGGTTACAACTCTGGATTTCAACGATTCAACCAAATTTTCAGTAGCCTCAAACCTGTTTAATTTCTTCAATTTCTAAACGTTGATTTTGTATGAAACAGCTGAACAAAATGAGTATGTATTCTTATGTGTGGTATTCATCATACACACAAAAAAAAAACTTGGTAAAATCAACTGTAATAATTGTCAAACAGGCCCCAACCAGCAAAATTGTCAATTCTACTAAGTAAATAGTCATTTCACAACATAAAACAAGAGAGAACGCTATAGTCGGGTGCCCCGACTATCAGATACCCGTTACTCAGCTAAAGAAATTGCGAAGGAGATGAAGATAAAAACTTTGATCCGCCGTAACTTTTTAACGAATGGTCCGATTTAAAAAATTTCTTCTACATTTCGATAGGTATTGATAAACACCATTAAACTGCATTTTTACTTTTCCGAAATATTGAAATTTTTAAAATTGTATATAAGCGACTGTGGGCGTTAGAGGGGGCGTGGCACCCTTTTGAAACAAACTTGCGCTGCGTAGGAACTCCTAGAATCTGCATGCAAAATGTCAATCTTCTAGCTTTTATAGTTTCCGAGATCTCAGCGTTCATACAGACAGACAGACGGACAGACAGACGGACAGACGGACAGACGGACAGACGGACAGACGGACATGGCTAGATCGACTCGGCTAGTGATCCTGATCAAGAATATATATAGTTTATAGGGTCGGAAACGCTTCCTTCTACCTGTTACATACTTTTGCACGAATCTAGTATACCCTTTTACTCTACGAGTAACGGGTATAAATACACACAATTAGCAAAGACACAAACCCAAAGCAAAAACAAAATATACGTAACTATTTTAATAGTTACGTAACTATCTTTGTTGGTTAATTTTACCAAGCAAATTTTTTTGTGTGTACAGATTCTTGAGGATCTTACGCAGCGCATTTTATTTCAGCCGAGCACCACGCGAACTGTAACGGGTTAGTGTTACGGTAATACTAGACGCTTTCTTTTACATGTCAATAGGTAATAAAGAAAGTGTTTCAAATCGTACCATTCATAAAAATAATTGAATGGCCGCGTACAAGGAGTCGTTTTGCTGCTGTCCTCGAGGTACTCGACTATATCGTTCTCACTTGTTACACCCGGTATTCGTAGAGTAAAAGCGTACACACAAAAAACAAGAGAGAACGCTATAGTCGGGTTGGTGTCCCGACTATCTAATACCCGTCACTCAGCTAAAAGGAGTGCGAGGGAGATGGATAAATAACATTTTTTTAATTGCGCATAACTTTTTCATGAATGGTCCGATTTGAAAATTCAAAATACAATTCAATATTCTTTTTATACCCGGGACTCGTAGAGTAAAAGATTATATTGCATTCGTGCAAAAGTATGTAACAGCTAGAAGGAAGCGTTTCCAACCGCACAAAGTATATACATATATTCTTGATCAGGGTCACTAGCCGAGTCGATATAGCCATGTCCTTCTGTCTGTCTGTCCGTCCGTATAAACGCTGAGATCTCGGAAACTGCAAAAGCTATAAAGTTCATTTCAGCCTTTTGCTCAGTTTGACTGCAATTAGGGATGTCAAAAATATATCAAAATATCAATATATCGATATTTTTTGCAAAAAAAAATATATTTATATCGTGATATTTATTTAGCCAAATATCACAATATCGATTTTTTATTTTTCGATATTATTTGATATTTGCATATGGGCACTTCTACCAAAAGGTCCACCAAGCCAAAAACTTGAAACTTGAAAAAAACATATTTCCACATGATTTTGCCCCGATATTAGTTTCTAAATAGTTCGATCCTGAGCTTAACTAAAAATTTTGAGTATAGTTTGATTATTTTTATGACAAACCCCAATAATATACAAAAAGTTAGTTTTTGGCTATTTTTTTATTATTTTTTGGACCTGTCTTCAGTTGTTAATTTATCCTTTAGGAATGGTAATATGTGACATTATTCTGTACTGAATGCTTAATTTACATGTTAAACTATTAAGTTAAATGCAAAACAGCCAGTAATTAAGGGATAGAGGTACAGAAATACACCTTTAAGAAATAAACGCTAAGAAAAAATGTCCCGAGCGACATGTCCCAAACGAATCTGGTTGAAACTGCATAAAAAAAACGGCAACAATTTTTAAGTAAAACCAAAACCATTTCAAAGCGACATGTTTGGACAACATTCTAAAAAAAATCGCATTCAAATATTTCATCAGAATTCACTAAATTCTATTGTTGAATGAACTTTCCCGAAATCCACTTCTATTTTTGTCCCGAGCAAATACGGCAGTTTTTTATCGATATCTTAAAAACTAAAAATGGAACAAAATCAATATTTTTACACAAAATAGAGCTTGGGAAGAGTAAATAGAAAAGCCCATTATTAAAATTAAAATCAATTTTTTTACAATTTTTTTTAAACTTTAAAGATGTGCAAATGTCCCGAGCGACAATATGGAAGTGCCCATATCTTTCTCTCATCTGTGCACAAAAAAATGAAGCGTGTTAAAATTTATTTCGGTGAAATTAAGAAATACAAACTAAGTGCAAACTTTGTTTGAAAACTTTTAAAACAAGTGGGAATACATCAAATATGTTATCCCACTTAAAAAACAAACACTTTTATGTGTGGAACTAATAAAATAAGAAATTATATTGTTTATACTTTTCTAGTGCTTTTACATTTATTTTAGGGCAAAAGTCTTTGTTGTTAGTTTATTTACGCGGCTAAAATTTTGAAACTCAACTGAAAAAAAATATCAAAAGTATCTGATATATCGATGTTTTTTTGGCGATATATTGTATATCATATTGATATTTTTCTTAAAGAAAATATATCAGCGATACGATATTTTTAAAATATTTGACATCCCTAACTGCAATCTGGCTCATCGAGCTCTCGCATTCAGATTCGACCATAAGCGCAACCAATACTGCGACTATGACCAATAGTTCTACCAACATGCAGAAGTCATAAGAAATAAAATAAAGACCATGTTTTATCATACAGTACCCTCCACTATTTTCACCCCAAAAGAAATTTTCAAAGTTTTGCTAAATAATTAAATAAATAAATAATTTCTTCAACTGATGGCGCTTAAAGCTCAAATTTTTAGTGCAGCCCTCTGGCGTTCTAAGAAACGTTCAGTGAACACTGCGCGCAATTTAAACACGCCGTTTGGCCGATATGTGGCCCTATCAGCCCCTCTTACTATTTATATCTCCTTCTCCCCTACTTTTTTACTATGTTGATTTTACATAGTTTTTTTATACCCTTGCAGAGGGTATTATAATTTCAGTCAGATGTTTGCAACGCAGTGAAGGAGACGTTTCCGACCACATAAAGTATATATATTCTTTATCAGCATCAATAGCCGAGTCCATCTAGCCATGTCTGTATGTCCGTCTGTCCGTCTGTCCGTCTGTCCGTATGAACGCTGAGATCTCGGAAACTACAAAAGCTAGAAGGTTGAGATTTTCCACATTTTCCCAGATAACCCCCGCAATCGCCCACTAACGATTTTAAAATGTGTCTGGCGCCCGCACCTTTAAAGATTTCAGAGAAGTATAAATGCAATTTTGTTGTGTATATTTATAGATATCGAAATGAAGAAGACATTTTTCAAATCGGACCATTCATTAAAAAGTTATAATTATTAAACTTAAAATAATTCGAGTTCATTGAAGTTAAGCCTCTATATGTCAAATACCAATGACCGGGACCCGACTGTAATACCAGCTACGCAACACAAGGCTAAGGGTGTTTTCCCGTCCATTCTTTTATTTGCCTGGCGGGACGTCGGGGAGATAAATAAAAATGGTTTATTGTTTTTGTGTCAGTCTCAAATTAAGAAAATTCGTTCGTATATGAACACTGCCTGTGTGTATGAACACTGAGAACTGCCAATGCTATAATCTGGGATTAGCCACACATATTCTTGGGCTTCCTACGCAGCGCAAATTTGTTTCAGCCGAGCGCCACGCCCACTCTAACACACCATCGCCTCAAAGGATTTAAAAAAAAGCCTGGCGCATCTGCATCTCTCTCGAGCTTCCGTTTGGCAGATACCCGTTAATCTGATAGTCGAGGTACTCGTTTATAGCGTTTTCTCTTATTTTTCTTTAATTGAGGCCGAATCTAAAATAATTCCAACTAAATGCTCATTTTATTATACCCTATAAAGTATATATATTCATGATCAGGATCAATAGCCGAGTCGATCTAGCCATGTCCGTCTGTCTGTATGAGCGCTGAGATCTCGGAAACTCTAAGAGCTAGAAAGTTGGGATTAACCATGCAGATACTTGGTTCCTACGGGTTTTCATCAAAGTGCTACGTGCCGCTCACAATCGCCTTAAGGCAGGCTTCTACCTTGTAAAGTCAACAAAATCAAAATTTTTTCATTTTCGGTTAGATAGTAGAGCCCTGCATGAATCATTCAATTTTTGTTTTGTCATAGTATGCCAGGAAATTTCTGATTTGTTTAATTCAATTCTATGTGAAATAAATTGAAAGTTGTTCTAAATTATTTCGAATTGAATGAATTGAAGGAATTATTTTATGAATTTTTTGAATTCAAAATTCTAATTAATTCATTCATATAAAAGAAAAAATTCAAAATAATTCATTGAATCCATTCATGCAGGGCTCTATTAGATACACGTTTTAATTTTACGCATAAAATTTTAAGTCAAAATCAGTGTGCAATTGTAGTTCACATTTTCAAACGCGTTTTTCTCGAAAACATGCTTTTCAAGTTGGTGCAAGTTGGTTTTCTACACTTGTTCTTCGAAAAAATGTGCATCCGGGGAACTAAGATCTTCTAAAATATTGATAATTGTGATATAAACAAGTAATGAGTAACGAAAAAATGGGGAAAAAATCTTTTTTTCATAAGTTTAATTAGAAGAACGTCAAGTTAGGCATCGTCAATTACTAGTGAAATCCAATAACTTGATGGTTGAGAGATAAATTTTTAGTTTTTTCTTGAAAATAATTTTTATTAGTGTGGTTTAACAGCTGTAACAGTTAATTGGTTAACAGCAACTAGTGCAAAACTGGAAAGAAATGAACTAGTTGTTTCCGATGACAAGCAAATGAAAAATGGACCAGTTCGTTACAAGGGAATGGACATAACTTAAACTAGTTAACTTGCTTGCCCCAACTAGTTTTTTTACTGGTCCAAAGCGGATTCTGTTTTTTGCTGGGTTCCAAGACACTATTACCAAAACAGTTTCAACACAGTTGGCTGATTTTCACGGAATTTTAATTATATTTATTCCAGCTGGGAATAACTACATACCTTTCAAAAGGTTAAAAGCAGACTCGGCTATCCGTAATAAATCGGTTCTTTATTATTCACAATTGGAAAATTAACACGCATTTTAAATCACTTAATGATGTTTTCAGTACCCGATTTTTTTCTCAATAATTTTATTATATTGTATATTAAATTTGTACACAATTAAATATAGTTTTTTTGGGTTACATTAATTTTTAACTCATATATATTTAAGCCCTCGCAGATTTTTAAAGTTTATTCCTTATAGGCTAGGTTATATGGGTTACAATAAGATTCCAAGACTTGGCTTGGTTTTTTAGTATGTTTGATTACCAGTACTATGTTTTTAATTAAGAGGATAACATAGTTTATTGCTTTTTCACATTATATTTAATTACTTTTATTTTGTTTATTTTTAGGGCTGATTTTTTATATTGGTTTTTTAAAATCAGTGAGCTATCCGCGTTTTGACTGATAAATGCTTTACTCCACAATCCACTTCGTTCGGAGAATAGCTTGTATTATTCGACACAATTGTGGCAATGTTCGACTGCCTTAAGTCACTCGCTGAATATTTGTGCGCCTTACAAAACCTTGCTCTGTTTGTTGGTACATGAGATGCTGTACTGACTAACGGCATTACACTCGTCGGCAGCACGGTGAATGCTTTCCGAGAAGTTGAGATTTCGGAGCTTTTAAGAGAGCCACATAGATTCCATCCGAGCTTTATGAAAGACTAGTGTGTTACTGTTTCAACCTCCTTTACTAGTATTTCAGCTGAAAGAAGGGTTCAGCTATATTTTCGCTTTGAGAGCTGCTACGCATTTCTGCAAAAAAGCTGTTTATATTGAGTTCCTTAAAATAAAGAGAATGCTTAGCTTCATACGTAGACAATACGCTTTCGGAGCCACAAGTAAGAATATTTTAACGACTCAAAATCAACAACATTTTAAAATGTATGATTGTCTCCAGTTTTTTTGGATGTTGCGATACGGGAAAAAAAGAAACAAAAAAATTTAGTTACTTAGCTAACCAATTCAACATATTAACTCATTGTCCGATCTACATTAAAAATGTTGAACTCTCTAGCTTTAATATGGTGGACGCCATTTTCCAATTTTTATTTCATTTTCCGATTTTTATAAATTGTGGATCAGTATACTAGAAATACACATTGGGCTTGATTAAAAATGTACGAATAATTACATCCAAGCTAAGACCATTCCAGGCTCCTGGTAAATAACGCACCTCGTTCGGTTCATGTCGCTCCTTGATTCCCCCTGTGGCGGCGCTCCACTGTTGTTTTAAGCCTCCTTACAATGATTTGTGTAAAAAAAAATTTAAATGTCTTCAGCGAATGACTATCTTTTTAAAAGAGTTTGCTATTAGGTGTTGGAGCAATATGATGGTGCTTTTGAGAACGTGGAATGGTATTAGCTTGGATGTAAGGTGTTGCTAACGTGTTGTTCTTCCTTAGAACTACATAAGAGTGATTCTTTGTGAAACGTATCGAGACTTTCTTCATAGTCTCAAAACGATATATAATTTTTATGATACTATCACACCATTTAAAAAGGATTTTTAAAAAAGTTTAAAAAAAAACATTCATTTGACAGAAGCGAAGATATGGCGATGCTATTTTTTTGTTTAATTCATTTATAATTTTAAATTACGTGGGGTAAAAAAAAAATAAAAATACTCAAAAATTATTATTTTTGCCAAGCTTTCAAATGAAAATAACAGCCATAATGGTTCCAATGCAAAATACAGTCCAAACTTAAAAAAAAATTTTTCATTCGCGGTTTTCTGCAAATCGGCATTTTTAATCTTTATAAAAAAATAGCATAATGTTCTATACATAATTCTTGTTGGCTCCTAAAAGTTTCGTCATGGGACCTCCATTACTTTCTGCATAATTTAATAAAACATTAAAAAACTAAGCAGTCTTTCGTTGTTATACATTAAATTTTAATAGACGAACAGTTTTCGTTCTTCTTGAATTCCGGGAGAACGACCGTTCCCATTTAGGTAAAACTAATAGGAAAAATGCAACAAATAAATCCCTACCAATTTCAAGGTGGAACAATAACTTCTTGCTACTTATGTAGTTCTAAGGAAGCACAACACGTTAGCAACACCTTACATCCAAGCTAAGACCATTCCACGTTCTCAAAAGTACCATCATATTGCTCCAACACCTCTTTTAAAAAGATACTCATTCGCAGAAGACATTTAAATTTTCCCAATACACAAATCATTGTAAGGAGGCTTAAAACAACAGAGGAGCGCCGCCACAGGGGGAATCAAGGAGCGACGTGAACCGAACGAGGTGCGTTATTTACCAGGAGCCTGGAATGGTCTTAGCTTGGATGTAATGTGTTGCTATATATTCGAGTGTTGTTCCTTAGAACTAAATAATTAGCAAGAAGTTACCCTGCAGGAAAAATGCGAACTAGTCTGAAAAACAACTAGTTAAATAACTAATATAAAGCAACCGGAATTTGTCTGAATGCATTTGGACTACACAGGGTCTAGAAAATTTGTGCTAGTCGAAAAAATGATTAATACAAAACTAGTAAAAAATAAACTTGTCTCGGACTAGTACCTTTCTGACAAAAAAAACCTTAAAAATATTTAACTGGTAGAACAAATACATGTTAGGGTCTAGTTAAAAGGCAACTGGAATTTAACTAGTTGCAAATGAAACACATATGATCCAAAAATATAGCCTAGAGTGTAAATGTCTTGGGAAATTTAACACTAAACAAATCAAACACTCGAGGTCCTCGGTTCAATCCCCGGTCTCTCTACATTTTTTGTAGCTTTTTGTTTGCTAGGTGATGTTTTTTTTTTATGCAGTTTCAACAACATTCGCTCGGGACATGTCGCTCGGGACATTTTTTCCGACTGTTTTGTAAAGCGGATTTCTTTACCTCTATCTCTCAATTGCTGGATGTTTTGCTTTTAACTTAATAGTTTAACATGTGAATGAAGCATTCAGTACAGAAAAATGTCACATATTAGCATTCCTATAGGATAAATTAACAAAAGAAGACACGTCCAAAAAATAACAAAAAAAATAGCCAAAAACTAACTTTTTGTATATTATTGGGGTTTGTCATAAAAATAATCAAACTATACTCCTAATTTTTAGTTTAGCTCAGGATCCAACTAATTAGAAACTAATATGGCAGCAAAATCATGTGGAAATATGTTTTTTTCAAGTTTCAAGTTTTTTGGCTTGGTGGACCTTTTGGTGGAAGTGTCCATATGTAAAAAATCACTGTTTTTAAATTATGTCATACTAAAATTCATAAACCTTGTGAGGGCATTACAAAATGTGATGCGTGTATGGCTCAATCCGTTAGTGTGTCTACAAACCCAAAGGTCCCGGGTTCAAGTCCTAGAGAGGGCGACTTGCCTCAAAAATAGTAAGTTTGTTTTAATTCCATTTAATTATCATTTACTGTATTTGATTACATAATAATTATCAGAAATTCTCTAAGGACCGCGACTATTGATTGGATACTAAATTAGGAGAGCATCAAGTTTGGCATCGTCAAGTACTAGTGAAATTGAATCACTTGTTGGTTTCGAGATTTATTTTTAGTTTTTTCGTGAAAATATTTTTTTCAGTGTAGTTTAACAGCTGTAACCGTAAATTGGTTAACAGTAACTAGTGCAAAACTAGTAGCAAATGGACTAGTTGTTTCCGACGACAAGCATATGAAAAATGGACCACTTCGTTACAAGGAAATGGACATAACTTGAACTAGTTAACCTTCTTGACCCAACTAGTATTTTAATAGTCCAAAACTGATTTCGTTTCCTGCAGGGTATTGTCCCACGTTGAAATTGGTAGGGATTTATTTGTTATACCAAACTGCATTTTTCCTATTAGTTTTACCTAAATGGGAACGGTCGTACTCCCGGAATTCAAGAAGAACGAAAACTGTTCGTCTAATATAATTTAAAGTATAACAACGAAAGACTGCTTTGTTTTTTAATGTTTTATTAAATTATGCAGAAAGTAATGGAGGTCCCATGACGAAACTTTTAGGAGCCAACAAGAATTATGTATAGAACATTATGCTATTTTTTTATAAAGATTAAAAATGCCGATTTGCAGAAAACCGCGAATGAAATATTTTTTTTAACTTTGGACTGTATTTCGCATTGGAACCATTATGGCTGTTATTTTCATCTGAAAGCTTGGCAAAAATAATATTTTTTGAGAATTTTTATTTATTTTGTACCCCACGTAATTTAAAATTATAAATGAATTAAACAAAAAAATAGCACTTCGCTTCTGTCAAATGATTTTTTTTTAACTTTTCTAAAATTCCTTTTTAAATGGTGTGATAGTATCATAAAAATTAGATATCGTTTTGAGACCATGAAGAAAATCTCGATACGTTTCACAAAGAATCACTCATATATGGAATTAGTGCACTTAAAAATAATATTTATGGCTAATATGTATTTTGGAACACGCCTTTCGTGTAACTATTATAAAACTCTTAACAGACAAATAAAAACTATAAGCATATGCAGGGCATGAAAGAAGCGGCTCTCGGTCATCCAGGTGAACTTTACTGCGGGAACTTCTCAATGAGCTTCTTATTACACATGCAAGTTATCCAGCCCGTGAAACGGTTCCATTTATGGAATTAATAAACAAATTTTTAAATTCAATCCCAGCTAAATTGCCTTTGCCTTTGTTTGAGATTCTGCCTCCGCCTTTTTCATTAACTTCGAGGGCCGCGCTTGACCGTCCGGCTAAGATAAATAAACCTATCGTAAAGTAAATAACAGCTTCCGTTCGAAGCCAAACTCTCACGCTCAAAGCCCAAAGTATTGCGTTCCGATTTTCTATCAAAATTGCATCGGTCAGCATAATCTAATTTCACAACGAGATGCGACAGTTTCAGCATAAGCTTTTATATTAAACAAAAATCAAAGTTCTAGAAGCTTAAAAAAGAAAAAGCTTCTGGCCGAGGTTCGTTGGAGAAGATTTCAGAATTAAGTAGTTAGTCTTAATCAGATTGAAACCGCGAACGGTCAAATCTTAGAATCAAAAGTAAAAGTGTCTTGATAGTGAGTTAGTGAATTAAGGTTTTTTACCAATAAAGAAAAATTATAAAATAAAAAATTATTTTTTTTAAATCAACCACAACGATCAAATTTAATTGGCGCCCAACGTGGGGCTGTGTCCTTAAAAAGTTCCAAAAAATAAAAATTTAATGAAAAATAAAGTTAAATTAACAAACGGAACTCGCGCAGCCAAGAACTCAAATTTTTATTGGAAAAATTAAAACATCCAACACAAAACAGTGATCGTGTAAAATTTTTAATGGAAATCAATAAATGAAATAATCCATTAAGTTGATTAATTGGTGGACTGAAGATCTAATTCACAAACATCAAGAACACTATAAAAATAAAATAAATCCGAAACGACAAAAACAAATAAAAATACAAAACCAACAAAAAACAACAAACAAATAATCAGAACCAAAGAAAAATTGACAGGAAGGAAGGGCTGTAGGGCAATCCCTCGCCAACACTGGAAACAATCGTACAAAATTGAAAGAAGACCCCATCGGACAGTATCGTGAGGATAAATATAATTTTATTTTTAATAAAGGGTTTAAAAAGAAAATAATTTAAGACAAGCAAATTATTTTTAAAAAAAAATACCATTGAGAATTAAAAAAAAAAAAAAAAAAAAAAAAAAAAAACAATCTGGAAAATTTAATAGATAGTTTCGGTGAATTAAATTTAAAAATGGCAACCGGAGGTTCAGCACCAAACTTCTTTGCAGGTAGTATAGCCACAGCTGGCGGCCTAACAGTGGAATTAATTAATAGATTAATAAACGTTCAGTTGAATGAAGTAAGCAGGAAAATAGAAGGTTTAGAAGGAAGACTAGCCACGGATACAAACACTGTGGAGGATTATAAAATACAAACAATCGACCCAACTATAAAGTGCGATACAACACTTGAAGTGGTAAAATCTTTACCAAAGTTTACCGGGGAACCAACACAATATGTAGGTTGGAGAGAAGCTGCAGAAACTGTTATGAGTCTTTATAAAATTCAAAGTGAACAATACTTTATCGCTTTAACAATTTTACGAAATAAAATTATGGGAGCTGCCCATGATGCTCTTACCAATCATGGCACCGTTTTAAATTTTCAAGCTATCTTATCTAGACTGGATTTTGTATATAGCGATAAACGACCAATGCATATTCTAGAGTCAGAACTAAGTATTCTCAGGCAGGGCCGAATGACAGTTACAGAATACTATAACGAAGTTAATAAAAAAATGACTTTACTAATAAACAAGACCATAATGACACACGGAAAGGACAGTGTAATTACCAAGGAAACAAACAAAACAATAAGGGGCAACGCTCTACGAATATTTATATCCGGACTAAATGGATCTATATCAGAAACTCTTTTCTCATTAAATCCACCAGATTTGCCCAATGCTTTGGCGAAGGTCCAAGAATTGGAATCAAACAATTTCCGTGCTCAATTTGCAAACAGATTTAATGGATTTAAAAATGAAAATAAATACCAGGGAAACAACTTACGATTTGATCAAGTACGACAGAATAATAATAATAATAATAAAACGGGCAATCATTGGGGTAATAACCAAAATTATAACTGGCCACAAAAGGGAAATTTTTGGCAAAATAATAACCAAAATAACACTCAAAAGCAACAAGCTGTTGAGCCAATGGATGTTGACCATTCGATTCAACTCCAGAATAAACCTAATAACAATCGACAGCCGAATAATAATTGGCAGCCGAATAATAATTGGCAGGCAAATAATAATCAAGGAAGATATAATAATAATTTTTATCAAAATAATAATTGTTCAAATTACTATCGCTCAAATCAAAATAAAGAGCAAACTCAAGCTCAAAAAAGGGAACCAGATGGAACTGTTAATCAGCCAGCAAATAAAGTAACTAGATTAAATAACATTAATGAAGATCATTTTTTAGACGAGACCCCTACAGGGGAATGCCTTATTTAAATAGGGTAGACAGAATAACCAAGAAGCAGTTAAAGATTCTAATAGATACAGGAGCCACTGCTTGTTATATAAAAAGGGGAATTTTTGAAAATAAAAATGAATTATCAATATATAAAAAAGTAACTACAGTTCATGGGTATTCAATTATTAAGTATTACCATATTATAAATATATTTGGAACACGACATTTATTTTATGAAATAAAAGGATTAGAATCTGATCTTCTAATTGGGTTTAATTTACTAAGGAAAATAGGAGCTATAATAAATATAGAAAAGGGAGTCTTGGAATATAAAGGGAAAACAGAAAAGTTAAAATATTATGATAATGAGGAAAAAAATGAAATAAGTATAATTGAAGAAAAAAATAATATTCTTCCGTTAAAAGAATTTATTATTAAAAAATATTTTGATTATAAAAGTACTAAAGACACAGATTCATTATTTGTGGAAAATAGTGAGAAAAGCTTGGGATTCGAAAATCCTGAGAACGCCGACGATGAAATTTCCGTCAACAAAAAATTAAATAGTTTTGGATCAACAAATCCTGAACGCGCCGACGATGAAAATTCCGTCAACAAAAAATTAAATAGTTTTGGATCAACAAATCCTGAACGCGCCGACGATGAAAATTCCGTCAACAAAAAATTAAATAGTTTTGGATCAACAAATCCTGAACGCGCCGACGATGAAAATTCCGTCAACAAAAAATTAAATAGTTTTGGATCTAAAAATCCTAAACACCCCGACGTAGATTTTTCCGTCAACAAAAGAATAAAAAATATTGAAACTAATGAGCCAAAGGGAAATAAAATGAACAATATTAATATGACCAGTACAAATCGAGTAGAAGTATTGGAGAAGAAAATAATTGACATAATCGAGGAGGAACACTCAAAAATAAATTTACAAATCCCATTTCGTACCGATATCCGGAGTGAAATAAACACCGAAAACGACAGGGCAATTTATAGTAAACAATATCCTTATGCCTTATCAGTTTCAGATTTCGTTAATACGGAAATCAATAGAATGCTTAAGGAAAATATTATAAGACCTAGTAGAAGTCCATATAATTCTCCAGTGTTAGTGGTACCCAAAAAAGGTCAAAATGAAGATGGCAGCCCCAAACATAGATTAGTAATAGATTACAAAAAATTAAACGAAAACACTATACCGGATAGATACCCGATGCAAGACCCGTCAGTAATATTAGCCAATTTAGGAAAGGCTAAATACTTCTCAACAATTGATTTGGAATCTGGATTCCACCAAATTTTAATGAAAGATTCAGATATTGAAAAAACAGCATTTTCTATTAATAACGGAAAATTTGAATTTTTACGAATGCCTTTTGGGTTAACAAACGCACCCAGAATTTTTCAAAGAGCCATGGATGATATCCTAAGAGAACAAGTAGGGAAAACTTGCCATGTTTATATGGACGATATAATTATTTTTTCAAACACTATTGAACAACACTATGCTGATTTAATTAAAATAATTAATATTTTACAAAGAGCAAATATGAAGATTTCTCTTGAAAAATCTAAATTCTTTAAATTAGAAACCACATTTCTAGGGTACATTGTTTCTCATAATGTAATTAAAACGGATCCCGAAAAAATTGCTACAATTACAAAATATCCGATTCCACGTAATATTAGAGAACTCCGAAGTTTTCTAGGCTTAACAGGGTATTACAGGAAATTTGTCCGTAACTATGCAAAAATTGCTAAACCATTAACAAAATATCTAGGAGGGGAAAATGGAAAGGTTTCTAAAAGAATGTCTACTAAAGTTGCAATACAGTTTGACGAATCAGCTGTACAAGCTTTCAACGAGCTAAAAGAGAATCTAATAGCACAAGTCGAATTAGTTCAGCCAGATTATAGTAAGAAATTCGTTTTAACTACAGACGCATCAGACGTAACTATCGGGGCAGTACTAACACAGGATAATAAACCAATTACGTTTATTTCAAAAACATTAAATAAAACGAAACAACTTTATGCCACAAATAAAAAAGAATTGTTAGCTATAGTATGGGCTTTAAAAAATCTCCGGAATTATTTATATGGAGTAATTGGCATAGAAATACAAACGGATCATCAATCCTTATCGTTCACAATTTCGGATAAAAATCCAAACGTAGAGATGAAAAGATGGTATTCTTTCATTGAAAGTTTTACCCCAAAAATTATATACAAACCCGGAACAACAAATGTTGTAGCCGATGCATTATCACGAATACAAATAAATAATATTACAAACAGCGATATAGACGTTTCTGAACAGTCAAACTCAGACCAAGACACACAGCATTCAGCTGAAAGTAGTTTTGAAAATGTAATACAAGAGACCCGTAAACCGTTAAATCAATTTAAACAACAATTGTTATTAACAACGGGGAGGTATACAATACATGAGTCACTGGATATTTTTGACAAGACAAGACACATAATCGAATATGATACAGTTGAGAACTTAATAAGCATTTTAAGAGAGTATCTTCCACCTAACATAACAGTTGGAATTCATTGTAGTTTAGAAGATTTATATCATATTCAAGTTTCTTTAAGAAATAGTTTTACTAACAAATTTCTTTTTACGCGATTATTTCTACAAGACGTAGAAAACGCCGAAGATAGAGCTATAATAATAGAAGAAACACACAATCGAGCTCATAGGGGTTTAGACGAAAATCATAAACAAATCAGTAGATTATATTATTGGCCCAATCTATTTGTAAAACTAAAAGAATATATAAAAAATTGTAAAATTTGCAATGAAAACAAATATAACAGACACCCGATTAAAATTCCAATTGGGGAAGCCCCAATCCCAACTAAAGAAGGCGAAAATTTACACATTGATATATATTATGCGCAAAGTTTAACTTTTTTAACTTGTATTGACGCGTATTCTAAATTCCTAGTAGTTAAAGAAATTCAAAATAAATTAAATATCGAAAATAAAGTAATGGAACTACTTCAACATTTTCCCCAAGCCAAGGTAATTATGACCGATAACGAACCGAGCTTTACCTCAGCTCAATTTAAATCCTTTGCACAAAGATGCGGTGTAACTCTACATTACGCAGACCCAAGACACAGTACCTCAAACGGACAAGTGGAAAGAGCACATTCGACATTAACAGAATTAGCTCGCTGCATAAAAGAACAATTTAATTTAACTGACCATTCCGAAATCGTAATAAGAGCCGCTCAGGAATATAATCAGAGTATTCATTCCACAACAAACCAAAAACCTGTTGACATTCTTTATAATAAAATCGAACACGATAATATTCCACAATTATTAAAAAATACTCAGGAGAAAATGTTAGAAACTCATAATGAAAACAGAAAAGAAAAACAATATCACGTAGGACAAGTTGTTTATGAAAAGAAATATGGAGAAAGAAATAAACTAAAACCAAGATATAAGAAGCAAATAGTTAAGGATAATATGCCTAATAAAATAATAATCAACAGTAGAAACAGAATTATTCACAAAGATAATATTAAGCATTAATAAATTCTTTTTTTTAAAACTTCCAGAAAATGTATTCTTTAATACATATTTTATCAATCATAATATTGGCCAGTTCAGAGATAATTGATTACTCGAACCATGAATTTTTTCTGTTCAAAGACAACAAGGATGTACTCACCTATGAATCTTACAACGATTTATTCCACGTAACTAATTTAAGTTTTTATAAGGAAATACTTGACATAGAATCAGATAATATAAAAAAGGATTCAAATAAAAGGTCACAATGGGAAATTAAGTACGACATAGAAGTAATCAAAGTAATCTTATCTCAGTTAATATCAGCTAGAACAAAAAGGGGAATAAATGAGTTAGGCACCGTGTGGAAATGGTTGGCTGGAACTCCGGATCATGATGATTTCATAAAAGTACAAAATAAAATCAATGACTTAATTGAAAATAATAATAAACAGTCTATTATTAATTCCAAATTGTTCAAAGAAATAGAATCTCTCTCTGAAGGTTTTAAAAAGGTTTTTATTGATCAAGATTTACCACTTAGAAAACATCGCTTACGATTAATAACATTTGACCTACAAAACTTAATTGATACTATTACTCTTGCAAAAATTGACGTTTTTAACACCAAAATTTTAAACAATGAAGATATAAAAGAAATATTAAAACACGAGCAAAAGCCAGTAATTATCGCTGACTTAATGGATATCTCTGTGTTCAAAATCGCATTACACAAAGAACTCTTAATAATTTATATAAAATACCCAATAATAAACAAGAAAGGAAGCTACCTTCGGCCAGCCGAAGCTTATATACCCTTGTAGATAAAAGAATACTCACTCGGTGCAGTTCCAGGGATTCCAGATTCAGTGTTTCGATTTATTTCAATTTTGTTTTTAAGTAGTCAAGAATCAAAACGCCTACTTCCTACAAAGTTACAATGAATTTTCTTATATTTGTTTGGGAGCCTTAAGATATAGTGGTCCGATCCGGCTGGCTCCGACATATGTACTACCTGCAATAGAAAGAAGACCTTCGGGAAAGTTTCATCGCGATAGCTTTAAAACTGAGAGACTAGTTCGCATAGAAACGGACAGACGGACAGACGGACAGACGGACAGACGGACAGACGGACAGACGGACAGACGGACATGGCTAGATAGACTCGGCTATTGGTGCTGATCAAGAATATATATACTTTATGTGGTCGGAAACGTCTCCTTCACTGCGTTGCAAACATCTGACTGAAATTATAATACCCTCTACAAGGGTATAAAAATAGATGCGAAATATATTACACTCGATCCATTTCCCAAATCGATGGAAAATTATTAATAAGTAATCAAGTCGCAAAATGCGAAAATACATATTATGAAATGTCTACATTTAAGAAAGAACTTTTTAATAATTATTGCACTTTAAGTTTAGAGAAAACATGTTTTACCCGATTATTAAATGGTGAACAATCAATTTGTAAAAAAATAAGAGAAAAAAATAAAAAAATAGACATTATCCAAGATGGTGCCATTTTAATAAATGGTAACAACATCGTCAACAATTCCGAACTAGGTGGTTCATTCTTAATAACATTTAATGGTACAACCACAATAAATAACGTTTCATATACCAATTTAGACAACAAAATTCTTAACTATATTACTACAAACCACTTCAAAAATTACGAAATATCCGATTATATATTTTCAAATAACTCAGAACTCTCTTTAGATAATATAAATATTTTAAATCCATTCATTAAAATTAATAATACCAAAATATCTATATCCTTTATATTATTAATTTTAATCATTATATATTTGATTTCTCTACCTATTATTAAATACAGAAATATGTTTGTAACCAAAAAACAACGGCCAGAGTCTGAAAAACCTAACGAAGATATATTTTTAACAGAATTAAAAGATCATTTAAACGAAATCCATAATGAATCGGGACGATCCATTTTAGAAGGGGGAGAGTTATCCAGCCCGTGAAACGGTTCCATTTATGGAATTAATAAACAAATTTTTAAATTCAATCCCAGCTAAATTGCCTTTGCCTTTGTTTGAGATTCTGCCTCCGCCTTTTTCATTAACTTCGAGGGCCGCGCTTGACCGTCCGGCTAAGATAAATAAACCTATCGTAAAGTAAATAACAGCTTCCGTTCGAAGCCAAACTCTCACGCTCAAAGCCCAAAGTATTGCGTTCCGATTTTCTATCAAAATTGCATCGGTCAGCATAATCTAATTTCACAACGAGATGCGACAGTTTCAGCATAAGCTTTTATATTAAACAAAAATCAAAGTTCTAGAAGCTTAAAAAAGAAAAAGCTTCTGGCCGAGGTTCGTTGGAGAAGATTTCAGAATTAAGTAGTTAGTCTTAATCAGATTGAAACCGTGAACGGTCAAATCTTAGAATCAAAAGTAAAAGTGTCTTGATAGTGAGTTAGTGAATTAAGGTTTTTTACCAATAAAGAAAAATTATAAAATAAAAAATTATTTTTTTTAAATCAACCACAACGATTAAATTTAATTTGCACGTTTGTGTGGTGGCTGATTTTGTTTTGGGTTTTCAGTTCTGTTACTGATAATTATTTGTTTTAATTTATTTTATTGTTAGCGTTGCGGCCTTTGTTGTAGTTTTTCATTGCGGTGGTTGACAATAATTTGGTTTAATTCATTTTTTTTTCTTTTTGTTCTGCACTTAATCCCGGCTTCTTTCGGGCCAGTAAGAGGCGCCGTTGTACTGTTTTCTTGTACATTCGGAGTCCTCGGAGGACTATAAGGAGCACTAGTAACCCGGCAATTAGGCACAAGACATTAAAGACTTTCACGATTTCGTCCTTGTGGTCCATGATCCCGACGGCGTTGTACTGTTGTACTATAAGGAGCACTTGTGTCTAAGACATTAAAGACTTTCACGATTTCGTCCTTGTGGTCTATCACTTCAACATTGTTTATAACGTTGGCAGTATTGCCTTCCGCTTTTGAAAATTTGGACCCCATTTTTTTTTTGTATCTTTGGTCCTTAAACGGAATCTCCGTGAAACGCGAAACAAGGATTCATGTTCACTGTTTTGAACTTTCCGTCGAACGGATTATTTTTGTTCATTGCGCTCAATTGGGATTATTGCCGGCCGTACCTGCGAATCTGACTGCCTTCTCCGTAGAGTTATAGTTCTTTTATACCGTAGTTAGAGCTTTTCTTTTTGCTTCCGGGTTCTTCTTTTCGTACCTAAGTGTTCCCATCTAGGTACTCATTTCCCCTTGCTCTAGCTAACTGGCCCGCTTTGGATTTAGCTAGCGTCAGCTTTCGGGTTCATTTCAGTCTCTCGTTGCTTTTACTGACCGATATATTATTCCATTGAATTGCCCAATGGAAATTAATAGGGGAAAATTATATCTTTGTTGATTTTTATTACATTCTCTTCTACTTTAAGATATGACTATTTTTAAATATTTCCGAATTTCGATTTTAATTTTAAAAAGATCGAAGTACTCTTACATATAGCTGCCATAGAAACGATCGAAAAATTAATGTGAAATAATAGGAAATTTAACATTTTGGCAATTCTGTAGAACAGATTAATTACACTGTGCAGCATTTTTACTGTTTTTTAAATTTACCTCGACGGATGCTATATTTTTGGATTCGTTACGAATTCCCAAGTTAAACTGCGTTTCCCGACGCAAGGATTCTTAGCAAAAGGACCTCAAAGTTCGAAAAATGCTGAAATTGGCCAACTTTTCGGAGCTCCCAGAGGCAAACGGATTCATGGTTTGATTCGATGTTAAAGTTTTTTAAAAGATAAACCCTTTATCATTCAAACCCTTTACTTAGAATAATTTTAGAATTTTTATTAAGGGAGAAACAAATTTCGTAACGAATCCAAAAATATAGCATCCATCGAGGTAAATTTTTGATGCTGCATAGTGTTATCTTTATTGATCATAAAAATGGTGACATCACCTCATTTTTTTTTTTGTATCTTTGGTCCTTAAACGGAATCTCCGTGAAACGCGAAACAAGGATTCATGTTCACTGTTTTGAACTTTCCGTCGAACGGATTATTGCCGGCCGTACCTGCGAATCTGACTGCCTTCTCCGTAGAGTTATAGTTCTTTTATACCGTAGTTAGAGCTTTTCTTTTTGCTTCCGGGTTCTTCTTTTCGTACCTAAGTGTTCCCATCTAGGTACTCATTTCCCCTTGCTCTAGCTAACTGGCCCGCTTTGGATTTAGCTAGCGTCAGCTTTCGGGTTCATTTCAGTCTCTCGTTGCTTTTACTGACCGATATATTATTCCATTGAATTGCCCAATGGAAATTAATAGGGAAAAGTTATATCTTTGTTGATTTTTATTACATTCTCTTCTACTTTAAGATATGACTATTTTTAAATATTTCCGAATTTCGATTTTAATTTTAAAAAGATCGAAGTACTATTACTTATAGCTGCCATAGAAACGATCGAAAAATTAATGTGAAATAATAGGAAATTTAACATTTTGGCGATTCTGTAGAACAGATTAATTACACTGTGCAGCATTTTTACTGTTTTTTAAATTTACCTCGACGGATGCTATATTTTTGGATTCGTTACGAATTCCCAAGTTAAACTGCGTTTCCCGACGCAAGGATTCTTAGCAAAAGGACCTCAAAGTTCGAAAAATGCTGAAATTGGCCACATTTTCGGAGCTCCCAGAGGCAAACGGATTCATGGTTTGATTCGATGTTAAAGTTTTTTAAAAGATAAACCCTTTATCATTCAAACCCCTTACTTAGAATAATTTTAGAATTTTTATTAAGGGAGAAACAAATTTTAGAAAACATAGTCAAAAAACATAAAAGCATACAGCTGCGGTCAAAATAGTAGAGGTCTTGCCGTCCTGTGATTTTAAAAGTTTGTTGTTTGGTTGTTGGGAATTGTTTGTTTGGGAATTCGTAACGAATCCAAAAATATAGCATCCATCGAGGTAAATTTTTGATGCTGCATAGTGTTATCTTTATTGATCATAAAAATGGTGACATCACCTCATTTTTTTTTGTATCTTTGGTCCTTAAACGGAATCTCCGTGAAACGCGAAACAAGGATTCATGTTCACTGTTTTGAACTTTCCGTCGAACGGATTATTGCCGGCCGTACCTGCGAATCTGACTGCCTTCTCCGTAGAGTTATAGTTCTTTTATACCGTAGTTAGAGCTTTTCTTTTTGCTTCCGGGTTCTTCTTTTCGTACCTAAGTGTTCCCATCTAGGTACTCATTTCCCCTTGCTCTAGCTAACTGGCCCGCTTTGGATTTAGCTAGCGTCAGCTTTCGGGTTCATTTCAGTCTCTCGTTGCTTTTACTGACCGATATATTATTCCATTGAATTGCCCAATGGAAATTAATAGGGAAAAATTATATCTTTGTTGATTTTTATTACATTCTCTTCTACTTTAAGATATGACTATTTTAAAATATTTCCGAATTTCGATTTTAATTTTAAAAAGATCGAAGTACTATTACATATAGCTGCCATAGAAACGATCGAAAAATTAATGTGAAATAATAGGAAATTTAACATTTTGGCGATTTTGTAGAACAGATTAATTACACTGTGCAGCATTTTTACTGTTTTTTAAATTTACCTCGACGGATGCTATATTTTTGGATTCGTTACGAATTCCCAAGTTAAACTGCGTTTCCCGACGCAAGGATTCTTAGCAAAAGGACCTCAAAGTTCGAAAAGTGCTGAAATTGGCCAACTTTTCGGAGCTCCCAGAGGCAAACGGATTCATGGTTTGATTCGATGTTAAAGTTTTTTAAAAGATAAACCCTTTATCATTCAAACCCCTTACTTAGAATAATTTTAGAATTTTTATTAAGGGAGAAACAAATTTTAGAAAACATAGTCAAAAAACATAAAAGCATACAGCTGCGGTCAAAATAGTAGAGGTCTTGCCGTCCTGTGATTTTAAAAGTTTGTTGTTTGGTTGTTGGGAATTGTTTGGTTGGGAATTCGTAACGAATCCAAAAATATAGCATCCATCGAGGTAAATTTTTGATGCTGCATAGTGTTATCTTTATTGATCATAAAAATGGTGACATCACCTCATTTTTTTTTTGTATCTTTGGTCCTTAAACGGAATCTCCGTGAAACGCGAAACAAGGATTCATGTTCACTGTTTTGAACTTTCCGTCGAACGGATTATTGCCGGCCGTACCTGCGAATCTGACTGCCTTCTCCGTAGAGTTATAGTTCTTTTATACCGTAGGTAGAGCTTTTCTTTTTGCTTCCGGGTTCTTCTTTTCGTACCTAAGTGTTCCCATCTAGGTACTCATTTCCCCTTGCTCTAGCTAACTGGCCCGCTTTGGATTTAGCTAGCGTCAGCTTTCGGGTTCATTTCAGTCTCTCGTTGCTTTTACAATGGAAATTAATAGGGGAAAATTATATCTTTGTTGATTTTTATTACATTCTCTTCTACTTTAAGATATGACTATTTTTAAATATTTCCGAATTTCGATTTTAATTTTAAAAAGATCGAAGTACTATTACATATAGCTGCCATAGAAACGATCGAAAAATTAATGTGAAATAATAGGAAATTTAACATTTTGGCGATTCTGTCTGTCTGTCTGTCTGTCTGTCTGTCTGTCTGTCTGTCTGTCTGTCTGTCTGTCTGTCTGTCTGTCTGTCTGTCTGTCTGTCTGTCTGTCTGTCTGTCTGTCTGTCTGTCTGTCTGTCTGTCTGTCTGTCTGTCTGTCTGTCTGTCTGTCTGTCTGTCTGTCTGTCTGTCTGTCTGTCTGTCTGTCTGTCTGTCTGTCTGTCTGTCTGTCTGTCTGTCTGTCTGTCTGTCTGTCTGTCTGTCTGTCTGTCTGTCTGTCTGTCTGTCTGTCTGTCTGTCTGTCTGTCTGTCTGTCTGTCTGTCTGTCTGTCTGTCTGTCTGTCTGTCTGTCTGTCTGTCTGTCTGTCTGTCTGTCTGTCTGTCTGTCTGTCTGTCTGTCTGTCTGTCTGTCTGTCTGTCTGTCTGTCTGTCTGTCTGTCTGTCTGTCTGTCTGTCTGTCTGTCTGTCTGTCTGTCTGTCTGTCTGTCTGTCTGTCTGTCTGTCTGTCTGTCTGTCTGTCTGTCTGTCTGTCTGTCTGTCTGTCTGTCTGTCTGTCTGTCTGTCTGTCTGTCTGTCTGTCTGTCTGTCTGTCTGTCTGTCTGTCTGTCTGTCTGTCTGTCTGTCTGTCTGTCTGTCTGTCTGTCTGTCTGTCTGTCTGTCTGTCTGTCTGTCTGTCTGTCTGTCTGTCTGTCTGTCTGTCTGTCTGTCTGTCTGTCTGTCTGTCTGTCTGTCTGTCTGTCTGTCTGTCTGTCTGTCTGTCTGTCTGTCTGTCTGTCTGTCTGTCTGTCTGTCTGTCTGTCTGTCTGTCTGTCTGTCTGTCTGTCTGTCTGTCTGTCTGTCTGTCTGTCTGTCTGTCTGTCTGTCTGTCTGTCTGTCTGTCTGTCTGTCTGTCTGTCTGTCTGTCTGTCTGTCTGTCTGTCTGTCTGTCTGTCTGTCTGTCTGTCTGTCTGTCTGTCTGTCTGTCTGTCTGTCTGTCTGTCTGTCTGTCTGTCTGTCTGTCTGTCTGTCTGTCTGTCTGTCTGTCTGTCTGTCTGTCTGTCTGTCTGTCTGTCTGTCTGTCTGTCTGTCTGTCTGTCTGTCTGTCTGTCTGTCTGTCTGTCTGTCTGTCTGTCTGTCTGTCTGTCTGTCTGTCTGTCTGTCTGTCTGTCTGTCTGTCTGTCTGTCTGTCTGTCTGTCTGTCTGTCTGTCTGTCTGTCTGTCTGTCTGTCTGTCTGTCTGTCTGTCTGTCTGTCTGTCTGTCTGTCTGTCTGTCTGTCTGTCTGTCTGTCTGTCTGTCTGTCTGTCTGTCTGTCTGTCTGTCTGTCTGTCTGTCTGTCTGTCTGTCTGTCTGTCTGTCTGTCTGTCTGTCTGTCTGTCTGTCTGTCTGTCTGTCTGTCTGTCTGTCTGTCTGTCTGTCTGTCTGTCTGTCTGTCTGTCTGTCTGTCTGTCTGTCTGTCTGTCTGTCTGTCTGTCTGTCTGTCTGTCTGTCTGTCTGTCTGTCTGTCTGTCTGTCTGTCTGTCTGTCTGTCTGTCTGTCTGTCTGTCTGTCTGTCTGTCTGTCTGTCTGTCTGTCTGCCTGTCTGCCTGTCTGTCTGTCTGTCTGAGATCTCGGAAACTACAAAAGCTAGGTTAAGATTTTCCACACATGTTCTTGGGTCTCCTACGCAGCGCAAGTTTATTTCTACGGACCATTCATTAAAAGTTATACGCAATAAAAAAAAAGTTATACAGTTATAAAGTTATATTATAAAGAGTGACTGGTATTAGATAGCGTTCTCTCTTGTTTTTGTTTGAGTTTAGAATTTAAAAAGGCACCGAATCAAAAACAAAAAATATTATTATTATTAATATTATAAACTTGATGGTTTTTTGCTAATACATTTAGTAACTGTTTTAATATATCAATTTTCTTTTTTGCAGATCCAGATTTCTGCTTAACCGTTTTTGATGAAAAGCCACAGATGGGAATGTCGAACACTGAACAAGTAAGTATAAAAGCTTTTTATACCCTTGCAGAGGGTATTATGATTTCAGTCAGAAGTTTGCAACGCAGTGAAGGAGACCCCAGTATATATATTCTTGATCAGCATCACAAGACGAGTCGATCTACCCATGTCCGTCTGTCCGTCTGTCTGTCCGTCTGTCCGTCTGTCTGTTTCTACGCAAACTAGTCTCTCAGTTTTTGAGCTATCGGGACGAAACTTTCGCAAAAGTCTTCTTTCTATTACAGGTAGTATATATGTCGGAGCCGACCGGATCGGACAACTATATCTTATAGCTCCCATAGGAAGGATCGGAAAAAAAAACTTTAAAAAATTCTAGCTTCGGTGTTTTTTGAACTTTTCGGGATGTTATTTTTTAAATATTTCTGAATTTCCAATTAATTATTTAAAAAATCGGACTACTATATCATATAGCTGCCATAGGAACGATCGGAAAATTAATGGAAAAGTAATAGGAAATAAATTCTAGCTTCTTGGGTTTTTATTGTATTATCTTCTACTCTAGGATATGACTCTTTTATATTTCCGAATTTCAATTTTAATTTGATCAAAATCGGACGACTATATCATATAGCTGCCATAGGAACGATCGGAAAATTAATGAGAAATATTAGAAAATTGAACATTTTTGCGATTTGTTAATTAATAGGAATGATCTGCAAGGGTATATAAGCTTCGGCTGGCCGAAGCTAGCTTTCTTTCTTGTTATGTATATGGACGGTTCTTTAAAATTTCACAGTTTTGATTTGCCCGAAACTTTATTTACGTGTACTATTCGGTACTATCAGGATCTGGCCGAAAAAAAGTTTTTTTTTTTGAATTTTTTTAGTTTGCCACAAAACGTGAATATTGAAAAATTAAATGGGGAACCCGTTAAATTGAAAATCTGGAAAATTTTCATTGAAAATCTGAATCTCCGGTTGTCTTAATCCGATTTACTTCGTCCCTTTTGCATTAATTCCTCTAAAACCTTTTCTTTTAATAAACAAATTTACAAAAATGAGTTTTCAATTTCTTAAAAATATATTAAGATTAAAAAAAACTTTTTTAACGGGTTCCGCACTTTATTTTTTAAAATATAATAAGATATAAAATAAAACAAGAGAGAACGCTATAGTCGGGTTGTTGTCCCGACTATCTAATACCCGTCACTCAGCTAAAGGGAGTGCGAACGTTGTGTCCGGTTGGTGTCCCGACTAATAATCGTAACTCAGCTAAAGGGAGTGCGAGGGAGATAGATATATAATTTTTGATTGCGTATAACTTTTTAATGAATGGTCCGATTTGAAAAATGTCTTCTACATTTCGATAGGTATAAATATACACAACAAAATTGCATTTATACTTCTCGGAAATCTTTAAAGATGTGGGCGCAGGACCCATTTTAAAATCGTTAGTGGGCGATTGTGGGCGTTAGAGGGGCGTGGCGCTCGGCTAAAATAAACTTGCGCTGCGTAGGAAGCCAAAGAATATGTGTGGGAAATCTCAACCTTCTAGCTTTTGTAGTTTCTGAGATCTCAGCGTTCATACAGACAGACAGACAGACAGACAGACAGACGGACAGACAGACGGACAGACGGACATGGCTAGATCGACTCGGCTAGTGACCCTGATCAAGAATATATATACTTTATGGGGTCGGAAACGCTTCCTTCTAGCTGTTACATACTTTTGCACGAATCTAGTATACCCTTTTACTCTACGAGTAACGGGTATAAATATATTTAGATTAAAAAAAACTTTTTTAACGGGTTCCGCACTTTATTTTTTATTTAACATATGCTCCATATTGTTTGTTTCAATCGGTTTTTGTCAAAAATGTGGAGCCATGTTTAGTTTTTAAAATATCGAATTTGTTTTAACAAGGCCTCGGCTTTTTTCTATGAATAAACGTCGCAGTATGTAGGTCTACTCTCTCACTCTTATCGGATCCTTATGGAATTCATGTTTTCTCATTGTTTACTAGTCCTTTAACAATTTTTAATGATTAAAAGTTACTTTTTAAGTGTTTTGACACTTTCTGAATGACAAAAAGTAAAAAGTAATTTTTTAATCTGTTAAAAACTAACAATTATTTATTAAACCGTATAATGAATGGAACTCAATGCAGTGTATAAGAAAGTTGGAGGGCATTCTGTTACCTGTAAAATGAGTCATTAATGGTTGAAATCGGATAACCAAAAGTCAAGTTAGAAATTAAAAAAATGTCAAAAAAGTTTTTTACACTTAAAAAAAATTTTTATCCATAAAAAAATTTTAAGTGCCATTTTCTTAATCAAGAAAACGTACCTTACCGGAAAACAATAGTTTCATTCATGGTATATTTTATCGATTTTTTTTTTGTAAACTGGTGTAATTAGTCTACATTTTTCTAATAGTACATGTCCTTAATAGATTGTAGAAAATGTCCCGTTTAAATTCATACTAATTTATATTAATTTTCTCTAAATCTTAAAAACAGCTTTGCTTTTGTTTTAGATCTTTTGAAATCCTGTTTGTTTCCTTTAAATTATATATACATAATATTCTATGAAGAAATTTAAAAATCGAATGGGGATGTCAAAAAAACTTTTTTCCGATACAGAGAAGCCACATAAATCTTTGTTTGAGTTATGTGGCACCTTTCAAATTAATAAAATTAAATTTTTAATTAGTTTTCACAGATACAAGCTATATACTAAGTTCCACAAATCTCTCTTTAAAAAATACCGCGGCATCTCAAAATTGTTCTTATAAGCCTGATGTTCTTTAATATGACGTAAGAGACTTGAATATCCCAACCACAAATTTGATAGAAAAATCGAAAAAACAGTTTTGTATGTTCTGTCAAAAACTGCAAACAAAATTTGATGAGAGCTCAGTGAGGAAATTTAATTGTCTTCCAAACAAGAAAGGAAGCTAGCTTCGGCCAGCCGAAGCTTATATACCCTTGCTGATCATTCCTATTAATTAACAAATCGCAAAAATGTTCAATTTTCTAATATTTCTCATTAATTTTCCGATCGACTATATGATATAGTCGTCCGATTTTGATCAAATTAAAATTGAAATTCGGAAATATAAAAGAGTCATATCCTAGAGTAGAAGATAATATAATAAAAACCCAAGAAGCTAGAATTTATTTCCTATTACTTTTCCATTAATTTTCCGATCGTTCCTATGGCAGCTATGTGATATAGTAGTCCGATTTTTTAAATAATTAATTCGAAATTCAGAAATATTTAAAAAATAACATCCCCAAAAGTTCAAAAAACACCGAAGCTAGAATTTTTTAAAGTTTTTTTTCCGATCCTTTCTATGGGAGCTATAAGATATAGTTGTCCGATCCGGTCGGCTCCGACATATATACTACCTGCAATAGAAAGAAGACTTTTGCGAAAGTTTCGTCCCGATAGCTCAAAAACTGAGAGACTAGTTTGCGTAGAAACAGACAGAAGGACGAACAGACGGACAGACGGACATGGCTAGATCGACTCGTCTTCTGATGCTGATCAAGAATATATATACTTTATACGGAAACGTCTCCTTCACTGCGTTGCAAACTTCTGACTGAAATCATAATACCCTCTGCAAGGGTATAAAAATGACAAAATAAGGAAACAATTAATTGATGAAATCAGAAAGAAAGGCGACTTCATGTTTAACACAGATAAACAGTTTAACAAAGGCATTTTGATTGTTTCTCGACAGAAACAAAAAAAACTCAAAAAACCAAGCTGCTGATTTTGTTTGCTGCAAATTTTGTTGTGGGTTCTTTCCAAAGAACACTTTGCGCAGCCATGAAAAAAACTGCCTCGGTAGAGGTCACAAAAAAGGAACTCGTGATTTACTCGTGCCAAAACATGGTTTGTCCATCACTCTGCTGTCGATGTTTTACGGGAAAAATTATTTCCGGTGTTAAATGATGACGAAATTTCACGAAACCTACTTTCATAGATTAAAAGTTAACTTTTAATCATTAAAAATTGTTAAAGAACTAGTAAGCGATGAGAAAACATGAATTCCATAAGGATCCGATAAGAGTGAGAGAGTAGACGTACATGCTGCGTCGTTTTTTCAAAGAAAAAAGCCGAGGCCTTGTTATTTTAAAAACTAAACATGGCTCCACCTTTTTGACAAAAACAGATAAAAAACTATCGATATGGCGCATATGTTCAATTAAACAAAAACATTTTTTTTTGTGGGGAACCCGTTAAAAACATTTTTTAAAATATTAATTTGTTTTTATTTAAAAAAAATTAAACTCATTTAAAGAAAAAAATTTTTTTTAAAGAAGAGGTTTTAGAGGAATTAATGCAAAAGACACGAAGTCAATTGGATTACTATAACCGGGGATTAAGATTTTCAATGAGAGGGTACTTTTTCAAAATTCACGTTATTTGGCAACTAAAAAAATTATAAAAAAAAAATAATTTTTAAAACAAGAGAGAATGCTATAGTCGGGTTGGTGTCCCGACTATCTAATACCCGTCACTCAGCTAAAGAGAGTGCGAGGGAGATAGATATATAAATTTTGATTGCGTATAACTTTTTAATGAATGGTGCGATTTGAAAAATGTCTTCTACATTTCGATAGGTATAAATATACACAACAAAATTGCATTTATACTTCTCGGAAATCTTTAAAGATGTGTGCGCAGGACCCATTTTAGAATCGTTAGTGGGCGATTGTGGGCGTTAGAAGGGGCGTGGCGCTCGGCTAAAATAAACTTGCGCTGCGTAGGAAGCCAAAGAATATGTGTGGGAAATCTCAACCTTCTAGCTTTTGTAGTTTCTGAGATCTCAGCGTTCATACAGACGGACAGACGGACATGGCTAGATCGACTCGGCTAGTGCCCCTGATCAAGAATATATATACTTTATGGGGTCGGAAACGCTTCCTTCTAGCTGTTACATACTTTTGCACGAATCTAATATACCCTTTTACTCTACGAGTAACGGGTATAAAAAGTTTCAGGCAAATCAAAAACGTGACCCAAGAAAAGGTGTTCGGTTTGTAAAAGAACTGCCCATATATGCTATATAATTAGTCTACATTTTTCTAATAGTATATGTCCTTAATAGATTATAGAAAATGTCACGTTTAAATTCATACTAATTTATATTAATTTTCTCCAAATCTTAAAAACAGCTTTGCTTTTGTTTTAGATCTTTTGAAATCCTGTTTGTTCCCTTTAAATTATATATAAATAATATTCTATGAAGAAATTTAAAAATCGAACGGGGATGTCAAAAAAACTTTTTTCCGATACAGAGAAGCTACATAAATCTTTGTTTGAGTTATGTGGCACCTTTCAAATAAATAAAATTAAATTTTTAATTAGATTTCACAGATACAACCTATATACTAAGTTCTACAAATCTCTCTTTAAATAATACCGCGGCATCTCAAACTTTTTTATATAAGCCTGATTTTATTTTATATGACGTAAGAGACTTGATTATTCCAACCACAAACTTGATAGAAAAATCGAAAAAACAGTTTTGTATGTTCTGTCAAAAACTACAAACAAAATTTGCACGCCATTTGCCACTCGTTCATAAGAATAAGAGCTCAGTGAGGAAATTTGTCTTCCAAAAAATGACAAAATAAGGAAACAATTAATTGATGAAATCAGAAAGAAAGGCGACTTCATGTTTAACACAGATAAACAGTTTAACAAAAGCATTTTGATTGTTCCTCGACAGAAACAAAAAAAACTCAAAAAACCAAGCTGCTGATTTTGTTTGCTGCAAATTATGTTGTGGGTTCTTTCCAAAGAACACTTTGCGCAGCCATGTAAAAAACTGCCCTGGAAGTGGTCACAAAAAAGGAACTCGTGATTTACTCGTGCCAAAACAGGATTTGTCCATCACTCTGCTGTCGATGTTTTACGGGAAAAATTATTGCCGGTGTTAAATGAAGACGAAATTTCACGAAACGTACTTTACGAGGAGCTTATAATATGTAACGAACTGATTTTTATAGTTTGCTCGCTACGAAGTGCGGTCGGCTAGCTCAGTGGATTGTGTGTTCGTCCTACCAATTTTATATAAACGTGACCGCCCGGTTAAAAGTAACAAAACTTCAGAATTCGGTTCGAGGAGGCGTTTATTTACGGCTCTGGTTTACAATAATTATTGTGTCTCGTGCTGACGATGCTCCTGCGACTCCGCTCGTTGGTTCCTCGCTGCAGATGTCCCTGAATGCTCCGGGTACTTTCGTTGCCACTCGTAGACGAGGGCGTGGAGTTGGGTCGTTGGGCTTTGGACAGCGTCACCGTTCTCAGACTAGGGTGAACAGGGACCACGCTTGCAAGACATTTGTCCCGCCAGCCGCAGCCTTCTGTGCCTTGCTCTGTCCCGGCCAGTCCCGCTAGACGCCTACTCATTTTCCTTTTACGCTCCGGTACTACGGACGGTTTACGCCAGCAGTCCCTGTAGTAAACGCCCAGAGAAAGACGAACGTTCCACCATAACCTTCCCTCCTGGTTGTTGCGATCGCACCTGATGCCTGGCTCTCGGCTCGATCCCTGGATGCTGGTCCTCGTCGATGTCCTGGGCGATTCGTTGCTGCGTTGTCCTGCGTTGCTACCTTGAAGTCCGCTGTTCGTGCCCAACACTCTGCTGGTGGGGATGCCTGTGCCAAGTCTGCCTATGTCCTGCTCAACTAATCGGTATTACGGCCGACGAGGCTGGACTAATCGGTATTACAGCCAATGTAGCCGGACCAGTCGGTATTACAGCCAACTTATCCGTACTCAGTTAGACCAATAGGTATTACAGCCAATGTAGCAGGACTAGTCGGTATTACAGCCGGCACAGCTAGCCTGATCGGTATTTACAGCCAGTGCAGCTAAACTGACCGGTATTACAGCCAAAGTATCCGGACTAATCGGTATTACAGCCAATATAGTCGGGATGGTCGGTTCTACAGCCAACCTTGATGTTCTGCAGACTTAGCCGTGCGTTGCCTTGAAGGACCTCAGCTACCTATGTCGCAATTCGGAGATTTGCTTTGTGCCGAACGTCCTGACGTAGCGATCTTGCTCCTTGCTGGTTTTTCGGCACCACACTAGGGTCCAAAGTGCGGCGCTGTACCGTTAATTCCTTGTTCACGGCACGCTTGCGCTCTCTCGTCTCTCCCTCAGGCTAGTGCCGTCTTGATCTGACGCTCTCTTGTCTCTCCCACTCTCTGGGTTGGTACTCTCCCAACTCTCTCTCCAACTCTCCACTTCGGGTTCCGTCCGCGGTTATACCGTTCGACCTTTCGCCCCCTGCGCACGGCACTACACCAAAGTCCACAGTGCGGCCGGTCTCCATGTAGTTCTTTATGTATTTCTTCGGTTTATTTGTGCGGAGTTATTTAACTCCTCACATCCCCCCTTTCTTCGGAAAACGAAATTAAACTCGATCCTCCTCCCCCGCTGTCTTCCTGTGTATCCTTGTAGCCTTCGAGTCCTCCTCAGCAGTCCGAATTTTCTTCTCGATCCATCCATAGACGCCTACAGTTCCCGCGATTCTCCCTTGTTGACGCAACACTTCCTGGTTGCCGTTGAAATTTTAATATCCCGCTCCAGTATGATTCGCGGTCTTCTGTTGTTCGTCTTGGTCACCCTAATCTCTTGCGGTTGATAACTCGCCTATCGATATCGCCTTGGGGCGGCGTTGCCACCTAATCATCGCGATGTTTATTGGAGTGACCATCCACATGCCGATATTTCCATTGTCTCGTGCCCATCGATCGGCTGTGCCAATCGACCGCCAACTATCGCTGGCGCCCCCTTCCCAAAGCATGTGGTGAATTGGCAAAAATGACTTGGTAAGTGCAGTTTCTGGATGTTTGTTTTTGTGTTCTAATTTTCCATCCCTTTTCAGCTCCAGACATATAGCCCTTATGCCCTTTGCTGCCCTTGAGGTGGGGTCAATGCCCCTACTTGTTGTAGTTGCCTGTTGATCTGGTTGGTTATTCTCTGTCCGTGGGCCATGGTGGGCCGTTTGTTTGGCCGTGGTTAGTTGGCTTTCGTTGCAGACTTGTATTAGCAAAGATTTTTTTATGCTTATTTATTGTGCGTGCGCGATTTCTTTGCTTAGTTTGCTTGGCAGGCTACAGTATAGCTATTGAGCTTTACTGTCTCCCCCCTCTTTTCGGATGACGAGTGAATCCTTGTATCCACTTTCAGTTGACTCGTTGACGGTTAGCCATTGCTGTATGTATTTCCGGACCGTGGTTTCTCGCTCTATTCCATTAGCGGTGCTTCGTCGTTCTCGCTTGCTTCGTCCGCAGTTCCTTGCTGTTTTAGATCGCTGATGTGCACGGTGCGTTTCTTCTCGCCTCTTTGATGTCGAATTTTGCAGATCACGGAGGATACAAAATCGACCACCTGATATGGACCATCATATCTTAGCGCTATTTTGGCCGCGAAACCTTCTGCCGCTTTAGACAAATGGTGCTCCTTGGCCCAGACGATATCACCGATCCGTGGATTCCACTGTCTCCTTCAGATGTTGTAGTGCCTGGCTTGATCCTGCACTGCCTTTTCTAAGTTTCTTCGGACAACTTCGAAGATTTCTTTTAGTTTTTCGGCGTTCCCCTCTGGTGACTCTGTCTGCCTTCCTGTGCCAAGGGTTTCTCTGTCGTACAACGCATTTGGCAGCCGCGGTTGTGTCAGAAAAGAAGGCGAGTATCCTGTGGACTCGGATACGCTTGAGTTAACTACCAACATTTTTTCTGGCCACTTTTCATCCCAGTTCCTTTGGTTTTGTCCGGCCGACTGTGCGATCATGGTTTTTACGGCTCGGTTCGCGCGCTAGGTGAGACTTTCTTGAGGAATGTATTTATTCGTGAATAAACTTTTTAAATGCCCGACTGGCAAACTCCACCCCGTTGTCCGTAATCACCACTTTCGGAACTCCGAACCTTGCGATTATACGTTCTCTTGTTATGGAACTGCCGAGATTAAATCTCCCGGGACAGCACCGGCTAGCTCCGGAATTCTCAGGGCGGAGTACCCCCAATGTCCCACAGTTCCGCAACACTAAATATCGATAACTATCGACGTCTCACTGTACATATATCAACACATCTCTAACAACAAAACGTAAAAAAGGGCTAAGACTTACAAATTTTGGACAATTTGACGGAAAAGTGGCATTAGATGTGGCTGCCACAGCGCACCCACCCTTCCTGTGGTGCCCCAAAGATGCGAGGGAGGCACCACCCATTGTAAACGGCCGGAATCCCCTCCAGGCGGTCTGCGTCCGGTCCATCTCCCCCACAGCGACAACTCACTCGCAAATTTCGATTTGCATATACAATTTAATATTCACAGTAAGTTATAGTCGTTAACATTATCATTTGTGTACTTCCATTAGTTAATTTATCCTTCTTTAAGCCTTCACTACCAAAGTTGGCTGCCGTCTCAAAACTTACGCGGTCAAAGCAGAGGCTTTAATTCCTCAAAAAAAGGCTACAGGCGCCGCGAAAAATATGCTCCACCACTCATGTATTGGTGGAGCTCACAAGGAAACGAGGCGCACAATAAAGACACACACTATTCGTGTGCCGGGTCACCTAATCCTGAGGAGCTTCTGGGGAAAAGAAGGGACAGGCCAAAGTAAGGTCACCATATCAGGTTCCCGTATGAGGTTAAGGTGAGTATAGGTCGAACCTTGTATAAGTGAATCTCCAGAGCAAATTCCCAAAATAAATCTCCCGGGGCCCTTGGTGTTGGGTCCCCGGTTACCCTTTAGACAATTATTCTTTACTAAAGTGAAATATTACACTTAACACGTTAACACTCACTTCTTATTGATTCTTGGCACAAACACTTATTTCAGGACTACGTCCAGCTCCTGAGACAATATGGCTGCGACTATCTTACTATTTGCCAATAATTATGATGATATTGCCATATTTCCTGGCCTCTCTCAAAACTGGGTCATCTGACAAATTCAAGGCATTGGCAGAGTAATCCCGGAGCGAACTTTGTTTCTTTTCCCAGCTCATAACCGAATATCCTTGGCGTGGTAAACTCCGAAATGGCGTCCTTGCAGGTCTTCCAGTTCATAGGCATTGTTGCTGGCGGCTTTCACTACTCGAGCCTTAAGGAATTTCCTGGCGAACTTGGCGTTGAACGACTTGCCGAAGTCACTGAGGACAAAGTTGCTACGATACACCTTCTGACCTGGCTCGGCCAAGAAGTTTCGAGCCCATTGGTCATACTGCTGGCGGCTTCGGTTGTACGCTGTCTCCAGATTCTTTCGGACCTTTTCCTGCATCACTCGGAGTTTATCCGCCGTCTTCATTCCTGCCATCTCGTGGTCACACTTTAGCTTCCTCGCTAACCTATAGTTGGCTTCGTTCAGAAACATGTAATGTCCGAATACGGTGAAGAACAGTGCTTCTCCTGTCGCCGAGTGAATCGCGTTGCGGAGCGCTACCTCAATCTCCGGAAGGTACACGTCCCAGCCTCGATGGTCACCATCTAAAAAGGAACACGAATTTGGAGAAATAGTCCTCCACGATGAAAATCCAGGCATGACCCTTCTTGGACCTCGGATATTTCCCCAAGAAGTCGATATACAGATTCTGGAATGGCTGTTCCATCTGGACTCTTTCTCCAATACCGACCTGCATCCGAAAATTTGGCGACTCCTTGCAGACATCACATCCACGCACAAACTCGCGGACTTTGACTTACTCATACCGATGGTCAAACCCGCCTCTTTCAGGCATTCTGCGACTCGACGAAGGTACTTGAAATGGGTTTGGATATCTGGGGCCAGTATCAACAGATCATCTAGGAAAACGAAAACGTTCGAACGGATCTCAGCTGCGATCACTCGGTCCATGAGAAGGGCATCACCCGGAACTGGTAGAGAGGTCGACCAGGAACCGTAAAGGCCGTCAGTTCCTTGCTTTTCGGGTCCAACTCGATCTGCCAGAATGCGAACTTCAAATCCACACTGAATATGTAAAAAGTCTGATCGATTCTGGACAGGATGCCGTCGATACTAGGCAGCGGGTAAGCGTCTTTGATGGTCAGATCATTCAACTTGCGTGCGTCTAAGCAGAACCGATACTTTCCAGGTTTCAACACTACCGTCGTCCGGTTACTCCACGGGCTCTTGCTCTCCTCGATGACTCTGAGTGCCCTCTTCTTCGACTACCTTCTGCTTCGCGGGTGACATGGGATACGGTCGATCCTTGAAGACCTTGGCTCCCTCAATCAGCTCGATCGTGTGCGTTTCCAGATTGGTCGTTCCCAGACCATCCTTCTCGAACGTGAGAAACACCTCCTGGATTTCCGCGATATGTCGTGCGTCGGCTTCGGATAAGGTCCAGGATTCGGGATCCAGCTTTTCCTCGTCGTCATCTTCCTGTTCGGCGTAGTGCTCCAGTGCTGCTAGGGACTAGCGTGGATTTCGTCTGCCCTCTTCACGCTTTTCGGGTCGCTGTGGCCTATCACCGCCGGAGCCAAACCAAACGCCTGCCAGAAGTCCACTCCAAAATAGGCCTCCTGCTCCAGGTAAGGGCAAACATAGAACAGTATCCGCTTTGTCTGTCCTCTATACTCCACAGGTAGTTCAACGCGTCCTATAATGGACCGATCCTCTCCAGAAGCCGTTCGGACCACGGATAAATTTTTTTTGGAATGGCACTTCCAACACCTCCAATAGCTCTCTTCCACCTAATTCAACAGGCTGACACTCGCTCCCGTGTCCAACAATCCTGTCAGCAATTTGGTCAGGATACGGACTTCAGCGAATGGTCGAGGGTCTCCCGTTCCACTGCGCGTCACAGCGGCAACCATTTCCCGCCTTTTCGCTCGTCTCTTCCGGAATCGACTCCTGGCCTTCTAGACTTTCCGAGACACCAATCTCATCCCGCTCAATTAGCGCTCGGAGAAGATCCTATTCCTGACCTCCAAGTATTTACGTATCCTTTCTTCGTAAGGTAAGTACTTTAACATTGACTTAAAGCTATCCTTATTATTTAAACATTTATCTACACTTGGGACCTTTACTTCATCACGGAATTCTTCTCTGCGCGCACCCTTCCCGCCTTCGGATCGCCCAGCCGACCGTTTTCCGCGCAGTCCGGGCATTTCGGAGTGATCACTCCCGGCTTTCCGCATAAAAAGCAGAAAAGGCTGCGCTGCGTCGACGGACAATGCCGGTACCCATGATCCAGGGCTCCGCAGTTCCAGCAGACGAACCTGGCGATGCCTTCTCTCAAACCCTTTTTCACAATTTTTACCAACTGTCGCTCGGACAGTGGTTTTTTCAGGCGAGAGGCCAGCTGCTGCATCACGTGGACGTAATCCTCGTCACCCTTTCCGTGCTGCTGCTCCCGCTGCCCGGTACCCATGATCCAGGGCTCCGCAGTTCCAGCAGACGAACCTGGCGATGCCTTCTCTCAAACCCTTTTTCACAATTTTTACCAACTGTCGCTCGGACAGTGGTTTTTTCAGGCGAGAGGCCAGCTGCTGCATCACGTGGACGTAATCCTCGTCACCCTTTCCGTGCTGCTGCTCCCGCTGCAGGAGATCGTGCATCCTATCGTGCTCGGTTTGGCGTCCTCGGAACCGGTCCATGAGCGAAGTACGCAACTGCGACCACCGATCCACCCGGCACGTGGACCCAGTACCACTCTCGGGCTCGTCCCTTGAGTAGCACGTGGAAGTGTCTGAGCACCTCCGCCCACGAGCATTGGTACTGCCTCTGCAGGAACTCCACTCGGAACACGAAGTCCTCCACTGAGTTGCGGTCATCCTCTCCGTCGAAGGATACGCCCCACCGATCTCTTTGGACCGTCTGGCTGCCATTCTCCTGTCCCACGTTGGCATACAGACGCGGTTCCTCTCGGAAATCGACCGGTCGGCGATCCTCGATATGCCGACTCTGTAAACCGGCTTGAGTAGCACGTGGATCCGCCGACCGAAGCCCATACCCGTGCTTATTCCCTACGTTGCTACCCTTCGGCATGTTTTACAAAAACTCCCCCCTAACACCTTAAAACCAAAACTAAACACGCCAAAATGCCTACGACCAAAATAATAATAAATAAATAACCAAGTAATCTCTAAAGATTATAAAGTGAAAGACCGATTTTTAGGGGGATACGACCACAGCCTAAACCATAAGAGCTTGAGCAGCCACATTTTTTCACAGTATTCCATTGGGGGCGTAGGCGCCCACTAAGGTCCGACATGTCCCCCCAGTGGCCCCAAACAGCTCCAATATCCATATTTAGAGCAAAAAATCATTAGATTTACTTAGCCTTAACTTCTAAAGTGGTTGGAATTTCGAAATTTTGATTTTGCAGAATTTTAGGTCTTAAAAGGGCATAATTAGAAATCTAAAAGAAATTTCGATATCCCTCATAATTTGGGGCTACATTTAAGATTAACTTTCCGATTTAAAAAATCTAAACCGTTCGATCGAGATGATTTTTCCGTAAATGGTTATTCTATGGCCCAAATGCTTAAGTTTAATTTTTAAGTTTTTAACATTTTTTAAAAGTATTTTTAACGAATTTATTTAGATTTCCTAAGTTATTGCGTTGCATTTTGTGGGAGCCTGCCGAGAGAGCGAAACCCAGAGAGCGGATGCCAAGAGAGCGACGGCCGAGAGAGCAGCAGCCAAGAAAACTGTCGTGGGGGAGGGGTAGTGCTGTGTGGAAGGGGGAGGGGAAAAGGGCAATTTAAGTTTAAATTTGTTTTGAATTTTAAAAAGTTAAACTGCTGTCCCTATCAATATGAATTTCGATCAATAGTCAGTCCTTTGGATCAAATGCTTAGGTTTTATTTTTCAAAAAATATTTTTCATTTTGTAGCAGAAGTAAGAGCCTTATTTAATTTTCACCATGGAAGAAGATACAAAATTACTACAAATTATGTAAACAAAGCCAAAATGTTTCCAAGTTAATTATTAATCTTAAGATTCGAACTTTTCATCAAATACGTATGTACATATGCATATTAGGAAATATTTTGATTTGTACAATGCAATACATACACACAATGTGTGTTTATGTTTCTACTTGAAAGTAGGGGAGAGTGGGGGAATTTCGTCAGCATTTTTTCAAAGCTATTTTTTGTCCATCTTGAGACACGTTATCATATTTCTATTTTTATTGTTGAATGCGGTTAGCACCAAGCTTTAAAATGTGACATTCCCCTATTTTTTTAATTAGCTTGCTGATTTATAAAAAAATAAAATGTAAAACCAATATACTGGGGCAATCTCACCACACAGGGGGGTAAAATCACCACACAACTGGGGAAATTTCGTCACCTGAAAAATGTAGGGAGTTTAACGCCTGAAAATATGCTACACTGATCAAGCGTACCATTTTTGTTGACGTCCTATATTTGTTGCTGCTGCTGGTAGTCTGTTCGTTAGCCAGCTCGTCAAATATGAAAATATGTATTTAAAATAGGTGCGAATTTACCCTTAGCGTAGGGTGGCGAAATTTCCCCAGACCGTACTTTTTTAGAAATAATTATTTTTCTTGCGAAATTAGGCGCGAAGTTAAAAATCACTGACGCAGAAATGCACATTATAGCACTGTGTATTATATAAAAAATCTTGTATCTTATTCCTTTTGAATTGTATACAAAAAAAATTTCGTCGAGAACTAAATGTAGCTTTTGAACTGTTAAAACACATTTAATATTATAGCTTAATTATCTTGGCCTTCTGTGCAAAACAAATGCATTGGTTGTGTCTGGCCGTCTTGAAGGACTAAAACAAAAAAATTATATATTTTTACGACTTATGGATTCCGAGATATTGCAGGTGACGAAATTGCCCCTGTGACGAAATTCCCCCACTCTCCCCTACATAATGTGCTTAAATACAATTAAAATTATTCATTTCCTTTGCAAAGCCAATGCAAAATTGGAAGAGTTTAAAATTAATAATTATCAATCAAATGTGGAATCGGAAAATAATAAGTTACTTCGCTACTTTCGTATGGGATGTCAATCTTTTCGTGTGTGTACAAATGTGTTCGTTTCATTCAAAACAATAAATTTAAAAATAACAAATTTCAATTTACAAACAAGTGTGCATTTGTGCGCAAACTAAAATTGCATTAATAACATTGTAACTGATAGAAGGTATAAAAATTCACTACTTTTACTTAGATCGCATTCATTTATTATATAGCTGTACCAGTAGCCTTCGGATTCTCTCTCTGGAAGAATCTTTTAGAAAGGTTGTTTACGCAAAGGTTTTCAACAAACGCGCAAATAAGATATAAGAAAGTCCTGACTACCTAATTTCCGAACTGCAAATTAATTCTGAGCGAACGAAATCGCTCCGGGTATAGCTAGTAATTTATATTACTGGCACGAGAAGTAACAAATGATAATATAAATAAATATGTATAAAAATAAATAGTAATAACTAAATAAATATGCGTGGAAATAAATAATAATATAAATAAATAAGTGAATATATAATCAACAATACATATAATAAATAATTAATAAATATCTCAATAAATAATTAAATATATCACCTCCTTCTCCTTTATTCTGCCCCTAATAATTTCTTCTCTTCTTTCTTTCTTTTCAGATTTAAATCAGGGGAGATGGAACCGGTCACCAGCCGGTGGACTCCCTGCCGAAACTTTCCTGCGCATAATTTTCCGTTATATGTCCTTACACGCCGCTCGTAAACTGGACTGGCTATCAACCATGTACGTTGACAGTCGCCAGTTAAGGACATCGGCTGCTCGTTGAGTCCTGTATGCATTGTTCTCGCGCTTATGTTTTAATTCTCAGGTCGAGGTGATCGTGCAGCGCGTGTCTATCACGGGTCACGATCACACATTTATGTTTAGAACCGAGATGAGAAATCAAACACAACCACGAAACCAAAACAATGATTTAATAAATAACAAACTAAACCCTACCTAATTTATCACAGTTTTTAATCACATTTTTTCATCACAGATTTAATTACAGTTTCGCTATTTGCGGATGCAAATCCTCTCCCTTCTGGGCCAAGATGCCACATGCTCAAAACTCTAAACCCTCTTAATTTTCCAACCAGCCCGCCACTTCCAATGCAGTTGCATGCCACTTCCCGTTGTCCTGCAAGTCACCGGTCGTGGGGGCGCCATAATGTTATGGAACTGCCAAGATTAAATCTCCCGGGACAGCACCGGCTAGCTCCGGAATTCTCAGGGCGGAGTACCCCCAATGTCCCACAGTTCCGCAACAATAAGTATCGATAACTATCGACGTCTCACTGTATATATATCAACACATTTCTAACAACAAAACGTAAACAGGGGCTAAGACTTACAAATTTTGGACAATTTGACGGAAAAGTGGCATTAGATGTGGCTGCCACAGGGGATGCGAGGGAGGCACCACCCATTGTAAACGGCCGGAATCCCCTCCAGGCGGTCTGCGTCCGGTCCATCTCCCCCACAGCGACAACTCACTCGCACATTTCGATTTGCATATACAATTTAATATTCACAGTAAGTTATAGTCGTTAACATTATCATTTGTGTACTTCCATTAGTTAATTTATCCTTCTTTAAGCCTTTACTACCAAAGTTGGCCGCCGTCTCAAAACGTACGCGGTCAAAGCAGAGGCTTTAATTCCTCAAAAAAAGGCTACAGGCGCCGCGAAAAATATGCTCCACCACTCATGTATTGGTGGAGCTCACAAGGAAACGAGGCGCACAATAAAGACACACACTATTCGTGTGTCGGGTCACCTAATCCTGAGGAGCTCCTGGGGAAAAGAAGGGATAGGCCAAAGTAAGGTAAGTACGCGCTGTAAAGTCCCCGCCGAAACTAATACTCGCGACCTTGTTCACAGGCAACAACGAGGACAACTGCGGTTCTCGGATCTAAATCCGGAAAACTTTACAAAAGAAACACGGGAAGTATTTAGGTTAAGATTAACATTGACAATTGTACTCATATAATTTACTATTCTAATATCGCCCATGGTTTCTCGGGGACTTGTGTGAGCATCTTTCCCGCCGTCTGTCGCTGGTTCGGCTTATATTTTAGGCACTCTTCGCATTTCCGAACGTATGCTCTCGCGTCCCTTTGCATTCCTGGCCAGTAGTATCTGGCGGCCAGACGTGCAATCGTCCTCCGGCTTCCTACATGGCCTGCCGCTGCGGAGTCGTGATTCTCCTGTAGGACCGTTTCCCTTAACTCTGTAGGGACGCAAAGCTTCCAGGCCACCACATCTTCGTTGCCAGCTTTGTGTGGGATATGCCTTCGAACGTTTCGCCTTTGAACACATAATCGGGGAATTTCTGCGGCTGAGCGTTTATTTTCTCACGCATGTCTCTTATCCAGTTGCACTCCGCATTCGGCACCAACTCTTTTGCTCTCTGGATGGCTACCGGTACCGGTTGTCTGGACAGTGCGTCGGCTATAACGTTCAACTGGTCCTTTCTATAAGAAAACTCAAAGTCGTACTATTGCACTTCAAGGGCCCACCTGGCGATTCTTCCGGACGGGCTTTCAATGCTGTTCAGCCATTTCAGTGCCATGTGATCCGTTACCACCTTGAAGTGGAAGCCTTCCAGGTAGGTCCTTAGTTTTCGAATTGCCCAGACAATCGCCAAGCACTCTTTCTCCGTTGTCGAATAGTTTTTCTTGGCTCCGTTTTATGTTCGACTGGAGTATGAGATGACTTTCTCGCCGTCTTCCGTGTTTTGCGTCAGAATTGCCTCTATTCCGTAGTCGCTGGCGTCTGTTTGTAGGACGAATGTCCTTCCAAAATCTGGACACGCCAATACTGAGTCAGTCACCAGCCTCGCCTTTACTTCCTCGAAAGAGTGTTGGGGGCTTGCGTCCATACCCATTTCCCGCCCTTGCGAAGTAGGTCGTTGATCGGCTTCACGATGCGTGCGAAGTCCGGTACAAATCATCGGGACCATGATGCCACTCCTATGTATTGGCTGAGCTCGCGGACGGTTGCAGGTGGTTCTAACTGGGCTATGGCAGCGACCTTATCTGGATCTGTTCCAATTCCTTGGCTTGTAGCTCGATGTCCCAGGTACAGCAGCTCCTGTTTGAAGAATTGACTCTTCTCGGGGTTTATCCTCAGGTTCGCCTCATTGAGACGCCGAAATACTTCTCTGAGACTGTCCTTGTGTTCTCGCTAAGTGCACGCGTGTGGAGACATCTCGGGTCCAATCACTTGGTCCAAGGCCCCTTGAAATGTTGCGGATGCCGAATGTAATCCGAATGGCATAACTTGGAAGAGCCCTTATCCTGGCACTGTGACCGCCGTGAACTTTCTACTTGCTTCCTCCAGCGGAATCTGCCAGTATCCATCCTTTAGGTCCAGGCTGCTGATATAGCGTGCTTCTCGTAGTTGGTCCAGGATGTAGTTGATACGTGGCATTGGGTACGCGTCCTTCACAGATTTCGCGTTTATCTGTCGGAAGTCGACGCACAATCTCCACTTGCCGGTTTTTTTTTTCACCATCACTATGGGAGAGCTATACGGGCTTTTCGAGTGTTCTATGAAACCCATTTCCAGAAGTTCGTCCACCTTTGCATTGATCTCCCCCTGAAATTTGGGATTCTTAGGGTAGTATCTTTGTTTTATAGGTTTGTCGTCCTTCATGGTTATCTGGTGCTCGGCCACTTTCAAAGTTCTGCTCATGGTTCGGAATTCTGCCAGCTCTGCTTTTAGGAATTGCTCGATGCTTCCTTCCTCGCGGTCTTTATGAGCAACTGCCACCGACAATTTTTCCTCCAGCCATCCGTTGTGTCTAATCCTGGCCGGTATGCGGACATTATCTCAGCGCCAACCTGTGTGAGAAAATTCCCGCCCAGCACCAGTGCGTCCACGTCATCGCATCTTCTACATGTCACCTGAGTCGGGACTGTAGTTTTTGTCCTGCTCAACTTATTCTCTTGGGAGAATGCTTCCTGCTCTTTTTCCAGCTCTTCGTACTCGTCTTTGTAAAATTTAGCTCAGGCTGCAATCGCACTTTGAGTGATATTTTTAAGCGAAATTATAGCGCTAACAAAATAATCATTATTTGTGAGCGATATTTTGTTTCGCATACATTAATGATTATTCCTGATACATATTTATAAAACTCATAGATAATGATTATTCCCGATACATATTTATAAAACTCAAAAATAATAATTATTTCTGAGTTTTTTTTATTATCGCTTATAATGATTACGGTCCCTGGTTTTCAGGCTCCGCCTTATCTCCTCTTGGGCGTTCTGTTGTTCGGAGTAATAGCCGCAACTTTCTGTATGTACTCCTTCGTCGCTGATCACGTGGCCTAGATAAACGAGTTTTCGCCTGAAGAACGCACACTTTTTGGGATTTACTTTATAATTTGGCACACATAATCTGCGAAAGACTTCGGTCAGGTTGACCAGGTGCTGTTTCTCCGTCGCACCAATGACGATAATATCGTCTAGATATGCAAAGGCGAACTGGTCCATATCCGCTCCGACCACACTATCCAGAGCACGCTGGCTTGTCGTAGTCTTTCAAAGATGTGGTCGATTCTTGGGACGGGTTATCGACACACATACGCCATTCGCCCGTTTTTTTTTTTTACCAATACTATGGGAGCGCTGTGTGGACTTCGCGACGCACTATGGGGAATTTGACCACCTTTTTTTTTGGCTAAAACCCATTTTTTAAAAGTCGTTAAAAGGTGTTTTTTAGAATACATTAACAGAAGACTAATCTTCAATATTACGTTCCAGGAATTTCAATAGAGGGCGCCTCTGCTAACTTACAGCTGTTAGATCAGATAGTGTATGTTGCATTTTCAAGCCTCAAAAATAAGAGTTTTAACGCATTCTAAGTGGAGTTTTTGGAAACATTTCAAAAGATGGTACTGTGCACCAAGTATTTGTGTGGTAAAGCAATCTAAATTAATCGTGATTTTCTTGTGATCGATTATTTTTGTGACCGGTCTAACACGAATATTTTTAAAGAAAACTACTTTTTTGATAGAGATAAAATTAAAGCAATTAATTAAGGCAATAAAACAGTAAGAAATTCCCTTTAAAATTAATGTAGCCAGAAAATACACTTTTTACGATTCTTGGAAAAATTTAGTTTTTTAGATCATATTCTCAAATTTTGCAAATGCCCCTTTGCTTGCCCTGTGGAAGAAAGAAATCAATAGAATCAATAGACTTTAATTTGAAATGTCTACTAAAGTAGGGCAAACACATTAGACAAATAAAATGGACTTTATATGTTGTAAAAAGAAAAATAAAGCTATAACTGTAGCAAACAAGAAAGAAAGCTACCTTTGGCCAGCCGAAGCTTATATACCCTTGTAGATAAAGTAATACTTACTCGGTGCAGTTCCAGGAATTCCAATTTTGTTTTTAAATAGTCAAGAATCAAAACGCCTACTTCCTACAAAGTTACAATGAATTTTCTTATATTTGTTTGAATTTTCCTATAGGAGCCTTAAGATATAGTGGTCCGATCCGGCTCGCTCCGACATATGTACTACCTGCAATAGAAAGAAGACTTTTGGAAAAGTTTCATAGCGATATCTTTAAAACTGAGAGACTAGTTTGCATAGAAACGGACAGACGGACAGACGGACATGGCTAGGTAGACTCGGCTATTGGTGCTGATCAAGAATATAAACTTTATGTGGTCGGAAACGTCTCCTTCACTGCGTTGCAAACATCTGACTGAAATTATAATACCCACACTCTACAAGGGTATAAAAATTAAAGAAATGGCAAGTAAAATCTGACAATTATCGGTTCTATGAAACTAAAAGAAAATTTCTTACGATTTTAACAAAGCTTTGTATGTGGTTTTAGTACCGTATTAAAACGGTATTCTTCAAGTTTTATGCATTTATCTCTAAAAATAGCAAAGTTTATTTGATCATTCCTCTGGCAGCTATATTATATAGTTGTCTGATCCGAAAGATATTCATACAGAATATGCGTTGTGATAAATAAGAACGATTTCTTAAGTTTTAGTTTAATATCTTTAAAATTGAGGGATTTATGGCCGGTTTCTCGAGTCCCTGTCAAAGTCCCTGATAGCTATCTGTTCGAAAAACTTAAAGACCAGATAAACTGTTTGTCAAAGCAAATCCGCTTTCTCGACTGCTTTAATTTATCTGAACGAGAAACAATTACAGAGTGCTGTTAACGCACAGAATTGTGCTGTAAAGCGCAAAAAATGGCGTGCTTCGATTATTTCATCAGCTGTTTGGGTATAATTCAAAGGAAAAGTCAGCTGTGATTTCGTTTCTTCTTCATAGTTGGCTTTGGGTAATCAGCTGTCATTCTATCGAGCCGAAAACGCTTAACAGGGACTCCGAGTCCCTGTCAAAGATAGCTCTCACATTGGTGCTCGAGAAAGCGAAAATGCCTTAGCAGGGACTTTATCTGTTCTAGAAATGTTAGCCGGCACTCGAGAAACCGGCCCTTATTAATATTGGCCAAAAAAAAGTGGTCAAATTCCTCATAGATCGACGTTTCGATAACGTCATGCCGTACTAATTCGTCCACTTGCGTATCGATCACTTGCTGCTTTGCGGGGTTTTTAGGGTAATACCTTTGGTTAAGCGGTTTATCATCGCGCATGACTATTCGGTGTTCCGCTATGTGTGACGGGTGTTGGAAATAAGTCCCCAAAATAAAAATGAAATAAAGCCGAAAAATTGGGAGTTTTTCCATTTGAAATAAAAAACGAAATATCTGCCCAATCCAAAAAAGGCGGCAACACAAAAAAAATTCAATTAGGCCCCAAGAATTATTACTTATTTGAAATAAGTTATTTCATATAATATATAAGTCCTCAAGAAAAAACAACAAAGAAGTTAACTTCGGCCAGCCGAAGTATATTTACCCTTGCTGGTATGCCTACTTAAAATGTTGTTTTTTAATTGTCAAAAATCAAAACGCCTACTTTCTACAAAGTTACAATGGTTTTTCTATTATTTTTTTTGATTATTCCTAGGGGGGGCTTAAGATATAGTGGTCCGATCCGGCTCGTTCCGACATATGTACTACCTGCAATAAAAAGAAGACTTTTGGAAAAGTTTCATCGCGATAGCTTTAAAACTGAGGGACTAGTGAAATTATAATACCCTCTGCAAGGGTATAAAAACCGATCCCTATATTTCATTCCTCTATCGAAAAAAAAGTTTCGATTGATTTTCAGATTTCACACAAATTGGCCTGTCACGTTTCACGTGGAATGAGCCATAACTCTTTAATGAATGGTCCAATTTGAATTTTGATCTTTTTTAAGATCAAGTTTTGTCATATCATTCTGACATAAATAAATACTATTTTGATCTTATTTCATATTATTTGTTCAAAAAAATACTGACTTCGGTATTTTAAACAAGTATATTTATAATTTATATGAAATCATATGACACTGATATGATAAAATATCAAAAATTTTTAGGAATTGCCCAAATCGGTAGCCTAGGGGACTAAAGCGTGCGGATTATATGTTATGTAAGCGTATAGTCGGAAGTGTGTGTTCAGTCCCACGTCGAGGCGGAAGTTCTTTGCGTCTTTTTATTTTTTTTTACTCAATAATATTCATATTTAATACAAATTGAGATTTAGTTTATGTAACACACACATAATTGACTAAGTAAAAGTAAAAACCTCGAACACAAGAGAACAAAATATGAATGTACTTTGTACAGCGCCTCATGTGAGTGTTTGACTGCAAACTGTGATGCAAGGGATTCGATTCCCACGAGCGACCAAGATGTTTTTCTCAAGTTAGTAAGTTATTCGATTTTTATATTCATAATTTGATAATTATTCAATAAATTCAGTTATTATTTCAGATAAAATCTGTAACTAAAAGTAGTTTATGTACGAACAAGTTGAGAAACAGGAACTTATGCAATAGGGATAATTCCCGATTCCCCAATTTTTATTTTCTTTTTCTTATTCAATTTTTATCTGATATCGAGAGCGCAAAATTCAAATGTTATTTTAAAAATTAATCTTTCTTAAGATTGAATTGATATTTAAAAATATCAACTTGATATTCTAGAAAATATCACCTTGATATGTTCGAAATATCAATGTTGCATTATTTAATATCGGCCCAAATTTGATATGAAATAATGTTAACTTGAGTGCAATTTCATATCAATTTTTTTTTTGTGTACTTCTCGGAAATCTTTATGAAAAATTTTGTATGAAAAATTTACAATAACAGTTATTTTCGGTCCCTGTTTTTGATTGCTTAGAATGATGTGGCGTCCCGGTCGTTAGATTGACTTTCCTGCCTTGGGCTGATGAAGATCTGGCCGTTGTTGCGTACAGAGTCGACGTAGCTAGTGGATCCTCCTTTGACCGGTCAAGCCTTTCGGCCCAGGGCAACGGTCAGCGAGCGTCGTAGGAATGTCGGCCGCTCTTTGGTCACCTGCGGCGAGAGTTGGTGCGACCGGCCTCTCCAAAAAAGGCTCATCCCAGCATGTCCGCCAAGACTTGATCGAGGAACCTGTCTTCCCATTCGTTTAGGGGATCCGGAACTGCTCATACTGGAGATTGACGTGGTGCTGCGGGTTCTGATTCGTCCGTTTATTGCCACGTTTCCGTTCGGGCCGGCGGAACCACGCCCTCGCCGTTGTTGGTTACTGCCGGACGCCCGGTGTTTTGGTCGTTGTGTTCGACATCGACGTCTCGGGAAACACGCTGTGGAATACGTTTCGCAAAGGTCATCGGAGTCGGGTGGACCTTCCTTTCGGCGTAGCTGTTGGTGTCCGGGTATCCCGGAAGGATGTAGATTGCGGACCAGGCACCAGTAGAGCGTCGGACCTTCCTGCAACCATGTCCTCCAACTTGGCGCGCAATTCCCGAGCGTCCAAAGGAGATCCCTGAAGTTTCTGGTTGCCTGCGACGACGTCTTCCAAGGCGAGAAGCGGTGGGGGTGAAGCAGGTTCCTCCACGTATGGGCCCTTTGAGCGTACGCCGGGCACCCAGAATACGACCGACTTAATGTCGATGCCTATCAAAGAGACGTGATCTTCGACAGTGTGGTAGTATTGATGGTCGTAGGAGAAGTCGGGGGTATACCCGTTTACCGGGTCCAAGGCTATTCGTCGCCGGCATGTGAGTTGGAGTAATAAGGCTCCCCTGGGCGGCGACCTCCTGAATGGGAGAAGTCGAACGGTCCCTCGTTATCGCTCGCTGTGTGTGAGTCGTCTTCGACGTGGTATGCCGTTTGAGATGGTGATGTCTGCTGGTAGGGCCGTCGTGACTCGCCGGGTCTGGGGCTCAAAGCATTCGCGCGACATTCGGTGAAATGCGATGGACAAGACTGTTCCGATCCTTGGTCATCGGTGATGTTTCCCGAGCTCACGAGTATCGTGGTTGAACACCCCGTGCACGTCTTCTGACCCAGGACAGTCCCCTTCAGCACAATATTCGGATCGGTATCCTCGTCGGTTTCCGGAAACCCTCTTGCGATCCACACGTCCCGATCAGAGAGATCGTGGTAGAAACTCACGGTATCGTCGGAATCGTCTGACAAGGTGATGACTTCTTCCATCTGAAAGATCGTAGACCAAACATTTTGGTAGGTACCCCTAACCTTTATAACTCTCTACCTATTGGAGCAGTGCATCGTAGACTTAAAGTTATTTTACATTGTGTGTGTATACATTTGCGTCTTATAAGTATTAAGTATTATTAAGTACCACGATTTCCTTTTTCTTTCTTAACAAATCGTATTTCCGCCTCCCGTTGTCTCGTCCTGTTCCTCTTCCATGGCTTTTTCAGAGTAGTACGGTTTCAGCTGAGCGATGTTGGCTGACCGTCGCTTTCTTTCTCCCGGACGTCGTAAGAGGACCAGGTTACGCGATATAGACAACGTAGGGCCCATTACTTAGAGTCCAATCCAAAAATCCCTCAGCTGCTTTCGAGAGGGGGTGTTGCCGTACCCATACCTGGTCTCCGTGTTTTGGCCTCCACTCCCGTCGCCGATGATCATAGTGTCTCACTTGCTCCTTCAACACTCGCTGCAGGTTAGACCTGACGATTTCGAAGATTCCACTTAATTGACGAGCTTTGTCTTCGGGGTTCTTAGTTTCGACGGTGGATCCGGGGGTTACCTCGTCGTACAGCGCTGTGTTAGGGAAGCAGGACTATATTCCGCCGAGTCTGATACACTGGAGTTGATGGCAAGCGCTATTTCTGGTAACCATTTATCCCAGGTGCAATTTGTCCTCTCGGTGGGATTTTCTTGTGGACAATATGCAGCCGTATACTGGATTTCAACTCCGAGCGTGGCGAAGAATTCCTTCAGAGCTCGGCTGGTAAATTGGGTGCCATGATCATACACGAATTTTCGGAAGATATTCACCCAAAGGGCCTTCTGGACTTGCGCAGCGGTAGCTTTTTGTAGTGGTATTAGCTCGACCCACTTAGAGAAGGAGTCGTGAAAAACGAGGAGCATGGGGTTCCCTTGTTTTGACCGCGGTAGGGGCCCACGAAATCCACGCACAATATATCAAAGAGTTCGTCTGTCACTCGCGGTAACATCTTACCTGCCGCCTTAGTCTGGACAGTCTTAAATCTTTGGTATGATTCGCAATGGTGTACGTAACGTACCCGGCCAAAAGTATCTCTGCGCCAGCCGGGTGATTGTTTTTCGACTTCCTAGATGCCCAGCCGAAGGAGCGTCGTGATATTCTCGGATAACTCGGATTCTATTTGGACTTGGAACGCAGATTTTCTACGGGATGTAATCATCGTCGTCGACTCTATTCTCCACGTTGCGGTACAGCTGTCCATTCTCCAAGGTATAATCTGAGAATTTGCGGGAATGTCGCGTATCTTGTCTTCTTGTCCTCTGTCATTTGCTGCAGCACTACACGCGGCTGCCGGGATAAGCCATCGATAGCCACCACGTTTCACTTTCCTCAGCGGTAGAGTACGTCGAATTGAAATTGTTGTAATTCCAGAGCGCACTGCGCTTTTCGGCAGAGATTTAAATGTGTGCTTGTAGGTGGAAGCACGGAGCACATATACAGATACAAAAAAAAATATCATTTTAAATAAAAGGGGAAAAAATGTGGGGTTCGAACTTGTGTTCACCGCACTGTGTACCAACACACTAACACCTAGCCTACATATCGACTTAGTTCTGGGTGGAATAGTTCATACTCTCTTGTTTTGCCATTTCAGTAACACATAAATGACATTAAAGTCTACTTTTGACAGAAAATGGGGTACGCACATTAGACTGAGTCGATTTGTATGGGCAAAAAAAAGTGATAAATCGTAGGGGGGGAACGCAATCTAGGAAGAATTCTAAGCAATATTTCAAAAGAAACTATATCTTGAAAACCACGTTTGACCCTCCGCATTTGCAAAAGAAAAAAACCCAGTATTTGATGAAAAATATCACAGTAGCCCTAAAATTTCTACACTAGAATGGACCTGAAAAAAGTAAAAAATCGTTTGGACGGAAAACAACCTCGGGGCATTTCTAAGCCATATTGCCCAAGAAACTATATGCCATAAACCACGTTTGGCCCTCCGCATTTGCAAGAGAAAAATACTGGTATTTCGTTTTACTTTTGAGTAAAATATCATAGTAGCCGTAGTATATATTATTCGCGTCCATACAAATGTTCCAAAGTCAAGGCTACCTAGATATTTTTCATCAAAAAACCAGTATTGTTCTCTTGCAAATGCGGAGGGTTAAACGTGGTTTCCAAGGCATAGTTTCTTTGGCAATGTTGCTTAGAATAGTCTATAGAATACGTTCCCCCCCCACGATTTGTTGACCTCCATATCGACCCACCCTAACGCACATACCTCTTGTAAACTTAAAACCGCTTTTTAAATGGTTTATACGAAGAAAATCGATCATTTTTGTATCTGTATATGTGCTCCGTGCTTCCACCTACAAGCACACATTTAAATCTTTGCAAAACTTAGCTTACTACGGCAGCAATCGATATTTATTTTTAAGCAAAATAATATCGCTCACAAAAAAATTATTATTTGTGAGCGATATTTTTTTCCGCTTACATGTAATGATTTTTTCTGATACATATTTATAAAACTCATAAATAATGATTATTCCTGATAAATATTTTTAAAACTCATATATTATATATGATTATTTCTGAGTTTTTTGAATATCGCTTATAATGATTACGGTCCCTGGTAATAACACTTCAGAATTCAGTTCAGAATTCAAGGAGGCGTTTATTTACGGCTCTGGTTTACAATGCTTGTGTATATCTCATGGTTTACGATGCTCCTGCGACGCCGCTCAGTGATGCCTCGCACTGGTGTCCTTGGCTGCCCAGGATACTATCGCGGCCACTCGTAGACGAGGGCGTGGAGTTAGGCCGTTGCGCTTAGGGAAGCGTCACCGTTCTCAGGCTAGGGTGAACAGGCACCACGCTTGCAAGACCTTCGTCCTGCCAGCCGCAACCTCCTGTCCCTTGCTCTGTCCCGGCCGGTCCCGCTAGACGCCTATTCAGTTTCTTTTGACGCTCCGGTACTACGGCCGGTTTACTCCAGCAGTCCCTATAGCAAACGCCCAGAGAAAGACGAACGTTCCACCCTAACCTTCCCTCCTGGCTGGTGCGATCGTACCTGATGCCTGGTTCTCGGCACGGTCCCTAGATGCTGGTCCTCGTCGATGTCCTGGGCGACTCGTTGCTGCGTTGTCCTGCGTTGCTCCCTTGAAGTCCGCTGCTCGTGCCCACACTCTGCTGGTGGGGATGCCCGTGCCAAGTCTGCCCACGTTCTGCTCAACTGATCGGTACTACGGCCGACGCAGCTGGACCAATCGGTATTACAACCAATGTAGTCGGACCAGTCGGTATTACGGCCAACTTAGCCGGACTAATCGGTATCACAGCCGATATGGTCGTGATGGTCGGTACTACGGCCAACCTTGATGTTCTGCAGACTTAGCCGTGCGTTGCCTTGAAGGACCTCAGCTACCTGTGTCGCAATTCGGAGACTTGCTTGGTCCCGAACGTCTTGACGTAGCGATCTTGTTCCTTGCTGGTCTTCCACGGCTGTTTCTCCTTGACTTTGACTTTTACTAGACGTTGTTCACTCGCGATTTAATGCTCGATGACTGGGTTCCGACTCCAGCGCTGGGCCCGCTTATATAGGCCTCCGGGTCCCACATCAGGGTCCAGATTCCGCGGTTTTACCGTTCGACCTTTCGCCCTCTGCGCACGGCACTACACCAAAGTCCAAAGTGCGGCCGGTCTCCATGTAGTTCTCCATGTATTTCTTGGGTTATTTGTGCGGAGGTTTTTAACTCCTCACAAATATTATATGCAAATGAAAAATGCTTCCGCCACAATGAACTTCAATATGACATGATTCGAGCGAATATAAGGTTGCTTAGCAGATTGGTTATGGAATTAAAGAAAAATTCTGAAGACATTCGAGAGCTCAAAGACGCCATTGCACCGAAACATTTACACGTTTTTGTATGCTGCATTCGTTCTGTTGCGAAATGGGAACCAGCCACTCAATTTTTTTAAAACACCTCACAACAAAAAAAAGAGTATGTATTGCAGTGTTAGAAGTATTTAAACTAAAACCTTCTATGATTAAAATCGCTAAAATTATTAAATATTATTTTTAGCTTTTGAATAACATTTTTTAATAAAAATCTTTTTTTTTTATCTTCTTTTGGAAAAATTCAACGAAAACGCTGGGCTGCTGAAGAAATTAACGCCTTGACCATCAAGATTGGCGAACCAAGTGAAATTTCAAAATCACCTTCGTTAAAAAAATGCATCGAGGTAATCAACAGGAATCCCCATCTTAAGGATAGAACACCCCAGCAAGTCAAGTCTTGGATTGACAACCAGAGAAATGTTGAAGGGCGCAAGACTGGATCTTCTCTAAATAAGAAAAAATATTAAATATAAACTTCAAGTTACATAATAAAAAATGTTATTCATGAATGTTATTTTTAATTTTATGATTTAAAAAATGTAACAGTGTATTTTTTTCATTTTCGCTCAAAAATAAAAAGATAAAAAAATTGCAAAAAATCACGGCGTTACATGTTTAAACCCTTTATTTGAGTACCTCGGTGGATGTCATACACTCGAATACGCTTCGAATCACCATTTTTAAATGTAGTTGCCAAAAAATTTGTCAATGCAATGATCTGTCAAAAGCGACCTCAAAGTTGAAAAACTTATTTTTATACCCTTGCAGAGGGTATTATAATTTCAGTCAGGTGTTTGCAACGCACTGAAGGAGACATCTCCGACCACATAAAGTATATATATTCTTGATCAGCATCAATAGCCGAGTCCATCTAGCCATGTCCGTCTGTCCGTTTCTATGCGAACTAGTCCCTCAGTTTTAAAGCTATCGCGATGAAACTTTCCCAAAAGTCTTCTTTCTTTCCGCAGGAACGAAAATGTTGTAAAAACAACATTTTAAGTAGGTATACCTGCAAGGGTATATAAACTTTGGCTGGCCGAAGTTAACTTCCTTTATTGTTTTTCTTAAAGTTTATATGAATATAATTTTGGGGTCTCTATCGAGTTGGAATCATTAAAAAAAAGTTCAATTGATTTATATAACGTAGGGTCTATATGAATATAATTTTGGGGACTCGATGGAGTGTCCTCGTTCAACCAGGTGGCAACCTTCTACTTTTGTCCCCGAAATAAGCATTCTATACCTATATAAAAAGTGCCCAATTTATTATTTAATAAAAAGTTTATTTTAAGGACAAAGTACCCGAAATTCAATATATATTTCGTGATCCTGAAATAGACACAAATGTAAATAAATAGCGTGGGAAAGCTTGAAGAGCTCCAAAATTTATTGTGGATCCTTCTTGTGTCCTCTTTTATCCAGTTTTATAACGGAAATCCCAAAATGATTGTGTCCCCAAAGTGGTCGCTGAACATACATATATATGGGGGGTGTAGGGTAATTTGACGAGTAGGGTAATGTTTCGAACTCGACGAATCTCAATATGACGTCACGACAACAATTCCAAATAAATGTAGTCGTCTCCTTTTATCGTGTCGACAATGTATTTATAGTAATATTAGTAAGAAGTCCCATAATTTGTTCATGAGGTAATTATACCCGTTACTCGTAGAGTAAAAGGGTATATTAGATTCGTGCAAAAGTATGTTACAGCTAGAAGGAAGCGTTTCCGACTCCATAAAGTATATATATTCTTGATCAGGGGCACTAGCCGAGTCGATCTAGCCATGTCCGTCTGTCCGTCTCTCCGTCTGTCCGTCTGTATGAACGCTGAGATCTCAGAAACTACAAAAGCTAGAAGGTTGAGATTTCCCACACATATTCTTTGGCTTCCTACGCAGCGCAATTTATTTTAGCCGAGCGCCACGCCTCTCTAACGCCTACAATCGCCCACTAACTATTTTAAAATGGGTCCTGCGCCCACATCTTTAAAGATTTCCGGGAAGTATAAATGCAATTTTGTTGTGTATATTTATACCTATCGAAATGTAGACATTGTACATTTTTCAAATCGGACCATTTATTAAAAAGTTATACGCAATCAAAATTTATATATCTATCTCCCTCGCACTCCCTGTAGCTGAGTGACGGGTATTAGATGGTCGGGACACCAACCAGACTATAGCGTTCTCTCTTGTTTTTTCTAAAAAGGTGGTGCGCAAACTAGCAAACTTATTCAATTTTTTTGGTTGACCCGTTTGAGAGTGACACCGGTTTTGCTCCACGTGTACCTTGTAGGGTATTGTGACGAACTTTTTGTAGGTATTGTGAGGAGTTAAATAACTCCGCACAAATAAACACAAGAAATACATGGAGAACTACATGGAGACCGGCCGCGCTTTGGACTTTAGTGTAGTGCCGTGTGCAGAGGGCGAAAGGTCGAACGGTAAACCGTGCACTTTGGACCCTGAAGTGGAGAGTTGGAGAGAGAGTTGGGAGAGTATCAACCCAGAGAGAGAGAGAGCAAAGAGAGGCGTCAGAGCGGCACTAGCCTGAGGGAGAGACGGGAGAGCGCAGGCGTGCCGTGAGCAAGGAATTAACGGTACAGCGCCGCACTTTGGACCCTAGAGTGGTGCCGTGCGCAGAGGGCGATAGGTCGAACGGTAAAACCGTCCACTTTGGACCCTGAATTGGAGAGATGAAAAGGAGAGGCCGAGGATTAACGGGACCCGGAGGCCTATATAAGCGGGCCCTGCGCTGGAGTCGGAACCCAGTCATCGAGCATTAAATCGCGAGTGAACAACGTCTAGTAAAAGTCAAAGTCAAGGAGAAACAGCCGTGGAAGACCAGCAAGGAACAAGATCGCTACGTCAAGACGTTCGGGACCAAGCAAGTCTCCGAATTGCGACACAGGTAGCTGAGGTCCTTCAAGGCAACGCACGGCTAAGTCTGCAGAACATCAAGGTTGGCCGTAGTACCGACCATCACGACCATATCGGCTGTGATACCGATTAGTCCGGCTAAGTTGGCCGTAATACCGACTGGTCCGACTACATTGGCTGTGATACCGATTGGTCTGACTATATTGGCTGTGGTACCGATTAGTCCGGCTAAGTTGGCTGTAATACCGGTCAGTTGGCTGCATTGGCTGTAAATACCGATCAGGCTAGCTGTGGCGGCTGTAATACCGACTAGTCCGGCTACATTGGCTGTAATACCGATTAGTCTAACTGCATGCGGCTAAGTTGGCCGTAGTACCGACTGGTCCGACTACATTGGCTGTAATACCGATTGGTCCAGCTGCGTCGGCCGTAGTACCGATCAGTTGAGCAGAACGTGGGCAGACTTGGCACGGGCATCCCCACCAGCAGAGTGTGAACACGAGCAGCGGACTTCAAGGGAGCAACGCAGGACAACGCAGCAACGAGTCGCCCAGGACATCGACGAGGACCAGCATCCAGGGACCGTGCCGAGAACCAGGCATCAGGTACGATCGCACCAACCAGGAGGGAAGGTTAGGGTGGAACGTTCGTCTTTCTCTGGGCGTTTGCTACAGGGACTGCTGGCGTAAACCGGCCGTAGTACCAGAGCGTCAAAGGAAACTGAGTAGGCGTCTAGCGGGACCGGCCGGGACAGAGCAAGGGACAGGAGACGGCGGCTGGCAGGACGAAGGTCTTGCGAGCGTGGTGCCTGTTCACCCTAGTCTGAGAACGGTGACGCTTCCCTAAGCCCAACGACCCAACTCCACGCCCTCGTCGACGAGTGGCAGCGAGAGTACCCGGATCATCCCGGAGCATCCCGGAGCACCTGCAGCGAGGAACCACCGAGCGGAGTCGCAGGAGCATCGTCAGCACGAGTCACAACAATTATTGTAAACCAGAGCCGTAAATAAACGCCTCTTTGAACCGAGTTCTGAAATGTTTTACTGTTAACCGGGCGGTCACGTTTATATAAATTTGGTGGGACGAACACACAAATCTACTGAGCTAGCCGCACGATCTTCGTAGCGAGCAAATCACGAAAATCAGTTCGTTACTTCTGGCGCCCAACGTGATTGTCCCGGCAGTAAAAACAAATAAAAATCAGAATGGGGAAGAGTTGGATTTACCGTCTGAAGAAAGAGGACTTTGCCCATGTCTCACAGAGGTTAAACATTAGTCTGGAAGGCAGATCGGAAGACATCAGAAAGGCATTGTCCGAATATTATTCACAGACTGAGAACGACCCCAAGCTAGTCGATATCTGGGCCGAGCTTGAAGCAAAATACGGCGACAGGCCAGGCACCAGTATAAAGATAACAAACGCCGAGGGTGAAGATCTATTGGAAAGTTTGAGCGTCGAAAACATGCAGAAGGAGGCGCAAAAGAGAGAGCCAAGCCAGGAAAGGCAAAAGGCAACGCAAAAGACAGAACCGACACCGACCTCTACACCCAGCAACCCAGATTATGCCAAAGTCGCGAAGCAGGTCAGAGAATGGTCTTTCAGATTCGATGGCACAGAGAAAACACTCGAATTCCTGGAGCAGGTGGAATGGTCCTCGAATACCTACGGGTTGGATTTGAATTTAATACCTCGAGCGATGCCTGAGCTACTTCAAGGAAGAGCATTAAAATGGTTCATCTCAAACAACCGGCACTGGAAAACATGGATAGAATTTATGGAGAGTTTCCAAACATTCTTCCTACCCAGAGGGTATTTTGCCAAACTAGAGGACCAGGTGAAGGCTCGGAAGCAGGGATTCAGGGAGCCGTTCAAAGATTACATGGTGGAAATGCAAACCATGGTAAGACCGCTCGGGTATAGTCCGGAGAAAATACTCGAGATCATAAGGGAAAACAGCACACCAGACCTAAGAATTTCCCTCCGAGCATACAAAGTCGACAACCTGGAAGCCCTCATGATCCTGGCCGACGAGTACGAAGAGCTGGAAAAAGAGCGGGAAGCGTTCTCCCATGAGAACAAATTCAGCAGGACAAAGACAACATTCCCGGAACAGGTCACGTGCAGAAGGTGCGACGACAACGCTAGACAAGACATTCCAGCCACCAACCAGCGGATCCCGCCGAACTTACTCCACCAAGGACATCCGATCGGCACCCTATGGAGACCACCGATCACAACTCAGAGGTCACAAGGAACAGGCAGAGCCGAAACCCACATCAATGATCCACAAGAGGCCTGTCGCAAATGTGGAGGACACGGCCATTGGGCACGAGGTTGCCGGAACCAGCGGATATTGTTCTGCTGCATATGCGGAAAAGTCGGAGTGAGATGTATGGAATGCTGCCAGAGAGCGGGAAATGGCCAGCGATCCCAGCCGCAGAGAGGCGAGCGGGGGTCGCACGCGGATACCTCTCCAATCTAACTGGCAGGCCAATCGAAGAGGAGCAGCAGTTGTCCGCAGCGGTGACGATTGGTGGGAATTCGTACAACGCCACAATTGACACCGGGCCAACAGCGAGCTTTATTAGCGAAGAGCTGGCGGACAATCTGGCTGCTCTGGGAAAGATTACACGGACGAGACGGCAAGTTAGGTTGGCAGACGGAAGGTACAGCGAAGTAGGCGCGCAGCTCGAGGTAGAAGTCGAATTCGGCAACAAACGACTGACCATGAGCCTGCTGATATTACCAGGGGTAGTAGACGCATTGGTGCTGGGATGGAACTTTCTCACACAAGTTGGCGCTGAGATAAAGTGCGCAGGTCACGAAATCCGCATACCGGCCAGGAACAGACACAACGGATGGCTGGAGGAAAAATTGTCGGTGGCTGTTGTTCAAGAAAACCGCGAGAAACATCGAGCAATTCCTAGAAGCAGAGCTGGCAGAATTCCGAGCCATGAGCGGAACTTCGAACGTGGCCGAGCACCAGATCACCATGAAGGACGACAAACCCATAAAACAAAGATACTACCCTAAAAACCCCAAAGTTCAAGGGGAGATCAATGCAAAGGTGGACGAACTTCTGGAAATGGGCATCATAGAACACTGGAAAAGCCCGTAAAGCTCTCCCATAGTGATGGTGAAGAAAAAAACCGGCAAGTGGAGATTGTGCGTCGACTTCCGACAGATAAACGCAAAATCGGTGAAGGACGCGTACCCAATGCCACGTATCAACTACATCCTGGACCAACTACGAGAAGCACGCTATATCAGCAGACTGGACTTAAAGGATGGATACTGGCAGATTCCGCTGGAGGAAGCAAGCAGAAAGTTCACGGCGTTCACGGTGCCAGGAAAGGGGCTCTTCCAATGGAGAGTGATGCCATTCGGATTACACTCGGCATCCGCAACGTTTCAACGGGCCTTGGACCAAGTGATTGGACCAGAGATGTCTCCACATGCGTTTGCCTATCAGGACGACATAATCGTCATCGGACGCACTCAGCAAGAACACAAGGACAATCTTAGAGAAGTGTTTCGGCGTCTGAAGGAGGCGAACCTGAGAATAAACCCCGAGAACCCCCCAAAAAGGAGCTGCTGTACCTGGGACATCGAGTTACAAGCCAAGGAATTGGCACAGACCCAGAGAAGGTTGCTGCCATAGCCCAGTTAGAACCACCTGCAACCGTCCGCGAGCTAAGGCAATGCCTGGGAGTGGCATCGTGGTACCGACGATTTGTACCGGACTTCGCACGCATCGTTAAGCCGCTCAACGACCTACTTCGCAAGGGCGTGAAATGGGTGTGGACGCAAGACCATCAACAGGCATTCGAGGAGGTGAAGACGAGGCTGGTAACTGACCCAGTGCTAGCATGTCCAGATTTTGGAAGAACATTCATCCTGCAAACGGACGCCAGCGACTACGGCATAGGGGCGATTCTGACACAGAACACGGAAGACGGCGAGGAAGTTATCTCATACTCCAGTCGAACGTTAAACGGAGACGAGAAAAACTATTCGACAACGGAAAAAGAGTGCTTGGCCATTGTCTGGGCAATTCGAAAACTAAGGCCCTACCTGGAAGGCTACCACTTCAAGGTGGTAACGGATCACATGGCACTGAAATGGCTGAACAGCATTGAAAGCCCATCCGGAAGAATCGCCAGGTGGGCCCTTGAGTTGCAACAATACGACTTTGAGATTGCGTACAGAAAGGGCAAATTGAACGTGGTAGCCGACGCACTGTCCAGACAGCCGGTGCCGGAAACCCTCCGGAGAGCAAAAGAATTGGTACCAATTAAGGAATGCAACTGGATCAGAGACATGCGTGAGAAAATAAACGCTCAGCCGCAGAAATTCCCAGACTACGTGTTCGATGGCGAAACGCTGTACAGGCAGATCCCACACAGAGCCGGCAACGAAGATGTGGTGGCCTGGCCTGTAGGAAGCCGGAGGACGATTGCCCGTCTAGCTGCCAGATACTACTGGCCAGGAATGCAAAGGGACGCAAGAGCATACGCGAACCGAACCGTAAAAACCATGATCGCACAGTTTGCCGGACAAAATCAAAGGAACTGGGATGAAAAATGGCAGGAAATAATGCTAGCAGTAAACTCAAGCGTATCCGAGTCCACAGGATACTCGCCGTCCTTTCTGACGCAGGGCAGAGAACCACGGTTGCCAAACTCGCTGTATGATAGAGAAACACTGGGTACAGGAAGACAGACAGAGTCACCAGAGGGGAACGCCGAAAAACTAAAAGAAATCTTCGAAGTAGTCCGACGAAATTTAGAGAAGGCAGCGCAGGATCAAGCCAGACACTACAACCTCAGAAGGAGACAGTGGAATCCACGGATCGGCGACATTGTCTGGGCCAAGGAGCACCATTTATTTAAAGCGGCAGAAGGTTTCGCGGCCAAACTAGCGCCAAGATATGATGGTCCATATCAGGTGGTCGATTTTGTATCCCCCGTTATCTGCAAAATTCGCCACCAGAGAAACAAGAAGGAACGCACCGTGCATATCAGCGACCTAAAGCACCAAGAATATGCAGGAGAAAAGATCGAGGACAGAGATACGAGCGGGTCTCAAGCAGCAGAAGGATCGGGATTACAAGAAGCCGCTTAATCGCCAGGACAACGCTAGAGTCAACGGAAGGTGGATGTGGACAGACAGAAAAGATCGTTTAATCGAATGCAGAACCACCAGAGTCCAAGTCCGCGTTAGACAGTAGCATCCGTTTAATCGTCAGGCAAAAGCCGGAGTCAAAGGAGCACGACACACACGAGCAAGGACTCTGATCATGCCAGCACACACCTAAGTCAACGACGAACCAGGATCGGGATTACAAGAAGCCGTTTAATCGTCAGGACAAGCCGGAGTCAACGGAAAGGGGAGGTGGACAGACAGAAAAGGTCGTTTAATCATCAAGCGAATGCAGAACCACCAGAGTCCAAGTCCGCATTAGGCAGCAGCATCCGTTTAATCGTCAGGCAAAAGCCGGAGTCAACAGAGCACGCCATACACTAAGACGCTGATCGTTCTAGCACACACCTGAGTCAACGACGAACAAAGGAACAGGATTACAAGTAGCCGTTTAATCGTCAGGCAGCAGCCGGAGACAACGGAAGGAGTAGCCAGCTGGAGGCAGATGCGGAAGCCGTTTCTATTTGACCACAGAAAACAACTAGGTCCAGGGATGCAGGAGGCAAAGTCGGCCATTTCTTCGTCAGGCCGAAGCCGGAGTCAACGGTCCAAGCCAAGCCGCTACATTTGAACACAGTCGTAGAAGCGCGCAAGTCATATTTTAAACCACAACTCTGTGCCAACAGCCACGATCCAAGGATTCACTCGTCATCTGAAGAAAGGGGGGAGACAGTAAAGCTCAATAGCTATACTGTAGCCTGCCAAGCAACCTAAGAAAGCAAAATCTTTGCGAAAGCTGAAGGCTGAAAGAAAAGCAGAGGGTGAATACAAGTCTGCAACGAAAGCCAACTCACCACGGCCCATGGACAGAGAATAACCAACCAGACCAACAGGCAACTACAACCGGTAGGGGCATTGACCCCATCTCAAGGGCAGCAAAGGACATAAGGGCAATATGGATGGAGCTGAAAAGGGATGGAAAATTAGAACACAAAGACAAACATCCAGAAACTGCACTTACCAAGTCATTTTTGCCAATTCACCACATGCTTTGGGAAGGGGGCGCCAGCGATAGTCGGCGGTCGATTGGCACAGCCGATCGATGGGCACGAGACAATGGAAATATCGGCATATGGAGGGTCACTCTAATAAACATCGCGATGTTTAGGTGGCAACGCCGCCCAAGGCGATATCGATAGGCGAGTCATGTTATCGATCGCAAGAGATTAGTGTGACCAGGACGAGCTACCGAAGACCGCGAATCATATTAGAGCGGGATATTTAAATTTCAACGGCAACAATAGGAATCAAGAAATGTTGCATCAACGAGGGAGAATCGTGGGAGAAAATCGTGACAGACGGATCGGCGCAGTCTAACTCAAGAAGGAGCTGTAGGCGTCGATGGAAGGATCGGGAAGACTCAAGGGCGACGAGGATACACAGGATAAAAGCCGGAGAGGAACAACGAGAATTCTTACGTCTGTGGGGAAAACATCTGAGGGGGGACTAATTCAAGAAGAAGAATAAATGGACTCAAAGGCTACACAGGATACACAGGATGACAGCCGGAGAGGAGGAACAAGCTCACTTTCGTCACCCGAAGAAAGGGGGGAATGTGAGGAGTTAAATAACTCCGCACAAATAAACACAAGAAATACATGGAGAACTACATGGAGACCGGCCGCACTTTGGACTTTAGTGTAGTGCCGTGTGCAGAGGGCGAAAGGTCGAACGGTAAACCGTGCACTTTGGACCCTGAAGTGGAGAGTTGGAGAGAGAGTTGGGAGAGTATCAACCCAGAGAGAGAGAGAGAGCAAAGAGAGGCGTCAGAACGAGACGGCACTAGCCTGAGGGAGAGACGAGAGAGCGCAGGCGTGCCGTGAGCAAGGAATTAACGGTACAGCGCCGCACTTTGGACCCTAGAGTGGTGCCGTGCGCAGAGGGCGAAAGGTCGAACGGTAAAACCGTGCACTTTGGACCCTGAATTGGAGAGATGAAAAGGAGAGGCCGAGGATTAACGGGACCCGGAGGCCTATATAAGCGGGCCCTGCGCTGGAGTCGGGACCAGTCATCGAGCATCAAATCGCGAGTGAACAACTTCTAGTAGAGTCAAAGTCAAGGAGAAACAGCCGTGAAAACCCAGCAAGGAGCAAGATCGGTACGTCAAGACGTTCGGGACCAAGCAAGTCTCCGAATTGCGACACAGGTAGCTGAGGTCCTTCAAGGCAACGCACGGCTAAGTCTGCAGAACATCAAGGTTGGCCGTAGTACCGACCATCACGACCATATCGGCTGTGATACCGATTAGTCCGGCTAAGTTGGCCGTAATACCGACTGGTCCGACTACATTGGCAGTGATACCGATTGGTCTGACTATATTGGCTGTGGTACCGATTAGTCCGGCTAAGTTGGCTGTAATACCGGTCAGTTGGCTGCATTGGCTGTAAATACCGATCAGGCTAGCTGTGGCGGCTGTAATACCGACTAGTCCGGCTACATTGGCTGTAATACCGATTAGTCTAACTGCGTGCGGCTAAGTTGGCCGTAGTACCGACTGGTCCGACTACATTGGCTGTAATACCGATTGGTCCAGCTGCGTCGGCCGTAGTACCGATCAGTTGAGCAGAACGTGGGCAGACTTGGCACGGGCATCCCCACCAGCAAAGTGTGGGCACGAGCAGCGGACTTCAAGGGAGCAACGCAGGACAACGCAGCAACGAGTCGCCCAGAACATCGACGAGGACCAGCATCTAGGGACCGTGCCGAGAACCAGGCATCAGGTACGATCGCACCAGCCAGGAGGGAAGGTTAGGGTGGAACGTTCGTCTTTCTCTGGGCGTTTGCTACAGGGACTGCTGGCGTAAACCGGCCGTAGTACCGGAGCGTCAAAGGAAACTGAGTAGGCGTCTAGCGGGACCGGCCGGGACAGAGCAAGGGACAGGAGACGGCGGCTGGCAGGACGAAGGTCTTGCGAGCGTGGTGCCTGTTCACCCTAGTCTGAGAACGGTGACGCTTCCCTAAGCCCAACGACCCAACTCCACGCCCTCGTCGACGAGTGGCAGCGAGAGTACCCGGATCATCCCGGAGCATCCCGGAGCACCTGCAGCGAGGAACCACCGAGCGGAGTCGCAGGAGCATCGTCAGCACGAGTCACAACAATTATTGTAAACCAGAGCCGTAAATAAACGCCTCTTTGAACCGAGTTCTGAAATGTTTTACTGTTAACCGGGCGGTCACGTTTATATAAATTTGGTGGGACGAACACACAAATCTACTGAGCTAGCCGCACGATCTTCGTAGCGAGCAAATCACGAAAATCAGTTCGTTACAGTATGGTGACGAACTTTTTTTATTCAAGAATTTTAATTGTGATCGTTGATTTTATGTAAAAAAAACTCTAATATTACCATATAACATTGAATGCTGCAGTTTTATTGTTGTTTTGTATTGTTATTAGATGTGCCGTCAGTCAATATAATCTAAAAAATAATATCACTTTGACCAATATTTTTTTTCAGTAAGTTTGGCCATTATCTTATTACTTCTTTGTTTTCCGTATCCAAAATAACTTTCCCGTAAATTATATATTTTTTTTTCGTAAAAAGGATAGTTTACGCCAAACGCTGTGGGATATTGCTTCGTTGGAATTTTGAATCGTACTTTTACAGAAATATGCTCAGTAGATGTAAGCAACTTTCTGCTTTTACACTTCTAAACAATATTGCTTTTTGGAAAAGTTGTATTCAAATAAATGAGAACGCTATAGTCGGGTTGGTGTCCCGATCAAATACCAGTCACTCAGCTAAAGGGAGTGCGAACGCTGTATTCGGGTTGGTGTCCCGACTAATAATCGTAACTCAGCTAAAATGAGTGCGAGGGAGATAGATATATAAACAATTTTGATTGCGTATAACTTTTTAATGAATGGTCCAATTTGAATAATGTCTTCTACATTTCGATAGGTATAAATATACACAACAAAACTGCATTTATACTTATCCGAAATCTTTAAGGATGTGGGAGCAGGACCCATTTTAAAATCGTTAGTGGGCGATTGTAGGCGCTAGAGGGGGCGTGGCGCTCGGCTGAAATAAGCTTGCGCTGCGTAGGAAGCCAAAGAATATGTGTGGGAAATCTCGACCTTCTAGCTTTTGTAGTTTCTGAGATCTCAGCGTTCATACAGACAGACAGACAGACGGTCAGACGGACATGGCTAGATCGACTCGGCTAGTGCCCCTGATCAAGAATATATATACTTTATGGGGTCGGAAACGCTTCCTTCTAGCTTTTACATACTTTTGCACGAATACAATATACCCTTTTACTCTACGAGTAACGGGTATAACAACAAATCGTTCGTCACCTTACCGTACACTCCCTTATATGAGTGATTCTTTGTGAAACGTATCGAGATTTTCTTAATGGTCTCAAAACGATATCTCATTTATATCACGATATTACACCATTTAAATAGGATTTTGAAAAAAGTAAAAAAATATATATATTTGACAGAAGCAAAGATATGGCGATTCTTTATTTTTGTTTATTTTATTTATAACTGTAAATTACGTAAGGTAAAACATAAATAAAAATACTCCAAAATTATTATTTTTGCCAAGCTTTCAGATAAAAATAACACCCATAATGGTTCCAGTGCAAAGTATGGTCCAAACTTAAAAAAAAATATTTTCAATCGCGGTTTTCTGCAAATCGGCATTTTTAATCTTTATAAAAAATAGTATAACGTTCTATACTTAATCCTTGTTGGCCACTGAAAGTTTTGACATGGGACCTCCATTACTCTCTGCATAATGGAATAAAACAATAAAAAACAAAGCAGTCTTTCCTTGTTAAACATTTGTAATAATGTTGTACCGAACTGTTTTTAACCGTTCTGATCGCTACGAAAACTTTGCGACTAGCTGAGATATATATTCGTCCCACCTAATTTATATTGTGTGACCGCCCGAGACTCACGAAAATTTTTGTTTACTGCGCGCGCTCAACCTGAATACGACTTATTTACTTATATTAATAATCTAAACTTATATAAAATTGGAACTCTAAAAAACGGTCAGCAGCAAATTTCACCCAGAACGGACATAAAAATCTAAAAAAATCACATTAATTACTAAATAGTTAAATAGTTAAATAGTTAAATATATTTTTTTCCTGAGGGCGTTATGACACTTTCCTGTGTGTCATAAGGCCCTCAAAAAAAGTGTGTCATAAGGCCCACAGGCCGCACCCGGTTGGGTTGCGGGCAGCGGCGTTTCCGATGTCTTTCTCACTACACTTGGTTTCGTTGTTTTTGCACCTGCATTCATAAACGCCTGAGTTCACAATTTGTTTCTTTTCTTGCTTCATTATACCCTTGCAGAGGGTATTATAATTTCAGTCAGATGTTTGCAACGCAGTGAAGGAGACGTTTCCGACCACATCCTTCGTCCTTGCACGGATCGCTTGTACATCTGGAGCACTTTCAAGACGGCCACAAAGGTAATGATGCAAATGTAATGTAGTGGTAATAGTGGGCAACTTCGTGGAAGAACTTCCTTCAGCATGTAAGGGCGGTTAAAATTTGAACTAGTCAAAATCCAGATTACCAATGCTTATTGGAGTTAACCAATCTGGCAACCCCGTAACCTGTGTCTAGGATAAACACTTAACATTTCCTAAAGCGAGATCGCTGTAAAACTCGACACAGTGGGTTATGTCCCGGATAAACAAGTAACATTCCCTAACGCAAGTTCACCCTGAAATACAACTCTGCAACTGTCAGAAGCTGGCGGCCATGTTTTACGGCTTCCGGCGTCAATCCGGTCTCTTGTAATGGAAATCTGAAAGCGTGCGGACGTAACCCTCATCCATTTGTGCCAGACGAGTGAAACTGAACCGCGTGTGATTCGCGATTAGCCGAATCTCCCGCCACAGCCGGAGACCACCGATTCTACAAGAGACGAGAGATATTCTCTGTTTTATCAATCTTGGTATGTAAAAAGTGCCCTGCCTTAAGTGATGGCCTTTTGAACGAAGTAGCCCTCAGGTACAGGCTGCCCCCGCCGTGAGCCAGACACGGGGGAAATCTTCTGAGCCAGCAGCGTATCACGTACACTACGCGTACGCGGCTGCACCACAGCCGCAGAGCATTTCCACCGCCCACGTGCGGAGCACCCTCAACTACAGCTGCCCTGTACCTGCGGACGCACACAAACCTAAGCTGGTGCGGACAGGATCCAACGGCCGCTGCACTCCACGTGCGGATAGAACACCTGCAAGTGACGTCCACTTGCGGATCAATCGTCGGACAGGATCCAACGGTTGCTGCACTCCACGTGCGGATCTGCATAGGACCGGCACGAATCATAGCCCAGTGTGAGCGGCTAGAAAAGCGGGATTAAGGACACCTGGGGGAGGAACGGTTTTCACAAAAGGGGAAATTATTAACCTTTGTCTAAATTTCCAGGAGGGCGGGTATAGAACGGAAGAAGCCACCAACTTATTCTTCCTAAGCCTGCGGAGCTGCTTTTCCCTACTGAACTAAGTCTAATACATCCCTTTCCGCTCCTTTTCTTTCTGTCTACATTTTGGTAATGTGACGACTGCGATCGAGAGTCAAAAGACCCACCCCAGCCCTGAACCTAGTCGGCAAGTTAGTTAGACAGAAAAGACTCTCGGGCGTAGATAGACAGTCGTGTTCGTTACATACTAAATGGTGCCCAACGTGGGGCACGAAAGGACCTGTTTTCCAAAAGATTTTTTAATCTCTATTTATAAAAGATCTGACAGCCAATTGTCCGGATAGCTCCACGAACACCTTTCCCTTCCCATGATTAGATGCCCACCAAAAGCCTTAATAATTAGTTGAAATAGTTTATGATTTTTATGTTCAAGGATTTGCTGGAGTTGTCCGAATGGGGTCGAACCAGACCGGTCATAACATCATAAAAATTTAGGGTGACGCGATGTTAAACTAAAGGATTTAAGAAATCAATAGATTAGTTTCTAGTAAGGAATGATAGTAATGGATTATTTCAATTCTATACCGACTAGAACTTCCAATTGATAACGCGTGTATTCGTTTGGTTGGAATCGAGATTGTTTGATATTGTATTATTACAGTTCAATCCTCTTTCAATAAGACAAATATTTCCATTATAATTGAGAGTAGAGTAGTTTCTGTATCACTAGTGGGAAAAGCATACTCAGCGAGCTTGATTAATTGTTGAAAACCGTATCCGAACTCAGGTCAAGCCTTGATCGTCTTAAACGTATTTCTGACATCTTAAGAAAAATTATTTAATAAAATGCCTATCACTAGGAGTAACGAAAACCTTGCAGCTAGTAATCATATTTGTACCATTTGTAACGAAACTGTAACTAGCGAAGTTCCGTTCATTGAAACCCCATGCCGACACAGATTCCACAGGGAATGTATTTCTCAGTGGATGCAAACCAACGAAACTTGTCCTAACTGTCGTCGAGCCTGCAGTTTAGCGGAGCTTAACCTGACAACAACGACCAATAGCTTGAGTATTGCTCACGAGTTGCCTCCACTAGCGTCGATTCCTAGTAGTGCCAACAACGCCACGGACACTATTCCTCGAACTAGACCGAATACCAGAAGTAGTCACATTCGCGATAATTCTGGATCATCTAACACAAGATCAATACCACCCGGGCGCAGCACAAGAAGGATTCCATCAAATGAAACACAGCGCACTCATGCCCCTGCAGTTTCTCGTTTACCATGCGCTTCGACAGGAAGTGTGTCAACTAACACAGCCGCAGTATCCGAACAACGAGTTCACAGCCTAATTAGCGAATCCCTAATTCAATTTCAAAAGACAGTCAGTGCTTCAATTACCGAACAGATTGCAGTAGCCTTCAGGAACTTAAATTTCCCGTCCCAAAGTCCGGTTACTAGACATGAGGAAGCCCAACTTGAATGGGATAACGTTCTTCCGGATCACCAGAATTCCTTCAGATCGGGATTTCCGGAGATTTGTACAAATAGAGCAGGCAGGCCAGATAAAACTTCATCCCTGATTGCGAACTGGCATCTTAAATTTAGCGGATCTCAAGGAGATATGCCTATTGAAGATTTTATTTACCGGGTAAATTGTTTAACTTCTCGTTGTTTGGACGGTGACTTTGATCTTCTGTACCAATTCGCCTATCTGTTGTTCTCAGGAGCAGCCTTGGTATTCTATTGGCGATCTCATCGTAATTACACCGATAGAAGTTGGCTCACACTTTGCACCAGACTCACCGAACGATATCAACAACAACGTACGGATGAAGACATCAAAGATATAATTAGACGCCGAAAGCAGAAACCGAATGAAAATTTCGACGATTTCTTGGATGCAATGTTGGCCATAGCCGATACCCTGCGCATTCGATTGTCCGATACAGATTTAGTGGATGCGGTTAAAAGAAATTTAAAACCCGAGCTAAGGCACGAACTATTGCATGTACCAATCACAAGCTTAGCAGCCTTACGTAGCGAATGTCATAAACACGAAGAATTCTACTGGCACGTTACTAACAAATTCACGTCGAGAACCCCAAACCCCAAACGATTTGTTCAAGAGGTCATGTATGAAGATGACGACCACATCGATCAAGAAGAGGAGCGAGAAATCGAAGTGAACGCCCTTCGTTCAACAAAGTGCTGGAATTGCGACGGCTCTGGTCATCGCTACCATGATTGCCTAAAACCTCGTCGGGTGTTTTGTTACGGTTGTGGGAAACTGGACACGTACAAGCCCAGCTGTGCGGATTGTAAAGCGTCATCGGAAAACTCCAACCGGGATGTCCGAAGCCGTCCGACACCAGACGTCCGTCATTAAATCACGAATCGGATAAAGGGAGTATTAATTCGGAGTCAAGCCACGGAGATGATATTCCAAACCCATCAGACACCCTTTTAAATCGACATACTATACCCTTCCACCAGCGATTACAACAATATGAAAAACGCCGAGCTGAAATCTTCCCCGAGAAAGTCGAATCGAGTCCGAAGTACCGGTCCACTAATCGTTTGCGACAATATTGGTCACAAAAACACCTCTTAGGCCAGGCTTTAATCTCATCTCTTGTTCATCAAGGAGACGACATTCGACCATTCACTTATATTACTCTGTTGAACGACCGCTATTTGGCTTTGTTAGATAGTGGCGCGAATAAAAGTGTCATAGGCGGTAAACTAGCCCTAAAAATTCTGGAACAAGGGATAGCCTTCACCAAATCAACAGCAAACGTTAGAACAGCAGATGGTCGGAAGCAGGCAATTTCAGGCATTATATCCTTACCAATAGAGTATAATTCAATCAAAGCAAATTTTCAATTTCTTATCGTAGAAACAATTACTCAGGATGTAATTTGTGGCATAGACTTTTGGAAGACATTTGATATTACATTAAGTTTTCAGGTCAACATGCTCACAGCAGAATCAAAGGTCTTCCCTCAACTTCCACTAACTGCTGCTCAGCAACGTCAACTTCAAGCTGTGACGGACATATTTCCCTCGTGTGAGCGAGAAGGTTTGGGAAAGACGACCTTAATTGAACACACGATCGACACCGGAGATGCAAAACCTATTAAACAAAGGTTCTACCCCATATCACCAGCCAAGGAAAAGCGCTTATGTGTAGAAGTCGATCGGATGCTGAGCCTAGGCGTAATCGAAGAAGCTCCAAGTTCGGCCTGGTCATCGCCAGCTGTACTAATCGTCAAACCAGGCAAGGACCGCTTCTGTCTAGACTCACGTAAGGTGAATGAAGTAACGAAAAAGGATGCGTATCCCATGCCAAGCCTTGAAGGTTTGCTTAGTAGATTGCCACCAGTACATTGCATCTCTAAAATCGATCTCAAAGATGCCTTTTGGCAGATCGGCCTCGAAGCCTCTTCCAAAGCAAAGACAGCATTTACTATTCCGAACAGGCCTCTCTATCAATTCACGCGGATGCCTTTCGGCCTCTGTAACTCACCGCACACGATGTGTCGACTCATGGACCAAGTAGTGCCCTACACAATGAAGGATCACGTGTTTGTCTATCTAGACGACCTGTTGGTCATGTCGTCTACCTTCGAAGACCATTTAAGCCATCTACGTGAAGTAGCCAACCGCTTACGACAGGCGGGATTGACTATTAACGTTCAAAAAAGCCAGTTTGGTTTAACAAAAGTAGAATACCTCGGTCATATTGTGGGCGAAGGAACTCTGCAAGTCAATCCAGAGAAGGTTCGAGCCGTAGCAGAGTTCTCGAGACCTCAAACAAAGCGTCAGCTACGTCGATTCCTAGGAATGACAGGCTGGTACCAAAGATTTATTCCGAACTACTCGGCCGTGACTTCCGCACTCTCAGACCGATTGAAAGGAAAAGTTTTCGAATGGAATGAAGCTGCTCAAGAGTCGTTTGAGGAGATAAAAACCAAACTTTGTTCAGCACCCTTTCTTCAACATCCTAGCTACGATCAACCATTCATAGTCCAATGCGACGCATCTGCACACGGCATCGGTGCGGTACTGGCTCAGTCAGATGAAGAAGGAAATGAGCTGTCGATAGCCTATATGTCAAAGAAACTGAACCATGCTCAGAGGAACTATTCGGTGACCGAGTTAGAATGTTTGGCCGTGGAATTAGCGATAAAAAAATTCCGTATGTACATCGATGGACACCCGTTTAAAATAGTCACGGGATCTTAACGGGCGACTGGCGCGATGGGCCATTAAGTTACAGGGTTTTAATTTTTGTATAGAACACAGAAAAGGATCGCAAAATATAGTTGCGGATGCACTTTCGCGGGCACACGAAGAAGAAGCTGCTATCTCCGCTCTAGAGATCGAAAACCTTCCAGAAATTTAGTTAGACTCGCCAGCCTTCATGGACAAAGAATACTTGGAGCTCAAGGACAAGTTTGCGAAAGCTGCCCTTCCGGATTATCAAGTTATAGACACGTATTTATATCATCGCCCCAGGTTTCCAACGTCGGAGGAGGGAGACATCGAAGCAGAGTGGAAGTTGTTCGTTCCCGTTCAACTTCGCGAATCCGTTTTAAAGTCCGCCCACTGTCAACCAGTAGCTGCACATGGTGGTATTGCTAAAACCTTAGAACGTATCCGAAGGTATTTATTCTGGCCACGTATGGTAGTAGACGTGCGAGACTTTGTAGGAAAATGCGAACTATGCCAGACTTCAAAACACCCCACTAGAACCTTGAAACCACCGATGGGATCTCCTGTTGTTACTCATAGACCCTTCCAAAGACTTTATGTTGACTTCATAAGACCCTTCCCGCGCTCTAAACAAGGAAACATTGGAATCTTTATCATCCTAGATCATTTTTCAAAATTTACCTTCCTCAAGCCAGTGAAGAAGTTCAATTCAAAGGTCGTTATTCAATATCTATGAGATGATGTTTTCCATTGTGTTGGAGTACCGGAAACCTTAATAAGCGACAATGGCACTCAATTTAAAAGCCACGAGTTCACTTCATTTTTGTCTTCTTATGGAGTCTCTCATATGTTTACTGGAAGTTATCCACCACAAAGCAATTCCGCCGAACGTGTCAACCGATCTATAAATGCAGCGCTACGCACCTACATTCAATCAGATCAACGAGACTGGGACCGCTACGTCAGCAGCATAAACTGTTCCTTGCGGAATAGTATTCATCAATCTATAGGCCAGTCACCATACCTGGTAGTGTTCGGTCAACACATGATCACCAATGGAAAGGATTACCAGGTTCTTAGAAACCTTCGTTTACTTGAAGATAATACTGCCCAACTAAGTCGTCACGATGAGTTCGATAAGATTCGTTCAAATATCCACCGACACATGGAGAAGACTTACGATCAGAACAAGCGAGTATACGACCTCCGCACCAGACCACGCTCATTTCAAATAGGACAGTTGGTAATCAAACGAAACTTTTCCCTGAGCAAAAAGTGTGAAAACTTCAATGCCAAATTGGCACCCCTAGGAGACAAGGCCATAGTAAAAAAACGGATAGGAAACTCATTGTACTTACTGGAAGACCTGAACGGAAGAGATCTCGGCACATTTCATGCAAAGGATATTTGGGAATGCCGAACCTAACCACCCTTTTTTCAGTTTTAAACTCGAGCCATTAGACTGCGTTTAAATCTGATGGTGTAAGGGCGGTTAAAATTTGAACTAGTCAAAATCCAGATTACCAATGCTTATTGGAGTTAACCAATCTGGCAACCCCGTAACCTGTGTCTAGGATAAACACTTAACATTTCCTAAAGCGAGATCGCTGTAAAACTCGACACAGTGGGTTATGTCCCGGATAAACAAGTAACATTCCCTAACGCAAGTTCACCCTGAAATACAACTCTGCAACTGTCAGAAGCTGGCGGCCATGTTTTACGGCTTCCGGCGTCAATCCGGTCTCTTGTAATGGAAATCTGAAAGCGTGCGGACGTAACCCTCATCCATTTGTGCCAGACGAGTGAAACTGAACCGCGTGTGATTCGCGATTAGCCGAAGACCGTGCAGCAAGTCCCGCCACAGCCGGAGACCACCGATTCTACAAGAGACGAGAGATATTCTCTGTTTTATCAATCTTGGTATGTAAAAAGTGCCCTGCCTTAAGTGATGGCCTTTTGAACGAAGTAGCCCTCAGGTACAGGCTGCCCCCGCCGTGAGCCAGACACGGGGGAAATCTTCTGAGCCAGCAGCGTATCACGTACACTACGCGTACGCGGCTGCACCACAGCCGCAGAGCATTTCCACCGCCCACGTGCGGAGCACCCTCAACTACAGCTGCCCCAGCGAAATTTGTCGAGAAGACCCAGTTTCGAGCGGCGCGGATACCATCTGCTGGAGAAGTACCTGCGGACGCACACAAACCTAAGCTGGTGCGGACAGGATCCAACGGCCGCTGCACTCCACGTGCGGATAGAACACCTGCAAGTGACGTCCACTTGCGGATCAATCGTCGGACAGGATCCAACGGTTGCTGCACTCCACGTGCGGATCTGCATAGGACCGGCACGAATCATAGCCCAGTGTGAGCGGCTAGAAAAGCGGGATTAAGGACACCTGGGGGAGGAACGGTTTTCACAAAAGGGGAAATTATTAACCTTTGTCTAAATTTCCAGGAGGGCGGGTATAGAACGGAAGAAGCCACCAACTTATTCTTCCTAAGCCTGCGGAGCTGCTTTTCCCTACTGAACTAAGTCTAATACATCCCTTTCCGCTCCTTTTCTTTCTGTCTACATTTTGGTAATGTGACGACTGCGATCGAGAGTCAAAAGACCCACCCCAGCCCTGAACCTAGTCGGCAAGTTAGTTAGACAGAAAAGACTCTCGGGCGTAGATAGACAGTCGTGTTCGTTACAAGCATAATAGCAGTCCTATGAAATGCTCAGGGGCTTCCTTCTAGTATTTCGGACTTGGCTCCAGTATTCGATGACTTTGGGGAATATAGTGCTTACACTATAGTGCCCTGAGATTAGAATAAATTCTGTCTGTTTTCTCTATCTGGCTGCGGTCTTTTATACCAGTGTAGAGCTTTTTCTAGCCTCCTGTGATATCTGGGTTATTTAGGTGTTCCCACCTATGATTTCCCCTATCTGTAGCGTCAACGCACGACCGATGCACTTTTCCAGCTGCCGGTGTATGGTTACCAGTAGGTCGATAGCGGTCGTTCAAATCAAGATCGTCAAATTGTACATTTCTTTGCTTGTTTCGGTGAGTCAACGGTTCTAGTGCTTCCCGGCCCATTGCCTTGAGATTCGTTGGTGCGTCTAAGCGAATCTTTCTCCCTTAAATAAATTGAGGGAGAGGGGGTATGTAACAATATATACAAAGGCTGTGTGTGTAAAATACGCTTTTTTTTAAATACATATATTTAGTGCGTGTGTGTGTACATAGCAGAGCGAATCATTGTTTATTTTTGTTTTTTAAAAATAAAAATTTTGTCGATAACTCAACATTTGAAAACAAAAAAAAAAGATTTGCGATATAATCGATTTTTTAACCGCGCATTTTAAATTTTTTGTGATTGCGGTATTTTTATTTTTATCTGCACGGTCACACTTAAAATGATACATACACACATTTACGACTTAATGCAAAGTGCGCCAGCAGAACATACACACATACGTATGTGCAGACCGTGACGTCACATGCGCACAAACAAATTGAAAAATGTTGGAGACTTGGTTAAGGAGGCTGAATTTCCAAAAAATTTAAATGCAATTCGTTACGGCTATGCCATAAGATTATGATCATAATTTTTTAAACCATTTTAACAACATTTATAACAGAGAAAAACGAATCGAATTTTGGGGCACTTTGGGGTCGTTTTTTGTTTTAATTTGTACCCCACACGCGTCTCCTAATTATTTCAGCATTAATTTGATTTTTCTAGATCTAGATTTACGGACCATTTTTTATTGGTCCAATTATATCAGTTTAGATATAAGCATAAAAGTTTTTGTAGGGCTAAGTGAATCTTCAATTTCCGTTTTTTGTCTGTCTTTTGTTATTTTGTAAAAATAAGAAAAAAATTAAAGTTTTTGCGAGTGATAATTTTTGCACAGCAAAATTTTAAAACGTACCCTCTCATTGAAAATCTGTATCTCCGGTTATATGAATCCGATTGATTTTTAATGAGAGGGTACTTTTTCAAATATGACGATTTTTGGCAAACTTAAAAATATTCTACCTAAAAAAAAATTTTATTTTCGGTCAAATCCTGATACACGTGTTTACTTATTTTCCTATTAGTACGTGTAAAAAAAGTTTCAGGCAAATCAAAAATGTGACCCAATAAAAGGTGTTCGGTTTGTAAAAGAACCGCCCATATATTAAATTTCCGTGTACGTAAATTCAATTGAATTTTAGTGTCAGCAATGTTGTGTCGGTGTATGCCTGTGATTGTTCAGAACATTTCCCTTACTCTGGGATAAACTTTCAGTAAGACGGTATACACCGCAAGAAATTCCTTGCTCAGTTTAACTAAAAATTCAATATTGAGTTATTTTATCCGAAATATCAAATTCATGCTGATCCCTGTTGTTTTCTCAATCCACTGAGAGAAATAAAAATAAAACCTTATAATATTTACATTATTATTTGATATATATTATGTTAAATATTTATAAAATCAAAAAATATTTTAATTGTCCTTTCCCATTCATTTATATATCTCAATTTCTTAAAAACTTATTATCTAGCCTTATATTGCTCAGGCCGACAGTATTTTTGGTGCAGCCCTATGGACGGTTAAATAAATAATGGTAAGTTTTTAATAGATTAAAAAATGACTTTTTACTTTTTGTCATTCAGAAATTGTCAAAAGACTTAGAACTTAACATTTAATCATTAACAATTGTTAAAGGACTAGTAAACGATGAGAAAACATGAATTCCATAAGGATTCGATAAGACTGTGAGAGTAGATCTACATGCTGCGACATTTTTTCATAGAAAAAAGCCTAGCCCTTGTTAAAACAAATTTGATATTCTAAAAACTAAAAGTGGCTCCAACTTTTTACAAAAACCGATTGTAACTAACAATATGGCACAAGTATAAAAATAAAAAATAAATTTTTTTTTTTGTGGGGGCAATGGTTAAAAAATTTTTTAGATCCTAATTTGTTTTTATTTTTAAGAAATTAAAAACTTTTTTTTTAGAAATTTTATTTTGAAAGAAGAGGTTTTAGAGGAATTAATGCCAAAGACATGAAGTCAATCGGATTCATATAACCGGAGTTCACTGCATCAAGTTGGTGGGGAACAGAGGTGAACAAATTACTTCAATGGCTCATAGGCTTTGATTGAATCAAATTACGATGGAACCTTAAATGCAATTATGTAAAAGGGCATCTAAGCAATTTTTTGGCATATGTTTTATTACAACTGAGCACAGATCCTCGAAGATATCTTAAATCAAAACATTAATATAATTATTATATTATTATAGTTTTCCACAAGGAACAAAAAATTTTTTAGCGAATTTTTAAACCGTTTTATCATAGCTGGTGACTGGAACGCTCACTGTTTACGCCGCTTGCCCCGCTCTTAAATCCCCCGCTCTTCCAATGCCCGCTCTTCCCTCGTTGGGAATGCCTACTTCCAGGCTCTCCCGCTCTCCCGCCTTCCCACGCCCGGGATCTCTCCACAGCGCTCTGAAGCACAGCGCTCATTAGTTTTAAGTTTAGTTCTCATTGTAATTGTTGGAATTTGAATGTTCAAATGTACAAAAGTTACATGGATGTACACGCATACATTCATATAACTTTTTCTTCTTATTTTTTTGCCGTTCTTTTGCTCTCTCGATATTCTCCTTCACTTCTATTCTGGCATCGAGAGCGTGCGGTTCATACAGTTTAAATCTGCGTTATTGTTTATTCACTGGAAGGTGGTCTGCTTAATACTTAATTGTATTATATCCATTTATTGACAAAACCATAGTAATCCTACATGAAATACATCGCCCGGCCGGTCCGCGCTAATTACGAAAAGTCTCAGTTGTTCTCAATTCTCTCGCGCTTCGCGATCGCAAAGTGTTTTTTCTTCCCCCCCACAGCTTGCCACCGGCTATTGCAACAAGCCGCAACGCCTCCGGAAGCTGCCTTCAACCCTAGAAGAAACGATTTGCGGCGCCCCCAATAAACATTTTCAATTTTGGGGTTGTATCCGCTCTTCACCAAGAGGTGCTCAGCTTTTAGATCATATTACGTCTTCAAGTCTGCAAGTCTTAGCTACAGGAGGACCAACTCACTTTCCTTCTGATGCTAGGCGAAATCCAACGGCATTCGATTTTGCTATTTACAAGGGTATCTCGTCCAACTTTCTGTCTGTACATGAATCTCATGAACTTAGCTCTGATCATATTCCGCTTGAAATACTTTTATGCGCTACTACTTCACCCCGACTTACAACACCAAGGCTGCTGTCTCGTCGGGCTAACATTGGACGTTTTAAGGATTACCTTACAATCCTTATTGAGAATGATGAATCTGCTGATCTGAACTGTCCTCTGGATATTGATACAGCTGTTAGTGACCTGACTCTAAAGATTCAATCTGCCGCTGCCGCATCCACTGCTATCGGTAATCGCTCTGCTGTTCCACAGCCAAATAATGCCCTTTTAAACATCAGAGTAACGACGCTGGTTAGGCAGAAGAGATCACTCCGGCGACGCTGGATGCAAACGCGTCATCCGCAAGACTTAGCAATATTGAAAAGAGCTGATACTTTATTAAGAAAAGCACTTTATGATGCTAAGTCCGAATTCTTCGTCCGGAAACTTAGTGCTATCGATCCGGATGCTGATCGAGGCTTCGAACTGTGGAAATGCACTCGCGGGCTTAAACGGCAGCCTCTCCAGAAGTTTCCCTTGCTGATGATGATGAAATAGCTAAGGAGTTCGCTGATTCTTTGGAAGAAAGATTTAAGCCTTTTGATTTGGTCACAGATGATGAGGCTGCTGTTACAGAAGCTTTTAATGACGTTCCCTCTGGTCCAGCTTCTCAAATTTCACCTATTGATGCAGAAGAAGTTAAAGACCAAATAAAGCGACTGAAGACTAACAAAGTCCCTGGCCATGACAGCATTGACGGAAAAGTAGCTAAAGCTTTGCCAGTAGCAGCTATTTCATTCCTAACGCGTATCTTTAATGCTATGATTGTTCTTTCATATTATCCGGAGCAGTGGAAGCATGCGAATGTTGTTATGATCCCCAAAAAAGGCGTTACATCCCGCTGTGCAGATTCTTTTCGGCCTATAAGCCTATTGCCAACCTTCTCTAAAATTTTTGAGCGAATCTTACTAAAAAGGCTTTTTAGTGTTCATATGTTCCAGAATGCAATTCCAAATCATCAGTTTGGTTTCAGGAGTCTGGACAGGCTACTTACCTGGAAGCAGCACATTGTGGCAACCTGTGCTTCAGTAAGGCAAAAAGCGGGGAAAATGAGATGGCTTCTTCGACCGGGCAGTGGATTGTCGATCACGGCGAAAACCCGGCTCTTCAAAGCAACCTTGATGCCTAGTCTACATTGGGGTATACACTTCTGGGGCACTGCCTGTAACACTTCTATAAAAAGAATTGAGTCCTGCCAATCCAAAATTTTAAGACATATGATAAACGTCCCATACTATACAAGAAACACTACTATTTTTCAAAATCTCAAAATTAATCCTGTTTGTAAATCTATCACCAATAAGGTCATTCGATACAGATCAAGACTCGTCTCCCACAGACTTTCAGACTTTCCAGACCTATGAACAGAAGAAGACTAAAGAGATTGCACCCATCAGACAATTGGATACTTGGACGGAACGCTTGTGGAAGACTTATTCCAGACTTAGACGCATAGTCTGCAACACTGTTAAATTTTTGTAATAACCCTTTTTTTTTTATTCACTACTTTTGTTATTTTTACCATGGGTGAAAGTGAATTGAGTTCCACATAACACCCTCCAATAAACTTTTTGTTTAGCATATCGAAAATGTAAAAGGGCATCTAAGCAATTTTTTGGAATAGGTTTTATTATAATTAAGCACAGACCCTCGAAGATATCTTAAATCAAAACATTAAATGTTGCTATTTTTTTCAAACTGCGATTGCCCAAATACCTCCCGTTAAACGAGAAAACTAAGTATGCTGATATGCTTATATACGTCTATATTAACATATTTTAATGCCAATAGGCCTGCACCTTTTAATAAAGTCCATTTTGTTGACCTGTGTTATCTATGATTGAAGTATATTATATTATTTACTATATTATATTATGTACACCTATGTATATATATTTAAGCCTTTACTTCCACAGCAGTTTTTCTTTCGGAATCTTTTTGTCACTTATCTGAATTAATAATGTTTAATAAATATCGTTAAATTTTAGTTGGAAATGATAATTTTTTCCAGAGCTTGCAAGGTTCGGTCAACCTTTTCAAAGTGTTAGGAAAAAACCTGTCAAAAAAAACCCTATGAGAACTGGGAGTGAGCTAACCCCTTAAAAGGGTTTTTGCTTAACAGATGTTACGCTCAGAGCAAAACCCTTTTTTTTCAGAGTTATTTCGGTTTCGGTTTCTACTGACTACTTTGCTCGGTCTGTTAAGGAAAACGGTCTTTTGTGAATGTATGAGTGTGTATGTGTGACCTGTTCAGTAATGCTTCAGTCGTAACATTGCTTTTTGATTATTAAAATTCAAAAGGGTAAGGAAAAATACGTAATGTGTACTTTCTAAAGCTGAATCTGTAAGATTAGCCCATTTACCATTAAATTCCAATATTCTACATATTTTAAATAATTTACGATCCCAAAACTCCACTTTTGGCATATCTTTCTTATGTAGTAATTAATAACCAAATCCACGTAATAAGAAGCGAATCTTTTAAGCTGCAAGAAAAATTAGAGCTTTTTAACAGGTTAAACCTCCTTTGGCAGCTTTAAATCAATTCCTAACTATTTAAGAATATCTTCACAACATTATTTGGTTTTATTCAAAATATTTCGAAAGATTTGAAGGAACGCGCCATCCATTTTTAGAAATAGGCTTGGTTGGTATACTTTGAGCCATTTTTTATCTTAAGACTTATGGTAGTTCTCATTTATTCTTATGGTATAGCTCATTTGAAAGGTAATTCGTTTCTTTATGGCATTTCTTATTAAAGATAGTTCCTTATATAGTCAATAAATATATTGAAGCAAACAAAAAAATAGCAGCTAACCTAAATTCAGAATACAATTTTATATACATTTATATGTACATTGTACAATGCAATTTTATAATTATCTTGATTTCCTATGTAAAATTTATGCACATATCACAGCAGGCCTATACTTTTTCCTTTCGAGAGAAAACCCATTTTTCTGACTTATATTTAACAGTAGTCTTTCAGAAACCCTTTTAGGTGACTGTTAACTTAAAAGGGTCTCACCGAGTGGTTATTGAAAGCCCGATTGCTTTGTTCGGTTGAGCCGAACGGTCGGACCGAAACCGACAAGCAAAACTAAAAAAGGGTTCCGCTCAGAGAGAGAGTTTGTGAGCAACATTTTTTTCGGTTTTGTCGAGATTAAACTGCCTTAGGAAAATTGACAGTTATTTGCAAGCACTGATTTTTTCTCGTTTATTTCGAAAATTACTAAATATTAATATGGAGAATAAATATCTGGCTATGAACCGAAACTAAAGTGTTATAGTTGGAAGCTGTATGCTGTGCCTAAAGGCGATCATGGCAGGGTGGGGAAATGGGGGACTACTATCACCACAGTCTCCCCATTTCATTGTCTGCAACTAAAATGTCTGAAAACTATCTTCTCTGTTCTCACTTTTTTAATATCAGAATATTTCCTTTCTAATTTCCGGTTTCCAATCCCATTTTATATTCTTTCTTCCTACTATTTATTACGACACTAGTTACTACTACAAGAACGCGAATTTGAATTTCTATTCCCACACCCATACTACCGAACTACATAGCCGGAACCAGCGCGTGCTCCGCTGTTCTCTCTCAGTTAACCATCTGCACTTCTTCCTTTTACACGTTGTATGTTACAATACAGATTTATTGGCGCCCAACGTAGGGCCCTATTCGGCTGGCCTAAACCAACCGACCGAGAAGCACATGTCAAAACAACAGCAAGACGAAAGAAATTTTATGTTCTTTGCATAACCAACTACATTGACTAAAAATGGATACGGTCCAGACTTTTAAGATGGTTGTTTTTGTTTCAACTTGTTTTTTTTTGTATTGCTAGACTTGCTATTTATGTATAAGGGGTTCGGGCCTTAAACATGATTTGAGTCCAGGTGATTAAAAGATTAGGTATAATATTCTTCTCGTATATTCGGCAATTCAGCTACCAATGGAGACAGGTTATTGTGGATTTATTCTGCAGCCGTGCCTTTGGGAAAATCGCTGGTATCTAGTGACAACGTCTAGCAGTGAGGTGAGCTTGAGCCTGGGTTATTACGTGGGTAAATTCTACGGCCTATATAGCTTATTCAAACCAGAGAAACTAGCTTTTAGTGTACCTATTCCGATTCTTTTCACTATTTACATTATTAGAAAAAATTATTTTTAAATATTACTGGCGCAAGTTTATATCAGGTCTAAAAATAAAAATAAAATAAGTGAGAACACTATAGTCGGGTTGGTGCCCCGGTTGGTGTACCCGTCACTCACCTTAAGGGAACGCGAGGGAGATGGATACACAACATTTTTTTGATTACGCATAACCTTTTAATTACGCATAACCTTTTAATGAATAGTCTTAATTTGAAAAATTTCTTCTGTCTTTAAAGGTTTGGGCACCAGACACATTTGAAAATCGTTAGTGTGTGATAGTGGGCGTTAGAGGGGGCGTGGCTCCCGCCTGGAATAAACTTGCGCTGCGTAGGAAGGTTTTGTAGTTTCCGAGATCTCAGCGTTCATACAGACAGACAGACAGACAGACGGACATGGCTAGATCGACTCGGCTAGTGACCCTGATCAAGAATATACATACTTTATAGGGTCGGAAACGCTTCCATCTCCCTGTTACATACTTTTGCCCGAATACAATATACACTTTTACTCTACGAGTAACGGCTATAAAAATTAAATAGAAAATATATATCTATATAATTCAATTAAATTAAAATAAATAAATTACTCGGGTTGGTAAATCATATTAACTCAGTATAATTAAAATCGTTTTCAAATAACAATATATGAAATAATAATAAATAAATAAATTGAATATATATATCTATATATTTAAATTAAATTAAAATAAATAAATTTCTCGGAGTGGTAGATAATATTAACTCAGTAGAAAAAAAAAACCTTTTCAAACAGCAAAAGAAAATAAATAAAACATAAAAACAATGCCGATAAGACACACTCCAGAAGATAGCAGCAGGAGATGGGCGGCATAAGTGTAATATTTGTGCCCAAACTATAGAGTTCCAAGCGCAGCTGTATATTAGGTTGTCAAAAAAGTCTTGCGGTATTTTTGCTAGCTGTCGCTGCAAGCGCGCAGTTCTTGTTTTATTCGTCGCATCGGTTCATGCTATACCTTTTTGGAAAGCTCATTTCGTGCGCTAGCACGTGTTTGATTGATTGTCTTTTCACGACACGATATAGTTTCCATTTCCACGGCACAACGATGGCTTCAACGTTTTCGTTTTGGTGCAGAGGTGGTCAAAGAAGGAAGGCCTGTCGTAGAAAATTCCGAAAAAACCGGCAAAGTAGTAGCCGTTGCATCGGTCAAGAGCTTGGCTTAAGTCATCAAGCCGTTATAACCCGTTATAAACCATATAAAAATAATATAATAAAAATACCGCAGGACTTTTTTGACAACCTTATTTAACATCGTGCAACCACGCGTTCCATCGCGTATGCTTTGCAACTCGGTTAGGAAACCAGAAAACTTGTCCCATATGCAGACTTTGCAGACTTCAACCATGAGTCTAGTAGACGAGGGTGGTGCAGCTAATACCAGTGGGCAAGGAACAGAAGGGGTTGGAGAAACTAGTACTCGAAATAATCAGCAACAGCAAATGAGAGGTTTTATTAAGGATTCGCTGGCAGAGTTAAAGACTTCATTGAACTGCGGGTTGGTCTCATGTGGGTATGTGAGTCCTGCAGGGAATTGGCAATTGAGTTGAGCAGCTTTAGGAGGCAGACTCGAGACGGCCTATGTAATCTTTCACGAGTTTTTAAACAGCTCAATGATGGATTAAATTCCGTTTGTGAACAAACCGTATAGAGTCGGTTCAAAAAAAATGTCTTCTTTTTGCTCTTCGTAATTTGAACTGCGATCAAAACGTAAGGCTACCCTCCTACCAGAGTAGATTATTATTGCTTAATTTACCAACACTTGCAAATCGTAGAATAATGCTTGGTACTATTTTTATGCATATTCTTATAAGAGGTGATATTGATTCTCTAGAACTTGTAAGCCGCCTAACTTTTAATGTTTCCTTTAGACGAACACGAAATTACCATCCTCTTAATTTACTTCGTTGTACATCAAATTTTAGTCTGCATGAGCCCTTTCGCGTTCTTTGTAATAATTATAACATCCTTTATCATTTAATTTGCATCTTAACTTCTATCCCGGTATTAAAAACTAATATTTTAGCTCATCTGCTTCACTCCTAATTGCTTCGTTACGCTTATTATGTGTCCCGTCTTTATTTGTTTTATGTATTCTTCCTCGCGAACTCGCATTCTTGCCAAATTGATAAAAGGGTCCCGCGCGTAACAAGCACGTGCTTGGTGTCGTTGGGCCACTTTGTTTGTACTGTTCGTAGTGCATCAACGTCCATCAATAACAATCCGGAATCACTAGCCGCAAACATGCAACGCGTGATTGGCAACGCAATCGCTGGGGCTCTCGAAGATCAAATGCAACACTTAATTTTGAATCAAATTTTCAAGGATTAAACGTGCGATCGGAGGGCGATCGATTTTTTAATATACAGGACGCAGTGCAGCACTGTTTTAACCAGACACCGATACCTGGGGCAGACGAGCGTAGGCAGGGAACCATGGGTCGAGAGTTGTTCACGCATTCTGACTCCCAACCTGCTCAGGACCTAAGACCTGATCGAATAAGACAAATAAAAGCAAATTTGAAAATAAGATTTTCAGGACATTCAGCCGTCCCAGTCGACGAATTTATCTACCGCGTAGAAGCACTTACGTTGCAATCCCTAGATAGAAATCTCGCACTAGTAGCGCGGTTTGCTAGCAATTTATTCGAGGGAAGCGCTAATAAGTGGTTTTGGCGTTATCACAAAATTGTTACAGTGGTAAATTGGCCAGGGTTAAAGTTAGCACTTCGTGCTCAGTTTAAGGACGGTGGAAGTGATCTTGAGATTTGGGCGTCTATGTCTCAACGAAAGCAAAAGCCTAATGAATCTTTTGAAAGCCTACATGAAACTATCACTTCTATGGCCGATAAACTAGTGCAACCGTTGACTGAATCATCTCTAAAGATAATAAAATGAAAGACCGATTTTTAAGGGGATACGACCACAGCCCAAACCGTAAGAGCTAGAGAGGCCAAATTTTTTCACAGTATTCCATTGGGGGCGTAGGCGACCACTAAGGTCCGACATGTCCCCCCAGTGGCCCCAAACAGCTCCATTATCCATATTTAGAGCAAAAAAACATTAGATTTACTTAAGCTTAACGTCTAAAGTGGTTGCAATTTTGAAATTTGGATTTTGCTGAATTTTAGGTCTTGAATAGGCCTAATTAGAAATCTAAGAGAAATTTCAATATCCCCCATAATTTGGGGGCCTACATTTAAAATTAAATTTTCGATTTATGAATGAATTTATTTAGATTTTCTAAGTTTTTGCGTTGCATTTTGTGGGAGCCTGCCGAGAGAGCGAAACCCAGAGAGCGGATGGCAAGAGAGCGACGGCCGAGAGAGCAGCAGCCAAGAAAATTGGCGAGGGGGAGGGTAGTGCTGTGTGGAAGGGGGAGGGGAAAAGGGCAATTTAAGTTAAAATTTGTTTTGAATTTTAAAAAGTTAAACTGCTGTCCCTATCAATATGAATTTCGATCAATAGTCAGTCCTTTGGATCAAATGCTTAGGTTTTATTTTTCAAAAAATATTTTTCATTTTGTAGCAGAAGTAAGAGCCTTTTTTAATTTTCACCATGGAAGAAGATACAAAATTACTACAAATTCTGTAAACAAAGCCAAAATGTTTCCAAGTCAAATATTAATCTTAAGACTCGAACCTTTGACCGAATACGTATGTACATATGCATATTTGGATATGTTTTGATTTGTGCAATACATGTAAAATACAATACATACACACAATGTGCGTTTATGTTTCTACTTGAAAATCGATAATGTGCTTAAATATAAATTAAATTATTCATTTCCTTTCAGCCAATGCAAAATTGGCAGAGTTTAAAATTAATAATTATCAATCAAATGTGGAATCGCAAAAGAATAAGTTACTTCGCACTTTGCGGTGGTTCAGTAGCAAAACGTTTTCTTTCCTTCCATAACAAGCGGTCTGTCTGTCTGTCTGTCTGTCTGTCTGTCTGTCTGTCTGTCTGTCTGTCTGTCTGTCTGTCTGTCTGTCTCTCTGGCTGTCTGTCTGTCTGTCTGTCTGTCTGTCTGTCTGTCTGTCTGTCTGTCTGTCTGTCTGTCTGTCTGTCTGTCTGTCTGTCTGTCTGTCTGTCTGTCTGTCTGTCTGTCTGTCTGTCTGTCTGTCTGTCTGTCTGTCTGTCTGTCTGTCTGTCTGTCTGTCTGTCTGTCTGTCTGTCTGTCTGTCTGTCTGTCTGTCTGTCTGTCTGTCTGTCTGTCTGTCTGTCTGTCTGTCTGTCTGTCTGTCTGTCTGTCTGTCTGTCTGTCTGTCTGTCTGTCTGTCTGTCTGTCTGTCTGTCTGTCTGTCTGTCTGTCTGTCTGTCTGTCTGTCTGTCTGTCTGTCTGTCTGTCTGTCTGTCTGTCTGTCTGTCTGTCTGTCTGTCTGTCTGTCTGTCTGTCTGTCTGTCTGTCTGTCTGTCTGTCTGTCTGTCTGTCTGTCTGTCTGTCTGTCTGTCTGTCTGTCTGTCTGTCTGTCTGTCTGTCTGTCTGTCTGTCTGTCTGTCTGTCTGTCTGTCTGTCTGTCTGTCTGTCTGTCTGTCTGTCTGTCTGTCTGTCTGTCTGTCTGTCTGTCTGTCTGTCTGTCTGTCTGTCTGTCTGTCTGTCTGTCTGTCTGTCTGTCTGTCTGTCTGTCTGTCTGTCTGTCTGTCTGTCTGTCTGTCTGTCTGTCTGTCTGTCTGTCTGTCTGTCTGTCTGTCTGTCTGTCTGTCTGTCTGTCTGTCTGTCTGTCTGTCTGTCTGTCTGTCTGTCTGTCTGTCTGTCTGTCTGTCTGTCTGTCTGTCTGTCCGTATGAACGCTGAGATCTTAGAAACTACAAAAGCTATAAGGTTGAGATTTTGCACACATATTCTTTGGCTTCCTACGCAGCGCAAGTTTATTTTAGCCGAGCGCCACGCCCCCTCTAACGCCCACAATCGCCCACTAACGATTTTAAAATGTGTCTGGCGGCCACACCTTTAAAGATTTCCGAGAAGTATAAATGCAATTTTGTTGTGTATATTTATACCTATCGAAATGTAGAATACATTTTTCAAATCGGACCATTCATTAAAAAGTTATACGCAATCCAAAAATATATATCCATCTCCCTCGCACTCCCTTTAGCCGAGTGATGGGTATTAGATAGTCGGGACACGAACCCGACTATAGCGTTCTCTCTTGTTGTACATTTAAAGTGGTATATTTTGTTGTGATCTGAAGTGTCGTCAACAGGTGAGTAACACCATGAGTTGTGCAAGTGAAATACCTAATAATGTGTGATATTCAGCCATGAACAGCAACAGGCACATTCGTCGATTTGTTAAAGAAGAGAAGGAGAAATAGTGGTGCAAAGGACTCCTACGTAAGTCTTTTGTCTTTGATATAAATATCTTAGTAAAATTTTCTTCCTTTTTAGATTAAAGCCATGAGATTGTTGTTGCTGCCAGAAGGGGGTTTAAAAAACTTGCGGAGGGATCTCACAGATGAGTTTGTTTTGGGATTTAATGTTAAAGGCCTTTCTGGAAAAAAAAGCCTTAAACTCCTTTACACATTTCTATGGTGCACTTCAAGGTAGGTTATTTTTATAACTGTATTTTTTATAATACACTTAATTTCTTGATTAAATTTCAATCTATTTACTTAGAATGCCATCTGTCTTTAATCCTATTTCTTTCTGTCTTTTTCTGCTTTTCACTTTTAAAACATGGTTGCAGAGGGAATTATAATTTAGTCCAGAAGTTTGTTACGCAGTAAAGGAGACCTTTTCAAACCTATAAAGTAAATCCATTTAACCATGTCCGTCTGTCTGTCGGTTCAAGTTTCAAAAGCGTGAAATAAGTCTACATTTATTTGTTGGTTATTCTTATTTTATATTTATGCTTTTCTAGTCACAATTTTATTCCTGAAAGCTGCAAGGGTATTAAAACTTTGGCTTGCCGAAGTTAGTTTCTGTTCTCATTTTATTTTAAAACACTAAAATCTTATTTTTTTTTAGATATTGTTTCAGAATCTGGTAATGCAGAAATATTTATTCCCAAGGCAATTCAATTGCAAAAGAAACGATTTTATAAAAATAAATCCAAATCAAATAACAACAACAATGAGAAACTCATCAAAAACGTGTCAGCAGAGGAATTTGGTCAATAAATTTAAATTAAAACAAGAGAGAACGCTATAGTCGGGTTCGTGTCCCGACTATCTAATACCCGTCACACGGCTAAAGGGAGTGCGAGGGAGATGGATATATATTTTTGGATTGCGTATAACTTTTTTAATGAATGGTCCGATTTGAAAAATGTATTCTACATTTCGATAGGTATAAATATACACAACAAAATTGCATTTATACTTCTCGGAAATCTTTAAAGGTGTGGCCGCCAGACACATTTTAAAATCGTTAGTGGGCGATTGTGGGCGTTAGATGGGCGTGGCGCTCGTCTGAAATAAACTTGCGCTGCGTAGAAAGCCCAAGAATATGTGTGCAAAATCTCAACCTTATAGCTTTTGTAGTTTCTGAGATCTCAGCGTTCATACGGACAGACAGACAGACAGACAGACAGACAGACAGACGGACAGATAGACGGACAGACGGACAGACGGACATAGCTAGATTGACTCGGCTAGTGACCCTGATCAATAATATATATACTTTATGAGGTCGGAAACGCTTCCTTCTAGCTGTTACATACTTTTGCACGAATACAATATACCCTTTTACTCTACGAGTAACGGGTATAAAAATAGAAAAATTGTCTACTTATAATACAATAAATGGATTTAACAAAAAGTATTTTTTCTTGGGACGTTTCATAGCATTCAGCTTTTTTGGTATTGAAAACACCAACCCCATTTCATACCCCTTTTCTTCACAAAATGGACCGATAGGTGGTCCCATTTTATACCCCTTTTCGCCACAAAGGGAACCGATAGGTGGTGTATGGCGATTTCGCTAGTTCGGGACCAGTCCCGGCGAACTACAGCGTCAATTCAAAACAACAAATTTAAAAACAACAAATTCCAATTTACAAACAAGTGTACATTTGCGCGCAAATTAAAATTGCATTGATAACATTGTAACTGATAGAAGGTATAAAAATTCACTACTTTTACTTAAATCGCATTCATTTATTATATTGCTCTACCAGTAGCCTTCGGATTCTCTCTCTTGAAGAATCTTCTAAAAAGGATGTTTACGCAAAGGGTTTCAACAAACGCGCAAATAAGATATAAGAAATTCCTGACAACCTAATTTCCTAACTGCAAACTAATTTTGAGCGAACGAAGTCGCTCCGGGTATAGCTAGTCTATAATAGAAGTTCTGAGGCCAAATTTCCAACCGGAAATCCAACATGAAATCCTATACGTACCGATTTCGACTATAGCTCAATTGCGACAAGTAGTCAGAACACGAGAGCGATTTCTGCAGTCTGTAGCAAGAGGTAGCGCAGGTAATGTTCGACCCATTCCTCGGCGGCAAATTCATGAAGTTATTGCCTCCAACGAATCAGAAATTGAGGTAGAAGAATGTGATATTGATGATGAGGAAATAGCAGCTATGACATTATCCTGTTGGAACTGTGGGATCGCAGGGCAGAAGGGTTTTCTGATATGGTTATGGAAACCAGAGACGTATAAACCAAACTGCAGCAAATGTAACGGATAAAAAAACGCTTACAATCTTACTGTTAACCAATGCACGCAAACGGAAAATGAACCAAGCAACGAATACCGAGTAACGGACTGTTACTCACAAAATTCAACACCGGACGTACAAAATTTACCAGCTTTACCATTGCATCAAAGAATGCAGACCCACCAGGAAATAGATCTTACCCAGACAAGCCCAAATAGAAAACATTCACGTAAAATCGCGTTTAGAGAAAGATACAACCTTAATCGAAGAGCCATTCTATCCTCAGTGGTGGACACCTCGAAGGAAGCGAAACGCACCAAGCAGCGGCATTATGCAGTCTCCCCAGCAATTAAAGAGTTGATGTACCTAGAATGGGATAGGATGATAGCTCTAGGGGTCATTGAGGAGTCAAATAGTCCTTGGTCTTCGCCCGTAGTAAGCCTGGTAAAGTTCGATTAGGCATCGACTGCAGGAAAGTTAACGAAGTAACGGTGAAAAATGCCTACCTTATGTCTTTGATTGAGGGAATCGTGAGTCAACTGCCGAAAGCCCAATATATTTCGAGCATTGACCTTAAGGATGCCTATTGGCCAATTCCCCTCAAATAAAAAAGTAATACCATCCGAACTTCGTAATGAAATTTTTATTTATTTAGACGACCTGTTCGTTATTTCGGATACATTCTCTAGGCATCTGCAAGTATTAAAATCACTAGCAAATCGCTTAAAACAGGCCAGTCTGACTATTACCGTTGACAAAAGCAAATTCTGTCTTAAAGAAGTGAAGTATCTTGGTCATGTTATTGGTTATGGAATTTGAAGAATTCCCAGTTCCGCGGTCCGTAAAGCAAGTCGTCGTTTTCCTGGAATGACAGGATGGTATCATAAGTTCAGATTTCACAATTCTCGGTTCTAACAGGCACGCTTCGTTAAAATGGCTGATGTCTCAGTCAGACCTAAGCTCCCGACTAGCTCTATGGGCTCTTAAGTTGCAAGGGTTTGACTTTCTCGCGTTTACACCAAAGATTTGTCCGCTATAGAGATAGATAAATTTATCAATTTACAATCTGAGCACTTTAATTCGGGGGAATATAAAGACATCAAAACAAAGATAGTTAAAAATCGATCTCGAATGGCATATGTCAAGGTCATTGTTCAGTATATTTATAGGCGAGCAGAGCATGCACCAGAAGAACAATTACCCGCCGGCGTTTGCTGGAAATTGTGGGTACCCAAACCGCTTGTAGTTGGTCTTCTGAAAGAGCATTATGATGATCCTTTATCTGCACACAGTGGTATTAACAAGACCCTCGAAAAAGTTTGTCGCTATTTCTATTGGCCACACTTAGTCGTGGAAGTGAAAGAATATGTTAACAGCTGCAGTATTTGTAAAAGCATGAAACATCCCAACCAAGCTCTACGACCACATTGGCATCTTTGTAGTTTTAGGCCATTTTTCGAAATTCCATTTCCTGAAAGCCGTGAAAAAGTTTACAGCAGGGGACATAAAACAGTAATCCTTTTAGGCGCGGCTCACTCTTGTGGTTACCCCAAGTGTGAGTTTGGTGGGGAGGATTATCAGTGCATTTGAAGTAAATCCTCCCACTATAAGTGAAAATCAGGGCACATCCTTTCCGCAAACTAATGTTCAGCAGCAACAGCTAGAGGCTGTTAAGCAGCTTTTTCCCAATAGTTAACAAGGTCTGTGGCGAACTTCGTTGATTAAGCACCACATAGACACCGAAAATGCTCCACCAGTGAAACAACGATTTTATCCAGTTAGTCCAGCAGTCGAACCATTTTTATTTGCAGAGATCGATCGTATGTTAGCTCTCGATGTGATAGAACCCTCGACCAGCGCTTGGAGCTCACCAATGAGACTTGTCGTTATGCCGAATCATCATTGTGGCATCTAGGGGAGAAGGGGGCACTAATAGGAGGAAAAGTTTTGTTAGACATAGCAGTTATAAGTAAAGAGACATTGGAATGAGACTGATATCATCGGAAAGGCTGTTCTTTTGGCTATAGCTTTTTCCTACATCATTTTGTAGACAATTGCAAAGCCTTCGAGGAACGTTGTAAAATGTCAATATACTTTTTAAACGGGTCTAGCCCCAATACTGGGGTAATAACAGTACGAAACTTACTTTCGCAGTATATATATTCTTGATCAGGGTCACCAGCCGAGTCGATATAGCCATGTCCGTCTGTCCGTCCGTATGAACGCTGAGATCTCAGAAACTATAAAAGCTAGTGGATTGGTATGTGGCATGAAGATTCTTAGAGTTCTTACGCAGCGCAAGTTTGTTTCAAGAAGGTGCCACGCCCCCTCTAACGCCCACGATCCCTTATATACGATTTTAAAAATTTAAATAATGCGGAAAAGTAAAAATGCAGTTACTGCGTTTATCAATACCTATCGAAATGTAGAAGAAATTTTTCCAATCGGACCATTCGTTTAAAGTTATGCGTGATCAAAGTTTTCTATCTCCATCTCCCTCGCACTCCCTTTTACTGAGTGACGGGTATCTGAAAGTCGGGGCACCCGACTATAACGTTCTCTCTTGTTTTTTATTATTTTCCCATTAATTTTCCGATCGTTCCTATGGCAGCTTTAAGATATAGTCGTTCGTTTTTAAATTTAATCCGAAGCTCAGAAATATTTAAGTAATATTATTCCCTACATTTTAAGAAACACCAGAGCTAGAATTTATTTTTTATTATTTTTCCGATTATTTTTATGAGAGCTATAGGATATAGTTTTCCGATCCGACTGGTTCCGATCCATATACTACCTGCATTAGAAAGAAGACTTTTGTGAAATTTTCATTCCGATAGCTTTAAAACTGAGAGACTAGTTTGCGCAGAAACAGACAGACGGACGGACAGACGGACATGGCTAGACCGACTCATATAGTGATGCTGATCAATAATATATATACTTTATGGGGTTGGAAACGTCTCCTTCACTGCGTTGCAAACTACTTCAAGGGAATAAATATATAAACCAATGCTATTTTGAAACCAAAAAAAAAAAAACATTTTCCGTCAACTTTTAAGTTTTGTGGCTTGGTTGACTTTTCCCTGGAACTGCGCATATCTCTCTCACACTCATTTAGCTTGATAACGCGTATTCGACCTTTAATTATTTCATAAAGAAGAAAAATTCGAAAAATACGTATAATTATAATAACGAAGTATTTATACCTGTTACTCGTACAGAAAAGGGTATATTTTATGCGTGGAAAAGTATGTAACAGCTAGAAGGAAGCATTTATACCTATCGAAATGTAGAAGACATTTTTCAATCGGACCATTCATTAAAATGTTATACGCAATTAAAATTGTTTATATATCTATCTCCCTCGCACTCCCTTTAGCTGAGTGACGGGTAGTAAATAGTCGGGACACCAACCCGACTATAGCGTTCTCTCTTGTTTTATTTTTCTTCCTTGATTTCTAGAATTCCATTATACCTTTAAAATTTCGCGTTGTCAATTTTTTGTTTTGCCGCCCTTAACCGCTACTTAGGTCATTTTGCTCAGTTTGACTGCAATCTAGCTTATCAAACTCTCTCCTACAAATTCGACCATGAGCGCAACCAATACTGCGACTATGACCAATAGTTCTACCAACCTCCAGAAGTCATAAGAAATAAAATAAAGACCATGTGTTATCATGTAGAACCATCTACTATTTCCACCCCAGTAGGAATGATGGAAGTTTTGCTAAATACCACGAAGATTGAAGACCAACAAAATATTTAGTGGGAGAAACGCGTTGGGCATAATGTTGGCCTTCAGAAAAAAATTTTTTCAACAAATTTCGCGAGCGACAAATGTCTAATAAAGTGTCCCGAACGGAATGAGACGATTTTCAGGAATTTGACTTTGACGGAAATTGGTTCGAAATTTCTTCAACTGATGGCGTTTTAAGTTCAAATTTTTAATGCAGCCGTCTGATGTTCTAAGGAACCTTCAGTAAACGAGCCGTTTGACCGCTAGGTCCACATGCTATTGTTGCCCTTGTACTATTTGAGCCTCCTACTCCCCTATTATCCCTCCTGATTTACGCCACTGCGTTTTCGGCTACCTGGATGACGTCTGTATCGTGTCTGATGATTTATCTTCGCATTTTGCTTAGCTGAGGAGTTTAGAAAAGCTAATTTGATGCTTAATATAGATAAGAGCCATTTTTGCGTAACAAGCGTCCAATATCTGGGCTACGTGAAAGGTAGTGGTGGAATCTGTACTGATCGACCTAAAATCTCGTGTATCCTAGCCTCCGCCAAAGAATATAAAATTGCTACGCGGATTCTAAGGTATTTGTGGTTGGTATAGGCATTTTATACACAATTTTTCAACGCTCACGGTTCCTATCACCGAAGTATTCGGGGGTGTCACAGAAAGCCATTCCAACAGAATTTCCCCGAATAGCAAATGTCGGTGTTACAGACGTCATTTTTGACGGTTTCTAAATCCCCCGTATTTTGCCGGACGTTTTGATACAATTACCCAACTAAGAAATGTTTCCCAAAAATATAACTTTATTTAAGACAACTCTAAAGAATTTTATGAACTACCTGCATACTACGACAGTAGTAGACAGTCTACCTGACAGTGTTACCAATTAGCTAGAGCTTTAAAATACCAAATTTGTCCAAATTTCGGAGTTAGTTATCGAAATGTTGTGTTAACGAATTATTTATTCAAAGGTACTTAGTAGTGTAGTTAAAAATGAAACTTATTTCTGGTCAAAATTGCATGGTAAAAGAAGATGTAGTTATTAAGAAATTAATAAAAACAGGCCGCCTTTGCAAAAAGTTGGCATCACTGTCGTGAAAAATATCAAATTTTTGACAGGTAAAACGCCGACTGTCAAGAAGAAGAAGACATGTAAGTAAAAAAGTACACAATTTTTGTTTATTAATAATTTAAACTGATAGGCGTTGCTAATTTTCAGGGTAAACATAGTTTACCAGCGCAAAACACCCTATTCTTCCGATTCATGAGCGATAATATCGACATTGCCAAAGGATTTACTCAGGGCGGCCGCATTCTTGTGACCACTGCTTAAAAGGACCTGCCCAATGAGTCCTCTGCGTCCTAGCCTCTTGCAGTTTATGCCTTCGCAACTCACATATGTAAATAAACCAACGCATCCGCGGCAAACCACTGTTCAGGGCTGCAATATGTAGCCTGTATGCGCTTTAAACATATATTCTTTTTGTAATTTTGCAATAAAAACATAAATTAAGTTTAAAATTTATTGGAAAATAGTCCAAATAAGTAAAATAAAATTCGATAATTATTGAATACTCGATATTTAGTGTATGCATCCAGGCCTGGTCGTTTTTCGGTAAATTTTCCGAAAAAAGGAAATCTCTCGAATTCTTGTAACACTAACGGTTTTGGTCGGTTGGTTTCTAAACCAACCGTCCCCAAATCCGTCGACGGTTTCTGTGACACCCCCGATTGTCAACAAAGAAAAAATTCGTTGTGACTGAGGAGGCACAAATAGCGATGGACAACTAAAAGACGCTGTTGACATCGGCACCTATCCTGCAAAACCCTGACTTTGACCGAAAGTTTTACCTTCACTGCGACGCCAGTATGTAATTGGTGCCGTTCTGATTAAGCTGTCTGACGAAATGGAAAAAAACTAATATCCTTTATGTCGAAAAATTTAACCCGAGACCAAAGGATCTACAGCGTAACCGAACGAGAAGCGAATGAATGAAATCCCATAGAGAAAACACTCAAATTCGTATGAAAAAATTTCGAAAAAACTTCAAAGTGGCGCAGATTCAATCATCGCATTTCAAGTGTTCCAATCGTAAAATGTGGAAAGTTTATTAAGGTTTTGAAGAACATTTTTTTGCATTTTAACAGGAAGTATCGCCCAAAATCAAATATTTTTGGATCGCATTTGAAATGTTCCCATCGTGAAATGTGGAAAGTTTCTTAAGGTTTTGAAGAACAAATTGTTGCATTTTGACAGGAAGTATCACCCAAAAACAAATATTTTTGGAATAAAACAGGTTTTGTTCCAAACGGACAGTTTTTTAATAAATTATTTTGAAGGTCTGTTTCGCGCACGTAATGAACTAAACAAGATTTTTGTTTGATTTAAAGTTGTTAGGAATATTGACCAGACAAAAGTTAAGACGAATTGCGGGATATGACTTCGAAAACCTACTTTTTTAAGGTGTAGAGACCCGTATTCAATATTTATGTATGGGTTGAAGATTGGAAGGACCTTTGGGCTGGATCACTCTCAAAATGGAACATTTTAGTTTATATTTAACCAGAAAAAAAAATTCGGTTAAGTTGGATCATTGAAACCGGAAAAAATCGATGGTGTCGTATAATTATGAAACAATCGCACATAGCCGAAAAATAGACTATATTTCGAATATCAGCTGCTTAAGAAGATATCTTTACTGACCGCTAAGCGGTCAGCACATTCTGCAGTGTATGCCGACCCAACTACGCTAACCGCTGATATAGTCAAATCATACTGACCTACTCCAGAACACAACTCATTCCAATATTATTGATACTTAACTTCCGTATCTCCAAGTAGTATATAACCATGTACCAACCTCACAATAAATCAGTTATCACTTCATCTTATAACTCCGTGGTTCTACTTTTTGACCTCCGGGAAGAGGCCTCGTCACTATAAGGACCGAGTTCCTTATACCAACTTATATTGGTCTACAAGCCACGCTTGGGATCAAACAATTAGAAAAATTTTAATAATAAGGAAGGCAGGTGGAAGGGGTGCCGTTAAGCAAATTGTTTAAACATTTCCATTTGTTTAAACTATATGAGGCACGTGTAAGGAAGAGCAAGAGAACCAATTGATTTGAATATTGTTTTTTTTAATACTTTTAATGCGATTTGAATTTTAAAGCACAAAAATCTGTTAGAAAATAGTTTAAGTCTGTTGTGGAAATGTAAATGAAATATTCTTTTACAAAAGGATATCAGTACTATGATGAATTTAAATCTAAGCGAATCTCACATATCTAAGGATTGTGTTTGTAAAAAACCAATTTTGTGGCTTATATATATTTCGTCCATGTTTGTGTGCAGCAGAGCGAATGAATGCTTTTTACAAATCAACAATCTGTTAATATCTCAAGATTGTAATCAAAGAATTTGTTCCTAATAAACCGAGAACAAATAACAGGCCTTCCACGGAGCCAAAAAACTAAAAAGTTTATTTTTGGCTTACCAAAATGTTAGATGACTTAACACGAAGCTACCCAAGCTTTATGCTGACTCCTCGGCATTTACAGACGATATTTTGGCTTTTACAGAAACTTGGCAGAAACTAGAGATAATCGACTCTGAAGTTCTGTCAAACAATTTTAATACCTACAGAACCGATCGCCTTTTTCGTAGGGGAGGGGGTGCTCTGATCGCCGTTACCTCTACTCTAAATTCTGAGACAATTCACTCTCATGTCCCTAGTCACATAGAATTTGTTAGCGTAAAAGTTTCCCTACAATCCTTGTCTATTTTTGTTACATGTTCTTATATTCCACCTGGCTCTGACTTAATAATTTATGAGCAACATCATGAGCAATAGACAATTAGATCTTGTATTTGTTTCAGAGCCGTCTGAAGTCACAGTATCTAGAATTGACGCTCTTGTGGTACCAGAAATTTTAATGTTCTTTTTATCTGATTTTAAAGTTCTTAACAGTCATTGCTATTCCATGTATTTAAATCGTTGTAAATTTAAATTTTTAAATGATCCGAAGCAATTTTATAACTTTGTCAACGCCAAGCGTAAGTCATCAGCTTTGCCTTCATCGGTTCGTTTTAACTCAATGGAGGCATCGACTGAATCTGAAATTGCTGATTTATTTGCCGAATTTTTCGAAACTACTTATAGCTCCTCTTCATGGTCTACATCAAACTACCCTAATTCCTTAGATAGGGCAAATTGTATTTTTATACCCTTGCAGAGAGTATTATAATTTCAGTCAGATGTTTGTAACGCAGTGAAGGAGACGTTTCCGACCACATAAAGTATATATATTTTATATAGCCATGTCCATATGTCCGTCAGTCCGTCTGTCAGTCTGTCCGTCTGTCCGTTTCTATGCGAACTAGTCCCTCAGTTTTAAAGCTATCGCAATGAAACTTTCCCAAAAGTCTTCTTTCTATTGCAGGCAGGGTTCAAAATGCTATGCTATATTTGTAGTTTTTACTATTTGCTATTGCTACGAGAGTTATTTCTATGAAGCCTGGAGCAAAGCATTTTTGAAATGCTACAGTCAGAATACTATATGAAGCCGCAGAAATAATAAAAACTATAGTTATACCCGTTACTCGTAGAGTAAAAGGGTATATTGTATTCGTGCAAAAGTATGTAACAGCTAGAAGGAAGCGTTTCCGACCCCATAAAGTATATATATTCTTGATCAGGGTCACTAGCCGAGTCGATCTAGCCATGTCCGTCTGTCAGTCTCTCCGTCTGTCCGTCTGTCCGTCTGTCCGTCTGTCCGTCTGTATGAACGCTGAGATCTCGGAAACTACAAAAGCTAGAAGGTTGAGATTTCCCACACATATTCTTTGGCTTCCTACGCAGCGCAAGTTTATTTTAGCAGAGCGCCACGCCCCCTCTAACACCCACAATCGCCCACTAACGATTTTAAAATGGGTCCTGCGCCCACATCTTTAAAGATTTCCGAAAAATATAAATGCAATTTTGTTGTGTATATTTATACCTATTGAAATGTAAAAGACATTTTTCAAATCGGACCGTTCATTAAAAAGTTATACGCAATCAAAATTTATATATCTATCTCCCTCGCACTCCCTTTAGCTGAGTTACGATTATAGTCGGGACACCAACCCGAGTACAGCGTTCGCTTTAGCTGAGTGACGGGTATTAAATAGTCGGGACACCAACCCGACTATAGCGTTCTCTCTTGTTTTTTTTTTTGAGCAGAGCATTCTATATTACTACAGCTACTGCTCTCAGCAGTGCTATAGTAACTATAGTAAATATCTTATAGCATTTTTACTTGGAAAATTTTAATAGAATAAAATGCTAGGCATTCGATTGATTTTGTGGAACAATAGAAACATATTTTAATATTTAAAACGGATTGATTATTATAAAAAAATGGATTTTGGAGTCTTAGAAAAAAGGTTAAAACTTAAGAAACCTCTATGTAGCCACTTCGCATTCGAGGCAAACAGGAATCTGACCACTTGTTGGTCACCAGCTCGAATTCGAAGGAGTTCTTGAGGTAAATGTCATGCAAATCGCTGCCGATGCAGCCATCACGCTTTTCAATGAAATTGGCAATCAGACTACGATCCACTTTCAAACCAGTAGAGTTGGAGTAAGAAAAAAACTTCAGAATTTGGAAAAATTGGGAATCCTAATTAAATTATGCCTCTGCATCTGAGTCTCCTGTGTCGGAATCATTGTCTTCAAATAACGGAAGATTTTGAATAGCTTCATCTAAATGATTTGAATTAAGTTTGACCAGCAGTATGTTTTCCAATGTATTTTGACTCATCCTGTTTCTGTTGTCCGCCAATATTATTTTTAAGGATGAAAATGCTCTTTCTATGGTGACCTATGAAAGATACAGGTTGTACAGATTATTGTATAGAATAAATTACAAAATGTATATCTGTGTTGGTGGCATAGCAAAGCATATTTGGCTGAGTTCATATAATTCTGGATCAATTGACTTTCTTTCGAGCCAAAAGTTTAATACATTGCTAATTTTCCTGTACGATAGATTTAAAGTCTCAATTTTTCTATTAACATCTGTTGCTGCAGTAGGAGGAGTCTCTGGTAAATGGGAGCTTAAATAATTGTGTAACTTGCATTTTCTTGTTTACTGCTTAATTTTGGATCATGATTAATTATCTTCTTCCATAATGTCTTCAAAAATTCTGTACCATTCTGTTTTTGTTCAGCGTTTAATATATGGTGAAATCTAGGATCCAGGTAAAGGCTTGCCAGCATTCCATCGTTTTCAAGCAATTTCTTATTTCTTGTGTTTATACTGATTAAAAGGCTCCGCCCAATCAAAGTAATAATTGCATTGTGAGCGTTCGATGCCACAATTTGTTCTGTTTGCAGTTTGCAAGTAAGCCATAGTGCGTAAAAGTTTCCATAGTGTAGTTGTTCCGATTGAAATTGAATTATAGTCTTTTGTAAGGGGTGTAGTGTAGCCAGAAATAAAATCCAAAAGTGCGTCATTAAAATTAAAATTTTCTTCGTCTGTCTTGTTGTTTATTGATTGTATTGTTATTAAAATGTCCTTTGCTTGGTTAAGTCTTTCTATCATTTTATATGTTGAGCCCCATCTAGTTGGGCAATCTAATTGAGGCAACTTCAGTTTTTTTATGTCAAAGAGTTCACTGTATCCATTTGAAGCCTTCCGTATTTGGTTAGTAATGTTTCGGCATTGCAATAAAAATTTGTTTATGTTTGTATTTTTTGTGACATCAATCGCACACAATTGTGCCGTGTGTGCTGCGCATCGACAGATTTGTATACCACCTACGTACACGTCTTCAGTGTTTTCAAAGTTATCAAGGTTTTCTAAGTATTTCGCGTTATTTTCTTCAACAACATGTTCATCCTCAAAATTATTAGTACTTTGATGTGAAAGTATTTTTGTAGTCTTTATCATATTGGCTCCATTGTCAGATGTTATAGAAATTAATTGTGTTATCTTAACGTCGAACTTTCTTAAAGTGCATAGTATTTCCTTGGCTAAGTTTCTTGAAGTACTAGAATTTTGTCCTTTTAGCTGTGTCATTCCTAAAATTCTTGATTGTATTTCATTGTTTTGTATAAATTGTGCACTAATTCCAAAAATATTTCGATTTAATCTTGTTGCACTATCAATTTTAAGCGAAAGTATACGATTTCCTAGTTCTTCTGTTATATGTGTTCGAATATTTTTGGCAACCTTACCCAGCACATTTTTAAAATTTTGACTATTAAAAGCTAACTGTTTTCCACTCTTAGTGTTAAGGCCTTGACAAATAGGTTCAATTATATTTTTCATGTTTTTTGAGTCTAATATATTAAAAGGTATATGGTTTTCCGTAACGAGTCCTATGTATGACCGTATTAGTTGTTGTATATTTATTTCAACTTTCTACACCAACCCAGTTTTGGTTTTCCACTCCTTGGAATATCTGCTTTTCCACACCCTCGCAGTTTTAGTTTTCCACTGTTTTGCAGTATCTGATTTCCCACAATAGTCCCTCAGTTTTAAAGCTATCGCGACAAAACTTTATCAAAAGTCTTCTTTCTATTGCAGGTAGTACATATGTCGGAACGAGCGGGATCGGACCACTATATCTTATGGCTCTCATAGGAATAATCAAAAAATAATAGAAAAACTATTGTAACTTTGTAGATAGTAGGCGTTTTGATTTTTTACAATGTAAAAACAACATTTTAAGTAGGCATAGCTGCAAGGGTATATAAACTTCGGCTGGCCGAAGTTAACTTCCTTTCTTGTTTCCCCTATAATAACCGAAAGTTCTCTCTTAAGAGATTTAACAACAACAACGCCAACTTATTCTCCCGGTCCGGATGGACTTCCTGGGTGTGTGCTTAAGTTTAGTGCATCAACCATTTGCAAACCTATTCTTAAACTCTTTCATTTGTCTATTTCATCATCAGTTTTTCCAACTATCTGGAAGGACTATTTCATTATTCCACTTTCTAACTTGTCGGCAATTCCAAAAGTCTTTGAACGTATCATCTCATTTGCAACATTTATGTTCCTCACTAATATCACCGTGTCAGCATGGTTTCGTTAAGCCAAGATCGACTACCACCAACCTACTTGAATTTGTAATAAATTGTAATTAATATTGTAATAAATGGATTTAACAATAAATTGCAGACCGACGTTATATATACAGATTTCAGTAAAGCCTTTGATTCCGTTAAGCACTCTCTTCTTTTATTCAAACTAGACTTGCTTGGGTTTCCATGTAATCTTTTAACTTGGATTTCAATTTATTTGAATAGGAGGACTTAGAAGGTTATATCTAAGAACGCTGTTTCTGAAATGATCCATGTGACATCTTGAGTAGTCATCTGGGCCCTTTGCTGTTGACTTTGTTTATTAACGATCTTCCCTCTATCATAACAAATTCTCGAGTACTAATGTATACTGATGATGTTAAGCTTTGTTTGACATACAATAATATAGAGTCTGGTTTCAGTTTACAATTAGACATTGATAATTTTCAAGTATGGTGTGAGTATAACCTCTTAAATTTGAACTGCCTGAAATGTAATGTAATGACCTTTCATAGGGGTTCTTCTACGTGTATAAGTTATTTGCTTCAGAATTTGCCACTTGACCGTATATATTCAGTAAATGATTTAGGCGTTCTTCTGGATCCGAAGCTTAACTTTGACTGCCACATAATGCTGACTGTCAACAAAGCCATGAGTGTTTTTGGGTTTATAAAGCGTTGGTCAAAAGAATTTGACGACCCTTATATAACCAAATTACTATTTACCTCCCTTGTCCGTCCTATATTGGAATATTGTTCTTCGGTTTGGAGCCCACAATACCAAGTGCTCATTAACCGTATAGAGTCGGTACAAAAAAATTTCTTCTTTTTGCTCTTCGTAATTTGTAAGGCTACCTTCCTACCAGAGTAGATTATTATTGCTTAATTTACCAAAACTTGCAAATCGTAGAATAATGCTTCGTACTATTTTTGTGCATAATCGTATAAGAGGTGATATTGATTCTGTAGAACTTGTAAGCCGCCTAACATTTAAGGTTCCGGGTAGACGAACACAAATTATTATATTATATCTTATAATTTGCTGATCGGGTTTTTGCATTTTTAAAATAAAAGCAATTTTTAGGAAAATTTCGACTGTAAAATTCAGCCTAATGGAATTTCTGTAAGTTATGTTTCATTAATTTTTCACCATGATTAGAATAATGTGGTGGAAGGGGATGCCGTGAACCAAATTGTTTAAACATTTTTATTTGTTTAAACAATATGAGGTACGTGTAAGGAAGAGCAAGAGAATAATTTTTAATTGAATATTGTTTTTTGTATATACTTAAATGCGATTTGAATTTTAAAACACAAAAATATGTTAGAAAATGTTTTAAATCTGGCTTCAACTTTTTCCTACATCACTTTGAACTCAATTGAAAAGCCTTCGAGGAACGTTGCAAAATGTCAATATACTTTTAAAACTGGTATATCCCCAATTCTGGGGTAATATAAGTTCAAAACTTACTTTCGCTGTTAACGGTATAGAGTAAAAGATATATGATGGTGAATAGATCACGCTAAAGGGTTTGTAAGACCACTTTCGAATTGGGTTGATCGAATAATACACAATTACTTCACAATAAGAATGAACGCATTATTTCATGTCGACAGTTCGTGGTCAGAAACAAGAGAGAGGGAGAAAAATATCGTGACCAGACCATCTCAAGAGGGAACATGCTATAAAATATACCAAATTATTATGATTAGTTATAGGGTTCCTCAACATCCCGGCCCACCCTGAAACTAAGTTTCTGAATTAGGCAGAATGGCAATTTTAGAAATGGGTCTAACAAGTTCTCCTGATGAAGTTCGCAGCTTTACCAGCGTACCAGCCCGTCCTTGCCTGGATAGACTTCAATTACGCGCCAAAGCCCAAGCGGCGGGGGGTGTATTTGAATCCTTGATGATCGCCATATCCCCAGTAGCAACGTTCTTCCTCTCCGTATTTCACTTATGGCGCTGTTGAAGTGTAGTGAGGTACTCCTGATGCCATCTCTTCCAAAAGCATTGTAGCATTGCCTGTACATTTTGCCAGTAATCCAGTCGTTTAACTGATATGTGGCCAAGATCGCCCTCTGGAACTGATGTATAAGGGCGTCCAATCAGCAGGTGTGCGGGTGACAAGTAAGAAACCTCGGTGTCTGACGTAGCGAAGAGAGGGCGTGAATTGACGACGGACTCAATTTGAGCCAGAAGGGTGTGCATCTGCTCAAATGTGAGGATGGAATTCCCGATGACACGACGCAGATGAAGCTTTACGGAGCGCCCCAGTGGGGTGCGTGCGGTGGTATAAAACTCCATTTGATACCCTCGCTGGCCAACGAATGAGATACTTGAGTGTTATGCTGCTGTGATAGGATGAGCTTATACATGTCGTCTAACACCTTCTTAGCTCCCACAAAGTTGCGACCGTTGTCGCTAAAGATGTGGGTACCTCGACGGGAGATAAAACGACGAAGTGCAGCGAGAAATGTCTCCGTGCTGCGGAGGTCACAAGGCAGACAAATAGGCAGATGTATCCCTTTTCCTTTCGTGGATTCCATCCCTTGTGCACCTTGCACCAGAATTTTCAAATGGATATGCTTGACGTACTCAAACAGCTGGCAAGTCCGCCATGTATTGATCAGCTGTTTTGTGGCGTTTGGCGAAAACATTTGTGACAAGAATGTGTAAGCTTGCGAATCATGTTGCGTGCGCCAACTATCCAATATTGTTGCCGAAGGATGACAAAAAGTGCTGTCACACCTGGATGAAGATGTATCCTGTGCTCGTGCTCCAAAATAAGCAGAGAAATGCGATGACCTTTTGGCAGAATAATTGGATGCTTGACTTCCTCCGGTAGTAGCGAGTTTGAGAGGCGTCCACCTACACGAAGCAGGCCGTTCTTGCAAACCATGGGTGAAAGTGTTCGAAGTTTTGACGAATTTGCAACAGCCTTTCCCCTTTGCAACTGGTGTATATCGGATGAGAAGCCTTCTTGAGCGTGAATTAGACAATAAATGCGGGCCTCGCTGATTTCCTCAAACTTGAGTGTGAGGCTTGACGGAATCCGCTTCTTCATTCTGCTTCGATTCATAAAGCGAAGAACATAAGCAGTGCAGCAAATCAGCTTGATCCAGGAAGAAACTCGAAGCGATAGACACTATATCGGGGACGCTTCAGGTTTAGATTCAATACGGCTGCATAGTGAAGAGGATTTCAGCCCATCCATTATGGGAGTGTCCAAAATTGTGTTGGGATTGTTGCCACTACGCAGCTTTGAAGCAAGCAGATCGTTATGGCGTAGCCAATGTGGACCCTTCCACCACAGCTCATAGCTCATGAGATTGGCTGCTAGCATTTCCCTCGATGCGCAATCGGTAGGGTTATCCTTTGAGCCAACGTGATGCCATGCGCTGCGTGGTATGACATCCAGGATCTCCGAAGTACGGTTGGCAATAAAGGTTTTCAGCTTTGATGGGGTGTGCGACAGCCACGAAAGGACAATCGTGGAATCGCACCAAGCATGCACAATAATGTCCTTGTGATGTAACCCCTCCTTAACAGCTCGGAGAAGGCGAGTGAGCAATAGCGCTCCACAGAGTTCCAGCCGAGGAAGACTTTGTTGCTTTAGTGGCGCAACCCGTGTTTTGGCTGCCATAAGTGACACCAAGCAGGTGCCGTCTGCGTTGCTTATGACAGCTGTATACGACAGCGGCATATGCCTTTATAGACGCGTCTGAAAATCCATGTAATAGGTTTTTCCCGATTCGCTGGGTACAAAACGTGGAATCCTTAGGTTTATTATGCAGTTAATATCGTCGCGACAGGTCTGCCATCACTCAGCCAGCTTCGGAGGGAGTTTTGAATCCCAGTCCAGGTCGAGTAGCCAAAGTTCTTGGAAAAGGATTTTGAACTGTACTACCACAGGCGCCAGAATACATAGAGGATCGAAAATTCGTGAGACATCTGACAATACTTGCCGCTTAGTAGCTTCTGGTCCCGTGGAAAGTGAAGTCTTGTAGGACAGGACGTCGTCTTGGGGATTTCAGTGCATTCCTAAAACCTTCACCGCACTGGTTATTGGAAGCTCCCCTTGTCTGGTGCGGCTGAGGCGGCTGAGGCGGCTGCTGTTGGACACCCATTTGCCAAGCTCAAGCTTAGCCTTGGACATCAGCTGGATGAGTTCGTCGCGGCGGCTAAGTAATTCGTCTCCAGTTTCTGCGCCAGTAAGGACATCGTCTACGTAAAAGTCCTCAAGCACAATTTTTGATGCTGTGGGAAACTCATCCTGGTGGTCTCGCGCTAGTTGTTCCAGTACCCTGACAGCAAGAAACGGTGCACAGCTTGTTCCATAGGTAACTGTGCAGAGTTGAAAGTGTTGAAAGTTGCGGTGCTTAGGGGCAACCCAGATCTGGCGAAACATTTTGACTATGTCCGCCGAAAACACAAACTTGTACATTCGAAAGCGAAAGCATACGTGAAAAAGGTTACGTCGAATGCTAAGCCCAAAGTGTAAGGCATCATTTAGAGCGTGGCCGTTTACGTCTTCAAATGACCCGTCTGGGTCTCGGGAACGTGTGGTCAAAAAGTGCTGCTCCACCTTTTCGTGCGAAGGGTCTTGTTGTTTGTGGTCAGTGTTATCCTCGATCTCCCAAAAGCGTTGAAGAGAGGCGTTTATGTCAACAGTAGTCACAAGCGTGTTGGCGGTTAATGGATGCGGCATTGCAACGGAAGTGATTATCCATCCAAAAATCGAGCTGATGGCAATAATATTTCCATCGGCGTCATATTTTTTATCACCTGACAGAACGGACCAAATTTGTTCATTTCCCAGTAAAATGTCTACTGGTGAAGATTTGTTAATCGATGTATCGGCTAACTGGAGTCTATCGTAGATCCTTAAAGCTGTTTTGTCAATGTCGTCCCATTGAAGTGATGATGTGATTTTGCCCAGCACATGGGCTGCGACAACAATCGTAGGCAGTGACACCATAGATTTGATATGCAGCGTTGCCAATCCTCTAGTAGTTTCGGCCTTGACGGAAGATATTCCGGAAACTAGTATTATTGAGGGTGAACGTGCAAACCCCAAGTGTGTTGACGCATCGTTCAGAAACGTATGACAGCTCAGAACCGCTATCCAAAAGCACACGGCAAATTGTGTAAGAACCTTTAGTGTTTTGGACATACACCAAAGCTGTGGGCAATGTGCTTCTTTTGAGTCCCGGTGACTGTGTTAATGATATGCTGTTTTGCGTCTGGGCGACCAAAGTTGAGCTACATCCAGAAGTTTGAGAACTGGCCTGTGCAGTGTCCGTAGAAGCATTTGTCATGGAATCCATGTTTTCAGGATGTACAAGAGAATGATGACGGCCATTGCAGTGCTTGCACGAATGTTTCGATTTACATTGCGAAGATCGGTGGCCGATCGTAGGCAATTGAAGCAAAGCGACTTTCCTTTTACAAAGGAGCGCCGATGTTCGATGTTCAGATTTTGAAATTGAGAGCATCTATATACCACACACTTACCACAATTGCCACTGTTCACTGCAATAAGTGCGCGCTTCGCTTTGGCAGGTTTGTCTGTGTGGCTGCCAGGATCGAGTTTGATTGCCGATGTAGCTTGGCTTAATTCCAAATCCTCGCAGCGATCATCAAGGAATTTAAACAAGTCTGTAACGGTTGGCGTCGCAGCGCCTCTGGTATCCTCTATCCCCTTCCTTCTAGAGTCGGGATCAATTTTAACCAGTACAAGATGAATCACCCAGCAGTCACAGCTGGTCTCCCCAACTGCATCTAGCCCACGAATTATTTCATTGGCGCCAGTAGTAAGTTCGTCAGTAAGTTCGGGCAGCAACCAGTTCCATGAAGGTGTCCAGTAGGGAGTTCACGATATGCCTTGGGCGGTCATAGCATTCATTGAGGCGTTCCCATGCTGAATCATAAGCTGATTCCGTAATGCACATGTGCCTGAGAAGATTGGCTGCTTCACCAACTATGAAAGATTTAAGGTAGTGAAACTTTTGAATCTTTCCCAAATGAGTCTTGTTGTGGACGGTGCTCTCGTAAATGTCCTTAAAGGCTGGCCATTCCTTGTAGTCTCCACCAAAGAGTTTTATGTGGATTTTCGGCAACGGATTTTCAGTTAAAGAAACTGCAGCAGGCGGCGGCGTGACCAAGGTAGATGTTCCGTTCTAAGAAAGTCGCTGAAAAAATTCACTTTGCTGTCGCAGCAATGTGCCAACTTGTGATCCGCTTGCGGTATGGCGCTTGGCTGAAGGTCGCTCTTTAACGACGCGAATAAGGTAAGCGCGTGCAGGTACTTCTCCTCATACTTTTGGAAGTCTTCGGTAGGATCCTCGAAACCCTCAACGTTATCGTACAAGTGCATTTCGTCGGTGACCTTCTCAAGGCTCTTGAATGCTTGATTTAGCCGTTCCAGCATTGAATCGACTCCGGAGTAAGTGCTTTGTGGAGGTGGATTCTCGATGTAATTCACCAAGCGAGTTATGGTAGCCTTTAGCCGACCACGTGCTTGGATAAGACGTTTAAGCGTCTGTTGCTCCATGGTGTGCAGATTCAATTATAAAGATGCGGAAGTATTCCGGCTCTCGAAGGACCAGACAATGATGGTGAATTGATCACGCTAAATGGTTTGTAAGACCACTTTCGAATTGGGTTGATCGAATAATACACAATTATTTCACAATAAGAATGAACGCTTTATTTCATGTCGACAGCTCGTGGTCAGAAACAAGAGACAGAAAAATAGCGTGACCAGACCATCTCAAGAGGGAATATCTTACATGCTATAAAATATACCAAATTATAATGATTAGTTATAGGGTTCCTCAACAAGATATTTTCATAAAATTTTATTGGACTCTTTGGACACTAATACGCGTTGCCAAATTTTTTTGCCGCCCCTAACCGCTACTTAGGCAATTTTGTTCAGTTTGACTGCAATCGGCCATGAGCACAACCAATACTGCGACTATGACCACTAGTTCTACCAACCAATAGTTCTACTAACCTGCAGAAGTCATACGAAATAAATTAAAGACCATGTGTTATCTTATAATTTTTGAAGTTTGGCTAAATACCACGAAGATTGAAGACCAACAAAATATTTAGTAAAGAAAACGCGTTGGGCATGAAATTTGCCTTCAAAACATAATTTTTCTAAAAATCTCTCGAGCGACCAATGTCCAATAAAGTGTCCCAAACAGAATGAGACGATTTTCAAGAATTTGACATTAACGGAAATTGGTTCGTAATTTCTTCAACTGATGGCGCCTTAAACTCAAATTTTTAATGAACCCCTATGGTGTTCTAAGCAGGGCTGTGAACCATTCCGGAGCTGAACCACTCCGAACCGGAGTGGTTCCCTTTTTTTAGAAAACGAACCGAACCGTAAACCGGAGCGCCGAATTGTTTTATAATTGAACCGGAACTTTTTTTTTTTTATATTCGGGTCGGTTCACGTAAAATTTGTTTTGTGTGTTCGTGTTTTTTTATTCAAGAGTGCACTATGGGAAAAAAGTCTATTTTTTTGGCATAAACTCTAGTTTTAGAAATACAATTTAGAAATTTTGTATATATACTATCACTATGGACGGCAGTCCATGTAGTGACGAAGCGCAGAAATACAATTTAGAAATTTTGTATATATACTATCACTATGGACGGCAGTCCATGTAGTGACGAAGCGCACCAGGAGAGTGTGCAAAGGCGACTACTATTATATAGCCGCAAAATTGAAAATCTGCTGTGATAGTCCGATCGTAATGTGTAATACATCAATCGAAAGGTATTGCAAAAACTTAAAGGATTGCATACCAAGACTTTAAGAAAATCAATTGGCTTGGGAGAGAGAGTAGTGAAAGTGAAAAAGTGAAAATTTCGAATTTTGGAGCTGTTGGGGCCGGTGGGGATAAAAGCCCCCTCGCAATGTTTTAGTTGTATTTCTTTTGAAAATACCCGTCCGACGCTCCGTTCAAAAGTTATAGCCAAAATAAGATTTTCTTCTTCTTCCCAAAATGAAAATTTAATTCTGTTTGTCAGTTTGTCAGTTTGTCCAAAACATGTTTTTTAAGTTTTGAAAATTTGATATGACGTTCATCACATCGATATAAAAAACTTTTGTTCTACCACTTTTGGAAAAACTAGCTAGTTTAGCGGGAAAACAGCTATAAATAGCTAAAATTCGGAAAGCCGTAACTTCTATACTACTAAAGCTACCGACTTGTGCTGCATCTCGTTTGAAAGGTATTTTTAAATGCTGTATACGCCTTCTGTGTGCAAATAATAGTTAAAAAGATATGAACAAAAGAAAATTTGTTTAAACTTTTTTTTTAGCTTTTTTTTAATTTTCTCAAAAACGGCTCTAACGATTTTCCTTACAACTTTAAACTGTATAGCCCTTGAGATTCCTTAAATTTTGGTATATATCATGTTTATGTAAAAAATCGCGTTTAAAAGTTATTCAGAAACGAAAATAGCCAGCTCAGAACAACTAACGCTTCCTGAGTGTTTAATTTTGTGCGTGGGTATCCAAACTGTATTTTAGGCTCATAGAATCATTTCAATTGTTTTAAGGAGTTCCAAATAGGAAACTTTTGTTTTACGACTTTTGGAAAAACCCGCTGCTTTAGCGGAAAAAAAGCTAGAAATAGCTAAATTTCGTTAGTTTGTAAGTTCTACACTACTGAAGCTACAGACATGTGCTATACCTCGTTTAAAAGGTATTTTGAAATACTTAAACGGTTTTTAACTTAATTTGTTTAAATACAATGGTTTACAAATTATGATTGACCAATTTAAATTTAAATGTATATACCAGCTCCTATGAGAGCAAATATAAACAAACAAAAACTTCTGATATCAAATAAAAACACCTCTTAACGAGGTAAAAAACTAGTGACGAATGAGAAAATATTAGAAAGTGTATTTAATGACGAGTGTAATAATTTTTCGTCACAAATGTTGATATCAGAACTTTTGTATGTTGAAGGTGCGATCGTCACTAGTTTTTTACCTCGTTAAGAGGTGTTTTTATTTGATTAAGATAGAGCTGTAATTTCGGTTTTTGTTGCTTTTTGAATCGGACCATTGTTTTCATCCACCGCCCACGCCGCATATTCAAATTAATTGGCAGGGATTTTAAAAAATTTGTATTTGTATTGGTAAGACGGTAAAATAATTTCGGTTTACGTTAATTTTTAAAATTTGTCAAAAAAAATTGGTGACATGTACAAGAAAAGTGAAAAAATTTTATCTAAGAGCAGATGCCAATTTTAGCTTTAACGGGGGTCCAGCTTCTTTATATTTGAGCCCTTTGCAGCCAGGATTTTCACTTGACTTGTCCCTTTCCATAAATTCAATTTTTAAGATTAATGAAAGCCACTTAGATTGTTTTTTTATTTAAAAAAAAAATTTTACGTTTATAAGTAGCTGGATTTAAGTCCTTTTTTTGAAAAAACTTTCAAAAAGTTGCAAAAATTATTAGTTTTGCGATTTTAAGGATACATTTGGTAATAACTTTGCGTTTTTACCTTTTTGCAACTTTGTGCCATTTATAAGTTGTACACCACGGAACACAAACAAACTTGTTAGTTTTAAGCTAAAAAGATACACCTTTAAAACAGTTCACTGTTGGACAACAAGCCATAATAATCAAAACATCTAATTTAAGATACATTTATAAATACCTTTGCTACGATTTGACATGATCAGAAATAATAAACCATTTTGTTGCTCCACAAAATAAGCACTGAAAGTTTGCAAAGATTTTTCACTAATTTACGCACACAACAAAGTCAATCAAACAGCTGACTTTGTTCGTTTATCAACCTTATAGTGTTGCTAGTAAAAAATCTTAGATAACTGTTCTTGGCTAATTAGGGTATGTAAATTCACAAAATATATTTTATTTTTAAAAATAATTTGTAAAATAAGTTGATTTTATGCCAAAAAAATTGACTTTTTTCCCATAGTGCAGTGTGGGGGTTTTCTGATCATATTAACATAGAGTTTATTTACTAAGGGAAATAAAAATGCGCAAATTTTTTTGGCTATGCAATGACTGCATCTAACTCAAACAATCTAATAATATATAACTATCATCTTCCAAAACTTTTCGCAGTATGCCCACATTAAAATTACATGATTAAAGCAAAGAGTATACTCTTTGCCTTAACTTGTAAACACTTTATAAATCATAAATCTAGTAACTTTACCTATAAGTCTTAATGTTATGGTACATATTTCAATGAAAATACATGGAAATAAATGTTGAATTTATTATTTCATTAAAAAAAATTTATTTTTTTGAAGCCTGGTTCGAACCTGAACCCTGCTCCGGCTCATCATTGAACCGGTTCGCAAGCCGGAACATTATCTGTCGATTAGGTTTGAACCCCGAACCGAACCCATGCAAAAATAATATGGGTTCACAGCCCTGGTTCTAAGGAACCTTTAGTAAACACAACGCGCAATTTAAACGAGCCGTTTGGCCGTTATGGCAACATTCTATTGATGACCTTGGACTATTTGAGCCTCCTTCTCCCCTACTATCATGAATTTGAATCTAAGCGAATCTCACTTCCTTAGTCAGCTGCAATGCACACACACGCACATATCTAAATATTGTATTTGCAAAAAACTAATTTTGTGTCTTATATATATTTCGTCCATATTTGTGTGCATGTTTGAAAACTAACAAATAGTTTGCTGATCGGGTTTTTGCATTTTTAAAGTAAAAGCAATTTTTAGGAAAATTTCGACTGTAAATTTCAGTTTAATATGATTTCTGTAAGTCTATCAATATTTTAAAATTTAACGTTTACCTAAATAAAAGGCGCAAAAAAAGGATTTGCGATATAATCGATTTTTTAAACGCCCATTTTAAATGTGTTATGACTGTAGTATTTTCATTTTTCCCTTGCGCTGTTACACTAAAAGTGCTACAGAAGGACATACTAGTGATGTAAATTTGGGCCGAAACTTCGATGTCGATGTTCATCGTTGTTTGCAAAATGAAACATCGATGTTGTGTGGAACATCGGCTCGAAACATCGATGCATCGATGTTTTCGACCCATTATGTTATTTTTCCTAATTCAATTTTACAAAGCTAGAATCAGGTACTGCAACATGTTGAACAATTTTATGAAGGGAACGCAGGTGGTCCTTCATGTTGGTCGTGTTACCCGCAGTCTTTAGAACTTTGGCGCAGATGTTGCATTTTGCGCTATTTCCGTCAATTTTTGTAAAGTGCTTCCAGCAAAAGCTTGTCTTTGTTGTTATTCTGTATTAAATACATTTGTAATTGCAAATAACTATATGTATTATATATATTCTTCACAATATACTTACTTTGGCATTGCAAACACAAATAAAGCAAAAAACCCCGAATTTTTTCCGTGCGGCACTGAAACCATATGTGCTTAAACATCGACGTTAAACATCGATGCATCGATAAACATCGGCATAACATAAAACATCGAAAAACATCGGAAAACATCGGCCAAAAAACATCGATGCTCGATGCATCGATGTTTTTTTACATCACTAGGACATACATACAGACATGTTCGACTTTATGCAACCCAGCGGGAAAGTGATAAGTTGGTTTTTGTGTTCTTAAAATCCTGCTCCTTTTTGCAGGCGGCGGTGTGGGGATAGATAATTTCTGAGCGTTAAATGGGTGTGGGATTCTGAGTAGCATCAATATCAGGCCACTTATGCGCTGTGTGATTTCTATGGCACTACGATTATAATATTTTTTAACAAAGAAATCACCAACTTATAATATTCAAAAATCCTATGATTTACACCAAAACCAAAAGACTTGTTCTCACATTTAGTTTTAATTTTTAGTTATTTTAAAAATTGGTAGAAAAATATTAATAATTGTTAATCAAATAAATTAAACTATATACCTATTATCATAATGTTTATAATCATAATATTAATTTATTTTACTCAAAATTTTTACAAATAATAATAAGAATGAATGTGTGATTCAACAAAATTATAGAGAAAAGCCACGGTAAGACGATTAAAATATTTGATCACATTTTTAAAGGAATTACATTAAATTACAAAGAAAACTATTATTGTTTTTTACACTTTTAAACATTTTCTGTGAAATAAAAAAATTTGATCGTCAGATCGTGGCCCAAGCCATTTTAAGTGTTTTAAGTTTGATAACACGAAGAATGCCTAATATACCTATAATATGCGTAACCTTTAATGATAACGGCACCTGAAAAAAAATTGTTAAAACGAAAGATTTATTCGCGCGTAACCTTAACTTACTACAAAATTATGACCAAATTTTATCTGCCTTTGGCATGTTGGATTTATCAAATATATGATGCAGGGTTACATCAATTTAAAATTTGTTGGTAAAAGTGAAAATAGTTCATTCTAATCTAAACAAGAGAAAACGCTATAGTCGGGTTGTTGTCCCGACTATCTAAGACCCGTCACTCGGCTAAAGGGAGTGCGAGGGAGATGTATATATACAATTTTTTTTGATTGCGTATAACTTTTTATTGAATGGTCCGATTTGAAAAATGTCTTCTACATTTCGATAGGTATAATTATAACCAACAAAATTGTATTTACACTTCTCGGAAATCTTTAAAGGTGTGGGCGCCAGACACATTTTAAAATTGTTAGTGGGCGATTGTGGGCGTTAGAGGGGGCGTGGCGCTCGGCTGAAATAAACTTGCGCTGCTAAGGAAGCCCAAGAATATGTGTGGAAAATCTCAACCTTCTAGCTTTTGTAGTTTTCGAGATCTCAGCGTTCATACGGACGGACAGACGGATGGACAGACGGACAGACGGACAGACGGAGAGACGGACATGGCTATATCGACTCGGCTAGTGACCCTGATCAAAAATATATATCACTATGGACGGCAGTCCATGTAGTGACGAAGCGCACCAGGAGAGTGTGCAAAGGCGACTACTATTATATAGCCGCAAAATTGAAAATCTGCTGTGATAGTCCGATCGTAATGTGTAATACATCAATCGAAAGGTATTGCAAAAACTTAAAGGATTGCATACCAAGACTTTAAGAAAATCAATTGGCTTGGGAGAAAGAGTAGTGAAAGTGAAAAAGTGAAAATTTCGAATTTTGGAGCTGTTGGGGCCGGTGGGGATAAAAGCCCCCTCGCAATGTTTTAGTTGTATTCCTTTTGAAAATACCCGTCCGACGCTCCGTTCAAAAGTTATAGCCAAAATAAGATTTTCTTCTTCTTCCCAAAATGAAAATTTAATTCTGTTTGTCAGTTTGTCAGTTTGTCCAAAACATGTTTTTTAAGTTTTGAAAATTTGATATGACGTTCATCACATCGATATAAAAAACTTTTGTTCTACCACTTTTGGAAAAACTAGCTAGTTTAGCGGGAAAACAGCTATAAATAGCTAAAATTCGGAAAGCCGTAACTTCTATACTACTAAAGCTACCGACTTGTGCTGCATCTCGTTTGAAAGGTATTTTTAAATGCTGTATACGCCTTCTCAATTTGTGTAAATGTAATAGTTAAAAAGATATGAACAAAAGAAAATTTGTTTAAACTTTTTTTTTAGCTTTTTTTTAATTTTCTCAAAAACGGCTGTAACGATTTTCCTTACAACTTTAAACTGTATAGCCCTTGAGATTCCTTAAATTTTGGTATATATCATGTTTATGTAAAAAATCGCGTTTAAAAGTTATTCAGAAACGAAAATAGCCAGCTCAGAACAACTAACGCTTCCTGAGTGTTTAATTTTGTGCGTGGGTATCCAAACTGTATTTTAGGCTCATAGAATCATTTCAATTGTTTTAAGGAGTTCCAAATAGGAAACTTTTGTTTTACGACTTTTGGAAAAACCCGCTGCTTTAGCGGAAAAAAAGCTAGAAATAGCTAAATTTCGTTAGTTTGTAAGTTCTACACTACTGAAGCTACAGACATGTGCTATACCTCGTTTAAAAGGTATTTTGAAATACTTAAACGGTTTTTAACTTAATTTGTTTAAATACAATGGTTTACAAATTATGATTGACCAATTTAAATTTAAATGTATATACCAGCTCCTATGAGAGCAAATATAAACAAACAAAAACTTCTGATATCAAATAAAAACACCTCTTAACGAGGTAAAAAACTAGTGACGATCGCACCTTCAACATACAAAAGTTCTGATATCAACATTTGTGACGAAAAATTATTACACTCGTCATTAAATACACTTTCTAAGATTTTCTCATTCGGCACGCAGCAATAGAAAATGCCTATGAAGGTAAAAAGGCTAAAATAGTATGCTAGGGCGGGCCGAATGAGAAAATATTAGAAAGTGTATTTAATGACGAGTGTAATAATTTTTCGTCACAAATGTTGATATCAGAACTTTTGTATGTTGAAGGTGCGATCGTCACTAGTTTTTTACCTCGTTAAGAGGTGTTTTTATTTGATACTTTATAGAGTCGGAAACTCTTCCTTCTCCCTGTTACATCCTTTTGCACGAATACAACATACCCTTTTACTCTAGGAGTAACGGGAATAAAAACAATAAAAAGGTGAGTGATAAATTTTGTCTTTAATAATCTTTATTTCAGCTTTAGATAAGTACCACAGATATTTTCGCCATTAAAAAATTTAGGCCTCCAGATGCTATCTTCAACACAAATTCTGCATTTCAGTGTCACTTGAAATGTTTTTAGTATTCACCAGTCGTAAATGGTGTTCGGTGTTCATTAAATGATTATATGAATAGTACTTCGTTGTTTAACTTAAAAAATATATTACATTTAATTAGTGATTTAATCGACCTATGTTTACTATTTAGTGCGTTAGCGGACTCGAGGTCATTTTTAGAAGTTGAGTTTATAATTTTACAGTATAGCATTTCAACACACTGCACTCGGTGAGGAGTGAACCTCGGACTTTCTGGGTTTTGCAAATTTCGGTAGGTCGTCAACGCTACCTCATCAGCCAGAGAAGAGGATGTGAGCTGAGCGTCGAAACTTCTATTTATACCACATCTAGGAATTTGTAATTATGCATTACAAACTTATAGGTGTGACTTACGTCAAAGCTTCGTCGCTAAACTTCTAAAGTGAGTTAAAGCTATATTCGTTGTCTGTTTGGAAACAATCTGTTTCCCAATTTCTTTCAGCCAGGCCGATTGAGACTTCTTGGGACCAGAAGTGTTGCGCCTGCGTTTGTCATATTTTACTTTTTTCTTCTCATAGTTTTTGATATAGATACACGTCATAGAACAGCTGATCAGAGGGGAAATGATCGGCCATGGCAAACCAGGCCTAATTTCTGCAGAGATCCTTTACTTTTGTGCGGAGACGTAGTAATAGTAATTACTCATATTTGGGGGTGTCACAGAAAACCATTCCAACCGAATTCCCCCCGAATAGCAAATCTCGGTGTCCCAGACGTCATTTCTGACGGGTTTTAAATCCCTCGTATTTTGCCGGACGTTTTGATAAAAATTACCCAACTTACAAATGTTTCCCAAAAATATAACTTTATTTAAGACAACTCTAATGAATTTTATGAACTACCTGCATACTACGATTTTTATACCTACTGCGGTTTATATTTAAAAATATGCTTTTTATAAAACCTCTCGAAAAAATTAGCTAAAAAAAATCCGTCGGCAAACCGTCTACCTGGCAGTGTTACCAATTAGCTTGAACTTTAAAATACCAAATTTGTCCAAATTTCGGAGTCAGTTATCGAAATGTTTTGTTAACGAATTATTTATTCAAAGGTACTTAGTATTGTAGTTAAAAACTAAACTTATTTCTGGTAAAAATTTCATGGTAAAACAAGTTGTAGTTATTGAGAATTTAATAAAAACAGTTTGCCTTTGCAAAAAGTTGGCATCACTGTCGTAAAAAAATGTCCTATTTTTGCCAGGTATAACGCTGGCTGTAAAGAAGAAGACATGTAAGTGAAAAAGTACAAAGTTTTTGTTTATTATTAATTTAAACTAATAAGCGTTGCTAATTTTCAGGGGTAAACATAGGTCACCAGCGCAAGATACCATATTCTTCCGATTCATTCGCGATAATATCGACATTGCCAAAGGATTTACTCAGGGCGGCCGCATTCTTGTGACCACTGCTTGAAAGGACCTGGCCAATGAGTTAAATACCACGTAAAACCGATTGTAACGATCTCCTCTGCGACCTAGCCTCTCGCAGTTTATGCCTTCGCAAGTACTCTAGGGCAGACGGCATTTTGGTTCGCTTTTAAAATTCTTGCCAACTTAGAAATGAAAATAAACCAACGCAGCCGTGGCAAACCGCTGTTCAGGGCTGCAATATGTAGCCTGGCGGGTAATTCAAATTTTTCATATTTTTCTTTTATTATGTACAATATGCGCTTTAAACATATATTATTTTTGTAATTTTGCAAGAAAAACATAAATTATGTTTAAAACTTATTGGAAAATAGTCCAAATAAGTCAAATAAAATTCGATAATTATTGAATATTTGATATTTAGTGTATGCATCCCCCCTGGCCGCTTTTCAGTAAATTTTCCGAAAAAATTAAATCTCTCGGATTCCTGTGACACCAACGGTTTTGGTCGGTTGGTTTCTAAACCAACCGTCCACAAATCCGTCGACGGTTTCTGTGACACCCCTGATTATTATTCCTGGTCTTACATTCATATCTAATTATTTTTGATATTTTCAAAAGACAGACAAGACATGGATACCTAAGAACTGCATTCGACCAAGCAAAAACCGAAAATGCTTCTGGCATTAAAAATTTTTAATTCCAATGCTTCGATTGTAAATATTATTAATAAATACACAAACAAATATTACAAAAAAAATGATTTTTATTGTGGAAAATCAGATACTGCAAAGCAGTGCAAAACCACTGCGAGGGTCTGGAAAAACCAAAGCTGAGAGGGTGCGGAAAAGCAGACATTGCAAGTGGAGGAAAACCATAACTGGGTACGTGTGGAAAATCTATAATGCGGGAAGTCGAAAAACCAGTGGATTTTGGCCTACTGCCAGAGATCCAGATGGAAACCTCATTTCCCCCTTACTTTTTGTGTGTATTTTGAAACGAGAGATGGAAGAAATTTAAGGGGTGGATGAGGTTTTGTCCCTTCTGATTGTATGGAGAAACCTCATGAAAATATGTTTTTTTACAGAGGAATTTTCTCGTCGGGAAAGTGCGCCAGAAAAACATGCATACATACATATGTGAAGGCCGTGACGTCCGAATGGCGCAACCCAATTTGGAAATATTGGGGACTTGGTAAAGGAGGCTGAATTTACAAAAAAATTAAATACAGTTATTTGCGGGTATGCCATAAGATTATGAACATTACATTTTTAAACCATTTTAACAACATTTATAACAGATAAAGACAAATATTGATTAGATTTTAGGACAACAAAAACATAAGAATTTTAAAAGTCAGTTTTGGTTTCACTTCTAAAAATTTATAAATAATTGTCCCTTGCATAATTAAATTGAATTGCATAAACAATGAAGAAAGTATATATCTTATTGATCAGCATCACTAGACGAGTCGATCTAGCCATGTCCGTCTTTCCGTCCGCCTGTCTGTTTCTACGCAAACTAGTCTCTCAGTTTTAAAGCTATCGGAATGAAAATTTCACAAAAGTCTTCTTTCTAATGCAGGTAGTATATGGATCGGAACCAGTCGGATCGGACAACTATATCCTATAGCTCTCATAAAAATAATCGGAAAAATAATAAAAAAAAAATTCTAGCTCTGGTGTTTCTTAAAATTAAAAGTAAAAACGAACGAAGCTTATATACCCTTGAAGATTAAAGAATGCTTACTCGGTGCAGTTCCAGGGATTCCAGATTCAGCGTTTCTATTTATTTAAATTTTGTTTTGAAGTAGTCAAGAATCAAACCCCAACTTCCTACAAAGTAACAATGAATTTTCTTATATTTGTTTGAATATTCCTATGGGAGCCTTAAGATATAGTGGTCCGATCCGGCTCTCTCCGACATATGTACTACCTGCAATAGAAAGAAGGCTTTCGGTAAAGTTTCATCGCGATAGCTTTAAAACTGAGAGACTAGTTCGCATAGAAACGGACAGACGGACATGGCTAGATGGACTCGGCGATTGGTGCTGATCAAGAATATATATACTTTATGTGGTCGGAAACGTCTCCTTCACTGCGTTGCAAACATCTGACTGAAATTATAATACCCTCTACAAGGGTATAAAAATAAGTTAGAGCTTCGTTAGTTTTAATTGTATTGTGTTCTACTCTAGGATATGACTTTTTTTAATTTTTCTGATTAAGGGCCGGTTTCTCGAATACCGGCTAACATTTCTCGAACAAATAAAGTCCCTGCTAAGGCATTTTGGCTATCTCGATCATCAATGTGAGAGCTAACTTTGACAGGGACTCGGAGTCCCTGTTAAGCGTTTTCGGCTCGATAGAATGACAGCTGATTTCCCAAAGCCTTTTTTTCAGAACGGATCTTTGGAAATCTTTATACCCGTTACTGGTAGTGTAAAAGGGTATATTGTAGTCGTATGTAAGTATGTAAGAGGTAGAAGGAAAAGTATCCGACCCTATAAAGTATATATATTCTTGATCAGGGTCACTAGCCGAGTCGATCTAGCCATATCCGGATAAACGCTGAGATCTCGGAAACTACAAAAGCTAGAAAGTAGGGATTCAATATCCTTTGGCTTCCCACGCAGCGCTAGTTTGCTTCAGCCGAGCGCCACGCCTTCTCTAACGCCCACAATCGCCCACAATCGATTTAAAAAGGTCTCTTGCGCCCAAATTTTTAAAGATTTCAAAAAAGTATAAATGCAATTTTGTTGCGTTTGTTTATACCTATCGAAATGTAGAAGAAATTTTTTTAAATCGGACCATTCATTAAAAAGTTATGCCCGATCAAAGTTTTATATCTCCATCTCCCTCGCACTCCCTTTAGGTGAGTAACGGGTATCTGACAGTCGGGCCACCCGACAATAGCGTTCTCTCTTGGTTCTTATTTGTTCAGCGTAATAGCGACTCAAAATAAAACGAAACAAATTGGTCTCAAGGTTTATCTTTTTGATATATTGACATAAAAATGTTTTGAATTTAAACAAAAGCTCATAATATTGTGTTTTGATTGTAAAATAACCATTAAATTGTATGCGGCTGGAAGCAGTTAAGAAGATCGAAAATGTAAAAAGTCAATGTAATTTTGTTTTAAATATTTTAAAACGCAAACAGAAAAACTTATAGCCAGCTTAATTGAACAAGTACGCAGTACGGAGAGTATTTTACCAACTTCAGTTAGCAAAACTAATGTTTGTTTATTAATTTGAAAGAATACTCTGTACATATATACATATCTTAGATTGCATATGTCTCTACTTGGCGCATGCTCACATAAATATAGAGGTAAAATTAAATGTAGTGTAAATGATTTATGTTCAATTTGAAATCAGCACCGTTCGTTTCATTTTGAATTAAGTAACTGTTGTACGAATTTAAAACTTACAAGTTTGTGTGATATTGTAATTTTTAGCGACATCAAATAAAACGTATTAAAAAAGGACTATATCCACTTAGTGCATAATTATTAAACTTCTTTGAAAAAATGGAGAAGCTACATGATTATCAAGGAATAACAGGTCGATTTCATCAATGGAGAGATAACATTAAAGAAATATACGAAAACTTTCAAGAAAACAATTCTACAAATTTAGTTGCCACAGTTAAAAGTCAACTTAAAGGTAACGCAAGTGCCAATAAAGACTTTTCCCACGTTTTTAGGTAAGCGAGTAAGAATATTACAAAAATGTTTCGATAAAAAGGTATTTATAGGTTTTTTCGCATGTTTTTCTTACACCTACATTTTTATTTTACCACCAAATTAATTGTCGTGCTTATTAAGTTTATTTTAATTCTAGCTTTCCCGCCGCGACTTTGCGCGCGTTTAGGAAATGGTTTCACACATGTCAGAATGGTTTAAGCATTTTCTTGTCTCTATAAAATGTATTAAAACAATTTTTTTAGTTTCGCGGAACTAAAAATTGGGGGGTAATAAAGTGGAAGTGACGTGAAATGGAGTGGAGTAAAATTTATAGTGATATAGCCCCCCTTAGCTCTGCGACATTTCTGTGGCACCATCGAAAAAAAAAACAAGAGAGAACGCTATAGTCGGGTTGGTGTCCCGAATATCTAATACCCGTCACTCAGCTAAAGGGAGTGCGAGGGAGATAGATATATAAACAATTTTAATTGCGTATAACATACTTAACATACTTTTGCACGCATACAATATAGCCTTTTACTGTACGAGTAACGGGTATAAATACTTCGTTATTATAATTGTACGTATTTTTCAGATTTTCCTTCTTTATAAAATAATTAAAGGTCGAACACGCGTTATCAAGCTAAATGAGTGTGAGAGAGATATGGGCAGTTCCAGGAAAAAGTCAACCAAGCCCCAAAACTTAAAAGTTGACGGAAAATGTTTTTTTTTTGTTTCAAAATAGCTCTGGTTTATATACCCTTGAAGTAGTTTGCAACGCAGTGAAGGAGACGTTTCCAACCCCATAATATATATATATGTGATGATGGACGTTGATGCACTACGAGCAGTACAAACAAGTGGCCCAACGATACCAAGCACGTGCTTGTTACGCGCGGGACCCTTTATCAATTAGGGCAAAAATGCGACATCGCGGGGAAAATACATGAAACAAATAGAGACAGGACACATAAAGATTAGAGTCCTGCATGAGTACACTTGAATTGACAAACAAGTCAATTTTTTGAAAATAGAGTGAGTGAGTTCAAGTGAGTTAACTTGGATCACTTGCTTCACTTGATCACTCGCAAGGAAAAACAAGTGATACAAGCACAGAATAAAAGTGAGTGGGAGTTATAAAATTACTAAGCAAATTATTTAGGTGATTCGAAATTATTTTATATCTTTTTTTTAATTTAAATCACTTGTTTTTCCTTATGAAAAAATCAAATAAAAAACGTGATCCAAGTTAACTGATTTTAGAAATTGACTTTCAAGTACACTCATGCAGGCATGAGTGTATATAGTGTACCCTATAAAGTATATATATTCTTGATCAGGGTCACTAGCCGAGTCGATATAGCCATGTCCGACTGTCCGTCTGTCTGTCTGTCTGTCCGTATGAACGCTGAGATCTCGGAAACTATAAAAGCTAGAAGATTGACATTTTGCATGCAGATTCTAGGAGTTCCTACGCAGCGCAAGTTTGTTTTAAAGGGGTGCCACGCCACCTCTATCGTCCGCAATCGCTTGTATACGATTTGAAAAATTTCAATATTTTGGAAAAGTAAAAATGCAGTTTTATGGTATTTATCAATACCTATCAAAATTTTTTCAATCGGACCATTCGTTAAAAAGTTACCGCGGATCAAAGTTTTTATCTCCATCTCCTTCGCAATCCCTTTAGCTGAGTAACGGGTATCTGATAGTCGGGGCACCCGACTATAGCGTTCTCTCTTGTTTTTACATACATTTAAATTCAAATTAATATCAGAGTAAAATCCCGCGTAACCTTAGCTAAACAGTAAACCCACCTAAAACGCACTAATAACACTGTGCAGCATTTTTAGTGCTTTTTAAATTTACCTCGATGGATGCTATGTTTTAGGATTCGTTACGAATTCCCAAGTTAAACTGCGTTTTCCAAAAAGTTCCCCGACGGAAGGATTCTTAGCAAAACAACCTCAAAGTTTGAAAAATGCAGAAATTGGCCAACTCTCCGGAGCCCTCAGAGGCAAACGGATTCATAGTTTGATTCGATGTTAAAGTTTTTAAAAGGATACACTCGTTATCTTTCAAGCCCCATACTTAGAATAATTTTAGGATTTTTTTTAAGGCCGAAATAAATTCCAGTAAACATAGTCAAAAAACTTAAAAACATACAGGTGCGGTCAAAAGTATTTTTTTTTTTTTAATCATTGTTCATTGAATATATTGAATATATGATTCCGATATAATGCTTCCTGTCGAGCTGGACTCGATAATTTACGAGCCCAATGAAAATAAACTTGTGAGCAATGATGAAAGCTCTGTTTCATATTCGGAAATCGTGAAGGAAAATTATGATTACTTCGATAGCTCCGCAGATGATTTTCTTTGCACCAATATACCCATTGAATTGACTTCAAGCCGTTATTTTGTAGGATATATTGCTAAGGGATCAAACTGCAAAAAATGTGAATTAATTATTTTAAAAAAGGAAGAAATGTTGACTTCGCCTTCCAAAATATTTATTACAGAAAAAAATTGTTCCAACGATTCGGACTTTGAAAAGTTAATTGCTCCTTCAGATATATTTTTCAATGTGTGTAAAATACATATCAAGGTTTTTGAAAATATTTTCAATAACAATAAAAGACAAGAAAACATTAAACAATTTATAATAAATCAATGCGTAACGTGTACTCGAGAAAGCGAATTTTTATCGTGGTTCGATGATGAGAGCTATTCACATAAAATTAACATGTTAGATAAATTGATTAAAGTTTTGTTGTACAAACATTGCACGTGGGTAGACTCCCCAGATAAATGTAAAAGTACCAACAAGCTCAATATTCTTAGCCATAAATAAAAACAAAAACAAACAAAACAACTACAAAAAAACTAAAAAACAAACCAAAAAATTAAAAAAAAACTTAAAAACAAACCAAAAACTACAAATAAACTTAAAAACAAACAAAAAACTACAAAAAAATTCAAAACAAACAAAAAACTACAAAAAAAACTTAAAAACAAACAAAAAAAAACAAAAAAAAATAAAAACAAAAAAAAAACTAAAAAAAAAATTAACAAACAAATTAAAAAAAAACAAAGGAAAAAAAATAAAAAAAAAATTAAGATAAAATGAAACCACTTCGCCTCAGAGTGGACTCGAACCTCAACCGCATTATTCGCGGGCCACCAACTAACGCAATGCGCCACAGCCCTTTTTGAAATGTTGTGCGCAATGTGCCTTTTAGGACGATTTCTTTTCGGCAACATAATTCAAGAATCAACAAATGAGACAAAAATTGAATTTGACTTTTCTGCAGCGCGGAGTTTTGAGAGCGAGAGAGCAAGTGAGCGAGAGAGAGAGAAGTCAAGAAACGGCATTCTAAAAATAGACTGAATACGTGTGAGTCGCATTTGACAAAAATGACGCTGCCTCCGTACATTTTCTTGCTCCTCGTTACACATCTTAGTGTTTATAATATCTTTGCCTTGACCTTATCCTCACTAAAGTCTAAACGAGCCTTACCTTTCTCACCTTCACCCTTCCCTTGCATTACTTTTACCCTAACCTATGTAATACCTCCTTAATCGCAACTTAACCCCTAACCTCACCTTATTCCCACCTTAACTCCACCGTTCTGGTAGCCTAATTATATCATTTTGGTTACCTAAGCGAATGCAGAGAAAAACTCTTACTCTTTTTTACCGCTTATTTCGAACAGATCTAACCCCCAAAAACCTTAAAAACATAAAAAAGAATATATAAAATATAACACACAAATACCTATGAATGGCTACGGCCAAAATGCAAACCGGAAGTAGGTTGGGGCTCATCTTCTGGGCTTTCAAAGATTTCCACAAATAAAGCTTAAAAAAAATATAAACTTGTTTGGTTGAAAACTGTGGGAATGGTTGAATGGAGTAAGTTTGGAGACGAAATTTGCCAACAATTTTCTTCGTGCGCCCCTCGTCTTTAACATCATTTTAATTTTTGCAAAATATTTGACTTAGAATGGCATGCATTGGGTGATCCGTTATTTTATGTACATGCCAATTTTTCGATGTGTATGTGTCATTGCGTTTCTCACATGTATGTGTCATTGCGTTTCTCACATGCAAATGTTTTTTTTTTTTTTTTTTTTTTTATTACGTATGTATTTTATTCATTGGATCTTCTCTGAATTGAGACTAACAATAAGTATATAAAATCTTAAATTAAAAAACTATCTAACAGTCATGATGACTGACGCGAGATTAAAGGGCTCTAATAACTATTGCTGAGCTGGAAGGTCATTTCGTTGAAATCGGGTCCGGTATGAGATCCTGGCTAGCCCCCTGGCGAGTTGGTTTGGATGAGAAGTTAGCTTGGTGAGGTAGGACGCTTTTTGTTTTAATATTTCGTCTTTTACGGGCAGAATGCCAAGATCTCTTAGATTAATTTTCTTAGTTTCGATATGTTTCCTCCATGTAAGTCTCCCGTCTAGGTGAACGCCCAGGTACGTTATATCGTCAGCTTGTGGAAGTGGCGTGTTATTCAGAGTTAGCGGGGGACACGTTTGTATGTTAAGAGTAAACGTTATGTGTTTACACTTTTGCGCATTTATTTGTATACGCCAGTCTGAGAACCACCTCTCCACAACCACGAAGTGATCAGCTAGTACTGCTGTTGCCTGAATTTGGACCGACTTATGATCGCGGTATCGTCTGCGAATGTGGAAGTAGTTAGCCGGACGTTCGTGGGAATGTCTGCGGTGTAAAGAGAAATAGAGTTGGACCAAGGGCGCTACCTTGGGGAACTCCAGCCTCTATAGTGTAATGTTGTAGTGTTGCATCTCACGGCGAATTCTCTGTTGTAAAGGTACGATTCAAGTATCATGTGAGTGTTTTCCGGCAGAATAGTTCTGATTTTGTGTATAAGGCCATCAAGCCAGACTCGATCGAAAGCCTGTGCAACATCAAGGAATACCGCACTGCAGTATTCTCGATATTCGAATGCAGACCGTATTTCCGTTGTTAATCTGTTGACTTGCTCTATTGTTCCATGGCTTTCTCGAAAGCCAAATTGATGTGCCGGAATAACGTTGTGCTCTTTCAGATATGGGATTATGCGCGTCAAAAGGCATTTTTCGAGCAGTTTTGACAGACACGAGAGTAAACTTATCGGTCTGTATGAAGCTGGTATTGTGTGATCTTTTCCTGGCTTTGGGATCATTATGATTACCGATTTTTTCCATTTTTTTTGGAAAGTAGCCAAGTCGTGTAATCCCGTTAAAGAGTTTACAAATGACCTCAACTGCACAGTTTGGGAGTTCAATTAGCATTTTCGCAGTTATTAGATCACCGCCTGGGGCGTTTTTTGGTTTTAATTGCTCGCTGATGACTTTTGCAACTTCGTTTGGTTGAACCTGAATTGGGTCCGTCTCAGTTTCGATTCGAATTGGCGGCGACGGTAGTGCGAATGAATTTGTTACAGGATTTGGCTGAAAGACATTTCGAAGGTGTAAAGCAAATGTACAAGCTCTGTCTTTGTCGCTTCTGGCCCAGCTGCCTGAAGAGTCTCTTATGGGGATTACTGTTTCGGACGGCGCATTTAGATTTGGGTGGGCCTTCCACAAGGGATGCTTGGTGCTGGTGGGTGAAAGTTTCTCAATGTACTGGCGTTGTGCTTCTACTTCTTCGTGCCTTAGGGCCCTGGTAAGTCTGCGACCAGCTTGCTTAAGACTTTGTTTCGAGGATGGCGATCTGCTGGTTTGCCAAGCACGCCTCAAACGTCTTTTCTTCAAAACAAGCTGTTCGATTTCCAAGTTAGTTTTGTGTTGGTGTGTGCGCCCATCCCTCCCTTGCGGTGTAGAGACTTTGGCTGCTGCGACGAGTACAGACTCCAGTGCATCGGCATAGCAGTAAACAGCGGCAATGGCAAGGTTACAGTTGCCCAACTGTAATTTTATCGATTTAGCTTGCAAATAACTTTTTGCAAACCTTTGGTGAAAGTGGTGATTGATGCGGTCTCTTATTAAGATGCCGGTTCCGCCATGTGCTTTACCATCTGGATGATCTGTGCTGTACAACGTGTATCCCCGTATTTGAAAATTATATTTGCTGGTGAGATGCGTTTCTGCCAGCAACATAACGTCGATGTGGTTTTCGTTCAGAAACTGACTTATTTCAGGTTTATGCCGTGAAACACCGTTGGCGTTCCACAGAGTTATTCGAAGACTAGGCATAGTTTATTTGGACTGCTGAGCTGCGAGTATTTTTAACAAAATGTTTTGGGTTTGCACAAGGGTTTGCATGGTGGTTTTCATGAAGGACATAAATTCCATCATATTATGTTGCAAAGTGATCATCATAGTTTTCATGTCACTTTGGGGATGTCCCATGGCCTGCGGGATGTTATCCATTTTCGGTTCTATGTGAGCTGTGCCTGATTTTAGAGCACTGGCGTAAGAAATGCCGTTGGTGGTAATTGAAGGGCCAAATGAAGACCTGGCTGCTTTTGCGAAGAAAACTTCCGGTGTCGGTTGTGATTAGTGTTGGGAAAGGTACTGTGTTTTTTTACCTAGGTAAGGTAAAAGGTATTGGGCAAAAATAAATACCTAGGTAAGGTAAAGGTACTTCAATTTCCCAGTACCTACGTAAAGGTATAAGGTAAATATATTGTTTTTTTTTATTTTTGTATAATTTTTTTGTTTTGTTCAATGTAATCATTTAAACTTAAAATAAGACTAGTTTTCAGTTTTTAGTCGACTTAATCAAACAATATCTTTTCATTTCATTTAAATTTAAATGTTTTAATTTTGTGCATATATTTTTAAAACACGCGGCATGAATAATTGTATGCACGTATCACTTCATTAATGTATTTATGAAACACTCATGTACATATTTGGCGCGCAAAAATTCCGTATGTAGAAACATTCACTATGTATATGTATATGCCGTTTGTTTACGTACATACATACGGCATTTTTGCGCGCCAAATACACTTTGGTTTCATAAATAAATTGATGTAGTGATGGGAACATACATACGTGCACAAAATGATATAAAATAAAACTGCGATTAGTTTTAACTTAACAAAACAAACAATAGAACGGCTGAATTCCAATGACTTTTAATGCTGCGTTCCGACTATTACAATTTCGAAACGAAACGATACAATGGAACGATACTACAGTGTCGCAGTCAGATTTGGCTATTTTAAATCAGAGCAATGTTTAATACCTATGTAAGTACCTTCATAATTCCAAAGGTATATAAAAATCTGTAGCTAGGTAAGGTAAAAGGTACTCAATTATTTTTATACCTAGGTAAGGTAAAAAATACCACTAAATTGTACCTAGGTACATACCTAGGTAAAAGTATCTAGGTATGTCCCAACACTGGTTGTGATCTCATGTAATTGTTCTGTGTGTCGTTCGTTGCATCCGACTTTTCATCTCCATGTAGACTGGACAGCCTCTGTAGTTTGCTGTGTGGTTTCCTTGGCAGTTTACACACTTTTTAGTGAGAGAGTCTTCCTTGTTGGCAGGGCAGGGCTCGGAGTCGTGGATGTTTCCACAAGCTACACATACTGACCTGAGGGTGCAGTAACCCCTGGTGTGTCCGTATTCCTGGCAGTTCGTGCATTGCACTGGCCCGTTCCGTTTGTGCGGCTCTTCTACTGTGATCCTACGATGCAGCAGGTACTGCAACTTGTAGATCGGGTGCACTGTGTTTTTTTTTCAAAGTTCTGCTGTCTGGCTCCAGCTCGACCTTGAATAGTGGTTGCGGCTTCTTGTTTTTGTTCATAATGTTTATAACATTTTTTGCACAGAAACCGTTTTCTTTTAAAGCCTCTGTAATTTCGTAGGGGGTCACATCGGGTTCTATTCCCTTAAGCACAACTTGCAAGCCTTTGCAGCTTTTTAGCTGGTACGTGTAGTAATTCTTTTTGGCATCGTTTAAGTACTTTGACACTGCTCGGAAATCGTCTTCAGTTCTGGTTTGCGGTTTAGTTTCACTTATATTCCCTTTCATAAGCGAAATAACATGAAAGCTATCTTTTCCGACTAGCTCAACTATTTTGTTGACTAGGGCATTCGAGGTCTTCTCCCGAATAAAGATAGGTGGCGGCTTCAGTTTCCTTGGTTCTAATTGTTCAGACTCTGTTTCGTGCTCCGCCAAAATGGAAAATCTATTTTCATTTAGTGGCCCGAGGTTTTCAGGGCCTTTGCTGGTACGGTTTACTTTGGGCTTATTGCCGTCAGCATTTTTTGAGGGCGTTAGCTTGCGCTTGGAAATATTTATGTAGCGATCCATGCCTGTCTGCATGGCCGAACCCGCTTGCGGATTTGTCATTTTTTCAACCGTAGCTTTGTTTTTGCCGTTTGACCCGATTTTTGCACTTAATAGTGTTGTTGCTTTACCCGCTGCAGAAGAAGAGAGTGGAGTCGTTATTGCAATGTTTGCGACAGAGGCCGTTGTAGTTGACGTAGTAGCTGCTGTTGTTGTTGCACCAGGTGGCTGAAGCTCGGTTGGAGTTTTGCATTGCTCACTCCATGGCGTTTGAGCGTTGAGCAGCAGGGCGGGAGAGCAAGAACTAGCTCTCTGGTTTTCGGTGGTCAGTAAAGTTGCATTTTCTTGCACTTTCGGTTCTAGGGTATTATTCGTAAAAGAGAAATAAGCATTGTTGCGGGCCAAAGAAAGACGACGTTTGTCTTGCTCTCTATGAATTTTTTCACGGGCTTCGTCTTGTTGTTTTTGGCGTTGAGTGCGCTGATCTACGTTCTTAATAATTTGCTTATTGTTAGTGCGTAAAGATTAATTAATTAATTAATTAAAACTTTAATTTACAATATGCGATTAGCATCGCGAAACGCAAGACCACGCTGTTCTAAATTTTCGAACGTTTTCAACTGGGTGAAAGATTGTTTTTCTTTTGTTTTTCCGGAGCGTTAAGAAAACACGTCTACACGCGACCGAAAATGAATTAGTATTATAAAATGTGACGACTGAAAGTTTTTCCCTGCTCTCCCCTTGAAAACCAATCCAAATTTTTTTTTAAATCAAAACAAAAATTTCCTATGCATTTAATGGGTTGGCTACACACTTTGACTTAGAATTGCATCCATAAGATAATCCGTTCTGGTATCCAAATAGTACAAATTTTATCAGGTGTTTATAAACCAGAAAAAAAAAACATTGGCCGCCTCTCTTTCGCTTCAAATGACTCTCTCTCAAAAACAACGTGCTGCCAAAGAGGACCCCCACAACCCCCGCAAACGAAAAGATTCATATAAAATCAACCGTGGGTCAAACAAAAAAAAAAATTCCTTACTAATTGTATGGCATAGCTCCACACTTTAAACCAAAAACGGATGCGATCGCATAATCGGTGCGGAAAAATTAATTAAATGCCCAAACCGGAAGTCGGTGGGGGCTCATCTTCTGGGCTTTCAAAGATTTCCACAAACAAAGCTTAAAAAAATATCAACTTGTTTGGTTGAAAACTGTGGGAATGGTTGATGTTTTAATCAACCAATTTTGCATTTTTCGAGAGTCCTGGGAGTCCTTAGGAGCCGAATTTTAAAAAATCCTTTCTTAGTGCACACCTCCTCTAACACACGATTCAGACCCAATTTTTTCCAGAATTTTAGGTCTTATGGTTTGGGCTGGGGGAACATGACGCAAATTGACATCTACTCTTTTATAGTAATACTCGATATTATTGATCAGCATCACTAGACGAGTCGATCTAGCCATGTCCGTCTGTACGTCCGACTGTCTGTTTCTACGCAAACTAGTCTCTCAGTTTTAAAGCTATCGGAATGAAAATTTCACAAAAGTCTTCTTTCAAATGCAGATAGTATATGGATCGGAACCAGTCGGATCGGACAACTATATCACATAGCTGTCTCTCTAATCGGAAAAATAATATAAAAAAATTCTAGCTCTAGTGTTTTTCAAAATGTTGGGAATAATATTTTTTAAATATTTCTGAGCTTCGGATTAAATGTAAAAACGAACGACTATATCTTATAGCTCCCATAGGAACGATCGAAAAATGAATGGGAAAATAATAAAAAACAAGAGAGAACGTTATAGTCGGGTGCCCCGACTATCAGATACCCGTTACTCAGGTAAAGGGAGTGCGAGGGAAATGGAGATAGAAAGCTTTGATCACGCATAACATTTAAACGAATGGTCCGATTTGAAAAATTTAGTCTACATTTCGATAGGTATTTATAAACACAGTAAAACTGCATTTTTACTTTTTCGAAATATTTAAATTTTTTAAATCGTATATAGGCGATTGTGGGCGTTAGAGGGGGCGTGGCACCTTCTTGAAACAAATTTGCGCTGCGTAAGAACTCCAAGAATCTTCATGCTAAATACCAATCCTCTAGCTTTTATAGTTTCCGAGATCTCAGCGTTCATACGGACGGACAGACTGACTGACGGACATGGCTATATCGACTCGGCTAGTGACCCTGATCAAGAATATAAAAACTTTATAGGGTCGGAAATGCTTTGTTCTAGCTGTTACATACTTTTGCACGAATACAATATAACCTTTTACTCTACGAGTAACGGGTATAATAAATTATAGCTTCGTTAGTTTTTATTGTATTTTGTTCTACTCTAGGATATGACTTTTTGTAATTTTTCTGATTAAGGGCCGGTTTCTTAAGTGCCGGCCAACATTTCTCGAACAGATAAAGTCTCTTTTGGCTTTCTCCAGCATCAACGTGAGAGCTAACTTTGACAGGGACTCGGAGTCCCTGTAAAGCGATTTCGGCTCGATAGAATGACATCTGATTTCCCAAAGCCTACTAAGAAGAAGAAACGAAATCACAGCTGACTTTTCCTTTGAACTAAACCCAAACAGCTGATAAAATAATCGAAGCACGCAATTTATTGCGTTTTACAGCACAATTCTGTGCGTTAACAGCACTCTGTAATTGTTTCTCGTTCAGATAAATTAAAGCAGTCGAGAAAGCGGATTTGCTTTTACGAACAGTTTATCTGGAATTTAAGTTTTTCAAACAGATAGCTATCAGGGACCTTGACAGGGACTCAAGAAACCGACCCTAAATTTAACAAAAATCGGACGCATATATTATACTAGCAGGGTCTGTAGCCCGCAGCTTCGCCTGCGGAAATTAAAATTGAAAATTAAGCATTGCTTTATCTTTGGTACTTATTTTAAATTTAAAAAATTCCTCATTTTTATTCTATAAACCGAGAAAAGATTTTATCAGAACTTTTTCCCTTGATATCCGTAAAAACAAAAATATTTTGTCCTTTAAAAACTACTTAAAAAAACATGTGTCTTTTTTAAATCTTTTAAGAATTATTATGGATTGTTTGCATAAGTTAACAGATGGACAAAACAGAAACTAACAGATTCCTTTTTCGACACAAATCCTTACACTAATTTCATTCAAAACATTAGTATTTTGTCCAAAACATATTATTTAAATATAGAACGTCATACTGCGTTGAGCATGTAATTAAATTCCCAATCCATTGCCATTAAAGCCTAGAATCATTATTTGAAAAAAAATGTCTTTAAGAAAAAACAAGGGAGAACGCTATAGTCGGGTTGTTGTCCCGACTATCTAATACCCGTCACTCAGCTAAAGGGAGTGCGAACGCTGTGTCGGGTTGGTGTCCCGACTAATAATCGTAACTCAGCTAAAGGGAGTGCGAGGGAGATAGATATATAATTTTTGATTGCGTATAACTTTTTAATGAATGGTCCGATTTGAAAAATGTCTTCTACATTTCGATAGGTATAAATATACACAACAAAATTGCATGTATACTTCTCGGAAATCTTTAAAGATGTGGGCGCAGGACCCATTTTAAAATCGTTAGTGGGCGATTGTGGGCGTTAGAGGGGGCGTGGCGCTCGGCTAAAATAAACTTGCGCTGCGTAGGAAGCCAAAGAATATGTGTGGGAAATCTCAACCTTCTAGCTTTTGTAGTTTCTGAGATCTCAGCGTTCATACAGACGGACAGACGGACAGACGGACAGACAGACAGACAGACAGACAGACAGACAGACAGACAGACAGACAGACAGACGGACAGACGGACATGGCTAGATCGACTCGGCTAGTGACCCTGATCAAGAATATATATACTTTATGGGGTCGGAAACGCTTCCTTCTAGCTGTTACATACTTTTGCACGAATCTAGTATACCCTTTTACTCTAAGAGTAACGGGTATAAATAGATAGGATACGAATTTGATTAAATTTACATGTTTAAAATATTAAACTCTTTTTCAATTTCGGAGAGTTTTGACTATTGCTGTCCCGCTCTTACCCAGATAAATTTATGCATTTTTTTGTATGAATTAAGAGTGCAAAAATATGAATTTCAAAGCAGTACTTTATCGAAAACAAAGCAAAAAACTGCCAAAATATGGATTATCACGCCGCGTTAAGTATGTAATTCAATTCCAAATCGATTAGCGTTTAACTCTGGAAAAAAACTTGTATTCTTAAAAAAAATTGCTAAAAGTTTTACATAGCTCTCCAACAACCAATATAATAATTTTGATAAAGATTTAAAAAAATGTGAGGGAATATTTTTAATTTAAGTTCGCCTTGAAATGTTACAACCGCTTCAAAATGTGATGGGATGTTTATCCTTCGACAATTAAAAAAAATTAATGTCTCCAATTCTTATTTTAAAAAAATGAATGCCAGAGATAGGATAATTTTAGGCTTATTTTTCTTTCATCGGTCCCTTAAAACAAATCCTGTTGATATTGGCCTTGCTACCTCGTTCTACATTTTCTATTTCTATTTTTATACCCGTTACTCGTAGAGTAAAAGGGTATTTTAGATTCGTGCAAAAGTATGTAACACCTAGAAGGAAGCGTTTCCGACCCCATAAAGTATATATATTCTTGATCAGGGGCACTAGCCGAGTCGATCTAGCCATGTCCGTCTGTCCGTCTCTCCGTCTGTCCGTCTGTCCGTCTGTATGAACGCTGAGATCTCAGAAACTACAAAAGCTAGAAGGTTGAGATTTCCCACACATATTCTTTGGCTTCCTACGCAGCGCAAGTTTATTTTGGCCGAGCGCCACGCCCCCTCTAACGCCCACAATCGCCCACTAACGATTTTAAAATGGGTCCTGCGCCCACATCTTTAAAGATTTCCGAGAAGTATAAATGCAATTTTGTTGTGTATATTTATACCTATCGAAATGTAGAAGACATTTTTCAAATCGGACCATTCATTAAAAAGTTATACGCAATCAAAATTTATATATCTATCTCCCTCGCACTCCCTTTAGCTGAGTGACGGGTATTAGATAGTCGGGACACCAACCCTTCTTGTTTTTAATTGAACAATTTATAAACTTTGAAGAAGCAAATATATTTTTATTCTGATATTTGTAATGGTCGATTGATGTGCGTTATAAAATTCTAGACCTACATACGAATTTGATTTATTATTTATTTTTCGCCGAAGGCCCCACAGTGGGTCCCGAAAGGTAACACTAATATATATTTCTTAATTTTAAAAATTGTGTTGTAAGTATATTAAATTGTACTAATTTTAAATTACTTTTATTGATTGTTACAGAACGAAGACAAGAGCAGAATTAATTCGAGTTTCTGCTGCTGTTATGGGTATCGAGTTTTCATACGCAGCCGAAACAGCGTTTGTTTCACCAACACTTTTAAAAATTGGAGTTGAGCATCAGCATATGACATTGGTGTGGGCATTGTCTCCTTTGGTTGGTTTCTTTCTTTGTCCCATTTTGGGATCTTTATCTGATCGATGCAAACTGAATATGGGACGTCGGCGACCATTTATTCTTCTATTGTCTATAGGAGTCATTATCGGTAACTATTAAATATATTATAAAATATATAAAGATCATAAAAAAGCGAAGAATTACTTTAAGGTCTAGTAAAATCTCTTCTGTCTGTCTGTCTGTCTGTCTGTCTGTCTGTCTGTCTGTCTGTCTGTCTGTCTGTCTGTCTGTCTGTCTGTCTGTCTGTCTGTCTGTCTGTCTGTCTGTCTGTCTGTCTGTCTGTCTGTCTGTCTGTCTGTCTGTCTGTCTGTCTGTCTGTCTGTCTGTCTGTCTGTCTGTCTGTCTGTCTGTCTGTCTGTCTGTCTGTCTGTCTGTCTGTCTGTCTGTCTGTCTGTCTGTCTGTCTGTCTGTCTGTCTGTCTGTCTGTCTGTCTGTCTGTCTGTCTGTCTGTCTGTCTGTCTGTCTGTCTGTCTGTCTGTCTGTCTGTCTGTCTGTCTGTCTGTCTGTCTGTCTGTCTGTCTGTCTGTCTGTCTGTCTGTCTGTCTGTCTGTCTGTCTGTCTGTCTGTCTGTCTGTCTGTCTGTCTGTCTGTCTGTCTGTCTGTCTGTCTGTCTGTCTGTCTGTCTGTCTGTCTGTCTGTCTGTCTGTCTGTCTGTCTGTCTGTCTGTCTGTCTGTCTGTCTGTCTGTCTGTCTGTCTGTCTGTCTGTCTGTCTGTCTGTCTGTCTGTCTGTCTGTCTGTCTGTCTGTCTGTCTGTCTGTCTGTCTGTCTGTCTGTCTGTCTGTCTGTCTGTCTGTCTGTCTGTCTGTCTGTCTGTCTGTCTGTCTGTCTGTCTGTCTGTCTGTCTGTCTGTCTGTCTGTCTGTCTGTCTGTCTGTCTGTCTGTCTGTCTGTCTGTCTGTCTGTCTGTCTGTCTGTCTGTCTGTCTGTCTGTCTGTCTGTCTGTCTGTCTGTCTGTCTGTCTGTCTGTCTGTCTGTCTGTCTGTCTGTCTGTCTGTCTGTCTGTCTGTCTGTCTGTCTGTCTGTCTGTCTGTCTGTCTGTCTGTCTGTCTGTCTGTCTGTCTGTCTGTCTGTCTGTCTGTCTGTCTGTCTGTCTGTCTGTCTGTCTGTCTGTCTGTCTGTCTGTCTGTCTGTCTGTCTGTCTGTCTGTCTGTCTGTCTGTCTGTCTGTCTGTCTGTCTGTCTGTCTGTCTGTCTGTCTGTCTGTCTGTCTGTCTGTCTGTCTGTCTGTCTGTCTGTCTGTCTGTCTGTCTGTCTGTCTGTCTGTCTGTCTGTCTGTCTGTCTGTCTGTCTGTCTGTCTGTCTGTCTGTCTGTCTGTCTGTCTGTCTGTCTGTCTGTCTGTCTGTCTGTCTGTCTGTCTGTCTGTCTGTCTGTCTGTCTGTCTGTCTGTCTGTCTGTCTGTCTGTCCGCCTGTCTGTCTGCCTGTCTGTCTGTCTGTCTGTCTGTCTGTCTGTATGTCTGTCTGTCTGTCTGTCTGTCTGTCTGTCTGTCTGTCTGTCTGTCTGTCTGTCTGTCTGTCTGTCTGTCTGTCTGTCTGTCTGTCTGTCTGTCTGTCTGTCTGTCTGTCTGTCTGTCTGTCTGTCTGTCTGTCTGTCTGTCTGTCTGTCTGTCTGTCTGTCTGTCTGTCTGTCTGTCTGTCTGTCTGTCTGTCTGTCTGTCTGTCTGTCTGTCTGTCTGTCTGTCTGTCTGTCTGTCTGTCTGTCTGTCTGTCTGTCTGTCCGCCTGTCTGTCTGGCTGTCTGTCTGTCTGTCTGTCTGTCTGTCTGTCTGTCTGTCTGTCTGTCTGTCTGTCTGTCTGTCTGTCTGTCTGTCTGTCTGTCTGTCTGTCTGTCTGTCTGTCTGTCTGTCTGTCTGTCTGTCTGTCTGTCTGTCTGTCTGTCTGTCTGTCTGTCTGTCTGTCTGTCTGTCTGTCTGTCTGTCTGTCTGTCTGTCTGTCTGTCTGTCTGTCTGTCTGTCTGTCTGTCTAAAGTTACATAAATAAATAATTGCATCTATCCTGCGCCTTTTTCGTAAAAGTAAAAACAATTTGTAAATATTGAAAATAACAGCTTAAGGATCTATCTCCAACTAAAATGGGAAGGCCAAAACTAAGTTATTTATGCCCATTGTGCAGTGCAAGCAGTCGCTCTGCTGCATGCATATCTCTGTCTCCCTCACACTTCTATTAATGTCTGAAAGTCGCGTTTCTCTCATGTTTTTTTTATTGTGTTTTGATTACACTAGCTTACAAAATAATATTCTTTGAGTGCTCCACAGCAATTAATGACAAATTCTGTTAGTGTTCAATGCACAAGGGGCAAAAAGGCAGAAATTTACGCATAAAGTCTAGTTTTAAAGCTAGAGGCTTCAAATTTGGCATAAGAATGTAAAATGTTAATGTAGAATTTCGTATTTTTATACCCTTGCAGAGGGTATTATAATTTCAGTCAGATGTTTGCAACGCAGTGAAGGAGACGTTTCCGACCACATAAAGTTTATATATTCTTGATCAGCATCAATAGCCGAGTCCATCTAGCCATGTCCGTCTATGCGAACTAGTCTCTCAGTTTTAAAGCTATCGCGATGAAACTTTCTATTGCAGGTAGTACATATGTCGGAGCAAGCCGGGTCAGACCACTATATCTTAAGGCTCCCATAGGAATATTTAAACAAATATAATAAAATTCATTGTAACTTTGTAGGAAGTAGGCGTTTTGATTTTTGACAACTTAAAAACTAAATTTAAGTAATAGGCACACTGAATCTGGAATCCCTGGAACTGCACCGAGTGAGCATTAAACTATAGGTGTTTGCTTTATGTCTGCGTTGCAAACATCTGACTGAAATTATAATACCCTCTGCAAGGGTATAAAAACAAAGGCTGGAAGTCTTTCCTTTACTGACTAAAATTGAAATATCATTTAACGGGATGTAGAGGCCAAGTTCAAGTTTCTTGTTATCAGAGGTGGTACATCTGCATTAGTTTCATAGGACTATGTAAAAAGAACGCTAAGAATCGGTTTAGAAACCCCGTGGCGTTCAAGTAAGTTTTATTTTTAATAAAAAAAAATTAAAATGAACAATAGTCATTATTTTTGAGTTTTATTTTTTCCGATCAGAAATAATTATTATTTTCAGGAAAATAATCATAAAAATCTTTAAAAAAAATAAATGGTGAAAATGCATAGATTATCCAAAGAGGTTTGCTATGGTGTTTTCCTTTTTTTCATACGTCGATCCAAAGTGCTTGATTTTTTGGTTCAAAAAATAGATCAATAATCATTATTTACGGTCCCTGGAAATGTTTAATTGTTATATTGTTATAAAACAACGATTTTTAAGGTTATGTTGTAAAACTTTATCTATAGATATGTCTCTTTTTCTTCATTATCTAGTATTATACTTAGGTTTTCATCAGAATCATCGCCAGAGTCCAAATCCACATTTTGTAAGTCCTTTTTCCAACAAAAATGCAAATACTTCATCAGGGGTAAGTGGAATAATCACCTGAGATTTCAAAGTTCCAGTCGCGTTGCCCGTCTGTTGTTCTCTGACATCTTTGTAACGCGCTTGGTCAACAAGATGATTTAGAACAAGAAAGAATTTCGGCCAGCCGAAGTTAATATACCCTTGCAGGTATGCCTACCTAAAATGTTGTTTTTACATTGTCAAAAATCAAAAAGCCTACTTTCTATAAAGTTTTTTCTATTGTTTTGTTAATTATTCCTATGGCAGCCATGAGATATAGTAGTCCAATCCGGCTCGTTCCGACATATGTACTACCTGCCATAGAAAGAAGACTTTTGGGAAAGTTTCATACCGATAGCCTTAAAACTGAGGAACTAGTTCGCATAGAAACGGACAGACGGACATGGCTAGATGGACTCGGCTATTGATGCTGATCAAGAATATATATACTTTATGTGGTCGGAAACGTCTCCTTCACTGCGTTGCAAACATCTGACTCAAATTATAATAGAACATCTTCTGTGTTTAAACACATAGGTATAAAAAGTCACAAGACCGTTTTTCTTCTCAGTTCAGTTCAAACGGTCTTTAATCAACCGAAACCATTTTGAAACAAAACAAGAAAGGAAGCTAGCTTCGGCCAGCCGAAGCTTATATACCCTTGCAGATCATTCCTATTAATTAACAAATCGCAAAAATGTTCAATTTTCTAATATTTCTCATTAATTTTCCGATCGTTCCTATGGCAGCTATATGATATAGTCGTCCGATTTTGATCAAATTAAAATTGAAATTCGGAAATATTTAAAAAGAGTCATATCCTAGAGTAGAAGATAATACAATAAAAACCAAAGAAGCTAGAATTTATTTCCTATTACTTTTCTATTAATTTTCCGATCGTTCCTATGGCAGCTATATGATATAGTAGTCCGATTTTTTAAATAATTAATTCGAAATTCAGAAATATTTAAAAAATAACATCCCCAAAAGCAGAAGGTGATATTTCAAAAAACACCGAAGCTAGAATTTTTTTAACGTTTTCTTTTCCGATCTTTTCTATGGGAGCTATAAGATATAGTTGTCCGATCCGGTTGGTTCCGACATATATACTACCTGCAATAGAAAGAAGACTTTTGGGAAAGTTTCATACCGATAGCTCAAAAACTGAGAGACTAGTTTGCGTAGAAACAGACAGACGGACATGGCTAGATCGACTCGTCTAGTAATGCTGATCAAGAATATATATACTTTATGGGGTCGGAAACGTCTCCTTCACTGCGTTGCAAACTTCTGACTGAAATCATAATACCCTCTGCAAGGGTATAAAAATCGCTTACTGGTTGAGCAAAGACCGAAAACCCTTTGAAAGGAGATAAACAGTTTCTATGTGACTATTTGCTCAAAGGGTCCCAAAGTGAGAGTTATTTTGAGACAGCTAGAAATAATCAACTGTTTTTTACATATATATGATGGACGTTGATGCACTACGAGCAGTACAAACAAGTGACCCAACGATACCAAGCACGTGCTTGTTACGCGCGGGACCCTTTATCAATTTGGGCAAAAATGCGAGTTCGCGAGGAAAATACATGAGACAAATAGAGACGGGACATATAAAGATTATGAAGATTATGAACTAAGATTGAAGCAAATGAGATAAAATTTTAGGGCTCATGCAGAGTAACATTTGATGTACATCGAGGCAAATTAAGAGGGTAATAATTTCGTGTTAGTCTAACGGGAACATTAAAAGTTAAACGGTTTACCAATTCTACAGAATCAATATCACCTCTTATAAGATCTTGCATAAAAATAGTACCAAGCATTATTCTACGGTTTGTCAAGTGTAGGTAAATTAAGCAATAGTAATCTACTTTGGTAAGAAGGTAGCCTTACGTTTTGATCCCAGTTCAAACTACGAAGAGCAAAAATAAGAAATTTTTTTTGTACCGACTCTATACGGTCAATGTGCACTTGATATCCAAACCGAAGAACAATATTCCAATATAGGACGGACAAGGGAGGTAAATAGTAATTTGGTTATATAAGGGTCGTCCAATTCTTTCGACCAACGCTTTATAAACCCAAAAACACTCATGGCTTTGTTGACAGTCAGCATTATGTGGCAGTCAAATTTAAGCTTCGGGTCCAGAAGAACGCCTAAATCATTTACTGAATATATACGGTCAAGTGGCAAGTTCTGAAGCAAATAACTTATAAACGTAGGAGTACCCCTATGAAAGGTCATTACGTTACATTTCAGGCAGTTCAAATTTAAGAGGTTATACTCACACCATACTTGAAAATTATTCAATGTCTGATTGTAAGCCGAAACCAGACTCTATATTATTGTATGTCAAACAAAGCTTAACATCATCAGCATACATTAGTACGCGAGAATTTGTTATGATAGAGGGAAGATCGTTAATAAACAAAGTAAACAGCAAAGGGCCTAGATGATTACCCTGGGGCACTCCAGATGTCACGCGGATCATTTTAGAAACAGCGTTCTTAAATATAACCCTCTGAGTCCTCCCATTTAAATAACTTGAAATCCAAGTTAAAAGATTTCATGGAAACCCAAGCAAGTCTAGTTTGAATAAAAGAAGAGATTGGTTAACGGAGTCAAAGGCTTTACTGAAGTCTGTATATATAACGTCGGTCTGCATTTTATTGTTAAATCCATTAATTACAATAGATGACAATTCAAGTAGGTTGGTGGTAGTCGATCTTTGCCTAACGAAACCATGCTGACACGGTAATATTAGCGAGGAACATAAATGTTGCAAATGGGATGTGATGAGACGTTCAAAGGCTTTTGGAATTGCCGACAGTTTAGAAATACCTCTATAATTCTGGGCATCCGCCTTCGCACCCTTTTTGTGAAGTGGAATAATAAAAGAGTCCTTCCAGATAGTTGGAAAAACTGATGATGAAATAGATAAATGAAAGAGTTTAAGAATAGGTTTGCAAATGGTTGATGCACAGAACTTAAGCACACACCCAAGAAGTCCATCAGGACCGGCAGAGTAAGTTGGCGTTGTTGTTGTTAAATCTCTTAAGAGAGAACTTTCGGTAATTATAGGTGAAAAAATACAATTTGCCCCTTTTAAGGGATTACGGTAGTTTGATTCTGACCATGAAGAAGAGCAATAAGTAGTTTGGAAAAAGTCGGAAAATAAATCAGCAATTTCAGAGTCAGTCGATGCCTCCATTGAGTTAAATCGAACCGATGAAGGCAAAGCTGATGACTTACGCTTTGCGTTGACAAAGTTTTAAAACTGCTTCGGATCATTTGTAAATTTAAATTTACAACGATTCAAATGCATAGAATAGCAATGACTGTTAAGGACATTAAAATCAGATCGAGCCACCACATATTTCGAAAAATCAGATGGCTTACCCGATTTTTTATTCTTTTTATAAGTGTTTGTTTTAAGATTTTTTAGTCTTTGAAGCGCATTTGTAAACCAGGGGGGCCTATTCGGCTTTGGAGGAAGCCTATCAGGAACGCATTCATTAAAAAAAGTGTTTAGAACGCTATAGAAAAGTTCAGTTGCACTTTCGATGTCCACACAGTTTTAAAGATCTTTCCAATCGTATTGCGAAATCATTAAATTAAGTTTATTATAGTCACATTTCCGAAAGCATCTCATTTTAGTTGGAGAAACTAAAGGAGAGAGGGTATCAAGGTAGGGGAGGCAAATTGTCAATTCCATAGTTGGATGGTATCGGTCTTCTGGTACCACAAGAGCGTCAATTCTAGATACTGTGACTTCAGACGGCTCTGAAACAAACACAAGATCTAATTGTCTATTTAATGAATTTCGTATAAAGCTAACCTGCTGTAACGATAATTCTAAAAGGCCATCCACAAAATCATGGGTGGATAAAGGTAAATCGACAAGTGAGTCAGAAGGGGGGGTCCAAGACATATCAGGGAGATTAAAGTCACCCAAAACAATGAAAAGGTCTCTATTGGAAAAGAAGGATAGAATAGATTTAATAGCAGATAGATGTTGCTCATAAATTATTAGGTCAGAGCCAGGCGGAATATACGAACATGTAATAAAAATAGACAAGGCTTGCAGGGAAACTTTCACACAAACAAATTCAATGTCATTAGAGGCATGAGAGTGAATTCTCTCAGAACTTATGGTGGAGGTGACGGCAATTACAACGCCGCCCCCCCTACGGGAAATCGGTTCTGTAGGTATTAAAATTGTTAGACAGAACTTCAGAGTCGGTTATCTCTGGTTTCAGCAAAGTTTCAGTAAAAGCCAAGATATCGTCCGTAAATGCCGAGGAGTCAGCATAAAGCTTGGGTAGCTTCATGTTAAGTCCTCTAACATTTTGGTAAGCCAAAAATAAACTTTTTAGTTTTTTGGCGCCGTGGAAGGCCTGTTATTTGTTCTCGGTTTATTTGGAACAAATTCTTTGATTACTAGATCATCATTAAGCCAAAAGCTTTCAGAAAGTAGTATATTAAACACATCAGGCGGGGCAAAAATTTTGAAGGACGATATCCTACGGGCATATGAAATTCTAAATTGTTCCACCGCAATATCCTCGGATGGGAATTTTTCACGAATAAATTCCATAACATCCTCAGATGTGGTATCAGGCGTAAATCTTGAAACAAACAATTGCTTCCTATGTGGGACAACTGAGAGTATCTTACGCCCCCCAGCAGCGGTCTGAACATTTCCCAGCTGTAAGCCAGAAACGCCTCGTTTGGATACAACTGGGAGTTTCTTCCGCCCCAAAGCGGCAGTCTGTACGTCACTCGGCTGAGAGACAGAAACAGCACCTACTGAACCTGTGGGCATGGTCGGCACCGAATTGATTGACTCCGCCGGCTCTGAGGATTTTATTGGAGCCTGACTTTCAGATATAGGGATTACACCGGAACTAGCTGAGTCTATTGGCACAGGTGGTTCACCTACCCCTGTGTCAGCAGAAGCGGCTGCAGCTACCAGGTTAGGATTTAAGGTGGCTTCTACATTCGCATTTACTGTCGTTGAGCTAGCTTTTTTCGTTTGGGCGACTCGGTTAAAAGTTTTTTGTTATTAAATTGGTCGCAAACGGAATTGAACCCGTCATTAAGCTGTTTAAAAACTCGTGAAAGGTTCAATAGGCCGTCTCGAGTCTGCCCCATAAAGCTGCCCATCTCAGTTGTCAATTCCCTGCAGGACCCACATGTCCACATGAGACCAGTACGCAGTTCAATGTAGTCTCTTACTCTGCCGGTAAAACCTGCACATTTAACGTGCATCATCCCTTCGCAGAGCCAACAGAAAATAAAAGAGCCTTTAGGTGTCGTCGAAAGAGTACAATTTTTCTTAGAACAGACGAGAGCCATTATAAGAAACAAAGTAATTAAAAAGAGTACAAAAAATTAAAATTTGAAAATGTGAAAAATACCACGAGTAAATTTGGCACTGGGATCAAATTCCAAAACCACAAAAACACAAAACACGAAATTTTAAGAGCGCGAGATCGCGAATTAAGTCGAGAGCACGAGAGCGCGAGAGAAGAGTGTTCAATCGACTGAGCGTGGCTTATGGGGCACCAACAACTAAACGCACGAACAGTCACAATGTTAAGCAAGTGAGAGAGAGACTATGAGAAAAGCACCCAAGAGTCTACAAGAAATTTGGCAGGTTCCGAGAGAGCGAAATTACAGTTATAATAGAGCGGAGAAGAGAGAGAGAGAAAGAGAGAGAATACAAGAGCAAATTTAGAGAGTGCAAATAACACCAACAAAGCCAAGATATTAAACAAATCTAATGGAAATTGTTAAAATAACTACGTTAACTAACGTTATTTTTGACGTTTAAAACCAAATATCACAGTAGTCTTTTTAAAATAAAAATCACAAATAACTGTTATTTACGGTCCCTGCTGAAAAGAGCATGATGATCCTTTAGCAGCTCATGGGGGAATTCACAAAACAATTGAGCGGACTCGGCAGTTTTATTTTTGGCCTGGACTAGTTCCACACTCAGAAAATGAATCGCCCTGAATTTTAGAAAATCGCCTATGGATTTGCTTCACTGGCGATTTTTTTCTTTAAAATAAAAAAATTTTCTACTGGTAAAGAAAATTTTCTTCCAATTAATCAAAATTCATTAAATTCAAGAAATATTCCAGAAATATAGAAAAAAATCGCCAGTAAAGCAAATCCATAGGCGATTTTCTAAAATTTTTTTTTGAGTGCAGGTGTTAAGAAATATGTGAACTGTTGTGAAACTTGCAAGGCTTCTAAAGCACCCAATTATCCGCTAAGATCCCCACTAGCCAAGCCCTCAGAATCCGAACGATTTTTCCAGAAGCTATATATAGATTTCCTTGGACCTTATCCTAGATCGCGAAACGAAAACATTGGCATATTTATAGTCCTTGATTATCTGTCCAAATTTGTGTTTTTGCAACCTGTGAAGAAGATTACTGCGGACGTTGTGGTGAAATATCTGCAGACAGAATTATTTCACGTATTCGTCGTTCCGGATGTGATAATTTCGGACAATGGATCTTAGTTCCGGTCGCAGACATTTAAGAAACTTTTAGATGAGTACAAAGTCAATCACGCTTTTACGGCTGTTCATGCTCCGCAAGGGAATTCTGCAGAACGAGTAAATCGTTCGGTGGTCGCGGCTAACCGCTAATATGTTAAGGACGACCAGAAAGAATGGGACAAGTATTTGTCACATATATGCTGCGCTTTGAGGTCAGCAGTGCATTCCAGTGTAGGTACTAGTCCGTACTATATGGCCTTTGGGCAGCAAATGATTACCTCGGGAACGAAACATTCAAGCAAAACAACTTTGCTGAAGGCTACAACGCCAAGCTGGGCCCAAGATTTCTTAAAGCCCGAGTTAGGAAAAGTTAGGCGAAGCTTACTATGCTCTGGAAGATATGCAGGGGAAGTTTTTGGGCAAATATCACGCCAAGGACATACGGCAATAGCTGGCTACACGCGGAATCAGTCCTGGTTATTCTGCAATCCCCAGCTTGATTTTGGCAAGGGGAATTTGTAAGGGCGCGTGTACCAGATAGGTACCTAAAATTCTGAGGCTTATAGTGTATTTAGACTACTAGAATCATTTTTGATGCAAGTCGTTTAGATTATAATTATAGATGCGGCCTTAAATCATACGAATTTGAAGAAAAATTACATAAAAGTCGGACGTTACTTTTGTATTCCTTTACATTTTCTAGTAAATTTTCGAACCTTCGTCGAACATTCGAGAAAATTTTCTCTTCTATCCACAGGGTTCCTATGCAAAAAAAATCAGAACATTCTACTTTGCGTCGCATGTCAATGATTCGCCCAGACCTGCACCGGCGAAGCTTAGCAACATTTTCTTTGCGGATGCCTAGCAACATTTGGGCTTAGAAACATTTGGGAGAAGTAGAGCAACATGCTGCGCTCCTAATAGGTCCGGGAAAACTGTGGCTGTGTAGGTTGATCGAGAGCAAGGAGTTGCAAAAAATTTCGCGCCTCTCCGTTGCTGAATGGAGTGGTGGAATAGCGGCTTGGCGGCGTCATGGCGGCCCATATATAAGGCGGTCCACTGGCGGCCATAACAGCCATAAACAAAGTGAATTTGCAAGTGTGTGAAAGTAAAAGTGGGTAAAAGAAAAGATGCAGCTTCAACCTAGCTTTAGCGTTCACTTCCAATAACGTTTGTGTGATTTTTTGGCCACTTGCAACTGCAGTGGCTCGCGAAAGGTGAGTGAAAGATTGCGATTTGAGGGTGGCTAGACCGCTAATTTAGGCTTTGTGGCACAGGACCAACGAACGCTTCGAGGCAGAATCCACTGAGAAGCGGTACTACCACAGGGCGTCTCAACTAGTGGCATCTGAGGCGCGAGTCGCCACTATTGGACAACGGCGCTTTTAAGCGCCACCCAAAGAGAATTGCATAACCGCGTCATCGAAGCCAGACGAGCCATACATCGGCCAGACGCATAGGAAAGGGCGCAGCTTCCGGAATTTTCCTGCAGACACAGCTTTCTTTTCCGACCATTTCTTTTTCCTCCTAAATCGGAGCTCCCAATCCATCGGAATTTATAACATCAGATTTTAGTTGATTAAGTTAACTTTTCTTTTTTTTATTACTTTTATTTAAAACCAAAAAAAAACGATAAACAAAAGGCTTTAAAACAAAACCAGAACAAAAGTCGAACGTGGCGCGAGCAAAACAAACAAAGGGAGGCAGGCGAAATTTGCTTTTAAATATCTTTTACTCCACAGATGCGGTAGCCTCGTATGGAAGCGCTTTCAACGTAGGATGCGGCACTGGTAATAAAGTGAGTCAAACTTATACTACTTAAACAATTTAACTCTAAAAATTTTGCGAGTCAAAAATAGGCCAAAGAGCACAGGCGCAATGCATCGCGACAACTAAAAGCGAAGCAAGGAAGAGAGAAGAACATTGCGCGCTAACATCCCTCCCTTTTCCCCTCGCCAACACTTGGGCGCATGAGCAGCGGCGTCAACGTTCGCTAGCAAGCACGCATGCGCGCCTGGTAGTTTTATCTCGGCCTGCTGACGATGTTTTCGTTCTAGCGGATGCGCGTATGGTTTCTGTTTTGTTGTCGTATTTAATTGGTTTTATATGTTTGGCAGCTCGGCCTGCGGTCGCGAAATTTGCTGATTAAGATTTGCGAATGCAATCTATGGCACAACCAATTTAGAATATATTTTGAGTTAATGTTTAAATGTTAATTGATATTTTTTTTAATTACGTCCCCCTTATTAGTTTTTAGTAAATAAATTATAATGTATTGCTAAAGGAAATTATAGTAGTTGAACTCGGGCTGGGGCAGCGCAGGTAGGATGTGAAGGGGCCGTTGAAGGAAGTCTTTCAAACGAAGAAACGGCCAAGGTAGGGTGGGCTATCCACCACAACAAAATCAGTGGTTGTATGTAAAATGTGTATGTCTTAGAACGTCAGGTTTCAAGTTCGTAGTTATGTTTTGACATGTCTATATGTATCTGAAAGACGAAGTTGTCGCAGCACGCTAATTTTATGATAGGCTGACAACGCATAGGCCTTTTCGGTGCAACACCATTAATCCACCCCTCAAGCCGACGAGCACAGCCGATAGACAAAAGCGTGCGTTGCATCGGAGAGTTTTTCCATCGGCCTAAATTAACGTTATTCGTTACAGACAAACAATTTAAAATAATTACACTGTGCATCATTTTTACTGCTTTTTAAATTTACCTCGATGGATGCTATATTTTTGGATTCGTTACGAATTCCCAAGTTAAACTGCGTTTTCCAAAAAGTTCCCCGACGCAAGGATTCTTAGCAAAAGGACCTCAAAGTTCGAAAAATGCTGAAATTGGCCTACTTTCCAGAGCTCTCAAAGGCAAATGGATGCATGTTTTGGTTCGATGTTAAAGTTTTTTAAAAGATACACTCTTTATCTTTCAAACCCCATACTTAGAATAATTTTAGGATTTTTTTAAGGCAGAAATAAATTTCAGAAAACATAGTCAAAAAACTTAAAAACATACAGCTGCGGTCAAAATAGTAGTAGTGTTGCCGCCCTGTGTTTTTAAAAGTTTGATGTTGTAACTTTTTTTATCCAATTAGTCTAATAGTAAAATTATAATCAATACAATATTACCAGGAAAATATCAATTACAACTACAAACTTTTAAATACACAGGGCGGCACTATTACTTTTTTAACCGCAGCTGTATACTTTTATGATTTTTGACTATGTTTTCTAGAATTCATTTCTGCCTTAAAAAAAAACCTATCTAGCCATGTCCGTCTGTCCGTTTCAATGCGAATCTCTCAGTTTTAAAGTTATCGCGATGAAGCTTTCCCGAAAGTCATATTTCTATTGCAGGTAGTACATATGTCGGTGCGAGCCGGATCGGACCACTATATCTTAAGGCTCCCATAGGAATATTCAAACAAATACAAGAAAATTCATTGTAACTTGGTAGGAAGAAGGCGTTTTGATTTTTTGACAACTTAAAAACAAAATTTAAATAGACACGCTGAATCTGGAATCCCTGGAACTGCACCGAGTGAGCATCAAACTATAGGTATTTACTTAATCTGCAAGGGTATATAAGCTTCGGACGGACGAAGTTAGCTTCCTTTCTTGTTTGATTTCAGTTTTTGAAAATAACAGTTATTTTCGGGCCCTGGTTTTTTGTTCAAATTTGTACCTCTTACGCGGCTCTTAATTATTTTAGTAATTAATGTGATTTTTTTAGATTTTTATGTCAATCCTTTCTGGGTGGAATTTGCTAGATGGGTGCCTGCCATCCGAACCAGCTCCAGAGGACGAGCAAGTTGTGTAATGATATATGGTACAAATAAAAATACAAAAAAATAAAAAATAAATAAAAATACAAAAAATACAAATACAAATACATTATTATCCAACTGAGGAATGTAGAAAATGAAAACCTGCACCTACTGCCAGTATATACTATTTGTAATCATTGGGAATAAGATTCTGGACGATAATATATTGTTTTAAACCATGCCCGATTAAATGAAAGTGCATTGGAGATTGTAACACAAGGTTGGGAGAAGCCTTAATGAAGCCCGTAATGCCAAAGACAAAGGAACAGACGTTAATGGCCGGCACCTAATGGACTTGATTGAGCTGTTCGGCTTCACGGTGGTCAATGGAAGGACGTCAGGCGATCCTTTGGGCGATTACACCTTTATAAGAAATGAAGCTCGGTCTACAATCGACCGATGTATGGCACGCGGCACATGGATAAAAACCATCAAAGTAAGTGAGCAGTCAAATATTGTCTGACCATCTGCAGCTGGAAGTTACAGTCACTCTCTCCACAACATTGACCGCAGTCACAGCGCCGCTTGGACTTCTACCAAGTCTGACTTGGCGAAATGGAGAAAAGGAGAACTATAGGACAATGTTGGACCGAAACCTGGCATCAAGTTGTGTGGCAGATTTGAAAACCCCTGATAAAATTGAAGGGTTTCTTAAAGATTGCAATTTTAAAGCCGCTAATACACGAGGTCGAAGAAAGCCCAGAGACTTTAAACAAAAGTGGAGCATTGTGAGGCAGCTCAAATGCTTTCTTTTAACATGCTAAGGCAGGTTAAATCAACAAATTCAGCAACAGCAGCGGTAATGTATCATGAAACCAACGCCGCATATAAGTTAACTTGTCAAAATTCTCGGATACGATTTTACATTTACATTGGAGTACTTTTAAAAACCTCATTTGAAGTTTGTTGGGGCGGGGGTGGATATTGTAGGATATGATGAGTTCCAGGGAAAAAGCGGCGAGAAACCGATCAGAAATAATGTCGAAAACAATGTGAAAAACTTTCGGGGTTCTGCGCGACGTGCGGCTGTTTATTGTTACACTTGTAAATAGGAATTGGTTAAGCCTAGCTTATTTTAGAAGCTCCAGAGCGGAGCGGAGAGTTGCGGAAGAGTTGGAGAGGGACATCTGGAGAAAACTGCCGCTCGACACTCCATCCCGAAATTAAACGCCCTTTTGGCGTGAATAAAGTTAATTTGTAAAATCAATGGAAGTTAATGCAAATAATCTAGGAATCCATTTCCGTAATCTTCTAGCCCCTCCTGACTGGACGCATCCTGCACTTTGCAATGCCGTGGGTACAAAATCAGATTTTAGATGGGTATGTAACACGGCAAGTAGTGGAAAATATAATGGCAATGATAAAAAAAAGAAAAGCACCCGGCCAGATAGGATACCATCGGAATTCATTAAGTACGCTATACCTCAATTCACATCCAGCCTTGTCACTGCATTCAACAAGTTCTTGGAATCCGAAACAGTCCCACTTAATTCATTCGTAAGAAGCGTTTGATCATGGATAGTTGAGAACTGGGTCCTTGCTCAATAAATTCTGTAAGTTTGGGATACATTTTTCGATATTTTTAATACGAAAATATACATTTGATTGACAAGAAGAAGAAGATAAAAGCTGTGTAGTTGAGTTTTTCAATCAGGCTCCGAGAAAAGTGTCTCATATCAACACACCCTCACCATTAAAAACACAAACTTACGGCCAAACGACGACGCACGGCTCACTGACCGTGGAGCAACGCACTTCATGAAAATTAGCACTTTGCTTTCCAAGGAGCTGAACTATTTCTTCACTAATTTTTTTCGGCAAAAGCTGCAAAAAACCGGGGAAAGGCAGGAAAACGCAGACGAGTTGAACCGGCGTGGGAAAAGTAAACAAGACTAGAGGTGGTAACCGTCTGTTGGTCGCAGACGCAGTAAGTTGCCTAACACTGTACATGTTGAGCTAACAAACCTTTTTGCCAGCTATTTTAAATAAATCACAAGGCGAGATAAATTCAATTCAATACTTCAGTTTATTAGCTTAATGAATGTGCAAGGGCTACGGGCTTTGCGAACACCGCAGCTTGCAATCTACAACAACAATGAAATGTATGCGCTGGCGACGGACCGTAGGCGTTGAGAGGCGGGCTCAGACTGACAAGTCCCATTAATAGAGAGATAAGAGGAGCCGCTTAGAAATGAGTGATTCTGACTCTCTCTTTAGTTGGAGTGGTTTGCCGCTGCGCTCAACATACTCCCCCCGTTGGAAGCCTGTCTTTCAACTTCATCATTGATGGGCAGCAGGCACAACTTATTGACAGCTCTCCTGATGTCACAAGTGGACGTCTTCAGATCAGCAACTCGGCAAACGCCATCTCGTCCAGGAATAAGTGCGCTCACCCTAGCTAAGGGCCACCTCATGGGAGGTAGATTTTCATCCTTTATCAGAACTACGTCGTTGACCTTCAGCATTCGTTCAGGAGACCGCCATTTGGTGCGTTGTTGCAGAAGAGTAAGGTACTCCTTCTCCCATCGGGACCAAAATAGTTGCTGCAGATATGTTACACGCTGCCAGCCATCCAAGCGGTTATAATTGAGCTTGGTTAGATCGGGCTCAATGATAGTAGTAGAAGGGCCACCAAAAAGTAGGTGGGCAGGAGTCAAAACATCGAGATCATCTGGATTCTCTGAAATGGATAGCAAGGGGCGAGAGTTAATGATTGACGCAATCTGACAAACCAAAGTGCGAAGCTTATCAAAACTCAGCGTTTGGCGGCCAGCAGAGCGGTAGAAATGATGTTTGGCCGTCTTGACTGCTGCCTCCCACAATCCGCCAAAGTGTGGTGAGCGAGGCGGAATAAATTGCCAGTCGATTCCCTCCGCCAAGCAAGGTTTATAAACAGACTGCATATGGGAATCGCTAAGCAGCAGCCGCTTCAAATCCGCCAACTCATTTTTTGCTCCTACAAAGTTGGTAGCATTGTCCGACCAAATTTGACTAGGCTTTCCACGTGTAGAAATGAATCTTTTCAAAGCACTTGAAAACGAAGCAGTTGTTAGATCCTTGACAAGCTCTAAGTGCACAGCCTTGCTTGTAAAGCAGATGAACACGCATACGTAGCACTTGATGGGAGACCTGGTGCGAACTTCTGATTTGTGGAAGAAAGGTCCACAATAGTCGACGCCAGAAACTGCAAAGGCCCGTACGCACTCCAAACGTTCCTTCGGAAGATTGGCCATGATTGGTTCCAGAAATTTGGGCCTGGCCCGGAAGCACTCCACACAGCCTTTCACGACATTGGAGACAGTTCGCAGTCCTCCAATAGGCCAGTATTGTAGCCGGATGCTTGCCAACAGTGGAAGTGCATGATGAGCGCTAAGGTGAGTTGGTGACGACGTGGCACTATTATTGGATGGCGAGCCTCATACGCAAGTGTTGAATTTTCGAGGCGTCCACCAACTCGAAGAAGGCCACATGCATCTATGAAGGGCAAGAGCGAAGCAATTGAACTTGATATCTTAACAATGCCATTTGAACGAAGCTCCTTTATATCCTCCCATAAATGAGCAAGTTGGACACCTCGCCAGAGCATATATGTCCCACGTTGCACATCAGATACCACTCGGTTTGCCACGAAGACGTTGAATTTGAAAGGCTCATTACCGATCCAGGATAGCGCCACAGAGGAATCACACCAGCAGTAAAAAGGACCATTGAAGATACCCATTTTAATAACTTTATTGATTAGCTTGGCTAATAGCAGGGCGCCACATAACTCCAGCTTAGGTACAGATAATGTTTTGAGATGCGCTACTCGGGATTTGGAACATAAGAGATGGCTGCTGGCTGGAGAAGTGCCCCTAGACACCACATATACGCAAGCTCCGTAAGCTTCCTCGCTGGCATCGCAGAAACCATGAATTTCAACATCAGTTTCTGAAGGAAGCAAAAATCTTGGGAATGATATGCGATGGACGCTTTGAGAACTGATGCACATTTCGATCCAGCAGGTGTTACGGGCCAAGGGCAAACTTTCATCCCAATCCAATTTGTCCTTGCAGAGTTGTTGAAGAAACACCTTGGCCTTTGTGATTACTGGGCCAAGAAGGCCTAGAGGGTCATAGAAACGAGCAATGGTGGCCAGAACAGATCGTCGGCAGGCCTTGGAGCCGGGATCTAGAGACGATAAAGAGAACAGCAGCTCGTCTGTTGCCGGATCCCAAGCAAGACCAAGAGTTTTGTCATCATCTGACACATCCTTCAAAACCTCGGGGTGGCTGGTGCACCACTTTCGTAACTTGAAGTCACCTCGAGCTAGTATCTCAGTGGTCTGTCGCATTTTCTCGATCGCCTCACCAACAGAGCTACCACCGGAGATGAAATCATCGACATAGAAATCTTGTTGCAGAGCAACTGAGCCAGCAGGGAAGGAATCCCTCTCATCAATGGCCAGCTGGTGCATTGCTCGAACAGAAAGGAACGAGGCAGGCTTGGTTCCGTAGGTCACTGTATACAGTTTGTAAGCTTCGAGCTCTTTGTCCGGCTCGTCTCGCCATAAAATGCATTGCAAGTAGTTATCGGGTTCACTCACCCTTACGCACCGATACATCTTGCAAATGTCTCCAGTCAGAGCCACCTGATAAGTACGAAATTTTATCAAAATGTTAAACAGCCTTGGCTGTATAACGGGCCCGGCCTTTAGGACATCATTAAGAGACGACCCGGAGGAGGCTAAAGCCGATCCATCGAAAACAACGCGAAGCTTGGTTGTTGTGCTATCCTCCTTTAGAACACAATGGTGCGGCAGGAAATACTTGCAAAGGACCACAGCCTCGGGGCTGACTCGGGACATGTGGTTTAACTCCAAGTATTCCTTAATAAAGGCCACATATTGACGCTTTAAATGGGGATTCCTTTGCAGCGTGCGTTCAAGGTTAAGAAATCTCCGGTGTGCCTGTGTGTAGGAATCGCCAAGGGCTTTAGCATGTTGCTTCAACGGCAAACGAACGGAGTAAGCGCCAGAGGGAAGACGATGGAAGTTTTTGATAAAATGATCCTCACACTCCAGCTCTTCCTTGCTGGCTATTATGATTCCACTGTCGAGATTTTCGACTTCCCAAAATCGCCTAACCAGATCCTCCAACCGGACATTATGCAGTGTAGCTCCATTTCCAAGCCTTGGGATGCCAAAAGAGATGTATTGCCGCGAAGCCTATCTCCACCACCAGTCACGATCCAGCCAAGACGAGTCTTCTGCAGTAGAGGCAACCCATGAACCAGCTTAATTTGGCCCACGCATAACAGGTCATAAAATAGGCCAGCACCAAGTAGCATGTCAACGCGCTGGGGACAGTTGAATGCAGGGTCCGCCAACTGTATGTTAGACGGCATATTCCAATCAGCGATGTCAATAATGTAACTAGGCTGACTGTCCGTAATCGTTGGCACAACAAGCGCCGTTAGAGCAACAGAGTATTCAGAAGAACGCGACTGGAGGGAGATGTTGACTATAGATCCTTCAGAAGAAACAGCTGTATCACCAAGGCCAGTTACCGTTGCTGCTGACCGATATTTTTTTTAACTGCAACTCCTGGGCGATGCGAGATGGAATTAGGTGTAGTTGAGATCCAGAATCTAATAGGACTCGGCAAGGCACCAGGGAACCGGCTCTGTTCTTCACAAGAACTATAGCGGTGGCCAAAAGCACAACATCAGAATGAAATCCTTGGGCCGCAAGCGAGGCAGATGGCTGCGAGGGGGCGGGAGACCATGTATCGTTTATTTGATGAGCAGGAACTTGCGACGGTGAATCATCAGGGCGCAGATGGAGCAGCGTGTGGTGTTTTCCACCGCATGTGCGGCAATAGCCGGAGTTGCACGTTCGAGTGTAGTGCCCCTTCTTTAGGCAATTGAAACACAATGAAAGTCTTTTTACTTCCCCTTGCCGTAGACTAGGAGACAGATCGGAGAAGGAGCCACAGGAGTATATTCCATGACCAGGAGTATCACAAAAGAGGCAGCTGACCTGGGCACCAAGTAACGCCCTTCTGGCAGGCCTTGAAGCGGTATGGTCATGGGCCATGTTAGAAGCCAAGGCATGCTGAACGCTCTCCAGTTTCTGGCATCGCCCTTCAAGGTACGAGAGCAAATCCTCCTCGCTTGGAATCCTATCCGTTGACAAACTTTCTTCCCAGTTAGCTTGGGTTGCTGCATCCAACTTTTGCACAATCATGTATACAACCATGCAGCCTGAGATTTGCTTTAAATCTCCCAAGGCCTTAAGCGCTCGCATATGCCCAATAATTTTGTCCGAAAAGTCCCGCAATGCCACAGCAGACGCATACTCGAGCCTCTTGAGCCCAAGAATTTCATTGATGTGTGCCTGGAAAACAAGACGTTTATTATTAAAGCGCTTATTTAGGATTTCTAGTGCCGCACGATAATTGGCACCACATATTTCTAGTGATCGAACCGACTCCAGCGCAGCTCCAGCTAAGCATGACCGCAAGTGTTGAAGCTTTTCTATGTCAGCCAAGTAGGGGTCCTTATCTATCACCGAGGTAAACATGGAGAGGAAGTCAGAGTATTCGGTGTATCCACTGGAGAATGTAGGCAGTTTTACTTCGGGCAGGCGAGTCCTATGCCCTCGATCAACCATGACAGTTGACTGATCCAGGCTGGGATCAAGGCGCATAGTGGAAGATGTTGGCATTCGAAGCTGACTGTTTTAAAGTTGCAGTCTTAGCCGTGACTTGACCGTTACCATGAGCATTTCAAAATTGTCGCAAAGCTCACTGCCGATTTCCGAATAGTCTAGCTCCTCCAGCGCATTGTGGGCAAGCCTGAAGGAGGCTTGAGTATGGTCAAGAAGTTCTAGCCGAACTGTCAACTCCGCGGACCCGAGCAGACAAATCGCGTCTTTAGCTAGCGAAATATCCAGGCGCCTTAAGCTATTGTACACCGATTCGGCCTTCCACTTCAAAAACCGCACTTTATTTTCAGCCGACATACTATTATGGTCTGCCACTGTGTTGCCTTCGTCGGAATTCATCTGCGTGTATATTATATAAAGCAAACCGAAACGAACTGCACAACTCGGGAGTTTACAGTTTCAGAAGTCTTTGTTTTTGTTGTAACGGCAAGAAAGTACAGTAACCAGTTGGCGAGGCACTGTGTATTAACGAACTATGATATCAAACGAAATACTACCGCACTATATGTATATAAGCCCTTGCAAAATATGCCGATATTTATGCAATTATATAACATACGGTATTTTATTAGGACCAGCTTAAAGCGGAACCAGCCTAATGTAACTGTTGTTTTGTTGTCTTCTTTGTGCACTGTTTCTTTTGCACAAACGAATTTAATGATCTCGCCGGGGCCTCCAAATGTTGAGCTAACAAGCCTTTTTGCCAGCTATTTTAAATAAATCACAAGGCGAGATAAATTCAATTCAATACTTCAGTTTATTAGCTTTATGAATGTGCAAGGGCTACGGGCTTTGCGAACACCGCAGCTTGCAATCTACAACAACAATGAAATGTATGCGCTGGCGACGGACCGTAGGCGTTGAGAGGCGGGCTCAGACTGACAAGTCCCATTAATAGAGAGATAAGAGCAGCCGCTTAGAAATGAGTGATTCTGACTCTCTCTTTAGTTGGAGTGGTTTGCCGCTGCGCTCAACAGTACAAGAATTGTAAAACCTATCCCGTAGCGGCCACCGTTGGAGGGCGCCACATACCTTTTTTACAAAAATAGATTCGGGAATGTTATATGAGGTTTTAAACCATGTTCGATTAAATGAAAGTGCACTGATCATAGGAGATTGTAACGCAAGGTTGGGAGAAGCGCAACTTCTCGGATCTGACCAACAGTTTAGAGCAAGTTCCCTCAGGGTGGTCAATGGAAGGTCGTCAGGCGATCCTTTGGGCGATTACACCTTTATGAGAGGTGAAGCTCGGTCTGCAATCGACCTTTGTATGGCACGCGGCACGTGGGTAAAAACCATCAAAGACTTGGAAGTGAGCAGTCAAATATTTTCTGACCATCTTCCGCTGGAAGTTACAGTCACTCTCACCACAACTTCGACCGCAGTCACAGCGCCACTTTGACTTCTACCAAGTATGATTTGGACCGAAACCTGGCAACATGTTGTGGGGCAGATTTGAGAAACCCTGGTGAAATTGAAGGGTTTCTTACAGACTGTACTACCAAAGCCGTTAATACACGAGGTCGACAAAAGCCCAGAGACTTTAAACAAGAGTGGTACACGGAGCAGTGTGAGGCAGCTCGAATGCTTTCTTTTAACATTTTAACTAAGGCGGGTTAAATCCACAAATTTAGCAAGTGCGGTGGTAATGTATCATGAAGCCAACGCCGCATACAAGCTAACTTGTTAAAATGCTCGTATCCAAATGTACATTAACCAACCACTTACAGGAGAAACTTCGAAATGCAAAACTGCCCATAAATTGCACATGGAAATCGCTGCTAGGGAAAAAGTATGTCCCAATGAGTAGCAAGTACAATCTGTTTAGTGCAGCAACGCGGTCAATCTTATTTTACGGCGCACAGCTCTGGGTTATCTCAACTTATGAAGAAGTTTAAAGCCTTCTAAGATTTTTCCTGTTTATTGCTTGGCTTAGATGCCTGGCATACAGTACATAAACTGTCTGCCTAAAGTCGTCGCAACTAGAACTTGAACCAGTTGGACTAAGTATTGAGGATCTGAAGACTAGAGCGACAGCCTCTGTTGAATGCAAAATGAGTAAAACTTGATTGTAGGAGTCAAATTTTGTACTGATTTAATTATTTAAACTTAACGGTATTTATAGGTAAAAAGTGCATAGGCTAACAGAATAGGTATAAAGCAAAGTGTCGGTTATTATGCATTATTGGCAATGCGAGCAAACCCAGTTACAATTCAGCAGAATAAGCTTGTGCCAATAAGTGGGTCATTGATAATGTTGCTGACGGCTTGACCCGATATATGATACTTTAGAGCGCTGACTTATAACTATTGCTGCGACTGAACATTCTCCCGGCCGTTGAACAAGTGTTCAACCATCGCTAGTGCTGAACGCAAAACTTTGTGGGGTAGGTTCAGGTGATGGCTGCTCGTCGTTCTCTTGGTTGGTGCAGGTTGGTTGTCGTGGCTTCCAGTTGACGAATCGCCTCCGGAGACTATATGCAATGATCAATATTATTGATATTGCTAACGCAGCATACGTGGCTACTTGATGATGCTGCACAGTGGTAAATTGATTTGACCATGCTGTATCCTTTAGCTTAGACAGCCTTTGTTGTAAACGATCCAGTTTGTCTGACTCAGATGGTTGGGTTGCAGTCTCTCGAGCTGACTGTGATGTATCTTCCACATTGGGCTTTGTTATATTACCAAAACAAATGTACGCTAAATGCTAATGTTCACGTTTCGTGCGGTGCAGCCTGAGGACAGAGATAATAAGCCCGATCCATTAAGGTTAATGGTGGAGGGCATTCCCTTGCATACAGCTTGAAGTTCTACTTGGTTGTGGGTCGCAAACATCCATCTGTTTCGTTGATGCGGTTTTAACCAAATCAAGTATGCTTTTGACTTAATAATCTCAAAGAGTGTTTCAGATTTGTTGTTGAATAGCTGAAATTCACACCGTTGAATGCGGCTTGCTGGTTAAAGCAAATGTGTTCGTTGTTGGATAGTACTAGACATTGCTCGAACTCATCCTCAGTAAGACCAATGAATTGATCTCTATGGGAATTTACAGCGATGATAGGTGTCTTAATGTCAAAACGATTCCAGCCTCCTGAGTGCCACGTCGGGATGGGGATGATTCTGAAGACTTCCTGCTGTGCTGTTGATAACAGAGGCACTGTCATTTTGAATATAACATGATCTGTAGTTGTTGTTCCCTCGGCGAGCATGATTTTATAGAGTTCCATTACATTTTCCGACGAGACCGGAAACATCTGATCCGGAAGTAGATGATCCCGAATTTTGTCTAATTGGTCTCTTAGCTGCTTAGGAGTTACCAGCATGGGACTGATGGTTCGATGACGAACATCGGTAAGAACGCTGGCAATTTCCGCTTGCATCCGCTGCATTCCAGTAGCCAACAGCGTTAGCTGGGCAGTTAAGATCACAAATGCTTGCTGTAAGTGGTCGCCTTTATATCTGCCTCGTTCCTTGTTGATGGTTGCCAGTTGATGCTCCACATTTCTGATGCGGTTATCAGTAGATGACTTGCTTTTCCTAACTACGTTTATATTAGAATCCAAGATCGACGTTTGATTCTTAAGCAGCATCATCAACACATCTTCTTTGGATTTCACCTCATTTATAACCTTGGCCATGTCGTCTTAGCCACGTTACCTACTTAGATAGAGTGGTGATCTTCGCTGTCGGGAATGGTTGATCAGATAACTTTCTTCTTGTAGCTCGCCATATACATGTTGAAAATGCTCAAATATCGAGTTGCATGCGTTCCTAAGTTCCTTAGTCCCAGTGGACAATATGTTTAAATCGCTCCAATATGGTTTCAAACCGAAACTGCCGTTCTTGCAGTGCCGAGTCGTTCATAGAATATTCCGGGCTGATTGGCGAACTGAGTTACCTTTGTTGGCTGTCCCACTGCGAGCGGAAGAATAAGAAGCATTGCTAGTAACGTTGGTAGAACTGGAATTTTTACTTTCTTCCTTTTTGGGACCTCTTTTGAAACTATTGCTCCTTCGATGGAAAAGTTAGACCGCTTTGTCGATACTTCTTCTTTATTGCGTGATTGGTCGCTGAACTACGCGAGACGCAGTTTTTACGTCTACTACACGAACGTAATTATCTTTGCCAGGATATGTCTTTACTATTTTTCCCATCGGCCAACTCATCACCGGCAGGTTATCTTCTTTTATTAATACAAGTAGCCCTTCTTTGACGTTCTGCGACATGGTCTTCCATTTGATGCGCATTTGAAGCTCTTGAAGGTATTCCATTGACCACTGCTTCCAAAATGCGTGCTTAAGTCTGGACACTAATTCCCATCTTTTTACCAGTGTTCTATTGGTTGGGGAGAGATTTACATCGGGTGGGGCCGTTAGAGGCTCACCAATCAGAAAATGGCCTGGGGTTAATGCACACACATCCGTAGGATCGGACGACATGGGTGTATTAGGTCCAGAAATAAGAATTGCTTCGACTTCCACTATTACAGTGTTGAGCTCCTCAAATGTCAATGATGCTGTGGGTGTGACTGAAGCTGCAGATTTTACTGCAGCTTCCCACAGCCCGCCGATGGATGGAGCTCGGTATGATCTTGGCTTGTGCCTTATCCGTGAAGATCGCTTCTTTAAGGCCCTTAGTTTATTGTTGGTTGCATTATCGCAGTGGATGGTCTGACACCTTCCACGTCGACTCAAGAACCGTTGAAGAGCACCAAAGAATGCATCTGTTGTTAGGTCGCTTACCAACTCTAGATGTACTGCCTTCGTAGCGAAACAGCAGAAAACTGCAATATACGCCTTGTCTGGTCTCTTTCCAGGGAGTTTATGGTGAATCCAAATTGGCCCGCAGTAATCAACACCAGAATTAAAGAATGGTCGAGCTTGTGTTACTCGGCCGACTGGCAGATTGCCCATGATTTGTTGCATTAGTTTGGGCCGTGACTTTGTACACTTGACACAACAGTGTATAATGCTTCTCGCTTTTGTTTTATCATTGATAATCCAATATTGCTGTCTGGCAATGGCTCTTAACGCCTGCGCACCGCAATGCATGTTCTCTTCATGCATTTCTCGCAACAGCATTCAAACTATTGGATCATTGTTTTGTAACAGAAACGCATCATATATGCCACAATTCTTCGTAGTTTTTAAAAACTATTGCTATGGTTGCAATTATAGAGTTCTTCCCCTGTCTGATCCTGACATCCATTTGTCACTTGAACAGTGTAGAAAAAATGGTCCATACAGCCAGAGGATATGTTCTGATAATTTGCTGGCTGCAATTCCTCTTAAAAGCACATCTGCTGGATTGTTTGCCGAGGACATGTGTCGCCATTGAGATGGATCTGAGACAGCTTGGATTTTTGCTATACGATTCGGGACAAAAGTGTGGTATGCGGCCGACGATGCGTTTATCCAGGACAAAACTACAGTTGAGCCAGTCCAGAAGTATCCAGAAGCCCTTTCGATCGGTAATCGCAAATCCTTTCTTACTCTGTGTGTTAGTTCCGCGCCCAACAGCGCAGCACATAGTTCAAGGAGGGGCAAAGTTTCTTTCGCGAATGGAGCCACTTGTTACTTGGAGCAAAGAAGTCGTACCGAAATTTGATTGTTTTTGTAGGTAGCTCTTATATACACTGCTGCTCCGTACGCACGCTCTGATGCATCCACAAATGTGTGTACTTCTTGATGGAATGGAACCTTTCCATTATAGATATGCCTAGGATTTGCATACTGTTTAATGTTTGCAGATCCGGTCGATAGTTCTTCCAATCATTTTGAAGCTCATCGTCCCAACTCAGGTTCAGTGCCCAAAGCGTTTGGATAAATATTTTTGCCTTTACTGCCATCGCGGCAAATAGTCCAAGTGGGTCAAAAATTTGTGCTGACTCGGAACTTACAACGCGTTTGGTGATGATTGACGCCTCGCTTTTTCTACCACACAGTTGATCCCTTTGTGGCATCCATACCAAACCCAACGTCTTGACACTGTAGTGTTTCAATGTTTCGTCTAGCTTGACGGTATTGATGGTGTCTGCTTCGGGAACGTCTGTTGGAATTTGCCCATTATTGGAGCACCATTTTCGGAGCTTGAAACAGGATGGTAATTTATTTAATTCCTTTTGAATTTAGACTGCTTCCGCAACGCTGTTTGCTCCAGTGAGACAGTCATCTACGTAGAAATCGTGCTTTAGAACAGACGATCCAAGCGGGAATTGATCCTTTGCCTTCTCGGACAAGTAATCTAAGCATTTTGTTGCTGGAATTGGGGCTGACGTTGTACCGTATGTGACGGTTTTGAGCCGGTAATATTTAAGATAATCTGATGGATTCTTTCTCCTGACGACTAGTTGTCTGCTGTAAACACGTATTTATGAGTTCGGACGCGTAATAGAATTGCAAATAGCTCGCTTTGCACAGTGGGTCCAGCATAGAGTATGTCGTTCAAAGACTTTTTGCTTGTGGTTTTGCATGAAGCGTCGAATACTACCCTCAACTGTACCCTGTACTGCTTTCCGGCTTTAGCACACAGTGGTGTGGAATGAAGTAGTGATTAGCGGGTATATCTGTTTGGTGCACTTGTTTCATGTGTCCGAGTGCTTAGTATTCATCCATGAAGTCCAAGTAGCATTTCCAGACTTCAGGTGACGTTTTTCTTTCCAGAGCCAGAAATCTATTCGTGGCTGTTTTCTGTGATGCCCCCAGGGCTGAAGACAGTTCAGAAAATGGGAGTTTCACAACAAATTTGCCATCCTTTGCCACTCCCAAGTTTCCTACGAAGTGCATTTCGCAATGAGCCTCTATTGGTAATCGATGCCTTTCCTCGGTTTCAAGATTTTATAGAGTCCAGAATCGTTCCAATAGTGTGTTGACTTCTTCGTCTGTAGCTGCGGCGGCACAAACCGCCGCTGAATCGTGATCCGAGGAGATCCGTCCGGCAATGATCAATCCAAGTTTTGTATTCTGAAGAACTGCCTTTAGTATAGTCTGGTTTGGCAGCAGCAATGAATAGTAGTGCTCTGTTCCGAAAAGCATGTCAATCTTTCCTGGCTTATCAAAATTTGGATCGGCTAGAGCTATGTTGCTTGGGATTTGTAGGCTTGCCGAATTTAACTGATGCGCCGGTTGATCAGCTATCATGTATGGTAGGACAAAGGCTTCAACTTCTTGAGTGAAGGCGTTATGCATTGATTTTATTTGAACATTTGCTCTTGCTCTACTGGTTTTTGGATTGCCTCCAATGCCCTCGATCCATAGAGAAGTTCCATGAAGTTTCACTGATAGTACTGAAGCCATTCGTTCGGAAATCAGTTTTATTTGTGAAGGTAGCACCTTGACCATTGCACTATGGGAAAAAAGTCAATTTTTTTGGCATAAAATCAACTTATTTTACAAATTATTTTTAAAAATAAAATATATTTTGTGAATTTACATACCCTAATTAGCCAAGAACAGTTATCTAAGATTTTTTACTAGCAACACTATAAGGTTGATAAACGAACAAAGTCAGCTGTTTGATTGACTTTGTTGTGTGCGTAAATAAGTGAAAAATCTTTGCAAACTTTCAGTGCTTATTTTGTGGAGCAACAAAATGGTTTATTATTTCTGATCATGTCAAATCGTAGCAAAGGTATTTATAAATGTATCTTAGATTACATGTTTTGATTATTGTGGCTTGTTGTCCAACTGTGAACTGTTTTAAATGTGTATCTTTTTAGCTTAAAACTAACAAGTTTGTTTGTGTTCCGTGGTGTACAACTTATAAATGGCACAAAGTTGCAAAAAGGTAAAAACGCAAAGTTATTACCAAATGTATCGGTAATATCGCAAAACTAATCATTTTTGCAACTTTTTGCACGTTTCTTAAAAAAAATGACTTAAATCCAGCAACTTATAAACATAAAAAAAATATTTTTTTAAATAAAAAAACAATCTAAGTGGCTTTCATTAATCTTAAAAATTGAATTCATGGAAAGGGACAAGTCAAGTGAAAATCCTGGCTGCAAAGGACTCAAATATAAAGAAGCTGGACCCCCGTTAAAGCTAAAATTGGCATCTGCTCTAAGATAATATTTCACTTTTCTTGTACATGACACCAATTTTTTTTTTTGACAAATTTTAAAAATTAACGTAAACCGAAATTATTTTACCGTCTTACCAATACAAATACAAATTTTTTAAAATCCCTGCCAATTAATTTGAATATGCGGCGTGGGCGGTGGATGAAAACAATGGTCCGATTCAAAAAGCAACAAAAACCGAAATTACAGCTTTATCTTAATAGTATATATACAAAATTTCTAAATTGTATCTCTAAAACTAGAGTTTATGCCAAAAAAATAGACTTTTTTCCCATAGTGCATTGCTAGCCTTCACTGATACTTTGACTGTAGCCAGCATGTTATAATTCTTGTTGCTTGCTGCACCTACAGTAGGTGAATGTTGATTGGATGATGCACCTGATGTGGTTTCCAGATGCAACAAAGTATGATGTTTCTTGTCGCACTTAAAACACGGGTGACCTCGGCAATCCTTTGCCTTATGGTCATTGCTGAAGCAGTTGACACACAGTCTTTGTTTTTGTAACCAATTAACTCGTTCGGGTATTGTTTTGCTGCGGAAGTCATCATTTATAGAGCCAGTGATTCCTTTTGCAAAATTGACACCATGGTCCTTTTCCAGTACTGGCTGATGAGCATGTTGGACCATTCTGTTCCTTTCTTGATTGTTGTCCCTTTTTTCCTGTTCCAAGAACTCGGATGCGCTGGACCAGAAAGCTGAGCAGTGTGTCGACCCTGTAACTCTCGGGACCCATCTAACGACCTCTCGTATAGGGCTCTGCTAGCAAGATCCAATTTTTGCTTGATGATGGCAATTAATATTGTATCCCAACTTGATACATCGATGCCCAGTCCCTTTAATGATGCTAGAGACTCGATAGTTGTAATGTACAACTCTTTTAATGACCTTGGATCGTCACTAACTATGTTTTGATGCAGAAAACGATTGAGAATCGTGTCTGCCACATGACGAGGATTGTTGTAAGAATCGACTAATATGCCCTAGGCGCTGAGGTAATTTTCTTCCTTAAGATCGATGTGTCTTATCAATCTTTCAGCCTCACCAGTTACGGTGGTTTTTAGGTACCACATTTTCCGTACCGTCGGCATGTTAGTATCATGGACCATGCATTTGAATAAATAAAACAAGAAAGGAAGCTACCTTCGGCCAGCCGAAGCTTATATACCCTTGCAGATAAAGTAATACTCACTCGGTGCAGTTCCAGGGATTCCAGATTCAGCGTTTCTATTTTTGAATTTTGTTTTTAAGTAGTCAAGAATTAAAACGCCTACTTCCTACAAAGTAACAATGAATTTTCTTATATATGTTTGAATATTCCTATGGGAGCCTTAAGATATAGTGGTCCGATCCAGCTGGCTCCGACATATGTACTACCTGCAATAGAAAGAAGACTTTCGGGAAAGTTCCATCGCGATAGCTTTAAAACTGAGAGACTAGTTTGCATAGAAACGGACAGACGGACAGACGGACAGACGGACATGGCTAGATAGACTCGGCTATTGGTGCTGATCAAGAATATATATACTTTATGTGGTCGGAAACGTCTCCTTCACTGCGTTGCAAACATCTGACTGAAATTATAATACCCTCTACAAGGGTATAAAAACTGAGTCCATTTGAGTAGATCCCCATCGAATTTGGGGATGCTGACTCTGGGCAAATGCAAATCTTCATCGCTGGAGGAGTTTGATTTTGCTCCTAAGATATCTTGAATTTCCTTTTGAAGTTTGAGGAAGGATTTCATGTTATATCCTCCCTTGCTTGGATCATCGAATACTTCATGTACCGAGAAATGGATCTCTTGCGTTTGCGCCCATAGTGATTTTATCAAATCACTGGTTACGGTCTTTCCCGTACCTGAATACTCTTTCAGAGCGCGCTTAATAGAATCTGATATTGGATAGGAATAAAGCAAAGTGTCGGTTATTATGCATTATTGGCAATGAGAGCAAACCCAGTTACAATTCAGCAGAATAAGCTTGTGCCAATAAGAGGGTCATTGATAATGTTGCTAACGGCATGACCCGATATATGATACTTCAGAGCGTGTAACGTGTCGTTTGATTAAATCCTTCGAGGCACTCTCTGTCTAACGTAGGTGTCCAGCTAAGCTCAGGGAAAATGGGGTGGTTCTTGTGCCTCTTAGGATGCAGCCGTTACTCGAATAATTTGTAGACAGAGTGTAGCAAGTGCAATAGGGAATTATAGAAATTATGAAAGTAAATGCGGAACCAGGCAAGATCAATTGGAGAATTTAGGATGGAATTATTCCCTTTATAATACGGTGTAGAAGTACCCCCGAGGTGATGATTACTTAAGGTGCCTAAATAAAGAATTTAGCAACTCATGATTTCATTCAGGTTATAATTCAAGAATTTTTATACAATACGTGTCTAAAACTAGGATAATACATATAAATTTCAGTGAATTTGTATTCATTTATATTGACTTCAAGATTTTAGGGACTTCAAATAATGATCGCGAGTATAGTTTAAAGAGGTTTACCCTGTGTGCTGACAATAGCATATAAATTTGTGAGGTATTCTCGGCTATGCCGTACTTACGACCAGGTTCTCCGATGTCGACAGGCCTGTAGACGACGTTTTGACCTTGCAGATAATGGGTAAGTTTAAAAGGTATATGAAAAGTTTCAGCTCGTCAGCAACACATGTAATGCAAAAGGATATTATAAGTAAAAGGGTAAATTAAATTAATTTAAAGTAAAAATAAAAAAAAGGATATATATTCAAAATAATCAATATTAATACAAAATAGGGTTATAGTTGTTTTATACAAAAAATCCAAGTCGTTTAGAAGCACATCAAGGGGTTTGAATAAGTGCTGATGAATCTCGATGAAAGTTGCGGCGGGAGATCCCGTATATTCAAAAAAATCGACAAATCCGATGGCAACAAATTCGGAGGAAAAATAACTTGCAATCGTCTCTCAAAATAAGGCTGTTAGACCGTTTTTCCCGCGCTGCCGCCAATGCATGCGTAGGGTGGCGAGCGAATTTGGCCCCAAAAGTGCGATTATTGGCCACCAAGAACGGTTTAATTTGGCGGGCGGTTGGTCATCCAGACAACGAGGTTTTTCTTCGGAATAATTAATGCCCAACCTGGGCTTGATGCTGGAGAGGCCCTACAGAAACAGGTTGAGGTTATATTCTGGTCACACACTTTTCACTAATTCTTACCCTAGCCAAGTAGGTACTCGGGGGCTGGAACCACTACACACAACTGAGGGGGGGGGGGGGGGGGGTAGTTAATTATATTTAATATATTTTTAATATATTTTAATTATATTCGAATATATTTTATTGGCAAAGTTATTTCCAGTTTCACACGTGTTTTATATTTAAATTTGTCGCCACGGGATACTTTGAGATAAACTTATCTTTGCCACCGGTATCGAGAGAATGAGAACGGGGTTAGAACGGAAACGTGGGTGTGAAATGTAAGCTCAGCTTGACAGGTGCATTGGATCAGCTGATTAGTATACCAACGGATATATACTAGATAAGCTTTTACTCGTGACTGCGTTTACTCTTCCACACTAAATATAATGATAAACTATTCTCACCCTCACACCACAGTTTTGATCTTTACCGTACTGGTAATGATAAAAGCTGAAAAAGGGTGATACCAAAATTAGAATTATGCTTTCCAAATATCTTTCGCGTGGAAATTTCCCAAAAATTTTCCGTTAGTATCTTCCAAGCTATAGATGTTTTGACCTAACTTTCTCTTGATTCTAGCCTTTATTCCTACGAGTGCAAGTTTGGCTTTAAAATGGGAAGCTAAGTTACTGAGTTGAAAATTTCTTTTTATAACTTCATCACCAATATCAAAAGTTCGAGGTTTACTTCTCAAGTTATAAGTGTGCTGATTCTTCATGTAAGCTTTTTCTAGGTTCTTGCCTATGTCGGAACGTAACTTTGAGAATTCGTCCTCTCGATTTAATCTGGCTGTGCTCTCATTTAATATTCCGAGTGTTTTTAGCAACTTGTAGTCCTCGCCGTGGGTAATCATATGTTGCCCAAACACAATGAAATAGGGAACCATTCCGACGGATTGGTGTATGGAGTTTCGGAGGGCGCAATTGATAGCACTAAGAAAGGTATCCCATTCCCGTTGATCCGTTCGGACATAAGATCGGAGGGCTACATTAATGGAGCGGTTAACCCGTTCGGCAGCATTTAATTGCGGGGCATAAGCTCCTGTACACAAGTGTTGAATACCATGTTTTAAAAGAAAACCCGAGAATTCGTGACTTTTGAACTGGGTTCCATTATCACTCACAACAATTTGTGGAACGCCGAAACAAGGAAACAAATTATCTCCTAGGTATTCAATTACCACCTTCGACGTGAATTTGCGAACAGCTTTTAAAAACGTGAACTTTGAGAAGTGGTCTAGGACGATCAGAATGCCAATGTTACCCTTTTTCGATCGTGGAAAAGGCCCAATAAAATCAATGTACAGCCGCTAAAACGGTCGTTCGCTGATCACCTGACTCCCCATTGGAGGTTTTAGAATAGCCGTTGGATGTTTTGATGTACGGCACAGCTCACACTTAGCAATGTATTCGCGGACCTCTGCAGCCATTTTTGGCCAGTAAAAGCTACGCCGTATTTTCTCTAAGCATTTGGCCACGCCACAGTGTGCCGAGGCGGGCTGGTCGTGATTAGAACGGATTACTTCCAGGCGAAGTTCCGATGGAACAAATAATTTCCAGCATTCATCCTGGTTTTCTGAAGTAGCAAAACAGGTGCGATTCAAGTTTCGTTACCGTGAAGTTCCTTTGCGCTTTAGTCAATTTTTTTGACATGTACGCAATAGGTCTTTCGATGCCTGCTTCGTCACACTGCGATAAGACCGCACCCACTCCATGAAGGGATGCGTCGCATTGCACGATGAAGGATTTTTCGTAATCTGGGTGTACTAACAAAGGTGCGGAGCAGAGCCGAGATTTTATTTCTTCAAAAGCCGACTGAGTGCAATCATTCCAACAGAAGGGTTTCTTGCCCAGAAGCTCCGTCAGTGGAAAAATGACCGTGGAGTACTGCGATATAAAGCGCTGGTACCAACCGGTCATTCCTAAAAACCTTCGAAGCTGGCGTTGAGTCTTAGGCGCTGGAAATTCGGCCACTGCTCGAACTTTTTTTTGTGGACATTCGACTAAGGGAGGCGACGAATATCCCGTACTAAGTTTTCCGGCGATGGATTGCATTTTAGGCAGTTGGGCCTGTATGTGTTAACTAGGCCACAACCGTAGCAAAATACGCGCCTAGACTTTAGAGAGTCTTGACATCGGTGCCCTATCTCATCACAGTTCCAACACTTAATTTTGTCGGAAGAACGAATTACACACACCTCCTCCGGGGAGGGAATAGACTCATCTTCCTCGCTGTCTATAATCTCTTCTTCAGCCTGAATAGCATTAACAGAATTTCTGAGAGCCGGACGGGCATTAGGCCTGGACCGGGAGCTCCTCATTTTTCCTCATGCCTATGACACTCTTTCCGTAGAACAGCTAGACTGGGAGTGGGAACGTGTAAGAGCTCATGTTTCAACTCGGGTCGTAAATTGTACCGTACTTCTGTCGTTATATCTGATTCGGATAAAGGTTCCCTAAGGGCATCCGCGATCATCAACATCGCGTCTAGAAATTCATCGAACGATTCAGTGGTACCTTGTTTTCGCCGCCGTAAGGCATTCTTGATGTCCCGATCAGTTCGTTGGTCTCGGTACCTATCGCGATCGCACAAACTAAACCAAGTCATCATATCTGAGCTTCGATGCACACGCCAATAAAAAGTCAATGCTGATCCCGAAAATAAGAGATTAGCAAACTGAAACAACAGATCAAAGTTTCCATTAAGGCACTGCGTTGTCAAGCAGTTAACCCGATATATAAAATCTTCGATAGGAATGTCAGTACTAGAGCCGCTGAATTTAAGATGCCAATTGGAAATTACACTCGAAACCCTATCTGGTCTTTCTGCCGAATAGTCATTTACATTCGCTTGATGATTAGAAGAAAAACGTCTCGAATTATTGTCTCTGAAGTTACTCAATCGCGGCAAGTTATCGTGGTCCCATTCCAGCTGTGCCTCTGCGCGAGCGTTTCGAATGTGTGAGCCCAGGTTTAAATTTGCTAAAGATTCACTAATTTGATCTCCAATTGTTGCCACCAAGCTCGCCCTATGGGTTTCTAAAGAAACAGCTATTATTTGTTGAACTCGTTCTTCGGACAAGCCTTGCGGATTTGGATCTATACTTTGACGACTTGGCTAGCGAATTGTTGTTGTATTTCGTGCTGACCTTGGGAGATGAGAAGTGTTTTGTACATTCCGTGAACTATTCCTGGTTGGTGGTCGGGGTCTTGGTACGGTACCTGTTCTTAAACTACCCGTCGTTGCACTTGGCCCTTGAACAATCTGAACCCTTGGTTCTATGGGTAGTGGTACAGACTCTTGATTTAATACTGCCGCCCGAGTTCAATTCTGTCGGCACAATGGACAGGTCTCGTTAGTTTCTAACCAAGTTAAAAGACACGATTTATGGTACTGGTGTCTGCATGGGGTTGTTATACGTTCGGCGTCATTGTTAGCCTCATTACAAATTGTACAGAAAAATGGTTCATTGGCTGATACCAATGCAACGAGGTTTTCAACACTACGCCTAACAGCCATATTTTGAGAATTAATTTTAGTATTGTATTTTCTTTTATTATTATAATATATTTAATGATTTTTTTTTTCTCTATTATATATATATATTTTTTTTTTAATCTTTTTGTTGTTTTTTTTTAAGAAATTTGTTACCTTAATAAGTCGGAGAAATTTTTTTATTTTTTTTTTGATTTGATGATAATAAGATTTTTATATTTTTGGTAGGGCTTATCCTTAAGTAATATCACCTCAGAGTATTTCTGATTTATGTGTTCAAGTTAATATCTGCATGCCTGGTGTTCCGTTACTGATTTAAATATAAATAGCTTTTGAATTCCACTTCGTGTAAAAGAGGAACATGCCCAAAAAATAAAAAGCATGAACGCTTCTCAATTTTACAACGATTTGAAAGGGTATTTAAAATTAAATTACGTGGTGTAGTCTTCGTCTTTTTGACAGAGCCAAATTCCTACAAAATTCAATAAAAGATAATATGGAAATATATTTTGAAGCTTGACCTTTGGCACATAAATAATATTTAGCTTTATTTTTTTTTATGTGTTCCTTTAAATCGGTTTTAAACCTAGTCTTGCCCCACGTTGGGCGCCATTTCTGTAACGTGTCGTTTGATTAAATCTTTCGAGGCACTCTCTGTCTAACGTAGGTGTCCAGCTAAGCTCAGGGAAAATGGGGTGGTTCTTGTGCCTCTTAGGATGCAGCCGTTACTCGAATAATTTGTAGACAGACAGTAGCAAATGCAATAGGGAATTATAGAAAGTATGAAAATAAATGCGGAACCAGGCAAGATCAATTGGAGAATTTAGGATGGAATTATTCCCTTTATAATACGGTGTAGAAGTACCCCCGAGGTGATGATTACTTAAGGTGCCTAAATAAAGAATTTAGCAACTCATGATTTCATTCAGGTTATAATTCAAGAATTTTTATACAATACGTGTCTAAAACTAGGATAATACATATAAATTTCAGTGAATTTGTATTCATTTATATTGACTTCAAGATTTTAGGGACTTCAAATAATGATCGCGAGTATAGTTTAAAGAGGTTTACCCTGTGTGCTGACAATAGCATATAAATTTGTGAGGTATTCTCGGCTATGCCGTACTTACGACCAGGTTCTCCGATGTCGATAGGCCTGTAGACGACGTTTTGACCTTGCAGATAATGGGTAAGTTTAAAAGGTATATGAAAAGTTTCAGCTCGTCAGCAACACATGTAATGCAAAAGGATATTATAAGTAAAAGGGTAAATTAAATTAATTTAAACTAAAAAAAAAAAAAAAAGGATATATATTCAAAATAATCAATATTAATACAAAATAGGGTTATAGTTGTTTTATACAGAAATTCCAAGTCGTTTAGAAGCACATCAAATGGGTTTGAATAAGTGCTGATGAATCTCGATGAAAGTTGCGGCGGGAGATCCCGTATATTCCAATAAATCGACAAATCCGATGCGGCAACAAATTCGGAGGAAAAATAATTATATTAATTATTAATTATATTTAATATATTTTTAATATATTTTAATTATATTCGAATATATTTTATTGGCAAAGTTATTTCCAGTTTCACACGTGTTTTATATTTAAATTTGTCGCCACGGGATACTTTGAGATAAACTTATCTTTGCCACCGGTATCGAGAGAATGAGAACGGGGTTAGAACGGAAACGTGGGTGTAAAATGTAAGCTCAGCTTGACAGGTGCATTGGATCAGCTGATTAGCATCGATAGATACCAACGGATATATACTAGATAAGCTTTTACTCGTGACTGCGTTTACTCTCCCACACTAAATATAATGATAAACTATTCTCACCCTCACAAGCGCTGACTTATAACTATTGCTGCGACTGAACAATTCCTAAAGAAGATTTTTCGTCTACCCAGATTTATCCCGAATTGGATGCTATATCTTGAAACAGGACTGTCGTCGCTGCATATTTTCACAGCCGAAATGCATTTCAGATATATCCAGAAAGTGGTATCCATGCCCGAACGTAGGCTGCCACGAATTTAAGCTAACTATTCGGTTCAGAAACGTAAGCATTGGGTCATGGGAGACGCTTGCCGAGACCTACGGAAAGAGGCTGCAGTTAGGAGACCCTTTTCAATGGTCGCAATAGGCGCAACGTATACTAGATCATAGGCAAGAATCATATAGGACTCAGTTCGAGACGGAATCAAGGAGAAGCGCAACTCGCCTGACACATAGGTCTCTTGAATACGATCTGTGAGTCAATAACTATTTTGCAGACGCTTTTACTGTGGAGAAGATCCTTACCATTTTTATGGCCAGGGCACACTGGGCGAAATTACCATTTTTTTGTATAAATCCCTAAAATCTTCATAGATCGCTAGATTGACACATTTGATAGAAAGATCATAATAAAGATATATACAAACTATCAAACTATTTTGCAAAGCGTAGTGTTAACTAAAAGAGTAAAAGAAACGTTTTTTTCTTTTTAATATTAGAAAACAATTATATTTTAGTAAGTTACATAGCAATATTTACAATTTTAATTTTCCACTGCTTAAATATAGCCTTTACTCAGGTTATTGCGATACCAAATGTCGAGCAGAGTTCTATGGCTGAACTTAACCTTGTCTTTAGCTGGAGGGGAAAGATAAATCGGGCAGGAACGGGCAAATACAATTAATGAATGCCTATAATATACATATTTAAAAATACTGTTTCATACTTACTTTTGTCTTGTGAGTCATAGCAGATTAGTTATATTCTACAAAAACACGGACACTTTTGTTACAAATATACTACTTTAAGACAATACAAAAACGATTAACAATATAAACACATAACACATATATTCAAAAAAATGAATTTAACCTATAATCTGCATACTGTGAGCAATATTATCAACTCGGATTTAGCCAGACGCGAACGAGTGAAAGCCGTCACGTGCGCGCCGGAGGGGGCACAGTGGGGGGGGATTGGCCCGTACCACTGTGTCAACTCCCGCCGCCTGGGGCGCTGTTTTACGCCCACGCAGAGGAATCGTCTCTAAACATGGACAGAAGTCAGCGCTCCCAGTTTTGGGACAGGCTCCCACTGTTCGAGACGGAAAGCTATGCAAGCGGAAAGAAAACCCCGTACTTGCACGCCTTCACGTCTGTTCACGTGGTTGCCACCAAAGTCTAGTTGCGCAGAGGAATCTTCTCGAAAACGCAACCGGCTTGGCTTGGGCCACAGTTTGGCACACGCGGGTCGGGTTTGGGTTACTTGGGGCGTGGGTTACTTGGGGCTTGGGTCAGGGAAGAAATAAATCCTACTCGGTGTGTGTTCGCTGTTCTTATTGTCTGTGTTTTGTTTTATTTCTCTTGGGTATCTTTTGGGCTTTTCTTCCTCTTTTCTAAATGTATATTTTCCGTAGCCGCACTATTTTCTTTCCCTGTCTCCCCCTATCTCTCTCGCACTCTACTCACTAGAGTCCTTCGTCCTGATCCTTGATGTCCTGTGTGTCCTAGGTGTCCTTGCGTGGTTTTCCTCTGCTTCGATGTTTTGTCTTTGACTTGTGTGTGTCTTTCTTGTACACAATAAAAGAAAAAAATTAAAAATTTGAATTACCCGCCAGGCTACATATTGCAGCCCTGAACAGCGGTGGTCACAAGAATGCGGCCGACCTGAGTAAATTTTTTGGCAATGTCGATATTATCGCAAATGGATCCGAAGAATATGGTGTCTAATTTGGTGGTAATTTCTCAATAACTACAACTTCTTTCACAATGAAATTTTTACCAGAAATAAGCTTCATTTTTAATTACAATACTAAGTACCTTTGAATAAATAATTCGTTAACAAAACAATTCGATAACTAACTCCGAAATTTTGACAAATTTGGTATTTTAAAGTTCTAGGTAATTGGTAACACTGCCAGGTAGACGGTTTGCCGACGGATTTTTTTTAGCTAATTTTTTCATGAGGTTTTATAAAAAGCATATTTTTAAATATAATCCGAAGTAGTTAAGAAATCGTAGTATGCAGGTAGTTCATAAAATTCATTATAGTTGTCTTAAATAAAGTTATATTTTTGGGAAACATTTGTAAGTCGGGTAATTTTATCAAAACGTCCGGCAAAATACGGGGATTTAGAAACCGTCAGAAATGACGTCTGTGACACCGAGATTTGCTATTCGGAAGAAATTCGGTTGCAATGGTTTTCTGTGACACCCCCGAATATGTATTATTGATATTTAGGCTAGCGATTACAAGTTTAATTATGGTTTTAAATAAGGGTATTCCACGCTGCAATGATATTTGTGTCTGGTATGAACGAGATCTTGACACCGACTGACTTCCTTTGAACTTTACTCGCTTTTTGTACTCTCGATCGACTATTCTAGAAACGCCGACCACTACGTGTTTGTCGTCCTATTTGCTCTTCTGGTTTTCCTACATACATTTGAATGTATTGATGCCTATTTCTTTAATTTAGATAGATAAAGTGATTAAAAATATGTTATAATTTAAGATGCTGTTTAAGATGCATTATTTAGTTTAGAAGTTTAAGATTTGAGGGACGGGAGGGAATAGGGGATATTAACTAAATTTATTTTATATAGGGGAGAGGTCTGTAGGTTGGGAGGGTCTGTAAGTTGAGACAATCATTTTTCTCAAAACTTATCCACTAAAAAAATTGTTTTTATTTTTTTTTTTAGTCCTTTTTAGTGACAAAACTTTTGGGAAAAACATTATAAGCCAGGCTCTAGCCAGATTTAAGCTGTGAGAGTCGTGTACCATTTTTCACCAAAAAAGTTTTTGTCTACTTTTTTCAAAATTCAATTTAAAATTAATAACGTCCTTAAATTAACTTGGTAAGAGATTAAAAACAGTAGTATCAGCTTAATGTGACAGTCAGAAAAAAATCTATTAATTTTTTCCCGAAACATCCCATTTTGAGTAAGTTGGGACACTTTGAGCGTGTAAGTTGAGACACCCGTTTTTCATACAAAAAGGCCTTAGGCCAACAGAGGTCGCTTTCTGCCTAGTACGTTTCTTTAATATTAGGGGAAAAGTGAATGTTCGAAGAGCCTTTTGATTTTAATTGTTATTTGGTCTAAGTTTTTAAAAAATTGATGGGAAATAATTTAGGACGAACTAAAATTGATTAAATTAACATAAATAAATAGTTCCTTATAGTTTGGAGTACTTTTTGTGTGATTATTATTGACTTTTAAAAGTGTCTCAACTTACAGACCTCTTTTTCAAAATGTCGTTTTTTGGCACTTTTAAAAAAAAATAATTTTTCAGTGTTCCCTAAGGAAAAAAAATATTTTTTTTTGTTTTTTATTAAGCTAATAGAATAACCTTTCGATTAATACCTAATGCGTAAAGTTTCATAAGTGAATGTCGAAATGGAAGATTAAAAATAAAAGGTGTATCAACCTACAGACCTCTCCTCTATATTTCAAATTTATTGTATATATTGGCCCAATTTGAATGGATATTTGTAGATTTTTGTTCGAGGGTGCATAGGTTTCTATAGGCCGGAAAGGAAGGCGTGGCCCGATCGGCACAAAATTTCGTTTATGCAAGAATATTGGGCATTGGGACCAGTGTGCAGTGTGCAGGGGAGAAATCCTCCCACTAAGCTACATCCCAAATGTAACAGACAATATGAGGGAGCAGGAAAACATCGTGCACTTTATAGGACACTGCCCCATTTTGCGGGAGATCACCTGCTGCATTTTGGAAAGGCTCAGCTGAAACCGGTGCTGTAAACGATTTGCTGAATAGGCAGTGCTGGTCAACTCTCTACAACCACATCAACCATGCTCTGCAGTACCGTAATAATATTTTAATGGAAAAGTTTTAAATACTTAATTTTTTTTAGATCCAACACGCTGCGTTAGCTCTTCTAGTTGTTAAACTGATTGGTGGAACGATCTGATATATGGGGAGAACCCGGGAAGTCAGGTGTAGTACACTGGCAGTTTTGACACCGTTTACTTAATATTTTTTTATAAATAAAGAATTATACTAGTTATACTACTAATACTATACTTAAACTACACTAGATGGAATACTTATTACAAATAACACAGGTCGACAAAAAAAACCTAAGACAAAACGCTGCAAAACCTGAAAGGATTTTAGATGTAGATTTTTTTAATTCTATCACGTCACAGTTTTGAGAATACCGTGGTCAAAGTTCCAAATTTGTATACCCCTGCAGAGGGTATTATGATTTCAGTCAGAAGTTTGCAACGCAGTAAAGGAGATGTTTCCGACCCCATAAAGTATATGGGCCGTTCTTTTACAAACCGAACGGATTAAAACAAAAAAAAAAATTTCACATTTTTGATTTGCCTGCAACTTTTTATTTACGTGTACTATTTGGAAAATAAGTAAACACGTGTATCAGGATTTAACCGAAAAAAAATTTTTTTTTTTAGAAATTCTTTTAGTTTGCAAAAAAACGTGAATTTTGAAAAAGTACCCTCTTATTGAAAATCTGTATCTCCGGTTGTAGTAATCCGATTGACTTCGTGTCTTTTGCATTAAATCCTATACAACCTCTTCTTAAAAAAAAAAATTTTTAAAAAAATTAGTTTTTAATTTCTTAAAAATAAAACCTAATTAAGATTTAAAAAAAAATTTTTAACGGGTTCCCCACAAAAAAAATGTTTTTTTAAACATATTTAACAAAAAGTAAAAAGTCATTTTTTAATCTATCAAAAACGCACAATTCTTTATTGACCCATCCATTTAATCAACAATAATTTTAAAATTTATTTATTTTTTTTTCTGTAATTTATTAAACAATAAAAATAAATATTTTTAAAAAATTAAAAATGTTTAATAAATCACAAAAAACAAAAACAATAAATAAAAAAACTTTCAAATTATTGTTCATTAAATGGATGGTTAAAAAAATAATTGTAGTTTTTTAATATATTACAAAATGACTTTTTACTTTTTGTCATTCAGAAATTGTCATTTGTTTTTTTCTGTAATTTATTAAACAATAAAAATAAATGTTTATAAAAAATTAAAAATGTTTAATAAATCACAAAAAACAAAAATAATAAATAAAAAAATGTTAAAATTATTGTTCATTAAATGGATGGTTAAATAAATAATTTTAAGTTTTTAATATATTAAAAAATTACTTTTTACTTTTTGTCATTCAGAAATTGTCAAAACACTTAACAGTTAACTTTTAATCATTAAAAATTGTCAAAGGACTAGTAAACGATGACAAAACATGAATTCCATAAGGATCCGATAAGAGTGAGAGAGTAGACCTACATGCTGCAACGTTTTTTCATAGAAAAAAGCAGAGGCCCTGTTAAAAGAAATCCGATATTTTAAAAACTAAACATGGCTCAACCTTTTTGACATAAATAAAAAACCCGTTAAAACATTTTTTAAATCTTAATTTGTTTTTATTTTTAAGAAATTAAAAACTAATTTTTTTTTACATTTTTTTTTTTTAAGAAGAGGTTGTACAGGAATTAATGCAAAGGACACGAAGTCAAATTTTGCGAAAGTCAAATTTTCAACTTTTTTCCTGGGGCTTACAACAAAAATGTTTTGATGCAAAGTTGTTCCCCAATCAAAATTAATAATAACTGCAAAAAAAAAATTTTCAAAATATTTTTCCTTGTATTTTTTATGATTTTTTGAATGGAGACCTCTCAGTAAAATTTTGTATTAAAAGGAAGAAAAACCGGCAAAAATAGCCATTTTCAAAAAATCATAAAAAATACAAGGACAAATATTTTTTTAATTAAAAAATTGTCTGATTTGCTCACTTTTCAAAGGGTGCTTAATGGGTTAAGAACATTTTTTTGTCATTTAAACGGAATTAAAGTGCTGTTTCCATAGGTGCCAAAATGTTTATATTATAAGTTCAAAATATGAGTACAGTTAACATTCAAATTTGAGAAAATACTTTTGACTAGGGTTGTATATTCTGTGTATCCGTCTGTCTGTTTCTACGCAAACTAGTCTCTCAGTTCATTCCTATTAACTTGCAAATCGCAAATATTTTAAATTTCGTATTGTTTTGACATTAATTTTGCTTTCCTTCCATGTGGTAGCTGTATAATATAGTCATCCGATTTTTGTTAAATTCCGAAAATCGAGATTCCGAAATATTAAAAAAATCATATCCTAGAGTAAAAGAGAATACAATAAAAATCAACGGAGCTATAATTTGTTTCCAATTAATTTCCCATTAATTTGTAGATCATTCCTATGGCAACTATATGATATAGTCGTCCGATTTTGATCAAATTAAAATTTAAATTCGGAAATATTTAAAAAGAGTCATATCCTAGAGTAGAAGAAAATACAATAAAAACCAAGGAGGTTAGAATTTATTTCTTATTACTTTTCCATTATTTTCCGATCGTTCCTATGGCAGCTATATGATATAATCGTCCGATTTTTTAAATATTTAATTCGAAATTCAGAAATATTTAAAAAATAACATCCCCACGAGTAGAAGGTAATATTTCAAAAAACACCGAAGCTAGAATTTTTTTAAAGTTTTCTTTTCCGATCCTTCCTATGGGAGCTATAAGATATAGTTGTCCGATCCAGTCGGTTCCGACTTATATACTACCTGCAATAGAAAGAAGACTTTTGGAAAAGTTTCAAGCCGATAGCTTCAAAACTGAGAGACTAGTTTGCGTAGAAACGGACGGACAGACAGACGGACAGACGGACGGACAGACGGACATGGCTAGATCGACTCGTCTGGTGATGCTGATCAAGAATATATATACTTTATGGGGTCGGAAACGTCTCCTTTACAGCGTTGCAAACTTCTGACTGAAATCATAATACCCTCTGCATTGGTATGAAAATGTAAAAAAAAATTCTAGTTTCGGTGTTTTTGAAATATTACCTTCTACTCTTGGAAATGTTATTTTTTAAATATTTATGAATCTCGAATAAAATATTAAAAAAATCGGGACACTATATCATATAGCTGCCATAGGAACAATCGGAATATTAAATGCAAATTAATAGGAAAAAAATTATTGTTTCGTTGTTTTTTATTGTTCAACTTCAACTCTGGGATATGACTCTTTTTAAATATTTCCGAATTTCGGTTTTAATTTTATTAAAATTAAACTACTACACTCATAAAAAAAATCGAAGAATTTCCTTAAAAGGTAAGAAAGAAATGGTTTTTTGAAAGGCACCATTAAAACAAGAAAAAATATTTCTTGAAACAAGAAATTAAATTTCTTAAAACAAGAAACGGTTTTTTAGAAAGCCACCATAAAAAAAAAAAAAATATTTCTGGAAACAAGAAAGGCGATTCTTGTTTCAAAGGTGGCTTCTTTCTTGTTTCAAGAAATTATATTTCTAAAAACAAGAAATTATATTTCTTCAAGCAAGAAAAGCAATTCTTGATTTAAGAAATAATATTTCTTGAAAGGATGTTTTACAAACCCTGAAAGCAAAATGTAACTTCGTTTTTTTTTTATATTATATTTTATTACTTTTCAAACATTTAACACTTAAACATTTTTAAATAACACACTTTTGACTTAAGAAAACATTTATTATTAAGCATACGAGCTATTATTGGTTGTGTATTTAATTCACATAATTTAATATTGTATAACACAAGGTCTGTTAAACTTCATATGACATAAGGTGATTTCAAAACTCAGTATGTAGTTGCAGGTCAAAAACCATTTTCTTCGCCTTCCCACATCTGGAAAATATAGAATTATTGGGATATCAAATAATTGGTTTAAGATAAACAACATTTTTTGAATCAATGTAATGTTAATCATAGCCAAAATACAATCACGTTGGTTAAAAGACAGAGAGAGGAGCAAGACAGGTAGAACACAAGTATGGAAGGGTTGAAAATCAAATTTTAGAGAGAGAGAGAACCGGGAGAGACACGTACATACATTCATATTTATAAACAGGCCTTTGAGCGAAGGGAGCCCAAATATAAGCAGGTCAGATCATGGTACAATTTAGAGAAGAGAGAAAAGCCGCGACGCGGGTTTCAGTTCGGGTGAGCCGCGTACATGCATACATATTTACATGTCTAGGTATGTCAAACAAATTCAACATATTTTTATACCCTTGTAGAGGGTATTACAACTTCACTCAGATGTTTGCAACGCAGTGAAGGAGACGTTTCCGACCACATAAAGTATATATATTCTTGATCAGCACCAATAGCCGAGTCTATCTAGCCATTTCCGTCTGTCCGTCTTTCTGTCTGTCCGTCTGACCGTTTCTATGCGAACTAGTCTCTCACTTTTAAAGCTATCGCGATGAAACTTTCCCGAAAGTCTTCTTTCTATTGCAGGTAGTACATATGTCGAAGAGAGCCGGATCGGACCACTATATCTTAAGGCTCCCATAGGAATATTCAAACATATATAATATATATATATATATATAAATTCATTGTAACTTTGTAGGAAGTAGGCGTTTTGATTCTTGACTACTTAAAAACAAAATTTAAATAAATAGAAACGCTGAATCTGGAATCCCTGGAACTGCACCGAGTGAGCATTCTTTTATCTACAAGGGTATATACACTTGCCAGAAAAAGTATGCGTACAAATATTTTCCGCAACTTTAGAGCTTAAAAAAACGTCTTAAAAAAATTCGTAAAAATGTCATTTTAATTTTAACATTTAGTACACATATTAGGCTTTAATTTGACGTAACTCATTAATTTCTAGCACCTTTACTTTTCCTAATATAAACAAAAATGTACAAATTGGCCGGATTGCGCATCAGAAAAAGTATGCGTACAAATGCATATAGTATTAGAAAAAGCCATATTTTGGGCAAAGTACGTCGAGTTTAGTACGGAGTTTGATACCCTTTATGTTTTATAACTTCAGTCTACATATTTGGCATCGATTGGACCAATGTCCTTGCATCCTTCGCTGTTATTTACTTCCATTCATCGACATTGAGTTTTTTCAGGATATCCTTGGATGCAAGGGTGTGAAGGCGAGTCCTGCCCTCCAGGACATCACAAAAATGCTTTACGGGATTGAGATATACTATTTTGATGGCGAATGTAGCTGTTTTACACATAAAAGCTTTGTTTTGTGGGCGAAATGTTTAGGTTCGTTGTCCTCTTGGTACCAAAAGTTCTTTTCGAGTCCCACTTTCAGGGCGCTTTAATTTGTTGTCTTAAAGTGCATAAAACAACCAACAAAATGAGGTATCGTTTATAAAAATCGGTCAACAATAAGTAATATATATACATATACACATTCCACTCATGTTATGGTGTTCCTTTTTGACTAGTTCGTCGGTTAGAAATAATTCCATTGCCGTCCAAAAGTCCTTGTTCCAGATTTATACGCCATACGTTAAGTTATATTTTATATAACTTGTCAAATATTAATACTTGGTTTAATCATATAGTATTTCCCTACTTACTAATTATATGTTATACATTTATCACAGGGAGAGAAAAATTCCGTCGTGATGACTGTAAGGAGTCTCATACACGAAAGCTCTTGGTAAAGAAAAATTTGAAAATACCCAATCTATGCTAGTGTTTTGTTTCGTTGTTGAAACTCGTTCCAAAAGCGCCGAGAAGTCTAGTTCATTTAGCTTCCTTTCCATTACAGATTTACTGGTTGAGCGTCACCCAAAATGACTATTTGATTTCTTACGCCCAATTCCTGCTCTAAGCAGTCTACAACTGCATTCCTTAACCTTGACACTGAAGGATTTCTGTATAATAATATATATGATTTGGAGGTGCTTAAATGCAATAATTTGGCATAGAATGTTTCCCGTTTCAATAGTTCGGTGAAAAATAAGTTCAATGTTTTGGAAAATGTGTGGCTTTGCAAATACAATTACTCCATTGTGAGCCCTTCTGTTTCCTTGGTTTATACCATTGATTTGAGCGACTTTATTAAATCCATTAATCCTCTTCGTTAAGAGTCCCACTTTCGACAAAGCACAAGATGTCTGCTGATTTTATAAAAATGTCGTATTGCTTATGAAATGGTATAAGATTCTTCTCAGTTCTGAGGCTTTTTAGCTCAATATAAACTAAATCTGTTTCTTCCATTTTCCTGGGGGCAGAAAATTGTCCAATAATATATAAGCCAGAAGCTTTAGCTCGGCTGCAGGCAACGTAAAGGGCAGCTCGGCTTATTCGATTTTCCACATTCACAACCACTTCACTATATGTCGCTCCTTGACTCTTGTGTATCGTTATGGCATCAGCAGGTACTACTGGAAACTGGAAGCGCTCTATCATAGTTCGGTTACTATTACCGTATTGAAATGTTCTTAGAATTCGCTCTATTGGAGTACCATCCGGGTGTGATCTGTTTGCTTTTTTTGTTCGAGCTTCGGATCCAATTGATGACTCTGTAAATTGTATCCAAAGAGTCGATATCGATCCGCTTGGTGTTTGGTCAATCTGCATAAGTTCACCACTTGCTTCATTTACTAATCCATCACTGGTGTCAATATTCACTGTTATCATATATTTAGCAGAAGTTTTTAATGTTAATGAATATGGGAGTCCTTGAGTATCCGACGTCCAAAATCCAAAATCCTAAATTTATTTTCTGTTGAATCCGAAGCGGCTTTTACCGTATCCTTTGCTGTTGATATAAACTCTTGTGTATCAATTTGCTCCAGTCTTAAGTAATTATATGCGTTTACTTTTGCGTTTGAACAGAATAGTCGAATCGCCTATCTTGGAATTGATTCCAAATCTCTTGAATGAATCTCTCTCTCCTTTATTAAAGCAATGTCGGCATCTGTCATATTTCCCTTCGACATATTATTTAAGGCTACAGCAAAATCAAAGTCTTCACGTTGTCTCATTATCTCCGTCAATTCAAAAAATTTAAACAAATCCCATAGTGGTGTTCCTATAATCGCGCTATATGCGTCTCTTGTGTTGGGTTTAAATATCCATTTGTCACCAACAGGCTGAAGCTGTTTAAGGTCTCCAAAAACTATTATGGAAATTCCTCCAAAATATTGGTTTGTTCTGAAAATTTGTTTTAACCGACAATCCAAATATGATAGCACTCTAGCTCCCACCAGTGATATTGCATTAATTATAATTAATTTTACATCCATAAGTTTGGAATGTGTAGTATTCAACGTATCGGCGCTTAATGGCTTTAATCCAGCAGAAGACTGGTTTACGGGTAAAGAAAACAATGAATGCAATGTATGTCCTTTTATTCCAAAGGCCGCTTTACCTGTTGGAGCGCAAAGTAAAACTTTAGCCGAATCTGGATTACTTCCAGCCAAAGTGTTAAATCTTAACATAAGTGACTGATAAATGGTCGAAATTAATCGACTCTTTCCAACTCCTGCGCCGCCTCCATATACTCATAAAAAATATTCTTTTGATTCATATTATGCATTAAATGGGCATAATATTGACGTTGTTTACTATTAAGAGATCGCACTAAACTACAAACGTCATCAACTGGAATCAATGGAGGCAATTTTAAGACTCTTGGACCGTCTTCATCAGAACTGGGATCAGTAGGGTTTTCTTGAAACACATTCGGATTCCGTTCCACTTCGGGAATGGCAAATCCCCGAAATTCATCATCCAAAAGTTGTGTTGCGAGAATGTCATTTTCTTCGGGATCATCATTGTTGTTTTGTTGTATTTCTCTTATTATGTCCTCAAAGTCTTCTTCATTTATTTTGTCGTAGTTCTTTCTATTAGTTTCAATTAAGATTTTGTTGAGATTATACGTGTCTTCATTATTTTTTTCCAGGATATCCAATTGCTCATTTCGCCAAGGATAAAAAAGCATTACCAGTTCTCGATAATAATCCGATCTTGAGGAATTTTTACTAAACCGTCTCCACCTCAAAATATACGGCTTACTTCGTTTCTTAAGAGTACCCGAATTATTCAGCATAATTAGGTTTTCCGCTGCAATATTCTCCTCTTCATCTTCCTCATCATGCTCCGCATATTCATCTTCTTCATTTCTGGTTTTGCGGACTTTTCGATCGTAGAGTGCGACAAAATCCGCGAGACATACTTGCTCCATACTTTCCGGCCTAAGTGTATAATAGTCATTTAATCCTGCGACGTATATATCTGTAGAGTCTGAGGGCAGTCGCTCCAACTCCTTTTTTGACTTGACCATTCGGACTCTTTGCTCAGTAAGTGATGTATTTATGAACTTGCTTCCGTTACTAGTTTCTGACAAATGCAGCCCCAAAATATTGTAAACAGCTTCCTGAGCTGATATTTCGGTTCCATTTATGAACTTATTTCCAAGATGCTGCAGTTTCTCCTTTACAGATCTATCGCGATGTCCTCCTTCTGTTATTTCTTCCATGGCTTCTCTAAGCTATCTTGAAACTCCTCTATTTGATTTGTTGATGTAGTTTATGATATAGCTACAACAACCGTACGCGTCTAAAATGTATTGAATGTCCATGTTGGCTCGGTGAAGTTTTAATATGTCCTCATTGTAAGCATTTAGCATTCTATCCGAGAATTTTCTTCGCAGAAATATTTGCGGCTTCTTTAAAGTTGATCGAATAGCTAAAATATAGTCTTGGTAGTCGACCTCTAGTTTGTTGAGGATATTTTCAAATTGGTTTAAATGTTGAACTTCAACTTCGGTAATGATTCGTTTATCGTCCAATAGCTCTTGAATTTTTCTCCATGTGTTTTTTTAGCCTTTCTGTAATTCTTTCTTCATCGGAAAATGGATATAGAATTTTTGTTTCGGGCATCGGCGGAAACGGCATATTAAAACGACATTTTCCTTCTCGGTTGAATTCCCTTTTGCAAGTAGCTGTGTGCCTATGCAACTGATATTTAATGATGTCCTGCAGGTCAATATTATCTCCATTAGTTGAAATAAATCGGTCAATAAAAGCTATTACCTCCTCTAAATTACCGGGAACAATGTCACTCTGGATTTTTTTCATCAATTGACGTAGTCGGTAATCAAAGTATCTTGCGCAAGTAACCGGGTCCGATATAATCAATCTAGCTTTATCCGTACTAGAAAGATTGCCTGCTTCTTCTTCGGTGATGGTTCTGTTATCCAAAATTAGACTTAAATTCACAAGAAGCTCATTCTAGTTGGTCTCAGCGGCCGAGAGCGTTATAAAAAAAGTGGGTAATTCAAATTGCCGAATCATTGCCAATACCTTTTTTTTCTCAGCTTCCCAATGAGCTGGAGAGGATGTTAAGCCTTTCACAAAGCTTTCATCCATCATATTTGAAGCGGTAACATGTGAATTTCCAGACTATTTCCTTAAGCAAATTGAGATTGCGTCTTTGATACGTGTAAGTTCATAGCATTTATACATATATAAAATTTTTGGAACTTTTGCACACCGTCGATCGTAAAACCGAATTTGAGACTTAACTTTGCGGCCATATGTTGTTTTGCATTTAAAGATTTCTCCACACGAAATGGTGGAAAAGGATAGTTCCTCAGCATCTTCATCCGTTGTCATGTATACCGGTCGACGACCTTCGCCGGGAGCCATTGCTATTATTTGATGGTTTTTTACTGGATCGTTTTTAATAAAGTTTCCTGTCCTCCAGGATTTAAATTGTCTTCATCAGTGCTGATCTGTGGAGCAGGGTTGACTTCCATTTGCTCATTTAAAAGTTCCTCCACAATTGGGAGATCCCTGTTGTCAGCAATAAACGCAACTTCATTATTACCTCGAAATTCATCGAGCCAGTTTTGAGATACAAAGAAATTATGCTTCTGGTATAATTCCGTATTGACCAAGTAACGCATCGCTTCCATAACTTTGCCTGGTCTAATAGTTTCAGTTATAAAACTATGCCGATACTCCAATTTTCGTTTTAGATGCACTTGAACCACATGTGTATTCTCAAAAGTGCGCGGCAGGGCAGTGACAGTCTCGGACACCGAAATGGGAATATTAATAACGGCTCCTCTTACTGCGCATTGCCTCTCATATCCCAATGAAACAATTCGCATAAACGGTATTCTCGGTGAAATCAATCTTTCTTCCAGGCATGTTAGATCCTTTAAGCAAGGAGGGACTTCAGGTAGGTCGAAGCCCTGTGATAAGCATAAGTTTGGTATTTTACCTTTGGAAATCCTTGCGTGACATTGCAGAAGAAATAACGGTCAAATGAATTAGGAAACTTTTCAGATAAGTAAAAGGCGTTTGAAACATCAAGTTGAGTATATTTAGATATTATAATCCTTTTGTTTAGCGCTTTAACCTGAAAAGGGAAACCATAGTCCTCCACAACTTGTACATATTTTACTAGGACCCATCTTTATATTATTTAAATAGGTATTACGTGCTCCAGATCGTCTTATTTGCCCTTGTAGCTCTCTTTGTTCAATCTGCTCTTCAGGAGACAATCTATGTCTCGCATCAATATTTCGCTGGGATTGTCTTTGAGATTCTGCTGCGCGATTTTGAGAATTATTTCGATAGTTTATAACTCGAGCCTCATTCATTTCCCGGACTTGCTCTACCATTATGCGGGTTTGCTGATGGGTCATTCTTCTTTGCGAAGAATTTATCCTTTGCTGCTGGCTTCTCCTTGCAAGATCACTCCTTGCCGTCCGATGGTATTCTGCATCTCGCTGACGGTAGTCTTTTCTATAAGCAGTACTTTTCAATTGTTCTGTAGACCTCCAAAAAGCGCATCAGAGCGTGGCGCGCAGAATCAATTTCGCGCTCAGCCTCTCTATAGGTCGTATTTTCCCTTCTTATGGCGTGCTCTATAGTATTTCTTTCCTGTTCAATTAGTCTATAGTCCTCGAAGGAGCGCTTGGCGCTCAGAATCTTTATAGGTCGTATTTTCCCTTCTTATGGCGTGCTCTATAGTATTTCTTTCCTGTTCAATTGTTCTGTAGTCCTCCGAAGAGCGGATCAGAGCGTGGCGCGCAGTATCAATTTCGCGCTCAGCCTCTCTATAGGTCGTATTTTCCCTTCTTATGGCGTGCTCCACGGTATTCCGATTCTGCACTGTTTGTGAATTATCACTGTGAAGGAAGGAAGAAAAACAATTTTAAAAATTCCAAAACAATACACAAAAACCTGATGAGTGTCCTAAAAATTAGGGACATAAGGTGTCTTTGGATCAAAAATGCATTGTAAAAGAAAATATTTTTATTTAATTTTTAAACGCTGTTCACAAATGACGATTTTTAAACTTTGCTGTGACTTTAAAATTTTAAATGCGCCCACCTTCTCTTGTGGTTCAGTTAGATTGAATTTTCCAAAACGACCGTATAAAAGAGACATGTAACTATTTAATTCCGAAAAGATTACCAAAATTGGTTGACCACTCTTGAAGATATATTCCAAAAGACGAAGAAAATTTGTGATTTTCTTAAATTAAAGATACCGCAAATACCAGAGCTGATGGACTACAGGCGTAGTGGCAACTTATGCTTAGAAAAGCCTCATTTATTGAAATAAAATGGTGGCAGGCCTGGACACCGACCCATGTCACATTTTGTCGGCCTGTGTAATTCGTCCGAAATGTTTGTCAAGTTTAAGATAAAGATTTAAAATATGAAATGTATGTAATAGATAAGATATATATGCTCATAAAATAAACCTGAAAACCCTGAAAAAGATATATATGCATATAAAATACACCTGAAAAAGAAATATGTAATACTAACACAGGCCGACAGTGTTTTTGGTGCAGCCCTTTAAGCATTAAGTTGTGTTAATATAGACGGGTATAAGCATTTCTGCATACTTAGTTTTCGCGTTTAACGGGTGGTATTTGTGCAATCGCGGTTTGAAAAAAATAGCAACATTAATGGTTTTGATTTAAGATATCCTCGAGGGTCTGTGCTTAGTTGTAATAAAACCTATGCCAAAAAATTGCTTAGATTTTTGCATTTAAGGTTCCATCATAATTTGAGTCAATCAAAGCCTATAAGCCATTGAAGTAATTTGTTCACCTCCATTCCCAATCAACTTGATGCGGTGAACAGGCTTAAAAAAATACAAGGAAAAATATGTGCCCTAAAATATTTGACAGGCATCTAGAGGAGTCTTTCACCGAATTTTTAAGATAAATAAGACCATTATACGTCGAAGGATGAAATTTATAGAATTTTTTTCATAAGAACGTAAAAAGTAACAAGTATTTTTAAGTAACTATTACGTAACGAGTTGGTCGTGACTTCACACAGTAGGTTTTGCAAAGATAACAGTGGCGTAGCCTTAAAATTGTGGGGGGAGATATTTAACAGGCATACTAACCCCTTGAAAATACAAATTTTCGATGTTCGGCGCCTACTGCTAAACAAATTGAAAGGCAAATTTCTACAAATGTGTCAGATATTTTGTGGGGGCCAGTCGAAAAACGAAATTATAAATTTGTTTTCAGAGGTAGAGAAAAGTCATTATTCATTTAAATTCGTAGATGCCCAAAAGCTAAGCGCAGGGTATAGCTGAAGAGCATCGAACATCGTCTAGCTGAACCGCTCGCACAACTAGCGTACCGGCATAGCGCTCTCTCTATCGCGCGCACCGAAGAAAAACGTGTGAAGGCAAAAACGCAAACTGAATCTGGAACGATCCCGTTACGTGAAGTTTGGCAACGCCGCCGCGTACAGCCAGCTTCACGCGACGAAAGTCTCGTTCACTTCTTTTCAAACTCTGAATGAGTACAGACATACGACTGTCGTAAGATCAAGAGTAAGAACGTAAAAGTACTCACCACGTGTTCTAGTTTTCCTTTGAACTTGTGAAGTGATTTATTGAGAGAGGATCATTGTTATTTTAATGCCCAACTACTGGTAAATATTAGCACCCAGCGTAACCGTATAGGCAGTGTAAATAGAACAGTATTTTTTTTTAATAGGAAAAGAGAGAAGATTCCGTCGAAGCCGGCCGGCAACATCAGCGCCAGCTCGGCGTAATCACGCCGTTTGTAATTTCATCGGCCAAGACGAGATTTTCTGAGAGATTTTGGAGCCAATTTGCCACGGCGGAGTTGCCACCTGCGGACACGTGCCTCGCGGAGCGCAGCTTTGGTCCGCAAAAGGCGCCCGTATTCTGGAAGGTGACCGAGGCTGCAGTTTGCCCACCAACTACGCAAATCTGTAGCTCGGCTCCTCACCAACCGCATGCCACGTGCGGCCTAGAATCACCTCAAAGATCAACCACCTGAAGGACGACTTGAAGAAGTGCATAACCTCACCAGCACGCGCCACGCGCGGCATCCACCTACCCAGCTCTGGCGAAGCCATAGAGCGACAACGTGGAAGGTTATTGTACCAGGACTTAACATCACTCCGACCATTGATGATCACCTCACCAACCCGCGCCACGCGCGGCATGTAAACACGCAGCTTTGGTTTGACCATCGAGCGATCTTCTGGAAGTTGATCGGATGAGGAAGTGAGCGACTACCGGATGTGACACCTGCTACGCGCCTACATCGCCCCACCAACACGCGCCACGCGCGGCAACGAAGCACCCAGCTCTGGCTAGCCCATAGAGCCGATATTTTGGAAGGCGAGTCGTAGCGCAGCAACTCGGCACTTCACCCGTACTGGCCACGTGCGGCTTGCCGATGGAATAAACCTCGCAAAAGGCTGATGATTTAAAGGAAGGACAACCCAGAGGAACAGACCTGTTGTCTGACATGCGAAGACGCAGATCCCTTCGTGTGTAGTAAGCTGATCAGGAACCGCACAGGAGAAGCAGTAGTGGATCGAGGATGGGAATCACTCGCGGCGACGTTTGCTAGATTAGTGTTTGCCTATTTTAAAGTCAAGCTTCACGTTTTTGTAGAGTAAATTTACGGTACTTGCTTACGTAGCGTACCTTTGTATTGATTCAGTAGAAATTCTTATTAGTTTTCTGACAATGACCACCCGTGTAAGCCACGCAATTAATCTTGTCAGAAATTAATATGTAAATTTGTCTAAAAGCACCCTAGCACAGCGTCTTCGATGGGCCCAACGAACCTGCATCGCCGGAGTTTTGCGTAAGTGAGAACTATAAACCACTATATTGATTTCCTGACTTTTACCGATATATTTGAATGGTATTATTATTGTGTGTGCATATTAGACGGAAGGTTATGAAGTCAGTGTAGCAATTATCTGTAATTCGGAATTGAGTTTGGTATTGAAAAGAGAGAATTGAAGTTGTATTGAAATTATGATTGAATTTAATGATCTTTTGTTAATTATGGTAAATATTTCAACTATGTTTGAATAGTTTTGTAAATCTAGGTTCGTGATTGAACACACAATGCTGGAGCTATATGAATTGAAAATGTAATGAACCAATAAACATTGAATAAGGGATAACCGTCAACAATATCTCACGCGTTATCATGGTAGGGAGGGTACAGAAAGGGGGCGAATAACATCAAGCCACCCTAACTTCCAGTATTTCTTGATCAGCGTTTGCCTACAATGTCCGTCCGTGTACCCATAGTCCGTATACACCCATTCATTTTTGTTGAGCCTTGTAGATACCGTTTAGTGCACTTAAAACTTTTTCACGTAGTACAGCACGCGTTATAGAAAAGACGAGGAAGACCCACGACAATCCGACGAGCTTAGCACAGAGCAATGCTAGAAGTGCACGAAACCGAATCTTTCTATACACTAGGTTTCCCATAACTTAGTGAGCGTAGGTCTAGAACCAAGAGGCAACCCGAGGCTCCAGACCGTTGCTGCCGGCTACATCTTATATTAATTTTAGTAACAACATCCGAGTGTGTATGCCAATCCTTCACTTTCGTGGTGCTGTCTACTACATATAAGAAAGAAAAATGGCGCCCAACGTGGGGCAGAATCTCCACTAACGCGGGGCATAATCTCCACTAACGTGGGGCCAAACCTTAGTTTACGTCCATAGGAACCGAAACCGCCTAGAAATCGGTTGATTTCTAAGTGCAGGCTACTAGGAGGAGGTATAGCTTCACGTATTGCTTTATTAGTTTTCAAATAGATTTGTGTTAGAGTCTGCTGACGTTTATTTTCTTTCCCTCAGTTTAATTAATGATCACTTGTAATTCGAAGCCGGAACAGCGACCGCGATTCGAGAATCTACGGATTGGGTCGACCATTCAGTTCAAGGGACCATGTAAGCTTGTAGAGTTAGGAAGTAAACACAATTAGAAAATATTTGTAGATTTGGATGACGGTAAATCAGGTGTCTAGGAATCGCGATTGTATTTCGAGCTTTTTACGGAATAATCGACCGGAACCAACAGTTTACTTGATATCCCAATTCTACGGAATTTCGGTAAACTTGTTTTTAGATTACGACCATCTGTCCAACGGAACTGCAAAGTGTTGGACGAAATTCGATCTTTGACCGGTTCAGAAAGCGTAATTCAAAAGAACAAGCCTTCAAAACATTTTTTTTGTTATTTTTAGTTTACTTTGGTAAGCAATCAAGAAACATTAGGAAGTTGAATTCATATAGCGAGCAAGCATTGTAGTAATATCAATGATATCCCAATTCTACGGAATTTCGGTAAACTTGTTTTTAGATTACGACCATCTGTCCAACGGAACTGCAAAGTGTTGGAGGAAATTCGATCTTTGACCGGTTTAGAAAGCGTAATTCAAAAGAACAAGCCTTCAAAACATTTTTTTTGTTATTTTTAGTTTACTTTGGCAAGCAATCAAGAAACATTAGGAAGTTGAATTCATATAGCGAGCAAGCATTGTAGTAATATCAATCACGGACCAATTAAATTCGTAAATAACAAACACAAAGCATTTAGTATTTTGTCGATATGTCTTTGCGTCACAGCAATCTTGATCTACCAGCCGCAGTAGGCGGCGAGATTACATCATGTACGATTTGTACACAACCATTAATCGCAAACGTTTTAACATCATCCACCCCATGCGGTCATACATTCCATCATCAGTGCATCAGGGATTACATACTTGATTCAAATAGATGCCCAGTGTGCAATCGGGAGTGCCCCGTACAACAATTATCTTTGTCAAACAACAATTTGTTAGCGGAATTGTCAGCTGCTGATCGAAGGACAGGAGAAGCTAATCCTGCCAACAATGACTTACCGGCCAGCAGTAACGCAAATAATAACGCCAACAGAGGCCGAGGAAGCGGGAGAAGAGGTAGAAACTCAGGTCAACGCAGAGGCGCTGGACAACGTACAGGAATGACACTGAGGTCGAATCGCAATAATCCAGAGGATCATCACGAACGTAGTCTGGACACAGATTCGATTGTAGACACTTCTAGGGCAGAGAATCTAGAAGATATTGAGAGAGTAGTGCGAACAACCATGCAAGCACAACAAAGTAGCCTTAGACAAGAACTTTCTGATTTTATTCGTGCGCAGGTAGCAAGCCTACAGATTGGTAGTTCTGCTCAAACTCCAAATAGGAGAATGAACGAAAGGCAAGATCAGTCAGGGGAAGCTCAGTCTGCAGGAACAGTTTATCACGATATTCGCCTAAATGCTCAGCGCGTCAACAGATCAGATTCCACAGTGCAGCCAGAAAAAGTGCCGAACATTATTCAAAGCTGGCACATCAAGTTTGATGGATCCAAAGACGGTTTACAGTCTGAGGAGTTCCTTTATCGAGTACAGGCATTAGCTCAACAGAATTTAAATGGAGATCGTCAGCTTCTATGCGACCATTTGCATTTATTTTTCGTTGGCAAAGCGAGCGAATGGTACTGGAAGTTCCATCGTTCGTGCCATCAGTTTAGTTGGATAGAGTTTTGTAGAGAGTTTCGTAATAAGTTCAAGGAAAGTGAGTCTGACATGGACATTTGGGAGTCCATAAACAACAGGCGGCAAGCCGAAAAAGAACCTTTTGAGGATTACCAATTCCAAGTGGAAAAGCTCGCATCTCGCTTGAACACTCCGATCTCAGAAGAATCGTTAGTTAGGCTTCTCATACGGCATTCAAAGCCATCTCTACGGTACGAACTTATGCATTTGCATATAGACACCTTAGCTCAGCTCAGGGAAGAAGTCCGAACTCACGAACAGTTTTGCAGGCAAATGAAAGCGCAACCGATGAATGGTAGTTTTCATCAACGCTCTTTCGTTTCTCAGTTAGAAGAAGATTTTGACGACAGCGAATCAGCTGAAGTAGCGGCGCTACAACGCAAGCAACTTAAGTGTTGGAACTGCGACAAGCTTGGTCATCGTTTTGACGAGTGTTTCGAAGCTCGAACCATCTTTTGCTACGGATGTGGAGCGAAAAATATGTACAAGCCCAAATGCCAAAAGTGCAACCCTTCGGAAAACTACGCGTTGGATGCGTCGGTCAAGAACCACACGTCGCATCCGAGGCAGTAAAATCCGACAGTGGTACCCAAACAGAACAATTAGTAGTATTAACTCCGGACAAGTCAGTCAACCACCCAGACGAATCTTTAACCAGTAATGTCAAATATCCCCAGCCATATCACATTAGAGCAGCAAGATATGCAGCCGCAAGACAACGAATCTTCGGAGACGTCAGTTCTTGCAGTCGCATTTCTAAACCTAGACGTTCAACCAAACGATTACGTCCTTTACAGTTAACTTACTCAAATTCGCAGCTTTGTCTCAGATTGTTCTATTTGCAAGTCAACAAAGAGCCCTAACAAAGTTCTTAGACCACCCATGGGGAGACCCACAAATTCGGATCGTCCATTTCAGAGGCTTTATATGGATCTTCTTGGCCCATATCCACGGTCCAAGAAAGGAAATATAGGACTTTTGATAATTGTAGACCATTGTTCGAAGTTTCACTTCTTACAGCCGTTGCGGAAATTTACTTCCGAAAGGATTTGTGATTTTCTCGAAAAGCACGTTTTTTATACCTTCGGCACACCAGAGTCCATACTGACGGACAACGGGTCGCAATTCAAATCAGGGTATTTTAGAGCTTTTCTAACGAAATTTGGAGTCAAGCATATTTGCACAGCGATTTATTCACCACAAGCTAACGCAAGTGAGCGAGTGAATAGATCGATACTAGCTGCAATTAGAGCTTATATCGGTACTGACCATACGAATTGGGATACAAACATAGACGCGATAAGCGCATCCTTGAGATCTAGCATACACCGAAGTACAGGATTTTCTCCGTATTTTCTTTGTTTTGGTCAGAACATGATAGCCAACGGACAGGATTATGAGTTGCTCAGAAATTTGAATTTGTTAACCGACGATGTACCGCTTAAAACAGCTGACATGTTGCAAATAGTGCGTCAGGAGGCTAAAAAGAAGATTGCAGAATCACACGCAGCAAATGCTAGGGTATATAACTTGCGCAGCCGAACCGTTCACCTGAAGGTCGGAGACACCGTATTCGCACGCAGTTTCGCTCAAAGTAATGCGGGGAAAAAGTTTAATAGCAAACTCGCACCTGTTTTTATCAAAGCAACGGTAACAAAGAAGATCAGCCCAACATATTACGAGTTAGCAAATGAAGCAAATAAGTCCTTAGGCGTATACCATTTGAAAGACATTAGAACCTGAATTGTAGATAATATGGTGTTTACTGACCCTTGTTTTTCTTTCAGTTAACCCCTCGGCGAGTTCAATCTCTTGCTGAGTTAACTGTGGTGTGGGGGCCAGTCGAAAAACGAAATTATAAATTTGTTTTCAGAGGTAGAGAAAAGTCATTATTCATGTAAATTCGTAGATGCCCAAAAGCTAAGCGCAGGGTATAGCTGAAGAGCATCGAACATCGTCTAGCTGAACCGCTCGCACAACTAGCGTACCGGCATAGCGCTCTCTCTATCGCGCGCACCGAAGAAAAACGTGTGAAGGCAAAAACGCTAACTGAATCTGGAACGATCCCGTTACGTGAAGTTTGGCAACGCCGCCGCGTACAGCCAGCTTCACGCGACGAAAGTCTCGTTCACTTCTTTTCAAACTCTGAATGAGTACAGACATACGACTGTCGTAAGATCAAGAGTAAGAACGTAAAAGTACTCACCACGTGTTCTAGTTTTCCTTTGAACTTGTGAAGTGATTTATTGAGAGAGGATCATTGTTATTTTAATGCCCAACTACTGGTAAATATTAGCACCCAGCGTAACCGTATAGGCAGTGTAAATAGAACAGTATTTTTTTTTAATAGGAAAAGAGAGAAGATTCCGTCGAAGCCGGCCGGCAACATCAGCGCCAGCTCGGCGTAATCACGCCGTTTGTAATTTCATCGGCCAAGACGAGATTTTCTGAGAGATTTTGGAGCCAATTTGCCACGGCGGAGTTGCCACCTGCGGACACGTGCCTCGCGGAGCGCAGCTTTGGTCCGCAAAAGGCGCCCGTATTCTGGAAGGTGACCGAGGCTGCAGTTTGCCCACCAACTACGCAAATCTGTAGCTCGGCTCCTCACCAACCGCATGCCACGTGCGGCCTAGAATCACCTCAAAGATCAACCACCTGAAGGACGACTTGAAGAAGTGCATAACCTCACCAGCACGCGCCACGCGCGGCATCCACCTACCCAGCTCTGGCGAAGCCATAGAGCGACAACGTGGAAGGTTATTGTACCAGGACTTAACATCACTCCGACCATTGATGATCACCTCACCAACCCGCGCCACGCGCGGCATGTAAACACGCAGCTTTGGTTTGACCATCGAGCGATCTTCTGGAAGTTGATCGGATGAGGAAGTGAGCGACTACCGGATGTGACACCTGCTACGCGCCTACATCGCCCCACCAACACGCGCCACGCGCGGCAACGAAGCACCCAGCTCTGGCTAGCCCATAGAGCCGATATTTTGGAAGGCGAGTCGTAGCGCAGCAACTCGGCACTTCACCCGTACTGGCCACGTGCGGCTTGCCGATGGAATAAACCTCGCAAAAGGCTGATGATTTAAAGGAAGGACAACCCAGAGGAACAGACCTGTTGTCTGACATGCGAAGACGCAGATCCCTTCGTGTGTAGTAAGCTGATCAGGAACCGCACAGGAGAAGCAGTAGTGGATCGAGGATGGGAATCACTCGCGGCGACGTTTGCTAGATTAGTGTTTGCCTATTTTAAAGTCAAGCTTCACGTTTTTGTAGAGTAAATTTACGGTACTTGCTTACGTAGCGTACCTTTGTATTGATTCAGTAGAAATTCTTATTAGTTTTCTGACAATGACCACCCGTGTAAGCCACGCAATTAATCTCGTCAGAAATTAATATGTAAATTTGTCTAAAAGCACCCTAGCACAGCGTCTTCGATGGGCCCAACGAACCTGCATCGCCGGAGTTTTGCGTAAGTGAGAACTATAAACCACTATATTGATTTCCTGACTTTTACCGATATATTTGAATGGTATTATTATTGTGTGTGCATATTAGACGGAAGGTTATGAAGTCAGTGTAGCAATTATCTGTAATTCGGAATTGAGTTTGGTATTGAAAAGAGGGAATTGAAGTTGTATTGAAATTATGATTGAATTAAATGATCTTTTGTTAATTATGGTAAATATTTCAACTATGTTTGAATAGTTTTGTAAATCTAGGTTCGTGATTGAACACACAATGCTGGAGCTATATGAATTGAAAATGTAATGAACCAATAAACATTGAATAAGGGATAACCGTCAACAATATCTCACGCGTTATCATGGTAGGGAGGGTACAGAAAGGGGGCGAATAACATCAAGCCACCCTAACTTCCAGTATTTCTTGATCAGCGTTTGCCTACAATGTCCGTCCGTGTACCCATAGTCCGTATACACCCATTCATTTTTGTTGAGCCTTGTAGATACCGTTTAGTGCACTTAAAACTTTTTCACGTAGTACAGCACGCGTTATAGAAAAGACGAGGAAGACCCACGACAATCCGACGAGCTTAGCACAGAGCAATGCTAGAAGTGCACGAAACCGAATCTTTCTATACACTAGGTTTCCCATAACTTAGTGAGCGTAGGTCTAGAACCAAGAGGCAACCCGAGGCTCCAGACCGTTGCTGCCGGCTACATCTTATATTAATTTTAGTAACAGCATCCGAGTGTGTATGCCAATCCTTCACTTTCGGGGTGCTGTCTACTACAATTTATGTAAAATGGAATTTCAAAATACTTGTTACTTTTCCCGTTCTTACGGAAAAAATTCTATAAATTCCATCCTTCGAAGTACAATAGTGGGTTTTATCTCAAAAATTCGGGAAAAGTCGTCTCTAGATGCCTGTCAAATATTTTACGGCACATATTTTTCCTTGTATTTTTTTAAGACTGTTCACCGCATCAAGTTGGTTGTGAATAGAGGTGAACAAATTAATTCAATGGCTCATAGGCTTTGATTGACTCAAATAATAATGGAACCTTAAATGCAATTATGTAGATGGGCATCTAAGCCATTTTTTGGCATAGGTTTTAATACAGTTGGGCAAAGATCGTCGAAGATATCTTAAATCAAAACATTAAATGTTGCTATTTTTTTCAAACCTCGATTGCACAAATACCACTCGTTAAACGCGAAAACGAAGTATGCAGATATGCTTATATTCGTCTATATTAACATACTTTAATGCCCATAGGCCTGCACCTTTTAATAAAGTCCATTTTGTTGACCTGTGTAATCTACAAATACAAATATTAAGTTAGAAAAATACAAATACAAAGTTAGAAAATGCGAATATTTAAAAAGAAAACGTATCTTTTGATGGTGAAGAAGTCCAAGTGCCAATCCAAATCAAAGTCCAAATCGTAATCCAAATCCAAATCCGAATCCAATCAGAGGGTGATGAAGTCAAAGTCCAAGTCCAAATCGAATTCCAAGTCCAAATCCAAATTCAAATCCAATCCAATCCAGTTTACGATTAAGTCTTTAAAAAGACTGAAAATCACCAAAACCACTTCACCACAAAAGATACGCTAAGAAAAAGCTGAAAAGCGAGTGACGCAGCACTTAAATAAACAATTTATTACTCAACTCTCTACGTTTCTTTGAGAATCGAGGAGGAGAGCACACGTAGCATCAAAAAAGTTCATGGTCAAAAATTATGAGAATCGGGGAGGACAGCGCTGTAGAGTTGGCGTGGCACACACGCTTAATAAACTTGCGCTAAATGGAAAGCAAAGGAAACTAAATCTAAAACGCCAACCCTCTAGCTCTTAGAGCGAATGTGGGCGTTAGAGTGGGCGTGGCACATAAGCATAACAAACTTGCTCAGAATAGAAAGCGAAGAAATCTAAATCTAAAATCCCAAACATCTAGATCTTATAGCGAGTGTGGGCGTTGGAGTGGGCGTGGCACATACGCATAACAAACTTGCGCTGAATAGAAAGTAATGGAATCTAAATCTAAAAGTACAAGCCTCTAGCTCTTATAGCTTCCGAGATCAGAGCGTTTTTAAAAAAAGTTCAATTATGATGGTAAAAAATTTGACAATTCCTTCAGGTTTTAAATGCATGGCCCATACACAACGCTTTTATGAGAATCGAGGAGGAGAGCACCTGTAGCATCAAAAAAGTTCATGGTCAAAAATTGTGAGAATCGAGGAGGACAGCGCTGTAGAGTTGGCGTGGCACATACGCATAATAAACTTGCGCTGAATGGAAAGCAAAGGAAACTAAATCTAAAACGCCAACCCTCTAGCTCTTAAAGCGAATGTGGGCGTTAGAGTGGGCGTGGCACATAAGCATAACAAACTTGCTCAGAATAGAAAGCGAAGAAATCTAAATCTAAAATCCCAAACATCTAGATCTTATAGCGAGTGTGGGCGTTGGAGTGGGCGTGGCACATAAGCATAACAAAATTGCGCCGAATAGAAAGTAAAGGAATCTAAATCTAAAAGTACAAGCCTCTAGCGTCTATAGCTTCCGAGATCAGAGCGTTTTTAAAACAAGTTCAATTATGATGGTAAAAAATTTGACAATTCTTTCAGGTTTTAAATGCATGGCCCATACACAACGCTTTTATAAGAATCGAGGAGGAGAGCACCTGTAGCATCAAAAAAGTTCATGGTCAAAAATTATGAGAATCGAGGAGACCAGCGCTGTACTATTGAAAAAAAGAAACTTTGTGTAATAATATAGGGGAGTGTAGGGTAATTTGACGAGTAGGGTAATGTGAGGAACTCGTCGAATCTCACATATGACGTCACGACAAAAATTCCAAATAAATGTAGTCGTCTCCCCTTATCGTGTCGACAATGTATTTACAGTAATATTAATAAGAAGTCCCGTAATTTGTTCGTGAGGTAATTTTCGCTAAAAATGTGGTGCGCAAACTAGCAAACCCATTCAATTTACTTGTGTTTCAGCAGTGCCAGAGCAAAGATGAGTGGAAAATAAAATCAGGCAAATATATGCACGTATACATGAGATCTTTATCAACAGTTTTTGGTCCCTCGCGTTTTTTTCTTTTGCGCCGTTTGAGAGTGACACCGTTTTGGCTCCAAGTCTACCTTGTAGGGTATCGTGACGAACTTTTTGTAGGGTATTGTGACGAACTTTTTTTATTCAAGAATTTTAACTGTTATCGTTGATTATTTGTAAAAAAAATATAATAATACCATATAACATTTACTGCTGCAGTTTTATTGTTGTTTTTAATAGTGACGTCAGTTTAATTTAATTTAAAAAAAAATTTGCACTTTGACCATTTTTTTTTGTAAGTTTGGGTATTATCTTATTACTTTTTTCTTTTCCGTATCGAAAATAATCTTTCCGTAAATAATATTTAAAAAAATGTATTTTTTTGTTTGTAAAAAGGATGGTTTACACCAAACGCTGTGGGATTTGGCTACGTTGAAATTTCGAATCCAAATTTTTTTAGAAATATGCTCAGTAAATGTAAGCAACTTTCTGCTTTTACACTTTTAAAAAATATTGATTTTTGGAGAAGTTACATTAAAGAACAAATCGTTCGTCACATTACCCTACAACTTTTGAAAGTGCAAAAAAAGTAGGGTTCACGCCAAACGCTGTGGGATTTAGCTGCATTGGAATTTCGAATTTCGAATTTTACAGGAATATGCTCAGTAGATGTAAGCAACTTTCTGCGTTTACACTTTTGAAAAATAGTGATTTTTACAAAAGTTACATTCAAAAAACGAATCGTTCGTCACCTTACCCTACACTCCCCTATAAAAAAAAAATTAAACTTTATGTAGTAATATATAAAAAAACTTAAGTTTGTGTAATAATATTTAAAAAAAATGCTTAACTTTGTGCAATAATATATAAAAAAAAAAACTTAACTTAATAATATATAAAAAAAATATTTTTTCGTATATGTAACCAATTTAATTATTAAATGGCAGCTTTAGTATACAGTTGTCTGATTGGCAAGAACAATTACCCTGAGCAAGGTATACATAAATAAATTAGATTTGCATAGTTTCATGTCAGTAGCTTTAGTAAGGGAGAGTGGTGGAATTTCGTCACAGGGGCAATTTCGTCACCTGCAATATCTCGAAATCCATAAGTCGTAAAAATTTATAATTTTTTTGTTTTAGTCCTTCAAGACGGTCAGACACAACCAATGCGTTTTTTTTGCACAGAAGGCCAAGATAATTAAGCTATAATATTAAATGTGTTTTAATAGTTCAAAAGCTACATTTAGTTCTCGACGAAATTTTTTCTGTATGCCACAATTGAAAAGGGATAAGATACAGGTTTTTTTGTATAATACACAGTGCTATAATGTGCATTTCTGCGTTAGTGATTTTTAACTTCGCGCCTAATTTCAGAAGAAAAATAATTATTTCTAAAGAAGTACTGTCTGGGGAAATTTCGCCACCCTACGCTAAGGGTAAATTCGCACCTATTTTAAATACATATTTTTATATTTGACGAGCTGGCTAACGAACAGACTACCAGCAGCAGCAACAAATATAGGACGTCAACAAAAATGGTACGCTTGATCAGCATATTTACAGGCGTTAAACTCCCTACATTTTTCAGGTGACGAAATTGCCCCGGTGGTGTGGTGATTTTACCCCCCTGTGTGGCGAGATTGCCCCAGTATATTGGTTTTAATTTTTAATTTTTTATAAAACCGCATTCAACAATAAAAATAGAAAAATGATAACGTGTCTCAAGATGAACAAAAAGTAGCTTTGAAAAAATGCTGACGAGAGAGTCCCTACTGCAAAAATGTCATGTACGGGGGTGTCACAAAAAACCATTCCAACCGAATTTCTCCCGAATAGCAAAACTCGGTGTCACAGACGTCATTTTTGACGGTTTCTAAATCCCCCGTATTTTGCCGGACGTTTTGATAAAATTACCCAACTTACAAATGTTTCCCATAAATATAACTTTATTTAAGACAACTATAATGAATTTTATGAACTACCTGCATACTACGATTTCTTAACTACTTCGGGTTATATTTTAAAATATGCTTTTTATAAAACCTCATGAAAAAATTAGCTAAAAAAATCCGTCGGCAAACCGTCTACCTGGCGGTGTTACCAATTAGCTAGCACTTTAAAATACCAAATTTGTCCATATTTCGGAGTTAGTTATCGAAATGTTTTGTTAACGAATTATTTATTCAATAGTACTTAGTATTGTAGTTAAAAATGAAACTTATTTCTGGTAAAAATTTTATGGTAAAAGAAGTTGTAGTTATTGAGAAATTAATAAAAACATGCCGCCTTTGCAAAAAGTTGGCATCACTGTCGTGAAAAAATGCCCTATTTTTGCCAGGTAAAACGCTGGCTGTGAAGAAGAAGAACCCATACATGTAAAAAAGTACAACATTTTTTTTATTATTAATTTAAACTAATAAGCTTTGCTAATTTTCAGGGGTAAACATAGGTCACCAGCGCAAGACAACATATTCTTCCGATTCATTCGCGATAATATCAACATTGCCAAAGGATTTACTCAGGGCGGCCGCATTCTTGTGAAAGGACATGGCCAATGAGTTAAATCTCCATGGACTACCATGTAAAACCGTTTGTAAGGATCTCCTCTGCGTCCTAGCCTCTCGCAGTTTATGCGAGACTTAGAAATGAAAATAAACCAACGCAGCCGCGGCAAACCGTTGTTCAGGGCTGCAATGTGTAGCCTGGCGGGTAATTCAAATTTTTAATGTTTTTCTTTTATTGTGTACAATATGCGCTTTAAACATATATTCTTTTTGTAATTTTGCAAGAAAAACATAAATTAAGTTTAAAACTTATTGGAAAGTAGTCCAAATAAGTCAAATAAAATTCGATAATTATTCAATATTCGATATTTAGTGTATGCGTCCAGCCCTGGTCGTTTTTCGGTAAATTTTCCGAAAAAAGGAAATCTCTCGAATTCCTGTGACACCAACGGTTTTGTTCGGTTGGTTTCTAAACCAACCGTCCCCAAAACCGTCGACGGTTTCTGTGACACCCCTGGTAAAAATATAAAAAAGGGATATTTTTACAGCATTTAACTATTGTTAATATGGAAAGTATGAGATATAGACGTTCGATCGGCACGCGCTTTTACCCTGATCGAGGTACGCACAAAAAAATACGATTTGGAAAGTTTTATGGGAATAGCTTATATTCTGCGCGAAATATCCTGAAAAACGACAAATTTTGACCGATTTCATCTATTGTTCCTATGGGAGCTATAAGATATAGACGCCCGATCGGCACGCGCATTTACCCTGATCAAGGTATGCGTAAAATAATAAGATTTAGGGCCGGTTTCTCGAGTGCCGGCTAACATTTCTCGAACAGATAAAGTCCCTGCTAAGGCATTTTGGCTTTCTCGAGCATAAATGTAAGAGCTAACATTGACAGGGACTCGGAGTCCCTGTTAAGCGTTGATGAAATAATCGAAGCATGCCATTTTTTGCACTTTACAGTGCGTTGACAGCACTTTGCAATTGTTTCTCGTTCAGATAAATTAAAGCAGTAGAGAAAGCGGATTTGCTTTTACGAACAGTTTATCTGGTATTTAAGTTTTTCGAACAGATAGCTATCAGGGACTTTGACAGGGACTCGAGAAACCGGCCCTTAGAAAGATTCTTGTAAATAGCTCTTACACTGAGCGAAATATCTTCATTTTGTGAAAGCTATATCCGATTGTTTCTATGGGAGCTATAGGATATAGATGTCCGATCGGCACGCGCTTTTACCCTGATCAAGGTATGCGTAAAATAATAAGATTTAGAAAGATTGTTGTCAATAGCTCTTACACTGAGCGAAATATCTTCATTTTGTGAAAGCTATATCCGATTGTTCCTATGGGAGCTATAGGATATAGACGTCCGATCGGGTCGGCTTTCAAACTTGATCTGCGTACACATGTTTTAGGACGACTGTGAATGTTTCAAGGCGCTAGCTTTTAAACTGAGCTCGCAAACGGTATTAAAACAGACGGAAAGACGGACATGGCTATATCGACTCCCCTATTGATCCTGATCAAGAATATATATACTTTATGGGGTCGGAAACGTCTCCTTCACTGCGTTACAAACTTCTGACCAAAATTATAATACCCTCTGCAAGGGTATTTATATGCATATGTACATACCTTTGAATATTTGGAAAAAGGCTTCACCTCTTATCCGCTTGAGAATCACGTCCATCACTTACGAATTTTTTTCACAACTGTCGGGCCGAGTTTATGAGTGTATATCATATAGCTGCCATAGGAACGATCGGAAAATTAATGAGAAACAAGAAAGAAAGTTAACTTCGGCTGGCATACCCTTGCAGGTATGCCTACTTAAAATATTGTTTTTACATTGTCAAAAATCAAAACACCTACTTTCTACAAAGTTACAATAGTTTTTCTATTATTTTTTGGCTATGGGAGCCATAAGATATAGTGGTCCGAATCGTTCCGACATATGTACTACCTGCAATAGAAAGAAGACTTTTGGGAAAGTTTCATAGTTTCATAGCTTTAAAAATGAGGGACTAGTTCGCATAGAAACGGACAGACGGACAGAGGGACATGGCTAGATGGACTCGGCTATTGATGCTGATCAAGAATATATATACTATACTACAAACATCTGACTGAAAATATAATACCCTCTTCAAGGGTATAATAATAGGAAATTGAACAATTTTGCGAATTGTAAATTAATTGGAATGATCTGCAAGGGTATATAAGATTCGGCTGGCCGAAGCTAGTTTCCTTTCTTGTTTATTTTTAGGTAGCCCAGAATCACAATTTAGCGGAAATGGTACTTTGAACCTTTAACTTCAACAGTTTCCAATCACCAAGTTGGGCGACCTCTACTTCTTTAGCTACAATGGATTTTACTAGAATCATTTTAAAGTACGGATTTTTCAACTTTTTTCGGTTGACAGAGTCTAAATTGTTTTATTATAGGCGGCGACATGTAAACAAAAATGAGTGGTAATGGCATCCGGGTCAAAAATACTCTTATCAGATATTTAAAAGCTAGAAAATTATAAAAGTGAATGTATTTTTTGAAATTAAGGTTAACTTTTTTATAAAAATGGGTTATGTATATGGATATTACTTATTAAAAAATACTGAGAGTCATAGCGCAATCAATTTTATATTTTTCAAGGAATTTTTAGAAACTAAATTGATTTTTATAATTTTCTAGCTCCTAAAGCTAGTTATTTTTGACCCAATTGCCATCACCACTTATTTTTGTTTACCTCTCGTCGCCTATGATAAAACTTAAATTTGGACTCTGTCAACCGAAAAAAGTTTGGGTTATATCCGGCTTATTTCATTCGGTAGAACGTAAACTTTAAGTTTGTACCCATTGTAAACATCTAGTTAATATTAGCTTTAAGTGTGAATTGTGTATATATTTATAATCGATAAATGATGTGATAAATGGTCACACATAAATGTCACTTTTTAGGATTTAAAAGGAAATAAGAGAACGGTCACTTTTTGACCGGTTTCTAAAAAGAGAACACGCTTTGTAGAGCGAAAAACTAATTAAATAAAACGAAGCCCATCCTAGTGGCTTTTTAAAATCGAATAAATAAAGGTGATTACAAATCAGGTGTGGGGTTTGCCCCAGATCTTATCGAGATGAAATATTCGGATATATTGATCCTGACAAAGGATGAACTAATGAGCGTGCTAATTGCAAAAAATGTACCAGTGACCGGCACAGAGGCCATACAGCAGCTGCGGGCGATGGTAAAAGCCTTACAGCCATCATCTACCATGGAGTTGGACAATGTTACTGAGAAATCGGATGAGGATGCCGATAATGCAGCTGAGAGTGTGCCAGGAGGGGACGACCGCAATCCCGACGAAATGGAAGAAATGGCCGAAATTCTGAACCAGATGACCCTGTACAAAGCCCGGAAAGAACTTGCCGAGTTGAAAGTGCAAGTGGCCGCTTTGGAGAGCGGCACCGTGGACCGAAAACTCACCATTGACATAAAGGACATAGAATCAACCTTGCAAAATTTCTCTGGAGATGATCACGTTGGCGTTCATGCATGGATCCGTGAGATGGACTTGGCTGCTGCCACACACGGTTTGAGCGACTCCCAGCGTTGGCTACTGGGTAATCGCAAGCTGCAGGGGTCGGCCCGTTCATACACGATGTACGAAAAAACCACCACCTGGAAGGAACTGAGCGAGTGCCTACTAAAAGTTTTTGGGTTCCAAATGACGAACCATGAGGTTGCAAAGCAGTTGCAGAGTCGCTCAATCCTTAAAGGCGAATCGCTGCTACAATATTTTATTGCTATGCGTAATATTGCTGGACAAGGGACGTTCGAGGACATGGACGTTATAAAATACATTGTGGATGGCTTGCAGGATCACACCGGCTGCGCAGCACCGTTGTATTACTGTGTTTCTCTCGATGAGCTGCGTGAGAAAATGATGCGTTATCAGATCGTACAGGCCGAGTTTAAACGAAAACCACAAGTCTCACGCACGGCTGTACCTTTGCGGCAGTCATCTTCCGCAAACATTTCCGATGCTCGAAATGCAGACGCCAACATAAGGTGCTTTAATTGCCGCTCAATGGGACATTTCAGCAATCAATGCAAGAAACCAAGGCGGCCAGAGGGAGGATGCTTCCATTGCTTTGAGACTGGGCACCAGTTCCGGGAGTGCCCGAAGCGTATACGAACAGCTGCGTTGTGTACCAGTGACGAGAAGGAAGAGGAAGACGATTCTGTCGGCGGAACTTCGTTTATTCAACTAGTAAGCATTAAATTACCTAGTAAACAGGGATGCATTGATATTGATAAAATTTTTGCATTACTAGATACCGGAAGTTTTATAAGTAAAGAAGTTATCCCGCAAGCTACTGATTATGAAAACCTAGAGGATAGTCGTTTCCGTGGCCTTAGCGGACAAAACATTATGATAATTGGAAAAGTTAAATTGATACTTATGTTTAAAGAAAAATACTACAGAATTGAAGCTTTTGTTATTCCTAGTCTTATATTACCGACGCCGTTGTTATTAGGCAGAGATGTATTGAAACTATTGTCACTTAAGTTAGTAATACGTAAAACTGTACCAAATTATGAAAATAATAACTCACTAAGCAATACTGTTGCGGTGGCTTCCAATTTATACTGTGCATCCCTATTTACTAAGAAGTCAAACTTTAAAAACATACCTTGCAATAGTTTAAATAAGCAAAAAGATAAATGTTTAGTTGTAAACACAATTGCATCCCCGGTGAAGACTGAGGTGTTTCATGAATGGATGAACGAATTTGCGAACTTGGTGGTGTCAACTGATAGTGTTGCAATCGTAGGCGATGAGTTTGGTTGTGTTCGAATGCAGGAGTGCCGGGATATTATAGCAAGCCATTACGTTAATAAGTTTTCGAAAGGTTGTAGCTCGCCAAGATTCAAAATGTCCATTCGTCTTACTGAAACAACCCCGTTTCACTGTGCCCCTAGAAGATTGTCATATCATGAAAGGGAGATTGTTTCTAATACAGTTAATAATTTATTGGCCGACAAAATAATTCGCCCAAGTAATTCCCCATATGCTTCGGCTGTGGTACTAGTTAAAAAGAAAGATGGAAATATAAGAATGTGTGTTGACTACCGTGGGTTGAATAAGAAGACAGTTCGTGACAATTTTCCTTTACCGCTTATAGAAGATTGCTTAGAATACCTCGAAGGTAAATCTGTCTTTTCCGTTATAGATCTTAAGAGTGGTTTCCACCACATAGGTGTTGAAGAAGAATCCGTGAAATATACTGCCTTTGTGACTCCGGACGGGCAGTTTGAGTATTTAAGGATGCCTTTCGGGCTCAAAAATGGTCCGGCTGTATTTCAAAGGTTTATATCTGACGTATTAATCGATCTGGTTAGAAGTCGTCAAATTGTTGTGTATATGGATGATATAATTCTGGCATCGAATACCGTAGATGAGCATCAAAAGGTACTAGCTACATTGCTGAGTATTCTTGTTAAGTTTAGCCTCGAAATAAATTTTAAAAAAAGTAGCTTCATGCAAAAACGTATTGATTACTTAGGTTACGATGTTAGCGCTCAGGGAATTTTGCCTAACGATACTCATTTGAGAGCGATCAAACTATATCCGGAACCACTCAACAGCAAAGCGTTGCATTCTTGTCTCGGTTTATTTTCGTATTTTCGTAAGTTTGTCCCTAATTTCTCGCGCGTGGCAAAGCCCTTAACCGACCTATTAAAAAAAGGAGGGCCCTTTCCAATGCCAGATGCCGAAAGAAATGCTTTTCTGGAGTTAAGAACAGCATTGTCGAATCCGCCAGTCCTGTCAATTTTCAACCCCCATTACGAAACGGAATTGCATACGGATGCAAGCTCTCATGGGTTTGGGGCGGTATTATTGCAGAAACAGTTAGATAAAAAGCTTCACCCCGTTTTCTTTTACTCAAGAAAAGCCACCGCAGCCGAGTCTCGTTACCACAGCTTCGAACTTGAAACATTGGCAATTATATATGCTTTACGTCGCTTCCGTATATACTTGGAACACAAGCCTTTTCTAATTGTAACAGACTGCAGTTCCTTGGTTCAAACCTTGAGTAAAAAATCCATCAATCCTCGTATTGCCCGTTGGTCCCTTGAGTTAGAAAGTTTTAATTATTCTATAGCCCATAGACCGGGTTCAAGTATGGCTCATGTCGATGCGCTGAGTAGGCAGACGGAGTTGTTATCTAATGACTTGGTTGAAGAAGTTTCCGATCCGTGTGTGACAACCTCTATGATTAAAAAACCGTTTGAACCTTGTACACCTGAAAACCCGATTGAACCTAAGGTACCTTGTGGACCTGAAAAACCGATTGAACCTTGTACACCTGAAAACCCGATTGAACCTAAGGTACCTTGTGGATCTGAAAAACCGATTGAACCTTGTACACCTGAAAACCCGATTGAATCCGTGAAAGTACTTCCCGAAGTTGATAAACTTGTTGGAATTGTTGGAGCAGACCCGTGCGACATTGATTTGCTTTTGCAGACGGAGCAGATGAGGGATGATGAGGTGCGATCTTTGCGACAGAAATTGGAGAAAGGAGAGGTAGGGCGTTTTGTTTTAATGGATGGTGTAGTGTATAGGTTGAATGATAATGATAAACTGTGTATGTATGCTCCAAACCGAATGCAAGAGGAATTAATAAGAAAATGCCACGAGAAATTGGGTCATTTTGCCTCAGATAAATGCGTAAATAAGTTGAAAGAAAAATATTGGTTTCCTGCAATGAAAAGTAAAGTGGATTTATTTATAAAGAACTGTTTGCCGTGCATTCTACATTCTGTGCCGAAGAGTATTCATGATAGGGCTCTCCATAGCATACCCAAAATACCGGTTCCCTTCGATACAATTCACATAGATCACCTAGGTCCCCTTCCTTCTATAAATTCGAAGAGAAAACACTTACTAGTAACAATTGATGCATTTACAAAATTTGTAAAATTATACCCCGTTAACTCCACCAGCACCAAGGAAGTGAACTCTTCCTTAGAAAAATACTTTGAATATTACAGTCGTCCCCGTAGAATCATATCGGACAGGGGTACTTGCTTCACGTCCTTTGAATTTTCTGCATTCCTCGAAGCAAGAAATATTGATCACATCAAGGTAGCTACTGCTGCCCCGCAGGCTAACGGGCAAGTCGAGCGTGTCAACCGTGTTTTAACTCCTATGTTAGGGAAGTTATCCGAGCCCCTAAATCAAGCAGACTGGTATAAGTTACTAAATCGAGTGGAATTCGCTATAAATAACTCAGTTCAGTGCAGTACAGGCAAGACACCCAGTATGCTGCTGTTTGGTTGCAATCAGCGTGGCCCAGTTGTGGATGAGCTTACGGAGTATCTTGAAGACAAATTTAGTTCCGAAAAGCCGCGTTGCCTTAGGAGTGAGAGAGACGAAGCTAACGACAGAATAAAACGGTCACAAACTCGTAATGAATCCATATATAAGCTAAGACACAAAGCTCCTATGACCTATAATGTTAATGACTTTGTTGCTATTCGCAATGTTGATGTGAGGCCTGGACATTGTAAGAAATTCGCACCCAAATACCGTGGGCCATACCAAGTTAGCCGAGTACTCCCCAACGATCGCTACGAAGTAACCGATATTGAGGATTGTCAGCTCACACAACTGCCTTATAAAGGAATCCTTGAAGCTGCTAGACTGAAACCGTGGATGCAAGTGTGTACTAAGACTATAGGATTGTGTGTGTGATGATCGAGGCCGATCAAATGTCAGGTTGCCCGAATGTAAACATCTAGTTAATATTAGCTTTAAGTGTGAATTGTGTATATATTTATAATCGATAAATGATGTGATAAATGGTCACACATAAATGTCACTTTTTAGGATTTAAAAGGAAATAAGAGAACGGTCACTTTTTGACCGGTTTCTAAAAAGAGAACACGCTTTGTAGAGCGAAAAACTAATTAAATAAAACGAAGCCCATCCTAGTGGCTTTTTAAAATCGAATAAATAAAGGTGATTACACCATTATGATTTTTCAACGCATTTATTTCGTGTTTTTAAGATATATACAGCCGACAGTCGACCAATAAACACATTTTTCATATTTGTCGTGCGGCTGCGCTGCCAATGGCAGCGCATATTGATCATTTTGATCTGTATGGCAAAGTTAAGCTCTGATCTATTGACTTTAAAATTAAATGAAAACTGGTCCAAATGGGTGGATATGTGTCGGGATATAGGAAGAAATTCGAACAAATTTGAAATTTAAGATTTTCAACTTTAAAATATCTTTAACAAGAAAGGAAGCTAGCTTCGGCAAGCCGAAGCTTATATACCCTTGCAGATCATTATATTAATTTACAAATCGTAAAAATGTTAAATTTCTTATTATTTCACATTAATTATACCCGTTACTCGTAGAGTAAAAGGGTATACTAGATTCGTGCAAAAGTATGTAACAGCTAGAAGGAAGCGTTTCCGACCCCATAAAGTATATATATTCTTGATCAGGGTCACTAGCCGAGTCGATCTAGCCATGTCCTTCTGTCCGTCTGTCCGTCTGTATGAACGCTGAGATCTCAGAAACTACAAAAGCTAGAAGGTTGAGATTTCCCACACATATTCTTTGGCTTCCTACGCAGCGCAAGTTTATTTTGGCCGAGCGCCACGCCCCCTCTAACGCCCACAATCGCCCACTAACGATTTTAAAATGGGTCCTGCGCCCACATCTTTAAAGATTTCCGAGAAGTATAAATGCAATTTTGTTGTGTATATTTATACCTATCGAAATGTAGAAGACATTTTTCAAATCGGACCATTCATTAAAAAGTTATACGCAATCAAAAATTATATATCTATCTCCCTCGCACTCCTTTTAGCTTAGTTACGATTATTAGTCGGGACACCAACCCGACACAGAGTTCGCACTCCCTTTAGCCGAGTGACGGGTATTAGATAGTCGGGACAACAACCCGACTATAGCGTTCTCTCTTGTTTTTCGATCGTTTCTATCACAGCTATATGATATAGTAGTTCGATCTTTTAAAAATTAAAATCGAAATTAGGAAATATTTCAAAATAGTCATATCCCAGAGAAGAAGGGAATGTAATAAAAACCAACAAAGATATAATTTTTCGACCGTTCCTATGGCAGCTATATGATATAGTGATCCGATTTAAAAAACAAAAAAACCAAAATTCAGAAATATATGAAAAAAAATATTTTTAAGAGTAGAAGGTAAAATTTCAAAAAACACCGGAGCTAGAATTTTTTTACGTTTTTTTTTATCCTTCCTATGGGAGCTATAAGATATAGTTGTCCGATCCGGTTGGTTCCGACTTATATACTACCTGCAATAGAAAAAACACTTTTGGGAAAGTTTTATCCCGATAGCTCAAAAACTGAGAGACTAGTTTGCGTAGAAACAGACAGACGGACATGGCTAGATCGACTCGACTTGTGATGCTGATCAAGAATATATATATTTTATAGGGTCGGAAACGTCTCCTTCACTGCGTTGCAAACTTCTGAATGAAATTATAATACCCTCTGCAAGGGTATAAAAACGTGACCTAGGGCTCTAGCACTAACAAAATTTTAAATTGCTGTGGAGCACTCCAAGAATATAATTTTGTAAACTAGTGTTATATAAATGTCGATTTTAGTAAGAATCAGTATGCTCAACTATACGAAATGTATACAAGATTTCAAGCTAGTTTGTATAACCGTGAATCAGAACCATTTTTGACACCAAATAAATTTAAATTGAAAGCCCCTATCATTTTTATTGATCTTTCATATCAAAATGTGAGAATTTCAACAGAATTGAGGACACCAAGTCATGAAAATACCCAAGCTTATTGTCTCGTCATACATGATCGTTTAGATGAATATAACCCTTCAAACGGACTAGTCCAAAGAGTTGCTTAAAATTAGGAAAATGTTGAAAAGTGTAAGCAGTTCCAACAACAATTTCTATACAAAATAGTTTTCAAGGCCTACAACACCCCAGCCTATGTATACAAATCTGCTTTACTTGTGTAGAAATATTGGGTTTAAAATAGAGGTTTAAAATACTACAAAAATACTAAAAAGACGTGTTTGAGTCTATGGTAATGTCAACCTAAAAGCTGATTAACACTTCAGAATTCGGGTATAGATTTTGTTGCTCTCCCTTTGGCGACCAATGTTTGTTTATTTGGTAAATGCTATTGTTAAACCATGCATATATAGCACCCATATGACAAAGAGTTCGCGGTTTTATTTTCGGTTTTTTGGATATTTAAATGACCTTCTTGACCAAGAAGTTGGTCACCCAATCAGCTGAAGAACTCGCGCTTTAACCAACTTTTTAGTGAAACCAAATAAGAATGAATTCAACACATGTAATCAACTTAAATGTCCGTCTCTAGACATTTAACGCCTAAGAAGACGCGGACTTCTACTATAAAGTTAAGAGGGGGACATTTTTATTTACAAATGTCAATCTTATTTTAGGCAAAGCCTCCCTTGCATTTATTTTTTCCTCAAGCAATATAAAACAAGAAAGGAAGCTAGCTTCGGCCAGACGAAGCTTATATACCCTTGCAGATCATTCCTATTAATTAACAAATCGCAAAAATGTTAAATTTTCTAATATTTCTCATTAATTTTCCGATCGTTCCTATGGCAGCTATATGATATAGTCGTTCGATTTTGATCTAATTAAAATGGAAATTCGGAAATATTTAAAAAGAGTCATATCCTAGAGTAGAAGATAATACAATAAAAACCAAAGAAGCTAGAATTTATTTCCTATTACTTTTCCATTAATTTACCGATCGTTCCTATGGCAGCTATATGATATAGTAGTCCGATTTTTTAAATATTTGATTCGAAATTCAGAAATATTTAAAAAATAACATCCCCAAAAGTAGAAGGTAATATTTCAAAAAACACCGAAGCTAGAATTTTTTTAACGTTTTCTTTTCCGATCCTTCCTATGGGAGCTATAAGATATAGTTGTCCGATCCGGTTGGATCCGACATATATACTACCTGCAATAGAAAAAAGGTAGTATACAGGTAGTATATATGTCGGAGCCGACCGGATCGGACAACTATATCTTATAGCTCCCATAGGAACAATCGGAAAAAAAAAACTTAAAAAAATTCTAGCTTCGGTGTTTTTTGAAATATTACCTTCTACTTTTGGGGATGTTATTTTTTAAATATTTCTGAATTTCAAATTAATTATTTTAAAAATCAGACTACTATATCATATAGCTGCCATAGGAACGATCGGAATATTAATGGAAAAGTAATAGGAAATAAATTCAAGCTTCTTTGGTTTTTATTGTATTATCTTCTACTCTAGGATATGACTCTTTTTAAATATTTCCGAATTTCAATTTTAATTTAATCAAAATCGGACGACTATATCATATAGCTGCCATAGGAACGATCGGAAAATTAATGGAAAAGTAATAGGAAATAAATTCTAGCTTCTTTGGTTTTTATTGTATTATCTTCTACTCTAGGATATGACTCTTTTTAAATATTTCCGAATTTCAATTTTAATTTGATCAAAATCGGACGACTATATCATATAGCTGCCATAGGAACGATCGGAAAATTAATGAGAAATATTAGAAAATTGAACATTTTTGCGATTTGTTAATTAATAGGAATGATCTGCAAGGGTATATAAGCTTCGGCTGGCCGAAGCTAGCTTCCTTTCTTGTTATTTACAAATGTCAATCTTATTTTAGGCAAAGCCTCCCTTGCATTTATTTTTTCCTCAAGCAATATAAAAAAAGTTAGCCTTTTCTTGAACATCAATATCTTGCAGACTTTTGACAAAAGGTCGTTCAAAATTTTTGTCCGGCAAACTTACAAATGTTGCACTTTTGCAATGCAATTGAATACCCCAATGGTTTCAGTTGATGTGCAAGGCTTCTTTGATAATAACAATAACTTTATTCTAAGGGCTAGTACTCAACCCAACAAAAAGTCGTCCAAAACAAAAACTTCATATGAAACAAAATTTTTTGACGTTGTCTTTCATATGAAGTTTTTTGTTTTGGACGACTTTTTGTTGGGTTGAGTACTAAGCCTAAAGGAAATGGGAATAGTATTTGGACAAAGTCCTAATTTAAATAATAGTTTTGTAATAGAACCACCATATGATCTCACTTTACTAAACACAAAATATCGAAAGAGTACAATTTGGTTAACCAATAAACATCATACACTTTTTGGAACGATGGAGAAAATAGTTTTCCTCAAACTCGAAAGTATCTAAGGTCAATTAAAAACGAAAAACACATTATTTGTAAAGGTGTGGAAAAGGAACGATTTCTTCAGAAATTTTTGGAACTACGAATTATGGTGAACACTTTACATAATCCCAAATTGACACCAGCAACATGAGCCTGCAAATCGTCGGTATAGAGACAGAAAACTAATTTCAATATATAATGAAACATGTTCAGACTATCAAAATAAATGAATAAGGGCCGTTTTCTTGTCCGTCCTGCAAAGTAGAATTTAGCTAATGGAAGATTAAATTTATCCAGGCGGTAAAACGGTTTTCGTTTTCTCGTCGGTCGTTTAAAAATTCAAATAAAAGGCGCACTAATTTGAGACTAGATGGCAACCTCACATAAAAAGTCGGCGTAAAAATTATACCGATGAACAGGAGACAATTCTTGTAGAACTGGTGTCTTTGGAATCGCCACCGGGAGATTGAAATCTCACACCAAATGAATGCAGTTACTTTCTTTACTTTACTTTTACAAAAGCGAAACCTGTTAACAAATTTTTCATCACTGTAATACTCGAAGTAATTTCTTTGGCCTTGATATCTGCGCCGATAGGTTCGCCTTTTAGACAATTCGACAATATCCTACAGAGTTTGAAGATAAATAGCTCGGGAATTCAATTTTAGAAAAAATTGGATGCCTTTTACTTTAAAGTACGGACGAGAAAGCGACCCTAAATATATTATTGCGTTACAAATTAAACACTAACTTTTAATTTGGAGTTAAGATTGCAGGTACGGAGAATGTTTTATTTGGGGGATCATAGTTTCAACCCCTATAATGGCACGTGTTAGCTTGGGCATTGGCGTGAGTTTCACGATCTCATTGATAAGACGCGACTTAACTCGCGCGACTCGAGGCTTGTGCATGTCCCTTTTATTGCGGTCGGGTTCTGGAACAGGTGTGCGGTTTCGATTACCTCTTGTGCGAGTCCCTTTTATGACATGTTTATGGGCCATTTGTGGAAAGGAAAGAATCTTGGAATCAGTTTAACACGTTCTGGGGCGGAAAGAAAAATCGTTGTTTGAAAATATTTCCATATCTGTGAATCATTTACTTGTGAAATTTATTTTATTATCATGGGATACATCCTTCCCAATATGATCAAACATGTTTGTCTTAGATAACAATCTTTGGATACTTTGGGTGTGCGGCCTTTCTCACGTACATAGAAAGCCAAGTTAAATATTAATTACTCATAATGAGGTGAGTTTAACGTGATCAGTATTATTACATGGGGATGTGTGGGTGTCGGAAGGGAAGCAACCTTTTCTTACCTGTTGACTATAGTTGATCATAATCAGGAAAAAGGATACATGATCAATATTGTTGGAACATGATCGTGACCTTTTTATGACATCTAAAGTTTAGATTCTAGATTCTAAACCCATTAAAATCAGTTAATTTATGGATTATTGTTTAATGTAAGGGCCGTAGATCACGAAAATACAACACATTTTTATACCCTTGCAGAGGGTATTATAATTTTGGTCAGAAGTTTGTAACGCAGTGAAGGAGACGTTTCCGACCCCATAAAGTATATATATTCTTGATCAGGATCAATAGGGGAGTCGATATAGCCATGTCCGTCTGTCCGTCTGTATGTCTGTTTCAATACCGTTTGCGAGCTCAGTTTAAAAGCTAGCGCCTTGAAACATTCACAGTCGTCCTAAAACATGTGTAGATCAAGTTTGAAAGCCGACCCGATCGGACGTCAACATCCTATAGCTCCCATAGGAACAATCGAATATAGCTTTCACAAAATGAAGATATTTCGCTCAGTGTAAGAGCTATTGACATGAATCTTTTCAAATCGTATTTTTTTGTGCGTACCTTGATCAGGGTAAAAGCGCGTGCCGATCGGACGTCTATATCCTATAGCTTCCATAGGAACAATAGGGTGAAAAATTTTAAAATTTTATTTTTTCAATTATAAAATATTTTGTTGTTTATTAATTCATGTTGCTAGTCTAGTCAAGTTTTAATTCTTAAAATCTGCAAGGGTATTAAAACTTCGGCTTGCCGAAGTTAGCTTCCGTCCTCGTTTTTAGATGGCACAGTTTTTTTTAAAGATTTTTTTTAAAATGTTAAATGTTTGGCCTTTTTTTAAATTTCTTCCTATATCCTGGCACATATCCACCCAATTGGACCAGTCATCGTTTCATTTTAAAGTCAATAGATCAGAGCTTAACTTTTCCATACAGATCAATATGATTGTATAATAAATGGCAGCGTAGCAGCTCGACAAAGATGGAAAATGTGTTTTTTGGTCCACTGTAAGTCGTCTGTATATATTGTGAAAACTCGAAATAAATCTGTTGAAAAATCAAAATGGGTACAATCTTTAAGTTTACATCCTACCAAATTAAACAAGCCCGGTACGGCCCAAATCCATAGAAAATTGAATTTACAGAGGTCGACAGAGTTCAAATTTAGGATTTATCCCAGGCGTCGACCAGCTAGAATTTTTTTTTCCGATCCTTCCTATGGGAGCTATAAGATATAGTTGTCCGATCCGGTCAGTTTCGACATATATACTACCTGCAATAGAAAGAAGACTTTTGGGAAAGTTTTATCCCGATTGCTCAAAAACTGAGAGACTAGTTTGCGTAGAAACAGACAAAAGGACGGACAGACGGACATGGCTAGGTCGGCTCGTCTAGTGATGCTGATCAAGAATATATATACTTAATGGTGTCGGAAACGTCTCCTTCACTGCGTTGCAAACTTCTGACTGAAATTATAATACCCTCTGCAAGGGTATAAAAATTAGTGGTATTTTCGTGATCCAGGGCTCCAACACTAACAGCCACCAATTGCTTTGGAGCATATTGTCTGTAAGCTAGTGTAATCATTACGATCCCTGATTGGATGCTGTGTATAGGAGAGTTTTATGAGTCTTTGATGACCGAAATCGGTTTACCAGAACTCAAGATAGAAAATAAAAATGGCCCAAAAACGTTTTTTACATTTAAAAACAAATTAACACCATACAAAAAATTTTAAGCGTCCATTTCTTAATCCGGGAGATGTACCTTACCGGAAAACCAAGGTTGTCTTCGATGCGGCATAAGCCTATTTTATTTTGTAAACCGGTGCTATTTACAAGCGATCTGCTAACTTTGACCTCTATTTATTTTCAAGGATTACTTTTGGTTCCAAACGGCGAGACGTTAGGAAATTGGTTTGGAGATGAAAGTGCAGACCCTCCAGATGCATTTACACAGATAAACAATTTAAAAAATATCACATATAATCATACAACGGCTCCGAAGACATCCCACACCTGGGGTATATTTTTTACTGTTTTGGGAACCGTGCTTCTTGACTTTGACGCTGATGCTTGTCAAAGTCCAGCTAGAGCATATCTTTTAGACGTATGTTTGCCAGAAGATCATGCGAGAGGTCTTTCGACATTTACTATTATGGCAGGCTTAGGAGGATTTTTTGGATATTCAATGGGAGGCCTAAACTGGGACGAAACCGAAATCGGTAAGATGATTTCAATTTAAATTCCTCTTGGTTTTACTAATATTATTATTATAGGACGGCGATTGGGTGGACACGTGAAGGCCGTTTTTTCAATAATAACAATTATTTTTATAACATGTGTGGCATTTACAATAACCAGTTTTGCAGAAATTCCTCTTTGGGTACTAGCAAACGTGGATTCAAATAATTGTACGGGCGAAACGTTACCGGCAAAATTCAAATCATACGGTGCTTGTGAAGGTGATGATGAGCAGGTAATATTTAAAATAATTATTAATTAATTAATATTATAATAAGCTACATGATAAACTTTTTTTATCGAGCTAAAATTCTGTTATTTTTTGTGTTGGACCTGACAAATATAAATGTGAATATTTTAGTGTTTATTATGTTCTTGGCAGGAACTGAAAATAATTATATATAATAAATACTTATACCAGAAAATTTCGTATGGACCATACGGGTAATTTTAATTTTTACAACCTTTTTTCTAAATTCGAAAAATATTTGTTGTTGTTTTTGTACAAATCTTAAAATTAAACAAATGAACACAAGATTAAACTTTGTGAATTTTCCACGAAGCAAATCTTGTTTGTCAGGATATTTAAGTGCTCCGTGGGTAAAAGTCCCATACAAACATATGTTCCATCGATTACAGGTTCTTCAGTTTAGCTAAGAATACAAAACATCTGTGTTTACCGACACTTGGAATTATTGAATCTTAAATAGAACTAATTTTTATTATTCATGGAATGTACTGTCCAATATATGCTTTATTTTCGGTTTAAGGCGTTTTCACGAGGATATTTTATTTGATTTATTTTACCAATCAAAACTTTTTTGGTTTTATTAATAGCTCTTAAATGTTGTCAAATTTAAAATAAATCATTGCAACTTTAAAAGGATACTCTCCACAAAGAGCAGCAGCAAGACTAACGGATGTCCGGCCGCTTACCAGTCGAAGAGAGTTTAGAGACCAAGAAGTGTAGTGTGAGAGAGTGGAAACTACGAGGTTGAGAGAGAGAACTCTGACAATGAGAGGTAGGAGAGTTATGGCGGAGAATGAGAGAGTGGAGTGTGCAAATGGAAATAACAGAACTGCACCGGACTTTGGACTTTGCCGTGAACTTTTGACCAGGAGGTTAAGTGCCACATTTCAGCAACGGAGCGGCATACAGTCGTACCACAGGCACCAGGAGAATTAGCGGGACGGCAGCAACACATGGACCCCAGATCGAAGCCGTGCGAGGAAAAACAACAGGCTCAAACGGACTTTGGACCTAAAGTGGATGAATGCAAAAAATTTATTAACGGTTCCCGGAGGCCCCATATAAAGCCACAAGGCTTTATATCAGTCGATCACGAGAATTCAATCCGTCAAGATCAGTCAAGATATCAAAGTGAACAAGTTAATCAACCAGTGCCAACTAATCTACAAGTTAAACACAAGTCGTTATGTCGCGACGTTCGGGATTGGATCATCAGGAATCTCCGAATTGAGACACAGGTAGCTGAGGTCCTAAGGGCATACCACGGTTAAGTCAAGGCGAACTGTTTCTACTCCTGTTACCTTGTTGCAAACACTACTTTGGCGTGTCCCGGCGTGAGCCCAGTCCGTTAAGTGGAAATTGAACAGGTCCTGGCGCGACGAGCCAGAAGGACTGTTGTTTTTAAAACGCTTTGTCCTGAAGAGACCCAAGGGTTGTACGCGCCCGGATCGCCGTATAACCGGAACTCCGAGTACCAGAATCCACGCTACGTCCAACCTCACAACGAGGACATATAGGAGCAGAGTGCAGGACGTCGTTAGATACAACACCAGCCCCAAAGGACAACGCGGAAACGACAAGGTCAACGAGCAAGAGGGTGAGGCAGCTTCCAGGTGTCACCTGAACTGTCAGCGCGATTCGAGCAAGACCCTAGTGGGACCATCCGGGACAGAGCAAGGGACAGGCGGTTGCGTGTCGACAGGCGTTGTCCTGTAAAACGCAGCACCTGTTCACCATAGCCTGAGAACGGTGACGCTTCCCTTGCGAGTCCAAGGCGCTACTAGTAGTAGTCGAGTCCACGCAGCAGAGACGAGCATCGCATTTTCAAGGAGCTACAGGACAGGAGCACGGAATCAGCGAGGCAGACGATCCCCGAGGCGATGCATTATCGTGCAGAGACGAGCATCACAAGGAGGAGTCGGAGACACCCAAGCCCACGAGTGGCGATACCAAGGCCAACCAAGCCATAAGGCCCGCTGTAAAGTTGCACCCGCAATAAACCCAATTGAGTTCTGTGCTTTCACGTTTATATAAATTTGGTGGGACGAACACACAACTTCTCTATGCTAGCCGCACGAATATCGTAGCGAGCAGACATTCAAAATCAGTTCGTTACAACCATTTATAATAAATGAATAACGTTCACTGAACATAAAGAAACATAATTATAATTATACCAAAAAGCCGCTATTTTATAATAATTCGCAAATGTTGTCCAGGCAACCTAAAGAATGCTTGCACACATGTATGTTTTTCTATGTTTAGTGAACCTTATTAATTGTACAGGCTAACAGAAGTTTTGTCCAGGCTTGTCACCATTTTATTTCGATAAAAGAGGCTTTTCTATGCATATTTTGCCACTACACCTATAGTCCATCACCTCTAGCTCTAGACGAAAACGTATCTTTCAGTACGGTACCAACTTCAGACTAAAACAAGAGAGAACGCTATAGTCGGGTGCCCCGACTATCAGATACACGTTACTCAGCTAAAGGAAGTGCGCGGGAGATAGATATATAAAACTTTGATCAAATTTGAACAAATGGTCCGATTTGAAAAATTTCGATAGGTTCAAACAAACACAACAAAATTTCATTTATACTTCTCCGAAATCTTTAAAAATGTGGGCGCCAGACACATCTTAAAATCTTTTGAGGGCGATTGTGGGCGTTAGAGAGGGGGGGGCGCGAAAATATCTACCTTCTAGCTTTTGTTGTTTCTGAGATCCCAGCGTTCATACGGACGGACAGACAGACAGACAGACAGACGGATAGACAGAGAGACGGGCAGACAGACAGACGGACATGGCTAGAATATATATACTTTATAGGGTCGGAAACGCTTCCTTCTCCCTGTTACATACTTTAGCACGAATACAATCGGGGGTGTCACAGAAAACCATTCCAACCGAATTTCCCCCCAATAGCAAATCTCGGTGTCTCAGACGTCATTTTTGACGGTTTATAAATCTCCCGTATTTTGCCAGACGTTTTGTTAAAATTACCCAAATTACAAATGTTTCCCAAAAATATAACTATATTTAAAACAACTCTAATGAATTTTATGAACTACCTGCATACTACGATCTTTATACCTACTTCGGTTATACTTAAAAATATGCTTTTTAAAAAACCACTCGAAAAAATTAGCTAAAAAAAATCCGTCGGCAAACCGTCTAGCTGACAATTAGCTAGAACTTTAAAATACCTAATTTGTCCAAATTTCGGAGTATTTAAGGGTACTTAGTATTGTAGTTAAAAATGAAACTTATTTCTGGTAAAAATTTCAGGGTAAAAGAAGTTGTAGTCATTGAGAAATTAATAAAAACAGGCCGCCATTGAAAAATTTGGCATTACTGTCGTGAAAAATGTCCTATTTTTGCCGGGTAAAACGCCGGCTGTGAAGAAGAAGAACCCATACATGTAAAAAAGTACAACATTTTTTTTATTATTAATTTAAACTAATAAGCTTTGCTAATTTTCAGGGGTAAACATAGGTCACCAGCGCAAGACAACATATTCTTCCGATTCATTCGCGATAATATCAACATTGCCAAAGGATTTACTCAGGGCGGCCGCATTCTTGTGAAAGGACATGGCCAATGAGTTAAATCTCCATGGACTACCATGTAAAACCGTTTGTAAGGATCTCCTCTGCGTCCTAGCCTCTCGCAGTTTATGCGAGACTTAGAAATGAAAATAAACCAACGCAGCCGCGGCAAACCGTTGTTCAGGGCTGCAATGTGTAGCCTGGCGGGTAATTCAAATTTTTAATGTTTTTCTTTTATTGTGTACAATATGCGCTTTAAACATATATTCTTTTTGTAATTTTGCAAGAAAAACATAAATTAAGTTTAAATTCGATAATTACTAAATATTCGATATTTAGTGTAACAATCCAGCCCTGGACGTTTTTCGGTAAATTTTCCGAGAAAAGGAAATCTCTCGAATTCCTGTGACACCAACGGTTTTGGTCGGTTGGTTTCTAAACCAACCGTCCCTAAATCCGTCGACGGTTTCTGTGACATCCCCGAATATACCATTTTACTCTACGAGCAACGGGTATAATAATATAATAGGTATATTAATACAATAATGTAATGTAATAAGGTAATAAAGTTTTTTAAATCCATTGTAATTCCTTAAATGAATTCTCTTTATTTAGGGTGAGATGACACATTCAACTTTTAACGTCAATTAATTTGGGAGAGTGCTAATAAAGGCGTGATTTCATATTATACCTGTCTCACTCGCACTTTTTTAAACTCTCGCTGAAGGAAAATTGTTTGAAGTTGCTTTTATTAATGTTGCAGTCGGACATAGCTATTTCCTAAAAGGGCATTGAGGAGATAAGTATTTAAACAAATTCAACAATTATTTTTTAATACTTACATATGAAAATACCTCAGTACTCCTAAAGGCACAGTAAAATCTGTACCTAAATAAGGTAAAAGGTAGCCGATAATTAATTTATAATATAACTTGTGTATACATAGGAAATAAAAATACTTAGCTATGTCCACAATTTTTTATGCAATGCAATATTCCTGTTCATTTTTCTAATTTGAATAAAATAGTTGTGTCATGATGATAAATCACAAGCCGGAATCTATTACACACTTACACAGTCTAAAATTTGCGCAAACCATTTATAGTTTGAGCAATGGATTACAATAGGGTTTATTTATACCCGTTACTCATCGAGTACAAGGGTATACTGTATATATAAAATAAAGTAAAGTATATACGGCCCTGTTCTAGTTTTCACTTCCGAAAGATTCACACGGATTCGAATTTCCCAGACCTGTTCCAAGACTCACTTCCGAAAGAACTGCATGAAATCGAATTTCCCTCTGTTGTTACTCGGTTAACTTCCGAAAAATTCACACGGAAACTTTCCGCCAAGCATATGACAGGCGGATTTAAATTCGGCAGTATAAAAATTAAATTTTTAAATAAACTCCGCGATAACTTTATAAGTCAATAATATTTTTATGATATTCCTTGATGTTTTATGTTCCTAATTGCATCATCGGAATCGAAATTATTTGCATATATGACTTATTAATAATTATTTTGTGGTTGCACCTTAAAACCCGGTAAACTCTAGCCTTGACAATTAATGAAATCCGCCGCCCTTGTTCTAAATTTCGCTCGGATTTGGTAAAAATGGCCTAGAGTTGTCACGGTACGGATATAAGTAAGTATTTTGTTGGGACTTATTCTAAACTTATCCGATAAGGTTCATGGTTTATTTATAAGAAAGATAATTTATCCTAATTAACGAAATAAGTGTTTTGGCTCGGAATACCACATTATTTCGTGTGAAATTTGAACGGGGACATTTGATAGGGACTTTGTTTTTCGACTTTGGCATCTCTGTATGCTCTAGCAGTTTGCAACACTGTGTTTCCCCATACTGATTTTTAATACTATTCTGTCGGGAGCCTTGCAAAACTGCAAAGGGAAATAATATGTAATGACCCTAACAAATAAGGGAAATTTAGTACTGTTAACGGGAAATCCGATAATGTTAACAAATTCACTTCCGAGCAAAGCATGCAAATAACTGTTAACCGTTTTTTTCCTTACGCTCTACTCCCGAGAACAACCGAAAAATAGCATGCCCCTCGTTCTCTCTCTGCGCAGCACACTTCGTTTCCTTTCGATTTGGTTTTCGGTTGAGCCTTTTACGTTGAGCTGTTCGTGAGACGCTCTGTTACGAACCTCGTTCAATGAGAGATACGAATGTCGCTCGCACAGGGAGACTTATTAAAAGACCGATTGACTGAAAAAGTCATCGCAAAAAGTCTTTTCACTAATACAACTATACAATGTATTCCCTTTGAAAGTAAGTGCGAGTGAAAGGGAGAGCAATATCGCCCAAGCACGTTAACGTTAACACATGCGCAAAAGACTTTTTGAAACGTCGTTCAGGAGCAATCGGTCTGTAAGCGAGCCGAGCAAAAGAAAGCCGAAAAAACTGCTCGTCGGCTGAGTGCGAGCAAAATTTCTGTACGAACAATTCAATCGGTTGCTCTCTAATTGTTTGCTCAAAGTCTCAAACAAAAACAGTTATTTGGGGACCGCACGAATCGGTCAACAGTTATTTGCGAGCTATGCTTCCGAGTGAAAACTGGAACAGGCCGGATATATTCTTTATCAGGATCACTAGCCAAGTCGATGTAACCATGTACATTTTTCCATTGGTCTGTCTGTCGGAATTTTGTGACCTAAGTGTAAATTGGTCTTTGGGACCAAAATGTCATGTGGTCCTTGGGTCCTAATTCTAACATTGTCTTTGGGACCTTATTGTAATATGGTCTTTGGAAAAATTGCAATGTGGTCTTCGGGACTAAATTGTAATATGGTCATTGGGTCCAAATTTTAATATGGTATTTTTGAACAAATTGAAAAATGTTCTATGGGGCAATATTGCAATATGGTCTTTGTGTCCTAATGTAATGTAATGTGGGCCTTGGGACGTAATTGTAATATGGTGTATGGGTCCAAATTGTTATATGGTAATTTTGACCAAATTAAAATATGTTCTTTTGGACCAAATTGTAATTCTGTGAGGATGTCAACCAAGCCAGAAAGCTTGAAACTTGATGGATCCTCAACTAAGCTAGGTAATTTCAGTATCCCTGGATAATTTTGCAGGTTAATACCTATAATATGGACAAAAAGCCATTTTTTAGTATTTTTTCGGCAATTTTTAAAGTTGCTTTTAAACGTTTTTTTTTTAACGTTAACGAGAAAACCACGAAAAAAACTGTTGCGTGCGACATATAGCGTGTGACAGTCACTTCAATGCAAATAAAAAAATAACCACTAGGGTAAGGTGACGACCGATTCGATTTTTTAATGTAATTTTTACAAAAATCAATATTTTTCAAAAAAGTAAAAGCAACGTACGGCACGACTAAAATCAATACAAAACTACAATAAAACTGCAGCATTTAATGTTATCAGGTAATATTAGAGTTTTTTACACAAAATCAACAATAACAATTAAAATTTGTGAATAAAAAATATTTGTCACCATACAATATAAAAGATTCGTCACGATACCCTACCAGGTAGACTTGGTGCAAAAACGGTGTCACTCTCAAACGGCGCAAACAAAAAAAACGCCAAGTACCAAAAACTGTTGACTAAGATCTCATTTGTACATATATTTATCTGATTTTATTATTCACTTATCTTCGCTCTGGCACTGCTGAAACACAAATAAATTGAATAGGTTTGCTAGTTTGTGCACCATCTTTTTAGAAAAAATTACCACACAAACAAATTACGGGACTTCTTAATAATATTACTGTAAAAACATTGTCGACACGATGAGAGGAGACGACTACATTTATTTGGAATTTTTAACGTGACGTCATATGTGAGATTCGACGAGTACGTCACATTACCCTACTCGTCAAATTACCCTATACTCCCCTACATATTTTTCAACCAAACCAAATACATTTTAAGAAAAAAAAATTAGGAACACTAGAGAATTAACTGCATAAAAACATTCCTTTACGTTTCGCTACAGTCGAAAGTTGAGCTGGTAATCAAAAAATTCATTTCTATAGGTGTCGCGTGCGAAAGTCTTGGTTTTTTTATATATCTTAAAAACGATTAGTGGTTTAAAGTCAGCCCTATCACGTATTTTAGTGCTAATCAAGAGCTTTAATTTGAGCCTGGTGTCAGAAGACAAGAAACCCTGGAAGATGGTTTTAATACCCGTTACTTGCAGAGGAAAAGGGTATATTGCATTCGTGCAAAGGTATGTAACAGGAAGAAGGAAGGGTTTCCGACGCTATAAAGTAGGGGAGTGTAGGGTAATTTGACGAGTAGGGTAATGTGACGAACTCGTCGAATCTCATATATGACGTCACGCCAAAAATTTCAAATAAATGTAGTCGTCTCCCCTTATCGTGTCGACAATGTATTTACAGTAACATTAATAAGAAGTCCCGTAATTTGTTCGTGAGGTAATTTTCGCTAAAAATGTGGTGCGCAAACTAGCAAACCCATTCAATTTACTTGTGTTTCAGCAGTGCCAGAGCAAAGATGAGTGGAAAATAAAATCAGGCAAATATATGCACGTATACATGAGATCTTTATCAACAGTTTTTGGTACATCGCGTTTTTTTCTTTTGCGCCGTTTGAGAGTGACACCGTTTTTGCTCCAAGTCTACCTTGTAGGGTATCGTGACGAACTTTTTGTAGGGTATTGTGACGAACTTTTTTTATTCAAGAATTTTAACTGTTATCGTTGATTATTTGTAAAAAAAATATAATAATACCAGATAACATTTACTGCTGCAGTTTTATTGTTGTTTTTAATAGTGACGTCAGTTTATTGAATTTAAAAAAAAATTTACACTTTGACCATTTTTTTTTTTGTAAGTTTCGGTATTATCTTATTACTTTTTTCTTTTCCGTATCGAAAATAACCTTTCCGTAAATAATATTTAAAAAAATGTATTTTTTTGTTTGTAAAAAGGATGGTTTACACCAAACGCTGTGGGATTTGGCTACGTTGAAATTTCAAATCCCAATTTTTTTAGAAATATGCTCAGTAAATGTAAGCAACTTTCTGCTTTTACACTTTTAAAAAATATTGATTTTTGGAGAAGTTACATTAAAGAACAAATCGTTCGTCACCTTACCCTACAACTTTTGAAAGTGCAAAAAAAGTAGGGTTCACGCCAAACGCTGTGGGATTTAGCTGCATTGGAATTTCGAATTTTACAGGGATATGCTCAGAAGATGTAAGCAACTTTCTGCGTTTACACTTTTCAAAAATATTGATTTTTACAAAAGTTACATTCAAAAAACGAATCGTTCGTCACCTTACCCTACACTCCCCTATATATATTCGTCGATATCAGAGTTGTGACTAATGCATTAAATTTGTAATGAATTAGCAATTTCATTAGCATTAAAGCAATGTAATGTTAGTGAAACCAGTTTTTTCAATTCACTATTTTTGACAAATATAATGCTAATGAATATTCAATACATTACTTTTGAGAAAAGTAATGCTAGTGAAAAATATTTCATTATCGACTCGATATAGCCATGTCTGTCTGTCCGTCTGTCTATTTGTCTGTCTGTATGAACACTGAGATCTCAGGATAACCCACACATATTATTGGGCTTCCTACGCAGAGCAAGTTTATTTCAGCCGAGCGGCACGCCCCCTCTTTCGCCCATAATCGCCCACAAACGATTTAAAAATGTGTCTGGCGCCCACATTTTTAAATATTTTGGAAAAACATAAATGCAATTTTTTGTGTTTATTTATAGCTAGGGAAATGTAGCAGACATTTTTCATTCGATAAAAAATTATGCTGGATTAAAGTTTTATATCTCCATCTTCTTCTCGCACTCCCTTTAGCAGAGTAATTTGTATCTGATAGTCGGGGCACCCGACTATAGCGTTCTCTCTTGTTTCACCTGCAATGCGTACGAACGATGATATAGAAAATCTCCCATTAACTGTCGAGAGGGTTTAGGCCGATGCTGAAAGCAAGCCACACACTATCCGAAAACTCTTTTTACCACTTGCTTGCCATTAATGATCCAAAACTGATCGATGGGGGATTTTTGAGAATAAATAAAGATTTTTCATTTTTCAAAAAAAGTACCTTACTTTTTGACCACAGTAGTATAACGAAAATGACTCGACGAATGAGTCAGTGGATGAACAAGTCTGAGCGTGTATAACCTTTGCTGCCTGTTCTTCACAGATTGTGATCGGACTTGGAGATGAAGGAGTTACCTTGGGCCAAGCTATTCGCTACCAACGATCGGCCAAGGACTCAGGTAACATGTCATCCCAATCGAATGCACAGTAAGTGCCATCTGTTTTCTGCATACGGAACCTCCATACGTCCTTAAGGAGAATCTTAAACATGACTATCACGGGTGCTAAAAATTGTAATGGATTGAAGAGCCGCGCCACTATTGATTAAAGAGACCATTTCGAAAGTGTGAGATTGATCGCGAAATTGATTTTGAATCCGTAGACGTCAGAGTTTGGCTATCAGTTTTTATACTGTCTTTATTATCCATTTCAAGGATAATATCCTAAGTTAAGTAGTCAGACTGTCCTTCTTTAGGACTGAATGGTGTGGGATCGAGCTGCAGAAGACGCCGAGCTTCCCATTTATGTTGATTTGCAAGAGACTATTTTCGTCTTTGTTTTGATCGGCCTAGAACTTCTGACGGGTCCAACTAGGATTTCAGTGGTAAGCGGACTATAAATTTCCCGTTGGGCTGTCGATAGTCTTGACGAAAGTCTTCTTCACACCTCCGTTCCTCTGTGGTGACTTGGCGTTGAGACGTCTAATTTTTGTATAGTCCTTGGTACCAAATTGTTGTTGTTGTTGAGCGCTCAAAGCGAAATCAGGAAAGAAGATATATATATATATATATATTTAAATTGTATGTGTATTTATGTGTATATATGTATATATTGCACCATGTGCGAGCGGGCTCAGAGCGAAGAGAAATAAGTATATATATATAAAGAGCATTTCGACTGAAATCCATGTTTTAATACATAAACAAAAACAAAGGCTGGAAGACTCTCCTTTACTGACTAAAATTAAAAGACCATTTAACGGGATGCAGAGGCCAAGTTCAAGCTTCTTTTTGACAGTGGTACGTCTGCATTCTGTTCATAGGACTATGTATGTAAAAAGAACGCCCAAAATCGGTATAGAAAACCTGTGGCGTCCAAGTGAGTTTTATTTTTGATCAAAAAATCAACAACAATCATTATTTTTGAGTTTTATTTTTTCCGATCAAAAATAATGATTATTTTGATGAAATAATCATTATTTTGGAGGAATATTAAAAAAAAACTTAAAAAATAAAAATAATGGTAAAAATGGATAGATTAACCAAAGAGGATTACTATGGTGTTTTCTTTTTTTTGCGTACGTCGATCCTAAGTGCTTGATTTTTTGGTTCAAAGAAAGATCAATAATCATTATTTACGGTCCCTGGTAATTTTTAATTGTAATATTGTTATTTATGTAATATTGTATACTTGTAAATAAATATGAAATAAACCAAATCCATGTACGTCCTTGAATTATTTAACCTATAATCTTCAAACTAACCTTAGACAGAAAAAAAGAGATTATGAAATGATAAACGAGGGAATACTACAAGTTTCACTTCTGTCGTGCGTATGCTTGACACACGCATTTTTTTTAATATTTCCGAGTTTCGAATTAAATTTAACAAAAATCGGACGACTATATTATATAGATGCCATAGGGAAGGATAGAAAAAACAAGAAAGTAAGCTACCTTCGGCCAGTCGAAGCTTATATACCCTTGCAGATAAAGTAATGCTCACTCGGTGCAATTCCAGGGATTCCAGATTTAGCGTTTCTATTTCAAGTTTGTTTTTAAGTAGTCAAGAATCAAAACGCCCACTTTCTACAAAGTTACAATGAATTTTCTTATATTTGTTTGAATATTCCTATGGAAGCCTTAAGATATAGTGGTCCGATCCGGCTCGCTCCGACATATGTACTACCTGCAATAGAAAGAAGACTTTCGGGAAAGTTTCATCGCGATAGCTTTAAAACTGAGAGACTAGTTCGCATAGAAACGGACAGACGGACAGACAGACATGGCTAGATAGACTCGGCTATTGGTGCTGATCAAGAATATATATCCATTATGTGGTCGGAAACGTCTCCTTCACTGCGTTGCAAACATCTGACTGAAATTATAATACCCTCTACAAGGTTATAATAATGTCAAAATAATACGAAATTTAATATTTTTGCGATTAGTAAGTTAATAGGAATGATCGGCAAGGGAATACAAGCTTCGGCTGGCCGAGGCTAGCTTCCTTTCTTCTTTTTCCTTGTATTTTTTCAAGCCTGTTTACCGCATCAAGTTGGTTGTAAATAGAGGTGAACAAATTACTTCAATGGCTCATGGGCTTTGATTGACTCAAATAATGATGGAACCTTAAATGCAATTATATAGAAGGACATCTAACCCATTTTTGGTGTTAATACAATTGAGCACACACCCTAGAAGATATCTAAAATCAAAACATAAAATGTTGCTATTTTTTCAAACCGCGATTGCACAAATACCACCCGTTAAACGCGAAAACTAAGTACGCAGATATGCTTATATAAGTCTATATTAACACAATTTAATGCTCATAGGGCTGCACCAAAAACTCTGTCGGTCTGTGTAATTTAAAAAAATCTTTTCCAAATAAATTTTTAGCTTTTTGACGATATTGGACACACCCATTTTTATTTTTGTTTTTGGCAAATTCCACGTGAAACGTGACAGGCCAATTAAGGTCAAATCTCAGAAATGATCGAAATATAAGGATGGGCTTTTGTCTTTTTTTTATCTCTTACCGTTTATTTTTAAACTTTTTTTTTTAGAATTAAGATCCGTATTTAAATTTATGCAGCGCTTGAGACTCATTTGAGTTATTTTAATATCTGGTATGCAACTTTGTGGGACATCCTAATATCTTTCAGAAAAATATTTATTAATTAAATATTTCTTAAGGGAATTTTCAATTAAAAAAATTCTGTACGCCGGAATACACGCGGTAAGGTTCAGGTTTAGGTTAGAACGGCTGCCAGACTACAGCCTGGCACACTTAGACCTCTGTGGGTCCATTGTGGTACCGTATGATCTCCTTTTTTGGGTCCCTAAGTGTTTCAGTCTAAGCCTGCATAGGGCTGGGCAAGAACAGAGTAGGTGTTCCACCGTTTCCTCTTCTTCCTCATCCCTGCAGCTTCTACAGAAATCATTTTTTGGGGCTTTTAGCCTGCCGGCGTGTGCGCCAACGAGCCAACGAGAACTCGAATAAGCATGCCACACTCCGTGCGGCTGAATTTAAGTAGTTCCGATGTTTTTTATTGTTTATTGCAGGCCATGTCTGGTGAGAGATTCGGAACTGTGGTGTATTTTGCCAATGTGTGTTCAGTAATTTGTTACATTGGCTTTTAATTATTAGCTAGCACGTAGCCATAGGCATGCCAACATTTTCCTTTCCTGGAAGGAGAGGTATGGTGGTGCCTTGCCTAGCTAGCTCGTCCGCTATGCAGTTACCTACGATATCCCGGTGACCCGGAACCCATATAAGGCTGACAGTAAACTGACTAGCCATCTCGTGGAGAGATTTGCGACATCCTGCTATTGTTTAAGGGTTTGTATTAGTCGATTAGATTGATTTAATAGCCGCTTGGCTATCACTATATGTTTATGTGTCTGTCTTGGGTGTTTATGTCCCTTAAACAGACGAGTGCTTCTCTTATAGCATGCACTTCCGCTTGGAAGACACTGCAGTGGTCAGGAAGTCTGAAAAACTGCCTGAACTCTAATTGTTCGGAGTATATACCTCCACCTACGTGTTAGTCTAGTTCGGGTCCGTCTGTATATAAACAGATTTCGTCTATTGAGCCCGGTCGGCCCTGATCCCATTCTTCCCTACATGGGTTCAGAGCTTCGAAGGGTGTGCGACCGTATTCACGGATTTTACATAGATCCGTTTTTGGCGGGATCGATTTGTTTAGAGTTCGTGGGTTGAGTTTTGGACTTTGTATCTATTTGTAAAAAGGACTAGTTCCGTTTTTGAGGGATTTACCCCAAGACCGTTTTTTATCGTCCATACCGATAGTGTTTTTAGTTTTGCGGTCATAAGATTGCATAGCGTTTGTGGATACTTACCATTAAAGATGATAGCGACATCGTCTGCGTATGCCACTATTTTACAGCCTCCTCCTTTAAGAATCCGAAGTAGTTTATTTACCGCAATATTCCACAGGAGAGGTGATAGTACACTTCCTTGCAGAGTGCCTTTGTTCACTAGTCTAGTCTGGGTTGAGGTCCCTAGTGTGGCCGTGACCAGTCTGCTTATCAGCAATTTGTGGATCAGCCCCACCAACGGTGACTCAACCCCTAGTTCTGTGAGGGATTCTGTTATTGTCGTGGGAAGCACGTTGTTGAAGGCTCCTTCTATGTCAAGAAAGGTCAAAGTGTATTCCTGTATTTTGAGTGATTTCTCGATGTTGCTTACTACCAAGTGTAGCGCCGATTCAGTCGACTTACCTTTGGTGTATGCGTGTTGCGCCTCTGATATCTGCGTCGGGTCAATTATGTCTCTTATGTGTAGACCTATCAGTCTTTCTAAGATCTTTAGCAGGAATGATGTCAGACTTATCGGTCTAAAATCCTTCGCTGTAGTATGGGTGGCCTTCCCTGCCTTGGGGATGACAACGACTTTCGTTTCCCTCTACGCTGTTGGTAGTTCTCCTACTGCAAGAATAGACTGGAAAATTTCTCTCAGACACACTGTGGGGCGTCTAGAAAAAAAAGCCTGCCAAAATGGTTTTTTTTTGTAAGATTTTCCAAAATGTTTCAATGCAACTTTAAAAACAATTGAATTCTCTATACAAATCAAAAAGAAAATGTGATCTGTCATGAATGGTTTTTCCACTAAAGATTTTTAAAGTTGATTTTTCGAAATAGAATTGTAGCCAATAAGAAAAAAAGTATTTTTATACATTTTCGAAATTTTCCTGAAAGCGCCTCAGGGCCTAAGTTGTATATGTAACGATTAAAATTTTAAGAGCAACCAATTCTTAGAATATTAAAAAAAAAGATATAAATTTTAAGTGCATAATTACTATTTTTTTTATTTTTTTGTGGTCCAAAAAAGTGGGGTTTTTTTTGCCTATTCTTGGACGTAAAGTAGTGTTATACCCTAGATTCCCGTTTAATTCTTTTTTAAAAGAAGTTTATATATTTAACTAGAAATTCTGAGAAAATTAGCCTGCCCTTTTGTGCCTCTTCTGAAAAACCGCAGTTTAACCGCAGAAGCCTGATCAAATGAGGACATAAACTGGAAAAGCTACAAAAAGCTTTTCCACATAGAAACAGGCCATCAGGAAGGAGAAGAGAACTGTATGGCAGAACTTCTGCTCAGATATTGAAAAGGCAACTGATGCCGCAAGGCTCAGAAAGATACTTTCTAAGACAATACGGCTGTAAGACATTAGGCTATCTTCAAAAGGCTGACGGATCATGGTCAGACTCTAGAGAAAAGTCCCTAAATCTACTCCTAGACGCTCACTTCCCAGGGAGCCTGCAAACAGGACATCCCCCAGGAAGACACATTGGAGAAGGAATAAACTTAAATCTCCTGCTATCAATCCGAAATATATATACTGGTCCATTCATAGTTTCAAACCATACAAATCGCCGGGACCGGAAAATATAACACCGGCACATATTCATCAAGCAGGACAGCTAGCTATAAACTGTCTCACAGTGGGTCGAAAAAGCCAAAAGTCTGTCTTAAATCAGCGGAGCCCTATAGCTTTTGATGAGGTATTGTTAAAGGCAATTAAGTATATAAAAAACATCATTAACTTTTTTAGTGAAAATTTTTTGTTGTAGGAAATTTTTAAGAAAAAAAAATTGTTTTTCTAAGAAAACAAATACAAAAAAATTACTTACAGGGTTCTAAGTTTCGCAAAATTTTTTTAAATTTAACTTGATTTTTGAAAAAAAAAGAAAAAAAGAAAAAAGCAAGAAATGTTCATAATTTGAAATATCGTCAGCCCTGGTTCATCCGCGCGTCCTAACATCATAAAGATATTTTACTTATATGAAGGTTTTGATGAAGATAATGATAAATTAATACACAAATTTCGGTTTTAAAATTAAAATTATGTTATTTTACTAAAAATATAGATATGAAATAAAAACCGATTTCTACCAGATTTTTTTTGAAAATATGCTGTATTTCCTTGATTGATTCTATGACACCTATAAGATATCATTGACCAATTTAATAAAAAAAAGTTAAGCTTAGAGTTAAAATGATAACTAATGACTTAATCCCGATTTATATGAACCAATATTGAAAAAGAACCGAGATATTCCCGTTTGCAATAAGCGTTTATATGGCAGCTATAAAAATAGTTGACCAATTTAAAAAATTTTTTTTTTTTCAAAAATCAAGTTAAATTTAAAAAAATTTTGCGAAACTTAGAACCCTGTAAGTAATTTTTTTGTATTTGTTTTCTTAGAAAAACAATTTTTTTTTTCTTAAAAATTTCCTACAAGAAAAAATTTTCACTAAAAAAGTTAATGATGTTTTTTTATATACTTACTTGCCTTTAACAATACCTCATCAAAAGCTATAGGGCTCCGCTGATTTAAGACAGACTTTTGGCTTTTTCGACCCACTGTGAGACAGTTTATAGCTAGCTGTCCTGCTTGATGAATATGTGCCGGTGTTATATTTTCCGGTCCCGGCGATTTGTATGGTTTGAAACTATGAATGGACCAGTATATATATTTCGGATTGATAGCAGGAGATTTAAGTTTATTCCTTCTCCAATGTGTCTTCCTGGGGGATGTCCTGTTTGCAGGCTCCCTGGGAAGTGAGCGTCTAGGAGTAGATTTAGGGACTTTTCTCTAGAGTCTGACCATGATCCGTCAGCCTTTTGAAGATAGCCTAATGTCTTACAGCCGTATTGTCTTAGAAAGTATCTTTCTGAGCCTTGCGGCATCAGTTGCCTTTTCAATATCTGAGCAGAAGTTCTGTCATACAGTTCTCTTCTCCTTCCTGATGGCCTGTTTCTATGTGGAAAAGCTTTTTGTAGCTTTTCCAGTTTATGTCCTCATTTGATCAGGCTTCTGTTGATCAGGCTTCTGCATTTGGTTCTGAGGATTGAGAATTGCTGGGTCCACCAAGGGGATTTTTCTCTCCTCTTGGTTTTCCTAAAGGGCATGCAGCTGTAAATGCCGCGTTGCATGCTTCTGTGAATTTATTTTATTTTTTTATATTATATAGCTCCTGAGGACAAAAAGTGTTTTCTGGCGGCTCCATGGGGAGGAAGCTCGACAGTATTTCTTTGTACTTATTCCAGTTTGCCCGCCTGGGGCTGGCGAAGTTGACCGGCGTAGGTGACTCTAGGGACAAAGTTGTCTTTATGAACCTGTGATCTGAGAAAGAGTGCTCGTCGGAGTCAGCCCAGTTTGCAACTTTGCTTATGAGTGAATCTGATACCAAGGTTAGATCTAGGATCGTTTGGCACGTTTTTGTTATAAAGGTAGGGGTATTACCCCTATTACAAAGAAATAAGTTCGAATTTATAATGAAATCAAATAAAGACTCACTTCTGTCGTTGTTAATAGGGCAACCCCACTGAGTATGATGGGCGTTAACCTTTCTTAAGCTATTCGCATTCCTGTACCAAACCTCTGACTAACGCGTCTGGTGGTCTACCTTTTTAAAAGCCAAGTAGGCCGATAGCAAACTTATAGAGCCGTTTTGCAGCTCCAGGCTTATTGCAGTGTTGTCTCCGTTGCTGTAATTGCGAAGCAGAAATGTACTAAGGTGCCGTTTGGCTAAAATGCAGGTTCGAATTTTACCTTCTTTGGGGTCAAGTATAAGCTTTATTCTTTTGTTCCTAGTCCAGCAACCTTGCCTCCTGCTATCCAAGGTTCCTGAACTAAGATCACGTCGGCTTCGCCTTTGGCCAGGCGAAGCAATAGGGCAGCGGACGCTGCTTTACTGTGGTGTAGGTTGATCTGCAGGAGTCCTAGCGACATCTCCAGCTGCAACCTCCACCACAGTAACGTCGGCCTTTGAATCGCACAGATCCACTTCATCGATTGCCGGTCCCAGCGCTCGCATCTCTCTGCTCAGCGACGAGTCGGTTGAGTAGCCGTCCTTCGGCACACCAGGGGCCTCCAATTCCTCCGCAAGCACCTTCTCAGCTGGGTTGCCGGCAGGGCTTTCCGTGGAATTAGAGTCCCCTTTATACATTTTGATGTGTATTGCGCTGACTCCGAAATTAAGTACTCCCCGAGCAGAGTCTATTGGAGCGAGCGATTCCTTATTCAGCACCACGATCGCTTGATTCACGTCACCAGCATGCTCCTCTACCCTTACGACTTTCCAGTCTTTTGTGGGGAGATGTTGGTTGCATTCTTGCAACATGTATTGGATGTCCTCCTGTGATTTACTTGCTGCTGGGAGCCAAATTCTGGCTCGGGGTCTACTGGGAACGTCACACCAATCTAGTGCGACTATGTTCGCCCCTTCGTACACCGCTCCGAGTTTTGCCGTCGCCTGTTTATATAGGTAAGCTGATCGCTGATTGTCGCAGGCCACCACTGCCCTGGTACCAGCCCGCGTCCATACAGCAAGGCGATGAACCGGGCTTCTCGCGTACCATACGCAGGCATATAAAAGACAGCTGGGACTCAACCGCCTTCCATTTGTTTCTGGGGATCCTGGCCTCCGGATTTCCCCTGTCCAAGTTGGACCCGATCATCGGTGATCTCGGCAAAGGAGACCGACGGCTGGATCTTCGATCCCTTCGCCGACGGACTGGGCAGCTCTAATCACCGACGACAAAAATTTTATTTTACCACTTTGTTAATATGAGGAAAATTTTTTCATTCGAAAACCGCGTGTACCGAGTACAAAATTTTTTTAATTTTAAAATCTTTTAAAAAATTCTTAATTTAAAAATTAAAATTTTTTAAAGATATTTTTCTAAAAGATATAAAGATGTCCCACAAAGTTGCATACCAGATATTAAAATAACTCAAACGAGTCTCAAGTGCTGCATAAATTAAAAAACGGAGCGTAATTCTAAAAATAATGTTTAAAAATAAACGGTAAGAGATAAAAAACAAAAACCCATCCTTATATTTTAATCCTCTATCGAAAAAAAGTTTCAATCATTTTTGAGATTTGACCTTAATTTGCCTGTCACGTTTCACGTGGAACGACCCTTTTTTTACAAAATCTGTTTCTCTGTGATATACATTTTCTTTAACATTTCAAAATTCAAATTAAATTATACAAAATTCGGACGTCTATATTAATAGCTGCCATAGGAAGGATCACAAAATTAATGCGAAAATATTACGAAAGCCGCTAAAATTTTGATTGTTGTCGGCTGGCCGAAGCTAGCTTCGTTCTTGTTTTTAACGGATAAAAAAGAAAAAACATAATTTTTATGGTATAAATTCAATAAGTTTTTAAAACCTTTCATAGCATGAACATAGTAAGTTAGTAGTAAGCATTTATTTTAAGCAATCAAAGTTTTTGGCGCTAGGTGTCTTTTTGCCTTTTTGTCACCTTGATGCTTGAAAATCTCCATTTCACTCGAACTACTTAAGCTGAGTAACGGGGTTGATAGTCGGAGCACACGCCTATAACGTTCTTTCTTGAAAGCGTAACTTGCAATATTAAGCTTTCTTGGTCAGTCAGAATTTTAAAAAATATCGACTGAATAGAAATGACGGGAATTAAGAAAGTAGGAGAATTATTTTAAGAGTCGTACATACAAATTGTATGCCATTTTAATGTTAATCAGCACTCATATCGCCCAGACAAGTATAACTGTTGTGTATGCCAGCAGCATATACACACTGCATTCGTCAGTCACACGTCAGCAGTCAACGGAGAACAACATCGATCTCGCAAATCACATTCATTCCTTGTACACACTGTTCATCAACATTATATTACAATAAATGTAATTAGATATATAGCTCGCACATATCTAATATTGGCGACGAGGATGGGATACTAAGTTCGCGAGCAATTCTGTAAAAAGTTAAGAAGTTAAAACAATAAACAACAGTCGCGCCAGACGCGTATGTGTACTCGTACATACATAGTTGCCGTTAATCGTGACTCCTTCTGTTCTGCGTACGCATAGAAGTAAAGCGACAAATGCACGTGGAATTGCCGCAGAGGCAGAAAGTTCAGAGCAAAAGGGAGTGCGATTAAGCTAGACATACATACATAGCACCGCAGCTCCAGTTAAACGATTAGTTCTCCTTGCGAATGAAAGGTCAAAACGAAAACGACCAAAAATTGAGTGGACTGCGATCAAGCTACATACAGCGCCGCTGCTCCAGCAGCCACGGACAAAACTACAAAATCGAGTGCAAAAATTAAAATTATGTCAACGGTGGGCAGTTTGGAGCCGTTTGATTTGGATGAACCACACAAATGGACTTCGTATAAAGAGCGTTGCGACATATACTTAGTGGCCAATAATGTCAAAGAGGAAGGACGGAAAAAAGCCGTTTTTCTCACACTGGCCGGTGCGCCACTCTTCGAACTCTTGACATCATTGGCATCTCCAACGAAGGTCAGTACATTGGAGTTATCAGACATTTTTAAATTGTTGACTGATCATTTGTCTCCACGCCCGTCGGAGATTGCCTCATTTTTCCATTTTCATAAACGTGACCAACAAGTGGACGAGTCAGTCAACAACTACATGCACTACGCACCCTGGCGTTGGACTGCAATTTTGGCTCATCCTTGGATCGCATGCTACGCGATCGATTTGTGTACGGAATGAGGGATGCGTCCTTGCAAAAAAGTTTCCTAGCTGAAGTTGATCTTACCGTTCAAAAGGTTTTAGAGCGTGCTATTACCAGTGAAGCCGCCTCAAACAGCGCTTTGGCTATACGGCAGTCCTAAATGTTGTCAAATTTTAAAAAAGTCAAGGCATCCTACAGAATGGGAGTAAACATTTACATTTCTCTATGTATGTTCAGTAGGGTGGACTTATTTTGTATGAAATTTCTAAGGCCATGCTCTCACCCCTTCATATATAGCATTTTTGTATCCTTAATCCATTAAAGAAAGAAAAAGTAAAAAATAATTAGTTTTAGGCGGTGCGCAACGGCTTTAAAGTTTATTACGCATATTTCAGATTCATCTAGATGCCGTAGACTTAATTTTATACTTTGACAGTATTTTAAAAAGTATCTTAATCACATTCCCGAGCTTTTTAACAAGGGATGAAGTCGTTGATAAAATTCGAGTCCCTGGGAGACAATTACAACTTAAAAATAACATTAATAACGAATAATCAAGGACTTTTAGAGTAAAACTTATAAATATTACGGTCTCTGAAAAATAAGAGTCAATATCGTTGTATCCTAAATGCTGGTTTTCTTTTTTGACGAAAATTTTTATTGGCGAACGCAAAAGTGATAGTTAATCTTCAAAATTGTAAAATAGAATCTCTATTTTATTGTGAGTCACAAAAAAAAATGATGAGTCGGGGATCGAACTCGGTTTTTTTTGTCCGGAGACAGAAGCTCTACTGGCTAGGCTACGTCCAACTGTTAATATTCATGAAATAAATTTCTACTTGATTCTTTTATTCGAGCGAAACCAAAAAGTTGACATGATAAAATCTGACAAGAAATGGAATGGGGTAAATTCCTAGTTTTACACTTAATTTTCAGCGAAACTTTAGGGCCATTGCGCACCGCCTAAACGATGAAATACAATTTTTCTGTTTTCGCATAAATTTATTGGACACAGAAACCTACCATTTAAGATGCTGAGCTCAGTTGACCTTAAAGAAGTCCACCCTAATGTTCAGTGAACGTATCTTAGTTTCTTAGTTCTAGAGGTTGCCATGACTTATTCAAAATTTGACAACATTTAGGAGTAGATAATGAAATCAAAAAATTGGTTTTATTAGTATAAGAAATCCAATAAAATGTCCTCATAAAAATGCTTTAAACCGAAATTAAAGCATACAATGAACAATAGATATAAGGAATAGTTAAAATTACTTCCATTCAAGATTTAATCCTCAGAATTGTTTTTCCATCAGAAAAATCTCTACAATTTTGGGATTTTCAACTTTGGCGTCGAATTCCAAAGACATGGGCAATGGTTCACAATGGGGACTATTTTTTAGGAATGCCGTGATGTATTGAGAGTAGGTCCTACCGAAAATAATAAAGGTTAGTCCAATTATATAGGCCACGTAATTCAATATGTCGGCAAACATCGGTTTTTTGTATTCTTAGCTATACCGCGGAACCTGTAGGTGATAGGACATAAGTTTGTATGGGACTTTTACTCAGGAGCACCCAATTATCATGGAAAACTAGAAATGGTTCGTGGAAATTTTTGGCTGTGTACCTGTGTAATCTGCCATTAATAATTACATCTGGCGGCGCACAGTGTAAGATTTTGCCAATCCACACTGGGCCAGCCGATCAGATTTTTGGCCAAAAATACGTTTTTCTTTTTTAAGAAAATGACCAAATTGAGTTTGGGATCCTTTTTATAATACATTAAACTAATTTATGCCAAAGTTTCAAAGAATTCGGGCAAGTAGTTTTCTTTTACCATATTTTCAAAGTGAAAAATTCATAAAATATTGATGGAAATGAAAAAAAATTTAGAAGTCAAAGATGCTGATGTTGCTGTTCGACTTCTTTCCGAAACTTGCAGAAGGGATTATTTTCAACAAGTAAAAAATATAATATAGCTCGTAAGTCTTACTTGTTTGCTAAAATAAATGTAATTGTTAATTTTTACGCTTTTTTTCAGCAAATGAGTACTTTGCTTTTCGAGTGCCTTCGAGTGCCATCCCCAAATTAGTTCATTCCTTCAAAAAAAAATTCGTTGATCAATTTACTAAAAGCGTAGCCCACCGACTCGATGCGGTTTTGCCTTAGTTTTTGGTAATTTAAGTTTTAATTGAAGGCTTAACTCGAAGTCGAGCTATTTTGAAGAGCTTAGCTAAGAGAGCCCAAGAGTATGCCATACTTTATTTCTTCCGGTTTTGGTGAACATTTTGCGCTCAAAAATTTGATTTTAGTGTGACTAACATCTAAAATCTACTTTTTACGTACACTAATCGATTATGGTATTTTCCAAACCTATTTAATCAGGACTATGTAAATAAAAATGTAGCATACTTTTGTGATGACTTCAGAATATGTCAAATTAACATTAAACAAATCAAAAAACAATATTTTTAAACAATTTTTTTTACATAATTTGATTATATAAAACTTAAAAGGTAACAAGAACAAAAAAATAGAAATTTTTTTTAAATCGATTGTTTGATAAACGTTGATGTGGGAGCCTCCGAAAGTTGCACTTTTTAACGGTTCATAAATCTTAAATGACATAATATTTTTTAGTGATGTTAATTTTTTTTAGTTTGTTTTATCTCATACTTTATTGTTTTCGAAAATGGAAGAAGTGCGTCTTCTAGTTATTTTTTTAAAAATAAAAAACCGAAAAGTACGTAAAATTTTCCGACTTTGGTCTGGATTATCTATATCATATAAAATTCCAAGAAATTTTACTTTTAGTTCGTTGGAAAGTTCAATCTTTTAAGAAAAAAACGCAAAAAACTGCATCCTTCTAACTGTCCTAGGAAAGAAATTACAGATTTTTGGCCAAAAAATTAACTTTCTGGCCCAGTGTGCAATCTAGCGGGACTTTTAGCAAAAGTTGAACTATTTTTGAGGTCGATGAGCTTTTAGCAACACTTTTAGAAATGTTCAACTATTACAAAAACAGGCACAAAACAAAACAAATAATTTTTTTTGGGAGATAACGGTTTTTAAAGCTGGACTTTAGAAATGCATGCAAAATTGCACTGGGAAGCGAGCAACAGTTGACAAAGTTTAGTCTTATCAATTGCATCGCGTGATCAGCCAAAAATTATTTTTCCCAGAAACTTTAGACAATTCTTATTCCACTTTTAAAAACAAACAAATTTTTTTGGGACCAAAAATTTTTTTTTCCATTTTTTGAAAAAAGTGCCAAAAAGTAAGTGTATTTTTTCATATTTCTGGTTTTTGGTGGAAAAAATATTATATTATTCTATCGTATTCTATCCAACCAGAACATACATCATTCGCATGCATTCATTCTGATTCAGAATCTAAAATAAAATCTTGCCCATATTTTGCCCAAAGACCTTCTATTTAGAAACGAGTGAAATAAGCCGTGCTGCATTTTTCGAGGTTTGGTCGAAAAACATAAAAACCACTCCGCGAGACGCTCTTGTAAAGCACGCAGTGATGGTGTTTGGCAATGACATTGACCACTCCAAATTGAAATTACACTGTCTTTTGAGTTTCAAAACCGATTTGAGAAATCTAGGAGAGGTAAAGCCAGGTTTTTTGCTCATAATGCAAGTGGCCTTCAGGTCACATTAAATGGCGAAGACTGTCGCATTGATGTCATTGCTTCCACCTCAAGTACAAGAGGGAGGTCACAAAAAGTCTTTTTGAGTGATTTCCTAAAACACAAAAAAGAAAAAGCCAAGAATTGTTGCCTACGATAGATGAGGATCAATTGCTATCAGCTGCAGAGCAGGCTTTGCGGGCAGAAGGAAAACGGGATTCACCTAAATTAATTAATGAATTACCAAATGCTCCCCCGTCCACGGGGACTATAATTAAGAAAGCTAAATTATCTTCTAATAGCACTGCAAAACACCTTTCAGCAGATCAAGCACTTGCCCTTCTGTAGAAATAGAAGTACAATACCACAAAAATTGTCTGTCCAAAATTATATCCATGTTCTGATCCCGTTAAGGAGCCAAAAATGTTATGCTATCCTACTGGTATAAAAGTAAGAGAATCCTATGCTGAAATAAGTTTACAATCCCTTATTGATCATACCGTAAAACGGCTGATAAGTGCTCAAGAAGACATTTTTGAGTCACTGTCTCCACTAGACGATGTACACATGAAGTTTGAATTGTTGCCATTTAATAAAAAAAAATCTTAAAAATATAGACCAAAGTTTTTTTGTTTTTGTTATCAATTATCTTTAATATAAAACCTTATTTGCAGCTGCTCAGCTTATAACATCGAAGTTACAGCTAAAAACATGAGCATATAACCAAAATTCAACATTTTTCAAAAAAAAAGAAAAAAAAGTGGTCTCCAAAAATTAAAAACAAAATTTTTTAAGTTGGCGAAAATTATAACAAAAAATAAGAAAATAGTTAAAAATGTCGAACATTTTTTTAAATATTTTTTTTGAGGTTTTTATCTTAAAAAAAAACAGTTTTTTTTCAATTTTTAACGCCCCTAAAAGTGCCACGCCCAATTTTTTTATGTCCAACATAATCGTTGGGCTTACTAGAATATTCACTCAAAATTTGAAGCCGATATCTTTAAAAATACGACTCCTACTGATTTAAGTCCCCCTAGATTGGCAAAATCTTACACTGTGCGGCGGGGCAAATTTAACTGTTTTGAACCTATGGGAATTCGTTTAGAGGGTATCCATACCCTTAACAGACACATCAGTATCAAGGTCGTGTTAGACAAATTCGAACATCTATTTTCAAACGAACTGGGTTGTTATACAGGACCGCCTGTGTCCCTACGCATAGACACAACTGTTCCGCCCAAAAGACTTCCCCCACGAAGAATTCCTTTCGCCATTAAAAATCTTTACGAAGAAGAAATTAATCGTCTATGCAGTCAAGGCATTCTACAACCAGTACAATATTCGAAATGGGCAACGCCAACAGTTCTCGTCATAAAAAAAGACGGGTCAATTCGAATCTGCGGAGTCTACAAATCAACTGTAAATAAAGCAATTCAGCCACACTGTCATCAGATCCCAGCTACTAACCAATTACTAGCTTCGATCGAAGGCTGATCGATATTTGCATAAATTGACCTCGCACAAGCCTACCAACAACTCGTAGTTGATGATGATTCAGCGTTACTCCAAACAATATCCACTCATAAAGCAGCGTTTAAGGTCACACGACTTCAGTTCGGAATCTCATCAGCACCGGGAATTTTTCAAAGTCTAATTGAAAGTATTCTGCAAAATATTCCTGGAGTGCTGCCGTACTTGGATCAGGCTGGACTGCGCCTCCGAAAAGACAAATGCGAATTCGGCGTACCATCTGTGGAGTCTTTGAGTTTCAAGATCGATGCCTTGGGGATTCGACCGTCAATTTCTAAAGTCGAGGCGATTCAAAACGCACCAAAACCGAAAGATAAAAAAGTATTACAAGGATTTCTCGGACTGGTCAATTTCTACCATGCATTTCTACCACACAAGGCCACGGTAGCAGAGCCGTTACACAGACTTTTAGACAAAAGCGCGCACTGGTCTTGGAATCAAAAACATGAAAAGGCTTTCATCTTGTTAAAGCAACTTATTACTTCAGACGACCTTTTAATTCATTATGACGCACGATTGCCATTAGTATTGACATGTGATGCTTCTCCATATGGGCTCGGGGCAGTACTTAGCCACAAGATGCCGAATGGATCGGAGAGGCCCATTGCATTTTACTCGCGCACATTGTCAAAAGCTGAACGTAACTATGCCCAGATCGATCGAGAAGCCGTCGCCCTGGTGGCCGGAGTTAAAAAGTTCCACGACTACTTGTATGGCAATGTTTTCACACTGGTTACGGATCATCGCCCGTTATTAGGAATTCTTTCTGCTGCAAAACCAGTCCCTAATGCGGTTATTCCACTACATTGGTCGGCTCATTCATTAGAACAATTTTTTCTCAGCCTATACGATTTTACGTAGGTGCGAGCAAGACAGATATATGTCAGCTGCAATGAGCAATTAATGAGCAAAATTTTAAAAACCGAAGGCCACCATTTTATTTTTTTTTGTATGAGCAAAATTGAATCTAAAAAGTACAATTTTGCTCATTTATTAGAGCTACTGTAAATCGGATCTTGCTCGCACCTACGTAAAATCGTATGGGCTGAGAAAAAATTGTACTAATGAATGATCCGAACGATGTAGTGGAATAACCGCATTATGTTATTTCGAATCAAATGCTACGATTTGATTCATCTTGCTGGATCAAAGATTAGCAACGCAGATTTTCTTAGACGTTGCCCAATTTCATCATCCGGAGAAGTTAAACCTGCCGAAGAAATAATGATGATCGAACTGGCTGGTGTCCCAGCTGTGAGTGCTCAACGGCTAGCACTCCTTACTTCTAAAGATGCAGTACTGTCGAAAATTTTCAACTGGGTGTTGCACCAAAATAGAGAGGTCAAATGAGCTATTTCCATACTATTCACGACGGGAGGAGCTATCCGCCAACAGAGGCGTATTGGTTTGGGGAAATCGAGCTGTAATTCCTCAAGCAGTCCGAGATCCGACTGCAACACACCGATGGGAGTCTGCCAAGTACCCTTGGTCTCGTATCCACATCGAATTCGCTGGACCGTTCCAGGGCAAAATCTTCTGCTTGGTGGTCGACTCATGGTCTACCAGACGAGCTGGCGTCGGATAATGGAACTGGTCACATAAAGTCTGCGCCTATTCACCCGGCCACAAATGGACAGGCCGAGAGAATGGTTCAAAATACAAAGAACTATCTCAAGAAAATGGGCAGCAATACAAATATCGACCTCAACCTATCAAGATTCCTTTTTAGCCAACACACGACGCAACATGCAATTACTAATCGTTCGCCATCTGAATTAATGTTTATCCGAGAATTGAAAACAATTTTCATAAGCTTCAACCTCAAGAGATGTCGTTTGGTACGGTCGAAAATCCGGCAACTATTAAACCTTTCATTACAGGCAGTACAGTGTGGGCCCGTAATTACGCGGCTGGACCCAAGTGGGTGGAAGGTTTGATAACTGCCCAAACGGGACCAATTTCATATAATGCCCGTTTAAACGACGCAAGAGTGATCAGGAGACATCTCGACCAGTTGCGAAGTCGCGAACCAGCTTCTTCAATGGAGGGCGAAGCAGAATCACTAGGTGCGAGTTCATCGGATGACGAAGCCGAACCGATTATCGTGAACCCTAATATCGTTGAATTACAAGAAGATCCAGTACCAATGGTTACCACTGACCTATGCGAACCACCACTGCCATCTGCTCTGGCCTTGAATTCACCGGATCTACGCCGATCAAGTCGTCATAGAGTGGCGACACAATTTTACCAATCATCCAGGTGTTAAGGGGTGTTGTGTATGCCAGCAGCATATACACACTGCATTCGTCAGTCACACGTCAGCAGTCAACGGGTTGTTCTGATCGATCTCGCAAATCACATTCATTCCTTGTACACACTATTCATCAACATTATATTACAATAAATGTAATTAGATATATAGCTCGCACATATCTAATAATAACCTTTATAAATTGTTATAAATTAAAATTTGTCTTTTTTCGGTAGGTACAAACTGGGGAGCAACCAACAAACATCACCTTAACTGACAGTATGGTTAATGAAACCTGTTTTATCGAAAGTCCTGACATCGTACAAGAAAATTCAGATGCACAAAATGAAGACTTAATGCCTACTAAAAAAATAGAATCCCTTCATCACTATTTGCTTTCTATTGTATACATGCCGTTATCTTTGAGGATGATTTGCGTGACAAACCTTTTTTGCTGGATGGCGCATGTCTGTTACTCGCTATATTTTACTGATTTTGTGGGAGAGGCAGTTTTTAAAGGTGACCCCAAGGCTACCCTAGGATCTGTGCTCCAGCTGCGATATGAAGAAGGTGTACGATTTGGATGTTGGGGCATGGCAATGTACTCCCTATCATGCTCCGTTTATTCCCTTATTATTGAAAAATTAATTCAACGTTTTAAGTAAGCCTTTTAATTTTACAACTTGAGAAAATGTACCCTAAATATTTGTTAATTCTTTTTATATTTTTAAAGGGCTAAGTCGGTATACGTTGGAGGACTTTTATTTTATTGTACAGGAATGGCCTTAATGGCATTAACTCGAGCAAAGCTAAGCGTCTTAGTATTTAGTTGGACAGCAGGTATTATGTACTCTACGTTATTCACTATGCCATATCTTCTGATTGCTCACTACCATAATGTTTCAACAGTAAGTATTGCAAATAAATTTGTGTACGCAGCAAACCTATTTTCTATTGCATACTAACTATATTTGCAATAATAAATTTATTTTGCCAATTTTAAATATAATCTATAATATTGTTTGCACCCAATTTTGCTCAACACACCGGCACACCCTACATATCAAACATTATCAATGTCAGTGTTAACGGGCGAGTCGGCGTCTCACTGACTCTCCGTACGACTTGACTACCCCCGAAGCGGACACAATCTTGGGGCAATTTTAAGCAATATAGAAAAATAACAATTACACTGTGCAGCATTTTTAGTGCTTTTTAAATTTACCTCGATGGATGCTATATTTTTGGATTCGTTACGAATTCCCAAGTTAAACTGCGTTTTCCAAAAAGTTCCCCGACGCAAGGATTCTTAGCAAAAGGACCTCAAAGTTCCAAAAATTCTGAAATTGGCCAACTTTGCGGAGCTCTCAGAGGCAAATGGATGCATGGTTTGATTCGATGTTAAAGTTTTTTAAAAGATATACCCCTTATCTTTTAAACCCCATACTTAAAAAATTGTTTAGATTTTTTTTAAGGCAGAAACAAATTCTAGAAAACATAGTCAAAAAACATAAAAGTATACAGCAGCGGTCAAAATGGTAGTAGTGTTGCCGCCCTGTGTATTTAAAAGTTTGTTGTTGTAATTGATCTTTTCCTGGTAATATTGTATTGATCATAATTTTACTATTAGACTAATTGGATAAGAAAAAATTACAACATCAAACTTTTAAAAACACAAGGCGGCAACACTGCTACTATTTTGACCGCAGTATGTATGTATGTTTTTCAGTTTTTTGACTATGTTTTTTGGAATTTATTTCTGCCTTAAAAAAAATCCTAAAATTATTTTATGTATGGGGTTTGAAAGATAATGGGTGTATCTTTTAAAAAACTTTAACTTCGAACCAAGCCATGCATCCATTTGCCTCTGAGAGCTCCGCCAAGTTGGTCAATTTCAGCATTTTTCGAACTTTGAGGTCCTTTTGCTAAGAATCCTTGCGTCGGGGAACTCTTTGGAAAACGCAGTTTCACTTGGGAATTCGTAACGAATCCAAAAATATAGCATTCATCGAGGTTAATTTTTGATGCTGCATAGTTAATGCTAAATGCCGCAATTGCCTGGCAATATTTTTGAATAGTCGAAAATGATTTTAGTAGTCTAAACACACTATTTGATAGGTCACTTCCCAACAATTTGAAGACAATGTGAAACCTTGGAATGAGTCTACTCCAATGACTGTTTTTGAAGGATTTTTAAAAGGTGTCTGGCGCCCACACCTTTAAAGATTACGGAAAATTAAAAATGCAGTTTTATTTTGGTCATCAATGTTACCATTCCCTTTTCATTTTCCATTCGGACCATTCGTTAAAGAATTATGCGGAATCAAACTTCCCTTTGTTGTTCGGTTGACCATTGGCCATTAATGGTTTTCAGCAGTTAGCTGGAGCTTAGCATCGCTTGAACCTTCAGAACTTTCCGCAACTCCCTCGCCCCCATCTCAGGACTGGGCGCTAATACACCGACGTAATGAAATATAGGTATTGTTTGCGAATAAGACAAAGAGTGGACTGTATTTAATCTTTTATTTGGACTGGTAAAACCTCCAAAGTTTCGGCGCTTAACCTCACGTGTATATTTCAATGGTTTCAAAGTATGTGTGTGTGTTCTTAGGGATGAGCAGTAGAGATACATAGTTATCGCCTACTTAACTTACGATATATCGATACAAAGCATTACAGGTATTCCCTATTCCTTAGCGGCAAATATCGGATGGAAATAAAAACAACAAAGTTTGCAATTACTGCATTAATTCTTAAACATACCGGCCCCCCTGAACGACGCGTTCAGTTAAGGGGAAGTACTGCGATCTTGGTGATAGGGCGTTTGTAGGTTGTATGTGCTGTCTTGACGGTGACCACTCTGACCTTTGAGTCCTGTCCTGGGTGTACTTCCTGGATGCGACCAAGTATCCATTTCGCCGGTGGTAGGTTGGGCTCCTTGAGTACAACAAGAGTGCCTACTTCTAAATTAGTCGTCCCTTCTTGCCACTTGCCGCGTGACTGTAGAGAAGTCAGGTATTCGGTGTGCCATCGCTTCCAAAATCCCTGCACCATGGCTTGAAGTTGATTCCACCGGTCCAATCGATTCATCTGCGTGTCCAGTAAAGAAGGCTCAGGTACCGCTGTATATGGCTGGCCAATCAAAAAATGAGCTGGCGTAAGTGGATCGACAGTGTGATCGCTGACCTGGGCCAGTGGTCGCGAGTTGAGAATAGCTTCGATTTGTGCGAGCACTGTTGACAATTCTTCAAAGGTTAGGGCGGCTGCTCCCACAACTCGGCGTAGGTGCAGCTTTACCGACCGCACTCCCGATTCCCACAATCCGCCAAAGTGGGGCGCGGAGGGGGGTATGAAATGCCAATTCAAGCCTTCAGTCGAGAAAAAATCAGCCAACTCCTCGTCCTTAGCATGATCTTGAACTAACTTCCGCATCTCCTCCAGCTCTCGTCTTGCTCCATGAAACGTAGTTCCATTGTCGGAATACAAATCGGTGGGGGTTTTCCGACGTGCACAAAACCGTTTGAACGCAGCAATGAACGCTTTTGTGGTGAGATCGCTGACGACTTCTAGGTGCATCGCCTTGGTGGCCAGGCAAACAAATATGGCGAACCAAGCTTTGCCGATGCGAGGAGAGCGACCTTTCGTTTCCTTAATAGCGATGGGTCCAGCGTAGTCAAGGCCAGTGTGACTGAAGCAAGGATTTTGTTGGATTCGTGGTATCGGTAAATCGGCCAAGATCTGGTGTTGCGTCAAGCGTCGGTTCATAAAGCAGGATTTACAGCGGAAAACTACTTTACGAGTCAGGTTTCTGGCTCCCAAAATCCAGAATTGCTGACGAACGTGGTGGAAGGTGGCATCTACTCCCGTGTGTAAATTAGCCTTGTGAAAATAGCGTATGATGAGTAGTGCCAGCGGAGATTCCTTTGATACGATAATCGGGTGTTTTGCGTTGAACGGCAATACTGATCGGTCGATACGTCCACCGATGCGTAACAATCCAGACTCATCTAAAAACGGTTTGAGCCTCAACAACTTTGATTTTCTGGGCAGGCATTGACCATGCTTGACTGCGTCGTAGTCCAACGGAAATGAAGTGATTTGCATGTGTTTTAACAATTTCTTCCGAGCGTACTGCAAGTCTTTAGTTGTCAAGAATCCGCTATGTGAAACAGCTTGTTGCGATGACCTCTAGAGATCCGAGTTTTTGGTAAGACGTGCATTCACCTTGGAGCGCACTTTGCTTATGAAGCGGAAAACGTAACTAACAACTCGCAAAAGCTGAATCCAACTCGAAAGTTTGTGACTTAAACCATCGAGAATATCCTGATGAGTAGCTTCCAGTGAGAAATTGAGTTGCTTGTCCGGTTTTTCTTCACAAAGTGCCTCTACAGGCAGCTTTCGATTCTGCCCTTTTTTGCCAGTGGGCCACAAAGACGGCGATTCTGCTAACCAGGTAGGTCCTGTCCACCATAGAGTATGATCCCGCAATGTGGAGGGGAGCAGACCGCGGGACGCGCAATCCGCTGGGTTGTCCTCCGAACGTGCATGGTTCCAGCAGCTTCTGGGATACTCTGTCAATATTTCAGCCGTCCGGTTGCATACGAAGGTGTTCCATAGTCGAGGTGGGGCTGACAGCCAGTGAAGAACGACTTCAGAGTCCGTCCAACAAAAGGTTCCGGTAATCGGGATTGACAAAGACGACTTGACGAGCGTTAGTAGTTTCGCTAGTAGATGAGCTGCTGTGAGTTCCAGTCGCGGTATCGAAATAGCTTTGATAGGAGCTACCCGAGTCTTGGCTGCGATTAGCGTGACAATCGTTTCCATCCCTGTTGTAACTCGACTGTATACAACGGCTCCGACTGCTTGTGAAGAGGCATCCGCAAATCCATGCAGCTCGATAGCTTGCGAGGGCCTGGCCAAGTATCGAGGGATTGGACATTGTGCCAACATTGACAGCTCGCCTGCTAATATGCTCCATCTCCTGGCAATGTTTTCAGTCAAAGGTTCATCCCAGCTTAGAGAACAGAGCCAACATTCTTGAAAGAGTATCTTCATCATAACTGTAGCTGGGGATACAATACCCAATGGATCATATATCTTGGAGAGCTCTGATAGTAAGGTCCGCTTGGTGGGCAATTGGGTGACAATTATTGATCGTGGAGACGTAGAAAATGTGTCCGTATCGGGATTCCAAAGTAGACCCAATATTTTCACATTGTTCGATTGAGTGGTGCCTGCTTGGAAAGCGCAATCCTCCTTTGGTAAGGAATCCATAAGTGTTTTGCAATTGGAACTCCACTTTCGCAAGTTGAATTTGGCCTCCGCCAGCAGCCCGACAAGTTCCTTCTGCAGCTTTATGAGTCCGTCCTCTGTATCCGCACCTGTTGATATATCGTCAACGTATGCATCCGTTAATAGTGAGGAAGCTGCCAGTGGATATCGGTGATGATAGTCGTCTGCCAATTGTTTGAGAACTCTTACTGCCAGAAAAGGTGATGGTGCTAGCCCGTAAGTTACAGTTAGCAGCCGATAGTGCTGAAGCGGGTCCTTTTCCTCCTCTCGCCAAACAATCCGTTGATAATCAGAATGTTCGGGAGCTATCTTTATGCCCCGGAACATTTTCTCAATGTCCGTACAAACCACATATCGATATTGTCGGAATCTCAAACAAACTCCGAAGAGATCTCGTTGAATCGGCGGGCCGATGTGTAAGCGATCGTTGAGAGAATGGCCGGTGATATCCTTACCGGATCCATCAAATACCACACGACATTTGGTTGTGGAACTTTCCGCTTTGAGGACGGCATGGTGAGCTAGATAAAAGCAATTTTTCTCTGGCACGTTGAGCTGGGGTTTATCCAGCACTTCCATGTGGCCCCGTTGTAAATAATCCTTCATAAATTCACAATATTGATTTTTCAATGCTGGGTTCCGGCGAAATTTGATTTCCAGCATTGCAAATCGATTCAAAGCCTGACGCAGGGAAGGGTCCTGAATTGTCGGCATGTCCTTCTTGAACGGGTACTCCACAATGTATACGCCGTCCTGATCTCGTTTGTGGGTGTCGACAAAGAGCTGCTCCACGGGATCACATGCATCGATAGTTGCCTGACTGGGCTGAATAGTGTCCATTTCCATGAATGCCCTCACCGCCTCGTCCAAATCGACCTGAGCATGATGCGTCTGTTCCGGTTTTTCAGTTACCTGTTGTAAGTCCCCGGAACCTGCAATTACCCAACCAAAGAACGTGTTAAGTGCGAATAAATTAGGTTTACTTAACAGTTTTCGTTGGCCCGTAAAGAAGCTCCATAGCTGGTCCGATCCGATAATGACATCAATGTCTCCAGGGGTGGCGAACGTGGGGTCAGCCAAATCTAATCCTTGTATGTCTCGCCAATTGTGTATTTGTACCTCTTCGGCTGGTACAGATGCAGTTAAAGAACTCATAATTAGAACTTTAATCTCCTGGACGTCCTGCGAGACTCTTGATTGCAGTTGAATTGTTGCACATCCTCGAGTTGTACCTGCGGCTTGAGCAGAAAGACCCATTACCGAAATGCGCGCGTGGGTACGAGGTGCGCCAATGCGTTGAATGAATGCCTCCGTGGCCAATGTAATGGTTGATCCCGAATCCAAAAGAATTCGGCACAGCGTCCGTGTACCACATCTGTCCACCACATAAGCTAGTATGGTGGGCATCATGGTCTGCGCTCGAGCAAGAAATGCAGTCTCTACGGAGAAGTTCGATATTCCGGTTGGTAGAGCTTCGGTTCTTGTGCCGCTGCTGTCCGATGAGTTAGCGGCTGGGGGCTCACGTTCCCCGTGTGATTCTTGATGTACCAATGTATGATGTGATCCTTTGCAGAGCCGACATCTGAATTTCGAAGTGCACTGCCTAGCGACATGGTTGCGACTCAAACAATTAAAGCACAATTTGTGAAGCTTTACGAATGATCGCCGATCCGGTATTTCCATTGATAGAAATTGAGTGCAAGCCATTATCGAGTGTGGTTGGGTGCAGACAATACAAAGTTTTTGTGATGGTTTTGAAGCTTCGCCAGCGATGTGTACGTTGGCGGTGCGCCTCCCGTATGCCTTGGGAGTTGATTGACAAGATTCCAGAGCGTCGCATCTGGAGAACAAGAATTCCAAGAAGGTCCCGATCTTCACGTCGTTCGAGCAGCCTTCTTGCCGTTCCGCCCATGATTGGCGTGTGTCCATATCCAATTTGCCTAGTAGTATGTGGATTAGCCATGGGTCCCGCTGATCACATCCAAGTGCGTGTAGTCCTCGAATAGATTCGTCTGCTGTATCGGCCAGCTTGCGCAGGGCAGCCACTCCCGAAGCTGCAACGTTGGGTAACGACAAAAATCCCGCAATAAACGAGCGCGTTATAAGTGCCTTTTTGTCGTACCGATGGACGAGTTTATCCCAGGCTTCCGCATAGTTCTCCTCGGTGACGGCAATGTGTTTCACCAAGTTGAGAGCATCTCCATCCAAATAAGACTTCAAGTAGTGGAATTTCTGGCAGCTTGTTAGGTTTTCTCGTCGATCAACCGATCCCAGAAAGAGATCACAAAATTGAGGCCAATCTTCGTAGTTGCCTCTAAAAGTTGGAATCTTGATCTTTTCAAACCTCAAGTCCGTGTGTGTATGTGATTCCCGAACCTGCTCCAAGAACTGTGTCTGCGAAGCCACCAGCTGTGCCTGCGAGGTAGCCAGTCGTTCAAGTGGGTCCTCCCCGTTGGCGATTAGGGTAGATGAATGTGGGTTTGTCTTTTTCCTTTCTGCTATGGCATCTGATAACAAAGCGTGCAATTCGTAGTACTTGGTTTCGTACTCGAGTAGATCATCGGGTTCGGCCAAATCCTCGTCTTCAGAGAGGGAGTAAGTTTCCGCCGACAGCTTTAGAAGTTGATCGAACGTGACCATGATACGGCGAAGATGATGTTCCAAAGTGTCCAAAGCTGTTACGGTCGATATGAACTCCGAGGCCCGACCATGTGCACGTGTGATTTGCGACTTGCAAAACCCAAGTTGTGTTTTCACTGCTTGCAGCGACATTTCAATGATTGAGGTTAAGCCCGATTTCACCAAAATGTGAAGTTTAGGAACGAGAATTTTACCACTAATTTGTTAGAAAACTAAACGAGACCGATGCATCCGGCTCGAAGGACCAAAATGTTTGCGAATAAGACAAAGAGTGGACTGTATTTAATCTTTTATTTGGACTGGTAAAACCTCCAAAGTTTCGGCGCTTAACCTCACGTGTATATTTCAATGGTTTCAAAGTATGTGTGTGTGTTCTTAGGGATGAGCAGTAGAGATACATAGTTATCGCCTACTTAACTTACGATATATCGATACAAAGCATTACAGGTATTCCCTATTCATTAGCGGGAAATATCGGATGGAAATAAAAACAACAAAGTTTGCAATTACTGCATTAATTCTTAAACAGGTATACACTAAAAATTATACCGATTTATTGAAAATTAACCGTTTAATTACCTTTCTATATGACAGCTATAAGATATAGTTGACCGATTTGAATACTTTTTTTTAAATCAAGTTAAATTAAAAACAGTATTACGAAATCTAGAATAAGTTTAGTATTTTTAATTAAAAACAACATTTTATTAAAAAAGGTTTCCTAATGAAGTTTTTTGCTCTTAACAAATCTATCTATCTTATCAAAAGATGGTCACATTAGGGCTCTGCTGAATTAGGGCAGATTTTTGTGTTTTGCGTCCCAGGTGCCAGGTAAGAAACTAGCGACTGTAACGAACTGATTTTTATGCTGGCTGGTTTTGTTGCCGTTATTCCTGGCGTTATTTGTGAGGAGTTATTTAACTCCTCACATTCCCCGGTTCCATTCTTAGAAGTTTTTCCCATTGCCGTAGAAATTCTCGTTGTTGGTCTCTTATCCTGTGTATCCTTTGAGTCAAGGCCTTTGCTGGTTGTAGTCTTGTTTATCTGGTTGGTTGTTACTCTGCCCGTAAGTTTGTTTGGCAGTGGTGAGTTGGTACTCGCGGTTAACCTGTTTCACACTGCTTTTCTTTCAGCTTTCGGCAAGATTTTTTCCTTTCTTCGGATGACGAGTGAGTCCTTGTATCGTAGCTTTTGGCACAGAGTTGTGGTTCAAAATCTGGATTGCCCGTTTTTACGACTGTTGCTACAGTCTAGTGCGGTCTTGGAAACTGGTGGTTCTGGATTCGCTTGACGATTAAACGATAGCTTTCCTGTCTGCCCCTATCCACTTTCCGTTGTGTCCGGCCTTGTCCTGACGATTAAACGGCTTCTTGTAATCCTGTTTGTTTGTTCGTCGTTGACTCGGGTATTTGCTAGAATGATTAGCGTTTTTCTGTGTGGCGAGCTTCGTTGACTCCGACTTTTTGTCTGAAGATTAAACGGATGTACTCATGTGGTCTTGGAAAATGGTTGTTCTGTATTCGCTTGACGATTAAGCGATTGGTTTCCTGTTCGCCCAACTCCGGCTTTCCGGCTTTGTCCTGACGATTAAACGGTTGGCCATTGCTGTGTGTATTTCCGGACCGTTTTGTCTCGCTCTGTTCTATCAGCTGTGCTTCGTCGTTTAGCTTGCTTCGTCCGCCGTTCCTTGCTGTTTTAGATCGCTGATGTGCACGGTGTTTTTAAAAATATAACCTTCTACTCTTGGGGATATTAAGTTTTAAATATTTCTGAGACTCGAATTATTTCATTATTTTTTAGATAAAAGTCATGGTGAAAATGGATAGATTAACCAAAGAGGATTAAAATGGTGTTTTCATTTTTTGGGTACGTCGATCCTAAGTGCTTGATTTTTTGGTTCAAAGAAAGATCAATAATCATTATTTACGGTCCCTGATAATTTTTATACCCTTGCAAAGGGTATTATGATTTCAGTCAGAAGTTTGCAACGCAGTGAAGGAGATGTTTCCGACCCCATAAAGTATTGGATTCTTGATCAGCATCACTAGACGAGTCTATCTAGCCATGTCCGTCTGTCCGTCTGTCCATCCGTCTGTCTGTTTCTACGCAAACTAGTCTCTTAGTTTTTAAACTATCGGGATGAAACTTTCCCAAAAGTCTTCTTTCTATTGCAGGTAGTATATAAGTCGGAACCGGCCGGATCCGACAACTATATCTTATAGCTCCCATAGGAAAGATCGAAAAAAAGAAACGTAAAAAAAGTCTAGCTTCGGTGTTTTTTGAAATATTAACTTCTACTCTTGGAATAGTTATTTTTTAAATATTTATGAATTTCGAATAAAATATTTAAAAAATCGGGACACTATATCATATAGCTGCCAAAGGAACGATCGGAAAATTAAATGCAAATTAATACGATAAAAATTATTGCTTCGTTGTTATACCCGTTACTCGTAGAGTAAAAGGGTATATTATATTCGTGCAAAAGTATGTAACAGCTAAAAGGAAGCGTTTCCGATCCAATAAAGTATATATATTCTTGATCAGGATCACTAGCCGAGTCGATCTAGCCATGTCCGTCTGTCCGTCTGTCTGTCTGTCTGTCTGTCTGGATGAACGCTGAGATCTCGGCAACTACAAAAACTAGAAGGTTGGGAGTTCCCACAGATATTCTTGGGCTCCCTGCCACGCCCACTCTAACGCCTACAAACCGCAAAAAGCCGTGGCACCCGCAGTTTTCTGTATAAACAGTACATATTCCGTGCCATAGATGGCGCAGTCGCCGCGTGTTCAACACTCCAGCTGGTGCTGGATAAAAGCTGGTCACTCTAATTTGGAATACATTTTGCATTCGCGTAAATTATTTGAAATGAGGCGCGCAAAAAAACATACAAGAAGGCATATTTATATTAAAGTTGTTAAGTTGCGTAACGGGTATTGTGAGGAGTCGTAAAACTACCCACAAATCTCGAGGCAGGAGAGCCCCTAGCAACAGCGAAGGCAGCGAGAATGCGGCAGAATCCGAGGGCATCCATGTCCACTGGTAAATACTGGACCTTGGACCCGGCTAAAGCGGAGAGACCGTGAAGTAACGGTACCGCGCTGGACCTTGGACCCACGCCGCCAGAGGGCAATGAGGTCGAATGGTGAATCCGTGGACTTCGGACCAGCACAAAGAGGATGCACCGTGAACTAACGGGGCATCTTGGACCTTGGACCCGATGCGTGCCGAGTGCAAAGGGAACTAACGGGACACACTTGAACATTGGACCCTAGCGAGCCGTGTGCAAAAAGGGAAATAACGGGACCCCGCCGAGGCAGTCAGTTGGAGTTCGCGCGACAGTCAGTGCAGTAAGCGCCGCAGTTCATGCAGCCAGGAGGCACGGGACGTGTCGGTCGGAAGACGCGACGCTGGCAGCCGGAGTACAGGAGACAGACAACCAAGATACGCGAGCGAAAGTACAAGTGCAACCAACGAACCAGAGATCAAGATCAAGATACAAGTGCGAGGATTCTATCGATTGCGTGGCCGTGAGAGTACCGTAGAAACCGAGTGCTCAACACCCAGATCAAGATACCAGAGTCAAGACGCTAAGCCAAGGCTGAGACTGCAACGGCGAGATCTGCAGGACACAAAGATTGGAGTGGAGACGAGTGCAGGACAGGAGCAGAGTCGAGAGAAGGTCGAGCTACCGGCAGGGTAAGCGCGGATCAAGAGTTTGTGCCAGGCGTCGGGGTTACGGTGGACTGACGATAAGGCTGAATCCTCGGATTTGACCTGTCGGGACATTTGTTTCTCAGGCTAGAGCCAGACCGACCCCAGGGAACACGACGAAGCAGGTGATCCCAGGATCATTCTGGTCGGACCCGAAAGGAAGGTTGTGCAGACTTCTTGAGTCCTACAGGCCGGGCGGAACGGGAGAGACGCCGTTGGAGAACGACGCCGCAGGAGTCCACAAGCACCACGAAGGGAGACGAGAGCAGCGACGCCGTCGAGGAGCGCCGCCGAGAAACGCACAGAGTGAATCCTGAGCCGAGGAAGGCACGTCGCCGACCCGGCAAGTCGCAACAGCCAGCTGACGAAGAAACCAATTCCAGCGAAAAGAAAAACTTAATAAAGTTTTCCGATTTGTCCCAATCGGATATCCCTGCGTTTTCTTGGGTCACGGGCAGTCACGCAATAAAAATTTGGTGGCACGAACACGCAATATCTCTGAGCTAGTCGCGGCGTTTACGTAGCGATCCAACAGTTGAAAACAGTTCGTTACAGTATTTAATAGTCGAAGAACTCGACTATAGCGTTCTCTCTTGTTTTGTACTGATATAGGTTTTTTTTCTTGGATTTTTCTATGACCTTTATTTTTTTGTTTTAAAAAATAAATAATGATTATTTACGGTCCCTGCGTTGTAGTATTCCACCAATGCTTTTCGCATGTCTTCGGATCTACCCGTCAGGCAAATGCGCAGCCTTTTTGCTACGTAGGTGAAATCCTCCTTCTTGAGGCGGTAGATCCAACTTCTCCTCATTCTGGTATTTTGTGTTTTTACTGCCGGGACAATCACGTTTTAGACGCCAGCTGTAACCAACTGATTTTTACCGTTTGGTAGCTACGAAGATCGTTAGGCTAGCTCAGTAGATTGTGTGTTCGTCCTACCAAATTTATATAAACGTGACTGCCCGGTTAACAGTGACCACATTTAAGAATTCGGTTCATGGATTATTCTGATTTACTATGATTATATGTGACTCGTGCTGGTGATACTCCTGCGACGCCGCTCGGTGATTCCTCGCTGCTGGTGGACTGGCCGCTCCGCGTACTTTCGCTGCCACTCGTAGACGAGGGCGTGAAGTTGGACCGTAGGCTGAGCAGGCACCACGCTTCCAAGACATTCGTCCTGCTAGCCACAGCCTTCCGTCTCTTGCGGAGACGAACGTTCGAACGTTTCTAAGTAGCTGGACTATTCGGTATTACATCTAATGTATCCGATCCAGTCGGTATGACAGCCAACTTAGTCTAACTCAGTTAGACTAATCGGTATTACAGCCAATGTGGCAGGACTGGTCGGTATTACAGCCCACTTAGTTGAACGCAGTTAGACTAATCGGTATTACAGCCAATGTAGACGGACTAGTCGGTATTACAGCCGGCACAGCGGTATTTACAGCCAACGCAGCTAAACTGCACGGTATTAGTACATCAGCTCTATTACTGTCATGTCCCAAAATCGAACCAGAAACTTTTCGCTGTTTTCGAAGAGGTAAATTTGATGAAATGAAAAGGCATTTATCCGAAATCGATTGGTCTTTTATGGATTCAAATGATGATCCCTCGCATATTGTAGAACAGTTTTATGGTTTACTATATTCTGCTTTCGATACGTTCGTTCCCTCATTTCCCACTGGAAACGCGTGTTACTGCTTATTCGCAAGATTTTTTCAGCCCAAGTACTCGTCTTTTAGTTACGATAACACCTCTTCCTTCCCTTTCCCTCTTCCTCCCTTCAACTGTTTTTTCACACCCCTAATTAGTGAGGATGATGTTTTACAAAATTTGCAAACAATCAAGACGTCTGATCTTGTACCGAGCTGTATCATACAAAAATGTGACGATGCTTTGTGCAAGCCGTTATCTAAACTTTTTCAGATATACCTTCTTCACTGATATTTTCCTTAAGTTTGGAAGGAATCTTTTATCATTCCACTTCATAAAAAGGGAAGCAAGTCGGACATTAAAAACTACCGTGTTATTGCAAAACTAACAGCTAACAGCTACAGCACCAATGCAGCTCAGTAATGTCCCCAACTCAGCATGGCTTTATGAAACGAAGATCAACGACAACAAATCTTCTTGAGTTTAAACATTTTTGAAATAATAATCAATCCGATGTTAATTTTACGGACTTCAGTAAAGCTTTAGATTCCGTGAACCATCAATTATTACTGAAAAAACTAATACTATTTGAATTCCTGATCACTCTGACTAAGTGGATCTCAGCTTACCTGACGAACCGTACTCAGAAAATTCCTTTTTAAAGCACAGTCTCTAGCCTTGTTCACGTGACCAACTGTTTGGAATTTTCATAAATGACTTGCCCCAAGTTGTTATCTCTGCTCATGTTATGATGTATGCTGAAGACGTAAAACTCTGTTTGCCGTTATCGAATCCCGATTCCCCGCCATTTTTGCAAGCTGATCTGAACAATCTGTATTGTTGGTGCATCTAGAATTTGTTGTATTTGAACAACTCTAAATATAACTTTAAGTCCTTTTATCGGAAGAAGCTTCTTATCGCTAGATATTGTATTGGGTCGAAGGAACTTGAACGCATAAATTCCGTTACAGACTTTGGAGTGTTATTCAATCACAACTTAAATTTCTCTAATCTGATTGGTATTATAGTAAGTAAAGCAAAAGGGGTTTTTGCCTTTGTTAAATGTTGGTCGAATTAATTTGAGGACCCCTACACCACAACACATTTTTATATTTCCTTGGTTCGAACAATTCTTGAATATACCAATTATCAGGACCTTATCGAATCAGTACAGAAACAGTTCCTTTTGTTTGCTCTACGTGGTTTAAACTGGGAAACACATCGTCACCTGCCATCGTACGTGGATAGACTGCGTCTACTTAACCTGCCCTCCCTCAAAGATCGTCGGACCTGCCATGGTGTTATGCTCTTGCACAAATTAATGACTGGACTTGTAAATTAAAGCTATCTATTTGGTCAAATACAGATCTCAATCTCTGTAAGGGCTACTCGGCACTTTCGACCTATTGCCCTCGATCTTTGTAAAACGCACTTTCAGTTACATGATCCATTTCGCGTTTTATGTTCGCAATATTATGAACTGTATTTTTTGATATTTTCTGAATGCTCTGTTAATTTAATTGTAACAAACATCCTAACTTGCCTGTCCACTTGACGTGAGTTGGGTACTATGTTTATGTTGGCAGATATTTGCTAACTTTTAATGTAATAAATATCATAGCCAACGTAGCCGGACTAATCGGTATTGCAGCCAAGGGGCTGTCCATATATTACGTAATCACGTTTTTGCTGATTTTTGACCCCCTCCCCCCCTTGGTGATCAAACGTAATCTTTCAATAGAAACCCCCCCCCCCCAATGATTACGTAATCCTAAGAATAAAATTTTTTTGTTTTAATATGTGGATTCAAACAGAGATGCAACCCAATCTTTAATAATGTTTATAAATGGAGTTTGGTATGACACATTCGGTTCGTATACGCTGAAATTATCTCCAACATACTCTTCGTCAAGCCATTCCAGGTCTTCGCATTCTTCGTGTGATTGAACCACTAAACCTTCCCTTTCTCGCCGCCCAGCCCCTAAAAAAAAATTTTTCTCTGCTTTCCTATCTAAGTTTGCAAATATATTTAAAGAAAAAAAGTTTTTAAAAAAAATTCTTTAAATAAAAAAATACATATAAAATGATTACGTAATCATTGTGCAAGACCCCCCCTCCCTATGTAATCAAACATAATCATTTCAATGACCCCCTCCCCCCCTAGGTGATTATGTAATATATGGACAGCCCCCAATGTAGTCGGGATGGTCGGTGTTACAGATAACTTTGACGTTCTGCAGACTTATCCATGTATTGCCTTTTAGGACCTCAGCTTTCTGTGTCTTAATTCGGTGACTTGCTTGGTCCCGAACGTCTCGACGTAGCGATCTTGATCCTGGCTGGGTTTCACGGTTGTATATCCTTGACTTTGATTTTTACTAGACGTTGCTCACTCTCGATTTGATGCTCGATGACTGGTCCCGACTTTAGCGCTGGGACCGCTTATATAGGCCTTCGGGTCCCGTTAATCCTCGGCCTCTCCTTTTCTTCTTTCCAATCCACGGTCCAAAGTCCGCGGTTTTACCTTTCGACCCCTGCGCACAGCACCACACTAAAGTGCAAAGAGCGGCGCTGTACCATTCTTTCCTCGCTCATGGCACGCCTGCGCTCTCGTTCTGACGTTCTCACGCAATCTCTCCAAACTCTTTTTGGTTTTGTACTCTCTCTCCTTGTACTCTACAAACTCAAAATTTGGCTGCTCTAGCTCTACAGTTTGGGCTGTGGTCGTTTCCAGTTAAAAATTACATCGTGTCGGTTGCTTGTCCTATGTGCTGGTATGGTGACGACCACGAATTCCTGCAGTAGGCTTTGAAATCTGCATTTACCATTAACGGTGGACACAGAGTGATGTTTCGCGTTCGAAAGCAAAGCCGGGCTCGACAAATTGCATCAATCAATTTTATTCCTTTGACGTCGATGAGCAGCTTGAAAGAAATCAGCGCCTATAATAGCTATCTTGGTGTCAGCTACGATAAAAGGCCACATGAAGGAATGGCGAAGGCCAATGTTTAGGTCAACCATCACGCTGCCGTAGGTGTGGATGACAGTCCCATTTGCTGCATACAATGTGAGATCGCTTTGTTTAACATTTTGCTTAGCTCGTGAGCGTGGCATGACTGAGACCACAGAGCCCGAGTCTAGGAGGAATCTGCGGTGTGAGACGCGATCGGTAATGTGAAGACGGATTTCACTTCCAAAGCGACGATGGTAATAACAAATCTCTTGCTAGATGACCAGCTGTGACTGACCTGCTGTGACTGGGAACAGTTGTCATTCGGAGATTAAGTGCGTCGCTGTCTGGCTGACAGATCGGTCTCTGGCTTGACGTTTGAGCTCCCCTTGGATTGTGTCGACCTTTTTGGCCAGTTGACGTAAAGATTCGGTGATACTCTTGACGGCGGCGTCACCGCCAGCGGTTACGTTGCTTGAGTCAATGGCAAAGTTGCTGACAGAACCCATGGTTTCTGGCATTTTGTCTGCTCCTTTTGCAAGTTTCTCGATATCATTTTCTTCCCATATCAATAAAATAGGGCGAATGTTTTGGGGCATCTCGGCGAGGAACAGTGTGCGGATTATTGAGTCGCTGCTTGACTCAGGAGCCAGACGACTCATATGAGCCAGAATTTGTGAAGGCTTCAGACAGCAGTTCCTCCTCGGCTGACTCTGCCAACTTATCGAGCAACCGGTCCTTTAGAGTATCGTATTTGTTAGCCGCCGGCGGGTGAGTAACTAAATCCTCTACGGTCAAAACAACGTCTGGATCCAAGTTGACGGTAATGTAGTCGAATTTGTCGTCATCCTTGTTGATGCCGTGCAAGCGAAAAGATCGCTCAACTTGGGCGAACCATAATTGCGGATTGTTGCTTGTGAATTTTGGTAGGCGAATTGTTGCTCGTGCCGTTGGAGCCGTATTAGCCGTCTGCGCTAAAGAGGAATTAGCCTGAAATGCCTCTGATTGGGCTTGCAGATCTCTGATCGTGTCCTGCAATTGTTGCGACTCGTCGGTCGTGTTGAGGGTGGCGTCGTTGTCAAAGATTAACCTTCGAGGAACAAGCGAGCGCAGATTGTATCGGTGTTCGGCGGGCATACACTTTTTAATGTGTTGGTGGCGTCGCCCGGCTTTGTGTGTGTGTGACTGAAAGACTGAAGTTCTGTGCAACTTTTAATTTTGCCTAATTTTGGCGCAATTAAGGAGTATTGGCAGTCTGTTCAAGTTCTTGGTCACCACTATGGTAACATAGGTCAGTTACCACTGATTTGATTTAAAAGTTGTATTCGTTTTTGATCAGTTGACAGAGTTTCACAACTACACCCCTTTGTCGTAGAAGCTTGGAGTCGGCAAAGAGAAAGTGACTGTTTTAGTGTGTAGGCAAATATTCGAGTTCCATACAATTTAGGATTTTGGATTAGTATCGCTTCCATCCGCTGGGTGGCTTCTTAGTCTGGACCGCCACAGACTCATTACTATGGGAACAACTTTACTCAAATATTATGTATGAATAGTTAGGTTATTTACAAGGGAATTAACAAAATTTATAGTTGAATTACCTCCCGTTTCCATTATGAATTTATCTAAACTAGAATCATATGCATAGTAGCATATGAAATTGTTACATGTTTATTTACATTAAGTAGTTTAGGACTTACATTAATATTTTTACAACGAAGTATGCACTCGAAATCTGCATACACTGCAAACGGAAATTTTAGTTGATGACGCAGTGCCGTATACTTCAATGTCGATTTATACGGGGTTGGGAGAGTGGCCACCTTTCCACTGCAAAGCTCCTTGTGACGAAGGGCGCGACTTGAACTTGATGAAAAATTTAGGTAAGTATTGCAAAACCATTTCCGTCCATTATGTGATCCTCTTTGTGAAGTCATTAGTCTATTAAATAAAAGAACATAAAACAAGTAATGTAACATAATAAGTAAAAGTAGATCTATAACGAGTAAAATTCATACCTTAAAATATTTTTTATGCATGTGTAGTGACCGAATCCGTTTTCTTCCAGGAAGAGTATATTTATGTACGTCGGCCTTTCAACTCCAGATTGATAAAGCGGTCCAATTATACTTTCACTTTCCTCGTCGTATCAAAAAACGTAATGTAACGTTTTTTGGATGAAAATGTTTATGTCCTTTATTTTTAGTGGGAATGTCAACACACTGAAATCGAAATTTACTCCAGATGGTAATACAATTCTGTCGGCCCTTATATCAACTATATATGTGTAGCACATACTAACGTTGCCTGTTGTATTTATAAGTGCCGAAATCCAAGTCCATTTAAAACAGTATGAGTCATTCTTATTTTGGACATTTATTATTTCTTTTTTCGAAGCAAGCTTGTCTGGTGTTGTGATATATGAGGAGCCAGAAAGCGGTTTATACTGATTGAAATTCATTTCCAATCGAATTATGCGGACTAGGGCCCACCCACTATCCCTTTCCTGAAACCCCTGGAGATGATTTTCTCCAATCTTCAACAGATGCCAGAGATATGGCATTCATATGCTATCATGTCTCTGGGCCGACGCACAGTGGCGCCTTGGGCAAAAAAAGGTGCAATAAATCACTTTTTCGACTTTGTCCTAAAAAGTTGCGACCCATACCAATCGACAGGTAATTGATCCACTATTACAAAGTGAAAATTTGATATTATGTTCAACAGCTCGATATAAGAAACTTTAGTTCTACCACTTTTCGAAAATACCCGCTAGTTTAGCGGAAAAACAGCTATAAATAGCTAAAATACGGAAGGCCGTAACTTCTAAACTACTGAAGCTACAGACTTGAGCTGTATCTCGTTTGAAAGGTATGTCCAAATCCAAACTGTATTTTAAGGCCATGGAATTACAACCTTGTCACAGAGTTAGAATCTAGTAATTATAGTCCAGAAATGTTAGGTCTATTGGATTTACCAAGTTTACTAAATTGTGACCATTATTTCAAAAAACATGAAATATAAACAAAAAAATTTTTTTAAAAAACTTTAATTTTTTTTTTGTTTTTTAGTTTTTAAAAATTAAAACATAAAAAAAGAAACTAAACAAAACAACATTAAAAAAAATAAGAAAGGAAGGTAACTTCGGCCACCCGAAGTTTATATACCCTTTCAGGTATGCCTACTTAAAATGTTGTTTTTACATTGTCAAAAATCAAAACGCCTACTTTCTACAAAGTTACAATAGTTTTTCTATTATTTTTTGATTATTCCTATGGGAGCCATAAGATATAGTGGTCCGTTCCGGCTCGTTCCGACATATGTACTACCTGCAATAGAAGGAAGACTTTTGGTAAAGTTTCATCGCGATAGCTTTAAAACTGAGGGACTAGTTCGCATAGAAACGGACAGACGGACAGACTGACAGACGGACAGACGGACATGGCTAGATCGACTCGGCTATTGATGCTGATCAAGAATATATATACATTATGTGGTCGGAAACGTCTCCTTCACTGCGTTGCAAACATCTGACTGAAATTATAATACCCTCTGCAAGGGTATAATAAATTTTTTTTTTTAAACCCCATTTTTTTTTTTTAATAATTTTTAAAAATTACAACATAAAAACAGAAACTAAAAATAACAAAAAAGAAAAAGTTTTTTTTTTTTTTTTGGAAAAAAATGGATTTGTTTTTAAATTCTGACTTTACCGATTTGTAAGTACGCCTCTGCCACGCCCACTCCCTGTCTTAAGCAATAATTTGAAAGGTGGATCAATTATCTATCATTTGCCATTTACATCATTCAATTATCTTCTTCTTCAAAAGTAATGATTTATTACCAAAAAAAGTAAATAGGCGCCACTGTGCGACGATGATGTGAGAGAGGGCCCGGTTAGTTGCCAATTTCACCAGGCACCATACCTTAAACTAAAAGCTAATGAATTAATAAACAAATATTGTAAACTTAACCTTAAATTTGAAAAAGAAATAATTTTAAAAAAATCTATATATTGGTATATATATATATTTGTAAAAGCAAATTAAAAAAATAATAAAATAAAAATATATTTTAAATTCAAATTTATATCTTCTTTTGTTTGGGGGATGGGTGTTTGTTTTAATCTGATTCTTTTCAGTTAAAAAAAATTCTAAATATGTTTTCAGTGCCAAGCAAAGGGACCCCTGTTCAAGGTTGTTCTTGTTTATACCAATTAAGTGACCACGTTTGAACGTGTAAACAGCCCGTGACATTTTCTAGTGCTTATGCTAATTAAAAGGTCACTCATCCACTAAAAGGGTCGCTTGCTAACAAGAATCGATTTCCCTCCCGTCGTATTTTTTTAATCTAAGTAAGTAAGTAAGTAAACATCACCTGCCAACTCTCATAACCCATTTCCCTAATTAATGTTGCTAATTTGGGGACTATATTAAGAACTCTTTCATATATTTTAGATACAGCCTTAAAACTAATGTCTTCATATTTAGTGTATAAGAAAAGCCTGTTACAAAATTCCAAATAAACATGAGTTAAATTTAAATTTACATATTCCACCCCCAAGGGTGTTTGTTTCTCAATGGCAAGCTAAGGGATCCCCTATTAAAGGATGCTTGTGTCGGTTGCTCTCAACAACTTGTTTGTCTGTCTGAACCCAATATCCCATTCCAGTATAGTAATTAAGTGATCGTCAACATGTAATCGTGTCAGGAGCCCGTGACATTTAGAGGTTATGCTTATTAAATGAATGCCACACCGCACTTTCATCCCCCTCGCTTCACCCCATTTGTAGATATAAGCAACGGTCACCTGTCCCACCCCACTTACTTCTCCCCCGATTAATTAGAACATCCTAGATAAGCAAAGACACCCGTCACACTTTCTTCCCCCTCGTTTCACCCCATTTGTAGATATAAGCAAAGGACACCCGTCTCACCCCAGTTACTACTCCTCCGCTTAATACGCTATGATCACCTGTCACAACCCACTAACTTCTCCCGCGATTAATTATATTATCCTAGATAAGCAAAGGACACCCGTCACATCCCAGTAATTTCTCCCCCGCTTAATTAGGATACCCTCCCCTCGTTTCACCCTATTTTTCTAACTTCTCCCACGTTCGATCCCGACAACCTACTCGTCAACCACTTAAGCAGAATCCCGGATTTCTGGATTTGATTTCTAAGAGGATTTCTGGATATGATTTTTGGATATAATTAACGATCACTCGTCACGCACCCATTAACTTTATTTACCCCACACCTGTCACCTTGACCGGATTTATTACCCTAATTAGCATAATTATTAACTTCCCCTTCCACTTTTGTATCCAGAAATCCGGTCCAGAACTCTCAGGCTACCAAGGCTTACCAAGGAGGTAAACCCGCCACTTTTTCAACGCATTTATGTTTGCTATAACCTCGAGCTCGTAGGAACTGTACTTTTTTCACAACCGTTTGATTTCCTGCTCATGAACTCAACAGGATAAAACTGCTGATCCACCGAGTCCCTATGCATTAAAACAGGGGTGCTCAGTCCTATGGCACACGAGCACAATTGTTTTTGTAATAGCACTAAGCATACGGTAGTGCACTCGACATGCTTGCCTATGCACGCCCCGAGTCCTCTTTGTGTCGCTGTCCGCAATAGATAAGAGCGAGCCAAGCCAACAACAAATTTCATTGAACTTTTATTTTCTCCTCAACTCACAGTGCAAAGTGTTGTTGTCTTTTTCATGACTGTGTCTGAGTCGTTACTTGCGTGCGTGTGATTTTCTTTTAATTGTGTTGGTAAGGGCACTGCCGTAAGCCAATTTTGAGCACCCCTGCATTAAAACGCCTCCGAAGCCATACTTGCTTGCTTCTGTATGCACTTCGGCTATAGCTAACGGATCGAACAGTTTGAGTAGTGCTGAAGCCAAGAAGTCAGACCCAAGTATCGCTGCAAAGCTTGTCTTTTTTGACGAGTTGGAAAATTGACTACTGCTTTAATCTTCTTGTTGGTGGGTGCTATGGTTCCGTTCTCAATCATGTAGCCTAAAAAATCGATTTTGCTCTTGAGAAATTGTTTTTTTTCCCACTTGATTCGTAATCCAGCCCTTGAAGCTAAGCTCATTCCTTTCTCCAACGTCTTCAGTCCTTCCTTTTTAACTTGCTTGGCACGATTACATCGTCAATATAGACCACGATCCATGACGTTTGATTGAGTCCCTCAAAGAGACGTGACATATCGGCAGAACGCAGCAGGAGAATTTGAGATACCGAACCGTACATGGGTAAATGCGAACTGCCCTTCTCATGCTTACTGGTGACTCTATTAATATTATTGGCTTGTAATCTGCAACAAGATGATGTACCTTATGCATTTGGTTGTTGTCCATTTCAAATAAATTAATTGTATCAAGGGCAGAACTTTCATCTACTATCTCCGTGCCACACATTACCTTTGTTGTCAATGCAAAGTCGTTCTCTTTTTCCCTGAACATTACTTCGATTTGTTGTAGAACATCGTTTCCAACAATCGCAGCGTACTTGAGTTAATTCTGTTTGGCGACAAGGAAAGTAACCGAGAAGCATACACCATAAGCTTCAAGATCGAAGTCGAAATCAATCCCAAATCAATCATAGCTATGAATGTCACTCCCTCAGCTTTCATCTTTTTATATTGAGTCCCTTCACAGCTTTCACTTCCAGTACGTTTGCAAGCTCTTTCCTAACGAAAATAGTTACTTTATTCTCATCACAATTTTTATACCCTTGTAGAGGGTATTATAATTTCAGTCAGATGTTTGCAACGCAGTGAAGGAGACGTTTCCGACCACATAAAGAATATATATATTCTTAATCAGCACCAATAGCCGAGTCCATCTAGCCATGTCCGCCTGTCCGTCTGTCCGTTTCTATGCGAACTAGTCTCCCAGTTTTAAAGCTATCGCGATGAAACTTTCCCAAAAGTCTTCTTTCTATTGCAGGTTGTACATATGTCGGAGCGAGCCGGACCGGACCACTATATCTTAAGGCTCTCATAGGAATATTCAAACAAATATAAGAAAATTCATTGTAACTTAGGCGTTTTGATTCTTGACTACTTAAAAACAAAATTTAAATAAATAGAAACGCTGAATCTGGAATCCCTAAAACTGCACCGAGTAAGCGTTCTTTAATCTACAAGGGTATATAAGCTTCGGCTGGCCGAAGGTAGCTTCCCTTCTTGTTATAGATATGTCATATACTTCGCCTTGGCAATCCTCAGGAATATGGCCCTTCCTCTTACACTTGATCGTTCATCAATCGATTTAGCGTCGCTTGTGAACGTTTGTGTTTACTTTTGTGCTCTGAGTTATTTGTGTTTTTTAGTGATTCTTGCGAGTGTTTTGGGTTTGATTTTAAAGAAAGCGTAGCCTTACAATTGTGTTAGTATTTCTAACCAAATCTCCCAATAACCGGGTGCATTGTTTTAGTTTTTTTACATTTCAATTTTGATTTGTTTAATCGATTGTCTTTGTTAGTGTAATTTACACGCTCTAAACTTGCTAAAACTCTTGTAGTCTCTCTTCTACTCTCCCACTCTCACTCTCTCTGAACTTGCAGTACTTCTAATTTCTCTCTCACTTTCTTGCTTGACATTTGTTACTGCTCGTGTGTATAGTTGTTGGTGCCCCACAAGCCACGCTTAGTCGATAGTACTTTTTTCTCTCGCGCTCTTTTGTTTCTAATTAAACTCGCGATCTTGCGCTCTTATACTTTTCGATGTTTTGTGTCTTTGCGATTTTGCGATTTTGATCCCAGCGCCAAATTTACTTGAGGTATATTTTCCACTAAAGATTCTTTTATAATCTGTTGGCTCTGCAAATCGGTCGTGCACGTCAAATGTGCGGGATTAACTGGCAGAGTTAAAGACTTCATTGAAATGCATACCGGTCTCATGTGGGCATGTGAGTCCTGCAAGGAAATGACAGTCGAAATGAGCGGCTTTATGAGGCAGACTCGAGACGGCTTATTGAACCTTTCACGAGTTTTTAAACAGCTCAATGACGGGTTCAACTCCGTTTGTGACCAATTTAATAATAAACAAGAAAGGAAGCTAGCTTCGGCCAGCCGAAGCTTATATACCCTTGCAGATCATTCCTATTAATTAACAAATTGCAAAAATGTTCAATTTTCTAATATTTCTCATTAATTTTCCGATCGTTCCTATGGCAGCTATATGATATAGTCGTCCGATTTTGATCCAATTAAAATTGAAATTCGGAAATATTTAAAAAGAGTCATATCCTAGAGTAGAAGATAATACAATAAAAACCTAAGAAGCTAGAATTTATTTCCTATTACTTTTCCATTAATTTTCCGATCGTTCCTATGGCAGCTATATGATATAGTAGTCCGATTTTTTAAATAATTAATTCGAAATTCAGAAATATTTAAAAAATAACATCCCCAAAAGTAGAAGGTAATATTTCAAAAAACACCGAAGCTAGAATTTTTTAAAGTTTTTTTTTCCGATCCTTCCTATGGGAGCTATAAGATATAGTTGTCCGATCCGGTCGGCTCCGACATATATACTACCTGCAATAGAAAGAAGACTTTTGGAAAAGTTTTATCCCGATAGCTCAAAAACTGAGAGACTAGTTTGCGTAGAAACAGACAGACGGACAGACGGACAGATGGACAGACGGACGGACAGACGGACAGACGGACATGGCTAGATCGACTCGTCTTGTGATGCTGATCAAGAATATATATACTTTATGGGGTCGGAAACGTCTCCTTCACTGCGTTGCAAACTTCTGACTGAAATCATAATACCATCTGCAAGGGTATAAAAATTATTATTAACCGAATCGCCTAAACGCAAAAAAGCCAGCTCAGGGGCAGTTAATAAGACCGTGAAACAAAACAAAATACTGAACTCGGTAGCTGCAGCAGTTCCTGTCGGCACAGGGGTAAGCGAGCCACCTGTGCCTATGGAAACAGGCAGTACCGGAGGTGACCCTGTTTCTGGATGCCAACCTGAGGCACAGAATTCGGTGCTGACCCTATATACAGTAGGAACCGCTTCTGGATACCAGCCGAGCGGGGTTCAGATTCCTGCTGGTGGACGAAATAGACTGTCGGTTGTTCCACAAAGGAAGCAACTATTCGTTTCTAGATTTACCCCTGATACCACATCCGAGGATGTCTTGGAATTTATTCGCTAAAAATTCCCATTTGAGGACATCGCTGTTGAACAATTTCGTTTTTCTTACGCTTGTAGGATATCGTCTTTTAAAAAATTTGACCCGCCTGATGTGCTTAAAGTACTGCTTTCTGAAAGCATTTGGCTTAATGATGATTTGGTTATAAAAGAATTTGTTCCAAATAAACCGAGAACAAATAACAGGTCCTTCATGGTGCCAAAAAACTGAAAAGTTTATTCTTGGCTTACCAAAATGTTAGAGGACTTAACATGAAGCTACCCAAGCTTTATGCTGACTCCTCGGCATTTACAGACGATATTTTGGCTTTTACAGAAACAAAACCATTTTAATCCCTACAGAACCGATCGCCTTCCCCGTAGGGGAGGGGGTGTTCTTATCGCCGTTACCTCTACTAAATTCTGAGAGAATTCACTCTCATGTCCCTAACGACATAGAATTTGTTAGCGTAAAAGTTTCCCTCCAATCCTTGTCTATTTTTGTTACATGTTCTTACATTCCACCTGGCTCTGACTTAAAAGTTTATGAGCAACATCTATCTGCTATCAAAACTATTCTATCCTCTCTTTCCAACCGAGACCTGTTGATTGTTTTGGGTGACTTCAATCTCCCTGATATTTTTTGGTCTCCTCCTACTATCCTCTCATGCTTTTGTGGATGGCCTTTCTGTATTATCGTTACAGCAAGTTAGCTTTATACGAAATTCATTAAATAGACAATTAGATCTCGTGTTTGTTTCAGAGCCGTCTAAAGTCACAGTATCTAAAATTGACGCTCTTGTGGTACCAGAAGACCGATACCACCCAACTATGGAATTGACACTTTGCCTCCCCTACCTTGATACCACCTTTCCTTTAGTTTCTCCAACTAAAATGAGATGCTTTCGGAAATGTGACTATAATAAACTTAACTTAATGATTTCGCAATATAATTGGACAGACCTTTATAACTGTGTGGACATCAAAAGTGCAACTGAACTTTTCTATAGCGTTCTAAACACTTTTTTTAATGAATGCGTTCCTGATAGGCTTCCTCCACAGCCGAACAGACCCCCCTGGTTTACAAATGCGCTTCAAAGACTAAAAAATCTTTAAACAGGCCCTTATAAAATTTTAATGATATTTTTATCTGATTTTAATGTTCTTTACAGTCATTGCTATTCCATGTATTTAAATCGTTGTAAATTTAAATTTACAAATGATCCGAAGCAGTTTTATAACTTTGTCAACGCCAAGCGTAAGTCATCAGCTTTGCCTTCATCGGTTCGTTTTAACTCAATGGAGGCATCGACTGAATCTGAAATTGCTGATTTATTTGCCGACTTTATGCAAACTACTTATAGGTCCTCTTCATGGTCTAAATCAAACTACCCTAATTTCTTAAATAGGGAAAATTTTATTTTTCCCCTATAATAACCGGAAATTCTCTCTTAAGAGATTTAACAATAACAACGCCAACTTATTCTTCCGGTCCGGATGGACTTCCTGGGTGTGTGCTTAAGTTTTGTGCATCAACCATTTGCAAACCTATTCTTAAATTCTTTCATTTGTCTATTTCATCATCAGTTTTTCCAACTATCTTACCCAAATTTATAAAAGGGTCCCGCGCGTAACAAGCACGTGCTTGGTATCGTTTGGCCACTTGTTTGTACTGCTCGTAGTGCATCAACGTCCATAATAATAAATAATAATAATAAAATTGTCTTTAGTATTCCCCTTACCCTTAATCTTTTCGTAAATGCATACTTCTGCTTTGAGTTCCCTAATGGGTTTCGCTCGATACAACCCTGCCTTGCTGACCTTGCTATCTGGAATGCCATCTACGAAGTAAGATACTAGACTTTCGTTATCAAGATTTATTGGCTTGCTGATCGAGATACTCGATGCATGGCTCTTTTGATTGTTCTTGCCTTTGGCACAAAATCTTGTGTATCTCTGCTGAACATATTTTTTTTTAACTAATTCTTCCTTCAACGCGTTTTTCAGCTCAATCCAACCCTAACTTCTTTTGTACTTTTGATGTAAAGCTTTGCTGCTCCAATCAGAAGTTGCTTGGCATAAATAAATTTCTGCAAATTATTCCAGCTAAGGGTAATTGCAACGACATCGAATTCAGAAAGCCAGTGATTAGCGTCTCCCTGTTCGAAGCTTAAAAATAATGAAACACTGTCCTGAATATCACATTGGGTAAATCTTGAGCTACTACACCCAGAAAAATTATGAACAACATTTCAGGTCCTTCATAATCTTCTTTTTTAGGGCATTTACTGCCTAAAAATGTAAATTTTTGCAACATTTGCCCTACTTTTTAGGTTCTAATTAAATTTGAAAGTTTAAAACCCTTTTAATCTAAATATATCTGTTTAATATTTATGGTGAAACCCAAACAAATAACACAGGCCGACAAAATGTGACATGGGTCGGTGTCCAGGCCTGCCACCATTTTATTTCGATAAATGAGGCATTTCTAAGCATAAGTTTTCACTACGTCTATAGTCCATCAGCTCTGGTATTTGCGGTATCTTTAAAATAAGAAAATCACAAATTTTCATCGTCTTTTGGGATATATTTTCAAGAGTGGTTAACCAATTTTGGTAATCTTTTCGGAATTAAATAGTTACATGTCTCTTTTATACGGTCGTTTTGGAAAATTCAATCTAACTCAACCACACGTGGACGTGGGCGCATTCAAAATTTTAAAGTCACAGCAAAGTTTAAAAATCTTCATTTGTGAACAGCGTTTAAAAATTAAATAAAAATATTTTCTTCTACAATGCATTTTTGATCCAAAGACACCTTATGTCCTTAATTTTTAAGACACTCATCAGGTTTTTGTGAATTGTTTTGGAGTTTTTAAAATTGTTTTTCTTACTTCCTTCACAGTGACGATTCACAAACAGTGCCCAAACCTGTCACAATTTTATATTTCATAATTCTAAACGATCTAAGTAGTTTTGCTTTGAGTATAACCACATGAGCGTAGCCTACTAATCTTTGGGGGCTGAAATGCTTGAAGCGTAATCCCCCTCCAGCTTTTAACTTACGCCCATGTATAAATATTTGTAAAGAAAAGCAATTTTAAAAACTCCAAAACAATTCACAAAAACCTGATGAGTGTCTTAAAAATTAAGGACATAAGGTGTCTTTGGATCAAAAATGCATTGTAGAAGAAAATATTTTTATTTAATTTTTAAACGCTGTTCACAAATGAAGATTTTTAAACTTTGCTGTGACTTTAAAATTTTGAATGCGCCCACGTCCACGTGTGGTTGAGTTAGATTGAATTTTCCAAAACGACCGTATAAAAGAGACATGTAACTATTTAATTCCGAAAAGATTACCAAAATTGGTTGACCACTCTTGAAAATATATCCCAAAAGACGATGAAAATTTGTGATTTTCTTATTTTAAAGATACCGCAAATACCAGAGCTGATGGACTATAGACGTAGTGGAAACTTATGCTTAGAAATGCCTCATTTATCGAAATAAAATGGTGGCAGGCCTGGACACCGACCCATGTCACATTTTGTCGGCCTGTGTAATAATTGTATTGTTAATTATGATTTATTAAACTAATTGCGGTTAAATTTTAAGAAAAATTGTGTTTAAAATTATAAGGTGAGCTGTATTTTAACACATGCTGTGCGTAAATCGCAGTACGTTCAGTTAGATATTATAAATAAATAATGAATATTAAATTCTTTGAAAATCCCAGAGAAGCTTATCACTAGCAAGTCCGATGATAACGAATTGGTCGGAACCAATGCCTCCGCCGAGAAGGCTGTCGAGGACACCGATATCATTTCGGATTGCTTTAGAGGCAAAGCGTTTTTGTATGGTGTAAATTTTATTTAAATTGTAAAAACGTTTTTGGTCATTTTTAATTTTTATACCCTTGCAGAGGGTATTATAATTTCAGTCAGATGTTTGCAACGCAGTGATGGAGACGTTTCCGACCACATAAAGTATATATATTCTTGATCAGCATCAATAGCCGAGTCCATCTAGCCATGTCCGTCTGTCCGTTTTCAATGCGAACTAGTCCCTCAGTTTTAAAGCTATCGCGATGAAACTTTCCCAAAAGTCTTATTTCTATTGCAGGTAGTAGATGTCGGAACGAGCCGGATCGGACCACTATATCTTATGGCTGCCATAGGAATAATTAACAAAGTAATAGAAAAAACTTTATAGAAAGTAGGCTTTTTTATTTTTAACAATGTAAAAACAACATTTTAGGTAGGCATACCTGCAAGGGTATATAAACTTCGGCTGACCGAAGTTAACTTCCTTTTTGTTTTTTTTTAGGCTTTATGTGTGGAAATCTTTGAAAGCCCAGAAGATGAACCCCCACCGACTTCCGGTTGGGGCACTTAATTAATTTTTCCGCACCGATTATGCGATCGGATCCGTTTTTGGTTTACAGTACGGAGCTATGCCATACAATTAGTAAGGTATTTTTATTTTTTTTTGGACCCACGGTTGATTTTTGTAAGATTTTTTTGTTTGCGGGGGTTGCGGGGGCCCTCTTTGGCAGCACGTTGTTTTTGTTTTTCGCAGCACTCACGAACGTCAGCAAAGGCAGAGCTAGAGAGTAGTGAGCAGAGAGAGAGTCATTTAAAGCGAAAGAGAGGCGGCCAATGTTTTTTTTCTGGCTAAGGGCCGGTTTCTCGAGTCCCTGTCAAAGTCCCTGATAGCTATCTGTTCGAAAAACTTAAATACCAGATAAACTGTTCGTAAAAGCAAATTCGCTTTCTCGACTACTTTAATTTATCTGAACGAGAAACAATTACAGAGTGCTGTTAACGCACAGAATTGTGCTGTGAGGCACAAAAAATGGCGTGCTTCGATTATTTCATCAGCTGTTTGGGTATAATTCAAAGGAAAAGTCAGCTGTGATTTCGTTTCTTCTTCATAGTTGGCTTTGGGAAATCAGCTGTCATTCTATCGAGCCGAAAACGCTTAACTGGGACTTCGAGTCCCTGTCAAAGTTAGCTCTCACATTGGTGCTCGAGAAAGTCAAAATGCCTTAGCAGGGACTTTATCTGTTCGAGAAAAGTTAGCCGGCACTCGAGAAACCGGCCCTTAGAAACACCTGATAAAATTTGTACTATTTGGATACCAGAACGGATTATCTTATGGATGCAATTCTAAGCCAAAGTGTGTAGCCAACCCATTAAATGCATAAAGAATTTTTGTTTTGATCTTAAAAAATGTTGGATTGGGTTTCAAGGGGAGAGCAGGGAAAAACTTTCAGTCGTCACATTTGCATGTGCGTACAAGCATGCAATGACACACACACACATCGATAAATTGGCATGTACATAAGTATGTAATGATTAAATTAGGATAAAGAACGGATCACCCAATGCATGCCATTCTAAATCAAATACTTTGCAAAAATTTAAACTATGTTAAAGACGAGGGGCGCACGAAGAAAATTGTTGGCAAATTTCGTCTCCAAAGTTACACCTACTATTTTCACCCAAAAGAGTTGGAGCTTTAGATGCTTTTTTTAATTTTCCTAATTTCCGGAAATATTTAACTCCAGCTGTTGATCCCAGCCGACATTGGGGCACTTCTTTTTTTGTTTACCTACCGATCTTGCGAGCGGATCCGTTTTTCGTTCAAAGCATTTTGGCCGTACCCTTTCATAGGTATTTGTGTGTTATATTTTATATATTCTTTTTTAAGTTTTTAAGGTTTTTGGGGTTTAGATCTGTTCGAAGTAAACGGTAAAAAAGGGTAAGAGTTTTTCTCTGCATTCGCTTAGGTAACCTAAATGATATAATTAGGCTACCAGAACGGTGGAGTTAAGGTGGGAATAAGGTGAGGTTAGGGGTTAAGTTGCGATTAAGGAGGTATTACATAGGTTAGGGTAAAAGTAATGCAAGGGAAGGGTGAATGTGAGAAAGGTAAGGTTCGTTTAGACTTTAGTGAGGATAAGGTCAAGGTGACAAAAAAGTGTTACTAAGAAAAAGTGAGTAAGTATAGTAAGGAAAATTTTTTTCAGGTGAGACTAAAGTTAGGTTAGCTAAGAAGAGGAAAAACTGGTGCTAAGGCGGGCTAAGACGAGGAAATAGTGAAAACAGCATTAAGGTGCTAAAAAAGTGTGTAAAATAGGTGGAGTAAAAGTGAGGTAATATTAGGGTTAATGCGGTGTTAAGGTAAGGTATGTATGTTATGGTTAGAAGGATTAGAATATTAGTGCGCTTTAGGTGGGTTAGCTAAGGTTACGCGGGATTTTACTTTGATATTAATTTGAATTTGAATATATGTAAAAACAAGAGAGAACGCCATAGTCGGGTGCCCAGACTATCAGATACCCGTTACTCAGCTAAAGGGATTGCGAAGGAGATGGAGATAAAAACTTTGATCCGCCGTAACTTTTTAACGAATGGTCCGATTTAAAAAATTTCTTCTACATTTTCCAAAATATTGAAATGTTTCAAATCGTATATTAGCGATTGTGGGCATTAGAGGAGGCGTGGCACCCCTTTGAAACAAACTTTCGCTGCGTAGGAACTCCTAGAATCTGAATGCAAAATGTCAATCTTCTAGCTTTTATAGTTTCCGAGATCTCAGCGTTCATACGGACAGACAGACATTTCGGATTGCTTTAGAGGCAAAGCGTTTTTGTATGGTGTAAATTTTATTTAAATTGTAAAAACGTTTTTGGTCATTTTTAATTTTTATACCCTTGCAGAGGGTATTATAATTTCAGTCAGATGTTTGCAACGCAGTGAAGGAGACGTTTCCGACCACATAAAGTATATATATTCTTGATCAGCATCAATAGCCGAGTCCATCTAGCCATGTCCGTCTGTCCGTTTCTATGTGAACTAGTCTTTCAGTTTTAAAGCTATCGCGATGAAACTTTCCCAAAAGTCTTATTTCTTTTGCAGGTAGTACATATCGGAACGAGCCGGATCGGACCACTATATCTTATCAAATAAAAACACCTCTTAACGAGGTAAAAAACTAGTGACGATCGCACCTTCAACATACAAAAGTTCTGATATCAACATTTGTGACGAAAAATTATTACACTCGTCATTAAATACACTTTCTAATATTTTCTCATTCGGCCCGCCCTAGCATACTATTTTAGCCTTTTTACCTTCATAGGCATTTTCTATTGCTGCGTGCCGAATGAGAAAATCTTAGAAAGTGTATTTAATGACGAGTGTAATAATTTTTCGTCACAAATGTTGATATCAGAACTTTTGTATGTTGAAGGTGCGATCGTCACTAGTTTTTTACCTCGTTAAGAGGTGTTTTTATTTGATATCAGAAGTTTTTATTTGTTTATATTTGCTCTCATAGGAGCTGGTATATACATTTAAATTTAAATTGGTCAATCATAATTTGTAAACCATTGTATTTAAACAAATTAAGTTAAAAACCGTTTAAGTATTTCAAAATACCTTTTAAACGAGGTATAGCACATGTCTGTAGCTTCAGTAGTGTAGAACTTACAAACTAACGAAATTTAGCTATTTCTAGCTTTTTTTCCGCTAAAGCAGCGGGTTTTTCCAAAAGTCGTAAAACAAAAGTTTCCTATTTGGAACTCCTTAAAACAATTGAAATGATTCTATGAGCCTAAAATACAGTTTGGATACCCACGCACAAAATTAAACACTCAGGAAGCGTTAGTTGTTCTGAGCTGGCAAAAGTGGCTATTTTCGTTTCTGAATAACTTTTAAACGCGATTTTTTACATAAACATGATATATACCAAAATTTAAGGAATCTCAAGGGCTATACAGTTTAGAGTTGTAAGGAAAATCGTTAGAGCCGTTTTTGAGAAAATTAAAAAAAAGCTAAAAAAAAAGTTTAAACAAATTTTCTTTTGTTCATATCTTTTTAACTATTACATTTACACAAATTGCACACAGAAGGCGTATACAGCATTTAAAAATACCTTTCAAACGAGATGCAGCACAAGTCGGTAGCTTTAGTAGTATAGAAGTTACGGCTTTCCGAATTTTAGCTATTTATAGCTGTTTTCCCGCTAAACTAGCTAGTTTTTCCAAAAGTGGTAGAACAAAAGTTTTTTATATCGATGTGATGAACGTCATATCAAATTTTCAAAACTTAAAAAACATGTTTTGGACAAACTGACAAACTGACAAACAGAATTAAATTTTCATTTTGGGAAGAAGAAGAAAATCTTATTTTGGCTATAACTTTTGAACGGAGCGTCGGATTTTGACATATGACCCCTCATTCGACGGGTATTTTCAAAAGGAATACAACTAAAACATTGCGAGGGGGCTTTTATCCCCACCGGCCCCAACAGCTCCAAAATTCGAAATTTTCACTTTCACTACTCTCTCTCCCAAGCCAATTGATTTTCTTAAAGTCTTGGTATGCAATCCTTTAAGTTTTTGCAATACCTTTCGATTGATGTATTACACATTACGATCGGACTATCACAGCAGATTTTCAATTTTGCGGCTATATAATAGTAGTCGCCTTTGCACACTCTCCTGGTGCGCTTCGTCACTACATGGACTGCCGTCCATAGTGATGGCTGCCATAGGAATAATTAACAAAGTAATAGAAAAAACTTTATAGAAAGAGGAAGAGTGTACCAATTAAGAAATAACACGCGGAGTTGTAGTTCTTCGATTTCAGTGCTATATTTGATAGTTATTATGGCTGCAGCCCTCACAATCACTGTTTCTTGCTTACGTGTAACGCTGGTGGCAGTGTAGTGGAGATGCGGGGCACTGCGAATGAGGGGGTACAGCGTCTGGCGTAGATTCTCGGCTTGTAAGGCTATCTCTATGTCTCGGTACTCGTGTGTCGGAGAGGTTCTCCAGCACACGTCCACTCGCGGCGAAAGGTCGAAACGAAAGAGAGCGAGTCAGATTCCTAGAGATCGCACTACAGCTGGCGTCGTGTTCCCTGAACTAGTTCCCTGTTATCGATGGTGTTATCGATCGCCGCCCCCGCGAGTGCGATAACGGGTTAAGGGGGTTCCGTCCATGGTGTGTGTCTTGGCTTCAAATTTAACCACCAGCTGACTTAGTTTCCTTAATTACTATTATTTCCATTCATGACATGGGGACTTCGTGTCCAAACTTATAGCTACTTACACTTATAGCTACTTACAAAACTAAATACTACTAGGGGTGACTCCGATAATCCTCGGCACGATTTACAAGATTTGTACGCCCTTGGTTTAGGGCGTTACAAGGCATACCTGCAAGGGTATATAAACTTCGGCTGACCGAAGTTAACTTCCTTTTTGTTTTTTTTTTAAGCTTTATGTGTGGAAATCTTTGAAAGCCCAGAAGATGAACCCCCACCGACTTCCGGTTGGGGCACTTAATTAATTTTTCCGCACCGATTATGCGATCGGATCCGTTTTTGGTTTACAGTACGGAGCTATGCCATACAATTAGTAAGGTATTTTTATTTTTTTTTGGACCCACGGTTGATTTTTGTAAGATTTTTTTGTTTGCGGGGGTTGCGGGGGCCCTCTTTGGCAGCACGTTGTTTTTGTTTTTCGCAGCACTCACGAACGTCAGCAAAGGCAGAGCTAGAGAGTAGTGAGCAGAGAGAGAGTCATTTAAAGCGAAAGAGAGGCGGCCAATGTTTTTTTTCTGGCTAAGGGCCGGTTTCTCGAGTCCCTGTCAAAGTCCCTGATAGCTATCTGTTCGAAAAACTTAAATACCAGATAAACTGTTCGTAAAAGCAAATTCGCTTTCTCGACTACTTTAATTTATCTGAACGAGAAACAATTACAGAGTGCTGTTAACGCACAGAATTGTGCTGTGAAGCACAAAAAATGGCGTGCTTCGATTATTTCATCAGCTGTTTGGGTATAATTCAAAGGAAAAGTCAGCTGTGATTTCGTTTCTTCTTCATAGTTGGCTTTGGGAAATCAGCTGTCATTCTATCGAGCCGAAAACGCTTAACTGGGACTTCGAGTCCCTGTCAAAGTTAGCTCTCACATTGGTGCTCGAGAAAGTCAAAATGCCTTAGCAGGGACTTTATCTGTTCGAGAAAAGTTAGCCGGCACTCGAGAAACCGGCCCTTAGAAACACCTGATAAAATGTGTACTATTTGGATACCAGAACGGATTATCTTATGGATGCAATTCTAAGCCAAAGTGTGTAGCCAACCCATTAAATGCATAAAGAATTTTTGTTTTGATCTTAAAAAAATGTTGGATTGGGTTTCAAGGGGAGAGCAGGGAAAAACTTTCAGTCGTCACATTTGCATGTGCGTACAAGCATGCAATGACACACACACACATCGATAAATTGGCATGTACATAAGTATGTAATGATTAAATTAGGATAAAGAACGGATCACCCAATGCATGCCATTCTAAATCATATACTTTGCAAAAATTTAAACTATGTTAAAGACGAGGGGCGCACGAAGAAAATTGTTGGTAAATTTCGTCTCCAAAGTTACACCTACTATTTTCACCCAAAAGTGTTGGAGCTTTAGATGCTTTTTTTAATTTTCCTAATGAAAATTTAGAATATTTTTTCCAAATAAGAAAACCGAAAAATACTTTGGTGGCGATAAACTTTAATTTTAGGCAAAGCGAAAAACGAGAATGAGAAATACGTGTGGTCGATCTAAATCAATTTCAACGAATGCCCGACTATATTTTAACAAAGTTCTTAGAGCCTAGCTTAACGACAGTTGACGAAGACGGGGCGAATTCGCAGAGAGCGAGAGAGACCTTTATTGTGCACCCGCCTTCGTCCTAAACTAACTTACACTAAACTTCAAACTTCAAGTACAAATTCAAATCTCGCAACACCGGCCCCGTTGAACGCTTCAGGCTTCAACAAATGGGAAGCGGCGCCAATTTATGGATGGCTCGCCGAAAAACGCCTCCTGCGCCCGTCCTAACGTCGACGACCCTGACCATGCCGTCCTCCCCTGCGTGCCTGGCGATGATTCTCCCCAGGAGCCATTGTTGGGGCGGAAGGTTGTCCTCGGCCACGACGACGAGATCTCCCTCGCTGATGTTCGGCTGCTCCTGGTGCCACTTGCCCCGAATTTGTAGGCCCAGGACATATTCCCGGGACCATCGCCGCCAGAACATTTGCCTGACTGACGAGACAAGCCGCCATCGCCGTAAGCAGCTGAGACCCTCCTGGTCCGGGGTCCGGAGTGCTGGTGTGGCGAGCAGCGGCCCGCCTGTCAGCAGGTGCCCGGGAGTTAGCGCCTCTCCGTCGCTTGGGTCCTGGCTGATCGCTCCGAGCGGGCGGGAGTTCATCACCGCCTCGATTCCCACGAGCACTGTCGCCAGCTCTTCTGCGCTTAGGAGCGCGCTGCCCACCGCCCGTAGGAGTAGGTTCTTGGCAGTTTTGACACTTGCCTCCCATAGTCCGCCCATGTGCGGAGCCCGAGGCGGTGTGAACGCAAACTCGCATCCGCTTCTTGATGCGAATTCGCGTATCGCGTCGGCTTCCTCCTCGATCCGCTCTCGAAGGGCCTGGAAGTGGCGACTGGCTCCGACGAAGTTCGTCCCGTTGTCGCAATGGACGACTTGGGGACATCCTCGGCGCCCAACGAACCTTTGAAAAGCCAATAAAAAGGAATCTGTGGTTAAATCTGAAACAACTTCTAGATGAACCGCCTTGGACGCGAAACAAACAAAGAGCGCAATGTAGGACTTATACGGAGGCCTACCACGAATTTTCAGTGTTGTATAGACAGGGCCACAAAAATCAACGCCACATATAGCAAATGGGCGGAGAGCACGGAGACGATCTGCGGGTAAATTTCCCATAATTTGCGTCATCAGTCGAGGCTTGCACTTGAAGCAGCGGATACACGATCGAACTGTCTGACTGCAGACCTCCTGAGCGTTTACGATCCAAATTCGCTGTCGAAGGAGACTCACAAGTGCTCGTGGACCAACATGAAAATTAGAATGGTGCAGATGCCGGACATAGCTCTGCACAAATTGGGAGCGTTTCGTCAACAACAATGGAAACTTGGCATCGTATGATATAGGAGCGTTAGCTAGTCGCCCCCCAACTCGCAACAACGAAAAGTGACACCAAGTCCCCTTTTCTTCATGAATGAATGGATTCAATCGCTGAAGACTTGGGCCAACTCTGGAGCCTTTACGGACTTTTTCCCTTTCTTCGTGATACTCGTGTTTTTGTAATACCTCGACAATTTTTAAAAAGGCTTCATTATATTCAGTGGGTGACAAAGTTTTTTCAAATACTTTACTTTTGTCTTTGCATTTTCTAATGAAGCGGAATATATAAACGAATACCCTAAGCAGTTTAAGGTGTGACGAAAATCCCTCGATGACATCTATCAAGTCCGAATTTTGTACAGCAGCGGTCAGCCCGACCACAGTCTTCCTCGATTCTTGCAGTAGGACTTGTTCATCTAGGTCAAAGTGTGCATTTTGGGGCCAGTTTTCTTCTTCTTCCGTTAGATACGCTGGTCCAGTAAACCATATCGACTGTATGATTTCGTCGACGTCACAACCTCTTGATACGATATCTGCTGGGTTCTGTTTCGTGGGGACATGCCGCCATGTAGCTTCACCTGACCACTCTTGAATCTCCGCAACTCTATTCGATACAAATGTGGACAACGAAGACGGATGAGACCGGATCCAATGAAGCGTAACTTCAGAGTCCGACCAATAAACAATTTGTTCGATAGGTACCTTTAATAGGGGCTTGATTCTGTGACAGAGATCTGCGAGAAGGTGAGCGGCACATAACTCAAGTCTTGGAAGAGTCTTAGTCTTGAGCGGCGCTACTTTTGACTTTGACGTCAACAAGGATACTTTATAACCTTCTGCAGTTTTGCTACGAATGTAGACGCAAGCTCCGTAAGCTCTTAAGGATGCGTCGGCAAAGGCATGTAATTGGACCGGTGACATCGGATCGGTATGCACAAACCGAGGAATTGATATTTCTTCTAAATTAGACAGTGTATTTTTTATCATATTCCATTCTGTTTCCAAATGCATTGGAATCGACTCATCCCAATCTAACTTATTGAGCCAGAGTTCCTGCAACAGGATCTTTCCTCTAATTACTATTGGACTTAATAAGCCGAGGGGGTCAAACAGCTTCGATGTCACCGATAGTATGTTCCGTTTTGTCGCTCGGAGACCCATGACAGCATTGTCAATTTGGAACTTAAAGGCATCTTCGTTGGGCAACCACGATATTCCTAACGCCTTTGTAGACTCTGAGTCCGAGATGGGTATGGATTTAGCTGTGCTCTCAGATGCGGTGACGTCAGGTGAGTTTGAAAACCACTTTGTCAATTCAAAACCTGCAGTTTGAAGAACCTGAGACACTTCAGACTTAATAGTCTTTAACTCCTCTACGCATGCAGCACCAGTTAACATGTCATCGACATAAAAGTCGGATCCAATAACTTCAGCAGCTCTAGGAAAAGAAAGTTTGGCAGACTCGCTTAACCTTTTTAAACACCGAATTGCCAGAAATGGGGCTGGTCCAGTCCCATATGTTACGGTGTTGAGCTTATATAATCTCAAGGACTCAGAGGGGTCTCTTCTCCACACTATAAGTTGAAACTGCCTATCCGCTTCATTTACCATCACTTGGCGATACATTTTCTTTACATCGGCGGTCAAGGCGAACCTATGCAGCCGGAAGCGAAGTAGCGTTGAGTACAACTCATCTTGGATTGTCGGCCCAACCATCAAAATATCATTTAGAGAGATCTGAGTTGACGATTTACAAGAGGCATCGAAAACGACACGTAACTTGGTTGACGTACTTTGGGGTCTCAGAACGCATTGGTGTGGGATAACATAATGTGGAGCAGAAGGAATTTTATCTGTAGGAGACATATGACCTAAGGAAAGGTACTCTTCCATAAATTCTAAATACATTTTCTTCATGTCAGGGTCTCGAGACAACCTTCTTTCAAGCGACAAAAACCGCCGTTTTGCAACTTCAAAGGAGTTGCCCAACCCATTTGGATCAGATTTAAACGGCAGCCTTACTTCAAACCGACCTGATGGCAAAACCTGAGTAGTCTTCCGGTAGTGTTCTTCACATAACTTTTGCTCAGGCGACAGAATTTTCTTTAGAGATGTCATTTCTTCCAGTGACCAAAACTTCTGTAGTGTGCTGTCAATAGATACTAACAGCTCTTCACTACAACTAAAACTTTTCACAACTTCTGTAGGGGAAGATGCCTTATATCTTCCTGATACAACCCATCCTAGGAGGGTTTTCTGCAAAGTTGGAAAGTCGGGACCTTGTCTAATTTGTCCAACAGCTAATAATTCGAAAAAAGATTCTGCTCCTATTAACATATCTATTCTTTGTGGCTTGTAGAAATATGGGTCCGCTAAGGGTAGGTTCTTTGGAATTTTCCAGTCATTGATATTAACAGACTGGTCAGGATGGTATCCTGATATTGATTTTAAAATCCAAAAATCGAATGAGAACTCACTACCATTTATACGCGACTTCACCACTGTATGTACCTTTTTCTTAACTTGAGAATTGGACTCGCCAATACCAAGTAAGTTGATACACGACTCCTCTTTACGGATCTGTAAGCGGTGAGCAAGGTCCTCTGTTATAAAGTTAGTTTGGGACCCAGAGTCAAGAAGTGCTCGGGCCAAAATATATTCACCGTTTTTGGTTCGTACACTTACGATCGACGTGGCCAAAATCACCCTCTCCGATGATGTCGCATGCATAACATGTGACGTGGAAGGCTGATCTTGATTTAAAGGAGGAGTAAGAATCTCTTGGGGTGGTGGCAACGCTAAACTGTTCTCGGAAACTGTATATCTATGCAGTAAAACGTGATGCGAGCGTCCACAAACTCGACATTTGTTAAATTTGCATTTCGAGACAGTGTGACCCTTTCGCATACAATTGATGCATAATGAAGCAGATTTTACAAAGTCAAACCTTTGCATAACGGAAAGACGACCAAACGGACCACAGTTCGCTAGGATATGGTCGTCTGCATTGCAATAGCTACAACCTTGCTGGGATTTACTGTTGGACGAAGAACATGTAAATGAGCTACGATTATGTGGCTTGCTCGACGTAACTTTATCTAGCTTTGGTTTCGTCGATTCTTCAGCAGATAAATGCTGATATCTGCGATTTAACATTTTTTCAAAATCGGACCAAAGAGGTAATCTTTCATAATCTAACTGTTCTTCCCATTTTTGTTTGGTCACTGGGTCGACTCTGTTCAAGACGAGATAGATCAACATTGCATTTGAAATCTTGGTATCGTCTCCTATCGATAACAATGAACCGTATATCGATGACACGGTATCGATAAGATTCCTTAGAGACGACGCAGACTGTTGCGATATTTTCGGAAGACTAAACAATGTTGAAATATTATTCATAAAAATTAAACATTCGTTATCATACACTTTTTTCAAGCTGACCAAAGCTTTCTCATAATTGCTCTCTGTAACTTGGTAGGCCTTGATAGTCCCCAAAGCTTCACCAGAAAGGCAAGAGATTAAGTGATTAAATTTTTCAATAACGGGAATGTTATCGTCTTGATGAACTAGAGTTTCAAAAAGGCTCATGAAATTTTTAAACTCCGAGTATTTGCCGCTGAATTTCGGCAATGCCAAATTCGGAAGTCGAGCTCGAGTTGGGACTACAGAAGCTGACCCAAGAGTTTTGGTATCGCTAGCTGTCTTCAAGGCCGAGATAAGGGACAATACTTTTGCCTTGGTTGTTATGGAAAGCTCTTCCAACTCTTCTCCAAACTCATCGCCATCATCTAAATCTTCTATCTTTTCTTGTAATTGATTTGCCTTGTTAATTACATCATTTAAATTTTCTAGCCTACATTTTAATTCGTCTTCCAGAATCGGAATCTGGCCGGCTTCTAGCCGATTATTTAATCGGCGGATGCTATTTACTGGCTTTTTGAGCTTGTTTTTAAGGTCAGCAAGAAGTTCAATACTTTTTGGCTTATCTGGACTCATTTTTATATTAATTTAAATATATATAGGCCACGAAAAAATTATATATAAATAATTATGTAGAATAAATTATATCCAGCAACAATTTATTAAATTGAATAAATTTAATTTAAAAAGTATAAGTGATGAAAATAAATTTCGAAACAAACAACGAGAGTTAATAATTTTTGTTTATAATTATTAAATTTGTTCGAAAAATGTTGTTACCAAATGTTGTATTATTCACAACAAAAGCGACGAAAATATTTAATTAAATCAAACCACGTAGTATCAAATTAATAGTGGTGACGGCAAATCAGTATACCCGACCGAATGCAGGGTAGCGCGTCACTTAACGGTCAGCTAATCGTCAGCGCGCCAAACCAAATCCTACAACAATAACAACTTTGCTAGCGGCGGACAAGCGAAAGCGAAAACGAAAAAATTCACCGCTGCAGCTGCTTGTATATGAGGGCCTATGTATTGGTTATGTATAGCGGCTGGGATGAATTTTCCCAACTATTAATTTTTCGAGTTTTAACACAATGTAGTGGGGGGGGGCGACAGTGATTGCAATAATTTTCGTAAGAAAACACAAATTAAATGTTGCATCCAAGGGCGGTTCAAATGGGTTATGTAATGTGTATGTGTATATGTGTATATGTATATAATAAATATAATATAAATTTTATTTATTTTTTCTGTATATGTGTAAGTTTGCAATTTTTCCTTTTTATTTAATTTAATTAAATAATGCATGCACAACTAGCTCTACTATATCGATACGTCTGTGCCAAGAATTGAAAGCGAGGTGCAATTTTTCAGCACAAGACAAGAAACAAATAAATTGTTTTGTTAACAACTCTAGCTTTCAATTTTTTGCACAAATCCCTCGGGTTCTGCGTTGGGGTCTTTTAATCCAGCTTCCACTTTCCTTTTACACATCGAGCAATCACAGGGCATCCCTTGGCAGCGGCAGTACTGGCGGATTAACAGGGTATTTCGCGACCGGCACGATAAATTGAGCAAAGCTGCTATGTATGTATTTAACTTTTTACTCGCCGCGGGCAACGATTTTGTGGGTTTTGTTATTAATTTTAAATGCAAATCAAGTTTGCTATCACTTGTTGTGTTTTCACTGTGTCACTGTCACTTGTTGCCTTTAATTATTAATAGTTTAAAGTCCACTCGGGAGCGCCATGAAAATTTAGAATAGTTTTTCCAAATAAGAAAACCGAAAAATACTTTGGTGGCGATAAACTTTAATTTTAGGCAAAGCGAAAAACGAGAATGAGAAATACGTGTGGTCGATCTAAATCAATTTCAACGAATGCCCGACTATATTTTAACAAAGTTCTTAGAGCCTAGCTTAACGACAGTTGACGAAGACGGGGCGAATTCGCAGAGAGCGAGAGAGACCTTTATTGTGCACCCGCCTTCGTCCTAAACTAACTTACACTAAACTTCAAACTTCAAGTACAAATTCAAATCTCGCAACACCTAATTTCCGGAAATATTTAACTCCAGCTGTTGATCCCCAGCCGACATTGGGGCACTTCTTTTTTTGTTTACCTACCGATCTTGCGAGCGGATCCGTTTTTCGTTCAAAGCATTTTGGCCGTACCCTTTCATAGGTATTTGTGTGTTATATTTTATATATTCTTTTTTAAGTTTTTAAGGTTTTTGGGGTTTAGATCTGTTCGAAGTAAACGGTAAAAAAGGGTAAGAGTTTTTCTCTGCATTCGCTTAGGTAACCTAAATGATATAATTAGGCTACCAGAACGGTGGAGTTAAGGTGGGAATAAGGTGAGGTTAGGGGTTAAGTTGCGATTAAGGAGGTGTTACATAGGTTAGGGTAAAAGTAATGCAAGGGAAGGGTGAAGGTGAGAAAGGTAAGGTTCGTTTAGACTTTAGTGAGGATAAGGTCAAGGTGACAAAAAAGTTTTACTAAGAAAAAGTGAGTAAGTATAGTAAGGAAAATTTTTTTCAGGTGAGACTAAAGTTAGGTTAACTAAGAAGAGGAAAAACTGGTGCTAAGGTGGGCTAAGACGAGGAAATAGTGAAAACAGCATTAAGGTGCTAAAAAAGTGTGTAAAATAGGTGGGGTATAAGTGAGGTAATATTAGGGTTAATGCGGTTTTAAGGTAAGGTATGTATGTTATGGTTAGAAGGATTAGAATATTAGTGCGCTTTAGGTGGGTTAGCTAAGGTTACGCGGGATTTTACTTTGATATTAATTTGAATTTGAATATATGTAAAAACAAGAGAGAACGCCATAGTCGGGTGCCCAGACAATCAGATACCCGTTACTCAGCTAAAGGGATTGCGAAGGAGATGGAGATAAAAACTTTGATCCGCCGTAACTTTTTAACGAATGGTCCGATTTAAAAAATTTCTTCTACATTTTCCAAAATATTGAAATGTTTCAAATCGTATATTAGCGATTGTGGGCATTAGAGGAGGCGTGGCACCCCTTTGAAACAAACTTTCGCTGCGTAGGAACTCCTAGAATCTGAATGCAAAATGTCAATCTTCTAGCTTTTATAGTTTCCGAGATCTCAGCGTTCATACGGACAGACAGACGGACATGGCTATATCGACTCGGCTAGTGACCCTGATCAAGAATATATACACTTTATAGGGTCGCAAATGCTTCCTTCTAGCTGTTACATACTTTTGCACGAATACAATATACCCTTTTACTCTACGAGTAACGGGTTTAATCAGCAACAACGCTTCGGGTATTGCTAGTATATATATATATTGACAGAAGCGTCGCTTGTGAACGGTTGTGTTTACCATTGTGCTCTGAGTTTCTGTTTATTTCGTGATCTTTTTGCAAGTGTCTTGTGTTTGTTTATCAACAAAGTTTAGCCTAACAATCGTGTTAGTGTTTTTAAATAGATCCCCCATTTAACGGGTACGTGGTTATAGTTTATTTTAACTTTTCCATTAGATTTGATTAATATCGTTGCTTTGTTAGTGTAATTTGCACTCTCCTTATTTGCCGAAACTCGGCGAACATGTGAATGGGGTCTGGAGAAAAAATGCATTACAAGTGTAGACATTGTAATCGATTACGATCGCTGTTTTTCGACAGTGAAGTTGTAATCAGAGCTCCTATGACTTCGTATTTTTGTTCGTTAACGATTTCCTTTTATCAAAAATCACAAACACATCTACAAATTATTGCCTATGTGTTCGGTTTTCGTTTCCCCTCCGTCACGTTTGAGCTTCGGAACTTTAATAACAACAGCATCCATTCTAAGTATAGTTTAACGAACTAAAAAAGCACAGACAATAGCCGAGCGGTTAGCCTTTCCATCCATTATACAATAATACCCATGTTCAATTCCTACATGAGGAAAGAATATTTTTTGTTTTCCTAAATGAACAGCATTACAACTCAGCATACGTTTTTTAAAATGTATGTTGAATTTTCTCTAGTCTGTCTACATTTTGCATTACAATTTTGGGAAAGTATAGTGAATTCTTAATGGAGACCCGAAGGTGACTCGTCCCTAGCATACTTTTCCCATTTATTTTTTGTGCTTTGTGTCTTTGCGGTTTTGGAATTAGATCCCAGTGCCAAATTTACATGAGGTGTTTTTCATATTTTATTTTATTTTCTTTAATTTTCATTTAATGGTTCTTATCTGTTCAATGAAAAAGTGTATTCTTTCTTCTTCACCTAATGAAGATTTTATCTTCTGCTGGTTCTGCGAAACGATCATGCATGTTAAATGTGCAGGATTTAATGGCAGAATTAGAGACTTTTTTGAGCAGCGTGCCGGTCTCATGTGGGCATGTGAGTCCTGCAGGAAATTGGTAAGTGTGTTGACCAGCTTTATGAGGCAGACTCGAGGCGGCCTTTTAAATCTTTCGGGAGCTATTAAAAAGCTCAATGAAGGGTTTGATTCCGTTTGTTCCCAATTTAGTAATAAAAAATTACTAAGCGAGTCGCCCAAACGCAAAAAGGCAAGCGCAACGGCAGTAAATAAAGTTGTGGCACCTACCCCAAATCCGAGCTTAGTAACTGCAGCAATTTCTGTTGACTCAGCAACTGGGTCCATGGATACCGCTGGGTCCGGTGGTGTCCCTGTTTCCGGAAGTCATGTTGTGAAAAAATCTTCAGAGCCGGCGGAGTTACCAAATTCGGGGCCGACCGTACCCATAGGTACAGTAGGTACCGTTTCTGGTTCGCAGCCGAGTGAGGTTCAGACTGCTGCTTTTTCCACATAGGAAGCAATTATTTCTTCCTGGGTTCACCCCAGATACCAAATCTGAGGATGTTTTGGAATTTATACGAGAAAAATTCCCATCCGAGGACATTGCAGTGGAACAATTTCGATTTTCGTACGACCGCAGGATATCGTCTTTTAAAATATTCGCTCCGCCTGATGTGTTTAATGTACTACTTTCTGAAAGCTTTTGGCTTAATGATGATTTGGTAATCAATGAATTTGTTCCCAATAAACCGAGAACAAATTACAAGCCTCCCACTGTGCCTAATAAACGGCTTTCTACTGTGCCAAATAACAGGCCTTCCACTGTGCCAAAAAACTAATAAGTTTATTTTTGGCTTATCAAAATGTTAGAGGACTAAATATGAAGCTACCAAAGCTTTTTGCTGACTCCTCTGCATTTACTGAAGATATTTTGGCTTTTACGGAAACTTGGCTGAAACCAGAGATATCTGACTCTGAAGTTCTGTCAAATAACTTTAACACCTACAGGACCGATCGCTCCTCGCGTAGGGGGGGTGGCGTACTGATTGCCGTTACCTCTACTTTAACATCGGAGAGACTTAACTTTTATATCCCTAACGAAATTGAATTTGTTAGTGTCAAAGTTTCCCTGCAATCCTTATCTATTTTTGTAACCTGCTCTTATATTCCTCCTGGCTCTGATTTAATCATTTATGAACACCATCTGTCTGCTATAAAATCTGTTCTATCCTTCCTCTCCAACAGAGACCTTTTGATTGTTTTGGTTGACTTTAATCTCCCTAATATGTCTTGGTCTCTTCCCTCTGACTCACTTGTAGCTACACCTTTATCTTCCCATGACTTTGTGGATGTCCTTTTAGAATTATCGTTACAGCAAGTAAGCTTTATACGAAATTCTTTAAATAGACAATTAGATCTAGTATTTGTTTTAGATCCGCATGAAGTTATGGTATCTAGAATTTGTTGTACCTGAAGACCGATATCCTCCAACATTGGAATTGACAATTGGCCTTCCCTATACTGATACCCTTTCTCCTTTAGTTCCTCAAACTAAAACGAGATGCTTTCGAAAATGTGACTTTAATAAATTAAATTACATGATTTCGCAATATAATTGGACTGATTTGTACAATTGCATGGATATTGAAAGTGCAATTGAAGTTTTCTATAGCGTTTTAAACACTTTTCTTGACGAATGCGTTCCTGACAGGCTTCCTCCACAGCTTAACAGGCCTTCTTGGTTTAACAATGCGCTTCAAAGACTTAAAAATCTTAAATCCAACACTTATAAAAAGTATAAAAAATCGGGTAAGCCATCTGATTTTTCGAAATATGTGGTGGCTCGTTCAGATTTTAATGTTCTTAACAGTCATTGCTATTCTATGTATTTAAATAAATGTAAATTCGAATTTTCAAATGATCCGAAGCAGTTTTATAACTTTGTTAATGCCAAGCGTAAGTCTTCGTCTTTGCCTTCATCGGTACGTTTAAACTCAAAACAAGAGAGAACGCTATAGTCGGGTGCCCCGATTATCAGATACCCGTTACTCAGCTCCGATTTAAAAAATTTCTTCTACATTTCGGTAGGTATTCATAAACACAATAAAACTGCATTTTAAGTTTTCCGAAATATTGAAATTTCTAAAATCGTATATATGCGATTGTGGGCGTTAGAGGGGGCGTGGCACCCTTTTGAAACAAACTTGCGCTGCGTAGGAACTCCTAGAATCTGCATGCAAAATGTCAATCTTCTAGCTTTTATAGTTTCCGAGATCTCAGCGTTCATACAGACAGACAGACGGACAGACGGACATGGCTAGATCGACTCGGCTAGTGATCCTGATCAAGAATATATATAGGTTATAGGGTCGGAAACGCTTCTGTTACATACTTTTGCACGAATCTAATATACCCTTTTACTCTACGAGTAACGGGTATAAACAGCATCGTCGGATTCTAAAATTGCGGATTTATTTGCCGAAAACCAAACTACTTATAGTTCGGCGGCTGGTCAAATTCTATCTATCCTAACCCCTTAAATAGAACAAATTGTATTTTCACCCCTGTAATTACAGAAAGTTCTCTCTTAAAGGATTTAGCAACAACAACGCCAACGTATTCTCCCGGTCCAGATGGACTCCCTGGGTGTGTGCTTAAGTTTTGTGCTTCAACCATTTGTAAACCGATTCTTAAACTTTTTCATTTGTCTATTTCATCATCAGTTTTTCCAACTATCTGGAAGGACTCTTTCATTATTCCACTCCACAAAAAGGGTGCGAAGGTGGATGCCCATAATTATAGAGGTATTTCTAAATTGTCGGCAATTCCTAAAGCATTCGAACGTATTATTACTTCTCATGTGCAACATTTCTGTTCCTCGCTTATATCACCGTGTCAGCATGGTTTTGTTAAGCGAAGATCGACCGCCACCAATCTTATTGAATTGTCATCTATTGTAATAAATGGTTTTAAGAATAAAATGCAGACTGACGTAATATATACAGATTTTAGTAGACCTTTGACTCCGTTAACCACTCTGTTAACCACTCTGTTAACCTTTTATTCAAATTAGATCAGCTGGGGTTTCCATGTAATCTATTAACTTGGATTTAATTTAATTTAACTTGAATGGTAGGACTCAGAGGGTTATATTTAAGAGCGCTGTTTCTAAGATGATTTATGGCCACTGTCAATAAAGCTATGAGTGTTTTTGGGTTTATAAAGCGTTGGTTAAAGGAATTTTATGACCCTTATACAACCAGATTATTATATACCTCCCTTGTCCGTCCTATTTTGGAATATTGTTCTTCAGTTTGGAGTCCACAATATCAAGTGCACATCGACCGTATTGAGTCGGTGCAAAAAAAATTTCTTCTTTTTGCCCTTCGTTTATTTTTATGCACAATCTTATAACAGGTGATATCGATTCTGTAGAACTGGTAAACCGTTTAACTTTTAGTATTCCCGTTAGACTAACACCAAATTATTACCCTCTTAATTTGCCTCGATGTTCATCAAATTGTACTCTGCATAGCCCTTTCACGTTCTATGTACAAATTATAACAATCTTTATCATTTAATTTGCACTTCAACATCTAACGCTATATTAAAAACCAAAATCTTAGCTTTAGCCATTATAATCTTAATGTATCCTGTCTCAATTTGTTTCATGTATTTTTCCCGCGAACTCGCATTTTTGCCCTAATTGATAAAGGGTCCCGCGCGTAACAAGCACGTGCTTGGTATCGTTGGGACACTTGTTTGTACTGCTCGTAGTGCATCAAAGTCCATCATATTTAATGAGAGCGTACTTTTTCAAAATTCACGTTTTTTGGCAAACTAAAAAAATTCTAAAAAAATCATTTTTTTTCGGCCAAATCCTGGTACACGTGTTTACTTATTTTCCGAATAGTACACGTATTAAATGTTTCAGGCAAATCAAAAATGTGACCCAAGAAAAGGTGTTCGGTTTGTAAAAGAACCGCCCACATATTCTATAAATGAAACTTTGTTGTGTATATTTATACCTATCGAAATGTAGAAGGCATTTTTTCAAATCGGACCATTCATTAAAAGGTTATGCGCAATCAAAAAAATCTCCCACACAATCCCTTTAGCTGAGTGACGGGTATTAGATAGTCGGGACACCAACCCGACTATAGCGTTATCTTTTGTTTTGTGATTTAATTTGCCTGAATTTTATTTACTGTGCAGTTAACATAGATTTGTTAAAAATTCTCCACTTCTAGTTCTTAAAACAAGGAACAAAAAAAACTGGCAAGTTCAAAAAATTCATTAAAATTATTTATTCATTCATTCAATTCGAAATGAATTAGAAAAACATTAAATTTATTTCACATAGAATTGAATTAAACAAATCAAAAATTTCATGGCATACTATGATACAACAAAAATTCAAGAAAAGCCCTGCATGGGTATACAAAATGGATTATTTGGGTACCCAAACCAAATTTCAGGTCAAGTAGGTCAGGCTTTCTTTTAAAATATTACCTACCCAACCTGACCCCAAAATTTTCGGGTCGTTTGGGCTTGGGTAAAATTGTACCAAATTCCCCAATTAAAATGGGTTTCAAGTAGATCAGTTCAGGTTTAAGGTTACCCAAAGAAAAACAAGAAAGGAAGTTAGCTTTGGCCTGCTGAAGTTTATTTACCCTTCCAGGTATGGCTACTTAAAATGTTGTTTTTACAATGTCAAAAATCAAAAACCTTCTTTCTAGTGGTCCGATCCGGCACAGGTACTACCTGCAATAGAAAGAAGACTTTTAAGAAAGTTTCATCGCGATAACTTAAACACTGAGGGACTAGTTCGCATAGAAACGGACAGACGGACATGGCTAGATAGACTCGGATATTGATGCTGATCAAGAATATATATACTTTATGTGGTCGGAAACGTCTCCTTCACTGCGTTGCAAACATCTGACTGAAATTATAATACCCTCTGCAAGGGTATAAAAATAATTTTTAAATAAGACGATGATCACAATTTTCACAGCTCATCGACCCGTCGCGAATTCTTAAGGTCAAGATGGTTATTTTTGTATAATATTTAAAATTAAAGGATACGATATATCGACATTTGTTTCCACTTCTTCCGCCCATGCGAATTCTTGTGGTCTTCAAATATTACAGATGCATGATCCACAAAAATTTATTCTCTTGCTCTAAAGAATTCACGGGTTTTGAAAAATAATAAATATATCATAAGGTTTCATAGTTAAGTTATGTATGATCCACACAAATAAATCCTCTTGTTCCTAAGAATTCGCGGTCTTTGAAAAATCGATAGAGAATATATCATTAGGTTTCTTTAGTTAAGTTATGTATGATCCACACAACTATACCCTCTTAATCCTAAGAATTCGCGGTTTTAGGAGAATCAATAATTATAGAGGCAAGTATAAGCAATAGTGCTTTAGCTTAGACGAAAACGGTCCAACCAATCTGAAGATCCTCCTGTTCTTAAGAACTCGCCGGTTGGAGATTAGGTTAGGTTATCCCGGAGGGCCCTCACGGGACCACGCAGAGGCCAATATGGACCTTAGTTGTCCGGTTGATACTTATGAACCTTGAGACAAGTTAAGAGGTTTTTATGTCCATAAGGATCGAGGTGTTTTTGGCGAAGACCAGTAGTTCTCCTGGTTCCCTGCTGGAGGAGTATTCTAGTGATGCCAGTACTGGGGCACCGAGGTATCTTCTTCTCGCTCTTGAGAGAGCCGGGCAGTTGCAGTTAAGATGTTCCAGGGTTTCGATAGCCCCGATTCCTCACATTTCCTGCAGGTGCGACTGTTGAGTATTACGAGTGTTGTTGCGTGTTATGCGGCCAGACAGTGGCCTGTAAGGATTCCCACTAACAGTCTGCAGTCTTACCGTGGTAGACGCAGTACATACTGGCTGAGTTTGTCGTTGCGCTCTTTGCACATAGTTCTTGAGATTCGGCAAGTCTTGGTATTCCTCCACCTGCTTTTTGCTTGCCTGTCCGCCAGGCACGTTCTCCGTTCTGTCGATCGCCAGCTCAACGCCCTCCTTTGCAAGAACGTCAGCTGTTTCGTTGCCATCGATGCCCTGGTGACTGGGAACCCAATAGACCCGCACTGACTTTGTCGTGCTAAGGTTGTCTAATGCCTCCCTGCTCGCCATCACATTTTTTGAACTGACTGTTGACGACTGGAGACGGAGACTTCCGCCTGGAATATGCTGCAGTCGTTGGGTAGCTTAAAGGACAGCCTTCCTTCAGGGTCCGTACGAGTACATGAACGAGGTTGTTTTAACCTCCGGGCATGTTCTGGGGTCATATGGTCCGTTTTGTTGATCATGCTTCGGCCGATTGAACTATGCCCGAAGCTTTGCGCCGTCATGTTACCTGATGCAACTAGACGTTGTGCTGCCTTTCCTACAGTCAGTTGTCTATGGGGTCGACTCCGAGGATCGTTTCTAGAGCTTTAGTTGGGGTTGATTTCAGCGCCCCCGTTATGCAGACCAATGCCTGCCGCTAAATTCTCTCTATAAGCTCGGTGTACGTCGTCTTTTCAGTGGCTTGCCACCACACTAAGGCTCCACACAGCAGAGTCGGACGCACCACCGAGATGTAGATCCAGTGCATCAGAGCAGGTGACAGGCCCCATGTGCTGCTAAGCATCTTCTTGGATGCATATAGCGCAATGGTGGCCTTTTTCTCCCTTTCCACTACATTGGGTCCCCATGCCAGCTTGCAGTCCAGTACTGTGCCTAGGACCTTGACCTGTGTTTTTGGGGTCAGCCTGGTTGCTCTGATTTTCAGGGAGGGTCCATTTTGGTTCCTTGTATCTCTGAGTAAAAGAATGAGGTCCGTCTTGTCCGCATTGATACTGAGTTCCACCTTTTTCGCCCACTCACATATCTCCCTGAGTGTTGATTCCATTATAGAGCTGAGAGTCGATGGACAAACCCCAGTAATAATTATGCCTATGTCGTAGGCTGTTATTTTTGGGGCTCTACTCTCGAATCTCTTAATTAGATCGTCGACCACCAAATTCCATAGGAGAGGCGAGAGGACCCCACCTTGTGGTGTGCCTCTGTGTGCCCCCTTTACCATGGAAGCAGTGCCCCACTCGGAATGCACTCGCCTGCAGCTAAGCAGGTTTCTTATCCACAGGCTTATTGCGGGATGCGTGTTGGTTGCTTCTAGGCGATCCATGATAGCATCCGTCTTGACATTGTTGGATGGTCCGGATATATCTACGAATACTCCAAGAGCTTATTCCTTAATGTGTAGGGCTCTCTCTCTCTCTCTCTCTACTAGCGAGTGTAGTGCCGTTTCCACAGATTTCCCCTTGGTGTAGGCGTGCTGGTAGGATGACATGAGCCTCCCTACATCATCCTACCGGGGTATAGCCCGTGCTTAGACATGCAGAGTATATTTCCTTTCCTTTGCCGCCTGTAACATAGCTGAATATACTCCATCTAGTTCTGATGCCTTGTAGCCCTCAAAGGAGTCTATGGCCCAGTTGATTTTCGTAGTTGTTATTAGATCGTTTGGGGGGCGTTCTTTGCCAGTTGCTATGTCTTGGTGCGTGCTGCCCTCAGTCCACTGTATGGTAGATTGCTTTGAAAGCAGCTTCCGGAGTCTAGCTGTTTCCGGGACATTCTCGATGCTAGAGCAGAAGTTTCTCCACGTGCTTTTTTGTGCCCTGCGAGTTTTCTTCTTGTAACCCCTAAGTAGGTTTTTTGGTTTCCTCGTTGATGATCTCATCGTCTGCCTTTTTGACTCTTTGGAGTGTTAGTTCCCGTTCTACCATGGTGGCCTGGTCTTCTTCCATGTTTTTGAAGTCGGGCATGATGCGTGATACGCATCCGGTAATTTCTTGGACAGGGTCTCTAGGGACCTTTCAATGTCTCTCTCAGATTTTACTACGCCTGGGCTAGTCACGAGTTTCGAGGTCACTGTCCTTGTAAACTTTTCCCAGTTCGTGTTCCGGGGGTTTCTATAGACAGCTACCTTTCGAGTGCTTTTAAAATCATATCTGAACTGAATATACCTATGCACAGTGGGCGATTTGGTCTCGCTAGCGGCATTAAATTAATAACTTCTAAACGAAAATAGATGTCTTCAATCGGTTTTTTTCCACTGATCAGAAAAAAATCATAGAATTTTAAAAGTAAAAAAATTTTTTTTTATTTTAAAAAAACAACAATTTTTTAGAAATACATTTTTTTTTACTTTTAATTTTTTTTTATTTTAATTAATATATTTCATAAATAAACTTTATACAAAAAAGGCTAGAATGTTATTCGGAATCATCGGAATCTGAGAGAGGCATATCCAGATGCGTTATTAGAAGCAAACTCTTAACATCATCGTCCATAATAATTGTTTCTGTAGACGTAATTGCAGACCCATTTGACAATGAAGTTATCAAAGGGTCGGAAGAAACTAATAGGGCATTTATCACATCTTCCATGGTATTTTTCCTGCAATTTTTTCTTGTATTGCTCTCGCGTACGTTTCGGAAGTCCTTGTTTCTGGCTTCAAGAGCTTCCTCGGACATCATACCAATTGGAAGGCAAATATGGTTTATAATGTATGCTCCATGAATTAAAATTCTGTGAACAGACGATGGCATATAAAACCAGGGATATGAATTCACAGACAATTCAGCTGTTTCCAATGCGTAAGACCGGAATGCCTCCGAATTTATTTCGTAGCAACATGCCAGTGCTTGTAAGACTACGCTGAATCGATGTATTAAATTATAGCCTACTCCTGTTATACGAGCAGCCAAATTTGGTTGTTCGAAAAACCTCCTTGCAGTGTTTCCGTTGTTCGTACTGCCAGGAGTAGCAATTGGTATATCTACCAGCAAATGCATTTCTTCCCTCAGCTTCTGCTGAATACTTTTTTTATTTTCTTCAACAACAACCTTGTCAACACCTCGAGCTTGCCACTTTTGTATAGGAATTCTATATGCAATGTGCAAAACACACTCGAAAAACCTAATCCAGGCGTGAAGACTTGATAAGCCATATTCAAAGAGCTTTTCATTAATAGACAAGCTCTTCACCAAATTCAGATCGTTCATATTCCTTGGAGTTGCGTTACAGATTCCGCAAGTTTGCGAAGAAGATTCCGACATGACACTGAACGTTTTGCCATCAAGCATGGTCATATGAAATTGGGTATCAATTCTAAAGCCACTCACTAATGTTGGTAAAATATTTGATATTTGGCTTTTAATATTTTCACTTTCTCTGCGAATTAAGTCTGCCGATTCTTTCTCGCAAAGTATCTTAATGGGTCGACAATATCGAGAAGAAGAAGGTCTATTGTTTTTCCATAAAACTATTGGTTCGTTCTGCACTGTTAATGGCACCATACAAATTGAAAATAAATATTGATCTATCATGTTTCCATCAAAATCATCAAATTTTTGCCTGTACGTTGAATGGCCGCTGCTGCCATCACAGCCCCATTTGTATGTAGCAGTTAATTGGGTGTTATTATTGTTTTCAATATGGGTTGGAAAACTTTCTGGGTGTGCTTCAATAATCCTAGCAATCGTATGGTCCACTAAGCTTTGTAATGCTACTTCAGCGAAATGATCTGTGACCGTGATGACACTGGGATAGCATTTTTTTTTCGCACAACGCAGTTTATCGTAGCATGGATATATATCAGCGTTTTGTCCTTTGGCGGCTCTCTTTGACAAATTCCATGTGTACTTGGTATGTCCAACATCTACAAATAGGGCCAGTGCTTTTCATCAGAAAATTTTGACGGTAGAGGCTGTGGGGTAGTCATCGTTTTTGTTATATTACCGCAAAACTCTTCGTCGGCGTCGTTTATCATTGAGACCAATTGTGAAGCACTGCGTTTTCCAGCTTTATACAAGCTGCAGCTTGCAGCTACCAACAATGCATCTGATGGGACATCTTCAGTTAGGTCTGACAATTTGTTCACTTGCGTTTTTTTGCAACAATCCGAAAAAACTTTTTGTGGACGTCCAACATTTTTTGAAGATGAGATTGTCATTAATACCAGCGGCGTATCTAGCCACTCCTCGTTTTTGGTCTCGAAAAAATCCTTATTTCTTCCACATTCTTTCCACTTTACTATCAGCCTACTAGTAAAATTTCGCAACTTTTTGCCAATCTCGCACTGCTCCTCCAAAGTATATGTAATGTTTTTTACAACAGTATTAAATACAAAGTTTTCCATGGCAACAAACTTCTTGGTTGGGATTACTTCTGAGTGCCATACTAAAAAAAGATCCCTTTTTGCTACTGACATTGTTCCTAAAAAGTACCATAGTTTAAAGGCTAGCAGGTAATAGCAGTTGATATTACACATTTTGGACGCCACTGATTCACACTTTCGGCTAATAAAAGAGTTAGACTGAATCCACTTGAATCCGGTAAGTTCGACTCCACGAAAGACAGGTGTACGCTTATCCGGGCTCGTTGTTAATACACTGAATTACCACTACGTTTTATGAGCTACACATTTATAGACCGGTCACAAACATAGATTTTATTTGTAGTACATACCTTGAAGATAATAAAAAGCCAAACCTTTGATAAATTCAATAAAAATTGTAAATTTCCGAGGAATTTGAAATTAATGCGCGCAAAAAGAAAGAATTTTGTAAAGCTTTTTGCAAAATCATATGGTGTGTTTGACCGTTCACAGCTGATGATCAGCTGATCGTAGATTTTTTAAAAAGCTTCCATAAATCTAATCAATGTATCTGTTATCGGCTTGTGAGAAAATACTAACGCTTTTTTAACTTTGAAAATTTGAATTAAATGCCGCTAGCGAGACCAAATCGCCCACTGTGCTATGGTCCGAAAAGGATGGCGTTTTTAGGACCCTCCATTCGGAGACCAAAGTACTCTGTCCCTTTACAAGTGTTATATCTAGCACGTTTGACGAGGTGGGACCTACGAAGGTGTGCTCCTCCCCAACGTTTGCTATATTTAGATTAGTAGATAGAATAAAGTCTAAGAGTGACTCACCTCTGTCGTTGATGTCTGAGCTTCCACACACGCAGTGGTGTGCATTGGAGTTGGTCATCCTTCGAGCCTAGCTCCACTAAGGCAATTTATGGCTCTTGAACCAAGGCGCGTCCGCCGATGCAAGTCTGCTTTTATGAAGATTGAGCTGCAGTACCCTCAGTGTCATGGATGGCAGGCTCATCTCCGCTCGACGGGTTGGCTATTACAGTCAGGTCATCGTCCTCTTCGTCTTCCGAGTCGTTCAGAGCAAGTTCCTGGTCCTACTCCACCTCGCCTGCCTACAGGATGTGTCTGCCTTTGTCGTCGGGGTGTCGCTTCTTGAGGCGCAGGTAGACACTACCCATGCCCCACGCCATCTTCCCGAATCTTGGGTACAGCAGATCCTCCGCCTCCTTGTTGATTTGGAGAACCACACTTTGGCCCCCCCTCGTTGGGTAGAGGGCTGGCCATGTGCAGAATCTTCCAATTCGCCGTTGGGACGTCTGGATTCTGCCGCTGAAGCAGCTTCAGCGCCAGATCCCCTTGGATTGCGACGTGGAAGAGCTCTTTCGCCTTTGGTATGGATGGGATTAAATCCCTGTCCACAACTTCCATCTTGGCGCCCTCCCACAGCGTTTCCAGTCGGCAGACCGTTTGCGTCAGCCACTTCCTGGTCGGATCATCGTTGCACTTCAGGATTTTTACGCCGTTTAACAACCCTGCACCATCGAATGTGGGCATGGGGGCTGTGGGTGATTCTTCTATCCGTGCAAAGAGAGACTCGATCAGTCACGCATGGACGATCTTCCAGCGCGCCTCCGTCATCTTCCCATTTTCGTCGGTCCTGTCAATGAGTGCCACGATCAAGTGTCGGTTGACTACATCACTGATTTTAACCCTCTTATTGGGCTTCTGTGCTGCTTTAGGTGGCGGAGGGCCTGTCACATTGGGCCCGCGATTCCACTTGCTCACCGAAATGTCCTTGGCGGCACTTTCGCGTGAGCGTTGCCTTTTGTGGGCATCGCGGGTTTGCTTGCGAAGTGCAGCCTTTCTTCCTCAATCCTTTGCTCTGCACAGGCTAGCTTTTCCCTCTCCTCCTGGGAAAGGTCCGCCTTGTGCTGGAGCCGGCTCTTGATACGGCTTGTTTTGGCTTCGTGTAGCACGCTCTCCGAGTCCGAGTCTACTACAACTTCGGCACCCGTGCGGCTTAACTTTGCCTGAGATGTTATGCCAGTAACATTGCCGCTGGAATGACCTTCTCCCGTCATCCCAGGGGTTCAACCGATGGCGACACGCAGCCGTGCCCGCCGATGGTAGCAATCGTACTTTCCGCCGACGTTTGGGCTGACATCCCAGCCCTGATTTGCTCCTTATCTCCGTCCATACTGGTTTGTTTTTCCGGAGAACCACCCACTTGCGTTTTATGCCTACCGCCAGGCACCTCCAACCATGTCTACTGATTCAGGGGCGTTGAACCACTTGCCTTAGCTAGACACTGCATTGCCCCGGGCAGAACAAGCGACAATGCATTACCCTGCTCGGGGAAAAAAATGTCGATATATCATATCCTTAAGTTTTAAATATTATACACAAATAACCATCTTGACCTTAAGAATTCGCGACGGGTCGATGAACTGTGATAATTGTGATCATCGTCTTATTAAAAAATTTTTTTTTTTTTTGGGTAACCCTAAACCTGTACTGATCTACTTGAAATCCAGTTGACTTGGGTTATTTGGGTTTGGGTATTTGGGCTTGGGTAAAAATTGACTCATTTACCCAAATACCCAAACCCAAACGACCCAAATCAAATGGGTTTCAAGTAGATCGATTGGATTTAAGGTCTGACAAAGTAGTCAGGTTACTTGTGCAGGGCTCTAATAAAAAGGTTTGACATATCGTAGTACTATCAAATAAGTGTTGAAACTTTTTAATTACATTTGTATAGCTAGTTATTGCTTGAAAGCAATTGAACTCTTCAAAGAGTGTGGGATTCTGATTTTCGCACGGAAAGCAGGTGGCATAACTCCTGCCAGAACAAATATTTCATATTTGCTTGTACCAGGTGGAACACCTACACACCTCCTTAAAGTCCATGCTTTCTCAATTTCCATGTCCTCGCTGGCAACTGACATAGGTAAGTCAGCAAAGCTAGTGAGGGCATATTCTTGCTTGGATCTTACAAAGGTTTATAAAGCCGTACCTAATTGTTGTTGTAAACAAACCTTTTTTCATTTTTTTAATTCTCCTTTGACGTGTTCTACTCACTTACAAAATTTCAGATTACCACAATTATAGGCATTGTTACGATCAACAACAGCCATTAAAATTGATTTTTTTTTCCTTTTTCCGTAAAGCGTAAAATTGTTTACATCGCTGCTGAGTTGTTCTTTCAATATGCATATGACATAAATGGATGTCACTTAGGTCTTTGTTCTCCATTTGGACACTTTATCATTGTAGAAAGCGACTAATTCCTGTTTTGCAGTTGTTTTAAACGATTCTAGCATTTGTTTAGTAATTTTATCTACGCCCCCAATAGTTATCTTGTTTCGACCAAGAACTCTGTCTAAATCATTCAAACTGAAAACAGGATTATAATTCTCTTTTAAGGCAAACAATTCATCATCCGCAGCTCTGTTTATAGCTGGAGTCTGAACCTTAAGATATTCAAGTTACAAGCTTGATCTGTCTAAGGCCCGCTTTCTGGTAAATTTGTTAAGTTTAAAGTACGGGTTAAACCTTAAAATTTTGTTGAGATATCGGAGTTTAAACCTTCCTTAAATTAAACAAAAGGACGAGAAAACGTGCCTAAATCAAAGGGCATAGCAGACTTACCTAGGGAAAACGGCCCCAGCGATTTTTAAAAATTTTGAATCAGCGATGGTAGATAATTAGAAGAAGAATATGGAAACCAATTTTCAAAGCTATTGGACATTTGGCTGAGGAGTAATCGTCTGCAATCCAAAAATGTATTTAAGCTTATATCTGACCAACGGAAACGCTTAACTGAAAATTTGTGATGAGAAATCAAAGGGATAAGAAATAGATCCTCGCTAAAGAAGCTTTGCATTTTTAAGACTTTTTAAAAGTGCAGAAAACCGCGATTAAAATTAAAAAAAATGTTGGACCACTTTCAAGTTTTGGCAACCTCACCAATTTTTTACAGTTCCTGTGTCTTTTAACCATCGAATTTATAAAAAAAATCATAATTTTATAGGTGGTGCAACAGTGTCAAAGAAAGGAAAAACTAGATTTCAAGTAGTTTTGTGGGACATTTTCTACAACACGGCCACCCCAATTATTTTTTTAAGTTTTTTAAGTGCACAGTACCAACTTGATTGCAAAGTACATTGCTTCCAATATTTATCCTCATACCTATTTTAGCACTATCATCACTCTTTTGCCGTCTACTTCTCCTTTCTGGCGGTTTTTCAGATTTTGTAGAAATCTCCACGCTTTATTTGTGTTGGCCTTGATCTATCTTACTTAGGGCCGGTTTCGCTAACATTTCTCGAACAGATAAAGTCCCTGCTAAGGCATTTTGGCTTTCTCGAGCATAAATGTGAGAGCTACCTTTGACAGGGACTCGGAGTCCCTGTTAAGCGTTTTCGGCTCAATAGAATGACAGCTGATTTCCCAAAGCCAACTATGAAGAAGAAACGAAATCACAGCTGACTTTTCCTTTGAATTATACCCAAACAGCTGATGAAATAATCGAAGCAAGCCATTATTTGCGCTTCACAGCACATTGCTGTGCGTTAACAGCACTCTGTAATTGTTTCTCGTTCAGATAAATTAAAGTAGTCGAGAAAGCGGATTTGCTTTGACGAACAGTTTATCTGGTATTTAAGTTTTTCGAACAGATAGCTATCAGGGACTTTGACAGGGACTCGAGAAACCGGTTCTTAAGTAGCTCGTTTTCTTAGCCATTTTTACAGCCTTTTTCCACTTGATCTTTAGATTTACAGCCTCTTTTTTGATACGATAGTTTTGTACAAGTTTTTTTTTTATTTTTGACATATTCGTTGAACGCATTCTCGTCTGTTATCTTTTTGATTAAGTTCTCAATGTTTCTACCAGGGACCGTAAATAACAGTCATTTGAGACTTTTATTTTAAAAAGACTACTGTGATATTTTGTTTTAAACGTCAAAAATAACACTCTTTTTACTCTTGTCCACAAAGCATATGCACTTCAACAAATCTGGAAAGCAAATTAACTGTTATTTGTCCATGTCTATATAGTGCATAAAAACCAGTAAAATTGTTGATAAAAAATTGAACAAATCTCAGTAGGCCTTTCAAAATAAAACTCTCAAATAACTGGTATTTACGGTCCCTGGTTTCTACTTAACTCTATGATTTTTAGATTTTTAAATAGCCTGTTTATTGCTTGTCATATATAGAACAGATCCATCTGCCAAATCAATTTTAATTTTGGAGGGGTTGCTACCATTATTAGCTTTCATATACCCAGCACTTAACATCCTTTTCCGTAAAAACCCTGCAAGCAAACGGGCGATATTTCTATCGCCTATCGTCCACAAGTCACTTCTTAGTAACTTCTGGAAGATCGAGACACGACAGAACACATTTTACAAAAGTCGAAAAAGTCACTTCTGGACGATTAAAATACGATAGAACACATTTTACAAAAACAAAAAGGGTCATGATCGTGGAGAAGTAACTTCTAAGACACTTCTAGGCGATAGAAAGACGATAGAACACATTTTACAAAAACAAAAAGGGTTCAAATCGCGAGGAAGTAACTTCTGAGGCACTTCTGGGCGATAAAATGGCGATAGAACACATTTGACTACCTAAAAAGGGTTCAAATCGCGAAGAAGTAACTTCTGAGGCACTTCTGGACGATAGAATGGCGATAGATCACATTTGACTACCTAAAAAGGCTTGCGATCGCGAAGAAGTAACTTCTGAGACACTTTTGGGCGATGAAAAGGCGATAGAGCACATTTTACAAAAACAAAACCAATGGGAAAAAAACATCTTCCAATTCACTTCTGGAAGTTAAATTGAAGATAGAAAGGAATTTGGTTTTATTTTTTTGAAGTTTTTTTCTCTTCGACCTACGCACTTTGTATTTTGAATTCGAGCGTCAGTTCGTTTCGAGATTTCTTTGTGATCAGTGTGATTTATTCTAAGTTTCTGTGTTTGTGATGAAATGCGGAGTGAACCCGTTATTTTTTAAATATTACATACCTAAAATACAATATTTATTTACATCAAAAATTAAAGTGATTTAATTGTAAAAGGTAAATACCTCCTCCGATTTTTATATGGCACAATATTAATTATTTTTTTGTTGTTTTAAGCATTTTCATAGACGGAACTGGAATTAAATAAAATAATACAACACCATTTCCTACAAGCTTATGGACCGTGCTTACATGCCGCAATGCTTTTGCAACTATATATTTCAATAAATGTGTTGAAAGAATAAACATGAAGAATGAGCACAAAAAACATATTTTCCAATTGGGAAAGGGTCTTCTAGGTATCTTCTACAAGTGTCTTCTGAGTAACTTCCAGAAGTGACTTCGGCGACACTTCTACAAGTGACTTGCACGATATCGCATTCGGATCGCCGAAGTCACCCCCGTCGGGAAGAACTGTTCCACGACGGCGGCACTTCTAGATGTGTCGCCTAAGTCACTTCTGGAAGTGACTTCCGCGATATCGCATTCGGATCGCCGAAGTCACCCCCGTCGGGAAGAACTGTTCCACGACGGCGGCACTTCTAGAAGCGTCGCCGAAGTCACTTCTGGAAGTGACTGCATATTTGCGTGGCCGCTGTGAGCTTTGTTAGCTTTAAGTTTAGCCCTTAAGTTCAGTTCTGTTTGATATCTTGAATAAAGAGCACACTGCTCGTGAACATTACTCCGGCCATCGCCGTCAATATCTCTTGTTATTTTTGCACTGTCTGAGTCTCTAGGCCAGCAGGCGAAGGAGGCAGTTACCTCCCAACGTAAATCAACCTAATCATCAATTGTAAAAGGTACAGCCATCCGGCTCTGACTGCAGTGGGGGATCACCAATCTCTACGAGAATCAAATTAAGGCACCTTCTTCCCCCGCACTACCGAGCGGGCTTCAGCAGCAGCCTCCAACAAGTACCCTGCCGGTACCCCCTGCATCCAGCGAGCGCACGGTCGGTGCTCCCTCGATCTACATCCAGCAAGCACCCCTTCGGTGCCCCCTCGATCTATATCCAGCAACCACCTTACTGGTGCCCTTCCAACCCCGGCCCGTGCAGGAACTATACCGCCACTGGGCCGCATACTAAAAGTATAATTTATATATACTTTGTAGAGTCGGAAAGGTCTTCTTCACTGCGTTGCAAACTTCTGAATGAAATCATAATACCGTCTGCAAGGGTTTAAAAATAGATTTTTAACTTTGAAAGAGTGCCACAACCATAGTTTTTGAGATATTCTTTGTAAGTTAGGTTCAGACAGTTTCTACATTATTTCCTAACAAAATAAACTTAGTTTCATAAAAATCGGATCTACACAGCGACCTGTGGACAATCCGCAGCTGGCCTACTTTTTATACCCGTTACTCGTAGAGTAAAAGGGTATACTAGATTCGTGCAAAAGTATGTAACAGCTAAAAGGAAGCGTTTCCGACCCCATAAAGTATATATATTCTTGATCAGGGTCACTAGCCGAGTCGATCTAGCCATGTCCGTCTGTCCGTCTGTCCGTCTGTCCGTCTGTCCGTCTGTCCGTCTGTCTGTCTGTCTGTCTGTCTGTCTGTCCGTCTGTATGAACGCTGAGATCTCAGAAACTACAAAAGCTAGAAGGTTGAGATTTCCCACACATATTCTTTGGCTTCATACGCAGCGCAAGTTTATTTTAGCCGAGCGCCACGCCCCCTCTAACGCCCACAATCGCCCACTAACGATTTTAAAATGGGTCCTGCGCCCACATCTTTAAAGATTTCCGAGAAGTATAAATGCAATTTTGTTGTGTATATTTATACCTATCGAAATGTAGAAGACATTTTTCAAATCGGACCATTCATTAAAAAGTTATACGCAATCAAAATTATATATCTATCTCCCTCGCACTCCCTTTAGCTGAGTTACGATTATTAGTCGGGACACCAACCCGACACAGCGTTCGCACTCCCTTTAGCTGAGTGACGGGTATTAGATAGTCGGGACAACAACCCGACTATAGCGTTCTCTCTTGTTTTTTAATATAGCCTGACATAAAAATTCCCACGGCCGCGATTTTGAAAGATAAAAGCAAAATAAAAATTGGTTAAAATTATATAAGAACAATGTAATCAACATGCCAAGTTACGAAATCCCAGCACAATTCCTTATTGGTAAAAAATTAAAAATTTAAGTTTTATATGTATATCCCCCATTAAACTGTGCTTTCCAAAAAGTTTCCCGACGCAAGGATTCTTAGCACAAAGACTCCAAAGTTCGAAAACTGCTGAAATTGGCCAACTTTCCGGAGGTCTCAGAGGCAAACAAATTCATGGTTTGTTTTGATGTTAAAATTTTTTTTAAGATACACTCTTTATCTTTCAACCCCATACATAGAATAGGATTTTTTTAAGGAAAAACAAACAAGAAAACATACACTTAGAAAAATAATTCCTATATTTATTTTGGACTTAAAAATAGTAAAAATGGCCATATCATTTCAATAATTTCAATTTAAGCCCGTAAATTTTAGGGAATTAATAGCGTGAAAAATAGTACACTACCTAAAAAATAGTCCATGCCCATAAAAAATCCCAAAAAAACATTTTTTTTTAATAAAAAAAACTAAAAACTAATAATTTTTTATTTTTGGAGGAATGTTACGATCTTGGTACTTATTAATAAATTACCCATGTATGGGTATATAGACAAAAATACTTTTATTTTTATATTTTCAAGACAATTTGTCTTAATCATAAATCATTAATCATAAATCATTTTAGAATTAAGCTCTGATTTGGAAATTCACGCAGCATTTGAAACTCGTTTAAGTTTTTTTAATATTTGCTTTCAATTCTTCACACAACATTTTTTTTTTGCACTACAGTTATCATTTGGTAATTATCTAATATATGGACAGCAGCAAGTTTTATGAACTAAAATCGTTGTCTTTGAAGGCTTAGATGCTAGATGGATATCTAAATTCTAACATTTTTTGGTAATATAAACTTTTTTAAGACCATCATGGCTTTAAAACAAGACAGTGTGTTAAGTCCAACAATGGACTTAAAACAAGTCTAAGAATCCTTACTTCCAAAATTAGTCCATATTACCTTAGTTTAAGTCCATTTTTTGAGTTTTAAGTCCATATTATTTTCTGGGTGTAGTCAAAAAATATAAAAGTATACAGCTGCGGTCAAAACTGTAGTAGTGTTGCCGCTCTGTGTTTTCAAAAGTTTGTTTTTGTAAAAAATATCAAGTTTTTCGATTAGTTTGATGATCTCAATTCTCCTCATGCTAGTATTAATTTTGGATCTACTCCCTATGATTATATCACTGTCCGGACATGTCCGTTTCTTATTTGTATTTTTTAACTTTAATATAATTATTGTACGCAATTGCTACAACACCATCTCCATGCTTAATAAGATTTTAGTTAGCTAGCTTCTAAGGGATAAGTCATGTGAAAACACTTCAGGCAAAGATGTAATGTTTGGTATTTTATTGTTAAGAAAGAATTCATGATGATTCTTATTATATTAAGTTGACTGAATGTTATGTTCCATTTTGGTATTGATGTTTTGGTTCCGGTTCTGGTACCGGTACAGTAAGAAAAATTTTAATTAATACTTTGAAATGATTTATGTGAGTGTTATTTTGAAAAAAACTTTCAACTTTAATACAAAGTATGATTTTAATTAAATTTTTAACTTTTTTATTTCTAAGAAGAAATAGGGTTATTAGCTTCTTAAAAAGACGCGTAGAATGGTGCCAAAAATGACAGATTTTTAACTTGTTTAGACAAAGAATGTTTTTGCTACAGCGATATTTTTTTACATGAGCAATACATCTGCTAAAAAGGGACGAAAAGGAAGAAGTCGATTATCGGAAAATGGGAGCTGATACATACATACATATGGGTATTTTTTTATTCAGGATTTTTAAAGAATTTAGTAAATGAGTACCAAAACCGTACCGGTACCAGCAATACGGTAATCGGTTCGAAATTAAATTTTTATTTCGGTCTCGGTACCGGTTCCGGATCCCTATTAGGAATCGGTTTATTTCGGTTCCGGTTCTGGTTTTATTCCCTGATTTGTATTATTTATGTTATTTGTATATTGTGAGAAATTTGACACTTCAGAACCATTATTTTTCATTTTTCTTTAAGCCTGGAAAGTTGGTTCGAACGCACTTCTTTCCTCGCCATTTTTGTCATACACATTATTTTATTTGTGTCCGTCTCCTTTTCCGACATAGGTAAGATATGCCTATCTTTGGCTGGATGGTTCGTACCATTGCATAAACTGCAATCTAAATTTTAGTGAAACACCTCGAATAAAAAATTGAATATTTGGAATTAGTTTGGAATGTTATTTTCGTTGGCATTTATGTTTATACTTAAAATATTCAAAATATACTTAAAATATTAAGTGAATCAGATGGGAAAGGAGAATATTTGGAATATTTTCTACCCGCTTGGCTTGTTAAATTTGTATACACCATCACCCTGCAAGCATTTTCTAGAAGTGACTTCGGCGACGCTTCTAGAAGTGTCGCCGTAGTGGAACATTTCTTCCCGACGGGGGTGACTTCGGCGATCCGAATGCGATATCGCGGAAGTCACTTCCAGAAGTGACTTAGGCGACACTTCTAGAAGTGCCGCCTTGGTGGAACAGTTCTTCCCGACGGGGGTGACTTCGGCGATCCGAATGCGATATCGTGCAAGTCACTTGTAGAAGTGTCGCCGAAGTCACTTCTGGAAGTTACTCAGAAGACACTTGTAGACGATACCTAGAAGACTCTTTCCCAATTGGAAAATATGTTTTTTGTGCTCATTCTTCATGTTTATTCTTTCAACACATTTATTGAAATATATAGTTACAAAAGCATTGCGGCATGTAAGCACGGTCCATAAGCTTGTAGGAAATGGTGTTGTATTATTTTATTTAATTCCAGTTCCGTGTTCCGTCTATGAAAATGCTTAAAACAACAAAAAAATAATTAATATTGTGTCATAAAAAAATCGGAGGAGGTATTTACCTTTTATAATTAAATAAGTGGAGTATAGTTAAGTTTTCGGTTTGCCTAGAGTTTCACGCCAAGTAATTCCTTTTGCTTTCGCAGGACAACCTTGTACACGCTTAAATCTCGATTTTTCCAATCACTTTAATTTTTGATGTAAATAAATATTGTATTTTATTTATATTCCACCGGTATGTAATATTTAAAAAATAACGGGTTCACTCCGCATTTCATCACAAACACAGAAATTTAGAATAAATCGCACTGATCACAAAAAAATCTCGTAACGAACTGACGCTCGAATTCAAAATACAAAGTGCGTAGGTCAAAGAGAAAAAAGGGTAGTTTTCAGGTATAAAGAGAGAGCCAATAGCGGACTGTACCCCAAATGACTTCAAAAAAATAAAACCAAATTCCTTTCTATCTTCAATTTATCTTCCAGAAGTGAATTGGAAGATGTTTTTTCCCATTGGTTTTGTTTTTGTAAAATGTGTTCTATCTCCTTTTCATCGCCCAAAAGTGTCTCAGAAGTTACTTCTTCGCGATCGCAAGCCTTTTTAGGTAGTCAAATGTGATCTATCGCCATTCTATCGTCCAGAAGGCCTCAGAAGTTACTTCTTCGCGATTTGAACCCTTTTTAGGTAGTCAAATGTGTTTTATCGCCATTCTATCGCCCAGAAGTGCCTCAGAAGTTACTTCCTTGCGATTTGAACCCTTTTTGTTTTTGTAAAATGTGTTCTATCGTCTTTCTATCGCCTAGAAGTGTCTTAGAAGTTACTTCTCCACGATAGTGAACCTTTTTGTTTTTGTAAAATGTGTTCTATCGTATTTTAATCGTCCAGAAGTAACCAAGAAGTGACTTCTTCGCGATAGATGTATATTTTGTTTTTGTAAAATGTGTTCTGTCGTGTTTCGATCTTCCAGAAGTTACTAAGAAGTGACTTCTGGACGATAGGCGATAGATATATCGCCCGTTTGCTTGCAGGGTTAAAGTGTATATATTCTTGATCAGGGTCACTAGCCTAGTCGATATAGCCATGTCCATGGATGAACGCTAAGATCTCGGAAACTAAAAAGCTAGAAAATAGGGATTTCTTACACATATCCTTGAGATTTCTACGCAGTGCAAGTGTATTTCACCCTTGCGCCCCGCCCGTTTGAGGTAACGCCCACAATACCCCATAAACGATTTTAAAAGGTGTCTGGCGCCCACATTTTTGGAGATTTATACCTATTGAAATGTAGAATCTTTAAGCAAGTATACAGGCAGTCGCTCTGCTGCATGCATACCTCCGTCTCCCTCACACTTTCCTTCGCTAAGTAACGGGTATCTGATAGTCGGGGTATCTGCCTATATCGTATCTAATATATCTTGTATCTGATAGTCGAGACACTCGACTGTAGTGTTTCTTCTTATTAAAGTTTACCTGTTTAAAATTCCTTATTATCTTTTCTTTCAGTTTGAATTAGATGAAAATGGTGCTCCAAAACTTGGATCAGGACTACGAGGATTGGGAACTGATATTGCTATCATAAGTAGTATGGTCTTTTTAGCCCAATTCATATTATCTTTGTGTATGGGCACAATTATAAAAATGTCTGGAACCACTACAGCTGTTATAAGTACCGCCAGTTTTTTGAGTTTTTGTGGAGCTTTGTCAGCAACCAGGATAATGTATTTAGATCTATAAGCTTTTAAAAAAAATAAATAAAATATTATGTTAAGAAATGAACTTAAATTATGTGGTTTATGAATTGTGCAAAAGCATTTTCTTCGATTTTAATTCATTGGCTTTCGCTATAAAATCCAACTGCGAGCTAAGCCGCAAAAAGGTCATTTGAGGGTGTCACAGAAAACCATTCCAACCGAATTTTCCCCGAATAGCAAATCTCGGTGTCACAGACGTCATTTTTGATGGTTTCTAAGTCCCCCGTAATTTGCCGGACGTTTTGATAAAATTACCCAACTTACAAATGTTTCCCAAAAATATAACTTTATTTAAGACAACTCTAATGAATTTTATGAAAAAAAAATATATAATATATTTATATTAAAAAATATGCTTTTTAAAAAACCTCTCGAAAAAAATTAGCTAAAACAAGAGAGAACGCTATAGTCGGGTTGTTGTCCCGACTATCTAATACCCGTCACTCAGCTAAAGGGAGTGCGAACGCTGTGTCGGGTTGGTGTCCCGACTAATAAGCGTAACTCAGCTAAAGGGAGTGCGAGGGAGATAGATATATAATTTTTGATTGCGTATAACTTTTTAATGAATGGTCCGATTTGAAAAATGTCTTCTACATTTCGATAGGTATAAATATACACAACAAAATTGCATTTATACTTTTCGGAAATCTTTAAAGATGTGGGCGCAGGACCCATTTTAAAATCGTTAGTGGGCGATTGTGGGCGTTAGAGGGGGCGTGGCGCTCGGCTAAAATAAACTTGCGCTGCGTAGGAAGCCAAAGAATATGTGGGGGAAATCTCAACCTTCTAGCTTTTGTAGTTTCTGAGATCTCAGCGTTCATACAGACGGACAGACGGACAGACGGACAGACAGACAGACGGACAGACGGACATGGCTAGATCGACTCGGCTAGTGACCCTGATCAAGAATATATATACTTTATGGGGTCGGAAACGCTTCCTTCTAGCTGTTACATACTTTTGCACGAATCTAGTATACCCTTTTACTCTACGAGTAACGGGTATAAAAATCCGTCGGCAAACCGTCTACCTGACAGTGTTACCAATTACCTAGAACTTTAAAATACAAAATTTGTCAAAATTTCGGAGTTAATTATACTATGCAGCATCAAAAATTGACCTCGATGGATGCTATATTTTTGGATTCGTTACGAATTCCCAAGTTAAACTGCGTTTTCCAAAAAGTTCCCCGACGCAAGGATTCTTAGCAAAAGGACCTCAAAGTTCGAAAAAATGGTGAAATTGGCCTACTTTCCAGTGCTCTCAGAGGCAAATGGATGCAAGGTTTGATTCGATGTTAAAGTTTTTTAAAAGATACACTCTTTATCTTTCAAACCCCATACTTAGAATAATTTTAGGATTTTTTTTAAGGCAGAAATAAATTCCAGAAAACATAGTCAAAAAACTAAAAAACTTACAGCTGGGGTAAAAATAGTAGTAGTGTTGCCGCCCTGTGTTTTTAAAAGTTTTTTGTTGTCACTTTTCTTATCCAATTAGTCTATTAGTACAATTATAATCAATACAATATTACCAGGAGAAGATAAATTACAACAACAAACCTTTAAAAACACAGGGCGGGAACACTACTACTATTTTGACCGCAGCTGTATGCTGTTGTGTTTTTTGACTATGTTTTCTAAAATTTGTTTCTCCCTTAATACAAATCCTAAAATTATTCTAAGTATGGGGTTTGAAAGATAAAGGGTGTGTCTTTTAAAAAACTTTAACATCGAATCAAACAACGCATCCGTTTGTCTCTGAGAGCTCTGGAAAGTTGTCCAATTTCAGCATTTTTCAAACTTTGAAGTCCTTTGGCTAAGAATCCTTGCGTCGGGGAACTTTTTGGAAAATGCAGTTTAACTTGGGAATTCGTAACGAATCCAAAAATATAGCATCCATCGAGGTAAATTTAAAAAGCGCTAAAAATGCTGCACAGTAGACTGGGTCGATTTGTATGGGAAAAAAAAGTGATAAATCGTAGGGGGGGAACGCAATCTAGGAAGAATTCTAAGCAATATTGCAATAGAAACTATATCTTGAAAACCACGTTTGACCCTCCGCATTTGCAAATGAAAACAAGAAAGGAAGCTAGCTTCGGCCAGCCGAAGCTTAAATACCCTTGCAGATCATTCCTATTAATTAACAAATCGCAAAAATGTTCAATTAATTTCATTAATCTCATTAATTTTCCGATCGTTCCTATGGCAGCTATATGATATAGTCGTCCGATTTTTATCAAATTAAAATTGAAATTCGGAAATATTTAAAAAGATTCATATCCTAGAGTAGAAGATAATACAATAAAAACCAAAGAAGCTAGAATTTATTTCCTATTACTTTTCCATTATTTTCCGATTGTTCCTATGGCAGCTATATGATATATTAGTCCGATTTTTTGAATATTTAATTCGAAATTCAGAAATATTTAAAAAATAACATCCCCAAAAGTAGAAGGTAATATTTCAAAAAACACCGAAGCTAGAATTTTTTTAACGTTTTCTTTTCCGATTGTTCCTATGGGAGCTATAAGATATAGTTGTCCGATCCGGTCGGTTCCGACATATATACTACCTGCATCAGAAAGAAGACTTTTGGGAAAGTTTCATCCCGATAGCTCAAAAACTGAGAGACTAGTTTGCGTAGAAACAGACAGACGGACAGACGGACATGGCTAGATCGACTCGTCTAGTGATGCTGATCAAGAATATATATACTTTATGGGGTCGGAATCGTCTCCTTCACTGCGTTGCAAACTTCTGACTGAAATCATAATACCCTCTGCAAGGGTATAAAAACCCAGTATTTGATGAAAAATATCACAGTAGCCCTACAATTTCTACACTAGAATGGGCCTGAAAAACGTAAAAAATCGTTTGGGCGGAAAACAATCTCTGGGCATTTCTAAGCCATATTGCCCAAGAAACTATATGCCATAAACCACGTTTGGCCCTCCGCATTTGCAAGAGAAAAATACTGGTATTTCGTTTTACTTTTGAGTAAAATATCATAGTAGCCGTGAAATATTTGTCAATTTTAAATTCTCCCCTTTGTTAAAAATGTGTTGTTCTCTTTAAAGCATTTTTTTAATACTGTTATTTTGTATATTAATAACGGCTACTATGATACTTTTCTCAAAAATTAAGTGAAATATCAGTATTTTTCTTTTAAAAATGCGGAGGGTCAAACGTGGTTTTAGGCATATAGTTTCTTGGCCAATATGTCTTAGAATGGTCCATTGATTATATTCCCCCCAAACGATTTATATCTTTTTTCGCGTCCATACAAATGTTCCAAAGTCAAGGCTACTGAGATATTTTTCATCAAAAAACCAGTATTGTTCTCTTGCAAATGCGGAGGGTTAAACGTGGTTTCCAAGGCATAGTTTCTTTGGCAATGTTGCTTAGAATAGTCTATAGAATACGTTCCCCCCCTACGATTTTTTGACCTCCAAATCGACCCACCCTACTGCACAGTGTTATCGAAATGTTGTGTTAACGAATCATTTATTCAAAGGTACTTAGTATTGTAGTTAAGAATGAAACTTATTTCTGCTAAACATTTCATGGTAAAATAAGTTGTAGTTATTGAGAAATTAGTAAAAAAAGGACGCCTTTGCAAAAAGTTGGCATCACTGTCGTGAAAATGCTCTATTTTTGCCAGATAAAACGCCGGCTGTGAAGAAAAAGAACCCACGTAAGTAAAAAAGTACAAAATTGTTGTTTATTATTAATTTAAACTAATAAGCGTTGCTAATTTTCAGGTGTAAACATAGGTCACCAGCGCAAGACACCATATTCTTCCGATTCATTCGCGATAATATCGACATTGCCAAAGGATTTACTCAGGGCGTCCGCATTCTTGTGACCACTGCTTGAAAGGACCTGTCCAATGAGTTAAATCCCCATGGACAACAATAATTATACCCGTTACTCGTAGAGTAAAAGGGTATACTAGATTCGTGCAAAAGTATGTAACAGCTAGAAGGAAGCGTTTCCGACCCCATAAAGTATATATATTCTTGATCAGGGTCACTAGCCGAGTCGATCTAGCCATGTCCGTCTGTCCGTCTGTCCGTCTGTCCGTCTGTCCGTCTGTCCGTCTGTCCGTCTGTCTGTCCGTCTGTCTGTCTGTATGAACGCTGAGATCTCGGAAACTACAAAAGCTAGAAGGTTGAGATTTCCCACACATATTCTTTGGCTTCCTACGCAGCGCAAGTTTATTTTAGCCGAGCGCCACGCCCCCTCTAACGCCCACAATCGCCCACTAACGATTTTAAAATGGGTCCTGCGCCCACATCTTTAAAGATTTTCGAGAAGTATAAATGCAATTTTATTGTGTATATTTATACCTATCGAAATGTAGAAGACATTTTTCAAATCGGACCATTCATTAAAAAGTTATACGCTTTATAAAATGTCAACATATATCTATCTCCCTCGCACTCCCTTTAGCTGAGTTACGATTATTAGTCGGGACACCAACCCGACACAGCGTTCGCATTCCCTTTAGCTGAGTGACGGGTATTAGATAGTCGGGACACCAACCCGACTATAGCGTTCTCTCTTGTTTTATAATTTTTTTATTTATTATTTTTCTGTATTACGTAATTTATTAAATTTTTTTATTCATTTTTTACAAAAAAATTATTACATTTTATAATTTTTATTTTTATTAAAAAATTAAAAAAAAATATTTAAAAATGTTTAATAAATTACATAATACAAAAAAATAATACAAAACAAAATTTTAAAATTTTTGTTTATTAAATGGACGGTTAAATAAATAATTTTAAGTTTTCAATAGATTAAAAAATGACTTTTTACTTTTTGTCATTCAGAAATTGTCAAAAAACTTAAAAGTTAACTTTTAATCATTAAGAATTGTTAAAGGACAAGTGAACAATGAGGAAACCTGAATTCCATAAGGATCCGATTAGAGTGAGAGAGTAGACCTACATGCTGCGACGTTTTTTCATTGAAAAAAGCCGAGGCCTTGTTAAAACAAATTCTAACAACGTAAAAAATCGTTTGGGCGGAAAACAATCTCTGGGCATTTCTAAGCCATATTGCCCAAGAAACTATATGCCATAAACCACGTTTGGCCCTCCGCATTTGCAAGAGAAAAATACTGGTATTTCGTTTTACTTTTGAGTAAAATATCATAGTAGCCGTGAAATATTTGTCAATTTTAAATTCTCCCCTTTGTTAAAAATGTGTTGTTCTCTTTAAAGCATTTTTTTAATACTGTTATTTTGTATATTAATAACGGCTACTATGATACTTTTCTCAAAAATTAAGTGAAATATCAGTATTTTTCTTTTAAAAATGCGGAGGGTCAAACGTGGTTTTAGGCATATAGTTTCTTGGCCAATATGTCTTAGAATGGTCCATTGATTATATTCCCCCCAAACGATTTATATCTTTTTTCGCGTCCATACAAATGTTCCAAAGTCAAGGCTACTGAGATATTTTTCATCAAAAAACCAGTATTGTTCTCTTGCAAATGCGGAGGGTTAAACGTGGTTTCCAAGGCATAGTTTCTTTGGCAATGTTGCTTAGAATAGTCTATAGAATACGTTCCCCCCCTACGATTTTTTGACCTCCAAATCGACCCACCCTACTGCACAGTGTTATCGAAATGTTGTGTTAACGAATCATTTATTCAAAGGTACTTAGTATTGTAGTTAAGAATGAAACTTATTTCTGCTAAACATTTCATGGTAAAATAAGTTGTAGTTATTGAGAAATTAGTAAAAAAAGGACGCCTTTGCAAAAAGTTGGCATCACTGTCGTGAAAATGCTCTATTTTTGCCAGATAAAACGCCGGCTGTGAAGAAAAAGAACCCACGTAAGTAAAAAAGTACAAAATTGTTGTTTATTATTAATTTAAACTAATAAGCGTTGCTAATTTTCAGGTGTAAACATAGGTCACCAGCGCAAGACACCATATTCTTCCGATTCATTCGCGATAATATCGACATTGCCAAAGGATTTACTCAGGGCGTCCGCATTCTTGTGACCACTGCTTGAAAGAACCTGTCCAATGAGTTAAATCCCCATGGACAACAATAATTTTATAATTTTTTTATTTATTATTTTTCTGTATTACGTAATTTATTAAATTTTTTTATTCATTTTTTACAAAAAAATTATTACATTTTATAATTTTTATTTTTATTAAAAAATTAAAAAAAAATATTTAAAAATGTTTAATAAATTACATAATACAAAAAAATAATACAAAACAAAATTTTAAAATTTTTGTTTATTAAATGGCCGGTTAAATAAATAATTTTAAGTTTTCAATAGATTAAAAAATGACTTTTTACTTTTTGTCATTCAGAAATTGTCAAAAAACTTAAAAGTTAACTTTTAATCATTAAGAATTGTTAAAGGACTAGTGAACAATGAGGAAACCTGAATTCCATAAGGATCCGATTAGAGTGAGAGAGTAGACCTACATGCTGCGACGTTTTTTCATTGAAAAAAGCCGAGGCCTTGTTAAAACAAATTCTAACAACATGGCGCAAGTATTAAAAGAAAAAAAATAATTTTTTTTGTGGGGGCAATGGTTTAAAAGTTTTTTTAAATCTTAATTTGTTTTTAGAGGAATTAATGCAAAAGACATGAAGTCAATCAGATTCATATATCCGGAGATACCGATTTTCAATGAGAGGGTACTTTTTCAAATTTGACGATTTTTGGCAAAATTAAAAAAATTCTAACTAAAAAATAATTTTTTTTTCGGTCAAATCCTGATACACGTGTTTACTTATTTTCCGAATAGTGCGTGTAAAAAAAGTTTCAGGCAAATCAAAAATGTGAAATTTTTTTTTTTGCCAAATCTGTTTGGTTTGTAAAAGAACGGCCCATATGCTCGATAATAAAGCTTCTTTACATTCCGCGCCAATGAAGTGGTGGAATTTTTATTACCACTACAATTTAAATGTAAAAGTGTTGCACAGAATCCAAAATACACCATGCATCCATTACCAGACAATTCGAAATTTGTATGGGCCTTACAGCCTTTCCAACTAAAACCATAATTTTATAAAATACTCTATTCGTGCAACATATTTCTAAGATTAACTTTTTTTAAAAAGGGATATATTTTTTAACAGTTGTACTTTGGCTAAATTTCTGCACTTACTGCTGAATTTTAATTAAACTCTAACCACTTTGTCATATAATTTTCATAGAACGAGCTATATAAAAACTATGTTTTTATAAAAAGAGGTGAATAAGGCTAAAATAATTTAACCAAACTTTACAGTACGAACTTTAGTAACACGTATAATAGCTTTGCAACATTTTAACAAAATAAAAAGTTGTAATATTTTGTTAAGTAACAACATGTTGCGTCCGTAAATGTCGCGTCCGTATTCTTGCACTAGCATTAAAAACAAGAAAGGAAGCTAGCTTCGGCCAGTCGAAGCTTATATACCCTTGCAGATCATTCCTATTAATTAACAAATCGCAAAAATGTTTAATTTTCTAATATTTCTCATTAATTTTCCGATCGTTCCTATGGCAGCTATATGATATAGTCGTCCGATTTAGATCAAATTAAAATTGAAATTCGGAAATATTTAAAAAGAGTCATATCCTAGAGTAGAAGATAATACAATAAAAACCAAAGAAGCTAGAATTTATTTCCTATTACTTTTCCATTAATTTTCCGATCGTTCCTATGGCAGCTATATGATATAGTAGTCCGATTTTTAAAATAATTAATTCGAAATTCAGAAATATTTAAAAAATAACATCCCCAAAAGTAGAAGGTAATATTTCAAAAAACACCGAAGCTAGAATTTTTTAAAGTTTTTTTTTTCCGATTGTTCCTATGGGAGCTATAAGATATAGTTGTCCGATCCGGTCGGCTCCGACATATATACTACCTGCAATAGAAAGAAGACTTTTGCGAAAGTTTTGTACCGATAGCTCAAAAACTGAGAGACTAGTTTGCGTAGAAACAGACAGACGGACAGACGGACATGGCTAGATCGACTCGTCTTGTGATGCTGATCAAGAATATATATACTTTATGGGGTCGGAAACGTCTCCTTCACTGCGTTGCAAACTTCTGACTGAAATCATAATACCCTCTGCAAGGGTATAAAAAGACCGCTGAATGTTTTGCCACCGAACTTGCTTTGATGTGTTCTATTACTCAGCAAGTATTCTGAAAAAAAAAACCAGAATAATACTCCCTCCAGTTTCGCAGAATTTAAGGCTTTTCTAAAGTTTTCAATATTGCAGTTCTATTTTTGTCGCGTCCGTATTTCACTTATTTTATTTTATTTCTAAGAACTGGCTGGATAGACAGTACAAACAAGTGACCCAACGATACCAAGCACGTGCTTGTTACGCACGGGACCGTGCGTGCAAGCATAAAACAAATAAAGACGGGACACATAATGAAAATAAAGAAACAATTAGGTGCGAAGTAAATGAGCTGAAATATTTGTTTCTAATTATTACATAGAGCGCGAAACGGCTCGTGCAGACCAAAATTTTATGTACATCGGGGCAAACTAAGAGGATAATAATTACGTGTTAGTCTAACGGGAAGGAAGGTAGCCTTACGTTTAATGTACGGTTAATGTGCACTTGGTAATGTGGGCTCCAAACTGAAGAACAATATTCCAATATAGGACGGACAAGGGAGGTAAATAGTAATTCGGTTATATAAGGGTCGTCAAATTCTTTTGACCAACGCTTTATAAAGACAAAAACACTCATAGCTTTCAAGTATCAGTCAAGTTTAAGCTTCGGGTCCAGAAGAACGCCTAAATCATTTACTGAATATATACGGTCAAGTGGCAAATTCTGAAGCAAATAACTTATAAACGTAGGAGTTCCCCTATGAAAGGTCATCACGTTACATTTGAGGCAGTTCAAATTTAAGAGGTTATACTCACACCGTTACTTGAAAATTATCAATGTCAGTGTTGCGAAAATAAGCTGGTTTTTACAGCGCCGTACAATAAATTAAACTCCAATGCAAGTCTAGTATTTATTTCAGCTGTCCCTCTTCGTGGTGACGCTGTGACGCTTAAAATTTCTGCAAATGCAAGGTTTTACATGTGATCTTAAATTTACGTAGATTTTCTTACCCTAGCCCTTCGCTTTTCTATTCACAACTGAACCACAAAATAGAATCGGCAATCTCACCCCACTTGTGTGTATGTATGTAAGCTCTGCAAGCGTGGTGAGTAAGAGCGACTCAGCGATTAACAGCTGGACGAGCCGTGAGCAAAGGGGAATAGGATAAAAATGAATAGAGTTGGCAACTCCGCGAACATGTTCTCACTGGGGTGCTTCAGCCGTCGTCGATTTCGGCAACAGTCAGATTACAATCCAGAAACCAGACTCTATATTATTGTATGTCAAACAAAGCTTAACATCATCAGCATACATTAGTACACGAGAATTTGTTACAGGGAAGATCGTTAATAAACAAAGTAAACAGAAAAGGGCCCAGATGACTACCCTGGGGCACTCCAGATGTCACGTGGATCATTTTAGAAACAGCGTTCTTAAATATAACCCTCTGAGTCCTCCCATTCAAATAACTTGAAATCCAAGTTAAAAGATTACATGGAAACCCAAGCAAGTCTAATCGTTTGGGCGGAAAACAATCTCTGGGCATTTCTAAGCCATATTGCCCAAGAAACTATATGCCATAAACCACGTTTGGCCCTCCGCATTTGCAAGAGAAAAATACTGGTATTTCGTTTTACTTTTGAGTAAAATATCATAGTAGCCGTGAAATATTTGTCAATTTTAAATTCTCCCCTTTGTTAAAAATGTGTTGTTCTCTTTAAAGCATTTTTTTAATACTGTTATTTTGTATATTAATAACGGCTACTATGATACTTTTCTCAAAAATTAAGTGAAATATCAGTATTTTTCTTTTAAAAATGCGGAGGGTCAAACGTGGTTTTAGGCATATAGTTTCTTGGCCAATATGTCTTAGAATGGTCCATTGATTATATTCCCCCCAAACGATTTATATCTTTTTTCGCGTCCATACAAATGTTCCAAAGTCAAGGCTACTGAGATATTTTTCATCAAAAAACCAGTATTGTTCTCTTGCAAATGCGGAGGGTTAAACGTGGTTTCCAAGGCATAGTTTCTTTGGCAATGTTGCTTAGAATAGTCTATAGAATACGTTCCCCCCCTACGATTTTTTGACCTCCAAATCGACCCACCCTACTGCACAGTGTTATCGAAATGTTGTGTTAACGAATCATTTATTCAAAGGTACTTAGTATTGTAGTTAAGAATGAAACTTATTTCTGCTAAACATTTCATGGTAAAATAAGTTGTAGTTATTGAGAAATTAGTAAAAAAAGGACGCCTTTGCAAAAAGTTGGCATCACTGTCGTGAAAATGCTCTATTTTTGCCAGATAAAACGCCGGCTGTGAAGAAAAAGAACCCACGTAAGTAAAAAAGTACAAAATTGTTGTTTATTATTAATTTAAACTAATAAGCGTTGCTAATTTTCAGGTGTAAACATAGGTCACCAGCGCAAGACACCATATTCTTCCGATTCATTCGCGATAATATCGACATTGCCAAAGGATTTACTCAGGGCGTCCGCATTCTTGTGACCACTGCTTGAAAGGACCTGTCCAATGAGTTAAATCCCCATGGACAACAATAATTTTATAATTTTTTTATTTATTATTTTTCTGTATTACGTAATTTATTAAATTTTTTTATTCATTTTTTACAAAAAAATTATTACATTTTATAATTTTTATTTTTATTAAAAAATTAAAAAAAAATATTTAAAAATGTTTAATAAATTACATAATACAAAAAAATAATACAAAACAAAATTTTAAAATTTTTGTTTATTAAATGGACGGTTAAATAAATAATTTTAAGTTTTCAATAGATTAAAAAATGACTTTTTACTTTTTGTCATTCAGAAATTGTCAAAAAACTTAAAAGTTAACTTTTAATCATTAAGAATTGTTAAAGGACTAGTGAACAATGAGGAAACCTGAATTCCATAAGGATCCGATTAGAGTGAGAGAGTAGACCTACATGCTGCGACGTTTTTTCATTGAAAAAAGCCGAGGCCTTGTTAAAACAAATTCTAACAACATGGCGCAAGTATTAAAAGAAAAAAAATTATTTTTTTTGTGGGGGCAATGGTTTAAAAGTTTTTTTAAATCTTAATTTGTTTTTAGAGGAATTAATGCAAAAGACATGAAGTCAATCAGATTCATATATCCGGAGATACCGATTTTCAATGAGAGGGTACTTTTTCAAATTTGACAATTTTTGGCAAAATTAAAAAAATTCTAACTAAAAAATAATTTTTTTTTCGGTCAAATCCTGATACACGTGTTTACTTATTTTCCGAATAGTGCGTGTAAAAAAAGTTTCAGGCAAATCAAAAATGTGAAATTTTTTTTTTTGCCAAATCTGTTTGGTTTGTAAAAGAACGGCCCATATGCTCGATAATAAAGCTTCTTTACATTCCGCGCCAATGAAGTGGTGGAATTTTTATTACCACTACAATTTAAATACAATTTAAACACCATGCATCCATTACCAGACAATTCGAAATTTGTATGGGCCTTACAGCCTTTCCAACTAAAACCATAATTTTATAAAATACTCTATTCGTGCAACATATTTCTAAGATTAACTTTTTTTAAAAAGGGATATATTTTTTAACAGTTGTACTTTGGCTAAATTTCTGCACTTACTGCTGAATTTTAATTAAACTCTAACCACTTTGTCATATAATTTTCATAGAACGAGCTATATAAAAACTATGTTTTTATAAAAAGAGGTGAATAAGGCTAAAATAATTTAACCAAACTTTACAGTACGAACTTTAGTAACACGTATAATAGCTTTGCAACATTTTAACAAAATAAAAAGTTGTAATATTTTGTTAAGTAACAACATGTTGCGTCCGTAAATGTCGCGTCCGTATTCTTGCACTAGCATTAAAAACAAGAAAGGAAGCTAGCTTCGGCCAGTCGAAGCTTATATACCCTTGCAGATCATTCCTATTAATTAACAAATCGCAAAAATGTTTAATTTTCTAATATTTCTCATTAATTTTCCGATCGTTCCTATGGCAGCTATATGATATAGTCGTCCGATTTAGATCAAATTAAAATTGAAATTCGGAAATATTTAAAAAGAGTCATATCCTAGAGTAGAAGATAATACAATAAAAACCAAAGAAGCTAGAATTTATTTCCTATTACTTTTCCATTAATTTTCCGATCGTTCCTATGGCAGCTATATGATATAGTAGTCCGATTTTTAAAATAATTAATTCGAAATTCAGAAATATTTAAAAAATAACATCCCCAAAAGTAGAAGGTAATATTTCAAAAAACACCGAAGCTAGAATTTTTTAAAGTTTTTTTTTTCCGATTGTTCCTATGGGAGCTATAAGATATAGTTGTCCGATCCGGTCGGCTCCGACATATATACTACCTGCAATAGAAAGAAGACTTTTGCGAAAGTTTTGTACCGATAGCTCAAAAACTGAGAGACTAGTTTGCGTAGAAACAGACAGACGGACAGACGGACATGGCTAGATCGACTCGTCTTGTGATGCTGATCAAGAATATATATACTTTATGGGGTCGGAAACGTCTCCTTCACTGCGTTGCAAACTTCTGACTGAAATCATAATACCCTCTGCAAGGGTATAAAAAGACCGCTGAATGTTTTGCCACCGAACTTGCTTTGATGTGTTCTATTACTCAGCAAGTATTCTGAAAAAAAAAACCAGAATAATACTCCCTCCAGTTTCGCAGAATTTAAGGCTTTTCTAAAGTTTTCAATATTGCAGTTCTATTTTTGTCGCGTCCGTATTTCACTTATTTTATTTTATTTCTAAGAACTGGCTGGATAGACAGTACAAACAAGTGACCCAACGATACCAAGCACGTGCTTGTTACGCACGGGACCGTTTTATAAATTTGGACAAGAATGCGAGTTCGCGAGGTAGAATACATAAAACAAATAAAGACGGGACACATAATGAAAATAAAGAAACAATTAGGTGCGAAGTAAATGAGCTGAAATATTTGTTTCTAATTATTACATAGAGCGCGAAACGGCTCGTGCAGACCAAAATTTTATGTACATCGGGGCAAACTAAGAGGATAATAATTACGTGTTAGTCTAACGGGAAGGAAGGTAGCCTTACGTTTAATGTACGGTTAATGTGCACTTGGTAATGTGGGCTCCAAACTGAAGAACAATATTCCAATATAGGACGGACAAGGGAGGTAAATAGTAATTCGGTTATATAAGGGTCGTCAAATTCTTTTGACCAACGCTTTATAAAGACAAAAACACTCATAGCTTTCAAGTATCAGTCAAGTTTAAGCTTCGGGTCCAGAAGAACGCCTAAATCATTTACTGAATATATACGGTCAAGTGGCAAATTCTGAAGCAAATAACTTATAAACGTAGGAGTTCCCCTATGAAAGGTCATCACGTTACATTTGAGGCAGTTCAAATTTAAGAGGTTATACTCACACCATACTTGAAAATTATCAATGTCAGTGTTGCGAAAATAAGCTGGTTTTTACAGCGCCGTACAATAAATTAAACTCCAATGCAAGTCTAGTATTTATTTCAGCTGTCCCTCTTCGTGGTGACGCTGTGACGCTTAAAATTTCTGCAAATGCAAGGTTTTACATGTGATCTTAAATTTACGTAGATTTTCTTACCCTAGCCCTTCGCTTTTCTATTCACAACTGAACCACAAAATAGAATCGGCAATCTCACCCCACTTGTGTGTATGTATGTAAGCTCTGCAAGCGTGGTGAGTAAGAGCGACTCAGCGATTAACAGCTGGACGAGCCGTGAGCAAAGGGGAATAGGATAAAAATGAATAGAGTTGGCAACTCCGCGAACATGTTCTCACTGGGGTGCTTCAGCCGTCGTCGATTTCGGCAACAGTCAGATTACAATCCAGAAACCAGACTCTATATTATTGTATGTCAAACAAAGCTTAACATCATCAGCATACATTAGTACACGAGAATTTGTTACAGGGAAGATCGTTAATAAACAAAGTAAACAGAAAAGGGCCCAGATGACTACCCTGGGGCACTCCAGATGTCACGTGGATCATTTTAGAAACAGCGTTCTTAAATATAACCCTCTGAGTCCTCCCATTCAAATAACTTGAAATCCAAGTTAAAAGATTACATGGAAACCCAAGCAAGTCTAGTTTGAATAAAAGAAGAGAGTGGTTAACAAAGTCAAAAGCTTGACTGATATGATACTGATATGATACTGATATTAGTGAGGAACATAAATGTTGCAAATGAGATGTGATGATACGTTCAAAGACTTTTGGAATTGCCGACAATTTAGAAATACCGCTATAATTATGGGCATCCGCCTTCGCACCCTTTTTGTGAAGTGGAATAATGAAAGAGTCCTTCCAGATAGTTACAAAAACTGATGATGAAATAGACAAATGAAAGATTTTAAGAATAGGTTTGCAAATGGTTGATGCACTAAACTTTAGCACACACCCAGGAAGTCCATCCGGACCGGGAGAATAAGTTGGCGTTGTTGTTGTTAAATCTCTTAAGAGAGAACTTTCGGTTATTATAGGGGAAACAAGCAAGGAAGTTAGCTTCGGCCAGCCGAAGTTTATATACCCTTGCAGGTATGCCTACTTAAAATGTTGTTTTTACATTGTCAAAAATCAAAACGCCTACTTTCTACAAAGTAACAATGGTTTTTCTATTATTTTTTTGATTATTTCTATGGGAGCCATACGATATAGTGGTCCGATCCGGCTCGTTCGACATATGTACTACCTGCAATAGAAAGAAGACTTTTGATAAAGTTCTATCGCGATAGCTTTAAAACTGAGGGACTATTGTGGGAAATCAGATACTGCAAAACAGTGGAAAACTAAAACTGCGAGGGTAGGAAAATCTACGTGTGGAAAATCTATAATGAGGGAGGTCGAAAAACCAGTGGATTTTGGCCTTCATTCTACTGCCAGAGATCCAGATAAGAACCTCATTTCCCCCATACTTTTTGTGTCACCCCCGTGTATTTTGAAACCAGAAATGGAAGAAATATAAGGGGTGAATAAGGTTTTGTCCCTTTCGCTTGTATGGAGAAACCTGATGAGAATATGTTATTTTCCAGAGGAAACTTGGTAAAATCAACTGTAATAATTGTCAAACAGGCCCCAACCAGCAAAATTGTCAATTCTACTAGTCAATAATAAATAGTCATTTCACAACAACAAAATACACACAATTAGCAAAGACACAAACCCAAAGCAAAAACAAAGTACACGTAAATATTTTAATAGTTACGTATTTATTTTTGTTGGTCAATTTTACCAGGCAAATTTTTTTGTGTGAAGGGAATTAATCACTGGCCAGAGATGCAGACCCTAGTGGACACTCCCTTACGGCCAAACTTGACCAATATGACAGATTCTGCCTGAATATATTCTTTGTTGGAATTAATGACCCCTTAGGTCACCCATTAGAAACCAAAGGCCAGGGACAATCGCATAGGCTACGAGTACGGGCAGATCGGGCTTTTCTAGAAACTTGAATAAAAATCAAGAAAACCTACGACGCCACAGCTCGATATACAGGAATCACCCATACGCGAAACCAACCAATAGTGACTTTAATAGCCGCTACGTACCACGACAACAGAACTATAATAATGGCAACAACGCCAACAACACCAGCAATGACAATAATGGTCGCTTTACACTGCCACAAAAACATCAAAAAACTAACCTCCGATATTAATATCCACACTGTAGTCAGTATATTCCAAATTGTGGAATATACAGATAGAGTAAATTTTAAACAATTCGATAAAATGCCCAATTTTAAGTTCTTACTGTTCAATTTCCACCCCCACCTCAATGGTCTCCTAGGCATGGATTTCCTATCTGCCCTAAATGCTAAAAATAAACTTGGCCGACTCCAAATTAGAAACACCAGAAACCGCCATCCCAATCCTCACAAGGGCTAACCCAAGGACATACCCTGCCACAATATACCAAAATGCGAGTACCGCTCCCAGTAAATTTCATGGAGGGAGACTATATATATATGAAACCACGAATATGGATAATCTAATTTCCATAATAGGCGGCTTATGCACCGCAATCGCACGATCCGCTTATTTCGAAGTCTGCAAAAACTCAGACCAGATTCAAACTTGTACCTCGAAGAACCGTTACAGGCAGAAGAGTTCTCTCCACGAGCCCACCAATACTTAAACTTAAACTGCATGTGCAGAACGACCAGGCGGCCAACAATTAAACACTCAAGTGGAACACCCTAACAACGAAGAAAAACAACAAATACAATACAAATACATTCCACAATAAATTTCTACGTAAAATTTCAGGGGTTTTCACCATGTGAACTTTTCTGAACTTTTTCAGGTGGTTTTCAGGGGAAATTCCATAGGAATGTTTCAGGGGAACAATTCCTGTCACTTAAACAGCAGTTAAATTCTTAACTTATCTTATTCTTAAATTCTGAAAGTGCTCAGTATATACATAATGCGCACGAGTAAGTAAACTTATAAGAATTCTATAATTTGTGTTTTTCGTTTATGTATTTCCAGTTTCCAGTTCTAAGTTCTCTAGTTAGATTATCAACTTTTTTCATGCCCGAATGCGACCCCCTGAATTTCCCTTGTCTTTTTACAAAGGAATTTCCTATGTAAAGGCCTCTTTACAATTCAGATGGAATGTGACATGGAATCGAATCAAATTTCAAAATCGGAGATGGAATAGACAGGGTTTCAAAAACTGTGAGCTGAGAAGCAAAAGCACTTATATTTATGCTTTGCTGTTACTGTGAGATCAAACAAATTTTTATAGGAAAGCAAAGCAAAAGCAAAAATATGAAATGTCAAAATAGTTTAACATTTGCTTTGTTTTGGCTTTTGGAAGCACAGCAACATTAACAGTACTACAGACTTCTAAAAGCAAAAAGCATTGCTTTCGTGTTGCTGTCAGCACTCTGAAAGCAACTTTATCATTCAAAACAAGAAAGGAAGCTACCTTCGGCCAGCCGAAGCTTATTTACCCTCGCAGATAAAAGAACACTCACTCGGTGCAGTTCCAGGGATCCCAGATTCAACGGTTCTATTTATTTAAATTTTGTTTTTAAGTAGTCAAGAATCAAAAAAACGCCTACTTCCTAAAAAGTTACAATGAATTTTCTTATATTTGTTTGAATATTCCTATGGGAGCCTTAAGATATAGTGGTCCGATCCGGATCGCTCCGACATATGTACTACCTGCAATAGAAAGAATCGCGATAGCTTTAAAACTGAGAGACTAGTTCGCATAGAAACGGAGTTCGTATAGACGGACAGACGGACATGGCTAGATAGACTCGGCTATTGGTGCTGATCAAGAATATATATACTTTATGTGGTCGGAAACGTCTCCTTCACTGCGTTGCAAACATCTGACTGAAATTATAATACCCTCTACAAGGGTATAAAAATCACCTGATCGAAATGGCTGCCAGAAACACAAAATTTTCTTTTGTCTGGAAATACTTTGAAAATACAAGTGACCTCGAAAAAGCTATTTGCACATTGTGCAAAGTTTTAATGAAGAATGCCGGACCTACAATTTGAAAAGCCACCTATGGAAAGTACACGGAATCGAAGACGAAACAATTAAAATCGAAGATGGATGGGTGAAAAAGGCGTTTTCCACAAAAACCCAGTCTATTCAGGTAAAATTGAATAAAAATCAATTAATTCGTTCGTATATCGGTTTGGTAACAGAGGACAATATTCCATTTAATGTATTAAATTCAAGTAATTTAAGAAATATTATTGATCCCATCTGCTGTGGATTTCAAGAAAAAACAGGCAAACGCTTTGTGCTTAACGCAAGTAATGTTCGAGCGGCGGTATGCAAAGTGGCTGATAATATAAGAAATGATAACAAATTGGAGTTATCCCAACGGCTCCTATCCCTCAAAATTGATAGCGGAACAAGGCTCTGCCGTAACATATTTGGTATCAGTGCTCAATTTATTGAGCTGAAAGGAGTTGGGTCAAGTAACTCCAAAAATTTTGCTTTGGAAATACAGTACAAACACTAGAAAAATATGACATTAAATTATCCCGGATTTTAACAATTACTTCAGATAACGGTGCAAACATGATTAAGGCAAAAATTTTTATCAACAGTATGTTCCAATGAAGAAAGCCAAGAAGAAGAACTAAATGACGAGTATTTAAACAATATTACCAATTTCGAAAGGGAGCCCAACATAAGGGTCGGAAATATCCAGATTTGCCGGTGCGCTGCACATACTGCTCAGCTATGTGCACTGGACGTTACCAAGGATGCGGAAATTAAGCGGTTCTTACTAAGCTGCCGAAATCTAACTAAATTTATTAGAAAACCATCAAATGGATTCAGGGACGGATTTGTATTAAGAAATGCTAAGGTGCCTCAACTGGACTGTTTCACTAGATGGGGATCAACTTATAATATGATCAAATCCGTACTGGATGCAAAAGATGCCTTAATTGCAATAGAGTCTATAAAAAACAAAAGCTCGGATGAAAACTTTGACATCAATAAAAATCTTTGGGAATTCATGGAAGTGTTTGCACCTCTTCAAGAAACCATAATAAAGTTTCAGTCAGAGAGCCTACATTATGGGAATTTTTATGCCCAGTGGCTTAAATGTAAAATGGTTGTCGGAGAAATTGTGAATTGAAATTCTAGGAAAATTGTTGTACAGAAAATTGGAACTGTTTTGTTGGAAAGTATTGAGAAACGATCAAAAAATTTGCTAAACAATGAGGGCCTAAATGTGTGCCTATTTTTGGATCCAATATTTCACCACATCATTACTGGGCAAAAAGGAGATGATGCATTAGTTTACCTTGTGAATCTTTGGAAAAAGTTACAAATAGAGTCTCCTATTCACCTACCGGTTGGACCTGATAGCAGTTCTTCTGAAACAAATGCGTCCATTTCAGATGAAGCAGAGGAAATGTTAGATGCGTTCCTGACAAACCAAATCCAGTGCATTGAAAATTTCAATAATACAGATGTTAACGCGAAAATTCAAAATCTTCACCTTCCCTTTATAAGGAGTAATAATGATATTTTGAAATTTTGGTCTGAGCGAAAACATTCCGAACCAGAGCTTTATTTGCTTAGAAATATTAGCAATATATTCGCGATACCACCAACGCAGGTAACGAAAAATTGTATTATTTAATTAAAAGTACCAATATTAAATACTCTTTTTCAGGTTACAATAGATAGAGCTATTTCGCAGTTAAAGCTCATATTAACCGAAAACCGCAACCGGCTGTCTTCTGAAGCATTAGAAAACATATAAATTGTAAATTTGAACTCAGATTATTTGGACAAAGCAATTTGCGAACTCTATATGTTTAGCGACGAAATTTAAGTTTACGCATATCAAAATAAACAATACTCAAAATGTACACTTGAAAAATTTTCATTTGCATTTATGTATCAAGCTTGATATATAAATGTAAATGAAAATTTTTCAAGTGTACATTTTATGTTTTGTTTCAAATGCTTTCAAATAGGGTCCGAAAATAATCATTATTATTATTCCTTTAAACAAAGAAATCGGCCACTTATAATAGAAATGTCCAATTCATAGCGGAAGGAAAAATATACATTAAAACATTAGGCCTGATAGAGCTAAAAAAGTCGAACACATCCCAAAATGTATGCCCACAAATTGAGTCCAACGGTCGTAACATGATCAAGGCAGTGGATACCTAGCCGAGGACGATGACGGTTTTGCTGACGATTTTGAAGATGAAAGGCTGTTAATGAATATTAATATTGATCCCATTCAGTCGATAAAATGTGCAGCGCACACACACTCGCCGTAAAGTACTTTTTTCAACGCCTCGAATCGGATGAGTTTAATCATTATTTTTGAGTCTTATTTTTGTTGATCAAAAATAAATGTTATGCTCTAAGAAAAATATAAAAAGTGAATTTTAATTTTACAAATTAATTTTTATTATTTAACTTATAATGATTACGGTCCCTGCTTTCAAATGTAAGCTCCAGCTTTCAAATGTAAAACTGCTGCTTTCAAATGTAAATGCTGCTATAACATTGCTTCCGACGAAATTTTAACAGTCGACTTTGGCTGTCGTTGATTTTGCTTCGGCTTTGCTTCCGACTTCCAAAAACTTTCATAGCAGTAGCACAGTAAAAGCAAAACATAGGAAGCATTCACAGCATTTTCAAACCCTGGGAATAGATTCCATTTTCTATTTCATTTTTCATTTCGAGTTTACACCTCAAATGGAATTTGGTCAAGATTCTAAGAAAATCCTCATATGTTTAACATAGATTAAAACAATTTTGAATAGAAGCCCTTGTAAAAGTTAACATTTGCTCGGCAGTAACAGAACTTTGATCTGTTAATATAATTTTATTTGACTCGATTAGAATATGTATGTGAGTACAATGTACTGTACATACAAAAATGTGCACATTATTTTAGTAAAACAAGTATTTTAGTATAGTTATAAATTTAATAGTATTAATGTCTTTATACAATTCATATTCTTGGATTAGTTAAATTTCCAGAAATAGCCCTTGCACGTATGTATATGTATATGGAACGCAGTTGTCCAAGAAAGCACAAGGCTCCCACCGGGAAAATTCCTCTGGAAAATAACATATTTTCATGAGGTTTCTCCATACAAGCGGAAGGGACAAAACCTCATTCACCCCTTACATGTCTTCCATCTCTGGTTTCAAAATAGATGGGGTGACACAAAAAGTAAGGGGGAAATGAGGTTTCTATCTGGATCTCTGGCAGAAGAATGCAGGACAAAATCCACTGGTTTTTCGACTTCCCGCATTATAGATTTTCCACACGTACCCAGTTATGGTTTTCCTCTACTTGCAATGTCTGCTTTTCCGCACCCTCTCAGTTTTGGTTTTTCCAGACCCTCGCAGTTTTGGTTTTGTACTGCTTTGCAGTATCTGATTTTCCACAATAAAAATCTTTTTTTTGTAATATTTGTTTGTGAATTTATTGATAATATTTACAATCGAAGCATTGGAATAAAACATTTTTAATGCCTGAAGCATTCCCGGGTTTTGCTTGGCCGAATGCAGTTCTTAGGTATCCAAGTCTTGTCTGTCTTCTGAAAATATGAAAAATAATTAAGATATGAATGTAAGACCAGGAATAATAATAAGAGTAATTACCATTATTACGTCTCCGCACAAAAATAAAGGATCTGGTTTGCCATGGCCGATTATTTACCCTCTGTTCAGCTGTTTTATGTCGGGTATCTATCTAAAAAACTATGAGAAGAAAAAATAAAATATGACAAACGCAGGCGCAACACTTCTGCTCCCAAGAAGTCTCAATCGGCCTGGCTAAAATAAATGTAATATTTTGATTAAGTTAAATAACTAAGTTAGTACTGAAGTACTATTTATACAACCATTTAATGAACACCTCACACCATTTACTACTGGTAAATGATTAAAAACATTTCAAGTGTCACTGAAATGCAGAATTTGTGTTGAAGATAGTATCCGGAGGCTTATATTTATTAATGGCGAAAATATCTGTGGTACTAACCTTTGTAACGCTGAACTAAAGATTATTAAAAGACAACATTTATTCTATCAGTCCCCTTTTTATTGTTTTATACCCTTGTAGAGGGTATTATAATTTCAGTCAGATGTTTGCAACGCAGTGAAGGAGACGTTTCCGACCACATAAAGTATATATATTCTTGATCAGCACCAATAGCCGAGTCTATCTAGTCATGTCCGTCTGTCCGTCTGTCCGTTTCTATGCGAACTAGTCTCTCAGTTTTAAAGCCATCGCGATGAAACTTTCCCGAAAGTCTTCTTTCTATTGCAGGTAGTACATATGTCGGAGCGAGCCGGATCGGACCACTATATCTTAAGGCTCCCATAGGAATATTCAAACAAATATAAGAAAATTCATTGTTACTTTGTGGGAAGTAGGCGCTTTGATTCTTGACTATTTATGTATAAAAAAAAATTAAAATAAAAGCGCTGAATCTGGAATCCCTGGAACTGCACCGAGTGAGCATTACTTTATCAACAAGGGTATATAAGCTTCGGCTGGCCGAAGGTAGCTTCCTTTCTTGTTTTAGATTAAAATTAACTATTTTCACTTTTTCCCTGCATCATATACTTGATAATATCCAAAGTGCAAGATGCAGATAAATTTGGTGTAAAGTTCGTTGCAAAGTAGGGTCACACTTTGCCGCCGAATAAATATTTCGTTTAAACAATACTTTTCAACAATGCTGTAGTAGACAGCACCAAGATAGTGAAGGATTGGCATACACACTCGGATGCTGTTACTAAAAAAAACTACTAACATAAAATGTAGTAGGCAGCAACGGCCAGTTAGAGCCTCAGGTTGCCCCTTGGTTCTAGACCTACGCTCACTAAGTTATGGGAAACCTAGTGTATAGAAAGATGCGGTTTCGTGCATTTCTAGCATTGCTCTGTGCTAAGCTCGTCGGATTGTCGTGGGTCTTCCTCGTCTTTTCTATAACGCGCGCTGTACTACGTGAAACAGTTTAAAGTGCACTAAACGGTATCTACAAGGCTCAACAAAAATAAATGGGTGTATACGGACTTCGGGTACACGGACGGACATTGTAGGCAAAAGCAGGTCAAGAAATACCGGAAGTTAGGGTGGCTTGATGTTATTCGCCCCCTTTCTGTACCCTCCCTACCATGATAACGCATGAGATATTGATGACGGTTATCCCTTATTCAATGTTTATTGGTTCATTACATTTTTAATTCATATAGCTCCAGCATTGTGTGTTCAATCACAAACCTAGATTTACAAATCTATTCAAACATAGTTGAAATATTTACCATAATTAACAAAAGATCATTAAATTCAATCATAATTTCAATACACTTCAATTCTTTCTCTTCAATACCAAACTCAATTCCGAATTACAAATAATAGCTACACTGACTTCATAACCTTCCGTTTAATAGGCTCACACAATAATAATACCATTCAAATATATCCGTAAATGTCAGGAAATCAATATAGTGGTTTAAAGATCTCACTTACGCAAAACTCTGGCGATGCAGGTTCGTTGGGCCCATCGAAGACGCTGTGCTAGGGTGCTTTTTAGACAAATTTACATATTAATTTCTGACGAGATTAATTGCGTGTCTTACACGGGTGGTCATTGTCAGAAAATTAAGCAAAACTACTACTAAATCATTACAAAGGTACGCTACGTAAGCAAGTACCGACAATTTACTCTACAACAATGAAAAGTCTAGCACGAGTCACAGCAACTGATTCCCATCATCGATCCTCTGCTGCTTCTCCTGTGCGGTTCCTGATCAGCTTACTACATACGTAGGGATCTGCGTCTTCGCATGTCAGACAACGGGTCTGTTCCTCTGGGTGGTCCTTCCTTTAAATCATCAGCCTTTCGCGAGGCTTATTCCATCGTCATGCCGCGCGTGGCGCGGGTTGGTGAGGTGATGCGGTGATCAATTAATGGTCCGAGGTGAGGTTAAGTCCGGGTACAGTAACCTTCAGGTGGATGCCGCGCGTGGCGCGTGCTGGTGGGGTTATGAACTCCTTTAAGTCGTCATTCAGGTGGTTGATCTTCGAGACGGTTTTAAGCCGCACGTGGCATGCGGTTGGTGAGGAGCCGAGCTACAGATTTGCGTAGTTGGTGAGCAAACTGCAGCCTCGATCACCTTTCAGAATACGGGCGCCTTTTGCTCCGCCGTTGCAAGTTGGCTTAAATTCTCTCAAAAACTCTCGTCTTGGCCGCTCGGTGGCCGATTGAATTAGAAGCGGCGTAATCACGCCGAGCTGGCGCTAATGTTGCCGGCCGGCTTCGACGGAATCTTCTTTATTTTCCTATTAAAAAAAAACCCCTTTCTATTTACACTGCCTACACGGTTCAGCTTGGTTTTAATATTTACCAGTAGTTGGGCTCTAAACACTAATAATGAGTTTGAAAAGAAGTGAACGAGACTTTCGTCGCGTAAAGCTGGCTGTACGCTGCGTCGTTGCCAAACTTCACATAACGGGATCGTTCCAGGTTCTGTTTACGTTTCTGCCTTCACACGCTTTTCGGTGCGCGCGAGAAAGAGAGGGCGCTACGCCGGTATGCTAGTTGTGCGAGTGGTTCAGCTAGACGATGCTGGATGCTCTCAACTATACCCTGCGCTTAGTTTTTGGGCATATACGAATTTATATGAAAAATGACTTTTCTCTACTTTTGAGAACAAATTTATATTTTCGTTTTTTCAACTGGCCCCTACAACCGTAATCATTAAAGGTTACGTATATTTTAGGTATATTAGGCACTTTTCGTGTTATTAATACTACCAACACTAATTTTTATTTTTTAACAACACTTAAAAATGGCTTAGGCCACGATCTGACGATCAAATTATTTTATTTTACAGAAAATGTTTAAACATGTATAAAACAATAATAGTTTTCTTTGTAATTTAATGGCAATCCTTGATAAATGTGATCAAATATTTTAATCGTCTTACCGTGGCTTTTCATTAAATTTTTTTGAATCCCACTTCATTCTTATTCTTTGTAAACATTTTGAGTAAAATAAATTAAAATCATCAATAAATATTATGATTATAGACATTATGATGTAACGAACTGATTTTTATTACGGTTTGCTCGCTACGAAGATCGTGCGGCTAGCTCAGTAGATTTGTGTGTTCGTCCCACCAAATTTATATAAACGTGACCGCCCGGTTAACAGTAAAACACTTCAGAATTCAGTTCAAGGAGGCGTTTATTTACGGCTCTGGTTTACAATAATTATTGTGACTTGTGCTGACGATGCTCCTAGGACTCCGCTCCGTGGTTCCTCGCTGCAGGTGCTCCTGGATGCTCCGGGTACTTTCGCTGCCACACGTAGACGAGGGCGTGGAGTTGAGTAGTTGGGCTCAGGGAAGCGTCACCGTTCTCAGACTAGGGTGAACAGGCACCACGCTTGCAAGACCTTCGTCCTGCCAGCCGCAGCCTCCTGCTCCTTGCTCTGTCCCGGCCGGTCCCGCTAGACGCCTACTCAGTTTTTTTTTGACGCTCCGGTACTACGGCTCCTCCTGACTGTTGCGATCGTACCTGATGTCTGGTTCTCGGTATGGTCCCTGGATGCTTGTCCTCGTCGTTGTCCTGCGTTGCTCACTTGAAGTCCACTGCTCGTGCCCAACACTCTGCTGGTGGGGATGCCCGTGCCAAGTCTGCCTATGTCCTGCTCAACTGATCGGTATTACGGCCGACGCAGTTGGACTAATCGGTATTACAGCCAATGTAGTCGGACCAGTCGGTATTACGGCCAACTTAGCCGCACGCAGTTAGACTAATCGGTATTACAGCCAATGTAGCCGGACTAGTCGGTATTACAGCCGGCACAGCTAGCCTGGTCGGTATTTACAGCCAATGCAGCCAAACTGACCGGTATTACAGCCAACGTAGCCGGACTAATCGGTACCACAGCCAATATAGTCGTGATGGTCTGTACTACGGCCAACCTTGACGTTCTGCAGACTTAGCCGTGCGTTGCCTTGAAGGACCTCAGCTACCTGTGTCGCAATTCGGAGACTTGCTTGGTCCCGAACGTCTTGACTTAGGGATCTTGCTCCTTGCTGGTTTTCCACTGCTGTTTCTTTTCGACTTTGACTTTACTAAACGTTGTTCACTCGCGATTTGATGCTCGATGACTGGTCCCGACTTCTGCGCAGGGCCTGCTTATATAGGCCTCTGGTTCCCGTTAATCCTCGGCCTCTCCTTTTCATCTCTCCAATTCAGGGTCCAAAGTGCTCAGTTTTACCGTTCGACCTTTCGCCCTCTGCGCACTCTAGGGTCCAAAGTGCGGCGCCTTACCGTTAATTCCTTGCTCACGGCACGCCTGCGCTCTATCGTCTCTCCCTGAGGCTAGTGCCGTCTCGCTCTGACTCCTCTCTTTTCTCTCTCTCTGGGTTGGTACTCTCCCAACTCTCTCTCCAACTCTCTACTTCAGGGTCCAGAGTCCGCGGTTTTACCGTTCGACCTTTCGCCATCTGCACACGGCACTACACTAAAGTCCAAAGTGCGGCCGGTCTCCATGTAGTTCTCCATGTATTTCTTGTGTTTATTTGTGCGGAGTTATTTAACTCCTCACAATGATTATAATTATTTAGTTTAATTTATTTGATTAAAAGTTAATAATATTTTTTCTACGAATTTGAACAATTTTAACAAATATTTGGTTTTGGTGTAAATCATAGGATTTTTTAATATTATAAGTTGGTGAATGTTTTTGTTAAAAAAATTATAATCGTAGTGCCATAGAAAACACGCAGCGCATAAGTGGCCTGATAGTGATGCTACTCAGAAGCCCACCCCCATTTAACGCTCAGAAATTATCTATCCCTACACCGCCGCCTGAAAAAAGGAACAGGATTTCAAGAACACAAAAACCAACTTCTCACTTTCCCGCTGGGCTGTTACATACACACATACATGTATACCCAAAAATGTCCCAGCGGGAATGTGAGAAGTTGGTTTTTGTGTTCTTGAAATCCTGTTCCTTTTTGCAGGCGGCGGTGTAGGGATAGATAATTTCTGAGCGCTAAATGAGGGTGGGTTTCTGAGTAGCATCAATATCAGGCCATTTATGCGCTGTGTGATTTCTGTGGCACTACGATTATAATATTTTTTAACAAAAAAATCACCAACTTATAATATTCAAAAATCCTATGATTTACACCAAAACCAAAAGACTTGTTCTCACATTTAGTTTTAATTTTTAGTAATTTTAAAAGTCGTAGAAAAAATATTAATAATTGTTAATCAAAAAAATTAAACTATAAAACATTATTATCATAATGTCTATAATGATAATATTAATTTATTTTACTCAACATTTTTCAAATAATAATAAGGATGAATGTGGGATTCAACCAAATTATAGAGGAAAAGCCACGGTAAGACGATTAAAATATTTGATCACATTCATCAAGGAATTACAATAAATTACAAAGAAAACTATTGTTGTTTTTTACATTTTTAAACATTTTCTGTGAAATAAAATAATTTGATCGTCAGATCGTGGCCTAAGCCATTTTTAAGTGTTGTTAAAATATAAAAATTCGTGTTGGTGGTATTGATAACACGAAAAATGCCCAATATACCTATAATATACGTAACCTTTAATGATTACGGTCCCTGAAAAGTATTGTTTAAATATTTATTCGGCGCCAAAGTGTGACCCAACTTTACAAAGAAAATTACCCCACATTTATCTGCATTTTGTATGGTATTATCAAGAATATAATGCAGGGTCACATCATTTTTAAATTTGTTGGAAAAAGTGAAAAAAAGTAAAAATAGTTAATTTTAATCTAAAAAACAATAAAAGGTGAGTGATAAAATGAATTTTGTCTTTTTATAACCTTTATTTCAGCGTTACAAAGGTTAGTATCACAGATATTTTCGCCATTAATAAATATACGCCTCCGGATGGTATCTTCAACACAAATTCTGCATTTCAGTGACACTTGAAATGTTTTTAATCTTTACCAGTGGTAAATGGTGTGAGGTGTTCATTAAATGGTTGTATAAATAGTACTTCAGTACTAACTTAGTTGTTTAACTTAATCAAAATATAACATTTATTTCAGCCAGGCCGACTGAGACTTCTTGGGACCAGAAGTGTTGCGCCTGCGTTTGTCATATTTTATTTTTTCTTCTCATAGTTTTTGATATAGATACCCGACATTAAACAACTGAACAGAGGGTAAATGATCGGCCATGGCAAACCAGGCATAATTTCTGGAGAGATCCTTTAATTTTGTGCGGAGACCAAATAATGGTAATTACTCTTATTATTATTCCTGGTCTTATATTCATATCTAAATTATGTTTGATATTTTCAGAAGACAGACAAGAAATGGATATCTAAGTTCTGCATTCGGCCAAGCAAAACCCGGGAATGCTTCAGGCATTAAAAATTTGTAGTTCCAATGCTTCGATTGTAAATATTATTAATAAATACACAAACAAATATTACAAAAAACATGATTTTTATTGTGGAAAATCAGATACTGCAAAGCAGTTCAAAACCAAAACTGCGAGGGTCTGGAAAAACCAAAACTGGGAGGGTGTAGAAAAGCAGATATTGCAAGTGGAGGAAAACCATAACTGGGTACGTGTGGAAAATCTATAATGCGGGAAGTCGAAAAACCAGTGGATTTTGTCCTGCATTCTTCTGCCAGAGATCCAGATAGAAACCTCATTTCCCCCTTTTTGTGTCACCCCCGTGTATTTTGAAACCAGAGATGGAAGAAATGTAAGGGGTGAATGAGGTTTAGTCCCTTCCGCTTCTATGGAGAAACCTCTTGAAAATATGTTATTTTCCAGAGGAATTTTCCCGGTGGGAAGCAGCGGTCGGCACACACATACGTTGACATTTTGTTTTATATTTGTGTGAGTAATTTGCACTGGGCAGCTCATCGATGTGTGTGTGCAGTCCGCTGTTCTACGTTATACGTGTGCGAACAGCGCGCCGGCAGAACAAAACCCTATGCTCACTTAATAGGGCGCTGCCGACCGCTGGTTTAAAGCATTATTCCCTGAAGGACATTATTATTAAATGCAAAAAAGTGGTTGTTTTTTTAAAAGTAGCTCAATTGCGTATGCTAAATTCCGATCCGCGCAGCTTAGAAACCATCCCCTGTCTTTAATCCAGGAAGTAGCAACGCGGTGGAATAGCGCATACAAAATGATAAATAGAATTTTACTAACGAAAGATGCTATTTCAACGGTTCTTCTAAGTACCTGGAAATCACCGGAACCGCATAACGAATGGGTCCTTAATAATTAAAAATTTGACTTTTATGTATATTTAAATTTACATACAGACTGATTACAAAAAAACAAACAATACTATTAAAGGCTTTATTTATTATTTACTTGGAATAAAATTGATAAAAACTTTTCTTCTAATGTCAAATAACGACTAGTCGATAATATCGAAACAGTCGACTGAAATGCTGTCAAACATACGACTGACTACACTATCGATAGTTTTGCAGCTCTAAGATATATGGTCTTTAAAACTAAGTTTATGATCAAATAAAACGCCAAGATCCTGAACTGATAAAATTCGTTCAAGGGCGTTATTTCCAATAGAATAAGAAAACATAGATGGATTACAACGATAAAAGGTAATAAAGTTACATTTAAAATAGTTTAAATTTAACATGTTAATCATGCAACACGTGTACAAACAGTCAAGATCTTATTGAAGGTCATTATATGAGCTAGGTAAACACATGGACAAACATAGCTTGACATTATCTGCATACACTCCAGAAAAAACATTAATTATTTTGGAAATTCTATTGTTTAATCAGATTTGAGTTCTATTAGAAAGGTAGGAAAGTATCCAGTCAAGTAGGTTTGGAGGAAACCCTAAACGGGACAATTTAAAAATAAGAAGTTTATGGTTCACAGAATCAAAAGCTTTAGAAAAATCAGTATAAATCACATCAGTTTGATGATGTGTCAGGAAGCCTCTAGTAATTAAAGATGTAAATTCTAGTAGGTTTGTAGAAGTAGAGCGACGTCTAGTAAAGCCATGTTAACACGGAGAAATAATAGACCGGCAATGATGCTGCAACTGACGGGTAATAATTTTTTCGAAAAGTTTAGGAATTGCACTGAGTTTAGCAATACCACGATAATTTGAGATATCGGACTTGTTCCCTTTTTTAAACAATGGAACAATAAACGATTCCTTCCATATGGATGGAAATCTTCCTTGACTTAGCGGCAAATTAAATATTAATGTAAAGGGAAGAGTTAGATAGGACGAACAATTCCTCAGTATACAACTTGGTATTTTGTCAGGACCCGGTGAAAAAGAGAGCTTAAGAGTATCAAGACTCTGAAGAACATCAGATACATTAATCACTGGTTTGAAAATAGAGTTCAGATGAGGTAGTGGGTATGGATAATCATTATCAATAACACCATTGCATTCCGTATAAGTCGATTGAAAACAAGAGAGAACGCTATAGTCGGGTGCCCCGACTATCAGATACTCGTTTACTCAACTAAAGGAAGTGCGAAGGAGATGGAGCTAAAAACTTTGATCCGCCGTAACTTTTTAACGAATGGTCCGATTTAAAAAATTTCTTCTACATTTCGATAGGTATTGATAAACACCATAAAACTGCATTTTTACTTTTCCGAAATATTGAAATTTTTAAAATCGTATATAAGCGATTGTGGGCGTTAGAGGGGGCGTGGCACCCTTTTGAAACAAGCTTGCGCTGCGTAGGAACTCCTAGAATCTGCATGCATCTGCATCTTCTAGCTTTTATAGTTTCCGAGATCTCAGCGTTCATACAGGCAGACAGACGGACAGACGGACTGACAGACGGACAGACGGACAGACGGACATGGCTAGATCGACTCGGCTAGTGATCCTGATTAAGAATATATACAGTTTATAGGGTCGGAAACGCTTCCTTCTACCTGTTACATACTTTTGCACGAATCTAGTATACCCTTTTACTCTACGAGTAACGGGTATAAAAATCAGCAAATAGGATGAAAATATCCTTGTCATCAGATGCTATATTATTATTAAGAAAAAGAGAATAAGGGAAGCAATTAGATTTACGCTTAGAATTGACGAAAGAATAAAAAAGTTTAGGATTACTTTTGAAATCACGCTTACAACGAGACAGGTAATTTTGATAACAGTCTGAATTGTGCTGGACAAATTCCGCCTTAGCAAAACTATATTAGGCCCAGTTTGTCAGCAAGCCATAACTTTTGAACCGCTTAAAAAGTCTGTTTGAGTTGGTCAGTTTCAGCAAGCAACAAGGAGATTGACTGTATGGCGGAAAGGTGCAATATATACACGTTAAGCTCGGAGCTATATAGGAGCAAGTATAAAACATGAGAGAACGCTATAGTCGGGTTCGTGTCCCGACTATTTAATACCCGTCACTCACTAGTCGGGTTGGTGTCCCGACTAATAATCGTAACTCAGCTAAAGGGAGTGCGAGGGAGATAGATATAGAAATTTTGATTGCGTATAACTTTTTAATGAATGGTCCGATTTGAAAAATGTCTTCTACATTTCGATAGGTATAAATATGCACAACAAAATTGCATTTATACTTCTCGGAAATCTTAAAAGGTGTGGGCGCCAGACACATTTTAAAATCGTTAGTGGGCGATTGTGGGCGTTAGAGGGGGCGTGGCACTCGGCTAAAACAAACTTGCGCTGCGTAGGAAGCCCAAGAATAGCTTTTGTAGTTTCCGAGATCTCAGCGTTCATACAGACAGACAGACGGACAGACGGACAGACGGACAGACGGACATGGCTAGATCGACTCGGCTAGTGCCCCTGATCAAGAATATATATAGTTTATAGGGTCGGAAACGCTTCCTTCTACCTGTTACATACTTTTGCACGAATCTAATATACCCTTTTACTCTACGAGTAACGGGTATAAAAATGTTATATTTTGGGAAAGATAATTTTACGGAAATAAATTCAATACATGATGAACCAGAAATATCAACAAGCTCAGAAGTAAAATCGGATTTCACTCCAATAATATCGCCTCCAACTCGACGGGTATGACGATCATTCCGATAAGCAAAAAAGTTATTTGACAAAATCTCACTATCGTGTACAGATGGGTTAAGCCAGGTCTCAGTGAATACAATAACATTGGCTTCGAAAATTGAGCTGTTTTTATAAACTGCTGCTCCTGCGGCGGTGTTGTTGGCGGCGGTGTTGTTGACGATGGTGGCGGCGGTTTTGTTGGCTGGCGGCAGTGGTGGTTGAGGCTCCCACAGGCGAACCTCCTCCTTTTCGGCTGTCTTGAGCAGCCCTTGGACTGCGGCCTCGGCGTCCTTCTGGCGCCTTATCTGGCTCGTCAACCGGCCGTGTGTTATTCAGCGCGCCAGTCCCTCGGGCGGTTTGTGGGTGGCGCCACCCCGAGCGGGATGAAGCCCTTCCCTTGCCGCGCCAACTGGAGTAGGATTTGAGCTTCTTTTTTGCCCTTTGGCGGAGTGGGTCCAAGATCCAGCTCGGCACCGTTATTCCACGGTCTCTCCGCTTTGGCTGGGTCCACGGTCCAGTATTTACCGGTGGACCTGGATGCCCTTGGAGTCTGCCGCATTCTCGCTGCCTTCGCTGTTGCTAGGGGCTCTCCTGCCTCGAGATTTGTGGGGAGTTTTACTACTCCTCACATCTCCCCCGTTCTCCGAAATGTGTTGAAGAAGGTGCTTTCTCCTCCAGGCGCACTCCGTCGACGTATGTCAGCTTCCTCGTTGTTGTCCTCGTCCTCCGTTGCTCCTGGTTCCCTACACCTTGTGTTGGCCATCAGTCCGGACGCAGCGGTGCAATCTCAGCCTTTTCCTGTAGGCATCTCGACGATCGCGTCTAACCCTTGCTAATGCCTTCTCCTGCCGTTGGCCACCGGTCGGATCGCAGCGATGCCAGTCGCAGCCGTGTCCTATAAGCATCTCGACCCTCGCGTATAGATCCTCCCGGCGCCGTCCCTGACCTTGCTCCTTGTTCCTCGTTTCCTGCCGATTCTTCGTCCTTGGTCGCTGATCCTCGCCTCCGGACGGAATTTTGAATTTTAAAAGTCGAAAGTCACCACTTCTCTCTCCGCAGTCTGGCAACTCCGCTCCAACTCACAATTGCGTTTATCGATCCACAGTTCCATGTCTCCAATTCCATTTTTCGACGGTTAGCGTTGCCATTTTCCATCCCAGTCGCAATGACGTTGCCGGTCGCGGACACCTTGATGCGGTACCGGGCCCCGTTAGCGACGACCAGCTTGGCAAACCGCTTCTGCCGCGCTCTCCCTCGCTGCCTTCGCTGTTGCTAGGGGCTCTCCTGCCTCGAGATTTGTGGGGAGTTTTACGACTCCTCACAGCGGTTGCTGGAACACTATTAAAATAAGGCGTTTTGCGGTGTTCACTGTACCTCCGCTAAAAATGATCGGATTTCCATTTAATTTTTTTAAATTTTTTATTTTTGAGAATTTTTTTTCGATATTTCAAAGTTAAAAATGCGTTTTTCACCTAAAAAATTTGACTTTGGCTTAAAAAAAATATATTTTAAGTTAAAAAAAAAAAAAACGCTTTCCGGGGGGGCGAGTTTTTTTCATAAAAAGCAAGATAGTAATTTGAAAGCTTTAATATGCGGAGCATGATAACAAATTGTTAACAAATTCGCGCAATAACAACGGTGCCGAAAGAATCGCATATTAAGTAATCCTCTTTGGATCGCGATTTCTTTAGAATCACATAATTAAAGTATTTGTTGGTCATCCATGCTCAAGAGATTTCTTATGAAATCTCTGTCCAGGGAGGATATGAAATTCGAAGCTGTGGGGACTAGACTGGGACTGGGTCCCTATTAAATCAATTACAAGCAAATACATGCCAAACATTTTATAATTCGGACCACTTTTCACCCATAATATTAAAAACTTTACTCTTTGATAATAATTCTGGTCTTAGAACTAACTATTTACAAGCCAAATATATTTTATTGACTCTATTCCTACCCTTCCAGAAATAAATTCTTCAGTTTTTTGTTTGTTTAACACTGTTGCACCACTCGAAAAATTTTGAATATTTTATATGAAGTAGATGGTTATAGGACACACAAACTGTAAAAAATTGGCGGTGTTGTCAGACTTGGAAAGTCTTGAACCATTTTTTTGAAAATTTGAATCGCGATTTTTGTTAGCTTATAAGAATGGTAAAAATCCAAAGATTGGCTGACATTCTTAAAGGTTAACACAAAAATTATTGGCATCAAAAAAGTTTTCTCAAGAACCACCGAAGGGAAGATACATCAAGTGATATGTTCTTTAGTTGCGGCAGATTACTCGTAAACCAGCGGATCAAAATATTTGAAAATTGGAATTCTTATCCATTAGGTTCCTATCTACCAATCCTCATCTAAAATTTTGCAATATCGCCTGGGGCAGTTTTCCCAGGCTTGTTCCCCTATGCCCTTTGAAACCGATCGGTTAAGCCGTTTAGAAATGCCGATGAATACGAACTTTCAAAACGTGGTTTCGAGAAAAACGCACTTAAAGATGCACTTATGTAGTTAAAGTTTAAGAGGTTGGGGTACTTATTTTGCTATAACTTCTAAAGTTTTGGTCCGATTGACTTTTTTGTATAATTAACATCTTATAATCTACAAAAAAAAAATATTTTTAATAAAATCGACTTTTTTATCCTCCTACTCTGGATAAAATAAAACTGTTTTCTAAAAATTTTTAAAAGTTGCGATTTGAATTTGCCGCGCAAACAAAGTCAGTTGAGTGATTGCTAGCTTGATTTATAAAAATGCAACCGTGAAAATTTATAAACAATGCATCTATGTTGTGGCTTTTTCGTAAAAATAAAAACAATTTGTAAATATGGAAAATAATCGTACAGGTATGTAGATTAAACTTTGCGTGGTAGTTTCTAGATGTTCTATGTGCTTTGCTGTGTCTCTTCAATTGTTGTTCGTGTGTTCTTATATCTAAAATTTAACAACTGTAGCTGTGTTCCGTGAAGTGTAACTTTTTAGCCGCGCGCTTCTGCGAGCAACTAAAAATGGTATGTTCTTCGTAAAAATATATAGATTAGTAGGCTAATAATTTCCTTTGCCCGTTGTTGCCACTTTTCCAAAAAAATGACATGTTGCTGCCGAATATGAGTTTTGCCGCTTAACATTGCTGAAGATTTGGGAGAGCAATGAACGCGACGCTTCTGCCTTAAGGAAGTGGATTTTAGAAATATTAAATGTGGATAAAGTCTGCATTTCACAGGTTAACGAAATCGAGAAAAAAGTAACACATTCATATCACACATCAAAAAAATTTGCCTAAATGCAACCGAATGTTGTCTAGATTTAAGGTTTAACACTCAGCATGGCTTTCGCAAACAATTATTATAACCATTGAGAAACAGCTTTGTAACGAATAACGTTAATTTAGGCAGCTGGAAGAACTTCCCGATGAAACGCACGCTTTTGGACATCGGCTGAGCTCGTCGGCTTGAGGGGTGGTATAAAGATATTGCAACGGAAAAAGACCTGGGTGCGGTCAGGATATCTTAAGGGGTTATATACTTTTTTTTTTCCAAAAAAAACGAAAATTTTTTTTTTCTGAATCCTAAAGTATATTCCCTAGAGAACACCGAATAATAGTTCGATAGGAAAACAGCGTTTTGACGCGCTCGACTTCAATAGTTGCATATACTCAAAGTAAAACTTTGAATGCGATTATCTCAAAGTCGAGTTTTTCCAAATGTGCCTTCGCTGTGACCACGATTGCACAAGAACTATTTGATCGATCTTCTTCAATTTTTTTTAAATTATCCGTAATGATTGTGCCGAGTTCGTGAACGATTCAGTTTTTTTGCGCCAATTTTGATTTCGCAGATCAGAATTTTTTAATAAAATTTTTAGAACTTGAAAAATCAACTTTTAGGAAAAATTGTTATTGTATGCAGAAAAAACCAAATATTCTTAAAAATAATCGTTCACGAACTGGAAAAAATACTATACTAATAAAAATTGTTTGGTTTTTATACCCTTGCAGAGGGTATTATGATTTCAGTCAGAAGTTTGCAACGCAGTGAAGGAGACATTTCCGACCCCATAAAGTATATATATTCTTGATCAGCATCACAAGACGAGTCGATCTAGCCATGTCCGTCTGTCCGTCTGTCTGTCCGTCCTTCTGTCCGTCCGTCTGTCCGTCCGTCTGTCCGCCCGTTTCTACGCAAACTAGTCTCTCAGTTTTAAAGCTATCGGGATGAAACTTTCGTAAAAGTCGTATTTCTATTTCAGGTAGTTTCAGGTAGTATATATGTCGGAACCAACCGGATCGGACAACTATATAATATAGCTCCCATAGGAAGGAAAAAAAAAAAAACGGTAAAAAAATTCTAGCTCCGGTGTTTTTTTTAAATTTTACCTTCTACTCTTGGGAATATTTTTTTTTATATATTTCTGAATTTCGGTTTTTTTGTTTTTTAAATCGGATCACTATATCATATAGCTGCCACAGAAACGGTCGAAAAATTAAATGGAAATTAATGGGAAAAAAATTATATCTTTGTTGGTTTTTATTACATTCCCTTCTACTCTGGGATATGACTATTGTGAAATATTTTCGAATTTCGATTTTAATTTTTAAAAGATCGAACTACTATATCATATAGCTGTGATAGAAACGATCGAAAAATTAATGTGAAATAATAGGAAATTTAACATTTTTGCGATTTGTAAATTAATAGAATGATCTGCAAGGGTATATAAGCTTCGGCTTGCCGAAGCTAGCTTCCTTTCTTGTTTGATATCAGTTGACCTGCTGGACTTCCATCGTCGTCACCGCAAGCCGCTATATACAAAAAAGAGTTTCGAAAGAATTGCCATAACTTCGTAAATTATTCATATTTTTTCAAAAAAGAGTTCCGAAAGAATTGCCATAACTTCGTAAATTATTCATATTTTTTTAAGAACAAACGCTTGTCGTTTCGATAAAAACATGTACTATCAATAAATAATAACTTCAGTGTCAAAAAATAATTGCTACACAATCCAAAGTTCCCCCAATTTTTTCGCTTAAAAAAGGTATTAAAAAAATAGCGTGCTGCGACAAAATTAATCACACAGATACAAATATACATGCACTGTAAATCGTAACTACAACCGGAGATAACAAAACTACGAACTGACCCCTAACATTCACACATACACATTTTTAGACATAACCACTGATGTAACTGTGCTCTATAGCCCACCCTACCTTGGCCGTTCTTCCCAAAAAAAGTCCTCTTTCCACGGCCCCTTTCCACATTTTACCGGCGCTGCCCCAGTCCGAGTTCAACTACTTAATTTTCTTAGGAATACATTATAATTTATTTACTAAAACTAACATGGAACATTAAACGTAGAATTACACAAAAATAAATTAAAAAGCTTAAAAAGGTCCGTTGAGTAAAACAAAAAAGGAAGCTAGCTTCGGCCACCCGAATATTATATACCCTTGCTCACTCGGTGCAGTTCCAGGGATTCCAGATTCAGCGTGCATATTTAAATTTTGTTTTTAAGTTGTCAAAAATCAAAACACCTACTTCCTACAAAGTTACAATGAATTTTCTTATATTTGTTTGAATATTCCTATGGGAGCCCTAAGATATAGTGGTCCGATCCGGCTCGCTCCGACATATGTACTACCTGCAATAGATAGAAGACTTTCGGGAAAGTTTCATCGCGATAGCTTTAAAACTGAGAGACCAGTTCGCATAGAAACGGACAGACGGACAGACTCGGCTATTGGTGCTGATCAAGAATATATATACTTTATGTGGTCGGAAACGTCTCCTTCACGGCGTTGCAAACATCTGACTGAAATTATAATAGCCTCTGCAAGGTTATAAAAAAAACAATAACCATGTAAGCATTCAATTAAATTATTCTGTCCTTTAAATAATAAATGTGCCCTAGTTTGCATTCGCAAATCTCAATCCTCTACTCTGCTTGTGCGATTGCAGTCTGAGCTGCCAAACCTAAAAGCAATTAAATGCGAAAATGCGCTAGCACGAAAACTTCGCCAACAGGCCGAAATAACTAACAGGCGCGCATGCGCGACCACCTAGCGAACGCTGACGTCGCTGCTCATGCGCCCAAGTGGCGGTGAGGGGAAAAGGGTGGAAAGTTAGCGGCGCTATGTTCTTTTCTCTTCTTTTCTTTTAGTTCTCGCGAAGCATTGCCGCGGTGCGCCTAAGCTTAATTTTTACTCGCGGAAAAATACGATTATTTAAAGTTAAATTTAATTTGTTTGAAGAGGGAAAAGTGGACTTGCTTCTCAAATCTTGGTTGATGCGTCCTTCGATGAATGCGCTTCCAAAGAGGCTGCTGCACCTGTGAAAAAAGATTATAGAAAATATCACTTGCCTAACTAGCCTCGCGCATAAAATTTGTGTTACGTAATACTTTATGTATTATTATATTCTGCCGGTTTTTTTGGAGTTCCGATTTGGGCGGGCGAAAATTAACGAAACAGCGCGCTTGTGGAAAACGCTGCTGCTGTGAGGAAAAATCTCGCCGCCTTGCCTCAGCTTCTGACCGCTTAGACGTTCGCTTGGCTTGAGCGAAAAGAAAGGAAAATGCTTGTGCTTCTCTTTGTGGTTGGCGCTCAAAAGTGCCGTGGATGTCAGTGGCGACTTTCGCCTGCGGTTGCCACAACCTAGGGCCGTGGCCGTGGCGGTGCCGTCCTTGTGGCAACTCCTCGTCGCGGTTCTTGGCGCGGTCGCTCTTCCACGTCGGTGTCGCTGCAACTCCTTGCTCTCGATCGACTCTCCTAGCAACCCACACAGCCACAATTTTCCGGAACTTTTAGGATCGCAGCATGTTGCTCTACCTCTCCCAAATGTTCCTAAGCCCAATGTTGCTAACATCCGCAAAGAGAATGTTGCTAAGCTTCGCCGGTGCAGAATTTTTAGATACGTATCTGGTACACGAGCTTTTACAGCTTACGGCTGGAATACGTTTGAAACAAAAGTTAGCAAACGATCTTTCATCAGAAACAGATTCAACAGATCAGTTATTACATGCGGCTTTTCTTTCAGCGAAGAGGGCTAGAGAGTATGATTTGTTTAATGCAATAAAAGGTGTCAGAGAACTACAGACAGGCAACGCGACTGGAACTTTGGAATCTCAGGTGATTATTCCACTTACCCCTAATGAAGCATTGGAATTTTTGTTGGAAAATGGACTTACTAAAAAGCAGTATATCAACATTCATAATGTAAATAAAGTTCGCGGCTGCTACATTTTGCCCGCATATTCACCACTTCAACAAGTCAAAACAATTTGCAGACCATCTTGCCCAAGTTTCAATGCAAAATATTTTGGACCATACAGCAGCAGTGCAAGTCGCCAGTCTAAAGGACTTTATATATAGAAAGTAAGGCAAGGAAGTTGTTATTACATACATACAAATACAAATGACGCTTATTGATGGTAAAGTACTGAACGCTTTAACTGGTACGTCATCAACTCAGTGTTGCCCAATATGTAGTGCCAATCCCACAAAGCTACTCAAAACCTCTGATTTCCTTTCCGAATGTTTTAAGCCAAGACATGGGACTCTAAAATATGGTGCAAGTCCATTGCATGCCTGGATTCGATTTTTAGAATTTGTGTTGAACGTATCCTAAAGGCTTGAAATTCAAAAGTGGCACATTAAACAGGCTGACAAAAAGAAATTCGTGAAATGATGTGGACAAAAATGTGTCTACATATAAGCATTACCAAACAAAATGGAAGAGGGAATAGTAACAGCTAGAAGAGCATTTTCGGATTATGGAATGTTTTCAACAATTACAAGCTTTGATTTAATATAATTTCTACGTAATTTTGGTAACAATTTCATGCGAGCATTTTAAGGTTTTTTGTGAAAATACATTTTTGTTATACATTAACAGTTCCAGCCGACAGGTTCTTTCAAAAGCTATATGTCGACTTTTTAGGTCCATATCCACGCAGTCGTTCGGGTATTTTTGTAATTTTAGATCATTTGTCTAAGTTTCTCTTTCTTGAACCAGTCAGCCGAGGCTAGATTATATTTTATATATGACTATATATATGAAAATTAAGCGGGTGATTTGAGACGCATTCAACAAATCAAAATTACAAAAGCCGAAACCAAACGGAAACCTTGCAATGGTTGTTGATTGAAAATGTAGAATTTTTGCTTTTTTTTTACAAAAAAAAAATGTTGTTGTAATTGCTAAATTTAAAGTGAATTTGCTAAACTTTAGTAAAATTAAATAAAATATAAAATATAAAATATAAAATATAAAATATAAAATATAAAATATAAAATATAAAATATAAAATATAAAATATAAAATATAAAATATAAAATATAAAATATAAAATATAAAATATAAAATATAAAATATAAAATATAAAATATAAAATATAAAATATAAAATATAAAATATAAAATATAAAATATAAAATATAAAATATAAAATATAAAATATAAAATATAAAATATAAAATATAAAATATAAAATATAAAATATAAAATATAAAATATAAAATATAAAATATAAAATATAAAATATAAAATATAAAATATAAAATATAAAATATAAAATATAAAATATAAAATATAAAATATAAAATATAAAATATAAAATATAAAATATAAAATATAAAATATAAAATATAAAATATAAAATATAAAATATAAAATATAAAATATAAAATATAAAATATAAAATATAAAATATAAAATATAAAATATAAAATATAAAATATAAAATATAAAATATAAAATATAAAATATAAAATATAAAATATAAATATTTATTCAATTTTTTCCAGGGTTCGTAAAATATCCCTCACAATATGTAATTTTGTTTAAATATAATTACTAATTATTAATTAGGGCGGTGATATTTGTCACAATAAAATGAGGAGTAACCAAGCAGGGCTGATGAATATTTTTCTGATTAAAATGTCAACTGCTTTATGCTTTCTTTCTTTCTTTTTTTCTTTTCTTTTTCTTTTCCTCATTTTTGACAATTTGTGAGGAAAACAAAAAGGAAAATAAAAACAAACAAGAAAGAAAGCTAGCTTCGGCAAGCCGAAGCTTATATACCCTTGCAGATCATTCTATTAATTTACAAATCGCAAAAATGTTAAATTTCTTATTATTTCACATTAATTTTTCGATCGTTTCCATCACAGCTATATGATATAGTAGTTCGATCTTTTAAAAATTAAAATCGAAATTCGAAAATATTTCAAAATAGTCGTATCCCAGAGTAGAAGGGAATGTAATCAAAACCAACAAAGATATAATTTTTTTCACATTAATTTCCATTTAATTTTTCGACCGTTCCTGTGGCAGCTATATGATATGGTGATCCGATTTAAAAAACAAAAAAACCGAAATTCAGAAATATATAAAAAAAATATTCCCAAGAGTAGAAGGTAAAATTTAAAAAAACACCGGAGCTAGAATTTTTTTACGTTTTTTTTTTTTATCCTTCCTATGGGAGCTATAAGATATAGTTGTCCGATCCGGTTGGTTCCGAAAGTTTCATCCCGATAGCTTTAAAACTGAGAGACTAGTTTGCGTAGAACCAACGGACAGACGGACGGACAGACGGACATGGCTAGATCGACTCGTCTTGTGATGCTGATCAAGAATATATATACTTTATGGGGTCGGAAATGTCTCCTTCACTGCGATGCAAACTTCTGACTGAAATCATAATACCCTCTGCAAGGGTATAAAAAGGCTACTAACACCAAGTTTTAAAAAAGGTTTTCTTTGTATTATCTAGACTTTGATAAGCAATTTATATGTTTTTAAACGCAGGTTACATCTTTTGTATCTTCTGCTAAGTCTACCACCGACTGTGGAACAAATACTTAATTTCTGCCCATTGTAAATTGAACACACTTTTGATTTATCTATTTGTCTTTGACTGTATTGTCAATGATCATTCCATCACTCGTGAGGGATATTGTTGCTGTTGCTAATTAATTACAAATGAATTATTTAGAATAACGGCACTAACTATTGTTGCTGGGTGGGAAGGTCTCTTCGCCGGAGTCGTGTATAGCTTGTGGTCCAGATTAGAGACCGCGCAAGGTCATTAGGATGGGCCTGGAGCTTGAGATTATACTTTGTTTTCGCTTTGTCGAGTTCGTCTTTAACTAAGCCTATGTTTAGATCTTTATGAATATTTTCATTCCGTATATACCACGGCGCTCCTGTTATAGTTCTCAGTATCTTTGATTGAGCTCTCTGGATTATTTCTAAGTTGCTGGCACATGCGTTTCCCCATAGCTCGGACCCATATGTCCAAATTGGTTTTAGGACTGCATTATACAAGAGTATTTTGTATTCTAATTTTAATGGCGAGCGGGCGTTAATAAGCCAATGTAGATTGCTGGCTTTAAATTTTAACTGATTTCTCTTAGCTTCGATATGTTTACGCCAAGTGAGTCGTCTATCCAGGTGGACTCCTAGATATGTTACTTCAGTTGTTTGTGGCATAATAATGTTGTTCAGGGATAGTGAAGGGCAGGTTTGCCTGTTTAGGGTAAAAGTAACATGTTTACATTTTTGTTCGTTAACGTTTATGCGCCAGTCTGCTAGCCATTGTTCTAGAAGCACGAAGTGATCTGCTAGGTGTTGCGTTGCTCTAAGAGGACATTTAGACCGACTTAGGATGGCAGTATCATCGGCGAAGGTTGAGGTTGTTGTAAAAGTGGATGTCGGGAGGTCTGCAGTATAAATAATATACAATGTCGGCCCAAGCACACTTCCTTGGATTGGATGATAATCAGAGATGAAATCTTTGCATCGCACTGCGAAGCTTCTTTTTTGTAGGTAGGACTCCAAAATTGTATGCGTGCTTTGTGGAAGTATTAATCTGATTTTATGAATTAAGCCGTCCAGCCACACGCGGTCGAAGGCCTGTGCGACATCCAGAAAGACAGCGGAGCAATATTCTCGCCTTTCAAATGCATTTCGTATCCGGTTCACTTGTTCAATAGTTTCGTGTTTTTCACGAAATCCGAATTGGTGCATTGGTATTGCATTGTGGGCTTGTAAGTATTGCTTGATACGACTGAGGAGCAGCTTTTCAAATATCTTTGATAGGCACGGCAGAAGGCTGATTGGCCTATATGACGATGGCTGGGACTTGTCCTTTCCGGCTTTATTAATCATTATGACGACAGACTTCCTCCATTGTTGAGGATAATATCCCAAATTCATCATGCTGTTAAATATTATGGTTAGAAGATGTATTGCACAGTTTGGCAGTTCTACAATCATTTTTGGGGTGATGAGATCGTGACCCGGCGCTTTCTTTTTGTCTTGGGACTGTATGATTCTTGTAACTTCTTCTGGATGGTATATAATTTGCGGGCTAGCTTCAGGATTGGAGATTAATGGCAGCACAAATCTATTCGTTGCTGGAAGTGGTTTGAAGACATTTTCTAAGTGGTGGGCAAATGTATTCGCCCTCTCTTCGTTGCTGCGGGCCCAAGTTCCTGTTTGCGTATGTAGGGGTGATTCACTTTCTATTGGTGGACATATGCCTGACTTAGCTTTCCACAGTGGATATCTTTTGCTATTTGGTGAGAGTTGCTTCATGAAGGACAGTTCATCTCTATTTTTCTCAGCTTCTAGTGCTTTGCGGAGCATGCAGTTGGCTATTTTTAGGCGCTCCTTGGAGGCTGGGGATCTATGGGCTTGCCACTCTCGACGAAGCCTTCTCTTATTGTATAGCAGTTCTTCGATGTGCCTAGAAGCACGTCTGCTGTTAAATGGTTTATTAGATGTTATAGGTTGCGTGGAATGTTGTGCAGCCAGTGTAATAACATTCACTAACTCTTCAACTGAATTGTCGAGGTCTTCTTCACAGGAAATGTTTGGGCGGTCATTAACATGAGTACTTAACGTTCTGTAACCTGAGGATGGTCGTAGAGGTGAAGCAAGATGGGCGAATGATCTGATGATAGATCTGATAAGTGCTCAACACGAACATAAGCCTGCGGCACTCTTCTTGTGATAGCAAAATCAATCAGGTCAAGTTTCTTATTTGGATCTGTTGGCGAATATGTAGGCTTACCCGGTGAAATAAAATCAAGCTTGTTTCGTGTAAAGTTGTTTTCCCTTGGGGTTGATGAGTCGAGATCCCCAGTGGGTGTGCTTTGCATTGTAGTCACCAGCTGCTATAAAGCGGTCACCCAATACATCGAAGAAGTTTAGGAATTCTGCTTCGGTACTAGCGAAGCGCGGTGGGCAGTATATTGAGGATAGGTTTAGGTAGCCGAGGTTTCGAGGTGTACTGCTGTTGCTTGGAAATACATAAGTCGTAGCAAATGATGGCATCTCGTACTGCCTAATGCGATTCTTTATCAGAATTCCAATACCTCCCTGAGCCTTCCCATCAGGATGATTTGTCGAATAAAATGTATAGCCAGTAGGATGAAAATAGTTTTTATTTGTTAAGTGAGTCTCTGATATGAGCATGGCGTCAATGTCATATTGATCAAGGAACTGCATAAGCTCGTATTTGTGCTGCGAAATGCCATTCGCAGTCCAGAAAAATATTTTAAGAGTAATCATCTAAGATTTTTGTTTGACTAGAAGCTCCAGGAGGAGATTTTGAGTGCGCACAAGCTCCTGCAGAGTTTGCTGCATTGCTCCCATTGTTTTTGTTATAGTTGCCAGCATTAATTCTATACCACTAGGTAATTAGGATGTGTTTACGCATTTACTTTCCGAAGTATGGTTCGATGCCTGTTGATCCAACAATCCTGGAGTGGTTTGTTTAAATGTAGGTGTTGGAACTGCGCCTGAGCAAAAGAGACTCCCGGTGTCGTTGTTGATGGTAAGTATGGAAGATTTTGGCGGATGGCTGGGTTTCTAGCTGCAGTTATTTTTTGGGTTATGTGGTTTTTCATCTCCTTATAAATACGGCAAACTCTGTAGTTGGCCGTGTGGTTTTCCCCACAGTTGCTAAATTTTTTGGCAGATTGGTTCTCCTTACTTAGAGGGCAGTCCATAGGTAAATGTGCATCCCCGCAGACAACGCAGACTGCGCGAAGTTTGCAGTATTTTCTCGTATGATCATATTCTTGACAGTTCGTACATTGGATGGGTCCATTCCGTTTATGGGGTTCCTCAACCGTGATTCTGCGGTGCAATAGATATTGAAGCTTGTAGATTGGGTGAACTTCATTATTATTTAAAGGCATATTTTCCGGTGTCAGTTCTATCTTGAACATTGGCTGGGGAATTTTGTTTCTGTTTATTATGTTTATAGCCGTTTTGGCATTAAAACCCATTTCTTTAAGCCCATCTATTATTTTAATGGTTGGAACTGTTGATTCAATTCCTTTGATAACTACTTGTAGGCCTTTGCTACTTTAGAGTTGATAGGTATAGTAATTGGTTTTTCCCTCATCTAGGTATTTGGCCACTGATCGATAATCTTGTTCATCGTTAGCCTGAATTTTGGTTTCATTTATGTTACCTCTTTTTATAGAAGTGACATAGATCTTGTTAGCTCCAATTAGGTCAGTTATTTTTTTGACTAGCTCAGCACAATTTCCTTGACGTACATATATGGTTGGTGGCTTTGGTTTCTTAGCAGTGGTTTTTTGAGTGGTAGCATTATCTTCGTTTGGGTCACTAAGAATCGAAAATCTATTATTGGTCAGCGGATTTTTCGGGACAGTGATAGTATTTGATTTTGATACTTTTGATGCGTTGGTTTTTCTAGAAGATTGCAGGCTTAATTTTCTATTTATTTGCACATAGCGATCGATTCCAGTTTTTATTAACGTTCCTTTAGCATTTTTCGTATTTTTTTGTTGGGGGAAGGGGAGCTTGCCGGTCAGAACTGACGTTGCCGACGCTGAGTGGCTGCAGTAGATGTAGTTGTTGTTGTGGTGGTTGTTGTTGTTAAAGTCGAAGTCACAGTGGTAAACACGGGCATTGTGCTGGTAGTTGTTGTTATATTGTTTGTAAGGTCTTAGGGGTCGGGGGACGCGCATTGAGCACTCCACGGCTCATTGGGTGCTGTGCCGCTTGCACATAGTAATGCAGGGGAGAGCGAGCGCGCTCTCGCTGTGTTCACTTGCAATGTTGCAGTTTTCTTTGTTACTATTGTCTCATCAGCTCGTATACAAAGGTAAACGTAATTTACAACACGAGCACTTGTACCCATGCCTACTCAGAGCGTCTTTTCGCGAATTAAATTCGCTTATTTTCAAGATATGGATTTCAAACTACATTACATACTTGTAGTAGTGAGACTATAGTAAAATTTCGGTTTTCACTATTTTTAGGTTTTGACCACACCCAAATGAACCACACCCACCCGCGAAAGTAATTTTAACGATAAGGATCTCAATATTTTTATACCCTTGTAGAGGGTATTATAATTTCAGTCAGATGTTTGCAACGCAGTGAAGGAGACGTTTCCGACCACATAAAGTATATATATTCTTGATCAGCATCACTAGACGAGTCGATCTAGCCATGTCCGTCTGTCCGTCTGTCCGTCGGTCCGTCTGTCCGTCTGTCCGTCTGTCCGTTTCTATGCGAACTAGTCTCTCAGTTTTAAAGATATCGCGATGAAACTTTCCCGAAAGTCTTCTTTCTATTGCAGGTAGTACATATGTCGGAGCGAGCCGAATCGGACCACTATATCTTAAGGCTCCCATAGGAATATTCAAAGATATATAAGAAAATTCATTGTTACTTTGTAGGAAGTAGGCGTTTTAATTCTTGACTCTTTAAAAACAAAATTCAAAAATAGAAACGCTGAATCTGCAAGGGTATATAAGCTTCGGCTGGCTGAAGGTAGCTTCCTTTCTTGTTGTACATAATATTGAGACTTGTAAAATTTAGGTTTTTGCTCTTTTTTGATTTTGAGCACACCGAGTCATTAGCCCCAATCCCATATATAAAACAAGAAGGGAAGCTACCTTCGGCCAGCCGAAGCTTATATACCCTTGTAGATTAAAGAATGCTTACTCGGTGCAGTTCCAGGGATTCCAGATTCAGCGTTTCTATTTATTTAAATTTTGTTTTTAAGTAGTCAAGAATCAAAACGCCTAAATGTTACAATGAATTTTCTTATATTTGTTTGAATATTCCTATGGGAGCCTTAAGATATAGTGGTCCGATCCGGCTCGCTCCGACATATGTACTACCTGCAATAGAAAAAAGACTTTCGGGAAAGTTTCATCGCGATAGCTTAAAACTGAGAGACTAGTTCGCATAGAAATGGACAGACGGACAGACGGACAGACGGACATGGCTAGATGGTCTCGGCTATTGGTGCTGATCAAGAATATAAGTTAACACTCATAATTACAAAAGTAAGACAATTATTGGCCAATGCATTACGTATTGTTCTTGTTGTATGCACTTGGCTGGGTTCGATCAACTTTGGGAATATGCCATTCTGCATTTCTGACCAATGCAATAAAATTTGTTCTTGTTGTATGCACTTGACTGGGTTCGATCAACTTTTAGAATATGCTATTCTGCATTCCCACGATCGCTGACCAAAAGGTGCAAGCTCAGCGCACGTGGCTAAGCCCGTGTGAACTTTATCGAGGTCATTGGTTGCACATCGGCGACATCGACAAAAAGTAATAACCAATCAGAAGAAGGAACGACAACAGAAGCAGCGGCAGCGGCAGAGACGGTGGCAGCGATGGATCGACGCGTAGTTGTAATCAATAATTGTTTAGCTTAAGTAGAATCAGTTCTTAATCAAACTCAATAAAGAAAAGATTGGTTTTTTTATAATTAAATTAACTACATTCTTTTAACTTATATATACTTTATGTGGTCGAAAACGTCTCCTTCACTGCGTTGCAAACATCTGACTGAAATTATAATACCCTCTACAAGGGTATAACAAGAAAGGAAGTTAACTTCGGCCAGCCGAAGTTTATATACCCTTGCAGGTATGCCTACCTAAAATGTTGTTTTTACATTGTCAAAAATCAAAAAGCCTACTTTCTATAAAGTTTTTTCTATTATTTTGTTAATTATTCCTATGGCAGCCATAAGATATAGTGGTCCGATCCGGAATATTCCGACATATGTACTACCTGCAATAGAAAGAAGACTTTTGGGAAAGTTTCATCGCGATAGCTTTAAAACTGAGGGACTAGTTCGCATAGAAACGGACAGACGGACATGGCTAGATGGACTCGGCTATTGATGCTGATCAAGAATATATATACTTAATGTGGTCGGAAACGTCTCCTTCACTGCGTTGCAAACATCTGACTGAAATTATAATACCCTCTGCAAGGGTATAATGAATTTACGTGTTATATTTTATCAGAGCATGTAAAAAACAGTTGATCGTTTTTTTTTCAATCAGTGTGGGAAACATAGTGTTGCAAACTGCTAGAGCATATAGGGATGCCGAAGTCGAAAAACAAAGTCTCTATCAAATGTCCCCGTTAAAATTTCACATGAAATAATGTGGTATTCCGAGCCAAAACACTTATTTTGATAATTAGGATAAATTATCTTTCTTATAAAAGAACCATGAACCTTATCGGATAAGTTTAGAATAAGTCCCAACGAAATACTTACTTATATCCATACCGTGACAACTCTAGGCCATTTTTACTAAATCCGAGAGGAATTTAGAACAAGGGCGGGGGATTTGCATTAATTGTCAAGGCCAATTTTCCGTGCAGTTCTTTCGGAAGTGAGTCTTGGAACAGGTCTGGGAAATTCGAATCCGTGTGAAATTTTCGGAAGTGAAAACTTGAACAGGGCCGTATGTTTTTTAGAATTTGTTTCTCCCTTGAACAATAAAATTTTTCTAAGTATGGGGTTTGAAAAATAAAGAGTGTATCTTTTAAAAACCTTTAATATCAAAACAAACCATGAATCCGTTTGCCTCTAAGACCTCCAGGTAGTTGGCCAATTTCAGCATTTTTCGAACTTTCTTTTCGTCGGTGAACTTTTTGGGTTAACATGGGAATTCGTAACGAATTACAAAATGTAGCATCCTTCCAGGTAAATTTTAGATGTTGCATCATCATAATCAATTACGACTTCAACAGGGGGTGCCTCGAAAAGCAGAATTCCATCGTTTGGTAAGGGAACTGACTTTCAGCAGTTCGCCCCTTTTAATGTCGAGTTGTTCCGAATCTATTTAAATATTTCGAAATGGCGCAAGTATGCGTAAAACTTACTAAATCCATTTAATCATATATAGAATAATACATTATGGATTTATGGTGGATTTTTAAAATTCGTATTTTTCAACGTTTTTCGGTTGCCAGAGTCCAAATTTAAGATTTATCATAGGCCATGTAAACAAAAAAAAGGTAGAAAATTATAAAATAAATTTAATTTATAAAAATTCCTTCAAAAATATAAAATTGCTTGCGTTATGACTGTGAGTATTTTTAATTAAGTACTATCCATTTGGATAATTCATTCTTATAAAAAATTAAATTCACTTTAATAATTTTCTAGCTTTTAAAAATCTGATTTAGCTATTTAGTGACCCGGCTGCCAACACCAATTATTTTTGTTTAAAACCGCCAGCAAAGACGAGAGAGTTGGGGTGGCCTCATGGTACAGGTGTCTATTGGATCTCTCCGAAGCTTATTTAACGTGACGTTTTCCACACTGAAGGGATTACAACCACGGCACTCTTATACACCCACAAGTGAGTGTATAGTGCAATTTGTCTAGGTTAAGCGCCAGACCAACGCCCCGGACTAGAAGCTATAGCTATGTACATAGCAACCAACCCGGTAGCAATTTGAATGCTTACTTGTCGGGCAAGCATTTCCCCTTGCTGAGGAGCAGGAAATATCTAAATCCCTACTGATCTTTGGGTCACAGCACCCGAGTTGTATGACGCAACTCCACGTCGAACCCGAAGACTCTACCCGCGATATAGGTATCAACCACAGCCACCACGATACTCCCACAAAGGGGCCGACCTCAATGAGCAACCTTGGAAAAATTGCTCAACCCGAGGTACCGAAATTACAGGCTAGGTAGGCCTCACCCCTTTAGCTCCGACAAGCTCGGATAGGGCACCCATGTCATATTAGTTTTTTTTTTTTTTTTTTTTTTTTTCGACCGTGCTGTCAACGACATCAGACGTATTTTTGTATCGCTCCGCCGAATGATTACAAAATATAGTGAAAATAACCGAATTTAATTCGCGAAAAGACGCTCTGGGTAGGCATGGGTACAAGTGCTCGTGTTGCCCATGAAAATTTTAGATTAGTGTGTTAAATTACTAATATAATCTATAAAGTATAAATCAAAAGCCAACGTGTCAGAGTGTAAGCTCTGAAACCTAAGTAAAATGAGCACAGCTCGGCAACAACAACAAGACGAACGTCGACTTTCGTCAATCAGAAACAACGCTTACTTTTGTATACGAGCTGATGAGTCAATAGTACCAAAGAAAACTGCAACATTGCAAGTGAACACAGCGAGAGCGCGCTCGCTCTCCCCTGCATTATTATGTGCAAGCGGCACAGCACCCAATGAGCCGTGGAGTGACCAATGCCCGTCCCCCGACCCCTACGACCTTACAAGCAATATTACCACAACTACCAGCACAATGCCCGTATTTACCACTGTGACTTCGACACTAACAACAACAACCAACACAACAACAACTACATCTACTGCAGTCACTCAGCGCCCGGCATCGTCAGTTCTGACCGGCAAGCTCCCCTTCCCCCAACAAAAACCTACGAAAAATGCTAACGGAACGTTAATACAAACTGGAATCGATCGCTATGTGCAAATAAAAAGAAAATTAAGCCCGCAATCTTCTAAAAAAACCAATGCATCAAAAGTATTAAAATCAAATACTACCACTGTCCCGAAAAATACGCTGACCAATAATAGATTTTCGATTCTTAGTGACACAGACGAAGATAATGCTGCCACTCAAACAACCACTGTTAAGAAACCAAGGCCACCACCCATATATGTTCGTCAAGGAAATTGTGCTGAGCTAGTCAAAAAAATAACTGACCTAATTGGAGCTAACAAGTTCTATGTCACTTCTATAAAAAGAGGTAACATAAATGAAACCAAAATTCAGGCAAACGATGAACAAGATTATCGATCAGTGGCCAAATACCTAGATGAGGGAAAAGCCAATTACTATACCTATCAACTCAAAAGTAGCAAAGGCCTACAAGTAGTTATCAAAGGAATTGAATCAACAGTTCCAACCATTGAAATAATAGATGGGCTTAAAGAAAAGGGTTTTAATGCCAAAACGGCTATAAACATAATAAACAGAAACAAAATTCCCCAGCCAATGTTCAAGATAGAACTGACACCGGAAAATATGCCTTTAAATAAAAATGAAGTTCACCCAATCTACAAGCTTCAATATCTATTGCACCGCAGAATCACGGTTGAGGAACCCCATAAACGGAATGGACCCATCCAATGTACGAACTGTCAAGAATATGATCATACGAGAACATACTGCAAACTTCGCGCAGTCTGCGTTGTCTGCGGGGATGCACATTTACCTGTGGACTGCCCTCTAAGTAAGGAGAACCAATCTGCCAAAAAATGTAGCAACTGTGGGGAAAACCACACAGCCAACTACAGAGGTTGCCGTATTTATAAGGAGATGAAAAACCGCCTAACCCAAAAAATAACTGCAGCTAGAAACCCAGCCATCCGCCAATATCTTCCATACATACCATCAACAACGACATCGGGAGTCTCTTTTGCTCAGGCGCTGAGTTACAACAACGGGTCTTACGCTTCAGTTCCAACACCTACATTTAAACAAACCACTCCAGGATTGTTGGAGCAACAGGCATCGAACCATACTTTGGAAAGTATCTGCGTAAACACATCCCAATTACCTAGTGGTATAGAATTAATGCTGGCAACTATAACAAAAACAATGGGAGCAATGCAGCAAACTCTGCAGGAGCTTGTGCGCACTCAAAATCTCCTCCTGGAGCTTCTAGTCAAACAAAAATCTTAGATGATTACTCTTAAAATATTTTTCTGGACTGCGAATGGCATTTCGCAGCACAAATACGAGCTTATGCAGTTCCTTGATCAATATGACATTGACGCCATGCTCATATCAGAGACTCACTTAACAAATAAAAACTATTTTCATCCTACTGGCTATACATTTTATTCGACAAATCATCCTGATGGGAAGGCTCAGGGAGGTATTGGAATTCTGATAAAGAATCGCATTAGGCAGTACGAGATGCCATCATTTGCTACGACTTATGTATTTCCAAGCAACAGCAGTACACCTCGAAACCTCGGCTACCTAAACCTATCCTCAATATACTGCCCACCGCGCTTCGCTAGTACCGAAGCAGAATTCCTAAACTTCTTCGATGTATTGGGTGACCGCTTTATAGCAGCTGGTGACTACAATGCAAAGCACACCCACTGGGGATCTCGACTCATCAACCCCAAGGGAAAACAACTTTACACGAAACAAGCTTGATTTTATTTCACCGGGTAAGCCTACATATTCGCCAACAGATCCAAATAAGAAACTTGACCTGATTGATTTTGCTATCACAAGAAGAGTGCCGCAGGCTTATGTTCGTGTTGAGCACTTATCAGATCTATCATCAGATCATTCGCCCATCTTGCTTCACCTCTACGACCATCCTCAGGTTACAGAACGTTAAGTACTCATGTTAATGACCGCCCAAACATTTCCTGTGAAGAAGACCTCGACAATTCAGTTGAAGAGTTAGTGAGTGTAATTACACTGGCTGCACAACATTCCACGCAACCTATAACATCTAATAAACCATTTAACAGCAGACGTGCTTCTAGGCACATCGAAGAACTGCTATACAATAAGAGAAGGCTTCGTCGAGAGTGGCAATCCCATAGATCCCCAGCCTCCAAGGAGCGCCTAAAAATAGCTAAAAATAGCACTAGAAGCTGAGAAAAATAGAGATGAACTATCTTTCATGAAGCAACTCTCACCAAATAGCAAAAGATATCCACTGTGGAAAGCTAAGTCAGGCATATGTCCACCAATAGAAAGTGAATCACCCCTACATACGCAAACAGGAACTTGGGCCCGCAGCAACGAAGAGAGGGCGAATACATTTGCCCACCACTTAGAAAATGTCTTCAAACCACTTCCAGCTACGAATAGCTTTGTGCTGCCATTAATCTCCAATCCTGAAGCTAGCCCGCAAATTATATACCATCCAGAAGAAGTTACAAGAATCATACAGTCCCAAGACAAAAAGAAAGCGCCGGGTCACGATCTCATCACCCCAAAAATGATTGTAGAACTGCCAAACTGTGCAATACATCTTCTAACCATAATATTTAACAGCATGATGAATTTGGGATATTATCCTCAACAATGGAGGAAGTCTGTCATCATAATGATCCATAAAGCCGGAAAGGACAAGTCCCAGCCATCGTCATATAGGCCAATCAGCCTTCTGCCGTGCCTATCAAAGATATTTGAAAAGCTCCTCCTCAGTCGTATCAAGCAATACTTACAAGCCCACAATGCAATACCAATGCACCAATTCGGATTTCGTGAAAAACACGGAACTATTGAACAAGTGAACCGGATAACCTCCGAGATACGAAATGCATTTGAAAGGCGAGAATATTGCTCCGCTGTCTTTCTGGATGTCGCACAGGCCTTCGACCGCGTGTGGCTGGACGGCTTAATTCATAAAATCAGATTAATACTTCCACAAAGCACGCATACAATTTTGGAGTCCTACCTACAAAAAAGAAGCTTCGCAGTGCGATGCAAAGATTTCATCTCTGATTATCATCCAATCCAAGGAAGTGTGCTTGGGCCGACATTGTATATTATTTATACTGCAGACCTCCCGACATCCACTTTTACAACAACCTCAACCTTCGCCGATGATACTGCCATCCTAAGTCGGTCTAAATGTCCTCTTAGAGCAACGCAACACCTAGCAGATCACCTCGTGCTTCTAGAACAATGGCTAGCAGACTGGCGCATAAACGTTAACGAACAAAAATGTAAACATGTTACTTTTACCCTAAACAGGCAAACCTGCCCTTCACTATCCCTGAACAACATTATTATGCCACAAACAACTGAAGTAACATATCTAGGAGTCCACCTGGATAGACGACTCACTTGGCGTAAACATATCGAAGCTAAGAGAAATCAGTTAAAATTTAAAGCCAGCAATCTACATTGGCTTATTAACGCCCGCTCGCCATTAAAATTAGAATACAAAATACTCTTGTATAATGCAGTCCTAAAACCAATTTGGACATATGGGTCCGAGCTATGGGGAAACGCATGTGCCAGCAACTTAGAAATAATCCAGAGAGCTCAATCAAAGATACTGAGAACTATAACAGGAGCGCCGTGGTATATACGGAATGAAAATATTCATAAAGATCTAAACATAGGCTTAGTTAAAGACGAACTCGACAAAGCGAAAACAAAGTATAATCTCAAGCTCCAGGCCCATCCTAATGACCTTGCGCGGTCTCTAATCTGGACCACAAGCTATACACGACTCCGGCGAAGAGACCTCCCCACCCAGCAGCAATAGTTAGGGCCGTTATTCCAAAAAAAAAAAAACAAAAAAAATTATTAATTTGTAATTAATTAAAATATATAAACTAGATTAAGATTTGCAAACTTGTCGTTAGTCTCTAAGAGAGAAGATTCGATAAATAAAATACCGTTAAAAAAAAAAAAAAAAAAAATTTGTCGACTCCTACGACAAGCTATGACAAGCTGTGGTCTAATTCTTCGCCGCTAGCCACACAGCAGGGGTTGATTGGGCTAGTCCCAGCGCCTGTGGTTCATCCATCCGCCGCATCCGTCCTACGCCTTGAAAAGGCAGCCTCATGGTACAGACGGTTTGTGCCAGAATCGCAACAACTTCGTACTTCAAACAGACGCGAGCGATGTGGGACTAGAAGCGATCCTCACACAATTGGCCGAGAAAGGGGAACGGGTCATATCATATGCAAGTAGTACATTGAACGCAGCAGAGAAGAACTACTCCGCCACGGAGAAGGAGTGCTTAGCCATCGTATGGGCAATCAGGAAAATGAGGCCGTACATAGAAGGATACAAGTTCACGGTCATAACGGACCACATGGCACTCAAATGGCTAAACTCGATCGAGAGTCCGACAGCCAGAATTGCGAGATGGGCCCTCGAGCTGCAACAATACGACTTTGACATTGTATACCAGTACAGGAAGAAGCATGTTTACTGGTGAAAGGGACCAAGCAGAATGGAGAAAAGGACTCAAGGACATGCCCTTGGATACGATCCCTTAAGGAACGGATCCACGATAACCCGACCAAATATCCGGATTTTTTAGAAGATTTTTTAGGGACGTACGAAACTATGTCTCGAATTGCGAAACCTATCAGAAATATAAGCCGAGCCAACTAAAAGCAGCGGGCAAGGTGCTTTTGAAAGTCCCAGAGGAACCCTGGGCAACGGTCTGTGCAGACTTTGACGGGCCACTGCCAAGACCAATTCATGGCAACACGATGCTACTAGTTATGATGGTCAGATTCTCAAAGTGGACAGAGTTAATAGCTCTACGAGCGGCAGCAACGGCAGCTGTACAGAAGGCAGTAAGAGAAAGGATACTATCCAGGTTCGGCGTACCGAAAATAATGATAACGGATAATGGTACACAATTTACAAGCAAAGGATTCAAGACATTTTTGGAGGAATTAGGGGTGCGACACCAGCTAACTGCACCATATACGCCACAGGAAAACCCAACGGAAAGAGTGAATCGCACAGCGAAAACCATGATCGCTCAATACACGGGAAAGGACCATCGTAGATGGGACGAGTGCTTACAGGAGGTAATGCTTGCGATTAACTCTAGCACTTACGGATCCACGGGGTACTCGCCAGCATTCATTATCCAAGCACGAGAACCTAGGCTACCTAAAGCATTGTTCGATGAAAACGCCTGGGGCACAGGACAAGAGGTGGAAACGTCAACGGAAAATGCGACAAAACTAAAGGAGATATACACACTGGCAAGAAGAAAGATGGAGCAAGCCGCACGGGAGCAAGCAAGACATTATAACCTGAGAAGAAGACTATGGAAGCCTAACGTGGGAGACTGGGTTCTGATCAAGGAGCACCAGCTGTCCAAAGCGGTGGAATGATTCGTGGCAAAACTAGCACCACGGTATGGTGGTCCGTACAGAATCACCGGGTTCATATCCTCTGTGAGATACAAGAGGAAGGAGCCAAACGAATGAAAAGAGCCCATATCAACGAAATGAAAGCTTGGAACGCAGACAACCAGGAAGAATACCACAGCTAACCAGCGAAGGAGCAGGTGGTCACCACTAAAGAACAGCGAACCAGAAGCTCTGGGGAGCAGGTGGCCAACGCCGGAAAGCAGCCAATCGGAAGCTCGGAGAAGCAGGTGCCCATCACCAAGGAACAGCCAACCCAAAACAACAACAACATCAAGGAAGGGGGAGGCTCCGAAGTAGGAACAGATTGGCAGCGAGCATCACTGGCCACCACACAGATGCAGGTGAACGAAGCCTGCATGTAAACGAGCCTACATGGAAGAGCAGATGAGCAGCAAGGTCCAAAATGATACGAGAAATGAAGAGGTCAAAGCGTTAAATGTCCCAAACCAGCGGGACCAGTCGAAAGAACCCAGAATCCTAGCCGGAGGAACCGGAAACGGTAGCAGGAGATATAAAAGGATAGCCCTGCGGGAGGGAAAGAAGAAGAATAATAACACAAGGAGCGACGCATAGCACCGGCATATACAGAATAACTACGCAAAGTTAGAACATAAGTGGCAAAAGCCGAACTTACGTGTAACGGGATCATACGAAGGAGGCGACAAACAGCTTCAATGCCGTCGCTGAGCTTCCAACTCACCCACTTGAATTTAAACAAGCATCGAGAATGGAAGAACAGCAGCGACCACCAACGGGAGACGGCAGCGAACAGCACGTGGTCGACGACCACGTGTAGGATCGCGACTGCCGTTCCTATACCCCAGGAGGGACGTCCGAGTCCGCAGAAGGGCACCACCACGCAGGCATCGCAGCCCGGTGCTGCAACTGCTGGCTTCGCCGCTGGTCTCACCCCAGGCAACCAGGACTGGGCCCGAGTCTGACGATAGTCGACGGTGGGCGTACCCGGATAGTCCGTCGGTGGGGTGGGATAGCGGCGACAGCAGCAGCGGGTTTTCCGACTGGGGTGCAGGCAGCCCGGGGCCGGTGGCGTGCCCCACGCGGCAGTCCACGCGGCAGTCCACGCGGCAGTCCACGCGGCAGTCCAACGCCAGCGGGCCAGGGCGAAGCGCCGGTGGGCGCAACTGGTGTGGGCAGCGGGGCGGCGCTACCGCGTTCAATGGGTCCAAGGGGGGTTCCGGGTCCTGAAGGACCAGTCCTAATAAAGTCCAGTGGCAGCTGGAAAGAAGGCACAAAAATGTACACTTTTCGGTTTGAGAAAAATGGGGAAAATATCAAAACTTACTAGGAGCAGGAAAAAAAGAAAACAAAACGAAAACACGAGGCCAAGAAAATGCTAAAGATGGAACTGGAGATCGGAGAAACGCCGATAGGGGACCAATACCGTAGGAGGGTCACACCAAATACTATATGGTGGGGAACTCGGATAAAAATATCGAGCGAAGACACGAACTGAGATCGAAGACCATCCGTGGTGACCTGGCCACTCGAGCGGAGAAGCGCGGGGTTTAAACGGCGGCGTTACCGGACAGCGCGTGCACGGGAAGTTTAAATGATCATGGAGGGTAAAGGAAAAATGGAAGGATTTCCCCTGGAAAGAAAGGGGGGAGTGTGAGGTATTGGAATACCACCAAAGAATAAAGACCGGGAACAGTACCTAATTACGGGGAACGGTACCTAAATACGGGGAACAGTACCTAAGGGGACGAAGCGGTACCTCTAGACGGGGAACCGCTTGATTGCCAAGGATGAAGGGAAAGGCCGTTAAAAGACGCTGGGGAAATGAGAGACAAGCCGAGCAGCGTCGAGAGTCAGCAAGATTTGTTACCTTATAAGAGCATGAAAGGGGGCCCAAGCGCGGCGGACCCAAGTTTGTTACCTTATTTGGTCATGAAAAACCCAAAGACGATTGCGACCCGTTAATCGGGACCAGCGGCGGTACCATTGAATGATGGAAAGTTACCCGGCAAAAGAGGGCGGCGGGCCGGGTCGCGGCGGCTGGAGGGTCTCTTAGTGCGCAGGCGCGAGTCAGTGTATGGTCGGTGAAGTGAAGTGGAAATCCTCAGGACAAGGAGTTCTGAGATCCAGCGGAAGCAAGGAGACCAAGTGCTGTACGGCATAGCCGAGAAAACGTCCACGGAGTAGGCGAAATAGCCCAGAAGACAAGTTATTTAACGGAAGACACCTGTCAGCCCAGTCCGGCAATCGAAGGCCTCATCCAAGCCGAGTCGTTGGAACGGCGAGCCACGGGATCGGACAGTGACCAAGCTGTGCGCGCTAGTCGCCCAGTCGAGCGTTTTTCACCGACGAGGCCGGCGAGTGTCCCAGCCAGCCGAGGCGCTGACGAACGAGTTGGTCAAAGGCAGCCCAATCTTAGTTTAGGACGACGACTTAGCGGACCGGTCGGAGCGGACGCACGGGGAAGGGGACACCGAAGTGGACCCCTTGGAGAAAGAGCGGAGTTTTCTTTCTTTTCATAGCAAGCTGATTTTATTGGTGCCTAAATATGTAAAATAAATATATAAGTACCTAATTTTATATAAAAAACAGGCAACATTAAACTGACCATGAGAAATCAATCCTCTCTTAGATCTAACACGGCTAACTTTAAAGTCTGTCTCTGGGATTTATTGATAGTTATTGCAAAACAGACTTTCACGGGAAATTGCAGTCTTTTGAATTGAAAGGATAGGTTAGATTTTATAAGGGGAATTCTAGGTATAAACACCTTTTCACCCTTAGCGCATCCAGTAAAACTACTGCTTCTATGACAAATTTATGGAGAGCTGTAACTGGCAATCTCGTTCCGTTTCAAAGTTTTGGAGGACTTAAATTACGTAGCAACATTATGGGGGCCCCAATTTTAAGAGAAAGATTATGCAAAGGAAAACCTGGAGGGTTCTGTTTGTTCAGGAACTCGACAGGAAAGTAAACAGCATCTTCTAATACCGTGACTGAGTCAATAGATTTGTATGTTACCTCTTGACCGTCAAATTACTTTAATAGTGAGTCATTTATTGAAGAACCTCTATAAATTCTTGAAGTTAAAATTGCGCGTTCAGACAACCAATCTAGCGACTTTTCTGCAATGATTAGAATATCAGGAAATATTTTTGAAGTAAGGTCTTCGACTGAAGTTACTAAAGTTCCCAAGCATGTTGGTATCTTTATCTATCCCTCAATTGTTGGATATATGCCGTCTCCAATTTGGGGTAATGTTTTTGCAAAAAATCCAGCAGATTGATCGGCGTTCAAGTGCACACGCAAATTTTTGGTTAAGGCTAGTTTTGTGATAACAGGCCACAGAAAAGAAGATTTTAAGCACGATTTTATTTCATCGGCTCTGGTTCCGCGGGGCACTACTGGAAGGGTTTGACGAAATTCTTCTGCTAAAAGAACTGTAACGCCACCCATTACAAAGTTATTGTCTCGTATATCCTTCAAAGTCCTATCGAGAGCTTCGTAGCCGCCCTTATGCGCCATAGTGCATTCATCCCAAACAATAAGCTTACAGTCTTTCAAAACCATGGCCATATTGGACTGCTTTGAAATTGAGCAATACGGCATTTCCACATTTATTAAATTCAATGGAAGTTTGAATGCAGAATGCGCTGTTCGACCTCCGGTTAGCAAAGTGGCTGCTATTCCAGAAGAAGCGACAGCCAAGGCAATATTTTTATTTAAACGAACTTTTGCCAAAATCAAATTCAAAAGGAACGTTTTTCCAGTGCCACCAGGAGCATCCAAAAAATATATTCCACCTCGTTCGGCCTCAACACTTTCTTATATGTGCTTAAATGCTACGTTTTGCTTTGCATTAAGGGCCGGTTTCTCGAGTGCCGGCTAACATTTCTCGAACAGATAAAGTCCCTGCTAAGGCATTTTGGCTTTCTCGAGCATAAATGTGAGAGCTAACTTTGACAGGGACTCGGAGTCCCTGTTAAGCGTTTTCGTCTCGATAGAATGACAGCTGATTTCCCAAAGCCAACTAAGAAGAAGAAACGAAATCACAGCTGACTTTTCCCTTGAAATATACCCAAACAGCTGATGAAATAATCTAAGCACGCCATTTTTTGCGCTTCACAGCCCAATTCTGTGCGTTAACAGCACTCTGTAATTGTTTCTCGTTCAGATAAATTAAAGCAGTCGAGAAAGCCGATTTGCTTTTACGAACAGTTTATCTGGTCTTTAAGTTTTTCGGACAGATAGCTATCAGGGACTTTGACAGGGACTCGAGAAACCGGCCCTAAGTGAATTTTCGTCCTTAATAATAACTAATTCATTATTTTCATAGTTGATCTCTTTTAAATAGTCTCTATTTGCTAATGGTTCATCGACTATGTTTGGATCAGGTAAACCGTACTCTGATAAAATATTTCCTCCTATAGATAGTACGATATTTTCAATTGTAATTAAACACTTTGTGTGCGCACGCTCCGGTAGGGTATTTGGTTCACAATATCTTCTGAGAGGCTTGATTTGTGCTTATCCCAAAGACGGAGTGGATCGCTTATTTGGCAAGATACTAACATTATTGCAAATAGTTCTCGCAATTTAGTTGGAATTTGACATTGTGCAGCTTCGGTTAAAGTCAAGTCCCGATGATTATCATCTTCCAGTAAGCCCAAAGCTTTGCAAGCCATTGGAAAAGTATTGTATTCAACACCATTCACTGTTTTTAAATCCAATAATGAGGTTGGACCTCTTACCTCATGGAGTAAAAGTCTAAGATAATAACATTCACTATTTTTGGGATGAACAGTGTACACACGACCCAAACATTGATCTTTTTTAACCCCAGGGAAATTTGGAACATCAACCCCTCGTTTTCTTCTTTGAAATGATTTGTTCTTCCACGTGTAAAAAGAAGGCATTTCGGCATAATAAAGGGTTCTCGCAAATGAGCCAATTTTGCAATGCTTAAAAAAGGCAATCATTATCTGATTAGCCAATTGATTTGGATTATCTGGATTGAAGTATATCCTTTGACCGTTTTCCAAATGCACAGCTAATTGAGTGATTGCTGGATATCTCCCATGTATGGGAAACGCTAAAACTCTCCATACCGCTTCTGAGCTGCTTATATATCGACCACTTTCATATAATTTTATTTCGTCTCTTACGTTTTCTATTGCAATTGTCGCTTGATCACTCCCTTTATTAATGTACTTACAGACATACTTAATAGACTTTACTGAGCTGCAGTATTCTACATTTAAATGGGCTCTAAGATCACGAGAAAGAGTTGGATTATATGGCACAACCCAACGGTTATCTATAATGTTACCATTGATTACAATAGTAAAACCACTATCTATTGGTGCCCTTCGCCTATATTGTGGGTTACCGTCTTTCCCAGTCAAAGTATCTTTCAAAAACGGCCTTGGAAATCTTTTTGTGCATTTACCTTCATTCATGCAAGGCGATTTCGAATTTAGTGCCCCGCAGGGTCCATGAATCATATCAGCTTTGACGATATCATGAAGTTGAGGATCCTTTTCAGGATCGGAAATTTCAGCACTTATGATAGAATCAATTTGCTCAGGCATAATAAGAGATTTTAGCCAAAGAACTATGTGCACATGTGACAGGCCACGCTTTTGCCCCTCTATTGAATACATGAAGCACTGGACTTCACAAAATAAATTGCCCTTATCCAATAAAAACATTAATATTTTTACCTTTAAATGGAAAATTCGAGCAATAATGTCATGGCGATCATGGGGTTTTTGACCCGGATATAAGGCTTTGGTTATATCATCCCATTTAGGATTGCATGTAAACGTTATAAAGAAATCAGGGCGACCCTATGGCTATGTCGCCAATCGGAAGCTCGGAGAAGCAGGTGCCCATCACCAAGGAACAGCCAACCCAAAACAACAACAACATCAAGGAAGGGGGAGGCTCCGAAGTAGGAACAGATTGGCAGCGAGCATCACTGGCCACCACACAGATGCAGGTAAACGAAGCCTGCATGTAAACGAGCCTACATGGAAGAGCGGGTGGGGAAAAGTACAAAGATAAGTACGCAAAGTTAGAAGATAAGTGGCAAAAGCCGAACTTACGTGTAACGGGATCATACGAAGGAGGCGACAAACAGCTTCAATGCCGTCGCTGAGCTTCCAACTCACTCACTTGAATTTAAACAAGTATCGAGAATGGAAGAACAGCAGCGACCACCAACGGGAGACGGCAGCGAACAGCACGTGGTCGACGACCACGTGTAGGATCGCGACTGCCGTTCCTATACCCCAGGAGGGACGTCCGAGTCCGCAGAAGGGCACCACCACGCAGGCATCGCAGCCCGGTGCTGCAACTGCTGGCTTCGCCGCTGGTCTCACCCCAGGCAACCAGGACTGGGCACGAGTCTGACGATAGTCGACGGTGGGCGTACCCGGATAGTCCGTCGGTGGGGTGGGATAGCGGCGACAGCAGCAGCGGGTTTTCCGACTGGGGTGCAGGCAGCCCGGGGCCGGTGGCGTGCCCCACGCGGCAGTCCACGCGGCAGTCCAACGCCAGCGGGCCAGGGCGAAGCGCCGGTGGGCGCAACTGGTGTGGGCAGCGGGGCGGCGCTACCGCGTTCAATGGGTCCAAGGGGGGTTCCGGGTCCTGAAGGACCAGTCCTAATAAAGTCCAGTGGCAGCTGGAAAGAAGGCACAAAAATGTACACTTTTCGGTTTGAGAAAAATGGGGAAAATATCAAAACTTACCAGGAGCAGGAAAAAAAGAAAACAAAACGAAAACACGAGGCCAAGAAAATGCTAAAGATGGAACTGGAGATCGGAGAAACGCCGATAGGGGACCGATACCGTAGGAGGGTCACACCAAATACTATATGGTGAAGAACTCGGATAAAAATATCGAGCGAAGACACGAACTGAGATCGAAGACCATCCGTGGTGACCTGGCCACTCGAGCGGAGAAGCGCGGGGTTTAAACAGCGGCGTTGCCGGACGGCGCGTGCACGGGAAGTTTAAATGATCATGGAGGGTAAAGGAAAAATGGAAGGATTTTCCCTGGAAAGAAAGGGGGGAGTGTGAGGTATTGGAATACCACCAAAGAATAAAGACTGGGAACAGTACCTAATTACGGGGATTGGTACCTAAATACGGGGAACAGTACCTAAGGGGACGAAGCGGTACCTCTAGACGGGGAACCGCTTGATTGCCAAGGATGAAGGGAAAGGCCGTTAAAAGACGCTGGGGAAATGAGAGACAAGCCAAGCAGCGTCGAGAGTCAGCAAGATTTGTTACCTTATAAGGGCATGAAAGGGGGTCCAAGCGCGGCGGACCCAAGTTTGTTACCTTATTTGGTCATGAAAAACCCAAAGACGATTGCGACCCGTTAATCGGGACCAGCGGCGGTACCATTGAATGATGGAAAGTTACCCGGCAGAACAGGGCGGCGGGCCGGGTCGCGGCGGGTAGAGGGTCTCTTAGTGCGCAGGCACGAGTCAGTGTATGGTCGGTGAAGTGAAGTGGAAATCCTCAGGACAAGGAGTTCTGAGACCCAGCGGAAACAAGGAGACCAAGTGCGGTACGGCGTAGCCGAGAAAACGTCCACGGAGTAGGCGAAATAGCCCAGGAGACGAGTTATTTAACGGATCCGGCAAATCCTGCCCGGAAGACACCTGTCAGCCCAGTCCGGCAATCGAAGGCCTCATCCAAGCCGAGCGGAATTTAGAACAAGGGTGGCGGATTTGCATTAATTGTCAAGGCCAGAATTTTCCGTGCAGTTCTTTCGGAAGTGAGTCCTGGAACAGGTCTGGGAAATTCGAATCCGTGTGAAATTTTCGGAAGTGAAAACTTGAACAGGGCCGTATGTTTTTTAGAATTTGTTTCTCCCTTGAACAATAAAATTTTTTTAAGTATGGGGTTTGAAAAATAAAGAGTGTATCTTTTAAAAACCTTTAATATCAAAACAAACCATGAATCCGTTTGCCTCTAAGACTTCCAGATAGTTGGCCAATTTCAGCATTTTTCGAACTTTCTTTTCGTCGGTGAACTTTTTGGAAAACGCAGGTTAACATGGGAATTCGTAACGAATTACAAAATGTAGCATCCTTCCAGGTAAATTTTAGATGTTGCATCATCATAATCAATTACGACTTCAACAGGGGGTGCCTCGAAAAGCAGAATTCCATCGTTTGGTAAGGGAACTGACTTTCAGCAGTTCGCCCCTTTTAATGTCGAGTTGTTCCGAATCTATTTAAATATTTCGAAATGGCGCAAGTATGCGTAAAACTTACTAAATCCATTTAATCATATATAGAATAATACATTATGGATTTATGGTGGATTTTTAAAATTCGTATTTTTCAACGTTTTTCGGTTGCCAGAGTCCAAATTTAAGATTTATCATAGGCGGCGACATGTAAACAAAATAAAGCTAGAAAATTATAAAATAAATTTAATTTATAAAAATTCCTTCAAAAATATAAAATTGCTTGCGTTATGACTGTGAGTATTTTTAATTAAGTACTATCCATTTGGATAATTCATTCTTATAAAAAATTAAATTCACTTTAATAATTTTCTAGCTTTTAAAAATCTGATTTAGCTATTTAGTGACCCGGCTGCCAACACCAATTATTTTTGTTTAAAACCGCCAGCAAAGACGAAAGAGTTGGGGTGGCCTCATGGTACAGGTGTCTATTGGATCTCTCCGAAGCTTATTTAACGTGACGTGTTCCACACTGAAGGGAATACAACCACGGCACTCTTATACACCCACAAGTGAGTGTATAGTGCAATTTGTCAAGGTTAAGCGCCAGACCAACGCCCCGGACTAGAAGCTATAGCTATGTACATAGCAACCAACCCGGTAGCAATTTGAATGCTTACTTGTCGGGCAAGCATTTCCCCTTACTGAGGAGCAGGAAATATCTAAATCCCTACTGATCTTTGGGTCACAGCACCCGAGTGGAGAAGGAGTGCTTAGCCATCGTATGGGCAATCAGGAAAATGAGGCCGTACATAGAAGGATACAAGTTCACGGTCATAACGGACCACATGGCACTCAAATGGCTAAACTCGATCGAGAGTCCGACAGCCAGAATTGCGAGATGGGCCCTCGAGCTGCAACAATACGACTTTGACATCGTATACAGGAATATACAGTTGAACATAGTAGCAGACGCCTGTTTACTGGTGAAGCATGTTTACTGGTGAAAGGGACCAAGCAGAATGGAGAAAAGGACTCAAGGACATGCCCTTGGATACGATCCCTTAAGGAACGGATCCACGATAACCCGACAAAATATCCGGATTTTTTAGAAGATTTTTTAGGGACGTACGAAACTATGTTTCGAAATGCAAAACCTATCAGAAATATAAGCCGAGCCAACTAAAAGCAGCGGGCAAGGTGCTTTTGAAAGTCCCAGAGGAACCCTGGGCAACTGTCTGTGCAGACTTTGACGGGCCACTACCAAGACCAATTCATGGCAACACGATGCTACTAGTTATGATGGTCAGATTCTCAAAATGGACAGAGTTAATAGCTCTACGAGCGGCAGCAACGGCAGCTGTACAGAAGGCAGTAAGAGAAAGGATACTATCCAGGTTCGGAGTACCGAAAATAATGATAACGGATAATGATACACAATTTACAAGCAAAGGATTCAAGACATTTTTGGAGGAATTAGGGGTGCGACACCAGCTAACTGCACCATATACGCCACAGGAAAACCCAACGGAAAGAGTGAATCGCACAGCGAAAACCATGATCGCTCAATACACGGGAAAGGACCATCGTAGATGGGACGAGTGCTTACCGGAGGTAATGCTTGCGATTAACTCTAGCACATCCGGATCCACGGGGTACTCGCCAGCATTCATTATCCAAGCACGAGAACCTAGGCTACCTAAAGCATTGTTCGATGAAAGCGCCTGGGGCACAGGACAAGAGGTGGAAACGCCAACGGAAAATGCGACAAAACTAAAGGAGATATACACACTGGCAAGAAGAAAGATGGAGCAAGCCGCACGGAAGCAAGCAAGACATTATAACCTGAGAAGAAGACTATGGAAGCATAACGTGGGAGACTGGGTCCTGATCAAGGAGCACCAGCTGTCCAAAGCGGTGGAGGGATTCGTGGCAAAACTAGCACCACGGTATGGTGGTCCGTACAGAATCACCGGTTTCATATCCTCTGTGAGATACAAGAGGAAGGAGCCAAACGAATGAAAATAGCCCATATCTACGAAATGAAAGCTTGGAACGCAGACAACCAGGAAGAATACCACAGCTAACCAGCGAAGGAGCAGGTGGTCACCACTAAAGAACAGCGAACCAGAAGCTCGGGGGAGCAGGTGGCCAACGCCGGAAAGCAGCCAATCGGAAGCTCGGAGAAGCAGGTGCCCATCACCAAGGAACAGCCAACCCAAAACAACAACAAGATCAAGGAAGGGGGAGGCTCCGAAGTAGGAACAGATTGGCAGCGAGCATCACTGGCCACCACACAGATGCAGGTGAACGAAGCCTGCATGTAAACGAGCCTACATGGAAGAGCAGATGAGCAGCAAGGTCCAAAATGATACAAGAAATGAAGAGGTCAAAGCGTCAAATGTCCCAAACCAGCGGGACCAGTCGAAGGAACCCAGAATCCTAGCCGGAGGAACAGATTGGCAGCGAGCATCACTGGCCACCACACAGATGCAGGTGCCTGCATGTAAACGAGCCTACATGGAAGAGCGGGTGGGGAAAAGTACAAAGATAAGTACGCAAAGTTAGAAGATAAGTGGCAAAAGCCGAACTTACGTGTAACGGGATCATACGAAGGAGGCGACAAACAGCTTCAATGCCGTCGCTGAGCTTCCAACTCACTCACTTGAATTTAAACAAGCATCGAGAATGGAAGAACAGCAGCGACCACCAACGGGAGACGGCAGCGAACAGCACGTGGTCGACGACCACGTGTAGGATCGCGACTGCCGTTCCTATACCCCAGGAGGGACGTCCGAGTCCGCAGAAGGGCACCACCACGCAGGCATCGCAGCCCGGTGCTGCAACTGCTGGCTTCGCCGCTGGTCTCACCCCAGGCAACCAGGACTGGGCCCGAGTCTGACGATAGTCGATGGTGGGCGTACCCGGATAGTCCGTCGGTGGGGTGGGATAGCGGCGACAGCAGCAGCGGGATTTCCGACTGGGGTGCAGGCTGCCCGAAAGCCTACGATCCTCTAGGCAGCCCGGGGCCGGTGGCGTGCCCCACGCGGCAGTCCACGCGGCAGTCCACGCGGCAGTCCACGCGGCAGTCCACGCGGCAGTCCAGGCGGCAGTCCAGGCGGCAGTCCAGGCGGCAGTCCAACGCCAGCGGGCCAGGGCGAAGCGCCGGTGGGCGCAACTGGTGTGGGCAGCGGGGCGGCGCTACCGCGTTCAATGGGTCCAAGGGGGGTTCCGGGTCCTGACGGACCAGTCCTAATAAAGTCCAGTGGCAGCTGGAAAGAAGGCACAAAAATGACAGCGCGTGCACGGGAAGTTTAAATGATCATGGAGGGTAAAGAAAAAATGAAAGGATTTTCCCTGGAAAGAAAGGGGGGAGTGTGAGGTATTGGAATACCACCAAAGAATAAAGACCGGGAACAGTACCTAATTACGGGGAACGGTACCTAAATACGGGGAACAGTACCTAAGGGGACGAAGCGGTACCTCTAGACGGGGAACCGCTTGATTGCCAAGGATGAAGGGAAAGGCCGTTAAAAGACGCTGGGGAAATGAGAGACAAGCCGAGCAGCGTCGAGAGTCAGCAAGATTTGTTACCTTATAAGAGCATGAAAGGGGGCCCAAGCGCGGCGGACCCAAGTTTGTTACCTTATTTGGTCATGAAAAACCCAAAGACGATTGCGACCCGTTAATCGGGACCAGCGGCGGTACCATTGAATGATGGAAAGTTACCCGGCAAAAGAGGGCGGCGGGCCGGGTCGCGGCGGCTGGAGGGTCTCTTAGTGCGCAGGCGCGAGTCAGTGTATGGTCGGTGAAGTGAAGTGGAAATCCTCAGGACAAGGAGTTCTGAGATCCAGCGGAAGCAAGGAGACCAAGTGCTGTACGGCATAGCCGAGAAAACGTCCACGGAGTAGGCGAAATAGCCCCGGAGACGAGTTATTTAACTGAGCCGGCAAATCCTGCCCGGAAGACACCTGTCAGCCCAGTCCGGCAATGGAAGGCCTCATCCAAGCCGAGTCGTTCGAACGGCGAACCACGGGATCGGACAGTGACCAAGCTGTGCGCGCTAGTCGCCCAGTCGAGCGTTTTTCACCGACGAGGCCGGCGAGTGTCCCAGCCAGCGGAGGCGCTGACGACCGAGTTGGTCAAAGGCAGCCCAATCTTAGTTTAGGACGACGACTTAGCGGACCGGTCGGAGCGGACGCACGGGGAAGGGGACACCGAAGTGGACCCCTTGGAGAAAGAGCGGAGTTTTCTTTCTTTTCATAGCAAGCTGATTTTATTGGTGCCTAAATATGTAAAATAAATATATAAGTACCTAATTTTATATAAATACTAGCAATACCCGCCGCGACGTTGTCCGCGACAATTAGCAGAGCATTGCTAGTTTTTTTTTTTGCATATTAGTGCAATAAAAGGAATGTTGGTTAGATTGATTAAATTTAAGTGAACCTCATTTCCACACCACCCTGGAGGTAGAGGATTTGGCGCATTTTTTTTAAAGTGGTGTCCCCAGGGGTACCCCAGGCATATTCCACGTGAAGAAGATTTTTAATTATAACCTTTAATTTAAAAACTCTTGATAAACAACATTTTTTGATTTTCCATCAGGTGCCAAAATTATTAAATTACTTGCCGAACTAACTCGGGAACAGGCAACATTAAACTGACCATGAGAAATCAATCCTCTCTTAGATCTAACCCGGCTAACTTTAAAGTCTGTCTCTGGGATTTATTGGTAGTTATTGCAAAACAGACTTTCACCGGAAATTGCAGTCTTTTGAATTGAAAGGATAGGTTAGATTTTATAAGGGGAATTCTAGGTATAAACACCTTTTCACCCTTAGCGCATCCAGTAAAACTACTGCTTCTATGACAAATTTATGGAGAGCTGTAACTGGCAATCTCGTTCCGTTTCAAAGTTTTGGAGGACTTAAATTACGTAGCAACATTATGGGGGCCCCAATTTTAAGAGAAAGATTATGCAAAGGAAAACCTGGAGGGTTCTGTTTGTTCAGGAACTCGACAGGAAAGTAAACAGCATCTTCTAATACCGTGACTGAGTCAATAGATTTGTATGTTACCTCTTGACCGTCAAATTACTTTAATAGTGAGTTATTTATTGAAGAAACTCTATCAATTCTTGAAGTTAAAATTGCGCGTTCAGACAACCAATCTAGCGACTTTTCTGCAATGATTAAAATATCAGGAAATATTTTTGAAGTAAGGTCTTCGACTGAAGTTACTAAAGTTCCCAAGCATGTTGGTATCTTTATCTATCCCTCAATTGTTGGATATATGCCGTCTCCAATTTGGGGAAATGTTTTTGCAAAAAATCCAGCAGATTGATCGGCGTTCAAGTGCACACGCAAATTTTTGGTTAAGGCTAGTTTCGTGATATCAGGCCACAGAAAAGAAGATTTTAAGCACGATTTTATTTCATCGGCTCTGGTTCCGCGGAGCACTACTGGAAGGGTTTGACGAAATTCTTCTGCTAAAAGAACTGTAACGCCACCCATTACAAAGTGAGACAATAACTTTGTAATGGGTGGCGTTACAGTTCCTTTAGCAGAAAAATTTCGTCAAACCCTTCCAGTAGTGCCAGTAGTATATCCTTCAAAGTCCTATCGAGAGCTTCGTAGCCGCCCTTATGCGCCATAGTGCATTCATCCCAAACAAAAAGCTTACAGTCTTTCAAAACCATGGCCATACTGGACTGCTTTGAAATTGAGCAATTCGGCATTTCCACATTTATTAAATTCAATGGAAGTTTGAATGCAGAATGCGCTGTTCGACCTCCGGTTAGCAAAGTGGCTGATATTCTAGAAGAAGCGACAGCCAAGGCAATATTTTTATTTAAACGAACTTTTGCCAAAATCAAATTCAAAAGGAACGTTTTTCCAGTGCCACCAGGAGCATCCAAAAAATATATTCCACCTCGTTCGGCCTCAACACTTTCTTATATGTGCTTAAATGCTACGTTTTGCTTTGCATTAAGGCCGGTTTCTCGAGTGCCGGCTAACATTTCTCGAACAGATAAAGTCCCTGCTAAGGCATTTTGGCTTTCTCGAGCATAAATGTGAGAGCTAACTTTGACAGGGACTCGGAGTCCCTGTTAAGCGTTTTCGTCTCGATAGAATGACAGCTGATTTCCCAAAGCCAACTAAGAAGAAGAAACGAAATCACAGCTGACTTTTCCCTTGAAATATACCCAAACAGCTGATGAAATAATCTAAGCACGCCATTTTTTGCGCTTCACAGCCCAATTCTGTGCGTTAACAGCCCTCTGTAATTGTTTCTCGTTCAGATAAATTAAAGCAGTCGAGAAAGCCGATTTGCTTTTACGAACAGTTTATCTGGTCTTTAAGTTTTTCGGACAGATAGCTATCAGGGACTTTGACAGGGACTCGAGAAACCGGCCCTAAGTGAATTTTCGTCCTTAATAATAACTAATTCATTATTTTCATAGTTGATCTCTCTTAAATAGTCTCTATTTGCTAATGGTTCATCGACTCTGTTTGGATCAGGTAAACCGTACTCTGATAAAATATTTCCTCCTATAGATAGTACGATATTTTCAATTGTAATTAAACACTTTGTGTGCGCACGCTCCAGTAGGGTATTTGGTTCACAATATCTTCTGAGAGGCTTGATTTGTGCTTATCCCAAAGACGGAGTGGATCGCTTATTTGGCAAGATACTAACATTATTGCAAATAGTTCTCGCAATTTAGTTGGAATTTGACATTGTGCAGCTTCGGTTAAAGTCAAGTCCCGATGATTATCATCTTCCAGTAAGCCCAAAGCTTTGCAAGCCATTGGAAAAGTATTGTATTCAACACCATTCACTGTTTTTAAATCCAATAATGAGGTTGGACCTCTTACCTCATGGAGTAAAAGTCTAAGATAATAACATTCACTATTTTTGGGATGAACAGTGTACACACGACCCAAACATTGATCTTTTTTAACCCCAGGGAAATTTGGAACATCAACCCCTCGTTTTCTTCTTTGAAATGATTTGTTCTTCCACGTGTAAAAAGAAGGCATTTCGGCATAATAAAGGGTTCTCGCAAATGAGCCAATTTTGCAATGCTTAAAAAAGGCAATCATTATCTGATTAGCCAATTGATTTGGATTATCTGGATTGAAGTATATCCTTTGACCGTTTTCCAAATGCACAGCTAATTGAGTGATTGCTGGATATCTCCCATGTATGGGAAACGCTAAAACTCTCCATACCGCTTCTGAGCTGCTTATATATCGACCACTTTCATATAATTTTATTTCGTCTCTTACGTTTTCTATTGCAATTGTCGCTTGATCACTCCCTTTATTAATGTACTTACAGACATACTTAATAGACTTTACTGAGCTGCAGTATTCTACATTTAAATGGGCTCTAAGATCACGAGAAAGAGTTGGATTATATGGCACAACCCAACGGTTATCTATAATGTTACCATTGATTACAATAGTAAAACCACTATCTATTGGTGCCCTTCGCCTATATTGTGGGTTACCGTCTTTCCCAGTCAAAGTATCTTTCAAAAACGGCCTTGGAAATCTTTTTGTGCATTTACCTTCATTCATGCAAGGCGATTTCGAATTTAGTGCCCCGCAGGGTCCATGAATCATATCAGCTTTGACGATATCATGAAGTTGAGGATCCTTTTCAGGATCGGAAATTTCAGCACTTATGATAGAATCAATTTGCTCAGGCATAATAAGAGATTTTAGCCAAAGAACTATGTGTACATGTGACAGGCTTTTGCCCCTCTATTGAATACATGAAGCACTGGACTTCACCAAATAAATTGCCTTTATCCAATAAAAACATTAATATTTTTACCTTTAAATGGAAAATTCGAGCAATAATGTCATGGCGATCATGGGGTTTTTGACCCGGATATAAGGCTTTGGTTATATCATCCCATTTAGGATTGCATGTAAACGTTATAAAGAAATCAGGGCGACCCTATGGCTATGTCGCCAATCGGAAGCTCGGAGAAGCAGGTGCCCATCACCAAGGAACAGCCAACCCAAAACAACAACAACATCAAGGAAGGGGGAGGCTCCGAAGTAGGAACAGATTGGCAGCGAGCATCACTGGCCACCACACAGATGCAGGTAAACGAAGCCTGCATGTAAACGAGCCTACATGGAAGAGCGGGTGGGGAAAAGTACAAAGATAAGTACGCAAAGTTAGAAGATAAGTGGCAAAAGCCGAACTTACGTGTAACGGGATCATACGAAGGAGGCGACAAACAGCTTCAATGCCGTCGCTGAGCTTCCAACTCACTCACTTGAATTTAAACAAGTATCGAGAATGGAAGAACAGCAGCGACCACCAACGGGAGACGGCAGCGAACAGCACGTGGTCGACGACCACGTGTAGGATCGCGACTGCCGTTCCTATACCCCAGGAGGGACGTCCGAGTCCGCAGAAGGGCACCACCACGCAGGCATCGCAGCCCGGTGCTGCAACTGCTGGCTTCGCCGCTGGTCTCACCCCAGGCAACCAGGACTGGACCCGAGTCTGACGATAGTCGATGGTGGGCGTACCCGGATAGTCCGTCGGTGGGGTGGGATAGCGGCGACAGCAGCAGCGGGATTTCCGACTGGGGTGCAGGCTGCCCGAAAGCCTACGATCCTCTAGGCAGCCCGGGGCCGGTGGCGTGCCCCACGCGGCAGTCCACGCGGCAGTCCATGCGGCAGTCCACGCGGCAGTCCAGGCGGCAGTCCAGGCGGCAGTCCAGGCGGCAGTCCAACGCCAGCGGGCCAGGGCGAAGCGCCGGTGGGCGCAACTGGTGTGGGCAGCGGGGCGGCGCTACCGCGTTCAATGGGTCCAAGGGGGGTTCCGGGTCCTGACGGACCAGTCCTAATAAAGTCCAGTGGCAGCTGGAAAGAAGGCACAAAAATGACAGCGCGTGCACGGGAAGTTTAAATGATCATGGAGGGTAAAGGAAAAATGAAAGGATTTTCCCTGGAAAGAAAGGGGGGAGTGTGAGGTATTGGAATACCACCAAAGAATAAAGACCGGGAACAGTACCTAATTACGGGGAACGGTACCTAAATACGGGGAACAGTACCTAAGGGGACGAAGCGGTACCTCTAGACGGGGAACCGCTTGATTGCCAAGGATGAAGGGAAAGGCCGTTAAAAGACGCTGGGGAAATGAGAGACAAGCCGAGCAGCGTCGAGAGTCAGCAAGATTTGTTACCTTATAAGAGCATGAAAGGGGGCCCAAGCGCGGCGGACCCAAGTTTGTTACCTTATTTGGTCATGAAAAACCCAAAGACGATTGCGACCCGTTAATCGGGACCAGCGGCGGTACCATTGAATGATGGAAAGTTACCCGGCAAAAGAGGGCGGCGGGCCGGGTCGCGGCGGCTGGAGGGTCTCTTAGTGCGCAGGCGCGAGTCAGTGTATGGTCGGTGAAGTGAAGTGGAAATCCTCAGGACAAGGAGTTCTGAGATCCAGCGGAAGCAAGGAGACCAAGTGCTGTACGGCATAGCCGAGAAAACGTCCACGGAGTAGGCGAAATAGCCCCGGAGACGAGTTATTTAACTGAGCCGGCAAATCCTGCCCGGAAGACACCTGTCAGCCCAGTCCGGCAATGGAAGGCCTCATCCAAGCCGAGTCGTTCGAACGGCGAACCACGGGATCGGACAGTGACCAAGCTGTGCGCGCTAGTCGCCCAGTCGAGCGTTTTTCACCGACGAGGCCGGCGAGTGTCCCAGCCAGCGGAGGCGCTGACGACCGAGTTGGTCAAAGGCAGCCCAATCTTAGTTTAGGACGACGACTTAGCGGACCGGTCGGAGCGGACGCACGGGGAAGGGGACACCGAAGTGGACCCCTTGGAGAAAGAGCGGAGTTTTCTTTCTTTTCATAGCAAGCTGATTTTATTGGTGCCTAAATATGTAAAATAAATATATAAGTACCTAATTTTATATAAATACTAGCAATACCCGCCGCGACGTTGTCCGCGACAATTAGCAGAGCATTGCTAGTTTTTTTTTTTTGCATATTAGTGCAATAAAAGGAATGTTGGTTAGATTGATTAAATTTAAGTGAACCTCATTTCCACACCACCCTGGAGGTAGAGGATTTGGCGCATTTTTTTTTAAAGTGGTGTCCCCAGGGGTACCCCAGGCATATTCCACGTGAAGAAGATTTTTAATTATAACCTTTAATTTAAAAACTCTTGATAAACAACATTTTTTGATTTTCCATCAGGTGCCAAAATTATTAAATTACTTGCCGAACTAACTGACCATGAGAAATCAATCCTCTCTTAGATCTAACCCGGCTAACTTTAAAGTCTGTCTCTGGGATTTATTGGTAGTTATTGCAAAACAGACTTTCACCGGAAATTGCAGTCTTTTGAATTGAAAGGATAGGTTAGATTTTATAAGGGGAATTCTAGGTATAAACACCTTTTCACCCTTAGCGCATCCAGTAAAACTACTGCTTCTATGACAAATTTATGGAGAGCTGTAACTGGCAATCTCGTTCCGTTTCAAAGTTTTGGAGGACTTAAATTACGTAGCAACATTATGGGGGCCCCAATTTTAAGAGAAAGATTATGCAAAGGAAAACCTGGAGGGTTCTGTTTGTTCAGGAACTCGACAGGAAAGTAAACAGCATCTTCTAATACCGTGACTGAGTCAATAGATTTGTATGTTACCTCTTGACCGTCAAATTACTTTAATAGTGAGTCATTTATTGAAGAAACTCTATCAATTCTTGAAGTTAAAATTGCGCGTTCAGACAACCAATCTAGCGACTTTTCTGCAATGATTAAAATATCAGGAAATATTTTTGAAGTAAGGTCTTCGACTGAAGTTACTAAAGTTCCCAAGCATGTTGGTATCTTTATCTATCCCTCAATTGTTGGATATATGCCGTCTCCAATTTGGGGAAATGTTTTTGCAAAAAATCCAGCAGATTGATCGGCGTTCAAGTGCACACGCAAATTTTTGGTTAAGGCTAGTTTCGTGATATCAGGCCACAGAAAAGAAGATTTTAAGCACGATTTTATTTCATCGGCTCTGGTTCCGCGGAGCACTACTGGAAGGGTTTGACGAAATTCTTCTGCTAAAAGAACTGTAACGCCACCCATTACAAAGTGAGACAATAACTTTGTAATGGGTGGCGTTACAGTTCCTTTAGCAGAAAAATTTCGTCAAACCCTTCCAGTAGTGCCAGTAGTATATCCTTCAAAGTCCTATCGAGAGCTTCGTAGCCGCCCTTATGCGCCATAGTGCATTCATCCCAAACAAAAAGCTTACAGTCTTTCAAAACCATGGCCATACTGGACTGCTTTGAAATTGAGCAATTCGGCATTTCCACATTTATTAAATTCAATGGAAGTTTGAATGCAGAATGCGCTGTTCGACCTCCGGTTAGCAAAGTGGCTGATATTCTAGAAGAAGCGACAGCCAAGGCAATATTTTTATTTAAACGAACTTTTGCCAAAATCAAATTCAAAAGGAACGTTTTTCCAGTGCCACCAGGAGCATCCAAAAAATATATTCCACCTCGTTCGGCCTCAACACTTTCTTATATGTGCTTAAATGCTACGTTTTGCTTTGCATTAAGGCCGGTTTCTCGAGTGCCGGCTAACATTTCTCGAACAGATAAAGTCCCTGCTAAGGCATTTTGGCTTTCTCGAGCATAATTGTGAGAGCTAACTTTGACAGGGACTCGGAGTCCCTGTTAAGCGTTTTCGTCTCGATAGAATGACAGCTGATTTCCCAAAGCCAACTAAGAAGAAGAAACGAAATCACAGCTGACTTTTCCCTTGAAATATACCCAAACAGCTGATGAAATAATCTAAGCACGCCATTTTTTGCGCTTCACAGCCCAATTCTGTGCGTTAACAGCCCTCTGTAATTGTTTCTCGTTCAGATAAATTAAAGCAGTCGAGAAAGCCGATTTGCTTTTACGAACAGTTTATCTGGTCTTTAAGTTTTTCGGACAGATAGCTATCAGGGACTTTGACAGGGACTCGAGAAACCGGCCCTAAGTGAATTTTCGTCCTTAATAATAACTAATTCATTATTTTCATAGTTGATCTCTCTTAAATAGTCTCTATTTGCTAATGGTTCATCGACTCTGTTTGGATCAGGTAAACCGTACTCTGATAAAATATTTCCTCCTATAGATAGTACGATATTTTCAATTGTAATTAAACACTTTGTGTGCGCACGCTCCAGTAGGGTATTTGGTTCACAATATCTTCTGAGAGGCTTGATTTGTGCTTATTCCAAAGACGGAGTGGATCGCTTATTTGGCAAGATACTAACATTATTGAAAATAGTTCTCTCAATTTAGTTGGAATTTGACATTGTGCAGCTTCGGTCAAAGTCAAGTCCCGATGATTATCATCTTCCAGTAAGCCCAAAGCTTTGCAAGCCATTGGAAAAGTATTGTATTCAACACCATTCACTGTTTTTAAATCCAAGAATGAGGTTGGACCTCTTACCTCATGGAGTAAAAGTCTAAGATAATAACATTCACTATTTTTGGGATGAACAGTGTACACACGACCCAAACATTGATCTTTTTTAACCCCAGGGAAATTTGGAACATCAACCCCTCGTTTTCTTCTTTGAAATGATTTGTTCTTCCACGTGTAAAAAGAAGGCATTTCGGCATAATGAAGGGTTCTCGCAAATGAGCCAATTTTGCAATGCTTAAAAAAGGCAATCATTATCTGATTAGCCAATTGATTTTGATTATCTGGATTGAAGTATATCCTTTGACCGTTTTCCAAATGCACAGCTAATTGAGTGATTGCTGGATATCTCCCATGTATGGGAAACGCTAAAACTCTCCATACCGCTTCTGAGCTGCTTATATATCGACCACTTTCATATAATTTTATTTCGTCTCTTACGTTTTCTATTGCAATTGTCGCTTGATCACTCCCTTTATTAATGTACTTACAGACATACTTAATAGACTTTACTGAGCTGCAGTATTCTACATTTAAATGGGCTCTAAGATCACGAGAAAGAGTTGGATTATATGGCACAACCCAACGGTTATCTATAATGTTACCATTGATTACAATAGTAAAACCACTATCTATTGGTGCCCTTTGCCTATATTGTGGGTTACCGTCTTTCCCAGTCAAAGTATCTTTCAAAAACGGCCTTGGAAATCTTTTTGTGCATTTACCTTCATTCATGCAAGGCGATTTCGAATTTAGTGCCCCGCAGGGTCCATGAATCATATCAGCTTTGACGATATCATGAAGTTGAGGATCCTTTTCAGGATCGGAAATTTCAGCACTTATGATATTTATTTATTTATTTATTTATTTAAAGTTAGCAAATATCTGCCAACATAAACATAGTACCCTACTCACATCAAGTGGAAGGGGGCAGGGACAGGTAAGTTAGGATGTTTGTTACAATTAAATTAACAGAGCATTCCGAGAATATCAAAAAATACAGTTCATTATATTGCGAACATAAAACGCGAAATGGATCATGTAACTCAAAGTTAGTTTTACAAATATCGAGGGCAATTGGTCGAAAGTGCCGAGTAGACCTTACAGGAATGGAGAAACGAATTTGACCAAGAAGGTAGCTTGAATTTACAAGTCCAGTAATTAATTTGTGCAGGAACATAACACCATGGCACGTTCGACGATCCTTGAGGGAGGGCAGGTTAAGTAGACGCAGTCTATCCACGTACGATGGCAGGTGTCGATGTGTTTCCCAGTTTAAACCACGTAGAGCAAACAAAAGGAACTGTTTCTGTACCGACTCGATAAGGTCCTGATAAATGGTATATTGGGGTGACCAAACACACGAGCAGTATTCAAGAATTGGACGAACCAAGGAAATGTATAAATGTTTTGTGGTGTAGGGGTCCTCAAATTCCTTCGACCAACGCTTAACAAAGGCAAAAACGCCTTTTGCTTTACTAACTATTATACCAATGTGATTAGAGAAATTTAAGTTGTGGTTGAATAACACTCCAAGGTCTGTAACAGAATTTATGCGTTCAAGTTCATTCGACCCAATTGAATATGTAGTTAGGAGAAGCTTCTTCCGATAAAAGGACATAAAGTTACATTTAGAATTGTTCAAAAACAACAAATTTTGGATGCACCATGAATTCAGATTGTTCAGATCAGCTTGCAAAAGTGCCTGGGAATCGGGATTCGATAACGGCAAACAGAGTTTTACGTCGTCAGCATACATCATAACATGAGCAGAGAGAACAACTTGGGGCAAGTCATTTATGAAAATTCCAAACAGTAAGGGTCCAAGGTGGCTCCCTTGCGGAACACCAGAGGTCACGTGAACAAGGTTTGAGACTGTGCTTTTAAAAGCAATTCTTTGAGTTCGGTTCGTCAGGTAGGCTGAGATCCACTTAGTCAACGTGATCGGGAATCCTAATAGTGTTAATTTTTTCAATAATAACTGATGGTTCACGGAATCGAAGGCTTTACTGAAGTCCGTAAAAATAACATCGGTTTGATTATCATTTTTAAAAGAGCTTCTGATGACTGAAGTAAACTCAAGAAGATTTGTAGTCGTTGATCTTCGTTTCATAAAGCCGTGCTGAGTTGGGGACATTACTGAGCTGCATTGGTGCTGTATCTGAGCGGTAATAAGCTGTTCGAAAAACTTGGGAATTGCGCTTAGTTTTGCAATACCACGGTAGTTTTTAATGTCCGACTTGCTTCCCTTTTTATGAAGTGGAATGATAAAAGATTCCTTCCAAACTTCAGGGAAAAATGAATGAAGGAGGGATATTTGAAACAGTTTAGATAGCGGTTTGCACAAGGCATCAGCACATTTTTTTAAGATACAGCTCGGTACAAGATCAAAGCCAGAAGAGAAAGACGTCTTGATTGTGTGCAAATTTTGTAAAACATCGTCCTCACTAATTAGGGGAGTGAAAAAGCAGTTGGAATGAGGTAGAGGGTATGGGTAGGAAGAGGTGTTATCGTAACTAAAAGAAGAGTACGTGGACTGGAAGAATTGTGCGAATAAGTTCGCAATACCGGAGTCGCTAGAGGCGGATATTGTATCAAGATGAAGGCATGATGGAAATAGTTGCGATTTTCGTTTCGAATTAACAAATGCGAAGAACTGCTTGGGATTGTCTTGGAATTCGATTCTGCAACGGTTAAGGTAACTGTTGTAACAATCGGAATTGTGGACTAAAAAATTGGAACGAGCAATTAGATACCTAGAATGGTCAACTTGCAGCCCAGTTCTCTTATATTTCTTAAAAAGTCTAGACATGGTGTTTTTAAGGAAAGAGAGTCGACGAGAGAACCACGGAGGCTTATGAGACGCGTTTCCAGTGGGAAATGAAGGAACGAACTTATCGAAGGCTAAATATAGTAAGCTATAAAACTGTTCTACAATATGTGAGGGATTATCATTTGCATCCATAAAAGACCAATCGAGTTGGGATAAATGCCTATTCATTTCAGCAAATTTAGCTCTACGAAAACAGCGAAAAGTTGCTGGTTCGATTTCGGGACATGACAGTAAAGGAGCTGATGCTTCTAAAGTAACCTCAAGTGTGGGATGATACGCATCTTCAGGATTGGAGAGAGGGCTAATTCGAGTTACATATGCATTTGCGAACTCCGAGGCAAAAATAAGGTCTAAAACTTTGCTAGAGCAGTTAATGACTGAGTTCAGTTGACCTAATGAAAGATCAATAAGACCGTGTACAAACTCATGCGCTGTGGTAGGCACAAGAGCACTTGAATCAGTTGAGGGCATCCAAGAAAGGGCGGGGAGATCAAAGTCACCCATAACAATAAGATGATCGTTATCGCCAAGGGTAGTATGAATACTCTGTATTTGATCCAAGTGTCGGAGGTAGAGGCTAATATCAGACCGGGGAGGAATGTATGAGCATGATACGAAAACAAAATAATCATGAAGCTTAATCCGAACAGCGACAAACTCTAATGTACTATCCGTACCAATTATCGGAATACGTTGAGAGACAAGATTGGACTTGACGGCAATGAGAACACCACCGCCAAGACGCACTGAGCGGTCACATCTATAGATAACATAATTACCAGCAAAGATTTCGCAGTCAGACACAGAAGAATTAAGCCACGTTTCGGTAAAAGCAATCACATTGGCATTAAAGGAGACACTGTTCACGTGCAGTTTACTAAGTTTGCCCAATAAACTGCGAACGTTCTGGTAGTGTAGAGAAAAAGAATTATTTAGTTTTTTGAAGCATTGGTTGAAGGAATCTGAGGCCCGTGAACCCGAGGATTGTGCTTGTGTACATATTCGTGAACAATTACATGTTCAGGCCATATAGAAACATCTAGAACCTTATCAAGATGTTCCTCAGGAAGTCCAATTTTAAACGAAGATATCTCACGTCTCTGCTTAAACTTGAACTTCAAGACGGTAAGTACGGATCGAGAAACATTCAGTTTGCTGCTCAGGTAGTTTTTGACGTCATCTTCAGAAGCGCCAGGATTAAGGCGGGAGACAAAAATTAGTTTTTTTTGTGCAACGCCCGATAAGGGCATGGGAACCCTTTGCGCTACTCCACATAAGGTTGACTGTGATGGGCTCGTGTTCGTATTAGCAGGCGTCAAAATTATGCCAGAGCCAACTGCAGCAGCATGAGACGTAGATGCCTGGTCAAAGTTGACGGGATGTAGATCAGCAGGTGCGATGGGATCGGGCGGTCCAAAGGAGGCCGCGGCAGGTGTAAGTCCAGGGGAGGCGTCTGCCGCGCAGCCGTCAGTAACAACAGTAGAGGCATTACTGGTAGCCAAGCGGTAGGATTCCAGTGTTGGAACATAACCAGAGCTGACAGCAGTAGAAGCAGTAGATGAATGAGCCGTGGATTGCAGACAAGAAGATGCTCCGGTGTCCGGTCCAGAATCGGCAGCAACGGGAACGTGATCCGAGGTAGCGACAGCATTGTGGGACGCAGCTGCCAGGATTCGGCCTTTAAAGTTGGATTCAGCCTTTTCAAACCTATTAAATAAGTCCTTAAATCCAGCTAGTAAGGACTGGTACTCCAGATCAGTTTGCCTTATGAAAGCCATAATATTGACTTTAATATGATGGCAACTGGGGCAGGTCCAATCCAGGCCAGAATTGGATTTAGTACGGTCTGCGACTAGACCAGCACTGTGTCCAAGGTCGGCACATTTAGGGTGAGCAATGTTATTACACAGCCAGCAACCAATTGTGGGTTGGCGGGAGGTGATTTTGCCATTTAAAAGGCAAGGTTTCATGCAGCAGGCAGACATAGCGAAATAATTGAGAAAATTGTCAATTAAATACGTGTAGAAAACAACGTAGATTTAGATGTAGATGTAGAAAGCGCAGCTTGCAGTTTGGTCAGTGATAAGCTTTCCGCGCGTGTGATGCTCGCGCCGAAACGATAAGAGAGCAAATGCACTAACAACAACACCAGTGTAGAAGTTTGCGGTAAACTCGAGAATAGAGTAGAACAACAAAGCAAAAACACAAAACGTTTTCTGATTATATTGTAATCATTCGAATTACGTATAAAGTCACTGTCTTTTAGCTATCAAAACTTGTCAGTATGATAAAGATCACCGAAAAATTGTCAGATGTCCGGATTCCGTATTAATCGATGTAGTTTACACGGGTAAAGTTCGATCAGATGGAGGAGCGATAAAGTACACGTCCGACTACGACGACGATTTTTGGGAATTGATGGGAGATAGAATCAATTTGCTCAGGCATAATAAGAGATTTTAGCCAAAGAACTATGTGTACATGTGACAGGCTTTTGCCCCTCTATTGAATACATGAAGCACTGGACTTCACCAAATAAATTGCCTTTATCCAATAAAAACATTAATATTTTTACCTTTAAATGGAAAATTCGAGCAATAATGTCATGGCGATCATGGGGTTTTTGACCCGGATATAAGGCTTTGGTTATATCATCCCATTTGGGATTGCATGTAAACGTTATAAAGAAATCAGGGCGACCCTATGGCTATGTCGCCAATCGGAAGCTCGGAGAAGCAGGTGCCCATCACCAAGGAACAGCCAACCCAAAACAACAACAACATCAAGGAAGGGGGAGGCTCCGAAGTAGGAACAGATTGGCAGCGAGCATCACTGGCCACCACACAGATGCAGGTAAACGAAGCCTGCATGTAAACGAGCCTACATGGAAGAGCGGGTGGGGAAAAGTACAAAGATAAGTACGCAAAGTTAGAAGATAAGTGGCAAAAGCCGAACTTACGTGTAACGGGATCATACGAAGGAGGCGACAAACAGCTTCAATGCCGTCGCTGAGCTTCCAACTCACTCACTTGAATTTAAACAAGTATCGAGAATGGAAGAACAGCAGCGACCACCAACGGGAGACGGCAGCGAACAGCACGTGGTCGACGACCACGTGTAGGATCGCGACTGCCGTTCCTATACCCCAGGAGGGACGTCCGAGTCCGCAGAAGGGCACCACCACGCAGGCATCGCAGCCCGGTGCTGCAACTGCTGGCTTCGCCGCTGGTCTCACCCCAGGCAACCAGGACTGGGCACGAGTCTGACGATAGTCGACGGTGGGCGTACCCGGATAGTCCGTCGGTGGGGTGGGATAGCGGCGACAGCAGCAGCGGGTTTTCCGACTGGGGTGCAGGCAGCCCGGGGCCGGTGGCGTGCCCCACGCGGCAGTCCACGCGGCAGTCCAACGCCAGCGGGCCAGGGCGAAGCGCCGGTGGGCGCAACTGGTGTGGGCAGCGGGGCGGCGCTACCGCGTTCAATGGGTCCAAGGGGGGTTCCGGGTCCTGAAGGACCAGTCCTAATAAAGTCCAGTGGCAGCTGGAAAGAAGGCACAAAAATGTACACTTTTCGGTTTGAGAAAAATGGGGAAAATATCAAAACTTACCAGGAGCAGGAAAAAAAGAAAACAAAACGAAAACACGAGGCCAAGAAAATGCTAAAGATGGAACTGGAGATCGGAGAAACGCCGATAGGGGACCGATACCGTAGGAGGGTCACACCAAATACTATATGGTGAAGAACTCGGATAAAAATATCGAGCGAAGACACGAACTGAGATCGAAGACCATCCGTGGTGACCTGGCCACTCGAGCGGAGAAGCGCGGGGTTTAAACAGCGGCGTTGCCGGACGGCGCGTGCACGGGAAGTTTAAATGATCATGGAGGGTAAAGGAAAAATGGAAGGATTTTCCCTGGAAAGAAAGGGGGGAGTGTGAGGTATTGGAATACCACCAAAGAATAAAGACTGGGAACAGTACCTAATTACGGGGATTGGTACCTAAATACGGGGAACAGTACCTAAGGGGACGAAGCGGTACCTCTAGACGGGGAACCGCTTGATTGCCAAGGATGAAGGGAAAGGCCGTTAAAAGACGCTGGGGAAATGAGAGACAAGCCAAGCAGCGTCGAGAGTCAGCAAGATTTGTTACCTTATAAGGGCATGAAAGGGGGTCCAAGCGCGGCGGACCCAAGTTTGTTACCTTATTTGGTCATGAAAAACCCAAAGACGATTGCGACCCGTTAATCGGGACCAGCGGCGGTACCATTGAATGATGGAAAGTTACCCGGCAGAACAGGGCGGCGGGCCGGGTCGCGGCGGGTAGAGGGTCTCTTAGTGCGCAGGCACGAGTCAGTGTATGGTCGGTGAAGTGAAGTGGAAATCCTCAGGACAAGGAGTTCTGAGACCCAGCGGAAACAAGGAGACCAAGTGCGGTACGTCCACGAGAAAACGTCCACGGAGTAGGCGAAATAGCCCAGGAGACGAGTTATTTAACGGATCCGGCAAATCCTGCCCGGAAGACACCTGTCAGCCCAGTCCGGCAATCGAAGGCCTCATCCAAGCCGAGCGGAATTTAGAACAAGGGTGGCGGATTTGCATTAATTGTCAAGGCCAGAATTTTCCGTGCAGTTCTTTCGGAAGTGAGTCCTGGAACAGGTCTGGGAAATTCGAATCCGTGTGAAATTTTCGGAAGTGAAAACTTGAACAGGGCCGTATGTTTTTTAGAATTTGTTTCTCCCTTGAACAATAAAATTTTTTTAAGTATGGGGTTTGAAAAATAAAGAGTTTATCTTTTAAAAACCTTTAATATCAAAACAAACCATGAATCCGTTTGCCTCTAAGACTTCCAGATAGTTGGCCAATTTCAGCATTTTTCGAACTTTCTTTTCGTCGGTGAACTTTTTGGAAAACGCAGGTTAACATGGGAATTCGTAACGAATTACAAAATGTAGCATCCTTCCAGGTAAATTTTAGATGTTGCATCATCATAATCAATTACGACTTCAACAGGGGGTGCCTCGAAAAGCAGAATTCCATCGTTTGGTAAGGGAACTGACTTTCAGCAGTTCGCCCCTTTTAATGTCGAGTTGTTCCGAATCTATTTAAATATTTCGAAATGGCGCAAGTATGCGTAAAACTTACTAAATCCATTTAATCATATATAGAATAATACATTATGGATTTATGGTGGATTTTTAAAATTCGTATTTTTCAACGTTTTTCGGTTGCCAGAGTCCAAATTTAAGATTTATCATAGGCGGCGACATGTAAACAAAATAAAGCTAGAAAATTATAAAATAAATTTAATTTATAAAAATTCCTTCAAAAATATAAAATTGCTTGCGTTATGACTGTGAGTATTTTTAATTAAGTACTATCCATTTGGATAATTCATTCTTATAAAAAATTAAATTCACTTTAATAATTTTCTAGCTTTTAAAAATCTGATTTAGCTATTTAGTGACCCGGCTGCCAACACCAATTATTTTTGTTTAAAACCGCCAGCAAAGACGAAAGAGTTGGGGTGGCCTCATGGTACAGGTGTCTATTCGATCTCTCCGAAGCTTATTTAACGTGACGTGTTCCACACTGAAGGGAATACAACCACGGCACTCTTATACACCCACAAGTGAGTGTATAGTGCAATTTGTCTAGGTTAAGCGCCAGACCAACGCCCCGGACTAGAAGCTATAGCTATGTACATAGCAACCAACCCGGTAGCAATTTGAATGCTTACTTGTCGGGCAAGCATTTCCCCTTACTGAGGAGCAGGAAATATCTAAATCCCTACTGATCTTTGGGTCACAGCACCCGAGTGGAGAAGGAGTGCTTAGCCATCGTATGGGCAATCAGGAAAATGAGGCCGTACATAGAAGGATACAAGTTCACGGTCATAACGGACCACATGGCACTCAAATGGCTAAACTCGATCGAGAGTCCGACAGCCAGAATTGCGAGATGGGCCCTCGAGCTGCAACAATACGACTTTGACATCGTATACAGGAATATACAGTTGAACATAGTAGCAGACGCCTGTTTACTGGTGAAGCATGTTTACTGGTGAAAGGGACCAAGCAGAATGGAGAAAAGGACTCAAGGACATGCCCTTGGATACGATCCCTTAAGGAACGGATCCACGATAACCCGACAAAATATCCGGATTTTTTAGAAGATTTTTTAGGGACGTACGAAACTATGTTTCGAAATGCAAAACCTATCAGAAATATAAGCCGAGCCAACTAAAAGCAGCGGGCAAGGTGCTTTTGAAAGTCCCAGAGGAACCCTGGGCAACTGTCTGTGCAGACTTTGACGGGCCACTACCAAGACCAATTCATGGCAACACGATGCTACTAGTTATGATGGTCAGATTCTCAAAGTGGACAGAGTTAATAGCTCTACGAGCGGCAGCAACGGCAGCTGTACAGAAGGCAGTAAGAGAAAGGATACTATCCAGGTTCGGCGTACCGAAAATAATGATAACGGATAATGGTACACAATTTACAAGCAAAGGATTCAAGACATTTTTGGAGGAATTAGGGGTGCGACACCAGCTAACTGCACCATATACGCCACAGGAAAACCCAACGGAAAGAGTGAATTGCACAGCGAAAACCATGATCGCTCAATACACGGGAAAGGACCATCGTAGATGGGACGAGTGCTTACCGGAGGTAATGCTTGCGATTAACTCTAGCACATCCGGGGGGTACGGGGTATTCGCCAGCATTCATTATCCAAGCACGAGAACCTAGGCTACCTAAAGCATTGTTCGATGAAAACGCCTGGGGCACAGGACAAGAGGTGGAAACGTCAACGGAAAATGTGACAAAACTAAAGGAGATATTTTGAAACCAGAGATGGAAGAAATGTAAGGGGTGAAAGAGGTTTTGTCCCTTCCGCTTGTATGGATAAACCTCTTGAAAATATGTTATTTTCCAGAGGAATTTTCCCGGTGGGCTGTCGCAACTGGAGTGTTTTTCTTTCTTCACATTCTTTTCATTTATTTTGTTTATATCACCCATGGGCTATGCAGTTTTTTCGGCCGCTGCGCTGTTAAGCAGAGAAACGTGGACGTCGAAACGCTGACCAGTGTGACCATTCCGTTAGATCATCGATATCTATTAAGACATCGATGTTAAAAATATAACGAGTTTAAGGCAAATAAAAAAGGGGGACATTTTTTAATAAATATTTAATTAGCAATTGTTTATTGGTGAACACTTTTTATTGAAGCGCGTTACTAGTAAATTACGATAATAGGATCCGATATTCTATAATTTTATCGAAACTTTTCTGTTTTGTTTTGATTATCGTACACACATATACAACGAAAACATTAAAGAAGGAAATAATAAACAAATAAACCATGGAAAATCGTATATTATAATTAATCGCATTTAAGTAAATTAACATTTTAAGATTTGTAATGTATTATGACTGTATCAACCTTTTAAAATCTCAAAAACTCAAATATAATTGAATCGTATTTCAAAAACCATGATTTTATGTCTAAATAAATGTTATTTGTTTGCTTTTCTTTATTATATTAAATTTGTTTTTTTAATTAATTTTCTCTTGTAGATTATTGGACAAAAAATGTATATTTTTGTAGATCATAAATACAATATATATTTTTTAATTTTAGGACAAGATTTTCTTAATCTTAGAATAAAATTGCCTTATTTTAGGAATGTTTGCACTTTTTATACCCTTGTAGAGGGTATTATAATTTCAGTCAGATGTTTGCAACGCAGTGAAGGAGACGTTTCCGACCACATAAAGTATATATATTCTTGATCAGCACCAATAGCCGAGTCTATCTAGCCATGTCCGTCTGTCCGTTTCTATGCGAACTAGTCTCTCAGTTTTAAAGCTATCGCGATGAAACTTTCCCGAAAGTTTCTTTCTATTGCAGGTAGTACATATGTCTGAGCGAGCCGGATCGGACCACTATATCTTAAGGCTCCCATAGGAATATTCAAACAAATATAAGAAAATTCATTGTAACTTTGTGGGAAGTAGGCGTTTTGATTCTTGACTACTTAAAAACAAAATTTAAATAAATAGAAACGCTAAATCTGGAATTCCTGGAACTGCACCGAGTGAGCATTCTTATATCTGCAAGGGTATATAAGCTTCGGCTGGCCGAAGGTAGCTTCCTTTCTTGTTTTAAATACGTTTGTTCTTATTGTAAAAACAAAATTTTAGAACCTAAATTTCTTAAATTAAGAATTTTGTTCTTAAATTTAGACTGCGTTTTTTCCCTCTGTGTAATATTATATAATATTATAAAAATATATATTTTCCAAATTCAGATCCCATTGGTCAGGTGAAGTCTGCAGAGCCTCCGGAGAGGATGCGGAGATGTGTGAAAAATATCCATGCGCGAAAACGGAAAGACTCCTGAAGCCATCACAAACGTACCGAAGACCCTACAAGTCACCGTAGTTGGTAAAAATCTATTAATTTAATGTAAAAGTATGAAAATAAATTACCAAAAATGATGTAGTAAAATGAAGTGAAAAGAAATAAACCTTTTGATAAAGGCGATGAAATTCAACGTATTTTTTATTTTTCTCTCTCTTTGCTGAAGATTTTGGGTGATATTTCAGCGCTAAAATAGCGCTAAAAAGGCGCCAAATTTGGTATGAATTAAGCGCTGAAAAATGGTGATGAACAGGTCCTAAGAAAGCGCTAGTTTCTGGCAGTGATGAGCACCTAGGACATGCCCATGTTAAAATCAGCGCTATTTTTCATACAAATTCACTACTGATTGAGCTCAGTACTAAGGTTTTTTATAAATAACAAGACATTTACATTTAGACGGATTTAAACTGAGACCATTTTTACATGTCCAGTGGAAATGATGACTTCCAACGTGTGCTTACGTGTGTGTGTGTGTGTGTGAGTGGTGCCGGCGAACCCACCGGGAAAATTCCTCTGGAAAATAACATATTTTCAAGAGGTTTCTCCATACAAGCGGAAGGGACAAAACCTCTTTCACCCCTTACATTTCTTCCATCTCTGGTTTCAAAATACACGGGGGTGACACAAAAAGTAAGGGGGAAATGAGGTTTCTATCTGGATCTCTGGCAGAAGAATGCAGGACAAAATCCACTGGTTTTTCGACTTCCCTCATTATAGATTTTCCACACGTACTCAGTTATGGTTTTCCTCCACTTGCAATATCTGCTTTTCTACACCCTCCCAGTTTTAGTTTTTGCAGACCCTCGCAGTTTTGGTTTTGCACTGCTTTGCAGTATCTGATTTTCCACAATAAAAATCATGTTTTTTGTAATATTTGTTTGTGTATTTGTTAATAATATTTACAATCGAAGCATTGGAACTACAATTTTTAATGCCTGAAGCATTCCCGGGTTTTGCTTGGCCGAATGCAGTTCTTAGATATCAATTTCTTGTCTGTCTTCTGAAAATATCAAAAATAATTTAGATATGAATGTAAGACCAGGAATAATAATAAGAGTAATTACCATTATTAGGTCTCCGCACAAAATTAAAGAATCTCTCCAGAAATTATGCCTGTTGTTTTATGTCGGGTATCTATATCAAAAACTATGAGAAGAAAAAATAAAATATGACAAACGCAGGCGCAACACTTCTGGTCCCAAGAAGTCTCAGTCGGCCTGGCTGAAGTAAATGTAATATTTTGATTAAGTTAAACAACTAAGTTAGTCCTAAAGTACTATTTATACAACCATTTAATGAACACCTCACACCATTTACCACTGGTAAAGATTAAAAACATTTCAAGTGTCACTGAAATGCAGAATTGGTGTTGAAGATAGCATCCGGAGGCGTATATTTATTAATGGCGAAAATATCTGTGATACTAACCTTTGTAACTCTGAAATAAAGATTATAAAAAGACAAAATTCATTTTATCACTCACCTTTTTATTGTTTTTTAGATTAAAATTAACTATTTTCACTTTTTCCAACAAATTTAAAAATGATGTGTCCCTGCATTATATTCTTGATAATACCATACAAAATGCAGATAAATTTGGTGTAAATTTCGTTGTAAAGTAGGGTCACACTTTGGCGCCGATAAATATTTCGTTTAAACAATACTTTTCAGGGACCGTAATCATTAAAGGTTACGTATATTATAGGTATATTAGGCATTTTTCGTGTTATCAATACCACCAACACGAATTTTTATATTTTAACAACACTTAGGCCACGATCTGACGATCAAATTATTTTATTTCACAGAAAATGTTTTAAAATGTTTAAAAATGTAAAAAACAATAATTTTTTTCTTTGTAATTTAATGTAATTCCTTGATAAATGTGATTAAATATTTTAATCGTCTTACCGTGGCTTTTCTCTATAATTTTGTTGAATCCCACATTCACTCTTATTATTATTTGAAAAATGTTGAGTAAAATAAATTAATATTTTCATTATAGACATTATAATTATAGTTATATAGTTTAATTTTTTTGATTAACAATTATTAATATTTTTTCTACGAATTTTAAAATTACTAAAAATTAAAACTAAATGTGAGAACAAGTCTTTTGGTTTTGGTGTAAATCATAGGATTTTTGAATATTATAAGTTGGTGATTTTTTTGTTAAAAAATATTATAATCGTAGTGCCACAGAAATCACACAGCGCATAAGTGGCCTGATATTGATGCTACTCAGAAACCCACCCCCATTTAACGCTCAGAAATTATCTATCCCCACACCGCCGCCTACAAAAAAGAACAGGATTTCAAGAACACAAAAACCAACTTCTCACTTTCCCGCTGGGAATCCAACGAGAGTTTGTGCCCAAACGGCAGCTATGTATAATGCGGCGTCCACTTAAGTAAAGTTGCGGCTTTACAGCCGGCTGAGATCCAACGATGACTTGGAGTCGGCAGGAGCGATGATTCCAACATACACGCTTAAATTCTTGTCAATGTCCACCCGGGGGCGCTATAATGTTTGCCTAAAGCAAATGAGTTTGTAATGCAACTTGTAGGCACTGACAGAACTTAGCGTTTTTAAAGATTATACACACGATGTTCTCCTTTGCGCAGTTTTATTCCAAGTGCCGTATGAGCCAATTCGCCGTGGGGCGAAAAAGCTAACAGCGATCAGGGTTGCTTCGAGTGCAACTTAACATAATAAGTTTACAGGGTTGGTTAACATGATAATAAATTCAAAAGAAAGCCGTTACATGTCGAGCCGTTGGGGGTGTTTTAATTAGCGATTTCAGCAGGCTGTGCCCCGCCTCACAGCTATCTGTGGCGCAACATGTATCAGCTGTACAAAAATTCAGAACACTATGAAAAATACGATAAGCATATGAAATGACTATACAATATGTTTGATTTTTCATGTGTTAGTCAGTGTGATGTCTTAGAGGCTATGTTAAAAATTAAATCAAATGCTGTTGGCTTGGACGATATGAGCCCTAAGTTTATAAAAATATTTCTGCCCCACATCTTGGGGCATATTACACATATAATTAATTTTGCATTTACTACTTGTATGTACCCTGAGCAGTGGAAAATAGGAAAGATAATTCCAATACCCAAATCAAACCGTGATTTTAGGCCGATATCTATTCTTTCGTTTTTGTCAAAGACGTTTGAGCAACTGATTACAAAACAAATAAACACATTTTTTACCACTAATAATCTACTAAATAGCAAGCAATCTGGTTTTCGACAAAATAGAAGCTGCACAACCACTTTAATTAAAGTTGTAGAAGACATCAGATGAAAATTAGATAAAAACGACGTAACATTGCTGAAAATTCTAGACTTAAGCAAAGCATTTGACACCGTGAATCACAAAATCCTTTTGACGAAGTTAAAAGTTCTTTACAATTTTTCTAACACTGCACTAAGCCTTATGAACTCTTATTTAAGTAGCCGTAAGCAAGCAGTCGTTACAAACGAAACTAGGTCGAACTATATGCACGTTAAACGGGGCTTCCCTCAGGGCTCTGTCCTAGGGCCCCTGTTGTTCACGATCTACATAAATGATCTACCGAATGCACTGTCCAACTGTGAAGTCCATATGTATGCAGATGATGTTCAAATGGAAGTTATTCGTCCTTTGTGTCAAATTAGTGATTGTGTTAATGTCTGTAATGATGAGTTATTAAATGTTAGTGAGTGGGCATGAAAAATTGGTCTCAGTTTAAATCCGTCAAAATGTAAATGTCTTTTTTTTAAAAAAACCTTAATACTGAGCATTTAAACAACCTTACCATAGGGAGCAAAAAGATTGAGTATGTTGCTGAGGCGGAGAATCTGGGCATCACATTAAACAATACCCTATCATGGACTGACCAAGTTAATAAAGCAGTAGGTAAAACTTTCGGTGTGCTTAGGAATCTTTCCCTTTCGCAGCACTTCCTCCCATTGAATATAAGGCTTATAGTCGCCAAGGCGTGCTCAACATCCGTACTATTTGTTGCAGTTGGAGTCGATTGTGGGATACTTTCTATCGATATGTCAGGACGATAGGGCGATGGTTTCGGTGGCGCCCCCCTGTGGGGAATCTGGCGGACGATCTGGCCATTTGGCTTAATCCCGGTTCGCTCAGGGATTGTCTTCCATGGCCTTGAATATGGCCAATGACCCAATTTTGGGAGAGGCAAGGGAATATGGCGGGATGAGAATGATGATAGGCAGATATTAATGTAGTCGCAGCCATATTGTCTGAAAGCTGGACGCAGCGATTAGTTCCGTCATTAAGTGTGTGCCAAAACCAGAAAAAGTGAGAGTTTAGAATGGTAAGTGTCATAGTTAGTTTAATTTCAATTAATTATCCGTAGGGCAACAGGGGTCCCAACACAAAGGGCCCCGGAAGATTTAATTTGGAGGTTATTTTTGGAAACTCTTCTATACGGATACGCCCTTCGCCTTGCATAAGAGCCTGACGTGGTGAGGTCCCGGATTTCCACTTAACCTACCTGGATGAGCTCGGACCAGTGAATTCGGACCCGGTTACTTTGGCTTTACCCGACGCCGCCAACGCCGAACTATAATCTCCGGTGAGTCCGTTCCTGGGTATCAGTCCCACTCGCTATCGGGGACATCCGGCGTCAATTGGTGCGGCGGTGAACCGCCACGCCATAAACCGTTCCCGTTCCTCGAGGCTTTCCCGGCTTTAACGGCCGCTGGCCTCCGGCTTTGTCCGGATTCAGACCCTAAAACCATAGTTTTCCTCAGTGTTGCCTATTAAAAGGGTCGCGAGCCTTGGTTTTCGGTGGGGGAGATTGCAGCGCGCAATTACATGTTTGGCCTGTCCCTTCTTTTCCCAGGGAGCTCCTTTGGATCAGGTGACCCGACACCCAGATAGTGTGTCTCATTTGCGCCCCGTTTTAGTGTGAGCTCCACCAACAAATGACTGGTGGAGAATAGTTCCGCGGCGCCTGTAGCTTTTCCCAGGGAAGCAAGTTCCTCTGCTTTGACCGCCTAAGTTTTGAGACAACGGCCAACTGTGATATTGAAGGCTGAAAAAAGAGAAATTAGTTGATGGGAGTACAGTTATCACAATGTTTATATATAAGACTTACTGCGAATATTAAATTGTAAATGAAGACCGAAATGTGTGAGTGAGTTGTCACTGTGGGGGAGATGGAACTGAGGTAGGCGCTAGGAGTGACTCCGACGGTCCGAAAATGGGTGATGCGGAATCCTCCGGGGCATCCTTGGTTGGGTGGGCGTGCTTGGCTAAGTCATCAATAGCCACCAAAACATACCATATTTCCCGTCACTTGTAATAATTTGCCTTTGTTTACGTTTTATATGTAGTGATGACCGATAGTTTAGTGATGTGAGACTGCGTAGTCATCGATATTTATGTTGCGAGCTGTGGCATTAGGGGGACTCCGCCTTGAGAGAAACTGAGCTAGCGGCACTGCCAAAGAATAAAATAGCAGTTCGTAACATATTTTATGGGGTTGAGATTTTCGGAAGATGTGATGCAGCCAGCCAACACAAATTAAATGTAGCGTTTAATAGTATTGCCCGTTATGTATTCAATGTTAAGAGATATGGCCATGTTACGTGTTACTCAAATAGGATTTTTGATATAAGTTTGACGAATTGGATAAAACTTAAAGCTTTGTCACTCCTCCACAAAAAAGTTTATACGAAACCACCTGAATATATATGACATGATAAATCTATCTACTTCCCAACTAGACATCGGATTTTAGGTGAAATCGTTTCTTTTAAATACGATTTAAAGCCACATTTGATTAGTTACAAATTTTATTTATTAAGTTATAATTAGATTTAGGCCAAACTTCATTGAGGTTTTTGTAAAAAAATTTTAACCAATCAAATGTGGCTTTAAATCATATTTAAAAAAATCGATTTCACCTAAAATCCGATGTCTATTCCCAACGCACCAAAAAATAAATAATGTTAATATTAAGAAATGACATACATTTTAGTTAATAAGTAAATCAAACTGTTTGAAACCAATTATGACTAGAGCGCTAAGTTAATAGTAGAAATACTGTAGCGATAGGAATTGATCAAAAATAAAAACAAAAAAAAAGACCTATAATGGAAAAATTTGCATTAGCCTTTAAAATGCAGGCCGTATATATCTTAGCACTACATACCAACCCGATGTTTACTACGAATGAGTAGTTAGCCATTAACTAATTTTTCATCCAGTCTATATGTAAACAGACTGCAGTAAACTCTCGAGAAAATATAAATACAAATATCCATATAAAAATATAAATAAACACAAATAAAAGGATTAAGAAGAAGAATACTAATACATGTACAATGTACATTAGGGTGGACTTATTTTGTATGAAATTTCTAAGGCCATGCTCTTAGCCCTTCATATATGGCCTTTTTGTATCCTTAATCCATAAAAGAAAAAAAAAGTAAAAATAGTTAGTTTTAGTCGGTGCGCAACGGCTTTAAAGTTTATTACGCATTTTTCAGATTCATCTAGATGCCGTAGACTTGATTTTATACTTTGACAGTATTTTAAAAAGTATCTTAATCACTTTCCCTATTCTTTCTTGCACATTCTTCTTCTAGACACTTCGCTTTGCTTCTTTGGGTTGAAAGCAAATGTGCTTGGACTGGCTTGCGGAAAAGGGACAGCAATAGAAAGACACAGCAGCAGCATACACTGGCTTACAGAAAGGGACAGCAATAGATAGAGACAGCAAATTATACTTTTTTTTAACAGTTTTCGTTTTGTTATTGTACGCACTTTCGCAGGCCACAAACGAAAAAGTCAAATTTGAGTGAGGAAGTGAAAAAGTAGAGTGCTCTATAAGAATTTCCAGAATCCTGGCTATTCATTATAACCGTTACTCGTAGAGTAAAAGGGTATATTAGATTCGTGCAAAAGTATGTAACAGCTAGAAGGAAGCGTTTCCGACCCCATAAAGTAAATATATTCTTGATCAGGGGCACTAGCCAAGTCGATCTAGCCATGTCCGTCTGTCCGTCTGTATGAACGCTGAGATCTCAGAAACTACAAAAGCTAGAAGGTTGAGATTTCCCACACATATTCTTTGGCTTCCTACGCAGCGCAAGTTCATTTTAGCCGAGCGCCACGCCCCCTCTAACGACCACAATCGCCCACTAACGATTTTAAAATGGGTCCTGCGCCCACATCTTTAAAGATTTCCGAGAAGTATAAATGCAATTTTGTTGTGTATATTTATACCTATCGAAATGTAGAAGACATTTTTAAAATCGGACCGTTCATTAAGAAGTTATACGCAATCAAAATTTATATATCTATCTCCCTCGCACTCCCTTTAGCTAAGTTACGATTATTAGTAGGGACACCAACCCGAGTACAGCGTTCGCACTCCATTTAGCTGAGTGACGGGTATTAGATAGTCGGGACACCAACCCGACAATAGCGTTCTCTCTTGTTATACCCGTTACTCGTAGAGTAAAAGGGTATACTAGATTCGTGCAAAAGTATGTAACAGCTAGAAGGAAGCGTTTCCGACCCCATAAAGTATATATATTCTTGATCAGGGTCACTAGCCGAGTCGATCTAGCCATGTCCGTCTGTCCGTCTGTCTGTCTGTCTGTCTGTCTGTCTGTCTGTCTGTCTGTCCGTCTGTCCGTCTGTATGAACGCTGAGATCTCAGAAACTACAAAAGCTAGAAGGTTGAGATTTCCCACACATATTCTTTGGCTTCCTACGCAGCGCAAGTTTATTTTAGCCGAGCTCCACGCCCCCTCTAACGCCCACAATCGCCCACTAACGATTTTAAAATGGGTCCTGCGCCCACATCTTTAAAGATTTCCGAGAAGTATAAATGCAATTTTGTTGTGTATATTTATACCTATCGAAATGTAGAAGACATTTTTCAAATCGGACCATTCATTAAAAAGTTATACGATTTATAAATTGTCAACATATATCTATCTCCCTCGCACTCCCTTTAGCTGAGTTACGATTATTAGTCGGGACACCAACCCGACACAGCGTTCGCACTCCCTTTAGCGGAGTGACGGGTATTAGATAGTCGGGACACCAACCCGACTATAGCGTTATCTCTTGTTTTTAAAATACATTTTCGAGTAAGCTATATTTCTTACATATGTATGTTTATAATTAGTTTGAGTGTAAAATAATTAAATAATTTATGATTTTTCTGCAGCTAACTACAGCCTGTATCAAGCAGGCTAAACTAAAGTTTTCATTTGTAGTAAACTGCGGAATATATGTATGTACATTGTACATGTATTAGTAATCTTCTTCTTAATCTTTTTATTTGTATTTATTTATATTTTTATATGAATATTTGTATTTATATTTTCTCGAGAGTTTACTGCAGTCTGTTTACATATAGACTGGATGAAAAATTAGTTAATGGCTAAATACTCATTCGTAGGAAACATCGGGTTAGTATGTAGTGCTAAGATATATACGGCCTGCATTTTAAAGGCTAATGCAAATTTTTCCATTATAGGCTTGCATTTGTATTAAACTAATCCTTAAATCATTTAAGAGTTTACTGCAGTCTGTTCTAGCAGGCAGGATAAAAATTTTTGACAAATTCGTATTTGTAGTAAACCTTTTAAGAAAACAATTACTTTGTAAAATTGCTGACTATAAGTTTTCTACAGTCTTCATTTTGCAGGTTGAATGCAAACTAAGGTTTTTTTGCATTTGTTCTCAACTTAATTGCCTTTTTGTATTGCGATATTCGGTAGATTGAAAAAAATCAGTTTGTTTTATAAATTGCTTATTATAAGTGTTCACGCCAAAAGGGCGTCTAATTTCGAGAGGCAGTGTCGAGCGGCAGTTTTCTCCAGATGTCCACATCTCGCTCGCTCGCACTGCCCTTCGCTCTTCCTCTCCAACTCTCCCGCAACTCTACGCTCCGCTGTGGAGCCGCTAAGTTAAGCTTCATGTAATTAGTTCTTTCAAGTGTCAAATAAACAGCCGCACGTCGCGCAAAACGCCGAAAGTTTTCCCGTATTTTCCATAAATATTTCTACGCGGATTTCCACCGCCGTTTTCCCTGGGACTTCAGCATTTCTACGATCAAGCCGCCGCCCCAACATTTGATCCTTCTACCGGACTTCCATTCTTCCGAAGATTATCTCCAGCGCCTACGGTGGCTTGAACCGCTTCAGCTAAGTTCCATTTCCAATTGTTATTATTTGCCGGTCATACAGCCAGTTGTTCGAACCCCATTTCGTTCAATTTGTTGTATGATTTCTTGTCTAAATCGAAAAGCGATTTTAATCCGACGCAACGGCATTTAATATATTATTCCATTCCTTTTGTTTGTGCGGCATTTTTGCCATTCCCTTATGCCGTACACTTCAAAAAATTCCGTGCAAAGTTGCAAGTCCATAGTGCCAAATTATTTCAATTATAAATAAAAATATTCCTAAAAAATCAAAGTGTGTGTAAAAATATAACCCAGCCGCAGTAAAAGTTTCCTATTTTTTAAATTGTTCCGCAAAAATTGCACTCTGCATTTTTTACTGTGTTCCTGCTGCGCGTACATATTCACATAAATATTCTAATACAGTTTACTTATACTACTCAGCATTTATAAATCAAATCCAAGACCCTAATGACACAAACATATTTTTCTAAACATATTTTCGTGGTCAATAAACTACATTTTTCCGTGTGTAAAAAATATATAGTCCAGCCACAGTGAATATTTCAAAATCAAAGTGATCCGCCGAAATTGGCAGCTTTTGTGATTTTACTGTGTTTCCTGCTGCGGGCATATATTTTTACATTAAAATTCCAAAATACAGTCCACTCCATCCACATACATTTTTGAGCTAATTGTTTCAATAAAATCCCGCAAACATATTTTGCATTTCAAAGCTATTCCGCTATTCGCAATAAGTCTCCAGAACTCCCGCAATTGGCGACTTACAATATCCAGCTGTTAGCTAGCCACATACATACATACACACAGCTACGTACTCTCCAAGTATTCGGCAGCGCACAGTGGGTCAAGGGCTTACAATAATTATTACAAAAAAAAAACGACCATAAATCCGAATTTAAATATTGTTAAACAATTAATATTTTTTTTTCCTATCCGTGCACCAGTGTGACCATATTTTCCCTTTGCATAATTTAATAATTATTTATTTTGTGCATACACTTAAATACTTATTTTCGAAATTATTTCAAATCGCCATACAGTTTCCTCCACACAATACAGTGTGACCGTATATCCCTACGGACTTTCTATTGGTTCCTAAATTCCAATTCGCAATAATTTCCGTGTAAACGATTTCGCAATACATTTTAAACTCCTGTCCGTAATGGCTTCTCAAGCAAAAACCGCCCTTAATAAATTTATTGTCACAGCTGACACTCTGAGCCATTTTGAAGCCACTTTAAACTTTCCGGGTGCACCCACACCAACGTTATCCGCATCTAAAATCCGTCGCGAGCATGTCAGTTCCTTATGGCAAAAGGTGAATGATGCATATGACACATGCTCCGAGTGCATTGTGGCTGCGGGTGACAGCGCCGCAGACACCAAATCCATCCTGAAGGCGAAATATAACGAAACGTATTCCATATACGAAAGATTTGCTGCTCAGATCCTCGAGCAAATACAACAGGGCTCCCCCAAATCATCTCAACCTCCAGCATCGTCTCCCCAAGACTACATTTCGTTTGGCTGTCAGCTTCCTCCGATCGATACGGAGATTTTCTCAGGCAATTATCTTCGCTGGCCGACTTTCCGGGACCTTTTCACGGCGATCTATATAGACAATCCGAGTCTGACGCCTGTTGAAAAGCTGTACCATTTAAATGCCAAAACTAGTGGCGAAGCTCATTCTATAGTTTCCAAGTCCCCACTCACCAATGATGGCTTCCGCTCAGCTTGGACAAGTCTAACTGAGCGTTTCGAAAACAAGCGATTTCAGGTGAACAGCCACCTAAAAACATTGTTCAATGTGCAATCCATGGCACAAGAGTCTGGGGCAGCCTTAAAGGAACTTCAACACACGATTCAAGGATGTTTAACTGCCTTAGAACTATTCGGCAATCAAAATTGAGAATTGGGACCCTATTCTAGTCTACATTTGCTCCACAAAGCTACCAAAGCTCATGCTCTCATTATGGGAGCAATCCATTCAAAATAAAGCCGAAATTCCCACTTGGCTAGAGCTAGATTCTTTTTTGACTGAGCGCCACCGAACACTAGAGGCCGTCGATAGCATCCAGTCTGCTAGTTCACTCCAAGTTCCGTCCAAAGTCCCAGCTCGATTAGCAGAACTTCCAAATATAAGGTCCTTCACCACGAGAGTACTTCCAATACCCAAAGGCTGCGATCTGTGTTTAAAAGAAAAACACCCCGTGCGTATATGTCCACGCTTTCTCCAAATGCGGGTAAATGATCGTTCAGCCTACATCCAAGATAAGCAGTTATGTTCCAATTGTTTTGCAAGCAGCCATAAATTGCAGGATTGCATTAGCGCTCACAGTTGTTTTACTTGCCAAAGTCGGCATCATACGCTGTTGCATCCAAGCAACAATTCTACAATTGCTTCGATTCCATCCAAACCTCCAGGGCCAGTGTCAGCCTCAATCCCACACAGAATTTCGTCTTTCTCAGCGCGTGTTTCCAACGTTCATGGGATTAACCGAATGTCCGATCCCGACCCGATTACAAGGGTCTATCCTACAGATAATTCTTCCGATTATTGGGTTCCATATCCCGCCTTGGATGACAGACGTTCCCGAGGTATTAAATCCTACCAATGCCGAGTCTGCCAAAAGATCCATCCGCTACGGAAATGCCACCGTTTTCTACGGCTTAGCGCCCAGAAAAGGATCCAGGAAGTACATATGCATAAATACTGTTCGAATTGCTTGGCCCACGATCATTCCCAGGACTCGTGCCGCAGTGGAAATTGCTGCCAGAAGTGTGGAAAGAACCACCACACTCTTCTACACTTGGACGATCGCTCCCGCTATCCTGCAGATACTTCTCCTGATGTTTTGCTACGGTGGTCCTCGCAAGGGGGGGGGAGAATGTTCACGCCAAAAGGGCGTCTAATTTCGAGAGGCAGTGTCGAGCGGCAGTTTTCTCCAGATGTCCACATCTCGCTCGCTCGCACTGCCCTTCGCTCTCCCTCTCCAACTCTCCCGCAACTCTACGCTCCGCTGTGGAGCCGCTAAGTTAAGCTTCATGTAATTAGTTCTTTCAAGTGTCAAATAAACAGCCGCACGTCGCGCAAAACCCCGAAGTTTTTCCATCGTGTTTTTCGTTACAATTTCTGCGCGGAAATTCATCCGCTTTTCCTGGGACTCATCAGCGCTTCTACGATCAAGCCGCCGCCCCAACACTTGGTCCTTCGAGCCGGATTTCCATTCTTCCGAAGATTATCTCCAGCGCCTACGGTGGCTTGAACCGCTTCAGCTAAGTTCCATTTCCAATTGTTATTATTCGCCGGTCATACAGCCAGTTGTTCGAACCCCATTTCGTTCAATTTGTTGTATGATTTCTTGTCTAAATCGAAAAGCGATTTTAATCCGACGCAACGGCATTTAATATATTATTCCATTCCTTTTGTTTGTGCGGCATTTTTTCCATTCCCTTATGCCGTACACTTCAAAAAATTCCATGCAAAGTTGCAAGTCCATAGTGCCAAATTATTTCAATTATAAATAAAAATATTCCTAAAAACTCCAAGTGTGTGTAAAAATATAACCCAGCCGCAGTAAAAGTTTCCTATTTTTTAAATTGTTCCGCAAAGATTGCACTCTGCATTTTTTTACTGTGTTCCTGCTGCGCGTACATATTCACATAAATATTCTAATACAGTTTACTTATACTACTCTGCATTTATAAATCAAATCCAAGACCCTAATGACACAAACATATTTTTCTAAACATATTTTCGTGGTCAATAAACTAAATTTTTTCCGTGTGTAAAAAATATATAGTCCAGCCACAGTGAATATTTCAAAATCAAAGTGATCCGCCGAAATTGGCAGCTTTTGTGATTTTACTGTGTTTCCTGCTGCGGGCATATATTTTTACATTAAAATTCCAAAATACAGTCCACTCCATCCACATACATTTTTGAGCTAATTGTTTCAATAAAATCCCGCAAACATATTTTGCATTTCAAAGCTATTCCGCTATTCGCAATAAGTCTCCAGAACTCCCGCAATCGGTGACTTACAGTATCCAGCTGTTAGCTAGCCACATACATACATACACACAGCTACGTACTCTCCAAGTATTCGGCAGCGCACAGTGGGTCAAGTGCCTACAATAATTATAAAAAAAAAACGACCATAAATCCGAATTTAAATATTGTTAAACAATTAATATTTTTTTTTCCTATCCGTGCACCAGTGTGACCATATTTTCCCTTTGCATAATTTAATAATTATTTATTTTGTGCATACACTTAAATACTTATTTTCGAAATTATTTCAAATCGCCATACAGTTTCCTCCACACAATACAGTGTGACCGTATATCCCTACGGACTTTCAATTGGTTCCTAAATTCCAATTCGCAATAATTTCTGTGTAAACGATTTCGCAATAAATTTTAAACTCCTGTCCGTAATGGCTTCTCAAGCAAAAACCGCCCTTAATAAATTTATTGTCACAGCTGACACTCTGAGCCATTTTGAAGCCACTTTAAACTTTCCGGGTGCACCCACACCAACGTTATCCGCATCTAAAATCCGTCGCGAGCATGTCAGTTCCTTATGGCAAAAGGTGAATGATGCATATGACACATGCTCCGATTGCATTGTGGCTGCGGGTGACAGCGCCGCAGACACCAAATCCATCCTGAAGGCGAAATATAACGAAACGTATTCCATATACGAAAGATTTGCTGCTCAGATCCTCGAGCAAATACAACAGGGCTCCCCCAAATCAACTCAACCTCCAGCATCGTCTCCCCAAGACTACATTTCGTTTGGCTGTCAGCTTCCTCCGATCGATACGGAGATTTTCTCAGGCAATTATCTTCGCTGGCCGACTTTCCGGGACCTTTTCACGGCGATCTATATAGACAATCCGAGTCTGACGCCTGTTGAAAAGCTGTACCATTTAAATGCCAAAACTAGTGGCGAAGCTCATTCTATAGTTTCCAAGTCCCCACTCACCAATGATGGCTTCCGTTCAGCTTGGACAAGTCTAACTGAGCGTTTCGAAAACAAGCGATTTCAGGTGAACAGCCACCTAAAAACATTGTTCAATGTGCAATCCATGGCACAAGAGTCTGGGGCAGCCTTAAAGGAACTTCAACATACGATTCAAGGATGTTTAACTGCCTTAGAACTATCCGGCATTCAAATTGAGAATTGGGACCCTATTCTAGTCTACATTTGCTCCACAAAGCTACCAAAGCTCACGCTCTCATTATGGGAGCAATCCATTCAAAATAAAGCCGAAATTCCCACTTGGCTAGAGCTAGATTCTTTTTTGACTGAGCGCCACCGAACACTAGAGGCAGTCGATAGCATCCAGTCTGCTAGTTCACTCCAAGTTCCGTCCAAAGTCCCAGCTCGATTAGCAGAACTTCCAAATATAAAGTCCTTCACCACGAGAGTACTTCCAATACCCAAAGGCTGCGATCTGTGTTTAAAAGAAAAACACCCCGTGCGTATATGTCCACGCTTTCTCCAAATGCGGGTAAATGATCGTTCAGCCTACATCCAAGATAAGCAGTTATGTTCCAATTGTTTTGCAAGCAGCCATAAATTGCAGGATTGCATTAGCGCTCACAGTTGCTTTACTTGCCAAAGTCGGCATCATACGCTGTTGCATGATGTAGGTAGGTGTAGGTGTAGGTGTAGGTGTAGATGTAGGGTCCGGTTTCAACTTACAGTCAGATATTGATTGTTTTCAGGGATGGTGTGAGTACAACCTTTTAAATCTGAACTGCCTTAAATGCAACGTTATGACTTTTTACAGGGGCACTCCTACGTTTGTTAGTTATTCTCTTCAAAATACACCACTCGACCGTATATATTCAATTAACGATTTAGGTGTTCTTCTTGACCCAAAACTTAAATTTGATTGCCACATAATGGCCACTGTCAATAAAGCTATGAGTGTTTTTGGGTTTATAAAGCGTTGGTCAAAGGAATTTGATGACCCTTATACAACCAGATTATTATTTACCTCCCTTGTCCGTCCTATTTTGGAATATTGTTCTTCAGTTTGGAGTCCACAATATCAAGTGCACATCGACCGTATTGAGTCGGTGCAAAAAAAATTTCTTCTTTTTGCCCTTCGTAGTTTGAACTGGGATCAAAACGTAAGGCTACCTTCCTACCAGAGTAGATTACTATTGCTTAATTTACCTACACTTGAAAACCGTAGAATAATGCTTGGTACTATTTTTATGCAAAATCTTATAAGAGGTGATATTGATTCCGTAGAACTGGTAAACCGTTTAACTTTTAATGTTCCCGTTAGACTAACACGAAATTATTACCCTCTTAATTTGCCTCGATGTACATCAAATTTTACTCTGCATGAACCTTTTCGTGTTCTATGTAAAAATTATAACAATCTTTATCATTTAATTTGCACTTCAACATCTATCCCCGTATTAAAAACTAAAATTTTATCTCATTTGCTTCAATCTTAGTTGTAGTATTTGGTTTCATGTCTTTTCCTCGCGAACTCGCATTTTTGCCCTAATTGATAAAGGGTCCCGCGCGTAACAAGCACGTGCTTGGTATCGTTGGGCCACTTGTTTGTACTGCTCGTAGTGCATCAACGTCCATCATATTGCATCCATGCAACAATTCTACAATTACTTCGATTCCATCCAAACCTCCAGGGCCAGTGTCAGCCTCAATCCCACACAGAATTTCGTCTTTCTCAGCGCGTGTTTCCAACGTTCATGGGATTAACCGAATGTCCGATCCCGACCCGATTACAAGGGTCTATCCTACAGATAATTCTTCCGATTATTGGGTTCCATATCCCGCCTTGGATGACAGACGTTCCCGAGGTATTAAATCCTACCAATGCCGAGTCTGCCAAAAGATTCATCCGCTACGGAAATGCCACCGTTTTCTACGGCTTAGCGCCCAGAAAAGGATCCAGGAAGTACATATGCATAAATACTGTTCGAATTGCTTGGCCCACGATCATTCCCAGGACTCGTGCCGCAGTGGAAATTGCTGCCAGAAGTGTGGAAAGAACCACCACACTCTTCTACACTTGGACGATCGCTCCCGCTATCCTGCAGATACTTCTCCTGATGTTTTGCTACGGTGGTCCTCGCAAGGGGGGGGGAGAATGTTCACGCCAAAAGGGCGTCTAATTTCGAGAGGCAGTGTCGAGCGGCAGTTTTTTCCAGATGTCCACATCTCGCTCGCTCGCACTGCCCTTCTCTCTCCCTCTCCAACTCTCCCGCAACTCTACGCTCCGCTCTGGAGCCGCTAAGTTACGCTTCATGTAATTAGTTCCAATTTACAAGTGTCCAAATAAACAGCCGCACGTCGCGCAAAACCCCGAAGTTTTCTACCCGTGTTTTTCGTTACAATTTCTGCGCGGAAATTCATCCGCTTTTCCTGGGACTCATCATCGCTTCGACAATCAAGCCACCCCCGACCCAACAATAAGTTTACTACGGTCTGTATTTTACAGGCTGAATGCAAACTTAATTTTACTTTTGCATACGTAGTGAACTTCTATGTATTGTAATTTTCGTTAGCAAAACATTTTATAATCGAACATTTTTGGAGTTTAGCTTTTAATTAAGTTATTAATATGGCTATTGAAAGCCTAAAGATAAATGGTGTATTAGTCCCTCACACAATAATTTTAATAACAGGCGATGGAGCCTTCCCTATTTAATGCACTTTCTTACTTTTTAAATGGAAATGAAGGATTGTCTACTAAAATACGCCAGGCCATAGTTAGGAGTGTTGTGGGACGGTGGAATCATTTTGCAAATTTGTTACGAGCGCCAGTTATGGCGGGAAGCGAGGCAAAAAGGGGGACAGCAGAAGCCACAATCTCTAAAGTTGCGAAAGAAGTAAGAAAGACCAGCTTAGCACAATGCAATATAATGCACCAATTGGGCAATTCAATGGAATAATATATCGGGCAGTAAAAGCAACGAGAGACTGAAATGAACCCGAAAGCTGACGCTAGCTAAATCCAAAGCGGGCCAGTTAGCTAGAGCAAGGGGAAATGAGTACCTAGATGGGAACACTTAGGTACGAAAATAAGAACCCGGAAGCAAAAAGAAAAGCTCTAACTACGGTATAAAAGAACTATGACTCTACGGAGAAGGCAGTCAGATTCGCGGGTACGGCCGGCAATAATACCAATCGAGCGCAAAGAACAAAAATAATCCGTTCGACGGAAAGTTCAACACAGTGAACATGAATCCTTGTTTCGCGTTTCACGGAGATTCCGTTTAAAGACCAAAGATAAAAAAAAATGGGGTCCAAAGTTAAAAAAGCGGAAGGCAACACTGCCAACGTTATAAACAATGTGGAAGTGATCGACCACAAGGACGAAATCGTGAAAGTCTTTAATGTCTTGTGTCTAATTGCCGGGTTACTAGTGTTTAATAACACTATATTTAATATTTCTGTAATTTTTGTTGAATTTAGGGAGCGACTCAGTGGTACGCTCCCCAAGCTTTATTATTAATATCTGCATTCTTAATTCTATTACATGTTTGCATAAAGCTAAGATCGGCCGGCTATGTCGGCAGAGACGCCGGCAGAGCTGCGGTCGACGCTTATGTATAATTGTGCTTATATATGAGAGAGAGAGAGATACTATGTTCACTTGGCCGTCGGAGCGGTCGCACATATCAAATATGCTGACACTGCAGTTCCCACGCACTCGAGGGCGGTCATATAACCGGGCACTCGGGAACTGCTAGGATTATAAATGTATTTGTGTTTTGTTATTGTGGCCAAATGCAAAATGCCAAATAAGGTGTCTGTACTTAAATCGATGCGTAACACTGAGTACAGTGTGCATTCGATATGTGAACATACTACATCTCCCTCCTTTTGAAAAATAACGTAATTATATGGAGTTATTTTCTAGGTGTATATTTATTGAATATATTTTTATTAAATTGTTTCTCTTTTGTTTTTTTGTTTTTTTGTAGTTTAACTTATTATAAATTGTTTTGATTCAGATAGTATTGTTTTGAAACAAAAGTAATATTTATATATTATTTATTTATTTTATTTTTTTTTTTTTCAATATAATTATGGTTTTATTTTTTTTTATATGGTTCTTATTGCGTATGATCATACGTTATATATATATAAGAGAATTAAAGTGATTATGAAATAAAAAATTTTTAACCTATCCTTGTGAACTGTTTGCTTCTTATTTTTGTTATTTGAAATTACTATATTTTCTCTTTCTTGTATACTTTCTACCTTATATGGTCCAGTGTATTTAAAGTCTAGCTTGTGCCCTGTTTCATTTTTTAGCAAAACTTGGTCTCAGATTTTTAAATCAAAGTTCAAAATATTTCTGTCATAGTTAAGTTTTTGTTTGTGTTTATGGCATTCTAGCATTAATCTAGCTCTCTTAAATGCTTGTTCTAGTCTAAACTTAGATTCTTTAGCGTAATCATCTGTGTTATATAATGGTTTTATATTATCTATACTATTGAAGTGTTTGGCTAAATTAGATGTTTTACCAAAAACTAACTCGTATGGACAGTAGTCATGTGCCATAGAGGGTGTTGTGTTAAAACAGTATACGAAGTATTGCAACCATACATCCCAATCTGTTTTATCAACTGAGATGTATGAGCGGATGAACTCATTAAATGTTCTGTGGCTTCGCTCCACGGTTCCTACAGTCTGGTGATGATGTGCTGTTGAAGTTATGTTTTTGATATTTAAGTTTTTACCAGGGACCGAAAATAATCATTATTAGAGGTTTTTATTTTAAAAGGCCTACTGAGGTTTTTACATATTTTAATCAACCATTTAACTGGTTTTTATGCACTTTATAGACATGAACAAATAACAGTTAATTTGCTTTCCAGATTTGTTGAAATGCATATACTTTGTGGACAAGAGTAAAAAGAACGTTATTTTTGACGTTTAAAACAAAATATCACAGTAGTCTTTTTAAAATAAAAATCTCAAATAATGATTATTTACGGTCCCTGGTTTTTACATAGATCTTCAATTATCGAATTTTTGTATTCTGTTCCCATGTCCGTGATGAACGTCTTCATTGGACCGTACTTCAGAATAAAATCTTCGAATATAGCTTTTGCTACTGTTTTTGCACTTTTGTTCTGGATTGGTATTGCTACAAGGTACTTAGTTAAATCGCAAATTAGCGATACTATGTATTCATTTCCTTGTTCAGATTTAGGTAGTGGACCGATCGTATCCACAATTACCCTGTCGAAAGCCGTTTGTGGCGTTTCGGTGATAGGTAATGGGGTCTTCGTATGTTTTGTTGTCTTTGCTTTTTGGCATTTAGGACATTTTCTTATATATTTTGTTATATCTTTGGTCATGTTTTTCCAATAATAATGCCTTTTTATTTTTGCTAATGTTCTAGCTATGCCTGTATGACCTCCTTGTATTGGATCATCATGGAATGTAAACAGTAATGCCTCTTTCTCTTTATCATTATTTGATAATTGGGTCACCGGCTTGAGTAGCGCTACTCTTAATGTTTGTAATTTTTTATTGCCCATAATTTTAAAAGATTCAATTGAAATGGTTTCAAAGATCTTTTTGCTCGGTGCCACTTTGAGTTGGCTGATATTAAGTATACCGGCTTCTTTTTCAAGCCTTTGAAAGAACTGACCTAAGTCGAGAATTTCATTGGTGTACAAATCGCTAACATCAATTCTTGCTATAACCTTTTTCCCATTCTTTAGAAAGCAAAGTGAATCAGTTATTCGCAAGGTCACTACTTTTCGTACCTCGTCATTATTTAGAATATGCCTAGGCAAATCTATTTTTTCTTTTTCTGTTCCTGCGCAGGAATTTTTCTGTTTACTTTGATTTCTGGTAGTGACTTTCAGAATTTTATTATTTGTCTGGATATTTTTCAAATCCGTTATTGTTATTCTTGATAGCGCGTCGGCTATATAGTTGTCTTTTCCCTTAAGATATTCCACAGTAAAATCATATTCTTCCAAGTCTAATCTCATTCGTGTTAATTTTGAAATTGGATTTGTCATTGAAAATAGATAGGTTAAAGGCCTATGGTCTGTTTTGACTGTGAAATGTTTTCCATAAATATATGGCCGAAAATGGTTTATTGCCCAGTGGATAGCTGTTGTATTTTTATTACTTTCTCCTTTCGTAAAAGATCTTGATGCATAGGCTACTGGTAGCCGAGTGTTATCGTAATCTTGAGTAAGAACAGCTCCACATGCTTGTTTGCTTGCATCTGTTGTTATGCAAAATTCTTTATTAAAATCGGGATATTGCAATAATGTGGGTTTCATCAATTGGGTTTTTAGGTATTCAAATGCGTATTGACATTTCTATGTCCAGTCAAATTTAACATTCTTTTTACATAATCTAGTTATGTGACGTGAATAATCGGAAAAGTTTTTAATAAAACGTCTGTAGTAATTGCAAAATGCAACGAATCTTCTAGCGCTGTCTGCGTCCGTTGGGACTGGGTATTTTTCTATTACTTCGTATTTTTTACTATCTGGTAAAATACCTTTGTCAGTATACTTGTGTCCAAGAAAGGTCACTTCGTGTCTGAAAAATGTGCACTTCTCTGGGTGCAGTTTAAGGTTGTTTTTTCTACATAGATCAAAGACGTATGTAAGATTTTTAATCATGTGTTTTTCTGAACAACCGATGACAATTAGGTCATCCATATACAAGAATGCCTGAGATGGTTCGATACCTGAAATTGCAATTGTCATCATTCTTTGGAAAGAATTTGGCGCTATTTTTAAACCATAAGGTAATCGTGTAAATCGATAGGAGCCATTGCTCGTGGAAAAGGACGTTATATTTCTAGACGTATCTTCGAGTTCTATTTGATGAAATCCTGACATTAGATCTAGACCTGAAAAGTATTTAGCTCTACCTAATTGGTCAAGAATATCGTCTATTCTTGGTAGTGGAAATTTATCTGATAAAATTTTTTTGTTAATTTGGCGGTAATCAATTACGAAACGCCATCTTTTTGTATTGCAATTTGGTAATGATTTTTTCGGGACTATTAATAATGGACTGTTGTATTCTGAAACTGATGGTTCTACTATTTTATCTTTAATTAGTTTTTCCACTTGTTTTTCTACTTCTTCTTTTTGACTGTGGGGGATTCTGTAATTCTTTATATATACTGGTTCATCATCTTTCATTCTTATTTTTTGTTTATAGAAATTGTTGGTTGATATTGGTTCGGTTTCTATCCCGAATATATCTGTGTATTTGGTGCATAATTCTTTAAGTATTTCTTTAAATTGAGGCGGGAAATTTTTGTTAAGTTTTTCTAAAATTTCTTCGTTATTTGTATTTTTATTATCTTTAATTATATCGTAGTTATCCAATGGTTCGACTTTAAGTGTATTTAATTGAAGAATTGCTGTTTTATTTGTTGTATTTAGAATTCGGACAAAGGTGTTTTTAGAATCTGCAATGGAATTTCCAATGAATATTCCATTTTGGATCTCTTGGTTTGGTATAAGTATATACCTGGTTCCTGAATTTATAGTTATTTTTCGGATGACTTGAGATCTTGCTGGTAAAATGGTCGAATTATTTTCTAGTGTATGATTTATTGGAATATTAATCGGATTACGGAGATTATCTGGTCTCAGTATAAGCCAATCATTTTCTGGTTTTAAATCTATTTGACAATTGTATTTTTTCATAAAATCTATTCCTATAATTCCATCACATGGAATAGGAAAGTTGGACGTTACTATATGGAAATTATGTGGTATAGCATAGTTGCCTGATAGAAGTTCTATTGCTGCTAAACCTTTTGAATTTGTTGTTCCCTCGCCAACGCCTGATATTTGCGTAATATTTTTATAGTCAACATTGTTAAATGAGTCTGATGATTCTTTGATTAAAGAGATGTCTGCACCTGTATCAACTAGTAATGTATATAAGTTATTGGTGTTTTCATTTTTAAGTGAAATAAAAAGATTGAAGTTAAGATTGATAGTGTGAACCGTATTTTTTACTGGGTTTTTTATCTTAAGGGTCTTTATTGGTTTTCCGAAGTTGTTTGTACTTGTCGAACGTTGTTGTTGGTATTTTGTCTGTTTGCGTTTGTATTGGTATCAAATAAAAACACCTCTTAACGAGGTAAAAAACTAGTGACGACCGCACCTTCAACATACAAAAGTTCTGATATCAACATTTGTGACGAAAAATTATTACACTCGTCATTAAATAGACTTTCTAATATTTTCTCATTCGGCCCGCCCTAGCAAACTATTCCAGCCTTTTTCCCTTTACAGGCATTTTCTATTGCAGCGTGACGAATGAGAAAAGATTAGAAAGTCTATTTAATGACGAGGGTAATAATTTTTCGTCACAAATGTTGATATCAGAACTTTTGTATGTTGAAGGTGCGGTCGTCACTAGTTTTTTACCTCGTTAAGAGGTGTTTTTATTTGATATCAGAAGTTTTTGTTTGTTTACATTTGCTCTCATAGGAGCTAATATATACATTTAAATTTAAATTGGTCAATCATAATTTTTAAACTATTGTATTTTAACAAATTAAGTTAAAAAGGCGTTGAAGTATTTCAAAATACCTTTTAAACAAGGTATAGCACATGTCTGTACCTTTAGTAGTATAGAACTTACAAACTAACGAAATTTAGCTATTTTTAGCTTTTTCCCGCTAAAGTAGCGGCTTTTTCCAAAAGTCGTAGAACAAAAGATTCCTATATGGAACTCTTAAGTGCAAATTTACAGATTCCATGACCCTAAAATACAGTTCGGATACCCTCCCACAAAATTCAATACTCAGGGAGCGTTAATTGTTCGAGCTGGCAAAAGTGGCTATTTTCGTATAAAAATAACTTTTAAACGTGACTTTTTACAGTAATGTGTTATATACCAAAATTTAAGGAATCTCAAGGGCTATACAGTTTAAAGTTTTCAAGAAAATCGTTAGAGCCGTTTTTGAGATTATTAAAAAAAAGCTAAAAAAAAAGTTTTAAAAAATTGTCTTTTGTTCATATCTTTTTAATTATTACATTTACACAAATTGCATATAGAAGGCGTTTATAGCATTTAAAAATACCTTTCAAACAAGATGCATCACAAGTCTGTAGCTTTAGTAGTATAGAAGTTACGGTTTTCCGAATTTTAGCTATTTATAGCTGTTTTCCCGCTAAACTAGCGAGTTTTTCCAAAAGTGGTAGAACAAAAGTTTTTTATATCGATGGGATGAACGTCATATTAAATTTTCAAAACTTAAGAAACATGTTTTGGACAAACTGACAAACTGACAAACTGACAAACAGAATTAAATTTTCATTTTGGGAAGAAGAAGGAAATCTTATTTTGGCTATAACTTTTGAACGGAGCGTCGGATTTTGACAAATGACCCCTCATTCGACGGGTATTTTCAAAAGGAATACAACTAAAACATTGCGAGGGGGCATTTATCCCCACCGGCCCCAACAGCTCCAAATTTCGAAATTTTCATTTTTTCACTTTCACCGCTCTCTCTCCCAAGCCAATTGATTTTCTTAAAGTCTTGGTATGCAATCCTTTAAGGTGTATCATTCATTATGATCGGACCATCACACTAGATTTTCATTTCTTCGTGTATATATAGTAGTCGCCTTCGCACACTCTCCTGGTGCGCTTCGTCACTACATGGACTGCCGTCCATAGTGATTGTTATTACCGTTGAAGTTTTTATTGGAGTTATATCCATTATTGTTTCCACCACGGTTGTTTCCTCTATAGTTTCCTCTGTAGTTATTGTTGGTCTGGTTATTATAGTTTCGGTTATAACCGTTATTTTGGTTATAACCATTGTTTTGGTAAAATCCATTATTTTGATAATTACCTCTGTTGTTACCCCAACCGCGATAATTATTTCTGAAGTTATTACCACGATAGTTGTTTCCTTTTTGTGTGTATAGGATCGAGTTGGCGTTGCCTGTCATCTCAGTACTACACTGTATGTACTTCGTGACGGCTTCGTTCATTGTTGAAAAGTTGCCAGCTTCTAGGATAGTCTTAAGTCGGCCATGCTCACAATTTTTGATCATTGTGGTTATAGCTTCCTTTGTGCTGAACTTGTCGGCATGTTCAGCCGGTAGTCCTTCGTCAATGTATGAAGCTTCAAGGAGCTTTCGTAGGTTATCTATTTCATTTGTAAATTTTTCAGCAGTTTTGCCTTTTTGGCTTGTTTTAGCCATTTTTGCTTTGACAACGTCAGATGTTTCTCCGTCAATAGTGTCTTGCAGTTTTTGGATTATTGCGTTTATCGTTAGTTCATTTTGAACCTTATATAGTGTAGATCCTACAATTTTTGATTTGACGACTTCTACAGCCAAATCTTCAAACGTTCCCTTTGTCAGGTCAACCAGCTTCAAAGCTGTTACAAATCTATGCAAGTGTAGTTTTTGTCCGTTAAATTCCGGAATGGCACTTGCTATTTCTTTAATATATGCCCGTTGGGCTGATGAATCTGCCATTATGTTTTCTTTTGTTTCTACGATATTTGTATCTGAATCTATATTTTCCTCTTCTTCTGTTTCTGACTCTACTGCTTTAATAAATGCAGGGATTGAGAGATCGTGTAGATCTTTTTCATCTATTTCGATATCTTTGCTTATATCTGAATCTTCTTCTTCTGCTAGGGCTTTTTGTTGGTCTAATGTTAAAGGCGTATTTAAAATTGTCGGGATATATATTTTTAAATCATACTTATCCTTGACAGCTATTAGGTTTGCCCGCAACCTTATCAATATTTTAGATAATTTTGATAAGTTTGTTTTGTTAATTATTTCCCTATTTTCATGCACTAGGGTTCTTGCCTGATTGTAAGAGTCTACAAGAATTTTTGCATGTTTATCTACTGTTTCTTTTTGTGTTTGCCTTTTTTGGCTTACACATTTGTAGGACTTTTCAAAGGTTTCTTTTAATTCTCGGATATGGAGTATTAACTGCTCCCATTCCATTATAAATTTTTAGTCATTTCTGTTTTTTAATTTTTACTTGTGCATAATTTTTAGCACGTTAATATGTCCTAAGACTGGGTATGTCGATTTCGGAGAATACTTTACAGTTTCTCACGGTAGACAGTACTACGGCCACGGTTGCCAGATTTGGCTCTTTTGAGCCAAATCTGGCTCTTTTTTTTGGCGTTGGCTCTTTGGCCCATTTTTATTGAATTTGGCTCTATTTTGCTAATAGCGATAAAAAAATATTTTAAACTTGAAAAAAAACAGAATTCATTTTTTTATTAATGCATTTTTTTTTTGCTATTTTAAGAGTGATTTATGTCTGAAACCCAAAAGTGCCAGATCGAAACTAAATTGTTCCGCTGGTATGGTAGCTCTAAACAAGTGTATCGATATGGTAACTTTCACATGTGCTTCTAAATTTGGCGGTGATTGTGGTGTCTCAAAGTGTGCGAAAATAATTTGTGCAAAATGGACAAGTAAGTAAAGAAATCGTGTACATTTGTGTATCTCAAATGCAATATAGCTAATTTGTTTACCTAAATGCAGGTTTGTTTTAACTTCAAGCAGTTTAAATAAAGCTGCGCCCACGCCGCAAACGCATACTGAGACTTCAAGCGATTCACATCCCGCAAACAAAAAGTAAGAGTAAAAGTGTTATTTTTCTAATGATCTAGCTAACATTTCTTCGTCGTAGAATTTCTGTTTCGGAAAATCGCAAAGTGCGTACTGAATGGCTGGACAAATTTTCCTGGCTGAAGAACGACGACGGGCGTGCATCTTGTATTGCCTGTGGTATAATTTTACGGAATCACCTGACGCACATCCAAAGACATTCGACCCAGGCTTCACATATACGTTGCTTAAAAATAAAGGAAAGCCAACTGAAAATCGACACATTTACAAAGGAACGTAGTGACAATAATTATAAGCAGGTGCGCGATGCCGAGTACGCACTTGTTATGTTTTTGGTAATGCATAACCTCCCGTTTTTGCTGATGGACTACTTGCCGGACTTGCTGCGGGTCTGTTGTCCAGATTCAAAAATTGCGAAGGGCGTAAAGTGTGGTCGGACCAAGGCAACTGACATTTCGAAGGAACTTGCAAAAAAAGCAATGCAGCGGATAGTGAGTGCATTACAAGAAACAAAATTTTCTTTAATTGTTGATGAAACCACAGACGTTGCCAACAAAAAAGCCCTAGTGTTGGTGGTACGTTACTTTCACAACATTTCTGGCAGTATTAGGGACCAATTTTTAGCTCTTATTGAGGTGGAAAAATGTGATGCTCAATCGATTTATAACGCCATCAAAGCGTTCTTTTCTGACAACCAAATACCTCTTAAAAATCTAATCGGCCTGGCAACAGATGGTGCTAATGTTATGGCTGGAGGCCTTAATAGCCTTAAAACCAAATTAAGTGGAGATACCCATCTCTTTTCTTTGAAATGTACCTGCCATTCTTTACACCTTTGCTCAGGATACGCCTGTAAAAAATTACCGTCCGAAATTGAAATGCTGTGCCGTAAAATATATTCATATTTTTCGTTTAGTCCAAAAAGAACATCGGAATTAAAAGAATTTCAAGAATATTGTAGTATAAAGCCCCATAAAATTTTAGGAATAGCCATGACACGTTGGTTATCTTTAGAGAAGGTTATTTCGCGAATTCTGGAGCAATGGGATGCTCTTGAACTCTTTTTCTCGTCCCAGGCTTTGGAAGTTAACAACATTAAGCCAAAAGAGATAGCTAATTCCATGGCCAAGCCAGAGCTTAAAATTTACTTATTATTTTTAAGCTTCATTTTGAAAATCATTAATGATTTAAACGTTGAATTTCAGTCTGAATCGGCTCGTTTGCCATATTTGTATGCAAGATTACAAAGCAGCATTAAGCTTATTTTAAGCAACATTGTAACGCAGGACTACGTCAAAAATATGAATTTAGAAGAATTAAATATTTGTGATCTTGAAATATATTTTTTGCCTGTTGAAGAAATATTCATAGGGTTTAGTGCACAACAGTGCATCTCTGACTCTGGTTTACTAGAAGAGCAATCTAACAGCATTAAAGTAACAATAAGACAATTTTATTTGGAACTTGTTGACCAAATAACACGACGATTTGATTTCTCAAGAAAGGACATACAAAATTTGGTTTTAATAACTCCTGCCAAAGTTCTATCCGCTGAGGAGTGGAACATTGTTCCACTGCTAAAAAATTTTGAATACCTCTGCGAATCAGAGTTTGACAAAATAATAAATCAGTGGAAAATGCTGAAATTATCAAACGATACATTAAAAAAAGAGACTGATATAATTTTATTTTGGGATAACATTTCAATGATTACAAATGGATTAAATGAAAGTGTGTTTAAAGATCTCATTAAGTTTGTACACAACTTATTATCACTCCCACACAGCTCTGCTGCAGCAGAGCGAAAATTTTTTGCAATTAGCCTAATAAAAACCAAATTAAGAAATAAATTAGAATTTAATACCGTTAGCAGCATAATGCTATGCAAGGAATTAATTTTAAATAAAGAAACGCACTATGTTTGGTCGCACAAAGATTTAAATTAAGATATGATAAGAAAAAAAAAACTGAATATGCTTGGTCTCAGAATGACTTTAATTACCAGTAAGATTTAGCTGTTAAGCTGTTTCATTTCAGAAAAATGTTTTGTTATGTTTTTGTTTATGTTTTTATATACTATCTTATGATTTAAGTTAAATAAATTCGAAATAAATAATAAATAAAAATTTGGCTCTTTTTTATTCAAATTGGCTCATTTTTAATCATTTTTTGGCCCAAAAAAAATTTTTGAAGTGGCAACCGTGACTACGGCCTTTTGCGTTCTGCTGCAATGAATAATTGGATAGAATTCAAGATCGTACCTATTCATGTATTCATACTCAAAATCTGCAATTAATAGAGGCTCTGCTCTGTTCCTAATTAAGGCTAATACCCTATTCTCAAAATTTGGCTCGTTAGCCAATATAACTCTAAGGCACTCTGTTGTATTCATTTTAATAATTTGTCTTTTTTTTCTTTTTTTTTTGTTTTAATGATTTTTATTTCTTTTTAAACGGTTATTTTAATTCTCGTACATATACAATACAATTATTGTTTCGAATTTAATTTTTTGTTTTAATTTAATTTCTTTTTTTTTTTTTGTATTTTATTATTAATATTGTTTGGTGCTTGTTAAATTAGATTTTATCCAGATCATTAGCCTGGCTTCTGTTAATGGCTCTCTTTGATACATATTTGTTGTGGAACTTATAGGCCTTATATAAAATATATGCGCTCATAAAGAAAACAATTATTGATAGTAAAATATTCGTTAATTTGAAATAAATATTTTGTGATTCAATTTTATTTATTACATTAGCAGTGGAATCCACTGACTTAACTTCTACTAATCCCATATTGGGTATTTTTTCTGTCTCGTCTGTAAGATCTGTTTTGGATATTGAATTGCTTTTAAATGAGACTTTCATATATATTAAATTTTTGAACATGTATATTCACAATTAGGGTTTTCGAAAGGACCTTTACAATCAGGAGGGCACTTAGGCTTGCTCGCTTCATTCATGTCCTGCTTATTTTTATAAGCTTGTAATTCCCTATATGTGTTTTCTAATTCTTTTTTAATTTGTATGTTCTCTTCCCATGGTACTGGGGTTGAGTTTGAATCATACAGTTGCCTATTTAATTCTTTAATCTTGAGGTTTAGGAAATTTTTCTGTCCTCCTCTTTTTTTTTATTTGTTTTTCTTGATTTAGGCATTTATGTATATATATATTTTTTTTGTATTATGGATGTATATATATGTGTTACAGGCAGTGTTGGGAAAGGTACTGTGTTTTTTTACCTAGGTAAGGTAAAAGGTCTTGGGCAAAAAAAATACCTAGGTAAGGTAAAGGTGCTTCAATTTCCCAGTACCTAGGTAAAGGTAAAAGGTAAATATATTGTTTTTTTATTTTTTATAATTTTTTTGTTTTATTCAATGTAATCATTTAAACTTAAAATAAGACTAGTTTTCCGTTTTTAGTCGTCTTAATCAAACAATATCTTTTCATTTCATTTAAATTTAAATGTTATAATTTTGTGTATATATTTTGAAAACTCGCGACATGAATAATTGTATGCACGTATCACTTCATTAATGTATTTATAAAACCCTCATGTACATATTTGGCGCGCAAAAATTGCGTATGTACAAACATTGACTATATATTGTGCATATGTATATGCCGTTTGTTTACGTACATACGGCATTTTTGCGCGCCAAATACACATTGGTTTCATAAATAAATTGATGTAGTGATGGGAACATACATACGTGCACAAAATTATATAAAATAAAACTGCGATTAGTTTTCATTCTCAAATATGTTCCGACTATTACAGTTTCGAAACGAAACGTTACAATGACGTGTAGATGTGGTGGATTTAGCTTATTTCAGTGTCGCATTCAGATTTGGCTATTTTAAATCAGAGCAATGTTTAATACCTATGTAAGTACCTTAATAATTCCAAAGGTATATAAAAATATGTAGCTAGGTAAGGTAAAAGGTACTCAATTATTTTTATACCTAGTGTGTTATTTTATTTTATTTTATTTTATTTTATTTTATTTTATTTTATTTTATTTTATTTTATTTTATTTTATTTTATTTATTTTTCTTTTATTTTTTATAGTTGGATATATTCACTTACGATCACATTGTCACGGTCGCCATGTTTAATAACAAAACACAATATTTAATATTTCTTTAATTTTTGTTGAATTTAGGGAGCGACTCAGTGGTACGCTCCCCAAGCTTTATTATTAATATCTGCATTCTTAATTCTATTACATGTTTGCATAAAGCTAAGATCGGCCGGCTATGTCGGCAGAGACGCCGGCAGAGCTGCGGTCGACGCTTATGTATTATTGTGCTTATATATATGAGAGAGAGAGAGATACTATGTTCACTTGGCCGTCGGAGCGGTCGCACATATCAAATATGCTGACACTGCAGTTCCCACGCATTCGAGGGCGGTCATATAACCGGGCACTCGGGAACTGCTAGGATTATAAATGTATTTGTGTTTTGTTATGGTGGCCAAATGCAAAATGCCAAATAAGGTGTCTGTACTTAAATCGATGCGTAACACTGAGTACAGTGTGCATTCGATATCTGAACATACTACACTAGTGCTCCTTATAGTCCTCCGAGGACTCCGAATGTACAAAAAAACAGTACAACGCCGTCGGGATCATGGACACGAACTAGAGAGGATCATAGCCGCCGCCTCTAACTGGCCCGAAAGTGCAGAACAAAAAAAAAAAAAGAAGAAAAAAAAATGAATTAAATCAAATCATTGTCAGCCACTGCAATGAAAAAACTACAACAAAGGCCGCAACGCTAACAATAAAATAAATTAAAACAAATAATTATCAGTAACAGAACAGAAAACCCAAAACAAAATCAGCCACCACACAAACGTGCATGTGTAATAAGAAGCTCATTGAGAAGTTCCCGCAGTAAAGTTCACCTGGATGACCGAGTGCCGCTTCTTTCATTTCCTCCATATGCTTATAGTTTTTATTTGTCTGTTAAGAGTTTTATAATAGTTACACGAAAGGCGCGATGTTCCAAAATATATATTACCCATAAATATTATTTTTAAGTGCACTAATTCCATATATATATATATATATATATATATATATATAACACAGGCGATGTTAACTACTCTTTCAAGAGAATCTCATTTCGCTATTAAAGTAAAATATTTGCTATCCAAAGTCAATCTACCAATATCCGTAGCAGAACTGGTGAATTTATACCTTAAGACCTTCTGTCTAGATTTCTCTCCATTAATTCATTGCAACAAACAAGAAAAAGCTATTATAGTAGCCGCGGTACCCAATGTACGAGTATATTCAGAACTCATTTCCAACAGTTTGCTAGGTGATGTCACTATCAATAAAGATAACTAATCTGTTCTAAGTACACACAATAAAACAATAAAAAAAAAAAAACAAAACAAAAAGAAAACACTACATAATCACCATAATTTGAAAGGAACACAACATTTATATTTTATACATATCTTTTATATAATCTTTATATTGATACTTTTAGTATTAGTCTTCATAAACATTTTTATATTTAATTTACTCTCTTTCATATTTTTTGTATCATCAACACACTTACACCTATTATATATTTTTGTCAATCATCATGCACACATACACAAAACCTTTTTACAATAAATTTATAATGTGAATTGAATCTCATAATGTGTTGGTAGAAACCGATTAAAAGGGGGGGTAAACATGGAAGAAGGGGTCAAGAACAGTGACACAACTTTTGACTGACGACCGCGACATTAGGGGATCGTATTGCGCGGCCCGCGACGATCCATTTGGCACACGAAGTGTGCAGGGGAGGGAATGTGGCCGAAACACAGCCCGATCGTGTTACGATCAAGCTACAGCTGAGCTTGTGGGGCAGTGCAGACAGAAGACCAACGGACGTTACGAATTCTATCCATTTTTTCAGGCACGATAAATTTATTCTCATTATGTTGGAGAGGTAGTGGCTTCCAAAGAACCCACCCCAAATACAGCGAGCTTAGCCGGCAGTCAGCGTGCCTGCTCAGGACGCAACTTCCTTGGCCCAAGTCCTTCTCAGGACTGGGGCACTAATAATTTGTAGGATCCACCATTTAGATACTTATGGTGTCTGAGTTGGTGTACCTTCTACCTTCGGTATAACCCACATCTCTGAATACCAAAATTTAATTTCGCTATTGTTAACGCAAGGGAGATAAGTAATTTAAATCAATGCTAGCTTCATTTTTTTGTTGTTGTTTTGTTTTATGGTAGATTGCAAAATATTTAGAATTTAAAGTCCGCAACTTCTGCGACAGTCAGAATTGAGAAGGCCTCTCAATCGGAATTTCGTCTCAGAATTGAGTTATGACTTTATACTTTGGTTCCTTTTTAAAGTCATAGATATCCTTTGTTTGAACATGTCAAAATTTACTAAGAATTTCGGAGAGAAATATGAGTGTTTCTTTTTATAATATTATTAAAACACTACGTGCAAGACCGACTTTTTATTTTTTTTAGGGATTTAAATTCAAGGGCTTCCTTTGGCCGACGCTATCCGCTTGATAGCGGAGAGAGGTTCCTCTTTCGAGAGGTTCGAGTCCAGATCAAGCTGAATTGCTGCAAAGGCTGCGGGGTAACAACTGGCGGTGTCAGGATGTTGCGATTACGTGGGGGGAGGGGGCGTACTGACCGGATCCATACAGCCGACGCTATCCGTTTGTATTAGGCTATGCCAGGTCGCTCGAGAGGTTCGAGTCTGTATGGATACCACAACTACAGGGGCGGGTGACGAATTGTGTCTCTCTGGCCGACGCTATCCGTTTGTACTAGGCGATGCCAGGTCGCTCGAGAGGTTCGCGACCAGAGAGAGAGGAAGCAGCGAGGCAGTTCCTAGTGTCTTGGAATAAAGCTCTTTTCGTCTGTCTATGAGTGAGCTTAGCTGTTTTCCGATGACTGGGGGGAGGGGGTTCGGACAGTACCTTCTACGGGGAATCAGCACTCCGGTGGAGGCTGTAGTCCTGGGAAGAGGTCAGTAGGGCATGGGCGGAACTGGTAACTCCGGTGGAGGCCAGTTGAATTCATCCATGGATTTCTATTGGTTAGGGATTTTTTTTGTAGATTCGGGGGCTTAATTTCGGGCGGTTTCTTGACCCGTATATACCCAATCATACCAGCAAACCCGACTTAAAAATTTGATTTATATTTGTTTCAAGTCGTTGTCCATTGAAAGACAGCTTATGCATGAAAAGTATAGTCAGCATAAATACACCCATACGTCCACATACACTTATATAGTCGTCATCGTCTTTGACCGTCACTTTGGTAATTTGAAGATTTACCTAAATGATTTTTATTCTTGAATATTTATTTGTTTTTTTGATCGTCTGAAGGGCGCGTGTCAGTCAGTTTCTTATTACCACGGCACAAGCTAAACGTAGGAGAATATAAAGTAAGGTAGGTCAGATACGAGCTAAGCTAGCGAATGGAGTATATTAGTGAAAATTAATGGCAGGGAAACGAAAGCAAGTGGCGTTAAGATTACCTCTGACTAGGTCGGCACGGGCATCCACATTAGCGGCAAGACAGGCTGGTCAAGCTAGAATAAGCGGTTGTAGAAGAGATCAGGAGCAAGCGAGCACCAGCCGCTCAACGGATTCAGCACCCAATCAATCGATGAGCTTCAGCAGTAAGCTCGATAATTTGGGAAGCCTGGCGGAATACAACAACTCAGGGATGGACGACTCATTAGGAGCCGTAGGGGGAGTTACAAACCGGCTAGGCCAACCGCAAGGAAGGTCCAGCATGCTCCCAAACACAGGAGCAAGGCCACGTCATTCCACCTCCGAAAGTAGGCTGGAGAGGATGATGTCAGCCATTATTATACAAGGCAACGAACTAAAGGCAACACTCGCAACGCAGATCACAGAGTTATACACACAAATGATAAATCTCTAGTTGCGAGTCGCTGAAGTAAGCGAAGCACAGGGATCCGGAAACTTATCAGGAGGCAATAGCTCCACTCCACAACTAGCAAGGGGACGAGAACCAACAGCAAATGGTCGAGATACCAGACATAGGAATCACGAAGGGATGGGTTCAGGATCAGAACCAGCAAGATATCCTGGACAGGCTTCAGGGGATCCGCCTACTCCACCTACTAGAGGGGAGAGACTACTAGTATGCAGGAAGTTTCACAGCTAATTAGTCGATCAGCTGGAAACCAAAACGCCAGACTCGACAAGTGGAATCTCAAGTTTGATGGCACTGCCAGGGGTATGTCCGTGGAGAGTTTTCTGTTTCGGGTGGAAAGGATGAAGGATTTATACGGGTGCACGGAGGAACAGGTGTTCAGAGAGTTTCATGTGTTACTCACAGGCCCCGCCTTAAAATGGTATTGGCAACTGTTAGAAGACAAAGCGGATGAGTACGAATTCGGCTACTTTTCGCTGACACGAGAAATGACCAGGGCGTTCTCATCCTCGGAAAACGATTATGTTACCATCAAAGATCTGGTGGAGCGGCACCAGGGTATAATGAGAGTTTGGACGATTACATCTCGGCAATGCACAATCTGCATTTTAAGATGCGAAGGAAAATTCCGGAATCAGACCTGGTGGAGATTTTGAAAAAGAATTTGAACTCTCAACTCGGAGCATTTATGTTGGCTTCTCCAATAGATTCGTTAGCAGAGTTCAAAAAGAAGGGAAGACGGTTGGAGAAGTGGATAAGAGATAAGAGAGCACGGCCGCGATACGTCAACGAGATTTTTAACGAGTCGGAAGAAGACAGCGAATCAGAAGAGTACCAACTTGAGGCGTTCCAAAAACACCGGCGATCACAGGGAGCGAAGGCGGAAAAACCAAGCAGGATGAACCCATTCCGGCAAAACGCAAACAAAAAAGTTTTCGCAGGAGGGAACGGACCAGAAGCAGAAGGAGAGTGCTCATCCCCGTTTCACACATAATTGTGTTACACGTGCAACAAGCCGGCCGATTTCTATCGCCACCGTAACCAAGCGGACGGGACAGGATGCCAAGCCCGGTTCCATTACACACAGTGTCATTACTGTGGCAAAAGTGACTCGTATCACTCAACGCAGGCCCTTTTTTATCGAAAGGTCTGACCAGGGACGCAGTGGAGCCCGGTCAGAAAAACGAGACCCAGAAGCAATAAAGAACACGATAGCGAGCCCGGCGCAGATTTCTCCGCATAAATCATTTCAGCAGCGGAAGACGGCGTATGAGGTGGCTCGCGCACGAATCTTTAACCCGGACGATAAAAAAAAGGACGAGAGACAGCACCGGAAGGACAAGAAGCTTCAACACCTACATCATTCTATGGATACCACACGGGAATTGAGGAAAAAATTAGTGGCTTCCATTGTCAGCCTTAGAAACGACAACCGCTTGTTTGCCAAGACTAGAGTAGACGGCGAGGAGATAGTCGCGTTACTAGACACCGGAGCAAGCGCCAACTGTATTGGAAAAGGAGCGGAGGTGTTTTTGCGAGGGCGAGAACAGAAAGTGAAAAAGCTAACAAAGCAGAACGTCCAAACCGCTAGCGGGGGAAAAACCCAGGTTACGGGCATGATCACCTTACCAGTAGAATGGGAAGAAGAAACGAAAGAACTAGAGTTCTTGATAGTGCCAGCCTTACAGCAATCGTTTTATTTTGGGATTGAGTTCTGGGAGGAGTTTGGGCTTCCGCTACCAGGCCAACGCTACTTGCGGGCAGCCGAGGTAGATCCAGTGCCACCCATAGAAGAAGACTAGCCGGCACGGCAGGAGACCGCATACACTCCGCATAAAGTCTCGATAGAACAAGAAACCATCTTAAACCAACTGGTGGCAACCTTTCCATCATGTTCAGACATGGGCTTAGGGAAGACTGGTTTAGAAGAACATGTCATAGAAGTTACCCAGGAAAATCTGCCGATTAAGCAAAGGCACTATCCCATCTCACCAGCAAAACAACAGCTGGTGTTTGCCGAACTTGATCGAATGCTAAGTTTGGGAGTGATTGAGGAAAGTAACAGTAGCTGGAGCTCCCCAGTCACCTTGGTGCAGAAAGGCACGAAAAACCGTCTTTGCTTAGATGCCCGCAAAGTAAATTCCCGGACTATAAAAGATGCGTCTCCCTTACCACACATTGAGGGCTTATTGAGTCGGCTGCAAGAAACATATTATATTTCGGCAATCGATTTGAAAGACGCCTTCTGGCAAATACCCTTAGAAGCCAAGAGCGGGGAGAAGACAGCTTTTACCGTGCCAGGTCGGCCGTTGTATCAGTTTACGGTTATGCCGTTTGGCTTATGCAATGCAGCACAGAGAATGTGCCGACTAATGGACAAAGTTATTCCAGCTGCACTACGAGAGCATGTATTTGTATATCTCGACGATCTGCTGGTATGTTCGCCTACTTTTGAGGCACATTTAAATATGTTGCGGCAGGTCAGTGACTGCTTAAGAAGGGCAAAGCTGACGATTAACGTGGATAAAAGTAAATTCTGCTACAGCCAAGCTAAATATCTAGGGTATATTGTAGGCGGAGGTTGCATAAAAACAGACCAGACAAAGATACAGGCGATTCAAGAGTTTCCGCAGCCCACTTCCGCCAAGCAAATGCGGAGATTTTTGGGTATGACAGGATGGTATCGGCGTTTTATTCAGAATTACTCACAAACGGCGGCGCCGCTCCATGAGAGTCTAAAAAAAGATCGGATTAAGAAATATGTACTTAACCAAGAAGGAGTGAAAGCGTTTGAGGCACTGAAAACCAGCATGGTTTCCGCGCCAGTACTAATAACCCCGAATTTCTCCAAACCCTTCACAATTCAATGCGACGCATCCACAACGGGAGTAGGAGGCGTGTTATTTCAAACCGACGAGGACGGCGGAGAACATCCAATCGCATACATGTCTGCAAAGTTGAATAAAGCTCAGCGGAACTATTCCATTACGGAACTGGAGTGTTATGCCGCGATTTTAAGTATTAGTAAATTCCGACCATATGTGGAAGGCATGCCTTTTAAAGTAATCACGGATCATGCTAGTTTAAAGTGGCTCATGGGACAAAAAGATTTGTCAGGAAGACTGGCAAGGTGGAGTTTAAAATTGCAAGCTTTTGATTTCCAGATTGAGCATAGGAAAGGGGCACTGAACGTAGTCCCCGACGCGCTCTCGAGAACACATATGGACGAGATAGCTACAGAAGACCCAGCAGAAATCCAAGTGGATCTAACGGCGGACGCATTCGATTTAGCGTCGCTTGTGAACGGTTGTGTTTACCATCGTGCTCTGAGTTTTTGTTTTATATTGTGTTATTTCCGCAAGTATTTTGTGTTTATTTACTAACAAAGTTTAGCCTAACAATCGTGTTAGTGACTTTCATAGATCTCCCAGATTACGGGTACGTGGTTATAGTTATTTTAACATTTCCATTTGATTTATTTAATATCTTGGCTTTGTTAGTGTAATTTGCACTCTCCAAATTGGCTCTTATATTCTCTCTCTTACTCTTACTCTCTCTCTCTGCCGCTCTATTATAACTGTAATTTCACTCTCTCTGAACCTGCCGAATTTCTTGTAGACCTATTCTCATAGTCTCTCTCTCTCTTGCTTGCTTTACATCTAACTGTTCGTGCGTTGAGTTGTTTTGGTGCCCCACAAGCCACGCTCAGTCGATAGAAGACTTTTCTCTCGCGCTCTCTTTCGATTTAATTCGCGATCTCGCGCTCTTATACTTTTTGTGTTTTTGTGATTTTGTGGTTTTGGAATTTGATCCCAGTGCCAAATTTACTTGAGGTATTTTTTTATACTTTTATATACTTTTTATTTTATTCTCTTTATTCTCTAACATATTTTTCTTATAATGACTCTTATCTGTACTAAGAAAAATTGTAGGACTGCATCTAATGACCCTTTTGTTTACTGTTGGCTCTGCGAAGCAATGATGCATTCTAAATGTGCAGGATTTACTGGCAGAGTTAAAGACTTTATTGAAATGCGGATTGGTCTCATGTGGGTATGTGAGCACTGCAGGGATTTGGCAGTTGAGATGAGCAGCTTTATGAGGCAGACTCGAGACGGCCTATGTAATCTTTCACGAGTTTTTAAACAGCTCAATGATGGATTTAATTCCGTATGTGAACAATTTAATAATAAAAAATTATTAACCGAGTCGCCCAAACGCAAAAAAGCTAGCTCAACGACAGTAAAGGCGAGTGTTGAATCCACGTTAAATCCAAACTTGGTAGCTGCTGCAGTTTCTGGTGACACAGGGGTAAGTGAACCATCTGTGCCAATGGATACTGCTAGTTCAGGTGTAGTCCCTGTCCCTGTAGCCCCTGTATCTGAATGTCAGGCTCCAGATCCGGCGGAATCAACCAATCCGGTGCCGACCATACCCATAGGTACTGTGGGCGCCGTTTCTGTCGCTCAGCCGAATGAGGTTCAGGCTGCTGCTGGGGGGCGTAAAAATCTCTCAGTTGTACCCAGACATACAGTAGGTGCCGCTTCTGGCTCTCAGCTGAGTGAGGTTCAGACTGCTGCTGGGGGGCGTAAGAAACTCTCAGTTGTTCCACATAGGAAGCAACTATTTGTTTCAAGATTTACGCTTGACACCACATCTGAGGATGTTTTGGAATTCAATCGTGAAAAATTCCCATCCGAGGATATTGCGGTTGAACAATTTCGATTTTCATACGCCCGTAGGATATCGTCTTTCAAAATTTTTGCTCCGCCTGATGTGTTTAAAGAACTGCTTTCTGAAAGCTTCTGGCTTAATGATGATCTGGTTATAAAAGAATTTGTTCCTAATAAACCGAGAACAAATAATAGGCCTTCCACGGTGCCAAAAAACTGAAAAGTTTATTATTGGCTTACCAAAATGTTAGAGGACTTAACATGAAGCTACCAAAGCTTTATGCTGACTCCTCGGCATTTACGGACGATATCTTAGCTTTTACTGAAACTTGGCTGAAACCAGAGATAACAGACTCTGAAGTTCTGTCTACCAATTTTAATTCCTACAGAACCGATCGCCTTTCCCGTAGGGGGGGCGGCGTTTTAATTGCCGTCACCTCCACCATAAGTTCTGAGAGAATTCACTCTTATGCCTCTAATGACATTGAATTTGTTTGTGTGAAAGTTTCCCTGCAAACCTTGTCTATTTTTATTACATGTTCGTATATTCCGCCTGGCTCTGACCTAATCATTTATGAGCAACATCTATCTGCTATTAAATCAATTTTATCCTTTTTTTCCAATAGAGACCTTTTCATTGTTTTGGGTGACTTTAATCTCCCTGATATATCTTGGTCCCCCCCTTCTGACTCACTTGTCGCTTTACCTTTATCCACCCATGATTTTGTGGATGGCCTTTTAGAATTATCGTTACAGCAGGTTAGCTTTATACGAAATTCATTAAATAGACAATTAGATCTTGTGTTTGTTTCAGAGCCGTCTGAAGTCACAGTATCTAGAATTGACGCTCTTGTGGTACCAGAAGACCGATACCATCCAACTATGGAATTAACAATTTGCCTCCCCTACCTTGATACCCTCTCTCCTTTAGTTTCTCCAACTAAAATGAGATGTTTTCGGAAATGTGACTCTAACAAACTTAATTTAATGATTTCGCAATACGATTGGACAGATCTTTATAATTGTGTGGACATCGAAAGTGCAACGGAACTTTTCTATAGCGTTCTAAACACTTTTTTTAATGAATGCGTTCCTGATAGACTTCCTCCCAAGCCGAATAGCCCCCCTGGTTTACAAATGCGCTTCAAAGACTAAAAAATCTTAAAACAAACACTTATAAAAAGTATAAAAAATCGGGTAAGCCATCTGATTTTTCGAAATATGTGGTGGCTCGATCTGATTTTAATGTTCTTAACAGTCATTGCTATTCCATGTATTTAAATCGTTGTAAATTTGAATTTACAAATGATCCGAAGTAATTTTATAACTTTGTCAACGCAAAGCGTAAGTCATCAGCTTTGCCTTCATCGGTTCGATTTAACTCAATGGAGGCATCGACTGACTCTGAAATTGCTGATTTATTCTCTGACTTTTTCCAAACTACTTATAGCTCTTCTTCATGGTCAGAATCAAATTACCGTAATCCCTTAAATAGGGCAAATTGTATTTTTTCCCCTATAATTACCGAAAGTTCTCTCTTAAGAGATTTAACATCAACAATGGACTTCCTGGGTGTGTGCTTAAGTTTTGTGCATCAACCATCTGCAAACCTATTCTTAAACTTTTTCAATTGTCTATTTCATCATCAGTTTTTCCAACTATCTGGAAGGATTCTTTTATTATTCCACTTCACAAAAAGGGTGCGAAGGCGGATGCCCAGAATTATAGAGGTATTTCTAAATTGTCGGCTATTCCAAAAGCCTTTGAACGTATTATCACTTCTCATTTGCAACATTTATGTTCCTCGCTAATACCACCGTGTCAGCACGGTTTTGTTAAGCGAAGATCGACTACCACCAACCTACTTGAATTGTCATCAATTGTAATAAATGGATTTAACAATAAAATGCAGACTGACGTTGTATATACAGATTTCAGTAAAGCCTTTGACTGTGTTAACCACTCTCTTCTTTTATTCAAATTAGATTTGCTTGGGTTTCCATGTAATCTATTAACTTGGATTTCAAGCTATTTGAATGGGAGGACTCAGAGGGTTATATTTAAGAACGCTGTTTCAAAAACGATCCATGTGACATCTGGAGTACCTCAGGGTAGTCATTTGGGCCCTTTGCTGTTTACTTTGTTTATTAACGATCTTCCCTCTATTGTAACACATTCTCGTGTACTAATGTATGCGGATGATGTTAAGCTTTGTTTGACATATAATAATATAGAGTCTGGTTTTGGCTTACAATCAGACATTGATCAATTTCAAGTATGGTGTGAGTATAACCTCTTAAATTTGAACTGCCTAAAATGCAACGTAATGACCTTTTATAGGGTCACCCCTACCTTTATAACTTATTCGCTTCAGAATTTGCCACTTGACCGTATATATTCAGTAAATGATTTAGGCGTTCTTCTGGACCCGAAGCTTAAATTTGACTGCCACTTAATGTCGACAGTCAATAAAGCTATGAGTGTTCTTGGGTTTATAAAGCGTTGGTCAAAAGAATTTGATGACCCTTATACAGGTCAAAGTGTCTGATTGCATTCAACTTGGTGAATGCCAGCATGATTCCTGTCACTGCTTTCTTCAAGCCGACGCACTACCTCCACGTGGTTCTCCCTGGATTGTCACTCAACAGCCGTTGAGTGGCAAACTAAAGCGCGCGACGAGAGTCCTAACTCTACAAACTAGGTTTTGGCGTAGGACTTGAAATCCACCCATGTAAAACACAATTTCAGTGAAGGAAGCAAGAGAAGCCTCGGAAAGGAACCGATCTAACGTTGACGACCATAGCAAGCGTAAAAAGGACAATGATTTGAGAGTATGCACCTGGAACGTACGAACATTGTACAGACCTGGTGCTGCTCAACAACTAGCAGATACCCTCAACAAATGTAGGGCTGACATCACTGCTATCCAGGAAATGCGATGGATAGGACAAGGCTGCATAAAGAGGAAGAACTGTGACATTTACTACAGCTGCCATCCAGAACGGCATGAATTTGGTTGTGGTTTCGTTGTAGGTGCCAGGCTGCGGCGCCGAGTCTCTCACTTTATGCCAACAAACGAGAGAATTGCAACGATCCGAATTACTGCCAAATTCTTTAACATCAGCCTGATATGCGCACATGCCCCAACGGAGGAAAAGGATGATGCCACCAAGGACGCTTTCTATGCGGAGCTCGACCGAGCTTATGGCCGCTGTCCTTCCCATGACATTAGAATTCTCATCGGCGATTTTAATGCCAAGGTAGGACGAGAAGACATCTTTGGTGCCACCATCGGACGATTTAGTCTACATGAGGCCACCTCGAGCAATGGTCTCAGATTAATAGGCTTTGCAGCTGCGCATAATATGGTAGTTCGTAGTACTGGATTCCGTCATTTGGACATCCATAAGGCATCTTGGCTCTCTCCCGATCGACTGACCAGAAATCAGATTGATCATGTTGTGATCGATGCAAGGCACACATCTAGTATACTCGACGTGCGATCCTGTCGGGGCCCCAACATCGACTCCGACCATTATCTTGTTGCAGCTAAGATTCGCACACGGCTATGTGTGGCGAAGATTACACATCGAAGTGCGTTAAGAAGGCTGGACATCGGAAAGCTGCAATCACAACAGGCGAAAGATGCATTCTCCACTTACGTCTCGGGGCTATTTAGCCGAGCACCTTTAATACCTGAAGACATAAGCGATATGTGGGCGCTCATATCCCACTCCCTGCGAGCTTCGGCAGAAGAAGTGCTTGGATTCCAGCGTCTTCTAACAAGGAATCCATGGTACGATCAGGAGTGTCATGACGCAACAGCTGCAAAGGACGCCGCCTACAGAAGAACACTGCAGGCTGGGGCGACACGAGCTATTGTGGATGTCTACAGGTCGAGAAGAAGAGACGAAAAACGCCTTTTCAGACGCAAGAAGAAAGAGCAGGAAAGGCGAGAGTGTGAGTGCATAGAGAGCAGCAGATGCAGGAATGAAGCACGTAACTTCTACCAGAGGGTCAAGCGTCTGACCCAAGGATTTAGGACTGGTGGAGTGGCGTGCAGGGACGATGATGGAAATCTTGTCACAGAAGCAGAGGTCGTGTTGAGGTTATGGAGGGATCACTTCTCGAGTCTGTTATCCGGCTCAAGCACAGACTCTGAAGACTATGATCCACGAACCCCTATCTATGGCACTGATATTGAGGTGCCAATCCCAAGTCATATCGAAGTCAAGGATGCAATCCAACGGCTTAAAAACAACAAGTCTGCAGGTGCTGACGGCCTGCCGGCAGAATTGTTTAAGGCAGCTGGTGATATGTTGGTAGGGAGCATGCACCAACTAATCAGCAAGATATGGCTCACAGAGGGCATGCCCGAAGATTGGAACCTCAGCATGATCTGTCCCATCCTGAAGAAGGGTGATGCCACGGTGCGCACCAACTACCGCGGAATTAGTCTTCTTCCAGTTGCATACAAGGTCCTAACGAGCGTATTGTGTAAAAGACTGAAACCCCATGCTGAAGCACTGATTGGACCTTATCAGTGCGGGTTCAGGCCTGGCAAGTCCACTGTTGACCAGATTTTCACCTTGCGCCAAATCCTGGAGAAGTCCTACGAAAACCAGATCGACACGTACCATCTTTTTGTCGACTATAAGGCCGCATTTGATAGCCCCCGGCGAGATCGCCTATATGCCGCCATGTCTGAGCTTGGAATACCAGCAAAGCTGACTAGACTTTGCAGAATGACATTGAGCAACACCATCAGCTCTGTCAAGGTAGGAAGTGGCCAATCCGAAACCTTTACTACCAAGTGTGGCCTCAGACAAGGTGACTCGCTGTCTTGTATGCTCTTCAATATTCTAGTGGAGAGTATTATAAGAAAGGCTGGTGTGCATCGGACGAGCACGATATTATCCAACAGATGTGTCCAGCTCCTTGGTTACGCTGATGATATTGATATTATTGGCCGCACCAAGCGTGATGTCACAGGAGCCTTCGGGGCTATTGAAAAGGAATCAGCCAAAATAGGACTAGCAGTGAATAGGGAGAAAACAAAGTTTATGGTGTGCTCTAGCAGAGAATCGCGGCGTCTTGATTCTCAGCTGACTGCAGAGAACTATAGCTTTGAGTCCGTCAAGGAGTTCGTCTACCTAGGCACTGCTATAACAAGCACAAATGATGTCAGTCTGGAGATTAAGCGGAGAATAACACTTGCCAACAGGTGTTACTTTGGGCTCAGTAGGCAGTTCAATAGTAGAGCTCTCTCTCGACGCACAAAAACCACACTCTACAAGACGCTTATTCTTCCAGTACTTCTATATGGTGCGGAGTGCTGGACAGTGACGCAGTCAGATGCAGCTGCTCTTGGAGTGTTCGAGAGAAAAATTCTTCGCAAAATCTTTGGTCCAATCTGCGTGGATGATGTTTATCGCCTCAGATACAACCACGAGCTGTATGAGCTGTACGGTGATGTTGATGTAGCCAGCCGAGTGAAATCTCAAAGACTTCGCTGGCTGGGCCACATTGCCCGTATGGATGAAGACGCTCCGGCTCGAAAGGTGTTTGATGCGGTGATTGTTGGGACACGAAGGAGAGGACGACCCCGAACGCGTTGGCAAGATCAGGTGATGGAAACCCTGTCCACACTTGGTGTTACCAACTGGCGAAGGCGCGCCCAGGACAGAGACGCGTGGAGGCACATTGCGCTTCAGGCCGAGACCCGATAAAAGGGTTGTTATGGCCATATAATAATAATAATAATATAACCAAATTATTATTTACCTCCCTTGTCCGTCCTATATTGGAATATTGTTCTTCGGTTTGGAGCCCACAATACCAAGTCCACATTGACCGTATAGAGTCGGTACAAAAAAAATTTCTCCTTTTTGCCCTTCGCAGTTTGAACTGGGATCAAAACGTAAGGCTACCTTCCTACCAGAGTAGATTATTATTGCTTAATTTACCGACACTTGCAAATCGTAGAAAAATGCTTGGTACCATTTTTATGCATAATCTTATAAGAGGTGATATTGATTCTGTAGAGCTTGTTAGCCGCCTAACTTTTAATGTTCCCGTTAGACTAACACGTAATTATCATCCTCTTAATTTACCTCGATGTACATCAAATTTTGGTCTGCACGAGCCCTTTCGCGTTCTATGTAATAACTATAACGTTCTTTATCATTTAATTTGCACATCAACTTCTATCCCGGTATTAAAAACTAACATTTTAACTCATTTGCTTCACTCCTAACTGCATGTTTTTTTTCATTATTGGTCCCGTCTTTATGGGTTTTATGTATTCTTCCTCGCGAACTCGCATTTTTGCCCAAATTTACAAAAGGGCCCCGCGCGTAACAAGCACGTGCTTGGTGTCGTTGGGCCACTTGTTTGTACTTCTCGTAGTGCATCAACGTCCATCATATAAAAGAGTACCGAGAGCTGGTTCTGGAGAGGCACGCAGAAAAGACACCAGACATTCAGGTATCTGAAGGCTATGTGTACAAACGATTAGGCTTCCGGTCTGGAGAAGTAATTAACGAAGACCGAGCTTGGAAACTGTGGATTCCGCTAGAGCTTAGGCAGGACATCGCCTTTCAAGCTCATCACGGCAAGACGGCAGGTCATGGAGGGATCCACAAAACACTGGAAGGAATTCGACAGTTTTATTACTGGCCCGGCATGACAGTCAGCGTACAAGAAATAATAAGAAATTGTGAAGTATGCAAAGTCAGCAAAACCGCCAACAAAACGAACCGACCCCCAAACAAACAAGGCAAACAAATCATAACATAACGCCCTGGGCAAAGATTATATATTGATTTCATGGGGCCATACCCCAGAACAAAATCTGGAAACACCGTAATCTTTGTATGTCTAGATGTTTTTACTAAGTTCGTTTGGTTAAAACCAATGCGGAAAGCCACCGCTGGAGGAGTCGTCAGCTTTCTGGAGAAGTCAATTTTTCATCAGTTTGGAGTGCCCGAGTTTATACACTCCGATAACGGCAAGCAGTTCGTCTCTCAGGTATTCGCAGAACTGTTCGAGTAACATGGAATTCGACACATACGAACTGGCTTCTTTGCTCCACAAGCTAATGCAGCTGAAAGGGTAAACCGATCCATATTGCAAATGCTCCGCGCAACGACTGAGAAAGACCAGCGGAATTGGGACTCCCACTTAAGTCGAATAGCGTGTACTCTAAGAAGTGGCTATCATGAAGCGTTGGGATTGGAACCGATCAAGTAGTGTGCTTAGCGGACAAGATGGAGTTAACCCGAGATCGAGTGAATAAAGGTTTAGCCCGTGCACACGAGAAAGCGGAAAGGAGCTATAATACCCGCAGCAGAGTAGTTGAGTTTGCAGTGGGACAAGTGGTATACCGGGAAAACTACCGGCAAAGTAACCGAGCGGAAGGGTATAATGCAAAGTTAGGGCCAAACCGAGTTCGGTGTGTCATACTTAAACGACAAGGGAATTCGTTGTATGAATTAGGCAACGGAGTTGGCAAAAGTATTGGTATATATCACGCCAAAGACTTATTCATCGCCTGACAACCGGGCAGAACCAGCAAAAACGGCAAAGAGAGCAGACATGGATTCGAGGCAAAAGGAAATTCTGGATGAAGCGTCAGGAGCAGGACCTGCTGCACTGGCAGGAGTGGGACGAGACCCGCCGACAGATAAAGGAACAGGCCGAACGGGGCGCGGCTGTATTCGAGGGCTTGTTCCGTGAGCCTGTGTTCCCGAACTTCGCCGTCACCAGGCGGAGAAGCATCGACCGGGGAATGGTCTTGTACCGGACGGAGGAGCGGCAGCGGGAGCAAGATGAACGGGAAGCTGAGGAACCCCTCTGGCCGGAATTCGGGTTAAGACGGCGATATTCCGCTTTGTATTAAATTTTAATACGTAGCAATACGCACATTTGTAACACAGAAACAAAAAATAGATAAATAAAATAAAATGGAATATCCAAGGAAAAAAAAACAATAGTCCAATTTTTTCACAATTTTATTTACAAAAAAAAAAAAAAAAACCAGGGTATGGGTCGACGCCACACGTTGGGCTAAACTCAGGCACAAAAAAAAAAAAAAAATAAAAGAAAGAAAAAAAAACACCCTGTAACCGCCTGTCGTAGGATCCTTTTTGCGAGGTCGTTCCATACGGAATCCGCATCGACGACATCGAGCCTGTTACGAGCGCCGGTTATGGCGGGAAGCGAGGCAAAAAGGGGGACAGCAGAAGCCACAATCTCTAAAGTTGCGAAAGAAGAAAGAAAGACCAGCTTTGCACAATGCAATATAATGCACCAATTGGGCAATTCAATGAAATAATGCACCAATTGGGCAATTCAATGAAATAATATATCGTCACTAGTTTTCTACCTCGTTAAGAGGTGTTTTTATTTGATATCAGAAGTTTTTGTTTGTTTACTTTTGCTCTCATAGGTGCTAATATAAACATTTAAATTTAAGTTGGTCATAAATCATAATTTTTAAACTATTGTATTTTAACGAATTAATTTAAAAAGGCGTTGAAGTATTTCAAAATACCTTTTAAACGAGGTATAGCACATGTCTGTACCTTTAGTAGTGTAGAACCTACAAACAATCGAAATGTAGCTATTTTTAGATTTTTCCCGCTAAAGTAGCGGCTTTTTCCAAAAGTCGTAGAACAAAAGATTCCTATATGGAACTCTTAAGGGCAAATTTACTGATTCCATGACCCTAAAATACAGTTCGGATACCCTCACACAAAATTCAATACTCAGGGAGCGTTATAGTCTGTTTACACTGGGGTGGAGTAATGGAGTTATGGGGTTATTGACATAACCCTGTTTTTTTTACATAGGATGTGTATAGGCAACTAGATGTGGGCAAAAGTGGGATACTTTTAGGGTCTTTGGTATTTCGGAGTATTTTTATGTATATTTCGGTATATTTTGTATTTATTTCCTATCGTTGAAGGTCCATCCCTAGTCAAATGAACAACACAAACACAAAACACTAGATGTCATTACTCGATATTTGGAGTTAACCAAGTGGAAACACTTTTTTGGAGTAATCGGGTTATTGGCTCACTCGATAGGTTACCCCACACAGTGTGACTAGACTATTAGTAGTTCGAGCTTGCAAAAGTTGCTATTTGCGTATAAAAATATCTTTTAAACGTGACTTTTTACAGTAATGTGTTATATACCAAAGTTTAACGAATCTCAAGGGCTATACAGTTTAAAGTTTTAAAGAAAATCGTTAGAGCCGTTTTTGAGCAAAATAAGAAAAAGCTAAAAAAAATGTTTTAAAAAATTGTCCTTTGTTTATATCTTTTTAAACTATTACATTTACACAAATTGCATATAGAAGGCGTTTATAGGATTTAAAAATACCTTTCAAACGAGATGCAGCCTTAGTAGTATAGAAGTTACGGCTTTCCGAATTTTAGCTATTTATAGCTGTTTTCCCGCTAAACTAGCGAGTTTTTCCAAAGTTTTTTATATCGATGTGATGAACGTCATATCAAATTTTCAAAACTTAAAAAACATGTTTTGGACAAACAAACAAAATTAAATTTTCATTTTGGGAAGACAAAGAAAATCTTATTTTGGCTATAACTTTTGATTTCGGATTTTATCATATGACCCCTCATTCGACGGGTATTTTTAATAGGAACACAACTAAAACATTGCGAGGGGGCATTTATCCCCACCGGCCCCAACAGCTCCAAATTTCGAAATTTTCACTTTTCACTTTCACCGCTCTCTCTCCCAAGCCAATTGATTTTCTTAAAGTTTTGGTATGCAATCCTTTAATCCTTTCACAATACCTTTCGATTGCTGTACTACTCATTACGATCGGACTATCACAGCAGATTTTCAATTTTGCGGCTATATAATACTAGTCGCCTTCGCACACTCTCCTGGTGCACTTCGTCACTACATGGACTGCCGTCCATAATGATTTTTGTCAATCATCATGCACACATACACAAAACCTTTTTACAATAAATTTATAATGTGAATTGAATCTCATAATGTGTTGGTAGAAACCGATTAAAAGGGGGGGTAAACATGGAAGAAGGGGTCAAGAACAGTGACACAACTTTTGACTGACGACCGCGACATTAGGGGATCGTATTGCGCGGCCCGCGACGATCCATTTGGCACACGAAGTGTGCAGGGGAGGGAATGTGGCCGAAACACAGCCCGATCGTGTTACGATCAAGCTACAGCTGAGCTTGTGGGGCAGTGCAGACAGAAGACCAACGGACGTTACGAATTCTATCCATTTTTTCAGGCACGATAAATTTATTCTCATTATGTTGGAGAGGAAGTGGCTTCCAAAGAACCCACCCCAAATACGGCGAGCTTAGCCGGCAGCCAGCGTGCCTGCTCAGGACGCAACTTCCTCGGCCCAAGTCCTTCTCAGGACTGGGGCACTAATATGCCGACGTAACAAATTATACGGTTACATTTATAACAATCCTTTAGATTATGAACGGGAAATGATGCGCCCTCACACTTATGGTGCTACTTCTTAGTTAATGGCTGCAGGGGAATTGTACCCAATTTTTATTGAAATCTACTACAATAAAAATTTTCTTACCCACTTTGGAACAGAAGGGAGTCCTATAAAAATACTGCGTTTTAGTAGCGATCTCTCCAATGCACATTTTGATGTGTTAGTTCCACTAGAAGACAGGCAAAACACGAGTTCTCCTTCTCCAAGTGAATTTTATCTTCCACCCACCCAAAAAAAACAAAAAAGAGGCGAGTCCGATATTCTGACCGAACAGCTAAAAAAATATCAAAGACTGCATCACAAAAGTATCGTGAAAAGGCTAAAAAGAAAGGACTCGCAAATGAATCAGAAAACGTAGAAGCTGCAGCGTCTTGGGAAATAAAAGAAAATTCTGCATTTCATTATAATGCTGCGATAGACTATGATACTGATAAATATGTTCAATTAGGAGCGATGGACAAGAAGTGAGGATTTTGTGGAGCTTTAAAATGGAAAAACAAGAGAGAACGTTATAGTCGGGTGCGCCGACTATCAGATACCCGTTACTCAGGTAAAGGGAGTGCTAGGGAGATGGAGATAGAAAACTTTGATCACCCATAACTTTTAAACGAATGGTCCGATTTGAAAAATGTCACATTTCGATAGGTATTGAAAAACACAATTAAACTGCATTTTTACTTTTCCGAAATATTGAAATTTTTAAAATCGTATATAAGCGATTGTGGGCGTTAAAGGGGACGTGGCACCCTTTTGAAAATGTCAATCTTCTAGCTTTTATAGTTTCCGAGATCTCAGCGTTCATACGGACAGACAGACAGACGGACATGGCTATATCGACTTGGCTAGTGACCCTGATCAAGAATATATATACTTTATAGGGTCGGAAATGCTTCCTTCTAGCTGTTACATACTTTTGCACGAATACAATATACCCTTTTACTCTACGAGTAACGGGTATAATGAGCCTAAAGGTATATTTGGTAAGGAAGGAAAAGTTAAACTTCCTTCTTACAAAAATTTACCAGAGCCCCTAAATAGCTTGATAATGGGTAGTCATCCTGACCATAATCACTTCATGGCGTTTATAAGAAAGTACAACAATTACTTTCAAATGGCGGCATTTGGTAGTACGCAAATTGTCAAATAGGTTCATGCCTACTTTTAAAGTTCCAGGTCAAGTGTATCACTTGGTTGGTAGCCTCTTGCCGCCTCCTCAAAAGGAAGCTGAGTTTTTGCAAATTTATTTTGTTGGCGAGGATAAAACAGAAGTTAATTTAAGGAGAAAACATTATTCTGACGTTAAACATGACTTAGTAAAGGCACTCCAAATAATGCTGCACAATTGTAATCCATATATTAATGGGTTCAAAACTGCACTACCAAAAGTTTCAAAAAATTGCCAGGATTTTAAAATGGTTTTTCACGCTGAAAAAAAACCAGCTGATGCTCATAGAGGCCACTATAATGCTCCTGCAGCCAAAGAAGTTGCTTTGGTATTAATTGGCGAACAATTTCAAAAGAGAAACATTGTTACTGAAAGTTATGAAAACAAACTTCAGCGCATAAGTAAAATCCATCGCTCATATGATAGTTTACAATATCCTTTACTATTTTGTCATGGAGAGGATGGATATTTTATTAACATATCTCAAATTGATCCAGTGTCAAAAAAAAAACTTTAAAAAAAACGGTGTCAGCATTAGACTTCTATAGTTATAGATTAATGGTTCGATCATCTGAAGACAATCATTTATTGCGTTTGCGATCTTTGCTTAGTCAATTTGTGACAGATATGTTCGCAAAAATCGGTAGTGAAAGACTAAATTATATTCGAAACAATCAAAGAAAATTAAGAGCAGAAACTTATATCTATCTTAAAGATGCAATAGGCGGCCAAGATGCAGATGCACGCCATCTTGGTCAAATGGTAATTTTACCTTCAACATTTACTGGTTCCGCACGATATTTGCATGAAAAGGCGCAGGATGCTATGACGTATGTTCGACACTATGGTCGCCCTAATCTCTTTATAACACTTACATGCAATCCTAAATGGGATGATATAACCAAAGCGTTATATCCGGGTCAAAAACCCCATAATCGCCATGGCATTATTGTTCGAACTTTCCATTTAAAGGTAAAAATATTAATGTTTTTATTGGATAAAGGCAATTTATTTGGTGAACTCCAGTGCTTCATGTCTTCAATAGAGTGGCAAAAGCGTGACCTGTCACAAGTACACATAGTTCTTTGGCTAAAATCTCTTATTATGCCTGAGCAAATTGATTCTATCATAAGTGCTCAAATATCCCATCCTGATAAGGATCTTTTACTTCATGATATCGTCAAGGCTAATATGATTCATGGACCCTGCGGGGCATTAAATTCGAAATCGCCTTGCATGAATGAAGGTAAATGCACAAAAAGATTTCCAAGGCTGTTTTTGAAAGATACTTTGACTGGGAAAGACGGTTACCCACAATAAAGGCGAAGGGCTCCAATAGATAGTGGTTTTACTATAACATTATAGATAACCGTTGGGTTGTGCCGTATAATCCAACTCTTTCGCGTGCTCTTAGAGCCCATTTAAATGTAGAATACTGCAGCTCAGTAAAGTCTATTAAGTATGTCTGTAAATACATTAATAAAGGGAGTGATCAAGCGACAATTGCAATAGAAAACGTAAGAGGCGAAATAAAATTATATGAAAGTGGTCGATATATAAGCAGCTCAGAAGCGGTATGGAGAGTTTTAGCGTTTCCCATACATGGGAGATATCCAGCAATCACTCAATTAGCTGTGCATTTCGAAAACGGTCAAAGGATATACTTCAATCCAGATAATCCAAATCAATTGGCTAATCAGATAATGATTGCCTTTTTTAAGCATTGCAAAATTGGCTCATTTGCGAGAACCCTTCATTATGCCGAAATGCCTTCTTTTTACACGTGGAAGAACAAATCATTTCAAAGAAGAAAACGAGGGGTTGATGTTCCAAATTTCCCTGGGGTTAAAAAAGATCAATGTTTGGGTCGTGAGTACACTGTTCATCCCAAAAATAGTGAATGTTATTATCTTAGACTTTTACTCCATGAGGTTAGAGGTCCAACCTCATTCTTGGATTTAAAAACAGTGAATGGTGTTGAATACAATGCTTTCCCAATGGCTTGCAAAGCTTTGGGCTTACTGGAAGATGATAATCATTGGGACTTGACTTTGACCGAAGCTGCACAATGTCAAATTCCAACTAAATTGCGAGAACTATTTGCAATAATGTTAGTATCTTGCCAAATAAGCGATCCACTCCGTCTTTGGAATAAGCACAAATCAAGCCTCTCAGAAGATATTGTGTACCAAATACCCTACTGGAGCGTGCGCACACCAAGTGTTTAATTACAAATGAAAATATCGTACTATCTATAGGAGGAAATATTTTATCAGAGTACGGATTACCTGAGCCATACATTAGCAAATAGAGACTATTTAAGAGAGATCAACTATGAAAATAACGAATTTGTTATTATTAGGGACGTAAATTCACTTAATGCCAAGCAAAACGTAGCATATAAGCACATATTAGAAAGTGTTGTGGCCGAACGAGGTGGAATATATTTTTTGGATGCTCCTGGTGGCACTGGAAAAACGTTCCTTTTGAATTTGATTTTGGCAAAAGTTCGTTTAAATAAAAATATTGCCTTGGCTGTCCAATATGGCCATGGTTTTGAAAGACTGTAAGCTTATTGTTTGGGATGAATGCACTATGGCGCATAAGGGCGGCTACGAAGCTCTCGATAGGACTTTGAAGAATATACGAGACAATAACTTTGTAATGGGTGGCGTTACAGTTCTTTTAGCAGAAGAATTTCGTCAAACCCTTACCAGAGCCGATGAAATAAAATCGTGCTTAAAATCTTCTTTTCTGTGGCCTGATATCACGATACTAGCCTTAACCAAAAATATGAGTGTGCACTTGAACGGCGATCAATCTGCTGGATTTTTTGCAAAAACATTACTCCAAATTGGAGACGGCATATATCCAACAATTGAGGGATATATAAAGATACCAACATGCTTGCGAACTTCAAAAATATTTCATTCAAGGAATGAAGTTATGCAATTTACCGTGAATGTCTGTTTTGCAATAACTATCAATAAATCCCAGGGACAGATTTTAAAGTTAGCCGGGTTTGATGTAAGAGAGGATTGCTTTTCTCATGGTCAGTTTAATGTTGCCTGTTCCCGAGTTAGTTCGGCAAGTAATTTAATAATTTTGGCACCTGATGGAAAATCAAAAAATGTTGTTTATCAAGAGTTTTTAAATTAAAAGTTATAATTCAAAATCTTCTTCACGTGGAATATGCCTGGGGTACCCCTGGGGACACCACTTTAAAAAAAAATGCGCCAAATCCTCTACCTCCAGGGTGGTGTGGAAATGAGGTTCACTTAAATTTAATCAATGTAACCAACATTCCTTTTATTGCACTAATATGCATTAAAAAAACTAGCAATGCTCTGCTAATTGTCGCGGACAACGTCGCGGCGGGTATAGCTAGTATTTATATATAATTAGCTACTTATATATTTATTTTATATATTTAAGCACCAATAAAATCAGCTTGCTATGAAAAGAAAGAAAACGTTTTGCTGCTGAACCACCGCTATTGTAAAAAATATTGCTATAGTTAAATTGTTCATTATTAAATATAATTAATAAAATAAAAAAATATATTTCTATCATTTATTTTTTTATTTTATCTCATTATTAAGTTTTTGTTTTTTTATTTTAACTTTTTTTTAAAAATTGTTTTTTATATAAACAAAATAAAGTTGTATGCGTTTGTAACGATCCCTGATCGCCCCGAGTTGGCTGAGCTAGCTCAGGGGATTGGTTGGATTCGGTAAACGAATTTATACACGTGGCCGTACCCCGAATGAGAACACAATAATATCCAATTCACAACAATGCCTTTATTTCTGCTTATTCTCACCAGCCACACAACTTTCCGCTCCCCGGGTTTTCCGTCACTCCGCTCTTCTTCCAGGGGGTCCACTCCGGTGTCGCCTTCCCCGTGCGTCCGCTCCGACCGGTCCGCTAGGACGTCGTCCTAAGCTAAGATTGGGCTGCCTCCGGTGGCTGGGACACTCGCCGGCCTCGTCGGCGAAAAACGGTCGACTGGGCGTCCGATCCCGTGGTTCGCCAACGACACGGCTTGGATGAGGCCTTCGATTGCCGGACTGGGCTGACAGGTGTCCTCCGGGCAGGATTTGCCGGCTCCGTTAAATTAAATTAAAATCCTGAGCTTTTTCGCCTACTCCGTGGACGCGTTCTCGGCTACGCCGTACCACATTTGGTCTCCTTGCTTCCGCTGGGTCTCAGAACTCCTTGTCCTGAGGATTTCCACTTCACTTTACCGACATACACTGACTCGCGCTTGCGCAGGAAGAGACCCTCCAGCCGCCGCGACCCGGCCCGCCGCCCTCTTCTGCCGGGTAACTTTCCATCACGTGATCCTCCACCAATGGTTCCGCCGCTGGTCCCGATTAACGGGTCGCAATCGTCTTTGGGTTTTTCATGACCAAATAAGGTAACAAACTTGGGTCCGCCGCGCTTGGGCCCCCTTTCATGCCCTTATAAGATAACAAATCTTGCTGACTCTCGACGCTGCTCGGCTCTTCGCTCCTTCACCATTTCTCGTAGTCCGCCATCCCACTTGTCTCTCATTTCCCCAGCGTCTTTTATCGGCCTATCCCTTCATCCTTGGCCTGGAACAATCAAGCGGTTCCTCGTCTAGAGGTACCGCTTCGTCCCCTTAGGTACTGTTCCCCGTATTTAGGTACCGTTCCCTGTAATTAGGTACTGTTCCCGGTCTTTATTCTTTGGTGGTATTCCAATACCTCACACTCCCTCCTTTCTTTCCAGGGAAAAGTCTTCGATCTCAGTTCGTGTCTTTGCTCGATAGTCTTATCCGAGTTTCCCACCATTTAATATTTCAGGTTCCATCTTTAGCATTTTCTAGGCCTCGTGTTTTCGTTTTGTTTTCTTTTTTTTCCTGCTCCTGGTAAGTTTTGATATTTTCCCCATTTTTCTCAAACCGAAAAGTGTACATTTTTGTGCCTTCTTTCCAGCTGCCGCTGGTCTTTATTAGGACTGGTCCTTCAGGGTCCGGATCCCCCCTTGGACCCATTGAACGCGGTAGCGCCGCCCCGCTGCCCACACCAGTTGCGCCCACCGGCGCTTCGCCCTGGCCCGCTGGCGTTGGACTGCCGCGTGGACTGCCGCGTGGACTACCGCGTGGACTGCCGCGTGGGGCACGCCACCGGCCCCGGGCTGCCTAGAGGATCGTAGGCACCCCAGTCGGAAAACTCGCTGCTGCTGTCGCCGCTATCCCACCCCACCGACGGACTATCCGGGTACGCCCACCGTCGACTATCGTCAGACTCGGGCCCAGTCCTGGTTGCCTGGGGTGAGACCAGCGGCGAAGCCAGCAGTTGCAGGCTTCTAACTTTGCTTCGTTCACCTGCATCTGGCCTGTGATGCTCGCTGCCTATCTGTTCCTAATTCGATACTATCCACTTCCTCCCAGTATTTTGACTGTGTACTAATTTTGACTTTGTTTTTTTTCAGGATTGGCTTGATGTTTCGTTCGTTTTGGATCTGGCCCGAGTCCCTTTCCCTTTTAGATATCATTGTTTATACTATTATACATGTATTCCCCGATAGTATTAATACATTCTGTATATTCTTCCTCTTTTCCTCCCGCAGGGCTATCCTTTTAGATCTCCTGCTACCGTTTCCCGTTCCTCCGGCTAGGCTTCTGGGTTCCTTCGACTGGTCCCGCTGGTTTGGGACATTTGACGCATCCGCCTCTTCATTTCTTGTATCATTTTGGACCTTGCTGCTCATCTGCTCCTCGGAGCCTCCCTCTTCCTTGATGTTGTTTTGGGTTGGCTGTTCCTTGGTGATGGGCACCTGCTCCTCCGAGCTTCCGATTGGCTGCTTTCCGGCGTTAACTTTTTTGTTAGTAGCTGTTGGGGAAGATCAGACTTAATTTTAAATGTTAACAGAATCTGCAGCCTTACATGAATTTAGTATGTTTACGCCCTTTGGTATTTTTGTAAGCGACAAAAGCCCTAATGCGTTCGCTAAAGTTTTTCTCTTGTGTATCTCTCTCTTCGCTTTTTATGATTTTACCCGCAACGAATCTGAAGTATTGAAGTCAGCAAATACACATTATAACGTTCTTAAAAATCACGCAATTACTACTATTTGAGCTGGGCTTGAAAAAATATAATTTTAAAGCTGCCTATGACCGCAACATTTGGCGACCGTGACGAGACCCAGACAAATAGTAAAGTTCGCGTGGCTGTTTAGAGGTTATAATTTTATTTCATAAAAGCCTGGGACCAATTCGACATTGGCCAGCCTGCAACCGCAGCATCTTCAGTGTGATCGTCGTTAAAAACACCATCAAGGCACGCACTGGATTCCCGCAAATCAGGGGGCGCAACATCGGCTGTGGATCGGAAAGGCGCAGGTCGAAATCGCTTGAAAAATTCTGCACGAGCGGGATTACTACAACCAAGACGATTCCCTCCCTCTATTCGACCAATGAGATTTGCCTTTATATAACCTGCAACATTCGCACATACGCAAACTACGCACAGTGGTCGGGCATGTATGGGGATGGCGGCAAATAATACTTATAGTGAAGATACAAATTTGAAATTTTTTCCAAAATTCTATAAAAATATAATAAATAAAACAAAAACAAAAAATCGTTTATATTCAACCCACTTCTTAAGTTACACCCTCTGCTCTATATCCATATCGAATAAAAACACCTCTAAACGAGGTAAAAAACTAGTGACGATCGCACCTTCAACGTACAAAAGTTCTGATATCAACTTTTGTGACGAAAAATGATTTTAGATGCGACTAAATAAGAACGCTACCTAAAATGTACTCGTTCGGCCCGCTTTAGCAAATATTTAATATCTACACGAAAGTTTTTTGTTGTAGCGTGCCGAATGAATAATTTTTGTTTGTTTACTTTTGCTCTCATAGGTGCTAATATAAACATTTAAATTTAAATTGGTCAATCATAATTTTTAAACAATTGTATTTTAACGAATTAAGTTAAAAAGGCGTTGAAGTATTTCAAAATACCTTTTAAACGAGGTATATCACATGTCTGTACCTTTAGTAGAGTAGAACTTACAAACTAACGAAATTTAGCTATTCTTAGCTTTTTCCCGCTAAAGTAGCGGCTTTTTCCAAAAGTCGTAGAACAAAAGATTCCTATATGGAACTTTTAAGTGCAAATTTACTGATTCCATGACCCTAAAATACAGTTTGGATACCCTCACACAAAATTCAATACTCAGGGAGCGTTAGTTGTTCGAGCTGGCAAAAGTGGCTATTTTCGTATAAAAATAACTTTTAAACGTGACTTTTTACAGTAATGTGTTAAAGAAAAAAATTTGCCGCTCAATTACTTTTAAAATTATGAGATGTTCCGCTAAGTTGATATCAACTTAGCAGAACACCCCCACTAAAGTTCAAAATTTCCAAAATCTTTTTTAATGGGAATTTGCCGTTATTTATCCGTAAATGATTCGCGAAAGAAAAAATTTTGTTGCTCTTGTTTTAACATTTTTTTTTTTAAACACATAGTTGTTCTGCTAAGTTGATATCAACACCCCTACTAAACTTCAAAATTTCCAAAATCTTTTCTAATGGGAATTTGCCGTTATTTAACCGTAAATGATTCGCGAAAGAAAAAATTTAGTTGCTCTTGCTTTAACCTTTTTTTTTAATAATAGTTGTTCTGCTAACATATGTATGTACAACGCGGACGGTAGCAGAGCTCTGCTGACGTCGACGTCAAATGTGTAAAATTCCCGCTAAGTTGATATCAACTTAGCAGAACACCCCCACTAAAGTTCAAAATTTCCAAAATCTTTTCTAATGGGAATTTGCCGTTATTTATCTGTAAATGATTCGCGAAAGAAAAAATTCGCGGGAATTTTACACATTTGACGTCGACGTCAGCAGAGCTCTGCTACCGTCCGCGTTGTACATACATATGTTAGCAGAACAACTATTATTAAAAAAAAAGGTTAAAGCAAGAGCAACTAAATTTTTTCTTTCGCGAATCATTTACGGTTAAATAACGGCAAATTCCCATTAGAAAAGATTTTGGAAATTTTGAAGTTTAGTAGGGGTGTTGATATCAACTTAGCAGAACAACTATGTGTTTAAAAAAAAAAATGTTAAAACAAGAGCAACAAAATTTTTTCTTTCGCGAATCATTTACGGATAAATAACGGCAAATTCCCATTAAAAAAGATTTTGGAAATTTTGAACTTTAGTGGGGGTGTTCTGCTAAGTTGATATCAACTTAGCGGAACATCTCATAATTTTAAAAGTAATTGAGCGGCAAATTTTTTTCTTTAACACATTACTGTAAAAAGTCACGTTTAAAAGTTATTTTTATACGAAAATAGCCACTTTTGCCAGCTCGAACAACTAACGCTCCCTGAGTATTGAATTTTGTGTGAGGGTATCCAAACTGTATTTTAGGGTCATGGAATCAGTAAATTTGCACTTAAAAGTTCCATATAGGAATCTTTTGTTCTACGACTTTTGGAAAAAGCCGCTACTTTAGCGGGAAAAAGCTAAGAATAGCTAAATTTCGTTAGTTTGTAAGTTCTACTCTACTAAAGGTACAGACATGTGATATACCTCGTTTAAAAGGTATTTTGAAATACTTCAACGCCTTTTTAACTTAATTCGTTAAAATACAATTGTTTAAAAATTATGATTGACCAATTTAAATTTAAATGTTTATATTAGCACCTATGAGAGCAAAAGTAAACAAACAAAAATTTATTCATTCGGCACGCTACAACAAAAAACTTTCGTGTAGATATTAAATATTTGCTAAAGCGGGCCGAACGAGTACATTTTAGGTAGCGTTCTTATTTAGTCGCATCTAAAATCATTTTTCGTCACAAAAGTTGATATCAGAACTTTTGTACGTTGAAGGTGCGATCGTCACTAGTTTTTTACCTCGTTTAGAGGTGTTTTTATTTGATATTTTATTCCAAAAGATCACAAACATTTTTATTGAAACTTGAATTTTTTTTGGGGTAACTTTTGTTGTCCCGTTATAAAAGGATCCGACGAAAGAAGAAAACGATTGAGTAGGTCTTCGTTTGTGGCTATTCGAGAAATTTTTCTTGACTTGTTTCTAGACTCAGCAGCTTCCTCTGACAATTCCCCAATCGACACCAGAGCGTTTTCAATTATAGAATTAAAATCCTGTGAACGGTAGGCGGAAGGTATGAATATGTCCTTGTCAGATCAACGGCTATCTGGAGAGCAAAGGACTTACATTTTTCCACATTAATTTTGTATCCTGAACCCAGTGCTTATAATATTGTTGCGCGTCTTTCAATAAGGTCTTTATGTAGGCCTGTAATTTCTGATAATAACCCAGGATTACCAAAGAATTGTCTGGCAGTGTTTCCATCATTCGATGTACCAGAACTACCAACCTTCGGCTTATCGACGATCAATCCCATTTTCAAACGAAATTCTGTTTGAATATTCCTTTTTCTTTGAAGAACTTTTTCTTTACCTTCAGCGCTCCGAACTTGCCAGACTTGTACATAAAGTCTGTACGACAAATGAATAAAATATTCAAAAAATCGTATGTATGCATGCAGAGGTGACAGTCCGAATTGGAATCGATCCTGATGAACTTCCTTTTCTAAACTTGTCTGAATATCGTTCATCTCTGTGGGCTTCGCGTTGCATACATAACATTTTGAAGATGGAGTTTTAGATAATGCATTACATATTTTTCCATCAACCATAGTGAGTTGGAAAATATGCTGAACATATATTGTTTTATTACCAACAGTTATTTTCGTCGAAACAAGATTATTAATTTTGTCTTTAAAGTATTTTTCACCCTTGATACTCAGTTCAGTTGATTCCTTCAAAAATTGAAATCGAACAGGTCGACAATATCGTGTGGATGCGGGTCGTGGGTTTTTCCATATAATTTTCGAAGTGTCTTCAGCTGCTACTAGGACAAGCGGAACATATGAAGTGACAAACAAGTGGCTGTCTTCAAAATTATTGTTCTCCACTTTCTGCTTGTACTCGCTGTATCCAGAGCTTCCGTCGAAGCCCCACTTCCCTATAAGTTTTAGGTTGCAAACAGGATCGACGACAACATCATTTATTACATTATCCTGCAATTCGATAATGCGCTTTGTTGTGTGGTCGAATAAGCTTTGAAACTCCACTTCTGCATGTGCTTCACTAATAGTTATGTTTTCAGGATAACAATTTTTTTTCTTTTAAAACATTATCATAGCTGCAAAGAAGCTCTGTAGTAAGTTTACTATTAACCAACTCCCTAATGAGGATATATTGGTGCTTTGTTAAATTTGCTTCCGTGATAAGCGAAATAACCTCATTAGCACTCAAAGGTGAGATTTGTTCTTCAACAGCCGCAGAACGTAAATATTCAGCAGCAGATTCATCTAAATCAGCAATCTTAGCAATCCGTCTTCTTTTTGTTCGGCTTGAACACTAATTTTGGGACGACCACGCTGAACATTATTTACATCTGTAGTGTGTACATCGGAATTAAATGAAAACGATTCATTTTTCGAAAACCAATCCGAATACTTTTCCAAAACAAATGCTTTATTTCGAGAGCAGTTTCGCCAATATATTTCAAATCTCTTGAAGCAATAATTAATGCATTTTTCCAATTCATCCAAGTAGGGGAGAGTGGGGCAATTTCGTCAGCATTTATTCAAAGCTATTTTTTGTCCATCTTGAGACACGTTATCATATTTCTATTTTTATTGTTGAATGCGGTTAGCACCAAGCTTTAAAATGTGACATTCCCCTTTTTTTTAATTACCTTGGTGATTTATAAAAAAATTAAAAAGTAAAACCAATATACTAAGGCAATCTCGCCACATACAGGGGTAAAATCGCCACACCACTGGGGCATTTTCGTCACCTCAAAAATGTAGGGAGTTTAACGCCTGTAAATATGCTACACTGATCAAGCGTACCATTTTTGTTGACGTTCTATATTTGTTGCTGCTGCTGGTAGTCTGTTCTTTAGCCAGCTGGTCAAATAAAAAAAGATGTATCTAAAATAGGTGCGAATTTACCCTAAGCATAGGGTGGCGAAATTCCCCCATACAGTACTTTTTTAGAAATAATTATTTTTCTTCCGAAATTAGGCGCGAAGTTAAACATCACTAACGCAGAAATGTACATTATAGCACTGTGTATTATACAAAAAAACCTGTATCTTATCCCTTTTCAATTGTGGCATACAGAAAAAATTTCGTAGAGAACTAAATGTAGCTTTTGAACTATTAAAACACATTTAATATTATAGCTTAATTATCTTGACCTTCTGTGCAAAAAAAATGCATTGGTTGTGTCATGCCGTCTTGAAGGACTAAAACAAAAAATTATATATTTTTACGACTTATGGATTTCGAGATATTGCAGGTGACGAAATTGCCCCTGTGACGAAATTACCCCACTCTCCTCTATTCAGCTTTCGTTACGTAGCCATCATTCTCTATTTTCAATTTTAAAGATTGATATATACTTTGAGTCCTGACTAAATTTTTACCCGTCTCGGAACACCACCTATTATACATATAAATGCGGCTAAGTTCGCATTCGTAAGAAGCTCCTATACAAACAAAAAGAGAATAATATGAAATTATAAATATGTATAATTTATAAAAACGAGACCACGTGTTTCTTTTTAAGGTAACTCAGCGGCTAGCAAAAACTAGCAGCTGTAATTTGGACAAAATAATCTGTAAGGATTGGTTAATATTTCAATATAAGTTTGATCGTTAACTTCAAGTAACTTCACAACTAAAAGTCTAAGTGAAATTTTAGTTTACATATTATTTCCTAATAAAATTGGACAAGTATTACAACAATTATTAAAAACTAAACAGAACATTCTAAGTACATGAATATAATTAAATATAATAGCTAAAAGTAAAAGGGTATATTGTATTCGTGCAAAAGTATGTAAAAGCAAGAAGGAAGCGTTTCCGACCCCATAAAGTATATATATTCTTGATCAGGATCACTAGCCGAGTCGATCTAGCCATGTCTGTCCGTCTGTCTGTCTGTCTGTCTGTCTGTCTGTCTGTCTGTCTGTCTGTCTGTCTGTCTGTCTGTCTGTCTGTCTGTCTGTCTGTCTGTCTGTCTGTCTGTCTGTCTGTCTGTCTGTCTGTCTGTCTGTCTGTCTGTCTGTCTGTCTGTCTGTCTGTCTGTCTGTCTGTCTGTCTGTCTGTCTGTCTGTCTGTCTGTCTGTCTGTCTGTCTGTCTGTCTGTCTGTCTGTCTGTCTGTCTGTCTGTCTGTCTGTCTGTCTGTCTGTCTGTCTGTCTGTCTGTCTGTCTGTCTGTCTGTCTGTCTGTCTGTCTGTCTGTCTGTCTGTCTGTCTGTCTGTCTGTCTGTCTGTCTGTCTGTCTGTCTGTCTGTCTGTCTGTCTGTCTGTCTGTCTGTCTGTCTGTCTGTCTGTCTGTCTGTCTGTCTGTCTGTCTGTCTGTCTGTCTGTCTGTCTGTCTGTCTGTCTGTCTGTCTGTCTGTCTGTCTGTCTGTCTGTCTGTCTGTCTGTCTGTCTGTCTGTCTGTCTGTCTGTCTGTCTGTCTGTCTGTCTGTCTGTCTGTCTGTCTGTCTGTCTGTCTGTCTGTCTGTCTGTCTGTCTGTCTGTCTGTCTGTCTGTCTGTCTGTCTGTCTGTCTGTCTGTCTGTCTGTCTGTCTGTCTGTCTGTCTGTCTGTCTGTCTGTCTGTCTGTCTGTCTGTCTGTCTGTCTGTCTGTCTGTCTGTCTGTCTGTCTGTCTGTCTGTCTGTCTGTCTGTCTGTCTGTCTGTCTGTCTGTCTGTCTGTCTGTCTGTCTGTCTGTCTGTCTGTCTGTCTGTCTGTCTGTCTGTCTGTCTGTCTGTCTGTCTGTCTGTCTGTCTGTCTGTCTGTCTGTCTGTCTGTCTGTCTGTCTGTCTGTCTGTCTGTCTGTCTGTCTGTCTGTCTGTCTGTCTGTCTGTCTGTCTGTCTGTCTGTCTGTCTGTCTGTCTGTCTGTCTGTCTGTCTGTCTGTCTGTCTGTCTGTCTGTCTGTCTGTCTGTCTGTCTGTCTGTCTGTCTGTCTGTCTGTCTGTCTGTCTGTCTGTCTGTCTGTCTGTCTGTCTGTCTGTCTGTCTGTCTGTCTGTCTGTCTGTCTGTCTGTCTGTCTGTCTGTCTGTCTGTCTGTCTGTCTGTCTGTCTGTCTGTCTGTCTGTCTGTCTGTCTGTCTGTCTGTCTGTCTGTCTGTCTGTCTGTCTGTCTGTCTGTCTGTCTGTCTGTCTGTCTGTCTGTCTGTCTGTCTGTCTGTCTGTCTGTCTGTCTGTCTGTCTGTCTGTCTGTCTGTCTGTCTGTCTGTCTGTCTGTCTGTCTGTCTGTCTGTCTGTCTGTCTGTCTGTCTGTCTGTCTGTCTGTCTGTCTGTCTGTCTGTCTGTCTGTCTGTCTGTCTGTCTGTCTGTCTGTCTGTCTGTCTGTCTGTCTGTCTGTCTGTCTGTCTGTCTGTCTGTCTGTCTGTCTGTCTGTCTGTCTGTCTGTCTGTCTGTCTGTCTGTCTGTCTGTCTGTCTGTCTGTCTGTCTGTCTGTCTGTCTGTCTGTCTGTCTGTCTGTCTGTCTGTCTGTCTGTCTGTCTGTCTGTCTGTCTGTCTGTCTGTCTGTCTGTCTGTCTGTCTGTCTGTCTGTCTGTCTGTCTGTCTGTCTGTCTGTCTGTCTGTCTGTCTGTCTGTCTGTCTGTCTGTCTGTCTGTCTGTCTGTCTGTCTGTCTGTCTGTCTGTCTGTCTGTCTGTCTGTCTGTCTGTCTGTCTGTCTGTCTGTCTGTCTGTCTGTCTGTCTGTCTGTCTGTCTGTCTGTCTGTCTGTCTGTCTGTCTGTCTGTCTGTCTGTCTGTCTGTCTGTCTGTCTGTCTGTCTGTCTGTCTGTCTGTCTGTCTGTCTGTCTGTCTGTCTGTCTGTCTGTCTGTCTGTCTGTCTGTCTGTCTGTCTGTCTGTCTGTCTGTCTGTCTGTCTGTCTGTCTGTCTGTCTGTCTGTCTGTCTGTCTGTCTGTCTGTCTGTCTGTCTGTCTGTCTGTCTGTCTGCCTGTCCGTATGAACGCTGAGATCTCGGAAACTATAAAAGCTAGAAGATTGGCATTTTGCATGCAGATTCTAGGAGCTCCTACGCAGCGCAAGTTTGTTTCAAAAAGGTTCCACGTCCCCTCTAACGCCCACAAAGCCCCTCTAACGCCCACAGTTTTGAAGCTATTATGAAAATAGTAACTGATATGTATTCGCTTCGTCAATACCTATCGATTGGTCAATTAAAAAATTGCCACGCCCACTCTAACGCCCACAAACCCAATAAACGCTTAAACCTGTCCAGCGCCTACATTTCCGCCTTTCATGACCAGTAGTATCAATATCTGGCGGTAGATGGCGCAATACAATATACATTAGCACCATCTAGGAAATGGCATTGGAAAAAATCTGCCTTTTTTCTGTGGTCACTCTAATTCACAATATGTTAATGCAAATTTTAAATTATTTGAAATGGGGCGCGCATTTTGTCTCTTTTTGCTCGTATACGTTTTTCACAAGTGCATTCACCTGCGCTAGAGAGAGACGGAAGATGTGCAAGGCAGAATTGAAAGTTCTAGAAAGCCTCTTCTAGAAAGAGATCCCTGGGTAAAAATCGAGCGGCGAAAAACATATAAGAAGGCATATTTCTATTAGGTTGTTTAGCTGAGTAACGGGTATCTAATAGTCGAGGCACTCGACTATAGCGTTCTCTCTTGTTTTTTGATTCAAGTCGTCACTTGCAACTCGCTAAAACTGCAAAACCGATACATTTTTTTCGTCTATGTTTAACTGCAATTCTTGAAGAGGACAGCTGGATTAAAACAAAAATAACAGCTGATTAAAAAAGTTTGAGCTATTATGAGACAGTGTTGCCACACTTTTAGCGAAAATTTTAGCTTTTAATTTTTTATTTATGGTCTATGGGGGCGACCACTGTGCTACGCCGTAAATATAACATCGTGTGTTACGCACACAATAACCTGTGAGTAGACTTACAAAAACATACAAACATAAAATTCTTGCTGGTAGTGTGATTACTTTGCTGAAGGTGGTACATTACGGCATAAACAACCGTTGCTTTACGCCAGTGGTGCTCAAAACTGCCTTATGGCAGTGGAGTTACAGACACCATTAAAGGAAAAACACACGCACGCGAGTAACAAGTCACACACAGTCATGATAAAGACAACAACACTTTGTATTGTGAGATGAGGAAAAAAAAACTTCAATGGAATTTGTGGTTGGCCTGGCTTGTTCTTATCTATTAAGGACAGCGACACAAAGAGGAATCGGGGTGTGCATAGGCAAGCATTGCGAGTGACTTCCGTATGCTTAGTGCTATTACAAAAACAATTGTGCTCGTGTGCCATAGGAATGAGCACCCCTGCTTTACGCATACCAATACGCGTTAATTTTGTGTCTGCTTTTGCTCAAAACTATAACGCCGGGCTGCACACGTTCCGATTAGCTTTTCGTTTCTTCTTTGAACCGTAGCTTTTCAGCTCTCTACTCTGCCGCACTTTTCTACTACCGTTTATAATGACCAAAGATTTGGCAGCAGAGGCAAATGACGCAAAATTGACTCCCCTTTGTCTACAGCGCTCAAAAATGGAAGCCAGCATCGAAAACTTAGCGGCCAGAGTGGACCGATGGTCCGATGCAACCGAGCTCACCCACGAAGTGTTAGATTGTCATTTGCAAATTTTAGAGTCTTACTTTCGCCAGTTGTGTCAATTGCAAACACGAATTGAAGAGCTGAATTATGTTGACGACAGTAGAGCTAAGGTGGAAACATTGTTCATTAACGCCAAGAGCAAAATAAAATCTCTAATGAGTAAATACAACCATTCAGCAGACGTCAGTGTGTTGAATGCCTCCGCTAGTGTACATTCTTCCCGTTTGCCAAACTTGAAGTTGCCTCACTTCAATGGCAAATATGCGGACTACAAGCGATTTGAAGTCGCTTTTACAAATCTCGTGCACCTTCGACCTCTCAGCTATTGACAAATTTATTGATTTGTTGAGCTGCGTGGACAACTGAGGACAACTATTCAAACGTGACAACGTCATGAACGCTACTATGATAAATCTGCTTCTATCTGAGGTCGATGCCGAGACCAGGTTAAGAGGTTATATACTGTTGTATCGCTCAAAAAAATGAAATTTTATCGAATTTTTGTTGACACCATTAGAAATATTTATTACAAATTTTTTGCCGACGTTGTTTAGTTCATGTTTCTGGGTACTTATTAAAATTTTTTCATAAAAAAATATTAAATAATAAAAATGTTATGGCCAAATTCCAAGATCGTCTTTTTTCGATGGTGACTTGCGGTGGACATCATATCCCAAGAACGGTTCATCTCAAATCCCCAATTCAAAAAAATTTCCTTAGTGTATTGTATTCCCTAGTCCCTGAACGAAGGATTTGTAAAAATTTTGATTTAAAAAAAAATGGCGACGCACAGTGGCGCCTTTTGACTTTTTTTTGGTAATAAATCATAACTTTTGAACCAGTGAAGATAATTGAATGATGTAAACGGCAAATGATAGATAATTGATCCACCTTTCAAATTATAGCTTGAGACAGGGAGTGGGCGTGGCAGAGGCGTACTTACAAATCGGCAAAGTCAGAATTTAAAAACAAATCCATTTTTTTTCGACAAAAAAAAACTTTTTTTAAAAAGGTTTTTTTTTTTAGTTTCTTTTTTTTTGTTGTAATTTTTAAAATTATAAAAAAAAAGAAAATTGGGGTTTTAAAAAAAAATTTTTTTTTTAATGTTGTTTTGTTTAGTGTTTTTTTTTATGTTTTAATTTTTAAAAACTAAAAAAACAAAAAAAAAAGTTGAAGTTTTTTTTTTAAAAATAAAAATTTTTATATTTCATGTTTTTTGAAATAATGGTCATAATTTGGTAAACTTGGTAAATCCAATAGACTTAACATTTCTGGACTATAATTACTAGATTCTAACTCTGTGACAAGGTTGTGATTCCATGACCCTGGAATACAGTTTGGATTCGCACATACTAAATTCAATGCTTAGGCAGCGTAAGTTGTTTTGAGCTGGCAAAAGTTCCTATTTTCGTTTCTGAATAACTTTTAAACATGTTTTTTACAGTAATATGAAATCGTTAGAGCCGTTTTTGAGAAAAATAACAGAAACTAAAAAAAAGTTAAAAAAAATGTGTTTTGTGCATATCTTTTTAAATATTACAGTTACACAAATTACATATAGGAGGCGCTTAAAGCATTTTAAAATACCTTTTAAACAAGAAAAAGCACAAGTCTGTAGCTTCACTAGTTTAGAAGTTAAGGCCTTCCGTATTTTAGCTATTTATAGCTGTTTTCCCGCTAAACTAGCGGGTTTTTCCAAAAGTGGTAAAACTAAAGTTTCTTATATCTTATATTTTCATGACTTTAAAACAATGTTTTGGACAAATCTTTCACAAGGTTGCGCCATATGCAATTTCTTGGACCATGACTTGTTTCCCTTTTTTGGCTCTTAAAACCGCGGACGCAGGCGGACGCAGCTACAACTTTCGTAATATCAAGAAGAAAGTCCAAATAACGTTTTACGGATGTATAAAAAAAATAGTATTAAATAGTTTTTTTTTATTTTCCATCAAAGTTGAAAAATATGGAAAAAATGGACGTTTCGCAAATAACGCATAACTAAGAGATGCGGATGGCAAACTGCAATATGATTTACTTTTTTTTACTCTTAACTAACACACCAATCCGTGGAAAAAAGAAGCAAAGCGATTCAATGCCTAGTTTTTAAGAAAAACCCCCCGGAAGTGCGAAAAATTACCTAAAAACGGTGTGTTTTTTTAAAGTGAAAAATTGTTCACCTTTGAAAGGGCATATCTTTTACAAAAATTTTTTGATTTGAAAAAGGGTTACATATTTGTAATAGTGGATCAATTACCTGTCGATTGGTATGGGTCGCAACTTTCTAGGACAAAGTCGAAAAAGTGATTTATTGCACGTTTTTTGGCCCAAGGCGCAACTGTGCGACGGTTTTAACAAAAAATGTACTTTTTCAAGGTATACAATTTTGGATTTTATGTTATAAAAAAAGAAAATCCTTCGTTCAAGGACTAGCTATTGTTATAATAAATAAGTGGTCAAAATTTGGTGTCGATCGGATTAATACTTTTTTATACCCTTGCAGAGGGTGTTATAATTTCAGTCAGATGTTTGCAACGCAGTGAAGGAGACGTTTCCGACCACATAAAGAATATATATTTTTGATTAGTACCAATAGCCGAGTCTATCTAGCCATGTCCGACTGTCCGTTTCTATGCGAACTAGTCTCTCAGTTTTAAAGCTATCGCGATGAAACTTTCCCGAAAGTCTTCTTTCTATTGCAGGTAGTACATATGTCGGAGCAAGCCGGATCGGACCACTATATCTTAAGGCTCCCATAGGAATATTCAAACAAATATAAGAAAATTATGGCCGAAGCTAGCTTCCTTTCTTGTTTTAGAATAAATTATACTTGGGTTTAGTATAAATCGTTCTTGTTACTAATCGTGTCCACCGCAAAGGTAGTTTCGAAAAAACAAGATTCTGAGATAATCGCGTTTAAGGTTTCAAGTTTGTAACGGCCGATGTGCAGGTAGTGCGCTATAAATAGCTACAACTAATGCTTCTAATGCTCCGATCGTTATGATTTTTTGTAAGAGTATTCTCAACAGTATATACTTCAAGAATATGCAATAAAAAAAAATCGATTTTTTCATCTATCACAAATGTATACGAGTATAACCCCTTAAGCTACGATGAGAAGCAGTCATTTGAAAAGCTTCCAGACTGGGACGAATGCAGGAAATTGCTGACACACCGCTGTCAATTCTTGGAAGGCCGATCACGCGCCATCGTTAAAGGTCGAGCCATCGACACACAGCAACGAAAGAAGACAAACCAAATGCATTTGTCCAAATCGTTCATCACACCAAATGCCAGTTGCACATACTGTGACTCGGGCAGTCACTACATCACGCAAGTCGTTCTCTGCACTCCAACTCACGCAGTGGAAAGACTTCGTAAAGAAAGCCATGCTTTGCTTTAATTGCTTGCGCAAATAATATGTTATTACGGATTGTTCATCCAAATCTCGGTGCAAGGTTTGTCAGGGCGTTCATCACATTTTTTTGCATGCGTATAGCCTAAGTCCAACAAAGGCTGATTCGATGGCAAACCAACCACAACAGAGCCTGGTTCGAGATCACGCTAATTCTAACCAGCACAGCAGACCTAGGGTGTCTCTAATAGCGCGCACGGCCAAAAGAGGCATCATACAGACAGCACTAGTGCAGATCAAGAATTGATATGGAGACTTTCAAATTGTTCGGGCACTTCTAGACTCTGGATCCGAGGTGAATCTGATAACCGAAGAAACGGCCTAGCAAAAGTCTCACGTTTCTCAGTCCATAAGTGGGATTTTTAACACAGCTCAAACTGTAAACGTTTATACAGTTCTTATGTCTCGCGTCTCGGACTTCAAGTGATCTTCTCATTTCGCGGTGATCAAAAGAATTTGCAACCACCAGCCCAGCGAACCAATTGACATCTCACTATGGGACATTCCAAATGGATTAGTTTTGGCTGATCCAAACTTTGATCAATCTCACAGGATCGACGTGCTCATAGGAATAGAAGGATTCTTCGAGGCCATTCGGAGCGGAAAGTGCGAGGTTGGATTTAGTGAAGAGGAGCAGCATTATTGCGGCAACGTAGCTCTCACCAGCGACGGCCGTATTCAAGTGCGGCTCCCCTTTAAAATCGAACAACGAAGGTTAGGGCAATCGTATGATAGTGCATTCAAACGATTCATAATGCTGGAGCGCAGACATTCGCAGTCTTTTCAAATCGCTAATTTATATGAATTAAAATTTCCACTTGCAGCTCAAGTTTTTCGTTCGGACTTATATGTCGACGACCTTTTAACTGGTGCCAATGATATCAAAGAAGCTGCTCAGAAAAAGATACAAACTACAGAGCTACTCAGCAAGGAGGGATTAACCATGACGAAGTTCAACAGCAACTCAGCTGTTCTAGTGGAATCCTCCGACAACGAAATCCCGATGCAACTATATGAATGCAAATCAACTCGCTTGGCAGCCTTCAAAGGATTTGTTCGTATTCCACAACCAGGTGGAATTTTCGGAGAATCCTTCCAGAAGAACAGTGCTGTCAAAAGTAGCACGGGTTTTTGATTCACTTGGATTAATTGCGCCCATAATCATGAACCGCAAGATATTTATTCAGGATCTTGTCCTAAGGAATCTGTCTTGGGATGAACTAATCCCAGATGATTTAGTCAATACTTGGAACCTTTTTAAAACTTGACCTTCAAAATATTTCGCAAATACATGTTCCGCGCTTCGTATTCACATCACCCCACAACAAGGGAGAAATTCACGGGTTCGCAGACGCATTCAAGAGTGGATATGGGTGTTGTTTAAACGTACGCACAGAAGTCGACGGAGTTATCAGAATCCACTTTCTAATCGGCAAATCAATGGTAGCACCCATTAAAACTCTGTCCATCCCGAAATTAGACCTCTGTGCAGCAGTTCTACTAAGTCGAACCTACCACAAGTTTCAACAGAAACTGCAGCAGTACATATCCAAAATGTACTTCTGGACTGATGCAAAGACTGTACTGCAATGGCTTCGCAAGCATTCATCAGTTTTGCCAACCTTTGAATCCCATCGAGTTTCGGAACTTCAGCAACAGGATAAGAACATCGAGTGGCGTTATGTGCCCACTGCGAAGAATCCCGCAGACATAGTATCTCGCGGCTGTAGCGTTTCGGAGATACAAGAAAACATGTGGTTCACCGGTCCATACTTCCTCAAGCTTGCAGAAAAGGACTGGCCGACTCTAAAAGAATCAGTGGCTTTACGACAAGAAATATATCCTCCATTCAACGTTCAGCTACAAACCTCATTAATCAGCAACATTCTGTCTTCAGTTGACGTGAGCATCATTGATCAGGTTATCAATAACACTGTGCAGCATTTTTAGTGCTTTTTAAATTTACCTCGATGGATGCTATATTTTTGGATTCGTTACGAATTCCCAAGTTAAACTGCGTTTTCCAAAAAGTTCCCCGACGCAAGGATTCTTAGCAAAAGGACCTCAAAGTTCGAAAAATGCTGAAATTGGCCAACTTTGCGGAGCTCTCAGAGGCAAATGGATGCATGGTTTGATTCGATGTTAAAGTTTTTTAAAAGATACACCCCTTATCTTTTAAACCCCATACTTAAAAATTTTTTTAGATTTTTTTTAAGGCAGAAACAAATTCTAGAAAACATAGTCAAAAAACATAAAAGTATACAGCAGCGGTCAAAATGGTAGTAGTGTTGCCGCCCTGTGTATTTAAAAGTTTGTTGTTGTGATTGATCTTTTCCTGGTAATATTGTATTGATCATAATTTTACTATTAGACTAATTGGATAAGAAAAAATTACAACATCAAACTTTTAAAAACACAAGGCGGCAACACTGCTACTATTTTGACCGCAGCTGTATGTTTTTCAGTTTTTTGACTATGTTTTTTGGAATTAATTTCTGCCTTAAAAAAAATCCTAAAATTATTTTATGTATGGGGTTTGAAAGATAATGGGTGTATCTTTTAAAAAACTTTAACTTCGAACCAAGCCATGCATCCATTTGCCTCTGAGAGCTCCGCAAAGTTGGTCAATTTCAGCATTTTTCGAACTTTGAGGTCCTTTTGCTAAGAATCCTTGCGTCGGGGAACTATTTGGAAAACGCAGTTTAACTTGGGAATTCGTAACGAATCCAAAAATATAGCATTCATCGAGGTTAATTTTTGATGCTGCATAGTGTAATTCATCGACTTACATAAAGTCTTTGCGAACCCTTTCCTTTATTTTCCGCGTTTTTAATAAAGTTCCACCAGCTCATAAACCAAACACTCAAGAACTAGTTCATGTGCCAGCGACCGAGCTCACTGACACGTTTTGGCGAATAGAAACACATGTTCAGCACTCAGCATACAGCAAAGAGATAGGTTTGTTACGTAAAAATAAAGTTTTACAGCCAAGCATACAGGCACTGACATGAAGTCATGAAGTCAAGGCAAGAAATGCAACACTGGTCGTGGTTCGAGTCGGCGGAAGATTAGCAAACGCCCACATCCCGTTTGACTCAAAGCACCGTCCGATTCTAAGGACCATAGAATCGTAGAATTTCTTCAGAGGTCAAACTTATATGCCGGACCAAAGGTGCTGCTATCCTTGCTTCTTGAAAAAATGTGGGTCGGCAATGCTCGAGACTTAACGAGGAAGGTGGTACCCGCCTGTACCTGTACTTAGTCACCGGAGTCGACTTTTGTGGGCCATTTATGACGTCCTACAAAATAAGAAGCAAATCACCGTACAAGACCTATGCGTCAATCTTCGTTTGCTTTACGTCTAAAGCAATCCACATTGAGCTTGTGACTGACTTGACAACTAACTCATTTCTATCTTGCATCCAAACGTTCATCGCACGTCGTGGCCTTCCCAGACGCATTGTATGTGACAATGCGACAAATTTCTTCGAGGTAGCTTCTAAACTAATGGAGTTCAAACGTGCAGTCTTGAGTCAGGAGAGCATCAGCTTGCTGGAATCCTACAGCGACTGCAAGGGCTTCGAATTCAGCTTTATACCTTCAAGTTTTATCTGCTAAGGATGAAGCATCTCAACTCAACTCTCTGACACGATGGCAACGAATAACATTCCTGATGCAGCAGTTCTGGCGCATATGGCAGCGCGACTACATTCATACCCTGCAGAAGCGAACTAAGTGGACTCAGCCTCAAGATAACATCAGAGTTGGCCAGCTGGTGATCATTCACGAGGTCACAGCGCCTCCACAGCACTGGAACTTAGCACGAGTTACGGCTGTGATTTCTGGAAAGGACGACTGGGTTCGAGGCACTCTGCGCAGGCCAATACACAAAATCGCCCCCTTGCCTGTTGAATGTTCTTGAACTTACCCAGGTTCTTTCAACGGGGGGAGAATGTTGGGGAAGATCAGACTTAATTTTAAAGTGTAACAGAATCTGCAGCCTTACATAAATTTGGTATGTTTATGCACTTTGGTATTTTTGTAAGCGACAAAAGCCCTAATGAGTTCGCTTAAGTTTTTCTCTTGTATATCTCTCTCTTCACTTTTTATAATTCTACTCGCAACGAATCTGAAGTATTGAAGTCAGCAAATAAACATTATAACGTTTAAAAAATCACGCAATTATTACTATTTGAGCTGGGCTTGAAAGAATATAAATTTAAAGCTGCGTATAACCGCAAAAGTAACATTTGAGATTGATGTTATTCTAATACATTGTGATAAACAAAACCCATTTCTAAAAACTTTTTAAAAAAGTGTTGATATTAAGAAAACTTCTTCTTAAGAATGTGAAAAATGGTCCCATTTTAACAATTTCGGATAAATATATTTACATTTTTATAAAATATTAAAACATTTTTACTTTCTATCTTTAAAAATGTGTTTGACAGAGAAACAGGTTCATATCTTTCAAACTCACTCTATTTATCAAAAAACAATACGTTCTCACGGACAGACGGACAGACTGACGGACGGACAGTCGGACATGGCTAGATCGACTCGGCTGGATAATGTTTTATTCGGAAACCTCGTTTATCCCGGCGTAAAGAATTTTTTAAATTTTAAATTCTCTTAAAAAATACTTCATATTAAATTTTAAAATTTTTACAAATATTTTTATAAAGATATTAAGATATACCACAAAGTTGGATACCAAATATTAAAATAACGAAAACGAGTCTCAAGTGCAAGTATCATATATACTACCTGCCCTTCTTACGAAATATTGGTACATTATAACCAATTTAGAAATGCTCCTTGAATTTTAAAAATCCGCTTGGTTATTAATAACATAACAAAAGTAATGTCCGGGGGTGTCACAAAAAACCATTCCAACCAAATTTCCCCCGAATAGTAAATCTCGGTGTCACAGACGTCTTTTTTGACGGTTTCTAAATCCCCCGTACTTTGCCGGACGTTTTGATAAAATAAACCAACTTACAAATGCTTGTCAAAAATATAACTTTATTTAAGACAACTCTAATGAATTTTATGAACTATCTGCATAATAAAATTTTTATATTTACTTCGGGCTTTATTTATTTATAATACGCTTTTTAAAAAACCTCTCTAAAATAAGTAGCTAGTAGTATTAATAAAAACATGCGCCTTTGCAAAAAGGTGGCAGCACTGTCGTGAAAAATGTCCTATTTTTTCGCCGGATAAGCAGCTGGCCCAGAAGAAGAAGAAAACATGAATGTTAAAGTAAACAATTTATGTTTATTATAAATTTAAACTAATAAACGTTGCTAATTTTAAAGAGTAAACGTAGGTTAGCAGCACAAGATGCCATATTCTTGTGATTCATTCGCGAAAATATAGAAATTGTCAAAGCATTTTCTCAGGGCGGCCGCGTTCTTGTGACCACTGCTTGGAAGGACCTGGCCAATAAGTTAAATCCCCATGGACTACCATATAACACCGCTTCTGAAGATTCTCCTCTGCATTTTCCGAAAAAAGGAAATCTCTCGAATTTCTGTGACACCTACGGGTTTGATGGGCTGGCTTCTAAACCAACCGTCTCCAAATCCGTCCCCGGTTTCTGTGACCGATTGTGTTTCTAAGACTTTTTTATTTTAATATTTTGTATTCATTCAAACTTTATTTTGTTTTAAATTTGTTTTTTCATTAAGTTAGGCAGTGTAAACATCAGTTCCGAAGCCATTGGCTAGCATTTGCTGGTCAATCCAATCTCGTGCCAAAGCAACATTGGCGTAAGCTGCTGGCACTTCATCATTGCAACCGATCCCCCAAGCAACTATTCCATTCTGCTGATATCGGTTTTCTGATTTTGTTCCAATTGGACACACCAATGGGGCTCCACCATCGCCTTGGCAGGTATCAATGCCGCGTTGCCCACCTGCACATATAAATGACCTATCCAAGGCAAACTTGGGTCCAAGTCGAGTATTTCGAAGCTGGGCTTGACAAAAATTAAATGCGACAATTGGCAACGGCACTCGTTTCATTATGACACTATATTTCCCAACAGAACCAAAAACATCCTTTCCCCAGCCTGTAGAAAAACATGTGGTAGAGGGTTCCGGCTCTTGTTTTGGTAAGCATATAACGTTAATGTGATCATCTAAGATAAGCGGATCACTCAGAATTATAAGAGCAAAATCATTTGCTATGTTTCTGCTCTTGTATTGTGGATGTCTTATAACCGTTTGCGAAGTTCTTTCTTGATACGGTAGACGTTCTTTTGTTGTTTGTGTGTCCCACTCTCCTGCACGCACTATAAATGTTTCTGTTCCATGAGCTTCAACACAGTGCACCGCAGTCAAAACCACCTGTTGATGTATAAGTGACCCAGCACAGAAATAACTCAAGTTTCCGGAGTGCAATAAAGCCACCGTCCACGGAAACTCGCCAAACCCAGCTTCATTTTGCGTCACACCGGAAAGAGTAAAATCTAATCCACCTGTGTTGCGAACACCGCAGCCGCGTGGTTGGTTTGGTCTTTGAGTTAAAGGTGTTGGGTTTAAGGTGACATTACGCGTCCTGTTATCAGCACAACATACGTCTACAGATGCCGGACAGATCGGATCATCGGCGTTAAAACGAATATCTATTACACCAAATCCATCAAAAGATTCGTCCTCAGTCACACTATTCGTTGACGGGTCGCACTTATAATAAGGTACACAATTGCATGATGTAGTCTTGCCGCTAATTGAGTTAAATTCTTTCTGTGGACTTATGGGATCAATAGGCTCAGGTGTAACCACGAATCCAATTCCGCTATTTTGTGACGCAGGTCGGTTAGTGTTAGTGTTAAATATTTCTTCAATATTTTTCTGTGCGTTTATGTTTTGTTGAGGAGTAGGTGTAGAAAAATCGAATGTTAAAATCGCACACATTGCGACCAAAAGATTTTTGTAGTCCATCATCCAAATCTGTAAACAAAAAATGTAATAAGGAAATTATTATTAAGTTAAAATAGTTAAATTTCAAAAATATAAATAAAATTTAAGTTAATATAAAGTAGTTTTCCTTTAAATTTTCACTCATGCAAATTTAAAAATCGGACAACGTTTGAGCATCGAGAAAAGTTTCTTGTTCATAGAAAATTTGTCTTTGAATATAGAATTATGTTCTTGCTACCAAATTTCAAGAAATGATTATTTAATTATACCCGTTACTCGTAGAGTAAAAGGGTATATTGTATTCGTGCAAAAGTATGTAACAGCTAGAAGGACGCTGCCGACCGCTGCTTTAAACCAGCATAGGGTTTTGTTCTGAGCTGCCTAGTGCAAATTACTCACACAAATATAAAACAAAATGTCAACGTATATGTGTGCCGACCGCTGGTTTAAAGCAGTGGTGGCCAGCAGAAGCAGCACACATCGCCGAAGTCACCCCCGTCGGGAAGAACTGTTCCACTACGGCGACACTTCCCGAAGTCACTTCTGGAAGTTACTCAGAAGACACTTGTAGAAGATACCTAGAAGACTCTTTCCCAATTGGAAAATATGTTTTTGTGCTCTTTCTTCATGTTTATTCTTTCAACACATTTATTGAAATACTAGCAATACCCGAAGCGACGTTGTCCGCTACTATAAGCAAAGCATTTATTGCTGATTTTTTCATATTTCCAAATTCAAATTAATATCCGAGTAAAATCCCGCCTAACCTTAGCTAAACAGTAAATCCACCTAAAGCGCACTAACATTCTATCCATATCCTTCTAGCCATAACATACCTTACCTTAACACCGCATTAACCCTAATATTACCTCACCTTAACCCCACGTATTTTATTCTCTAATGCTGTTTTCACTATTTCGTCGTCTTAACCCACCCTAACACCAGTTTTTTCTCTTCTTAGCTAACCTAACTTTAGTCTCACCTGAAAAAAATGTTTCCTTACTATACTTACTAACTTTAACTTCACTTTTTCTTATTTAAACTTGTTTGTCACCTTGGCCCAAAGGAACCTTACCTTTCTTACCTTCACCTTTGCATCACCTTTAAACCTTCTTTACATTATTTTTACCCTAATCTATCTAATACCTCCTTAATCGCAACTTAACCCCGCACTAACCTCACCTTATTCCCACCGTAACTCCACCGTTCTGGTAGCCTAAATATATCATTTTTGTTAGCTTTGCGAACGCAGAGAAAAACACGTACTATTTTTTTTTACAGTTTTTTCGAACAGATCTAAAGCCTAAAAACCTTAAAAACTTAAAAAAAGAATATATTAAAAATTACACTTATATACCTACCCCTCGCCTTTAACACAATTTAAACCCAATTTTTTAAAAAGTTTTGTAGGTACGTTTCAGCTGGTACAATTTCCAGATTATGAACGTTGTGCGAATACGACCTTTTCTTAAATTGGAATGTTATTTGTGCACGCATATATTTCATTTTATGTTTTTAAAGTACATAAATGCATATGTTCGTATGAATGTGTGTATACGCATATCTCAATAGTTTTTCTAATTTCTTTACAGTTTAAGAGTAGAGCCCAGAAACTAAAACTCCTGAATATTTTACGGGATACATACACATTTTGATTTAGAATTGCATCCATTAGGTGTTTTATCCTAATTTAATCATCATATACTTATGTAGGGGAGAGTGGGGTAATTTCGTCACAGGGGCAATTTCGTCACCTGCAATATCTCGGAATCCATAAGTCTTAAAAATATATAATTTTTTTTGGTTTAGTCCCTCAAGACGGCATGACACAACCAATGCATTTTTTTTGCACAGAAGGCCAAGATAATTAAGCTATAATATTAAATGTGTTTTTACAGTTCAAAAGCTACATTTAGTTCTCGACGAAATTTTTTCTGTATGCCACAATTGAAAAGGGGATAAGATACACGATTTTTTATATAATACACAGTGCTATAATGTGCATTTCTGCGTTTGTAATTTTTAACTTCGCGCCTAATTTCGGAAGAAAAATAATTATTTCTAAAAAAGTACTGTTTGGGGAAATTTCGCTACCCTATGCTTAGGGTAAATTCGCACCTATTTTAAATACATATTTTTTTATTTGACTAGCTGGCTAACGAACAGGCTACCGGCAGCAGCAGCAAAAATAGGACGTCAACAAAAATGGTACGCTTGATCAGTGTAGCATATTTACATGCGAAAAGTTCCCTACATTTATCAGGTGACGAAATTGCCCCAGTGGTGTGGCGATTTTACCCCCCTATGTAGCGGGATTGCCCCAGTATATTGGTTTTACTCTTTAATTTTTTATAAATCACCAAGGTAATTAAAAAAAAGAGGAATGTCACATTTTAAAGCTTGGTGCTAACCGCATTCAACAATAAAAGTAGAAATATGATAACGTGTCTCAAGATGGACAAAAAATAGCTTTGAAAAAATGCTGACGAAATTACCCCACTCTCCCCTACATGCCAATTTTTCGATGTGTGTGTGTGTGTTTGGGTTTCTTAAATTCAAATGTGAAAACCAATCAAAAACTGTTTAAAATAAAAACAAAAACTCCTTATGCATTTTTCGGGTTAGCTTCACACTTTGACTAAGAATTGCATCTATTAAATTATTCGTTCTGGTGTCCAAATAGTAAAATTTTGATCAGGTGATCCCAGCGGGAAAGTGAGAAGTTGGTTTTTGTGTTCTTGAAATCATGTTCCTTTTTGCAGGCGGCGGTGTGGGGATACATAATTTCTGAGCGTTAAATGGGGGTGGGTTTCTGAGTAGCATCAATATCAGGCCACTTATGCGCTGCGTGATTTCTGTGGCACTACGATTATAATATTTTTTAACAAAAAAATCACCAACTTATAATATTCAAAAATCTTATGATTTACACCAAAACCAAAAGACTTGTTCTCACATTTAGTTTTAATTTTTAGTAATTTTAAAATTCGTAGAAAAATATTAATAATTGTTAATCAAAACAAGAGAGAACGCTATAGTCGGGTTGGTGTCCCGACTATCTAATACCCAGCTAAAGGGATTGCGAACGCTGTACTCGTGTTGGTGTCCCGACTAATAATCGTAACTCAGCTAAAGGGAGTGCGAGGGAGATAGATATATAAATTTTGATTGCGTATAACTTTTTAATGAATGGTCCGATTTGAAAAATGTCTTCTACATTTCGATAGGTATAAATAAATCTCGAAAATCTTTAAAGATGTGGGCGCAGGACCCATTTTAAAATCGTTAGAGGGCGATTGTGGGCGTTAGAGGGGGCGTGGCGCTCGGCTAAAATAAACTTGCGCTGCGTAGGAAGCCAAAGAATGTGTGTGGGAAATCTCAACCTTCTAGTTTTTGTAGTTTCTGAGATCTCAGCGTTCATACAGACAGACAGACGGACAGACGGACATGGCTAGATCGACTCGGCTAGTGCCCCTGATCAAGAATATATATACTTTATGGGGTCGGAAACGCTTCCTTCTAGCTGTTACATACTTTTGCACTTTTAAACTATATAACTATTATCATAATGTCTATAATGATAATATTAATTTATTTTACTCAACATTTATCAAATAATAATAAGAATGAATGTGGGATTCAACAAAATTATAGAGAAATGCCACGGTAAGACGATTAAAATATTTGACCACACTTATCAAGAAATTACATTAAATTACAAAGAAAACTATTTTTTTTTTTACATTTTTAAAAATTTTCTGTGAAATATAATAATTTGATCGTCAGATCGTGTCCTAAGCCATTTTTAAGTGTTGTTTAAATATTAAAATTCGTGTTGGTGGTATTGATAACACGAAAAATGCCTAATATACCTATAATATTCGTAACCTTTAATGATTACGGTCCCTGAAAAGTATTGTTTAAACGAAATATTTATTCGGCACCCAAGGGTGACCCTACTTAACGACGAAATTTACACCAAATTTATCTGTAATTTTGGTATTTTCAAGAATATAATGCAGGGTCATATTATTTTTAAATTTGTTGGAAAAAGTGAAAAAAAGTGAAAACAGTTCATTTTAATCTAAAAAACAATAAAAAGGTGAGTGATAAAACAAATTTTGTCTTTTTATAATCCTTATTTCAGCGTTACAAATGTTAGTATGACAGATATTTTCGCCATTAATAAATATACGCCTCCGGATGCTATCTTCAACACAAAATTCTGCATTTCAGTGACACTTGAAATGTTTTTAACCTTTACCATTGGTAAATGGTGTGAGGTGTTCATTAAATGGTTGTATAAATAGTACTTTAGTACTAACTTAGTTGTTTAACTTAATCAAAATATTACATTTATTTCAGCCAGGCCGACTGAGACTTCTTGGGACCAAAAGTGTTGCGCCTGCGTTTGTCATATTTTATTTTTTCTTCTCATAGTTTTTGATATAGATACACGACATAAAACAACTGAACAAAGGGTAAATGATCAGCCATGGCAAACCTGGCATAATTTCTGGAGAGATCCTTTAATTTTGTGCGGAGACCTAATAATGGTAATTACTCTTATTATTATTCCTGGTCTTACATTCATATCTTAATTATTTTTGATATTTTCAGAAGACTGACAAGAAATGGATACCTAAGAACCGCATTCGGCCAAGCAAAACCCGGGAATGCTTCAGGCATTACAAATTTTTAGTTCCAATGTTTCGATTGTAAATATTATTAATAAATACACAAACAAATATTACAAAAAAAATGATTTTTATTGTGGAAAATCAGATACTGCAAAGCAGTGCAAAACCAAAACTGCGAGGGTCTGGAAAAACCAAAACTGGGAGGGTGTAGAAAAGCAGATATTGCAAGTGGAGGAAAACCATAACTGGGTACGTGTGGAAAAACTATAATGCGGGAAGTCGAAAAACCAGTGGATTTTGTCCTGCATTCTTCTGCCAGAGATCCAGATAGAAACCTCATTTCCCCTGTTCAGACGAACACTAATAAAAATAAAATATAATACTTTATGAGCTCTGGGCATGTCATGTGACAATTGTAAATCGACCCAGAGTCATAAACTATGATCTGTAATTTTAAACCCTACAAGGGAGCGGTGTCTGTGCAGGCCACTTGAGCCTAACCGAAAATAAGCACTTGAGATGTTTCTCGTATTGCACCACGGGTTCCTGTGCGGGGTCAAATGATAATTCTCCCGCTCAGGCAGACGCGGCCTCTGCGTAGGCCACAGATAAAACCAGAATAAGAATTTCATGTTAGTTTCCTAAGCAGGGACTTAGAAAATAAAATTCAGTTTTAATACAGAACTCAACTGAAAAGGTTGTTTTATTTAATTCATCCCTTTCATTTTTGGTCCTTCGACAACTCTGCAGTTTTCCCCCACCAGTGGTAAGAGACTCAGAACTTAGGCCAGCACCTAAAAAATAAAATCTGTAACACTTACAGTTTTGTTTAAGGTGTTAATGAATAATTGACTCTTGTTGTCCCCCACCAGTGGTAAGAAACAGAGTAAAAAATTGTAAAAAGCAAAAAGATATAAAAGAATCTTTTCTGTTATAACAAATTAATCAATTATAGTATTGCAACAAAAACGTCAAAGTTTGTTGTGAAAGTGGTCGAGAAATCGACAAATTACAAAATAAAAATAATTTTGCCATCGAGCAATTATTATTTTTGGCGTTTTCGAGGCCTTCAACATCGAAAAAGTGATTTAATAAAATCAGGCGTATTCGAGGCCGACATCGAAAAAGTGATCACGGGTGTAAAAAGTGACTCCCGAAGTTACAAATAAAAAGTGACTCCTAAATTTAATAATATCAAAGTGACCCCAAAAAGAAATTCAAATAAGAAGTGACTCCCAAATTTATTGAAAAAATAACGAAAAAAAGTCGTATCAAAAAGCTAAACTTTGGACGGGTATAATAATATCAAAGTGACCCCAAAAAATAAAATAAATACAAAAAAATAAGTGACTCCCAATATAGAAACCAAAGCAATAAAAATCCCAAAAAATCTAAAAAAAAAAAAAAAAAAAAAAAAAAAAAAAAAAAAAAAAACTCAAATCATCTTTAAACCTGCATACAAGGACTCCAGGACTTCAGCACGTCTACGACTACTACAACTACAAGAGCGAGGACAGCATCGGAACAATTAGCGGAAAAAACAAAACATCGAAGATTCAGCAGCGACAACAACAGCGGCAAAAATATATAGGATCAGATAAGTCCTATATATCAAATTCAATTTTTTTTTTAAATACAAATATTATATTATTACATTATTATTATTATATTATATTATTATATAAAAATATTATTTAAGTTTTCGAGAACTAAATTCAAGTTTAAATAATTACAAATAAAGTAAAAAGTATATATAAAATGTTGTCCGATCAAACTATCGCACTGATCAAAAGGCAGGTGGAGATCACAAACGCCAGTAAGGCGCTTGAAGATCTCCCGAGCTTATCATTTGAATATTTGAAGAAATTTGATGAGCTGAAGGCCGAGTGCATGGAAAATCACAAAGCTTTGATGCATATTGGAGTAGTCGCGCATGACTACTTCACTAAGAATCATTACGAGCAAATGCTCTCTATTTTCAATAAAATTAAAATGCGAATAGATACAGTGTTAGCTGAATCTGATAAGTCCGATGGGAAATTAATGGTGAAAGAGCAAAATATAGAAACAAATTTAAACTGCGAAAGCCAGTTAGATACTGCGATAGAGCAGTTAGAAAAATATTTAAAGGATACTTTTGAGGATATTCAAAATGATAAATTTCAGACTTTTGAAATTAGGATTGGGAAGATTAATTTTTATTGGGATAAGCTAGTTCTTTTAAAGCAGGGAAACACTACGGACGTCACGATTAAAAGGTATACTGATATATTGGAAGAATTAGCATTCGATATTTCCATGGTTACCAAAGATATGAGAAAAAAACTCGAGAAAATTGTGCCTAATAAGGTAGAAGTTGGAAATCATAAAATTGATGATTTGCCAACGCTACCTAAAATTCAGGTACCCACATTTTATGGAGATTCCAAAGATTGGGACCTATTTTATGAGTTATTTAATGAACTCATACATTTAAGGGAGGATCTCAGTCCTTCCTTAAAATTTAATTACCTTAAAATCTCGCTTAAGGGAGAAGCCAGGAATGTGGTTTCTCACTTATTGTTGGGATCAGGTGATAACTATGAGGCCGCTTGGGAATTGTTAACCAAGCGGTATGAAAATAAAAGGAAAATTTTTTCCGATCAGATTAATCGCCTTCTTGATCTCCAAAATCTAAATGTGGAATCAGTTCGGCAATTAAGAATGTTTATTGACACAATTAATGAGTCAATTCACATGATAAAATTAAAGGCACAAATTTCAGACGAGGTTGATATAGTCTTTGCACACATAATAATCAGAAAATTTAACAAAGAAGCTCTGCAACTATATGAGAGCCATGTTAAAAAAACGAAAGAAATTCAAGCATTGTCCGATGTCATTGAATTTTTAGAGCAACGACTCAGTTCGATTAGCTCAGTTCAGGATAAAAACCTGCTAAAAAAGTGTTTAGTAGCAATATGAAAGAATTGTCTACTAACAGTTGTCCGATGTGCAAAAGTACGGGACATTTGATACTACAGTGTCAAAAATTTAAGGCTTTGAATCCATCTGAACGGATGGAAAAAGTAAAAAAGGCACATTTGTGTTTTAAGTGCCTTAAACACTCTTATAGTAAGAAATGTCAAAGTGACATTTCATGCTCGATTTGTAAAAAAAATCACCATAGTATGCTACACATTTACGTCAAGTCTAAAACAGACCAAAAAGTAGAAAAAACGAATGAAAATAAAGTAAACTCGTGTATGACATCGGATCAAGCGTTGCTAGCTACAGCACGCATTCAAATTCAAACCTCTGAGGGAGGTTTCGAAAATTTCCGAGCTTTGATCGACAGTGGTTCTCAAAGCACAATAATTTCAGAAGAATCTGCGCAGATTCTGAAATTGCCCAAAATTCGGTCTCAAACTGAGATCAGTGGAGTATCGTCCACGGGAAAGTGCATCTCGAAGCACAAGATAAATCTTTCAATTAAACGAAATAATTCCCAGAAAACGATAAGAGTTGAAGCACTTATACTTCCAAAACTAATGAGGGCTCTCCCAGTCAACACTGTTAATGTTGACAAAACAAAGTGGGAGAAGTACACTTTGGCTGACCCAGACTTTAATAAGCCGGGTCGTGTAGATCTGATAATTGGGGCAGATCTATACACTCACATTCTGCAAAATGGAGTGGTCAAAATTAATGGCCTCCTCGGTCAAAAAACCGATTTCGGGTGGATTGTCTCTGGATGCAAAAAATCCAAAGGTAAGAAGACAATAGTAGCAACCACCATCGAATTAAAAGATATGGATCGGTATTGGGAAGTTGAGGAAGAAGACAAAAATGATATCGAATCTGAAATATGTGAAAATCATTTCATAAAAACTACGAAAAAAGGTTCAGATGGTCGATACATTGTGTCAATTCCATTTAAAGATGATGTCACCTTAGGAGATTCGAAGAAACAAGCAATGGCTCGTTTCATGAATCTTGAGAAAAAATTAAAAAGAAATGAGAAACTAAGGTTGGACTATGCTAAATTCATGCATGAGTATATGGATTTAGGTCATATGGTCGAAGTGCAGGAAGAAGGAAAGTACTTTTTACCTCACCAGGCAGTAATTAGAGATTCAAGCCTGACGACCAAATTAAGAGTTGTTTTTGATGCTTCAGCAAAAACAACAAATAATAAAAGTTTGAACGACATAATGTGGGTTGGTCCACGAGTTCAAAAAGATATTTTTGACATTATTATTAAATGGCGAAAATGGGAATTCGTAGTTTCTGCGGACGTTGAAAAAATGTATCGTCAGATAAATATTAATGATAATGATCTACAGTACCAATATATTTTATGGAGAGATTCTCCAGATGAAAAAATTAAAAATTATAAATTGACAACAGTCACATATGGTACTGCATCTGCACCATATTTAGCTACTAGAGTTCTAGTAGATATTGCTGATAAATGCAAAAACAAAGATGTAAGTGAGATAATTAGGAATGATTTTTATATGGATGACCTAATGACTGGGGCTGATTCTATAGAAGATGCCAATAATTTAATTAAATTAATTTCTCAAGAATTACAAAAAGTGGGAATGAATTTAAGAAAATGGATTTCGAACAGTTCAAAAATAATAGAAACTGTAGAAGATACAGGAGATAACAAGGTTCTCACTCTTGTGGAAAATGAAAGCGTAAAAACCCTGGGGCTTCAATGGGAACCGCAGAAGGATTTATTTAAATTCAAAGTAAATTGCGAGAATTCGAAAAACATAAACAAAAGGATAGTGCTATCAACATTATCCAAAATATATGACCCTTTGGGATGGCTGGCTCCTGTAACTATTTTAGGAAAACTTTTTATTCAAAAACTATGGATAAATAAGAGTGAATGGGATCAAGAATTATCCAAGGAAGATAAAGATTATTGGGTAAATTTTAAGGAAAATTTATTGCTTTTAGAACAGATTCGAATCCCAAGATGGATTAGTTCAAAAAATTGTTCAATAATACAGCTTCATGGATTTGCTGACGCTTCCGAAAAGGCATATGCAGCAGTGGTATACGCTAAAGTAGGGAATTGTGTAAACATAATAGCCAGCAAGAGTAGAATTAATCCAATTAAAAATAGAAAAACTATTCCCAAGCTAGAGTTATGTGCAGCTCACTTGCTTAGTGAATTGATCAAACGAATAATTGAATCCATTAATACCAAAGTAGAAATCTATGCTTGGAGTGATTCCACTATAGCTTTAGCATGGATTAAAAATGGTGATAGTAAGGTCAAGTTCATTAGACGAAGAACGGATGACATTCGAAAACTAACTAATACCGAATGGAACCATGTGAAGTCTGAAGAGAACCCTGCAGACTTATCATCTAGAGGAATTTGTTCTAGCCAACTGACCACCTGTGATTTATGGTGGAAAGGTCCGAAATGGCTATCTGAGCCAAAGGAGCATTGGCCTCGACAGCAATCCAAAGAAGATGTGGTTATGGTAAATTCTATTCTAAATAACAAAACCGATGACCCCATTTACAAATTATTAGAGAAGTTTTCCAGCGTTGAAAAAATTATACGAATAATAGTATATTTAAATAGATTCATTCAATCAAAAACTAAGAAAGAATCCTATCCTTCTTTTCTATCCGTAAAGGAGCTGAAACGAGCTGAAAAGATCATTATTAAGAAACAACAGGAATATCAATTCAGTCTAGAAATAAGGTGCTTGGAAACAAAAAAAGAAATTAAGACAAGTAATAGGATATTGTCGTTGAATCCATTTTTAGATAAGGATGGTATACTTTGAGTGGGAGGGAGACTACAAAACTCCAATGCAGAATTTGAAGTAAAGCATCCAATAATTTTAGACAAGTGCCATTTAACAAACTTATTGATCCAAAAGGCTCATAAAGAAACCTTGCATGGAGGAATAAACCTAATGCGAAATTATATCCAAAGGAAATATTGGATTTTCGGGCTAAAGAATTCCTTAAAGAAGTATTTGAGAGAATGTGTGAAGTGTGCTAGGTACAGACAAAATACTGCTCAACAAATAATGGGCAATCTGCCTAAATACAGAGTTACGATGTCCTACCCATTCTTAAATACTGGAGTAGATTACGCAGGTCCTTATTTTGTTAAATGTTCCAAGAATCGTGGACTAAAAACATATAAGGGATACATAGCCGTATTTGTGTGTATGGCCACCAAAGCCATACATCTAGAAATGGTAAGTGACTTAACCTCGGATGCATTTCTAGCAGCCCTAAGAAGATTTGTTGCTAGAAGAGGAAAAGTTGCCAACATCTATTCAGATAACGGAACAAATTTCGTAGGAGCTTCAAGAAAGTTAGATCAAGAGTTAGTTAAAGCAATCAAGGAAAACACAATGATTGCCGCGCAGCTTGAAAAAGATAGAATTGATTGGCATTTTATCCCCCCGGCAGGACCTCACTTCGGAGGTATTTGGGAATCTGGAGTTAAATCCATGAAGCACCATTTGAAACGGGTAATAGGGGAAAACAGTCTGACGTACGAAGAGATGTCAACACTTTTATGTCAAATAGAAGCATGCTTAAATTCGAGACCATTGTATACTTCTGAGAATGAAATGGATCAACATGAAGTATTAACTCCAGGTCATTTCTTGATTGGTAGACCACCGTTAGAGATTGTTGAACCAATTGAAGATGAGAAAATTGGTAATTTAGATAGGTGGAAATTAATCCAAAAAATTAGAAGAGATTTCTGGGTTAAATGGAAAGAGGAGTATTTGCATACTCTACAACAGAGAAACAAGTGGAAGAGGGAAAGTCCAAATATAGAGAAGGGACAAATTGTATTGTTGAAGGATGAAAACAGTCATCCAGCCAGGTGGCCAATGGGAAAGGTGGAAAAAATCCATAAGGGTAAAGACGAAAAGGTTAGAGTGGTAGAAGTTAAATTACAAGATGGATTTATCACCAGACCAATAAGCAAAATTTGTCCCCTAGACGGAGTAAAGTCTGTCGATAAAATGGAATCGGATCCCGAAGAGACAAAACCGAAAAGACAAACAAGAGGTACATCAAAGATCTCAAAACTTGGTTTTGTAATGGCTATGCTATTATTTATATTCTGCCAATTTGCTAACGCATCAGCTAAAGTTGATCAGCCAAGGTATGCAATAGAGAAGATAAATAATACCTCGGCAATATATTTAGACCCAATGGGGGACGTTGAAATTGTAGCCTCCTCTTGGAATTTAATAATATTTTATAATATGGACGTTTACTTCGAAATGCTTAAAAAAGGTAAAGAATTAATACCAAAAATGAGGGTAATTTGCGAACGGCTTCATAGTTTTGAGGATCAGTGCCTTTTAGTTCTGAGTAACACAGAAAAGCAGATCTCAGACATAGAAGAAAATAATAAACTTTTTATGGCTCAGGGAAAGTCAAGAAGTAAACGTGCTCCATTTGGTTTTATGGGATCGCTTTATCACATTCTATTTGGAATAATGGATGAAGACGACAGGATACAAATGGAGGATAATATGAAAAACTTATTAAGCAATCAGCATAGCCTTAACGAGTTAAGTAAGAAACAGACTTCTTTAGTCGATTCTACGACTAACATTTTAAAGAAAACGACTGATGAAGTTAACTCAAATTTTAAAGGAATGAACGAAAGAATCAAGAACATGACGGCGGTATTGCAAGAATCTTATTATGTGTACAAAGAGTCTATCAACTTTTTTATGATAACCAAACAGCTAAGTAACATTATAGATGAATGCGAGAAAATTCAATATGGTATTATAAGCCTATTAATAGACATAAATCATGGCCGACTTAATACAAACATATTAAGACCTAGTCAGTTAAAGGGTGAGATTTCAAAAATAAAAGACAGTTTGTCTGAAAATCTAGTCTTGCCAGGGAAAAGGACAGGCACAGAATTGAAGGAGGTTTACACCTTGTTGACGGCTAGAGGTTTATTTGTGGATAAAAAATTAATAATTAATGCCAAAATACCTTTGTTTGGTAGACATGCTTCAGTACTTTATAAAATTATCCCAGTTCCCGTTAAATTGGACGACCGCATGATTACAGTGCATGTAGATTCTCAGTACTTAATTTATAATTTCGAGATCGATGCATTTCACCTAATGGCAGAATCTACTATTAATAAATGTCAAAGGTGGCAGTCGAATAAAAGAGTTTGTGAGGGAAGTTGGCCTTGGAGTAGTGCTAACGACAATAGTTGTGAGATTAAGCCTCTCAAACCAAATAAGGCATCGAACTGCAGGTATAAATCGATTGTAGAGAGTAAGTCATATTGGGTTGAGTTGGAAAAGAAAAGTAGTTGGCTTTTTAAGGTTCAAAACAATTCTAAGGCTAGAATTCAGTGTAGCAACTCAAAAATAGAGATAGTAGATTTACCTGAACAGGGAATAATGACTTTAAGGTCAGATTGTACTGCTCGAACTGATGATAAAATATTAGTTGCTCAACACAGTATTCAGTTAGAAGATCAGGGAACATTAGCTTTGTCTTACATTGGAGAAGTTAACGAAATACCAAAGATTATTTGGAACCCGCTCGACATGCCATTAATTAACCATACGGACGAAATCAATCGTTTATCAAAGCAAATTCAATATTTAAAAACTCATAAGCTAGAATTGAGGGAATTAGACTTTCACCATTTAACTGGACATGCATCCTTAATTTTAGCAATTGTAATAATAATTATATTAACTGTATATTTTATAAGGAAAATAAAAATACGAAGGCAGTTACAAGCCATAGCATTACCCAGCGGTATGCTTAATATTTAAATTTGTATATACAAGAAATCAATGATATAAAAATGTTTTATGTTAAAAAATAAATAAATTCACTAAAATGTTAAAGCACAGTAATTGCAAGCCGTGGAAAGGTGTCAAAATTATAATGCAAAATAAAATATATCGAATTAATACAGTCCACTAATTTTGTATTGCAATGTTTTTGAGAATAAATAAAATAAATTGTAATTAACACATACACCTAATCTTGCCGGCCCTTGCCAGAATGTTCAGACGAACACTAATAAAAATAAAATATAATACTTTATGAGCTCTGGGCATGTCATGTGACAATTGTAAATCGACCCAGAGTCATAAACTATGATCTGTAATTTTAAACCCTACAAGGGAGCGGTGTCTGTGCAGGCCACTTGAGCATAACCGAAAATAAGCACTTGAGATGTTTCTCGTATTGCACCACGGGTTCCTGTGCGGGGTCAAATGATAATTCTCCCGCTCAGGCAGACGCGGCCTCTGCGTAGGCCACAGATAAAACCAGAATAAGAATTTCATGTTAGTTTCCTAAGCAGGGACTTAGAAAATAAAATTCAGTTTTAATACAGAACTCAACTGAAAAGGTTGTTTTATTTAATTCATCCCTTTCATCCCCCTTACTTTTTGTGTCACCCCCGTGTATTTTGAAACCAGAGATGGAAGAAATGTAAGGGGTGAATGAGGTTTTATCCCTTCCGCTTGTATGGAGAAACCTCTTGAAAATATGTTATTTTCAGAGGAATTTTCCCGGTGGGATTCCAAACCAGAAAAAAAGCATTTGCCGCCTCTCTTTTGCTTCAAATGACTCTCTCTCTGCTCTGTCGCTCTGCTTCTGCTCACGTTGTTTTTGTGAGATCTGTGTTCGGAATTTTTTCGTGAGTTCTGCGAACTGCCGAAGCATACAAAAAACAAAAACAACGTGCTGCCAAAAAGGCCACATAAACCCCCGCAATCATACAAAAAAAATCTTTTAAAATCAACCGTGGGTCCAAAAAAAAAAAAATTGCTTCCTGATTGTATGGCATAGCTCCGCACTTTAAACCAAAAACGGATCCGATCGCATAATCGGTGCGGAAAAAAAATTTAGTACCCCCAACCGGAAGTCGGTTGGGGCTCATCTCTGGGCTTTCAAAGATTTTCACAAATAAAGCTTAAAATAAAAATTTTAACTTGTTTGGTAGAAAACTGTGGGAATGGTTAAAGTTTTAATCCCGAAATTTCGCATTTTTAGAGAGTCCTGGGAGTCCTTAGGAGCCGAATTTTAAAAAATTCTTTCTTAGTGCACACCTCCTCCAACACACGATTCAGACCCAATTTGTCCCAGAATTTTAGGTCTTATGGTTTGGGCTGAGGGAACATGACGCAAATCGACATCTACTCTTTTATAGTAATTGAAATATATAGTTACAAAAGCATTGCGGCATGTAAGCACGGTCCATAAGCTTGCAGGAAATGGTATTGTATTATTTTATTTAATTCCAGTTCCGTGTTCCGTCTATGAAAATGTTTAAAACATCAAAAAAATAATTAATATTGTGCCATATAAAAATCGGAGGGGGTATTTACTTTTTATAATTAAATAAGTGGAGTATAGTTAAGTTTTCGGTTTGCCCAGAGTTTCACGCCAAGTAATTCCTTTTGCTTTCGCATGACAGCCTTGTACACGCTTAAATCTCGATTTCTCCAATCACTTTAATTTTTGATGTAAATAAATATTGTATTTTATTTATATTCCACCGGTATGTAATATTTAGAAAATAACGGGTTCACTCCGCATTTCATCACAAACATAAAAATTCAGAATAAATCGCACTGATCACAAAGAAATCTCGAATCGAACTGACGCTCGAATTCAAAATACAAAGTGCGTAGGTCAAAGAGAAAAAAGGGTAGTTTTCAGGTATAAAGAGAGAGCCAAAAACTTAAAAAAAATACAACCAAATTCCTTTCTATCTTCAATTTAACTTCCAGAAGTGAATTGGAAGATGTTTTTTTCCCATTGGTTTTGTTTTTGTAAAATGTGTTCTATCGCCTTTTCATCGCCCAAAAGTGTCTCAGAAGTTACTTCTTCGCGATCGCAAGCCTTTTTAGCTAGTCAAATGTGTTCTATCGCCATTCTATCGTCCAGAAGTGCCTCAGAAGTTAGTTCCTCGCGATTTGAACCCTTTTTGTTTTTATACCCTTGCAGAGGGTATTATGATTTCAGTCAGAAGTTTGCAACGCAGTGAAGGAGACATTTCCGACCCCATAAAGTATATATATTCTTGATCAGCATCACAAGACGAGTCGATCTAGCCATGTCCGTCTGTCCGTCTGTCCGTCTGTCCGTCCGTCTGTCCGTCTGTCTGTTTCTACGCAAACTAGTCTCTCAGTTTTTGAGCTATCGGGATGAAACTTTCCCAAAAGTCGCAAGCCTTTTTAGCTAGTCAAATGTGTTCTATCGCCATTCTATCGTCCAGAAGTGCCTCAGAAGTTAGTTCCTCGCGATTTGAACCCTTTTTGTTTTTATACCCTTGCAGAGGGTATTATGATTTCAGTCAGAAGTTTGCAACGCAGTGAAGGAGACATTTCCGACCCCATAAAGTATATATATTCTTGATCAGCATCACAAGACGAGTCGATCTAGCCATGTCCGTCTGTCCGTCTGTCCTTCTGTCCGTCTGTCCGTCTGTCCGTCCGTCTGTCCGTCTGTCTGTTTCTACGCAAACTAGTCTCTCAGTTTTTGAGCTATCGGGATGAAACTTTCCCAAAAGTCTTCTTTCTATTGCAGGTAGTATATATGTCGGAACCGACCGGATCGGACAATTATATCTTATAGCTCCCATAGGAACGATCGGAAAAAAAAACTTTAAAAAATTCTAGCTTCGGTGTTTTTGCGATTTCTTAATTAATAGGAATGATCTGCAAGGGTATATAAGCTTCGGCTGGCCGAAGCTAGCTTCCTTTCTTGTTTTTTTGTAAAATGTGTTCTATCGTATTTTAATCGTCCAGAAGTGACTAAGAAGTGACTTCTTAGCGATAGATGTATATTTTGTTTTTGTAAAATGTGTTCTGTCGTGCTTCTATCTTACGAAGAAGTGACTTCTGGACGATAGGCGATAGAAATATCGCCTGTTTGTTTGCAGGGAAATTGCATTTATACTTCTCGGAAATTTTGAAAGGTGTGGGCGCTAGACACATAAAAATTGTTAGTAAGCGATTGTGGGCATTAGGGGGGCGTGGCGCTCGGCTGAAATAAACTTGCGCTGCGTAGGAATATGTGTGTGGCAAATATCAACATTCTAGCTTTTGTAGTTTCCGAGATCTCAGCGTTCATACAGACGGACAGACAAACATAGCTACAGTGGCGGACAAAAGTCTACATACGACCCCCTTTTTGGGAGTTTTTCCACTCGTTTAGCTTTTACAGAAAAGGTAATGATGCCATCTTGTTTTAAATGTTATTATTACTCAAAAACCAAAATTTCATTCTTATAAGGCATAATTTGTACCCAGATGTTTCAAAATGTGTTCTAATATGGTCTTATACTGAGAAGGAACCATAATGCCCTCGACGAAGACCAAATTTCCTACTCCCGAGGCTTCAACCGACCCCCACACCATGACTTTCCCACCATAATCCCACCACAGTACTAATTTGGACCAAAAATCACTTCTGGGGGAGTGTCATTATGTGGGTATATCGACTCGACTAGTGATCCTGATCAAGAATATGTATACTTTATGGGGTCGGTAACGCTTCCTTCTAGCTGTTACATGCTTTTACGCGAATACAATATACCCTTTTACTCTACAAGTAACGGATATAAAAATTGTAAATAAAACAAAATTTGTGCTGTTTTGGTAATTTGTTCCTATAGAATTTCCATCCACATCCAATAACACCTGATCTGAAGACTAGTTGTGACTAGTTATGAAAAATTTGTAAACAAAACCAAATTTGTGCTGTTTTTGATAATTTATAGCAACTTGGGAACTTTATTAGAGCAACCTTTTTGCGAACGCCCCATGGTACAGGCCGATATGTTTATTGTTGTGCCTGTCTAAATTGTTAGAAAAACTTCTCACGCGCATAACACCTTAGCTAAGAGCTTAAGATGTAATCCCGGCACAACATTTTGGATTCCGTACACCCTTTGAGCATCGGAAACATGTAGTGCGATATTCCTCGATGTCTCTTAAGCATTTAACTGAGTATGACTTGAAGGCCTTATGCATAAAATCTTAGCATTACTGTCAGAAAAGACTCATAAGTTACTTGAGTCGTATCTCTATCACAGAGTCTTCTCGATGAGATGCAATGCAACAACATCCAAGGAGTATAACATTGAAGCTGGAGTTCCTCAGGGTGCGCACTGTGCCCTACCACAGACCAATACAATCTCTAAGCTGGGTAGCGGCTATAAGGTGGTTTTGCAATATGCAGCTTGTTTTTTGATGCGGAAAAAAACTGCGCCCTTTCTGCTCGCATAAAGTTCAGCGTACAAATTTAAAAAGAATGCATTTGCTTGTGTAAGTAAACACAACTACCCATCGGGAGAAAGCATGTAGAAAATACTTGTTTGAGAAAACGAGATTCCATGACAAAAAAAGTCAATCCGACAAAAAGTTTAGAAGTGATGCTAAAACTAGTACCTTAACCTCTAAGAGTTTAGGTACGTAAGTGCATCTTTAAGTGCGTTTTTCTTGAAACCACGTTTTGAAAGTCCGTGTTCCTCGGTATTTCCAAACGGCTTAACCAATCGTTTTCAAATTTGTCGCATATTTTTCTGCATAAAAAAACCCGCCCCCTGTGAAGCGTTTTCTTTTATTTTTTAACTTTAAACATTTTATTTTTAAGCCGAAAGTCAAATTTTTTAGGTGAAAAACGGATTTTTGACTTTGGACTATCAAAAAAAATTCTTTAAAATAAAAAACTAAAAAAGGCCTTCATAGGGGGCCGGTTTTTTTTAATTCTTAAGCGAAATGTAAAAACAAAATGGAAATCCGATCATTTTTAGGGGAGGTACAGAGAACACAGCAAAACGCCTTTTTTTAAATAGTGTTCCAGCAATCGCTTTGCCACCGATATATTAGCCTATAGGGGAGAGGTCTGTAGGTTGAGACAGTCTGTAAGTTGAGACACTCAATTTTCTCAAAACTTTTCCACTAAAAAATTTCTTTTATTTTTTTTTTTTGTAGTCCTTTTTAGTGACAAAACTTTTGGGGAAAACATTATAAGCCAGGCTCTAGCCAGATTTAAACTGTGAGAGTCGTGTACCATTTTGCACCAAAAAAGTTTTTGTCTACTTTTTTCAAAATTCCATTTAAAATAATAACGTCCTTAAATTAACTTGGTAAGAGATTTAAGACATTAGTATATTAACTGTTAACTAATTAAAAAAAGAATCAGCTTAATGTGACAGTCAGAACAAAAGTTATTAATTTTTTCCCGAAACATCCCATTTTGTGTAAGTTGAGACACTTTGAGCGTGTAAGTTGAGACACCCGTTTTTCATACAAAAAGGCCTGAGGCCAACAGAGGTCGCTTTCTGCCTAGTACAGTTCTTCATTTTTTGGCACTTTTCAAAAAAAATTATTTTTTAGTTTTCCCAAGGGAAAAAAAATTTTTTTTTTTGCTTTATTTTACAGCTAATAGACTAAGCTTTCGATCGGTACCTAACACGTAAAGTTTCAAAAGCGATTGGGAGACTAAAAACAAAAGGTGTCACAACCTACAGACCTCTCCCCTAGTATCGGCTATAAAAATTAGTTGATGTTAATTAAATGACACTTAATAATATACAAAAGGTTTTAATTAAATCCATCTAACCAATTTTTATAGAAAAAATCGCAAAGTTAGTCGATTTTTTGGCGCCAAACATAGCTGTTATATGAATTATATGCAAGGATATATACGGTCCGGCTATACTAATTTAGTTTTTTTTTTATTTAAGCTATATTATAGTTGGCAGATCGATTTATGATTTTGTACCCTGATTAAGGTATTCATATTATAAAATACGACTTGCCGAGTTTAATGTCTACAGATTTTACATTGCGTCAATCATAATACCCGAAATGTATTTTCTGGAAGTGGTTTTACCGGAATTACCCGGGGATAGCTTTGTTATTATGAATGTATGTACATATGTACCTACAGTGGCTCCATCGCTAAATCGGAGCAAAAAAACGACGAAATTAACCCATTCTATTTATTTTTTTTGTATGTTTATTTTATGAAAGTAGGTGTCCGATTTAGCGATGGAGCCACTGTATATAAAGTAGAAATATAAACTTTTAATCGCAAATTGAAAAATATAAAGGTATTGTATTTAGGCTTTCTGCCTATTCTTCACTGGTTATTTTTAATTTGTAATTATTAATTAAATAATGAACTTGAAGTATTACATAAAAAATATGGCTTTTTTTTTGGTTTTCCTTTAGTTGCTCTGAACACGAAAAAAGCTTATTGACTACTGGCAACGACAGCTTAAACCGAGGTGTAAATATTCTGAAAGTATACTTGTATACATACATATGTATGTACTTATGTATACATACATACATACAAGCATCATATATACAAGATCCCGCAATCAACGTCACAAGGTCAAATTTGTATTTCAAAAAGGAATGTTTAGTGATAAGAACTGAAAGTAAAGTTCATAGTAAATTCTGGCACGTAAAATACTTTTTTAAAAGTAGATAATTTGATTGAACTATGTAGGTATGAATACTTTAACATACTAAAGAGACCGCTTTTATTTTTTGACCAACAAACCGGTTGTACATTTATTTGCAGTACACTCATACATAAATAAATAAGGCCATTTTACCTTTTTTGTATAATTTTTACATTAATATTACGATAATTCCTATAACAGCTACATATATGATAAAGTCGTCCAATAATTGTACTCGTTATACATTGTTCGTACATCTTCTTTTACCCTAATGTACAATGTACATACAGTGAGTAACATTAATGTTCGGTTTTTTTTTTTGCAACTTCAAACGTGAATAAAAGGTATGAAACTAATAAAATCAAAAAATTTAATGATGCAGGATTAAAGCTTGTTTTATTTCTTTTTCATAAATATATATATGTTATTACTTTCTTTAAAATTTAACTGAGAAACATGCACAAACGAAAAGAAAACGAAAATTAAGGCAACATTAATATTCGGTTTTTCCATTTTGTACTAAAAATCACAAAATTTATTAAGGAAGTTAACTTAATTTGACATTTTAAATGCTAGCCATCATTGTCTATCGTGTCCTTTAAATATTTTGGCATATTTTGAAATTGTTTTTTTTTTGCATATTCTAAGCCAGCTTTACCTATTTAAAAATTGGATGGGCAGGCTAAAGTAAAAAAAGTTAGCAAGGGTACAAAAAATTGTAGAATGGACGGTTAAACCCTTAGCCTACCACTAGAAATCCGTTTCAGCACAATCCTATCATCCTGCCAAAAAAATGGATGGGTAGAAAAACAAAGTCGCTCAGAAGAAGCGTTTTGCTGCCTTATTCCATACAAAACTGAACGAAAATTGAATTTTCAAGCGACTTTGTTTTTAAAGTTTTTGAAGATTTAGCATCCTTAACCAAGTCCCCAATATTTTCAATTTTGGCTATGCCTTATGTGACGTCACGGCCTCCCCATACCCTGCAAGCAAAGAGGCGATATTTCTATCGCCTATCGTCCAGAAGTCACTCCTTAGTAACTTCTATAAGATAGAAACACGACAGAACACATTTTACAAAAACAAAATATACATCTACCGCGAAGAAGTCAAGACGATAGAACATATTTTACAAAAACAAAAAGGGTTCAAATCGCGAAGAAGTAAATTCTGAGGCACTTCTGGACGATAGAATGGCGATAGAACACATTTGACTACCTAAAAAGGGTTGCGATCGCGAAGAAGTAACTTCTGAGACACTTTTGGGCAATAAAAAGGCGATAGGACACATTTTACAAAAACAAAACAAATGGGAAAAAAAAATCTTCCAATTCACTTCTGGAAGTTAAATTGAAGATAGAAAGGAATTTGGTTTTATTTTTTTGAAGTTTTTGGGGTACAGTCCGCTATTGGCTCTCTCTTTATACCTGAAAACTACCCTTTTTTCTCTTTGACCTACGCACTTTGTATTTTGAATTCGAGCGTCAGTTCGATTCGAGATTTCTTTGTGATCAATGCTTTTTATTCTGAATTTTTGTGTTTGTTATGAAATGCGGAGTGAACCCGTTATTTTTTAAATATTACATACCGGTGGAATATAAATAAAATACAATATTTATTTACATCAAAAATTAAAGTGATTGGAGAAATCGAGATTTAAGCGTGTACAAGGCTGTCATGCGAAAGCAAAAGGAATTACTTGGCGTGAAACTCTGGGCAAACCGAAAACTTAACTATACACCACTTATTTAATTATAAAAGGTATTTTTATTTGGCACAATTTTAATTATTTTGTTGTTGTTTTAAACATTTTCATAGACGGAACACGGAACTGGAATTAAATAAAATAATACAACACCATTTCCTATAAGCTTATGGACCGTGCTTACATGCCGCAATGCTTTTGTAACTATATATTTCAATAAATGTGTTGAAAGAATAAACATAAAAAATGAGCACATAAAACATATTTTCTTTTAACCAATTGGGAAAGGGTCTTCTAGGTGTCTTTTACAAGTGTCTTCTGAGTAACATCCAAAAGTGCCTTCGGCGACACTTCTACAAGTGACTTGCACGATATCGCATTCGGATCGCCGAAGTCACCCCCGTCGGGAAGAACTGTTCCACTACGGCGCACAGTGTAAGATTTTGCCAATCTAGGGGGACTTAAATCAGTAGGAGTCGTATTTTTAAAGATATCGGCTTCAAATTTTGAGTGAATATTCTAGTAAGCCCAACGATAATGTTGGACATAACAAAATGGGCGTGGCACTTTTGGATGCGTTAAAAATTGAAAAAAAACTGTTTTTTTTTTAAATAAAAACCCAAAAAAAAATATTTAAAAAAATGTTCGACATTTTTAACTATTTTCTTATTTTTTGTTATAATTTTCGCCAACTTAAAAAATTTTGTTTTTAATTTTTGGAGACCACTTTTTTTTTCTTTTTTTTGAAAAATGTTGAATTTTGGTTATATGCTCATGTTTTTAGCTGTAACTTCGATGTTATAAGCTGAGCAGCTGCAAATAAGGTTTTATATTAAAGATAATTGATAACAAAAACAAAAAAACTTTGGTTTATATTTTTAAGATTTTTTTTTATTAAATGGTAACAATTCAAACTTCATGTGTACATCGTCTAGTGGAGACAGTGACTCAAAAATGTCTTCTTGAGCACTTATCAGCCGTTTTACGGTATGATCAATAAGGGATTGTAAACTTATTTCAGCATAGGATTCTCTTACTTTTATACCAGTAGGATAGCATAACATTTTTGGCTCCTTAACGGGATCAGAACATGGATATAATTTTGGACAGACAATTTTTGTGGTATTGTACTTCTATTTCTACAGAAGGGCAAGTGCTTGATCTGCTGAAAGGTGTTTTGCAGTGCTATTAGAAGATAATTTAGCTTTCTTAATTATAGTCCCCGTGGACGGGGGAGCATTTGGTAATTCATTAATTAATTTAGCTGAATCCCGTTTTCCTTCTGCCCGCAAAGCCTGCTCTGCAGCTGATAGCAATTGATTCTCATCTATCGTAGGCAACAATTCTTGGCTTTTCCTTTTTTGTGTTTTAGGAAAACACTCAGAAAAGACTTTTTGTGACCTCCCTCTTGTACTTGAGGTGGAAGCAATGACATCAATGCGACAGTCTTCGCCATTTAATGTGACCTGAAGGCCACTTGCATTATGAGCAAAAAACCTGGCTTTATCTCTCCTAGATTTCTCAAATCGGTTTTGAAACTCAAAAGACAGTGTAATTTCAATTTGGAGTGATCAATGTCATTGCCAAACACCATCACTGCGTGCTTTACAAGAGCGTCTCGCGGAGTGGTTTTTATGTTTTTCGACCAAACCTCGAAAAATGCAGCACGGCTTATTTCACTCGTTTCTAAATAGAAGGTCTTTGGGCAAAATATGGGCAAGATTTTATTTTAGATTCTGAATCAGAATGAATGCATGCGAATGATGTATGTTCTGGTTGGATAGAATACGATAGAATAATATAAGTTTTTTTCCACCAAAAAACAGAAATATGAAAAAATACACTTACTTTTTGGCACTTTTTTCAAAAAATGGAAAAAAAATTTTTTGGTCCCAAAAAAATTTGTTTGTTTTTAAAAGTGGATTAAGAATTGTCTAAAGTTTCTGGGAAAAATAATTTTTGGCTGCTCCCACTGATCACGCGATGCAATTGATAAGACTTAACTTTGTCAACTGTTGCTCGCTTCCCAGTGCAATTTTGCATGCATTTCTAAAGTCCAGCTTTAAAAACCGTTATCTCCCAAAAAAAAATTATTTGTTTTGTTTTGTGCCTGTTTTTGTAATAGTTGAACATTTCTAAAAGTGCTGCTAAAAGCTCATCGACCTCAAAAATAGTTCAACTTTTGCTAAAAGTCTTGGTCTGAAGAACTTGTGAGATGGTTCCGAAGACGCCTAGCTGGGGCGACCAAGCGGGTCGCAGGTTGCGGATAGCGGACGACCTCAATCGAGGCCAACTGTGAATAAGCTGGTGGTAGAAGTCAAGCACGGAATCGTGGACAGAAACCCCAGCAAATAAGCGGTCCCGGGCAACCAGCGGGTATCTTGCAACGAAGCAGTACCGACGATGCGATTTGTTCAGCCGCATCTAAACAGTTGCTTTACACAAACCTAAATATCCCTCACACACTGCCTACCCACTTCCTCTCCCTAACAACATCTCACTCCGGGCCGGACTACGGTGTAATTCGGACCGTGCCAAGAGTCAGCCTGGCTGGGGGCCCGGATCAAAAACTAGCCCAGTCTCAAACGGTGGGCTCAGGGAAATGGCGACCCCCTGTTCTACCTACCGCCTTACCCGGGTACCGCGGATCTCTGCCCGGGCGGACCTTTCCCCTTCTCCGCAGCTCGTGGGACCAAATATGGAATCATTAAATAAAAATAACAAAAAATCAGAGACGGGTACTCTCAACAAACCCAACACTGCAATGACGAACGTTGGCTCCGTTGCAAACACCAGTAAGGCTCAGAAAGGGCATCATCCAAAGGGCCTGATGGGAGACAGAAAGACTGTCGCAAACGCCTCCGCTATGCGCGCATCTGCGCCTAAACCAGCGGTAGACGCAGCAAAGTCGATCGGGTCGACCGCTGGTGTTCAGAAATTTACATACGCAGAGAGACGGACGGCCGCCCAAACCCTGCGTTCACATGCCAGAAGCAAAGTCGCCACGCCTTCGCCCGAATGGCTGAAGAAGGTTGAGTGGGCCAGGACGGTGTTCCCAAACTATGGGCAAGGAAACACCCAACAGGAAGGTGCCCAGGTGAAGAGGCAACGCTCCGTAGAGCTGCCTGGTCCGTCGGCGAAGAGATCGAAGATCCAGCCGTCGGTCTCCTTTGCCGAGATCACTAAAGATCGGGTCCTTCTGGGACTCATTGACAGGGGAAATCCGGAGAACAGGATCCCCAAAAACAAATGGAAGGCGGTTGAGTCCCAGCTGTCTCTCATATGCCTGCGTATGGTGCGCAAGAAGCCCGGTTCATCGCCTTGCTGCATGGACGCGGGCTGGTACCAGGGCAGTGTAAAGGTGGTTGCCTGCGACAATCAGCGATCAGCTGATCTATACAAGCAGGCGACAGCGCAGCTGGGTGAAGTCTACGATGGGGCGAACATAGTCGCACTAGATGGGTGTGACGTCCCCAGTAGACCCCGAGCTAGAATTTGGCTCCCAGCAGCTATCAAATCACCGGAGGATATCCTCTATATGTTGCAAGAGTGCAACCCACATCTCCCCACAAAAGACTGGAAAGTCGTAAAGGTGGAGGAGCATGCAGGTGATGTAAATCAGGCGATCGTGGTGCTAAACAAGGAGTCGGTCGCTCCCATAGAGGCTGCTCGGGGAGTGCTCAATTATGGCTTCAGCGCCATACACATTAAGATATACAAAGGGGACTCCAGTTCCAAGGGAAGCCCTGCCGGCAACCCAGCTGAGCAGGTACTTGCGGAGGAAGTGGAGGCCCCTGGGATGCCGGAGGACGGCTACTCAACCGACTCATCGCTGAGCAGAGAGTTGCGAGCGCTGGGACCGGCAATCGAAGAAGTGGACCTGAGCGATTCGGAGGCCGACGTTACTGTGGTGGAGGTTGCAGCTGGGGATGTCGCTAAGACTCCTGCAGATCAACCTACACCACAGTAAAGCAGCGTCCGCTGCCCTATTGCTTCGCCTTGCCAAAGGCGAAGCCGACGTGGTCTTAGTTCAGGAACCTTGGATAGCAGGAGGCAAGGTTGCTGGGCTAGGAACAAAAGACTACAAGCTTATGCCTGACCCCAAACAAGGTAAAATTCGAACCTGTATTTTAGCCAAACGGCATCTTAGTACATTTCTGCTTCGCAATTACAGCAACGGAGACAACACGGCAATAAGCCTGGAGCTGCAAAACGGCTCCATAAGGATGCTATCGGCCTACATGGCTTTTGAAAAGGTAGAACCCCCAGACGCGCTAGTCAGAGGACTGGTACAAGAATGTAAAGAGCTTAAGAAAGGTTTGGTGATAGGATGCGATGCAAATGCCCACCATACCCAGTGGGGCTGCCCTATCAACAACGACAGAGGTGAGTCTTTATTTGATTTCATTCTAAATTCGAACTTATTTCTTTGTAACAGGGGCAATACCCCTACTTTCATAACAAAAACGTGCCAAACGATCATAGATCTAACCCTGGCATCAGATTCACTCGTAAGCACAGTCACAAACTGGGCTGTCTCCAACGAGCACTCATTCTCAGATCACAGGTTTATAGAGACAACTTTGTCTCTAGTGTCACCTGCGCCGGTCAGCTTTGCCAACCCCAGGCGGGCAAACTGGAAAAAATACAAAGAAATTCTATCGAGCTTCCTCCCCAGGGAGCCACCAGACAGCACTCTTTGCACTCAGGAGCTAGATAATATAGTAAACAAATTCACAGAAGCATGCAACGCGGCATTCACAGCTGCATGCCCGCTGGGGAAACCAAGGGGAAAGAAAAAACCTCCTTGGTGGACCCAGCAATTATCAATCCTCAGAGCCAAATGCAGAAGCCTGTTCAACAGAGCGAAAGCTACAAATGAGGACATTAGCTGGCAAAGCTACAAAAAGGAACTAGCCACATACAAAAAGGCCATCAGAAAAGAGAAGAGAACTGCGTGGCAGAACTTCTGCTCGGATATTGAAAAGACAACGGATGCCGCAAGGCTCAGAAAGATACTTTCTAAGACAGCCGTATCGTTGGGCTATCTCCAAAAGGCTGACGGATCATGGTCGGACTCTAGTGAAGAATCCCTAAACCTACTCCTAGACGCTCACTTCCCAGGGAGCCTGCAAACAGGACATCCCCCAGGAAGACACACTGGAGAAGGAATAAACTTAAACCTCCTACTATCAGACCGTAATATAAACTGGTCCATTCATAGTTTTAAACCGTACAAATCGCCGGGACCGGACAATATAACACCAGCACAAATTCAGCAAGCAGGACAGCTAGCTACAAACTGGCTGAGAAAAATGTTCCAGATCATTCTTGCAGTAGGAGAACTACCTACAGCGTGGCGGGAAACGAAAGTCGTTTTCATCCCTAAAGCAGGGAAGGCCACCCATACTACAGCGAAGGATTTTAGACCGATAAGTCTGACATCATTCCTGCTAAAAATCTTAGAAAGACTGATTGGTCTACACATCAGAGACATCATTGACCCGACGCAGATATCAAAGGCGCAACACGCATACACCAAAGGTAAATCGACCGAATCGGCGCTACACTTGGTAGTAAGCAACATCGAGAAATCACTCAGTATACAAGAATACACCTTGATCGCCTTCCTTGACATAGAAGGAGCTTTCAATAACGTGCTTCCCACGGCAATAACAGAATCCCTCACTGAACTAGGGGTTGAGCCACCGCTGGTGGGGCTGATCCACAAATTGCTGATAAGCAGACTGGTCACGGCCACACTAGGGACCTCTACCCAGACTAGACTAGTGAACAGAGGCACTCCGCAAGGAGGTGTACTTTCACCCCTCCTATGGAATATCGCGGTAAATAAACTACTGCGGATTCTCGAAGGAGGAGGCTGTAAGATAGTGGCATACGCAGACGATGTCGCTATCATTTTTAATGGTAAGTATCCACAAACGCTATGCGATCTTATGACCGCAAAACTAAAGATACTATCGGAATGGACTACAAAAAACGGACTTGGGGTAAATCCCTCAAAAACGGAACTAGTCCTTTTCACAAATAGATACAAAATCCCAAAACTCAACCCACCCACTTTAAACAACTGTAATCTCTCTTTTAGCGATCACGCAAGATACTTGGGGTTAGTATTAGATAAGCGTCTTAAATGGGGCTTAAACAACCAAGAGAGAACCAAGAAAGCGACCATTGCACTTTACTCTTGTAAAAAAGCAATCGGGCTTAGATGGGGTATGTCCCCTAAAATCGTCAATTGGATATACACAGCGGTAGTCAAGCCAATCCTACTATATGGAGTGACTCTGTGGTGGACCGCTCTACACAAACAATGTATCCTAACTCCCCTTAACAAAGTACAGCGCATGGCGGCTTTGTGTATTAGTGGAGCCCTTCGAACTACCCCAAACGAAGCGCTGAATGCGATCTTGAACCTCCAGAGCCTGGACTTATCAGGCATGGAAAGGGCGAAATCGGCAGCCATTCGACTAAGGGATACGGGGCAATGGAAATCCCAACTGTATGGTCACGCTAAGATTCTTCAGCATGACAATTTGATCCCGCCAAAAACGGATCTATGTAAAACCCGTGAATACAGACACACGCCCTTCGAAGCTCTGATCCCAGGTAGGGAAGCATGGGATCGGGGCCGACCGGGCTCAATAGACGCAATCTGTATATATACAGACGGCTCCAAACTCGACGGACACGTAGGTGGAGGCATATACTCCGAGCAATTAGAGATCAGGCAGTCATTCAGACTTCCTGACCACTGCAGTGTCTTCCAAGCGGAAGTGTATGCTATAATGGAAGCACTCGTCTGTTTAAGGGGCTTAAACACCCAGAACAGGCACATAAACATATATAGTGATAGCCAAGCGGCTATTAAATCAATATACTCGACGAATACAAACTCCCGAGCAATAGCAGACTGTCGCAAATCTCTTCACGAGATGGCTAGTCAGTTTACTGTCAGCCTTATATGGGTTCCGGGTCACCGGGATATCGTAGGCAACTGTATAGCAGACGAGCTAGCCAGGCAAGGCACCACCATACCTCTCCTTCCAGGAAAGGAGAATGTTGGCATGCCTTTGGCTACCTGTAAGCTAATTATTAAAAACCATTTCTGCAAATTAGCCAACACCAATTGGCAAAACACACCGCAGTGCCGAATCTCTCACCAGACATGGCCTGCAATAAACAATAAGAAAACATCAGAACTACTGAATTTCAGCCGCACAGAGTGTGGCATGCTAATTCGAGTACTGACAGGCCACTGGCTCGTTGGCGCACACGCCGGCAGGCTAAAAGCCCCTAAAAATGACTTCTGTAGAAGCTGCAGGGATGAGGAAGAAGAGGAAACGGTGGAACACCTACTCTGTTCATGCCCAGCCCTATGCAGGCTTAGACTGAAACACTTAGGATATCCTTTCATAAATGACCTGACCGAAATTTCGCAGATTAATCTGAAGAGTCTAAGCTCTTTTATTAAATCCTCCGGATGGGGGACTTGCTGATCGACCAACCTACAGGCTGACCCTTAACGGATAGGGGACCCAAAAATAGAGATCATACGGTACCACAATGGACCCACAGAGGTCTAAGTGTGCCAGGCTATAGTCTAGCAGCCGTCCTAACCTAACCTAACCTAACCCTTGCTAAAAGTCCCGCTAGATTGGCAAAATCTTACACTGTGCGGCGATCGCGGACGATCGTTTTCATCTTCTAGGCGTCACTAAATAGTGACTTCCGCGATAGAAAATGCTTGAAGGGCAAGGGTAAATAAATATACCACATTCAAAATGCGCAGTCAAAAAATTGATTATATCGGAAATCTTTTCTTTGCGCCTTATTTTTCGGTAATCGTTAAATTTAAAATATCGCTAGACTTAAAGAAATCCCATTAAGCTGATTTTTACAGTCGAAATTTTCCTTAAAATTGCTTCTTTTTATTAGTTTTTAAACGATGAGATATTGACAAATAGTTGATTTGTAAAAAACAGTATTTCGCTCCGTTGCACACACACATGGACGAAATATATATAAGCCACAAAATGAGTTTTTTATAAACACAATCCCTAGATATGTGCGTGTGTGTGCATTGCAGCTGCCCACCGGGAAAATTCCTCTGGAAAATAACATATTTTCAAGAGGTTTCTCCATAGAAGCGGAAGGGACAAAACCTCATTCACCCCTTACATTTCTTCCATCTCTGGTTTCAAAATACACGGGGGTGACACAAAAAGTAAGGGGGAAATGAGGTTTCTATCTGGATCTCTGGCAGAAGAATGCAGGACAAAATCCACTGGTTTTTCGACTTCCCGCATTATAGTTTTTCCACACGTACCCAGTTATGGTTTTCCTCCACTTGCAATATCTGCTTTTCTACACCCTCCCAGTTTTGGTTTTTCCAGACCCTCGCAGTTTTGGTTTTGCACTGCTTTGCAGTATCTGATTTTCCACAATAAAAATCATGTTTTTTGTAATATTTGTTTGTGTATTTGTTAATAATATTTACAATCGAAGCATTGGAACTACAATTTTAAATGCCTGAAGCATTCCCGGGTTTTGCTTGGCCGAATGCAGTTCTTAGATATCAATTTCTTGTCTGTCTTCTGAAAATATCAAAAATAATTTAGATATGAATGTAAGACCAGGAATTTGTGTTGAAGACATTTTGTGTTGAAGATAGCATCCGGAGGCGTATATTTATTAATGGCGAAAATATCTGTGATACTAACCTTTGTAACGCTGAAATAAAGATTATAAAAAGACAAAATTTATTTTATCACTCACCTTTTTATTGTTTTTTAAACTAAAATGAACTATTTTCACTTTTTTTTCACTTTTTCCAAAAATTTAAAAATTATGTGACCCTGCATTATATTCTTGATAATACCAAAAGAAATACCAGATACATTTGGTGTAAATTTCGTTGTAAAGTTCGGTCACACTTTGGCGCCGAATTAGAATTTCGTTTAAACAATACTTTTCAGGGACCGTAATTATTAAAGGTTACGTATTAGGCATTTTTCGTGTTATTAATACTACCAACACGAATTTTTATTTTTTAACAACACTTAAAAATGGCTTAGGCCACGATCTGACGATCAAATTAATTTATTTCACAGAAAATATTTAAAAATGTATAAAACAATAATAGTTTTCTTTGTAATTTAATGGCAATCCTTGATAAATGTGATCAAATATTTTAATCGTCTTACCGTGGCTTTTCTTTATAATTTTTTTTTGAGTCCCACATTCATTCTTATTATTATTTGTAAACATTTTGAGTAAAATAAATTTAAATCATCAATAAATATTATGATTATAGACATTTTGAGTATAATTATTTAAATTAATTTATTTGATTAAAAATTAATAATATTTTTTCTTCGAACTTTGTTCACGCCAAAAGGGCGTCTAATTTCGAGAGGCAGTGTCGAGCGGCAGTTTTCTCCAGATGTCCACATCTCGCTCGCTCGCACTGCCCTTCTCTCTCCCTCTCCAACTCTCCCGCAACTCTACGCTCCGCTCTGGAGCCGCTAAGTTACGCTTCATGTAATTAGTTCCAATTTACAAGTGTCCAAATAAACAGCCGCACGTCGCGCAAAACCCCGAAGTTTTCTACCCGTGTTTTTCGTTACAATTTCTGCGCGGAAATTCATCCGCTTTTCCTGGGACTCATCATCGCTTCGACAATCAAGCCACCCCCGACCCAACATTTGAGCCTTCTACCGGATCTTTGGACTTCCACTCCTGGATTTTTCCGAAGATTATCTCCAGCGCCTACGGTGGCTTGAACCGCTTCAGCTAAGTTCCATTTCCAATTGTTATTATTTGCCGGTCATACAGCCAGTTGCTTGAACCCCATTTCGTTCAACTTGTTGTATGATTTATTGTCTAATTCGAAAAGCGATAAAATCCGACGCAACGGCATTTAATATATATTTTAATTCCTTTTGTTTGCGAGCGGCAATTTTTCCATATTTTGCCCTTCCCGAAATTTCGTACACTCGAAATTATTCCGCATACATATTTCCATTTCCGTAGTGCCAAATTATTTACAATTGTGCACATCCAAGAAGATAAATATTTCTAGCTCTACATGGATATTACAAATAGCTTCAATAATTTAACCCAAAACAAGAAAGGAAGCTAGCTTCGGCCAGCCGAAGCTTATATACCCTTGCAGATCATTCCTATTAATTAACAAATCGCAAAAATGTTCAATTTTCTAATATTTCTCATTAATTTTCCGATCGTTCCTATGGCAGCTATATGATATAGTCGTCCGATTTTGATCAAATTAAAATTGAAATTCGGAAATATTTAAAAAGAGTCATATCCTAGAGTAGAAGATAATACAATAAAAACCAAAGAAGCTAGAATTTATTTCCTATTACTTTTCCATTAATTTTCCGATCGTTCCTATGGCAGCTATATGATATAGTCGTCCGATTTTGATCAAATTAAAATTGAAATTCGGAAATATTTAAAAAGAGTCATATCCTAGAGTAGAAGATAATACAATAAAAACCAAAGAAGCTAGAATTTATTTCCTATTACTTTTCCATTAATTTACCGATCGTTCCTATGGCAGCTATATGATATAGTAGTCCGATTTTTTAAATATTTAATTCGAAATTCAGAAATATTTAAAAAATAACATCCCCAAAAGTAGAAGGTAATATTTCAAAAAACACCGAAGCTAGAATTTTTTTAACGTTTTCTTTTCCGATCCTTCCTATGGGAGCTATAAGATATAGTTGTCCGATCCGGTTGGTTCCGACATATATACTACCTGCAATAGAAAGAAGACTTTTGGGAAAGTTTCGTCCCGATAGCTCAAAAACTGAGAGACTAGTTTGCGTAGAAACAGACAGACGGACAGAGGGACAGACGGACAGACGGACATGGCTAGATCGACTCGTCTTGTGATGCTGATCAAGAATATATATACTTTATGGGGTCGGAAACGTCTCCTTCACTGCGTTGCAAACTTCTGACTGAAATCATAATACCCTCTGCAAGGGTATAAATATAACCAAGCCACAGTAAAAATTTGCGATCTAAAATTGTTCCGCAAAAATTGCACTCTGCATTTTTTACTGTGTTCCAGCTGCGCGTATATATTCACATAAATATTCTAATAAAGTTTACTTATACTACTATGCATTTATAAATCAAATCCAAGACCCTATATATTTTCGTGGTCAATAAACTACATTTTTCCGTGTGTAAAAAATATATAGTCCAGCCACAGTGAATATTTCAAAATCAAAGTGATCCGCCGAAATTGGCAGCTTTTGTGATTTTACTGTGTTTCCTGCTGCGTGCATATATTTTTACATTCATATTCCAAAATACAGTCCACTCCATCCACATACATTTTTGAGCTAATTGTTTCAATAAAATTCCGCAAACATATTTTGCATTTCAAAGCTATTCCGCTATTCGCAATAAGTCTCCAGAACTCCCGCAATTGGCGACTTACAATATCCAGCTGTTAGCTAGCCACATACATACATACACACAGCTACGTACTCTCCAAGTATTCGGCAGCGCACAGTGGGTCAAGGGCTTACAATAATTATTACAAAAAAAAAACGACCATAAATCCGAATTTAAATATTGTTAAACAATTAATATTTTTTTTTCCTATCCGTGCACCAGTGTGACCATATTTTCCCTTTGCATAATTTAATAATTATTTATTTTGTGCATACACTTAAATACTTATTTTCGAAATTATTTCAAATCGCCATACAGTTTCCTCCACACAATACAGTGTGACCGTATATCCCTACGGACTTTCAATTGGTTCCTAAATTCCAATTCGCAATAATTTCCGTGTAAACGATTTCGCAATAAATTTTAAACTCCTGTCCGTAATGGCTTCTCAAGCAAAAACCGCCCTTAATAAATTTATTGTCACAGCTGACACTCTGAGCCATTTTGAAGCCACTTTAAACTTTCCGGGTGCACCCACACCAACGTTATCCGCATCTAAAATCCGTCGCGAGCATGTCAGTTCCTTATGGCAAAAGGTGAATGATGCATATGACACATGCTCCGATTGCATTGTGGCTGCGGGTGACAGCGCCGCAGACACCAAATCCATCCTGAAGGCGAAATATATCGAAACGTATTCCATATACGAAAGATTTGCTGCTCAGATCCTCGAGCAAATACAACAGGGCTCCCCCAAATCAACTCAACCTCCAGCATCGTCTCCCCAAGACTACATTTCGTTTGGCTGTCAGCTTCCTCCGATCGATACGGAGATTTTCTCAGGCAATTATCTTCGCTGGCCGACTTTCCGGGACCTTTTCACGGCGATCTATATAGACAATCCGAGTCTGACGCCTGTTGAAAAGCTGTACCATTTAAATGCCAAAACTAGTGGCGAAGCTCATTCTATAGTTTCCAAGTCCCCACTCACCAATGATGGCTTCCGTTCAGCTTGGACAAGTCTAACTGAGCGTTTCGAAAACAAGCGATTTCAGGTGAACAGCCACCTAAAAACATTGTTCAATGTGCAATCCATGGCACAAGAGTCTGGGGCAGCCTTAAAGGAACTTCAACATACGATTCAAGGATGTTTAACTGCCTTAGAACTATCCGGCATTCAAATTGAGAATTGGGACCCTATTCTAGTCTACATTTGCTCCACAAAGCTACCAAAGCTCACGCTCTCATTATGGGAGCAATCCATTCAAAATAAAGCCGAAATTCCCACTTGGCTAGAGCTAGATTCTTTTTTGACTGAGCGCCACCGAACACTAGAGGCAGTCGATAGCATCCAGTCTGCTAGTTCACTCCAAGTTCCGTCCAAAGTCCCAGCTCGATTAGCAGAACTTCCAAATATAAAGTCCTTCACCACGAGAGTACTTCCAATACCCAAAGGCTGCGATCTGTGTTTAAAAGAAAAACACCCCGTGCGTATATGTCCACGCTTTCTCCAAATGCGGGTAAATGATCGTTCAGCCTACATCCAAGATAAGCAGTTATGTTCCAATTGTTTTGCAAGCAGCCATAAATTGCAGGATTGCATTAGCGCTCACAGTTGCTTTACTTGCCAAAGTCGGCATCATACGCTGTTGCATCCATGCAACAATTCTACAATTACTTCGATTCCATCCAAACCTCCAGGGCCAGTGTCAGCCTCAATCCCACACAGAATTTCGTCTTTCTCAGCGCGTGTTTCCAACGTTCATGGGATTAACCGAATGTCCGATCCCGACCCGATTACAAGGGTCTATCCTACAGATAATTCTTCCGATTATTGGGTTCCATATCCCGCCTTGGATGACAGACGTTCCCGAGGTATTAAATCCTACCAATGCCGAGTCTGCCAAAAGATTCATCCGCTACGGAAATGCCACCGTTTTCTACGGCTTAGCGCCCAGAAAAGGATCCAGGAAGTACATATGCATAAATACTGTTCGAATTGCTTGGCCCACGATCATTCCCAGGACTCGTGCCGCAGTGGAAATTGCTGCCAGAAGTGTGGAAAGAACCACCACACTCTTCTACACTTGGACGATCGCTCCCGCTATCCTGCAGATACTTCTCCTGATGTTTTGCTACGGTGGTCCTCGCAAGGGGGGGGGAGAATGTTCACGCCAAAAGGGCGTCTAATTTCGAGAGGCAGTGTCGAGCGGCAGTTTTTTCCAGATGTCCACATCTCGCTCGCTCGCACTGCCCTTCTCTCTCCCTCTCCAACTCTCCCGCAACTCTACGCTCCGCTCTGGAGCCGCTAAGTTACGCTTCATGTAATTAGTTCCAATTTACAAGTGTCCAAATAAACAGCCGCACGTCGCGCAAAACCCCGAAGTTTTCTACCCGTGTTTTTCGTTACAATTTCTGCGCGGAAATTCATCCGCTTTTCCTGGGACTCATCATCGCTTCGACAATCAAGCCACCCCCGACCCAACATTTGAGCCTTCTACCGGATCTTTGGACTTCCACTCCTGGATTTTTCCGAAGATTATCTCCAGCGCCTACGGTGGCTTGAACCGCTTCAGCTAAGTTCCATTTCCAATTGTTATTATTTGCCGGTCATACAGCCAGTTGCTTGAACCCCATTTCGTTCAACTTGTTGTATGATTTATTGTCTAATTCGAAAAGCGATAAAATCCGACGCAACGGCATTTAATATATATTTTAATTCCTTTTGTTTGCGAGCGGCAATTTTTCCATATTTTGCCCTTCCCGAAATTTCGTACACTCGAAATTATTCCGCATACATATTTCCATTTCCGTAGTGCCAAATTATTTACAATTGTGCACATCCAAGAAGATAAATATTTCTAGCTCTACATGGATATTACAAATAGCTTCAATAATTTAACCCAAAACAAGAAAGGAAGCTAGCTTCGGCCAGCCGAAGCTTATATACCCTTGCAGATCATTCCTATTAATTAACAAATCGCAAAAATGTTCAATTTTCTAATATTTCTCATTAATTTTCCGATCGTTCCTATGGCAGCTATATGATATAGACGTCCGATTTTGATCAAATTAAAATTGAAATTCGGAAATATTTAAAAAGAGTCATATCCTAGAGTAGAAGATAATACAATAAAAACCAAAGAAGCTAGAATTTATTTCCTATTACTTTTCCATTAATTTTCCGATCGTTCCTATGGCAGCTATATGATATAGTCGTCCGATTTTGATCAAATTAAAATTGAAATTCGGAAATATTTAAAAAGAGTCATATCCTAGAGTAGAAGATAATACAATAAAAACCAAAGAAGCTAGAATTTATTTCCTATTACTTTTCCATTAATTTACCGATCGTTCCTATGGCAGCTATATGATATAGTAGTCCGATTTTTTAAATATTTAATTCGAAATTCAGAAATATTTAAAAAATAACATCCCCAAAAGTAGAAGGTAATATTTCAAAAAACACCGAAGCTAGAATTTTTTTAACGTTTTCTTTTCCGATCCTTCCTATGGGAGCTATAAGATATAGTTGTCCGATCCGGTTGGTTCCGACATATATACTACCTGCAATAGAAAGAAGACTTTTGGGAAAGTTTCGTCCCGATAGCTCAAAAACTGAGAGACTAGTTTGCGTAGAAACAGACAGACGGACAGAGGGACAGACGGACAGACGGACATGGCTAGATCGACTCGTCTTGTGATGCTGATCAAGAATATATATACTTTATGGGGTCGGAAACGTCTCCTTCACTGCGTTGCAAACTTCTGACTGAAATCATAATACCCTCTGCAAGGGTATAAATATAACCAAGCCACAGTAAAAATTTGCGATCTAAAATTGTTCCGCAAAAATTGCACTCTGCATTTTTTACTGTGTTCCAGCTGCGCGTATATATTCACATAAATATTCTAATAAAGTTTACTTATACTACTATGCATTTATAAATCAAATCCAAGACCCTATATATTTTCGTGGTCAATAAACTACATTTTTCCGTGTGTAAAAAATATATAGTCCAGCCACAGTGAATATTTCAAAATCAAAGTGATCCGCCGAAATTGGCAGCTTTTGTGATTTTACTGTGTTTCCTGCTGCGTGCATATATTTTTACATTCATATTCCAAAATACAGTCCACTCCATCCACATACATTTTTGAGCTAATTGTTTCAATAAAATTCCGCAAACATATTTTGCATTTCAAAGCTATTCCGCTATTCGCAATAAGTCTCCAGAACTCCCGCAATTGGCGACTTACAATATCCAGCTGTTAGCTAGCCACATACATACATACACACAGCTACGTACTCTCCAAGTATTCGGCAGCGCACAGTGGGTCAAGGGCTTACAATAATTATTACAAAAAAAAAACGACCATAAATCCGAATTTAAATATTGTTAAACAATTAATATTTTTTTTTCCTATCCGTGCACCAGTGTGACCATATTTTCCCTTTGCATAATTTAATAATTATTTATTTTGTGCATACACTTAAATACTTATTTTCGAAATTATTTCAAATCGCCATACAGTTTCCTCCACACAATACAGTGTGACCGTATATCCCTACGGACTTTCAATTGGTTCCTAAATTCCAATTCGCAATAATTTCCGTGTAAACGATTTTGCAATAAATTTTAAACTCCTGTCCGTAATGGCTTCTCAAGCAAAAACCGCCCTTAATAAATTTATTGTCACAGCTGACACTCTGAGCCATTTTGAAGCCACTTTAAACTTTCCGGGTGCACCCACACCAACGTTATCCGCATCTAAAATCCGTCGCGAGCATGTCAGTTCCTTATGGCAAAAGGTGAATGATGCATATGACACATGCTCCGATTGCATTGTGGCTGCGGGTGACAGCGCCGCAGACACCAAATCCATCCTGAAGGCGAAATATAACGAAACGTATTCCATATACGAAAGATTTGCTGCTCAGATCCTCGAGCAAATACAACAGGGCTCCCCCAAATCAACTCAACCTCCAGCATCGTCTCCCCAAGACTACATTTCGTTTGGCTGTCAGCTTCCTCCGATCGATACGGAGATTTTCTCAGGCAATTATCTTCGCTGGCCGACTTTCCGGGACCTTTTCACGGCGATCTATATAGACAATCCGAGTCTGACGCCTGTTGAAAAGCTGTACCATTTAAATGCCAAAACTAGTGGCGAAGCTCATTCTATAGTTTCCAAGTCCCCACTCACCAATGATGGCTTCCGTTCAGCTTGGACAAGTCTAACTGAGCGTTTCGAAAACAAGCGATTTCAGGTGAACAGCCACCTAAAAACATTGTTCAATGTGCAATCCATGGCACAAGAGTCTGGGGCAGCCTTAAAGGAACTTCAACATACGATTCAAGGATGTTTAACTGCCTTAGAACTATCCGGCATTCAAATTGAGAATTGGGACCCTATTCTAGTCTACATTTGCTCCACAAAGCTACCAAAGCTCACGCTCTCATTATGGGAGCAATCCATTCAAAATAAAGCCGAAATTCCCACTTGGCTAGAGCTAGATTCTTTTTTGACTGAGCGCCACCGAACACTAGAGGCAGTCGATAGCATCCAGTCTGCTAGTTCACTCCAAGTTCCGTCCAAAGTCCCAGCTCGATTAGCAGAACTTCCAAATATAAAGTCCTTCACCACGAGAGTACTTCCAATACCCAAAGGCTGCGATCTGTGTTTAAAAGAAAAACACCCCGTGCGTATATGTCCACGCTTTCTCCAAATGCGGGTAAATGATCGTTCAGCCTACATCCAAGATAAGCAGTTATGTTCCAATTGTTTTGCAAGCAGCCATAAATTGCAGGATTGCATTAGCGCTCACAGTTGCTTTACTTGCCAAAGTCGGCATCATACGCTGTTGCATCCATGCAACAATTCTACAATTACTTCGATTCCATCCAAACCTCCAGGGCCAGTGTCAGCCTCAATCCCACACAGAATTTCGTCTTTCTCAGCGCGTGTTTCCAACGTTCATGGGATTAACCGAATGTCCGATCCCGACCCGATTACAAGGGTCTATCCTACAGATAATTCTTCCGATTATTGGGTTCCATATCCCGCCTTGGATGACAGACGTTCCCGAGGTATTAAATCCTACCAATGCCGAGTCTGCCAAAAGATTCATCCGCTACGGAAATGCCACCGTTTTCTACGGCTTAGCGCCCAGAAAAGGATCCAGGAAGTACATATGCATAAATACTGTTCGAATTGCTTGGCCCACGATCATTCCCAGGACTCGTGCCGCAGTGGAAATTGCTGCCAGAAGTGTGGAAAGAACCACCACACTCTTCTACACTTGGACGATCGCTCCCGCTATCCTGCAGATACTTCTCCTGATGTTTTGCTACGGTGGTCCTCGCAAGGGGGGGGGAGAATGTTCACGCCAAAAGGGCGTCTAATTTCGAGAGGCAGTGTCGAGCGGCAGTTTTTTCCAGATGTCCACATCTCGCTCGCTCGCACTGCCCTTCTCTCTCCCTCTCCAACTCTCCCGCAACTCTACGCTCCGCTCTGGAGCCGCTAAGTTACGCTTCATGTAATTAGTTCCAATTTACAAGTGTCCAAATAAACAGCCGCACGTCGCGCAAAACCCCGAAGTTTTCTACCCGTGTTTTTCGTTACAATTTCTGCGCGGAAATTCATCCGCTTTTCCTGGGACTCATCATCGCTTCGACAATCAAGCCACCCCCGACCCAACAAACTTTAAAATTACTAAAAATTTAAGTTAAACGTGAGAACAAGATTTTTGGTTTTGGTGTAAATCATAGGATTTTTTAATATTATAAGTTGGTGATTTTTTTTGTTCAAAAAAATTATAATCGTAGTGCCACAGAAATCACACAGCGCATAAGTGGCCTGATAGCGATGCTACTCAGAAACCCACCCCCATTTAACGCTCAGAAATTATCTATCCCCACACCGCCGCCTGCAAAAAGGAACAGGATTTCAGGAACACAAAAACCAACTTCTCACTTTCCCGCTGGGTGACTAAGGAAGTTAGATTCGCTTAAGGGGTTATATACCTTTTTTGAGCGAAAAAATTGAGGGAACTTTGGATTTTTTTCAGGTGTGTAGTAATTATTTTATGACACTGAAATTGTTATTTATTGATAGTACATGTTTTTATCGATACAACAAGCGTTTGTTCTTGGAAAAATATGAATAATTTACGAAGTTATGTCAATTCTTTCGGAAACCTTATTTGTAACAATTTTTCCAAAAAGTTGATTTTTTGAGATCTAAAAATTTTATTAAAAAATTCTGATCTGCGAAATCAAAATTGGCGCATAAAAACTGAATCGTTCACGAACTCGGCACAACCATTACGAATAATTAAAAAAAAAATTTAAGAAGTTCGATCAAATAGTTCTTGTGCAATCGTGGTCACAGCGAGGGCACTTTTGGAAAAACACGACTTTGAGAGTTGAGTATATGCAACTATTGAAGTCGAGCGCGTCAAAACGCTGTTTTCCTATCGAACTATTATTCGGATCTCTATGAAAATTTGGGAAGATGTTCTCTAGGGGATATACTTTAGGATTCAGCAACAAAAAAATTTACGTTTTTTTTTTTAAAAAAGGTATATAACCCCTTAAATTCAAATTAATTATGATATCCTTTTCCATAAAGAATATTGCATTTACATTTCCACAACAGGTGAATAATTAATGAAAACAAAAATACTGAAACAAAATAACAATGGTTAAATGCAGAAACATCGAATTGCCTTTCTTGATGTCTTTTCTTAAATTAGACAAATACATAAAGCAAAACATTGCTTCGCATAAATAATGGTTTCCATTAAAAGATTTGTCTACTGCGGATGCCTTTTAAAAAACCCCATTTTAGCGAAATCGCCCAGAGTATTTGATTTTTATTTACCTTTTCGTTACCTAAAAAAAATATTTCCTCTAACTTTATTAATCTTAACCTAAATTATCATATTGGTTGTTGGAGAGCTATCTTTTAGAGAAAGAGGTATGTTTTACCAATGTTTTGGTGTACTTTTTCCCAGTAAGACATTCTATATTTAAACAATATGTTTTGGACAAATTAATTATGTTGTGAAGAAAATTACTGTAAGGATTTGTGTCAAAAAAACAAGAATTTTAGGAATTTTGTTCGCAAGTTTTTTAAATATTTTTTAAGTAGTTTGTATACTGTTGTTTTTGCGAAATTAAAATAAAAAGTTATAATTTAAATTTAAAATAAGTGGCAAATATAAAGGTATGCTTAATTTTCAGTTTTAATTTCCGCAGGCGAAGCTGCGGTCTACCGACCCTCCTAGTATAGCATAAATCATTTTCTTGCTTCACACGCCACGACGACGCACAGTGTAAGATTTTGCCAATCTAGCGGGACTTTTAGCAAAAGTTGAACTATTTTTGAGGTCGATGAGCTTTTAGCAGCACTTTTAGAAATGTTCAACTATTACAAAAACAGGCACAAAACAAAACAAATATTTTTTTTTTTGGGAGATAACGGTTTTTAAAGCTGGACTTTAGAAATGCATGCAAAATTGCACTGGGAAGCGAGCAACAGTTGACAAAGTTTAGTCTTATCAATTGCATCGCGTGATCAGTGGGAGCAGCCAAAAATTATTTTTCCCAGAAACTTTAGACAATTCTTAATCCACTTTTAAAAACAAACAAATTTTTTTGGGACCAAAAAATTTTTTTTCCATTTTTTGAAAAAAGTGCCAAAAAGTAAGTGTATTTTTTCATATTTCTGTTTTTTGGTGGAAAAAAACTTATATTATTCTATCGTATTCTATCCAACCAGAACATACATCATTCGCATGCATTCATTCTGATTCAGAATCTAAAATAAAATCTTGCCCATATTTTGCCCAAAGACCTTCTATTTAGAAACGAGTGAAATAAGCCGTGCTGCATTTTTCGAGGTTTGGTCGAAAAACATAAAATCCACTCCGCGAGACGCTCTTGTAAAACACGCAGTGATGGTGTTTGGCAATGACATTGACCACTCCAAATTGAAATTACACTGTTTTTTGAGTTTCAAAACCGATTTGAGAAATCTAGGAGAGATAAAGCCAGGTTTTTTGCTCATAATGCAAGTCGCATTGATGTCATTGCTTCCACCTCAAGTACAAGAGGGAGGTCACAAAAAGTCTTTTCTGAGTGTTTTCCTAAAACACAAAAAAGGAAAAGCCAAGAATTGTTGCCTACGATAGATGAGAATCAATTGCTATCAGCTGCAGAGCAGGCTTTGCGGGCAGAAGGAAAACGGGATCAGCTAACTTAATTAATGAATTACCAAATGCTCCCCCGTCCACGGGGACTATAATTAAGAAAGCTAAATTATCTTCTAATAGCACTGCAAAACACCTTTCAGCAGATCAAGCACTTGCCCTTCTGTAGAAATAGAAGTACAATACCACAAAAATTGTCTGTCCAAAATTATATCCATGTTCTGATCCCGTTAAGGAGCCAAAAATGTTATGCTATCCTACTGGTATAAAAGTAAGAGAATCCTATGCTGAAATAAGTTTACAATCCCTTATTGATCATACCGTAAAACGGCTGATAAGTGCTCAAGAAGACATTTTTGAGTCACTGTCTCCACTAGACGATGTACACATGAAGTTTGAATTGTTACCATTTAATAAAAAAAAATCTTAAAAATATAAACCAAAGTTTTTTTGTTTTTGTTATCAATTATCTTTAATATAAAACCTTATTTGCAGCTGCTCAGCTTATAACATCGAAGTTACAGCTAAAAACATGAGCATATAACCAAAATTCAACATTTTTCAAAAAAAAGAAAAAAAAAGTGGTCTCCAAAAATTAAAAACAAAATTTTTTAAGTTGGCGAAAATTATAACAAAAAATAAGAAAATAGTTAAAAATGTCGAACATTTTTTTAAATATTTTTTTTGGGGTTTTTATCTTAAAAAAAACAGTTTTTTTTTCAATTTTTAACGCCCCTCCCATTTTTTTATGTCCAACATAATCGTTGGGCTTACTAGAATATTCACTCAAAATTTGAAGCCGATATCTTTAAAAATACGACTCCTACTGATTTAAGTCCCCCTAGATTGGCAAAATCTTACACTGTGCGACGGCAGACATAAACAAGAAAGGAAGCTAGCTTCGGCAAACCGAAGCTTATATACCCTTGCAGATCATTCTATTAATTTACAAATCGCAAAAATGTTAAATTTCTTATTATTTCACATTAATTTTTCGATCGTTTCTATCACAGCTATATGATATAGTAGTTCGATCTTTTAAAAATTAAAATCGAAATTTGGAAATATTTCAAAATAGTCATATCCCAGAGTAGAAGGGAATGTAATAAAAACCAACAAAGATATAATTTTTTTCCCATAAATATTCATTTAATTTTTCGACCGTTCCTATGGCAGCTATATGATATAGTGATCCGATTTAAAAAACAAAAAAACCGAAATTCAGAAATATATAAAAAAAAATATTCCCAAGAGTAGAACGTAAAATTTCAAAAAACACCGGAGCTAGAATTTTTTTACGTTTTTTTTTTTTGATCCCTCCTATGGGAGCTATAAGATATAGTTGTCCGATCCGGTTGGTTCCGACATATATACTACCTGCAATAGAAATACGACTTTTACGAAAGTTTCATCCCGATAGCTTTAAAACTGAGAGACTAGTTTGCGTAGAAACGGACGGACAGACGGACGGACAGACGGACGGACAGACGGACAGACGGACGGACAGACGGACGGACAGACGGACATGGCTAGATCGACTCGTCTTGTGATGCTGATCAAGAATATATATACTTTATGGGGTCGGAAATGTCTCCTTCACTGCGTTGCAAACTTCTGACTGAAATCATAATACCCTCTGCAAGGGTATAACAATATCACCAGTTTACAAAAAAAAAATCGATTAAATATACCATGAAGGAAACCTTTGTTTTCCGGTAAGGTACGTCTTCCTGATTAAGAAAATGGCACTTAAAATTTTTTTATGGAGCAACTTTTTTTTTAAGTGTAAAAAGCGTTTTTGAGACTTTTTTAATTTCTAACTTGAGTTGTGGTAAACCGATTTCAACCATAAAGGACTCATTTTACAGGTAATACAATGCCCTCCAACTTTCTTTTACACTGCATTGCGTTCCATTCATTAGTTTAGAAGCTACACTTCGTCAAAGTTGAAAAGGTTAGAAAAAATGCAACTTTCTCGACAGGAGTCGAGAAACCGGCCCTAAATATTTTTCATTTGTATTAAAGTCAGGGACCATAAATAATGATTATAATCGATGACGTGCCCGATACAACTCTACAAGGGGAACTCCTTTAAGCGGGAAAATTGTATCGAATAGGCTAGTTAAAGATAATTTGATCTTCGCACTCAGGCTAGGCCAGTTAGGTAACGTAGTCCTAGGCTAACTATTTAAGTACCTTTCAGAGACAACCCCATGTTAGAACGGACATAGAGCCCGAGGAACCCTATCGAGTGGAGGGGTGTACCAACCAGTCGGTCACAGAGAAGACTCCGTCACCAGCAGCAGCGGTGAGTCCCAAGGCAACGACTCGGTCTTGTCCTCCCGCAGCCCGACTCCACTCCCGCACAGCCCGTGGTGAGGCCTGGGAACGCCGGAAGGACCCGCTGGCCGCACTCCCCCGGGCAACACCGACTCCGTGTCGACCTTGGCTAGGTCTCCGGACGCGAGCATTGCCGTCAGCGGTGAAGCTCCGGAGGTGTTCAAGCCCCTGACAGAAGACGAGGAGGAGGAGGCAAAAACCCCCCCGGTTGCTCGCCTTGCCCGGCTACAGGTGGACGACGGAGACAAGCCCGGAACGTCGACCATACATACCCTAGTCGGCGCATGGCTTCTCCACTCCTTCGCCCCTGGCCACCTGCAGCAATGCCTCTGGGAGGCCCAACAAAGCCCCCCCCCCGCGAGCTCAACGTCCACAGACGACTCGGACGTCGGAGCCGACGACCGCTTTTGGAGAGACCGACCGCGAGCTCCACTCGAGCGCGCCATAGCCGAGGCGAACCGTACCTGAAGGGCTACGCTGGCGACATCGCCCCAGCTCCGGAGGAATCCGAGTCCGAGAGTGGCCTCATCTCTCGCCATGGGGACAGCGACGATTTAAAGGTTCCAGAGGGGCAGGATCCCGCTGTTGCCGAGGAATACTGGGCGCCCGCCCCTGGAGCCCGCCCCTGGGCCTCGGACCCTCTAAGCGATAAGTGCCACTCACACCCGGCAATTTAATACCCTCTGCGGTTTTGGACCAATTCTTGGGACCCCCAGCACAGGCGACGTCCCAAAGCTGGGACGAGGAGGTGGACCTCCAGCTATTTCTGACCGGCGAGGAGCAACACGAGGTACTCCAGGCTCTCCAGGAGGACCCAGCGGAAGAACCAGCCCTGAGTGATTTACACTGGATCGAGGCCCCAGCGGACTGGAGGGTGGACACCCCAGATCGCCGTCTGCCCCCCACTCTCGTCATATACATCCAGGCGCAGGATCGCCGGCGCGTGCGGTACCTTCGCCTCATCGACGGCGTCAAATTTCGCGTCAACGTGACCGCATGGGGAGAAGTCATCGTGGCCCTCCGCCCACTTCTATAATCACCCCGAAGTAAAGGGGGGTGTGAGGACCCTTAAGGTGCCTCTCATTTTTGCCACGTAATCCCAGCATCTCAGCCATTGAAGGCCTCACCGAATGCAACTCAGCCTTTGAAAGGCATTGTTATGTTCCTGCCATTGAAGGCCTCATTATCGGGAGTGTCACAGAAAACCATTCCAACCGAATTTCTCCCGAATAGCAAATCTCGGTGTCACAGACGTCATTTTTGACGGTTTCTAAATCCCCCGTATTTTGCCGGACGTTTTGATAAAATTACCCAACTCACAAATGTTTCCCATAAATATAACTTTATTTAAGACAACTATAATGAATTTTATGAACTACCTGCATACTACGATTTCTTAACTACTTCGGGTTATATTTAAAAATATGCTTTTTATAAAACCTCTCGAAAAAATTAGCTAAAAAAATCCGTCGGCAAACCGTCTACCTGGCAGTGTTACCAATTAGCTAGCACTTTAAAATACCAAATTTGTCCAAATTTCGGAGTTAGTTATCGAAATGTTTTGTTAACGAATTATTTATTCAAAAGTACTTAGTATTGTAGTTAAAAATGAAACTTATTTCTGGTAAAAATTTTATGGTTAAAGAAGTTGTAGTTATTGAGAAATTAATAAAAACAGGCCGCCTTTGCAAAAAGTTGGCATCACTGTCGCGAAAAAATGTCCCATTTTTGCCATGTAAAACGCTGGCTGTGAAGAAGAAGAAGGCATACATGAAAAAAGTACAAGTTTTTTGTTTATTATACCCTTGCAGAGGGTATTATGATTTCAGTCAGAAGTTTGCAACGCAGTGAAGGAGACGTTTCCGACCCCATAAAGTATATATATTCTTGATCAGCATCACAAGACGAGTCGATCTAGCCATGTCCGTCTGTCCGTCTGTCCATCTGTCCGTCTGTCTGTTTCTACGCAAACTAGTCTCTCAGTTTTTGAGCTATCGGGACGAAACTTTCGCAAAAGTCTTCTTTCTATTGCAGGTAGTATATATGTCGGAGCCGACCGGATCGGACAACTATATCTTATAGCTCCCATAGGAACAATCGGAAAAAAAAACTTTAAAAAATTCTAGCTTCGGTGTTTTTTGAAATATTACCTTCTACTTTTGGGGATGTTATTTTTTAAATATTTCTGAATTTCGAATTAATTATTTAAAAAATCGGACTACTATATCATATAGCTGCCATAGGAACGTTCGGAAAATTAATGGAAAAGTAATAGGAAATAAATTCTAGCTTCTTTGGTTTTTATTGTATTATCTTCTACTCTAGGATATGACTCTTTTTAAATATTTGCGAATTTTAATTTTATCAAAATCGGACGACTATATCAAATAGCTGCCATAGGAACGATCGGAAAATTAATGGAAAAGTAATAGGAAATAAATTCTAGCTTCTTTGGTTTTTATTGTATTATCTTCTACTCTAGGATATGACTCTTTTTAAATATTTCCGAATTTCAATTTTAATTTTATCAAAATCGGACGACTTATCATATAGCTGCCATAGGAACGATCGGAAAATTAATGGAAAAGTAATAGGAAATACATTCTAGCTTCTTTGGTTTTTATTGTATTATCTTCTACTCTAGGATATGACTCTTTTTAAATATTTCAATTTTAATTTGATCAAAATCGGACGACTATATCATATAGCTGTCATAGGAACGATCGGAAAATTAATGAGAAATATTAGAAAATTGAACATTTTTGCGATTTCTTAATTAATAGGAATGATCTGCAAGGGTATATAAGCTTCGGCTGGCCGAAGCTAGCTTCCTTTCTTGTTATTAATTTAAACTAATAAGCTTTGCTAATTTTCAGGGGTAAACATAGGTTACCAACGCAAGACACCATATTCTTCCGATTCATTCGCGATAATATCCACATTGCCAAAGGATTTACTCAGGGCGGCCGCATTCTTGTGAAAGGACCTGGCCAATGCACACTGGGCCAGCCGATCCGATTTTTGGCCAAAAATACGTTTTTCTTTTTTAAGAAAATGACCAAATTGAGTTTGGATTCCTTTTTATAATACATTAAACTAATTTATGCCAAAGTTTCAAAGAATTCGGGCAAGTAGGTTTCTTTTACCATATTTTCAAAGTGGAAAATTCATCAAATATTGATGGAAATGAAAAAAAATCTTGAAGTTAAAGACGCTGATGTAGCTGTTCGACTCTTCACAAAACTTGTAGATGTGATTACTTTCAACCAATAAAAAATATAATATAGGTCGTATGTCTTACTTGTTTCCTAAAACAAATGTATTTGTTGATTCTTACGGCTTTTTTTTAGCAAATGAGTACTTTGCTTTTCAAGTGCCTTTGAGTGCCATCCACAAATTAGTTTATTTCTTCAAAAAAAATTCGTTGATCAATTTACTAAAAGCGTAGCCCACCGACTCGATGCGGTTTTGCCTTAGTTTTCGGTAATTTAAGTTTTAATTGAAGGCTTAACTCAAAGTCAAGCTATTTTGAAGAGCTTAGCTAAGAGAGCCCAAAAGTATGCCGTACTTTTTTTCTTGAGGTTTTAGTGAACATTTTGCGCAAAAAAATTTGATTTTAGTGTGACTAACATCTAAAATCTACTTTTTACGTACACTAATCGATTATGGTATTTTCGAAATCTATATCTATCTATTTAATCAGGACTATGCAAATAAAAATTTAGCATACTTTTGTGATGACTTCAGAATAAGTCAAATTAACATTAAACAAATCAAAAAACAATATTTTTAAACAATTTTTTTTACATAATTTGATTATATAAAACTTAAGAGATAACAAGAAAAAAAAAATAAAAAAATTTTTTAAATCGATTGTTTGATAAACGTTGATGTGGGAGTCTCCGAAAGTTGCAATTTTTAACGGTTCATAAATCTTAAACGACATAATATTTTTTAGTGATGTTAATTTTTTTTAGTTTGTTTTATCTCATACTTTATTGTTTTCGAAAATGGAAAAAGTGCGTCTTCTAGTTATTTTTTTAAAAATAAAAAACCGAAAAGTACGTAAAATTTTCCGACTTTGGTCTGGATTATCTATATCATATAAAATTGCAAGAAATTTTACTTTTAGTTCGTTGGAAAGTTCAATCTTTTAAGAAAAAAACGCAAAAAACTGCATCCTTCTAACTGTCCTAGGAAAGAAATTAAAGATTTTTGGCCAAAAAATTAACTTTCTGGCCCAGTGTGCAATGAGTTAAATCTCCATGTTAGTCCATGTAAAACCGTTTGTAAGGATCTCCTCTGCGTCTAAAGAAGACGGCATTTTGGTTCGCTTTTAAAAATCTTGCCAACTTAGAAATGAAAATTACCAATTACCATTACCAATTCATTGTCGGTCGCGTGTAGACGTGTTTTCTTAACGCTCCGGAAAAACAAAAGAAAAACAATCTTTCACCCAGTTTAAAACGTTCGAAAATTTAGAACAGCGTGGTGTTGCGTTTCGCGATGCTAATCGCATATTGTAAACTATAGTTTTAATTAATTAATTACATATTCTCTACGCACTAACAATAAGCAAATGATTAAGAACGTGGATCGGCGCACTCAACGCCAAAAACAATAAGACGAAGCCCGTGAAAAAGTACTCTAGAACCGAAAGTGCAAGAAAATGCAAGTGTACAGACCGCCGAAAACCAGAGAGCTAGTTCTTGCTCTCCCGCCCTGCTTCTCAACGCTCAAACGCCATGGAGTGAGCAATGCAAAACTCCAACCGAGCTTCAGCCACCTGGTGCAACAACAACAGCAACTACAACGGCCTCTGTCGCCAACATTGCAATAACGACTCCACTCTATCACACTATTAAGTGCAAAAATCGGGTCAAACGGCAAAAACAAAGCTACGGTTGAAAAAATGACAAATCCGCAAGCGGGTTCGGCCATGCAGACAGGCATGGATCGCTACATAAATATTTCCAAGCGCAAGCTAACGCCCTCAAAAAATGATGACGGCAATAAGCCCAAAGTAAACCGTACCAGCAAAGGCCCTGAAAACCTCGGGCCACTAAATGAAAATAGATTTTCCATTCTGGCGGAGCACGAAACAGAGTCTGAACAATTAGAACCAAGGAAACTGAAGCCGCCACCTATCTTTATTCGGGAGAAGACCTCGAATGCCCTAGTCAACAAAATAGTTGAGCTAGTCGGAAAAGATAGCTTTCATGTTATTTCTTATGAAAGGGAATATAAGTGAAACTAAACCGCAAACCAGAACTGAAGACGATTTCCGAGCAGTGTCAAAGTACTTAAACGATGCCAAAAAGAATTACTACACGTACCAGCTAAAAAGCTGCAAAGGCTTGCAAGTTGTGCTTAAGGGAATAGAACCCGATGTGACCCCCTACGAAATTACAGAGGCTTTAAAAGAAAACGGTTTCTGTGCAAAAAATGTTATAAACATTATGAACAAAAACAAGAAGCCGCAACCACTATTCAAGGTCGAGCTGGAGCCAGACAGCCGAACTTTGAAAAAAAACACAGTGCACCCGATCTACAAGTTGCAGTACCTGCTGCATCGTAGGATCACAGTAGAAGAGCCGCACAAACGGAACGGGCCAGTGCAATGCACGAACTGCCAGGAATACGGACACACCAGGGGTTACTGCACCCTCAGGTCAGTATGTGTAGATTGTGGAAACATCCACGACTCCGAGCCCTGACCTGCCAACAAGGAAGACTCTCTCACTAAAAAGTGTGTAAACTGCCAAGGAAACCACACAGCAAACTACAGAGGCTGTCCAGTCTACATGGAGATGAAAAGTCGGATGCAACGAACGACACACAGAACAATTACATGAGATCACAACCAGTGTTGGGACATACCTAGATACTTTTACCTAGGTATGTACCTAGGTACAATTTAGTGGTATTTTTTACCTTACCTAGGTATACAAATAATTGAGTACCTTTTACCTTACCTAGCTACAGATTTTTATATAAGTTAAGCACAGCAATATTTTATATAATTTTTCCAAGAAATATTGCAACATTGTTAATCCAACAACATTGCAACATTGTGACAATTTCATCCAGAGTCAGACCTTAGAGTTCAATAACATAAACACGAGCATCCGGTCAGTTGCCACAACGCAAATCCATAAATACCAATTCTGCCGATCTTGCAGTTTCTGCAGCTCAGCCAGAATTCTGCCGCCACCGCAATTCGGCTCTGCCGATATGAACGTTGCCTCTGCCGACATCAACGCCGCTGCCGATATTATCGCCGCTATCGATATTAACATCGCTGCCGATATCAACGCCGCCGCCAGCGACGGCGCTGCCCCAACCCACAGCTTAGATCAGGGTATTCTTAAGTAAAGTAGAATCAGTCCCGTTTTGAACATCAAATAAAAAACAAGTGAAACTAAAACTTGGGTTTTAATATCCTGGAAGTTAACTGGCGCCCGAACAGGGACCAGCGCGAGAAAATCCATTAAGTTCGATAAAGTGCAAAATTAATTCGCGCAACTCTAATATTGAGGAAATCCGATTAAGTTCGATCCGCGCGAATTATACTGTGCAACTCCCGCTGGCCCAACTTTAGTTCCGATTCAGAGGGACTCCTTCAAAAATAATAATTGCTGAAGCTGAAGACGACAACCGGTCGGTGGACTACAAGTACTGTCAGGCACGCCCGCAGGACAACCTCTATATTGTGTGAGTCGCAGGATCACTAGTAGGCGACAAAAAGGAAGACATCCGGACCACCGGGAGGAGTAGCCACATCAAGTTAAGTTAAGTGAGATAGTGAATAAGTGAACAACGAATGGAAATGCAAATCAATCCAATTAATTAAAAAGTTTAAAGTAAGAAAATTTTAACTGAGCTTATCAGAATTAATATTAAAATTTCAAAGTTAAAATTAATATTTTAAAATTAAAAATCTAAATTAAAAAAATAAATTTAAAGAAAATTTAAAATTAAATCAAATAAAACTTAAAGTTTAATTCTACAACATTTAAAATATCAAAATATTAAAATTTGCCAATAATTAAAAATAAGTTTAAAATTAAAAATCAATTTAATAATTAAAAGTAATTTTAAATTTTTTACCAATTAAATTTTAAACGATTTTAAAATTTTTATATTTGTAATTTCCATAATTTTATTAACATTTAAAATAAATTTAAGATGGACTTAACTGTAAGACAGACCCATGAATTTATCCCCCTTTTCTAAAAATTTTAACAAATGGCCAATCAGAGAAATCTATTGAGACCCCCCATCCTTAATATCGAACAACAACAAATCATAGCCCAGGCAGAACAAAATCAAGCAATCTTAGAACAACAACAAATCATAGCCCAGGCAGAACAAAATCAAGCAATCTTAGTACAGGAAAATCAATTAGAGCAGGAAGAAATTCAAATAAATCAAAATCAAGCGCTTTTAGATCAGCAACAACAAAGACAGGCCCAAAGACAAGAATTATTCCAAAGAAATAGAAACATGGCATTAAATGAATTGCAAGATGCCATTAGGCAGATTCTTGCAGAACAATTTCCGATTTTGTTACAACAGGCACAGAACCCAGGTTTTGACTTTGCACGTGCCTCGAATCAGGAAATTGCCCCCGAAAATCGAGCTAATCTCGAAGGGCTTGACAGGGTACCAGATATAGTAAAAGGCTTAAGGGAATTTTCTGGTAATCCAGCGGAATTTAGTTCTTGGAAAAAAGGAGTTGACAGGGTTTTAAAAACATATGAACACACAGTGGGCACTGCAAAATATTTCGGTATTTTACACACTATACGTAACAAAATTACAGGCAATGCCGACACTGCATTAGAATCCTACAATATCCCACTAAATTGGGGTGCCATTTCTAAATGCCTTACCTTACACTACGCAGACAAACGCGACTTGGGAACCCTCGAATATCAAATGACGACAATATGCCAAGGGGCTCACCAATCTGTAGAGGAATTCCATCAAGCAGTCTACAAACATCTTTCTCTAATACTTAATAAGATAGGATGTATTGAATTAGGAAGGGAAGCTGAGCAACTTATGACAAAAATGTATAGGGACAAAGCCTTAGATACGTTTGTTCGCGGACTTCGGGGAGACTTATCCCGCCTTCTTGGCATGAAGGAACCGACAGATTTGCCATCAGCATTACACCTTTGCTTGAAGTTAGAAAACCAGGAATTCCGTGCTAGCCACGCCACCAATAAAAACCAGCAATCGACTTTCCGAAATACACCTCTTCGAACTGTGCCTCAATTGCAGCCAACAATTCCAACTTTCCCACAGTGGTCGTTCCCAACTGCAAATGCCCAGTTCCAAAATTCGTTTTTGCTGCCTAAACAGACTGGTAACGCTTTTGTCCAACCACGTCAACAATTTAATAATAACAACCAGGCCTTAGCTGTCCCACCATACGTAGTGGCTCGTCCCACGGTAACTCATCAACCATTTAGACCTTCGGCTGCAAAGCCACAACCACGGCCTGAACCAATGGACGTCGATAAGACCCTCCAATCTAAACATATCAATTACATGAATAAACCAGTTCGATTCGAAGCCGGTAAACGACCACCAATGCCCTTAAACGAGGCTGCGAAGAAATCTCGGAACTTTAATATTCAAACAAGTAATGACACTTCTTCGGAAGTAAAAGAAGAACCACCAACCCTACCAGAATATGACCAAACATTAAAAGACCAAGACGGACTACAACTGGAGTACGCTGACACTCTAGCAGAATATTCCGAGGCTGTAGATCAAGCCGACCAAGAATATCAATACGACTATGCCTATCTTAATTTTTTAGAGTAACCGACTCCTCATTACCTTATTTTGAGTGTAAGCTGAGGAGTGGAGAAATTTTGAAGGTACTAATAGACACCGGCTCAAATCGCAACTACATTTTACCAAAATTTGTGAAAAATCCAGTAAAGAATAATTTCCCCTTTAACGCCATCTCCGTTGGTGGAAATATTAGAATTACTCACCATAAAATAGCCAACCTATTTGATGACCCAAACACAACAATTAAATTCTTTTTATTACCCACACTTAATCCATTTGATGCCCTATTGGGAAACGATAGCCTAAAAGAATTAGGGGCAATAATTAACACAACCACCAAAACTATGTCATTGAAAAATGGCAAAATCATAACCATAAAGGACCAAAAATTTGACGCCGTAAACGTAATAATTCCTCGGACAGACCATCTAACAAAAACACAAAAATTTGAACTAAACCAACTCCTTCGTAAGTTTCCAAATCTCTTTGCTGAACCCAATGAAAAACTGACTTATACGACAAATGTGAAAGCTGAAATCCGCACCAGTACAGACACACCAATCTACTCAAAGTTTTATCAGTATCCAATGGCATTGAAAGATGAAATAGACAGACAAGTATTAGAACTCTTAGAAAACAATATAATACGACCATCTCGATCACCCTATAATTCACCAGTTTGGATAGTACCAAAAAAATTAGACGGATCCAATATACAAAAATACAGAATGGTAATAGACTATAGAAAACTAAACAGCGCAACTATTGCAGACAGATACCCCATACCCGACATTAATGGCGTGCTTGCACAACTAGGAAATAATAGAATGTTTTCCGTGTTAGATCTCAAGAGCGGCTTTCATCAAATTCCTTTGAAGGAAAGCGATATAGAAAAAACGGCCTTTTCTGTGAATAACGGGAAATTTGAGTTTACACGACTTCCATTCGGACTGAAAAATGCTCCATCTATTTTTCAGCGAGCCCTAGACGACATTCTTAGGGAACATATAGGGAAAATTTGCTATATTTATATAGACGACATAATCGTCTTTAGCCCAGATGAAGAATCACATTCCAAAAATTTAGAAAAAATATTCGAAACATTAAATAATGCCAATATTAAATGCCAACTGGATAAGTGCGAATTTTTCAAAAATAAAGTTGAGTTCTTGGGGTTTGTTATATCGGACAAGGGAATTGAGACTAACCCCGCAAAGGTAGAAGCGATTGCTAACTACCCATGTCCCAAAACGGTTAAGGAATTAAGATCATTCCTTGGATTATCTGGGTATTATAGGAGATTTATCATGGGTTATGCCGCTTTAGCTAAACCTCTCACAACTCTACTTAGAGGAGAGGATGGACGAATTTCAAAGGCAACTTCATCAAGGAAAACTATACACCTAAATGATGAAGCCATGCAGGCTTTCATCAGCCTGAAAAATACCCTCATATCAAAAGACGTAATATTGCAATATCCCAATTTTAACGAAGAATTTGTATTGACAACGGACGCGTCCGACCACGCAATAGGAGCCGTACTTTCACAAAAAGACAGACCCATAGCTTTTATTTCTAGAACCTTATCGCAAACGGAAGAAAACTACGAAACCGCGAAAAAAGAAATGCTGGCCATATCTTGGGCTGTAAAATCGCTTAGGGGATACCTTTACGGTGGTACTAAAGTAAAAATTTACACCGATCATGAACCTCTTACACATGATTGTAATTGGAAGGGAGGAATAGCGATTAAGAGATGGAAATCATACCTTGACGAATATAATAAAGAATTACTTTACAAACCTGGAAAGGAAAATGTAGTAGCAGACGCCTTATCCAGAATCCCAAAAGGTAATGTCATTAACACACTGACAGCAACACAACACAGCGCTGAGAGCTCTGGACACAGCCTCATTCCTAGCGTTGAAGCCCCAATAAATGCCTTTAAGAACCAAATTTTTATTTATAAAGAAAATCCACCGGACTACAAATTTACTATTCCATTCCCCACTTTCCATAGACACACTATTACTCGACCAGACTTTAATAAAGACATCCTTATTGAAATATTAAAGAAATACTTAAACCCTTCTGTTATAAACGGCATTTTTACGACAGAAGAGATAATGGGAGAGATACAAAAAAATTTATCCAGATCATTTTAGTTCCATTAAAATCAGGTTTACCCAAAACAAAGTAGAAGATTTAACAAAAGATTCAGATCAGGAGGAAATAATATTACAAATTCATAATAGAGCACATAGAAACTCCGAAGAAAATAAAAACCAATTAACCGAAAAATACTACTTCCCTAAAATGAAACAAAAAATAGAAACAATAGTAAAACAATGCAGGGTATGTAAGGAAGGAAAATATGATAGACACCCGCCTAACCCGGAAATTTCCGAAACACCAATCCCAGAGTACCCCGGACATATAATCCATATTGACATTTTTTCAACAGAAAAGAAATTGGTATTAACTGCAATAGACAAATTTTCAAAATTAGCACAGGCCAAAATTATTAAATCTAAATCAACAGAAGATATAAAGAAACAATTACACGACATCTTATTCTACTACGGAGTTCCAAAATTCGTAGTTATGGATAATGAAAAATCCTTCAATTCAGCAACCATTACATTTATGATGAAAGATCAATTAAATATTCAAATATTCAAAGCTCCTCCATACAAAAGTTCTGTTAACGGCCAAATTGAAAGATTCCATTCCACCCTTTCCGAAATAATGAGGTGCCTTAAAACAAAACAAATATACAACACTTTTGAGGAACTATTAAACAGGGCGATTTACGAATATAATTATACAATACATTCCGTGACAAAGAAACGACCTTTAGAAATTTTTTTTGGTAGAAATATAACCACTGACCCAGAACAATATGAAAAAAGCAGGCAAAATAATATAGAAAATCTTAAGAAAAAACAAATGCTTGATTTAGAAAACCATAACAAACAAAGAAAAACTATAAAAACATATTTTCCAGGACAAGAAATATTTGTCAAGCAAAATACAAGATTAGGCTCCAAATTATCCCCACGTTTCAAAAAGGAAGTTGTCAAAGAAAACAAAAATACAACTATTATTACAGAAGCAGGAAGGGTAGTTCACAAAAGTAACATTAAAGGAGATTAAGTCCGATAATTCTCAGGGAAAAATTTTGTCCATAGTGGTCCGAAATAATAAAAAAAAAAAAAATATAATAATAATTAAAAACAAAATACCCATAACATTCACAGATGTTGTCCGCTTGGGGTTTTCAGTCCGTTCGTGAGGGATCGGCCCATAACCCTAAAAAACCGTTGTTTAATGTCGCACCTTTATCATTACAGGATGTTGTTCTTAATTATCTTATTACCAATGGCATTCGCGACCACCGAAATAACGAACTATACCGACGCTCACACCATAACAATTTATAAGGGTATAGGAAAACTACAGATATCATCAATAAAATTAATACATTTAATTAATTTAGAACATATTGAAAGCGAACTACTGAAAATAAGGGAACACACTATAACCAAATTAAGACATAGTTACCATTACCATACTCTAACGCATGAAATAACACAATCACTGTCCGCTCTTAGTACACTCATATTAACACCAAAAACTCGACAAACTAGATCTATAAACATGATTGGTTCAGCATGGAAATATATCGCAGGCAGCCCAGATCACGATGATCTAGTTATGATAGGCAAGAATCTTAACAATTTAATTACGAATAACAACGACCAAATAATCATAAACAATCAACTTCAGGACAGAATTAATAATTTAACAACGATATCAAATATGCTAGCAAACACAATTCAGAAAGACAATCATTTCAGTAACGACATTGCTTTAAGCTTACAAAATCAGGTTAGACTCATTAAAGAAGAAATAGGTAATATAAAATTTGCAATCCAATGGGCCAAAATTAACGTAATCAATACTCTCTTGTTAAACGAATTTGAATTAATTGAAATAAATAAAATTCTCCAAAAAAATAATATTACCTCATTTTCAATAGAGGAAATGTTAGAATTCGTTGATGTGTCTGTCTTACACAATAAAACCACCATAATCTATATGGTTAAAATACCTGAACTTGAGCCAGACAATTATGAACATCTTTGTATAAAACCTGTTATTAAAAACAACTCAATAGTTCACCTAGAAATTAACGAAATTTTTGTATCAAACAATGTAATTTTAGCCTTACCCAAAGATTGTAAAAATTCAAACCACATCAAAATTTGTAAAAAAGACAGAATTGTTGACCTGTCAGAATCACAATGTATTCCTAAGTTAGTTCAGGGAAAGGAAGCGCTGTGTGACTATAGCAACTCGGACCACATCGACGCAATAGAAGAACTGGATGACGGCATAATACTACTAAACAACTTTAATGGAAAACTAATAACAAATAATATTTCTCATCATCTGAAGGGCACATTTATGGTACACTTCTCAAACGACACTTTAAATATAAATGGCAAAAATTTCACCAACAGAGAAAATTCAATAATGAAACCAGAAATACCAAGAATCCAAATAACCCCATTAGAAGCGGAACGTCTGCAAATTTTATCTTTGGAATCATTAAAAGCCCTGCACATAAAAAATAGAAATCACTTGCAAACGCTAGAAAACGATTCCAATATAAATCGAATAACTACACTTGCACTTATTTGCGCCATTGTCATTACTCTGATTATATTTAAAACCTTTTTCCACCGAAAAGAGAAAGTAATTCTACAAATTCAAGAAACGATCCCAAAAGTTTTAAACAACAAAACCAACATTATATCAACTCCAAAAGTAATAATACCGGAATTTAATAATATTCCCTATTTCTAATTCCTCTTGAGGACAAGTAGGATTTTGAGGAGGGAGAGTTAAGCACAGCAATATTTTATATAATTTTTCCAAGAAATATTGCAACATTGTTAATCCAACAACATTGCAACATTGTGACAATTTCATCCAGAGTCAGACCTTAGAGTTCAATAACATAAACACGAGCATCCGGTCAGTTGCCACAACGCAAATCCATAAATACCAATTCTGCCGATCTTGCAGTTTCTGCAGCTCAGCCAGAATTCTGCCGCCACCGCAATTCGGCTCTGCCGATATGAACGTTGCCTCTGCCGACATCAACGCCGCTGCCGATATTATCGCCGCTATCGATATTAACATCGCTGCCGATATCAACGCCGCCGCCAGCGACGGCGCTGCCCCAACCCACAGCTTAGATCAGGGTATTCTTAAGTAAAGTAGAATCAGTCCCGTTTTGAACATCAAATAAAAAACAAGTGAAACTAAAACTTGGGTTTTAATATCCTGGAAGTTAACTTATACCTTTGGAATTATGAAGGTACTTACATAGGTATTAAACATTGCTCTGATTTAAAATAGCCAAATCTGACTGCGACACTGTAGTATCGTTTCATTGTATCGTTTCGTTTCGAAATTGTAATAGTCGGAACGCAGCATTAAAAGTCATTGGAATTCAGCCGTTCTATTGTTTGTTTTGTTAAGTTAAAACTAATCGCAGTTTTATTTTATATCATTTTGTGCACGTATGTATGTTCCCATCACTACATCAATTTATTTATGAAACCAAAGTGTATTTGGCGCGCAAAAATGCCGTATGTATGTACGTAAACAAACGGCATATACATATACATAGTCAATGTTTCTACATACGGAATTTTTGCGCGCCAAATATGTACATGAGTGTTTCATAAATACATTAATTAAGTGATACGTGCATACAATTATTCATGCCGCGTGTTTTAAAAATATATGCACAAAATTAAAACATTTAAATTTAAATGAAATGAAAAGATATTGTTTGATTAAGTCGACTAAAAACTGAAAACTAGTCTTATTTTAAGTTTAAATGATTACATTGAACAAAACAAAAAAATTATACAAAAATAAAAAAAAACAATATATTTACCTTATACCTTTACGTAGGTACTGGGAAATTGAAGTACCTTTACCTTACCTAGGTATTTATTTTTGCCCAATACCTTTTACCTTACCTAGGTAAAAAAACACAGTACCTTTCCCAACACTAATCACAACCGACACCGGAAGTTTTCTTCGCAAAAGCAGCCAGGTCTTCATTTGGCCCTTCAATTACCACCAACGGCATTTCTTACGCCAGTGCTCTAAAATCAGGCACAGCTCACATAGAACCGAAAATGGATAACATCCCGCAGGCCATGGGACATCCCCAAAGTGACATGAAAACTATGATGATCACTTTGCAACATAATATGATGGAATTTATGTCCTTCATGAAAACCACCATGCAAACCCTTGTGCAAACCCAAAACATTTTGTTAAAAATACTCGCAGCTCAGCAGTCCAAATAAACTATGCCTAGTCTTCGAATAACTCTGTGGAACGCCAACGGTGTTTCACGGCATAAACCTGAAATAAGTCAGTTTCTGAACGAAAACCACATCGACGTTATGTTGCTGGCAGAAACGCATCTCACCAGCAAATATAATTTTCAAATACGGGGATACACGTTGTACAGCACAGATCATCCAGATGGTAAAGCACATGGCGGAACCGGCATCTTAATAAGAGACCGCATCAATCACCACTTTCACCAAAGGTTTGCAAAAAGTTATTTGCAAGCTACATCGATAAAATTACAGTTGGGCAACTGTAACCTTGCCATTGCCGCTGTTTAATGCACTCATCAAGACATGCAACAAACTGGACTACGTTTCGCCAGGCAGCCCTACATACTGGCCTACAGATCCTAGAAAAACTACCTGACTTAATTGATTTTGCTGTGACAAAAAATATTTCTCGCAATCTAATATCTGCAAAATCGCTTTTGGATCTATCATCGGACCACTCACCAGTGCTAATAACTCTTCTTGAAAGCCCGGAATTAATCGAGCACCCTTGGAGACTGACGTCGCATCGAACCAACTGGCTGAAGTTCAAAAAGTACGTAAGTTCCCACATTGAACTGACTCCACAGCTCAACATCAAGGAGGACATCGACTGCTATGCCGATGCACTGGAGTCTGTACTCGTCGCAGCAGCCAATACCAGCTTCATACAGACCGATAAGTTTACTCTCGTGTCTGTCAAAACTGCTCGAAAAATGCCTTTTGACGCGCATAATCCCATATCTGAAAGAGCACAACGTTATTCCGGCACATCAATTTGGCTTTCGAGAAAGCCATGGAACAATAGAGCAAGTCAACAGATTAACAACGGAAATACGGTCTGCATTCGAATATCGAGAATACTGCAGTGCGGTATTCCTTGATGTAGCACAGGCTTTCGATCGAGTCTGGCTTGATGGCCTTATGCACAAAATCAGAACTATTCTGCCGGAAAACACTCACATGATACTTGAATCGTACCTTTACAACAGAGAATTCGCCGTGAGATGCAACACTACAACATCCGACGATTACACTATAGAGGCTGGAGTTCCCCAGGGTAGCGCCCTTGGTCCAACTCCATTTCTCCTTTACACCGCAGATATTCCCACGAACGTCCGGCTAACTACTTTCACATTCGCAGACGATACCGCGATCATAAGTCGGTCCAAATGCCCAATTCAGGCAACAGCACTACTAGCTGATCACCTAATGGTAGTGGAGAGGTGGTTATCAGACTGGCGTATAAAAATAAATGCGCAAATGTGTAAACACATAACGTTTACTCTTAACAGACAAACGTGTCCCCCGCTAACTCTGAATAACACGCCACTTCCAAAAGCTGACGATGTAACGTACCTTGGCGTTCACCTAGACAGGAGACTTACATGGAGGAAACATATCGAAGCTAAGAAAATTCATCTAAAACTAAAATCCATTGGCCTCCATTGGCTCTTAAATGCTCGCTCCTCCCTCTGCCTGGACTTCAAGGTCCTGCTCTACAATTCAACGCTTAAGCCAGTCTGGACATACGGCTCCCAGTTGTGGGGAAACGCGAGCAGCAGCAACATCGACATTATCCAGCGAGCACATTCAAAAATCTTGAGAACTATCACTAGGGCACCTTGGTATGTTCGGAACGACAACATCCACAGAGATCTTGGCATTCTGCCCGTAAAAGACGAAATATCAAAACAAAAAGCGTCCTACCTCACCAAGCTAACTTCTCATCCAAACCAACTCGCCAGGGGGCTAGCCAGGGTCTCAGAGAAGATCCAATAAATAAAATGCATACGTAAAAAAAAAAAAAAATGAAAATAAACCAACGCAGCCGCGGCCAACCGCTGTTCAGGGCTGCAATATGTAGCCTAGCGGGTAATTCAAATTTTTCATTTTTTTCTTTTATTATGTACAATATGCGCTTTAAACATATATTCTTTTTGTAATTTTGCAAGAAAAACATAAATTAAGTTTAAAACTTATTGGAAAATAGTCCAAATAAGTCAAATAAAATTCGATAATTATTGAATATTCGATATTTAGTGTATGCATCTAGCCCTGGTCGTTTTTCGGTAAATTTTCCGAAAAAAGGAAATCTCTCGAATTCCTGTGACACCAACGGTTTTGGTCGGTTGGTTTCTAAACCAACCGTCCCCAAAACCGTCGACGTTTTCTGTGACACCCCTGTATATGTTTAAGATCTGAAATATATACAGGAGTGTCACAGAAACCGTCGACGGATTTGGGGACGGTTGGTTTAGAAACCAACCGACCAAAACCGTTGGTGCCACAGGAATTCGAGAGAGTTCCTATTTTCGGAAAATTTACCGAAAAACGACCAGGGCTGAATGCATACACTAAATATCGAATATTCAATAATTATCGAATTTTATTTGACTATTTTCCAATAAGTTTATAACTTAATTAATTATTTTCTTTCAAAATTACAAAAATAATTTATATTTACAGCGCATATTGTACACAATAAAAGAAAAAAAATAAAAAATTTTAATTACCCGCCAGGCAGCCCTGAACAGCGGTTTGCCGCGGCTGCGTTGGTTTATTTACACATGTAAATCGGAAAGAATTTAAAAAAAAAAAACCAAATTGGCATCTGCTCTAGAGTACTTGCGAAGGCATAAACTGCGAGAGGCTAAGATGCAACGGAGATCCTTACAAGCGGTTTTACATGGTAGTCCATGGGGATTTAACTCAATAGTAAATTTAAAAAATGTTTAATAAATTAAATAAAACAAAAAAATAATATATACATAAATTTTAAAATTATTGTTTTTTAAATAGACGGTTAAATAAATAATTGAAAGTTTTTAATAGATTAAAAATTACTTTTTACTTTTTGTCGTTCAGAAATTGTCAAAACACTTAAAAGTTAGCTTTTAATCATTAAAAATTGTTAAAGGACTAGTAAACGATGAGAAAACATGAATTTCATAAGGATTCGATAAGAGTGAGAGAGTAGACCTACATGCTGCGACGTTTTTTCATAGAAAAAAGCCGAGGCCTTGTTAAAACAAATTCAATATTTTAAAAACTAAAAGTAGCTCCACCTTTTTGACAAAAACCAATTGTAACTAACAAAATGGCGCATATGTTAAATTAAAAACAAATTTGTATATAGGAAACCCGTTAAAAATTTGTTTTAAAATCTTAATTTGTTTTTATTTTTAAGAAATTAAAAACTCATTTTTATTTAAAATTTTTTTTTTAAATAAGAGGTTTTAGAGGAATTAATGCAAAAGACACGAAGACAATCGGGCTACTATAAACGGAGATACAGATTTTCAATGGGAGGGTACTTTTTTAAAATTGACGTTTTTTGGCAAACTAAAAAAATTCTAAAAAAAAAACAAGAAAGGAAGCTACCTTCAGCCAGCCGAAGCTTATATACCACTGTAGATAAAGTAATGCTTACTCGGTGCAGTTCCAGGGATTCCAGATTCAGCCATTCTAGTTCAATTTTGTTTTTAAGTAGTCAAGAATCAAAACGCCTACTTCCTTTTTTTCGGCCAAATCCTGGTACACGTGTTTACTTATTTTCCGAATAGTACACGTAAAAAAAGTTTCAGGCAATCAAAAATGTGAAACCGCCCATATCTTGTTAGTTCATATAATCGTTATAAGCTTTTCCTCTCCTTTTTAAGAATTCGCGATTATTGAAGAATCGATTAAAATATCAAACGGATATTTTATCCACACAATCAGCTCCTCTTCTATAGGTTCTATAAGGTTCTATATTGAAATCATTTTTTTTTAAACCGCGAATTCTTAGGATCAAGTAAAAGTTCGACTTTTGTCTAACATTTTCTACTTACCTAAAGCCCTGGTCTTATACTTGGCTGGATATTTAAATCATTTCTTCAAAAACCGCGAATTCTTAAGAAGAAGAGGATACTTTCCCTACCTAGCTAAGGACCCTTTTCTTATAGTTCGTTTGACATTTTAATCGACTCTTCAAAAACCGCGAATTCTTAAGAAGAAGAGGAGCTAGTTGTGTAAATACTTTCTCTACCTTAGTAGACTAACTAAAGATATGAAAAAGTAGTGATATTTTCTTAAATGTGGTTCCAGGTTGTGATGAAGAACTCGCGGCCTTAATTAGTTCTGTAGAATTAGAGGGAAGGAAATGAGCATTTCGACTGAAATCCATGTTTTAATACATAAACATAAACTGACAAAAATTAAAATACCATTTAACGGGATGCAGAAGCAAAGTACGTCTGCTTTCGTTTCATGGGACTATGCAAAAAAATATGAAAAATCGGCACAGAAAAGCCGTGGCGTCCAAGTGAGTTTTATTTCTGAGCAAAAAAAATTTAAATCAACAATAAATATTATTTTTGAGTTTTGATTTTTGATTTGTTTAATTCAATTCTATGTGAAATAAATTGAATGTTTTTATACCCTTGTAGAGGGTATTATAATTTCAGTCAGATGTTTGCAACGCAGTGAAGGAGACGTTTCCGACCACATAAAGTATATATATTCTTGATCAGCACCAATAGCCTAGTCTATCTAGCCATGTCCGTCTGTCCGTTTCTATGCAAACTAGTCTCTCAGTTTTAAAGCTATCGCGACGAAAGTCTTCTTTCTATTGCAGGTAGTACATATGTCGGAGCGATATCTTAAGGCTCCCATAGGAATATTCAAACAAATATAAGAAAATGCATTGTAACTTTGTAGGAAGTAGGCGTTTTGATTCTTGACTACTTATGTATAAACAAAATTAAAATTAAAACGCTGAATCTGGAATCCCTGGAACTGCACCGAGTGAGCATTACTTTATCTACAAGGGTATATAAGCTTCGGCTGGCCGAAGGTAGCTTCCTTTCTTGTTTTAATTCATTTCGAATTGAATGAATAAATGAATAATTTTTCTTAAATTTTTAATTTTTCAAATTTTTTTGAGCCCTCTTTTGAGAACAAAAAGTGTTAAATTTTTAACAAATCAATGTTAACAGCTTAGTTAATAAAATGCAAGCAGATTTAAGCACAAAATTATGGCCCTTTCTTCTTCAAAAGAAATTGTCGTTTGAATTATATCGGAATTCATGCCATTCATTCATTCAATTCTATAAGATTTAAAATTCAAATTCATTTAATTCTATTAAACTCAAAATTCCAATTAATTCAATCATAAAAAACAAAACATTCAAAATAATTCATTGAATCCATTCATGAACGGCTCTAATACACAAGCAAGAAGAAGACAACGAAAAAAACGCTACACAAACTCTTTCGACAACGTTTGACAAACGACTGGCACAAATAACGTCCTCAAAAGAGGACAGCTCTCGCGACGAAAGCACCTTATCAGTTTCACCATGGTTCCGCCGACGCGGAAGATTGGCAAACATACACATGCCGTTTGACGCAAACCCATGTTTGCTATCCTTGCTACCTAACGAGGATGCTGGTACGCGCCTGTACAAATTGTTTTCACTAGCGGCCGCGTCTATTACACCAGTTTGCAAAATAAAATCGACCTCATCCTCATCGAAGACAACCTTAATTTTCCGGTTAAGTACATCGCCCTGATTAAGAAATGGGAACTTAAAATTTTGTGTATGGTGTCAATTTTTTTTTACGTGTAAAAAACGTTTTTGGCCTTTTTTTTATTTTCTATCTTGAGTTTAACTTTATAACTTGATAAATTGATTTCGGCCATCTTTGACTTATTTTACAGGTAATAGAATGTTCTTAAAGTTTCTTATACACAGCATTGAGTTCCAGTCATTAGTTTAGAATATAACCGTCAAAGTTAAAAAAGTAGAAAAAAATGCAAAAGCTCTGGCACAAATGACTCCGTTAAAACTACACTCCTAAAAACCGAAAACAAATCAGAACTCAAGATAGAAAATTAAAAAGGACCAAAAACGTTTTTACAATTCAAATAAAATTGACACCATACAAAAAACTCTTTGCCTCTAAAGCAATCCGAAATGATATCGGTGTCCAAGACAGCCTTCTCGGCGGAGGCATTGGTTCCGGCCAATTCGTTATCATTGGACTTGCTAGTGATAAGCTTCTCTGGGATTTTCAAAGAATTTAATATTCATTATTTATTTATAATATCTAACTAAACGTGCTGCGATTTACGCACAGCATGTGTTAAAATACAGCTCACCTTATAATTTTAAACACAATTTTTCTTAAAATTTTACCGCAATTAGTTTAATAAATCAAAATTAACAATACAATTATAATTTTTTTGGGTCCACCATAAATATTAAACAGATATATTTAGATTAAAAGGGTTTTAAACTTTCAAATTTAATTAGAACCTAAAAAGTAGGGCAAATGTAGCAAAAATTTACATTTTTAGGCATTAAATGCCCTAAAAAAGAAGATTATGAAAGACCTAAAATGTTGTTCATAATTTTTCTGGGTGTAGTAGCTCAAGATTTACCCAATGTGATATTCAGGACAGTGTTTCATTATTTTTAAGCTTCGAACAGGAAGACGCTAATCACTGCCTTTCTGAATTCGATGTCGTTGCAATTACCGTTAGCTGGGATAATTTGCAGAAATTTATTTATGCCAAGCAACTTCAGATTGGAGCAGCAAAGCTTTACATCAAAAGTACAAAAGAAGTTGGGGTTGGATTGAGCTGAAAAACGCGTTGAAGGAAGAATTAGTTAAAAAAAAATATGTTCAGCAGAGATACACAAGATTTTGTGCCAAAGGCAAGAACAATCAAAAGAGCCATGCATCGAGTATCTCGATCAGCAAGCCAATAAATCTTGATAACGAAAGTCTAGTATCTTACTTCGTAGATGGCATTCCAGATAGCAAGGTCAGCAAGGCAGGGTTGTATCGAGCGAAATCCAAGCAGAAGTATGCATTTACGAAAAGAGCAGTACAAACAAGTGGCCCAACGATACCAAGCACGTGCTTGTTACGCGCGGGACCCTTTTATAAATTTGGGCAAGATAGTTGAAAAAACTGATGATGAAATAGACAAATGAAAGATTTTAAGAATAGGTTTGCAAATGGTTGATGCACAAAACTTAAGCACACACCCAGGAAGTCCATCCGGACCGGAAGAATAAGTTGGCGTTGTTGTTGTTAAACCTCTTAAGAGAGGTTTTTCGGTTATTATAGGGGAAAAAATACAATTTGCCCTATTTAAGAAATTAGGGTAGTTTGATTTAGACCATGAAGAGGAGCTATTAGTAGTTTGGAAAAAGTCGGCAAATAAATCAGCAATTTCAGATTCAGTCGATGCCTCCATTGATTTAAAACGAACCGATGAAGGCAAAGCTGATGACTTACGCTTGGCGTTGACAAAGTTATAAAACTGCTTCGGATCATTTGTTAATTCAAATTTACGACGATCTAAATACATGAAATAGCAATGACTGTTAAGAACATTAAAATCAGATAAGAAGAACATTAAAATTTTATAAGGGTTTGCTTAAAGATTTTTAAGTCTTTGAAGCGCATTTGTAAACCAGGGGGGTCTGTTCGGCTTTGGAGGAAGCCTATCAGGAACGCATTCATTAAAAAAAGTATTAACAACGCTATAGAAAAGTTCAGTTGCACTTTCGATGTCCACACAGTTATAAAGATCTGTCCAATTATATTGCGAAATCATTAAGTTAAGTTTATTACAGTCACATTTCCGAAAGCATCTCATTTTAGTTGGAGAAACTAAAGGAGAGAGGGTATCAAGGTAGGGGAGGTAAAGTGTCAATTCCATAGTTGGGTGGAATCGGTCTTCTGGTATCACAAGAGCGTGAATTCTAGATACTGCGACTTTAGACGGCTCTGAAACAAACACAAGATCTAGTTGTCTATTTAATGAATTTCGTATAAAGCTAACTTGCTGTAATAGCGACAAGTGAGTCAGTAGGAGGAGACGAAAAAATATCAGGGAGATTGAAGTCACCCAAAACAATTAAAAGGTCTCGGTTGGAAAGAGAGGATAGAATAGCAGATAGATGTTGCTCATAAAAATTAAAGTCAGAGCCAGGTGGAATATAAGAACATGTAACAAAAATAGACAAGGATTGGAAGGAAACTTTTACGCTAACAAATTCTATGTCATTAGGGACATGAGAGTGAATTCTCTCAGAATTTAGGTTAGGTTAGGACGGCTGCCAGACTATAACCTGGCACACTTAGACCTCTGTGGGTCCATTGTGATTCCGTATGATCTCTCCCCTATCCGTTAAAAGTCAGCCTGTAGGTTGGTCGATCAGCAAGTCCCCCATCCGGAGGATTTAATAAAAGAGCTTAGACTCTTGAGGTTAGTCTGCGATATTTCGGTTAGGTCATTAATGAAAGGATATCCTAAGTGTTTCACTCTAAGCCTGCATAGGGCTGGGAATGAACAGAGTAGGCGTTCCACCGTTTCCTCTTCTTCCTCATCCCTGCAGCTTCTACAAAAATCATTTTTAGGGGCGTTTAGCCTGCCGGCGTGTGCGCCAATGAGCCTGTGGCCTGTGAGTACTCGAATTAGCATGCCGCACTCAGTGCGGCTGAAATTAAGTAGCTCTGATGTTTTCTTATTGTTTATTGCAGACCATGTCTGGTAAGAGATTCGGCACTGCGGTGTGTTTTGCCACTGAGTGTTGGCTAATTTGCTGAAATGGTTTTTAATAATTAGCTTGCAGGTAGCCATAGGCTTGCCAACATTGTCCTTTCCTGGAAGGAGAGGTATGGTGGTGCCTTGCCTGGCTAGCTCGTCTGCTATACAGTTGCCTACGATATCCCGGTGACCGGGAACCCATATAAGGCTGACAGTAAACTGACTAGCCATCTTGTGGAGAGATTTGCGACAGTCTGCTATTGTTCCGGAGTTTGTAATCGTCGAGTAGATTGATTTAATAGCCGCTTGGCTATCACTATTCATGTTTATGTGTCTGTTCTGGGTGTTTAAGCCCCTTAAACAGACGAGTGCTTCCATTATAGCATACACTTCCGATTGAAAGACACTGTAGGATTGGCTTGACTACCGCTGTGTATATTCAATTGACGATTTTAGGGGACATACCCCATCTTAGCCCTATTGCTTTTTTACAAGAGTAAAGTGCAATGGTTGCTTTCTTGGTTCTCTCTTGGTTGTTTAAGCCCCATTTAAGACGCTTATCTAATACTAACCCCAAGTATCTTGCGTGCTCGCTGAAAGAGAGATTACAGTTGTTTAAAGTGGGTGGGTTGAGTTTTGGTATTTTGTATCTATTTGTGAAAAGGAGAATCCGCAGTGTGTCTTCCTGGGGGATGTCCTGTTTGCAGGCTCCCTGGGAAGTGAGCGTCTAGGAGTAGGTTTAGGGATTCTTCACTAGAGTCCGACCATGATCCGTCAGCCTTTTGGAGAAAGCCCAACGATACGGCTGTCTTAGAAAGTATTTTTCTGAGCCTTGCGGCATCAGTTGTCTTTTCAATATCCGAGCAGAAGTTCTGCCACGCAGTTCTCTTCTCTTTTCTGATGGCCTTTTTGTAGTTCCTTTTTGTAGCTTTGCCAGTTTATGTCCTCATTTGTAGCTTTCGCTCTGTTGAACAGGCTTCTGCATTTCGCTCTGAGGATTGATAATTGCTGGGTCCACCAAGGAGAATTTGTCTTTCCTCTAGGTTTTCCTAACGGGCATGATGCTGTGAATGCCGCGTTGCATGCTTCTGTGAAATTGTTTACTATATTATCTAGCTCCTGAGTGCAAAGAGTGCTTTCTGGTGGCTCCCTGGGGAGGAAGCTCGATAGAATTTCTTTGTATTTATTCCAGTTTGCCCGCCTGGGGTTGGAAAAGCTGACCGGCGTAGGTAACACGAGGGACAAAGTTTTCTCTTAAAACCTGTGATCGGAAAATGAGTGCTCGTCGGAGACAGCCCAGTTTGTGACTGTGCTTATGAGTGAATCTGATGCCAGGGTTAGATCTATGATCGTTTGGCACGTTTTTGTTATAAAAGTTGGGGTATTGCCCCTGTTACAAAGAAATGAGTTCGAATTTAGAATGAAATCAAATAAAGACTCACTTCTGTCGTTGTTGATAGGGCAGCCCCACTGAGTATGGTGGGCATTTGCATCGCATCCTATCACCAAACCTTTCTTAAGCTCTTTACATTCCTGTACCAGTCCTCTGATTAGCGCGTCTGGGGGTCTACCTTTTCAAAAGCCATGTAGGCTGATATCATCCTAATAGAGCCGCTTTGCAGCTCTAGGCTTATTGCTGTGTTGTCTCTGTTGCTGTAATTGCGAAGCAGAAATGTACTAAGATGCCGTTTGGCTAAAATGCAGGTTCGAATTTTACCTTGTTTCGGGTCATGCATAAGCTTGTAATCTTTTGTTGCTAGTCCAGCAACCCTGCCTCCTGCTATCCAGGGTTCCTGAACTAAGACCACGTCGGCTTCGCCTATGGCCAGGCAAAGCAAAAGGGCAGCGGGCGCTGCTTTACTGTGATTTAGGTTGATCTGCAGGAGTTTTAGCGACATTTCCAGCTGCAACCTCCACCACAGTAACGTCGGCCTCCGAGTCGCTCAGGTCCACTTCATCGTTTGCCGGTCCCAGCGATCGCATCTCTCTGCTCAGCGACGAGTCGGTTGAGTCAGCCGACCTCCGGCATGCCAGGGGCCTCCACTTCCTCCGCAAGCACCTGCTCAGCTGGGTTGCCAGCAGGACTACCCGAGGAATTAGAGTCCCCTTTATAGATCTTTATATGTATGGCACTGAAACCATAGTTGAGCGTTCCCCGAGCAGCCTCTATGGGAGCGACCGACTCCTTATTTAGTACCACGATCGCTTGGTTCACGTCACCTGCGTGCTCCTCCACCTTAACGACTTTCCAGTCTTTTGTGGGGAGATGCGGGTTACATTCCTGCAACATATAAAGGATGTCCCCCGGTGATATGATTGCTGCTGGGAGCCAAATATCGGCTCGTGGTCTACTGGGGACGTCACACCAATCTAGTGCGACTATGTTCGCCCCTTCGTAAACTGCTCCGAGCTGTGCTACCGCCTGTTTGTATAGCTCAGCTGATCGCTGATTATCGCAGGCCACCACTTTTACACTGCCTTGGGCTTCTCGCGTACCATACGCAGGCAAATATGAGACAGCTTGGACTCAACCGCCTTCCATTTGTGTCTGGGGATCCTGTTCTCCGGATTTCCCCTGTCTATAAGTCCAAATAGCAACCGATCTTTGGTAATCTCGGCAAAGGAGACCGATGGCTGGATCTTCGATCTCTTCGCCGACGGACCGGGCAGCTCGGGCAGCTCACCTTCTTGCTGGGGATTCTCTAGCCCATAGTTAGGAAACACCGTCCTTGCCCACTCTACCTTCTTTAGCCATTCGGGCGAAGGCGTGGCGACATTGCTTCTGGCATGCGAACGCAGGGTTTGGGCTGCAGTCCGTCTCTCTGCGTACGTGAACTTCTTCTTGACACCAGCGGGTGACTCGATCGACTTTGCTGCGCCTACCGCGGAGGCGGAGGCGTTAGCGACAGTCTTTCTGTCCCCCGACATCCCTAGTTTGGGATGGGGCCCCTTCTGAGCCCTACTGGTGCTTGCACTGGAACCATCGTTCGACTTTGCAGCGCCGGGTTTTTGTGGAGTTCCCGTCCGTTTTCTTGTTTGCGTTTTTATTTATTGTTTCCATAATTGGTCCCACGAGCTGCGGAGAAGGGGAAAGGTCCGCCCGGGCAGAGATCCGCGGTACTAGGGTAAGCCGGTAGATAGAACAGGGGGTCGCCATCTCCCTGAGCCCACCGTTTGAGACTGAGCTAGTTGTTGGTCCGGGGCCCCAGCCAGGCTGACTCTTGGCACGGTCCGAATTACACCGTAGTCCGGCCCGGAGTGAGATGTTGTTTGGGAGAGGAAGGGGGTGGGTAGTGTGTAGGGTATAGGGTTTGTGTAAAGCAATTATTTAAATGTGGCTAAACAACTCGCATCGTCGGTACTGCTCCGATGCAGAATACCCGCTGGTTGTCCGCCACTGATTATTTGCTGGGGCTTCCGTCCACGATTCCGTGGTTGACTTCCACCACCAGCTTATTCACAGTTAACCTCCAGAACTAGAGGTCGTTCGCTATCCGCAACCTGCGACCCGCTCGGTGGCCCCAGCTAGGCAGCTTCAGAACCATCTCACCAGTTCTTCAGATCGATCGAGTCTGCAAGATATTTTGTTACTTCTTTAGTGGCGGCTTCCTTGTTGTTTGGTATTTTTTTTTTCTTTAAAAAAGTTGTTATACTCCTCCAGAGGTCATTTGAACCTGGTTCCTTCTCTATAAGGTTCTTAGTTTTTCTGATTCGACATTCGCATCGAACGTGGAGTCAGAAACACTGTCTTGATTGAAAAAAAAATCTATCATCCGTTGAACGGATGGTCCGTAAGGTTTTGCCGTTCCGAAAATTTCCCATTTAGACCGCCATCCAATTTTGACGGACTTTGACGGGCTCTTTTATCCGATAGTTAGGCGATGTTTTTTCGGTGCAACTCTGAACTCTTTCTCTTGACTGTGAAAAATGGAACGATGACTGCGAGACCAAATCAAATCGACGGCGGGAAAAAATTTAATAATGCATAAGCTCCTTGTTTTTTGGCTAGGTTAGGTTAGGAAAGAAACGGCTGCCAGACTACCGTCTGACACACTTAGACCTCTGTGGGTCCGTTGTGGTACCGTATGATCTCGTTTTCCCTTATTCGGGGTCCCCTATCTTATATGTCACAACCTAGAAATTTGGATGATTGGCATGACTTCCACCCGGAAGATTTCACAAAAGAATTTATACTTTTAAGGTTGATCTCCGATATTTCGGTGAGATCGCTAATGAAGGGATTTCCTAAATGTTTCATTCTTAGTCTGCATAGGGCTGGGCAGAAGCATAGAAGGTGCTCCACCGTTTCCTCCTCTTCCTCGTCCCTGCAGCTTCTGCAGAAGTCATTGTACGGGGCTTTTAGCCTGCCGGCATGTGTGCCGACTAGCCAGTGGCCTGTAAGGACTCGAACTAGCATACCGCACTCTGTGCGACTAAATTTGAGTAATTCCGACGTTTTTTTACTGTTTATCCCAGGCCAAGTCTGGTGGGTGATACGACACTGTGGTGCATTTTGCCACCTAGTGTTGGCTAGTTTGATGAAGTGGTTTTTGATATTTAGCTTGCAAGTCGCCATGGGCATACCGACACTCTCCTTTTCTGGAAGGAGAGGCATGATGGTGCCTTGCCTGGCTAACTCGTCCGCTATGCAGTTGCCTACAATGTCCCGGTGACCCGGAACCCATATTAGGCTTATAGTAGACTGACTAGCTATCTCGTGGAAAGATATGCGACAGTCTGCTATTGTTCGGGAGTTGGTGCTTGTCGAATAGATTGATTTAAAAGCCGCCTGGCTATCACTATATCACTTTCACTGTCACTATCACTGTCTTGGGTGTTTATGTCCCTTATACAGACGAGTGCTTCTCTTATGGCATGCACTTCCGCTTGGAAAACACTGCAGTGGTCAGGAAGTCTGAAAGACTGCCTGATCTCTAGTTCTTCGGAGTATATGCCTCCACCAACGTGTCCGTCTAGTTTGGAGCCGTCTGTATATAAACAAATTGCGTCTATTGAGCCCGATCGGCCACGATCCCATTCTTCCCTACTTGGGATCAGAGCCTCGAAGGGTGTGTGACTGTATTCACGGGTTTTACATAGATCCGTTTTTGCCGGTATCAATTTGACATGCTGAAGAATCTTAGCGTGACCATAGAGTTGGGCTTTCCATTGCCCTGTATCCCTCAGTCGAATAGCTGCCGAGTTGGCCCTTTCCATGCCTGCTAAGTCCAGGCTCTGGAGGTTCAAGATCGCGTTCAGCGCTTCGTTTGGGGTAGTTCGAGGGGCACAAAGCCGCCATTCGCTGAACTTTGTTTAAAGGAGTTAGGATGCATTGTTTTTGTAGAGCGGTCCACCATAGAGCCACCCCGTATAGAAGGATTGGCTTGACCACCGCTGAGTAGATCCAGTTGACAATTTTAGGGGACATGCCCCACATTAGCCCAATTGCCTTTTTACAAGAGTAAAGTAAAATTGTTCCTTTTTTGATTCTCTCTTGATTGTTTAGGCTGAGACGCTTTTCTAATACCAAACCTAGGTATCTGGCGTGTTCGCTAAAAGAGAGATTACAATTGTTAAGTATGGGTGGGTTGAGTGGTGGGATATTGTACTTATTCGTAAATAGAACAAGTTCCGTTTTTGAGGGATTTACCCCTAGGCCGTTTTTTATCGTCCAGTTCGATAATATTTTTAGCTTTGCGGTCATGAGATCGCAGAGTGTTTGTGGATACTTACCATTAAAGATGATAGCGACATCATCCGCGTATGCTATTACTTTGCAGCCTCCCCCTTTTAGAATTCGCAGTCTTTTATTTACTGCGATGTTCCACAGGAGAAGTGATAGTACACCTCCTTGCAATGTGCCTCTGTTCACTAGTCTAGTCTGGGTTGAGGCTCCTAGTGCGGCCGTAACCATTCTGCTTATCAGCAATTTATGGATCAGCTCCACCCCTTGAGCCCCCACCCCTAGCTCTGTGAGAAAATCTGTTATTGCTGTGGGAAGCACGTTGTTGAAGTCTTCCTCTATATCTAGGAAGGCGATCAGTGTGTATTCCTTATTGTTGAGTGATTTCTTGGAGAGTATTTTACTGAGTCTTGCAGCATCAGTCGTTTTTTCTATGTCAGAGCAGAACGTTTGCCAGGCAATTCGTTTTGCTCTTCTAATGGCCTTTTTGTACGAGGCTAATGTTAGCTTGAAGTACTGCCAGTTTGCGTCCTCATTTCCTGCCTGCATCTGCAGTTTGATCTGAGGATTGATAGTTGTTGGGTCCATCAGGTGGGTTTTTTCTTCCCTCTTGGTTTCCCTATGGGGCATGCAACTTTGAAGGCCGAGTTGCACGCTTCTTTGAAAATAGGAGGATATTCGTCTGGGATTAGCAAAGCCGACCGGCATGGGTGAATCAAGGGACAATATTGTTTCTATGTATCTATGGTCAGACAGGGAGTGTTCATCGGAGACGAACCAGTTTATTACTGCACTTACCAGAGAGTCCGATACCAACGTTAGATCTACGATCGTTTGGCACGCTTTGGTTATGAAGGTGGGGACATTTCCCCTATTACATAAGAATAAGTTCGAATCGAGTATTACTATAAAAGAGTAGATGTCGATTTGCGTCAAGTTCCCCCCGCCCAAACCATAAGACCTAAAATTCTGGGAAAAATTGGGTCTGAATCGTGTGTTAGAGGAGGTGTGCACTAAGAAAGGATTTTTTAAAATTCGGCTCCTAAGGACTCTCGATTAAAACATGAACCATTCCCACAGTTTTCTACCAAACAAGTTGATATTTTTATTTTAAGCTTTATTTGTGGAAATCTTTAAAAGCCCAGAAGATAACCGTAAGTCGGTTGGGGGTAATAAATTTTTTTTTTCCGGACCGATTATGCGATCAAATCCGTCAATCAGTAAGGTTTTTTTTTTTTTTTTGACCCACGGTTGATTTTATATGATTTTTTTGTAAGATTGCGGGGGTTGCTGGGGCCTCTTAATTTTAATTCAATTTATTTATTTGTTTTATCCCGATGTTACAAGACTAGGTCTTATCGGTCACTTTGAAACATTAATATTAGTGTATTAAAGAACAAATAGTTACATTTAACATTAAATAATTAAAATTAAACAGATAGAGTGTAATAGCAATAGTATAATGATGATGTTGTGCTTTTCAAATAATTGGTAAGATCTTTTTTAAAATGCGTTGCGTTCCTTAGGTTTTTAATATTATTAGGAAGGTCATTCCAGTAGCGTATAGCCTGAACGAAAAAATGTTTTTCGGCTATTGATAGCTTTATCCTTTTGGAGATTAAATTATTAGTCCGAGAAGACGTTGCCAATTGCAAGTGCTCCATCAAGTAAGGGGGTTCGTTGGATATAACGACTTTGTAGCGTATAGCCTGAACGAAAAAATGTTTTTCGGCTATTGATAGCTTTATCCTTTTGGAGATTAAATTATAAGTCCGAGAAGACGTTGCCAATAGCAAGTGCTCCATCAAGTAAGAGGTTCGTTGGATATAACGACTTTGTGGAGAAATAGAAGGGTTTTAAGTTTAATCCATGACTCAAAGCATAGTCCAAAGATGTTCGTAGCGTGTCTTGTAACGTGGTCCCTACGGTTCAGGTTAAAAATATATCGACCAATCGAATTAAACGCTACTCTGAGTCTTCGCATGCTTAAAGCATCACAGTATGAAAAGATTTCCATGCCGTTAAAGAGAACCGGGATTAAACAAGTCTTCGCCACCAGCATCCTGATGTTCTGAGGGATAAGTTTCTGGGATAAGGAAAACTGTCTAAGCATGCCAAACGTTTTTCCAGTAGCTTTAATGATTTGATTGGTCCAAGTTAAGGTTGTATTGAATTCGATTCCTAAATTTTTTGGCACCACGTTGTTTTTGTTTTTTGTATGCTTCGGCTGTTCGCAGCACTCACGAACGAATTCGGAACACAGCTCTCAAAAAAACAACGTGAACAGAAGCAGAGCGAGAGAGCAGAGAGAGAGTCATTTTAAGCAAAAGAGAGGCGGCCAATGTTTTTTTTTCTGGTTTGGAAACACCTGATTAAAATTTTACTATTTGGATACCAGAACGTATAATTTAATAGATGCAATTCTTAGTCAAAGTGTGAAGCTAGCCCGTGAAATGCATAAGAAGATTTTGGTTTGATTGGTTTTCACATTTGAATGTAAGAAACGCAATGACACACAAACACATAGACAAATTGGCATGTACATAAGTATGTGATCATTAAATTAGGATAAAACGCCTAATGTATGCAATTCTAAATCAAAATGTGTATGTATCCCATAAAATATTCAGAAGTTGTAGTTTCTGGGCTCTACTCTAAAACTGTAAAGAAATTAGAAAAACTATTGAGATATGCGTATACACACATTCATATGAACATATGCATTTATGTACTTTAAAAATATAAAATGAAATATATGCGTCCATAAATAACATTCCAATTAAAGAAAAGGTCGTATTCGTTGACAATCTGGAAATTGTACCACCCAAAACGTACCTACAAAACTTTTTTCGTTCTTTTTTTTGTTTACCTACCGAATCTGCGATCGGATCCGCTTTTCGCTTAAAACATTGGCCTTTCATAGGTATTTGTGTGTTATTTTTAATATGTATTTTTTTTAAGTTTTTAAGGTTTTTGGGCTTTAGATCTGTTCGAAAAAACGGTAAAAAAAAATAGTACGAGTTTTTCTCTGCATTCGCTAAGCTAACAAAAATGATATATGTAGGCTACCAGAACGGTGGAGTTACGGTGCGAATAAGGTGAGGTTAGTGCGGGGTTAAGCGATTAAGGAGGTATTAGGTAGATTAGGGTAAAAGTAATTTAAAGAAATGGTGAAGGTAAGAAAGGTAAGGTTTGTTTGGGTCAAGGTGACAAACAAGTTTAAATAAGAAAAAGTGAAGTTAAAGTAAGTAAGTAAGGAAAAGTAAAATAAGTATAGTAGGGAAAATTTTTTTTTCAGGTGAGACTAAAGTTAGGTTAGCTAAGAAGAGGAAAGACTGGTACTAAGGTGGGTTAGGACGAGGAAATAGTGAAAAGAGCATTAAGGTGCTAAAAAAAGTGTGCCAAGAGTTAGAATAAAATAGTTGGGGTTAAGGTGAGGTAATATTTGGGTTAATGCGGTGTTAAGGTAAGGTATGTTATGGTTAGAAGGATTAGAATATTAGTGCGTTGTAGGTGGGTTTACTGTTTAGCTAAGGTTACGCGGGATTTTACTCTGATATTAATTTGAATTTGAATATATGAAAAAATCAGTAATACATGCGGACAACGTCGCTTCGGGTATTGCTAATCACTATGGACGGCAGTCCATGTAGTGACGAAGCGCACCAGGAGAGTGTGCGAAGGCGACTACTATTATATAGCCCCAAAATTGAAAATATGCTATAATAGTCCGATCGGAATGAGTAACACACCAATCGAAAGGTATTGCAAAAACTTAAAGGATTGCATCACAAAAGTTGATATCAGAACTTTTGTACGTTGAAGGTGCGATCGTCACTAGTTTTTTACCTCGTTTAGAGGTGTTTTTATTTGATTAGAAATCTAAAATAAATTTAGATATCCCCCATAATTTGGGTGCTACATTTAAAATTAACTTTTCGATTTAAAAAATCTAAAAAGCTGCTCCGATCGAGATGATTTTTTGGTAAATGGTTATTCTATGGCCCAAATGCTTAAGTTTAATTTTTTAAGTTTTTAACATTTTTTAAAGTATTTTTTACGAATTTATTTAGATTTTCTAAGTTTTTGCGTTGCATTTTGTGGGAGCCTGCCGAGAGAGCGAAACCCAGAGAGCGGATGGCAAGAGAGCGACGGCCGAGAGAGCAGCAGCCAAGAAAACTGACGAGGGGGAGGGGTAGTGCTGTGTGGAAGGGGGAGGGGAAAAGGGCAATTTAAGTTAAAATTTGTTTTGAATTTTAAAAACTTAAACTGCTGTTCCGATCAATATGATTTTCGATCAATAGTCAGTCCTGTAGATCAAATGCCTAGGTTTTATTTTTCAAAAAATATTTTTCATTTTGTAGCAGAAGTAAGAGTCTTATTTGTTTTCCACCATGGAAGAAGATAAAAAATTACTACAAATTCTGTAAACAAAGCCAAAATGTTTCCAAGTTAATTATTAATCTTAAGATTCGAACTCTTCATAAAATACGTATGTACATATGCTGTGTTCTGGGCTTATTCTGCCCATAGTTGAGAAGTACCATCCTTGCCCACTCAACCTTATTTTGCCATTCTGGCGAAGGCGTGGCGATGTTACTTCTGGCCTGAGAGCGCAGACTCTGGGCGGCAGTCCGTCTTTCCGCATATATATACATCTGCTACCACCAGTGGGTGGCCCGATCGCCTTGGCTGTGCCTACCGTTGCCTTTGGTGCTGTTGCTCCTGAGGCGGACGTATCGGCAGCCGGCTTTCTGCCACCCAGCACCCCCAATTTGGGATGTGGTCCTTTCCTGACCGTGCTGGTGTTTGAGTTGGAGCCAGTGCTCAGCATTTCTGTGGGTTTTTTTCAGAGTTCCCGTCTCTGTGTTATTATTAGTTTTGTTAGTTGATCCCACGAGTTGCATAGAAGCAATTATTTAGATGTGGTACTGCTTCGATGCAGAATACTCGCTGATTGTCCGGCACTGATTTTTTGCTGGGGCTTCCGTCCACGATTCCGTGGTTGACTTCCCGTCTCTGTGTTATTATTAGTTTTGTTAGTAGATCCCACGAGTTGCATAGAAGCAATTATTTAGATGTGGTACTGCTTCGATGCAGAATACTCGCTGATTGTCCGGCACTGATTTTTTGCTGGGGCTTCCGTCCACGATTCCGTGGTTGACTTCAACCACCAGCTTATTCACAGTTAACCTCCAGACCTAAAGGTCGTTCGCTATCCGCAACCCGCGACCCGCTCGGTGGCCCCAGCCAGGCGGCTTCAGAACCATCTCACCAGTTCTTCAGGCCGAGTGTTTTTTGGCTAATGTTGAAGCATTTATAGTTAGTTATGAGCGGAAAATCATTTGCAAACAGGTTGCTATGAGTTGGTCAAAATGTAAGCTGTTCTGCGTACGAAAACATCAATGTTTGCAGCAAAGACTCAGAATACGTTCTGCACTTCGTAAATAATAACTACTATTATTTAAAAGTGTACTATGTACTGCTATAAAATTCCAACGTTGCTACAAATTACCAAAACAGCAGACATTTGGATTTGTTTAAAAATTTGCCACATGTAACTTGGCTAGACAGAGGCGTAGTATGAGCGGAGTGTGCGGTACGGGGGTTACGCTCTCCCGCAGTCAGCAATATTTATGCATACTCGTTATAGGATATGTTATAAATGTTCAGATATGTTTTTTAACTATTATCTTAATCTATTTATTGTATTATTCTATAAGAGAATTAGGAGTACGCAATTTTACGACAGTTTTCCCGAGTTGAAATCCCCTTCGTTAATGTTGAGCTGAGCACCGAGAAAACATCGCCTAACTATCGCATAAAAGAGCCCGTCAAAGTCCGTCAAAATTGGATGGCGGACGAACTGGGAAATTTTCGGAACGGCAAAACCTTACGGACCATCCGTTTAACGGATGGTAGATGGTGTATGGAGCTCTGTGGGAAGACCCTATAAAGCGAGGATCCAGAATGGTACTTTCCGCATAAAGTTCATTTTTTCCAAAGTCCTTAAATTTATTGGCCAATTTGCTTTGCAATTCCTCGACAACCGATGCAACCAAGGAATTTTCGGAAGATATGTTTTTTAATACGTATTTATATTTATTAGACATAGTACAGATGGACCGGAAGTAGAATTGGCTTACGACCAATGCAAACGCACACTCCAGCGAAAAAGGAAACCCGTTATGCCGAAATCGCCAACTACTTTTGACGAGTTAAAGCATGCGTACAATATTGACGACAATATGAAACAGTTTGGCATGACAAAGGCAAACCCTGCAAAGGTCTTTTTGAAATACATTCATCAGTCGGAATCATTTTCGTATGTTATTTTTGCATCGGAAAAAATCATTTCAATAATGGAAGATCACATCGCCGTCAAAGATCGACATTTCCTTATGGATGCCACTTTCAAGGTGTGCCCCTTCGGCGCTTTTAAACAGCTCCTCATCATATACGTGAAATATATGGAAAAGGTAATGTATAAAGTTTTTGTTGCGTTTATTTTTATATAATTTTGTTTGTTGTTTTTTTTTATAGATAACACCTTTTATTTTCGTTTTGATGTCCAGAAAGACCGAAGTGTGCTATCAGCATTTATTTACATATATCGATTGTAATATTTGTAGCCTGGCAGGAGGATCTTACATTTCGGATTATGAAAAGGCCATGCGCAATGCAATCAGAAATTTGCAGCCCTCCACAAAATTTTTCGCATGCTGGTTCCACTTCTGCCAGGCATGCAAAAAAAATGCGAAGAAAATACCTGGATTTAAAGTGGAACTGAAGCGAAACAAGATTTTTTCTGCAATGTTCATGAAATTTCTTCATCTGCCATTGCTGCCTCCCAGTTTGATCAGGGTGCGTGTCATAACGCCCGGTGTCATAGGGCCCGCGGGCGCTATGACACACTAAAAACGCCCTTTCAAAAAATGTCATAGTGCCCCAATATTTTTCTTCTACCACATTTCTCATTGCTACCCTGCAGGAAAAGGAATCAGTTTTGGACTATTAAAATACTAGTTGGGTCAAGAAGGTTAACTAGTTCAAGTTATGTCCATTTCCTTGTAACGAAGTGGTCCATTTTTCATATGCTTGTCGTCGGAAACAACTAGTCCATTTGCTACTAGTTTTGCACTAGTGACTGTTAACCAATTTATGGTTACAGCTGTTAAACTACACTAAAAAAAATATTTTCACGAAAAAAAATAAAAATTAATCTTTAAACCATCAAGTGATTGGATTTCACTAGTACTGGACGATGCCTAACTTGACGCTCTCCTAGTTTAGTATCCAATTAATAGGCGCGGTCCTTAGAGAATTTCTGATAATTATTATGTAATCAAATACAGTAAATGATAATTAAATGGAATTAAAACAAACTTACTTTTTTTGAGGCAAGTCGCCCTCTCTAGGACTTGAACCCGGGACCTTTGGATTTGTAGACACACTAACTGATTGAGCCATACACGCATCACATTTTGTATTGCCCTAACAAGGTTTATAAATTTTAGTGTGACATAAATCAAAAACAGTGATTTTTCACATATATATTGCCTCGGACAGATTAAACTAAGTTTAAAATAAAACTAAAGCATCACCTAGCAAACAAAAAACAAAAAAAAATGTACAGAGACTAGGGATTGAACCGAGGACCTCGAGTGTTTGATTTGTTTAGTGTTAAATTTCCCAAGACATTTACACTCTAGGCTATATTTTTGGATCATATGTGTTTCATTTGCAACTAGTTAAATTCCAGTTGCCTTTTAACTAGACCCTAACATGTATTTGTTCTACCAGTTAAATATTTTTAAGGTTTTTTTTGTTAGAAAGGTACTAGTCCGAGACAAGTTTCTTTTTTACTAGTTTTGTATTAATCATTTTTTCGACTAGCACAAATTTTCTAGACCCTGTGTAGTCCAAATGCATTCAGACAAATTCCGGTTGCTTTATTTTAGTTGTATTACTAGTTGTTTTTCAGACTAGTTCGCATTTTTCCTGCAGGGTAAATTATTCTACACAACTGATTACTGTATTGCCTCTATGTTACTCGTATTTACAAGTATTTCAATAAAATGTTATATAAGGCGCAGACAAAAATTTGTTTGAATAAAAGTGCAAGCCGCAATGTTGTTTACTGCGCGCGATCAACCTGAATACGACTTCTTTACTTATATAAAGAATCTAAACTAATCGGCCCTGTTCTAGTTTTCACTTCCGAAAGATTCACACGGAATCGAATTTCCCAGACCTGTTCCAGGACTCCGAAAGAACTGCAAGGATTCAAACTGCAAGGATTCAAATATAACGCCCGAGGGCGTTATGACATGCACCCGTTTGATCATTCAAATTTTCTCTGATCTTAAATCTGAAGCAAATTTTGTAAACAAGAAGCTATTTTCACAATTTTTGGTGTACTTTGATATGCAGTGGCTTAAATCGGTAAGAAAATATTTTTGATATACGTATTTTATTTGTCCTTTTTTACTATTTACAACTTTATTTTTTTTAACAATTTAAACAATAGAAATTATATTAATAAATTAAAAATAAATAATTCTCGTTATTTTTAAAAAAGGAAGGACCTGACCGTATTTCGGTATTTAAAAGATCGACAATGACAACCAGCTCTGTGGAGGCATATAATTTAAATTTGGGAAAAAAGATGAACTCCAAAGGACATTTTTTCAAATTTGTTAAGTTCCTAAAAGATGCGGAATATGAAAAAAGTAGAGAGTAAGCCCTATTATTTCAAAACGGAGGAGTGGGAAATGCACCTTAAAAGCGCCATTTAAGGGTAAGTTCCCATATACTGATTTAAATTAAAACAAGAACGGAAAAAGCTTCGGCAAGCCAAACTTTAAATACCCTGGCAGCTATTGCTAAATTTAAATATTCTTAAAATATCAATATTTGGATTTATATGTTTATGTTTATGTGTATGTTTAAAAGCATTGAAGCTATGGCAATTTTTAGCTACATTTTGTGATTGTTCCTATGGCAGCTATATGAAATCGTAGTGAGATTTTATTTTCATTTAAAGCGTTATTTTGAAATTCAAAACCATTACTTTGTTAAAAAGACTTTTTTTAAAAACAAAAGTTAAATTTTTCTCTACTTTTTATACCCGTTACTCGTAGAGTAAAAGGGTATATTAGATTCGTGCAAAAGTATGTAACAGCTAGAAGGAAGCGGTTCCGACCCCATAAAGTATATATATTCGTGATCAGGGGCACTAGCCGAGTCGATCTAGCCATGTCCGTCTGTCCGTCTCTCCGTCTGTATGAACGCTGAGATCTCAGAAACTACAAAAGCTAGAAGGTTGAGATTTCCCACACATATTCTTTGGCTTCCTACGCAGCGCAAGTTTATTTTAGCCGAGCGCCACGCCCCCTCTAACGTTCACAATCGCCCACTAACGATTTCAAAATGGGTCCTGCGCCCACATCTTTAAAGATTTCCGAGAAGTATAAATGTAATTTTGTTGTGTATATTTATACCTATCGAAATGTAAAAGACATTTTTTAAATCGGACCATTCATTAAAAAGTTATACGCAATCAAAATTTATATATCTATCTCCCTCGCACTCCCTTTAGCTGAGGTTCAAATATTAGATAGTCGGGACATTAACCCGAGTACAGCGTTCACACTCCCTCTAGCTGAGTGACGGGTATTAGATAGTCGGGACACCAACCCGACTATAGCGTTCTCTCTTGTTTTTTTTTATTTCGATAATAATAAATTTATAAACATATATATGTATATACAGTGTATATTATACACATATGTATAAATAGAGTGTACAAAATGTAAATATATATTCTTAATATACGTATATATTCCTTTAAGATATACATGTATCAGATGTCTAATGTATATATACCTATATATGTATATATATATACCTATATATGTGCATATATACCTATATATTTATATATGTATATATGTATATATATTAGGGCGGGTCGATTTGTATGGGGCCGAAAAACGTGATGAATCGTATAGGGGGAACGTAATCTTTGAAGGATTCTAAGCCATACTGGCGAACATACTTATGGTCTAAAATGACGTTTGACCCCCCCAAACGCGAATGAAAAAAAACTGCTTTTTTTGAGGAAAATATCATAGTAGTAGAAATAAAAAATTTGAAATTGATATTCAGTAAGATATCTGTGCTGACTACTATGATATTTTTCTCAAAAGAGCAGTATTTCTCATTCGCGTTTGGGGGGTCAAATGTCATTTTAGACCATAAGTATGTTCGCCAGTATGGCTTAGAATCCTTTAAAGATTACGATCCCTCTAACGATTTTTGGGGTCCCAAATCGACCCACCCTAATATATATACCTATATATGTATGGTATACACATTTTTAAACGACATAATTTCGCGCGATCTTATGTCGTTTGGCAGCGATATAATTTCTCGGCAGGAGAAATTATGTCGTTTTTTCCTCGGAGGACTTATGTCACTTTTAAACGTCATAAGTTCTCCACAAGTAATTTTTAAACGACACAATTTCGCGCGATCTTATGACGTTAAGCAGCGACATAATTTCTCGGCCGAAGCTAGCTTCCTTTCTTGTTTATTATTATTTAAGAATTTCGAATTAAATTAAACATGAATCGGACGACTATTTTATATAGCTTCCATTCCTATGGGATGTAATTTTAATGTCAAAATAGTACAAGATTTAGCATTTTCAATTTAATAGGAATGATCTGCAAGGGTATATAAGAGTATATTATACCCGTTTTTTGTAGAATAGAAGGCTATATTATATTCTTGTAAAAATATGTAACAGGTAGAAGGAAGCGTCTCCGACCCTTTAAAGTATATATAGATCAGGATCTTTAGCCGAGTCAATCTAGCCATGTCCGTTTGTCCGTCCATCTGACAGTCTGTCTATCTGGATGAACGCTGAGATCTCGAAACCAATAAAAGCTAGAAGTTTGGCATTTTGCATGCAGATTCTAGGAGTTCCTACGCAGCGCAAGTTTTTTTTCAAAAAGGTGCCATGTTCCCTCTAATGCCCACAAACTGCGGCGCCCAGTTTTGATGCTATTATGAAAACTGTAACTGATATGTAATTTTATCGCCAATACCTATCGATTGGCCTAATAAAAGTTTGCCATCTAGCGGATGGAACCGCTGACAATGCAAGCAAAACTGCTGGTGCGAATTCAAATGGATTATTATGTCTTTTATGACACCCTCTGGTCACTCTAATTCCAAATACGTTAATTGAAAATCTTAATTATTTTAAATTGGGCGCGCGAAAAACATACAAGAAAGTTGTTTAGCTGAATAACGGGTATTTAATAGTCGAGGCACTCGACTATTTAATTGTCCCTTTATTTTAAATATTTTTTTATGATATAAAAACTTTTATTTAAACGGCATAATGGTATATAATAATAATATAAGTAATTTTAATTTAAACTAAGAACATAATCCGTTTCCACATTGCAGCACATTAAAGCAAACGGTGCAAACTCTGACTGGTTTGTTAATTCCGAATTTTAGAATGGGTACATCGTTACTGGAACATTTGGAGCAAAGCACCCGTCCACAATGCCGACTTAAAATATAACATAGAAAAACATAATAATACAATTGTTATAATGTGACTGATTCCGTTCTTACCAATGATGTTTTCTCATCGTAATTGTAAACCTAGTTCTACACTCCTGGCATAGGTCACACTCTGACCACGGGGATTCTTGTGGCAATTGGTCCAATAATTTGTGAAGTAACTGATCCGTGGCCAACTTGAAATTAAAAATATTTACTCCATCTCTGTTTTCACTACCAAGGCACGCCCCTGCTTTCACAAGTATTTTACAAAGGGGCGATTGTCCTCTCATAAAGGAAAGTAGAAGTGGTGTATTACCGTCCATATCAGGAATGTTAATTGGATACTTTGGCATACACTCAAGAAATAACTCGCAAATAAGGGCGGCTGTATTATCCTCGACAACCCGGCACAATTCATGCATAGGATTTCGACCTTTTAAATTAGTTGCTTCTGCGTTTACTCTTGATTCAGTTAATAATTCACGTGCAATGAAAAACTGACCGCAGCGCACAGCAATGTGTAAAGCATTATTGCCATCAGCATCTGCTGCATCAAAGTCGGCATAGTTTTGAATCAAGGCAGAGACAGCAGGTAGATTTCCGCGTTCAATGGCGATATGCAGAGGCAATTTTTGGACAGCATCTCGCTCATTCATACGGGCTCCGGCTAAAATCAGATTTCTAGTAATCATTTCATTATGTGATGCTGCCGCCAGGTGTAAAGGCGTAGATTGATTGACGTCATGTACGCGCGAATTTACATCTACCTGAATAGATAGCAAAAATAACACACTTTCTAAATCATCTTTCATAATTGCTAAATGCAAAAAGTTTCGGCCGCGCAAGTCCATTTGCTCAGCTGCAGTTGGAAATCTATCTAAAATTCGTTGGGCAGCCTTATGATTACGGATGCCCAGAGCGGCTGCAAAGGGTGTGTTTCCGGTTCTATCACGTAGCTTTAGGTCTATAACAGGGTGACAAAGAAGAATGGATATTATCTCTTCATGTTGGTTTTCAATGGCTACATGAAGTGGAGATTTGTTTTCAGCGTCTACTATGTTAACATTAGCACCATGATCAATTAGACTCTTAAGAACTTTGGTGAGGCCCCACTGACAACATAAATGCAACGGAGATGACTTTTCTTGTGATACATCTGTACCCTCCCCGTTCGGGCCTGGCTGACGTGCAGAATCTAAATCGCATTGACTTTGAATTAGAAATATAGCTATAGATTCTTTGTTCTCATCAATGGCACGATGTAAAAGGGTTTGTTGACATCCTTCAGGTCCTTTATCCCAACAGTCAGTGTCTACACCGTGACGAACAAGTATTCGTGCCACATCTTCGTTTCCTAGTTCCAAAGCAGCCCATAATGGTGAAACTCCATTTTTATCGGATATTAATGCTATTCCTTTTGTGCAAAGAGCATCCAAAACTCTAGGTAAATCGTATTGGATCGATAAGTCCAATGCGGAATACTGATCATCTATTTATGGTATAAAATTATTAGAGGATTAGAGATTTTTATAAATTTATTTTTACCTGTGACAGCTGTAAAGTCTGCTCCTTGCTCTAGTAAGAATAATGATGTGTCACTATCTCTATTCTTGATTGATTGATGCAATAGTGTCAAATTATCTTTATTCTTCGCGTTGACATCTGAGCCTCCTCGTATAAGAATTGGAACCAGTTGAGTTCTATTAAGAGCTAAGCATCGGCTTAACGGAGAGTCACCATTAATGTCTTTACAATTGAAATCAACAACATCGTTTATATTGTTTTTCTGGTAAACAAAAACCTCCAAGGCTTCAACGGCATTAGCTTCCACTGCAATATGCAAAGCGGATTTTAAACCGCTATCAATGTGTTGTAAATTGCACGAAGCACCCTTAACAATCAACTTTTTTACTAAGTTTGGCATGTTTTTTAAAGCTGCAATATGTAATGCTGTTAAGCCACGTAAATTTATATGATCAAGATTGGAATAATCAGCCAAGAAAATTGATGCACGCTCCCCAGGGTGTCCGTTCAATGCAAAAACCTGTAGGAGGCTATCTCCCGTTTTTGTCTTAATAGATATTGGTTGTGCACCCATATTAATAAGCATTGAGGCTATTTTAAAATCGTGATCTAATGATAAACTAAGTTCCAAAGGACACTTTTCTTCGAAAGTGCGCAAGTTAATATCAATATTTGGCACTTTAAGCAAAAGCTTTACCATTTTTTCATTTTGCCTGATAATCGCTATGTGCAAAGGCGTTTCTCCTTTTATGTTTTGGATGTTTACGTTTGGATTTTTTTCTAAAATCCTTTTCCCAACATTTAATATTTCTGCGGCACTGTTGTTTTCCGTGTAATTACATATAATGTGTAAAGCAGTATCCAATGATGTTCTAAAAATTAAATTTAAAAATAAATTATTTTCGTAGATTTTATTTAGAGAACATTTACTTGGATGAAAGGTCTAAAAGACAGTTAAGATCCAAGAGGAAGTGTGCTGAGAAAGCGTCACCATTTCTTAAAGCAGCAATGAGGAGCGGGGACCCCTGTTGAAAAAAAATGTAGCAAATTAGAAAAATGTAGCAATTAATAATAAATGATGTTATTTTTATACCTCCATATCAACAGCATTTATGTTAGCCATTCCACTGTTCACCAGAGTCTGAGCGATTTTGTGATTTTTTGCCGATAAAGCCATTTGAAGAGGCAATAGACCATTTTCAGAAAAACTATTTACCACTTGTGCAAGCTAAAATGCATACAAAATAACAAACATATATTGCGAATTTTATCTGACTTGGTGTTGATTTATTTTATTTGACTTGAAAGGGATTCCTGTAATAAGGAAAACAACCTTTACGTTTGAGTTCTGAATAAAAACAGATTTTATTTCAATAAGTCTTTGCTTACGTAACTAACATAAAATTCTTATGCCTGAGCGGGAGCCTTATCAACGGTCTCCTGCAAGGCCACCCTTTGTGCAGTGTGAGAACTATATTTATGGTCAGGCTCAAGTGGCCTGTACTTAAGATTACAAGTGTTAGCAAACCACCCTTGTAGGGCTAGAATTACAGATCGTTATTTACGGCTCTAGATCAATTAACATATTGACATGTACTGAACTCGTACAAGAACAATTCCATATTACTGAGATGTGATACCTTACTCAACCAAAATACCAATAAGGAAATAACAAAACCGAATAAAGTGTTCTTTTTTTTTAAACATTTAACCAATTCATGCCAAAGTTTCAAAGAATTTAGGCCTGTAGATTTCTTTTAACATATTTTTAAAGAACATCGACCATCAGATACCCGTTATTCTGCGCCAGGCCTATTTAAAGGTCGTCCGCCGATCGACTGAAATAAACTTTCGCTGCGTAGGAACCCCTAGAACCTGCATGGTGAATCCCAACTTTTTATACCGATCTAACCATATCCGTCTGTCTGTATGAACGCTGAGATCTCGGAACCTACAAAAGCTAGAAGGTTAAGATTTTCCACACATATTCTTGGGCCTCTTACGCAGCGCAAGTTTATTTTAGCCGAGCGCCACGCCCCCTCTAACGCCGACAATCGCCCACTAACGATTTTTAAATGTGTCCTGCGCTCACATCTTTAAAGATTTCCGAGAAGTATAAATGCAATTTTGTTGTGTATATTTAGGTCAGACAGCAGAGTGTTCGATGAGCATGCAATTAAATAGAAAATAGAATTTGTATACCAATTTTCGATTTCAAATCTCAAGCTATCGTAGCAGACGAAAGGTACACTCAAAATAAATTTAACCCTAAATTTTAGAAAATCGCCATTAAAATTTCTTTTTTCTAAATACAAGAAAGTTATTTCTAAATCTAAGGAAATTTTTCTTAAGTCAAGAAAGTTTTCCTTAAATCCAGGAAGTTTTTCTTAAATGTAGAAAATGGTTACCATGAACTAAAATCACCCTAAAATCTAGAAAAAATGCCCTTAAAATTAGAAATTATTTTCTGAAAAATAGAAAGGCAAACGAAAATAATAAAATATTTTGGCAACACCTTTTCTAAAAATTAGTGCCCTAACCCTAAAATGAAACCAACCCTAAATAATAGAAACATTTTCTAAAAAGTAGAAATTTTTTCTAAAAAATAGAAATATTTGTTTTCACATGCTCTGGCACACCAAAATGTTCAATGCCAGAACTTGTCAGCTGCCGGCCGGCTGTACTCGTGGCGCAGACCGTTAAAGCACTTGGTTAGCAATCGAATCGACGCGGGTTCGAGTCCCAGAGCAAAATTTTTTAACCTTTTTTTTTATGTTATTTTATTTTTTTTTATTTATTTTCTTTTCTTTTTATTTATTTTTTTACTTTTTTTTATCTCTTTTTTTATTGATGGCAAGCGGTAAACTAAAAATAATTAGGTTTATATTCAGCTATTTACTATATACTACACATAATATAAATTGCATTAGCATAAATATATACATATGTATATACGTATACGCGAATGGTCAAAATTATGCAATTAGTATTCAAATGTGTTGTCCGCTTCACCCTTTACATACAATGCTCGGTTTGCCACAGCAAGTTTAAGTGCTACAATGGCCCAGTATGTAGGCCATTCGCTCCTCGCGCGGGAGACCCGGGTTCGATTCTCACGACGGACAAGTAAAAATTGTAAGTTTTTTTCATGAATATAAAATATTAACTAATCATAATTTCTACATTCCCAATCTTCCGCAGTCCCGTAGTCTACATTTACAACCACATTTGGCTTTGGTTAGATACGAAATCCAAGCGCAAATACATAATAATAAATACATAACCTTTAACATTCACAATATACATGACGCACAACGCCTGCATATGTATATAGGGAGGAGTACATAATATAAACGTATATACAAAAAAAATCATGATTGAACATGTTTTTTGCTTTGTTTTTAATTTCTATTTTTTAGGAAAATTTCCTAATTTTTAGAAATTTTTGCCCTTAAATTTAGTAAAATTACCTTAAAATTTAGAAATATGACGTCAAAAAAAATCAAAAATATAGAAAAATGTGACCCTAAAATTTAGGGCGAGCTTGTCTTGAAGACAAAAGTAGGGCGATTTCCTTGACTTTAGGGTTAATTTTATTTTGAGTGTAAATGGAGCTCAAGATAATGTAAGCATTAACATCCGAATCAAAATCACGCCACTCCAATCCCACGCTTATCGTGTCGCCAAATATTTTCCACTAAGCGCAGCATAATTGTATTTCATAATTATTGAAATTAGTAAAAAGCTTTCTTAAAGTTGAGCTTGAGGAAACTGCAAAAGAAAAGTTCTAAAAGCTCATATTCCGAGGCTTCTTCATAAATCTTATTTTGAACTCCAAGTCAGCGCAGATCGGGAACTCTATAATCGAAGTTAAATAATACAGATGTGAAACCTTATTAATAAGGGAAATCAAAAAGACAATAATGAACAGTTTTTAAAAATAAAAACTGTTTACCGTTTCCAAATTATCGTTACGGAACTCGCGTAGTTACTCACAAAATCGCGTAAAAGCAATCAAATCATAGACCCAAAAACAAAATAAAATTTAAAGGGGTTTCTATGTAAAATTTTTTAATCAATCATCAATAAGAAATATTAAAAAAAGTTAAGGGGGCAGATACATATAGAAAGCAAAAAAAATTCAATTTTTGTTTGTTATTTAAATTGGTAGTATAACTCTTTAAGAAAGTTTCACGAAGAAATTCGAACTATTTTGGAACTTATTCCAGTATGACGGCACCCATCTTCCTTGCGTTTTTCTCGAAACCATGTGTTCCTCAGCTGCGGATCGTGTATCTCAAAAAGTAATGCTTCGATCATCATGCTGCTTTTACGGAAATGTTTGTAATGAAATTGCCCACTGTCTGAACCGACTTTATGTAGAAATTTGCACGTTGAAGTATTTTTTAAAAAGCAATAACAACAAGAAAAATAAGAAAAAAAATTATTTTTGACTTTAAAAGAGTGCTCCAACCAGAGTTTTTGAGATATTCTACGTATGTTAGGTTCAGACAGTTTCTACATTATCTCTCAACAAAATAAATTTGGTTTCACAAAAATCGGATCCACACAGCGACCTGTAGACGATCCGCAGCTGACCTACTTTTTTTAAGAAAGGGGCTTACATAAAAATTCCCACGGCCACCATTTTAAAAGTTACAAAAAAATAAAATTGGTTTAAATTATATAAGAACTATGTAATCAACATGCCAAGTTGCAAACTTCCAGCACAAACCCTTATTGTTAAAAAAAAAAATCGTGAAAAACTTGAAAAATTTTTAGGTGTATATGTATCTCCACCCTTAAGTCAAGAAATTTAACAAAACGCTGTCAAGTGAAGCAAAAAAATATATTAAAAAAGTTTAATCAAGAAATTAAACAAAACGCTGTCAAGTAAAGCAAACAAATATTTTAAAAAGTTAAATCAAAAAATTAAACAAAACGCTGTCAAGTGAAGCAAACAAATATATTAAAAAAGTTAAATCAAAATATTAAACAAAAAGTTCCAATTACTTAAGTGAAGCAAATGGATAAAACAAAAACAACAATTAAAAACAAAAAATCATAAAGAATTGCCGAGATTCAACGAAAAAAACGTTCTAATAAATAATTCTACAAAAAGAAAAAAAAAACCAAAAAAATTAAAAAAAAAAACAAGCCAAGAAGGAAGACAAACCCAGAGAAACCCAAAGACGAAAAACTAAAAGCCAAGAAAGAAGATATATAAGAAAGAAAGACCCCCCTACAAGAAGAGATAAAAAATTTAAAATCATTACTAGAAACTAAATCTAATTTGGTGACAGAATACAAAGATGAACAAATAGATGAAAATATTTCATCCGTCCCCCAATTTTCAGGGAGCTTAGAAAACTACGTAGGATGGAGAGAAGTAGCCGAAACTGCAATGGGATTGTATGTCCGAAAGAGCCGAAGATATTTCGCAGCTCTAACGATTCTAAGAAATAAAATCATAGGAAAGGCTAACGACACACTGACAAATCACGGAACCGTACTAAATCTCGACGCTATTCTAGCCAGACTGGACTTTGTCTTTAGCGACAAAAGACCACATAATCGAAAAAGAATTAGGTGTCCTTTCTCAAGGTTAACATTCAGTAATAGACTTTTATAATTTCGTTAATAAAAAACTTACTAAACATTTAATAAATAAAACCATAATGACTCATGGAAAAGATAATCCTATAACAAGAGAATCAAACCTAAAACATCGTCAGATTAAGAGTTTTCATAACCGGCCTCAACGGCCCAATATCGGGAATTTTATTTTCACTAAATCCACCAGACTTGCCAAACGCATTAGCTAGAGTGCAAGAAATGGAAAGCAACCAAATGAGAGCCCAATTCGCTAGTCGATATAGCGCAGCTCCGCGTCAGGCAACTGATTATTTTATACCTTATAATTCATACTATAAAAACAAGAGAACGCTATAGTCGGGTGCCCCGACTATCAGATACCCGTTACTCAGCTAAAGGGAATGCGAAGGAGATGGAGATAAAAACTTTGATCCGCCGTAACTTTTTAACGAATGGTCCGATTTAAAAAATGTCTTCTACATTTCGATAGTTATTGATAAACACAACAAAACGGCATTTGTACTTTTCCAAAATATTGAAATTTTTAAAATCGTATATAAGCGATTGTGGGCGTTAGAGGGGGCGTGGTACCCCTTTGAAACAAACTTGCGCTGCGTAGTAACTCCTAGAATCTGCATGCAAAATGTCAATCTTCTAGCTTTTATAGTTTCCGAGATCTCAGCGTTCATACGGACAGACAGACAGACAGACAGACAGACGGACAGACAGACGGACAGACGGACATGGCTAGATCGACTCGGCTAGTGATCCTGATCAAGAATATATATAGTTTATAGGGTCGGAAACGCTTCCTTCTACCTGTTACATACTTTTGCACGAATCGAATATACACTTTTACTCTACGAGTAACGGGTATAATAATTACCAAAATCAAGGGAATCATCTAAGATTAAATCGAAATAAGGAAAATTATCAAGAAAACAATAACCACTTCCAAAATATCAACAATTATCAACAAAGAAACAATTATCAAAATAATAACAATCAAAAGGCTAATTTTAATAATAATAATAACCAAAATAATAATAACCAAAATAATAATAACCAAAATAATAATAACCAAAATTCCAACTTTCATAATAATAATTACCAAAATAATAATTATCAAAATCATAATTTTCAAAATAATAATTATCAAAATAATAAATAACATAATAAATACTAATAACATAATAACTATAACAACAACTTCCGTTATAATAACAACAAGCCAAACTACAATGTATGGGCCCAATCTCGAAAGATTATAAAATGAAAGACCGATTTTTAGGGGGATGCGACCACAGCCTAAACTCAGGGGTGCTCAAAACTACCTTATGGCAGTGCAGTTACAAACACCATTAAAAGTAAAACACACGCACGCAAGTAACAAGTCACACACAGTCATAAAAAAGACAACCACACTTTGCATTGTGAGTTGAGGAGAAAAAAAAAGTTCAATGGAATTTGTTGTTGGCTTGGCTCGCTCTTATCTATTACGGATAGCGACAAAGAGGACTCGAGGTGTGCATAGGCAAGCATTGCGAGTGCACTGCCGTATGCTTAGTGCTATTACAAAAACAATTGTGCTCGTGTGCCATAGGACTGAGCACCCCTGGCCTAAACCATAAGAGCTAGAGCAGCCAATTTTTTTCACAGTATTCCATTGGGGGCGTAGGCGCCCACTAAGGTCCGACATGTCCCCCCAGTGGCCCCAAACAGCTCCAATATCCATATTTAGAGTAAAAAATCGTTAGATTTACTTAAGCTTAACTTCTAAAGTGGTTGGAATTTCGAAATTTTGATTTTGCAGAATTTTAGGTCTTGAAAGGGCCTAATCACTATGGACGGAAGTCCATGTAGTGACGAAGCGCACTAGGAGAGTGTGCGAAGACGACTACTATTATATAGCCGCAAAATTGAAAATCTGCTATAATAGTCCGATCGGAATGAGTAACACACCAATCGAAAGGTATTTCAAAAACTTAAAGGATTGCATACCAAGACTTTAAGAAAATCAATTGGCTTGGGAGAGAGAGCGGTGAAAGTGAAAATGTGAAAATTTCGAAATTTGGAGCTGTTGGGGCCGGTGGGGATAAATGCCCCTCGCAATGTTTTAGTTGTGTTCCTATTGAAAATACCCGTCGAATGAGGGGTCATATGATAAAATCCGACGCTCCGTTCAAAAGTTATAGCCAAAATAAGATTTTCTTCGTCTTCCCAAAATGAAAATTTTATTCTGTTTGTCAGTTTGTTAGTTTGTCCAAAACATATTTTTTAAGTTTTGAAAATTTGATATGACGTTCATCACATCGATATAAAAAACTTTTGTTCTACCACTTTTCGAAAAACTCGCTAGTTTAGCGGGAAAACAGCTATAAATAGCTGAAATTCGGAAAGCAGTAACTTCTATACTACTAAAGCTACATCTCGTTTGAAAGGTTTTTTTAAATGCTATAAACGCCTTCTATGAGCAATTTGTGTAAATGTAATAGTTAAAAAAATATTAACAAAATAAAATTTTTTAAAACTTTTTTTTTAGCTTTTTTTTATTTTTCTCAAAAACGGGTAAATTTTAGGTAGCGTTCTTATTTAGTCGCATCTAAAATCATTTTTCGTCACAAAAGTTGATATCAGAACTTTTGTACGTTGAAGGTGCGATCGTCACTAGTTTTTCACCTCGTTTAGAGGTGTTTTTATTTGATTAGAAATCTAAATTAAATTTAGATATCCCCCATAATTTGGGTGCTACATCACTATGGACGGCAGTCCATGTAGTGACGAAGCGCACCAGGAGAGTGTGCGAAGGCGACTACTATATATACACGAAGAAATGAAAATCTACTGTGATGGTCCGATCATAATGAATGATACACCTATCGAATTTAAAATTAACTTTTCGATTTAAAAAATCTAAAAAGCTGCTCCGATCGAGATGATTTTTTGGTAAATGGTTATTCTATGGCCCAAATGCTTAGGTTTAATTTTTTAAGTTTTTAACATTTTTTTAAGTATTTTTTACGAATTTATTTAGATTTTCTAAGTTTTTGCGTTGCATTTTGTGGGAGCCTGCCGAGAGAACGAAACCCAGAGAGCGGATGGCAAGAGAGCGACGGCCGAGAGAGCAGCAGCCAAGAAAACTGACGAGGGGGAGGGGTAGTGCTGTGTGGAAGGGGGAGGGGAAAAGGGCAATTTAAGTTAAAATTTGTTTTGAATTTTAAAAACTTAAACTGCTGTTCCGATCAATATGATTTTCGATCAATAGTCAGTCCTGTAGATCAAATGCCTAGGTTTCATTTTTCAAAAAATATTTTTCATTTTGTAGCAGAAGTAAGAGTCTTATTTAATTTCCACCATGGAAGAAGATAAAAAATTACTACAAATTCTGTAAACAAAGCCAAAATGTTTCCAAGTTAATTATTAATCTTAAGATTCGAACTCTTCATAAAATACGTATGTACAATGTACATTAGCATATTAGGAAATGTTTTGATTTGTACAATGCAATACATACACACAATGTGTGCTTATGTTTCTACTTGAAAGTACATAATGTGCTTAAATACAATTAAAATTATTCATTTCCTTTCAGCCAATGCAAAATTGGAAGAGTTTAAAATTAATAATTATACTGTGCAGCATTTTTAGTGCTTTTTAAATTTACCTCGATGGATGCTATATTTTTGGATTCGTTACGAATTCCCAAGTTAAATTGCGTTTTCCAAAAAGTTCCCCGACGCAAGGATTCTTAGCAAAAGGACCTCAAAGTTCGAAAAATGCTGAAATTGGCCAACTTTTCGGAGCACTCAGAGGCAAACAGTTTCATGGTTTGATTCGATGTTAGTTTTTTAAAAGATACACTTTATCTTTCAAACCCCTAGAGTAATTTTAGGATTTTTATACCCTTGTAGAGGGTATTATAATTTCAGTCAGATGTTTGCAACGCAGTGAAGGAGACGTTTCCGACCACATAAAGTATATATATTCTTGATCAGCACCAATAGCCGAGTCTATCTAGCCATGTCCGTCTGTCCGTCTGTCCGTTTCTATGCGAACTAGTCTCTCAGTTTTAAAGCTATCGCGATGAAACTTTCCCGAAGGTCTTCTTTCTATTGCAGGTAGTACATATGTCGGAGCGAGCCGGATCGGACCACTATATCTTAAGGCTCCCAAACAAATATAAGAAAATTCATTGTAACTTTGTAGGAAGTAGGCGTTTTGATTCTTGACTACTTAAAAACAAAATTGAAATAAATCGAAACGCTGAATCTGGAATCCCTGGAACTGCACCGAGTGAGTATTCTTTTATCTACAAGGGTATATAAGCTTCGGCTGGCCGAAGGTAGCTTCCTTTCTTGTTATTATTTATTTATTCATCAAACTTTTAAGAACACAAGGCGGCAACACTACTACTATTTTGACAGCAGATGTATGTTTTTAAGTTTTTTGACTATGTTTTCTGGAATTTGTTTCTGCCATAAAAAAAATCCCCAAAATATTTTAGGTATGGGGTTTGAAAGATAAAGGGTGTATCTTTTAAAAAACTTTAACATCGAATCAAACCATGCATCCATTTGCCTCTGAGAGCTCCGCAAAGTTGGCCAATTTCAGCATTTTTCGAACTTTGAGGTCCTTTTGCTAAGAATCCTTGCGTCGGGGAACTTTTTGGAAAACGCAGTTTAACTTGGGAATTCGTAACGAATCCAAAAATATAGCATCCTTCGAGGTAAATTTTTGATACTGCATAGTGCTGTCAATCAAATGTGGAATCGGAAAATAATAAGTTACTTCGCTACTTTTGTATGGGATGTCAATCTTTTCGTGTGTGTACAAATGTTTTCGTTTTATTCAAAACAATAAATTTAAAAATAAAAAAGTCCAATTTACAAACAAGTGTACATTTGTGCGCAAACTAAAATTGCATTGATAACATTGTAACTGATAGAAGGTATAAAAATTCACTACTTTTACTTAGATCGCATTAATTTATTATATAGCTCTACCAGTAGCCTTCGGATTCTCTCTCTGGAAGAATCTTCTAGAAAGGTTGTTTACGCAAAGGTTTTCAACAAACGCGCAAATAAGATATAAGAAAGTCCTGACAACCTAATTTCCTAACTGCAAACTAATTTTGAGCGAACGAAGTCGCTCCGGGTATAGCTAGTCTAATTATAATCCTCAACAAAAAATTTAACCAATGGAAATAAATCCTAGTATCCAAGTTTCTAACAGAAATCAGAACTCTTATAACGATCAACCGAATCCAGCAGGAAATTATAATCAAAACCAATACAGAGATAATAATAGAAACACTAACTATAATCAATCTTCTAATAACAATCAAACGGACCCGGCAAACAAAAGCGTTGCTACCGGAACTTCCGCTCAACCAAAAAATAAACAAATAAGAGTTAATAATATTCAAGAGGACCATTTTTTAGGGGAGAACAACGAATAGGCCTACCACACATATTTAGAGCTCAAAGAAGCTGGGTTGACAAAAATGAAATTTATGAAATTTGAATAGCGGAATCGTTTGCCCATCTTTTGCCCATGTTTGCCCACCAATTAGTTTTTTTTGCCCACGTCCAGTTTTCGAGATATAAAATTTCGAAAATTTTCGAAAATTTCGAAAGTTACAAATTTTTGGAATTCGATTTTTTTTTTAATCGTAAGAGAATCGTTTGCCCACGTTTGCCCACCTTTTAGAATTTTGAAAAAATTTCTACTTCAAAAGTTATCTTAATTATAAGTTTTTCCTTAAGAAAAAATCGTTTGCCCACCCTTTAAAACTGAATATTTTTGGAAAAAAAAACGTTTGCCCACCTCTTAAAACTAAAAAATATTGACTGCCCACCCTTTAAAAATACATTTTTATAAAAACAAACGTTTGCCCCCCACTTAAAAATAAAAAATATTGACTGCCCACCCTTTAAAAATACATTTTTATAAAAACAAACGTTTGCCCACCTCTTAAAACTAAAAAATATTCACTGCCCACCCTTTAAAAATACATTTTTAAAAAAACAAACGTTTGCCCACCTCTTAAAACTAAAAAATATTCACTGCCCACCCCTTAAAACTAAATATTAATGAAAATAATCGTTTGCCCACCCCTTAAAACTAAAAAATATTCACTGCCCACCCCTTAAAACTAATTTTATATAAAAACCATCGTTTGCCCACCTCTTAAAACTAAAAAATATTGACTGCCCACCTCTTAAATTTAAATTTTTTTCAAATTTTGTTGTATGGAATTGTTTGTCTATCGTTTGTCCACCCTTTAGAATTTTGAAAAAGTCAAAACTTTAGAAAATACAATGTGCATAAAGTTAGCAATGCAACTTTTGAAAATGCAAATTTTTTTCTATCGACAATTTGCCGTTATTTTTCCGTAAATTATTCGTGAAAGAACAAAATTTGCCGCTCAATTGTTTTTAAAATTATGAGATGTTCTGCTGAGTTGATATCAACTTAGCAAAATTTCCAAAATCTTTTTTAATAGGAATTTGCAGTTATTTATCCGTAAATGATTTGCGAAAGAAAAAATTTAGTTGCTCTTGCTTTAACATTTTTTTTTTTTAAACATAATTGCTCTGAATTATTTGAAAAATTCAACCTTTTGATTTTCGAAAATTTTCGAAATCCCATATTTTTGAAACTGGACGTTGACAAAAAAAACTAAAAGGTGGTCAAACGTGGACAAACGATTCCCATATTAAAAATTCGAAATTTTAATTTTACCCGACCCAGCTTCTCTGAGCTGGTAATCGGTTTAAAAACATTTTTAAATTAAATTTTAAGAGGCTGGCAGTCAATATTTTTTAGTTTTAAGAGGTGGGCAAACGTTTCTTTTTATAAAAATGTATTTTTAAAGGGTGGGCAGTCAATATTTTTTAGTTTTAAGGGGTGAGCAAACGTTTGTTTTTATAAAAATTTATTTTTAAAGGGTGGGCAGTCAATATTTTTTAATTTTAAGAGGTGGGCAAACGATGGTTTTTATATAAAATTAGTTTTAAAGGGTGGGCAGTGAATATTTTTTAGTTTTAAGAGGTGGGCAAACGATGGTTTTTATATAAAATTAGTTTTAAGGGGTGGGCAAACGATTATTTTCATTAATATTTAGTTTTAAGGGGTGGGCAGTGATTATTTTTTAGTTTTAAGAGGTGGGCAAACGTTTGTTTTTATAAAAATGTATTTTGAAAGGGTGGGCAGTCAATATTTTTTAGTTTTAAGAGGTGGGCAAACGATGGTTTTTATATAAAATTAGTTTTAAGGGGTGGGCAGTGAATATTTTTTAGTTTTAAGGGGTGGGCAAACGTTTCTTTTTATAAAAATGTATTTTTAAAGGGTGGGCAGTCATTATTTTTTATTTTTAAGAGGTGGGCAAACGATGGTTATACCCGTTACTCGTAGAGTAAAAGGGTATATTAGATTCGTGCAAAAGTATGTAACAGGTAGAAGGAAGCGTTTCCGACCCCATAAAGTATATATATTCTTGATCAGGGTCACTAGCCGAGTCGATCTAGCCATGTCCGTCTGTCCGTCTGTCCGTCTGTCCGTCTGTCCGTCTGTCCGTCTGTCCGTCTGTCTGTCCGTCTGTCTGTCTGTATGAACGCTGAGATCTCAGAAACTACAAAAGCTAGAAGGTTGAGATTTCCCACACATATTCTTTGGCTTCCTACGCAGCGCAAGTTTATTTTAGCCGAGCGCCACGCCCCCTCTAACGCCCACAATCCTTCACTAACGATTTTAAAATGGGTCCTGCGCCCACATCTTTAAAGATTTCCGAGAAGTATAAATGCAATTTTGTTGTGTATATTTATACCTATCGAAATGTAGAAGACATTTTTCAAATCGGACCATTCATTAAAAAGTTATACGCAATCAAAAATTATATATCTATCTCCCTCGCACTCCCTTTAGCTGAGTTACGATTATTAGTCGGGACACCAACCCGACACAGCGTTCGCACTCCCTTTAGCTGAGTGACGGGTATTAGATAGTCGGGACAACAACCCGACTATAGCGTTCTCTCTTGTTTTTATATAAAATTAGTTTTAAGGGGTGGGCAGTGAATATTTTTTAGTTTTAAAGGGTGGGCAAACGATTATTTTCATTAATATTTAGTTTTAAGGGGTGGGCAGTGAATATTTTTTAGTTTTAAGATGTGGGCAAACGTTTGTTTTTATAAAAATGTATTTTTAAAGGGTGGGCAGTCAATATTTTTTAGTTTTAAGAGGTGGGCAAACGTTTGTTTTTATAAAAATGTATTTTTAAAGGGTGGGCAGTCAATATTTTTTATTTTTAAGTGGGGGGCAAACGTTTGTTTTTATAAAAATGTATTTTTAAAGGGTGGGCAGTCAATATTTTTTAGTTTTAAGATGTGGGCAAACGTTTGTTTTTATAAAAATGTATTTTTAAAGGGTGGGCAGTCAATATTTTTTAGTTTTAAGAGGTGGGCAAACGTTTTTTTCCAAAAATATTCAGTTTTAAAGGGTGGGCAAACCATTTTTTTCTTAAGGAAAAACTTATAATTAAGATAACTTTTGAAGTATAAATTTTTTCAAAATTCTAAAAGGTGGGCAAACGTGGGCAAACGATTCTCTTACGATTAAAAAAAAAATCGAATTCCAAAAATTTGTAACTTTCGAAATTTTCGAAAATTTTCGAAATTTTATATCTCGAAAACTGGACGTGGGCAAAAAAAACTAATTGGTGGGCAAACATGGGCAAAAGATGGGCAAACGATTCCGCTATTCAAATTTCAAAAATTTCATTTTTGTCAACCCAGATTCTTTGAGCTCATATTTAGATATGATTCAAAAATTAATAAAACATGTAATTGACACTGGTGCGATGGCCTACTACATTAGAAAAGGAATCTATAAAAATGGAATAGAATTACCTATTTATAAATGGGTATCTACAGTTAATTAAATTTTATCATAATATAACAATTTTTAATAAGAAACACATTTTTTACGAAATGGAAGGACTGAAATCAGACCTTTTGGTAGGATATAATCTATTAAGAGAAATAAGTGCGATTATCGATACTGCGAAAGACACTCTAAAATACAACCCTAGTCAAAAGTATTTTCACGAATTTGAATGTTAACTGTACTCATATTTTGAACTTATAATATAAACATTTTGGAACCTTTGGAAAGAGCACTTCAATTCCGTTTAAATGACTCAAAAATTTTTTTAACCCATTAAGCACCCTTTGAAAAGTGGGCAAATTATACTATTTTTTTTGAAAGTCAAATTTTCAACTTTTTTTCTGGGGCTTAAAACAAAAATGTTTTGATGCAAAGTTGTTCCCCAATCAAAATTAATAATAACTGCAAAAAAAAAAATTTCAAAATATTTTTCCTTGTATTTTTTATGATTTTTTGAAAATAGCTATTTTTGCCGCTTTTTCTTCCTTTTCATACAAAATTTTACTGAGAGGTCTCCATTCAAAAAATCATAAAAAATACAAGGAAAAATATTTTGAAAATTTTTTTTTGCAGTTATTATTAATTTTGATTGGGGAACAACTTTGCATCAAAACATTTTTGTTTTAAGCCCCAGGAAAAAAGTTGAAAATTTGACTTTCGCAAAATTTGCTCACTTTTCAAAGGGGTCTTAATGGGTTAAGAAAATTTTTGTGTCATTTAAACGGAATTGAAGTGCTCTTTCTATAGGTGCCAAAAGTTTATATTATAAGTTCAAAATATAAGTACAGTTAACATTAACATTTGTGAAAATACTTTTGACCACCCCTGTATAATAATTAAGTGGAAGAATTACATTACGAGGAACACTTAAACATCTTGACAACAAACAATATAAAAAATATTCTTCCTTTAAAAAAATATGTATTCGATAAATATTTCAATTTCGAAAATTTATCAGATAATACTAAAACTAGTACAACAAGTTTGGAATGTATAATGTAGGTGTTCGTTATCAATGTTGCTCAACATAACCAACGTTCGTACTCTATGTTGCTCAACATAATCAACGACCAACAACTCTAGCAGTAGTATTATTGGTAACAGTATCAGGCGTCCAGTTACATCCACGGCAGATACTATTTGCTGATCAGCATATTCTACATAGTCAATGTCAACGGTTGACTCGATGTCTCACTGACCCGCCAAGCAGTCAGCACTTTCTGCAGAGTCAACCGACCCAACTATGCAAACTGCTACCATAATCAAAACATTCTGACCTACTCCAGAATACAACCAATTCCACTATTCTTTACACTAAACATCCGTGTTATCTAAGTAGTATATAAGCTAGTACCAAATTCACAATAAATCAGTTATCAACACATCTTATAACTCCGCGGTCTTCCTTTCTGACCTCCGGGAAGAGGCCTCGTATATAAACTTATATTGATCTACAAGCCACGCTTGGGATCAAACAGTAGGGGAGAGGTCTGTAGGTTGAGACGGTCTGTAAGTTGAGACACTCAATTTTCTCAAAACTTATCCACTAAAAAAATTGTTTTTTTTTTTTTTTGTAGTCCTTTTTAGTGACAAAACTTTTGGGGAAAACATTATAAGCCAGGCTCTAGACAGATTAAAGCTGTGAGAGTCGTGTACCATTCTTCACCAAAAAAGTTTTTGTCTACTTTTTTCAAAATTCCATTCAAAATTAATAACGTCCTTAAATTAACTTGGTAAGAGATTTACAACATTAGTATATTAACTGTTAACTAATTTAAAAAAGAATCAGCTTAATGTGACAGTCAGAACAAAAGTTATTAATTTTTTCCCGAAACATCCCATTTTGTGTAAGTTGAGACACTTTGAGCGTGTAAGTTGAGACACCCGTTTTTCATACAAAAAGGCCTTAGGCCAACAGAGGTCGCTTTCTGCCTAGTACATTTCTTTGATATTAGGGGAAAAGTGAATGTTCAAAGAGCCTTTTGATTTTAATTGTTATTTGGTCTAAGTTCTTAAAAAATGGATGGGAAATAATTTAGGACGAACTAAAATTGATTAAATTAACATAAATAAATAGTTCCTTATAGTTTGGAGTACTTTTTGTGTGAGTATTATTGACTTTTAAAAGTGTCTCAACTTACAGACCTCTTTTTCAAAATGTCGTTTTTTGGCACTTTCCAAAAAAAATAATTTTTCAGTTTTCCCTAAGGAAAAAAAATATTTTTTTTTGTTTTTTATTAAGCTAGTAGACTAACCTTTCGATCAGTACCAAATGCGTAAAGTTTCATAAGTGAATGTCGAAATGGCAGATTAAAAACAAAAGGTGTACCAACCTACAGATCTCTCCCCTATATATACGTCGACGAAAATTCCGACAAATATTCAATACAAAGTTTGGAATGTACAAATTCCGAACACGCCGTCGATGATAATTCCGACAATCGAGTATTACTATAAAAGAGAAGATGTCGATTTGCGTCATGTTCCCCCAGCCCAAACCATAAGACCTTAAATTCTGGAAAAAATTGGGTCTGAATCGTGTGTTAGAGGAGGTGTGCACTAAGAAAGTATTTTTTAAAATTCGGCACCTAAGGACTCCCAGGCCTCTCGAAAAATGCAAAATTGCTTAATTAAAACATCAACCATTCCCACAGTTTTCAACTAAACAAGTTGATATTTTTTTTAAGCTTTGTTTGTGGAAATCATCGAAAGCCCAGAAGATGACCACTTAATTAATTTTTTTCGCAACGATTATGCGATCGGATCCGTTTTTGGTTTAAAGTATGGAGCTATGCCATTCAATCAGTAATGTATTTTAATTTTTTTTTTTTGGACCCACGGTTGATTTTATAAGATTTTTTTTGTTTGCGTGGGTTGCGGGGGTTACGTTGTTTTTGTTTTTTCGCAGCACTCACGAACGTCAGCAAAAGCAGAGCGAGAGAGTAGTAAGCAGAGAGAGAGTCATTTGAAACGAAAGAGAGACGGCCAATGTTTTTTTTCTGGCTTAGAAACACCTGATAAAATTTGTACTATTTGGATACCAGAACGGATTATCTAATGGATGCAATTCTAAGCCAAAGTGTGTAATTAAATTAATTAATTAAATGCATAAAGAACTTTTGTTTTGATCTTAAAAAAATGTTGGATTGGGTTTCAAGGGGAGAGCAGGGAAAAACTTTCAGTCATCACATTTGCATGTGAGAAACGCAATGACACACACACACATCGATAAATGGGCATGTACATAAGTATGTAATGATTAAATTAGGATAAAATAACGGATCACTCAATGCATGCCATTCTAAATCAAATATTTTGCAAAAATTTAAATTATAGGGGGATTCCCTAAACTGTTGAATTGCTGAATTGTTGAATTTTGGTCAGCTGTTAATCAGCTTTGTTTAATCTGTCCGAGGCAATATATATGTAAAAAATCGCTGTTTTTGAATTATGTCACACTAAAATTCATAAACCTTGTTAGGGCAATGCAAAATGTGATGCGTGTATGGCTCAATCAGTTAGTGTGTCTACAAATCCAAAGGTCCCGGGTTCAAGTCCTAGAGAGGCCGACTTGCCTCAAAAAAAGTAAGTTTGTTTTAATTCCATTTAATTATCATTTACTGTATTTGATTACATAATAATTATCAGAAATTCTCTAAGGACCGCGCCTATTAATTGGATACTAAACTAGGAGAGCGTCAAGTTAGGCATCGTCAAGTACTAGTGAAATCCAATCACTTAATGGTTTAGAGATTAATTTTTAGTTTTTTCGTGAAAATATTTTTTTCAGTGTAGCTTAACAGCTGTAACCGTAAATTGGTTAACAGTAACTAGTGCAAAACTAGTAGCAAATGGACTAGTTGTTTCCGACGACAAGCATATGAAAAATGGACCACTTCGTTACAAGGAAATGGACATAACTTGAACTAGTTAACCTTCTTGACCCAACTAGTATTTTAATAGTCCAAAACTGATTCCGTTTCCTGCAGGGATGTTAAAAGATAAAATAATAAAGCCCAGCAAAAGCCCTTATAACTCGCCAGTTATAGTAGTATCAAAAAAAGGTACTAATGAAGATGGCACCCCAAAGCATTGACTTTGTATTGATTTTTAGAAAACTAAATATTAATACAATCCCCGATAGGTATCTGTTAAAATATACCAAATTTAAGTATCGAAATATACTAAGAACACATTGTACTCATCCCCAATCGATTGTTCCTTCCCTAAGTCTGTTGCCGCAAGCGCGTGTGTCGCGCGTATTACTAAATAAAGAACACATATATTATTACTCTCAAATCCCTCGTTTAACTACAGGTTATGATCCCAGAACGCTTAAAACTGCGAGTAAAGTGAGAGTAGTAAGAATTAAGTGGATAATTTGTGAAAAACCAAATTAAGTGCATCAGAAGAACGGAACTTGCAATCTATTTCACAATGATTCGCAACGACGAAGAATAGGAAGAGGCAAAGACAAAAAAGACGCCACAAAAACTTTCGGTAAACGTGTAACAAAAAAATTATAGGACACAAATAAAAAATAGATCCGCTCGGAAGAGATAATTATTATACGTGGAAAATACAAATTCAAGGTCTTTTAATTAAGAATGATGTGTGGAAATACGTGAGTGGTCAGTGTAGTAGGCCAACAAATTCCCAAGAAAAAGCCTTGGAGTGGGACATAAATGACTCTAAAGCGAAATCGGATTTAATTCTATCCATTTCCACATCTGAGTTGAGGCAGGTAAAGAACTGCGAAAGATCAAAACAGTTATGGGAGAAACTAGAAAGCGTATACCAGTCAAAAGGTCCACAAGTGTTTGCAGACAAAGGACAGTGGTGCCTCGATTCAGGTGCAACATCGCACATGTGCTTTCAAAAGGAGAAATTCAAAAACATTACAAGTGAATCGCTAAACTTAAAATTAGCAAACGATGAATCCGCTCCAGTTGTCGGCAGTGGAAAAGTTCTTCTAGAAACTTCGATCGTGACGGCAAGCCTAGAAGAAACTCTGTACGTACCCCAACTTCGGTCAAATTTAGTGTCAGTGTCAAAAATCACGGATCACGGTTTTGAAGTCACATTTCGCCGTGAGGGTGCCGTCATATCTGACCCAAAGACCGGTAACATGATCGCCACTGCACATCGTAAATCCAATCTGTACTTCATAAATCAATGCCGTGAAAAGTGTAACGCAGTGAGTACCGTAAGCAAGAACAGTGATTTATAGAAATGGCATGAAGTATTGGGACACATAAATGAAGTTGATTTAAAAAGTATGATTCGAAACGAAAAAGTGATTGGCATAAAGCTGAATCTTAACGAGAACTTGAAAAACCGTGAAATTTGCATTCAGGGGAAGCAATCGAAAAAACCATTCACAAAGTCCGATTCAAAATCCAGTGATCTACTAGAGTTGGTACACTCAGACGTCTGTGGGCCAATGCGGGTCAAGTCCCACGGAAGTTCCAGATACTTCGTAACATTCATCGACGCACAGTGACGCCTTGGGCCAAAAAACGTGCAATAAATCACTTTTTCGACTTTGTCCTAGAAAGTTGTGACCCATACCAATCGACAGGTAATTGATCCACTATTACAAATATGTAACCCTTTTTCAAATCAAAAAATTTTTGTAAAAGATATGAATTTTCAAAGTTGAACAATTTTTCACTTAAAAAAAACACACCGTTTTTAGGTAATTTTTCGCACTTCCGGGGGGTTTTTCTTAAAAACTAGGTATCGAATCGCTTTGCTTCTTTTTTCCACGGATTGGTGTGTTAGTTAAGAGTAAAAAAAGTAAAACATATTGCAGTTTGCCATGCGCATCTCTTAGTTATGAGTTATTTGCGAAACGTCCATTTTTTCCATATTTTTCAACTTTGATGGAAAATAAAAAAAAACTATTTAATACTATTTTTTTTATACTTCCGTAAAACGTTATTTGGACTTTCTTCTTGATATTACGAAAGTTGTAGCTGCGTCCGCCTGCGTCCGCGGTTTTAAGAGCCAAAAAAGGGAAAAAAGTCATGGTCCAAGAAATTGCATATGGCGCATCCTTGTGAAAGATTTGTCCAAAACATGGTTTTAAAGTCATGAAAATTTGATATGATGTTCAACAGCTCGATATAAGAAACTTTAGTTCTACCACTTTTGGAAAAACCCGCTAGTTTAGCGGGAAAACAGCTATAAATAGCTAAAATACGGAAGGCCTTAACTTCTAAACTAGTGAAGCTACAGACTTGTGCTTTTTCTTGTTTAAAAGGTATTTTAAAATGCTTTAAGCGCCTCCTATATGTAATTTGTGTAACTGTAATATTTAAAAAGATATGCACAAAACACATTTTTTTAAAACTTTTTTTTAGTTTCTGTTATTTTTCTCACAAACGGCTCTAACGATTTCCTTTAAAACTTCAAACTGTATAGCCCTTGAGATTCCTTAAATTTTGGTATGTATCATGTTACTGTAAAAAAAACACGTTTAAAAGTTATTCAGAAACGAAAATAGCAACTTTTGCCAGCTCAAAACAACTTACGCTGCCTAAGCATTGAATTTAGTATGTGCGAATCCAAACTGTATTCCAGGGTCATGGAATCACAACCTTGTCACAGAGTTAGAATCTAGTAATTATAGTCCAGAAATGTTAAGTCTATTGGATTTACCAAGTTTACCAAATTGTGACCATTATTTCAAAAAACATGAAATATAAAAATTTTTATTTTAAAAAAAAAACTTTAATTTTTTTTTTTTGTTTTTTTAGTTTTTAAAAATTAAAACATAAAAAAATTAACTAAACAAACCGTAATTTTAAAAAAAAAAAAAATTTTTTTTTTAAATTCCAATTTTTTATTTATTTATTTTTAATAAGTTTTAAAAATTACAACATGAAAAAAGAAACTAAAAAAAACAAAAACTTTTTAAAAAAAGTTTTTTTTTGTCGGAAAAAAATGGATTTGTTTTTAAATTCTGACTTTGCCGATTTGTAAGTACGCCTCTGCCACGCCCACTCCCTGTCTCAAGCAATAATTTGAAAGGTGGATCAATTATCTATCATTTGCCGTTTACAAAATTCAATTATCTTCACTGGTTCAAAAGTTATGATTTATTACCAAAAAAAAGTCAAAAGGCGCCACTGTGCGACGATAAAACTAGGTGGTGCGAAATATATTTTCTAAAACAAAAAAGCGAAGTCATTGAAAAGTTCAAGATGCACCTCGTCGAAAATCAAACTGGCAGAAATATCAAAACGCTGCGTACAGACAATGGTAAGGAATACGTTAATAACGAGTTTTCCATATTTCTCAAAGAAAAGGGCATTAAGCATGAACTTACAAACGACTACACTCCGGAACAAAATGGAGTTGCCGAACGCAAAAACCGAACTCTAATTGAGATGGGTCGGTGCATTATGCTTCAGAGCGGATTACCTCCAAGTTTCTGGGCAGAATCTATTCTAACTGCCAACCACGTCAGAAACTAGTTCCCATCCCGGAGCCTAAATAGCGAAATACCGTGCAACCTGTGGACTGGAAAGAAACCAATACTCACATACCTAAAAGTATTTGGCACCGTAGCATACATGTTGGACAAGCAACCAGGAAGAGGTAAATTTCACCCAAAAAGCAAGAAATGTATATTTATAGGGTACGAACCGCAAACAAAAGGATATCGACTTTGGTGTCCAGCTGAAAGGAAGACTTACAAAAGCCGAGATGTCAGGTTCCTTGACCGATTTGAAGAAGAGAACCAATATGAGGATTTCGTTGACCAAGAATATGTTGAAAAACAAAAAATCGAAATTAATCTTTCGCAAGTTCCACCTACAGCAGAACCAGAATCTTTACCCAAATTGGAAAACCAACTAGAAGTCCCAGAAACTCCCACAGCTCGCACGCAGCTACCAGCACTAGGCACAACCCCAAAGAGAGGACGAGGTCGCCCCAGGAAGCGGCAGATAAGTATGGAAGAGAATGCTCCAGGAAGAAAACAGCGCATTTCTCAGTGAGCAGAGTGACCCAAAAGATGCAACAGAGGCACTATCTTGCCCGGATAGGGAGGAAAGGAAGGCAGCCATGCTTCAAGAATACCGTGCTCTGGACAAGAACGAGACGTGGACTCTGGTAGATCGACCTACAAACGCGAAAATCATCAAGACCAAATGGGTTCTGCGTACAAAACGACACGCTAACGGTCAAATCGAAAGGCGAAAGGCAAGACTTGTCGCCAAAGGATTTGCGCAGACACCCGGTGTAAGCTACGGCGAAACTTTCGCGCCCGTGGCACGCATGAGCTCCATTCCAATGCTCATGGCCCTATTAGTTGAGCTCGGAATGCAAATCCAACAGTTGGATTTTATCAGCGCATACCTCAACGGCGAAATAACCGAAGATGTCTACATTGAAATACCAAAGGAACTTGAAGCGATTCTAAGTATCGACGACCTCAAAAAGTATGCTTCAAATAAAGTCTGCAAAATACGCAAGGCGGTGTATGGCCTCAAACAGTCCGGAAGGCAATGGTATCGAAATCTTGACGAAAAGCTACAGAGTTTGGGACTGCAGCCGCTAAGCTCTGATCTTTGTGTGTACGTCATAAATAAGAACGACATCCTTGTTATCGTATTAATTTACGTAAATGACTTAATGGTGGCATCGACTGACGAAAGGGCACTTACGGCATTAAAATCAGAACTTGCAGGTATGTTTGATATGAAGGACATGGGATTACTGAAGTATTGCCTTGGAATTGAGTTCAAACAGAGCCTTGAGAAGCACGAAATCAAAATGCATCAGCAGTGTTATGCAAATGAGGTCATCAAACGGTTTGGCATTGAAAACTCCAATACAGTGTCAACACCATTGGCCTCAAATGAGAAATTAACGTCGAGTGATCAAGAAGGATCTCCTGAAACCAAGGACCTACCGTATCAAAGTCTTCTAGGCTCATTGATGTATCTGGCAGTATGCACTAGGCCAGATATTACTCATGCAGTAAGTTTACTAAGCCAATTTAACAGTAACTTTACTCAACAGCATTGGACAGCAGCAAAGAGGGTCCTCCGGTATCTCAAGGCAAGTGAGAAAAGTGGACTCACATTCAAGAAGACAGGCAAGAATCTTGTTGGCTTTGCGGATGACGATTGGGGATAAAACATCGACGACAGACGATCATACACAGGCTTTACATTTATATTTGCAAACGCAGCAGTAAGCTGGGAGTCCATGAAACAACGCACAGTGGCACTCTCAACGACCGAAACCGAATACATGGCCATATCCAATGCTGCGAAGGAAGCCGTTAATCTAAAGTTGTTCCTGAAGGAAACTTTGGGTACGCAGGACGTTGTCGTGATCTTCAACGACGCGCAGGTCACCTGACACGTAATCCAGTATTCCACAACCGTACAAAGCATGTGGATATTCGTCATCACTTCATAAGAGAGCTGGTTGAAAAAAATGAAGTCATCATAGAATACATCCCGACTGAGAAGATGCGTGCCGAAACACAACGAATGTATAATTGATTTGGGTATGACTACTAAGGGGCTGTCCATATATTACGTAATCACCTAGGGGGGGGGAGGGGGTCATTGAAATGATTATGTTTGATTACATGGGGAGGGGGGGGTCTTGTACAATGATTACGTAATCATTTTATATTAATTTTTTTATTTAAAGAATTTATTTAAAAACTTTTTTCCTTTAATTATATCTACAAACCAGGGACCAAAAATAAGTGTTATTGTAAATTTTTCATACAAAAAAATCACGCATTGTAGTTTACAAATCCGTAATGATTTTTATTTTTTGATTTTTATAATAAAACTCAAAAAATAACTGTTATTTTTTGATTTTTATGAATAACAGTTATTCCCTTGACATTTTTGAAAAAATGAAATAATTAAAAAAAACATAATTCCCGTGTTTTATATAACTTACTAAAAATTTGTTAAAAAAGGCAACCGTGCATATTTTATACCTATATATTTTTTTTTAATTTATTTTACCCACAAAATCGCCATAAATCAAGTTTGAGTTTTATTTTTGATCACGACGAATAACTGTTATTTGCCAACTTTTATTATAAAACTCAAAAAATAACAGTTATTCCTTGAGTTTTACTTTACAAATCAGAAAATAACTGTTAAAGTGTGATTTTTAAAATAAAACTTATAACAGTTACGGTCCCTGCTACAAACTTAAATAGGAAAGCAGAGAAAAAATTTTTGTAGTGGCTGGGCGGCGAAGGACGCGAAGACCTGGAATGGCTTGACGAAGAGTATGTTGGGGATAATATCAGCGTAGACGAACCGAATGTGTCATACCAAACTTCATTTATAAACAATATTAAAGATTGGGTTGCATCTCCGTTTGAATCCACAGATTAAAACAAAAAAAATTTTATTCTGGGGATTACGTAATCATTGGGGGGGGGGGGGGTTGTTTATTTAATGATTACGTTTGTACACCAGGGGGGGGAGGGGGTCAAAAATCACCAAAAACGTGATTACGTAATATATGGACAGCCCCTAAGTAAAATATGAAATTGTTCAACATAAATTTGAGGGGAAGTGTTAAAAAATACCAAATTCAAGTATCGATATATACTACCAATCGATTGTTCCTTCCCTAATAGTCTAGTCACACTGTGTGGGGTAACCTATCGAGTGAGCCAACCCGATTACTCCAAAAAAGTGTTTCCACTTGGTTAACTCCAAATATCGAGTAATGACATCTAGTGTTTGTTGTTTGTGTTGTTCATTTGACTATATACCGAAATATACAAAAAAATACTCCAAAATACCAAAGACCCTAAAAGTACCCCACTTTTGCCCACATCTAGTTGCCTATACACATCCTATGTAAAAAAAACAGGGTTACGTCAATAACCCCATAACTCCATAACTCCACCCCAGTGTAAATAGATTATAAGTCTGTTGCCGCAAGCGCGTGTGTCGCGCGTATTACTTAATAAAGAACACATATATTACACAGGCCGACAAAATGTGACATGGGTCGGTGTCCAGGCCTGCCACCATTTTATTTCGATAAATGAGGCTTTTCTAAGCATAAGTTGCCACTACACCTATAGTCCATCAGCTCTGGTATTTGCGGTTTCTTTAAAATAAGGAAATCACAAATTTTCTTCGTCTTTTGGGATATATCTTCAAGAGTGGTCAACCAATTTTGGTAATATTTTCGGAATTAAATAGTTACATGTCTCTTTTATACGGTCGTTTTGGAAAATTCAATCTAACCCAACCACAAGAGGAGGTGGGCGCATTCAAAATTTTAAAGTCACAGCAAAGTTTAAAAATCTTCATTTGTGAACAGCGTTTAAAAATTAAATAAAAATATTTTCTTCTGCAATGCATTTTTGATCCAAAGACACCTTATGTTCTTAATTTTTAGGACACTCATCAGGTTTTTGTGAATTGTTTTGAAATTTTTAAAATTGGTTTTCTTACACAAAGCTAATATGAAAATTTGTCTTGAAAAATCTCAATTTTTTAAACTAGAAACATCATTTTTGGGTTACGTCGTTCCCCATAACGTGATTAAAACAGATCCACTTAAAATAGAAACTATCTCAAAATATCCGATTCCCAATAATATAAGAGAATTAAGAATTACTATAGGAAGTTTGTCCGAAATTATGCAGCTATTGCCAAGCCGTTTACCAAATACTTAGAGGGTTCCAACGGAAAAGTTTTCAAACGAATGTCAAACAAGAAAGGAAGCTACCTTCGGCCAGCCGAAGCTTATATACCCTTGTAGATAAAGTAATGCTCACTCGGTGCAGTTCCAGGGATTCCAGATTCAGCGTTTCTATTTTAATTTTGTTTATACATAAGTAGTCAAGAATCGAAGCGCCTACTTCCTACAAAGTTACAATGAATTTTCTTATATTTGTTTGAATATTCCTATGGGAGCCTTAAGATATAGTGGTCCGATCCGGCTCGCTCCGACATATGTACTACCTGCAATAGAAAGAAGACTTTCGGGAAAGTTTAATCGCGATGGCTTTAAAACTGAGAGACTAGTTCGCATAGAAACGGACAGACGGACAGACGGACATGGTTAGATAGACTCGACTATTGGTGCTGATCCAGAATATATATACTTTATGTGGTCGGAAACGTCTCCTTCACTGCGTTGCAAACATCTGACTGAAATTACAAGGGTATAAAAATGTCACCATTAATTTAGATGAACCAGCAATCCAAGCCGTAAACGAATTAGAAGAAAATTTAATTGCTCATATAGAAATAGTCCAACCCGATTATTCAAAAAAATTCGTTTTAACAACCTAGCCATTGGAGCGGTCCTATCCCAAAATGGAAGACCAATTACTTTTATATCAAAAACCCTTAACAAAACCGAAAGAAATTACGCTACAAATAAAAAAGCACTTTTAGCAATAGTATGGGCACTGAAAAATTTAAGAAATTAATTATTATATGGAGTATCTGGAATGGAAATTCATACTGACCATCAACCCCTTTCCTTCACCATATCAGATAAGAATCCGAATGTTGAATTAAAAAGATGGTTTACTTTTGAGTCAAAATCTGCAAAGTGGGCCACCCCTGTTCCGAAGGTCCGATTTTCATCGAACTTTTTTACTTTTCCGGTTCACAACGAAAATATAAGAACTTCATTTGAACGGTTTTGCGAAATTTTGAGTTTTACCGGAGTTATAGGGGTCAAAACCTGGCATTTTTGACACTTTTTCGAAAAAGTTGCACTCAGTCATTAATTCATAACTTCGGAACGGAACCGATTAAAATTTCACTATCAAGTCTTCAGTGATTATGTAGCTATAAACCCAAGGAACTAAATTGACAAATGACTCTTGCGCACTTAGCACCTAGTGCACCTAGCGCGTTAAAAAACAAATTTGCCTAATTTTTCGATTTTTAACGCGCTAGGTGTACGTCTTCGCAAGAGTCATTTGTCAATTTAGTTCCTTGGGTTCATAGCTACATAATCACTGAAGACTTGATAGTGAAGCCCGTACTGTTAAATTTACTATACATTTTTAATAATTTTAAGTCTGTTCCAGTTCAGATACTATTATACAGGATGCATTTTGGGCCTATTGGTACCACTTAATTCCTTCGTAAGAAGCGTTTGACCATGGATAGTTGAGAACTAAGTCCTTGCTCAATAAATTCTGCAAATTTGGGATAAATTTTTCGACACTTTAATACGAAAATATACATTTAAACATTTTAATTGATTATTTTATTTTTTTAGCATGTAACTTTTTTTTTTTTAGTGTATTTGACATAATTAAAATTGAAAAATTTAGCTTAAGGCCCCGTAGCTATAGCTAAACTTAAGTTCGCCTGTAAATTTTACATTATAGTCGAACACTTAATAATAATAATAATAAAAATTGAAAAATAAATTGTTAATAATAGGCGCTTCAATGTAGAAATTAAAATACCACACTTTTAGCCATAATTTACAAATAATAATAATTTTAAAGTTTTGCACGAAATAAGCTGTGACATTAAAAAAGTCAATGATTTTAGTTTTTTTTAATTTTAAGTGTTATTCTATGGAATCTTAAAATAGAAAAGTGGGTTAATAAGGGCCAGAATACTACCTAACATAACTGCATTTAAATTTTGGTAAATTATCGTATAGTTTGTTAGCTATACGAGTTTGAATTTTAAGTTTACCTCTGCACGAAATAAGCTGTGAGCCACTGTACATCATCTACCCACCTACGAAGGCCCGCCTGACAATCTTGATAGATCTTTTGGTAGATAATTACTTTTGTTAGCCGGATCAGTGGACCAAGCAACATGCGGACAATACTTACTTGGAACTATCCGTGACAAAATTAAAGGCAGGGCAGACGAGTGTTTGCAATGTATTCCTCAGTATGAATATAAATATGAATATATGTACACTTTTCCCTTTTTGTCAAAAGAAGACTAATTTAAAATTCCAAAAATCTGTTAATTTGGTATTATAGGGAACAAGTCCCGACAACCGCGTAAAAATTATCCTCGATGCACAGCGATTTCGGTAATACTATATATTAGCGAGCTCACCCCCGAAATTCGCAAACAAATTATCCTCGATGGACCACGATGTCTTAAGAATTTACGTGCAAAAAGAACTTAGCGGTCGGCCATGGTTCTCTTGTAATTGAATTTCAAAGTTCCCGGGTTTGCTATAAAAAACAAGTATGCTTTTCTAAAGTTTGCTATAAAAATCATATATGTATATATAAACCCTTTTCCTTTTTTGTCAAAATAAGACTAATTTAAAATTCCAAACATCTGAGTAATTGGTATTATAGGGAACTAGTCCTCACAACCACATAAAAATGATCCTCGATGGACAGCGATTTCTTAAGAACATGTGTGTTATTATGATAATCAGAAGAAATCGCGGTCCAAGGAAGATTATATATTTTAACCTTTCTTTTAGTCTTTTCCACCCAAAACCAAACTTAAAAATTGAATTTTTTTCTGAGCGACACAACAACCCTTATTCAGCTAAAACTTCTAGTTTAATATTGAGCAAAAGAAAGTGCGGCGCAGGCAAAAAAATTTTCTTTGCCTTTGGCGCAGTCTTTTTTAATACTTTAATACTTTTAATACTTCCTATTCAGGAATACTTCAGCAGAGAGATTTCTAGGCCATAAAAGGTTATTAAAGAAAAAAACTGGAACTTTACCTCAATGGTGATGCGGAAAAGTGTTCATTAAAACTATTTAAATTAAAAAAGTTTTAAATTTTTTGTATAGTAACTCAATTAAACAATTAAATAATTTTATAGGAACTCATTAAAACTTAATTACTTTGATTGAAAATATGAGAAAAGCACCCTTGTTTTTTATAGCAAACCCGGAAACTTTGAAATTCAAATACAAGAGAACCATGGCCGACCGCCAAGTTCTTTTTGCACGTAAATTCTTAAGAAATCGTGGTCCATCGATGATAATTTTTTCGCGAATTTCGGGGGTGAGCCCGCTAATATATAGTATTACCGCGATTTCTTAAGAACTCTCATAACCATGGATGACCACATGTTTATTATTATTATGATAATCAGAAGAAATCGCGGTCCAAGAAGTATTATAAATTTTAACCCTTCTTTAAGTTTTTTTCACCTAAAAGCAAACGTCTAGATAGAATTTGTTTTTCTCAGCGACACAAGAATCCTTATTCAGCAACAACTACTTGTTTAATACTGCAGAAGAAAAACTGCGCCGCGGGCGAAAAAAATTTAAGAAAAAATCGCGTGATTTTCTTTTACTTTTTTTTTTTAAATGCACAAAAATAGTGGGCGAATGGCTATGATCGTTCCTGGCCGTCACTTAAATCTCGATACAGCATTGTGACAAAAATAATTTGTCCTTTATAGACTATGCTCCACTCATAACATGATTATTTCCATAAGTTAAATGTAAATGTAATGTAAAAAAATTCTACATTTTTTTTATAGGAACTCATTTAAACAATTAAATAATTTTATAGGAACTCATTTAAACAATTTATTAATTTTATAGAAACTCATTAAAACGTAATTACTTTGATTGAAAATATGAGAAAAGCACCCTTGTTTTTTATAGCAAATCCGGGAAATTTGAAATTCAATTACAAGAGAACCATGGCCGACCGGCAAGTTCTTTTTTAACGTAAATTCTTAAGAAATCGCGGTCCATCGAGGATAATTTTTTCGCGAATTTCGGGGGTGAGTCCGCTAATGTAAAGTATTACCAAAATATCACAGTAGCCCTAAATTTTATACACTGAAATGGTCGCAAAAATATTGATAAATCGTTTGGGCGGATAACAATCCCTGTTCATTTCTAAGACACTTTTTCAAAGAGACTATATGCCTAAAAACACGTTTGACCCTCCGCATTTGCAAGAGAAAACAAGAGAGAACGCTATAGTCGGGTGCCCCGAGTATCAGATACCCGTTACTCAGCTGAAGGGAGTGCGAAGGAGATGGAGATAAAAACTTTGACGACGAATGGTCCGATTTAAAAAATTTCTTTTACATTTCGATAGGTATTGATAAACACAATAAAACTGCTTTCTTTTCCGAAATATTGAAATTTTTGCAAAATGCAAAATGTCAATCTTCAAGCTTTTATAGTTTCCGAGACAGACAGACAGACAGACAGACAGACAGACAGACAGACAGACAGACAGACAGACAGACAGACAGACAGACAGACAGACAGACAGACAGACAGACAGACAGACAGACAGACAGACAGACAGACAGACAGACAGACAGACAGACATACAGACAGACAGACAGACCGACAGCCAGACAGACAGACTGACAGAGAGACAGACAGACAGACAGACAGACAGACAGAGAGACAGACAGACAGACAGACAGACAGACAGACAGACAGACAGACAGACAGACAGACAGACAGACAGACAGACAGACAGACAGACAGACAGACAGACAGACAGACAGACAGACAGACAGACAGACAGACAGACAGACAGACAGACAGACAGACAGACAGACAGACAGACAGACAGACAGACAGACAGACAGACAGACAGACAGACAGACAGACAGACAGACAGACAGACAGACAGACAGACAGACAGACAGACAGACAGACAGACAGACAGACAGACAGACAGACAGACAGACAGACAGACAGACAGACAGACAGACAGACAGACAGACAGACAGACAGACAGACAGACAGACAGACAGACAGACAGACAGACAGACAGACAGACAGACAGACAGACAGACAGACAGACAGACAGACAGACAGACAGACAGACAGACAGACAGACAGACAGACAGACAGACAGACAGACAGACAGACAGACAGACAGACAGACAGACAGACAGACAGACAGACAGACAGACAGACAGACAGACAGACAGACAGACAGACAGACAGACAGACAGACAGACAGACAGACAGACAGACAGACAGACAGACAGACAGACAGACAGACAGACAGACAGACAGACAGACAGACAGACAGACAGACAGACAGACAGACAGACAGACAGACAGACAGACAGACAGACAGACAGACAGACAGACAGACAGACAGACAGACAGACAGACAGACAGACAGACAGACAGACAGACAGACAGACAGACAGACAGACAGACAGACAGACAGACAGACAGACAGACAGACAGACAGACAGACAGACAGACAGACAGACAGACAGACAGACAGACAGACAGACAGACAGACAGACAGACAGACAGACAGACAGACAGACAGACAGACAGACAGACAGACAGACAGACAGACAGACAGACAGACAGACAGACAGACAGACAGACAGACAGACAGACAGACAGACAGACAGACAGACAGACAGACAGACAGACAGACAGACAGACAGACAGACAGACAGACAGACAGACAGACAGACAGACAGACAGACAGACAGACAGACAGACAGACAGTTCAAATGCATACTTACCTTCTGTGAGAGCTTCAAACGCTTTATCTCGGTGGGTCTCCTTTAGGTATATGTATATGCCATATACTATATGGGCCATTTATTTAAATTTGGGTTTTAAAATGTCAGAAATCAAAATGCCTACTTCATAACGAAACACGTATAATATTCAAATATTCCTATGAGAGCCATAAGATATAGCGGTCCGATCCGGATTCGACATATGTACTACCTGCAGACGGACATGGCTAGATAAACTCGGCTATTGGTGCTGATCAAGAATATATATACTTCATTTGGTCGGAAACGTCTCCTTCACTGCGTTGCAAACATCTGACTGAAATTATAATACCCTCTGCAAAAAAATCCTGGTCTTTAAATTTTGATATTCTAATTTTCGAATTTTTCTGAGACTTGAGCCTTTTATAAAGCTTAAGGCATAACAGTTATTTTGTGATTTTTATTATAACTGTTGGAATATGACATTTCATCTAATCGATTGGAACATCGTATAAGCAAAAGTTTTCTGCTCACTACTACAACTGGTAACACCATTATCGTTTCAGTTCAGTTCAGTTTGAAGTGACAAGACGTGTTCTAATAAACCTAAAATATATATAGGGGGATTCCCTAAACTGTTGAATTGCTGAATTGTTGAAAATTCAACAAAAAATTTCAGCAATTAAGGGAACGACCCAAAATGGTTCCTGTTGAATTTTCAAACAGCTGTTATTTGTTGAAAAGTTTCACGGAACTTAAAGCACGTAAAATTTGATTTATTATTGCTAGTTACTGTCTAAAAGTGTTACCAAGGTAAAAAGAACCACGAATATGCTTTCTAAGTTGATTTTAAAATAAATAATGTGTACTGGTGATACTAAAATGTTACAGAGTTGCCACGACTTTTAAAAAAAGGTGACAACTCTGGCTTTTCAGCAATTCAACAAAATTTTCAGCAGCCCCGAGGCTGTTGAATTGCTGAAATTTCTGAAAGTTGACTTTGTATGGAACAGCTGATTAACAGCTGACCAAAATTCAACAATTCAGCAATTCAACAGTTTAGGGAATCCCCCTTATATCTTAAACTATATATTAAGTGTTTTTCAATTGATTTGTAAATTGGCGGAAGATATAATATTCCGCCGAGCACATAAGACGTCCATAGGACGACTTCAAGAGGCAAACACGTAGAGTGTGGATTCTGAAGAAATAGACGCTTCCAGGAAATTACACATACTATTACATACGTCGTGTATATTCTTATAATAATATAAAAGTTATTCAACGATTTTAAAGTGTAATCAATGTTCTCATCGCGATATTGTTTTGCATTTTTTTTTTGGGAATGTCTCGGCAAGATCTGGAAATGATTTAGTATAAATATTTAAAAGGGTCCAAACGGTAATAACTTGTGAGATTCTTGTGGCGTCACTGTTGGCCCTGTGTTCCTGTTCAATTTTCACTGCGCCAGAATCGAACACTCATCTTGACCATTCGAAAGAATAGCAAGGAAGAAATCATAATAAACAAGAGAGAACGCTATAGTCGGGTTGGTGTCCCGACTATTTAATACCCGTCACTCAGCTAAAGGGAGTGCAAACGCTGTACTCGGGTTTGTGTCCCGACTATAATCGTAGCTCAGCTAAAGGGAGTGCGAGGGAGATAGATATATGTAGATATTTTGATTGCGTATAACGAAAAATGTCTTCTACATTTCGATAGGTATAAATATGCACAACAAAATTGCATTTATACTTCTCGGAAATCTTTAAAGATGTGGGCGCAGGACACATTTTAAAATCGTTAGTGGGCGATTGTAGGCGTTAGAGGGGGCGTGGCGCTCGGCTGAAATAAACTTGCGCTGCGTAGGAGGTCCAAAAATATGTGTGGAAAATCTCAACCTTCTAGCTTTTGTAGTTTCCGAGATCTCAGCGTTCATACAGACGGAATGACGGTCATGGCTAGATCGACTCGGCTAGTGACCCTGATCAAGAATATACAGCTGCGAAAAAAATAATAGCACCACTAACACAAAAAAATTTTAACTAGTCACCCTACTCACATTTTTTAACTTTTTTAACTTTTCAAAACGTATTTTAAATAGTTAGACTAAACATAATTTGAATATGAAAAAAAATGTTAGCTTTGTAAAAGGTTTCTGGACTTATTTAAGAAAATCTATGCAAAACTGGAAAAACCTACGAAAAAAATAATAGCACCACTTCTCTTAAAATAGAATAAAAGGTAGAAAAATGAAATGAATGATATTTTAGATTAACTGTATAAACTGTATTTAAAAAAAAAACTCGACGATTTTTGATTCTGTTATGGTCAAGCGAGTACACAAGTCAATGTATATTGCTTACTGAGTACTTTCGAACTCTTTCTTTGCTATCCGTGATCCTGGCCGGATTTTATTGGTCAAAGATTTATTTAAGAAGTATTTTGTATTTAGTTTAAGCTACGAATTACTACCGTATCACTTTTTACATCATAGGATGATTCATGAACGATGTATCCATCCGTATTGATCTTACTTCAAGAAGGAAAAACAAGCCTATGTTAATACTAGGTCCATGCTCAATAAATGGATGTTTTGGTACCATGTTTTGGTCAATTTAGGTGTTTAGAAGACACTTAACTTATAAAAAGGATTTCTTCTTACCCAATTTAACTTTGCCTTCACACATTCTCATAAGTTTGCGGGCATTCATTTGTAAGTTTCTTTGATGAGCCCTATGCCCTTATAAATATGTTTCGCATTTCGGATAGGATTTTTTTTTAAGTGCATGTTTTATAAATTTGTTTTGTGTTTTAGTTTAGTTTTGGCCCTGATAAGATTCGTTGTGCTTTGTGTGTTATCCTTCAAAGTTTATGCCATTCCTTATGAAGATGATCCAAAACCTAACCAATCAAACCGGTTTTAATGACCGTTTTCAATCCAATATGTTTCATTTTTGAATATTTTTCTTTTCCGACTTGGAAAATATTCCACATGTCCTTGTATTGCCAAATGGTAATCAATTTGATGTCTGGACATCAGAAAAAGTTAGTTTTAGTAAAATCTCATAAAATATATCCTTTATACACAAGAATATTAGCGCATGGTAACGTTTTATTTAAAGAAAACGGAAGTGGTGCTATTATTTTTTTCGGCCTTTTTTTGACTTTTTTTCTTAAAATCTGAAAAAATTTTATGTAGACAATATTTTCGATATCCATATCATTTTTTTCAAATAGGTGGAATACTAATCAATATAATCAAAAACACTTCTTATATAAAAATCCCCGTTTTCCACATATTTGTTTAATATTAAGAAACTGTGACGAAGTGGTGCTATTATTTTTTTCGCAACTGTATATACTTTATGGGGTCGGAAACGCTTCCTTCTAGCTGTTACATACTTTTGCACGAATAAAAAGTTCAAATTGTATTTTGTTTAGTTTTTTTCTTCACTTTCTTTTCGTAAAACTCAATTGCACGTCCTCTTTCGTCTCCCTGTTTGCTTCAAAGATTCTGTAAATGTACACGAATCCGCTTAAACTTACAACAGCGACTTTAAGGGGCTGTATGCAGATGCCATTAGAGTCCGCGAACTATGACTGAAGTCAAAGTACCAGTACCAGTCAAAGGACCAGTACTCAATTAAACTTCATAAAAAAAAAAACGACAAAACATTTTCGGTGGCTAAATTTTGTTTGAAGTCTTTTAGCGACAGTCTTCACGCTTAAAAAAAATAATAATATACCGCAAATATAATAATTATACCCGTTACTCGTAGAGTAAAAGGGTATATGGGCAATTCTCTGGGGATGTCAACCAAGCCAAAAAGTTTTCAGGACAATACCAGTTATATGGACAAAAGAGTCAGTTTTTGGTATTTTTTGGTATTTTTATACCCTTGTAGAGGGTATTATAATTTCAGTCAGATGTTTGCAACGCAGTGAAGGAGACGTTTCCGACCACATAAAGTATATATATTCTTGATCAGCACCAATAGCCGAGTCTATCTAGCCATGTCCATCTGTCCGTCTGTCCGTTTCTATGCGAACTAGTCTCTCAGTTTTAAAGCTATCGCGATGAAACTTTCCCGAAGGTCTTCTTTCTATTGCAGGTAGTACATATGTCGGAGCCAGCCGGATCGGACCACTATATCTTAAGGCTCCCAAACAAATATAAGAAAATTCATTGTAACTTTGTAGGAAGTAGGCGTTTTGATTCTTGACTACTTAAAAACAAAATTGAAATAAATCGAAACGCTGAATCTGGAATCCCTGGAACTGCACCGAGTGAGTATTCTTTTATCTACAAGGGTATATAAGCTTCGGCTGGCCGAAGGTAGCTTCCTTTCTTGTTTAAAGTGGCTTTTAAACGGTTTTTTTGACGTTAAGGTTGCAGAAAAATCACCTAAGAAAAAGACGGAAAAAACTGTGCGACATGTACCGTGTGTCAGTCACTTCGATGCCAATAAAAAATTAGCTACTCAATATTTTGAATTCAAACCAAATACATTTTAAAGAAGAAAAAACAAGGAACTAACTTAACATAAAAATGAAAAATGTCCCAAAGTCAGCCCTAGCACATATTTTAGTGCTAATTAGGACCTTTAATTTGAGCCTAGTGCCAAAAGAAAAGAAGTCCTTGAAGATGGTTTTTTGTACCTGCAAAGCATACGAACGTCTCGTTCGACAGCAGAGAATTTCCGATATTGTATTCGTGCTAAAGTATGTAACAGCTAGAAGGAAGCGTTTCCGACCCCATAAAGTATATATATTCTTGATCAGGGTCACTAGCCGAGTCGATCTAGCCATGTTCGTCTGTCCGTCCGTCCGTCTGTCTGTCCGTCCGTATGAACGCTGAGATCTCGGAAACTACAAAAGCTAGAAGGTTGAGATATTCTTGGGCCTTCTACGCAGCGCAAGTTTATTTCACGCCCTTTCTAACGCAAACATCTTTAAAGATTTCCGAGAAGTATAAATGCAATTTTGTTGTGTATATTTATACCTATCGAAATGTAGAAGACATTTTTCAAACCGGACTATTCATTAAAAAGTTTTACGAAATCAAAATTGTTTATATATCTACCTCCCTCGCACTCAGTCGGGACACCAACCCGAGTACAGCGTTCGCACTTCCTTTAGCTGAGTGACGGGTATTAGATAGTCGGGACACCAACCCGACTATAGCTTTCTCTCTTGTTAATTTTATATAGTTTTCGAGGTATCGAGCATTTTTGATACCTAGAGAAATCCTTGTAAGAAAATCGATTAAAATTACTCGCAAATGCAAAGGACCATTACCGAGTGCGGTACAAAATATGTTATATTACAGATTTAAGCCTAGTACTCAGTACGACGAAAACTGCTAACTAAGCATAGAAGTAAGCAAGGGGCAAATATGTAGCTAACGCCTTTAGCCGGGGACTTTTTCCCACCTCGGTACTCAGTTGAGCTAAGGAAATAGTAAGAAAATTCCATTCGGATGAATTCCGATGAATGCCTTTAGACGCGGCCCAAAGTATAAAATATTTGATCTTTGGCTGTGTTTGTGCAGAAGCGGTGTGCCAAGAACAAATTAAAGATGGAAGGAAACCCTCAAAATCCAATGGAAAACTACCTGTAGGAGTTGCGGCTCCATATCGCCATGCCAACATCAAATTTAAAGCTTGCGACCCAGATCGGCTCAACATTTTGTAAAATTTTAAAATTGGCGCCAGTTGATGATTGCTGTTTGTCAACTAGAGCCCTGCATGAATCATTCAACTTTTGTTTTATCATAGTATGCCATGAAATTTCTGATTTGTTTAATTCAATTCTATGTGAAATAAAATGAATGTTGTTCTAATTCATTTCGAATTGAATGAATCGAATGAATTATTTTATGAAATTTTTGAATTTTCCAGATTTTTTTTGTGATTTCTTTTGAAACAAAAAGTGGAAAATTTATAATATACGATGGACGTTGATGCACTACGAGCAGTACAAACAAGTGGCCCAACGATACCAAGCACGTGCTTGTTACGCGCGGGACCCTTTATCAATTAGGGCAAAAATGCGAGTTCGCGAGGAAAAGACATGAAACCAAATACTACAAATACTACAACTAAGATTGAAGCAAATGAGATAAAATTTTAGTTTTTAATACGGGGATAGATGTTGAAGTGCAAATTAAATGATAAAGATTGTTATAATTTTTACATAGAACACGAAAAGGCTCATGCAGAGTAAAATTTGATGTACATCGAGGCAAATTAAGAGGGTAATAATTTCGTGTTAGTCTAACGGGAACATTAAAAGTTAAACGGTTTACCAGTTCTACGGAATCAATATCACCTCTTATAAGATTTTGCATAAAAATAGTACCAAGCATTATTCTACGGTTTTCAAGTGTACGTAAATTAAGCAATAGTAATCTACTCTGGTAGGAAGGTAGCCTTACGTTTTGATCCCAGTTCAAACTACGAAGGGCAAAAAGAAGAAATTTTTTTTGCACCGACTCAATACGGTCGATGTGCACTTGATATTGTGGACTCCAAACTGAAGAACAATATTCCAAAATAGGACGGACAAGGGAGGTAAATAATAATCTGGTTGTATAAGGGTCATCAAATTCCTTTGACCAACGCTTTATAAACCCAAAAACACTCATAGCTTTATTGACAGTGGCCATTATGTGGCAATCAAATTTAAGTTTTGGGTCGAGAAGAACACCTAAATCGTTAATTGAATATATACGGTCGAGTGGTGTATTTTGAAGAGAATAACTAACAAACGTAGGAGTGCCCCTGTAAAAAGTCATAACGTTGCATTTAAGGCAGTTCAGATTTAAAAGGTTGTACTCACACCATCCCTGAAAACAATCAATATCTGACTGTAAGTTGAAACCGGACCTTACATCTTTATATGATAAACAAAGCTTAACATCGTCAGCGTACATTAGTACACGAGAATGAGCTACGATAGAGGGAAGATCGTTAATAAACAAAGTAAACAGCAAAGGGCCTAAATGACTACCTTGAGGAACTCCAGATGTCACGTTGATCATTTTAGAAACAGCGCTCTTAAATATAACCCTCTGAGTCCTACCATTCAAGTAACTTGAAATCCAAGTTAATAGATTACATGGGAACCCAAGCTGATCTAATTTGAATAAAAGGAGAGAGTGGTTAACAGAGTCAAAGGCCTTACTAAAATCTGTATATATAACGTCAGTCTGCATGTTATTCTTATATCCATTTATTACAATAGATGATAGTTCAAGAAGGTTGGTGGTGGTCGATCTTCGCTTAACAAAACCATGCTGACACGGTGATATTAGCGAGGAACATAAGTGCTGCAAATGAGAAGTAATAATACATTCAAATGCTTTAGGAATTGCCGACAATTTAGAAATGCCTCTATAATTCTGGGCATCCGCCTTCGCACCCTTTTTGTGGAGTGGAATAATGAAAGAGTCCTTCCAGATAGTTGGAAAAACTGATGATGAAATAGACAAATGAAAAAGTTTAAGAATCGGTTTACAAATGGTTGAAGCACAAAACTTAAGCACACTCCCAGGGAGTCCATCAGGACCGGGAGAATACGTTGGCGTTGTTGTTGCTAAATCCTTTAAAAGAGAACTTTCGGTAATTACAGGGGTAAAAATACAATTAGCCCTATTTAAGTGGTTAGGGTAGGTAGGGTTTGACCAAGCAGCCGAACTATAAGTAGTTTGGAAAAACTCGGCAAATAAGTCCGCAATTTCAGAATCCGACGATGCCTCTTTTGAGTTTAAACGTACCGATGAAGGCAATGCCGAAGACTTACGCTTGGCATTAACGAAGTTATAAAACTGCTTCGGATCATTTGAAAACTCGAGTTTACATCGATTTAAATACATGGAATAGCAATGACTGTTGAGAACATTAAAATCTGAACGAGCCACAACATATTTCGCAAAATCAGATGGCTTTCCCGTTTTTTTATACTTTTTATAAGTGTTGGATTTAAGATTTTTAAGTCTTTGAAGCTCATTGTTGAACCAAGGAGGCCTGTTTAGCTTCGGAGGAAGACTGTCAGGTACGCATTCGTCAAAGAAAGTGTTTAAAACGCTATAGAAAAGTTCAATTGCACTGTCAATATCCATGCAATTGTACAAATCAGTCCAATTATATTGAGAAATCATGTAGTTTAGTTTATTATAGTCACATTTACGAAAGCATCTCCTTTTAGTTTGAGGAACTAAAGGAGAAAGGGTATCAGTACAGGGGAGGCCAATTGTCAATTCCAAAGTTGGATGATATTGGTCTTCAGGTACAACAAGTGCGTCAATTCTAGCTACAGTGACTTCATGCGGATCTAACACAAAGACAAGATCTAATTGTCTATTTAATGAATTTCGTATAAAGCTTACTTGCTGTAACGATAATTCTAAAAGGCCATCCACAAAATCATGGGCGGATAAAGGAGTAACAAATCAATGTTAACTGCATAGTAAATAAAATTCAGGTAGATTTAATCACAAAATTATGGCCCTTTCTTCTTCAAAATAAATTGTCGTTTGAATTATTTCGGAATTCATACCATTCATTTATTTAATTCTATTAAACTCAAAATTCAAATTCATTCAATTCTATTAAACTCAAACTTCTAATTAATTCATTCATATAAAAGAAAAAATTCTAAATAATTCATTGAATCCATTCATGCAGGGCTCTATTGTCAACAAACCCAGCTGATTGAGAGTAAGACCATGCTACATGCAACGAATAAAATTTATCGACTAGTGAAACTTTTAAGACATTTTTCCACTATGCCGTTTTTTCGGTATTTTTGTGTATTTTCGATTAACAACGCGATAGGCGGACGTTAGGTGTTCCCATTGGCAAACACGTCTGAAAACAGCTGTTCTGCTATTATCATTTGCAAGCTGTCACTCGGCTAAAGGGCATGCGAGGAAGATGGATATATAACATTTTTTTGATAACTTTTTAATGAATGGTCTGATTTGAAAAATGTCTTATACATTTCGATAAATCTCTAAGGGTGTGGGCGCCAGAAACATTTTAAAATCGATAGTGGGCGATTGTGGGCGTTAGAGGGGGCGTGGCGCCCGGCTGAAACAAACTTGCGCTGCGTAGGAAGCCCAATATGGAATATATATGGAAAATCTCAACCTTTTAGCTTTTGTAGTTTCCGAGATCTCAGCGTTCATACGGACAGACGGACAGACAGACAGACGGACATGGCTAGATCGACTCGGCTAGTGACTCTGATCAAGAATATATATACTTTATAGGGCCGGAAACGCTTCCTTCTCTCTGTTACATACTATTTCACAAATACAATATACCCTTTTAGTAACGAGGTATAACTATACGAAATAAAGTTCATTTAAATATCAACAATAAAGGGTTTTAATATATCCCGGTTCTTATCAGCCTCTTATCAGTTTCGTGTCCAGAAAAATGTTCATGTCTGGTTAATACAGCTAAAAATTACCACAAATTTCATTTTCCAGCCCTGTAACGCGACAATTTTCTACCCTCCCCTCCTCTCCCACGCCAACAAGTTTTGAATGGGATTTGGGCGCGTTAAACGGTAAATGGATGCAAACGCGACGCGTCCATAATGAGCAGAGGGCATTAGCCGAACTGAGTACTAGGCTTAACCTAGTAAATTCTTGAAAATAAAATGGTATTAAATAGTATTTATTTTCAGGCTAGTATTTTTTATTATAATCCGTACGGTCACGCTAGTGTTCTCATTTCTTTATTTTATGGATAGATTTGTTTCAAAATAAATTGCAAATAATATTTATTTAACATATTAACATATAACAAATTTGTAAGTCAAGTTATTAATATTAAAAATACCTAAATAAAGTAGTACTTGTATATTAATTTTGGAAGCCTTGGTTTAATCGTGTTTATGTAAAATATACACGAAAATGTGTGCATACATATGCGAATTCAAAAGTATTCCTTTCCAAACTTGAGTACTTTTACATTTCTATGTTTTTATATATGTAAGCGTATGTATTTTTATGTATGTGCGAATGCACAAAATCTTAAATACATACATGTACATATGTATGTATGTATGCGTAGGTATTGTTTTGCATGTACACCTTTTGAGCTAATGTTAAGATAATACTGTTTTTAATTTCAGTTTAATTAATTTTCAATAATTTTGGAAGAGACACCAGCCTGAGGTACATTTATGTTCATACATATGTACATATACGCATACATGTGTGCATAAATATGGACTGCAAGCAAAAATCACGATGCAACGTAATTTTTTTAATTGTTGCAATGACATTGGGTTTGTATTAGTTATACAAAAGTAGCTTTTTATGTCCTACGAAACTAGGTCGTTAGACCGACATTCATAAATATGTAAATAATTGTTAGCTTTACGGCAGTGGAAGCCAGCGAGCACTATCACCAATGACGAACGCACGAACATGTTCGCCGAACAAATTCAACTGTGGAAGTGTGTTAGACTCATATACAGTGGCTCACAGCTTATTTCGTGCAGAGGTAAACTTAAAATTCAAACTCGTATAGCTAACAAAATATACGATAATTTACCATTCTGGCCCTTATTAACCCACTTCTTTATTTTTAGATTCCATAGAATAACACTTAAAATTAAGAAAAACTAAAATCATTGACTTTTTTAATGTCACAGCTTATTTCGCGCAAAACTTTAAAATTATTATTATTTGTAAATTATGGCTCAAAATGTGTTTTTTTAATTTCTTCATTGAAGCGCCTATTATTAACAATTTTTTTTTGGAATTTTAAGGCGTAAGGAATAACTATTTTTGAGCACCCTGGCTTTAAAAATATTTATACATGGGCGTAACTTAAAAGCTGGAGGGAGATTACACTTCAGGCATTTCAGCCCTCAAAGATTAGTAGGCTACGCTCATGTGCTTATATTCAAAGCAAAACTACTTAGATCGTTTAGAAATATGTTATTTAAAATTGTGACAGGTTTGGGCACTGTTTGTGAATCGTCACTGTGAAGGAAGGAAGAAAAACAATTTTAAAAATTCCAAAACAATTCACAAAAATCTGATGAGTGTCCTAAAAATTAAGGACATAAGGTGTCTTTGGATCAAAAATGCATCGTAGAAAAAAAATATTTTTATTTAACTTTTAAACGCTGTTCACAAATGAAGATTTTTAAACTTTGCTGTGACTTTGAAATTTTGAATGCGCCTTCTCTTCTCTTGTGGTTCAGTTAGATTTAATTTTCCAAAACGACCGTATAAAAGAGACGTGTAACTATTTATTTCCGAAAAGATTACCAAAATTGGTTGACCACTCTTGAAGATATATCCCAAAAGACGAAGAAAATTTGTGATTTTCTTAAATTAAAGATACCGCAAATACCAGAGCTGATGGACTATAGGCGTAGTGGCAACTTATGCTTAGAAAAGCCTAATTTATCAAAATAAAATGGTGGCAGGCCTGGACATCGACCCATGTCACATTTTGTCGGCCTGTGTTATTAAAATAGTATAGTAAATTTAACATTACGGTCTTCAAAGTTGGCTAATGTCAAAGGTACATGTTTCTAGAAGCTATTTCTTAAAAAAAACTTAATTTGAAGTCCCTAAAAACATCTGACATGCCCAAACCCTATCACAACCCGCCACTTTGCTTAAGCGTAGATTTTCAGCGTTTGTGAGGTCCTCGGAACTCCGTCAGGATCATACATGGTGCATACAAGTAAACCAATATTTAGTCAGTGAGGGCTTAAAAGCAAATATAAAATCATTCCAGATGAAAATTTGACGAATATCGAGCTTCCTGGCTATTTTTCATCTGCTGAGCATATACTTGTAGGTAATAAATACTTTATTTCGGCTTGATTGGCCAATAATGTTGTGATCTCGCTGTAAGAGGCGGAAATTTTGTTCTAAGCATTATTAGACCATTTCGTTGCGAACAATTACAGCCAACTTTGAAGCCCGTACTGTTAAATTTACTAAACTATTTTAATAATTTTAAGTCTGTTCCGGTTCAGATACTATTGTACAGGATGCATTTTGGGCCTATTGGTACCACTTAATTCCTTTGTAAGAAGCGTTTGATCATGGATAGTTGAGAACTGGGTCCTTGCTCAATAAAGTTTGCAATAATACATTTTTCGACATTTTTAATACGAAAATATACATTTAAACATTTTAATTGATTATTTTATTTTTTTGCATGTAACTTTTTATACCCTTGTAGAGGGTATTATAATTTCAGTCAGATGTTTGCAACGCAGTGAAGAAGACGTTTCCGACCACATAAAGTATATATATTCTTGATCAGCACCAATAGCCGAGTCTATCTAGCCATGTCCGTCTGTCCGTTTCTATGGGAACTAGTATCTCAGTTTTAAAGCTATCGCGATGAAACTTTCCCGAAAGTCTTCTTTCTATTGCAGGTAGTACATATGTCGGAGCGAGCCGGATCGGACCACTATATCTTAAGGCTCCCATAGGAATATTCAAACAAATATAAGAAAATTCATTGTAACTTTGTAGGAAGTAGGCGTTTTGATTCTTGACTACTTAAAAACAAAATTTAAATAAATAGAAACGCTGAATCTGGAATCCCTGGAACTGCACCGAGTAAGCATTCTTTAATCTACAAGGGTATATAAGCTTCGGCTGGCCGAAGGTAGCTTCCCTTCTTGTTTTTTTTTTAGTGTATTTGACAAATTTAAAATTCCAAAAAAAATTGTTAATAATAGGCGCTTGAAGAAGAAATGAAGAAATTAAAAAAACACATTTTGAGCCATAATTTACAAATAATAATAATTTTAAAGTTTTGCACGAAATAAGCTGTGACATTAAAAAAGTCAATGATTTTAGTTTTTCTTAATTTTAAGTGTTATTCTATGGAATCTAAAAATAAAGAAGTGGGTTAATAAGGGCCAGAGTACTACCTAACATAACTGCATTTAAATTTTGGTAATTTATCGTATATTTTGTTAGCTATACGAGTTTAAGTTTTAAGTTTACCTCTGCGCGAAATAAGCTGTGAGCCAATCTTAACAATCTTAGCTGCAACAAAGCGAATTTCAGGAATTGTTTCTGTAGTCGGTCTGTTCTGTTTCCATGTGGGGTAGTGAAGGGATTCCAGATAAAAGCTGTATATTCTAGTTAAGATCGTACAAATGCAAAATAAAGCGCAAAAACAAACATCATAGGCAATAATATATCTGGAATTTTCGGAACAGCAACGATCGAGCGAGTATCACTGTGGACGGCAGCCCGCGTAATGACGAAGCGCACCTGGAGAGTGTGCGTTATATACGGGGGTGTCACAGAAATTATTTCCAACCGAAATCCGTTAAAGTTCTTACGTGCATCAATGCAAAATCCAACCGTCTTCGGTTGGAAGAGATTTCTGTGACACCCCTGATAGCCGCAGAATCTCCGTCTCTCTCACGCTCATTTAGCTGAGTAACGGCTAATTGATAGTTGAGGCACTAGACAATAGCATTCTCACTTGTTTTTTTTCTATTTTCAGCAAAAACCGCCTTGGCTGATGTTCTACAATGCTATAAGTGCTCCGTATCTATAGAAAAATATGTCGTGAAGAATGAAACTATGACGACGCCCCTATGCTCAAAGTTTCAAGACTCTGCAAATTTCGTGGTACAATGTCCATATTCAACAATGTGTTTAAAATCTATTTCAATTCTGCATTTACAAAATGGACAGAGTCAAGAAGCTATTACTAGAGGATGCGCCCAACAAAAAAATACTACACAGGTGTGATTTGTTTAAAAAAAGAGGAAAAACAGGGATAAGGTCTTTTGTTTATGACGCGTTAGGCTTTTCGGCCCTTTTGTACAAAATAACTGGTCAGACAAAGTCTGACCACAATGACTAACTACTATATTAACCAAGATTTGGTGGTTGAATGTGATTTGTGGACCGCGGCAAAATTATAGAAACATCAACAGTATAATAATTACAATATCGAATCCATGAAAAGCTTCCAAGCGATTGATGGAAAATACTGTTAGTGCTGGACTCCTGAATAGCGAAAATGTCACCAACATTTTTTTTCATTGCCACAGTTTTTGTTAAGTTTCCAATATATTTCCAATATTTTATTTCAAATTCCAGTTTGGGAATTCATATAAAAAAACGGAACGAAATTAGAATATTGGGAATAAGTCTATTGAGTTTAATTTTGCCATACAAATAATTTTTGAGATACAACAATATGAATTTCGGATTTATATGTGTCGGCTTTATTTGTGTAAGCTTTATATGTGAAATTTTCAGCTTTTCGGCCATACCACGTCAAAAGCGATAGAAAATTTGGGTAAACAGAATTGTTGTATTTGAAAGAAAACGATTTTACTTCACTACTTTGCATTAAACATCTACCATTTTCTATCGAAAAAATAGGTTTTCTAAGAGCTGATCCCAAATTGCGTGTCATGTATGACTTGAAACCTATTTAATAGTACTTTTTTAAGCTAAAAACAGGAAAGGAAGTTAACTTCGGCAAGCCGAAGTTTATATACCCTTGCAGTTATAGGAAGAACCCAAAATTTTGTCCTCACTCGATCGGTGCTGTTCCTAAGATTCTAAATATATTATTGCCTATAAAAAATGTTGATATTAAACTGTCAAAAATTAAAACGCCTACTTAATACAAAGTTACAATGTATTTTTGGGTATATTGTATTCGTGCAAAAGTATGTAACAGCTAGAAGGAAGCATTTCCGGTCCTATAAAGTATATATATTCTTGATCAGGGTAATTAGCCGAGTTGATCTAGCCATGTCCGTCTGTCCGTCTGTCTGTCTGTATGAACGCTGAGATCTCGGAAACAACACAAGCTAGAAAGTAACCAACACATATTCTTGGGCTTCCTACGCAGCGCAAGTTTCTTTCAGCCGAGGACCAGACGTCCTCTAACGCCCACAATATCCTTGAACGATTTTAAAAGGTGTCTGCCGCCAACACCTTTAATGATTTCAGAAAAGTAAAAATTTAGTTTTATTGTGTTTATTTATACCTATCGAAATGGTGAAGAAATTTTCCAAATCGGACCATTCGTTAAAAAGTTATGCGCGATCAAAGTTTTATATATCCATCTCCCTAGCACTCCCTTTAGCTGAGTATAGCGTTCTCTCTGGTTTTATGTATTTTTTGAGATTAATCCTATTAAAAACATAACATATAGTGGTGCGATCCGGCTCGACCCGACGTATGTACTACCTGCAATAGAAAGAAGACTTTTTGTAAAGTTTCATCGCAATAGCTTTAAAACTGGGAGACTAGTTCGCTTAGAAACGGACAGACGGACATTACTAGATGGACTCGGCTATTGGTGCTGATCAAGAATATATATACTTAATGTGGTCGGAAACGTCTTCTTCACTGCGTTGCACAGAATTGACCGAAATTATGATACCTCTGCAAGGGTATAATAATGAACTATAATATAGATAACACTAAGCAACATTTAAAATTTACCTCGGTTGATGCTATGTTTTTGAAATTGTTACAAATTCTCAAGTTAAACTGCGTTTTCCAAAAAGTTCCCTGACGCAAGGATTCTTAGCACAAAGATCTCAAAGTTCGAAAAATGCTGAAATTTACCAACTTTCCGGTCTCAAGCAAACGGATTCATGGTTTGTTTTGATGTTACATTTTTTTTATAAGATACACTCTTTATCTTTTAAACCCAATACCTAGAATAATTTTAGGATTTTGTTCAAGGGAGAAACAAATTCTAGAAAACATAGTCAAAAAGCATAAAACTTTACAGCTGTGGTCAAAATAGAAGTAGTGTTTCCGCCCTCTGTTTTCAAAAGTTTGTTGCTATAATTTTTCTTATCCAATTAGTCTATTAGTAAAATTATAATTAATACAATATTACCAGAAGAAGGTAAATTACAACAACAAACTTTTGAAAACAGAGGGCGGCAACACTACTACTATTTCTACCGCAGCTGTGTACTTTTTTGATTTTTGACTATGTTTTCTAGAATTTGTTTCTCCCTTGAATAAAATCTTAAAATTATTCTAAGTATGGGGTTTGAAAGATTTATTTATTTTTTTCTTATTTCCTGGTGCTACAAGGATTTCCCTTTTAATTAATGCATTAGTCACAAAAACAATATTAAGAATAATGAAAATATGTAGGTTCCAAGTTATATTAGAGTTTTACATTTATATCTAACATTTAATACAATTAACATTTAGAACTGACGGTTTAAATAATTGTTGAAAGTTTAAATTTATTTGTTATTTAATTTTAATTTTAACTTTAATGTAAACTTTTATTTTAATTTTAAAAATGTAAATAAATTGTCTCTAAATTGCGTTGTGCTATCAATTATTTGAAGACGTTGTGGCAGTATGTTCCACAACGGAATAGTATGAATAAAAAATTGGCGATCCGAGGATGCTAGCTTATGATAAATGTTTATAATATTTCGGGTTCTTGTCAAAGAGTGTATCTTTTAAAACACTTTAACATCAAAACAAACCATGAATCCATTTGCCTGTGAGACCTCCGGAAAGTTGGCCAATCTCAGAATTTTTAGAACTTTGAGGTCCTTGTGCTAGAAATCCTTGCGTCGGGGATCTTTTTGGAAAACGCAGTTAAGCTTGGGAATCCGTTACGAATTAAAAAATATAGCATCCATCTAGGTACATTTAAAAAGCATTCATTTTGTAATTATTTGCATAACCTATTACTTATTTTCAGGTATTTCGGAACAAACAGTGGGAACAAGAACATTTGGTTCAGGAAGTGTACGATGAGGGATGTATACCCATAAAGACTGATTTCTTGGGAGGATCATTTAAAACACATTGTTATTGTCGAGGACATTTTTGTAATACAGCGAGTTTTTTAAATCTTAAAAGTAACACTTTGCTTAAGAAGTTTTCAGTTCTTACTTTATGGATATATTTATATATATGTGCGTAACTGGGGTAACTAAGTACTTCTTTGGACCTTTAAAACAATTATGAACTAATAACATTTCAATAATATTGTGGATAAACTTCTAATCGACCGGAGCAAAGTCGTCGAATTCCTAATTTTTGTTCCACGCAAACTTTAAAGATATGTTGTGAGATAGACCTAGACCGATCTTTTTTTAGATTATGGAATGTTTTCTTTACATTATTTATCAACAAAATTATTGTTACTTATTTTATATTAATAAACAAAACCGTAATTCCTGACCTGATGTTACCTACAAAATAATTGCGTGGGTCGAAACAATTAGCGACGCATTTTGAACGTATTGGGTTCGGCGGTGTTCTTGAAATATTAGAGAAATGATTCCCGTGTTTTAAATTTTGTTTTTAAACTGAAATCCATAACCTACTTTAAAACAAGAAGGCTTTAATTTTCTATCTATTGTTTTTCCGGTTTTTCCTCCTGATCCTCTTGATACATATAAAGGGGAGTGTAGGGTAAGGTGACGAACGATTCGTTTTTTGATGCTACTTTTCCAAAAATCAATATTTTTTAAAAGTGTAAAAGCATAAAGTTACTTACATCTACTATTTCTGTAAAAGTACAATTAAAAATTCCAACGGAGCAAAATCCTACAGCGTTTAGTGGAAACCATTCTTTACATTCAAAAATTGCATGGTAAGGGGAACGATATGTTTCTTAATGTTACTTCCCCAAAAATTAATATTTTTTAAAAGTGTAAACAGAAAAACTAATTTTCTAGGTGAATTTATTTTTAAAATAAATTAAACTGACGGTACAACTAAAAATAATCGAAAACTACAATAAAACTACCGCATTTAATGTTATCTGGTATTATTATAGTTTTTTTTAGACATAATACACAATAACAATTCAAATTCTTAAATAAAAAAAGTTCGTCACATGGTACACTTGGAGCATAAATTGTTTTGTGGAAATTAAGACATAAACCAAGAGAGAAGGCTATCGTCGGGTTGGTGTCCCGACTATCTAATACCCGTCACTCAGCTAAAGGGAGTCCGAGGGAGATGGATATGGGCATTTCCAGGGTGACGGACGCGACATTTTTTCAACTTAAATTTTAAAAATAACAGTGACATCTCTTGTTCGATAGCTCAGAAAAATGGTGAAAAAATGAAGATTATCTATCCAGCCAGTTTTTAGAAATAAAATAAAATAAGTGAAATACGGACGCGACAAAAATAGAACTGCAATATTGAAAACTTTAGAAAAACCTTAAAAAATATTATTTTGGGTTTTTTTTCAAGAATACCTGTTAAGTAACAGAACACATCAAAGCAAGTTCGGTGGCAAAACATTCAGCAATTTTTTTTCTAAAACTAGTGCAAGAATACAAACGCAACATGTTGCTACTTAACAAAATATTGCAACTTTTTATTTTGTTAAAATGTTGCATAGCTATTATACGTGTTACTAAAGTTCGTACTGTAAAGTTTGGTTAAATTATTTTAGCCTTATTCACATCTTTTTAATAGAAACATAGTTTTTATATAGCTCGTTCTATGAAAATTATATGACAAAGTGTTTAGAGCTTAATTAAATTCTGCAGTGCAGAAATTTAGCCAAAGTACATCTATTAAAAAATATATTCCTTTTTAAAAAAAGGTAATCTTATAAATATGTTGCACGTATAGGTAATTTATAAAATTACGTTTTTAGTGGGAAAGGCTGTAACGCCCATACAAATTTCGAATTGCCCGGTAATGGATGCATGGTGTATTTTGGAATCTGTGCAACACTTTTACATTTAAATTGCAGTGGTAACGAAAATTCCACCACTTCTGTGGTACGGAATGTAAAGAAGCTTAATTCTCGAACATATTGAAAACAGAGGGCGGCAACACTACTACTATTTCTACCGCAGCTGTGTACTTTTTTGATTTTTGACTATGTTTTCTAGAATTTGTTTCTCCCTTGAATAAAATCTTAAAATTATTCTAAGTATGGGGTTTGAAAGATTTATTTATTTTTTTCTTATTTCCTGGTGCTACAAGGATTTCCCTTTTAATTAATGCATTAGTCACAAAAACAATATTAAGAATAATGAAAATATGTAGGTTCCAAGTTATATTAGAGTTTTACATTTATATCTAACATTTAATACAATTAACATTTAGAACTGACGGTTTAAATAATTGTTGAAAGTTTAAATTTATTTGTTATTTAATTTTAATTTTAACTTTAATGTAAACTTTTATTTTAATTTTAAAAATGTAAATAAATTGTCTCTAAATTGCGTTGTGCTATCAATTATTTGAAGACGTTGTGGCAGTATGTTCCACAACGGAATAGTATGAATAAAAAATTGGCGATCCGAGGATGCTAGCTTATGATAAATGTTTATAATATTTCGGGTTCTTGTCAAAGAGTGTATCTTTTAAAACACTTTAACATCAAAACAAACCATGAATCCATTTGCCTGTGAGACCTCCGGAAAGTTGGCCAATCTCAGAATTTTTAGAACTTTGAGGTCCTTGTGCTAGAAATCCTTGCGTCGGGGATCTTTTTGGAAAACGCAGTTAAGCTTGGGAATCCGTTACGAATTAAAAAATATAGCATCCATCTAGGTACATTTAAAAAGCATTCATTTTGTAATTATTTGCATAACCTATTACTTATTTTCAGGTATTTCGGAACAAACAGTGGGAACAAGAACATTTGGTTCAGGAAGTGTACGATGAGGGATGTATACCCATAAAGACTGATTTCTTGGGAGGATCATTTAAAACACATTGTTATTGTCGAGGACATTTTTGTAATACAGCGAGTTTTTTAAATCTTAAAAGTAACACTTTGCTTAAGAAGTTTTCAGTTCTTACTTTATGGATATATTTATATATATGTGCGTAACTGGGGTAACTAAGTACTTCTTTGGACCTTTAAAACAATTATGAACTAATAACATTTCAATAATATTGTGGATAAACTTCTAATCGACCGGAGCAAAGTCGTCGAATTCCTAATTTTTGTTCCACGCAAACTTTAAAGATATGTTGTGAGATAGACCTAGACCGATCTTTTTTTAGATTATGGAATGTTTTCTTTACATTATTTATCAACAAAATTATTGTTACTTATTTTATATTAATAAACAAAACCGTAATTCCTGACCTGATGTTACCTACAAAATAATTGCGTGGGTCGAAACAATTAGCGACGCATTTTGAACGTATTGGGTTCGGCGGTGTTCTTGAAATATTAGAGAAATGATTCCCGTGTTTTAAATTTTGTTTTTAAACTGAAATCCATAACCTACTTTAAAACAAGAAGGCTTTAATTTTCTATCTATTGTTTTTCCGGTTTTTCCTCCTGATCCTCTTGATACATATAAAGGGGAGTGTAGGGTAAGGTGACGAACGATTCGTTTTTTGATGCTACTTTTCCAAAAATCAATATTTTTTAAAAGTGTAAAAGCATAAAGTTACTTACATCTACTATTTCTGTAAAAGTACAATTAAAAATTCCAACGGAGCAAAATCCTACAGCGTTTAGTGGAAACCATTCTTTACATTCAAAAATTGCATGGTAAGGGGAACGATATGTTTCTTAATGTTACTTCCCCAAAAATTAATATTTTTTAAAAGTGTAAACAGAAAAACTAATTTTCTAGGTGAATTTATTTTTAAAATAAATTAAACTGACGGTACAACTAAAAATAATCGAAAACTACAATAAAACTGCCGCATTTAATGTTATCTGGTATTATTATAGTTTTTTTTAGACATAATACACAATAACAATTCAAATTCTTAAATAAAAAAAGTTCGTCACATGGTACACTTGGAGCATAAATTGTTTTGTGGAAATTAAGACATAAACCAAGAGAGAAGGCTATCGTCGGGTTGGTGTCCCGACTATCTAATACCCGTCACTCAGCTAAAGGGAGTCCGAGGGAGATGGATATGGGCATTTCCAGGGTGACGGACGCGACATTTTTTCAACTTAAATTTTAAAAATAACAGTGACATCTCTTGTTCGATAGCTCAGAAAAATGGTGAAAAAATGAAGATTATCTATCCAGCCAGTTTTTAGAAATAAAATAAAATAAGTGAAATACGGACGCGACAAAAATAGAACTGCAATATTGAAAACTTTAGAAAAACCTTAAAAAATATTATTTTGGGTTTTTTTTCAAGAATACCTGTTAAGTAACAGAACACATCAAAGCAAGTTCGGTGGCAAAACATTCAGCAATTTTTTTTCTAAAACTAGTGCAAGAATACAAACGCAACATGTTGCTACTTAACAAAATATTGCAACTTTTTATTTTGTTAAAATGTTGCATAGCTATTATACGTGTTACTAAAGTTCGTACTGTAAAGTTTGGTTAAATTATTTTAGCCTTATTCACATCTTTTTAATAGAAACATAGTTTTTATATAGCTCGTTCTATGAAAATTATATGACAAAGTGTTTAGAGCTTAATTAAATTCTGCAGTGCAGAAATTTAGCCAAAGTACATCTATTAAAAAATATATTCCTTTTTAAAAAAAGGTAATCTTATAAATATGTTGCACGTATAGGTAATTTATAAAATTACGTTTTTAGTGGGAAAGGCTGTAACGCCCATACAAATTTCGAATTGCCCGGTAATGGATGCATGGTGTATTTTGGAATCTGTGCAACACTTTTACATTTAAATTGTAGTGGTAACGAAAATTCCCCCACTTCTTTGGTACGGAATGTAAAGAAGCTTAATTCTCGAACATATTGAAACAATTCTAAAGGACTGGATAAGTGATTTTTCTCTGATGGCAAAATTTGTTGTAAATTATATAAATATTATTAAACAAAGTTTATGAAAAGCAAAGCCTTCGACGTTGTTCATAGCTTCAAATAAAACAATTAGCTTTACAAAAAATTATGAACAATTGTTTTCTAGTAATAAACGAGGACGGAAGCTAACTTCGGCTTACCAAGCAGATTTCACGAATGAAAACTTGACTAGAATAGCAACTGTTGTGTATGCCAGCAGCATATACACACTGCATTCGCCAGTCACACGTCAGCAGTCAACGGAGAACAACGTCGATCTCACAAGTCACATTCATTCCTTGTATACACTATTCATCAACATTATTTTGCAATAAATGTAATTAGATATATAGCTCGCACATATCTAATATTGGCGACGAGGATGGGATTCTAAGTTCGCGAGCAATTCTTTAAAAAGTTAAGAGGTTAAAACAATAAAAAACAGTGACGCCAGACGCGTGTGTGTACTCGTACATACATAGTTGCCGTTACTCGTGACTCCTTCTGTTCTTCGTACGAATAGAAGTAAAGCGACAAATGCAAGTGGAATTGCCGCCGAGGCAGAAAGTTCAGAGCAAAAGGGAGTGCGATTAAGCTATACATACATACATAGCACCGCAGCTCCAGTTAAACGCTTAGTTCTCATTGCGAGGCAGAAAGTTCAGAGCAAAAGGAAGTGCGATTAAGCTATACATACATACATAGCACCGCAGCTCCAGTTAAACGGTTAGTTCTCATTGCGAATGGAAGGTCAAAACGGAAACGACCAAAAATTGAGTGGACGTGCCGGCGAGGCAGAAAAGTCATTAAAAGAGGAGTGCGATCAAGCTACATACAGCGCCGCAGCTCCGGCAGCCACAGACAAAACCACAAAATCGAGCGAAAAAATTAAAATTATGTCAACGGTGGGCAGTTTGGAGCCGTTTGATTTGGATGAACCACACAAATGGACTTCGTATAAAGAGCGTTTCAACATATACTTAGTGGCCAATGATGTCAAAGAGGAAGGACGGAAAAAAGCCGTTTTTCTCACACTGGCCGGTGCGCCACTCTTCGAACTCTTGACATCATTGGCATCTCCAACGAAGGTCAGTACATTGGAGTTATCAGACATTTTTAAATTGTTGACTGATCACTTGTCTCCACGCCCGTCGGAGATTGCCTCATTTTTCCATTTTCATAAACGTGACCAACATGTGGACGAGTCAGTCAACAACTACATGGCAGCACTACGCACCCTGGCGTTGGACTGCAATTTTGGCTCATCTTTGGATCGCATGCTACGCGATCGATTTGTGTGCGGAATGAGGGATGCGTCCTTGCAAAAAAGTTTCCTAGCTGAAGCCGATCTTACCGTTCAAAAGGTTTTAGAGCGTGCTATTACCAGTGAAGCCGCCTCAAACAGCGCTTTGGCTATACGGCAGTCCAATCATTCACAACACAGTGATTTCCAAAGTACCAGTGACATGCATGACGTCACTGCAAATCAAGTGCGGACATCCCAGCATAATTCTGCCAGCGTCAAAGGATTTTGCATCGGGTGCGGAGGCCAGCACCATCGAAAACAGTGTCCATATCGTGAAACTGTTTGCAATTCTTGTGGCATCAAAGGCCACATTCAACGCGTCTGTCGTAAGACGCAAAATTCGACTTCAAATACATTCTCATCAGGGTCAGCTACACCCTCACGCAGTTCATATCAGCGGAAATCAGTTCCCGGAGAAGCAACAGTTCAACAAATACTACCGTTGTTTAATCAGAAGAAATCAGTCGACATTATTATTAATGGGAAAACTTGTTCGTTCGAGGTCGACTCAGGATCACCAGTTACAATCATGAAAGAATCCGTCTTTAATTCAACTTGGCCGAACGGAAATCCAGGCCTGTCGCAGTGCAACCTACCTTTGAGTGATTACCAAAAAAACTCAATTCCAGTAAAAGGAGTCATAGATGTATCAATCCATTACCACAATCGGAAAATAGATAATCTGCCATTAATAATTACATCTGGCGGCGGGGCAAATTTAGTTGGCTGCAACTGGTTTGAACCTATGGGAATTCGTTTAGAGGGTATCCATACCCTTAACAGCCACATCAGTATCAAGGTCGTGTTAAACAAATTCGAACATCTATTTTCGAACGAACTGGGTTGTTATACAGGACCGCCTGTGTCCCTACGCATAGACACTACTGTTCCGCCCAAAAGACTTCCCCCACGAAGAATTCCTTTCGCCATTAAAAATCTTTACGAAGAAGAAATTAATCGTCTATGCAGTCAAGGCATTCTACAACCAGTTCAATATTCGAAATGGGCAACGCCAACAGTTCCCGTCATAAAAAAAGACGGGTCAATTCGAATCTGCGGTGACTACAAATCAACTGTAAATAAAGCAATTCAGCCACACGGTCACCAGATCCCAGCTACTAACCAATTATTAGCTTCGATCGAAGGTGGATCGATATTTGCAAAGATTGACCTCGCACAAGCCTACCAACAACTCGTAGTTGATGATGATTCAGCGTTACTCCAAACAATATCCACTCATAAAGGAGCGTTTAAGGTCACACGACTTCAGTTCGGAATCTCATCAGCACCGGGAATTTTTCAAAGTCTAATCGAAAGTATTCTGCAAAATATTCCTGGAGTGCTGCCGTACTTCGATGACATCATCATTATGGCGAAATCAGAAGAGGAACTGGCATCACGTCTAAACCAGGTGCTATCTCGTTTGGATCAGGCTGGACTGCGCCTCCGAAAAGACAAATGTGAATTCGGCGTACCATCTGTGGAGTTTTTGGGTTTCAAGATCGATGCCTTGGGGATTCGACCGTCAATTTCTAAAGTCGAGGCGATTCAAAACGCACCAAAACCGAAAGATAAAAAAGGATTACAAGGATTTCTCGGACTGGTCAATTTCTACCATGCATTTCTACCACACAAGGCCACGGTAGCAGAGCCGTTACACAGACTTTTAGACAAAAGCGCGCACTGGTCTTGGAATCAAAAACATGAAAAGGCTTTCATCTTGTTAAAGCAACTTATTACTTCAGACGACCTTTTAATTCATTATGACGCACGATTGCCATTAGTACTGACATGTGATGCTTCTCCATATGGGCTCGGGGCAGTACTTAGCCACAAGATGCCGAATGGATCGGAGAGGCCCATTGCATTTTACTCGCGCACATTGTCAAAAGCTGAACGTAACTATGCCCAGATCGATCGAGAAGCCGTCGCCCTGGTGGCCGGAGTTAAGAAGTTCCACGATTACTTGTATGGCAATGTTTTCACACTGGTTACGGATCATCGCCCGTTATTAGGAATTCTTTCTGCTGCAAAACCAGTCCCCAATGTTATTTCGAATCAAATGCTTCGTCGTTCGATATTCCTGAGTGCCTATAACTACGATTTGATTCATCGTGCTGGATCGAAGATCGGCAACGCGGATTTTCTTAGCCGTTGCCCAATGTCATCATCCGGAGAAGTTAAACCTGCCGAAGAAATAATGATGATCGAACTGGCTGGTGTCCCAGCTGTGAGTGCTCAACGCCTAGCACTCCTTACTTCTAAAGATGCAGTACTGTCGAAAATTTTCAACTGGGTGTTAAGGGGATGGCCTTGCACCAAAATAGAGAGGTCAAATGAGCTATTTCCATACTATTCGCGCCGTGAGGAGCTATCCGCCAACAGAGGCGTATTGGTTTGGGGTAATCGAGCTGTAATTCCTCAAGCGGCCCGAGATCCTATTCTGATGGCACTGCATGCGCCTCATCCTGGGATAGTGAAGATGAAAGCCATAGCCCGCAGCTACGTGTGGTGGCCGAACATAGATGCAGAGGTCGAGTCCATGGTCAGGCAATGCAAGGTTTGCCAACAAGGGCGCAACGAGAAGCCTTCGACTGCAACACACCGATGGGAGTCTGCCAAGTACCCTTGGTCTCGTATCCACATCGATTTCGCTGGACCGTTCCAGGGTAAAATCTTCTGCTTGGTGGTCGACTCTTATTCAAAGTGGTTGGAAGTCGCCGTGGTGAGCTCAACGTCAGCCGCGGCAGCAATTAAATTTCTACGTCAGTTGTTCGCCACCCATGGTCTACCAGACGAGCTGGTATCGGATAATGGAACTGCATTTACTTCCGAAGAATTCAAGCTATTTACGGAGAACAACCTCATTCGTCACATTAAGTCTGCGCCTTTTCACCCGGCCACAAATGGACAGGCCGAGAGAATGGTTCAAAATACAAAGAACTATCTCAAGAAAATGGGCAGCAATACAAGTATCGACCTCAACCTATCAAGATTCCTTTTTAGTCAACACACGACGCCACATGCAATTACTAATCGTTCGCCATCTGAATTAATGTTTAACCGAGAATTGAAAACCATTTTCGATAAGCTTCAACCTCAAGAGATGTCGTTTGGTAAGGTCGAAAATCCGGCACCTATTAAACCTTTCATTACAGGCAGTACAGTGTGGGCCCGTAATTACGCGGCTGGACCCAAGTGGGTGGAAGGTTGGATAACTGCTCAAACGGGACCAATTTCATATAATGTCCGTTTAAACGACGCAAGAGTGATCAGGAGACATCTCGACCAGTTGCGAAGTCGCGAACCAGCTTCTTCAATGGAGGGCGAATCACTATTCGCGAGTTCATCGGATGACGAAGCCGAACCGATAATCGTGAACCCTAATATCGTTGAGTTACAAGAAGATCCAGTACCAATGGTTACCACTGACCTACGCGAACCACCACCGTCATCTGCTCTGGCCTTAAATTCACCGGATCTACGCCGATCAAGTCGTCATAGAGTGGCGACACAATTTTACCAATCATCCGGGTGTTAAGGGGTGTTGTGTATGCCAGCAGCATATACACACTGCATTCGCCAGTCACACGTCAGCAGTCAACGGAGAACAACGTCGATCTCACAAGTCACATTCATTCCTTGTATACACTATTCATCAACATTATTTTGCAATAAATGTAATTAGATATATAGCTCGCACATATCTAATAGCAACATTAATTAATAAACAACAAGATATTCTATAATTGAAAAAAATAAAAATTAAAATTTTTTTCCCCTATTTTTCCTATGGGAGCTATATGATATAGACGTCCGATCGGCACGCGCTTTTACCCTGACCAAGGTGTGCATAAAAAAAATAGGATTTGGAAAGTTTCATGGGTATAGCTTATATTCTGCGCGAAATATCCTGAAAAACGTCAAATTTTGACCGATTTCACCCTATTGTTCCTATGGGAGCTATAAGATATAGACGTCCGATCGGCACGCGCTTTTACCCTGATCAAGGTATGCGTAAAAGAATAAGATTCATGTCAAAAGCTCTTACACTGAGCGAAATAGGGTCTTTGGCACCAAAAAATCGACTTTGCGATTTTTACTATAAAAACTGGTTGGATGGATTTAATTCAAACCTTTTGTATATTATTTAGTGTCATTTAATTAACATCCACTAATTTTTATAGCCGATACTATCGGCTAAAATATCGGTGGCAAAGCGATTGCTGGAACACTATTAAAACAAGAAAGGAAGCTACCTTCGGTCAGCCGAAGCTTATATACCCTTGTAGATAAAAGAATGCTCACTCGGTGCAGTTCCAGGGATTCCAGATTTAGGGCCGGTTTCTCGAGTCCCTGTCAAAGTCCCTGATAGCTATCTGTTCGAAAAACTTAAATACCAGATAAACTGTTCGTAAAAGCAAATCCGCTTTCTCGACTGCTTTAATTTATCTGAACGAGAAACAATTACAGAGTGCTGTTAACGCACAGAATTGTGCTGTGAAGCGCAAAAAATGGCATGCTTCGATTATTTCATCAGCTGTTTGGGTATAATTTAAAGGAAAAGTCAGCTGTGATTTCGTTTCTTCTTCATAGTTGGCTTTGGGAAATCAGCTGTCATTCTATCGAGTCGAAAACGCTTAACAGGGACTCCGAGTCCCTGTCAAAGTTAGCTCTCACATTTATGCTCTAGAAAGCCAAAATGCCTTAGCAGGGACTTTATCTGTTCGAGAAATGTTAGCCGGCACTCGAGAAACCGGCCCTTAGAGTTTCTATTTGTTTAAATTTTGTTTTTAAGTAGTCAAGAATCAAAACGCCTACTTCCTACAAAGTTACAATGAATTTTCTTAAATTTGTTTGAATATTCCTATGGGAGCCTTAAGATATAGTGGTCCGATCCGGCTCTCTCCGACATATGTACTACCTGCAATAGAAAGAAGACTTTCGGGAAAGTTTCATCGCGATAGCTTTAAAACTGAGAGACTAGTTCGCATAGAAACGGACAGACGGACATGGCTAGATAGACTCGGCTATTGGTGCTGATCAAGAATATATATACTTTATGTGGTCGGAAGCGTCTCCTTCACTGTACCTCCGCTAAAAATGATCGGATTTGCATTTTGTTTTTACATTTCGCTTAAGAATTAAAAAAACCCGCCCCCTATGAAGCGCTTTTTAAAATTTTTTATTTTTAAGAATTTTTTTTTGATAGTTTAAAGTCAAAAATGCGTTTTTCACCTAAAAATTTTGACTTTCGGCTTAAAAATAAAATGTTTAAAGTTAAAAAATAAAAAAAAACGCTTCATAGGGGGCGGGTTTTTTTTTATGCAGAAAAATATGCGACAAATTTAAAAACGATCGGTTGAGCAGTTTAGAAATGAGGATGAACACGGACTTTCAAAACGTGGTTTCGAGAAAAACGCACTTAAAGATGTACTTATGTACCTAAAGACTAGAGGTTAGGGTACTAGTTTCAGCAAAACTTCAAAAGTTTTTGTCCGATTGACTTAAAACTTTTTTTTTATACTCTTAAGATGTTAATCTACAAGAAATTTTTTTTTTTTTTAAATCGACTTTTTTTTGCAAAACACTACCCTGATTTTTTGAGTTCTAAAAATTTTATTAAAAAATTCTGATCTGCGAAATCAAAATTGGCGCATAAAACCTGAATCATTCACAAACTCGGCACAATCATTACGAATAATTTAAAAAAAATTGAAGAAGATCGATCAAATAGTTCTTGTGCAATCGTGGTCACAGCGAAGGCACTTTTGGAAAAACACTTTGAGATAATCGCATTCAAAGTTTTACGTTGAGTATATGCAACTATTGAAGTCAATCGAACTATTATTCGGATCTCTATGAAAATTTGGGAAGATGTTCTCTAGGGGATATACTTTAGGATACAGCAAAAAAAAATTCCGTTTTTAAAAAAAAATAAGTATATAACCCCTTAAAGTAATTTGTTGGATTGGTTGCTTAATCTTGAGACTTCCACAAAAAGCATGGCAATATTTCGAAAACACATAAAAATTTTGCTGAGATATACAGTATGTGTTGCTCGTGTTTGAAAGCTGCATATCTTTATGTTAAAGATTAAAATTTGAAAGGAAATGTAATTGATTCACAAAATATAGATCCCAATTCTATTTTCAAACCAAAAAAGAACATTTTCTGCCAGCTTTTAGTTTTTGGTGTTTGTTGACTTTTTCCTGGAAATACCTGTGGCGACCAATCTGGCAACCCGAAGCGAACAGCTGAGGTCATAAAATAACTCAGGATCGATATCAAAATTGGATGGATATCGATCTCTCTCTCTTGCGGCGCAACTAGCATATAGTACACACAATTGTTACTCAACCGATTAATATTAAAATAAAGTTAAGTTAAGAGTGAATCTCTACATTGGTGTCCCCGCAAACAAGAACAGCGCAACAAGCACTATGAATGACAGCCAAGAGAATGGAAATGTTTCACCAGCCTCGCCCGACTCGTTTGAGACTCCACATGGTAGCGGCAATGTCACGCCGGTTGTGGAGACAATCAGCACATGCAAGCTCCCTGCATTTTGGAAACAACATGTTCCGTTATAGTTTCTCCAAGTCGAGGCGCAATTCCAATGCAACCGTATCACATCGGACAATACTCGCTACTATCACCTCCTTAGCGCTTTAGACGTTGAGGTTATGTCCGAAGTCTCTGATGTTCTCGCTCAGCCACCGGATTCCAATAAGTATGAGCACCTTAAGTCGATCATCATTCAGCGCTTTACAGAATCCCCGGATCGACAACTGCAGCGTGCCTTACTTAAGCTAGACCTCAGGGACAAGAAGCCCTCTCAGCCATTACGGCAAATGACGACACTTGCTGGCGGTCGCGCATCCAGTGACGCCTTATAAGTTCGATGGCTCTCCCAACTCCCTCAGCATGTACAGCGAGGTTTAAAAGTTCTGCGTTCAGCTTCTATAGAAGAGCAAACTGAACTTGCCGACATTCTCATGGAGGACGAATCCACTTCTTTCGTTATGGCTGCTGGACATTCTTCATCTCAATCGCGAGGAAACAAATTCGACAAACCCCACTCGGTTTCTAGGGACTCCATGGACAAAGTAAAACGCGAACTGGCTGCTATCAAGACTTCAATGGCCGTTTTGCAAAATAATTGGCGTGCCAGCAATTCTAGCCAAGCCGTTCACAATAGAGAGCAAGGGCGAGCATCTCGTCTATGTTTTTATCATGCTAAATTTGGAAATAACGCTTAAAAGTGTACGCCGCCCTGTTCGTGGGCCCAGTCACAGGGAAACTAAAAAAGCTGTTATTCGTACAGGCAGCCGATGACAGCAGAAGTCCGAATGCTCGCCTCTCTAAAGAATATCGACTACACATTTACGATCGCTGCACTAACATCAAATTTCTTATTGATTCCGGATCAGTCATCTCACTCATTCCGCTTTCATTAGTAAAAACAAGAAAGGAAGCTAGCTTCGGCAAGCCGAAGCTTATATACCCTTGCAGATCATTCTATTAATTTACAAATCGCAAAAATGTTAAATTTCTTATTATTTCACATTAATTTTTCGATCGTTTCTATCACAGCTATATGATATAGTACTTCGATCTTTTAAAAATTAAAATCGAAATTCGGAAATATTTCAAAATAGTCATATCCCAGAGTAGAAGGGAATGTAATAAAAACCAACAAAGATATAATTTTTTTCCCATTAATTTCCATTTAATTTTTCGACCGTTCCTATGGCAGCTATATGATATAGTGATCCGATTTAAAAAACAAAAAAACCGAAATTCAGAAATATATAAAAAAAAAATATAAAAAAATATTCCCAAGAGTGGAAGGTAAAATTTCAAAAAACACCGGAGCTAGAATTTTTTTACGTTTTTTTTTTTTATCCTTCCTATGGGAGCTATAAGATATAGTTGTCCGATCCGGTTGGATCCGACATATATACTACCTGCAATAGAAATACGACTTTTACGAAAGTTTCATCCCGATAGCTTTAAAACTGAGAGACTAGTTTGCGTAGAAACGGACGGACAGACGGACGGACAGACGGACAGACGGACGGACAGACGGACAGACGGACATGGCTAGATCGACTCGTCTTGTGATGCTGATCAAGAATATATATACTTTATGGGGTCGGAAATGTCTCCTTCACTGCGTTGCAAACTTCTGACTGAAATCATAATACCCTCTGCAAGGGTATAACAAGAGAGAACGCTATAGTCGGGTTAGTGTCCCGACTATCTAATACCCGTCACTCAGCTAAAGGGAGTGCGAACGCTGTACTCGGGTTGGTGTCCCGACTAATAATCGTAACTCAGCTAAAGGGAGTGCGAGGGAGATAGATATTTTTTTTTTATTGCGTATAACTTTTTAATGAATGGTCCGATTTGAAAAATGTCTTACATTTCGATAGGTATAAATATACGCAACAAAATTGCATTTATACTTCTCGGAAATCTTTAAAGATGTGGGCGCAGGACCCATTTTAAAATCGTTAGTGGGCGATTGTGGGCGTTAGAGGGGGCGTGGCGCTCGGCTGAATTAAACTTGCGCTGCGTAGGAAGCCAAAGAATATGTGTGGGAAATCTCAACCTTCTAGCTTTTGTAGTTTCTGAGATCTCAGCGTTCATACAGACGGACAGACGGACATGGCTAGATCGACTCGGCTAGTGACGCTGATCAAGAATATATATACTTTATGGGGTCGTAAACGCTTCCTTCTAGCTGTTACATACTTTTGCACGAATCTAATATACCCTTTTACTCTACGAGTAGCGGGTATAAAAAGCTCATTGTGTTATAATCAGGCTCACAAATTAATTGTGTGTAATTTTTATAAAGTTTTTTTTATATTTTCAGGAGAAAAAACGGAGGACACAGGCAAATGTTTAGGAAAGGCGATGATTAATATTAAAAATAAATTAGTGAACCAGAAAACTAAACATAATAATTATAAAAGTTACTAAATAACTTAAATAACACATTTTTTAAAAAATGCAATGGAATATATGAATATGAAATATAAATATGTCTGTATTTTATTTTACAATAAATTGTTTTAAATTAAATTATTTATAACATTTTAGAAAATGTCATTCATGAAATCACCTATGAAACAGGAGACACACGTGAGACATCACAAGTGTCTTCGTAAAATGTCATTCAAGTTGTCATGATGGGACGGGGTCCGAAACAAATGTTCCTATACTTTTGGTAGAATATCTTAAAAACTGGGTATCAAACGGTACAATAAGTGTAAAATACGAAAAAACAAAATACAGTCCTAGTTAGTCGCTATTGGCCAAAGACCATTTTTTCTTCCATTTCTCAAATTTGATTTGAAACTAAAATAGTATATTATACAGTACAGTAGTATATCTTTTATACTTTTTTAAAACGTTTTTTGAACATTTTTCTTAATATTTGGAAAGTTTCATATGCGTCTCTTTGCTCTCTCAGCTGCTTGAGACAAGAAAAGTTAAAAAGACGTGGTTCCAGATGTTGTACTTGTCTGTACCCCTGGTAAAATTAAAGCCCGTTATCAAAGTTTAATTTTATATTCTGAAATGCTTTGACTGAAGGTTAGTTTCATTTGAGCAATTTAAAAACAAAAACAAATTTATAGCTTACGGTCCTCACCACCAAAAATCGCGAAAAAATTATCCTCCACGGACCGCGATTTCTTTAGAATTTACATAAAGAAATATAGGCGCGGACTGCCATGGTTCTCTTGTAATCGAATTTCAAAGTTACGTGTTTTGCTATAAAAAAAAGTGTTTTTATAGGGGGCCAGACCCCACAGCCGCGATTTAGATACCCTCAATGGATCGCGATTCCTTTAGAATTCGCGTGACCATCGATGACCAACTTTTAAAAGCGAGTCTGAAGAAATCGCGGTTGTTTACTTACAGGAGCCAACATAGTAGTCCATGGACCGCGACCTATAAGAGTCGTGATTGCAGACAATTTTGATCTAACTCTGTAAAGCCTTAAATATTACACACTATAATTTCTGTTTTTTTTTTTATTTTATCATTAACATTTTCCCGCACCTCCATATTAAATCGGGAATTAAAGAATTGGACTAATTACTTTCAACGTCTGCATCTGCTGGATCCTAAATAAATAAATATTTATGAGAATATATTTAATGTAAGTTAAAAAAAAGAAAACTAAAAATTCGTAAACGCAAAATTAAAAAAAACAAGAAAGGAAGCTACCTTCGGCCAGCCGAAGCTTATATACCCTTGCAGATAAAGTAATACTCACTCGGTGCAGTTCTAGGGATTCCAGATTCAGTGTTCCTATTTTTGAATTTTGTTTTTAAGTAGTCAAGAATTAAAACGCCTACTTCCTACAAATTAACAATAATTTTCTTATATATGTTTGAATATTCCTATGGGAGCCTTAAGATATAGTGGTCCGATCCGGCTCGCTCCGACATATGTACTACCTGCAATAGAAAGAAGACTTTCGGGAAAGTTTCATCGCGATAGCTTTAAAACTGAGAGACTAGTTCGCATAGAAACGGACAGACGGACAGACGGACATGGCTAGATAGACTCGGCTATTGGTGCTGATCAAGAATATATATACTTTATGTGGTCGGAAACGTCTCCTTCACTGCGTTGCAAACATCTGACTGAAATTATAATACCCTCTACAAGGGTATAAAAAGCCATAAAATTTAAAAAAAAAAATAGCCAATGAGGATTTTTTATTTTCCTTATGCCTAGTACTGACTTCAATCGAAATGCCTACGAAATGAAAATCTCCATACAAATTTTTGATCACGGAATTTTCCGCCTGTCATTTTTGTATAGAAATTTTCGTTTCGTTGCCTTTTTGATTGAAGTGAGTACTAGGCGTAAGGAAAATAAAAAATCCTCATTGGCTATTTTTTTTTTTTAATTTTATGTCTAATTTTTTTTTTTTTTTATTTTGCGTTTACGAATTTTTAGTTTTCTTTTTTTTTAACTTACATTAAATATACTGAGTACACTGAAAAGCATTATGACATTTTTTATTTCAGTTTTTCTTTTGTTTAATGCTTACATTGCGTTCAAAATTATAAATATCGTCTGTGGCTGAAATGTATAATATATTCGTAATGGGCTTTTGTGACGGCCAAGACTACAAAATATGTGAGGGGCTGCCTAATAGTGCCAATATACATATAACGTAATTACAATTTCGGTGATTTTTGAATTTTCGTCGCAGAATTTGATCTCAGAACTTTTGTATGTTGAAGGTGCGATCGTGTTTTTGTTTGATCCGGTTTGATTGGAGACCCGTAACTGGATGACCGTAATTGAGTCCGTGGAACGCTGCGAGACACGTTCTTTATAAGGCCGGTGCGACCAAATCTGTGGCGTTGCGGAGAGGACATTTCTTGTGAAAATTTTGTGTACGACGGTTTTCCTGTTCGAACGACGTGAATGGACTCTGCACTTGGAAGATCTGAGTAGCGGATAAGCACTGATGGCTTCTGCCAAAACGCACTCCACAAGCAAAGTATGCGATCTAGGGCAGTTCCGAAATTGCAGTCCACGGCTAAACTCCGCCTCGTTTGATTGCTGGTCCCGCTTATGGAAGGCGAGGGAACAAATGACCGGAATATTTCTGAAAATTTTAGCTCGCTGACCTGCCTTGGAGATGCCAGTGACGCAAGGAAGTTCGTACAATAGGGTCCCAGCCAGTGCGAGGAATGCAGCTTTCTCTATCTGCACGAAGTAAAGAACAACAGAACTCGGGCGGCCAAGCTAAAAATATCGGCAGGTTTTTATTCTGTTCGGTGCCGTTCTTCCATGTTCTCATTTTTGATATGACTTGGAATCAGGCTTGCACAGTTATTTCAAATCCTTTTGTGATATCCTATCCTCGTCGCCAATTTTATGTAAGCGCAAGCATATATTTCACTGTTAATTCACAAAATAGCGAGTTGATTACAGCAGTGCAAGACTTAATAGAAGTTTTGATGATGGGCAGTAGCTGCCCATTTACGCATACACAACAGTTAACAAGCCAATAATAGATCTGATATCCTGGAAGAATCGGGGGAGTGCTAGAATCTCAGTCTCGAGACAGAGAGATCTGAACGTTTTCAGAGAAGGTGAAGTGAAACAGTTAGAGCCTTAAACGCTAAGTACTTATTTTAACTACAAATGTATATAAACTTCGACTTGACGAAGCTAACTTCCTTTCTCGTTGTATAATTTTATATTTTTCTTTTAAAAATATAGATAAACATTTAAATGTTAAGGTCTTTAAAATTAGAGTTTATGAGCCAAAGTTTTGCGCTGGCTTATTAAATCTTGTGGACTTACCGTGTCATTATTTTCCTGAATGCACAGGCAAACGACGTCTTCTCTTAGAAGTCTTACAGCAGTATGCAGTGGATATTTTGTTTTGCTTCTAAGCATTTCAAACAATAAAGGTCCTGACATGTGCTCAAAGTCTTGCGTTGAAAGGTCGTCCCAGTGGGTTGATATTATTCCGGAGCAATATTCTAACAATGTTGAGGCACCTACTTCTTTAGCAACACAATAAAAACGTATACATGATCTAACTCCCACCGAAGCAACTAATGCCCGCTCACAGAGTCCTAAAAGAGAGGGTAAGCCAAATCGATGTGCGGCTCGAAGAAGATCCAAGGCTAGTCCGTCATGCTGCAAATCAACTAGATCAGTGTAAATCCATCGCAAAAGAGCCACAACAACTTCCTCATTTAAATCCCTCCAGTCCAGCTCTTGTATGCTGCCCAAGACATCTCCTCCCCATTTTTCTGAGCGGGTATGTAGGACGATCTTATGTGCCGGAAATACTTTCGCTTGCGTTCGGATATAAATATCAGCATAGGTTTGACTGCCAAATAATGATGCCACAGTCAACGACAGTCGTGAGACCAAATTGCTGAGTCCTCCTGATGATTCTTCACTCCCTGATGTAGCAACAATTTCGTTATACTTGCGCTGTAGTTCTGCATAGCAGCGCTGCTGTTTTGAATATTCATCCTTTAACAATTCCAAATGTTTTTCTAATTGTTGAACTGAAGAACCCTCGTTTCTACCTTTAAATAAAAATGTAAGCAAAACAATTAATTGTTATATCAAATATATCTCCATGTTTCAAGTAAAGACAAGATAGAAAACTACAGTCTAGTGTCTAGAATATCAGATATCCGTTACTTAAGTAAAGGGAGTGTGAGAAAGATGGATATATGCAAGCAGCGAAGCGATTCTATACGAGAGTCCAGAGAGTCACCTAGCAGCGATTACATCACTATGGACGTTAGTCCATGTAGTAACGAAGCGCACAAAAAGAGTGTGCGAAGGCGACTACTATATAGCTGCAAAATTGAAAATCTGCTGTGATAGTCCGATCGTAATGAGTAATACACCAAATTAAAGGCATTGCTAGAACTTAAAGGATTGCATACCAAGACCTCAAGAAAATCAATTGGTTTGAAAGAGAGAGCGGTGAAAGTGTAAAAGTGAAAATTTAGAAATTTGGATCTGTTTGGGCCGGTGGGGATAATCGGACTACGTTAGTTGTATTCCTACTGAAAATGCGCTTAATATGAGGGGTCATATGAAAAAATCGGACGCTCCGTTCAAAAGTTTTACCGAAAACAAATTTGCGGGGGCCTAGTCAAAATGAAATTTTAATTCTGTTTGTCAGTTCGTCCGCTTGTCAGTTTGTCCAAAACATGTTTTTTAAGTTCTGAAAATTTGATATGACGTTCATCACATCGATATAAAAACTTTTGTTCTACCACTTTTAAAAAAAACCCGCTAGTTTAGCGGGAAAACAGCTATAAATGGCTAAAATTCTGAATATAAATGTAATAGTTAAAAAGATATGAACAAAAGAAAATGTTTTTAAACTTTTTTTTTTAGCTTTTTTTATTTTTTTAAAAACGGCTCTAACGATTTTTTTTTGTTAAAACTGTATAGCCCTTCAGATTCCTTAAATTTTGGTATATAACACATTACTCTAAAAAGTCTCGTTTGAAAGTTATTCAGAAACGAAAATCGCCACTTTTGCCAGCCCAACACAACTAACGCTGCCTAAGCATTAAATTTAGTATGTGCGTATCCAAACTGTATTTTAGGGTCATGGAATCATTTCAATTGTTTTAAGGAGTTCCAAATAGTAAACTTTTGTTTTACGTCTTTTGAAAAACCCTCTGCTTTAGCGGGAAAAAAAGCTAAATTTCGTTAGTTCGTAAGTTGTACACTACTGAAGCTACAGGCATGTGCTATACCTCGCTTAAAAGGTATTTTGAAATACTTAAACGCCTTTTTAACTTAATTTGTTTAGATACAATGGCTTACAAATTATGATTGACCAATTTAAATTTAAATGTAGGGGAGAGGTCTGTAGGTTGGTATACCTTTTGTTTTTAATCTGCCATTTCGACATTCACTTATGAAATTTTACGCATTTGGTACTGATCGAAAGGTTAGTCTATTGGCTTAATAAAAAAAAAAGAAATATTTTTTTTCCTTAGGGAAAACTGAAATATTTTTATACCCGTTACTCGTAGAGTAAAAGGGTATATTAGATTCGTGCAAAAGTATGTAACAGGTAGAAGGAAGCGTTTCCGACCCTATAAACTATATATATTCTTGATCAGGATCACTAGCCGAGTCGATCTAGCCATGTCCGTCTGTCCGTCTGTCCGTCTGTCTGTCTGTATGAACGCTGAGATCTCGGAAACTATAAAAGCTAGAAGATTGACATTTTGCATGCAGATTCTAGGAGTTCCTACGCAGCGCAAGTTTGTTTCAAAAGGGTGCCACGCCCCCTCTAACGCCCACAATCGCTAATATACGATTTTAAAAATTTCAATATTTCGGAAAAGTAAAAATGCAGTTTGATTGTGTTTATAAATACCTATCGAAATGTAGAAGAAAGTTTTTAAATCGGACCATTCGTTAAAAAGTTACGGCGGATCAAAGTTTAACCCACGAGTTAAGCCAATTATCTCCATCTCCTTCGCTCTCCCTTTAGCTGAGTAACGGGTATCTGATAGTCGGGGCACCCGACTATACCGTTCTCTCTTGTTTTTTTTGAAAAGTGCCAAAAAAAGACATTTTGAAAAAGAGGTCTGTAAGTTGAGACACTTTTAAAAGTCAATAATACTCACACAAAAAGTACTCCAAACTATAAGGAACTATTTATTTATGTTAATTTAATCAATTTTAGTTCGTCCTAGATTATTTCCAATCCATTTTTTAAGAACTTAGACCAAATAACAATTAAAATCAAAAGGCTCTTTGAACATTCCTTTTTCCCCTAATATCAAAGAAATGTACTAGGCAGAAAGCGACCTCTGTTGGCCTAAGGCCTTTTTGTATGAAAAACGGGTGTCTCAACTTAAACGCTCAAATTGTCTCAACTTACACAAAATGGGATGTTTCGGGAAAAAATTAATAACTTTTGTTCTGACTGTCACATTAAGCTGATTATTTTTTTAATTAGTTAACAGTTAATATACTAATGTTTTAAATCTCTTACCAAGTTAATTTAAGGACGTTATTAACTTTAAATGGAATTTTGAAAAAAGTAGACAAAAACTTTTTTGGTGAAAAATGGTACACGACTCTCACACCTCTAATCTAATCTCTAGAGCCTGGCTTATAATGTTTTCCCCAACAGTTTTGTCCCTAAAAAGAACTACAAAGAAAAATATAAACAATTTTTTTAGTGGATAAGTTTTGAGAAAATTGAGTGTCTCAACATACAGACCGTCTCAACCTACAGACCTCTCCCCTATATAAATGTATACAATGCAAACTTCTGATATCAAATAAAAACACCTCTTAACGAGGTAAAAAACTAGTAACGATCGAACCTTCAACATACAAAAGTTCTAATATCAACATTTGTGACGAAAAATTATTACACTCGTCATTAAATAGACTTTCTAATATTTTCTCATTCGGAACGCTGCAATAGAAAATGCCTGTGAAGGGAAAAAGGCTGGAAAAGTTTGCTACCCAATAAATCAGTGGCCATGGTTGGTGGTGCTGGAGGTAGGCATAAAACACAAGTGGGTGGCGTTTTTGCAGAGCTCAAAAAGTCCAACAAATCTGAAAACATAAACAATTTTTATCGGACTATACACCGCCAGTGGACTGTGATCAGCGTATATGGCCCAATATTTACAATCATCCAACAGTTGATCGTCAACCTAACCTTCTTCAACATAATATTAGCCGCTTATACGATAGCTTTGTTCCAGTTAAAAGTAAAACAAGAGAGAACGATATAGTCGGGTTGGTGTTCCGACTATCTTTTATTAATGCGATTAGAACGTGGAATGTACTTCCCAATTACATAAAAAAACTAGAAGCGCACACCTAAAAAATAGCAGTTCCAGTTTGCTATAAGGTATATTATCCTATATAAACATTGCGACTTATCCCAAACTTCGATATATTTTTATTTCTCATTCTGTATTTTCAATAATTAATATAAAAAATGTATGCTATTAGATTTAAGAACCAATTTTGCTCAAATATAAAATTGTTTTTCAGTAGTGACTAGCGCAGTAATGTATAAGTTATTCAACTTATAGCGTTAGGAACAAAAACAATAAATAATAAAGCAACCAACCATACAGAGTCAGTTAAACGCGACAACGGACAGTGGACTGAGGGCAGTGCCCTAACAGCACTTATGCAATCGCAATTCCCAGGATGCACAGATGTCGTACACGCCAGCACGCACCAGATGGAATATTTTCAGCCATGTTACAGGCGACCAAGGAAAGGATCACCCCATTGCTATATAAAATATACTCGGGATGTCTAAGCACGGGCTATATCCCAATCCAATGGAGGACCTCTCGCATTGTCTTCCTCCCAAAAGCGGGAAAGTGCAGTCCCGCAAGCCCCAAGGATTAAAGGCCGATAAGCCTTACCTCTTTCATGACTTATGTCTTCCTCTTTCAAGACTTATGTCATCCAACCAACACGCCCACACCAACAGGAAATCTGTGGAAACGGCACTACACTCGCTAGTTGCAACCGTTGAGAGAGCCCTACACATTAAAGAATATGCGCTTGGAGTATTCATAGACATATCCGGAGCATTCAATATATATAATGGATTGCCTAGAAGCAACCAACACGCACACCGCAATAAACCTCTGGGTAAGAAACCTGCTTATCTGCAGGCGGATACATTCAGAGTGGGCACTGCTTCCATGGTTTAGGGGACACACAGAGGCTCGCCTCCGCACTATGGAGAATTTCGCTTCTTTTTGGCGAATATTAATAACTCCCTCAATTTTAAAGATATCTAAGTAAGACTTTATCAATCGTTCTTATTTATCCCAACGCATATTCTGTATGAATATCTATCGGATCAGACAACTATATCATATAGCTGTCATAGGACTGATCAGATCAACTATTTTTAAAGATAAATGCATAAAACTTGATGAGTACCGGTTTTATACGGTATTAAAACCACATAACAAATTTGGTTCAAATCGGACGAATATTTCTTTTAGTTTCATGGAACCGAAAATTCTCAGAGCTTACATGCCATTTCTTTTATTTTTTTGCTACAGTTATAGCTTTATTTTTATTTTTACAACCTTGTAGCTATTATTATAAGTGTTTTTGCCTTACTTTAGTAGATATTTCAAATTAAGCTATTATTATTAAGCTATTATTATAAGTGTTTTTGCCTTACTTTAGTAGATATTTCAAATTAAAGTCTATTGATATTTTCCTTCCACAGTGCAAACAAAGGGGCATTTGCAAAATTTGAGGTTATGATCTAAAAAACAAACTACATTTATTTTAAAGAGAATTCTTTACTCCTTAATTTTTAAAGGTTTGATGGATGGACTCCGCTGGACTCGTTTTGTATCTCTATTTAAAAATTAGTTTTCTTTAAAAATTTTGTGTTAGACCGGTCACAAAAATAATCGATAACAAGTAGCCCACGATTAATTTAGATTGTTTAATCACACAAATACTTAGTGCTCAGTACCATCCTTTGAATTAATTCCAAAAACTCCACTTAAATTCCTTTAAAACTCTTAATATTAACAATTAAATAGTATCAGCATTGCGTCGAATTTCTAAGGCGTGAGAATGCAACATAAAACAGCTGATATGACAGCTATAAGTTAGCAGAGGCGCCCTCTATTGAAATTTTTGAAATGTAACATTGAAGATTGGACTGTTAAAGTATTCTAGAAAACACATTTTTAGTTTGACGACTTTCAAAAAATGGTTTTTGGCCAAAAAAAGTGGTAAAATTTCCCATAGTGCTACGGTCGACGCACAGTGGCGTCTTTGGCCAAAAACGTGCAATAAATACTGCTCACAACAAACGACAGGTAATTAATCCACTAGTTCATCTATGTAACCCTTTTCATATCAGATTTTGTAAAAGTTATGCTTATTCCAATTATTTCCTGGAAAATTCCGAATGCTACCTGTTTCGCTGTAAAAATTAATTCCGATGTAATCCCAAGTTGTTTTACTCTTTGGTTAACTTAATATGTATGTTTCCACTTTCTCTTCATTTGAACAACATATCAGCGTCAAATAACTAGGGAATCCGAACATGCTCGCAGACTTTTTCCAGTCTACATACTCGCCGTATCCAAATCATTTAAATTCCGATTTCAGCTATTTTTTTTAGCTAACCCGCACGGACATTGAATACTGTCCTATAATACAGGCCGACAGTGTTTTTGGTGCAGCCCTATGGGACTGGGGATCGCATTTCAAATGTTCCAATCGTGAAATGTGGAAAGTTTATTAAGGTTTTGAAGAACAAATTTTTGCATTTTGACAGAAAGTGACGGCCAAAATCAAATATTTTTGGAATTAAACAGGTTTTGTTCCAAAAGGGCAGTTTATAAAAAAATGATTTTTTAGGTCTGTTTCGTGCATCTAATGAACTGAAAATGAAACATATCTCATTTTTTTAGTCGTTTTATCTACTATCAAAAAAAAAATAAAAAAATTAAGAATTTAAAATTTAACTATTTTTTTTTAAATTAAAACCGCATGTAACTTTGGTTTTTTCTTATTTATTTCCCCTTTTCCCTTATATTTTACGGTGTAAGTACTAATTTTTTTCCAAATCGATTTTATTTATTCAGAGTAGTATTTTAAAGGAAATTTTAGGGAATCACAAGCCATACATAAGTGTTAAGTGTTCCTTTTAAGCTGCAAATCAGATTTTAGCATGGATGATGACTTTGAAATAACCAAATCCAGGCTTGGAAACTTTTTGGATCGTCCAATTGGCCCAGACTTCTTATAAACATGATCCTAACTTAAGATAAAATACTAACCGTAGCCCCATTCTAGATTTAATATTTTAAAATTTATAAGTAACACAAGTGTACTTATTATTTTGACCACACCAAAACCGACCTATCGCACAAATGTAGGGCTAACATGGATTAGACAGGTTTTACTGTATCCATTGTTTATTTAAATATTGCAGAACAGAATAACCTTTCCAAATAAAAAGGTTTGGGAGGTCTGGCCTCAATAACTATAGAGATATCTCTTAGCAAGTGAGGGTGTAACGTGTGTATTTATTCTTTTGACCAGTAGTGTATATATATTTATGAAAAGGTAATAAAACAAGCTTTAATCCTGCATCATTAAATTTTTTGATTTTATTAGTTTCATACCTTTTATTCATGTTTGAAGTTGCAAAAAAAAAAACCAAATATTAATGTTACTCACTGTACAAATAAAATGAGGAAAAAAGGGGACGAAAGCTAACATCGGCAAGCCGAAATACCCTTGCAGATTTCACGAATGAAAACTTGACTAGAATAGCAACATAAATTAATAAACAACAAGAAAGGGAGCTACCTTCGGCCAGCCGAAGCTTATATACCCTTGCAGATAAAAGAATGCTCACTCGGTGCAGTTCCAGGGATTCCAGACTCAGCGTTTCTATTTATTTAAATTTTGTTTTTAAGTAGTCAAGAATCAAAACGCCTACTTCCTACAAAGTTACAATGAATTTTTTTATATTTGTTTGAATATTCCTATGGGAGCCTTAAGATATAGTGGTCCGATCCGGCTCGCTCCGACATATGTACTATTTGCAATAGAAAGAAGACTTTCGGGAAAGTTTCATCGCGATAGCTTTAAAACTGAGAGACTAGTTCGCATAGAAACGGACAGACGGACAGACGGACATGGCTAGATAGACTCGGCTATTGGTGCTGATCAAGAATATATATACTTTATGTGGTCGGAAACGTCTCCTTCACTGCGTTGCAAACATCTGACTGAAATTATAGTACCCTCTACAAGGGTATAACAAAATATTCTATAATTGAAAAATGGGAGCTATGTGATATAGACGTCCGATCGGCACGCGCTTTTACCCTGACCAAGGTGTGCATAAAAAAATAGGATTTGGAAAGTTTCATGGGTATAGCTTATATTCTGCGCGAAATATTGTTCCTATGGGAGCTATAAGATATAGACGTCCGATCGGCACGCGCCTTTACCCTGATCAAGGTATGCGTAAAAGACTAAGATTCATGTTAAAAGCTCTTACACTGAGCGAAATATGTTCATTTTGTAAAAGCTATATGCGATTGTTCCTATGGGAGCTACAGGATATAGACGTCCGATCGGGTCGGTTTTCAAACTTGATCTGCGTACACATGTTTTAGGACGACTGTGAAAGTTTTAAGTCGCAAGCTTCTAAACTGAGTTCGCAAACGGTATTGAAACAGACATACAGACGGACAAACGGACATGGCTATATCGACTCCCCTATTGATCCTGATCAAGAATATATATACTTTATGGGGTCGGAAACGTCTCCTTCACTGCGTTACAAACTTCTGACCAAAATTATAGTACCCTCTGCTAGGGTATAAAAAGAATGCGACCAGTTTTAGACCAGAAAAATACTAGTCGGGGCAAAAAGTTAACTAGCTAGAGCTATAGGCCTGTCATCGAAAAGGCAACTGATTAATTTGTTACCAGTTTTGCACAAGTGGCTGTTAACCAATTTACTGTTACAACTGTTGAACCACGCTAAAAAAGTTTTCACAAAAAAACTGAACATTGATATTTTCTTCTTAAATAATTTTCTTCTCGTACTTTAAGATGTTTGTTTTTGCGCTTTATTTTGCATTTGTATGATCTAAACTAGAATATACAGCTCTTACCTGGAATCCCTTCACTACACTACACTACACTATCACCAGCAATGTAGGCTTGATCACCTACACACAAAAAAAAAAACTTGGTAAAATCAACTGTAATAATTGTCAAACAGGCCCCAACCAGCAAAATTGTCAATTTTACTAAGTAAATAGTCATTTCACAACAACAAAATACACACAATTAGCAAAGACACAAACCCAAAGCAAAAACAAATTACACGTAACTATTTTAATAGTTACGTAACTATCTTTGTTGGTCAATTTTACCAAGCAAATTTTTTTGTGTGTTTGCTTTATCTCTGATTTGGTGAATGGTAGTATTGAACTATCCGAAACTACTTTCGAAAGTTGGTTTTTACGCTCCGTCTAGACAACTTCGGAATTTTTATCCTGTTTTTCTCGATCTGCCGCGAACAAATTATTATGATTATTATAATGAGCCTCTCTATAGGGCTTTATATGAGTCTAACACACTTCCACAGTTGAATTTGTTCGGCGAACATGTTGGTGCGTTAGACTTTGGTGATAGTGCTCGCGTTCAAATTTCATAGAAATTTGTTCGACAAAGATAGAAACGATTCTATCCTGCCTGTGCTCGCGAAAATGTTCGTCAAACAAATTCGACTGTGGATGGCCTGCTTGAACCGACACTTTTTGCTCAATGTCTCTCTATAAAAATATACATATGTAAGTGCTGAAAATGAGCTGTTTTTGTGATAAATTGATGATGATTTTGTGTTAGTTTCATTCACTGATGAGTTGCAGTAAATGCTTATGTTAAAATCATCATCACTCATATAAAATCAAGCGCTTGGTAATGATTTATTGTTAGTAATTCACTATCAAAGAGGCGATGAACGGAACTGCAGAGTAAAAACCAAAACATTCCATGTACATGTTTACCTACAATGTATATTTGTATATTTATGTACATACATACATGTCAGTAAACAAAAGAAACCCAGTTGGGAAGAAAAATGAAATATACACAAATGTTTTAATTACATACCCATTATAAGATGTATTTATGAACAGACGTTGACTACAAAACAAGAAATAAGTCACTAAATTTAAAGGCGTACACCGCTATTATGCACTAGCAGCTGTTTATGTTCGTTCTTCAACTGGTTCCGACCAGAGTTTGACGCGTCTCGTAATCAATAAGACCCCGTTTCCATTATGGACGCGTCGCGTCTTCATACATTTACCATTTTCACGCGTCCAGTCCCATCAGTGCGTCCAGTTTAGCCATTAAGTGGCTATTTCTAGACATTTCCAAAAAACTGTGCAACATATTTTTTAGCTATTAGTTACAGATCTAGCCATTTTATATTTCTTTTAAACAATTTTTCCAACTAAGTAAAAAGCAAACAATTGTTCTTAATTTGTGAACAGCGTTTAAAAATTAAATAAAAATATTTTCTTCTACAATGCATTTTTGATCCAAAGACACCCTATGTCCTTAATTTTTAGGACAAAAATAAGGTGTCTTAGCTGTGACTTTAAAATTTTGAATGCACCCATCCCCTCGTGTGATTAAGTTAGATTGAATTTTTCAAAACGACCGTATAAAAGAGACATGTAACTATTTAATTCCGAAGAGATTATCAAAATCAAAGATACCGCAAATACCAGAGCTGATTGACTTTAGGCGTAGTGGCAACTTATGCTTAGAAAAGCACCATTTATCGAAATAATATGGTGGCAGGCCTGGACACCGACCCATGTCACATTTTTGGCCTGTGTTATTCCAGTACATTGTTCGGCTCATTCATTAATCAAATTTACGGAGGTGCGAGCAGGACAGACATATGCCAGCTGTAAAGCCTACTTCTCACATCGGCTAAGAGTTTTACTAGTCGAAAAATATAATTCTTTGTATGGTGACCAAAGTTTTCAGAGTTCACCCGAAATGCAAGAGGATTTTAAGGATTTTTGGTAACTGTATTAGATTCTAAGTTTTACATACAATTTGTTTTTATTTTTAAAATCCAAAAACCCGATCAGCGAAGTCGTAATGTTTTGAAGCTATTTATTAGTTTTAAAAACTTAAAATTACATTGGTTTACTTGAAAAACATTTTTGTGGACTTGGGTTATTTTACTAAGAAATTGATATCTCCAAGAACTTGCACTCCATTTGAAAATATTTGACCTTGACTTCTTAACAACAAAAGATCCCTTAGATCTGAAACAACATCGACTGCAGCCTCGCAAAATATTTCGGTGTCTGTACCATGCGCGGATCCACGGGGGTGATATGGGATATAAATCACCCCCCACTCGGGTGAAAAATGAAAGAAATTTTGGTATTCCAAAAGTATGCACCAAAAAAATGGTTCTGATATCACCCCCCCAAAAAAAAAATCCTGTATCCGTCTGTACCTATGTTAAATCCTGCCGCAGCGTGGATATAAGCAAATCGCTGCTTGGAAACTCTTCGAAATGGCTATTCCAAATTTGCTTCGCTGGAATGTCATGTCTGGAATTCAAGGATTTGTTTTTACACCTCTAAGAAGGCATCGAGCTACCGTCTGCCGCATTGCTTAACATTCTCAACGGACGGCCGAGTCCTTGTCAGTATATGACAGCAGGCTAGTGACGTTACTACCGACGATGTGGAAAGAAATGAGCCAAGAGAAGATAGGCCCACACGTCCCAAATCGATCATAGGCTGCAAACACAAAAACTCCAATCCGATAAAGGACCGGACAGGAAGAGGCTCAAGGCACAAATCTAATGTCATTATTGCGGCAAGATAGGACATACAGCGTTTGAATGCCGCAAGAAGAGCGTAGAAGAAAGAACCGACGCAAAACCTAACAACCATACTGGCAAACCTTTGGTTGGACATGAGTTACTTGTTTTAAATGTGGAAATTCTGGTCTTATTGCATCTCCATCTACGAAGGGAATAAAAAACAACTACAAGAACGAGAAACGAGTCGACATTTGTGCAGTGTTGGGGCCAACTGGTATTATGCATCTTTGGCACGCTTTCCGTACGGATTTGTAGACAACACGTAACTGGGGAATAAAATATACGGTTCGGATTAGATTAATACTTCCCTCGTGCAGCATGTGATGGTTTGTTTCGTGAAATTCTTTTATTATTATATGAGTGATGTGGTGACGCTTTGGCAAGACAATTTGGTCTCGGCTTTGATTTATGGTGTCTGAAGGACCTTGAGTATGTATTATTCCATCAGTATCTATGTAAATGAATATATTTATGAATCCGTCTGATTCAAGAGTCTCAAGTTCCGATTTGAAGGCGTCTTGTTGGGCTTTCTTGTAGAGTAGATTTTTGGCCGACGTCAGTTGTTCGAGCGTAAGCACTTTTTGGATTTTTCCAGCTGTGCACCTAGCTCGAAGAATGGCCAAATATAACAGAAAGGTAGCCGTTGCTCGGTACAAGCGCTTCCTGTCGAAAATTGTTCAACGTTTAATGGTACCGCTCCTATGCTTTCCTTTCTGATTACCAAGACCGTTTTTCGAATCTCGCCAGTGTTGACTTTATAAGATGGGCATAAAGTGGGATGTTCCGGCCACTGGTCCTTTGAGTCCCGTTTATCCATTCTTGTGAGTTTGGTTTGTTGATAAACTTTATCGCCATGTCTGCTACGTTAAACTTCGTTGGTACCCAATGCCACTGACTAGCGTTTGTGGTCTCCAGAATTTCTCCTACGCGGTGCATTACAAAAGCGTGAAAATGACGTGGGTCCATCGTCAGCCAGGAAAGTACTGTCCTTGAGTCAGTGCAATAAGTAGGATAAGCGTGCACCGATTACAGCAGGAAGTAGCTCCATGTGTGGTATGGAAAGTGGTTTCAGGGGGGCCAGTTCTATAAAATCCGCCATATGAAGTAAAGGTGAGTAATGACGCGGTACTTGAATAGTTGTAGCTTGGGGTAGCAGGTCTTTCCATTTCGTCCAAAATCCCATCTGAGGTCCTGCCAAGACGTCATCCCAACCAATGCCTGTGCGCCAAATTTCCTAAAGAAGCATTTTAAGGCCAATAGTATAGCAGGATAAGAATCCTAAGGGATCGAATATGGACATCAACACTTGCAGTACCTCGCGTTTGGTTGGCAAGGCTTCTTCGGAAAGGATGTTTCTTTTCATTCGTGCAAATATAAAAACATATTTAAATATGTCAGTTGTTGGTTCGCAAAACATACCGATTACTTTTTCTGAATCTCCGAGTTCCTTTGGCGATTGTAGAACGAACGAATCACCCTGTAAATGTTTCAAGACTTTGGGTGAATTAGAAGCCCAGTTCCTAATATGGAAACCTCCAGCTTCGTGTATGTCTCGGACCTTTTGGGTAACCTCGATTGCTTCAGTTTCATTGGCTAGGCTATCTATGTAGTCGTCGACGTAGTGTGCCTTGATAATGGCTTCGAATGCACGCGGGCTTTGCAACTTGTATTCTTCCGCGTTCTTGTCGCGAACATAATGAGCAATGCATGGCGCACAGGACAATGTCATAGATCTCATGACTGATTGCCTGCGTTTCCTTGTTGCTCCACAAGAAACGTTGAGCGTGCGCATCTGCTTCCAGGATTCGAATTTGATGAAACACTTCAGCAATGTCGCCACAAACAGCTATTTTACCAACTCGAAACGCCATTAATACTTCGGTGAGTGGATATAGTAAATCGGGCCCGGTATACATAAAATCGTTGAGTGAACTTCCATGAGATTTCGCAGCCGCATCCCAAACGAGTCGGACTTTTTGAGGCTTATTCGGATTGTGGGTTATAAATATTTCTCCGGAAGAATTGGATTATTGTTGCGCTAAAGAAGTCCTACTTGGTAATGGCCTTCACTTTTTGAACAAGTTTTGTCCAATATTTCCAGGGCCTTCTCGCCATCCACAGAACGAAACGTCTTTGGTGTAACAGATTCAACACAAAAACTCTCTTTAACGCTCTTTTCAATTTTGTCCCAGTTGCACCGGAAATGGTGCATGGAAAATGCAGTTTTGGGGCTTGTGGAGCCTTGTAGTCCCCAACCGATCCATTTTACTTCCCTGACCTTTCTTGGCACAGCGAGTGTAGTATGTTCACATATCGAATGCACACTGTACTCAGTGTTACGCATCGATTTAAGTACAGACACCTTATTTGGCATTTTGCATTTGGCCACAATAACAAAACACAAATACATTTATAATCCTAGCAGTTCCCGAGTGCCCGGTTATATGACCGCCCTCGAATGCGTGGGAACTGCAGTGTCAGCATATTTAATATGTGCGACCGCTCCGACGGCCAAGTGAACATAGTATCTCTCTCTCTCTCATATATAAGCACAATTATACATAAGCGTCGACCGCAGCTCTGCCGGCGTCTCTGCCGACATAGCCGGCCGATCTTAGCTTTATGCAAACATGTAATAGAATTAAGAATGCAGATATTAATAATAAAGCTTGGGGAGCGTACCACTGAGTCGCTCCCTAAACAAAAATTAAAGAAATATTAAATATTGTGTTTTGTTATTAAACATGGCGACCGTGACAATGTGATCGTAAGTGAATATATCCAACTATAAAAAATAAAATAAAAATAAATAAAATAAAATAAAATGACAATGTGATCGTGAGTGAATATATCCAACTATAAAAAATACACTAAAAATAAATAAAATAAAATTAAATAAAATATTAAACAAGTGAAAAAAAAAACCAAACATTAAACATGAAGATACATTCTACGAATCCAAACAAAACAAGCAAAAAAAAAATATCCAAAAAAAAAATAATATATTAAATAAAACAAAAAACAATGGTATAACAAAACAAAAAACCATTAAATTCAAAATTCACGGACACGACAACCAGCAAAGATCACACAGTGAAAATTAAACACAAACCCTAAGTACATTATTGTGTGTCTGTGCAACAGCTAATATCAAATCAAAACAAATCGATACGAAAGCGATAGGGAAAATAAGAATGAACACGAAGAAACCCCTTAACACATATTCAATGTAAATTCAAACAAAATGCTGCAGAAAAACATTATCAAATTCAATCAATAAATGTCAATGAATAATTAAAAAAAAAAAACTGATGAATAATGATATATTCTCTGAAAAATAATGTGCGAGGACCTGCACCGGCGCCGCCTGAGTCCTAAGGGCCGAAAGGGAACACAAAAAAAAAATCTTAATGAAACAATAAAAAATTATTAATCAACACAAAAAAAAAAATTTGGCCTGTGCGAGGACCTGCACCGGTACCGCCTGAGCCCAGAGGCCCCGGACAACGAAAAGTTAACAAGTGTGGAAGGAATGGCAAATCCTTCTACACCAACGCTGGAAATATACAAGTGCGGAAGGCAATCCGCCTTCTTCACCTTCGTGGGCGACACTTGCTCCTATTGAGCAAAGGGATAACGATAGATGAAATAGCCTGTGCAGCCAGCACCGGTCCCGTTCGGCGCGCCAAGCCGGACCACGGAAAAGTGAACCGACAGCGCTTCCAAGAGCGCCCAACATTACTTTTTTTTATATAAATTTAAGCATCTGCGATGCAACCAATAATATTAATAATATTGTACAGACCAGGCAGTTTCTAGCTGCGGGTCTTCATTTTTTTTACCTAGGTAGGGACATCTGTAACACATATATATACATCCATAATACAAAAAAATATATATATACATAAATGCCTAAATCAAGAAAAACAAATAAAAAAAAAAGAGGAGGACAGAAAAATTTCCTAAACCTCAAGATTAAAGAATTAAATAGGCAACTGTATGATTCAAACTCAACCCCAGTACCATGGGAAGAGAACATACAAATTAAAAAAGAATTAGAAAACACATATAGGGACACATATAGCTTATAAAAATAAGCAGGACATGAATGAAGCGAGGAAGCCTAAGTGCCCTCCTGATTGTAAAGGTCCTTTCGAAAGCCCTAATTGTGAATATACATGTTCAAAAATTTAATATATATGAAAGTCTCATTTAAAAGCAATTCAATATCCAAAACAGATCTTACAGACGAGACAGAAAAAATACCCAATATGGGATTAGTAGAAGTTAAGTCAGTGGATTCCACTGCTAATGTAATAAATAAAATTGAATCACAAAATATTGATTTCAAATTAACGAATATTTTACTATCAATAATTGTTTTCTTTATGAGCGCATATATTTTATATAAGGCCTATAAGTTCCACAACAAATGTGTATCAAAGAGAGCCATTAACAGAAGCCAGGCTAATGATCTGGATAAAATCTAATTTAACAAGCGCCAAACAATATTAATAATAAAATACAAAAAAAAGAAATTAAATTAAAACAAAAAATTAAATTCGAAACAATAATTGTATTGTATATGTACGAGAATTAAAATAACCGTTTAAAAAGAAATAAAAATCATTAAAACAAAAAAAAAGAAAAAAAAGAAAAATTATTAAAATGAATACAACAGAGTGCCTTAGAGTTATATTGGCTAACGAGCCAAATTTTGAGAATAGGGTATTAGCCTTAGGGCTAGTACTCAACCCAACAAAAAGTCGTCCAAAACAAAAACTTCATATGAAACAAAATTTTTTGACGTTGTTTTTCATATGAAGTTTTTTGCTTTGGACGACTTTTTGTTGGGTTGAGTACTAAGCCTTAATTAGGAACAGAGCAGAGCCTCTATTAATTGCAGATTTTGAGTATGAATACATGAATACGTACGATCTTGAATTCTATCCAATTATTCATTGCAGCAGAACGCAAAAGGCCGTAGTACTGTCTACCGTGAGAAACTGTAAAGTATTCTCCGAAATCGACATACACCCAGTCTTAGGACATATTAACGTGCTAAAAATTATGCACAAGTAAAAATTAAAAAACAGAAATGACTAAAAATTTAATATGGAATGGGAGCAGTTAATACTCCATATTCGAGAATTAAAAGAAACATTTGAAAAGTCCTACAAATGTGTAAGCCAAAAAAGGCAAACACAAAAAGAAACAGTAGATAAACATGCAAAAATTCTTGTAGACTCTTACAATCAGGCAAGAACCCTAGTGCATGAAAATAGGGAAATAATTAACAAAACAAACTTATCAAAATTATCTAAAATATTGATAAGGTTGCGGGCAAACCTAATAGCTGTCAAGGATAAGTATGATTTAAAAATATATATCCCGACAATTTTAAATACGCCTTTAACATTAGACCAACAAAAAAGCCCTAGCAGAAGAAGAAGATTCAGATATAAGCAAAGATATTGAAATAGATGAAAAAGATCTACACGATCTCTCAATCCCTGCATTTATTAAAGCAGTAGAGTCAGAAACAGAAGAAGAGGAAAATATAGATTCAGATACAAATATCGTAGAAACAAAAGAAAACATAATGGCAGATTCAGCAGCCCAACGGGCATATATTAATGAAATATCAAGTGCCATTCCGGAATTTAACGGACAAAAACTACACTTGCATAGATTTGTAACAGCTTTGAAGCTGGTTGACCTGACAAAGGGAACGTTTGAAGATTTGGCTGTAGAAGTCGTCAAATCAAAAATTGTAGGATCTACACTATATGAGGTTCAAAATGAACTAACGATAAACGCAATAATCCAAAAACTGCAAGACACTATTGTCGGAGAAATATCTGACGTTGTCAAAGCAAAAATGGCTAAAACAAGCCAAAAAGGCAAAACTGCTGAAAAATTTACAAATGATATAGATAACCTACGAAAGCTCCTTGAAGCTTCATACATTGACTAAGGACTACCGGCTGAACATGCCGACAAGTTCAGCACAAAGGAAGCTATAACCACAATGATCAAAAATTGTGAGCATGGCCGACTTAAGACTATCCTAGAAGCTGGCAACTTTTCAACAATGAACGAAGCCGTCACGAAGTACATACAGTGTAGTACTGAGATGACAGGCAACGCCAACTCGATCCTATACACACAAAAAGGAAACAACTATCGTGGTAATAACTTCAGAAATAATTATCGCGGTAGGGGTAACAACAGAGGTAATTATCAAAATAATGGATTTTACCAAAACAATGGTTATAACCAAAATAACGGTTATAACCGAAACTATAATAACCAGACCAACAATAACTACAGAGGTCGTGGTAACTATAGAGGAAACAACCGTGGTGGAAACAATAATGGATATAACTCCAATAACAACATCAACGGTGATAACAATACCAATACAAACGCAAACAGACAAAATACCAACAACAACGTTCGACAAGTACAAACAACTTCGGAAAACCAATAAAGACCCTTAAGATAAAACACCCAGTAAAAAATACGGTTCACACTATCAATCTTAACTTCAATCTTTTTATTTCACTTAAAAATGAAAACACAAATAAATTATACACTAGAAAATAATTCGGCCATTTTACCAGCAAGATCTCAAGTCATCCGAAAAATAACTATAAATTCAGGAACCAGGTATATACTTATACCAAACCAAGAGATCCAAAATGGAATATTCATTGGAAATTCCATTGCAGATTCTAAAAACACCTTTGTCCGAATTCTAAATACAACAAATAAAACAGCAATTCTTCAATTAAATACACTTAAAGTCGAACCATTGGATAACTACGATATAATTAAAGATAATAAAAATACAAATAACGAAGAAATTTTAGAAAAACTTAACAAAAATTTCCCGCCTCAATTTAAAGAAATACTTAAAGAATTATGCACCAAATACACAGATATATTCGGGATAGAAACCGAACCAATATCAACCAACAATTTCTATAAACAAAAAATAAGAATGAAAGATTATGAACCAGTATATATAAAGAATTACAGAATCCCCCACAGTCAAAAAGAAGAAGTAGAAAAACAAGTGGAAAAACTAATTAAAGATAAAATAGTAGAACCATCAGTTTCAGAATACAACAGTCCATTATTAATAGTCCCGAAAAAATCATTACCAAATTGCAATACAAAAAGATGGCGTTTCGTAATTGATTACCGCCAAATTAACAAAAAAATTTTATCAGATAAATAGCCACTACCAGAATAGACGATATTCTTGACCAATTAGGTAGAGCTAAATACTTTTCAGGTCTAGATCTAATGTCAGGATTTCATCAAATAGAACTCGAAGATACGTCTAGAAATATAACGTCCTTTTCCAGGAGCAATGGCTCCTATTGTTTTACACGATTACCTTATGGTTTAAAAATAGCGCCAAATTCTTTCCAAAGAATGATGACAATTGCATTTTCAGGTATCGAACCATCTCAGGCATTCTTGTATATGGATGACCTAATTGTCATCGGTTGTTCAGAAAAACACATGATTAAAAATCTTACAAACGTCTTTGATCTATGTAGAAAAAACAACCTTAAACTGCACCCTGAGAAGTGCACATTTTTCAGACACGAAGTGACCTTTCTTGGACACAAGTATACTGACAAAGGTATTTTACCAGATAGTAAAAAATACGAAGTAATAGAAAAATACCCAGTCCCAACGGACGCAGACAGCGCTAGAAGATTCGTTGCATTTTGCAATTACTACAGACGTTTTATTAAAAACTTTTCCGATTATTCACGTCACATAACTAGATTATGTAAAAAGAATGTTAAATTTGACTGGACAGATAAATGTCAATACGCATTTGAATACCTAAAAACCCAATTGATGAAACCCACATTATTGCAATATCCCGATTTTAATAAAGAATTTTGCATAACAACAGATGCAAGCAAACAAGCATGTGGAGCTGTTCTTACTCAAGATTACGATAACACTCAGCTACCAGTAGCCTATGCATCAAGATCTTTTACGAAAGGAGAAAGTAATAAAAATACAACACAACAAGAGTTAGCAGCTATCCACTATGCAATAAACCATTTTCGGCCATATATTTATGGAAAACATTTCACAGTCAAAACAGACCATAGGCCTTTAACCTATCTATTTTCAATGACAAATCCAAGTTCAAAATTAACACGAATGAGATTAGACTTGGAAGAAAATGATTTTACTGTGGAATATCTTAAGGGAAAAGACAACCATATAGCCGACGCGCTATCAAGAATAACAATAACGGATTTGAAAAATATCCAGACAAATAATAAAATTCTGAAAGTCACTACCAGAAATCAAAGTAAACAGAAAAATTCCTGCGCAGGAACAGAAAAAGAAAAAATAGATTTGCTTAGGCATATTCTAAATAAAGCTTCTCAGCCCAACGTATACGAAGTCATTGTTAATGACGAGGTACGAAAAGTAGTGACCTTGCGAATAACTGATTCACTTTGCTTACTAAAGAATGGGAAAAAGGTTATAGCAAGAATTGATGTTAGCGATTTGTACACCAATGAAATTCTCGACTTAGGTCAGTTCTTTCAAAGGCTTGAAAAAGAAGCCGGTATACTTAATATCAGCCAACTCAAAGTGGCACCGAGCGAAAAGATCTTTGAAACCATTTCAATTGAATCTTTTAAAATTATGGGCAATAAAAAATTACAAACATTAGGAGTAGCGCTACTCAAGCCGGTGACCCAATTATCAAATAATGATAAAGAGAAAGAAGCATTACTGTTTACATTCCATGATGATCCAATACAAGGAGGTCATACAGGCATAGCTAGAAAATTAGCAAAAATAAAAAGGCATTATTATTGGAAAAACATGACCAAAGATATAACAAAATATATAAGAAAATGTCCTAAATGCCAAAAAGCAAAGACAACAAAACATACGAAGACCCCATTAACTATCACCGAAACGCCACAAACGGCTTTCGACAGGGTAATTGTGGATACGATCGGTCCACTACCTAAATCTGAACAAGGAAATGGATACATAGTAACGCTAATTTGCGATTTAACTAAGTACCTTGTAGCAATACCAATCCAGAACAAAAGTGCAAAAACAGTAGCAAAAGCTGTATTCGAAGATTTTATTGTGAAGTACGGTCCAATAAAGACGTTCATCACGGACATGGGAACAGAATACAAAAATTCGATAATTGAAGATCTATGTAAAAACTTAAATATCAAAAACATAACTTCAACAGCACATCATCACCAGACTGTAGGAACCGTGGAGCGAAGCCACAGAACATTAAATGAGTTCATCCGCTCATACATCTCAGTTGATAAAACAGATTGGGATGTATGGTTGCAATACTTCGTATACTGTTTCAACACAACACCCTCTATGGCACATGACTACTGTCCATACGAGTTAGTTTTTGGTAAAACATCTAATTTAGCCAAACACTTCAATAGTATAGATAATATAAAACCATTATATAACACAGATGATTACGCTAAAGAATCTAAGTTTAGACTAGAACAAGCATTTAAGAGAGCTAGATTAATGCTAGAATGCCATAAACACAAACAAAAACTTAACTATGACAGAAATATTTTGAACTTTGATTTAAAAATCGGAGACCAAGTTTTGCTAAAAAATGAAACAGGGCACAAGCTAGACTTTAAATACACTGGACCATATAAGGTAGAAAGTATACAAGAAAGAGAAAATATAGTAATTTCAAATAACAAAAACAAGAGAGAACGCTATAGTCGGGTTGGTGTCCCGACTATCTAATACCCGTCACTCAGCTAAAGGAAGTGCGAACGCGGGTTGGTGTCCCGACTATTAATCGCAACTCAGCTAAAGGGAGTGCGAGGGAGATAGATATATGTAGATATTTTAGTTGCGTATAACTTTTTAATGAATGGTCCGATTTGAAAAATGTCTTCTACATTTCGATAGGTATAAATATGCACAACAAAATTGCATTTATACTTCTCGGAAATCTTTAAAGATGTGGGCGCAGGACCCATTTTAAAATCGTTAGTGGGCGATTGTGGGCGTTAGAGGGGGCGTGGCGCTCGGCTAAAATAAACTTGCGCTGCGTAGGAAGCCAAAGAATATGTGTGGGAAATCTCAACCTTCTAGCTTTTGTAGTTTCCGAGATCTCAGCGTTCATAGAGACAGACAGACGGACAGACGGACATGGCTAGATCGACTCGGCTTGTGCCCCTGATCAAGAATATATATACTTTATGGGGTCGGAAACGCTTCCTTCTAGCTGTTACATACTTTTGCACGAATCTAATATACCCTTTTACTCTACGAGTAACGGGTATAATAAGAAGCAAACAGTTCATAAGGATAGGTTAAAAATTTTTATTTCATAATCACTTTAATTCTCTTATATATATATAACGTATGATCATACGCAATAAGAACCATATAAAAAAAAAAAAAAATAAAACCATAATTATATTGAAAAAAAAAAAAATAAAATAAATAAATAATATATAAATAAAACAAAACAATTTTTAATAACTCCATATAATTACGTTATTTTTCAAAAGGAGGGTGATGTAGTATGTTCACATATCGAATGCACACTGTACTCAGTGTTACGCATCGATTTAAGTACAGACACCTTGTTTTCAATGAGAATCATTGGTTCGGCATTCCAATAATATTGTAGGGGTATTCCATCTAGATGTGGAAACTTGATGCGCAATTCTTGTACGTTGACCGTCTGTTTTGGCAAGCCTAGGTTTTTCACCGTGTGAACATTATTTAGCCAATATGTTTTGGTGGCGCCTGCTCCGGCGACTCGAATATTGAAGCGTACGGAATTGCTCTCCTTTCTGGTGGTTTGATTGGTCCACTGCATACAGATCGGATCGGGGGTGCCACGTATGTTTAAACCCTTAAAGAAGGATTCGTCTATGAGTTTGACCGAAGATCCTTCGTCCAGGAAAGCGTAGGTGTCAACCTTAATATTATCACCTTGGATCCGTACTGGCACGATACGAAAATCTTGGTCAGCTTCAGCTGACTTGACTTGGTGAGACGTGATGACGTTGATATTTTGGCTGCCTTTATGAAGTCTCGATTCACATCTGCCAACACCGCATTCGTTGGTAGAGAAGCATCTACGGCCATGAACTTTAAGGCACTTAAAACAGAGCCTGTTGTCACGAACAACTTGTTGCCTTCCTTCATATGTGAGATTTTTTAATTGTTCACATTGAGCGACTTGATGCTCTACGCTTTGGCATACGAAGCAAGGTAAGTTCTCGGATCAGTGCGCTACGTATAGGTGCTCCTCCGATTCCGCATGTTGCGGCTGTACGTCATGGTAGCTGGTATGGGTGTGTACGTTATTCGTCCTTGAGTATGAAGTTGAGACGACTGTGGAGGTGGCTTCGGCGATCTTATACAACCAATCGCAAAGTGCTTTTACATTAGGTATGGATCCATCTTTTGGGTGCATTGCCCAGTTCAGCTTATACTGATTTGGGAGTTTGTCTACCAACTTACAAACAAGCATAGGGTTGCTCAGATGCGCGTCTAGTTGGCAGGCCTCCATGGTAGCACAGATGTTGCGAACGGCTTTTTTAATTAGGCGGTCCAGAATTTGATCCGGACGACCAAAGAATGTTTTCAATGTGCTTATAACCTCGGGAACCATAGATGGCAACAAAAGCTTGTCTCGGACTAGATCGTACGCTTTCCCCTTAAGACATTTTTATAGCCGAAGCATATTTTCTACATTCGAAAAGCCGGCAGCAGAAGTGCTGCTTTCAAAGGCACTTATAAACAGGGCTGTGAACCCATATTATTTTTGCATGGGTTCGGTTCGGGGTTCAAACCTAATCGACAGATAATGTTCCGGTTTGCGAACTGGTTCAATGATAAGCCGGAGCAGGGTTCAGGCTCGAACCAGGGTTCAAAAAAATAATTTTTTTTTTAACGAAATAATAAAGGCAACATTTATTTCCATGTATTTTCATTTAAATATGTACCATAACATTAAGACTTATAGGTAAAGTTATAAGATTTATGATTTATAAAGTGTTTACCAGTTAAGGCAAAGAGTATACTCTTTGATTTAGGGCCGGTTTCTCGAGTGCCGGCTAACATTTCTCGAACAGATAAAGTCCCTGCTAAGGCATTTTGGCTTTCTCGAGCATCAATGTGAGAGCTAACTTTGACAGGGACTCGGAGCTGATTTCCAAATTTTTATGAATTTGGGCCATACTTGGCTTGTTTTGTCCGGTGGGATGTAAACTTTAAGTTTATACACATTATAATTTTTCAACGGATTTATTTCGAGTTTTTACGATACATACAGCCGACCTACAGAGGACCAAAAAACACATTTTTCATCTTTGTCGAGCTACTGCGCTGCCATTACTTATCCAATCATATTGATCTGTATGGCAAAGTTAAGCTCTGATCTATTGACTTTATAATGAAACAAAAACTGGCCCAATTGGGTGGATATTTGCCGAGATATAGGAAGAAATTCGAAAAAGTGCGATATTTAACATTTTGAACTTTAAAAAATCTTTAAAAAAAAAACTGTGCCATCGAAAAAAAAATTAGTGGTATTTTCGTGATTTGGGGGTCGAACACTAACAGAATTTGCCATCAATTGCTTTGGAGCTCTCCAAGAATATTATTTTGTAAACTAGTGTAGTTATACATTATTAGATTGTTTGAGTTAGATGCAGTCATTGCATAGACAAAATATTTGCGCATTTTTATTTCCCTTAGTAAATAAACTCTATGTTAATATGATCAGAAAAAAAACACGAACACACAAAATAAATTTTTTGTGAACCGAACCGAGTATTAAAAAAAAAGTTCCGGTTCGGTTCCGGTTCAATTATAAAAAAATTCTGCGCTCCGGTTTACGGTTCAGTTCGTTTTCTAAAAAAAAGTGAACCAATCCGGTTCGGAAAAAGGCTTCACCTCTTATCCGCTTGAAAATCACGTCCATAACTTACGAATTTTTTTCACAACTGACGCTCGGGTGATCAGAGAAGTCGGTAGCCGGGTAGTAGTCGGGCCGAGTAGGCCCTTCGTCCCACTTCGTTTTTCTTGTCGTTAACATTCGGCAGCCGAAGGAAGTCAATGGCTTCTTTTCTATATTCTAGGGTCATTTCATATATATATATTTAAAGGTGATTTTGTCCTTAAATACGTAGAAAATGTTTTGGCTGCGACGGCAAAACAAACGTATAAGATTTTTATTTTTCTATTTTTTAGAAAAATTCTTTCTTGAATTTTGTCCATCAAGAAAGGTTTTCTGTATTCAAAGGCAAATTTTCTAATAACAAGAAATTTTTTTTCTATTTTTAAAAGTAGGTCGATTCAATGGCGAGATTTGCAAAACTTAGAAATTAATTTTTATGAGTGTATATATTCTTGATCAGCATCACAAGACGAGTCGATCTAGCCATGTCCGTCTGTCCGTCTGTCCTTCTGTCCGTCTGTCCGTCTGTCCGTCTGTCCGTCCGTCTGTCCGTCTGTCTGTTTCTACGCAAACTAGTCTCTCAGTTTTAAAGCTATCGGCTTGAAACTTTCCATAAAGTCTTCTTTCTATTGCAGGTAGTATATAAGTCGGAAACGACCGGATCGGACCACTATATCTTATAGCTCCCATAGGAAAAAAACGTTAAAAAAAATTCTAGCTTAGGTGTTTTTATACCCTTGCAGAGGGTATTATGATTTCAGTCAGAAGTTTGCAACGCAGTGAAGGAGACGTTTCCGACCCCATAAAGTATATATATTCTTGATCAGCATCACTAGACGAGTCGATCTAGTCATGTCCGTCTGTCCGTCTGTCCGTCCGTCTGTCCGTCTGTCCGTCTGTCCGTCTGTCCGTCCGTTTCTACGCAAACTAGTCTCTCAGTTTTAAAGCTATCGGGATGAAACTTTCGTAAAAGTCGTATTTCTATTGCAGGTAGTATATATGTCGGAACCAAACGGATCGGACAACTATATCTTATAGCTCGCATAGGAAGGATCAAAAAAAAAAACGTAAAAAAATTCTAGCTCCGGTGTTTTTTTAAATTTTACCTTCTACTCTTGGGAACATTTTTTTTTATATATTTCTGAATTTCGGTTTTTTTGTTTTTTAAATCGGATCACTATATCATATAGCTGCCATAGGAACGGTCGAAAAATTAAATGGAAATTAATGGGAAAAAAATTATATCTTTGTTGGTTTTTATTACAGTTTCTTCTACTCTGGGATATGACTATTTTGAAATATTTCCGAATTTCGATTTTAATTTTTAAAAGATCGAACTACTATATCATATAGCTGTGATAGAAACGATCGAAAAATTAATGTGAAATAATAAGAAATTTAACATTTTTGCGATTTGTAAATTAATAGAATGATCTGCAAGGGTATATAAGCTTCGACTTGCCGAAGCTAGCTTCCTTTCTTGTTTTGAAATAAAACTTTCTACTCTTGGAAATATTATTTTTTAAATATTTCCGAATTTTGAATAAAATATTTAAAAAGTCGGACGACTATATCATATAGCTGCCATAGGAACAATCGGAAAATTAATAGGAAAAAATAATAGGAAATAAATTTTAGCTTTTTTGGTTTTTATTGTATTCTCTTCTACTTTAGGACATGACTCTTTTTAAATATTTCCGAATTTAAATTTTATCAAAATCGGAAGACTATATCATATAGCTGCCATAGGAACGATCGAAAAATTAGTGGGAAATTAATTGAAAACAAATTATAGCTCCGTTGGTTTTTATTGTATTCTCTTATACTATAGGATATGATTTTTTTTTAATATTTCCGAGTTTTGAATTAAATTTAACAAAAATCGGACGACTATATTCTATAGCTGCAATGGGGAAGGATAGAAAATATAAAGTTAAAATATTACGAAATTTAAAATTTTTGAGATTTGTAAGTTAATAGGAACGATCTGCAAGGGTATATAAGCTTCGGCTGGCCGAAGATAGCTTTCTTTCTTGTTTTTAATATTTTTTGGTCAAGCTGATGGTAAAAGGTGCATAAACAATATAATTTCAGATGAAATCATTTTGTCCTACAGCCCAGAAGGATGTTACTCTTACACTTCTAAGTAAGTTTTTATCATTATTGTCTAATATTCTAATATTAAGGTGTGTTTCAAAATTATACGACACCAACACACTTATTTTTGGAAATTTTTTAGCGTTGTTGTTGTCTATAGAAAGCGAAACATTTAAATGCAGATCGAAAGAACAATGTATGATGTGTACGAAAAAAAATACCACGCGTCCTTCATCCTCTTTTTAAGGATTTACCGCTAATTTTTCGAAATATAGTCTATTTTTCGGCTATGTGCGATCGTTTCATAATTATACGACACCATCGGCTTTTTCCGGTTCCAATGATCAAACTTGACCGAAATTTTTTTTCTGGTTAAATATAAACCAAAAGGTTCCATTTTGAGAGTAATCCAGCCCAAAGGTCCTTTCAATCTTCAACCAATACATAAATATTGAATATGTCTCTCTACACCTTAAAAAAGTAGTTTTTCGAAGTCATATCCCACAATTCGTCTTAACTTTTGTCTGGTCAATATTCTTAGCACTTTTGAATCAAATAAAAATCCTTTTCAGTTCATTACATGCACGAAACAGACCTCAAAAATCTTTTTTTAAAGAATTGCCCTTTTGGAACCAAACTGTTTTATTCCAAAAATATTTGATTTTGGGCGATACTTTCTGTCAAAATGCAAAAATTTGTTCTTCAAAACCTTAATAAACTTTCCACATTTCACGATTGGAACATTTTAAATGCGATCCCCAGTCTGCGCCACTTTGAAGTTTTTTCGAAATTTTTTCATACGAATTTGAGTGTTTTCTCCATGGGATTTCATTCGGGGGGCGCAGACTGGTGATCGCATTTCAAATGTTCCAATCGTGAAATGTGGAAAGTTTATTAAGGTTTTGAAGAACAAATTTTTGCATTTTGACAGGAAGTATCGCTCAAAATCAAATATTTTTGGAATAAAACAGTTTGGTTCCAAAAGGGCAATTCTTTAAAAAAAGATTTTTGAGGTCTGTTTCGTGCATGTAATGAACTGAAAAGGATTTTTATTTGATTCAAAAGTGCTAAGAATATTGACCAGACAAAAGTTAAGACGAATTGTGGGATATGACTTCGAAAAACTACTGTTTTAAGGTGTAGAGAGACATATTCAATATTTATGTATTGGTTGAAGATTGAAAGGACCTTTGGGCTGGATTACTCTCAAAATGGAACCTTTTGGTTTATATTTAACCAGAAAAAAAATTTCGGTCAAGTTTGATCATTGGAACCGGAAAAAATCGATGGTGTCGTATAATTATGAAACGATCGCACATAGCCGAAAAATAGACTATATTTCGAAAAATTAGCGGTAAATCCTTAAAAAGAGGATGAAGGACGCGTGGTATTTTTTTTCGTACACATCATACATTGTTCTTTCGATCTGCATTTAAATGTTTCGCTTTCTATAGACAACAACAACGCTAAAAAATTTCCAAAAATAAGTGTGTTGGTGTCGTATAATTTTGAAACACACCTTATAATAAAATACTATAAAATGATTAGGTGACGAAAATAGGCAGTGAATAGGTGATGAAGGTGATTAAAATTTCTCTCTTTTCTGATGATTTTGGGTGATATTTAGGCGCTAAAATAACGCCGAAAAGGCGCCAAATTTGGTGATGAATTAGGCAATGAACGGGTGCTAAAAATCGCTAGTTTCTGGCAGTGATGAGCCCCTAGGACATGTCCATGTTAAAATCATCGCTATTTTTCATACAAATTCACTAGTGATTGAGCTTTAGTCCTCAACTTTTTGCAGTGATTCACAGCCACATACATAACACAGGACCACAAAATTAAACTTTGTGAAATTTCCACGAACCATTTCAAGTTTTCCATAACATGTGGGTGCTCCTGAGTAAAAGTCCCATACAAAATTATTTTCCATCACCTACAGGTTCCGCGGTACAGCTAAGAATACAAAAAACCGATGTTTACCGACATTTTGAATTACGTGGCTTATATAATTGGACTAACCTTGTTACGTACGCCCTCTCCTTCAATTTATTTGATAGAGAAAGATTCACTTATAAAACAACAACGAATCTTGGGGCAAAGGAAGAAAAGCAAGCAAAGAAAAGTGCAAGTCGGCGATTCCCGGGTGTCGTATAACCAGAACAACGGCCACGATCGACCTGCTGGTAAACATAAACCTGGAGCTGGCAAAGTGCATCGGTCGGGCGTTGACTCCCCTAAGATAAGAAATATCATAGGTGGGAACAGCTAAATAATCCAAGCTATGACGGAAGCCAAATGAAAGCTCGACTCTGGTATAAAATACCCAAGCCGGATAGAGAAAAGGCAGAACCTATTCTGTTCTCATACCGACGGTAGCCGCTAGCTCCGAGGGAGGAGGATTTTCCTCACGGGCTTCGGGCATTTGCCCACGGAGTCCAATGCCAACAGGAGACCAAGACCCGTTGTCCTATTCTACTGTCCTTGATAAGGACACGCCTATCGATTAGCAAGGATCTGAAGAGACGGACACCGCTGCCAATATCACCATATGGACGACATCTGACAAGCGAACAATACTCCGATGTTAATTTCCGCAGCACTCGTAATCCACGCGCTACTGAATTTGAAGAAGAGGCGCAGTGACCATTGTCCACTTCGGAAAAAGTAGTGTCCAGTACCAAATGCGTTAAAACAGTGAAGCCCAAAAACGAGCCAATGAAAAGTAATAGTGAACAAGTGAAAAACCAAGAAATCAGAAGCGTGATCCATCAGTGAGGATAATCACTGTAATAACTGAACTATGTAATTGTAAATGCAAATTAACTGAACCGATTTAAAAAGGCATCGAGTGCACAGTGATGAGTAATTTAAGAACCGATTCTCTCCACCAGCCGTTGAAGTCGACGCATGCAGCTAACATAGTTTATATGTTTGTGTTTAAGTGAAAATAATGTAGTTAAGAACAACAGTGGTTTGGCGCACGTATATATAAATTATAATATCTTCCAAAGCCCAGGATCCGGAGCGTCGAGATCTCATCGCCCAGGACATAAAGGGGTAAGTTTGTCGGAACACGAATCCTTTATCAACCATACATATATATCCGTGCCTCCTTTTTGATAGTTTCTTATCTAAAGTAAATTCCACAATTTACGCCTCCTCAAGGCGAAGAAAACTTAGGTGCTAATAGTTACACTTTTTTGTTGTACTTTTTATAATATAAATAAAAATTGACTTTTCAGCGGCGAGTATCAGCCTTGTGTTTGTATGAACAAAAACAAGAGCCTCAGAGCGACGTTTGTAGTCGTGAGTAGTCGGCCATTTGCTGACGTGTGCACCTTGTACGGGTGGTAAATTCGATACTCTCCGCTAACAAACTTTGTTGGTCAATTAGAATTAAAATCATATGTATTCCTAATAATAATATTACTCATAAATGGTACTAGCCAATACTTCATTCAATAAAATTATAATATGAAAACGTACTTAAAATCATTAAGTTATTGCTGACGCGATAAGTGGAGTAGGTGAAGAATAATGGCATAACTTTCGACGGACAACCTTGACAATAGGGGATCGTATTGCGCGGCCCGCGACGATCCATTTGGCACACGAATGTGTGAATGTGGCCGAAACATTGCCCGATCGTGTTACGATCAAGCGAAAGCTACGCTTGTGGGGCAATGTTGACTGATGACCGACGGACTTTACAACTCTTACTAATTTTCAGGCATCTTAATATTTATTCTCGTTATGTTGGAGAGGAGAAAGTCTTACCAAGAACCCACCCCATTCGGCGAGCTTATGCCGGCAAAAATTGGTGCCTGAACATCGGATGACTTTCCCTCGGCCCAAGTCCTTTCAGGACTAGGGCACTAATATGCCCACGTAACAACCTTTATTATTTTCGGTAAGACCTACTCTCAATACGTCACAACATTCTCTAGTCTCTACAATTTTGGGATTTTCAACTTTGGCGTCGAATTCCAAAGACATGGGCAATGGTTCACAATGGGGACTATTTTTTAGGAATGCCGTGATGTATTGAGAGTAGATTTCAGCGAAAATAATTAAGGTCAGTCCAATTATATCGGCCACATAATTCGAAATGTCGCCAAACATCGGATTTTTGTATTCTTAGCTATACCGCGGAACCTGTAGAAGATGGAACATAAGTTTGTATAGGACTTTTACTCAGGAGCACCCAATTATCATGGAAAACTAAAAATGCTTCGTGGAAATTTTTGGCTGTGTACCTGTGTAATCTATTAAAAACTAACAATTATTTAATAATCCATTTAATAAACAATAATTTAAAAATTTTGTTATTCATTTTTTTTTTGTATTATGTAAATTATTAAAAAATTTTTAAAACTTTTATAACTTTTATTTTATAACAGTTGATTTTACCAAGTTTTTTTTTGTGTGCATGACTTGTTCAAAATTTGATACCTAAGAACTGCATTCGGCCAAGCAAAACCCGGGAATGCTTCATGCTTGTGCGGAGACGTAATAATGGTAATTACTCTTATTATTATTCCTGGTCTTACATTCATATCTTAATTATTTTTGATATTTTCAGAAGACAGACAAGACATGGATACCAAAGAACTGCATTCGGCCAAGCAAAACCCGGGAATGCTTCAGGCATTAAACATTTTTAATTCCAATGCTTCGATTGTAAATGTTATTAATAAATACACAAACAAATATTACAAAAAACATGATTTTTATTGTGGAAAATCAGATACTGCGTGGAAAATCTATAATGCGGGAAGTCGAAAAACCAGTGGATTTTCTCCTGCATTCTTCTGCCAGAGATCCAGATAGAAACCTCATTTCCCCCTTACTTTTTGTGTCACTCCCGTGTATTTTGAAACCAGAGATGGAAGAAATGTAAGGGGTGAATGAGGTTTTTTCCCTTCCGCTTCTATGGAGAAACCTCTTGAAAATATGTTATTTTCCAGAGGAGTTTTCCCGGTGGGTACTCACACAAGTATGTGCACTCTCTCAACTTTGTGCGAGCGGAGAGAGCGAGATTTTCGTCGCCACCAAAAAATGAGCTGCATATTGCAAAACGAATGTATGGCCGTTACTCATCTTAGAGATTAAATTGGTCTTTGGTATGGTTTCTTAGCCTCGTCTAGATATTTGGTTACAGCTCTGAATTGATCTTCAGTTTTAGCTTGAAGCTTTGTTTCGTGTATATTCCCTTTGACAAGAGGAGTAACATAAAAGTTGTCATTCCCGACCAGAGGAACAATTTTCTTTACTAAGACATTTGAGTTCTGTTCGCTTATGTAAATTGGTGGGGGATTTGACTTCTTTTGTACAGCCCGTCCAGCCTCGGATTGATTATTTTCAATATCCTGCAACAGGGCGTATCTGTTGTTACTAGATTCCCCTGGTTGTTCGCTGCCTTTATTAGGGCAATTTTATTTTGGTTTATTTCCAACCATTTTATTTTGCTGGCTTAGCTTCCGTTTGATTTGGATGTAGCGATCCATGTCTGTATAGCCGGACCGACTTGTTGTTGTTTGATATTGCCGTTATTGGCACTCGTACTTACAATTGGCTTTGTAGTTTTATTCGGCGCTGCAGAAGTTGCTAACGCATTCGAAATGATGTTGTTGTTGCAGTGGCTGCGGTTGCAGAAATTAACGAGTTTGCAGTGCTCGTGGCTGGTGAGCAGTGGGTCGAAGCTGGGGGTGCTACAAGCTCCATAAAGTGGGAGTTGGTGTAAGTTGGGCGGTAAAACAAGACCGTGCTCTCGCACTGTCAATGGTCAGTTGGGCTGAGTTGCTCTTTGAATAAGTTCTCTCTACTTCTGATCCCGGGTCGAGAAATAAAAGATACAACTGTTTCTCTGGTCTACGGAGCTTCTACGCTCATTTTATGAATCGCCGCTCATTGAGCTATTGCTCGTGGAACTCCTTAGTTTTTATAATAACTTTTGGATATTATACATAGCATACATTATTATAAATGTTTTTAATTTGTGTGTTTAGCAATAGATTGCCTTTATTACACTACTCCAGTATTTTAAGTTATTTGTTTTTCACTTTTAAGCCTAGTACTCACCTCAATCAAAACGGGAACGAAATTTTTTTGACCGAAATGTCTATTATTTCGAGCATGTGAAACGTAAAATTTATTTTAATTGTTTACTATAATAAATAATGAACAATAATATTCATCGCCGAAATGCTATTTTAAGGCGTAATGCCGTTATCGAGGCGGCCATAGCCTTCAACGTGGTACAGGAGGAGTCAACTAGATCTCAGCGCCGTAAGCATTGGGTTAATCCGTATTTGCGTTAAAGAGTAGAACGCGGAAGGTTTGCCAGAGATGTAAGTTTCTTAAATGGTTCGTGTTAATTGTCCATTGATACCAGTCATACTTAATAGTTTCAAAATATGGTATGAGTAAGGACAATATGCAAAGCTATGCGGATAAAAATTTCGAAAAGTGGCATTTTCCAAATTGTGTTGGGGCTATTGCACTATGGCGAATTCGACCACTTTTTTGGCCCAATATTAATAACTCCCTCAATTTTAAAAATATCAAAATAAAACTTTAGCAATCGTTATTATTTATCACAACGCATATTCTGCATGAATAACTTTCGGATCAGACAACTATATCATATGGCTGCCATAGGAATGATCAGATCAACTTTGCTATTTTTAGAGATAAATGCATAAAACTTGATAAGTACCGTTTTAATACAGTATTAAAACCACATACAAAATTTTGTTGAAATCGGAAGAATATTTCTTTTAGTTTCATAGAACCGAAAATTCTCAGAGCTTACATGCCATTTCTTTCATTTTTGATACAGTTATAGCTTTATTTTTCTTTTTACAACCTCTTAAGTCCGTTTTTATTGTCAAATGGTAGCGATAAGTGTTTTTGCCTTACTTTAGAAGACATTTCAAATGAATGTCTATAGATATCTTTCTTCCACAGTGTAAGCAAAGGGTCATTTCAAAAATTTGAGGTTATGATCTAAAAAACTAAATTTCTCCAAGAATCGTACAAAGTGTATTTTCTGACTACATTCATTTTAAAGAGAATTCCTTACTGTTTAATTCCCAAAGGTTTGATGGATGGACTCCGCTGGACTCGCTTTGTATCTCTATTTAAAAATTGGGTTTCTTTAAAAATATTCGTGTTAGACCGGTCATAAAAATAATCGATTACAAGAGAACCACGATTAATTTAGATTGTTTAATCACACAAATACTTAGTGCACACTACCATCCCTTGAACTAATTCAACAAATTCCACTTAAATTGCTTTAAAACTCTTATTTTTAGCAATTAAATAGTCTCAGCATTTCGTCAAATTTCTGAGGCGTGAAAATGCAACATACAGCAGCTGATCTAACAGCTGTAAGTTAGCAGAGGCGGCCTCTATTGAAATTCCTGAAACGTAACATTGAAGATTGGTCTTCTGTTAAAGTATTCTAGAAACACATTTTTAGTTTAACGACTTTAAAAAAATGTGTTTTGTCCAAAAAAAGTGGTCAAATTCCCCATAGTGCATTGATGGAAAGCATGTGGCAATAAAAGCACCACACAACTGTGGTAGTGCTTTTTACAACTGGAAAGTATTTAAAAGTGAATTGTTATTTAATTTTTAACTGAACTGAATTTTAACTATCGTTAAGGCAGAGCTCGAAGGTGTATTAAAAATGCATTTGGAATACTCAGTGCTAAATGGATGGCAGTTCAACGAACACTTCTTTGTCATCCGGAAAGAGCTCAAAAAATTATTACGGCATGTTGCTTGCTTCAAAATTATATGCTTCGAGAGGATCCCAAGGAGTACTCTAATAGAATAGATGCGGAGGTAGTGGGGAGTCAACGCCAGTGAATCGAGTTCAGGCCTTTCGGGGACGTCATCTCGACTGTCCAAAATATATAAAAAACAGACTAAAAGACATTGTAAACTCCGAAGCAGCAAAACTTCCTTGGGAATAGTCTATATTCCGTGCTAAAAACTTGCAAATGTAATAAAGTATACCAAAATATCTATAACATTTTTCCAATATATTTATCCTGGGTAGCCATTTTTTGCAACAAACCGGTCATAGCAAATTTCGTAGCTTGCGCAGCCTCTGTGGACATGGTGTTCAAAATACTGTCCCAGTACTGAAATGCGCCATTGTGGATTGATGTTGGCTGCTCAATTAGTGTTTGCTGTGTCTTCAAAAATTCGTTGCTTAATTTTTCTGACTCCTTGGACTTGCCGTGGTTCCTTGGTAGTTTCTTCTTCTAAAATTATAAGCTACATTCATTTTGCATTCCCTAATTACATATGAGTAAACATCCTCTGAATCTTGAGCTGTAACCTGACCACTAGTTGATGGAAAATTGTCCACAAAAGTGTCATCACATTGTAATGGCGATAGGTTTTCTGAATTTGACGGATGGTCATAAGGATTTTGTGCGAAATCCAATCGCGATCTTCAACTACAAATAAAGTTTTAAAAGTTATTAGATGCAAATATATATAAAGGTTATTAATACGGAAGAGAAATAACAGTGTCTTACTTTCTTTGGGTTGAAAGACGTGGTTTATCCAAGCTGGTAGCAATGGACTTCCACGCGTTCTTCACAGCATTCACATCTAAATGCATCTTGTGGGTGAGATCCCAAAGAACTGGATGCTGACGAACATGGCTGATTAGGCATCTCTTTTCTTCGCGAAAAAATGACTCCAGGCGCCTCTTTCTTTGAGAACCTCTGTTTTGATTCATTTTTAAAAGTTTCGTTTCACAACTTCGCAGTCAAAATAAATGAATTTGTTTATTTCATCTTTCAAAAACATTCGTTCCACAAGTTCCTCAAATTTATACAACAAAAACTGAGTAGTCTATGAAGCATTCGATCTATCTTAAGAAGTGCTGGCCAAGGAGAATAGTAATTAAAAATAGTCTAAAAATTTATGAAATCGGAAGTAATAGAAAAAAAAACAAGATCCACACGTTCCACAACTATTGATAGAGGGAAAAATTTTAAACAGTTTTTGGAGACGAATCTAACAAACTGAGTACTCTCCGACTAAGGGCCGTTTTCTCGTCCGTACTTTAGTTTACCTGCCGGGACAACGGAGCGATAAACAAAAAATGGTTTACTCGTCCTTATGTTAGCGCAGGTAGGGACAAATTTTGTCTACTTACTACTTCATCCACCGTGCAAAATTTGTGCGGTTGGATTGTGCGCAAGTGTTGCCAGACATTTGAGTGTTGTCAATCTGGTTCCACTGATTCTATTTACACTTAAATACAAATCAAAATTGTTAAATTCATCCAATTGATTTTAAAATGAATTCCCGAACGATTTATCTTCAAATTCCGTGGGATATCGTCGAATTGTCTGAAGTGCGAAGATATCAGATATCACGGCCGAAGAAATTACTTCGAACATTACAGTGATGAAGAATTTGTTAAAAGGGTTCGCTTGAGAAAAAGCGGTGAAATTTGTTTTACAAAAAAATGTTTTGCGACTTGAATTTAAAGTAAAGCAGTAAGTGCATTCATTTGATTTAACTAATTCAATATAATCAAAAACCATTATTATCGGGAAACTATAATACAGCCATGGGTTAAGCTTCTAATAGCTCTTAGATTCTACGCAAGCGGCAGCTTTCTTATAACTGTAGGCAATTTTTGTGGTGTTAGCGTGGCCACAGCCAGTGGAGTTGTTAAGGGCGTTTATTTTGCCATAGCGTCTTTTTCAAAACAATTTATGAAGTACCGGCGTATTAAAGATCTTCAAGAAAATGTTGTATAGATAGATTGCACGCATGTAAGAATTCAATCTCCCGGAGGCGATTCCGAAGACACCAGTTCTACAAGAATTTTGTCCTGTTCATCGGTATAATTTTTACCGGGAAACTTTCTTTCTGCCGACATTGTTATACCCTTGTAGAGGGTATTATAAGTTCAGTCAGATGTTTGCAACGCAGTGAAGGAGACGTTTCCGACCACATAAAGTATATATATTCTTGATCAGCACCAGTAGCCGAGTCTATCTAGCCATGTCCGTCTGTCCGTTTCTATGCGAACTAGTCTCTCAGTTTTAAAGCTATCGCGATGAAACTTTCCCGAAAGTCTTCTTTCTATTGCAGGTAGTACATATGTCGGAGCGAGCCGGATCGGACCACTATATCTTAAGGCTACATAGGAATATTCAAACAAATTGAAAATTTAATACTATTTTGTATTAAAACGCGAAAACTTGTGATTGCAGGGAAATTTGATATTTTATTTTTGGCGACGACGAAAGGGAGTTTGCGCAATGAGATTCATATAACAACTAACTCTTTAATTTCAATATATAGACGCTTAAGCCTAACTTAACGAAAGGGGCGAGAGACGGGGCGAATTCGCGAGCGCGATTAAAGCTTTATTGCGCTCCCGCTCCCGCCTTACACTATTCAACATATTTCATTATAAAACCGCAAAGTGCGCAAACACCGCCCCCTCTGAAGGACCACCGTCTTCAGCACGCCACAGGCAGCACCGCCAGCCTATGGACCGCTCGCCGATACGTCGTATCCTTTGTTTTCACGTCCGCCACTCGGACCTTGCCGTCAGCGCCGACGTTCACCGCCACGATCCGACCGATCATCCACTGCTGCGGCGGAAGATTGTCCTCGGCGACGACGACGAGAGCTCCCACGGCGACGTTTGGAACCTCCTGGTGCCACTTGTTGTTCGCCTGGAGGCTCGAGACGTTCTCCCAGGACCATCGCTGAGAGAGACGAGACACTGCGCCATCGTCGCAAGCAGGTGACTTGGTCCGGGAGCGCTGCTGAGGGTGGAGCTAGTAGGGGCCCGCCGATCAGGAGATGGCCTGGGCTTAGTGCTTCGCCGTCGTTGGGATCCGTGCTGATCGCTCCGAGGGGCCTGGAGTTGAGAACGGCCTCCACGCTGGTGAGGAGAGTTCCGAGCTCCTCCGCGGTCAGGATGTCACACCTGCCTCCCAAAGTCCGCCGAAGTGAGGTGCTCTGGGCGGTATAAACGCAAAATCGCATCCTCTTCTTGATGCGAATGTTGTGATACCGCCCCCCTGCTCCTCCAGACGGGCCTGGAACTCTCTCATGTGGCGATCGGCTCCGACGACGTTCGTCGCGTTGTCCCACCACACCTTCTCCGGAATCCCGCGTCGACTCACGAACCTTTGGAATGCCAACAAAAACGCATCAGTGGTCAGGTCGGACACTAACTCTAAGTGGACCGCTTTGGACGCAAAACATACAAACAATGCCACGTATGATTTGTACGGCGGCTTACCACGGGCCACAAAAATCAACACCACAGATATTAAAAGGGCGGAGAGCTCGAAGTCTGTCTGATGGCAAGTTCCCCATGATTTGCGTCAAGAGTTGAGGCTTGCACCGAAAGCAACGAATGCAAGACCGAACTGTTCTGCGGCAAACTTCCTGCGCATTAACCAACCATATCTTTTCTCGCATCAGACTTACAAGAGCTCGAGGGCCAGCATGACAATTTGTGACGTGCAGGTAGTAAACGTAGGCTTTAACAAACTGTGAGCCTTTCGACAACAACAACGGGAATTTGGCTTCGTACGGGATAGGAGCGACCCCCAACTCGCAGCAATGTCGAAGAACACCAATCTAGTTTTTTCTCCTGGAGAAAAGGGCTAAGTTTTTGAATATTCGTTGCTACCGATTTATTTTTCCGAATTTTGCCTATGTCGTCACTGAACTCGTGAGATTGGATCACTTCCACTATTTTCTCGAACGCAAAATTCAGTTCTCTTGGAGTAATACTTTTTTCAAAAGGCTGCGACACTTTTTTGCACCTTTGAATAAACCGAAAGACCCGCACGAAAACCCTTAGAAGCCTTATGTGCGACGAAAAGGATTCTATTTTCTGAAGCACACAATTAGGCTCTGGGATAACCACAAGCGCCAAAGCTGATTTCCGTAATTCCATCGACACGACATCAGCAGGTACTTCGAAGTGTCGACTCACAGGCCAATCTTTTTCTGCATCGAGCAAAAACGACGGCCCAGCGAACCAAATGGAAGCTGTGAGTTCCTCAACGTCACATCCCCGTGACACGATGTCCGCTGGGTTTACTTTCGTGGGAACATATCGCCAAATTGCTTTTTCCGACCACTCTTGGATCTCTGCAACTCGGTTTGAGAGGAAAACCGACAACGACGACCAATGCGTTTTGATCCAATGCAGAGTGATCTCCGAGTCCGTCCATAAGAACACCTTTGTGATCGGAAAATTAAGCAATGGTCTTACACGATTATAAAGATCCGCAAGAAGGTGAGCTGCGCACAACTCAAGGCGGGGCAAAGTTTTCGTCTTGAGGGGAGCTACTTTGGATTTTGCTGTCAATAAAGATACTTTTAAACCTTCAGCGGTACTAGTGCGAAGGTAGATGCACGCGAAACCATGTATTTCTGCCGGGACTTTGGCGTCTGTATGAACGAATCGCGATACCTTGATCTTGGGCAGCTGCAACAGCGTTCCCTTAAAAGCTTCCCAAGATGTCTGCAGTTGCATCGGCAGCGACTCGTCCCAGTCTAACTTTCCAAGCCACAGTTCCTGCAACAACATTTTTGCCCTAGTCACTAGAGGGCACAACAGGCCAAGCGGATCGAAAAGTCGGGCAGTCACCGACAGTATGTTTCGTTTTGTCGCATGAAGATCCAGGAAAGAGTCATCCAACCGAAATTGAAAGTAATCTTTACCCGGCAACCAAACCACGCCAAGGTCTTAGTTACGTCTGAGTCTGCCGTTAGCGGCATGACAGCGCTTTCAGATGCGGATAACTCTGGGCAGTTAGAAAACCACTTTGCCAATTTAAATCCTGCCTCTTGCAATACCTGAGAAACTTCGACTCGAAGGCTTAACAGGTCCTCAACGCTTCTGGCGCCAGTCAACAAATCTTCAACATAAAAGTCATTCTGAATGAGCTTGGCGGCTTTTGGACACGAATCCTGCGCAATCTCTCCAAGCCGCATTAAACACCGAATCGCCAGATAGGAATAGGCATTGGTGCGGACTGTCTGGGATTTTATTGTTCGTAAAAGACATATGGCCCATCGCTTCATATTCTTCCATGAATTCTAGATACATCTTTTTTAAAGAAGGATCTTTGGATAATCTTCTTTCAAGCGACAAAAATCTACGTTTCGCAACTTCATATGATGAACCAAGAGTGTTTGGGTCAGATTTGAACGGCAGACGAACCGAAAATCTCCCGGACGACAATCTTTGAGTGTTTTTCTCAAAGTGTTGCTCACAAAGTTGCTGCTCAGGAGTATGGACCTTGGCCTTGGGCTGCAAGTCCTCCACAGACCAAAATTTCTGCAGGGTTGTGTCGATTGACTCCAACACTTCCTCCTGGCAGCTGAGATGTACCAACTTTTCCGTGTCTTATTTTTTCTGAGGCACATCTCCCTGACACTATCCAGCCGAGAACTGTTTTTTGCAAAATGGGAAACTCAGGCCCTTGCTTTATCTGGCCGACTGACAAAATTTCAAAGAACGAGTCTGCGCCTATACGCATATCTATTTTTTGGGGCTTGAAGAAGAATGGATCTGCCAATTGAATATTACCCTCCAGCCGCTGGTGTTCACCGTTTGGTCCGGATGATAACCAGAAATATTTTTAGTATGTAAATAGATTAAAAAAAAAATAGAAAAAAAAACAAGATCCACACGTTCCACAACTATTGATAGAGGGAAAAATTTCAAACAGTTTTTGGAGACGAATCTAACAAACTGAGTACTCTCCGACTAAGGGCCGTTTTCTCGTCCGTACTTTAGTTTACCTGCCGGGACAACGGAGCGATAAACAAAAAATGGTTTACTCGTCCTTATGTTAGCGCAGGTAGGGACAAATTTTGTCTACTTACTACTTCATCCACCGTGCAAAATTTGTGCGGTGGGATTGTGCGCAAGTGTTGCCAGACATTTGAGTGTTGTCAATCTGGTTCCACTGATTCTATTTACACTTAAATACAAATCAAAATTGTTAAATTCATCCAATTGATTTTAAAATGAATTCCCGAACGATTTATCTTCAAATTCCGTGGGATATCGTCGAATTGTCTGAAGTGCGAAGATATCAGATATCACGGCCGAAGAAATTACTTCGAACATTACAGTGATGAAGAATTTGTTAAAAGGGTTCGCTTGAGAAAAAGCGGTGAAATTTGTTTTACAAAAAAATGTTTTGCGACTTGAATTTAAAGTAAAGCAGTAAGTGCATTCATTTGATTTAACTAATTCAATATAATCAAAAACCATTATTATCGGGAAACTATAATACAGCCATGGGTTAAGCTTCTAATAGCTCTTAGATTCTACGCAAGCGGCAGTTTTCTTATAACTGTAGGCAATTTTTGTGGTGTTAGCGTGGCCACAGCCAGTGGAGTTGTTAAGGGCGTTTATTTTGCCATAGCGTCTTTTTCAAAACAATTTATGAAGTACCGGCGTATAAAAGATCTTCAAGAAAATGTTGTATAGATAGATTGCACGCATGTAAGAATTCAATCTCCCGGAGGCGATTCCGAAGACACCAGTTCTACAAGAATTTTGTCCTGTTCATCGGTATAATTTTTACCGGGAAACTTTCTTTCTGCCGACATTGTTATACCCTTGTAGAGGGTATTATAAGTTCAGTCAGATGTTTGCAACGCAGTGAAGGAGACGTTTCCGACCACATAAAGTATATATATTCTTGATCAGCACCAGTAGCCGAGTCTATCTAGCCATGTCCGTCTGTCCGTTTCTATGCGAACTAGTCTCTCAGTTTTAAAGCTATCGCGATGAAACTTTCCCGAAAGTCTTCTTTCTATTGCAGGTAGTACATATGTCGGAGCGAGCCGGATCGGACCACTACATCTTAAGGCTACATAGGAATATTCAAACAAATTGAAAATTTAATACTATTTTGTATTAAAACGCGAAAACTTGTGATTGCAGGGAAATTTGATATTTTATTTTTGGCGACGACGAAAGGGAGTTTGCGCAATGAGATTCATATAACAACTAACTCTTTAATTTCAATATATAGACGCTTAAGCCTAACTTAACGAAAGGGGCGAGAGACGGGGCGAATTCGCGAGCGCGATTAAAGCTTTATTGCGCTCCCGCTCCCGCCTTACACTATTCAACATATTTCATTATAAAACCGCAAAGTGCGCAAACACCGCCCCCTCTGAAGGACCACCGTCTTCAGAACGCCACAGGCAGCACCGCCAGCCTATGGACCGCTCGCCGATACGTCGTATCCTTTGTTTTCACGTCCGCCACTCGGACCTTGCCGTCAGCGCCGACGTTCACCGCCACGATCCGACCGATCATCCACTGCTGCGGCGGAAGATTGTCCTCGGCGACGACGACGAGAGCTCCCACGGCGACGTTTGGAACCTCCTGGTGCCACTTGTTGTTCGCCTGGAGGCTCGAGACGTTCTCCCAGGACCATCGCTGAGAGAGACGAGACACTGCGCCATCGTCGCAAGCAGGTGACTTGGTCCGGGAGCGCTGCTGAGGGTGGAGCTAGTAGGGGCCCGCCGATCAGGAGATGGCCTGGGCTTAGTGCTTCGCCGTCGTTGGGATCCGTGCTGATCGCTCCGAGGGGCCTGGAGTTGAGAACGGCCTCCACGCTGGTGAGGAGAGTTCCAAGCTCCTCCGCGGTCAGGATGTCACACCTGCCTCCCAAAGTCCGCCGAAGTGAGGTGCTCTGGGCGGTATAAACGCAAAATCGCATCCTCTTCTTGATGCGAATGTTGTGATACCGCCCCCTGCTCCTCCAGACGGGCCTGGAACTCTCTCATGTGGCGATCGGCTCCGACGACGTTCGTCGCGTTGTCCCACCACACCTTCTCCGGAATCCCGCGTCGACTCACGAACCTTTGGAGTGCCAACAAAAACGCATCAGTCGTCAGGTCGGACACTAACTCTAAGTGGACCGCTTTGGAGGCAAAACATACAAACAATGCCACGTATGATTTGTACGGCGGCTTACCACGGGCCACAAAAATCAACACCACAGATATTAAAAGGGCGGAGAGCTCGAAGTCTGTCTGATGGCAAGTTCCCCATGATTTGCGTCAAGAGTTGAGGCTTGCACCGAAAGCAACGAATGCAAGACCGAACTGTTCTGCGGCAAACTTCCTGCGCATTAACCAACCATATCTTTTCTCGCATCAGACTTACAAGAGCTCGAGGGCCAGCATGACAATTTGTGACCTGCAGGTAGTAAACGTAGGCTTTAACAAACTGTGAGCCTTTCGACAACAACAACGGGAATTTGGCTTCGTACGGGATAGGAGCATTCAATAACCGACCCCCAACTCGCAGCAATGTCGAGGAACACCAATCTAGTTTTTTCCAGGGAACGAAAATAACTGTTATTGTAAATTTTTCATACAAAAAAATCACGCACTTAGAAGGGTCCTAAAAATTTTTTAAATACACCACAATTTTTATTAGCCATTGTAGTTTACAAATCCGTAATGATTTTTATTTTTTGATTTTTATAATAAAACTCAAAAAATAACTGTTATTTTTTGATTTTTATGAATAACAGTTATTCCTTTGACATTTTTGAAAAAATGAAATAATTAAAAAAAACATGATACCCGTGCTTTTTATAACTTACTAAAAATTTGTTAAAAAAGGCAACCGCGCATATTTTATACCTATATTTTTTTAAAATTTTATTTACCCACAAAATCGCCATAAATCAAGTTTGAGTTTTATTTTGATCACGACGAATAACTGTTATTTGTCAACTTTTATTATAAAACTCAAAAAATAACAGTTATTCTTTGAGTTTTACTTTACAAATCAGAAAATAACTGTTAAAGTGTGATTTTTAAAGTAAAACTTATAACAGTTACGTTCCCTGGTTTTTTCTCCTGGAGAAAAGGGCTTAGTTTTTGAATATTCGTTGCTACCGGTTTATTTTTCCGAATTTTGCCTATGTCGTCACTGAACTCGTGAGATTGGATCACTTCCACTATTTTCTCGAACGCAAAATTCAGTTCTCTTGGAGTAATACTTTTTTCAAAAGGCTGCGACACTTTTTTGCACCTTTGAATAAACCGAAAGACCCGCACGAAAACCCTTAGAAGCCTTATGTGCGACGAAAAGGATTCTATTTTCTGAAGCACACAATTAGGCTCTGGGATAACCACAAGCGCCAAAGCTGATTTCCGTAATTCCATCGACACGACATCAGCAGGTACTTCGAAGTGTCGACTCACAGGCCAATCTTTTTCTGCATCGAGCAAAAACGACGGCCCAGCGAACCAAATGGAAGCTGTGAGTTCCTCAACGTCACATCCCCGTGACACGATGTCCGCTGGGTTTACTTTCGTGGGAACATATCGCCAAATTGCTTTTTCCGACCACTCTTGGATCTCTGCAACTCGGTTTGAGAGGAAAACCGACAACGACGACCAATGCGTTTTGATCCAATGCAGAGTGATCTCCGAGTCCGTCCATAAGAACACCTTTGTGATCGGAAAATTAAGCAATGGTCTTACACGATTATAAAGATCCGCAAGAAGGTGAGCTGCGCACAACTCAAGGCGGGGCAAAGTTTTCGTCTTGAGGGGAGCTACTTTGGATTTTGCTGTCAATAAAGATACTTTTAAACCTTCAGCGGTACTAGTGCGAACGTAGATGCACGCGAAACCATGTATTTCTGCCGGGACTTTGGCGTCTGTATGAACGAATCGCGATACCTTGATCTTGGGCAGCTGCAACAGCGTTCCCTTAAAAGCTTCCCAAGATGTCTGCAGTTGCATCGGCAGCGACTCGTCCCAGTCTAACTTTCCAAGCCACAGTTCCTGCAACAACATTTTTGCCCTAGTCACTAGAGGGCACAACAGGCCAAGCGGATCGAAAAGTCGGGCAGTCACCGACAGTATGTTTCGTTTTGTCGCACGAAGATCCAGGAAAGAGTCATCCAACCGAAATTGAAAGTAATCTTTACCCGGCAACCAAACCACGCCAAGGTCTTAGTTACGTCTGAGTCTGCCGTTAGCGGCATGACAGCGCTTTCAGATGCGGATAACTCTGGGCAGTTAGAAAACCACTTTGCCAATTTAAATCCTGCCTCTTGCAATACCTGAGAAACTTCGACTCGAAGGCTTAACAGGTCCTCAACGCTTCTGGCGCCAGTCAACATATCGTCAACATAAAAGTCATTCTGAATGAGCTTGGCGGCTTTTGGACACGAATCCTGCGCAATCTCTCCAAGCCGCATTAAACACCGAATCGCCAGATAGGGATAGGCATTGGTGCGGAATGAAATAGTGCGGACTGTCTGGGATTTTATTGTTCGTGGAAGACATATGGCCCATCGCTTCATATTCTTCCATGAATTCTAGATACATCTTTTTTAAAGAAGGATCTTTGGATAATCTTCTTTCAAGCGACAAAAATCTACGTTTCGCAACTTCATATGATGAACCAAGAGTGTTTGGGTCAGATTTGAACGGCAGACGAACCGAAAATCTCCCGGACGACAATCTTTGAGTGTTTTTCTCAAAGTGTTGCTCACAAAGTTGCTGCTCAGGAGTATGGACCTTGGCCTTGGGCTGCAAGTCCTCCACAGACCAAAATTTCTGCAGGGTTGTGTCGATTGACTCCAACACTTCCTCCTGGCAGCTGAGATGTACCAACTTTTCCGTGTTTCTTATTTTTTCTGAGGCACATCTCCCTGACACTATCCAGCCGAGAACTGTTTTTTGCAAAATGGGAAACTCAGGCCCTTGCTTTATCTGGCCGACTGACAATAGTTCAAAGAACGAGTCTGCGCCTATACGCATATCTATTTTTTGGGGCTTGAAGAAGAATGGATCTGCCAATTGAATATTACCCTCCAGCCGCTGGTGTTCACCGTTTGGTCCGGATGATAACCAGAAATATTTTTTAGTATGTAAAATTCGGACGACAATTGACTGCTACCCACTCGCGACTTAACTATCGTGTGAATTTTCTTGGTTGCTTGAGCATTAGTTCCACCAATGCCCCGCAAGCTCAAACACACGTCCTCTCTCTTAATCTGAAGTCTCTGAGCGAGCTCATCGGTCAAAAAATTTACTTGTGAACCAGAATCGAGCAGCGCTCGAGCCAAAACTAATTCGCCACTTTTTGTTTGGACACTCACAATGGCTGTGGCAAGAATAACTTTATCCGATGCAGTCGCATGCATAACATGCGAAGTGGATGGAGTATTCTGCAAGAGCGTGGGCTGAGGAGGAGCTGGCAACGCGAGATTTGATGGCGAGTAAATGTGCAGCAATGTGTGGTGTGAGGACTTACACACCCTGCATCTTTTCGATTTGCATCTTTTTACCGTGGCCCTTTCGGATGCAGTTAATGCATAAAGGAGCCTTTAGGGCAGCAAAAGCAGTGCAATTTCCTACTTGATGTTCTGCTGAGTTGCAAAACACACATACTTCGGGGTCGTCTATGGCAGCAACAAACGAAAAACTCCTATTTCCATTCTTCTTAGGATAAGCCTGGCTCTGCTGAACAATTTTTGGCTTACACGCTTCTTCGGCAACCATATGCTGACAGAGCTTGTTCAGGGTCGATTCACACTCGCTCCAAAGAGGAAGCGAAGTACAATCTAACTGTTCTTCCCATTTTCTTTTAGTTCCTGCATCGACTTTGCCCATTACTAGATGGATGAGGATAGCATTCGTAATACGTTTGTCATCCCCAATGGACAAAAGAGAATCGTACAGCGCTGTGAATGTGTCGATCAGGTTTCTCAAGGCTGTAGCTGATGGCTGGGAAATCTTTGGCAGATTAAGCAGTGTCGATATATTGTCAAAAAAAATTAAACAATCATTATCGTAAGCCCGCCTTAGGCTAGCCAGGGCTTTTGGATAATTGTTCGCTGTAACTTGGAATGCCCTGACTGTTCCTAGCGCGTCTCCAGCCAAACACGATATTAGATGGTTAAATTTTTCGATATCGTGCAGCGTGTCATCCTTGTCAACAAAAGTTTCGAAAAGGCTTATACAATTTTTAAATTCGGAATGTTTTCCGCTAAAGGTTGGAAGGGCGACGCTCGGCAAACGGCATTGGGGTGTGCGCGTTGCCGGCGGAGCGGAATTGTCAACGCTCTTAAGCTTTGTTTCCGCAATTAGGGAAATTAGCAACGATTTTGCTATTACCGCAGTCTCTTCTAACTCTTCGCGGTACTCATCATCTCTATCTTTCGCTTCAATTTTATTCTGTATAAACGAAGCATTTTCAATGTGCGTATTTAGGATTTCTAATCGACATTCTAACTCAACTGTATTTAAGGAGAATCGACCCTCCTTTAAATATTTTTGCGTTCGCTCTATACTCTTCATATATCCATCTCGTTGGTTTTTCAACCCTTCGATGTCCTTGTTGTTACTTTCTGATTTTGGCATTTTTTTTTTTTTTTTTTTTGGTATCGAAGAGTTTAGAATTTAATTTATTTTTTTTTTTTTTGAAATTGTATGTATGAAAAGGAATCTTTTAAAAATTAAAATCGAAATTCAAAAATATTTCAAAATAGTCATATCCCAGAGTAGAAGGGAATGTAATAAAAACCAACAAAGATATAATTTTTTTTCCCATTAATTTCCATTTAATTTTTCGACCGTTCCTATGGCAGCTATATGATATAGTGATCCGATTTAAAAAACAAAAAAACCGAAATTCAGAAATATATAAAAAAAAATATTCCCAAGAGTAGAAGGTAAAAAAAACACCGGAGCTAGAATTTTTTTACGTTTTTTTTTTATCCTTCCTACGGGAGCTGTAAGATATAGTTGTCTGATCCGGTTGGTTCCGACATATATACTACCTGCAATAGAAATACGACTTTTACGAAAGTTTCATCCCGACGGACAGACGGACGGACAGACGGACAGACGGACGGACAGACGGACAGACGGACAGACGGACATGGCTAGATCGACTCGTCTTGTGATGCTGGTCAAGAATATATATACTTTATGGGGTCGGAAATGTCTCCTTCACTGCGTTGCAAACTTCTGACTGAAATCATAATACCCTCTGCAAGGGTATAATAACCAACGAGAGGAATAAGCTGAACGCAAGCAGTGTAGGGGAGTTATTTAAATGAATCAAACACCAAAAACCGAACCAGCGTTTAGGCAGCGGCAACGCTTGCACAGTTCCAGCGATCGAAAACGAAAACGACGAAAGAGAACTCGAAAGAACGGGCTGCGCTGTCTTTGTGTGTGTGTATGTGAGTACGGCTGGCGGTGCTCAACGCAAAGCTAAAGGAGAATGATGCACTGACCGATAACTAAGGCCAACGAATATATAAACCTGACGCTTAAAGCGCGGGAAATGGCGAAAAGCGAGAGAAATTTGAGGAAAATGCGCGGCCGAAAATTTGCCGGGAATTTAATTCTCGAATTAGAAATTTTCACACTTCCCAATTTTTACCCTTTTAATTTTTGCAAAGCTATAATTGGTGTTCACTACGACGAGAAATGGGGGAATTTTATTTTTTGAACAACCAGGATGCCGACAAATATATATTTGATTTTGGTCCAAAGCGATTCACTTATGTATTTATAATTCGAAATATGTATATTTGTATGGATGTATGTATGTATCAGAATTATAATCGTTAGTGCATGCAAGTTTTATTTATTTCTTGGTTAGAATGCCCGCTATCTACCGAATTTTTCACACGAATGCAATAAGTTGAAAGATGGGCCAAAACACAATTTACAAAACGCCACAGATTAACTTTCAACTTTTAGCACTCTATACCTGGTAGGACGATTCACATCCGTCGGTAACTTCCCTCTTCGAATCCATATGCCTTCCTTCCTGTGCGTAGGGGATAAAAGCGGTAAATTTGGCGATAACGGCCAAAATTTTCCAGCGGCAGCACGACGAAATAGCGTAGGCAGCAACTGGCGACAAGCAGCGGCAACCAATTTCACTGGTCCACTTAACGGCGATTGAAAACTGCAGCGGTCAAAATTTTCCAGCGGCAGCAACGACGAATTCACGTAGGCAGGAACAGCGGATTAACAGCGGCAACAACAACTACACTGGTCCAGCTAACGGCGATTGAGAAGAGCAGCGGCAATGGGAATCGAAGAAACTGCAGCTTCCAAACTTCCAAAAAAATTAACTGGCGGCAACAATTTGATTTGGCGGCAGCAACGACGAATTAAATCGGCAGCAACAAATCACTTTAATGTTTAAAAAAAGGGGCACCGTCACAAAGGGGTACAGTCACCAGAACATACTCGAGGCGATAAACATCCAAGTGAGGCAACGAGCAGAAGAACAAGCAAGGCAAAGTGAGAGCCGAGAACACTACAGAACGCTTGAGTACAATCTAGGCATGAAAAACTATTTTAGCGACCACTTTAAAATCTATGTTATTTCCACGATCTTCAAAGCTAGAGTGGAGATACTACGACTAAACTACGCGCCACATAGACGAGCCTAATCGGAGGAATGCACACTCTGTAACCGAAGAGAACGGGAAGACTCCTTTCACTTCATAGCAAGATGCCCTATTTTACGAGAGATACGCCGATTACACTAGTTTACAAAATAATATTCTTGGAGAGCTCCAAAGCAATTGATGCCAAATTCTGTTAGTGTTCGACCCCCAAATCACGAAAATACCACTAATTTTCGATGGCACAGTTTTTTTTTAAAGATTTTTTAAAGTTCAAAATCACCATTTAAGCAATTGTATTCCTTAATTTTATTCATTATCACACACTATCTCAAGCACAATCCTCTTTTTTTATTCGTAGTCTTATTTTCGTTTTTTGATACTGCAGTACTTATTACCGATTTAGCGTCGCTTGTGAACGGTTGTGTTTACCATTGTGCTCTGAGTTTTTGTTTTATATTGTGTTATTTCCGCAAGTATTTTGTGTTTATTTACTAACAAAGTTTAGCCTAACAATCGTGTTAGTGACTTTCATAGATCTCCCAGATTACGGGTACGTGGTTATAGTTATTTTAACATTTCCATTTGATTTATTTAATATCTTGGCTTTGTTAGTGTAATTTGCACTCTCCAAATTGGCTCTTATATTCTCTCTCTTACTCTTACTCTCTCTCTCTGCCGCTCTATTATAACTGTAATTTCACTCTCTCTGAACCTGCCGAATTTCTTGTAGACCTATTCTCATAGTCTCTCTCTCTCTTGCTTGCTTTACATCTAACTGTTCGTGCGTTGAGTTGTTTTGGTGCCCCACAAGCCACGCTCAGTCGATAGAAGACTTTTCTCTCGCGCTCTCTTTCGATTTTGTTATAACTCAACGGAGTTGGTGGTGCACAATGAGGTACTCACTAAGTCCCAAAATAACAGAGAACGCAAGGTGAAGAGTTATATTCACATTACTTAAGTTTATTAGTTATACTTCAGTTGAAATTAATGGCTCATATCAAAAATACGTGTGTGTTCCAGAAGTGACCAATACAAGACTCGCTGGGGCCGGTCTTATCGATACATCGAATAGAAAAGCCGTTAGATATCGAATAGCGATGGCACATAACTTGTTAGCTCGATATATATATATCACTCCTCCCCTCTTATTTTGAAGTACCGGCGTTAAGGTTTTTTTTGAAGTAATCGGCTTGATCGGCGGAGTGGCTATTGATTTTGTTTTAGATCATCTTGTGCGGTGCTAGTTGAAGCGTTGACTGAACAGGGACTACGTGGTTTCATTTGGTTGCGATGTCGCCTGAGCATTCCTTGATCGCTTTGGACTGCATACATAATCTTTCCAAGTTTGCGACTAACCGTGCCCGAAATCCACTTTGGACCTCCAGAAAAGTTCCTAACGAAAACAGGGTCGTCTACGTTAAATGAATGTTTACGATCCTCAGGGCTGGCAACAATAGGTATTGGAGGTAGAAGTCGGTCCAGTAGGGTTTTCTGCTGACGACCATGAAGCATCTCTGCCGGAGATTTATTTAAATTCGGGATAGGCGTGCTTCTGAGAGAGCTCAAAAAAGTTAAAAGTGAGTTCGTTGTACTATTACCTTCCTCCACGGCTTTTTTGAATGCTTGCTTGAAAGTACGAACAAATCGTTCTGCTTCCCCATTAGATGCGGGGTGAAACGGGGCCGATGTGAGGTGTTTTATGCCTTGCGTATCACAAAAAGTTTGGAATTCTGCAGCTATGAATTGTCTTCCATTATCCGTGACTATGGTGTCGGGAAGACCTTCGCTGGCGAATATGATTTTAAGAGCGTTGATTGTGGCTTCGGCTGTTGTAGACTGCATTTTTGTATACTTTGAATGTGCATCAACACAAATAAGCCACATTGCGTTATAGAAGGGTCCGGCGAAGTCCAAATGTATACGCTGCCAAGGCTCTGCTGATGCAGGCCAATAAGAAAATTCACGGGCTGGTGAAGCATTGCTATGTTGTTGACATAAAGTACATTGTGCTGAAAATTTCTCTATATGTATATCCATGCTGGGCCAATAACAATATCTGCGAGCCATTTGCTTCATTCGCGTAATTCCCCAATGTCCAATATGTAGCATTTTAAGAACTTTTTGTTGAGCTGCTGCTGGTATTATAACACGAACAAAGTCAGTGTGCAATAGAATGACTCCAGATTCGATGCTGAGTGCGTTACGGCGAATAAAAAAATTGTTGCAAGTCCTGATTTTGCGGAGATAGCTTAGCTGGCCATCCATTATCAATGAAACACTTGACTCGTTGAAGTGCGCTGTCCTTTGCTGTAAGGTCTCTTAGTTGCTTCACATCCATAGGGAAATCCGCTAATTGGTTTTCCACATGGAGCTGTAAACACACCTTAGTGTCAAACGATGTATCCGGGCCTTCTGGTAGACGCGATAAAGCATCGGCGTTGCTGTGTTTGTCTGTTGGTCTGTACTTTATAGAATATCGGTATGCCATTAGTGTAATTGCGTATCTTTGTAGACGTTGAATAGTCATCGAAGGGAGTTGCTTGTTAGGGTTAAAAATCGACACGAGTGGCTTGTGATCTGTAATGAGAGTAAAGCTGCGGCCATATAAATATTGATGAAATTTTTTTACTCCAAACATGATCGACAAAGCTTCTTTTTCGATTTGACTATAGCGGCGCTGGTGCTCATCCAGAGTTTTCGAAGCATAAGCGATTGGCTTTTCAGATCCATCTGGATACGTATGCGAAATTACGGCTCCTATGCCATTAGGCGATGCGTCAGTTGCGAGCACAATTGGAAGGCTGTCATCAAAATGAGCTAGAAGTGATGTGCTGCACGGTTTATTTCGCAAGGCTATAAATGCATCCTCCTGTGGCTTACTCCATTGAAACTTGACGTTGGCTTTACGTAATGTATTTAAAGGGGCTGCTACCTGTGAAAAATTCGGGATGAATTTATTATAGTAATTTATTTTACCAAGAAAGGCTTGCAGTTCCTTTAAATTTGTAGGGCGCGGCAGGTTTTGTATCGCTGTAATTTTCGAGGGTGCTGGGCTGGTACCATTTTCATCCAAAATGTAGCCTAAATACTCAATTTTCGTTTCCATAAAACTGCATTTGCTTATGCGGCATGTCAAGTTATTTTCTTGAAGGCGGCTTAGCACAGATTCAACGTTACATGCAAGATCCGATTCAGACGTACCTGCGATTATGATGTCATCTAGATAATTTACTGTCCTCGGTATACCAGCAATGATTTGTTCAAGCATACGTTGAAAAATAGCGGGCGCGCTAGCTACTCCGAACGGCATACGTTGATACTCAAATAGACCTAGTGGAGTGTTGACTACCATAAGCTTTTTTGCTGTTTCCTCCAATTCAACTTGAAAATAGGCATCTGATAAATCAATTTTTGCGAAGATTTTGCCTCCAGACAGCTTATGGAAAATTTCCTCTACTCGAGGTAATGGGTGTTGGTCTACTTCTAAACAGTTGTTTACGGCTTTGAAATCTCCACATATTCGAATGGTAGCTGCTGATTTTTGTACCACAACAATGGGGGCTGCCCACTGGCTAAACTTAACTGGTTTCCAGATTTCCAATGTTTCCAGGCGTTTGGCTTCCTTTGTAAACAAATCCATTAGGGCAAATGGTATTTGGCGTGATTTTATGTATTTTGGTGTTGAACTTTGCTTCAAGTGCAGGCTGGCCTTGTACGACTTACAATGACCGAGTGCGTTGGTAAAAACAGCTGGATATTTTTCTGCAAAAAAATTCATATCTATATGTGTTTTTGTTGTTATTGGTGCAATTGCGTGTACAATGTGTGCTTGGCACGCACACAACTTTAACTCGTCCAATAGATCGGTTCCTAAAATATCGCTGTTGTGTTGAACATCTGTTACGATCAGATGTGCTGTTAATTTTTTTTTCTTGTATTCAATAATTGCGTTTAGAGTACCCAAAATGTTAACTTGATTGCCGCCATAGCAAACAAGGCTTTCTTCGTCCATTGGCTCCAGAATGGGCTTTCCCAATTTTGCGTATGTCTGTTTTCCAATCACGCTGCAAGTGGCACCAGAATCTAATTGGAATCGGACTACTGCGTTGTTTACACGAACTTCGGCAAAATATTTGCGACCGATTTTCTTTTGTGAAATGCTGTTAATTGTTCTTTGTAGCTCCAAAGAGAGAAGTTGGCTTACTTCAGGAGTCCTTGATTTTCTGGAATCTGACATTGTATTCGCTTTACATACCGGTGCGATATGGCCCACACGCTTGCATTTGTGATACTGCGCTTTGCGGAATTTACACTTTTCACGTGGATGATGCGATCCACATCCAGAACAGGACTGGAGTTTGCTACTTGATGAGTCAATGCCGTCTGTTTTGCGATATTTGTTATACTTGTTAAAGTTGCGTTTAAGTTGAAATACTTCGTTTGTGGCATCTTTCTCTGCTGACATTTTTTTTTTTTAGCACTTGCGTTGTTTCAAAGCTTTCTGCTATTAAAACGATGTCTGCTAAAGTTGGGTTGACCTTTTGTAACGCTGCGGTGCGTACGGCTTCGTGTGGCGTATTTAGAACTATAATGTCACGAATAAGGTCTTCTGCGAATTCTGTGTTGCATGTTGATTTGCTGCAAACATATTTACAGTTGCGAGCTATACCACGTAATTCAGCAATCCATTCTGCATATGATTGATTTTGTTTCATTTTAAGAGAAAACAATTCGTATCTGGATGCGAGTACGTGTATTCCTGATTTGAAGTGCGCGGAGAGCTTTGCAATTAGCTCGTCAAATTGTTTGCTTTGTATGTCTTCACTGCCGTAAAGTTTCGTTAATAGCTCGAAGATATCTTGACCAATCCACGATAAAAGAAATGCCTTCTTGTGATCGTTGCTGCTGACGTCATATGCTGCGAAATGTTGTTGCATTTGTGCAATGTAGAGTTCCCAATTATTTTTCCCTTTAATAAACGGCGCGAATGCCGGCACATGGTGACTTTGCGAGGTTATGGTTGAACTGCTATTTTGTTGGTGCTCTTCCTTTAATTGTGAAAGTCTCTCCATTTGTTGGTTGGTTTGCTGTGTCATCCAAGTTCGGTTTGCACCCAAAATATCCACTAGGAAGTCTTGTTGTTTCTTTAAAATAGCTTCCAGCGTTGCTGCGTCCATTTTTTTTATTTTCTTTTTTTTCTCGTCGCCAATTGTTATAACTCAACGGAGTTGGTGGTGCACAATGAGGTACTCACTAAGTCCCAAAATAACAGAGAACGCAAGGTGAAGAGTTATATTCACATTACTTAAGTTTATTAGTTATACTTCAGTTGAAATTAATGGCTCATATCAAAAATACGTGTGTGTTCCAGAAGTGACCAATACAAGACTCGCTGGGGCCGGTCTTATCGATACATCGAATAGAAAAGCCGTTAGATATCGAATAGCGATGGCACATAACTTGTTAGCTCGATATATATATATCAGATTTAATTCGCGATCTCGCGCTCTTATACTTTTTGTGTTTTTGTGATTTTGTGGTTTTGGAATTTGATCCCAGTGCCAAATTTACTTGAGGTATTTTTTTATACTTTTATATACTTTTTATTTTATTCTCTTTATTCTCTAACATATTTTTCTTATAATGACTCTTATCTGTACTAAGAAAAATTGTAGGACTGCATCTAATGACCCTTTTGTTTACTGTTGGCTCTGCGAAGCAATGATGCATTCCAAATGTGCAGGATTTACTGGCAGAGTTAAAGACTTTATTGAAATGCGGATTGGTCTCATGTGGGTATGTGAGCACTGCAGGGATTTGGCAGTTGAGATGAGCAGCTTTATGAGGCAGACTCGAGACGGCCTATGTAATCTTTCACGAGTTTTTAAACAGCTCAATGATGGATTTAATTCCGTATGTGAACAATTTAATAATAAAAAATTATTAACCGAGTCGCCCAAACGCAAAAAAGCTAGCTCAACGACAGTAAAGGCGAGTGTTGAATCCACGTTAAATCCAAACTTGGTAGCTGCTGCAGTTTCTGGTGACACAGGGGTAAGTGAACCATCTGTGCCAATGGATACTGCTAGTTCAGGTGTAGTCCCTGTCCCTGTAGCCCCTGTATCTGAAAGTCAGGCTCCAGATCCGGCGGAATCAACCAATCCGGTGCCGACCATACCCATAGGTACAGTGGGCGCCCTTTCTGCCGCTCAGTCGAATGAGGTTCAGGCTGCTGCTGGGGGGCGTAAAAATCTCTCAGTTGTACCCAGACGTACAGTAGGTGCCGCTTCTGGCTCTCAGCTGAGTGAGGTTCAGACTGCTGCTGGGGGGCGTAAGAAACTCTCAGTTGTTCCACATAGGAAGCAACTATTTGTTTCAAGATTTACGCCTGATACCACATCTGAGGATGTTTTGGAATTCATTCGTGAAAAATTCCCATCCGAGGATATTGCGGTTGAACAATTTCGATTTTCATACGCCCGTAGGATATCGTCTTTCAAAATTTTTGCTCCGCCTGATGTGTTTAAAGAACTGCTTTCTGAAAGCTTCTGGCTTAATGATGATCTGGTTATAAAAGAATTTGTTCCTAATAAACCGAGAACAAATAATAGGCCTTCCACGGTGCCAAAAAACTGAAAAGTTTATTATTGACTTACCAAAATGTTAGAGGACTTAACATGAAGCTACCAAAGCTTTATGCTGACTCCTCGGCATTTACGGACGATATCTTAGCTTTTACTGAAACTTGGCTGAAACCAGAGATAACAGACTCTGAAGTTCTGTCTACCAATTTTAATTCCTACAGAACCGATCGCCTTTCCCGTAGGGGGGGCGGCGTTTTAATTGCCGTCACCTCCACCATAAGTTCTGAGAGAATTCACTCTTATGCCTCTAATGACATTGAATTTGTTTGTGTGAAAGTTTCCCTGCAAACCTTGTCTATTTTTATTACATGTTCGTATATTCCGCCTGGCTCTGACCTAATAATTTATGAGCAACATCTATCTGCTATTAAATCAATTTTATCCTTTTTTTCCAATAGAGACCTTTTCATTGTTTTGGGTGACTTTAATCTCCCTGATATATCTTGGTCCCCCCCTTCTGACTCACTTGTCGCTTTACCTTTATCCACCCATGATTTTGTGGATGGCCTTTTAGAATTATCGTTACAGCAGGTTAGCTTTATACGAAATTCATTAAATAGACAATTAGATCTTGTGTTTGTTTCAGAGCCGTCTGAAGTCACAGTATCTAGAATTGACGCTCTTGTGGTACCAGAAGACCGATACCATCCAACTATGGAATTAACAATTTGCCTCCCCTACCTTGATACCCTCTCTCCTTTAGTTTCTCCAACTAAAATGAGATGTTTTCGGAAATGTGACTATAATAAACTTAATTTAATGATTTCGCAATACGATTGGACAGATCTTTATAATTGTGTGGAAATCGAAAGTGCAACGGAACTTTTCTATAGCGTTCTAAACACTTTTTTTAATGAATGCGTTCCTGATAGGCTTCCTCCCAAGCCGAACAGGCCCCCCTGGTTTACAAATGCGCTTCAAAGACTAAAAAATCTTAAAACAAACACTTATAAAAAGTATAAAAAATCGGGTAAGCCATCTGATTTTTCGAAATATGTGGTAGCTCGATCTGATTTTAATGTTCTTAACAGTCATTGCTATTCCATGTATTTAAATCGTTGTAAATTTGAATTTACAAATGATCCGAAGCAATTTTATAACTTTGTCAACGCAAAGCGTAAGTCATCAGCTTTGCCTTCATCGGTTCGATTTAACTCAATGGAGGCATCGACTGACTCTGAAATTGCTGATTTATTCTCTGACTTTTTCCAAACTACTTATAGCTCTTCTTCATGGTCAGAATCAAATTACCGTAATCCCTTAAATAGGGCAAATTGTATTTTTTCCCCTATAATTACCGAAAGTTCTCTCTTAAGAGATTTAACATCAACAACGCCAACTTATTCTCCCGGTCCTGATGGACTTCCTGGGTGTGTGCTTAAGTTTTGTGCATCAACCATCTGCAAACCTATTCTTAAACTTTTTCAATTGTCTATTTCATCATCAGTTTTTCCAACTATCTGGAAGGATTCTTTTATTGTTCCACTTCACAAAAAGGGTGCGAGGGCGGATGCCCAGAATTATAGAGGTATTTCTAAATTGTCGGCTATTCCAAAAGCCTTTGAACGTATTATCACTTCTCATTTGCAACATTTATGTTCCTCGCTAATATCACCGTGTCAGCACGGTTTTGTTAAGCGAAGATCGACTACCACCAACCTACTTGAATTGTCATCAATTGTAATAAATGGATTTAACAATAAAATGCAGACTGACGTTGTATATACAGATTTCAGTAAAGCCTTTGACTCTGTTAACCACTCTCTTCTTTTATTCAAATTAGATTTGCTTGGGTTTCCATGTAATCTATTAACTTGGATTTCAAGCTATTTGAATGGGAGGACTCAGAGGGTTATATTTAAGAACGCTGTTTCAAAAACGATCCATGTGACATCTGGAGTACCTCAGGGTAGTCATTTGGGCCCTTTGCTGTTTACTTTGTTTATTAACGATCTTCCCTCTATTGTAACACATTCTCGTGTACTAATGTATGCGGATGATGTTAAGCTTTGTTTGACATATAATAATATAGAGTCTGGTTTTGGCTTACAATCAGACATTGATCAATTTCAAGTATGGTGTGAGTATAACCTCTTAAATTTGAACTGCCTAAAATGCAACGTAATGACCTTTTATAGGGTCACCCCTACCTTTATAAGTTATTCGCTTCAGAATTTGCCACTTGACCGTATATATTCAGTAAATGATTTAGGCGTTCTTCTGGACCCGAAGCTTAAATTTGACTGCCACATAATGTCGACAGTCAATAAAGCTATGAGTGTTCTTGGGTTTATAAAGCGTTGGTCAAAGGAATTTGATGACCCTTATATAACCAAATTATTATTTACCTCCCTTGTCCGTCCTATATTGGAATATTGTTCTTCGGTTTGGAGCCCACAATACCAAGTTCACATTGACCGTATAGAGTCGGTACAAAAAAAATTTCTCCTTTTTGCCCTTCGTAGTTTGAACTGGGATCAAAACGTAAGGCTACCTTCCTACCAGAGTTGATTATTATTGCTTAATTTACCGACACTTGCAAATCGTAGAAAAATGCTTGGTACCATTTTTATGCATAATCTTATAAGAGGTGATATTGATTCTGTAGAGCTTGTTAGCCGCCTAACTTTTAATGTTCCCGTTAGACTAACACGTAATTATCATCCTCTTAATTTACCTCGATGTACATCAAATTTTGGTCTGCACGAGCCCTTTCGCGTTCTATGTAATAACTATAATGTTCTTTATCATTTAATTTGTACATCAACTTCTATCCCGGTATTAAAAACTAACATTTTAACTCATTTGCTTCACTCCTAACTGCATGTTTTTTTTCATTATTGGTCCCATCTTTATGGGTTTTATGTATTCTTCCTCGCGAACTCGCATTTTTGCCCAAATTTACAAAAGGGCCCCGCGCGTAACAAGCACGTGCTTGGTGTCGTTGGGCCACTTGTTTGTACTTCTCGTAGTGCATCAACGTCCATCATATATTATTAAAAAAAGCATGCTTTTTTTGAAAGTATGGTTATTTCATAAGAATGATTTATTCAAATGGATATTACTTTTTAAAAATACTCACAGTCATAACGCAAGCAATTTTATATTTTTTAAGGAATTTTAAAAAATTAAATTCATTTTTATAATTTTCTAGCTTTTAAATATCTGATTTAGCCATTTTTTGACCCGGCTGCCATCACCACTCATTTTTGTTTACATGTCGCCGCCTAGGATAAATCTAAAATTTGAACTTTGTCAACCGAAAAAAGTTGAAAAATCCGAACTTTAAAAATCCACCATAAATCCAATTTTTTATGAACTTGGGCCATACTCGACTTGTTTTGTCCGGAGGGATGTAAACTTTAAGTTTGTACCCATTATAATTTTTCAACGGATTTATTTCAAGTTTTTACGATACATAAAGCCGACTTACAGAGGACCAAAAAACACATTTTTCATCTTTGTCGAGCTGCTGCGCTGCCATTACTTATCCAATCATATTGATCTGTATGGCAAAGTTAAGCTCTGATCTACTGACTTTATAATGAAACCAAAACTGGCCCAATTGGGTGGATATTTGCCGAGATAAGGGAAGAAATTCGAAAAAAGTCCGATATTTAACATTTTGAACTTTAAAAAATCTTAAAAAAAAAACTGTGCCATCGAAAAAAAATTAGTGGTATTTTCGTGATTTGGGGGTCGAACACTAACAGAATTTGCCATCAATTGCCTTGGAGCAGTTTGGATGTAAACTAGTGTTATACTGGGAAAAAGACGAGTTAGACTACGTGGAATTCCAAAACATACTAAATGGAGAAAATTGGCCGAATCTAATAGGGTTCCTAAGCGAGGCGCAAAGATATAGAAATCAACTCATTGATGAATCGATATAGGAGGCACCTTTGCATGTATGGGCGCTTTTCATTCGAACGATCTGGTATCTGGGTAAGACCCGGGAAGTCAGGTGTATTAGAATGGGAAGTCATCTGTATATGCACGGTGCTCAGCTGACGGTTTTAAAACCATGCTGATTAAAATATTATATCTTTTTTTAATAAAGAAAAATATATATAAATGTCTTTATGTTAGAAAGTAATTTTTATATATGTATTATGTAACCCCCAATATTTTTTATTACATAAAAGATCTACTACTCCCACCGGGAAAATTCCTCTGGAAAATAACATATTTTCAAGAGGTTTCTTCATACAAGCGGAAGGGACAAAACCTTATTCACCCCTTACATTTCTTCCATCTCTGGTTTCAAAATACACGGGGGTGACACAAAAAGTAAGGGGGAAATGAGGTTTCTATCTGGATCTCTGGCAGAAGAATGCAGGACAAAATCCACTGGTTTTTCGACTTCCCGCATTATAGATTTCCCACACGTACCCAGTTATGGTTTTCCTCCACTTGCAATATCTGCTTTTCTACACCCTACCAGTTTTGGTTTTTCCAGACCCTCGCAGTTTTGGTTTTGCACTGCTTTGCAGTATCTGATTTTCCACAATAAATATAATTTTTTTGTAATATTTGTTTGTGTATTTATTAATAAAATTTACAATCGAAGCATTGGAACTAAAAATGTTTAATGCCTGAAGCATTCCCGGGTTGTGCTTGGCCGAATGAAGTTCTTAGGTATCCATGTCTTGTCTGTCTTCTGAAAATATCAAAAATAATTAGATATGAATGTAAGACCAGGAATAATAATAAGAGTAATTACCATTATTACGTCTCCGCACAAAAGTAAAGGATCTCTCCAGAAATAATGGCCAATCATTTTCCCTCTGATCAGCTGTTTTATGTCAAAAACTATGAGAAGAAAAAATAAAATATGACAAACGCAGGCGCAACACTTCTGGTCCCAAGAAGTCTCAGTCGGCCTGGCTGAAATAAATGTAATATTTTGATTTAAACAACTAAGTTAGTACTGAAGTACTATTTATTATGAATTTATTTGAACACCTCACACCATTTACCACTGGTAAAGATTAAAAACATTTCAAGTGTCACGAAAATGCAGAATTTGTGTTGAAGATAGCATCCAAAGGCGTACATTTATTAATGGCGAAAATATCTGTGATACTAACCTTTGTAACGCTGAAATAAAGATTATAAAAAGTCAAAATTTATTTTATCACTCACCTTTTTATTGTTTTTAAGATTAAAATTAACTATTTTCACTTTTTTTTTCACTTTTTCCAACAAATTTAAAAATGATGTGTTATGTCTCGACAGGTTTTCGGGGATCCAACCATCGGATTTCGGCTAGCAATCGGATTTCTCGGGTGTGAGTATGACCACGATAGTTGGATCTGTCGGCACACAGTAAATATTTATTTTCTTCAGACTTGATGACTACTTAAAAAAGGAAAGGAAACAAGGACTGCGGACCTGCTGTTGATGGCCGCGGAATATACCCACCCTTCCTCGGGCTGCTACATCTTTCAAGCAACTCCCCGACACTGGCTCCTGGGTCTGTTATGCGTCACCTCACCCCATTTTTAACAATCTACTCGCTCATTTCTTTTCTCACTTTAATTCACAAAAAGGCTTATAAATAACATTCATTTACCTTCACAATTCCCTAACCTGGGTACCACAGGGACGATTACACAACACATGAATAAATAGTTATAAGTATAAATAATAATAAATATATATAGGGTTACATGGGTATATTAATTTATGTAGAAGTAGATTTGTAGTTTGTAGTGGGTGGTTATATTTGACTATATTCGTGGTTTTATTCACATTAAAACTAAACTTAAAATAAAACAAGAGAGAACGCTATAGTCGGGTTGTTGTCCCGACTATCTGATACCCGTCACTCAGCTAAAGGGAGTGCGAACGCTGTGTCGGGTTGGTGTCCCGACTGTTAATCGTAACTCAGCTAAAGGGAGTGCGAGGGAGATAGATATATAATTTTTGATTGCTTATAACTTTTTAATGAATGGTCCGATTTGAAAAATGTCTTCTACATTTCGATAGGTATAAATATACACAACAAAATTGCATTTATACTTCTCGGAAATCTTTAAAGATGTGGGCGCAGGACCCATTTTAAAATCGTTAGTGGGCGATTGTGGGCGTTAGAGGGGGCGTGGCGCTCGGCTAAAATAAACTTGCGCTGCGTAGGAAGCCAAAGAATATGTGTGGGAAATTTCAACCTTCTAGCTTTTGTAGTTTCTGAGATCTCAGCGTTCATACAGACGGACAGACAGACAGACGGACAGACAGACAGACGGACAGACAGACAGACGGACAGACGGACAGACGGACATGGCTAGATCGACTCGGCTAGTGACCCTGATCAAGAATATATACCTTCACAATTCCCTAACCTGGGTACCACAGGGACGATTACACAGCACATGAATAAATAGTTATAAGTATAAATAAATAATAAATATATATAGGGTTACATGGGTATATTAATTTATGTAGAAGTAGATTTGTAGTTTGTAGTTTGTAGATTGTAGTGGGTGGTTATATTTGACTATATTCGTGGTTTTATTAACTTTAAAACTAAACTTAAAAAACCTGGCACCACCCAGATGTGGGCGGCGGTAATCAAAATTAATGTACGTTTCGTATCAATCGTTTTCTCTCCGTTTTAATCCCTTACTCGCAGACTCCCAGATTTTGAATTTGGCGCCGGAAGCTGCGAACACAAAAGCACTTTAATTTATATTTTCTATCTTATACTTGCACTCTCACTTTTGGAATTTTTTTTCCCAGAGACACGACTACACTTCCTCAGCTTCTAGATGGTTCTGATTTGCCCTTTAGTTGCCCTTCTTGTAAGTCGGCTCAATTGTCTTTTCGAGAGAGAGTTTTCTGAAATTTAAAACTATCTTGAGCCCACTATTCTACTAGTTCCGCCACGAACCAGCACGACTCCGGAACCAGTTCTCCATTCCCAGGCCATCTCTAGTACCGGCATCTGTTGCTCCTCTCTAACCCAAGTACGCGGTCGTTTGGTATGTTTTGATTTTGTATATGTTTATTTTCTTTATTTTGGCAGACTATTACAGATGTGACCCTGCATTATATTCTTGATAATACCAAAATGCAGCTAAAATTTGGTGTATATTTCACATTTTGGCGCCGAATAAATATTTTGTTTAAACAATACTTTTTAGGGACCGTAATCATTAAAGGTTACGTATATTATAGGTATATTAGGCATTTTGCGTGTTATCAATGCCACCAACACGAATTTTTATATTTTAACAACACTTAAAAATGGCTTAGGCCACGATCTGACGATCAAATTATTTTATTTTACAGAAAATGTTTAAAAATGTAAAAAACAACAATAGTTTTCTTTGTAATTTAATGTAATTCCTTGATAAATGTGATCAAATATTTTAATCGTCTGTGCGTGGCTTTTCTCTATAATGGTTGAATCCGACATTCATTCTTATTATTATTTGAAAAATGTTGAGTAAAATAAATTAATATTACCATTATAGACATTATGATAATAGTTATATAGTTTAATTTTTTTGATTAACAATTATTATTATTTTATTTACGAATTTTAAAATAACTAAAAATTAAACAAGTCTTTTGGTTTTGGTGTAAATCATAGGATTTTTGAATATTATAAGTTGGTGATTTTTTTGTTAAAAAATATTATAATCGTAGTGCCACAGAAATCACACAGCACATAAGTGGCCTGATATTGATGCTTCTCAGAAATCCACCCCCATTTAACGCTCAGAAATTATCTAACCCCACACCGCCGCCTGCAAAAAGGAACAGGATTTCAAGAACACAAAAACCAACTTCTCACATTCCCGCTGGGCGTAGTAGTAGCCTAGTACTAGTACTACTACAACTACATTGTTAAAGGCTACAAGGAGTTTGTGCTGGCTAGTAGCTTCACAAATTTCAAAGACTTCGACTCCATAAAATAGTAATGGTGTCATCTTAGTTTTCGCAACGAGCATTTTTAAATTTATCGGTAAAAAGGCTTTTGTGTCGTTAAGTTGTCCAAGTATCCCATACATTTCCCCATTCGTGATTACTTCATGACAGAATGGAATTTATTGTAGGCCCCAAGTTGCTTGCTCGATCTACCTAATTAAATGGTTGACCGTTAAATCAAAGTTTTTTCAGATGATCTGTGTCAAAAAATTGATTAAAAAAATCTGTTAATTTAAGAAAATTACAATTTTTGTTTGTCTTTTCAAGACTGCTCAACAAATTTTAGGGGGATTCCCTAAACTGTTGAATTGCTGAATTGTTGAAAATTCAACAAATAATTTCAGCAATTAAGGGAACGACCTAAAATGGTTCCTGTTGAATTTTCAAACAGCTGTTATTTGTTTAAAAGTTTCACGGAACTTAAAGCATGTAAAATTTGATTTATTATTGCTAGTTTCTGTCTAAAAGTGTTACCAAGGTAAAAAGAACCACAAATATGCTTTTTAAGTTGATTTTAAAATAAATAATACGTACTGGTGATACTAAAATGTTACAGAGTTGCCACGACTTTTAAAAAAAGGTGACAACTCTGGCTTTTCAGCAATTCAACAAAATTTTCAACAGCCCCGAGGCTGTTGACTTTGTATGGAACAGCTGATTAACAGCTGACCAAAATTCAACAATTCAGCAATTCAACAGTTTAGGGAATCCCCCTTTTGTTATTCTTTTCGGAATTAAATAGTTATAGCCTCTTCCCATAGAGTCCAACCGTTTGAAACGGTTGGGATTTTTGACGAATGTGAAACTCGTGTTCCCACAGAACTCCATCCACCATCTACCATCCGATAACAGCTGACTGAAGAGCAGTTGCTCAGCTCAACATTAACGAAGGGGGATTTCAACTCGGGAAAACTGTCGTAAAATTGCGTTCTCTTAATTTTATTGTAGAATAATACAATAAACAGATTAAGAAAATGGTTTAAAACATATCTGAACGTTTATAACATATCCTACAACGAGTATGCATACATATGTATTGCTGACTGGAAGGAGCCTAACCTCCCGTACCCCACACTCCGCTCTTACTACGCCTCTGCCTAGCTAATATTAATATGAAAAATTTGTAAACAAAACCAAATTTGTTGTTTTTGGTAATTTATAGCAACTTTGGAAGTTTATAGGAGTACAAAGTACACTTTTAATTAATATTAGTTATATTTACGAAGTGCAGAACATATTTTGACACTTTGCTGCAAACATTGATGTTTTCGTACGCACAACAGCTTACATTTTGGCCCACACATAGCAACCTGCTTGCGAACGCTTTTCCGCTCATAACAAACTACAAATAATTAAAAAAAACCCAAAAAACAATGAGCTGAAGCATTATTTAATTTTTTCCCGCCATCGATTTGATTTGTTCTCGCAGTCATCGTTCCAATTTTCACAGTCAAGAGGAAGAATTCAGAGTTGCACTGAGAAAACCGCGTAACTATTGCATAAAAGAGCCTGTCAAAGTCCGTCAAAATTGAATGGCGGACTAACTGGAAAATTTTTGGAACTGCAAAACCTTACGGACCATCCGTTCAACGGATGGTAGATGGTGGATGGAGCTCTGTGGGAAAACTTAACCACAAGTTAAGTTGGGCGCCCTCAAAATTTTAAAGTCACAGCAAAAAAAGTCTTCATTTGTGAACTGCGTTTAAAAATTACATACAAATATTTTCTTCTACATGCATTTTTGACCTAAGTCCTCAATTTTTAAGCCACCCATGAGGTTTTTGTGAATTGTCATGGAATTTTAAAAATAAATTTGTTTACTTCCGTCACAGTGACAATTCACAAACTTTGATTTGAAATTATGCTTAGAAAAGCCTAATTTATCGAAATAAAATGGTGGCAGGCCTTGACACTGACACATGCAAAATTTTGTCGCCCTGTGTTATTTGTAATTTGTTATGAGCGGAAAAGCCGTTGCCAACAGGTTGCTAAGTGTACCGAAATTCAAGCTATTCGGCTAACAACTGCTTCAATGTTTGCAACGAAGTCTCAGACTATGTTTAAAGGAGGTTAGACTCTCCCCCAGTCAGCAATATGTATGCCCAATCGTTATAGGATATGTTCTTAAAGTTCAGATATGTTTGTAACTATTATTGCAATTTTATGACAGTTTTGCTAAGTTGAAATCTCCCTTCGTTAATGTTGAGTTGAGCAACTACTCTTTAGCCAGCTGTTATTGGATGGTGAATGGAGATCTGTGGGAACACGAGTTTCACATTTGTCAAAAATCCCAACCGTTTCACACCGATGGACTCTGTGGGAAGAGGCTATAAGAAATTTAACCTTCCGTTCAACTGCCGGTGGATGGATTCTATTAGTATATTTAATATTAAGCCATTTGGTATCTTTGTTATCACCCTCGTACAAAAACAAATCAAAAAATTAACAATCCTAATCTGTGAGACCATAAAAAAAACAAATTTGAATTTATTTTTCAGTAATATTAATATTTTATACATTAAAATGGCTGACAGACTTACACAGTTGCAGGACACTGTAAATCAGGTAATTCCATATAAATTAAGAAATAGCTTACAACTTTTAAACTATTAATATTTATTGCAGCAAGCTGAGCATTTTTGCAACGCTATAGGTGTTATTCAACAAACATCGTTTCCTAGTAAATTTCCAAATTTCGACCGCACCGGATCCCAAACGCCCAACCCATGTCAGCCGCAAGAGGATTATGCTCAGCTATTTGCACAATTAATTGCACGATGTGCGAAAGATGTGGATACATTAATAGAGTCATTACCAAATGAAGACAGTTCCGTCGAACTGCAAAATACTAGCCTAAAGAGGCTTGAGATCGAAAATCAAGAAACTGCACATGAACTTGAGGAAGTGGTACAAAAGGGCGAGCTATTGCTGGAAAAAATGCAATCCGCTTTAGAAAACATTGCTCAAGCTCAATTGGATATGCAAATAACTCTTAAAACTAATTAGAAGTAGCCGTAAAAGTAAAATAAATCCGTGCTTTTATATTATCGTTTCTAATAGTTGATGACTATGATTTTATTTAGTGCTCTTAATATAATAATTTATACATTTGATTTTATCTTAGATGACTAAAGTTTTAAGATCGATTTCAATTTTTTTGAAAATGAATTAAAAACCTAAACCTTTTTTATGAACACCTCTTACCTCGTAGATTTGAGTCTAATTGCAATTTAGTTGTTTCTAAATTAAATTTAAAATTTCTTAGCTTTCTTTAGAATTCTAATTAAGAACTATTATTGGTTATTATTTACAGGAGCACCCGTTTTACATATAATATACAAATTAAATTTACGTGCTCCAAAATATTTAATCCATAGTTGTAATTTCTTTAGTTTAATATACAAACTAACTTTAATTAAGCGTTCCTCGACATCCTTGGGCGCCGCAAAGGCAAGGTATTTTTTCTTCTTCCAATGGAAATTTATAATCGTACGTAATTTCCTCGTTGATTCCAATTGGTTGCTTTGAATATATAACTATTTTTTTTTCAGACTCAATAGTAATGACCTTCGCGTAGCAATTCGGCTGCAAATAAAAAAATTACATTAGTAACACATACCACCAAAGCCCGGAATTCTTACATTGCAACTGTGATTTATAAATCGCGCTAAATTTCCACATTTAGTTGCATCGATTATAGTTTCCATGTCGATTCGAAACAAATAGGAACTGCCAATTCCAATAGCTTCGTACTTTGTTTCCCTTAGATCGGCAACAACGGGTCGAATCATTTGACCAACATATTCAATAACCATTTCATCTGCAGCTATAGGCTCCATCGCAAAAAGTCCCCAATCATGTATTGCAGATTTTGCAAACTTCAGCTGTTTTTTCCGAAATTTAAGCTGATTAAATTTTAAAAGCTCAGATTCACCCATAGACCCAAAAGCTGTCAAAAGTCGACGTTGGTTAGAGCGCGCTTCGCGGGAAATTCCTTGCATTTTGGATATTAGTTTACTATGGTGGTGATTGGTAAGTGCTGTAGGTTCATCACTACGGTCTTCATTATGAGAATCCTCTGTATTGGCCTTAGCATGATGGTACTTGTGTTTAGCTTTTTCTCGCAAATCCAATTTGTAAAAACCTTCAGTTCGAGCACATCCAGTCTTATGGCGCATCAGTTCATCGTCTTTCCTACGTTTCTTTGGTGGCGGTGGCCAAAAAGATCTGTCAGTCGTACAGTGATCTACCCAATGCGTGTTGTTTAAAAACATGCTGGAAAAAAAGTGGGAATATAAAATAATTTCTAAATCGAATATTTAATTTTATAATAATAATAAAGAAAACAAGAGAGAACGGTATAGTCGAGTTCCTCGACTATTAAATACCCGTTACTCAGCTTAACAACTTTAATATAAATATGCCTTCTTGTGTGGCACCTTGATAAAATAAACTTGCACTGCGTAGGAAGCCCAAGAATACAGACAGACGGGCAGACAGACGGACATGGCTAGATCGACTCGGCTAGTGACCCTGATCAAGAATATATATACTTTATGGGGTCGGAAACGCTTTCTTCGAGCTGTTACATACTTTTCACGAATACAATATACCCTTTTACTCTACGAGTAACGGGTATAATTATAACTTAGTTTTTAATAAAAATTACTTACGTGTATGGCTCTTTTTGCAAATGGTCCGAATAGCTCATTTTTATAAAGTTAATATCTTCTGCATCGATGCCTTTAGTTAGGAAAGTGTATAAAATAACCATTTCCTCATTCTGATCACGAGCTTTAAACATCTCACACGGTAAAAAATTAGCTGTTTGGCGAGCCAATTCGGCCAATGCGTCTGTAATTGGAGCTAATTTATTCTTCACATTTGACATCCGTGGTATTAAATCTTTCTTTTTTCTTTGAGTACGACTTGTATCCTTTCGAGGTCTTCCTGGGCCTGACCTTGCCATTTGATCACCAATAACAGAGTTATCCGATTTTTGTTCCAAAATAGTTTTACTATTATCCAACGTTCCAGTTGGAATACCGTACTGTACTTCCTGAGCGTGGGGCGGCAAAGAGTAACAGTGTTCTAGCGCAACCTGACTGGCCTGCGATGCTTGGCTGGAGCCACCGTCTGAAGATGCTGGTGATAGAGTTATTTTATTTTCGTCCTTTAAATTTTCGCACATTTTTTTACATCCATTTAATACTACATCCTCTTTATTAGCGCCCGATTCGTTGTTCTTATCGGTTTCTATATTTTTATTTAAACCTGTATTCGTTTGGAGGTTAGATATATCATCAATCTTATAGTTTGGCGACATTTTCTTTTCCACTAAAGGATTATCCAATGGCAAGCCTTTATCCAAAACCATTTCAAACTTTTTTTCTTGTTCCTCTAAAAATTCTCGTTCAATTTGGGCCATGTATTCAGTGTTCCTTCTTCTTTTTTCCTGATACTCTCGCTCTTCCTCAGAGTCGCTGTAAATTCTATCATATTCGAAAACGGACTTTTGCTTACAATCATCAATATTTTGAATGGCCACTTCGTTGTAGCCCGGTGGCGGAACTGGAGTAAGAGAGCGACGACATTCTTCATTAATTTTTGGAGAATTTCGTTGCTGTGGTGTAAAATTTGGTTCTATCTCATTTTCGTCCAATCCGAAGCAACTATCTTTACTTATATCTTCGAGATCAGATGGAATAGATGACATTTTTTTTTCTTGGACCGCAGGCAACAATGCCTTTGATTTAGTATTTTCATTATCTTCATCGGTATCGGAATAAATATTAATTTTTTTTGTGCGCTTTGAGATGTCGTCCTTTCTATATTCATCAGAGTCTGAGTATATATTTTTCATATCATTATCTTCTTTATTTCTTAAACCCCCACGGCTTTTTTTCTTTATGTTCTTTTTCCGTTGATTCAGATTTCTTTGATTATGTTCTTCAAGGCTATCTTCTTCACTAGTCCTTTCCTTTCCAACACATTCGTTGCCTTCATACTCAGCTTCACTAGACGAGGAAGAAGAAGAGGAAAAAAAACTTGAAGCACTTCCCTTTCTCTTGGAATTTAGTCCTAATGTCTGCGATTTCGTGTCAGAGTCTTGGTTCAAAACTTCACGCTTTAAATTTGAACGTGCCGTGTCAGAGCTGCCCATATTAGAATCTTCCTTTTCAGAGTCTGAGCGTTGCACCATTTCCTCTTGGTCACTTAGATCTCTTTCCAAAAAATTCCCAAGAATAGGGATAGGACTTGTTTGTTTCCGTATACGACGAAACGATGGTAACTTGGGCATTGCCGCCCTTAAACTTATGCTCGTAAACGTTTGAAAATCTGTGATTTCTCGTTGCGTATTAATTAGATGATTAATGTCAGGAGGTCTCTCGTTATATGCAGTTTCTTTAGGGAAATTCGAGGTTGTTATGAAGGTGGATTCTGCATTCTCAGCTATCGGTTTTGATCGGGCTTTCATTGTATGTTCGTCCCACCAGGTTTCAAAATGTTTAAATGCCGTTATTTCAATCATGCGCTTATTTACATCTCTTTTTAAAATTTGTTTTAGCTCTTCGACAATATAGCTTATAACCTTTTTGACTTTTTGGCGTATTCCGTCGTTCTGGTCCGCAACAGTACTTTTATTGTATTCATATGGCTCAGCAAATGAATCAAAATTAAATGAGCCAACGGACTGTATATATGCAGAAAATCTGCTAGTAAAAGCAGAGTCCGACGGTATACCGGAAGGATAATGTCCATAGCCAGATGCATGGTAATAAAAAGGATTTTGATCTGATGAGTTTGGATATATGTAAGATGACGACACATTGGGTCTCTTATATTCTCCGTTCTCCAAAATCAATAAATTTTGCATTGAATCCTCATGGGAAGATAAACTTGATAAAGACATATTGTCATCATTTTTTTCATTTTCTCTTGTAGAACTGTATTTAGCCCTATCCTTTTTAACGATTATTTCCTCATCACTTGATATATCACTTGCTCCATTTGGCTGTTGTAGAGCTTTTATATTCTTCTCGTAAGACTTTTTCTTTTTCTCTGAATTATTTGAATCAGAATTATTGTCAAAATATACATCGGGCTTTTTATCTGTTTCCGAATCGCTGCTATCCATTTGAAGAAAAGGTGGTGCGTTACCGAACGTTTTTCCTTTAAATATTAAGGCTATTCGAGTATCTAAGTCAACGTTCCCTGGTTCCGAATTCGATTCTGTTACTGTTTTTCTTGTAGACACATAATTCATATTTGTGGGTTTTGGCGACTGAAGTTTTGCGTTGGTGCATTGTACAGATGGCGTAATGCATTTTTGTTGACGTTTAATTTCTTCATCATCCCAATTTTCTTCCTCTTCCGGAGGTGGTGGAGGAGGCGGTACAGGCTGAAAGTTAGGCTGAGGAGCAATCCAACTTCTATGGTCTGACCACGTTTGACTATTATCAACCGTAGAGTAAGAATAAGTATTAAATCCATAGATTTCGGCAGGCAAACTAGAACCTGGAGATCCAGAATAGTAATGATGTTTTTTTGAATTTGAAGAGCTTCTAACATCAGTTTCGGTATTGTCATGCGATGAGTAGCGCTTATAATACTTAAGACTTTCACGATCTCTTCGATCAATTTCTCTTTCGCGATACTCTCGACCTTTAGATGAGTTATAACGATGTTCTCGTTTTTCTCTAGATTGGTCACAGCTTTTGTCGCGAGATCTTACAGAGTCGCGAAATGAATCTCGCTCCCTAGTCCGACAATAATCACGGGGACGTGATTCCGGATCCCTTACTCTTTCTCTTGCCATAAACAATCTATCACGTAGAATTTCTGGGCTTGTATCTCTTGATCGCCGATGGTAAAAAATACGATCATGTCTTACAGTGTTCGGGTACTTTTCTCGCACTCCGCGATCATAGCTTCGCTCTGGTGAGTGTCGACTCCTGTCTTTAAAGTGGCGAGCTCTTTCCCTTTCCTTATTGCGATCCCAGTTTCGTTCATTACTGCGCTCTCCACTTTCAGGATTGATTTGAAAGTTGCTGTATGCACTATTTAAAGGATCGCCGGTATCCTTTTCATTTCGGCTGGATTCGACATCCTGGGAAGCCACGTGCTGCAAAGCCAATCGCGGCGTTATTCTACTACCTATTAAAGGTTTTGCCTCAACTGGATTTGTAAGGTTCTCAAGTGTTTCCTTTAAAATGGCACCAAAAGGGTCGCAGAACACATTTAAGATCTACAATTATATAGATTATATTAAAATTGGATAAAAGCTATAAATATTCGCCATACCTTTCCCATTACGGATTTTTGATTGTATTTTTCAACAAACTGTCTTGCTCCCTTTGTACTTTCAAACACGATACGAGCAATGCCCATATGTTTGTTTGTGGTAGGATGATGGTAAATATTTATTTCGTCGGAGTTTCCACATTTTTCCAACATGTTAGAAAGAAACTGCTTGTCAATGTTATCATTAAGATTGACCAAAGTAACTTCGATTGCAGGTGGCTGGCCAACGTAGTCGGAATCAATGACAAATCTAAATGTAAAGTTTAAGAGTTTATCTAACATTTTAATAGATTAATATCTTGCCTAGGAATACGAAGTAGAAGTGGCTCAACACTTCTGACGCGAATGCGGATTAGCGGGTTTCGTGGGTCCCTGGGTGTTATTGTTGGATATGCCGGGTCTCCAGGCACAATGCCATCGTATCGATATAGCTTGGCGCCACATTTTACCAACTGTGGATCAGCTAATAATTTAAAGTTGCGAGGCATTTTTGTGCTGGATAGAGACGAAACATGGTTGCTGCCGGAATTGGTAATGGAGGTATTATCACGAACGTCCTGCATTTGTATCCAAGAATGTGTCTGTTATATCAACAATTTGGCTTAATCTTCTATCTCCAGATACAACTCGTATATATACGTATAAACTCTTCTGCTTGTCTCTAAACAGCCGATCGCCACGTTCACGGAAGCTATGTAGATAAAATAGTAAACACTATTAACATAGATATCGTTTTACTTAAAAATTAAATGTTATATGTATACCTAAAGGCACACAGCAAAAGATTTTGTAATCTTAATAAAACCTTCAAGCAATATACACATTTATTTCTTTTTGTTTCTAAATACTAAATACTTAAGACGAAATCTGATTCACTCTAATGTGGGACCCTAACCATGTAAAGAAAGGGCAGCTCGATGAAACTGGTATATTCTTCATATTTCATAGTGTTAGTTGGACAATACATACAGTCCTCGAATATATATAACATATTAAAACTCGAAGCAAAAATACACAAAATAGAAAACGAGGCTTCTTACTTGAAGGGGGATACTAATGTAATCGATGTGTACATCGATTTTTGAAATGTTGCTAAACACCATTGAAAATCATGAAACAGTTTTAACATATTTAAAGGTTATACCCTTTTCATACCCTGTTTCTGCTTCAACTTTTACTTACATAAAGCATACTATTCAGTTCGGCTAAGAGTTACACTAGTCGAAAAATATTCAGGATATTCCCTATACTGTCAAATTGCTGAATTGATGAAAATTCAAGAGAAAATTTCAGCAATTAAGGGAACGACCCAAAATGATTTCTGTTGAACCTTCAAACAGCTGTTATTGCTGTTATTTGCTGAAAAGTTTCACGGAACTTAAAACATGTAAAACTTGATTTTTTATTGCAAGTTACTGTCTGTCATTTTTACCAAGGTAATATGTTACAGAGTTGCAATGACTTTTAATTAAAAAGGTAACAACTCTGGCTTTCAACGATTCAACTAAATTTTAAACAGCCTGAAGGCTGTTGAATTGCTGAAATTTCTGAAAGTTGACTTTGTATGGAACAGCTGACTAACAGCTGACCAAAATTCAGCAATTCAGCAATTCAACAGTTTAGGAAATACCCTTCTAAGTCTTTTGTAGTGTGACCGAAGTTTTCAGAGTTAACCCGCATTGCATTTAGCATGGTCTTATTGTAAATCAGCTGGGAACACAAACCGCAATTGCAAACAGCAAACAGACAGAGACAGACACATCTATAAAGTTACAAAGTTGCTAAAAATTACCAAAGCAACGTAAATTTGATCTTGTTTACAAATTTGCCATATTAATATTGTCTGGACAGACACGTAGTAAGAGGGGAGTGTGGGAACACGAGTTTCACATTTGTATTCTATGCACATAAAAAACATTTCAGCGAATAAAACAAGGCGGGCATGGCCGAAAGTCATTAAATTGGATTTATATTAGATTTTTAAAGTTCTAGTGCAAATAGGCTATTATTTCCAAGAAATTCTTAGTTTTACAGGTGAACTGATTCTCAGTTTGTTTCCGTGTGAAACGGTTGGGATTTTTGACAAATGTGAAACTCCTGTTCCCACTGAGCACATTTACTATCCAATACTTGAACTCAACTCAACATTAATGAAGGGGGTTTTCAACTCGGCAAAACTGTCGTAAAATAGCGTTCTCCTCATCTTATTGTAGAATTATACAAAAAAAAAATAGCATAAGATAATAATTAAAAAACATATCTGAACTTCTGTATCATATCCTATAACGGGTATGCATACATATTGCTCTTGTAAGCAAAACCAAATATGTGCTGTTTTGGTAATTTATAGCATTTTTCGAACTTTATAGAAGTACATAGTACTCTTTTAATAAATATTAGCTATTATTTACGAGGCGCAGAAAATATTCTGCAAACTTTGATGTTTCGTACACAGGGCAGCTTACATTTTGGCTCACTCATGGCAACCTGTTTGCGAATGCTTTTCCGCTCATATTAAACTACAAATAATTCAAGCAGAGACAAAAAACAGTGCAGTCAAGCATTATTTAATTTTTTCCCGCCAGCGAATTTATTTGTTCTCACAGTCAACGGATGGTGGATGGATGTCTGTGAAAAGACCCTATTAGACAGGCAAAACATTTGAAAAGAGCAACTCATTTAAGCATACTCCAATAATAATATTATATTTTTTTAAAATAATTATAAGCGTGAGTACATATCCTTTTGTTATGATAGAATGATACAAATGTTTTAAGTGTGAGGTTCGAGATATAGAGTAGGCAAAAATATAATGTGTCTTACTTTGAAATCCTATTTTGCAAAATCCCTGCGTAGGTGAGGCTTCCGTAAAAGCACTTCGAAATGGTGATTCAAAGCGAATATGATTTAAAGGCATTCATCGGGCATTCGTTTTTCCTGACATTAGTTTGTTTTAGTTTTTGTAGTGAACGTTACAATTTTCACAGCCAATAACAGGCAATAAAAAACCATTGAAATAAAAAATCATCCCCTAACTGTCACATAAAAAAGTGCGTCAATGTCGGTCAAATTTGGATGGCTGGAAATCGTCGGATCGTCTTAAACTCTTCATTATATCTGCAAATCGTTGGGTTTTTATACCCTTGCTAAGGGAAGTATAATATTAGTCAGAAATTTGCAACGCTGTTAAGGAGACGTTTCCTACCACATAAACTATTTTTTTCTTGATCAGCACCAATAGCCGAGTCCATTAAGCCTTGTCCGTCTGTATATCTGTACGTTAAACCTTACAACAAATAACACCTCTCCAAAAATGCAACCATTTAGGGTCATTCCCTATATTGCTGAAAATTTGTGTTGAATATTTTACAATTTATGTAAAAGATTAAGGAATATCCATAATAGTTGTTTGATTTCTAGCACACACAAAGTTAAAGCATTTAAATTGGAGCTACTTGCATTTTTCGTTGCGGCATATTAAATAATATATTGTTTTTCTTAGCGAATGGCAGAAATAAAATAAGCAACTATCTGCAACGCGTTAGCCAATTGACACACAATCGAGTTTCCTACAGCAAATATTCCGGGTAGTGGAAATCGTGCTTAGTTTCAACTATGTGTTGAGCGTGGAAGTTTTCGAAAATGTGTAGTGTTAATGCGAATATGGTATTACGAAGGGTATTGACAATATACATACTTTTTTTTCAATCTGGCAATCAGGCGTCTAATAAGTTAAACATTGTGATTGCATCACAGTCAGATAATTAAAGGTTATTATAATTTTAACAAAAAAGGTAGTCAATACCTAGACATTTTTATTTGACTTTTAATCGGTATTTTTATGTACTGATTGTTGATATTCTTTTTAAGTTAAATTATACTAATATAAAATACTATGTCTTTTTATTATAGCTTTAATAATGGCCTTTAGGAGCTGGTTTACACTTCCTGTTGTTAGAGCCGATGACGAAGAGGAATTGGTGGACCCTCAATCAGCCCTAAGAGTAAGAAATTTAAAATTTCACTAAAAAAAATATGACTAATTTTTATGCAACAGGAAAAATGCCAAGCTAAGGGTCATATTGAATCCTTGTACAATAAGTACCAAGAATGCAATGATCGTGTGAATGGTCGTTCTAAGACAACTGAGACGTGCATGGAGGAATTATTTGACTACGTCGCTGAATTGGATCATTGCGTTGCTCACAATCTTTTCTCTAAACTAAAGTAATTAGGAAAAATTGCAATATCAATATAGAACTGCTTGAAACCTAAATGCTTAACAGCTATAAACTAAATAAATCTTGATATAGAAACAAGTGCATTGTTAGGTTTCTGTGTCAAATAAATTTATTCGAAATCCCAAATGTTTAACTAAACTTTTAGGAATTGAGTAACGAAGTTTGGGTTTAGAACTGAACGCTACTGCCAGAGACTTATTCTAGTCAGAGAAAATTAGAGATATTGGACTTCGACATTACTGACGCAAATTTTTCCAACCGAAATCCGTATTGATTCTTACGTGCATACAGTGGCGGACAAAAGTCTACATACGACCCCCTTTTTGGGAGTTTTCCCACTCCTTTAGCTTTTACAGAAAAAGTAATGATGCCATCTTCTTTTAAATGTTATTGTTACTCAAAAACCAAAATTTCATTCTTATACAACAAATACTTAAAAAGTTATAAACAAAAACCTAAAAATGTCACTGACAAAAGTCTACATACGATTTTTTACATAGAACTTTCGAAATTTTTGCTTCAAAATTTCCCAATCCTGGTCTATAATTCTTATGTACCGGCCAAGTGGTGGTGAAAATAATTGACAAGGAGCATAATTCAGCAGCCAATCCTTCACGATATGCGGCGTATGCCTAGGATCGTTATCCTGTTGGAAGGTCCAGCTCGTTTCGAGGCATAATTTGTACCCAGATGTTTTCAAAATGTGTTCTAATATGGTCTTATACTGAGAAGGAACCATAATGCCCTCGACGAAGACCAAATTTCTTTTCTTCTTTTTCTTTTGGAATGTTGTTTATTAAACTATTATCATTGTGCAACATTTTTAGGGTTATAAAATGTAACCGCAATTCTGATTTCATGAGCGGAAAGAACTCATCGAAATAAGCTAAAACCCATTTGGGTTTCTCTGGCTTAGCTCGCGTTTACCTATTATAGTGAGTTAAAGTTTTACATACAAAATTTATTTGTAACGGCCATATCTTGTGAACCGATTAAAATTTCACTATCAAGTCTTCAGTGATTATGTAGCTATGAACCCAAGGAACTAAATTGACAAATGGCTCTTGCGAAGACGTACACCTAGCGCGTTAAAAATCGAAAAATTAGGCAAATTTGTTTTTTAACGCGCTAGTTGCACTAGGTGCTAAGTGCGCAAGAGTCATTTGTCAATTTAGTTCCTTGGGTTCATAGCTACATAATCACTGAAGACTTGATAGTGAAATTTTAATCGGTTCACAAGATATGGCCGTTACAAATAAATTTTGTATGTAAAACTTTAACTCGCTATAAAGGGTAAACCCGAGCTAAGCCAGAGAAACCAAAATGGGTTTTAGCTTATTTCGATGAGTTCTTTCCGCCCATGAAATCAGAATTGCGGTTCCATTTTTCCGATTGCGTCATTTTCATTTTTCACCCTAAAACACCCTAAAAAACAAGAAAAACTAAAAAATTGCAAAGGTCAAATCAAGATGTTATTGACGGCCTAATTTAAAAGTACCTTAAGATTTTAAAAGATAAAAAATATTTAAAAAATTATTTTTTAATGTTTCTTTCGTTGGTCTGAAAGTGCATTAAACAACCGACAAAATGATGTATCGTTTATAAAAATCGGTTAACAACTTACCTAAAAGATGGTTTCGAAAATATTCTTGTTTGGTTACAGTTTGGTCACATTTCACGTTATTTTTAGGAAAAAAATTTTATACGTTACTAATATACAAAATAACAGTATTGAAAAAATGCTTGAAAGGTGTCCCGACTATATAATACCCGTCACTCAGCTAAAGGGAGTGCGAGGGAGATGGATATATGAAATTTTTTTGATTGCGCATAACTTTTTAATGAATGGTCCGATTTGAAAAATGTATTCTACATTTTGATATGTATACATAATATGCTAGCTATTTTTATACCCGTTACTCGTAGAGTAAGGGCCGGTTTCTCGAGTGCCGGCTAACATTTCTCGAACAGATAAAGTCCCTGCTAAGGCATTTTGGCTTTCTCGAGCATAAATGTGAGAGCTAACTTTGACAGGGACTCGGAGTCCCTGTTAAGCGTTTTCGACTCGATAGAATGACAGCTGATTTCCCAAAGCCAACTAACAAGAAGAAACGAAATCACAGCTGACTTTTCCTTTGAATTATACCCAAACAGCTGATGAAATAATCGAAGCATGCCATTTTTTGCGCTTCACAGCACAATTCTGTGCGTTAACAGCACTCTGTAATTGTTTCTCGTTCAGATAAATTAAAGCAGTCGAGAAAGCGGATTTGCTTTTACGAACAGTTTATCTGGTCTTTAAGTTTTTCGAACAGATAGCTATCAGGGACTTTGACAGGGACTCGAGAAACCGGCCCTAAAAGGGTATATTAGATTCGTGCAAAAGTATGTAACAGCTAGAAGGAAGCGTTTCCGACCCCATAAAGTATATATATTCTTGATCAGGATCACTAGCCGAGTCGATCTAGCCATGTCCGTCTGTCCGTCTCTCCGTCTGTATGAACGCTGAGATATCGGAAACTACAAAAGCTAGAAGGTTAAAATTTTTCGCACATATTCTTAAGCCTCCTACGCAGCGCAAGTTTATTTCAGCCAAACATCAACAACTTAACCAACGGAAGGCACGCCGTAAACATAAACAGGATGGTTTATGCAAAACTGAAATGCTTCCAAACCAAATCAATGCAGATGGCAAAACTTCAGTCGAGAACAAAATTCTTACTTAAATGTAGGAAAAGGAAAACAAAACTAATTCCTAAGTTCATTCAACGCACAACCAGACTTGACCAAATATTTACAACGAACAAACAAACACCAAAACACATTAGAGAACTTATAAACAGACATACTAACTTTTTCCAAACAAAATTACTAAACATTCTTATTAAACTGAGGCCTAACATTTTAAAAGAACAATCGAAACAACTAACGATCACAAAAACAAAGCTTAGCAATGCGCTGAAGAGCGAAGATGCAGAAGAGTTTTTTGAGAACGAACAGCTGCTAACACAAACAAAATCAAAAATCTGGAGAGAAACTCAACAAAAGAAACACGAAAATCTGAGACAGGAACGAAAGTCTAAGGTTTATGGCAACAGCAACAACGGAACGAAATGGTTCGGAAACAGAACAAACAGTGAGTTCCCGCCAGACGTGGAAGCACTCTTAGGAAAAGGTCCAAAGTTCGCACTCCCCATAGCAGTAAAGAAATTCCCGCACTTAAAATGCATAGCTGACGGAGAGGAACTAGTGCAAGGCAACAACGAAAAAGAGACACAAGAGGCAGCCAGAACAAAATATTCTCTTCTCTTAAGTGACGCTTTGACGAGACACAGGTTGACAGCTAGGGTTCATGTCATATTAGATACAGTGGGACAAACCCAAGATTTCTTACGAAAAAATAGGGACATAATAATTTTGAACGCAGATTAAGGAAACGTGACCGTCGCCATGAAAAAAGATGACTACAAACACAGAATGACGACCTTGTTGGAGGATATAGGTATTTACCGAAAACTACGACAGGATCCCACACTAAAGTTACAAAGTAAAAATAATCAATTGGTAGAACAATTAATAAAATTTGAAATTATAACTAATAGGGAAAAATATAAGCTCACAACACACACAGCCTTACCCCCTAGAATCTATGGAGTACCAAAAATTTACAAGCCTGACATGCCTCTGAGACCAATTCAAAATATAATCTCTGTAAATTCATGTCCAACATTTTAAAAAACTTGACAACAAAATCCTCGTTCAACGTTAAAAGTGCAATAGAGTTCAAAGTCAGAGTCAATGATACGTATATATGTGACGATGAATGTGTTGTATCGTTTGATGTTGTATCGTTGTTTCCTAGTATACCCACTGACTTAGCCATACAAGCAGGGACCGTAACAGTTATAAGTTTTATTGATAAAACTCGCACTGAACAACTTATTTCTGATTTTTATTTGTATTCCTCAAAAATAACAGTTATTGTTTGAGTTTTATTATAAAACTCATGATCATGATGAGTAAAAAAAAATTTAAAATAATCAATAACGATCATGTTTTATTTCATAAAACTCAAAATAAAACTCAATTCGCTTTTGCGGCCATTGTATTGGGAATTTAAATATGGTTTAAATTGGTTCTTGTTCGTTTGGCCATGTCGTTTTAGTACATTTAATAAAAAAAATTTATTTTAACATTAAACTATTTTAAAAATTGATTTAAGGTGAAAAATGGGCCTTTTTGTACAACTTTTTTGTGAAGGCCGGATAAATTTTGGTTTTTATGGATTTGATAACTTTCGATTAAGTTGCAAGATCTTTTAAGTTTTTCGCAATACAAAGTTAAGCCGGAAGAATTCACGAATTGTATTTGATCCGTTCTTTCATAAAATTATGACGGGAAAATATCATGGTCATAATTGAGAATGCGGCAATATTTCAGTTATGTGACTGTTTTCACTATTCGCGATTCATTTAACCTAATTAATTCGCGTTTTTTTTTACCTTAAGAATTCGCGGATTCTCTTGACTTGAAGAATTCGATATGATTCATATGATTCTGATATTGTTAAAGTCGAATAATCCGCTTTACAGTCAAATAATAGAAAAGGCGAGATGGGTCGAAAATCGGATGGAATTCCCCGAAGTTTTTTTTACCACTGATGCTGAGAAAAAGGTATCAATATGTAAAATATGTAACGCGACGTTTTCGGGTAATTATGTTAGCAATTTAAAACGCCATTTGGAAAGTCGCGATCCAAGTGAGTATGGCTTGGAAATTTCTGAAGATAGCCACGGATGCCCGCAAAAGAAGATTAAGTTTTCTTCCTCGTTGAGCAAGGGCGAAGTTAAAGATGCGTGTGTGGAGCTAGTGACGACTGAAAAGTTGCCATTCTCGGTATTGGACTCAAACGGTTTTAGAGTCTTAACGGGGCACATATTTAAAGGACTGGATATGCCCGTTGTAAATTCTCGAAACATAATGATTTTGGTGACGGACAAATATGAGAACCTCAAATTAAAATAAAACGGATTGGGAATATTTTGCAATGAGTACTAGAGCGTGATAGCTCAACTTAGAGAAATCATTTATATATCAAATAATTGTGAAAGAAAAACAAGAAAGGAAGCTAGCTTCGGCCAACCGAAGCTTATATACCCTTGCAGATCATTCCTATTAATTAACAAATCGCAAAAATGTTCAATTTTCTAATATTTCTCATTAATTTTCCGATCGTTCCTATGACAGCTATATGATATAGTCGTCCGATTTTGATCGAATTAAAATTGAAATTCGGAAATATTTAAAAAGAGTCATATCCTAGAGTAGAAGATAATACAATAAAAACCAAAGAAGCTAGAATTTATTTCCTATTACTTTTCTATTAATTTACCGATCGTTCCTATGGCAGCTATATGATATAGTAGTCCGATTTTTTAAATAATTAATTCGAAATTCAGAAATATTAAAAAAACAAGAAAGGAAGCTACCTTCGGCCAGCCGAAGCTTATATACCCTTGTAGATAAAGTAATGCTCACTCGGTGCAGTTCCAGGGATTCCAGATTCAGCGTTTTTATTTTAATTTTGTTTATACATAAGTAGTCAAGAATCAAAACGCCTACTTCCCACAAAGTTACAATGAATTTTCTTATATTTGTTTGAATATTCCTATGGGAGCCTTAAGATATAGTGGTCCGATCCGGCTCGCTCTGACATATGTACTACCTGCAATAGAAAGAAGACTTTCGGGAAAGTTTCATCGCGATGGCTTTAAAACTGAGCGACTAGTTCGCATAGAAACGGACAGACGGACATGGCTAGATAGACTCGGCTATTGGTGCTGATCAAGAATATATATACTTTATGTGGTCGGAAACGTCTCCTTCACTGCGTTGCAAACATCTGACTGAAATTATAATACCCTCTACAAGGGTATAATAACATCCCCAAAAGTAGAAGGTAATATTTCAAAACACCGAAGCTAGAATTTTTCAAAGTTTTTTTTTTCCGATCATTCCTATGGGAGCTATAAGATATAGTTGTCCGATCCGGTCGGCTCCGACATATGTACTACCTGCAATAGAAAGAAGACTTTTGCGAAAGTTTTGCCCCGATAGCTCAAAAACTGAGAGACTAGTTTGCGTAGAAACAGACAGACGGACAGACGGACATGGCTAGATCGACTCGTCTTGTGATGCTGATCAAGAATATATACTTTATGGGGTCGGAAACGTCTCCTTCACTGCGTTGCAAACTTCTGACTGAAATCATAATACCCTCTGCAAGGGTATAATTAAAGCATTAGCAAGTCCCGTGGCGTTTTGGGAAAAGATTTGAATTCTTCAGTCAAATGATTCGCGAATTTTTCAAGTAAAGCGGATTATTCGACTTTAACAATATCAGAATCATATGAATCATATCGAATTCTTCAAGGCAAGAGAATCCGCGATTGCTTAAGGTCAAAAAAAAAAACGCGAATTAATTAGGTCAAATGAATCGCGAATAGTGAAAACAGTCACATAACTGAAATATTGCTGCATTCTCAATTATGACCATGATATTTTCCCGTCATAATTTTATGAAAGAACGGATCAAATACAATTCGTGAATTCTTCCGGTTTAACTTTGTACTGCGAAAAACTTAAAAGATCTTGCAACTTAATCGAAAGTTATCAGATCCATAAAAACCAATATTTATCCGGTCTTCACAAAAAAGTTGTACAAAAAGGCCCATTTTTCACCTTAAATCAATTTTTAAAATAGTTTAATGTTAAAATAAAATTTTTTTATTAAATGTACTAAAACGACATGGCCAAACGAACAAGAACCAATTTAAACCATATTTAAATTCCCAATACAATGGCCGCAAAAGCGAATTGAGTTTTATTTTGAGTTTTATGAAATAAAACTCACACATGATCGTTATTGATGATTTTTATTTTTTTTACTCATCATGATCATGAGTTTTATAATAAAACTCAAAAAAAAATGATTACCATTGATTTTTAAAAATAAAACTCACAAAAAAAATCATTGCAGATTTGCATAACTTGACCAATTTGGAACTCATTGGTGTTCTTGATTTTTTTGTAGCACTTTTCTAAGTGGATGATTTTTTTAGTCAGGAAAATTTGAAATAACTGTAATTTTCGGTCCCTGCATACAAGTAATTCAATCAAAAAGGAAAATGATTGAAGAATTCACTAGCATACCAAAGAAATAGTTTGTAGAAATATTACGGTTCTGCATAACGGAAAACAGGTACTTTATATATGAAAACAACATCTACACGCAGCTTAAAGGACTACCGATGGGATCCCTGGCATCACCAATTATAGCGGACATCATAAGGGAGGAAGTACTCGCCAGAGTTCAAAACACGAGGTTACTTAGCAAATATGTGGACGATTTATTTGCTATAGTGAAGAAAGAGGTCGTCCAAAAAACATTGGACACATTAAACTCATACCACAAGGACTAAAATTCACAATGGAAATGGAAGCAGAGGACAAATTACCGTTTTTAGACTCATTGGTATGCAAAGTGAACAATAGGATAAAATTAGATTGGTACCAAAAACCAACATCATCAGGCAGAATAATTAATTACCACTCCAAGCACCCCCGTAACATGATTATAAACACAGCAAAAAATCAAGTTAGAAGAATTTTACGACGAAATATTCCACGAGAAAAACAGGATGCGAATTTGGAAAATCCTTAAAAACAATGACTTTCCAAACGCAATAATACACAAAATGACACAAGCATATTACGAGAAAGAGAAAAACAAAATAGATATAGACAAACCAAGAACTTACAAATCTGTGATATACAACCCTAGTCAAAAGTATTTTCACAAATTTGAATGTTAACTGTACTCATATTTTGAACTTATAATATAAACATTTTGGCACCTATGGAAAGAGCACTTCAATTCCGTTTAAATGACACAAAAATTTTCTTAACCCATTAAGCACCCTTTGAAAAGGGGGCAAATTAGACAATTTTTTTTAAAGTCAAATTTTCAACTTTTTTTCTGGGGCTTAAAACAAAAATGTTTTGATGCAAAGTTGTTCCCCAATCAAAAATAATAATAACTGCAAAAAAAAAAATTTCAAAATATTTTTCCTTGTATTTTTTATGATTTTTTGAAAATAGCTATTTTTGCCGCTTTTTCTTCCTTTTTATACAAAATTTTACTGAGAGGTCTCCATTCAAAAAATCATAAAAAATACAAGGAAAAATATTTTGAAAATTTTTTTTTTGCAGTTATTATTAATTTTGATTGGGGAACAATTTTGCATCAAAACATTTTTGTTTTAAGCCCCAGAAAAAAAGTTGAAAATTTGACTTTCGCAAAATTTGCTCACTTTTCAAAGGGGTCTTAATGGATTAAGAAAATTTTTGTGTCGCTTAAACGGAATTGAAGTGCTCTTTCTATAGGTGCCAAAAGTTTATATTATAAGTTCAAAATATAAGTACAGTTAACATTAACATTTGTGAAAATACTTTTGACCACCCCTGTATGTACCTGGATTCTCCGACAGACTAAAATCGTCGAACATATATGACAAAGAAAACATCAGAATAGCACACAAACCAGCCCAAATAACGAATATTTTCTTCTCTATCATGAAAAGCAAAATAGACAAATTAGACAAAAATAATTTGATTTATAAGATTTCTTGTGCAGGAGACAAAAATACAAACTGTGATAAAGTATATGTTGGCACAACGAAATGTAAATTAAAAACGAGAATCTCTGGACATCGCTTGGACATGAACAAAATACACAAAATAAATAGCCAAAAAACAGCACTCGCGACACACTGTAAAAGTACCGGTCACAGGCCAGACTTCGATGCAGTGAGCATACTACAACAAGAAGAACATTACAACAAACGACTCACAATAGAAATGCTTCACATTATAAACACACCTACAAACATTGGGCTCAACTTTAAAACAGACACAGACAATTGCGGACATATATACAGACACTTGTTAGAAAAGAACACAATTAGTTTAAAACTCCACGGCGGACAGAACGGACGTCGTGCGTCGTTTTTCATGTCATTAAATGTAATTGTTGTTAATATATGTAGCCCCTGAAGACGATCTCCGGAGGAGATCGAAATATATTGGGAAAAAACGCAAAAATAAAAGCACCCAGACCTCGAGCCAGCCAAAACCAATTGTTTGATTACATCAAAAAGGTCGCCAAGCACCAACAACTTGATTAAGAATATATATACTTTATAGGGTCGGAAATGCTTCCTTCTAGCTGTTACATACTTTTGCACGAATACAATATACCCTTTTACTCTCTTTTATCGGACCATTCGTTTAAGAGCTTTACATCTCTTCAACAGTCTGCCACTTAGCATGCGATTGGACACAAGTTCGTCCAGGGATACCAACAAGAAAGCCCTGTTATTATATTTCTCTAGAATTAGTAATTAGTTAAGAGTTAGTTAAGTAGCCAGTAAAGGACATGAAGTCTGTTGGCGAAATAAATAAATAAATAAATAAAAGAAATAAATAAATAAAAGTTATGCGTGATCAAAGTTTTCTATCTCCATCTCCCTCGCAATCCCTTTACCTGAGTAACGGGTATCTGATAGTCGGGGCACCCGACTATAACGTTCTCTCTTGTTTTTTTATGTGGCGTGGGCGGTGGATGATGGCAATGGTCCGATTTAAAAAGTAACAAAAACCGAAATTTTTATCTCTAAAACTAGAGTTTATGCCAAATAAATCGACTTTTTTCCCATAGTGCAAAGAGGAGAATTTTAAATTCAAATTTAGGGCTACTGTAATATTTTTCATCAAATACAGAGTTTTTTCTTTTGCAAATGCGGAGGGTAAAACGTGGTTTTTAAGATATAGTTTCTTATGCAATATTGCTTGGAATTCTTCCTAGATTGCGTTCCCCCTACGATTAGCACTTTTTGTGCCCATACAAATCGACCCAGTCTATTATGAAAACAGCTCACACATGTACATATCCCTCTTTGTAATCTCTTACTTAAACATTAAAGTCCGTGCGTATAAGAGATCGAAACATCTCGGACGTTTTACTCTGATAACTCTGATTTTGGGCAGAGTCCGCCCATTTTAATCTCCTTATTTTTGACTTGTTCTCGGACTTAGTGGAATCGGATGTCGATGTGTTTATTTATTTATTTATTTATTCAGCCAATGGATTAAATCCTTATCTGGCTAGTAGGTTATGATTCATAATTTATGAACTTCAATCTAAGAATCAAGAACTACATAAAAAATATTCCCTAGGCGATTGCCTAAGCATATCCTTCTTGGATCCTTAACATAACCGGATGTTAGCTGGTAAGGAGTTAAATAAACGCAAAGTCCTTAAAAGGGGCTCATTCCGAGCATAATTGGTCCTAGCAGCACTTTCAAAAAAAGGGACCATGGTACGGGGATTCCTGGCTGGGGCATTAAAGGTAATTAAACTCAAAAGGAAAGGACTATCAATGTTACTAATGCTACTATAATGTTATTAAGTCATTCACGAAGAGTATGCCCGCTATTGAACGCCCGTCTTTAAGACTACAAGTATCTAGTAGGCGACATTGGCTGGAGTAAGAAGAAATGATTCAGAAAAATGCAACGGCTGGAGTGAAAACTTCAAACATTTTTTCTGAAGCCGCTCAGCCCTATTGCTATGCACTGTGCTTGAGTGGATTCAAATAAATGAAGCATATTACACCCTTGAGCGAACAAATGCAGAAAACACTGACAGTCTTGAGTACGGGTCCCTAAACAGTACAGTATTTCGTTTGACAAATCCGAACTATGCTTTGGGCAGGATGTAATTAATGTGGTGATTGAAAAGGAATTTGCTATGAAAGAGGATAGTAAATATAATACGTTGAAATAATAGATAATGAACATTTACTTTAGCGGACCACATGACATTTGTTTTGATTATGTGGCAGTTTGTTCCGAGTGCACCATAAACTAATTTTGCTTAAATCAGACTGCAGCAAATAAGTGTCACTTAACGAATTCACCGAAAGGTAAAGCTTAAAGTCGTCTGCATAGAGAAGATATTTGGCTGACTGAATGCAGAAGCGATTGTCATTAATGAAAATGATAAAGAGCAAAGGGCCCAGAGAACTTCCCTGAGGAAGCCCACATGTCGCCTTATATGAGTTTGATACTGACCCACTGACTTCAACCTGATAGGATCGGTTTACCATGAAAGATGAAATCCATTTTAGAAGTGAAGGGTGAATGCCAAGCTTGGAAAGCTTTGCTTGTAAGGCAGAGCGACAAACCTTATCAAAAGCCTTGGTAAAGTCAGTATAAACTGTGTCTACCTGCGAATGGAACTCAAAGGATTGTAAACAAAATTTTGTGAAAATAGCTAGGTTCGTGGTCGTAGAACGTCCATGCATAAACCCATGCTAATTTGGGTCAATATAGGCATTTAAATGGAGAAATAGCTTTTTAACTACAATTCTCTCGAGCAGCTTAGCAGTATTACTTATTTTGGCAATAGGCCTGTAGTTGGAGATCTCAGACCTACAACCACATTTATAAACCCGTAGAATTTTAGCAATTTTCCATATAGATATAAAATTTCCCTGAGCTAGAAAGGCAGAAACAGGATTTTAAGAGGTTCAAGAAGACCAGAATAGCAATGTTTTAGAAAGAACGAAAATACTCCATTAACGTCGGGCTTCTTGGAATCGTCAAAGTGAACTATAGCTTCAGAGATGTCCCCATCAGTTATATCAAGGGAGCCGATACTACTGATATTGTTTAAAACTTCCTGGTATTCCAGCTAGAAGCGGGCTCGAAGTTGGCAGAAAAAAAAGGAAGCAAATAAGTTGGCAATATCAGCCCCAGAGTTAGCGACCATATTCTTGTATGTCATAGTTGAAGGTATGGATGATGATGACTTTTTAGAATTAACGAAGCGCCAGAACGCATTGGATTGGACTTTTAGCTATTTTCAATATCAGAAATGTACTGATTGTACAGAAATTTATTAAAAAACTCAAATTCTCGCTTATGTTGCCTGTATCTATCGCCATCCACTGGATTACCCCATCCTTAATATCCTTAAATATGTATACTTCTGGAGGCCCTTAGTGTACCACGGAACCCTACAGGAACCCCGCACCTTGGTAGGGACAATGCTATCCAGAGTATTTTTGACGACTTGACAACTTACAACTTGAAAATTATTATAATTGGTCTCAATGCAAGCATTCGATAGAAAAGAAACCCAATTAATAGATACGAGGCAATCACTTACGGGGAACATACATAGGAACTACATTAACTGTTGGTAAAAAATTATAAAATTCAATATTAAAGCAAATTGGCTTATGATGAGAGTCACAATTAGAAATAGTATATTCAGCAAGGCTTACCGAGGAATGAACAATCGAATTGATGATATTTAAATCTAGTAGCCTATTAAAGATATTATTTATTTGGGTGAGGCCCATACTATAACAATCGTCAATGACAATAATTTCATGTGGCTGGTGAACATTAGAGCGATTGCCGGTCACATGTCCATACAACAGATCCTAAATTAAAATATCTTGTCACACAGATACCCACACCGTCAACTAAACTGTCATTTATGCTGGAAATATACCAGGGGGAATGTAGGAAGCAACTATTACAGTCTTTCCTGACGTGTCAGCTACCTCGACAGCCAACTGGTCCAGAAGAGAGTCTTCGTTTTTAAGTTTAACGGCTATGCAACAGAAAGTACGGCGTACAGCGACAATGACACCACCACCTCTATCGCACTGCATTCTGCTGAAATCTCTATCCCTACGATAGACGTTGAACAGATAGGGTTGAGCCAGGTTTCCACCAATATTATTACGTCATAATCACTATTGGATGTGTTCATGAAGACAGATTGGATTTTAGTCCTGACTCCAGATATATTTTGAAAGAAAATTTTAAGACAGTTGCTTCCAATTCCACGGCTAGATGAGTTTCCTGGAACTATTGCCATGGATGCCTGGCGGTAATCAGGTAGAGTAAAATCAGCAGCAGCAGTAACAGTCGTCTGCACTCCACAGGCGTAGGATCCATTAAGAACACTGCGTAGTGTTTCCGTGCGAATACGAATTGGCAGGTTGAGATCATATCCCAAAGCTCATCATCCAAAATATTAGAAGATATTCTTGCAGATATTGCCTTAGCCGGTGTATGGCGTACATAGCGAGATAAGGGAGGCTCAAAATGAAAGTGAGTTGACTGAAGAGATGCTTGTGGACTTCGCAAGTGACTATTAAAGTATATGGTATTACAATCCAACGTTGGCAACTGTGTAGCAGAGAGCGATACTCCAATAAAATCGATGAGCCATCCAAGTGTTGGCCGCTGCACCAAGGTTGTGTGAGGCAAAGAGAGCGAAGAGGGCGAAGAGCGTGCTCTGCGAGCTGTTGGATACTGCGCCAATTCAGCGGGAGAAGAAGGGAGCGACACTCCGAAGAGCACGCTGCGGGATACCAGATTCTGCATCCAGACAGCGGGAGGTAAGGAGACCGCCACTCCGAGAAGCACGCTGCGATCTGTTGGATGCTGCGCCAATACAGAAGAGAGCGCCACTCCAAAGAACACGCTTACGGGAGAACTTAACACATCACGCACGGCAGCCGACGTAAACAACTGAATGTTAAGAGCTGCACGATGAAAAGAGAGCGTAATTCCAAGGAGAGCGCTTTGTGGAAGCGCATCAGAGGTTCTTAAAGCCAACGACAAAATCAGCTGGTGTTGTTGTTGTGAATGCAGCTGTTGGTGCGTCAGTTGATGAGAGAGATCGATGCAGAGAGCGAGCGGACTAATCGCCAGCTTCTGCCGTTGTTGTTGGTAATACAGTTGAGAATTGCGGCCATAAGAAACCAAGAACCCGCAACAGACGTCAATGCCAGTTTTTGAAGGGGAGTTAACGGGCGTAGATGATTTATCTGTTGTTGGATTTCGAAGATTACCGTGATCCGTTTTGGGTCTCTCTCGTTGAACGAAATGTCCCACCTTTACTGACATTGGCCAGAATTTATTGTTAAAGACTGCTGCCAGGAGATGCTCCGGAACTCCTAGCTTAAAGTTAACAAACCTGAGAGCCGACAAGTCAGCATCCAATTTGACAAGCTTGACAAGCCACATCTGGTGAAATGTTTACACACGAAGTGTGGAAGGCGCGTCGGCACAACAAAGAGCAGCGGACAGCACTCTGAGCAATTTGGAATAGACAAAGCGAAAGATAAGCACGTCCGAACGCATTAAAAGCTAGCTGACGACTGATAATGTTTACTTCGCTATGTACCATTGGATTGCTGGCAATGGCAATTGCAGCTTTGTTGTCGGACCTCAAAGTAGTTGCTTCTCTGACAAGATCCAGAAAACCCATTTCCTTAAGAAGACTTCGCTGGAAGACAATCTCCTGAGTCCGCTGACACATAGCAATGTACTCCGCCTCCATCGAGCTAGGGGCCACGACGCTCTGCTTTTTGGCTTCCCAAGCCACCGGGGCTCCTGCTACCATGAGTATGTAGCCGCTGTTTGACTTGCGATCAGATGATTCTGATCCCCAGTCCGCATCTGTGTAACAAACAAGATTGTGAAAATTAGCACGATATTTAGTGATACCATTAGGAGCGCCTTTCAAGTATCTTAGTACTCGTTTTGCAGCTATAAATTCAGCAATCTCGATACCGTGTGAGTAATGTCTGGCCTCGATACCATAGACAAATACTTCAGGGCTCCAAGAATATTTTGTTTCTGGCTGCTATTCTCGTCCGTGCATTTCTCCAATGTAGTTCCCAACGTAAACGGTGTGGGTGCCGCCTTACACTGGTCCATCTCCCATTCTGCTAACAAATTGTTGTCTTGTAGGCCGTCTCGTTCAATTTCTATTCCCAAGTAATAGCTTGCAGCAATGTGTTCATTGCCTTTCGCCATTCGTTTTTATATTTTCCCTCCAGTGCCTCTGACACTGTGTTTGGGTCAGCAATGTTTACTTCTAGTAAATTGACCGTGGGTTCAATTTCAAATACTTTTCGTGGTCTGCCTGGCTGACCTGTACGTTTTCTCGTTTCTGGTAATGCGACTTCTTCTTCGCTTACCTCCTCTAAATCCTGGTCCACCTGTTGATTTTCATCTTCCTGCGGACTTGCGCCTTCCTCCGGACTTCCGTTCACCTGCGGTTTCTCCATACTGATCCCTGTCTCGACATCATTTATACGCTTACTGGTGTCCACTCCGCCATCTGTAGATTTTGTTCTATTGAAAAAGTATGAACTGCCAGACTTAGTGCCCTGCCCGCTCTCTACATTAGTTCGACCAATGGAAAACGATTTCTCCACAAAAATGACATCTCTGGTTGAGTCGCCGCTTCCAACATACACCTCGCCATCTCGACTAAAGTTCGGTTAGCCCTTTCAGCTACGCCGTCCTGTTGGGGCGTATAACTGGCTGTAGTTTAATGTATTATTCCTTTTTCTCGAAGAAATCCCCTTAACTCCGCATTTACGTATTCCAAGCCGTTATAGCTGCGCATTCGTTTTACCTTGCATCCCGTTTGTAATTCCATCTGTGCCACAAAATTCTTAAAGGTATTTAACACTTCCGATTTCCTTCGCAAGAAATGTGTTCAAACATATCTCGTATAATCGTCGATAAACGTTATAATGTAGCTCGCACCAGATATAGATGCCACCCGCATGGGGCCGCAAATATCCGTATGTATCAGTTCTAGTTTGTTTGTTGTGTAGTAGTAGTAGTAGTAGTATTCATTATTTATATTATACAATTAAAAGGGATTTACAGTGTTTTTTTTTTTTTTTATAAACAAGAAAGGATTAAAAAGTAAATCGACTTGGTTATTTTAACCGTTTGTCGATCTCGGCTTTCCCAGTGTCCAAACTGCCAGTGTACTATACCTGACTTCCCGGGTCTTCCCCAGATATCAGATCGTTCTACCAATGAGTTTAAAAAACTAGGAGAGCTGAGTTTCGTGTTAGAATTTGTGGGCATATTAGTGCCCCAGTCCCGAGAAGGACTTGGGTCGAGGGAAAGTCATCCGATGTTCAGGCACCAATTTTGCCGGCATAAGCTCGCCGGATGGGGTGGGTTCTTGGTAAGACTTTCTCCTCTCCAACATAACGAGAATAAATATTAAGATGCCTGAAAAATAGTATGCGTCCATAAAGTCCGTCGGTCATCAGTCTACATTGCCCCACAAGCTTAGCTGTCGCTTGATCGTAACACGATCGGGCAATGTTTCGGCCACATTCCCGTCCCTTCACACATTCGTGTGCTAAATGGATCGTCGCGGGCCGCGCAATACGATCCCCTATTGTCAAGGTTGTCCGTCGAAAGTTATGCCATTATTCTTCACCTACTCCACTTATCGCGTCAGCACCCCTTTTCTGAAAACTTAGCACTTCATGATTTTAAGTACGTTTTCACATTATAATTTTATTGAATGAAATATTGGCTAGTGCCATTTATGAGTAATATTATTATGGAGAATGCATATGAATTTAATTCTAATTGACCAACAAAGTTTGTTAGCGGAGAGTATCGAATTTACCACCCGTACAGGGTGCACACGTCAGCAAGTTGCTGACTATTCACGACTACAAACGTCGCTCTGAGGGCTCTTGTGATTGTTCATACAAACACAAGGCTGATACTCGCCGCTGAAAAGTCAATGTTTTATTATATATAAAGTACAACCAAAAGAGTATACTGATTGATGTAAACTATTGTAATGCCTTGAGGAGGCCTAAAGTGGAATTTTCACTTCAGATAGTCAAACAAAGGCACGAATATATATATATATGGTTGATAAAGGAACCGTGTTCCCACAGACTTACCCCTTTACTGGTCCTGGGCGATGAGATCTCGACGCGCTGGATCCTGGGCTTTTTGAAGAAATTAGAAACAATATATATATATATATACGTGCAAAACACTATCGTTAGAACACACATAAAAAAAATCTCGTTCTTAAACACAATCACTTATTGTATATATATATATATATATGTATGTATGTATTTTTATGCACGTATGTCGGTGTATCCCACGGCGGCACACGTCTGGTTTGATGAGTTGCGGGCAGCGGCGTCTCCGATGTCTTGCTCACTTCACTTGATATTATTGCTTTTGCACTTGCATTCATAAATGCCTGAGTTTACAATTTGTTTTTGTTCTCTTCATTTCACGTTTGTTTGTAATTAAGGCATTTAATTGCCTTTATTTTTCTGTCACTTTGTTATCATTTTTGGGTATGTTTATTGCACTTTATTGTCTTTTTAGATTTGGCGGCATATCGCCTGGTCCCGGCGTCCTTGCACGGATCGCTTGTACATCTTGACCACTTTCAGGATGATTAAGAAAACAAACATAGCGATGACGATCTTCAGATTATGGTTCACGTCCTGAATGTCCTCCTTGTGATCGATTATTTTGACGGTGTTGATCACGTTGGCCGTGCCATGCACTATGGGAAAAAAGTCAATTTTTTTGGCATAAAATCAACTTATTTTACAAATTATTTTAAAAAATTAAATATATTTTGTGAATTTACATACCCTAATTAGCCGAAAACAGTTATCTAAGATTTTTTACTAGCAACACTATAGGGTTGATAATCGAACAAAGTCAGCTGTTTGATTGACTTTGTTGTGTGCGTAAATTAGTGAAAAATCTTTGCAAACTTTCAGTGCTTATTTTGTGGAGCAGCAAAATGGTTTATTATTTCTGATCATGTCAAATCGTAGCAAAGGTATTTATAAATGTATCTTAGATTACATGTTTTGATTATTATGGCTTGTTGTCCAACTGTGAGTCGTCAGCTAGCTTTCTTTGCGTTCGGACGTGCTTATAATTCTCGCTATGTTGCTTCACCGCTGTCCCGAGTGCAATACCGATGTTACACCGGCCCAGCTTCGCGCCTCGGATGCTATCCGCTGTTCTTCTTTGTGCCGGCGCGCTTATCATACTTCTTGCGTTGACCTACCGGACGATGTGATAAAAATTCTATTAAATCCAAACATACTGTGGCAATGTGACAGCTGTGTGGTTGCGAATGATTCGCATTCTAAAATTGATGAACTTGATGCTAAATTGCAAGCCCTGGAATGCTTATATCAGGGCCTTAATAAAAAATTTTTGGAGGCATTCCCACCTAAAAATAATGCATTGAATCAAAATCAAAACATAAATCTTAAGCCTCGTCAACCGAGGCCTGCCAATGTATCTGCAGCTCCCCAGTCATATGCGGCTGCTGCTGCTACGTCTTCCGCGGTCGTTGACCCGTCTAATCATGCTCTGGATATCGGGAGAGGAAATTTCATACAAGTCCGAAATAAGAAGAGAAGGAACAACAACAAGCCCAAGCATATTGTTGGAGTGGCCCCTAATGCCGAAGATCTTCACGTATTGCCAAGTAATAAATTCTTGCATGTCGGAAAGTTTGCAACAGCTACCGATCCTGCTGCTGTTTTAAAATATGTGTCCACCAAGCTTAATGTGGACGCTAATTCTTTCACTTGTGTAAAACTTGTAAAAAAAGATGTTGACGTTGCAACTTTAAAGTTTGTAAATTTCAAGCTTGGTATCCCTGATCACCTTTATGATTCAGTCTTCAAGAATGATTTTTGGCCAAACTCAGTTAAGGTCAAAAGATTTATTCATAGAGAACGGGCCGTTATGGACGTGGATAATATCGTATCCAATTTGCCGGAGCCTGCACAAACTTCAACGACAATTCATCCATCAAAAAACCCCTAGTAATCGGCGCCACTGGCGTCGATACTTTTGCGGGACATTTTTTGCAAGCATTGGTCACTGCTCTCTCATCATCTTCCGCCTCTCTCCCGTCGCATCGTCAACAACATCAGCCGGAGCTGTTGTTGTCCACTTTCTGCGACATTCGCCGTCCGCCAAGCTCTAACATCGGCGCGCTCCTCGGAGTTGCGCTCTCATCATCTTCCGCCTCTCTCCCGTCGCATCATCAACAACATCAGCCGGAGCTGTTGTTGTCCGCTTTCTGCGACATTCGCCGTCCGCCAAGCTCTAACATCGGCGCGCTCCTCGGAGTTGCGCTCTCATCATCTTCCGCCTCTTTCCCGTCGCATCGTCAACAACATCAGCTGGAGCTGTTGCTGTCCGCTTTGTGCGACTTTCGCCATCCGCCAAGCTCTAACATCGGCGCGCTCCTCGGAGTTGCGCCCTCATCATCTTCCGCCTCTCTCCCGTCGCATCGTCAACAACATCAGCCGGAGCTGTTGTTGTCCGCTTTGTGCGACATTCTCCGTCCGCCAAGCTCTAATATCGGCGCGCTCCTTGGAGTTGCGCTCTCATTATATTCCGCCTCTCTCCCGTCGCATCGTCAACAACATCAGCCGGAGCTGTTGTTGTCCGCTTTCTGCGACATTCGCCGTCCGCCAAGCTCTAACATCGGCGCGCTCCTCGGATTTTTTTCCGGTGCTCTCTGGAGTTGCTCTCCCCATCAACAACTACAATGGGCTGTGGCAGCTGGAGGGGGCTCTCGCGCACTATTAACAGGAGCGGATTCACCTGCGTGCAGTCATATTCAGAATGCTAATAATGACCGCCCACGAAATATTGGGAGTGATGATCACCAGCCTATTCGTATCCGCACAACTACTTTACTGAAGGTTCTTATTAATAATTCTAATACTTATGATAAGATCCCAGCAAGGCCTCTTATGGATTCGGGCCATGACGCTGGACCAAGTATTGATAGCATGACCAGGGATGACCGTACATGCACAAATAATATAACTTTCAATATTTATTTTCAAAATGTCGGTGGTATGCGTACAAAAGCTCCATCGCTTTTCTTGGCAACGTCTCAATGCGATCATGACGTCATCATTTTTGTTGAAACCTGGCTCAACATGGATTTCTTTGATAATGAATTCTTCGATACGAATCTTTACCATGTATTCCGTAAGGATCGTGATGCCGTTAAAACAAGATGCTCCAGAGGTGGCGGCGTTTTAATTGCTGTGCGGCGTGGACTTCGTTGCACTGCTATTCGTCTCCAGAATGAGGATTCTCTGCTCGATCAAATCTGTGTATCTCTCTCTGGTCCTACAGAAACAATTTTCCTGACAGTCTCATATATACCCCCTAGCAGCAGTTTTGATCTTTATAAAGCGCACGTTGATAACATTGCCCACCTACACCAGGAGCTGGAGGAGGGCCAGTACATATGTGTTTTGGGCGACTTCAACCTATCTTCGCTCGTGTGGGCTCATGATTCAGAGTCCTCAGCAATGGTTCCCAGTAACTTGCATCTTCCCTACGAAATCTTAGTCATTGATGAGCTTCTTAGTATGGCATTAGTCCAGATTAACCATGTATTTAATAATTTAAATAAGCTTCTAGACTTAATTTTTGTACATCCTGATTTAAGCATTAATTTATGTTGCAGCGATAATCCACTTGCCGCGTGTGATGCTCATCACAAGCCTTTGTTAATCTCTATTACTTGTTATATTTTTCGCCCAATTAATTCTCGCTTGCCTTTTACTTATATTAATTCTAGCAGTTTAGATTCTATCCGTAACGATATTTCTAATATTAGATGGGCGGAGGTCCTCTCGCATGCAGATGTGAATACAAGCTATGAAGTTTTTTTATCTTTTCTCTCTACTATTGTGGGCAGATATACTAAAACTAGGGTTCAAAGTTGTTACAGACTGCCATGGTACACGCAAGGACTAAAGAAATATAAAAACCTTAGAAATAAATTCTATAAGCGCTACTTAGAAAGCGGTGATGCTGGTGACTTTGACCGTTACAAACAGCATAAGCGTGAGTTTGAGTTCCTCAATAAATTCTTATACAACCAATATATTGCTGATATAGAGCGTAAATTAACTACCAATCCTAAATCATTCTGGCACTTTATCAATTCTAAACGAACATCTTCTTACTTTCCTTCCCATATGTCATTTGAAGATCATTCAGCCTCCTCGGATATTGGGGTCGCTAATCTATTTGCTAAGTTCTTTGCATCTAACTTTGAGCCGGGCTCGCTGTGGAATGACGAAGATTCGCTCAATGCCATTCCTACTATGTTAAATATTGGTTGCTTAGATGTCACCGATTCTGACTGCCATCTGGCGGCTGAATGCTTTAATGAGTCAGCAAAATTAGATTGTGATGGCCTTTCTCCATTTATTTTGAAAAATTGTATAGGTGTTCTTTGTGAGCCCCTTAAAATCATCTTTAATTTATCTCTTTCCACTGGTGTTTTTACGCATAGATGGAAACTGGCCACTGTTACTCCTATATTCAAGTCGGGTGCAAAAAACATTGTTTCAAATTATAGGCCAATTGCAAAGCTCAGCAATGTCTCAAAAATGTTCGAACGAATTGTAGCCAAGCAGCTAACTTTTCTTGTTGGTCGGATCATCAGTCCTAACCAACATGGTTTTATGCCTCGACGGTCTACTACCACAAACTTAGCTACGTTCAATCATTTTTGCACCCACTCGTTTCTCAGTCATCATCAAGTTGATGTGGTCTACACCGATTTCGCTAAAGCATTTGATAAAGTCTCCCATAATGCTTTATTAGCTAAACTGCAGAAAATGGGATTTCACTCACTATTACTTAGCTGGTTCAAATCTTATTTAGATGATCGGATTTACAGAGTTGAATGCAATGCTGTTTACTCTAACTCATATGTTGCAACTTCTGGCCTTCCTCAGGGAAGTGCTTTGGGTCCGTTGCTGTTCATCGTCTTCATAAATGATATTAGCTATTGCATAAAGAACTCGGAATTTCTGTTGTTCGCTGACGATCTTAAAATATTTAGAGCTGTGAATTGTATCTCCGATAGTGACCTTCTTCAAAATGACCTAGAAAGGGTGGGAAATTGGTGTTCTCGTAATAATTTGCCTCTCAATTTATCAAAATGTTTCTTCGTTAGGTACAGTAAACGAATAATTAATATCCTTTTCTCGTATTCCATTGACTCCCATATTCTGTCCCTGAGAAATGAATCCCTGGACCTAGGAGTCATGTTTGACAGTAAATTTATGTTCATTGAACATATTAACTATATTATTCCCAAGGCCTACGCTATGTATGGGTTTGTAAAAAGAAATGCCGCGCAATTTAAAGATCCCTACACGAAGCTAAGCTTATATTCAGCCTTCATTAGGTCAAAACTGGAATATGCCTCGTTCATCTGGAACCCGACGGGTACTATTCACATAAATCGGCTTGAGCGTGTACAGAAACAGTTTCTACGTTTTGCCCTTCTAGCTTTAAATTTCAATGACCCGGTCCCGTCCTATTCTGCCAAATGTCGGCTTGTTCACCTTTCTTCCCTAGAAGATCGGAGAACTACCAGTTCATTAGTTTTCATATGTGATTTGCTGACCTCTGAAATCGACTGCCCTGCACTGCTGGGCAGCATAGGGTTATCGGTGCCTGGTAGATCGTTAAGAACGTTTGAACCATTTTTTGTACCGGCTTACAGAGCCAATTATGCCCACAATGAGCCGTTGTGTAGAGCCCTGCATTTTTATAATAAGTTGCCATCTCACATGCGGTTGGATCCATGCTCCCCCAGAGATTTAATCAAGAAAAACTTGTATAATTATTTTGCCTCACTTAGTATTTAATTTAGTATTAGTTAGTAGCCAGTTAAGGTTTTTTACTGTTGGCGAATAAAGAAATAAATAAAATAAACTGTGAACTGTTTTAAATGTGTATCTTTTTAGCTTAAAACTAACAAGTTTGTTTGTGTTCCGTGGTGTACAACTTATAAATGGCACAAAGTTGCAAAAAGGTAAAAACGCAAAGTTATTACCAAATGTATCCTTAATATCGCAAAACTAATCATTTTTGCAACTTTTTGCACGTTTTAAAAAAAAAATGACTTAAATCCAGCAACTTATAAACATAAAAAAAAAATTTTTTTAATAAAAAAACAATCTAAGTGGCTTTCTAGACAAGTCTAGTGAAAATCCTGGCTGCAAAGGACTCAAATATGAAGAAGCTGGATCCCCGTTAAAGCTAAAATTGGCATCTGCTCTTAGATAATATTTCACTTTTCTTGTACATGTCACCAATTTTTTTTTTGACAAATTTTAAAAGTTAACGTAAACCGAAATTATTTTAGCGTCTTACTAATACAAATACAAATTTTTTAAAATCCCTGCCAATTAATTTGAATATGCGGCGTGGGCGGTGGATGAAAACAATGGTCCGATTCAAAAAAAAAACAAAAACCGAAATTACAGCTTTATCTTAATAGTATATATACAAAATTTCTAAATTGTATCTCTAAAACTAGAGTTTATGCCAAAAAAATAGACTTTTTTCCCATAGTGCCATGGTCCACTTTGGAATTAGTTCCTCCCATGATGAAATCCTTGATAATAAAAACAAGAGAGAACGCTATAGTCGGGTTCGTGTCCCGACTATTTAATACCCGTCAGTCGGCTAAAGGGAGTGCGAGGGAGATGGATATATAACATATTTTTGATTGCGTATAACTTTTTAATGAATGGTCCGATTTTAAAAATGTCTTCTACATTTCGATAGGTATAAATATACACAACAAAATTGCATTTATACTTCTCAGAAATCTTTAAAGGTGTGGGCGCCACACACATTTTAAAATCGCTAGTGGGCGATTGTGGCCGTTAGAGGGGGCGTGGCACTCGGCTGAAATAAACTTGCGCTGCGTAGGAAGCCCAAGAATATGTGTGGGAAATCTCAACCTTCTAGCTTTTGTAGTTTCCGAGATCTCAGCGTTCATACAGACAGACAGACAGACGGACAGACGGAGAGACGGACGGACAGACGGACATGGCTAGATCGACTCGGCTAGTGATCCTGATGAAAAATATATGTTTGCGAATAAGACAAAGAGTGGACTGTATTTAATCTTTTATTTGGACTGGTAAAACCTCCAAAGTTTCGGCGCTTAACCTCACGTGTATATTTCAATGGTTTCAAAGTATGTGTGTGTGTTCTTAGGGATGAGCAGTAGAGATACATAGTTATCGCCTACTTAACTTACGATATATCGATACAAAGCATTACAGGTATTCCCTATTCCTTAGCGGGAAATATCGGATGGAAATAAAAACAACAAAGTTTGCAATTACTGCATTAATTCTTAAACATACCGGCCCCCCTGAACGACGCGTTCAGTTAAGGGGAAGTACTGCGATCTTGGTGATAGGGCGTTTGTAGGTTGTATGTGCTGTCTTGACGGTGACCACTCTGACCTTTGAGTCCTGTCCTGGGTGTACTTCCTGGATGCGACCAAGTATCCATTTCGCCGGTGGTAGGTTGGGCTCCTTGAGTACAACAAGAGTGCCTACTTCTAAATTAGTCGTCCCTTCTTGCCACTTGCCGCGTGACTGTAGAGAAGTCAGGTATTCGGTGTGCCATTCAAGCCTTCAGTCGAGAAAAAATCAGCCAACTCCTCGTCCTTAGCATGATCTTGAACTAACTTCCGCATCTCCTCCAGCTCTCGTCTTGCTCCATGAAACGTAGTTCCATTGTCGGAATACAAATCGGTGGGGGTTTTCCGACGTGCACAAAACCGTTTGAACGCAGCAATGAACGCTTTTGTGGTGAGATCGCTGACGACTTCTAGGTGCATCGCCTTGGTGGCCAGGCAAACAAATATGGCGAACCAAGCTTTGCCGATGCGAGGAGAGCGACCTTTCGTTTCCTTAATAGCGATGGGTCCAGCGTAGTCAAGGCCAGTGTGACTGAAGCAAGGATTTTGTTGGATTCGTGGTATCGGTAAATCGGCCAAGATCTGGTGTTGCGTCAAGCGTCGGTTCATAAAGCAGGATTTACAGCGGAAAACTACTTTACGAGTCAGGTTTCTGGCTCCCAAAATCCAGAATTGCTGACGAACGTGGTGGAAGGTGGCATCTACTCCCGTGTGTAAATTAGCCTTGTGAAAATAGCGTATGATGAGTAGTGCCAGCGGAGATTCCTTTGATACGATAATCGGGTGTTTTGCGTTGAACGGCAATACTGATCGGTCGATACGTCCACCGATGCGTAACAATCCAGACTCATCTAAAAACGGTTTGAGCCTCAACAACTTTGATTTTCTGGGCAGGCATTGACCATGCTTGACTGCGTCGTAGTCCAACGGAAATGAAGTGATTTGCATGTGTTTTAACAATTTCTTCCGAGCGTACTGCAAGTCTTTAGTTGTCAAGAATCCGCTATGTGAAACAGCTTGTTGCGATGACCTCTGGAGATCCGAGTTTTTGGTAAGACGTGCATTCACCTTGGAGCGCACTTTGCTTATGAAGCGGAAAACGTAACTAACAACTCGCAAAAGCTGAATCCAACTCGAAAGTTTGTGACTTAAACCATCGAGAATATCCTGATGAGTAGCTTCCAGTGAGAAATTGAGTTGCTTGTCCGGTTTTTCTTCACAAAGTGCCTCTACAGGCAGCTTTCGATTCTGCCCTTTTTTGCCAGTGGGCCACAAAGACGGCGATTCTGCTAACCAGGTAGGTCCTGTCCACCATAGAGTATGATCCCGCAATGTGGAGGGGAGCAGACCGCGGGACGCGCAATCCGCTGGGTTGTCCTCCGAACGTACATGGTTCCAGCAGCTTCTGGGATACTCTGTCAATATTTCAGCCGTCCGGTTGCATACGAAGGTGTTCCATCGTCGAGGTGGGGCTGAAGAACGACTTCAGAGTCCGTCCAACAAAAGGTTCCGGTAATCGGGATTGACAAAGACGACTTGACGAGCGTTAGTAGTTTCGCTAGTAGATGAGCTGCTGTGAGTTCCAGTCGCGGTATCGAAATAGCTTTGATAGGAGCTACCCGAGTCTTGGCTGCGATTAGCGTGACAATCGTTTCCATCCCTGTTGTAACTCGACTGTATACAACGGCTCCGACTGCTTGTGAAGAGGCATCCGCAAATCCATGCAGCTCGATAGCTTGCGAGGGCCTGGCCAAGTATCGAGGGATTGGACATTGTGCCAACATTGACAGCTCGCCTGCTAATATGCTCCATCTCCTGGCAATGTTTTCAGTCAAAGGTTCATCCCAGCTTAGAGAACAGAGCCAACATTCTTGAAAGAGTATCTTCATCATAACTGTAGCTGGGGATACAATACCCAATGGATCATATATCTTGGAGAGCTCTGATAGTAAGGTCCGCTTGGTGGGCAATTGGGTGACAATTATTGATCGTGGAGACGTAGAAAATGTGTCCGTATCGGGATTCCAAAGTAGACCCAATATTTTCACATTGTTCGATTGAGTGGTGCCTGCTTGGAAAGCGCAATCCTCCTTTGGTAAGGAATCCATAAGTGTTTTGCAATTGGAACTCCACTTTCGCAAGTTGAATTTGGCCTCCGCCAGCAGCCCGACAAGTTCCTTCTGCAGCTTTATGAGTCCGTCCTCTGTATCCGCACCTGTTGATATATCGTCAACGTATGCATCCGTTAATAGTGAGGAAGCTGCCAGTGGATATCGGTGATGATAGTCGTCTGCCAATTGTTTGAGAACTCTTACTGCCAGAAAAGGTGATGGTGCTAGCCCGTAAGTTACAGTTAGCAGCCGATAGTGCTGAAGCGGGTCCTTTTCCTCCTCTCGCCAAACAATCCGTTGATAATCAGAATGTTCGGGAGCTATCTTTATGCCCCGGAACATTTTCTCAATGTCCGTACAAACCACATATCGATATTGTCGGAATCTCAAACAAACTCCGAAGAGATCTCGTTGAATCGGCGGGCCGATGTGTAAGCGATCGTTGAGAGAATGGCCGGTGATATCCTTACCGGATCCATCAAATACCACACGACATTTGGTTGTGGAACTTTCCGCTTTGAGGACGGCATGGTGAGCTAGATAAAAGCAATTTTTCTCTGGCACGTTGAGCTGGGGTTTATCCAGCACTTCCATGTGGCCCCGTTGTAAATAATCCTTCATAAATTCACAATATTGATTTTTCAATGCTGGGTTCCGGCGAAATTTGATTTCCAGCATTGCAAATCGATTCAAAGCCTGACGCAGGGAAGGGTCCTGAATTGTCGGCATGTCCTTCTTGAACGGGTACTCCACAATGTATACGCCGTCCTGATCTCGTTTGTGGGTGTCGACAAAGAGCTGCTCCACGGGATCACATGCATCGATAGTTGCCTGACTGGGCTGAATAGTGTCCATTTCCATGAATGCCCTCACCGCCTCGTCCAAATCGACCTGAGCATGATGCGTCTGTTCCGGTTTTTCAGTTACCTGTTGTAAGTCCCCGGAACCTGCAATTACCCAACCAAAGAACGTGTTAAGTGCGAATAAATTAGGTTTACTTAACAGTTTTCGTTGGCCCGTAAAGAAGCTCCATAGCTGGTCCGATCCGATAATGACATCAATGTCTCCAGGGGTGGCGAACGTGGGGTCAGCCAAATCTAATCCTTGTATGTCTCAATTGTGTATTTGTACCTCTTCGGCTGGTACAGATGCAGTTAAAGAACTCATAATTAGAACTTTAATCTCCTGGACGTCCTGCGAGACTCTTGATTGCAGTTGAATTGTTGCACATCCTCGAGTTGTACCTGCGGCTTGAGCAGAAAGACCCATTACCGAAATGCGCGCGTGGGTACGAGGTGCGCCAATGCGTTGAATGAATGCCTCCGTGGCCAATGTAATGGTTGATCCCGAATCCAAAAGAATTCGGCACAGCGTCCGTGTACCACATCTGTCCACCACATAAGCTAGTATGGTGGGCATCATGGTCTGCGCTCGAGCAAGAAATGCAGTCTCTACGGAGAAGTTCGATATTCCGGTTGGTAGAGCTTCGGTTCTTGTGCCGCTGCTGTCCGATGAGTTAGCGGCTGGGGGCTCACGTTCCCCGTGTGATTCTTGATGTACCAATGTATGATGTGATCCTTTGCAGAGCCGACATCTGAATTTCGAATTGCACTGCCTAGCGACATGGTTGCGACTCAAACAATTAAAGCACAATTTGTGAAGCTTTACGAATGATCGCCGATCCGGTATTTCCATTGATAGAAATTGAGTGCAAGCCATTATCGAGTGTGGTTGGGTGCAGACAATACAAAGTTTTTGTGATGGTTTTGAAGCTTCGCCAGCGATGTGTACGTTGGCGGTGCGCCTCCCGTATGCCTTGGGAGTTGATTGACAAGATTCCAGAGCGTCGCATCTGGAGAACAAGAATTCCAAGAAGGTCCCGATCTTCACGTCGTTCGAGCAGCCTTCTTGCCGTTCCGCCCATGATTGGCGTGTGTCCATATCCAATTTGCCTAGTAGTATGTGGATTAGCCATGGGTCCCGCTGATCACATCCAAGTGCGTGTAGTCCTCGAATAGATTCGTCTGCTGTATCGGCCAGCTTGCGCAGGGCAGCCACTCCCGAAGCTGCAACGTTGGGTAACGACAAAAATCCCGCAATAAACGAGCGCGTTATAAGTGCCTTTTTGTCGTACCGATGGACGAGTTTATCCCAGGCTTCCGCATAGTTCTCCTCGGTGACGGCAATGTGTTTCACCAAGTTGAGAGCATCTCCATCCAAATAAGACTTCAAGTAGTGGAATTTCTGGCAGCTTGTTAGGTTTTCTCGTCGATCAACCGATCCCAGAAAGAGATCACAAAATTAAGGCCAATCTTCGTAGTTGCCTCTAAAAGTTGGAATCTTGATCTTTTCAAACCTCAAGTCCGTGTGTGTATGTGATTCCCGAACCTGCTCCAAGAACTGTGTCTGCGAAGCCACCAGCTGTGCCTGCGAGGTAGCCAGTCGTTCAAGTGGGTCCTCCCCGTTGGCGATTAGGGTAGATGAATGTGGGTTTGTCCTTTTCCTTTCTGCTATGGCATCTGATAACAAAGCGTGCAATTCGTAGTACTTGGTTTCGTACTCGAGTAGATCATCGGGTTCGGCCAAATCCTCGTCTTCAGAGAGGGAGTAAGTTTCCGCCGACAGCTTTAGAAGTTGATCGAACGTGTCCATGATACGGCGAAGATGATGTTCCAAAGTGTCCAAAGCTGTTACGGTCGATATGAACTCCGAGGCCCGACCATGTGCACGTGTGATTTGCGACTTGCAAAACCCAAGTTGTGTTTTCACTGCTTGCAGCGACATTTCAATGATTGAGGTTAAGCCCGATTTCACCAAAATGTGAAGTTTAGGAACGAGAATTTTACCACTAATTTGTTAGAAAACTAAACGAGACCGATGCATCCGGCTCGAAGGACCAAAATGTTTGCGAATAAGACAAAGAGTGGTATTTAATCTTTTATTTGGACTGGTAAAACCTCCAAAGTTTCGGCGCTTAACCTCACGTGTATATTTCAATGGTTTCAAAGTATGTGTGTGTGTTCTTAGGGATGAGCAGTAGAGATACATAGTTATCGCCTACTTAACTTACGATATATCGATACAAAGCATTACAGGTATTCCCTATTCCTTAGCGGGAAATATCGGATGGAAATAAAAACAACAAAGTTTGCAATTACTGCATTAATTCTTAAAAAATATATATAGTTTATAGGGTCGGAAACGCTTCCTTCTACCTGTTACATACTTTTGCACGAATCTAATATACCCTTTTACTCTACGAGTAACGGGTATAATAATTCTTCTTTAAGACGATCGTGTAGTAGGACTTCTTCCCAGGATATATTTGCTGGCTTCAATGGGCTTCCTTCAAGGATATGTTTGCTGTTCATCGACGGCAAACAGGACTATCTTCAGGATTTCTGGTCTTGGCGGCAATCATTGGCGGCTTCGGGAATATAGTGCTCACACTAGTGCCGTGAGATCAGAGTGAACTCTGTCTGTCTTTTCTACCTGGCTACGGTGTTTTATAGAAGTGTAGAGCGTTTTCTAGCCTCCCGTGATATTTGGTTTATTTAGGTGTTCCCACCTATGATTTCCCCTATCTGTAGCGTCAAAGCCCGACCGTTGCACTTTGCCAGCTGCCGGTGTATGGTTACCAGTAGGTCGATCGCGGTCGTTGTTCTGACCGAAAAGATCGTCAAATGGCACATTCCTTTGCTTGTTTCGGTATGGAATGACGCATGGAATGACTTCGCAAAAAGGAATCTTTGTACGACCATCGAATAATAGGCGCCCTTAACCGTGTGGCTTCGACCCACGCCTCTCAACAAGGAGTCTCATGTTCATTTTACTGAACTAGCCGGTTGTAACCTTCGTTGGTGTTAATTTTGTGGGGGGTTGCGTTTGCTTTTACTATAGTGCTAAGTACTTTACTTTCGCGTGAATTTAATATGGGGTTATATAATTCTTAGTTTTTTGTGGAAATTATAGTAGGAGGAATATCGTAGCCAATATGTTCTACTTCGCCTTGATTAATCTGAAAAAGAAAACTTTCCGTCGCTGGACGATAACATACATACATTACACATACCTGAAAAAAAAGAATAAAAGTAACGGGGGAAAAGTAACAAAAACAAAGTGGAATACCTGCAACAAAAAAATATAAGCTGTAGTCAGCAAAGAAAAGGAACAGAAAGAAAAACGAAATCGCCCCTTTGCGGCTCCCTTTACATCGCTGTTTCTACTTAGCGAAACTTAACCCCCCCAAAGATAAGAAAATATATATATATTTTTTTTTAAATTATTTATTTATTCATTTATTTATTTTACTTTTTTTGTTGTACATAGTTGTTACGTCCTGGTGTTCATGATCTTCCGGAAATCCCTCCGGGCCTCCGCGCACCTCTCCGGGTCACGCTTTGCGAGCTTGTCTGCTGCGCGGTTCATATGTCGTAGGAGCCGCTGCTCCTCCCGCTGCCGCCTATAGACATCAGCTCGCACTGTTGCCATTTGTCGATGAAACCTCTTAAGCAAGTCCTGGTCCCGTTTTCGGCTTTGTTTATGTTCTTTTAACTCGTGATGCAGAGGTGCGTTCCTCTCCCATTCCTCGGCTTCTCGGAGCATTTGTATTTCGAGCTGCTGCACCCGATCCTCTGTCAACTCTAGGCTCCTCTCGAGCCCAGAGAGACACTCCATGGTGGAACATAGTTCCGTTAGCTCCCGTTGGATCGTACGCCTGAGTGTGGACACATAGCGAGCTGTGTTCACAATTTGGCGGTACCATCCATTTGCCTGCAGGGTTGTTTCTGGTAAGGTGTGGTTGCCTTGTCGGGGTTTATATAGCGGACCCGCTCTCCCGGATTCCATGTTCCCTAGTCCAATTCCGACGTTCTGAGCTTTTCACTCTCTTGCACTTTGGACGATCCTCGGATTTTACCCAGGGGGTCAAGCGCTATAGAGGTCTTTGGCATGGAATATGCCAACGCTCTTTCCACCGACATTTCCCAGCTCGTATAACGCCTTGCCCTTGCGCTGAAGTACAACACAGCGAATTCGATTCTGGCCGAGCTTGGCATTGTATCCCTCAGCTTTGTTACTCTGCCGGTAGTTTTTTCGATAGACAACTTGTCCAACGGAAAATTCCACCGGTTTGCTGCGGGTGTTATAGGCCTTTTCAGCTCGTTCATGGGTCCTGTTTAGCCCATTTTATCCGGTAGGCTTATCTCTGGTGCCGTGTGTCACCATTTGTGTACCAAACATGGCATAGTATGGTTCCATGCCTATTGACTCGTGTCGGCCACTCCTAAGGGTACATTCTATTCGGCTTAACTGGGTATCCAAATTTCGCTGATCCGATGCAATCGTTGCTCGCAAAATTTGGAGCACCGATCGGTTTACCCTCTCCGCTGCATTCGCTTGCGGGGAGTAGAGCCCTGTTCTCACGTGTCGAATACCGTAGCGAGTCATTAGCTCGACAAACATTTGAATTGTTTTCCATTGTCAGAGTGTATGTACTCGGGTACTCCGTATTGATGGAAAATTCGGATTCCGAGGAACTTGACTACCTCTGACGCCCCTGCATGTCTCATAGACTGCAGCCAGACAAATTTGGAGAAATGGAGAAAATCACTGAGTTCCCAGTTTTGGTTCTTGGATACGGCCCCATAAAGTCGATAAACAACCTTTGACCGGCCCGTTCCGTGACTCTTTGTTCTCCCATGGGTGGTCGGTTATTTTTGTTGGTGGTCTTGCTGATCTTACAGACCTCGCACTCTTTCACTACCTTTTGCACATCTACCGCCATTCCTGGCCAGTAGTAAAACTGGCTCGGCGGGTACCCAAAGCTTCCATGCTCGAGTTTCATCGACGGCATCGCCCGAGCTGAACCCTATCCGCTTTGTTCGCGCCGCTTATTGAAATTAATTCTGTGAAATTTCTTGAATTTAGTATTTTGTATATTCCTTGAATTTAAACGATAACGCTATCGATATACTAGCAATGTTAACTATCGCTGTTATAAAAACACTATCGACAAACGCCTAGTGGGCTTTGTCTTCACTACTGTTCGAGTAAAGACTTTAAGCCGAGCTGATGTGCATTTTTTCTGCTCGAGAAAAGGAGATCTTGGATCCTTTATATTAAGGCTAGCTGAAGGACTTTGGGCTCGATCATTTTGGCGCCCGAACAGGGACCTTTTGGATAAGGTTCAATCCCGGAGGAGTTCGTCGTTGGAGCTCAATTTAATTGAAATTAACTACTGGCCGGCGACTACGTCATAACGTTGACGGCGACTGCGGCAGCATCGAATTTATTGGAAAGTGAGTCCGAACTGGGTTGATAAAAACAATATTTCTTGCAGACATGTTTTTGGTTTGATGTGTGAATATTAACTCTAATAGTGTGGTAAATCGGTCTTTATGCTGTGAGGTTAGAATTGATCGCTACCATTTTTCTAGACAGCGATCACATGTAAATTGGACGTTAGCGTCCCAATCTAAAGCACTCATACACGTAAAGGGGGATTGCGAATCCAGATATACACATACGCATAGCTGAGTAGGTTATATAATTCACGAACACGTGCTCGACGTTAACTTGTTAATGAAATTTATAAGAACAGTGCCAAACTAAGCAACAAGGAAATTTAAGGAAGCAGTTAACCTTTAATATAAATATGTAACGTTCCTGCTATGCTGGGGTAGTTCAACGGTGTCCAGGAGTTCGTTCCAACATTTATTTGTGTCAGGAGTGGTTGCTGTAAGAGTTTGACCCGGTTCCCAGAGTATGACACGAGCGGGGTTCGGTGAAATTGAAGGGAGGTTGCGTTTATTTACTTAAATTTTACAGAGTTTAAAGAACGGGATGGAGCGGCGCGGCTGGTTCCGTCTTCGGCGGTGTCGTCGAGGGCGGTCGTGGGCGGCTACTGATCGTCCTTCGGTAGTTGCGCAGCGGCTGGCGTCCTGTAGATGAGAAAGAAAGAATACGGCTATCTGCGCCGGAAAGTATGCCCCTCGGTGGTTGGATATGAGAGCAACGGCTTCCTGTTTGCGCCGGAGAATATGTCCCTCTGTATGCGTCCCTTTCCCTCTAGATAATTCCCCCCGAGATATCAATATCCCCGTGTGTGTGAGAGGGTTTGGAGGCCACTTAGGTCTTCCAGGTTAGGCGAGAGAGTTTTGGAGGCCACTTAGGTCTTCCAGGTTAGGAGAGATAGTTTTGGAGGCCCCTTAGGTCTTCCAGGTTAGGAGAGAGAGAGAGAGTGTGGAGACCACTGAGGTCTTCCAGGTTGTGAGACGAGTCGCACCCCACTGTGGGTCTACGAAGGTGAGTTCGGTGAAACGAGGGGGGGGTGGAAGAAACCCGAGCGGGTGGGCGACTCGGTGAACCGAGGGATGGCTCGAGCTCAGAGTCCGCTGCCACTGATGGCGGCTTCGTTCCGAGTTGGTTAGTGGTGGGTGGATGAGCCCCAAAGATCGGCTGGCACTGATGACGGCCGGTCTTTCGGAGGGTGGGTAGAGGAGGGGGAAGGGGGTTTCGCTAACTACAATGTATTTGGACGGGGTACTAGACCCTATCCTAGAAAAAGACTCCACAAGTAACTCCCAGAGAGGTTGCTCACACCAATGCGTAAGGCTCACCTTCTCCGATCGCTGTCGGTTGCAGAGTGACTTGACCTGGGCAACCGGCACCCTTTTTATACCCGTTGGCGTGAATAAGTGTGCCCGCACCACGTCAAAATCCCTGGTCCTCCGGCTTAGCGCGTGTGGCCAGCTGATCATGGATCAGTGTGACCAGGTAATCGGGGTCAGTGTGACCCGGTGATCGTGGATCAGTGTGCCCAGCTATTTCTATTGGCGCGCCCGCCTTTTTTATTTGAATTTGAATTCGTTTCAGGTTTTTATTCTCTTAAACTAATTATTATATTTATCCTATTCTCTATGTCGCTTCATGCTTTTTCTCTCTCTTAACCTAAGCTTATTTTCTATGTTTATTTATATTGTGCGCTCTGGAGCGTCACACCTCCCCCCCTCTTGTGAAGGCACGAAGTGCCGAATCGTGAACTTCGACCCCCTGCCGAAGATGACCTTCCACGTTTTTTCTTCATCCTTTACTAGGATGGTCTGCTGCTGCCCCTTCCGTTTCTGCCCCCAGCGTTCTTTTATTTCGTCCACTGCTCTGGCCGACATCCTTGCATCAGCCGGTACTGTCCACCCCATCTCATTGGTGAACACGTCCGGCTGTTCCTGCTGTTGTGCTACTGCTGGAGGCCGTGGGCCGTGGAGTACCTCCGAACTTGGCTGGTCGTCTGTAGCTGGCTCGGGGTGTAGCTCCAGGATGTCCCTATCCGGCGACGGCGTCCGCACTTTCCCTATCCTTGGCACCAGTTGGTATACGCCGACTTCTGCCCCAAGCAGTCTTCTCGGGGTGTGTGCCACTCTTTGTCTTCCCCCTATGGGTCGTGCCGTCGAGGGTTGCGCCGGTGGTCGGGGTGCCGGTAGGTCATCCTTCGAGCTCGTGCCCCGGTTGTCGTGCTCCGCTAGTCGGCACATCGGTGGTTTGAGGCGAGTTGGCGCTGTCCGTACCCGCACTCCGGTACCCGCTGGTCTGGCCGATATTAGCTGCGCTAATCTCCTCGCCTGCTGCAGCCACTTGCAGTCCTCCCGAAACTTCTCGCTTGACTTCTGAAACTTGTCCATGTTGTTGTCGTTGTGCACTGAAATGAGTAAGGCGTTACATTGATTACCCTCTGCCTCTAAACTATCAGGGTTTGTTAGCGTATGGTTAGTGTGTACATATATTTTCAAGTCCCCAATGTATGCCCGTTTCGATTTCTTAGTTTTTTGATTTTTCAGTCTAACTATTACCGGTGAACAAAAGTTGTCTACTACCCACGGCCCGTCATATTTTGGCGCTAGTTTCGCGTTAAACTTTTCCGCTGCGTTTGATAAATAGTGTGTTTTGCGCCAGACTAGCTGCCCTACACTTGGTTTCCATTCTCTTTTCCGTAGATCGTAGGGGAATTTTTGTGTCCCCGCTGCTTCTTCCATGTTCTGGATTGCCTCGCCTCTAATCTCTCTTAGTCGTTTCCACCTCGCTGCTACTGTTTCTGTCGCTAGTCCCGATCCTTTAGTAACTTTGTCGAACAGAGCTCCTGGTAGTCGTAGACTCCTTCCATACAATAATTGTGCTGGACTGAAACCCGTCGACTCGGATATGCTGCTGTTATTTGCTAGCATTAGCTCCGGCAGATTCTCGTCCCACCTGCTTTGTTCTTCTCCCACCATTTGTGATATCATGGTTTTGATGGTTCGGTTCGTCCTTTCGGTTGGGTTTTGTTGTGGCGTATATGGTGCTGTGAATTGCTGGTGTATTCCCCACTGCTCCATGGCGGTCTTTGTTTTCCTTCCCGTAAACTGGACCCCGTTGTCGGATATCAGTGTTTTTGGTGCTCCAACTCTTGCGATTATTCTTTCACGAAATAATTTCAGGAAAGCTTCTGCCGTTGCTTGCCTTACTGCCGCGACTTCGGTCCATTTCGAGAACCTGTCTACTATTACTACTAGTGTGGTGTTTCCATGTTTCGTACGTGGTAGTGGTCCGACGAAGTCTACGCATATGGTTTCCCATGGTGCTTCGGTAATTTTAGTTAGCATTTTTCCCGCGGATTTTTGTTGAGACAGCTTGTATCGTTGGCAGCTCTCGCAAGCCTTTACGAATTTTATAATCTCCATCCTCATTCTAGGCCAAAAATATCTCTCCTTAATCCTTTTCAACGTTTTGAATATTCCTAGGTGTCCTGCCGTCGCGTTGCAGTGGTTTTCTCGGAGCACCGTTTGAATTTCGCTCCTTGAAATGCAAAGTTTCCATGGTTGTAGGTCTTTTTCGCTGCCGCCTTTCTTGTATAGTCTTTCCCCTTCTATTTTAAATTCTCCGTTACTCGGGTCCTTTTTTACCTCCTCGAATGCTTCCTTTATTCAATCGGCTTGACTTCTTGCGGTTTTGATTTCTACTGTTGGTGCCCTGGATAAAGCATCTGCCACTGCGTTTAACTTCCCTTTTCGGTATCTCACTCGAATTGGAATGGTTGTAATCCAAATGCCCATCTGGCCACCCTCCCTGAGGGGCTTTCTATCGAATTTAACCATTTCAGTGCCAAATGGTCCGTTACCACTACAAATTGGTAGCCTTCCAGGTACATTTTGTACTTATTGATGCTCCAGTAAATTGCTAAGCACTCCTTTTCGGTGGCACTATAATTTTGTTCTTCCTTGCTCAACTTTCTGCTTGCGTACGAGATCACATGTTCCCCTTCGGCATCTTCCTGGGTTAACACTGCTCCTATTCCCAGGTCACTTGCATCCGTTTGCAGTTTGAACTGTTTTGTAAATCCGGGCATGCCAGTACCGGTGCTATCATTAAGCTTTCTTTTATCCGTTCGAACGCTTTTTGATGTTGGGCCTGCCACTCGAATTTTTTCCCTTTTTTTACCAGCTCTTGTAGTGCACTTGCTTTCTCGATGAATCCAGGGATAAATTTCCTATACCACGATGCCATACCTAAGAAACTATGTACCTCCTGTGTACTTTTCGGTGTCGGTAATTCTCGTATGGCCGCCACCTTTTCTGGGTCCGTTCTGATGCCCTTGTCGGTCACGATGTGTCCCAAGTATTTTAGCTCTGTTTGAAAAAAATGACACTTCTCCGCATTTATCTTTAGGTTTGCATTCTGCAGCCGCCTGAACACTTCCCTTAGTTTCTCTAAGTGTTCTTTTTTGTTCCTTCCGATGACCACGATGTCGTCCAGGTATGCGAACGCGAACGGTTCCATTTCTGGCCCGATGACCGTATCTAGTGCTCTTTGGAATGTAGCCGGAGCTGTTGTGAGCCCAAATGGCATCACCTTCCATTGAAACTGTTTTATATTTCTTCAATTTTTGTTGAATTTGGGAGCGACTCAGTGGTACGCTCCCCAAGCTTTAATATTTTCAATCTAAATTCTTAATTCTATTACATGTTTGCATAAAGCTAAGATCGGCCGGCTATGTCGGCAGAGACGCCGGCAGAGCTGCGGTCGACGCTTATGTATAATTGTGCTTATATATGAGAGAGAGAGAGATACTATGTTCACTTGGCCGTCGGAGCGGTCGCACATATCAAATATGCTGACACTGCAGTTCCCACGCATTCGAGGGCGGTCATATAACCGGGCACTCGGGAACTGCTAGGATTATAAATGTATTTGTGTTTTGTTATTGTGGCCAAATGCAAAATGCCAAATAAGGTGTCTTTACTTAAATCGATGCGTAACACTGAGTACAGTGTGCATTCGATATGTGAACATACTACATTTCCCTCCTTTTGAAAAATAACGTAATTATATGGAGTTATTTTCTAGGTGTATATTTAATGAAAATATTTTTATTTTTTTTCGTTTTTATGTAGTTTAACTTATTAAAAATTGTTTTGAATTAGAAAGTATTGTTTTGAAACAAAAGTAATATTTATATATTATTTATTTATTTTATTTTTTTTTTCAATATAATTATGGTTTTATTTTTATACCCGTTACTCGTAGAGTAAAAGGGTATATTAGATTCGTGCAAAAGTATGTAACAGGTAGAAGGAAGCGTCCCTATAAACTATATATATTCTTGATCGGGATCACTAGCCGAGTCGATCTAGCCATGTCCGTCTGTCCGTCTGTCTGTCCGTCTGTCTGTCTGTCTGTCTGTCTGTCTGTCTGTCTGTCTGTCTGTCTGTCTGTCTGTATGAACGCTGAGATCTCAGAAACTATAAAAGCAAGATGATTGACATTTTGCATGCAGATTCTAGGAGTTCCTACGCAGCGCAAGTTTGTTTCAAAAGGGTGCCACGCCCCCTCTAACGCCCACAATCGCTTATATACGATTTTAAAAATTTCAATATTTTGGAAAAGTAAAAATGCAGTTTTATTGTGTTTATCAATACCTTTCGAAATGTAGAAGAAATTTTTTAAATCGGACCATTCGTTAAAAAGTTACGGCGGATCAAAGTTTTTCTCCATCTCTTTCGCACTCCCTTTAGCTGAGTAACGGGTATCTGATAGTCGGGGCACCCGACTAAAGCGTTCTCTCTTGTTTTTTTTTTATATGGTTCTTAATGCGTATGATCATACGTTATATATGGGCACTTCCAAAAAAAAGTCCACCAAGCCAAAAACCTTAAAACTTGAATAAAACATATTTCCACATGATTTTGCCCCGATATTAGTTTCTAATTAGTTGGATACTGAGCTTAACTACAAATTTGGAGTATAGTTTGATTATTTTTATGACAAACTCCACCAATATACGCAAAAATCACTTTTTGGCAATTTTTTTGTATTTTTTTGGACCTGTCTTCTGTTGTTAATTTATCCTATAGGAATGCTAATATGTGACATTTTTCTGTACTGAATGCTTCATTCACATGCTAAACTATTAAGTTAAAAGCAAAACATCCAGCAATTGAGAGATAGAGGTAAAGAAATTCGCTTTACAAAACCGTCAGAAAAAATGTCCCGAGCGACATGTCCCGAGTGAATGTGGTTGAAAATGTATAAAAAAACAAGAGAGAACGCTATAGTCGAGTGCCTCGACTATTAGATACCCGTTACTCAGCTAAACAACTTAATAGAAATACGCCTTCTTATATGTTTTTCGCCGCTCGATTTTTACCCAGGGATCTCTTTCTAGAAGAGGCTTTCTAGAACTTTCAATTCTGCCTAGCACATCTTCCGTCTCTCTCTAGCGCAGGTAAATGCACTTGTGAAAAACGTATACGAGCAAAAAGAGACAAAATGCGCGCCCCATTTCAAATAATTTAAAATTTGCATTAACATAATGTGAATTAGAGTGACCACAGAAAAAAGCGCAGATTTTTTCCAATGCCATTTCCTAGATGACGCTAGTGTATATTGTATTGCGCCATCTACCGCCAGATATTGGTACTACTGGTCATGAAAGGCGGAAATGTAGGCGCTGGCCAGGTTTAAGCGTTTATTGGGTTTGTGGGCGTTAGAGTGGGCGTGGCAATTTTTTACTTGGCCAATCGATAGGTATTGACGAAGCGAATACATATCAGTTACTATTTTCATAATAGCTTCAAGACTGTGGGCGTTAAAGGGGGCTTGTGGGGGGCGTGGCACCTTTTGGAAACAAACTTGCGCTGCGTAGGAGCTCCTAGAATATTCATGCAAAATGCCAATCTTCTAGCTTTTATAGTTTCCGAGATCTCAGCGTTCATACAGACAGACAGACAGACAGACAGACAGACAGACAGACAGGCATACAGACAGACAGACAGACAGACAGACGGACAGACAGACGGACAGACGGACATGGCTAGATCGACTCGGCTAGTGATCCTGATCAAGAATATATATACTTTATGGGGTCGGAAACGCTTCCTTCTAGCTGTTACATACTTTTGCACGAATACAAAATACCCTTTTACTCCACGAGTAACGGGTATAAAAACGGCAAAGAATTTTTGAGTAAAACCAAAAGCATTTCACAGCGACATGTTTGAACAACATTCTAAAAAAAAATCGCATTAAAATATTCCATCAGAATTCGCTAATTTCTGGTGTTGTATGAACTTCCCCGAAATCCACTTCTATTTTTGTCCCGAGCGAATACGGCAGTTTTTTACCGATATCTTAAAAACTAAAAGTGGTACAAAATCAAGATTTTTACCAAAAATAGAGCTTGGGAAGAGTGAAAAGAAAAGCCCATAATTAAAATAAAAAATCCATTGTTTTACAATTTTTTTTCAACTTTAAATGTGTGCAAATGTCCCGAGCGACATTTTGGAAGTGCCCATATATATAAGAGAATTAAAGTGATTATGAAATAAACATTTTTAACCTATCCTTATGAACTGTTTGCTTCTTATTTTTGTTATTTGAAATTACTATATTTTCTCTTTCTTGTATACTTTCTACCTTATATGGTCCAGTGTATTTAAAGTCTAGCTTGTGCCCTGTTTCATTTTTTAGCAAAACTTGGTCTCCGATTTTTAAATCAAAGTTCAAAATATTTCTGTCATAGTTAAGTTTTTGTTTGTTTTTATGGCATTCTAGCATTAATCTAGCTCTCTTAAATGCTTGTTCTAGTCTAAACTTAGATTCTTTAGCGTAATCATCTGTGTTATATAATGGGTTTATATTATCTATACTATTGAAGTGTTTGGCTAAATTAGATGTTTTACCAAAAACTAACTCGTATGGACAGTAGTCATGTGCCATAGAGGGTGTTGTGTTGAAACAGTATACGAAGTATTGCAACCATACATTCCAATCTGTTTTATCAACTGAGCTGTATGAGCGGATGAACTCATTAAATGTTCTGTGGCTTCGCTCCACGGTTCCTACAGTCTGGTGATGATGTGCTGTTGAAGTTATGTTTTTGATATTTAAGTTTTTACATAGATCTTCAATTATCGAATTTTTGTATTCTGTTCCCATGTCCGTGATGAACGTCTTCATTGAACCGTACTTCAGAATAAAATCTTCGAATATAGCTTTTGCTACTGTTTTTGCACTTTTGTTCTGGATTAGTATTGCTACAAGGTGCTTAGTTAAATCGCAAATTAGCGTTACTATGTATTCATTTCCTTGTTCAGATTTAGGTAGTGGACCGATCGTATCCACAATTACCCTGTCGAAAGCCGTTTGTGGCGTTTCAGTGATAGTTAATGGGGTCTTCGTATGTTTTGTTGTCTTTGCTTTTTGGCATTTAGGACATTTTCTTATATATTTTGTTATATCTTTGGTCATGTTTTTCCAATAATAATGCCTTTTTATTTTTGCTAATGTTCTAGCTATGCCTGTATGACCTCCTTGTATTGGATCATCATGGAATGTAAACAGTAATGCTTCTTTCTCTTTATCATTATTTGATAATTGGGTCACCGGCTTGAGTAGCGCTACTCTTAATGTTTGTAATGCCCATAATTTTAAAAGATTCTATTGAAATGGTTTCAAAGATCTTTTCGCTCGGTGCCACTTTGAGTTGGCTGATATTAAGTATACCGGCTTCTTTTTCAAGCCTTTGAAAGAACTGACCTAAGTCGAGAATTTCATTGGTGTACAAATCGCTAACATCAATTCTTGCTATAACCTTTTTCACATTCTTTAGTAAGCAAAGTGAATCAGTTATTCGCAAGGTCACTACTTTTCGTACCTCGTCATTAACAATGACTTCGTATACGTTGGGCTGAGAAGCTTTATTTAGAATATGCCTAGGCAAATCTATTTTTTCTGTTCCTGCGCAGGAATTTTTCTGTTTACTTTGATTTCTGGTAGTGACTTTCAGAATTTTATTATTTGTCTGGATATTTTTCAAATCCGTTATTGTTATTCTTGATAGCGCGTCGGCTATATGGTTGTCTTTTCCCTTAAGATATTCCACAGTAAAATCATATTCTTCCAAGTCTAATCTCATTCGTGTTAATTTTGAACTTGGATTTGTCATTGAAAATAGATAGGTAAAGGCCTATGGTCTGTTTTGACTGTGAAATGTTTTCCATAAATATATGGCCGAAAATGGTTTATTTCCCAGTGGATAGCTGCTAACTCTTGTTGTGTTGTATTTTTATTACTTTCTCCTTTCGTAAAAGATCTTGATGCATAGGCTACTGGTAGCTGAGTGTTATCGTAATCTTGAGTAAGAACAGCTCCACATGCTTGTTTGCTTGCATCTGTTGTTATGCAAAATTCTTTATTAAAATCGGGATATTGCAATAATGTGGGTTTCATCAATTGGGTTTTTAGGTATTCAAATGCGTATTGACATTTCTATGTCCAGTCAAATTTAACATTCTTTTTACATAATCTAGTTATGTGACGTGAATAATCGGAAAAGTTTTTAATAAAACGTCTGTAGTAATTGCAAAATGCAACGAATCTTCTAGCGCTGTCTGCGTCCGTTGGGACTGGGTATTTTTCTATTACTTCGTATTTTTTACTATCTGGTAAAATACCTTTGTCAGTATACTTGTGTCCAAGAAAGGTCACTTCGTGTCTGAAAAATGTGCACTTCTCTGGGTGCAGTTTAAGGTTGTTTTTTCTACATAGATCAAAGACGTTTGTAAGATTTTTAATCATGTGTTTTTCTGAACAACCGATGACAATTAGGTCATCCATATAGGGGCTGTCCATATATTACGTAATCACCTAGGGGGGGGGAGGGGGTCATTGAAATGATTATGTTTGATTACATGGGGAGGGGGGGGGGTCTTACCCAATGATTACGTATACATTTTATATAAATTTTTTTTTTTAATGATTTTATTTAAAAACTTTTTTCCTTTAATTATATCTACAAACTTAGATAGGAAAGCAGAGAAAAAATTTTTTTAGTGGCTGGGCGGCGAAAAAGAAAATGTTTAGTGGTTCAATCACACGAAGGACGCGAAGACCTGAAATGGCTTGACGAAGAGTATGTTGGAGATAATTTCAGCGTAGACGAACCGAATGTGTCATACCAAACTCCATTTATAAACAATAGATAAGATTGGGTTGCATCTCCGTTTGAATCTACAGATTAAAACAAAAAAAATTTTATTCTTGGGATTACGTAATCATTGGGGGGGGGGGGTTGTTTATTGAATGATTACGTTTGATCACCAGGGGGGGGAGGGGGTCAAAAATCACCAAAAACGTGATTACGTAATATATGGACAGCCCCATACAAGAATGCCTGAGATGGTTCGATACCTGAAATTGCAATTGTCATCATTCTTTGGAAAGAATTTGGCGCTATTTTTAAACCATAAGGTAATCGTGTAAATCGATAGGAGCCATTGCTCGTGGAAAAGGACGTTATATTTCTAGACGTATCTTCGAGTTCTATTTGATGAAATCCTGACATTAGATCTAGACCTGAAAAGTATTTAGCTCTACCTAATTGGTCAAGAATATCGTCTATTCTTGGTAGTGGAAATTTATCTGATAAAATTTTTTTGTTAATTTGGCGGTAATCAATTACGAAACGCCATCTTTTTGTATTGCAATTTGGTAATGATTTTTTCGGGACTATTAATAATGGACTGTTGTATTCTGAAACTGATGGTTCTACTATTTTATCTTTAATTAGTTTTTCCACTTGTTTTTCTACTTCTTCTTTTTGACTGTGGGGGATTCTGTAATTCTTTATATATACTGGTTCATCATCTTTCATTCTTATTTTTTGTTTATAGAAATTGTTGGTTGATATTGGTTCGGTTTCTATCCCGAATATATCTGTGTATTTGGTGCATAATTCTTTAAGTATTTCTTTAAATTGAGGCGGGAAATTTTTGTTAAGTTTTTCTAAAATTTCTTCGTTATTTGTATTTTTATTATCTTTAATTATATCGTAGTTATCCAATGGTTCGACTTTAAGTGTATTTAATTGAAGAATTGCTGTTTTATTTGTTGTATTTAGAATTCGGACAAAGGTGTTTTTAGAATCTGCAATGGAATTTCCAATGAATATTCCATTTTGGATCTCTTGGTTTGGTATAAGTATATACCTGGTTCCTGAATTTATAGTTATTTTTCGGATGACTTGAGATCTTGCTGGTAAAATGGCCGAATTATTTTCTAGTGTATGATTTATCAAATAAAAACACCTCTAAACGAGGTAAAAAACTAGTGACGAACGCACCATCAACATACAAAAGTTCTGATATCAACATTTGTGACGAAAAATTATTACACTCGTCATTAAATAGACTTTCTAATATTTTCACATTCGGCCCGCCCTAGCAAACTATTCCAGCCTTTTTCCCTTCACAGGCATTTTCTATTGCAGCGTGCCGAATGAGAAAATATTAGAAAGTCTATTTAATGACGAGTGTAATAATTTTTCGTCACAAATGTTGATATCAGAACTTTTGTATGTTGATGGTGCGTTCGTCACTAGTTTTTTACCTTGTTTAGAGGTGTTTTTATTTGATATCAGAAGTTTTTGTTTGTTTACTTTTGCTCTCATAGGTGCTAATATAAACATTTAAATTTAAATTGGTCATAAATCATAATTTTTAAACTATTGTATTTTAACGAATTAATTTAAAAAGGCGTTGAAGTATTTTAAAATACCTTTTAAACGAGGTATAGCACATGTCTGTACCTTTAGTAGTGTAGAACTTACAAACTAAAGAAATTTAGCTATTTTTAGCTTTTTCCCGCTAAAGTAGCGGCTTTTTCCAAAAGTCGTAGAACAAAAGATTCCTATATGGAACTCTTAAGTGCACATTTACTGATTCCATGACCCTAAAGTACAGTTCGGATACCCTCACACAAAATTCAATACTCAGGGAGCGTTAATTGTTCGAGCTGGCAAAAGTGGCTATTTTCGTATAAAAATAACTTTTAAACGTGACTTTTTACAGTAATGTGTTATATACCAAAATTTAAGTAATCTCAAGGGCTATACAGTTTAAAGTTTTAAAGAAAATCGTTAGAGCCGTTTTTGAGAAAAATAAAAAAAAGCTAAAAAAAAAGTTTTAAAAAATTGTCTTTTGTTCATATTTTTTTAACTATTACTTTTACACAAATTACATATAAGAGGGGTTTATAGCATTTTAAAAATACCTTTCAAACGAGATGCAGCACAAGTCTGTAGCTTTAGTAGTATAGAAGTTACGGCTTTCCGAATTTTAGCTATTTATAGCTGTTTTCCCGCTAAACTAGCGAGTTTTTCCAAAAGTGGTAGAACAAAAGTTTTTTATATCGATGTGATGAACGTCATATAAAATTTTCAAAACTTAAAAAACATGTTTTGGACAAACTGACAAACTGACAAACTGACAAACAGAATTAAATTTTCATTTTGGGAAGACGAAGAAAATCTTATTTTAGCTATAACTTTTGAACGGATAGTAGTCGCCTTCGCACACTCTCCTGGTGCGCTTCGTCACTACATGGACTGCCGTCCATAGTGATTGGAATATTAATCGGATTACGGAGATTATCTGGTCTCAGTATAAGCCAATCATTTTCTGGTTTTAAATCTATTTGACAATTGTATTTTTTCATAAAATCTATTCCTATCACTATGGACGGCAGTCCATGTAGTGACGAAGCGCACCAGGAGAGTGTGCGAAGGCGACTACAATATATATACGAAAAAATGAAAATCTACTGTGATGGTCCGATCATAATGAATAATACACCTATCGAAAGGTATTGCGAAAACTAACAGGATTGCATACCAAGACTTTAAGAAAATCAATTGGCTTGGGAGAGAGAGCGGTGAAAGTGAAAAAGTGAAAATTTCGAAATTTGGAGCTGTTGGGGCCGGTGGGGATAAATGCCCCCTCGCAATGTTTTAGTTGTATTCCTTTTGAAAATACCCGTCGAATGAGGGGTCATTTGTCAAAATCCGACGCTCCGTTCAAAAGTTATAGCCAAAATAAGATTTTCTTCGTCTTCCCAAAATGAAAATTTAATTCTGTTTGTCAGTTTGTCAGTTTGTCCAAAACATGTTTTTTAAGTTTTGAAAATTTTATATGACGATCATCACATCGATATAAAAAACTTTTGTTCTACCACTTTTGGAAAAACTCGCTAGTTTAGCGGGAAAACAGCTATAAATAGCTAAAATTCGGAAAGCCGTAACTTCTATACTACTAAAGCTACAGACTTGTGCTGCATCTCGTTTGAAAGGTATTTTTAAAATGCTATAAACGCCTCTTATATGTAATTTGTGTAAAAGTAATAGTTAAAAAAATATGAACAAAAGACAATTTTTTAAAACTTTTTTTTTAGTTTTTTTTATTTTTCTCAAAAATGAGATGTCTGCACCTGTATCAACTAGTAATGTATATAATTTATATGTGTTTTCATTTTTAAGTGAAATAAAAAGATTGAAGTTAAGATTGATAGTGTGAACCGTATTTTTTGCTGGGTTTTTTATCTTAAGGGTCTTTATTGGTTTTCCGAAGTTGTTTGTACTTGTCGAACGTTGTTGTTGGTATTTTGTCTGTTTGCGTTTGTATTGGTATTGTTATCACCGTTGATGTTGTTATTGGAGTTATATCCATTATTGTTTCCACCACGGTTGTTTCCTCTATAGTTACCACGACCTCTGTAGGTATTGTTGGTCTGGTTATTATAGTTTCGGTTATAACCGTTATTTTGGTTATAACCATTGTTCTGGTAAAATCCATTATTTTGATAATTACCTCTGTTGTTACCCCTACCGAGATAATTATTTTTGAAGTTATTACCACGATAGTTGTTTCCTTTTTGTGTGTATAGGATCGAGTTGGCGTTGCCTGTCATCTCAGTACTATACTGTATGTACTTCGTGACGGCTTCGTTCATTGTTGAAAAGTTGCCAGCTTCTAGGATAGTCTTAAGTCGGCCATGCTCACAATTTTTGATCATTGTGGTTATAGCTTCCTTTGTGCTGAACTTGTCGGCATGTTCAGCCGGTAGTCCTTAGTCAAGGAGCTTTCGTAGGTTATCTATTTCATTTGTAAATTTTTCAGCAGTTTTGCCTTTTTGGCTTGTTTTAGCCATTTTTGCTTTGACAACGTCAGATGTTTCTCCGACAATAGTGTCTTGCAGTTTTTGGATTATTGCGTTTATCGTTAGTTCATTTTGAACCTTATATAGTGTAGATCCTACAATTTTTGATTTGACGATTTCTACAGCCAAATCTTCAAACGTTCCCTTTGTCAGGTCAACCAGCTTCAAAGCTGTTACAAATCTATGCAAGTGTAGTTTTTGTCCGTTAAATTCCGGAATGGCACTTGATATTTCTTTAATATATGCCCGTTGGGCTGCTGAATCTGCCATTATGTTTTCTTTTGTTTCTACGATATTTGTATCTGAATCTATATTTTCCTCTTCTTCTGTTTCTGACTCTACTGCTTTAATAAATGCAGGGATTGAGAGATCGTGTAGATCTTTTTCATCTATTTCAATATCTTTGCTTATATCTGAATCTTCTTCTTCTGCTAGGGCTTTTTTGTTGGTCTAATGTTAAAGGCGCATTTAAAATTGTCGGGATATATATTTTTAAATCATACTTATCCTTGACAGCTATTAGGTTTGCCCGCAACCTTATCAATATTTTAGATAATTTTGATAAGTTTGTTTTGTTAATTATTTCCCTATTTTCATGCACTAGGGTTCTTGCCTGATTGTAAGAGTCTACAAGAATTTTTGCATGTTTATCTACTGTTTCTTTTTGTGTTTGCCTTTTTTGGCTTACACATTTGTAGGACTTTTCAAATGTTTCTTTTAATTCTCGGATATGGAGTATTAACTGCTCCCATTCCATATTAAATTTTTAGTCATTTCTGTTTTTTAATTTTTACTTGTGCATAATTTTTAGCACGTTAATGTGTCCTAAGACTGGGTGTATGTCGATTTCGGAGAATACTTTACAGTTTCTCACGGTAGACAGTACTACGGCCTTTTGCGTTCTCCTGCAATGAATAATTGGAGAGAATTCAAGATCGTACCTATTCATGTATTCATACTCAAAATCTGCAATTAATAGAGGCTCTGCTCTGTTCCTAATTAAGGCTAATACCCTATTCTCAAAATTTGGCTCGTTAGCCAATATAACTCTAAGGCACTCTGTTGTATTCATTTTAATAATTTTTATTTTTTTTCTTTTTTTTTGTTTTAATGATTTTTATTTCTTTTTAAACGGTTATTTTAATTCTCGTACATATACAATACAATTATTGTTTCGAATTTAATTTTTTGTTTTAATTTAATTTCTTTTTTTTGTATTTTATTATTAATATTGTTTGGCGCTTGTTAAATTAGATTTTATCCAGATCATTAGCCTGGCTTCTGTTAATGGCTCTCTTTGATACACATTTGTTGTGGAACTTATAGGCCTTATATAAAATATATGCGCTCATAAAGAAAACAATTATTGATAGTAAAATATTCGTTAATTTGAAATCAATATTTTGTGATTCAATTTTATTTATTACATTAGCAGTGGAATCCACTGACTTAACTTCTACTAATCCCATATTGGGTATTTTTTCTGTCTCGTCTTTAAGATCTGTTTTGGATATTGAATTGCTTTTAAATGAGACTTTCATATATATGATGGACGTTGATGCACTACGAGAAGTACAAACAAGTGGCCCAACGACACCAAGCACGTGCTTGTTACGCGCGGGGCCCTTTTGTAAATTTGGGCAAAAATGCGAGTTCGCGAGGAAGAATACATAAAACCCATAAAGACGGGACCAATAATGAAAAAAAACATGCAGTTAGGAGTGAAGCAAATGAGTTAAAATGTTAGTTTTTAATACCGGGATTGAAGTTGAGGTGCAAATTAAATGATAAAGAACATTATAGTTATTACATAGAACGCGAAAGGGCTCGTGCAGACCAAAATTTGATGTACATCGAGGTAAATTAAGAGGATGATAATTTCGTGTTAGTCTAACGGGAACATTAAAAGTTAGGCGGCTAACAAGCTCTACAGAATCAATATCACCTCTTATAAGATTATGCATAAAAATGGTACCAAGCATTTTTCTACGATTTGCAAGTGTCGGTAAATTAAGCAATAATAATCTACTCTGGTAGGAAGGTAGCTTTACGTTTTGATCCCAGTTCAAACTACGAAGGGCAAAAAGGAGAAATTTTTTTTGTACCGACTCTATACGGTCAATGTGGACTTGGTATTGTGGGCTCCAAACCGAAGAACAATATTCCAATATAGGACGGGCAAGGGAGGTAAATAATAATTTGGTTATATAAGGGTCATCAAATTCTTTTGACCAACGCTTTATAAACCCAAGAACACTCATAGCTTTATTGACTGTCGACATTATGTGGCAGTCAAATTTAAGCTTCGGGTCCAGAAGAACGCCTAAATCATTTACTGAATATATACGGTCAAGTGGCAAATTCTAAAGCGAATAACTTATAAAGGTAGGGGTGACCCTATAAAAGGTCATTACGTTGCATTTTAGGCAGTTCAAATTTAAGAGGTTATACTCACACCATACTTGATATTGATCAATGTCTGATTGTAAGCCAAAACCAGACTCTATATTATTATATGTCAAACAAAGCTTAACATCATCCGCATACATTAGTAAACGAGAATGTGTTACAATAGAGGGAAGATCGTTAATAAACAAAGTAAACAGCAAAGGGCCCAAATGACTACCCTGAGGTACTCCAGATGTCACATGGATCGTTTTTGAAACAGCGTTCTTAAATATAACCCTCTGAGTCCTCCCATTCAAATAGCTTGAAATCCAAGTTAATAGATTACATGGAAACCCAAGTAAATCTAATTTGAATAAAAGAAGAGAGTGGTTAACAGAGTCAAAGGCTTTACTGAAATCTGTATATACAACGTCAGTCTGCATTTTATTGTTAAATCCATTAATTACAATTGATGACAATTCAAGTAGGTTGGTGGTAGTCGATCTTCGCTTAACAAAACCGTGCTGACACGGTGATATTAGCGAGGAACATAAATGTTGCAAATGAGAAGTGATAATACGTTCAAAGGCTTTTGGAATAGCCGACAATTTAGAAATACCTCTATAATTCTGGGCATCCGCCTTCGCACCCTTTTTGTGAAGTGGAATAATAAAAGAATCCTTCCAGATAGTTGGAAAAACTGATGATGAAATAGACAATTGAAAAAGTTTAAGAATAGGTTTGCAGATGGTTGATGCACAAAACTTAAGCACACACCCAGGAAGTCCATCAGGACCGGGAGAATAAGTTGGCGTTGTTGATGTTAAATCTCTTAAGAGAGAACTTTCGGTAATTAAAGGGGAAAAAATACAATTTGCCCTATTTAAGGGATTACGGTAATTTGATTCTGACCATGAAGAAGAGCTATAAGTAGTTTGGAAAAAGTCAGAGAATAAATCAGCAATTGCAGAGTCAGTCGATGCCTCCATTGAGTTAAATCGAACCGATGAAGGCAAAGCTGATGACTTACGCTTTGCGTTGACAAAGTTATAAAATTGCTTCGGATCATTTGTAAATTCAAATTTACAACGATTTAAATACATGGAATAGCAATGACTGTTAAGAACATTAAAATCAGATCGAGCCACCACATATTTCGAAAAATCAGATGGCTTACCCGATTTTTTATACTTTTTATAAGTGTTTGTTTTAAGATTTTTTAGTCTTTGAAGCGCATTTGTAAACCAGGGGGGCCTGTTCGGCTTGGGAGGAAGCCTATCAGGAACGCATTCATTAAAAAAAGTGTTTAGAACGCTATAGAAAAGTTCCGTTGCACTTTCGATGTCCACACAGTTATAAAGATCTGTCCAATCGTATTGCGAAATCATTAAATTAAGTTTATTATAGTCACATTTCCGAAAACATCTCATTTTAGTTGGAGAAACTAAAGGAGAGAGGGTATCAAGGTAGGGGAGGCAAATTGTCAATTCCATAGTTGGATGGTATCGGTCTTCTGGTACCACAAGAGCGTCAATTCTAGATACTGTGACTTCAGACGGCTCTGAAACAAACACAAGATCTAATTGTCTATTTAATGAATTTCGTATAAAGCTAACCTGCTGTAACGATAATTCTAAAAGGCCATCCACAAAATCATGGGTGGATAAAGGTAAAGCGACAAGTGAGTCAGAAGGGGGGGACCAAGATATATCAGGGAGATTAAAGTCACCCAAAACAATGAAAAGGTCTCTATTGGAAAAAAAGGGTAAAATTGATTTAATAGCAGATAGATGTTGCTCATAAATTATTAGGTCAGAGCCAGGCGGAATATACGAACATGTAATAAAAATAGACAAGGTTTGCAGGGAAACTTTCACACAAACAAATTCAATGTCATTAGAGGCATAAGAGTGAATTCTCTCAGAACTTATATTAAATTTTTAAATTTAAATTATTAAATTTTTGAACATGTATATTCACAATTAGGGTATTCGAAAGGACCTTTACAATCAGGAGGGCACTTAGGCTTCCTCGCTTCATTCATGTCCTGCTTATTTTTATACCCGTTACTCGTAGAGTAAAAGGGTATACTAGATTCGTGCAAAAGTATGTAACAGCTAGAAGGAAGCGTTTCCGACCCCATAAAGTATATATATTCTTGATCAGGGTCACTAGCCGAGTCGATCTAGCCATGTCCGTCTGTCCGTCTGTCTGTCTGTCTGTCTGTCTGTCTGTCTGTCTGTCCGTCTGTCCGTCTGTATGAACGCTGAGATCTCAGAAACTACAAAAGCTAGAAGGTTGAGATTTCCCACACATATTCTTTGGCTTCCTACGCAGCGCAAGTTTATTTTAGCCGAGCTCCACGCCCCCTCTAACGCCCACAATCGCCCACTAACGATTTTAAAATGGGTCCTGCGCCCACATCTTTAAAGATTTCCGAGAAGTATAAATGCAATTTTGTTGTGTATATTTATACCTATCGAAATGTAGAAGACATTTTTCAAATCGGACCATTCATTAAAAAGTTATACGATTTATAAATTGTCAACATATATCTATCTCCCTCGCACTCCCTTTAGCTGAGTTACGATTATTAGTCGGGACACCAACCCGACACAGCGTTCGCACTCCCTTTAGCGGAGTGACGGGTATTAGATAGTCGGGACACCAACCCGACTATAGCGTTATCTCTTGTTATAAGCTATATGTGTCCCTATATGTGTTTTCTAATTCTTTTTTAATTTGTATGTTCTCTTCCCATGGTACTGGGGTTGAGTTTGAATCATACAGTTGCCTATTTAATTCTTTAATCTTGAGGTTTAGGAAATTTTTCTGTCCTCCTCTTTTTTTTTTTATTTGTTTTTCTTGATTTAGGCATTTATGTATATATATTTTTTTTTGTATTATGGATGTATATATATGTGTTACAGGTGTCCCTACCTAGGTGAAAAAAAATGAAGACCCGCAGCTAGAAACTGCCTGGTCTGTACAATATTATTAATATTATTGGTTGCATCGCAGATGCTTAAATTTATATAAAAAAAAGTAATGTTGGGCGCTCTTGTAAGCGCTGTCGGGACCGGTGCTGGCTGCACAGGCTATTTCATCTATCGTTATCTCTTTGCTCAATAGGAGCAAGTGTCGCCCACGAAGGTGAAGAAGGCGGATTGCCTTCCGCACTTGTATATTTCCAGCGTTGGTGTAGAAGGATTTGCCATTCCTTCCACACTTGTTAACTTTTCGTTGTCCGGGGCCTCTGGGCTCAGGCGGTACCGGTGCAGGTCCTCGCACAGGCCAAATTTTTTTTTTGTGTTGATTAATAATTTTTTATTGTTTCATTAAGATTTTTTTTTTTTTTGTGATCCCTTTCGGCCCTTTGGACTCAGGCGGCGCCGGTGCAGGTCCTCGCACAGGCTTATTTTTCAGAGAATATATTTTTATTTATCAGTTTTTTTTTTTTTAATTATTCATTGACATTTATTGATTGAATTTGATAATGTTTTTCTGCAGCATTTTGTTTGAATTTACATTGAATATGTGTTAAGGGGTTTCTTCGTGTTCATTCTTATTTTCCCTATCGCTTTCGTATCGATTTGTTTTGATTTGATATTAGCTGTTGCACAGACACACAATAATGTACTTAGGGTTAGTGTTTAATTTTCACTGTGTGATCTTTGCTGGTTGTCGTGTCCGTGTTCTTTGAATTTAATGGTTTTTTGTTTTGTTATACCATTGTTTTTTGTTTTATTTTATATTTTTTTTTGTATTTTTTTTTTCTTGTTTTGTTTGGATTCGTAGAATGTATCTTCATGTTTAATGTTTGGTTTTTTTTTCACTTATTTTATTTTATTTTATTTTATTTATTTTTATTTTATTTTTTATAGTTGGATATATTCACTCACGATCACATTGTCATTTTATTTTATTTATTTTGATTTTATTTTTTATAGTTGGATATATTCACTCACGATCACATTGTCACGGTCGCCATGTTTAATATGTCTTCAATTTTTGTTGAATTAGGGAGCGACTCAGTGGTACGCTCCCCAAGCTTTATTATTTTCAATCTGAATTCTTAATTCTATTACATGTTTGCATAAAGCTAAGATCGGCCGGCTATGTCGGCAGAGACGCCGGCAGAGCTGCGGTCGACGCTTATGTATAATTGTGCTTATATATGAGAGAGAGAGAGATACTATGTTCACTTGGCTGTCGGAGCGGTCGCACATATCAAATATGCTGACACTGCAGTTCCCACGCATTCGAGGGCGGTCATATAACCGGGCACTCGGGAACTGCTAGGATTATAAATGTATTTGTGTTTTGTTATTGTGGCCAAATGCAAAATGCCAAATAAGGTGTCTGTACTTAAATTGATATGTAACACTGAGTACAGTGTGCATTCGATATGTGAACATTAGGTCGGTCCAAAAAATGAAATTCTTTTCTCACCCCTTAACATGGTATATTAAAGTATGCAAAAAATGTATGTGAAAACAAAACAATTTTTTTCGATATTTAGACCTTGTGAAACGTCTTCAAAGTTTTCTTTAAAATTACTCATACGACATGTATACCAGTTCGAATTTGGTCGAAAAAAATCGCTCTCCCATTTCTTGTCTTGTCAAATTATGAATTTCGTTGAAATAATTCGTAAAAAAAAGGAGAGCAAAACATCAACTGAATTGTTGATATCTATGCCACCTTGATCAGAAAAACTTTTTGATCGAAGGCAACAGTGCGTATGGGTGATAAACTTTGAAACCAATTCGCAGACCCTAAAACACGATTTTTTTAAAAATTGTCTTTTGGTATACCTTGAATACCACAATGCGCACCGTATAAGCGGGTGAGAGTATGACCTTAAAATTTTCCATACAAATGTGGACCGCCCTAGTGAACATACTACAATATGTACAAATGAGAGCATTAATGAGTGCAAAGTTTGCTTTTCGAAAGCAGGGCATGCGTTTAGGTGACTTTTCAAATATTTCTTTTAAAAAATAAGTAGGGGAGAGTGGGGGAATTTCGTCACAGGGGCAATTTCGTCACCTGCAATATCTCGGAAACCATAAGTCGTAAAAATATATAATTTTTTTGTTTTAGTCCTTCAAGACGGCCAGACACAACCAATGCATTTGTTTTGCACAGAAGGCCAAGATAATTAAGCTATAATATTAAATGTGTTTTAACAGTTCAAAAGCTACATTTAGTTCTCGACGAAATTTTTTCTGTATGCCACAATTCAAAAGGAATAAGATACACGATTTTTTATATAATACACAGTGCTATAATGTGCATTTCTGCGTCAGTGATTTTTAACTTCGCGCCTAATTTCGCAAGAAAAATAATTATTTCTAAAAAAGTACGGTCTGGGGAAATTTCGCCACCCTACGCTAAGGGTAAATTCGCACCTATTTTAAATACATATTTTTATATTTGACGAGCTGGCTAACGAACAGACTACCAGCAGCAGCAACAAATATAGGACGTCAACAAAAATGGTACGCTTGATCAGTGTAGCATATTTTCAGGCGTTAAACTCCCTACATTTTTCAGGTGACGAAATTTCCCCAGTTGTGTGGTGATTTTACCCCCCTGTGTGGTGAGATTGCCCCAGTATATTGGTTTTACATTTTATTTTTTTATAAATCACCAAGCTAATTAAAAAAAATAGGGGAATGTCACATTTTAAAGCTTGGTGCTAACCGCATTCAACAATAAAAATATAAATATGATAACGTGTCTCAAGATGGACAAAAAATAGCTTTGAAAAAATGCTGACGAAATTCCCCCACTCTCCCCTAAATAATACTTCGTTGAAGGTAGCAGTATATTCGATGTTTCGAAGATGGATCATGTGTAACGAACACACTCGATGAGCGTTGTCCACCCTAACACCTCTGTCTACGTTTTGACCGGCCTACTCAGTTAGCTGGGTGTGGGCTTGTGTTAAGAAAGAACAAGAGTGTCACAGAACTTACAGTAGTAGACAGAGAAACGATAACGATATAAACTTTTACCCAAAGGTTAAGATTCGGACGAGAGAGTGTACCTATCGAAGATGGAGGCCCAGATGGTAATGGCCTCCTTTTATACCAACCCTACATGTGAAGTCACATCAGACTCCACCCTTAACAACCGCTGCACTACATTCTCTTAGGGGCCCTCGAAAGATAACAGCTTAATTTATCTTAAACTTCATCTTTAATTCAGCAAATACGATAATATGGTCCATTCTTAATACTAATAATGCTAACACTAAGTCCTTAAGACTAAACGTTATTTACGTTGAGCGACTCTTTATACGGTCGTGATAATATGTACGATTGTCAAAAAGGAAAAGGAAAGGAAGTATTTACTTTACGTTAAATTGTGGTCGCTTACATTATGTTATCGATATTCGATATTCTTATTCAATCCGAGGCCCTGAGGCTGGTTACTTTACGTTAATCAAATGCAAACGATTCTTATTGAATTCTCCAATATATGGTATATATTATATGATAGTAGTTAGGTAAATATATATATCAAGTGTGTGGGCTTAGACAAGAAAGAATATATAGTTAAAGGAAGTTAAATGTTTTGACGGCAATGCCGTACTTACGAACTCTCCAACGAAGTCAGCAAGCCTGATGACGATCGATGTGTGCTGTATAACTTTTAAGTGTTTATGTAATGGCTATATAAGTTAACTGTGGTCAACCCGATCAAGATCGTTGACCGCAGTTACTTCGAAAATAAGCTCCGGCCGAAATTGCTGACCTAGCAATGGGCCGGAAGCTCGTGCACAGCGGCAGACACTGCATATTTGCGTGGCCGCTGTGAGCTTTTGTTAGCTCTAAGTTTTGTCTTTAAGAACAGTACTGTTTCATGCCTTAAATAAAGAGCACGCTGCTCGTTGACTTTACTCCGGCATCGCCGTCAAACTTATTTACATTCGTCCACTGAGCTTAAGGCCAGGGGCATAGGGGGACAGTCATCCCCTCACCATAATCTTCAGTTGACTCATCGGTGGCCATAGTTGCCCAGCAGCCAACCCCCAACCACTCGGAAGAGAGTTACGCAGCGGCTGCCCCCATCCAGTACGTCAGCGATTATAGTTGCCAGCAGCCAACCCCCAACCACTCGGAAGAGAGTTACGCAGCGGCTGCCCCCATCCAGTACGTCAGCGATTATAGTTGCCAGCAGCCAGCTCCCAACCACCTGAACGACAGCCACGCAGTGGTTACTCTTCGTCCAGCACATCAGCGATCATAGTTGTCTAGCAGACAGCTATAACCCTTACTTACAACCAGCACCCCGCCGGTGCCCCGTCTACCACTGGCCCGTCCAGGAGCGGCACCGCCGCTTGGCCAGTCACCGAAGAGATTAATTGGCGCCCAACGACCAGGAGATTTACATTAGTGGGAGCTAACATAAAATGTAAGTGGGCCCTTCGGCCAAAACTATTTTTAAAGTCTTCCAAAAAAATTGTAAATTCGGACCTTTAAAATTAAAATTTTGTGACCCATATAAAAGATATTAATTGGCACAGGCATTCAGTTTTGAAATACGATCCCCGAGCTTTTTGTCTTCGTCTTTGCTTACGCGCGCGAATTTCTGTGCACAGCTGCACATGAGTAATCCGTTTCTGGAGTATAGGAACAATAGACAAGACTCTAGCGACTCAGAGTCTGAGAGTGCAGGGCGGATCCACAATTCAACTCCGATACTCAGACCCCCAGCCCCCCCTACAGAAATGGACCCCGATCAGCTCCGAAATGTTATACAGGCTGTCGTTGCAAATGCCCTTGCAGAACAGACCGCTCAAAGCCAAGCAAGGGAGCAAGCGCTTATGCAACAAATTGAGGAATTGGCCAGGCGAGTAACGGCAATCAACGTTCCGCCAGCTTCAGCCCAGACCCCCCAGATAGTAACATATAAAGCCATAGAGATAGTAGACACTGTTCAATGTAATGAACCTCTAGATGCTGTAAAATGCTTGCCCGAATTTTCGGGAGCACAGGAGGCATATGTCTCCTGGCGGCAGGCGGCCGTAGCGGCCTATCACATTTTAAGGCGATTCGATGGCAGCTCTCGCCATTACCAAGCTGTAATAATCATTAGAAGCAAGGTTAGGGGACCCGCCGACGCGGTATTATCGTCGTTCGGGACAGTACTCAACTTCGATGCGATTATAAGTCGTCTCGATTTTACCTATAGCGATAAGCGCCCAATGCATGTCATAGAACAGGAAATGGGCACCCTAAGGCAGGGAAATCTCTCACTGTTACAGTATTATGATGAGGTTGAAAAGAAACTGACCCTTCTCACAAACAAGGCCACCATGTCGCACGACGCTTCGGCGGCCGAAGTCCTGTGCGTAAAATTCCGGGATGATGCACTTCGAGTGTTCATCTCGGGATTAAAACGCAGCCACACAGATGTCCTCTTCTCGGCGAAGCCCAAGGACATGCCAACAGCACTTGCTTTGGCTCAGGAGGTGGAGGCAAATCACGAGAGATATTCTTTCGCGGCCTCTTTTGCAAGGAGCCAGGAGGAAAAGGATAAAAAACAATATCCAAAGGCGCAAGAGCGTCAACAAACCCCTCCTCAAAATAATACCCAATCAGGTGCTGCCAAAAATCCCTATTTCACGAAGCAGCACAAAGCTCAAGTTCACCCTGCCCCACGCAGTGGCTCGTCTCGTGAAAATACTGCCGAACCCATGGAAATTGACCCTTCGTTTTCCAAAATACTCAAGCCTTCTCAGGCACCGGCTTACCAAAACAGAAAGCCGGCCGCATCCGATCGACCGGGCCCGCAAAAAAGGCAGAGGGTCAACCACGTCACGCAGAGCGCGGGCGAAACTGACGAAGAATACACCACCGCAGCCTCCAGTGCAGCGGCCAAAATTGATGATGACGCCATCTTAGAGTACGACTCAGATGCAATAAATTTTTTAGGGGAAGATCCCTGCTACCCGTCATCAGACGAAGAGTAGCGGGGACCTATATGAGATTCCTAATCGACACGGGCGCGTCAAAAAATTTCATCCGACCCCACAAAGGATTGAAAGGCGTTCGCCCAGTAGACTCCCCATTCACCATTCATTCAATCCATGGGGGTACAACTATCACAAATAAATGTTTTGTCTCGATATTTTACATTAAGGCTACCTTTTTCATACTACCAGACTTAAATACATTCGATGGAATAATCTGCCTTGACCTGTTAAAACAGGCAGGGGCATCACTCTGTTTAGCTTCCGGCCACCTGAAATGGGGCACCGAGGTAGAGCAGATTGATTTCCATACGTGCGCTGATGTAAACTTCACTAACGTGAATTGCTCAGATGCACCGCCATTGGCAAGAAACGCGTTTTTAGAAATGCTAAAGACCAGGAAAAGGGCCTTTGCGGACCCCAATGAGGCTTTACCTTACAACACGTCGGTGGTAGCTACCATCAGAACGGTTAGTGAGGAGCCCATATACGCGAAATTATACCCATACCCCATGGGAGCAGCGGATTTCGTCAACAAAGAGATTGAGGATCTGCTCAGAAACGGGATAATTCAAAAGTCGGTATCCCCTTACAACAATCCGATATGGGTGGTGGATAAAAAAGGGACCGATGAGCTCGGAAATCGGAAAATGCGACTAGTTATTGACTTCCGCAAATTAAACGAAAGAACCGTGTCCGACAAGTATCCCATGCCAAACATAAACATGATATTAGGCAACCTGGGTAATGCTAAATATTTCTCAACGCTGGACCTCAAGTCCGGTTATCATCAAATAATACTCGCAGAACGCGATAGAGAAAAAACTTCCTTCTCAGTGAATGGCGGAAAATATGAGTTCCGCAGACTGCCGTTCGGCCTCAAGAATGCAGGCAGCATTTTTCAGAGGACCATTGACGACATCCTACGGGAACAAATCGGCAAGTTCTGCTATGTTTACGTTGACGACGTAATCATCTTTTCGGAAGATGAAAACTCTCACGTCAAGCCCGTAGATTGGGTTCTGAAGAGCCTGTACGATGCGAACATGAGAGTATCGGCAGAAAAATCCAGCTTTTTTAAGAAAAGCGTGAACTTCCTTGGGTTTATAGTCACTTGTAACGGTGCTACAACAGACCCAGAGAAGGTAAAAGCCATAAAAGAATTTCCGGAACCTAAAAGTGTTTTTGAGGTACGGTCATTTCTAGGCCTAGCCAGCTACTATAGATGTTTCATTAAGGACTTCGCAGCAATAGCAAGACCTATATCGGACATCCTGAAAGGGGAAAACGGAACAGTTAGTAGACACAGGTCACGAAACATTCCGGTTCAGTTCTCTGAGGCGCAACAACAAGCGTTCCAGAAACTACGAAACATTCTGGCATCCGACGACGTGATGCTAAGATACCCCGACTACAAAAAGGCATTTGATCTAACGACAGATGCCTCGGCCTATGGTATTGGCGCAGTATTGTCCCAGGGAGGACGCCCAATAACAATGATCTCAAGGACGTTGAAAGACAGGGAGGTTAATTACGCCACAAACGAGAGGGAGCTTCTAGCCATAGTTTGGGCACTGGCCAAGCTGCGGCACTATTTGTATGCAGTAAAAGATATAAACATATACACTGATCATCAGCCATTGACATTCGCAGTATCGGAATCCAATCCGAACGCGAAAATCAAACGATGGAAAGCTCGCATCGACGAGTCCGGCGCTAAAAATAAGCCCGGCAAAGAGAATCTCGTCGCGGATGCCCTCTCCAGACAGCAACTTAACGTTGTGGAGGCGGAAGAAGCTCATTCGTGTGCGGCTACTATCCACAGTGAAGTGTCGCTCACACACACCATCGAAGCAACAGAGAAGCCACTAAATTGCTTTCAGAACCAGATAACTCTGGAGGAAGCACGCTTCCCGTCTAAACGCACCTTCGTGCTCTTTGGAAACAAAAGACGGCACAACATTAACTTTACAGGCACGGAGTCGCTGCTAGAAGAGCTCGCGGACACCATAGTCCCCAGGGGCGTAAATGCCATTCATTGTGATCTGCATACGCTAGCAATGGTACAGGATAAATTGGTCCGGCAATTCCCATCCACCAAATTCTGGTATTGCAAAAACCGAGTGACAGACATTTTTGCAGTCGAGGAGCGACGGGAAATCATTACTGCCGAGCACAATAGGGCACACAGATCGGCACAGGAGAATGTCAAACAGGTACTCTCCGAATATTATTTTCCTAAAATGACTAAATTGGCCAACGAAGTTGTCCAAAATTGCAAGACCTGCGCAAGGGCCAAGTATGATAGGCACCCCAAAAAACAGGAAATCGGCGAATCACCGATTCCATCCCACGCAGGGGAAATATTACACATTGATATTTTCTCAACAGATAGGAAATACTTCCTGACGTGCATTGACAAATTTTCAAAGTTCGCAGTCGTGCAACCCATTCCCTCTAGAACAATTGAGGACCTAAAACCAGCGGTGCTACAGCTAATGAACTATTTTCCAAAGCCCAAAACGATCTATTGCGACAATGAGCCTTCACTAAATTCGCATACGATCTCGGCCATGCTGACTAACCACTTCGGGGTTGGCATCGCAAACGCACCACCCTTACACAGTGTATCTAACGGACAGGTTGAACGCTTTCACAGCACCCTGATAGAACTCGCTAGATGCATTAAAATTGACAAAGGTATAGCTGATACCATAGAGTTGATTTTATTAGCCACCGCCAAATACAACAAATCAATTCACTCGGTCATTAACAAAAGACCAGCTGATGTTGTACAGACGAACTCGGAAGATTTACAGATGGAAATCCAAGAAAAAATAAAAAGCGCCCAGGACGCGGTAAGAATACGGGAAAACACATCCCGGCAGAATAGGGTCTTCGAGGTTGGGGAAAAGGTATTGGTAAAATCCAACAGAAGGCTAGGAAATAAACTCACACCCCTGTGTGAGGAGAAAGCCGTAGAAGCGGACCTGGGGACCACGGTCCTCATTAAGGGGAGGGTGGTCCACAAGGACAATCTCAAGTAATATCACCAACGATGTCCTCCATGTTTTTTTTTATTTTTTACACTTTCAAGCCACTTGGCGCATATTTTTTCTAACTTTAAGATTCAAGCCACTTGGCGCATATTTTTTCTAACTTTAAGATTCAAGCCACTTGGCGCATATTTTGCCTAACTTTAAGTTCATTTTTTCGGTGGTGGGAAAACCCTCTATAAGCATAGAAATAGCTAAAAGTTTAATTTCACAGGTTCGGACCCATACTTTGCATATTCCTGTCCTTGACGTCGGCCCACATTACCGATTACTCGCAGGCCAAGTACATTCCCATCGTGGATGGTGAAATCCTAGTATGGGAGGAGTTCGCTTACGTCACACATACAGCGAACCTCTCAGAATATGGGCGTGTAATAGAGGAGACAAACAGCATGATTGATATGTTTCCACTATCCCACATGCAGAAGCTTCTAAGCGTGGATACCGCTCATCTCCAAGACTTGTTAGAGTCGTTGGGCGTTCATCACAGAGTAGCTAGGAGTTTGGATTTCTTGGGATCAATGCTAAAGGTCGTGGCAGGGACACCGGATGCCGGTGACTTAGAGAAAATCAGATTTACCGAAATGAAGTTAGTCGAGTCAAGCAATAGACAAATTCAAATTAACACTAAAATCCAAAACCAAATTAATCAGTTAACCTCTACCGTCAATTCAATTTTGAAATCAGCCAAAAACTCACAAGTAGACACCGGACATTTATACGAGACACTGCTTGCTAGAAACCGAATGCTGATGACGGAGCTACAAAATTTAATGCTTGCCGTAACCCTTGCTAAAATTAATATTGTTAGTCCGAACATTTTAGATCATGAAGACTTAAAAACAGTTTGGCTTGAGGAACCCACCAACACACCTATAGGAGATATTTTGTCCGTCTCGTCTGTAAAAATTCTGCAGTCCACTAACATTTTACATTTTATCATAAAATTTCCGAAAATTAAACTAGCCTGCAAAAAGATTACAGTTTTTCCAGTCGCCCATGGTGATACAATGTTGCAGATAATAGACAACGTCATTGCCGAATGCAGCGGAGAAATTTACGCCATCAAAAACTGCTCCGTATCACCGGGGGCCACGTTCTGCCGCCTGGCTTCAGAGAGTTCATGCGCCAAGGAATTGCATGCCGGTGGGGTAGCACACTGCCGAGTCCAAGAGAGTGATCTGCACCCGATAACCTATGTGGACGAGGGAATTATAATCATCAATGACGGATCGGCCAAAGTTCGAGTTGACAACGGCACAGAGACCTGGACTCATGGCACACACCTCATAACCTTTGACAAACAAGCCACGATAAATGACACACTCTTCATCAACCACGATAACACCCGGAAGAGAGCTCCAGGGACAGCAAGTCTCCCCTTGTTGAACATCACCGCTAGCAGAGATGTCCTCAGCCTCCCGTATCTTCACCGCCTAAGTGAACGAAACTTGGAGTTCATCAAGGAGTTTAGAGAAGAGATCGACAACAACCAGACAAGTCTCGCAGCAATTATTGCAGGAGCAATATGCTGCGCACTCATCTGCATCGGGCTCACTTTTAAGCGACTTATTAGGGCGAGAAAATCCGCAGACCAAATTAGACAGGTTATCGCTGAATTACAAACGGCCGAGGGCGGCCTTAACTTAGAAGGGGGAGCAGTTAACTGTGGTCAACCCGATCAAGATCGTTGACCGCAGTTACTTCGAAAATAAGCTCCGGCCGAAATTGCTGACCTAGCAATGGGCCGGAAGCTCGTGCACAGCGGCAGATACTGCATATTTGCGTGGCCGCTGTGAGCTTTTGTTAGCTCTAAGTTTTGTCTTTAAGAATAGTACTGTTTCATGCCTTAAATAAAGAGCACGCTGCTCGTTGACTTTACTCCGGCATCGCCGTCAAACTTAGTTACATTCGTCCACTGAGCTTAAGGCCAGGGGCATTGGGGGACAGTCATCCCCTCACCATAATCTTCAGTTGACTCATCGGTGGCCATAGTTGCCCAGCAGCCAACCCCCAACCACTCGGAAGAGAGTTACGCAGCGGCTGTCCCCATCCAGTACGTCAGCGATTATAGTTGCCAGCAGCCAACCCCCAACCACTCGGAAGAGAGTTACGCAGCGGCTGCCCCCATCCAGTACGTCAGCGATTATAGTTGCCAGCAGCCAACCCCCAACCACTCGGAAGAGAGTTACGCAGCGGCTGCCCCCATCCAGTACGTCAGCGATTATAGTTGCCAGCAGCCAGCTCCCAACCACCTGAACGACAGCCACGCAGTGGTTACTCTTCGTCCAGCACATCAGCGATCATAGTTGTCTAGCAGACAGCTATAACCCTTACTTACAACCAGCACCCCGCCGGTGCCCCGTCTACCACTGGCCCGTCCAGGAGCGGCACCGCCGCTTGGCCAGTCACCGAAGAGATTAATTGGCGCCCAACGACCAGGAGATTTACATTAGTGGGAGCTAACATAAAATGTAAGTGGGCCCTTCGGCCAAAACTATTTTTAAAGTCTTCCAAAAAAATTGTAAATTCGGACCTTTAAAATTAAAATTTTGTGACCCATATAAAAGATATTAATTGGCACAGGCATTCAGTTTTGAAATACGATCCCCGAGCTTTTTGTCTTCGTCTTTGCTTACGCGCGCGAATTTCTGTGCACAGCTGCACATGAGTAATCCGTTTCTGGAGTATAGGAACAATAGACAAGACTCTAGCGACTCAGAGTCTGAGAGTGCAGGGCGGATCCACAATTCAACTCCGATACTCAGACCCCCAGCCCCCCCTACAGAAATGGACCCCGATCAGCTCCGAAATGTTATACAGGCTGTCGTTGCAAATGCCCTTGCAGAACAGACCGCTCAAAGCCAAGCAAGGCAATCAACGTTCCGCCAGCTTCAGCCCAGACCCCCCAGATAGTAACATATAAAGCCATAGAGATAGTAGACACTGTTCAATGTAATGAACCTCTAGATGCTGTAAAATGCTTGCCCGAATTTTCGGGAGCACAGGAGGCATATGTCTCCTGGCGGCAGGCGGCCGTAGCGGCCTATCACATTTTAAGGCGATTCGATGGCAGCTCTCGCCATTACCAAGCTGTAATAATCATTAGAAGCAAGGTTAGGGGACCCGCCGACGCGGTATTATCGTCGTTCGGGACAGTACTCAACTTCGATGCGATTATAAGTCGTCTCGATTTTACCTATAGCGATAAGCGCCCAATGCATGTCATAGAACAGGAAATGGGCACCCTAAGGCAGGGAAATCTCTCACTGTTACAGTATTATGATGAGGTTGAAAAGAAACTGACCCTTCTCACAAACAAGGCCACCATGTCGCACGACGCTTCGGCGGCCGAAGTCCTGTGCGTAAAATTCCGGGATGATGCACTTCGAGTGTTCATCTCGGGATTAAAACGCAGCCACACAGATGTCCTCTTCTCGGCGAAGCCCAAGGACATGCCAACAGCACTTGCTTTGGCTCAGGAGGTGGAGGCAAATCACGAGAGATATTCTTTCGCGGCCTCTTTTGAAAGGAGCCAGGAGGAAAAGGATAAAAAACAATATCCAAAGGCGCAAGAGCGTCAACAAACCCCTCCTCAAAATAATACCCAATCAGGTGCTGCCAAAAATCCCTATTTCACGAAGCAGCACAAAGCTCAAGTTCACCCTGCCCCACGCAGTGACTCGTCTCGTGAAAATACTGCCGAACCCATGGAAATTGACCCTTCGTTTTCCAAAATACTCAAGCCTTCTCAGGCACCGGCTTACCAAAACAGAAAGCCGGCCGCATCCGATCGACCGGGCCCGCAAAAAAGGCAGAGGGTCAACCACGTCACGCAGAGCGCGGGCGAAACTGACGAAGAATACACCACCGCAGCCTCCAGTGCAGCGGCCAAAATTGATGATGACGCCATCTTAGAGTACGACTCAGATGCAATAAATTTTTTAGGGGAAGATCCCTGCTACCCGTCATCAGACGAAGAGTAGCGGGGACCTATATGAGATTCCTAATCGACACGGGCGCGTCAAAAAATTTCATCCGACCCCACAAAGGATTGAAAGGCGTTCGCCCAGTAGACTCCCCATTCACCATTCATTCAATCCATGGGGGTACAACTATCACAAATAAATGTTTTGTCTCGATATTTTACATTAAGGCTACCTTTTTCATACTACCAGACTTAAATACATTCGATGGAATAATCTGCCTTGACCTGTTAAAACAGGCAGGGGCATCACTCTGTTTAGCTTCCGGCCACCTGAAATGGGGCACCGAGGTAGAGCAGATTGATTTCCATACGTGCGCTGATGTAAACTTCACTAACGTGAATTGCTCAGATGCACCGCCATTGGCAAGAAACGCGTTTTTAGAAATGCTAAAGACCAGGAAAAGGGCCTTTGCGGACCCCAATGAGGCTTTACCTTACAACACGTCGGTGGTAGCTACCATCAGAACGGTTAGTGAGGAGCCCATATACGCGAAATTATACCCATACCCCATGGGAGCAGCGGATTTCGTCAACAAAGAGATTGAGGATCTGCTCAGAAACGGGATAATTCAAAAGTCGGTATCCCCTTACAACAATCCGATATGGGTGGTGGATAAAAAAGGGACCGATGAGCTCGGAAATCGGAAAATGCGACTAGTTATTGACTTCCGCAAATTAAACGAAAGAACCGTGTCCGACAAGTATCCCATGCCAAACATAAACATGATATTAGGCAACCTGGGTAATGCTAAATATTTCTCAACGCTGGACCTCAAGTCCGGTTATCATCAAATAATACTCGCAGAACGCGATAGAGAAAAAACTTCCTTCTCAGTGAATGGCGGAAAATATGAGTTCCGCAGACTGCCGTTCGGCCTCAAGAATGCAGGCAGCATTTTTCAGAGGACCATTGACGACATCCTACGGGAACAAATCGGCAAGTTCTGCTATGTTTACGTTGACGACGTAATCATCTTTTCGGAAGATGAAAACTCTCACGTCAAGCCCGTAGATTGGGTTCTGAAGAGCCTGTACGATGCGAACATGAGAGTATCGGCAGAAAAATCCAGCTTTTTTAAGAAAAGCGTGAACTTCCTTGGGTTTATAGTCACTTGTAACGGTGCTACAACAGACCCAGAGAAGGTAAAAGCCATAAAAGAATTTCCGGAACCTAAAAGTGTTTTTGAGGTACGGTCATTTCTAGGCCTAGCCAGCTACTATAGATGTTTCATTAAGGACTTCGCAGCAATAGCAAGACCTATATCGGACATCCTGAAAGGGGAAAACGGAACAGTTAGTAGACACAGGTCACGAAACATTCCGGTTCAGTTCTCTGAGGCGCAACAACAAGCGTTCCAGAAACTACGAAACATTCTGGCATCCGACGACGTGATGCTAAGATACCCCGACTACAAAAAGGCATTTGATCTAACGACAGATGCCTCGGCCTATGGTATTGGCGCAGTATTGTCCCAGGGAGGACGCCCAATAACAATGATCTCAAGGACGTTGAAAGACAGGGAGGTTAATTACGCCACAAACGAGAGGGAGCTTCTAGCCATAGTTTGGGCACTGGCCAAGCTGCGGCACTATTTGTATGCAGTAAAAGATATAAACATATACACTGATCATCAGCCATTGACATTCGCAGTATCGGAATCCAATCCGAACGCGAAAATCAAACGATGGAAAGCTCGCATCGACGAGTCCGGCGCTAAAATGTTTTATAAGCCCGGCAAAGAGAATCTCGTCGCGGATGCCCTCTCCAGACAGCAACTTAACGTTGTGGAGGCGGAAGAAGCTCATTCGTGTGCGGCTACTATCCACAGTGAAGTGTCGCTCACACACACCATCGAAGCAACAGAGAAGCCACTAAATTGCTTTCAGAACCAGATAACTCTGGAGGAAGCACGCTTCCCGTCTAAACGCACCTTCGTGCTCTTTGGAAACAAAAGACGGCACAACATTAACTTTACAGGCACGGAGTCGCTGCTAGAAGAGCTCGCGGACACCATAGTCCCCAGGGGCGTAAATGCCATTCATTGTGATCTGCATACGCTAGCAATGGTACAGGATAAATTGGTCCGGCAATTCCCATCCACCAAATTCTGGTATTGCAAAAACCGAGTGACAGACATTTTTGCAGTCGAGGAGCGACGGGAAATCATTACTGCCGAGCATAATAGGGCACACAGATCGGCACAGGAGAATGTCAAACAGGTACTCTCCGAATATTATTTTCCTAAAATGACTAAATTGGCCAACGAAGTTGTCCAAAATTGCAAGACCTGCGCAAGGGCCAAGTATGATAGGCACCCCAAAAAACAGGAAATCGGCGAATCACCGATTCCATCCCACGCAGGGGAAATATTACACATTGATATTTTCTCAACAGATAGGAAATACTTCCTGACGTGCATTGACAAATTTTCAAAGTTCGCAGTCGTGCAACCCATTCCCTCTAGAACAATTGAGGACCTAAAACCAGCGGTGCTACAGCTAATGAACTATTTTCCAAAGCCCAAAACGATCTATTGCGACAATGAGCCTTCACTAAATTCGCATACGATCTCGGCCATGCTGACTAACCACTTCGGGGTTGGCATCGCAAACGCACCACCCTTACACAGTGTATCTAACGGACAGGTTGAACGCTTTCACAGCACCCTGATAGAACTCGCTAGATGCATTAAAATTGACAAAGGTATAGCTGATACCATAGAGTTGATTTTATTAGCCACCGCCAAATACAACAAATCAATTCACTCGGTCATTAACAAAAGACCAGCTGATGTTGTACAGACGAACTCGGAAGATTTACAGATGGAAATCCAAGAAAAAATAAAAAGCGCCCAGGACGCGGTAAGAATACGGGAAAACACATCCCGGCAGAATAGGGTCTTCGAGGTTGGGGAAAAGGTATTGGTAAAATCCAACAGAAGGCTAGGAAATAAACTCACACCCCTGTGTGAGAAGAAAGCCGTAGAAGCGGACCTGGGGACCACGGTCCTCATTAAGGGGAGGGTGGTCCACAAGGACAATCTCAAATAATATCACCAACGATGTCCTCCATGTTTTTTTTTATTTTTTACACTTTCAAGCCACTTGGCGCATATTTTTTCTAACTTTAAGATTCAAGCCACTTGGCGCATATTTTTTCTAACTTTAAGATTCAAGCCACTTGGCGCATATTTTGCCTAACTTTAAGTTCATTTTTTCGGTGGTGGGAAAACCCTCTAAAAGCATAGAAATAGCTAAAAGTTTAATTTCACAGGTTCGGACCCATACTTTGCATATTCCTGTCCTTGACGTCGGCCCACATTACCGATTACTCGCAGGCCAAGTACATTCCCATCGTGGATGGTGAAATCCTAGTATGGGAGGAGTTCGCTTACGTCACACATACAGCGAACCTCTCAGAATATGGGCGTGTAATAGAGGAGACAAACAGCATGATTGATATGTTTCCACTATCCCACATGCAGAAGCTTCTAAGCGTGGATACCGCTCATCTCCAAGACTTGTTAGAGTCGTTGGGCGTTCATCACAGAGTAGCTAGGAGTTTGGATTTCTTGGGATCAATGCTAAAGGTCGTGGCAGGGACACCGGATGCCGGTGACTTAGAGAAAATCAGATTTACCGAAATGAAGTTAGTCGAGTCAAGCAATAGACAAATTCAAATTAACACTAAAATCCAAAACCAAATTAATCAGTTAACCTCTACCGTCAATTCAATTTTGAAATCAGCCAAAAACTCACAAGTAGACACCGGACATTTATACGAGACACTGCTTGCTAGAAACCGAATGCTGATGACGGAGCTACAAAATTTAATGCTTGCCGTAACCCTTGCTAAAATTAATATTGTTAGTCCGAACATTTTAGATCATGAAGACTTAAAAACAGTTTGGCTTGAGGAACCCACCAACACACCTATAGGAGATATTTTGTCCGTCTCGTCTGTAAAAATTCTGCAGTCCACTAACATTTTACATTTTATCATAAAATTTCCGAAAATTAAACTAGCCTGCAAAAAGATTACAGTTTTTCCAGTCGCCCATGGTGAGACAATGTTGCAGATAATAGACAACGTCATTGCCGAATGCAGCGGAGAAATTTACGCCATCAAAAACTGCTCCGTATCACCGGGGGCCACGTTCTGCCGCCTGGCTTCAGAGAGTTCATGCGCCAAGGAATTGCATGCCGGTGGGGTAGCACACTGCCGAGTCCAAGAGAGTGATCTGCACCCGATAACCTATGTGGACGAGGGAATTATAATCATCAATGACGGATCGGCCAAAGTTCGAGTTGACAACGGCACAGAGACCTGGACTCATGGCACACACCTCATAACCTTTGACAAACAAGCCACGATAAATGACACACTCTTCATCAACCACGATAACACCCGGAAGAGAGCTCCAGGGACAGCAAGTCTCCCCTTGTTGAACATCACCGCTAGCAGAGATGTCCTCAGCCTCCCGTATCTTCACCGCCTAAGTGAACGAAACTTGGAGTTCATCAAGGAGTTTAGAGAAGAGATCGACAACAACCAGACAAGTCTCGCAGCAATTATTGCAGGAGCAATATGCTGCGCACTCATCTGCATCGGGCTCACTTTTAAGCGACTTATTAGGGCGAGAAAATCCGCAGACCAAATTAGACAGGTTATCGCTGAATTACAAACGGCCGAGGGCGGCCTTAACTTAGAAGGGGGAGCAGTTAACTGTGGTCAACCCGATCAAGATCGTTGACCGCAGTTACTTCGAAAATAAGCTCCGGCCGAAATTGCTGACCTAGCAATGGGCCGGAAGCTCGTGCACAGCGGCAGATACTGCATATTTGCGTGGCCGCTGTGAGCTTTTGTTAGCTCTAAGTTTTGTCTTTAAGAATAGTACTGTTTCATGCCTTAAATAAAGAGCACGCTGCTCGTTGACTTTACTCCGGCATCGCCGTCAAACTTAGTTACATTCGTCCACTGAGCTTAAGGCCAGGGGCATTGGGGGACAGTCATCCCCTCACCATAATCTTCAGTTGACTCATCGGTGGCCATAGTTGCCCAGCAGCCAACCCCCAACCACTCGGAAGAGAGTTACGCAGCGGCTGTCCCCATCCAGTACGTCAGCGATTATAGTTGCCAGCAGCCAACCCCCAACCACTCGGAAGAGAGTTACGCAGCGGCTGCCCCCATCCAGTACGTCAGCGATTATAGTTGCCAGCAGCCAACCCCCAACCACTCGGAAGAGAGTTACGCAGCGGCTGCCCCCATCCAGTACGTCAGCGATTATAGTTGCCAGCAGCCAGCTCCCAACCACCTGAACGACAGCCACGCAGTGGTTACTCTTCGTCCAGCACATCAGCGATCATAGTTGTCTAGCAGACAGCTATAACCCTTACTTACAACCAGCACCCCGCCGGTGCCCCATCTACCACTGGCCCGTCCAGGAGCAGCACCGCCGCCGGGCCAGTGACCGAAGAGATTAATTTATATGGGAATCTATATCAGAAGCACACACGAAATAATGTTGCTAAATAGGAATCGTAAAGTAAATTAGAATCTTATCTTAAATGTCTTGGAAATAAAAAAAACTATACTACTTTTACTTAATGCGATACAAAAACAAGTTGGTATTCCCGGCCAACGTGAACTGGAACCAGAATTGGAACTGAATTTCCAATTGGGATGAGACTTCGTGTTTGTGCGTGCTGGCGCGGATTCCAACGAATCGGAGCAGGTGAGATTCGTCCCAATTTCGGCCGACTTGATTCGACTGGTCGATTTTGGTGCCGTTTTCTTGATGCCGCTTGCGGTTGGACGCTGATAAAATAAGTCCGGTATGACGAAAAGTGTGGGAATCCAGGCGTGGCAAGGAGAAAAGATCCACTTCACGCGGTGTGTGCCTCTAAGGGAATCCTTTATGTAGATTCAGGCGTGGCGATGATGAAATGCAGTCCAGACGTCGGCTCTGATGAGATGTTAGATCCAGGCGTCGCACTGATGCGGATTGGAAATAGAAAGGAAATAATAATGGGATGAAGTGTGCACAGATTCGCAGGAAATTCACTCGCGGATGATTGGATGTGATCAAATAAAACAATTTTTCCGGAGCGAACGATCTGGTCCCGAGAAACGCTGATATAAAAGAGGCCGAAATCATGGCTTCTAGAGTGGACGTGGACATGAAATCCCAAATCCCTAAGTATGGTATTTTCGGGTATTTAGTGTGAGGATCGCATTCTCGCTAATAGCAGGGTTGCATTTGGGGCGAATGTCTTAGCTGGAATGTCTTAGCTAATAATTATGCCAAAATAAAAATTCTCTAAAAAATTAGACGTGTTCAGAAAAGTAAGCATTTTCTTTTAGTGAAAAAATCTATCCAACAATGCTGTTAGCGAACGCTAACTACAGAATCTCATTAGTAATATTATGTCCTCATTAAATAATTCTGCATTGTAAATTCCACGTTTCATTAGTAAAATCATGTTCACATTAACTAATTCTGCATTGTAAATACCACATTTATTAGTAATAGAATGTTCACACTAACGAAATAATGTAAAAACTGCGTATTGAGCCAAAAGGCCGACGTTTTCGTAAGATTGCTATACGGTAACACCAACCGGTGGCTGCGGCATTGCAAATAAAACCAGTGAATAGAGAAGTCTTGTGCGTCGTGTTTTTTCTTAACTTTCGCCCGAACCACCCAGCAACACAGATTCGGACGGAATCTGCACATGGTCCTTCGACGAGAAAAAGCAACCAGCCGGGGGAGCTTTCATCACCCAAATTGGAAAAAGGTAAAAATCGCAATTTTACCAGACACTCATGTCACCCATTCATACAAAAATTAACCTATAAAACACACATACGAAATTTTGCAACACGTACAAGAAGTTTTCAGCAATAAAAACACACACATCCAGCCGGGAACACACACATACATCCATACATAAAAAATTAACGTACTCGCGAAATAAATTAAACACGTGAATTTAAGTGGAATTAAACCTAAATTCTAGCCGTACATACTACGCACACATACATACATTATAATTTTCGCAACACGTGCAGAAAAGTTTCAGCCGTGAACACCCGCACATCCAGCCGTGAACACACACATACAGTGGCTCACAGCTTATTTCAACCAGTCTACACCAAAAACTTTAACAGCCCATAAAAACTAAACAAAACATGTTATCAAAATAATTTAAACGCAGAATACATCTATGAGGATACACATTATTGTATAATAATTTTATGATTTTTTAAATATTTTACAAATATTTTTTATGAATTAATTACAAAAAAAGCCCAAAAAAAAGGCCACAGCTTATTTCAACCAGTTAACAAAAAAATCGAATAAATTAACATAGTGGCCAAAACCTATTTTTTTTTTTTAATTTGGCATGACTACCCTTTTGTTTAACAACAATTTAAAGTTAACTTTATATGGAAACAATGCCTTTTGTTGTTATTGCCAAGTAAAAACTACTCCCGACCCTTGGGAAGGACTTTTGGCATAGTTTCGTCTAAAAATATTGTGTTTTCTAACATTTTTTCGTTAAGTGGACTTCCAATATTGTTTTGTGGTAATGTTAAGACACATTTAATTCATAATCATTAGCTTTCGACAGCTCTGGATGAGCTGAATCTGCGAAAAAATATGCACTTCCCATGGGTAATTTCTTTAGTTAAATCAAAAATTAATTTATATTTCAAAATCCTTACAGTTTTTAATTCATTTATCCTTTTGAATGTGAAGATGAACTCAAATCTTAATCGCGGAGTAAAAAAAAAAAATTATGGAAGGACCTGTTTGACACTTATAGGCCCAAAACAATTAGCGTTCGCCGCTAGGCTTAGGGCTCATTTGGATACACACGAGAAACTCACTTATTAGTGTCCTTAGTATGTTTGAAAAAATGTATTTGAAAGAAATACTTGAATTTTGATACATTTGAGTCGGAAAAATATATCTAAGCGGAGAAAATCCCAATGACGAGCCTAAATTGGGAAGTCAAATTGCTATTTTAAAGTCTAACGGCGAACGCTAATTGTTTTGGGCCTATAAGTGTCAAACAGGTCCTTCCATAATTTTTTTTTTTTACTCCGCGATTAAGATTTGAGTTCATCTTCACATTCAAAAGGATAAATGAATTAAAAACTGAAAGGATTTTGAAATATAAATTAATTTTTGATTTAACTAAAGAAATTACCCATGGGAAGTGCATATTTTTTCGCAGATTCAGCTCATCCAGAGCTATCGAAAGCTAATGATTATGAATTAAATGTGTCTTAACATTACCACAAAACAATATTGGAAGTCCACTTAACGAAAAAATGTTAGAAAACACAATATTTTTAGACGAAACTATGCCAAAAGTCCTTCCCAAGGGTCGGGAGTAGTTTTTACTTGGCAACAACAACAAAAGGCATTGTTTCCATATAAAGTTAACTTTAAATTGTTGTTAAACAAAAGGGTAGTCATGCCAAATTAAAAAAAAAAGATAGGTTTTGGCCACTATGTTAATTTATTAGATTTTTTTGTTAACTGGTTGAAATAAGCTGTGGCCTTTTTTTTGGGCTTTTTTTGTAATTAATTCATAAAAAATATTTGTAAAATATTTAAAAAATCATAAAATTATTATACACTAATGTGTATCCTCATAGATATATTCTGCGTTCAAATTATTTTGATAACATGTTTTGTTTAGTTTGTATGGGCTGTTAAAGTTTTTGGTGTAGACTGGTTGAAATAAGCTGTGAGCCACTGTACATCCATACATAAAAAATTAACGTACTCGCGAAATAAATTAAACACGTGAATTTAAGTGAAATTAAAACTAAAATTCTAGCCGTACATATTACGCACACATCCATACATTCTTAATTTTCGCAACACGTGCAGGACAACCCACCGGGAAAGTGAGAAGGTGGTTCTTTGTGTGCTGAAAATCCTGTTCCTTTTAGCAGAAAGTGTTGGAAATCCTGTTTCTTTCAGCAGGCGACGGTGTAGGGAAAATGTAAATTCCCTAGGAAAACCACATAGAAACCTCATTTCCCCCTTACTTTTTGTGTCACCCCCGTGTATTTTGAAACCAGAGACGGAAGAAATGTAAGGGGTGAATGAGGTTTTGTCCCTTCCGCTTGTATGGAGAAACCTCTTGAAAATATGTTATTTTCCAGAGGAATGTTCCCGCTGGGAAGTTTTCAGCCGTAAAAAACACATACATCCAAACACAAAAAATTAACCTACTTGCACAAACAAATTAAATATTGGTAACACGTGAATTTAAGTAAAATTGAAACTAAAATTCTAGCCGTAAATATTACGCACACATCCATACATTATAAATTTTCGCAACACGTGCAGAAAAGTTTCAGCCGTGAACACACACACATCCAGCCGTAAAAAACACATACATCCATACACAAAACCTACTTGCACAAACAAATTAAATATTCGTAACACGTGAATTTAAGTGGAATTAAACCTAAATTCTAGCCGTACATACTACGCACACATACATAAATTATAATTTTTCGCAACACGTGCCTGAAAAAGTTTTCAGCCGTCAACACACACACATCCAAATAAAATTTATAAACATTTACAACATTACGAAGAAATTTCAGGCAACGTGACCCTTATCCCACATATATTTACACAGCAATTTAAAATAAACACTTTTATTTTAAACCAAATAAAATTTATAAACATTTACAACAACACGAAGAAATTTTAAGCAACTTTAACCCTTATCCCACATATATTTACACAACAATTTAAAATAACCACATTTACTTTAAACCAAAATATAATTTATAAACATTTACAACACGTTTAAGAACTTCTCATACATTTTAATATACGAAAATTATCCCAGTCTACAAATACTCACATATTCTTCCTAAATCACGAAGTAACACCACAACAGGGTTAATTCACCTCTTCCAACTGAATTCCGACCAAATATTCATATATTTCCATCCGGAAATAGACAGGCTCGATTGCCATTTTTTTTTAATTCGTCCCACGAATACCTAAGTCTCCGACTATCTAACAAGATTCCTAACTTCGACTCACATTCAGTAATCTCAGGGTAAGAAAGTAAAAAATGTCTGCGAATAGAATGTTTTCGTTTTCCACCTCCAAACTTCTTTAGTTCTGCGGAAAGTCAGATACATTTGTGTTAGATCCGCGCGAATCAGTGACCTCGGAACGCCTAGCTCGATTAGACGCAATGTTCAACGAGGTCGACCGAGATTTTCGAAATGCTATGACCTCAGGAGAAGAAAACTGTGATCAATCCGACGCATTCGATACATTTAATAAATGCGAAGATGAAATGGTTCGAGTCAAAGCACATCTTAAAGATTTACTCGCAGTAAACAGGTCCTCTTTAGAATCATCGGGTCTGACAAACTCAACCAACCTTTTTGACGACTCAAGTCACATGAAAGTACCACTGTGCGACACCGAACCATTCCATGGGGATTATGAGAACTGGCCCTCGTTTAGAGACATGTTCACAGCTGTCTATACCGATCACCCAAAACTCACCCAAGCTCAAAAGCTATACCATCTTCGACATAAAACTCGCGGAGAAGCAGGCTTAATAGTCAAGCGTTTTCCCCTATGCGACGATAACTTTCAACTAGCTTGGGACGCTCTAAACGATCGATTCGAAAACAAAAGACTCCTGGTAGACACCCAATTAAAACAGATCTTTGAAATCAAGCGACTCACGAACGAGGATGGCAAGGAAATTCAAAAAATCCAAACCACTATCACAAGTTGTCTCGCAGTACTGAAGGCTCAAGGTGTACCGAACGATAATTGGGATCCATTTATTGTCTTTCATTGCTCGTTCAGGTTACCACAGCTGACTCTGTCGTTGTGGGAACAATCTCTTGAAAAAAGAAAAGAGTTACCAACCTGGCAGCAGCTGACAACTTTCCTCACATCCCGTGTAGAAGTATTAGAACGACTAGCAGCGATCACCCCAGTAAAACCCTTTGTCCCTAACAACACAAAATTCCCGTACAAGCAGCCAACACTGTCTCATTCAACGTTATCTGACCAGAACTGCAACCATTGTCAAGGTTCCCATCACATACGACAGTGCATGCAATTTCAAAAACTTAAACCTCAAGATCGTTTCCAATTTGTCAAAGCAGCAAAAGTTTGCATAAATTGCTTGGCATACAATCACACGACGAAAGACTGCAAAAGTAAAAAGACATGCAACGTATGCCAAAAAACACACCACACGTTGTTACACTTTCCTTCTAGACCCAATGAGCTCGATTCTCAAGAAATAACAGCAAACCACGCATCTCAAATCCAGCAGGTAGTTCTTCCCACTGCAATGGTGTACGTAAACTATAAAGGCGACAACTTTCGAATGCTTGCCTTCGCAACGATCCTTTATCACTGAAAAGGCTCAAAATCGCCTAAGCTTACCCTTCCGAAAAATCCATACCAACATATCTGGCATAGGAGGCCAATATGTAAGCTCATCCTCCAAAATATGCAGCTTCAAACTCACTAATGCCTCTTGTCAAAACTCAATCCAGACGGAAGCAATAGTTCTTAAAAAGTTGACAAGTATCCTACCTTCAGTTTCAGTCCAGAAGCCAAGCGACTCGATTTTAAATCAACTCGAGCTAGCTGATGCCAATTTTTGCCAAATTTAACAGCCGCAGATATAGACCTTGTATTAGGCAGCGACGTCACCCCTCAGATCTTTTTAGAAGGCATTCAAACTGCGCTTAATGGCCACCTTCTCGCTCAGTTTACCATCTTTGGATGGATAATCAGTGGTCCGTTATCCAACAGCCATCATACGTGCTCATTCTCAACAATAGTGGAAGACTCAGGACCAGAAATCGGCACAATGCTGCAGAAACTGTGGGAAGTTGAGGAAATATCTGTACCTAAGTTAGTTTCTGAAGCTGATGAATTCTGCGAACAATACTTTGCAGACACAACGCAAAGGCTTTCAGATGGACGATATATGGTTCGACTCCCGTTCAAATCCGAATTTCCCGAAAGCGAGACACTGGGTCCGTCCAGAACCACTGCCATGGGTCAATATGTTCGCTTGCACAAATCCTTGAGTAAAGACAGCGACCTACGAAAACAATACGACAATGTTCTGCAAGAATACGTCGACCTGGGCCACATGACAGAGGCCGAACCTTTCGAAGTCATCATTAAAAACAAATATTTCTCCTTTTATCTGCCTCATCACCCGGTCGTTCGACCTGAAAGCAAAACGACCAAACTTCGTGTAGTCTTTAATGCGTCTCGTCGCACGACCACACAATTCTCTCTAAACGATGTACTTCACAAAGGGCCTACACTCCAGAGCGATTTGTTGGGAATCCTTCGCAACTGGAGACTGTACAAATACGTCTTCAATGGTTATATTGAGAAAATGTATCGCCGAATCCTAGGACGATCGCCAGTACCAACGACTTCTTTTCCGACCACAATCAAGTTCAATTATAGAAGACTTTGAGCTAAAGACAGTCACCTTCGGTGTTAACTGCGCACCATTTCTCGCTATACGCACTCTCCGACAGCTGGCCCAGGACTGTAAAGAAAGCCATCCCATGGCCAGTAAAATAATTCTTCAGGAAACCTATGTCGATGACATTTTAGCCGGAGATCACTCTATAGAAAGAGCAGAGGTCGCTCAATCCCAACTCCGTGATGCTCTCAAATCAGCAGGATTTCTGCTAAAAAAGAATACGGCCAATCACAAACAACTTTTACAAAACATTCCTAGAGCAGACTTGCTAGACGGAGATTTTCTGAAAGTTGCAGAGGCAAGCACAACTAATACGCTGGGAATTAAATGGAACGCAAGCAAAGATGTTTTCCAATACAACATCCGCGCACCCACTCCATGTAAGACCATCACTAAGAGACAAATCTTATCCCACGCAGCTACTTTGTTCGACCCGGCAGGATGGCTCACGCCTATTGTAATACAGGCAAAAATGCTTCTCCAATCCCTTTGGAAAGAAAAGAAAGATTGGGACGAATGCGTTAGTCCAAACACTCTGACCACATGGAACAAATTCATAGCCGCATTACCTGAACTAAAGCTTCTCACAATACCCAGGTGGGTAGGGTACAGTCCAACCCAAGAGGTTCAAATACACGGCTTTTCGGACGCGTCTGAAAAGGCATATTGTGCGGCGATATATGTCCGTACCGTTACGTCAAATTCCTTACAATCTCATCTGCTAGTCGCAAAAACCAAAGTAGCACCATTAAAAACAATCAGCCTCCCTAGGTTAGAACTCTGCGGCGCCCATCTTCTTGCTAGGCTTACAGCGCATGTGTTAGAGACAACTCAACTACCAAGCGAAAACATATATCTTTGGTCTGACTCTACTATCGTGCTACCTTGGCTAGAAAAGCCATCCACGGCTTGGAAAACCTTTGTAGCTAACCGCACAGCTATCATCAAATCTAAAGCTCCAAATGCTCAATGGAACCACGTCCAATCCAAAGATAACCCTGCGGATCTGGGCACACGTGGATGTAATCCAAAAGAGTTAAAAGCTACTCCTCTATGGTGGCACGGGCCAGAATGGCTCACTCTTTCGGAAGATAAATGGCCAAAAGGTGACATGCCCTCAAAGACTCCTCCAGAGGAAAAACATGTCAACCTTTTCTTCACTCAATCCAATGACTATGACATTTGTGAACAATATACGTCATACTCAAGGGCCTTAAGAGCAACAGCTCGCGTACTAAGTTGGCACCCTGCACACTCAAACTCCGATAGTTAGATTAATAATAGCTGCCCAACGGTTCTTTTATCCCAAAGAGTACTCCTAGTTACTCAACAAAATACCGTTGTCGACAAAAAGCAGCCTGTGCCCACTAAATCCCTTTTTAGACTCTGAAGGAAAGGATCGCGCCAACGGTCGATTGGCAAATGCTAACATCCCCTACAAAGAACGGTATCCCATACTGTTACCAACCAAATCTCGACTTAGTTCGCTTTTTATAGAATTCATACACCGTACACTTCTTCACGCCGGGAATCAATTAATGATGCGAGCTATCAGACAAGAGTTCTTCATTCCAAAACTAGCCAAGCTCGTCAAAAAGTGCATCCACCAATGCGTCGTATGTACACGCTTTAGGAAGAATGCACAACAGCAAATAATGGCGGCTCTTCCACCCGAAAGAACGCAGCTCACCCGTGCGTTTGCAATCACAGGCGTAGACTTTGCGCGTCCCTTTAACCTAAAGGCCTCTCTACTAAGGACTAATCGACTAGTCAAAGGGTACGTCTGCATATTCTCGACCAAAGCAGTCCACTTAGAACCGGTCTCTGAACTCAGCTCCAAGGCGTTTCTGCAAACCTTTGAGCGCTTTGTCAGCCGTCGAGGAACACCGAAGAAAGTGTTTTCCGATAACGGAAAAAACTTCGTAGGCGCTAGTAAAGAACTTGCAAAGAACTTCCACGCTTTTATGCAATCCGCCAGTGCACACATCGCCACGCAATACAGTAGCCATGAAATAGAATGGCATTTTATACCCCCTCGAGCCCCACATATGGGTGGCCTATGGGAAGCTGCTGTAAAGAGTTTTAAAAAACACTTTACTCGAGTAGTAGGTAATCGCATGTTCACCCTAGAAGAATTTGCCACTATTCTTGCTAAAATAGAGGCAGTTTTAAACTCAAGACCCCTATGGATCCCTAAATCCAACCCACAAGACCTGCTACCACTAACCCCGGGACATTTCTTAACTGGAGCCCCCCTAATGGCCCTTCCAGAAAACCCAAACGAAAGCTTGTCCATCCAAAATCGTTGGCAGAAGCAAAAGGTCATGTATCAAGAGTTTTGCAACCGATGGCGACATGAATACCTACATGAACTCCATCGTAGGTATAAATGGAAGCACCCTGCTGCAAACCTTAACCTAGACGATATTGTTATCATCAGAGAGGACAACTGCCCTCCAACTGAGTGGAGACTCGGCAGAGTCATCAAGCTACACCCTGGTGGCGATCAAAACACTCGAGTGGTTGATCTACAAACAAGATCAGGCCCACTAACCCGACCAATTGTAAAACTAGTTCTTCTTCCCAAAAAAGAGACCCCTTCTCTACAAGATCAATAAGACTACTAAGCTCACGACCCGTTAGAACCCCCCCCACCAGTTCATCAACACCCGATAATGAAGCATCACTAATAAAAGTTTATCTCTCCAATAGATGGTGCACAAATGCCGAATGTGCCACAAAGGGCACCCACTTCGCTTCTGCGCGAAGTTCCTTAAACTGGATTCCTTAGAACGACGACAGGCGGCTCGACGAATGGGATACTGCGCCAACTGCCTGGCATCCACACATAGGCTGCACGAATGCAAGTCAAAGGAAGTGTGCCATCGATGTGGAGATTTGCACCACACCCTCTTACACGCTGTCCACAACGGAGGACGCTCCAAATCACCAAGCAACAAGCAGAAGTCTAAGGTTGTGGCTAAAAGCACCACACCCAAGCGGAAAGTCGAGGAAAGAAGAAGCCCTTCAACGACACGTCGTCCTTCCAGCGACTACCAAACGCGGCAATATAAGCCATCATCTCGCCCTTTGCTGCATCTGCAAGAGGCAATCCGAAATCTCACCAAGCTGAAGGAAATTTTGGACTAAGCTCGGATCCTTGCCGGCAAAGGGGGCGGCATGTTAGCGAACGCTAACTTCAGAATCTCATTAGTAATATTATGTTCTCATTAAATAATTCTGCATTGTAAATTCCACGTTTCATTAGTAAAATCATGTTCACATTAACTAATTCTGCATTGTAAATACCACATTTATTAGTAATAGAATGTTCACACTAACGAAATAATGTAAAAACTGCGTATTGAGCCAAAAGGCCGACGTTTTCGTAAGATCGCTATACGGCTGCGGCATTGCAAAAAAAACCAGTGAATAGAGAATGTGCGTCGTGTTTTTTCTTAACTTTCGCCCAAACCAGCCAGCAACACAGATTCTTACGGAATCTGCACAAATGCGTATTGGTTTTCTACAAAAAATGCCTGAAAATAGCCTTTTTTCTGCGCTCCTAGGTGTATATTCTCCCTTAACACACACTATTAGGCATATTTATTTATTTAATATATAAAGCTATGAACAGCTCATTGGACTTAAAAAATATACAAGAAATTTTCAATATGATTGATTATTTGCGAAAGACAGGAACGCAGTGACTCTGGTTGAATTTACATCGTAGGAACACTCATAGGATAATAAGTGGTACAATTCATTATAGTTCTCGCATAAAACTCGGAATGGGTCAAAACGGGAGTAGTTTGACCTGGCGATTTCCAGTGCTAATGGCCGAAATCGACGAGTTGGTCTAGAAGGAACGTTCCAATTTATGGACGTTATCAGGTGAAGTGAGTCCACACCTCCAGTAAGGAGCTTGTGAAGGAAGATCACGCCAGTACATATTCGACGATGCTTTAAAGTTGGCAGATTCAAAAGCCGCAGCCTGTCTTTGTAGGAAGGTAGTTGGCTTCCAGAGTCCCAGTTCAAACCACGTAAGGCAAATAGGAGAAACTGCTTCTGAACGGACTCAATCATGTCTTGATAGTGCTCATACTGTAGAGACCATACGCATGAGCAGTATTCCAGCGTTGGACGAACTAAGGAAACATACAGGAGCTTTGTGATATACGGATCATCGAATTCCTTGGACCAGCGTTTGATAAAAGCTAATAAGGCCTTAGCTTTATTGGAGATAGTGCTGACATGGCGATTGAAGCATATCTTATGGTCAAATAGGACTCCAAGATCTAGGACGGTTTCAATGCGTTCTAGCGCTGATTGGCCAATGGAGTATGTACGCACAGCTGGATTGGAACGAAAAAATGTCATGGATTTACATTTATCTGGATTAAGGGATTGAAGGTTATTTAAGTCAAGCTGGAGCTGCATGTGGGAACCAGGCGATGTCATATGCATACACAACTTGACATCATCCGCATACATAAGAACTTTGGAGGCCACGATAATTTGAGGAAGATCATTAATAAATAGACCAAATAGCAAAGGACCAAGATGGCTACCTTGAGGTACTCCGGAGCTTACAGATACAATTTTTGAAAGTACATTATTAAATTGTACCTTTTGGGAACGGCCTGTAAGGTATGACTGAATCCACATCAGAAGAGTTAGTGGGAAACCAAGAAGGCGCAGCTTGTGGATAAGAAGCTCATGGCACACTGAATCAAACGCTTTGCTAAAATCAGTGAAAATTACATCCGTTTGATTGGAGGATAGGAAGCCTTTATTAATGTAGGTCGTAAATTCCAACAGGTTAGTTGTAGTTGAACGACATTTTGTGAAACCATGTTGATTCGGAGATGATAAGGAGCGACACAGATGCTGCAATTGATCGCATATGAGTTTTTCAAATAGCTTAGGAATAGCACTTAGTTTGGCTATCCCACGATAGTTCATAATATCAGACTTGCTGCCCTTCTTATGAAGTGGAATAATAAAGGACTCCTTCCAAACAGCCGGAAAGGTGCAGAGATGGATAGATTTTTGGAAAATCATGGAATTTGGGAGATTTGAATAAGGCGAATATGTGGACTGGAAAAAGTCCGCGAACAGGTTACTGATTCCCTGGTCATTTGACGCTGATATGTTGTTCAAATGAAGAGAAGGTGGAAACATTTTGGACTTACGCTTTGAGTTAACAAAAGAGGATTACTTGGGATTACTGCGGAATTCATATTTGCAGCGTAACAGGTAGCTATTATAGCATTCGGAATTATGCAGGAAATAATTGGATTTGGCTACACTGTATTTCAATCAGATTGGAGCCCTGTTTTCGCGAACTTCTTATACAGTTTCGTCTTTAAATTTTTTAGGTGAGCCAAGTGTTTCGATGACCACGGTGGGCTGGTAGAGGTTTTTTGAATAATGGAAGGAACAAGTTTATCAAATAAGGAATACATAATATTGTAAAAGCTTGATACTGAATTTTCAAGCGAAAGATTTTGGAGTATAAACCAGTCCACTTGGGTCAAGGAAGCCGACAGTAGCGAGTAATCGACTTTCCGGAAGCATCGAGTCCGAATAGCTTTTTCAAAAGTATTTGGGAACTGAACCACACTATTAATGTTAATTTGTAGTGTCGGATGATAGGGGTCTTCAGGACTGGACAGCGGAGTACAGCGCGTTATAGTGGTATCGCAAAAGTCAGATACAAATATAAGGTCTAGGAATCTCCCATTCTGATTGGGTATGGAATTTACTTGGCCAAGGGATAAGGCGATAAGACCATCTAGGAAATCATTCTGATCGCTGGGAACTAGTGCAGCAAGATCATCATATGGCAGCTAGGATAGTTGAGGAATATTAAAGTCACCGAAAATAATAAGGTGATCTGAAGCATCAGCGGATGAAGAAATGTTCCTAATAGCGGCGAGGTGCTGCAAATATGTAGAAGCTTGGGAACATGGAGGAATATACGAGCAAGTTACAAAGAGGTTGGAGCTTTGCAGGCATATTTTTACAGCAATAAACTCAATATCGGCCGTGTCAGCAATGGACAACGCTTGGGACGATAAGTCGGATTTTACGGCAAATAGGACACCACCACCTCGACGAGAGGGGCGGTCACGCCTATAAATGAAATATTTATTGGACATTATTTCACTATCGGATACGGTAGAATTAAGCCAAGTTTCTGTGAAGGCAATAATGCTCGAGTCAAAAGCAGCACTGTTTGCATGCAAACTAGTTAGCTTGCTGAGGAGGCCACGAACATTTTGATAGTGCAAAATGAAATCTAGTTTTTTGGAACCGAAGAATTTTTATTAGAGGATAGTTCCTTACGAGCAAACTCATGGACTACGGTGTCAACTGGCCACAATCCAGCACCTAATGCTCGAAGTAAGAAAGATTCCGGAAGAATAATTTTAAAAGAAGCAACTTTTCGCTTATAATTAAAATTGAACTTGGAAATTATGAAATTGTCGGAAGAGACCTGGAACATATCACATAGATGTCCCCTAACTTCATCTTCGGTGGTATCAGGACGAAGCCGAGATAAATAAAAAAGATTCTAAGTTTAAATAAATTATATTAGTTATGAGTGGCATCTCGAAAGCTGTGACTCCCCCCTGCAGCAGCATATAATAAAGATAAGTTAAGAGCTGCAGAGCTCTTAGAATTAAGAGCGGTTGTGGGAAAAGAGGAAAGCTCTTACAAGCTTTCAAGGCAGTGAACTTCTCCTTCATCTCCACTGTTTCTCACGTGTACAAAAACACGGCGTGTGTAAAAAGCAAATATTATTTTCGCCTTCTTCATTCTCATTGCTTCTTTAAAGATAACAAAGCTTTCTTTTGAGAGTTGCTCGTTTACATAAACTGCGGCACTGGAGTTAAGTCCAAGCAGCTGTAGAAGATATTTTTGATCCTTGACGCTGGTGTTAAATTTATTGAAAGGCACACTGTAATGTGTCGATTGGTCGAGATCATTTTGCCCTGCTCCTCAAAACGCTGGTTGAGGTAGTTAAAATATCATGGTACAAATTAGCAGCCGGGGCACCAGATAAACGTAGCCGTTTCATTTCGGCGTTGGTGCTAATGTTTTCGCGTTGACGTTTTGGTACAGGAGCCATTTTTATACGCTTGCAGATGGTATTATAATTTCAGTCACATGTTTGCAACGCAGTGAGCCGGAGCGAGCCGGATCGGACCACTATATCTTATGGCTCTCATAGAAATATTAGAACATTATACGTTTTTCGTTATGAAGTAGGCATTTTGATTTCTGACATTCTAAGAACCAAATCTAATAAATGGTTTGTAAAGAGTTAATACGTGTTTTTTCCGGAGTCTGTGCACAAATGCGTCTGTTTATGGCGGTTTTTGGTATAAGCTGAAGTAGGCACATTTTTAATTAACACGGCTCACAAGAAAATAGTTTTTGTTATCATGTTTGTCGATGTCATATAGTTAAAGAAAAAGAATCCTGAAATCTGCGGGTAGTTGGGCCACAGTGGGGCATGTTACTTCATCTGGGTTAATATATATTATAAAAGTCGCCCGTGTCTATCACGGCCGAAAATCCATAAGTCCGCCGGGTGTCGTCTGCGGAGACGACGTCGGCCCAGTGGTGTGGCAAGACGTCTAGCCAGGCGGTTAGAATGCACCAGAAGCCGATCCCTGTATCGATTCGAAAACTGAGTTATCATGTCAGTAACTTTTGGAACTCCTCTGTCTCGAAATAAAACGCTATTTTCGACGTAATGATGCCACTTCTCCCCAAGCAGCCTCCGAAGTGCTTTTGTGATGCAAGTCTGAACTCTTCTTAGCGACGAGTCGCAAGCGGTGCCCCAGCATATTATTCCCCAATTTAGGGTGGGGAGAACAATGGCTTTAAGGAGCCGCACCTTGGCCTGAAGGGATAATCCGCTATCTGAGCGATGTAGCCAGTCCATTTTTTCCAGTTTCGTCCTCGGTGACCCTCAGACACGGTCAATCTGACCCTCCCAGCATAGACGGCGGTCTAAGGTAACACCGAGGTATGTGTCTCTCTGCTCGTGCTTAAGTCTATCACCTTCCAAGTAAAGACTACGGGATCGGCCAGGTCGAAGGGGAAAGGTGGCGTGTTGCGTTTTATCAAAGTTTAGCGCAATATTCCAACGGGAGGCCCAACATTCAAACTCTTTCAAGAATGTCTGGACACGCCACGAGGCCAAGGAGAGGGTGCTGGCAGTAGCTAGGAATGCAGTATCATCTACATAGGTGCCAAGGAGAGTACCAGGAAACACTGGGTTTGGGAAATCCGAAGTGTAAATTGTGTACAGAACCGGGCCAAGGACACTTCCCTGTGAAGAAAGTTGATCCGTTCACTAAGAAGAAATGGAATGAGTCATTAAGCTTTGCGGGCTTACCCAAATGGAATGAATGTATAGCACTAATTGAAAGGCATTGTAAATACCTGGAAACCTCAGACTAGACCGAAACTAGTAAGAAAACGCACCAGGCAGTTAGTGGTGATAGATATCACTATCAACAAGGACAACGTCTGCGGCAAGCTTTAAAGGTACCTCTCAGACCTACCTCTATTGCTTCGATGCTAATCATTATATTTTGTTGCCCCCAATTAAAAACTCTAACAGCCCTGCAGCGGTATGAGGCTGCTAAAAGACAATTGCTCTGTCGAAACTACTTAGGCAAGGGGCATCATCTGTCCAAGTGTCCTTCTAGCCAGAAATGCCGTTTGTGCTCTCGCTCACATCACACCCTGCTTCATCGAGAGAGTACACATTTTGCTCAGCAAACCCATTCGAAACCACCATCCAGCGTCGACGTTGTTTCTTACACTCATAAAGGCTATTCACATGACCAAGTCATCTTGGCCTCGGCCATGGTCTTGGTAAGAGATGCAAACGCTAGTTATTGAATTGGGCGAGCATTACTTTATTCATGCTCGCAAGTTAACTTTTTTTCTTATAGTTTCGCTCAAGCCCTTCGGTTACCACGGAGTAACAGAAATATAAATAAGACAGCTAAACTCGGATAAGACAACTGGAAAAACAATGGATGATCCTTCAATATTGATTTAAAAGTCTTGAGCGTCGTCTAAAGGGATCACCTGAAATCAATGCTGCCTATGTGGATTTTATGCGGGCGGACAAAAAGCTCAATCATTTATCACTGGTTCCTTAGCCCAGGTTTGATGAGCCTCACTTCTGTATTCCCCACCACTGCGTATTTAAACCAAATAGTACCCCAACTAAATTGAGAGTTGTTTCGACGCGTCCGGCGGCCCGGTTTACGTAATTTAGGCCTACCTTAGAGAGGTGTCACGTTTCCGGCCCCCGACCCGGAAACGAAACGGATGCAGAACAGCAGTTCGAAACCAACGATGCCTGGCAGACCGAAACTAACGATGCCCTACATTCCCGAAACCCACTAGAAATCCAAGTAGATAGCTCCCAACGGCCCAGAACACTACGAACCCGACGTACGCACGACGAAGCAGTTCACGTCTCGGCCCTTTCGCAGCGCCGACGCGAATTCTCGGCCCATCCGCAGCGCCGAAGCTCGCAGCAAGCAGTGAACTTTTTGGCCCTTCCGTAGCGCCACGTCAACGACAAGTAGTTCACGACTCAACGACTAAGGCAGCTTACCTCCTGGCCCTTCCGCAGCACCAGGTCACACGAACAGCAGCGTAATGGTCAACCCTCACGAAGCAAGCAGTTCATAACTCGGCGCTTCAGTAGCGCCGGACCAGCGACAGCAAGCAGTTCATCACTCAGCCCTTCCGAAGTGCCGGATCACAACAGCAAGTAGCTTATCACTCGGCCCTTCCGTAGCGCCGGATCGACGAAGCAAGCAGTCCGACTCCCGATTTATACACAACCACCCAACAAACGCACATTGACACATCTGATGCGAACCATGACCGAGCCTTAGCGCCTTCCGATACAGGGTCGTTACACTACTTATTGTGGGAGCAACATTATAAAGCGATTTGTATACATTGCTTATTCGCTTTCGGACCTTTAAATTTGCCTTTACTACCGATGTTGTCAAGATGTTTATAGAGGTTTTAATTGATTCGCCACATCCCAAATTTCAGTATATACTTTGGAGAGACTCACCAGAAAAGGAACTGAAAACAATTCAATTGAACACCGTCATATACGGTACAGAGTCAGCGTCGTATCTTGCCATCCGCAGCATGGTCTACTTGTACGGCGCAAATAATAAAGCATTAGTGGCTATCATTCGACTTTGTTTTTGATTGTAAATGCTCGAGATGCATCCAGACGCGTTGTTAGATCGTGCATACGTTGCGTGCTATATCAGCTGCGACAAATCCTGGGAAATCTTCCGGTGTAGCGTTTAAAAGTTTCAAGACCATTTGCACGACGCGGTGTTGACTTCGCTGGACCAGTCAACATAAACATGCGTATAAGAGGGAAGGGTCCAAGGCATATGGGCCGTTCTTTTACAAACCAAACAGATTTGGCCAAAAAAAAAATTTCACATTTTTGATTTGCCTGAAACTTTTTTACACGTAGGATTTGACCGAAAAAACATTATTTTTTTAGTTCGAATTTTTTTAAGATAATTGTCAAATTTGAAAAAGTACCCTCTCATTGAAAATCTGTGTCTCCGGTTATATGAATCCGATTGACTTCATGTCTTTTGCATTAATTCCTCCAAAACCTCTTCTTTCAAAATAAAATTTCTAAAAACAAAAAAGTTTTTAATTTCCCAAAAATAAAAACAAATTAAGATTTAAAAAAATTTTTTAACCATTGCCCCCACAAAAAAAATTTCTTTTTTTATTTTAATACTTGCGCCATATTCTTAGTTACAATCGGTTTTTGTAAAAAGTTGGAGCCACTTTTAGTTTTTAAAATATCGAATTTGTTTTAACAAGGCCTCGGCTTTTTTCTTATCGGATCCTTATGGAATTCATGTTTTCTCATCGTTTACTAGTTCTTTAAGAATTTTAATGATTAAAAAAACCTTTTAAGTGTTTTGACAATTTCTGAATGACAAAAAGTAAAAAGTCATTTTTTAATCTATTAAAAAAACACAATTATTTATTTAACCGTCCATTTAATAAACCATAAAATTAAAATTTTGTTTTGTATTATTTTGTTGTATTATGTAATTTATTAAACATTTTAAAATATTTTTTTTTAATTTTTTAAAAAATATTATTGTACAAAAATAAGAAATTATAAAATTTAATACATTTTTTTAAAAACTTAAAAAAAATATACTTTTTAAATTACATCATACATAAAAAAAATAAAAAAAAAAAATTTTAATTATTGTTTATTAAATGGACGGTTTAATAAAAAATTCTAGGTTTTTAATAGATTTAAAAATTACTTTTTACTTTTTGTCATTCAGAAATTGTCAAAAGACTTAAAACTTAACTTTTAATCATTAACAATTGTTGAAGTACTAGTAAATGGTGAGAAAACGTGAATTCCATGAGGATCCGATAAGAGTGAGAGAGTAGACCTACATGCTGCGACGTTTTTTCATAGAAAAAAGCCGAGGCCTTGTTAAAACAAATTCGATATTTTAAAAACTAAAAGTGGCTCCAACTTTTTACGAAAACCGATTGTAACTAACAATATAGCGCAAGTATTAAAATAAAAAAAAAATTTTTTTGTGGGGGCAATGGTTAAAAAATTTTTTTAAATCTTAATTTGTTTTTATTTTTGGGAAATTAAAAATTTTTTTGTTTTTAGAAATTTTATTTTGAAAGAAGAGGTTTTAGAGGAATTAATGCAAAAGACATGAAGTCATGAAGTTTAAAATTTGACGATTTTTGGCAAACTTAAAAAAATTCTAACTAAAAAAATAATTTTTTTTCGGTCAAATCCAGATACACTTGTTTACTTATTTTCCGAATAGTACGTGTAAAAAAAGTTTCAGGCAAATCAAAAATCTGACCCAATAAAAGGTGTTCGGTTTGTAAAAGAACCGCCCATATTCGTATGCTTTGCATCAAAGGCCGTCCATATCGAATTGGTTTCGGACCTTTCAACGGAGCCACACATTTTTTTGGGGCTTGTAACAAATTTAAGGCTCTCCACGAATTTTTGTTTAAAACCGAAACTACATCAGCTATTACATCCTTTTGCTCAATCGAATTTATAAACTTTCGATTTATTCCCCCCAGGGCTCCACATTTCGGAGGACTGTGGGAGGCAGCCTTGAAGAGTGCGAAGGGACTAATAACTCGTTCTTTCATAAACGCGCGCCCAACCTTCGAAGAACTCATTTTTGGCAACGATGGGTCCTTGAGTACGTAGTAGAGCTGCAGATGCGATCGAGCTTGAACAAATATGTAGATGGAGACCGTAGCATTGGAAGCATGGTCAGCGTTCATGAAGACAACGGGCCTCTACAACGCTGATAATGGATCGAGTTGAAGCTACTACGTCAGGCAAGGATCGTCGAGGGCATAATCAGGCGTCCTATACATAAGCTTGCACTATTACCTGTCTGTTGAAATTCACGAGCTTAATTTCAACGGGGCACAGTGGGGCGAAAAAGCCAAAAGTCTGCCTTAAATCAGCGGAGGCCTATAGCAAATATCTTTTGATGGGGCATTCTTAAAGGCAATTAAATAGTGAAATTTTTTTGTTGTAGAAAATTTTTAAGAAAAAAAAAATTGTTTTTTTAAGAAAAAAAATATAAATAAATTAGTTATAGGGTTCTAAGTTTCCCAATATATTTTTTTAATTTAACTTGATTTTTGAAAAAAAAATTATTCAAATCAGTCAACTATAACTTATAGCTGCCATATAAACGCTTATTACAAAGGGGAATGTCTCGGTTCTATTTCAATATTGGTTTATATAAATTGGGATTAAGGCATAATTTATCATTTTAGCTCTATGCTTACCTTTTTTTTTAATTGGTCAATGATATCTTATAGATGACATAGAATCAATCAAGGAAATATAGCTTATTTAAAAAAAAAACTGGTAGAAACCGGTATTTATTTCATATCTGTATTTTTAGTAAAATAACATAATTTAAAATTTTAAACCCAAATTTGTTTATTAATTTATCATTATCTTGATCAATACCTTCACATAAGTAAAATATCTTCATGATGTTAGGGCGCGCGGATAACCAGGGCTGACGATATTTCAAATTATGAACATTTCTTGCTAACTTAAACTGCGGTTTTCTCAGAAGAGGCACAAAAGGGCAGGCTAATTTTTTCAGAAAATGTAGTTAAATATCTAAACTTTTTTAAAAAAAAAGAATTAAACGGGGATCTAGGGTGTAACACTACTTTACGTCTAAAAATATCCAAAAAATCCCAATTTTTTTGAACCCCTTTTAAAAAATTAAAAAAAAAGGGTAATTATGTATCTAAAATTTTTATAGTTTTTTTAATATTTTAAGAATTGGTTGCTCTTAAAATTTCAATCGTTACATATACAACTTAGGCCCTTGGGCGCTTTCAAAAAAATTTCAAAGATGTGTAAAAATACCTTTTTTTCTTATTGGCTAAAATTATGTTTCGAAAAATCCACTTTATAAATCTGTAGTGGGAGAACCATTCATCACAGATCACTCTTTCCTTTGGATTTGTATAGAGAATTGAATTGTTTTTAAAGTTGCATTGCAACATTTTGGAAAATCTTAAAAAAAAAACCATTTTGGCAGGCTTTTTGTTTTAGGCGCCCCACAGTGCGGGGCCGGGATGTTGGATCAACACAGAAACATTTAAGTTAAAACATATATAATTAATTCTGATAAACCTTTTGAATTGAATTTAAATCTCGAGCGTATCACTTTTTTATTTTATAATTACCATTCTTGCATTTTTGTATTCACCATTCACCATTCTTGTATTCACCACAAGTTGGCGACACTAAAATGGTCATTATTAAAAATACGATCTCCCAATTCGAGTTTCTTTTATTCAAAATCGCTAAAATTTGACCTAATCACACCTCCCAAATCACACTCCGGCAAGAAAACGCTCTTGACACTACACTTGTATTAAACTTTTTAATACAAAAATATAAGTTTGGTAAGAAACATTCGATTTATTTAAATAGTATAAAAAAACATAAAAAGTGAATTGTAAATAAATTTTTTTAAAATGAAGAATTTAGCAATTACTTTAAATTGAGGCCATACGTTACATTCCCTGTTAGTCCCGACACTAATTTGGTCGTGAAGTCGCGCAGTTGTAAAGGATCTTCATTATTAAAATCATCCATAACAGTTTGCATTTGTTCCTTTAGACCATCGGCTATTGAAGTTGTTATGCGGTTCTTAAACAAACTTGTTATTGGGCTTAAAATAATGCCAGTCAATTGTTTTAATAGTTGTGTTTGGTCCAATTGCACTTGAATATTACTGTCAAAAAAAAATATATAAATTAAGAGTTAGTATTATTTCAATTTTAAAAAGTAAAATATAAAAAAATTTATTTTTAAAATTTTTTAGTGTTTACCAATTTTTATACCCTTGCAGAGGGTATTATAATTTTGGTCAGAAGTTTGTAACGCAGTGAAGGAGACGTTTCCGACCCCATAAAGTATATATATTCTTGATCAGGATTAATAGGGGAGTCGATATAGCCACGTCCGTCTGTATGTCTGTTTCAATACCGTTTGCGAGCTCAGTTTAAAAGCTAGCGCCTTGAAACTTTCACAGTCGTCCTAAAACATGTGTATGCAGATCAAGTTTGAAAACCGACCCGATCGGACGTCTATATCCTATAGCTCCCATAGAAACAATCGGATATAGCTTTCACAAAATGAAGATATTTTGCTCAGTGTAAGAGCTATTGACAAGAATCTTTTTAAATCTTATTACTTTATGCATACCTTGATCAGGGTAAAAGCGCGTGCCGATCGGACGTCTATATCTTATAGCTCCCATAGGAACAATAGAGTGAAATCTGTAAAAATTTAACGTTTTTCAGGATATTTCGCGCAGAATATAAGCTATTAACATGAAACTTTCCAAATCTTATTATTTTATGCATACCTTCAATAGGGTAAAAGCGCGTGCCGATCGGGCGTCTATATCCTATAGCTCCCATAGGAACAATAGGGTGAAAAATTTTATTTTTTTCAATTATAAAATATTTTGTTGTTTATTAATTCATGTTGCTATTCTAGTCAAGTTTTCATTCGTAAAATCTGCAAGAGTATTAAAACTTTGGCTTGCCGAAGTTAGCTTATTTTTAAGCTAAAAGACTAACCTTTAGATCGGTACCTAATGCATGAAGTTTTAAAGTAAATTTCGAAGTGGCAGTTTAATATCAAAAGGTGTACCAACCCTTCAGTTCTGGCATCACATTTCGGTGACATTTCATTAGGCCGAACGCTCGGCCGCTGTGAACGTCAGCAGAGCAGTCAGCGCAGCGTCGACGTGCAAGAAAGAGAAGCCGATATTTATATTTTGCGCTGTCTTACTTTGTCTTATAATCTGCCTTATAGCCAATCCATTATTCTCTTTTGCGTTTATTCGTTATGTTCAGCTAGAAACCAAAATTTGATCTAAGAAATTTTTGCGACGCACCGGCATGCCCTTAAATTTAGTATCCTTATTATACTCATAAATAAGAAAATAAGAAACATAAATTAGATTTACTTTAAAGTACATTTAGATTGTTATTTAACTTGATTTTTTAATGGTCCATTTTGTATAGGTCAATTTGGTCCATTAATATTTTTTTAAGTACTAAAATATTTAAATATTTGTTTCATTATAAAAATCGTGTTGTGCTTTTAGTCAATAAAAAGGGTATACATATATAGGAGCATTAGCACGCGCCAACAGCGAAGATGAAACAAAAGAAAATGGGTAAAGGGTATGGGTTAGAGCTGGAAAACTATCGATAGTGTAGTCAGTCGATTCTTTGACAAAATTTCAGTCGACTGTTTTCGATATAAGTCAACTAGTCGTTGTTTGACAATAATATAATAAGTAGACATCGGATTCTAAAAAAAAAATTCAATAAGAAAATAATGACATATCGAAAATATGCCGTTTTTTAGCCCAAACGAGGACGGAAGCTAACTTCGGCAAGCCGAAGTTTTAATACCCTTGCTGATTTTACGAATGAAAACTTGACTAGCATAGCAACATGAATTAATAAACAACAAAATATTTTATAATTGAAAAAAATAAAATTTTTCACCCTATTGTTCCTATGGGAGCTATAGGATATAGACGCCCGATCGGCACGCGCTTTTACCCTATTGAAGGTATGCATAAAATAATAAGATTTGGAAAGTTTCATGTCAATGCTTATATTCTGCGCGAAATATCCTGAAAAACGTTAAATTTTTACCGATTTCACTCCATTGTTCCTGTGGGAGCTATAAGATATAGACGTCCGATCGGCACGCGCTTTAACCCTGATCAAGGTATGCGTAAAATAATAAGATTTAAAAAGATTCTTGTCAATAGCTCTTACACTGAGCGAAATATCTTCTTTTGTGAAAGCTATATCCGATTGTTTCAATTGGAGCTATAGGATATAGACGTCCGATCGGGTCGGGTTTCAAACTTGATCTGCGTTCACATGTTTCAGGTTGACTGTGAAAGTTTCAAGGCACTAGCTTTTAAACTGAGCTCGCAAACGGTATTGAAACAAACATACAGACGGACAGACGGACATGGATATATCGACTCCCCTATTGATCCTGATCAAGAATATATATACTTTATGGGGTCGGAAACGACTCCTTCACTGCGTTACAATTTTCTGACCAAAATTATAATACCCTCTGCAAGGGTATAAAAAGGTTAAGGATTATGCTAAGGTGAAAAAAAGTAGAGTTTTATTTCAAATTCAATGATATAATGTTTAATGTTTTTATGTTAGGAGGATTCCCTAAACTGTTGAATTGTTGAATTTTGGTCAGCTGTTCAATACAAAGTCAACTTTCAGAAATTTCAGCAATACAACAGCCTCGGGGCTGTTGAAAATTTTGTTGAATTGCTGAAAAGCCAGAGTTGTCACCTTTTTTTAAAAGTAGTGGCAACTCTGTAACATTTTAGTATCACCAGTACGCATTATTTATGTTAAAATCAACTTAGAACGCATATTTTTGGTTATTTTCACCTTGAGAACAATTTTAGATAGTAATTAGCAATAATAAATCAAATTTTAAATGATTTAAGTTCCGTGAAATTTTTAAGCAAATAACAGCTGTTTGAAAATTCAACAGAAACCATTTTGGTTCGTTCCCTTAATTGCTGAAATTTTTTGTTGAATTTTCAACAATTCAGCAATTCAACAGTTTAGGGAATTCCCCTGTTGTTTTCCGGGGTCAGAGTATAGTTTTAGCTTGTTATTTTCTCATAAATTTTCGTTTTTGTCTTTGATTTGTTATTGTTTACTACCGCAACAATGTATGAAGTGTTGAGAAAATTTGTTTTTCAGGGACCGAAAATAATGATTATTTGTTTTGAGTAAAAAATAAAAATCTCAGTTTATTGATTATTTTGTAAGCGAAAAAAAATAGCGCTCAGAAATAACGAATTTTTTGGGAGCGATATTATTTTGCTTAGAAATATCACTCAAAGTTAGATTGCAGCCGTCCTACACGGAATTTTACAAAAATTTAAATGTGCTCTTGTAGGTACAACCACAGAGCACATATCCAGTTAAAAAAAAAAATACATTTTCTTTGAATAAACCGCTAAAAAAAACAGAAAAATCTTTTTGTATAAAAAAAAACACTTTCTGTAGGAATCGAACTCGTGCTTGCAGCTCGGTGGACCAACACACTAACACCCAGCCCACATGTCGGGTTGGATCGAAGTGGAATAGTTCATAACATCTTTTTAAGTTGTTTTACTAATATATAAATGACATAAAGTCTTGAGGTTGATACAACTTTTTGTTTTAAATAAGTATACAAAGAAATCACTTGCTTTTATTAACTCGATGTGTGCTCTCTGGTTCTAAAGGGTGTTTTTTAAGAGGTATAGAACTTTAAGTTGCAATAAAACAACGATGGATTATTCGATTGACATGAATTCTTTAGTCCAATCTGGACTTCCAATTTTCGATGACTTTTCCCAACATTTGCTGCCGTATATCGGCAATAACACGGCGAATGTTGTTTTCCAAATGGTCAAGCGTTTGTGGCTTATCCGCATAGACCAATGACTTTACATAGCCCCACAGAAAGTAGTCTAGCGGTGTTAAATCACAAGATCTTGGAGGCCAATTTACAGGACCAAAACGAGAAATCGGGCGGTCACCAAACGTGTCTTTCTATAAATCGAAATAAAATTGCACTATTTGCAAGCGTTGTTCAGGCGTGAGTCTATTCATGATGAATTGCCAAACCAAACTGAGAATAAATCACTTTACAGCTGTTAAATCGGTCGCCATCTTGAACAGTGACGCCAACTTAAAGTTCTATACCTCTAAAAAAAACAAGAAAGGAAGCTACCTTCGGCTAGCCGAAGCTTATATACCCTTGCAGATAAAGTAATGCTCACTCGGTGCAGTTCCAGGGATTCCAGATTCAGCGTTTCTATTTAAATTTTGTTTTTAAGTAGTCAAGAATCAAAACGCCTACTTCCTACAAAGTTACAATGAATTTTCTTATATTTGTTTGAATATTCCTATGGAAGCCTCAAGATATAGTGGTCCGATCCGGCTCGCTCCGACATATGTACTACCTGCAATAGAAAGAAGACTTTCGGGAAAGTTTCATCGCGATAGCTGTGAAGTAGTTTCTTAGGCTGGGGTGAAGCTCGGTCACGCCAGGATCTCTTTACAGCCAAATTTATAAAGATTGAGACTAGGGCCTTCGATGAGCGGTGGGCTGACGTGAGATGTAGTGTGTCAGCCACCGGGTTATCGTATAAAACACCGTTTCGATTTGATTTGGGCATCAACAAAAAGCAAAGGGGGTCAGCGGTAGCGCGTACTGGGTCTGACTCGCGGCACTCGCCACGAGGAGACCGAGAGGGAATCGATTAGGGGACGCCTGGCAATTCTAGGCCATGTGGCTGCCTGACATGGGCATCCGCCAGCACTCGCTGTCGGACCAAGCTATGCGGCCGGCTGAGCCTGGCCTCTGACAAAATATCTGGTTAAATAAATCGGGGTGGTACCGTTGGAGAGCATTTTGAGGCGGTTCAAGTGTGGGTAAGAAAATATAGTGGGTTTTCTAGGCTTTAAATTGATTGTTGTTGTTTATTAGAATCTTTTCTTTTTTTCAATATTTGCTTTGACGAAAATATATATATGTTTTCAGGGTATTCTGGATTTATTCAAATTTATACAGTATTTGGGAGGTGAGTTCTTCATGTTTGGATACAGTTTTGAGGTTAGGTTTTTCAGTTTCATTAGAGTTACATGGTGTTAGGTTTTATCTGGGCAAAGGTTATGGCTGATCTAGCCGGATTCTACCCAGTGATACCGCATCGAGGCCTGCCGAGATTTCTAAGCGCACATACTGCACCTTTTGGCCAGACTTGTTTTTCGCTGGCCACTCGTTGCGGTCTCACTGGCTTGGCACTCACCCGTCTCGCTCCCGCACACACACACACACGCAAAGTTTCCGCGCGTAAACTGGGGGTGCTCCGCCGCTGGTCCTGGGCCGGCACCACTGTGATCCACGAATCCTCTGTCCTTCTTCGCTGTCCTTCTCCTCATCAGCCGTCACTCGACGACTGGGTGTTCCGCTGCTTTTCAGGTAGCGCCGGTGTCCTGGTTTTTTTCCACGTCGAGCACGTTGCTTGCTCGGCTTCTCCTCGTGTTTTCTGTCGTCTTTCACTCCCGGAGTGGCAAAAATCGCCCACTCTTTTCCGCACTTAAATTCCTTGTCCGCGTCAGTCGACCTCTTCCAAAGAACTCCGAGTTTTCGGTTTCGCGAAACTTCTCGCCGTTCTGTTTCCTGGCTTCTCGAAGCTTCGGCATATCTTCCTCTCGCTCTCCCTCATGGGCGCGTGCCAGTTTTCGGGGGTTGATTTCCAACGCGATCATGCGTTTTTCTCGCTCGCTCTTATGCGAAGCTGGGTCATGTGGCCGCTTTTCGTGGTGAATTTCTCGTTTCAGCGCTGGTATGTGTGTGTTGGTGTGGGATAAGCCTTCCAGGCTAGCGATGCAAGTATCGATGGCGATGACAGTTTTATTAACTATCGGGTGCGGCCTTGTAGCCTTAAACCTAACTTATAATACTATTTTAGATTAACTCTAGCCTTATTTAATTACTTATATCCTAGGTGGGGGGTTATATATACATTTAGGGAGTGGCTATTTGTGGGGAGCCAATTGGCTCCTCACATCCCCCTCCTTCTTCGGGGGACGCGACGAGACGGCGATCTCATCTCTCTTGTTGATGTGGACTCGGAATTCCTCCCCTCCGGCATGGAAGAGAAACTTCCGATCCACACGGCGTCGGGTTCCCTCCTGTGGGCGAACGTGCTCGACAAGGGAGCGGGGAATTCGTCCACCGCTCACGCGAATACGCCAGTGTCGCGGTGGCAACACCCAATCCTCGTCGGGCGATGGATATTGGGGACGTCCCTTAGCGTTGCTGTCGTCCTCGGCTGGTGGCTTTGCTGGTGGCTTCGCTGGTAGCGCTGGTTTGGTGGCTACAGGGGCGGCTGCTGCTGTCTCCCGCTCGCGAAGACGGTCCTCCCACTCCATTTCTGCGGCCCAGCTCGCGAACATGAGTGGAAGGTCGGCCTCGGAATGGGCAATCGGCGGAGGTGTGGCGACCAGGGCTAGTCCCATCACCGCATCCTCTCCGGGGGTGTCGATTGGAACGAGGACGGGCATCTCATCATCCGGTGGGGGGTCCCGTGTGGTACGCAGGTCCTCCTCATCGGAGACCTCGATCGTCTCCAAGTGGGGTGTCGGTGCTGTAGTCACCGAGACGCTGCCCTTCTCATCCGCGTATGCGAGTATGACCCCGTTAGGGTCCATCCTCTCCAGGACTGCGCTGGATCCGTTGTCCTGCACCCGCCATATATGGCCCGCGAAATCTTCCATGACGGGGGCCTCGTCATCCTCCCTGGCGTGTTCCGGGCCGGATGCGTCTTGGCCACGCTGGGGGGCTTCTTCCAGTGTGGCGGTGGGGTCACTTGGCTCGGCGTACTGGCCAGGGCACGGCCCGATGGCCTCCTCCACGCACCTCACCAGGTGCCTCCAGTCGGGGAAGTCGCCCGCTGCCATGTCTGTTGGGAAGATAACCTTTTATTAGTTTTAGTTTGTGGAAAAGGGGGGTTACCGTTTTAGTTTTGGTTAGTTTTGTAGTTAGAGGGGCTAAGCTACGGTGGACACTGGGAGCATTGAGTTTCCCCTGAGGGGAGTGGGGACGTTGGGAAAGCGCACCGTCCAGCAAGTGGCCCCCACTGACTCAAACTTGGCTCCTTTCGCAGTGGTCCTTGTGGATTGGCTCTTGCCTCGGCCAGGGTTCTTTTGAGCGTCACTCGACCGCTGGCTTGATATGTGTATTTTCTCTACGATGAGGCCGCGGTGCGGGCTTTCTGTATTGGAGTTTAGGGTCACCCGACCACTAAACCTGCTCTGTAGTCTTGGCTACGTCTGGGCTGTCCTGTTCTACCGGTACCGGACCCTGGGTCTCCGGGTCGTCGACTGCTTCCTTTAGGTCTCCGAGCGATGCCGTCCTGCATTGTTTAGTTCGTGTGTGTTTTAAACGCACGATCGTGGCCGAAATGAATTTGACCACCTCGTACGGCCCCTCATACTTGGGTGCTAACTTTGCAGCAAAGTTATCCGCCGCCCTGGACAAGTGATGCTGCTTTACAAAGACCAGTGATCCCAAAGTTGGTCTCCACGCGCGCCTTCTGAGGTCGTAGTGCTTCCGCTGATCCATCGAAGCTCGCTGAGTGTTTGTTTGGACCGCCTTAAACACGTCGCGCAGCAACTCCGCTTTCGCGACGGGTGATCTTGGAACATGGCTTGGTCCCGGCGTGACTTCGTCGTACAAGGCCCCTGGGAGTCTTGGCTCTCTGCCTTGTATAACAAACGCCGGGCTGAATCCGGTGGAGTCAGAAACGCTGCTGTTTATAGCCAGGTTCAGCTCAGGGAGCAGTTCGTCCCACGTCGTCTGCTTATCCTCGATATACTGGGCGACCATAGTTTTAATGGTGCGATTGGCCCGCTCTGTCGGGTTCTGCTGCGGAGTATAGGGTGCCGTATACTGGATCTCCATTCCCGCCTGTTTGCAGAAAGCTTTGAAAGACCGACTTGTGAATTGGGTCCCGTTGTCGCAAACAAAGGTACGGGGAATCCCAAAGTGATTTAAAATCCTCTCCCGAAAGGATTTCTCAAGGTGTGCCGAAGTAGCTTTTCTTAATGGAACTAACTCAACCCATTTTGAAAAGGCGTCGAAAAATACTAGCAGCATACTGTTCCCGCTCTTAGACCGCGGAAGGGGTCCAATGAAGTCGGCGCAGACAGTGTCAAAGGGCTCACTGATCTGCCTGGTGAACATCTTACCCGCTGGTTTGTTTTGGCTTACCTTAAACCGTTGACAAGTGTCGCACTTGCGAACATACCTGGCGACATCACGAAAGAGTCCCGGCCAGTAATACCTCTGGGCGATCCGGGTTGTTGTCTTTCTGATTCCGAGATGTCCAGCCGTGGGCTGGTCATGGCATTCTGACAGCACTCGCTGACGATGATCCTTGGCCACGCACAATTTCCAAGGGACGTAGTCTTCATCGTCGGGTCGGGTTCCGCGGTGCCGATATAGCTGTTGGTTCTCACACGCGTAGTCCGGGAAATCTTCAGGCTTGTCCTGAACGAGTTTCAGCATTCGCTGATACCATGTGCACCCAGGCTTATCCTCCTGAATCATTTGTAGTACATCCAAGGGCTGTCGTGACAGCGCATCCGCGACAATGTTCTGGCTCCCGCGCCGATAGGTGACGTCAAACTGGTACTGCTGCAGTTCTAACGCCCAGCGTGCGATTCGGCCGGTGGGATTGTCGATTGAGTTGAGCCATTTTAATGCGAGATGGTCCGTGATCACCTCAAATCGATACCCTTCGATGTAACACCTAAGCTTCCTTATGGCCCATATAATGGCCAGGCATTCCTTCTCAGTGGCTGAATAGTTCTCTTCAGCGGCGATGAGACGTCTGCTAGCGAATGCGATGACGCGTTCCTCTCCCTGGATATTCTGGGTTAGGACGGCTCCTAGCCCTATATCACTGGCATCGGTTTGTAAGACAAACTTCTCATTGAAATCCGGACAGGCGAGAACAGGTGCCTCCGTGAGCTTCCGCTTCAATTCTTCGAACGCGTCTTGTTGATCCTGTTGCCATTGCCATTTTTTTCCTTTTTTCAACAACAGAGACATGGGTTGTACGATGCCGGCAAAGTTGGGTACAAACCTCCTGTACCATGACGCGATACCCAGACATCTACGTAGTTCCTTGCATGAAGTGGGCGGACTCAGTTGCCGTACTGCCGAAATCTTGTCGGGATCAGTGTGGATCCCTTCCTCACTGATGACGTGCCCCAGGTATACCAGGCTGCGCTTAAAGAAACTACATTTCTTTGCATTGAGGCGAAGGTTCGCTCTTCGTAGCCGTCGGAATACCTCTCGAAGATGGTGCACATGCTCTTCTAACGTGCGCCCGATGATGATTATATCATCCAGGTACGCAAACGCGTTGGGCTCCATGTCTGGTCCAATTACGCTGTCGAGCGCCCGCTGGAATGTGGCCGGTGCTGAATGAAGACCAAACGGCATGACTTTCCAGTGGTACAGTCCCCTTCCTGGAACTGTAAATGCAGTGCACTCGCGACTTGTCCTGGCCATGGGGATTTGCCAGTATCCGCTCTTCAGGTCAAGAGTGGAGATGTACTTGGCGTGGCGCAACCGCTCCAGAATGTGAGTTATCCTGGGCAGCGGGTACGCATCGGGGATTGAGTGGGCATTCAGTTGCCGAAAATCAACACAGAGCCGCATCTCTCCCGATTTCTTGCCCACGAGTACAATAGGGGCACTATGGGGGCTCCGAGAAGGTTCTATACAATCGTTGCGTAACAAATCGTCGATCTGCTCGTCAATAATCCTCTGCATTGCGGGATTCTTGGGAAAATACCGTTGTTTAATGGGTTTATCATCCCGCATTGTGATCGAGTGTTCGGCGATGTGTGACACTCCGGTCAGTCCGTCAAATTTGGCCAATTCCTCCTGTAGAAATTTGTGTACCCAGGGTTCTAGATCCTCCGGCCCTGGGGTCTCTTTGATTACTGCTAATGCTCCTCCAGTATCAGATGCATTCGCTGGTCTGGTTGGGGAAGGCAATCGCGCTTCTTCGGCTGGTTCTGCCGATACAGAACTCGGGTTCCGTCGAAATGGATTATTTCGCACGGCTGTGTCCTCTCTGGGCCCTAGAATACTGTTTGTTGGGGCAGCTGGCATCCTGCGCTCTGGTTCGTTGCTTTGTAGTTCTGGGACGGTGGCATCGAAGTTGTCGATTTCTTCTGACGAAGACTCATTTATGAGGAGAGGAGACAGAACTGAGTCGCTCTTGGTGCTGGCTACGAGAAGAGGGTTAAGTTGTAGCGAAACGCGACCACATTGGAGGGTGGCGGACACGCCGCAGAGAAAGTCCATGCCCAAAAGCACATCTTCCATGATTGAGGGTAAGACTAGGAGTGGAAAGGTGACCCAACGTTGGTCCAACTGGACTTTCGCCACCAGTGACTTGGTTATTTCTTTGCGGGAGCCTTCGGCCAGGCTGACTTGGGTGCGTACCGTCCGTACGTTATGTGGTGTGCCCACGAGTTGAACGACTCTTTCGCTCACAAAGCTTCTGCTGGCTCCGGTGTCTATGGTTGCATTAAATAGTCGACCCTCGATTTGTACTTGTGCGATGATTCTGCTCGCCTGGACTTGTAAAATATCCTTTAATTCTGGGGATTCCTCCTGGCAGTCTCCGGCCGCTCCCCGAGGGGACGAAGACTCCTCTCGTTTCCCGGATGACTGCGACGACAACACTCGTTGGTTCGTATTCCTCGGCGACCGCATTCCCAGCAAAAGAGAACTCGGGGATTGCGACACTCGTGTGAAAAATGCCCAGCCTGCGCACAATTCCTGCAGGCTAGTCTGAAGTTTGGCACGATGGACACGTTCCCCACCCGAGGAACTATTTCCGGTACCACGGCGGCCGGTGTAAATGTTCGTCGGGGTGATCGTGCTGTATCTTGGCGACCCGTTGGTGGCGCCCCTGAGTACGACGGGATCTGGTCGATTCTCTTCGGCGGTGGCTGCAGTTCAGACAGCATCCTTGCATGACTTCCTGTGTCTCGATCGCGGGTGACTTCATAAGTCACTGCCAAGGCGGTCAGCTGTTCCAGCGTTGTGAACTCATGTCTCCTGGTAAACAGTTGATAGTCTGACTGTAGGTTTTCATAAATCCTTTCTAACTCCTGTTCTGAATTATATCCCGCTCTGTGCATCATTAATCGAATGTTTACAAGGTATTGCTTAAATGTTTCTCCGGGTCGCTGGTGCCTGGTACGAATCTCATCCTCGAGTCTCTGGAAATACCTCGGTGGTAGGAAAAAGTCAAGAAATGCCTTCTTGAAGTTTGCCCAGGATTCGCCCAATAGCTGGCTTGTCCTGAACCAGTGTTCGGCCGTGTCCGTCAAAAGACCAGGGATGGCCTGCGGCATCTTCTCCACGTTGACTTCGTAAGCTGTTGCTCGTTCCTCGAGGTGTTGAATAAACGAGATCGGGTCCGTTGTCCCGTCGAAGGTGATTCCCCAGTTTCTCAGCTTTTCTGCTAGAGTTGCCGCTGTCATTTCCAGCTTTCTGGGAGAAATATCCCGCCTGGCAGTGTTGACTTCTATGTCGACACCTGCCTCAGCGGGGTTGGCGCATCCCAGTGGGACATGGAGTTTAGTCGGACCCGCAGGGTTTGGACTCGGCGTCCGTTGCTTCCGCTCGTTGATCGCGGCCAATATTTCCGATTCGCATTCCTGAAGACGCTCGGCTATCTCCAAAACGTGATCGTCACGATTATTAAAGGCTGCCAACCGGCTCCTCATCTCCTCCACGTTTCCTGTTCCGTCCAAGGCGAACTCCTTCAGAATTGCCTCCAATTCCCGCTTCCTGAGATACGAAATCCAACGTGCCCCCATGTTTGCGAAAATAATCCAACGGAGAACGAAGAAAAACCAGATTTTTGGTGCGGCGAAAGAAATTTTTAACGAGGGTCAAACGAAGCTCAAAAGTTTAACAAAATTTAACAGCGAAAAATGTTTATTTATTGGCTAACGGATTAATAACTGCCTAGCGGAACGATGGCAACCACAATAAGGCGTAAGACGACGATTTAGATTTTCTTCGACGGCGATGTAAAAGCTGGATGTAGCGGAAAAATTCCGTGAAAAATGTGTTGACTCGGCGACAGTGGTTTTCAGATTCCTTTTCTATGCTTCCGATGACTGTACTTGCAGTCGATTGCTGTGGATGTGAGAGAGACGACGATGAGAGCGAAGACAAGATGGCTGCGCTGTGGGGAGTATAGATTAGCTTGTGCTGTTAAAATCTCGCGGCCTGACTGGTTCACCTATAGAGGGCCCGCTCTTTCTCTCTTTGCTATGCCTGTATGCGACTCACGTGGTTCTGTTGGCCACGTGGTCTGTTACCTCTGACAACCTCTCGTTTTTTTTTTGGTTATGTTTGGTCTTGATTTTGGGTATACTTTGGTAAAAGTTCTCCCGCTTGTGTCTTGCTTATATATATATATTTGATAATTTTGGTTCTAGATTTGCATGTCCCTCGATATTTATTCCTCTCCGTGCGTACCCACTTGAACAAAAATTCGCTCTTATATGGCTGTACCCAAAAAACACAAATCGAGGAAAGTAACCAGATGGGTCTTTAGGCCATATAATCATCTAAAATTCATAAGCCTCAAGTCCCTGCTCGGGCGCCAGACTGTGAAGTAGTTTCTTAGGCTGGGGTGAAGCTCGGTCACGCCAGGATCTCTTTACAGCCAAATTTATAAAGATTGAGACTAGGGCCTTCGATGAGCGGTGGGCTGACGTGAGATGTAGTGTGTCAGCCACCGGGTTATCGTATAAAACACCGTTTCGATTTGATTTGGGCATCAACAAAAAGCAAAGGGGGTCAGCGGTAGCGCGTACTGGGTCTGACTCGCGGCACTCGCCACGAGGAGACCGAGAGGGAATCGATTAGGGGACGCCTGGCAATTCTAGGCCATGTGGCTGCCTGACATGGGCATCCGCCAGCACTCGCTGTCGGACCAAGCTATGCGGCCGGCTGAGCCTGGCCTCTGACAAAATATCTGGTTAAATAAATCGGGGTGGTACCGTTGGAGAGCATTTTGAGGCGGTTCAAGTGTGGGTAAGAAAATATAGTGGGTTTTCTAGGCTTTAAATTGATTGTTGTTGTTTATTAGAATCTTTTCTTTTTTTCAATATTTGCTTTGACGAAAATATATATATGTTTTCAGGGTATTCTGGATTTATTCAAATTTATACAGTATTTGGGAGGTGAGTTCTTCATGTTTGGATACAGTTTTGAGGTTAGGTTTTTCAGTTTCATTAGAGTTACATGGTGTTAGGTTTTATCTGGGCAAAGGTTATGGCTGATCTAGCCGGATTCTACCCAGTGATACCGCATCGAGGCCTGCCGAGATTTCTAAGCGCACATACTGCACCTTTTGGCCAGACTTGTTTTTCGCTGGCCACTCGTTGCGGTCTCACTGGCTTGGCACTCACCCGTCTCGCTCCCGCACACACACACACACGCAAAGTTTCCGCGCGTAAACTGGGGGTGCTCCGCCGCTGGTCCTGGGCCGGCACCACTGTGATCCACGAATCCTCTGTCCTTCTTCGCTGTCCTTCTCCTCATCAGCCGTCACTCGACGACTGGGTGTTCCGCTGCTTTTCAGGTAGCGCCGGTGTCCTGGTTTTTTTCCACGTCGAGCACGTTGCTTGCTCGGCTTCTCCTCGTGTTTTCTGTCGTCTTTCACTCCCGGAGTGGCAAAAATCGCCCACTCTTTTCCGCACTTAAATTCCTTGTCCGCGTCAGTCGACCTCTTCCAAAGAACTCCGAGTTTTCGGTTTCGCGAAACTTCTCGCCGTTCTGTTTCCTGGCTTCTCGAAGCTTCGGCATATCTTCCTCTCGCTCTCCCTCATGGGCGCGTGCCAGTTTTCGGGGGTTGATTTCCAACGCGATCATGCGTTTTTCTCGCTCGCTCTTATGCGAAGCTGGGTCATGTGGCCGCTTTTCGTGGTGAATTTCTCGTTTCAGCGCTGGTATGTGTGTGTTGGTGTGGGATAAGCCTTCCAGGCTAGCGATGCAAGTATCGATGGCGATGACAGTTTTATTAACTATCGGGTGCGGCCTTGTAGCCTTAAACCTAACTTATAATACTATTTTAGATTAACTCTAGCCTTATTTAATTACTTATATCCTAGGTGGGGGGTTATATATACATTTAGGGAGTGGCTATTTGTGGGGAGCCAATTGGCTCCTCACATAGCTTAAAAACTGAGAGACTAGTTCGCATTAAAACGGACAGATGGACAGACGGACAGACAGACAGACGGACATGGCTAGATAGACTCGGCTATTGGTGCTGATCAAGAATATATATACTTTATGTGGTCGGAAACGTCTCCTTCACTGCGTTGCAAAAATCTGACTGAAATTATAATACCCTCTACAAGGGTATAAAAACACCCTTGACCTACGAGAACAAATTTAAAACTTTGTAAAATTCAGTACAGAACGGCTGCAATCGCACTTTGATTGATATTTTTAAGCGAAATAATATCACTCACATAATAATCATTTTTTTGTGCGATATTTTTTTCGCTTACAAAATAATCATTAAATTGAGATTTTTATTTTTATACCCGTTACTTGTAGAATAAAAGGGTATATTGTATTCGTGCAAAAGTATGTAACTGGGAGAAGCAAGCGTTTCCAACCCTATAAAATTTTATATTCTTGATCAGGGTCACTAGCCGAGTCGATATGGCCGTGTCCGCCTGTCTGTCTGTATGTCCGTATGAACGCTAAGATCTCGGAAACTACAAAAGCTAGAAGGTTGAGATTTTCCACACATATTCTTGGGCTTCCTACGCAGCGCAAGTTTATCAGCCGAGCGCCACGCCCCCTCTAACGCCCGCAATCGCCCAACTCCGATATTAAAATGTGTCTGGTGCCCACACCTTTAAAGATTTCCGAGAAGCATAAATGCAATTTTGTTGTGTATATTTATGCCTATCGAAATGTAGAAGACATTTTAAAAGAGGACCATTCATTAAAAAGTTATACGCAATCAAAATATATGTTAGTGTTTTCAGGCAGAGCATTAAAAATAGCAAAACATAAACATTTTTAATGCAAAATAAGGTTACAAAAATTCCTGAATATTTAATAATTAAATGTACCATAAATTGTAGCAAACTTCCCCAAATGGTAGTTAAAAAAACGACTTTTTACTTTTTGTCATTCCGAAATTGTCAAAACTTTGACAAAAACCGATTGAAACTAACAATATAGCGCATATGTAAAAAAAAAAATATATTTTTTTTTGTGGGGAACCCGGTAAAATTTTAATTGGTTTTTATTTTTAAAAAATTTAAAAAATTCATTTTTTTAAAAATTTGTTTTTTGAAAGAAGGGGTTGTAACTTTTAATCATTAACAATTGTTAAAGGACTAGTAAACAATGAGAAAACATGAATTCCATAAGGATCCGATAAGAGTGAGAGAGTTAATCTACATGCTGCGACGTTTTTTCATAGAAAAAAGCCAAGGCCTTGTTAAAAGAAATACGATATTTTAAAAACTAAACATGGCTCAAACTTTTTGACAAAAACCGATTGAAACTAACAATATGGAGCATATGTTAAATTAAAACGAGGACGGAAGCTAACTTCGGCAAGCCGAAGCTTTAATACCCTTGCAGATTTTACGAATGAAAACTTGACTAGCATAGCAACATGAATTAATAAACAACAAAATATTTTATAATTGAAAAAAATAAAATTGTATCCCTATTGTTCCTATGGGAGCTATAGGATATAGACGTCCGATCGGGTCGGTTTTCAAACTTGATCTGCGTACACATGTTTTAGGACGAATGTGAAGGCGCTAGCTTTTAAACTGAGCTCGCAAACGGTATTGAAACAGACGGGCAGACGGATAGACGAACAGACGGCTATATCGACTCCCCTATTGATCCTGATCAAGAATATATATATATTATGGGGTCGGAAACGTATCCTTCACTGCGTTACAAACTTTTGACCAAAATTATAATACCCTCTGCAAGGTTATAAAAACTTAACTTAATATTATATAAAAAAAAATATTTCCTTTATGTAACCAATTTAATTATTAAACGTCAGCTTTAGTATACAGTTGTCTGATTGGCAAGAACTATTACCCTGAGCAAGGTATACATAAATAAATTAGATTTGCATAGTTTCATGTCAGTAGCTTTAGTACTGCAAAAATGTCATGTAAAGATATAAAAAAAGGGATATTTTCACAGCACTTAACTATTGTTAATATGGAAAGTATGAGATATAGACATTCGATCGGCCCGCGCTTTTACCCTGATCAAGGTACGCACAAAAAAATACGATTTGGAAAGTGTCATGGGAATAGCTTATATTCTGCGCGAAATATCCTGAAAAACGACGAATTTTGACCGATTTCACCCTATTGTTCCTATGGGAGCTATAAGATATAGACGTCCGATCGGCACGCGCTTTTACCCTGATCAAGGTGTGCGTAAAATAATAAGATTTAAAAAGATTCTTGTCAATAGATCTTACACTGAGCGAAATATCTTCATTTTGTGAAAGCTATATCCGATTGTTTCTATGGGAGCTATAGGATATAGACGTCCGATCGGCACGCGCTTTTACCCTGATCAAGGTATGCGTAAAATAATAAGATTTAAAAAGATTCTTGTCAATAGCTCTTACACTGAGCGAAATATCTTCATTTTGTGAAAGCTATATCCGATTGTTCCTATGGGAGCTATAGGATATAGACGTCCGATCGGGTCGGCTTTCAAACTTGATCTGCGTACACATGTTTTAGGACGACTGTGAAAGTTTCAAAGCGCTAGCTTTTAAACTGAGCTCGCAAACGGTATTGAAACAGACGGACAGACGGACATGGCTATATCGACTCCCCTATCGATCCTGATCAAGAATATATATACTTTATGGGGTCGGAAACGTCTCCTTCACTGCGTTACAAACTTCTGACTAAAATTATAATACCCTCTGCAAGGGTATAAAAAAAATTTTTTTCTGGGGAACCCGTTAAAATTTTTTTTTAAATCTTAATTTGTTTTTATTTTTAAGAAATTAAATTAAAAAAGACACGAAGTTAATCGGATTACTGCAACCGGAGATACAGATTTTCAATGAGGGGGTACTTTTTCAAAATTCAGGTTTTTGGGCAAACTAAAAAAAAAAATACTTTTCTTTCGTCCAAATCCTGATACAAAATCAAAAATGTGACCCAATAAAAGGTGTTCGGTTTGTAAAAGAACCGCCCATATGCATTTTTAGTTCATTCTAATAACTTTAAACTGATTTGCTAAGATTTATTGGGGCTCCCACTTGGGGCCCCAGTCCCTTTCAATTGGAAAAAAGGTAAATTTTTCTTTCAAATCCGTGTTTATGTTTATGTATATGTTTAAATAATTTGACCGCTCAGATTTAAGGCTTTTTACTATTTTTAACACCCGTTCTAAAATTACAATTTAGCCAAAAATATCTTCTGGACGCTAAACCGTTGAACCAATCGATTCCGGGTTTTCGTCCAAAAATAGTTTAAAACATTATATATGTTTAAAAAATTTGAAAAATATCTTCAAACGTCGAAAAATAATACTTCTAAACTGAATTTCAAAAATTCCTTCGGTAAATTTTTTCCTTGAGCTTTAACGATTCATTTGGTGGTTTCACCAAAGCTCTAGCTATCCTTTAAACAAAGAAACTAAGCAAAAAGTCGATATATTATCGAATTTAAGTGACTCCATAAGCATCATACGTTTTCTGCCTGCATTTTGCTATCTCTCTCTGCATTTTCATACAAATTGTCAACAAATGATTCCGTCTCCCTCCTTCTCCCTCTGCCTTGCATTTCCCTGCGCTTCCTTAAAAATATTGTGGCGACCAATCTGGCAACCCGAAGCGAACATCTGATTTCATAAAAACAACTCTGGTTCGATATCAAAATTGGATCTCACTCTCTTGCGGCGCAACTAGCTTATAGTACACACAATTGTTACTCAGCCTATTAATATCAAAATAAAATTAATTTAAGAGTGAATCTCTACATTGGTGACCGCGCAAACAAGATAATGGTGATGTTCCACCGGACTCGCCCGACTCGTTTGAGACTCCACATGGTAGCGGCAATGTCACGCCGGTTGTGGAGACAATCAGCTCATGCTAGCTCCCTGCATTTTGGAAGCAACATGTTTCGTTATGGTTTCTCCAAGTCGAGGCGCAATTCTAATGCAACCGTATCACATCGGACAACACTCGCTACTATCACCTCCTTAGCGCTTTAGACGTTGAGGTTATGTCCGAAGTCTCTGATGTTCTCGCTCAGCCACCGGATTCCAATAAGTATGAGCACCTTAAGTCGATCATCATTCAGCGCTTTACAGAATCCCCGGATCGACAACTGCAGCGTGCCTTACTTGAGCTAGACCTCAGAAACAAGAAGCCCTCTCAGCTATTACGGCAAATGACGACACTTGCTGGCGGTCGCGCGTCCAGTGACGCCTTACGTGTTCGATGGCTCTCCCAACTCCCTCAGCATGTACAGCGAGGTTTGCGTTCTGCGTTCAGCTTCTATAAAAGAGCAAACTGAACTTGCTGACATTCTCATGGAGGACGAAACCACTTCTTTCGTTATGGCTGCTGGACACTCTTCATCTCAATCACGCGGAAACAAATTCGACCAACCCCACTCGGTTTCTAAAGACTCCATGGACGAAGTAAAACGTGAACTGGCTGCTGTCGAGACTTCAGGGGCCCTTTTGCAAAATAATTGGCGTGCCAGCAATTCTGGCCAAGCCGTTCAGAATAGAGAGCAATGGCAAGCATCTCGTTTATGTTTTTATCATGCTAAATTTGGTAATAACGCTCGAAAGTGTTCGCCCAGTCACAGGGAAACTAAAAAAGCTGTCATCCGTACAGGCAGCCGATCACAGCAGAAGTCCGAAAGCTCGCCCCTCTAAAGAATATCGACTACACATTTACGATCGCTGGACTAACATCAAATTTCCTATTGATTCCGGATCAGTCATCTCACTCATTTCGTGTTCATTAGTAAAAAATAGCCTATGTCGCAAGGACGAATACAAACTATACGCTGCAAATACATCAGTAATTGATACCTACGGGACTTTAAATCAGACGTTTGGCCTTAACCTACAACGCAAATTTAGCTGGCAATTCGTCGTCGCTAACGTCCAATCAGCAATCATTGAAGCGGACTTTCTTACATATCATGGTCTGATCATTGACCTTAAAGGTAAACCCCTCATTGATTCTTTAACGTCCACAGCAACAAAAGGAGATCTGACAGAAACAAAAATTTATAACATTTTTATAATCAACTCACACAACTTTGCCGAAGTAGATCAGCCATATTCCAATCTACTTGGTCGCTTTTTGGACATAACACGACCCAATAAACCCCCTGCAACGCGCGTAAGCAATGACGTAGCACATTACATTGAGACAACTGGCCCCCCCGTTTTTGACAAGCCAAGACGGCTTACAGGTGAAAAACGAAAGGCGGCACGTCGGGACTTTGACCTTTTAATACAACAAGGAGTAATTCGACCCTCAAGTAGCCAATGGGCTAGCCCTATTCATTTGGTCTCTAAGAAAAACAATGAGTGGCGTACAACAGGTGATTATTGAAAACTTGATGCTTGCACCGTTTCAGATCGCTATCCTATTCCCCATGGCGAGGTCATTCTACAGCGTTTGCACGGTTGCACCATTTTCTCCACGCTCGACCTGGTGCGTGCTTACCATCAAATCCCAGTCGCTGTGGGAGATATTTCAAAAACAGCAGTCATCACTCCATTTAGGCTGTTTGAATTTGTTGGCATGCCACCAGGTTTGCGAAATGCAGCACAAACCTTCCAAAGGCGTATGGAGAATTCGTAGGATGTTATATCGACGACATCTTTGTTTTCTCCAAGACGCTTGAGGAGCACCTGCAACATCTTCAAACAATCTTTAAAATCCTACAGGTTAACCACCTTCAAATCAAGCCACAACAATGCCAATTTGGTAAAAGTAATGTTATTTTCCTCGGCTTTGAAGTCAGTGCTAACGGATTCAAGCCTCCTGCTGAACGTACTCGAGTCATTTCGGAATTTCCCAGGCCACAAACAATTATGGAATAACGCAGATTTCTGGGAATGGTAAATTAATACCGACATCTCATTCCGCATGCAGCTCAGGCGCAGATTCCGCTGACAGATTACCTAAAAGGTGCAACCAAAAATGACAAACGAGAGATTGCTTGGACTTCCGATGCTAAAAGCGCATTCCACACCAGCAAGCTGGGAATATCGAAAGCAGTAAGCTCTACGCTTCTCTCCCCGTCAGCCCAGCTAATCCTTAAAACAGACGCCTCGGATACAGCGATTGGAGCCGATCTCGAGCAATTAGATGTCAATGTTTGGCGTCCGGTAAGTTACTTCTCTAGAAAATTGTCTCCCACAGAGCGAGGGTACAGCACTTATGATCGCGAGCTACTAGCAAATTTTGTCGGCATTATAGCGTTCAAGCATATATTGGAGGGACGTCCTTTTGTAATTCAAACTGACTACAAACCACTACAGTACGCTTTCAAGCAGAAAGCCAGCAAAGCATCACGGCGTCAACTTCGGCATTTGGGCTTCATCTCTCAATTTTCTACAGAAATCATTTATAATCCCGGAGAGAACAATATAGTCGCATATGCACTAACTCGCAAAAACGCGATAAGCATGCCGACCAATTAAGCGATTTTTAATGCACAACAAGCTGATAATGAAATGGCAAAGCTATCCAATACATCTCTTAATCTCCAAATCAGACAAATCGATCAGCTCGATATCCTATGCGACAGCTCGAATGGACGCGAGCGACCATACTTGACAGAGTAATATTTTTAAGCGAAATAATATCGCTCATTATTTCTGAGCGATATTTTTTTCGCTTACTGATTATTTTGTAAATGTTAAATGGAGATTTTTATTTTTTCACTCATAATGATTACGGTCCCTGCTAAAAATACATGCAGGTCAAAATACGAATAGTTTACTGCCACGCCCCCCCCCCCCCGTTTTACAGTCTCCGAAGACCAATTCATGGACTTCTACAATTCACTTGGAGAGCGATTCAGAGCAGCAGAAGATTACAACGCCAAGCACACACACTGGGGATCCCGCCAAGTGACCCCCAAAGGAAGGCAACTATATAATGCACTCATCAAGACATGCAACAAACTGGACTACGTTTCGCCAGGCAGCCCTACATACTGGCCTACAGATCCTAGAAAACTACCTGACTTAATTGATTTTGCTGTGACAAAAAATATTTCTCGCAATCTAATATCTGCAAAATCGCTTTTGGATCTATCATCGGACCACTCACCAGTGCTAATAACTCTTCTTGAAAGCCCGGAATTAATCGAGCACCCTTGGAGACTGACGTCGCATCGAACCAACTGGCTGAAGTTTAAAAAGTACGTAAGTTCCCACATTGAACTGACTCCACAGCTCAACATCAAGGAGGACATCGACTGCTATGCCGATGCACTGGAGTCTGTACTCGTCGCACCAGCCAAAGTCTCTACACCGCAAGGGAGGGATGAGCGCACACACCAACACAAAACTAACTTGGAAGTCGAACAGCTTGTTTTGGAGAAAAGACGTCTGAGGCGTGCTTGGCAAACCAGCAGATCGCCATCCTCGAAACATCCTTATCTCGCGTCAGTCATCATGACTGTTAGATAGTTTTTTTAATTTAAGATTTTATATACTTATTGTTAGTCTCAATTCAGAGAAGATCCAATAAATCACTATGGACGGCAGTCCATGTAGTGACGAAGCGCACCAGGAGAGTGTGCGAAGGCGACTACTATATATACACGAAGAAATGAAAATCTGCTGTGATAGTCCGATCGTAATGAGTAATACACCAATCGAAAGGTATTGCAAAAACTTAAAGGATTGCATACCAAGACCTCAAGAAAATCAATTGGTTTGGGAGAGAGAGAGGTGAAAGTGAAAAAGTGAAAATTTCGAATTTTGGAGCTGTTGGGGCCGGTGGAGATAAAAGCCCCCTCGCAATGTTTTAGTTGTATTCCTATTGAAATACCCGTCGAATGCGGGGTCATATGATAAAATCCGACGCTCCGTTCAAAAGTTATAGCCAAAATAAAATTTTCTTCTTCTTCCCAAAATGAAAATTTAATTCTGTTTGTCAGTTTGTCCACTTGTCCAAAATATGTTTTTTAAGTTCTGAAAATTTGATATGACGTTCTTCACATCGATATAAAAAACTTTTGTTCTACCACTTTTGGAAAAACCCGCTAGTTTAGCGGGAAAACAGCTATAAATAGCTAAAATTCGGAGAGCCGTAACTTCTATACTACTAAAGCTACAGACATGTGCTGCATCTCGTTTGAAATGTATTTTTAAATGCTATAAACGCCTTCTACATGCAATTTGTGTAAATGTAATAGTTAAAAAGATATAAACAAAAGAAAATTTGTTTAAACTTTTTTTTAGCTTTTTTAAAATTTTCTCAAAAACGGCTCTAACGATTTTCCTTACAACTTTAAACTGTATAGCCCTTGAGATTCCTTAAATTTTGGTATATATCATGTTTATGTAAAAAATCGCGTTTAAAAGGTATTCAGAAACGAAAATAGCCACTTTTGCCAGCTCAGAACAACTAACGCTTCCTGAGTGTTTAATTTTGTGCGTGGGTATCCAAACTGTATTTTAGGCTCATCGAATCATTTCAATTGTTTTAAGGAGTTCCAAATAGGAAACTTTTGTTTTACGACTTTTGGAAAAACCCGCTGCTGTAGCGGAAAAAAAGCTAGAAATAGCTAAATTTCGTTAGTTTGTAAGTTCTACACTACTGAAGCTACAGACATGTGCTATACCTCGTTTAAAAGGTATTTTGAAATACTTAAACGCCTTTTTAACTTAATTTGCTTAAATACAATGGTTTACAAATTATGATTGACCAATTTAAATTTAAATGTATATATTAGCTCCTATGAGAGCAAATGTAAACAAACAAAAACTTCTGATATCAAATAAAAACACCTCTTAACGAGGTAAAAAACTAGTGACGATCGCACCTTTAACATACAAAAGTTCTGATATCAACATTTGTGACGAAAAATTATTACACTCGTCATTAAATACACTTTCTAATATTTTCTCATTCGGCCCGCCCTAGCATACTATTTTAGCCTTTTTACCTTCATAGGCATTTTCTATTGCAGCGTGCCGAATGAGAAAATCTTAGAAAGTGTATTTATTGACGAGTGTAATAATTTTTCGTCACAAATGTTGATATCAGAACTTTTGTATGTTGAAGGTGCGATCGTCACTAGTTTTTTACCTCGTTAAGAGGTGTTTTTATTTGATAAAATGCATACGTAAAAAAAAAAAAAATACGAATAGTCAAGATACTTAAATTAAAACTAATTAGTTGCTAAGTAGGATAGTATTATTGATTTACAGATAGGCAGTGAGTCGGTAGTAGATATTAGGTGATATAGTCTATTATAGTCATTGCAGAGTACTCTAAAAGGTTCATGCATTGCATAATTAGAGATACAATGATTTAAAACTAGAGGAATATAGTTTCTTGTGAATCTATTTGGCACATTAAAATGCAGGCGACCCAGTAACTCGGGACTTTCCACATCACCATGAATAAGATTCCTAATAAACGTAATACCAAGCATAGTTCTTCGATTAACTAATTATGGTGAGTTAATTAGAAGTAGTCTACTAGAGTAGGATGGCAGTATTAGGCTTGTATCCCCGTTAAGTCCCCGTAAGGCAAAAATTAAAAAGTCTTTTTGCACAGACTCAATCCGGTCTATATGCACCCCATATTGGGGACTCCAAACTGGAGCGCAGTACTCAAGAATTGGTCGGACTAATGAAATAAACAAGGTCTTAGTAACATAGGGATAATCGAATTCCTTCGACCACCTTTTGATAAATGCAAGCACACCCCTGGCTTTATTTACCATGGTAGTAATGTGATCAGAAAATTTAGGCTTAGGATCCATATAGACTCCAGGTTGTCAGCATGCGTTATTCTATCTAACCCACAACCGCTTGAAGTATAAGTTGAATAGTGAGGGCTGACACGGAAAAAGGTCATTAGTTTACACTTAGAACCATTTAAATTTAAATCATTATTCATGCACCATGTTTGAAATGCATTGAGATCAGATTGTAAAGCTAAAGTTTGTGCGGAATCATTAAATTGCAGGCACAACTTAACGTCATCTGCGTACATAAGTACACGTGAGTTCGTTAGGACTAGAGGAAGGTCATTAATAAATAATGTAAACAGAAGCGGACCAAGATGACTTCCTTGTGGTACACCGGAAGTAACTCGGATTGGGGATGATAAAGAGTTTTTAAAAATGACCCTTTGAGTCCTGCTATTCAAATAACTTAAGATCCACCTAAGAAGATCATCAGGATCAAACCTCCAATTTCCGAACTAAAATCGGATGGTTTACAGAATCAAACGCCTTACTGAAATCATTGTAAGCCACATCAGTCTGACGATTTTTTCTAAAACCATTTAACACAAATGAAGTAAACTCCAAAAGGTTGGTTGTCGTTGACCTACGTTTTATAAATCCGTGCTGACAAGAGGAAATAAGAGACCTACAACTGTGTTGCAAATGGGGAGTAATAATGTTCTCTGTAATTACATGCGTTCAATTTGCTTCCCTTTTTATGAAGCAGGATAACAAACAATTCCTTCCATCTATGCGGAAAATCTGACGTTTCTAAAGACAAAGTAAAAAGTTTGTGCAATGGTCTACACAAAGTCTCAGCGCAATACTTGAGCACACATCCAGGGACTCCGTCAGGACCCGGAAAGTTGACTGGTTTGACCCTTTGCAAATCTAAAAAAAGTGAGCTTTCACTTATAACTGGACAAAAAATAAAGTTTGATTAAGGCATGTCATATGGGTAATACTGATCTGATGGACTTGTTGTTGAATAGGTGGTTTGGAAAAACTGTGCAAAAAGATCGGCTATGACCTGATCTGTGTTTGCGGCAGAATTTTCAAATTTAAGGGTTGATGGGTAACATGAAGATGTACGCTTTGTGTTAACAAAATTATTAAACTGTTTTGGATCCAGTGTAAACTGCGTCTTACAACGAGCTAAATAGTTTTTGTAATACTGAGCGTTAAGCACGGTAAAATCCGACCGAGCACTTAAGTGTCGGGAAAAGGCAGCCTCTGATCCGGAAGCTCTAAACTTTTTGTACAGTCTAGACTTCACATTTTTAAGTCGTGACAACTCTTTACTAAACGACGGAGGTTGGCTAGAAATTTTAGGATAATGCGTAGGAACGCATGTATCAAGAACTGCGTTTAATACATTATAAAATATATTAACAGCTTCAGTCATATTATTACATAAGTACAGATTAGACCAATCCGAGCAAGCGATAAGGCTATTGATAGGTGCAAAGTTTGCTCTACGAAAGAGGGGATGCGATTAGCTGACTTTTCAGATACTTCAATTAATTTTGTACCCGTGTCAGCAGTCAGCTCAAGCGTTGGGTGATATGGGTCTTCTGGTAAAGTAATTGCAGAGGTTTTAACTATGGAGACATAATTTGGACTTGAAACAAAGCATAGGTCCAGTAATCGTCCTAACGAATTTTGAACATGGTTTACTTGAGACAAATAAAATATCAAGCAAACCATCAAGAAAATCATGCTGCGTTGAAGGTAACAATATAATCGATGTTTTAAAGGTGGACCATGTCGTTCTAGCGACACAATAACATGGGAAGACAAGGAAAAACTATCAGTATACAACCTATTTTTTTTATATATTTATACCCGTTACTCGTAGAGTAAAAGAGTATATTAGATTCGTGCAAAAGTATGTAACAGGTAGAAGGAAGCGTTTCCGACCCTATAAAGTATATATATTCTTGATCAGGGTCACTAGCCGAGTCGATCTAGCCATGTCCGTCTGTCCGTCTGTATGAACGCTGAGATCTCGGAAACTACAAAAGCTAGAAGGTTGAGATTTTCCACACATATTCTTGGGCCTCCTACGCAGCGCAAGTTTATTTCAAACGAGCGCCACGCCCCCTCTAACGCCCACAATCGCCCACTAACGACTTTAAAATGTGTCCTGCGCCCACATCTTTAAAGATTTCCGAGAAGTATAAATGCAATTTTTTTGTGTATATTTATACCTATCGAAATGTAGATCAAATCGGACCATTCATTAAAAAGTTATACGCAATCAAAATCTCTACATATACCTATCTCCCTCGCACTCCCTTTAGCTGAGCTACGATTATAGTCGGGACACGAACCCGAGTACAGCGTTCGCACTTCCTTTAGCTGAGTGACGGGTATTAAATAGTCGGGACACCAACCCAACTATAGCGTTCTCTCTTGCTTTTTTTTATTCTTCCGATTCATTCGCGATAATATCATTGTCAAAGGATTTACCCAGGACGGCCGCATTCTTGTGACCACTGCTTAAAAGGACCTGGCCAATGAGGAAAATCCCCATGGACTACCATGTAAAACCGCTTATAACGATCTTCTCTGCCTCTCGCAGTTAATACCTTCGCAAGTACTCTAGAGCAGATGGCATTTTGGATCGCTTTTGAAATTTTTGCCAACTTACAAATGTAAATAAACCAACGAAGCAGCGGCAAACCGCTGTTCAGGGCTGCAATATGTAGCCTGGCGGGTAATTAAATTTTTTTCTTTTATTGTGTACAATATGCGCATTAAACATATATTATTTTTCTAATTTTGCAAGAAAAACATAAATTAAGTTTAAAACTTATTGGAAAATAGTCCAAATAAGCCAAATAAAATTCGATAATTATTGAATATTCGGTATTTAGTGTAGCCCTGGTCGTTGTTCGGTAAATTTTCCGAAAAAAGGAAATTACTCGAATTCTTGTGACACCAACGGTTTCTGTGACACCCCCGATAGAGATTGGCTGGGTTTCATAAGCAACACATCCCTGTAGTTCGCCGGGACTGGTCCCGAACTAGCGAAATCGCCATACACCGGGGGCTTGGGACTAACTCCCGTTCATACCACCCGCAATGTAAATTTCTATCCACTTTTACCACGGCATGTCCTAGGCGGTGGTCATATGGCGAAGTTCTGCATTACCTTTCGCCACAAAAGGGACCGATAGGTGGTCCCATATTATACCCCTTTTCGCCACAAAAGGGGCCACCTATCGGACCACCTATCGGTCCCTTTTGTGGCGAAAAGGGGTATTAAATGGGACCACCTATCGGTCCCTTTTGTGGCGAAAAGGGGTATGAAATGGGGTTGGTGTTTTCAATACCAAAAAAGCTGAATGCTATGAAACTTCCCAAGAAAAAATACTTTTTGTTAAATTAATTTATTGTATTATAAGTAGACAATTTTTCTATTTTTTTAATTTATATTTATTGAACAAATTCCTCTGCTGACACGTTTTTGTTGAGTTCCTCATTGTTGTTATTATTTGATTTGGATTTATTTTTAAAAAATCGTTTCTTTTGCAATTGAATTGCCTTGGGAATCAATATTTCTGCATTACCAGATTCTGAAACAATATCTAAAAAAAATAAGATTTTAGTGTTTTAAAATAAAATGAGAACAGAAATTAACTTCGGCAAGCCAAAGTTTTAATACCCTTGCAGCTTTCAGGAATAAAATTGTGACTAGAAAAGCATAAATATAAAATAAGAATAACCAACAGTTAAATGTAGACTTATTTCACGCTTTTGAAACTTGAACCGACAGACAGACGGACATGGTTAAATGGATTTACTTTATAGGTTTGAAAAGGTCTCCATTACTGCGTAACAAACTTCTGGACTAAATTATAATTCCCTCTGCATGGGTTTAAATATATATTTTTAGATTTTGTTATACAAGCCTGTTTACATCAAACCATGTTTTAAAAGTGAAAAGCAGAAAAAGACAGAAAGAAATAGGATTAAAGGCAGATGGCATTCTAAGTAAATAGATTGAAATTGAATCAAGAAACTAAGTGTATTATAAAAAATACAGTTATAAAAATAACCTACCGTGAAGTGCACCATAGAAATGTGTAAAGGAGTTTACGGCTTTTTTTTTCAGAAAGGCCCCTAACATTAAATCCCACAACAAACTCATCCGTGAGAACCCTCCGCAAGTTTTTTAAACCCCCTTCTGGCAGCAACAACGATCTCATGGCTTTAATCTAAAAAGGAAGAAAATTTCACTAAAATATTTATATCAAAGAAAAAAGACTTACGTATAAGTCCTTTGCACCACTATTTCTCCTTCTCCTCTTTAACAAATCGACGAATGTGCCTGTTGCTGTTCATGGCTAAATATCACACATTATTAGGTATTTCACTTGCACAACTCATGGTGTTACTCACCTGTTGACGACACCTCAGATCACAACAAAATATAACACTTTAAATGTACAATAAGACAAATTAAATACAATGTTTACAAAATTTGGCGCAAACGTTGGGTTAGTGATGGTAGCGGGGTTGGGTAGTTATGGCAATCCGTTACGATTAATATTGCGACTACCGATATCGTATAATCGATGGCAATAAAAACATTCGCTAATATTATTTTTGTTTAGTTCTATGTATATAAAATTAGGTACTTATATATTTATTTTATATATCTAAGCACCAATAAAATCCGCTTGTTATGGAAGGAAAGAAAACGTTTTGCTACTGAACCACCGCTATTGTTAAAAATATTGCTGCAGCTAAATTGCTCATTATTAAATATAAATAATATAAAAAGAAATAAAATTCTATCATTTATTATTTTATTTTATCTCATTATTAAGTTTTTATTGTCTTATGTAAACTTTTTTTAAATTTGTTTTTTATATAAAGAAAATAAAGTTGTATTCGTTATTAAAATCATTATATACTTGTCAAAAATTTCATTTTACAATTTTTTTAACTCATATAGAAGTGTTCACATAGAAGTGTTCACTCTCCGATAACTCTTTTGCTCTTGTAAAAAATACACACGCCACCTATTGACCCTTAAGGGACCACTGGGTGGTCGATCCCTTTTCTACCCCGAAAGTGCCACCGGCCCCCTTGAGAACTACAGGGATTCTTCACAATAGTAGCGCAAGCTAGGGTATAGTGATAAACAAATTGTTAAAATAGAGGAAAATTATGCCCTAGCAAACTATTCCAGCCTGTTTCCCTTTACAGGCATTTTCTATTGCAGCGTGCCGAATGAGAAAATATTAGAAAGTCTATTTAATGACGAGTGTAATAATTTTTCGTCACAAATGTTGATATCAGAACTTTTGTATGTTGAAGGTGCGATCGTCACTAGTTTTTTACCTCGTTAAGAGGTGTTTTTATTTGATATCAGAAGTTTTTGTTTGTTTACATTTGCTAATATGTACATTTAAATTTAAATTGGTCAATCATAATTTGTAAGCCATTGCATTTAAACGAATTAAGTTAAAAAGGCGATGAAGTATATCAAAATACCTTTTAAACGAGTTATAGCACATGTCTGTACCTTTAGTAGTGTTGAACTTACAAACTAACGAAATTTAGCAATTTTTGGCTTTTTTCCCGCTAAAGTAGCGGCTTTTTCAAAAAGTCGTAGAACAAAAGATTCCTATATGGAACTCTTAAGTGCAAATTTACTGATTCCATGACCCTAAAATACAGTTCGGATACCCTCCCTCAAAATTCTATACTCAGGGAGCGTTAGTTGTTCGAGCTGGCAAAAGTGGCTATTTTTGTATAAAAATAACTTTTAAACGTGACTTTTTACAGTAATGTGTTATATACCAAAATTTAAGGAATCTTAAGGGCTATACAGTTTAAAGTTTTAAAGAAAATCGTTAGAGCCGTTTTTAAAAAAAATTAAAAAAAAGCTAAAAAGAAAGTTTAAAAAAAATTTCTTTTGTTCATATCTTTTTAACTATTACATTTACACAAATTGCATATGAAGGGCATTTATAGCATTTAAATACCTTTTAAACGAGATGCAGCACAACTCTGTAGCCTTAGTAGTGTAGTAGTTACGGCTTTCCGAATTTTAGCTATTTATAGCTGTTTTCCCGCTAAACTAGCGAGTTTTTCCAAAAGTGGTAGAACAAAAGTTTTTTATATCGATGTGATGAACGTCATATCAAATTTTCAAAACTTAAAAAACATGTTTTGGACAAACTGACAAACTGACAAGCGTACAAACTGACAAACAGAATTAAATTTTCATTTTGGGAAGAAGAAGAAAATCTTATTTTGGAGCGTCGGATTTTAATATATGACCCCTCATTCGACGGGTATTTTCAATAGGAATACAACTAAAACATTGCGAGGGGGCTATTATCCCCACCGGCCCCAACAGCTCCAAAATTCGAAATTTTCACTTTTTCACTTTCACCTCTCTCTCTCCCAAACGAATTGATTTTCTTGAGGTCTTGGTATGCAATCCTTTAAGTTTTTGCAATACCTTTCGATTGGTGTATTACGCATTACGATCGGACTATCACAGCAGATTTTCAATTTTGCGGCTTTATAATAGTAGTCGCCTTCGCACACTCTCCTGGTGCGCTTCGTCACTACATGGACTGCCGTCCATAGTGAAGTAGTCACCTTCGCACACTCTCCTGGTGCGCTTCGTCACTACATGGACTGCCGTCCATAGTGATTACATCCTTCTTTTCCGTATCGAAAATAAGTTTTCCGTAAATTATATATAAAAATATGTATTTTTTTGTTTGTGAAAAGGATGATTTACACCAAACGCTGTGGGATTTGGCTACGTTGAAATTTCGAATAAAAATTTTTCAGAAATATGACCAGTAAATGTAAGTAACTTTCTGCTGTTACACTTTTAAAAAATATTGATTTTTGGAGAAGTTACATTAAAGAACAAATCGTTCGTCACAATACCCTACAACTTTTGAAAGTGCAAAAAAAGAAGGGTTCACGTTAAACACTGTGGGATTTGGCTGCATTGGAATTTCGAATTCAAATTTTACAGGGATATGCTCAGTAGATGTAAGCAACTTTCTGCGTTTACACTTTTAAAAAATATTGATTTTTTAAAAACTACATTCAAAAAACGAATCGTTTGTTACCTTACCCTACAGTCCCCTACCAAAAGTTGCATGTAAAATTCAATTATTTTTTTGGAGCGATAGTATCGATTGTGGGTTCAAACCATCGATGTTTCCTAAATATTAAAACCATCGATAGTATCGATAGTGCTATCGATTTTTTTACCAACCCTAGCGCAAGCCACTTTTCGTGTCGATTGCATCGCGAACCAGGCCCGAATAGCCAAGGCATTAAGCATGAAAGATACTATCGCACGAATGGCACGGAATGCTCTGTTGTCCAGCCAAAATCAACGACTTGCATTTCTTCGAACAACAGACAGCCATTATCGCGATATTCCGAACCAGAGTGCAAAAATAAAATATCTACGAGAGTAAGGGAGCGGGAGAGAGTGAGCGGGAGTGAGTTAGCGGGAGTGAGTTAGCGGGGAGCGTTAGTTTTAGCTGTGCCAACAACAACGTTTTATGCGGGAGTGCGCGAGAGGGTTAACTACCGTATAGATTCTTACCGCTCCAAACAGCGTTTGGTAGAAAGGGAGAATGCAATTAGGTTAAAAAAATAACAACAAACACTGCACAGAGACTGGGCGTGCAAACTAATTTTGTTAATTTAAATACTAAACAATCACTACGCACTCGCGAAGCGAACGGATGTTGTTAGGGACATAAAAGCTATATAAATGTAAGAAAATGTGAATTAAGCCCCGATGGTTTATGGACAAAAAGAACAAATTCGGAGCGCAAGAAAAAAAAAGGCCGTTCACTGAAAGAACGAAAAACAAAAACAAGGGGTCTGAAAATGTAATACAATTTTGTATTAGCAACGCGAAAAACATGTGATTGCAGGGAAAATTCGGGGATTTTATTCGACGACGAAAGGGAGTTTGCGCTATGAGATTCATATGACAACTGACTCTTTAATTTTATTATAAAAACGCTTAAGCCTAACTTAACGAAGAGAGCGAGAGACTGGGCGAAGCTTTATTGTGCTCCCGCTCCCGCCTTACACTATTCAACCAATTTCATGAAAGAAGCGCAAAGTGCGCAAACACCGCCCCCTCTGAAGGACCACCGTCTTCGGCACGCCACAGGCAGCACCGCCAGTCTATGGACCGCTCGCCGATACGTCGTATCCTTCGTCTTCATGTCCGCCACTCGTACCTTGCCGTCAGCGCCGACGTGCACCACCACGATCCGACCGATCTTCCAATGCTGCGGCGAAAGATTGTCCTCGGCGACGACGACGAAAGTTCCCACGACGACGAAAGTTCCCACGACGACGTTTGGGACCTCCTGGTGCCATTTGTTTTTCGCCTGGAGGCTGGAGTCATACTCCCGGGACCATCGCTGCCAAAACATGTGCCTGAGAGGCGATACCGCCCCCTTGCTTCTCCAGACGGGCCCGGAACTCTCTCATGTGGCGATCGGCTCCGACGAAGTTTGTCGCGTTGTCGCACCACACCTTCTCCGGAATCCCGCGTCGACTCACGAACCTTTGGAATGCCAACAAAAACGCATCAGTGATGAGGTCAGACACTAACTCTAAGTGGACAGCTTTGGACGCAAAACATACAAATAATGCCACGTATGAATTGTACGGTGGCCTACAAAAAAATCAACGCCACAGATATTAAAAGGGCGGAGAGCTCGAAGTCTGTCTAATAGCAAGTTCCCCATGATTTGCGTCAAGAGTTGAGGCTTGCACCGAAAGCAACGAATGCAAGAACCAACTGTTCTGCGGCAAGCTTCCTGCGCACTAACCAACCATATATTTTCTCGCAACAGACTTACAAGAGCTCGAGGGCCAGCATGACAATTTGTAACGTGCAGGTATGACACGTAAGTTTTAACAAACTATGAGCCTTTCGATAACAACAACGGGAATTTGGCTTCGTACGAGACAGGAGCATTCAATAAACGACCCCCAACTCGCAGCAATGTCGAGGAACACCAATCTAATTGTTTCTCTTGGAGAAAAGGGCTTAGTTTACGAATATTCGTTGCTACCGGTTTGTTCTTCCGAATTTTGCCTATGTCGTCACTGGACTCGTTAGATTGGATCACTTTCACTATTTTCTCGAACGCAAAATTCAGTTCTCTTGGAGTAAGTCGCCTATTCGGACGTGTTTTTCTACGCTCGTCCTTCACATCGCGATTTCCCTGTCAAACCTATTCGGTTCATCTTAGTTTTTTATACCCGTTACTCGTAGAGTAAAAGGGTATACTAGATTCGTGCAAAAGTATGTAACAGCTAGAAGGAAGCGTTTCCGACCCCATAAAGTATATATATTCTTGATCAGGGTCACTAGCCGAGTCGATCTAGACATGTCCGTCTGTCCGTCTGTCTGTCTGTCCGTCTGTCCGTCTGTATGAACGCTGAGATCTCAGAAACTACAAAAGCTAGAAGGTTGAGATTTCCCACACATATTCTTTGGCTTCCTACGCAGCGCAAATTTATTTTAGCCGAGCGCCACGCCCCCTCTAACGCCCACAATCGCCCACTAACGATTTTAAAATGGGTCCTGCGCCCACATCTTTAAAGATTTCCGAGAAGTATAAATGCAATTCTGTTGTGTATATTTATACCTATCGAAATGTAGAAGACATTTTTCAAATCGGACCATTCATTAAAAAGTTATACGCAATCAAAAATTATATATCTATCTCCCTCGCACTCCCTTTAGCTGAGTTACGATTATTAGTCGGGACACCAACCCGACACAGCGTTCGCACTCCCTTTAGCTGAGTGACGGGTATTAGATAGTCGGAGAATGAGATAGCGCAATGAGAAAATCTTAGAAAGTGTATTTATTGACGAGTGTAATAATTTTTCGTCACAAATGTTGATATCAGAACTTTTGTATGTTGAAGGTGCGATCGTCACTAGTTTTTTACCTCGTTAAGAGGTGTTTTTATTTGATAAAATGCATACGTAAAAAAAAAAAAAATACGAATAGTCAAGATACTTAAATTAAAACTAATTAGTTGCTAAGTAGGATAGTATTATTGATTTACAGATAGGCAGTGAGTCGGTAGTAGATATTAGGTGATATAGTCTATTATAGTCATTGCAGAGTACTCTAAAAGGTTCATGCATTGCATAATTAGAGATACAATGATTTAAAACTAGAGGAATATAGTTTCTTGTGAATCTATTTGGCACATTAAAATGCAGGCGACCCAGTAACTCGGGACTTTCCACATCACCATGAATAAGATTCCTAATAAACGTAATACCAAGCATAGTTCTTCGATTAACTAATTATGGTGAGTTAATTAGAAGTAGTCTACTAGAGTTGGATGGCAGTATTAGGCTTGTATCCCCGTTAAGTCCCCGTAAGGCAAAAATTAAAAAGTCTTTTTGCACAGACTCAATCCGGTCTATATGCACCCGATATTGGGGACTCCAAACTGGAGCGCAGTACTCAAGAATTGGTCGGACTAATGAAATAAACAAGGTCTTAGTAACATAGGGATAATCGAATTCCTTCGACCACCTTTTGATAAATGCAAGCACACCCCTGGCTTTATTTACCATGGTAGTAATGTGATCAGAAAATTTAGGCTTAGGATCCATATAGACTCCAGGTTGTCAGCATGCGTTATTCTATCTAACCCACAACCGCTTGTAGTATAAGTTGAATAGTGAGGGCTGACACGGAAAAAGGTCATTAGTTTACACTTAGAACCATTTAAATTTAAATCATTATTCATGCACCATGTTTGAAATGCATTGAGATCAGATTGTAAAGCTAAACTTTGTGCGGAATCATTAAATTGCAGGCACAACTTAACGTCATCTGCGTACATAAGTACACGTGAGTTCGTTAGGACTAGAGGAAGGTCATTAATAAATAATGTAAACAGAAGCGGACCAAGATGACTTCCTTGTGGTACACCGGAAGTAACTCGGATTGGGGATGATAAAGAGTTTTTAAAAATGACCCTTTGAGTCCTGCTATTCAAATAACTTAAGATCCACCTAAGAAGATCATCAGGATCAAACCTCCAATTTCCGAACTAAAATCGGATGGTTTACAGAATCAAACGCCTTACTGAAATCATTGTAAGCCACATCAGTCTGACGATTTTTTCTAAAACCATTTAACACAAATGAAGTAAACTCCAAAAGGTTGGTTGTCGTTGACCTACGTTTTATAAATCCGTGCTGACAAGAGGAAATAAGAGACCTACAACTGTGTTGCAAATGGGGAGTAATAATGTTCTCTGTAATTACATGCGTTCAATTTGCTTCCCTTTTTATGAAGCAGGATAACAAACAATTCCTTCCATCTATGCGGAAAATCTGACGTTTCTAAAGACAAAGTAAAAAGTTTGTGCAATGGTCTACACAAAGTCTCAGCGCAATACTTGAGCACACATCCAGGGACTCCGTCAGGACCCGGAAAGTTGACTGGTTTGACCCTTTGCAAATCTAAAAAAAGTGAGCTTTCACTTATAACTGGACAAAAAATAAAGTTTGATTAAGGCATGTCATATGGGTAATACTGATCTGATGGACTTGTTGTTGAATAGGTGGTTTGGAAAAACTGTGCAAAAAGATCGGCTATGGCCTGATCTGTGTTTGCGGCAGAATTTTCAAATTTAAGGGTTGATGGGTAACATGAAGATGTACGCTTTGTGTTAACAAAATTATTAAACTGTTTTGGATCCAGTGTAAACTGCGTCTTACAACGAGCTAAATAGTTTTTGTAATACTGAGCGTTAAGCACGGTAAAATCCGACCGAGCACTTAAGTGTCGGGAAAAGGCAGCCTCTGATCCGGAAGCTCTAAACTTTTTGTACAGTCTAGACTTCACATTTTTAAGTCGTGACAACTCTTTACTAAACGACGGAGGTTGGCTAGAAATTTTAGGATAATGCGTAGGAACGCATGTATCAAGAACTGCGTTTAATACATTATAAAATATATTAACAGCTTCAGTCATATTATTACATAAGTACAGATTAGACCAATCCGAGCAAGCGATAAGGCTATTGATAGGTGCAAAGTTTGCTCTACGAAAGAGGGGATGCGATTAGCTGACTTTTCAGATACTTCAATTAATTTTGTACCCGTGTCAGCAGTCAGCTCAAGCGTTGGGTGATATGGGTCTTCTGGTAAAGTAATTGCAGAGGTTTTAACTATGGAGACATAATTTGGACTTGAAACAAAGCATAGGTCCAGTAATCGTCCTAACGAATTTTGAACATGGTTTACTTGAGACAAATAAAATATCAAGCAAACCATCAAGAAAATCATGCTGCGTTGAAGGTAACAATATAATCGATGTTTTAAAGGTGGACCATGTCGTTCTAGCGACACAATAACATGGGAAGACAAGGAAAAAACTATCAGTATACAACCTATTTTTTTTATATATTTATACCCGTTACTCGTAGAGTAAAAGAGTATATTAGATTCGTGCAAAAGTATGTAACAGGTAGAAGGAAGCGTTTCCGACCCTATAAAGTATATATATTCTTGATCAGGGTCACTAGCCGAGTCGATCTAGCCATGTCCGTCTGTCCGTCTGTATGAACGCTGAGATCTCGGAAACTACAAAAGCTAGAAGGTTGAGATTTTCCACACATATTCTTGGGCCTCCTACGCAGCGCAAGTTTATTTCAAACGAGCGCCACGCCCCCTCTAACGCCCACAATCGCCCACTAACGATTTTAAAATGTGTCCTGCGCCCACATCTTTAAAGATTTCCGAGAAGTATAAATGCAATTTTGTTGTGTATATTTATACCTATCGAAATGTAGATCAAATCGGACCATTGAATGATAGCGCAAGCTAGGGTATAGTGATAAACAAATTGTTAAAATAGAGGAAAATTATGCCCTAGCAAACTATTCCAGCCTGTTTCCCTTTACAGGCATTTTCTATTGCAGCGTGCCGAATGAGAAAATATTAGAAAGTCTATTTAATGACGAGTGTAATAATTTTTCGTCACAAATGTTGATATCAGAACTTTTGTATGTTGAAGGTGCGATCGTCACTAGTTTTTTACCTCGTTAAGAGGTGTTTTTATTTGATATCAGAAGTTTTTGTTTGTTTACATTTGCTAATATGTACATTTAAATTTAAATTGGTCAATCATAATTTGTAAGCCATTGCATTTAAACGAATTAAGTTAAAAAGGCGATGAAGTATATCAAAATACCTTTTAAACGAGTTATAGCACATGTCTGTACCTTTAGTAGTGTTGAACTTACAAACTAACGAAATTTAGCAATTTTTGGCTTTTTTCCCGCTAAAGTAGCGGCTTTTTCAAAAAGTCGTAGAACAAAAGATTCCTATATGGAACTCTTAAGTGCAAATTTACTGATTCCATGACCCTAAAATACAGTTCGGATACCCTCCCTCAAAATTCTATACTCAGGGAGCGTTAGTTATTCGAGCTGGCAAAAGTGGCTATTTTTGTATAAAAATAACTTTTAAACGTGACTTTTTACAGTAATGTGTTATATACCAAAATTTAAGGAATCTTAAGGGCTATACAGTTTAAAGTTTTAAAGAAAATCGTTAGAGCCGTTTTTAAAAAAAATTAAAAAAAAGCTAAAAAGAAAGTTTAAAAAAAATTTCTTTTGTTCATATCTTTTTAACTATTACATTTACACAAATTGCATATGAAGGGCATTTATAGCATTTAAATACCTTTTAAACGAGATGCAGCACAACTCTGTAGCTTTAGTAGTGTAGTAGTTACGGCTTTCCGAATTTTAGCTATTTATAGCTGTTTTCCCGCTAAACTAGCGAGTTTTTCCAAAAGTGGTAGAACAAAAGTTTTTTATATCGATGTGATGAACGTCATATCAAATTTTCAAAACTTAAAAAACATGTTTTGGACAAACTGACAAACTGACAAGCGTACAAACTGACAAACAGAATTAAATTTTCATTTTGGGAAGAAGAAGAAAATCTTATTTTGGAGCGTCGGATTTTAATATATGACCCCTCATTCGACGGGTATTTTCAATAGGAATACAACTAAAACATTGCGAGGGGGCTATTATCCCCACCGGCCCCAACAGCTCCAAAATTCGAAATTTTCACTTTTTCACTTTCACCTCTCTCTCTCCCAAACGAATTGATTTTCTTGAGGTCTTGGTATGCAATCCTTTAAGTTTTTGCAATACCTTTCGATTGGTGTATTACGCATTACGATCGGACTATCACAGCAGATTTTCAATTTTGCGGCTATATAATAGTAGTCGCCTTCGCACACTCTCCTGGTGCGCTTCGTCACTACATGGACTGCCGTCCATAGTGAAGTAGTCACCTTCGCACACTCTCCTGGTGCGCTTCGTCACTACATGGACTGCCGTCCATAGTGATTACATCCTTCTTTTCCGTATCGAAAATAAGTTTTCCGTAAATTATATATAAAAATATGTATTTTTTTGTTTGTGAAAAGGATGATTTACACCAAACGCTGTGGGATTTGGCTACGTTGAAATTTCGAATAAAAATTTTTCAGAAATATGACCAGTAAATGTAAGTAACTTTCTGCTGTTACACTTTTAAAAAATATTGATTTTTGGAGAAGTTACATTAAAGAACAAATCGTTCGTCACAATACCCTACAACTTTTGAAAGTGCAAAAAAAGAAGGGTTCACGTTAAACACTGTGGGATTTGGCTGCATTGGAATTTCGAATTCAAATTTTACAGGGATATGCTCAGTAGATGTAAGCAACTTTCTGCGTTTACACTTTTAAAAAATATTGATTTTTTAAAAACTACATTCAAAAAACGAATCGTTTGTTACCTTACCCTACAGTCCCCTACCAAAAGTTGCATGTAAAATTCAATTATTTTTTTGGAGCGATAGTATCGATTGTGGGTTCAAACCATCGATGTTTCCTAAATATTAAAACCATCGATAGTATCGATAGTGCTATCGATTTTTTTACCAACCCTAGCGCAAGCCACTTTTCGTGTCGATTGCATCGCGAACCAGGCCCGAATAGCCAAGGCATTAAGCATGAAAGATACTATCGCACGAATGGCACGGAATGCTCTGTTGTCCAGCCAAAATCAACGACTTGCATTTCTTCGAACAACAGACAGCCATTATCGCGATATTCCGAACCAGAGTGCAAAAAGAAAATATCTACGAGAGTAAGGGATCGGGAGAGAGTGAGCGGGAGTGAGTTAGCGGGAGTGAGTTAGCGGGGAGCGTTAGTTTTAGCTGTGCCAACAACAACGTTTTATGCGGGAGTGCGCGAGAGGGTTAACTACCGTATAGATTCTTACCGCTCCAAACAGCGTTTGGTAGAAAGGGAGAATGCAATTAGGTTAAAAAAATAACAACAAACACTGCACAGAGACTGGGCGTGCAAACTAATTTTGTTAATTTAAATACTAAACAATCACTACGCACTCGCGAAGCGAACGGATGTTGTTAGGGACATAAAAGCTATATAAATGTAAGAAAATGTGAATTAAGCCCCGATGGTTTATGGACAAAAAGAACAAATTCGGAGCGCAAGAAAAAAAAAGGCCGTTCACTGAAAGAACGAAAAACAAAAACAAGGGGTCTGAAAATGTAATACAATTTTGTATTAGCAACGCGAAAAACATGTGATTGCAGGGAAAATTCGGGGATTTTATTCGACGACGAAAGGGAGTTTGCGCTATGAGATTCATATGACAACTGACTCTTTAATTTTATTATAAAAACGCTTAAGCCTAACTTAACGAAGAGAGCGAGAGACTGGGCGAAGCTTTATTGTGCTCCCGCTCCCGCCTTACACTATTCAACCAATTTCATGAAAGAAGCGCAAAGTGCGCAAACACCGCCCCCTCTGAAGGACCACCGTCTTCAGCACGCCACAGGCAGCACCGCCAGTCTATGGACCGCTCGCCGATACGTCGTATCCTTCGTCTTCATGTCCGCCACTCGTACCTTGCCGTCAGCGCCGACGTGCACCACCACGATCCGACCGATCTTCCAATGCTGCGGCGAAAGATTGTCCTCGGCGACGACGACGAAAGTTCCCACGACGACGAAAGTTCCCACGACGACGTTTGGGACCTCCTGGTGCCATTTGTTTTTCGCCTGGAGGCTGGAGTCATACTCCCGGGACTATCGCTGCCAAAACATGTGCCTGAGAGGCGATACCGCCCCCTTGCTTCTCCAGACGGGCCCGGAACTCTCTCATGTGGCGATCGGCTCCGACGAAGTTTGTCGCGTTGTCGCACCACACCTTCTCCGGAATCCCGCGTCGACTCACGAACCTTTGGAATGCCAACAAAAACGCATCAGTGATGAGGTCAGACACTAACTCTAAGTGGACAGCTTTGGACGCAAAACATACAAATAATGCCACGTATGAATTGTACGGTGGCCTACAAAAAAATCAACGCCACAGATATTAAAAGGGCGGAGAGCTCGAAGTCTGTCTAATAGCAAGTTCCCCATGATTTGCGTCAAGAGTTGAGGCTTGCACCGAAAGCAACGAATGCAAGAACCAACTGTTCTGCGGCAAGCTTCCTGCGCACTAACCAACCATATATTTTCTCGCAACAGACTTACAAGAGCTCGAGGGCCAGCATGACAATTTGTAACGTGCAGGTATGACACGTAAGTTTTAACAAACTATGAGCCTTTCGATAACAACAACGGGAATTTGGCTTCGTACGAGACAGGAGCATTCAATAAACGACCCCCAACTCGCAGCAATGTCGAGGAACACCAATCTAATTGTTTCTCTTGGAGAAAAGGGCTTAGTTTACGAATATTCGTTGCTACCGGTTTGTTCTTCCGAATTTTGCCTATGTCGTCACTGGACTCGTGAGATTGGATCACTTTCACTATTTTCTCGAACGCAAAATTCAGTTCTCTTGGAGTAAGTCGCCTATTCGGACGTGTTTTTCTACGCTCGTCCTTCACATCGCGATTTCCCTGTCAAACCTATTCGGTTCATCTTAGTTTTTTATACCCGTTACTCGTAGAGTAAAAGGGTATACTAGATTCGTGCAAAAGTATGTAACGGCTAGAAGGAAGCGTTTCCGACCCCATAAAGTATATATATTCTTGATCAGGGTCACTAGCCGAGTCGATCTAGACATGTCCGTCTGTCCGTCTGTCCGTCTGTCTGTCTGTCCGTCTGTCCGTCTGTATGAACGCTGAGATCTCAGAAACTACAAAAGCTAGAAGGTTGAGATTTCCCACACATATTCTTTGGCTTCCTACGCAGCGCAAATTTATTTTAGCCGAGCGCCACGCCCCCTCTAACGCCCACAATCGCCCACTAACGATTTTAAAATGGGTCCTGCGCCCACATCTTTAAAGATTTCCGAGAAGTATAAATGCAATTCTGTTGTGTATATTTATACCTATCGAAATGTAGAAGACATTTTTCAAATCGGACCATTCATTAAAAAGTTATACGCAATCAAAAATTATATATCTATCTTCCTCGCACTCCCTTTAGCTGAGTTACGATTATTAGTCGGGACACCAACCCGACACAGCGTTCGCACTCCCTTTAGCTGAGTGACGGGTATTAGATAGTCGGGACAACAACCCGACTATAGCGTTCTCTCTTGTTTTTGAACATATTGTCAGTAACACTGCAACCTTAAACAATACGAGCCGTTTGGATAATTTAAAACGACATTAACATAATAACCCCAATGAACTGAATATAAAATTTGTGCAATCAAACGTACCTGAAACTATGACCAACCCTTATCTTGACATTATTGCAAATAATATCTGTGATAATAGCTTTAGTTTTATGTGTGTTTCTTCTTGTGATGTTTTAGATTCGGTTCTTAAAGTAAAGTCGAATGCGGTAGGGCTTGATAATATACACCCTAGCTTCATTAAAATAATCCTGCCAAAAATCATTGACAAGATAACTTATGTGTTCAACACTGCATTTACGACTGCCTGTTTTCCTAATATCTGGAAAATGGCAAAAATTATTCCCGTCCCCAAAGCCAATGATAAATACAGACCGATATCTATTTTGCCATTTCTTTCTAAGGTTTTTGAACAATTAATGGCACAACAGATTAATCTGTTCTTAGGCCAAAATTCATTAATGTGCAATAACTAATCTGGCTTTCGAAAATTTAGAAGCTGTACAACTGCGATATTAGATATAACTGAGAACATCAGACAGAAACTCGACAGTAACCAGATTACATTTTTAACATTATTGGACTTCAGCAAAGCATTTGACACAGTTAACCACGAAATTCTATGTACTAAACTTTTAAAATTCTTCAACTTCTGTGTACCCGCTGTTAAACTCATATCATCATACTTGAGTGGCAGAATACAAGCTGTTTTTACTGAAATTGGGTGTTCAGAACCGTTTGGACTAAAGCGTGGCGTGCCTCAAGGCTCTGTGTTAGGTCCACTTTTGTTTTCAATGTATGTAAACGATTTACCAACTGTATTGTCAAACTGTAATGTCCACTTGTATGCTGACGACGTTCAAATGTATGTTAGCTGTCCTATAGGAAGAATATTAGATTGTGTAAATGTATGTAATGTGGAATTGTCAAACGTTAGTAAGTGGGCAACAAGCAATGGTCTGTCGCTTAATGCGTCTAAATGTAAGTGTATCGTTATAAGTAAAAAATCCTCAAGCATCCGTAATCTTCCAAATTTACGTATTGATAATTCTCCGATCTTCTATGTAGAACAGGTGGCTAATCTTGGCATTACAATTAATTCCAATTTGTCATGGAGTGCACATGTTGTCAAATCTGTGGGGAGGTCATATGGTCAACTTAGGCAACTTTATCTGTCGCAACAATTTTTACCAACATCCATAAGACTTATGATAGCAAAATCATACCTCCTACCAACATTGTGCTACGGAATAGAGATTTTTGGTCATTGTGACAAGGCCTCGCAACAAAAGCTAAACATTGCATTTAATAACATAGCTATATATGTATTTAATATTAAACGAGGGGAACACATCACGTCATTTCCTAATAGTATATACGGCATTAATTTTAAATCATGGAGTAATGCCAGAAATCTCATTCTTTTACATAAAATTATAAAAACCAAAGAACCCAGTTACTTATATGAAAAATTGAAATTTGGTACCTCGACAAGAACCCGAAACATTATTACTATTAAACATAAGCCGGCATCTTCGGATCGCCAATTTTTTATCCATTCTATTCGGTTGTGGAATGAATTGCCACAACATCTTAAAATAATTGAAAGCACATCGCAATTTAGGGACAATTTATTTAAATTTTTAAAATCACAATGTACCAATTAAAATTAATATTAAAATTAAAATAAAATACTAAAATTAACTAAAATAAATTTTCAACAGTTTTGTAATATGTCAGCTCTAATTGTTAATTGTAATAAGTGTTAAGTGATATAAGTGTTAAACTTAAGTAGGGACCTACATATTCTTTATTCTCATTATACTTAATTTTTGTTTTGTGACTAGTGCATTAATTTATAAGGAATTCCTTGAAGCACTAGGAAGTAAGTAAGAAATAAATAAATAAATAATAACTTGCAAAACAAAACTGGCAACAGAATATATTTGCTAATGCTCTGTTTTGCCAGCGTTACCGCTAAACCAAAAGTTTGTTTTTGTTGCTATAAAGGCTCTCTCTGTGTTTGTCGCGAACATTCACACAATCGCCCTCTGTTTTGCCAGCGTCACCGTTAAGCATAATAGTTTGTTGTTGGTGAAACTGCTCTCTTTGTGCTTGCCACGAACATTTACACGCACTTGCAATCACTGCACTGCGGTTCGATCGGTTCTTCAGCGCTAACTTCGTCTCTCTGGAGTGCTGCTGCCTTGCTTTTCGGCGATAACATCCAACTGCTCTCTGCCCAGCTGCTGCTCTGCTCTTCGACGCTTCAACCGACTGCTTTCCACTCTGCTGCTGCTCTGCCCTTCGACGCTTATATCGGACTGCTCTTTGCCCTGCTGCCGCTCTGCCCTGCCGCTATTGCCGCTTATACACCCACGCTTGTCTGCTGCACAGTGACCTGATACTCAGCCAAAATGACTATCATTTGCACTGCTAAAAAATGCGAGTATAATAACATTATCAGCGGAGAAACTTTCCTTATATGCTGGCTGTGCGACAACTGCGCGCACGTTAAGTGCGCCGGAGCCGGTTTCAATGGCCGTATTGGGGATTTAATCTCCAAAAAAGTTGGCTTCACCTGGTCTTGCACGGCATGCCGTGAGATGACTGATAAAATGCGCACCTTCATGAGGCAAACTAGGACCGGATTAATGGAGGTTCGCAAACTCCTCACCTCTATGAACGACAAATTCCTGGCAGTGGAATCCCAGTTCCTCGGTCTTTAGATTCTAAGTGAATCACCGAAAAGGAAGATTCCAAATAATCTTCAACTTCCTGCAAGCGGGCTGACAACCACGATGCTTTCTAATCCTACTGGCGCTAACAACATGGAACATTCTCCAAACTATCTTACACCGTCTCTTCCACCTGCTCATACTACTCCATCTGGATCTCCAGACAACTTACCAATGCAGTCGCACGCTGCATTGCCTGCGGCATCCTCTGGTAACATTCCACCGGTACAAAACCTGGCCACTCCTGGATTGCAGCTAGTTCCTGACGATTCAGTCTCTGCATCAAGTGCAGTTTCTTCTATAAATGATCTGCCTGGCCCAAGACAGCTCGGTCCAGGTCGTTCTAACATCCCTTTGAGTGGTGTTCCAAGTCGAGCAGACCAGAGCAAAAGCGTGGGGACTCCTGCGGTCTCGGGCATCCCTCTAAGTGGGGTCATTCAAAAATCCATATTTGTATCCAGACTCAACCCAGAAGCTACTGCTGAGGATGTGAGAATCTACCTTTCCGGAAAACTTCTTGCTCCAGATAACGCTATTTCTGTCTATAAATTTAATTTTAAGCATAAGCGTAATATATCTTCATTTAAAATTCTTCTTGCTGACCATTTGTTCTTTAAAGCACTTGATTCTACAATTTGACCAGTGAATACGTTAGTTCACGAGTATCTCCAAAAGGACAAGACACGGGGCTCCAGTACAGCTGCTTCAAAAAACTAGATAACTTGTCAATTCTCTACCAAAATGTGCGAAGTCTACTGGAAAAACCGAGTAAGGTGTATGTTAACAGTCTTTCCACCGATGCAGACGTAATAGCTTTATCTGAAACTTGGCTGAACTCTTCCGTCTCTGATCAAGAAATATTTGCTGACAACTTTGTTGTTTATAGAGTTGATCGACCCACCCTCGGTGGAGGCGCTTTAATTGCAGTTCATAATTCACAATCTTCTGAGCTTTTTGCTTTTGAGAATTTTCATTCCATTGAATTTATAGAAGTCAAAATATCTTTAAATAGTACTAACATTTACATAACTTGCTCTTATATTCCACCTAAATCTGATGTCTCCTGTATTTAATGCACCTTTCTGCAATTGACTTAGTTTCATCGGCAATTGGTGATGACGATCATTTTATTGTAATGGGTGACTTTAACTTGCCTAACCTGCTTTGGGTGACTTCACCGGACTCTAATCTTCTTTTTAATGAGAGTCAACATGAGTTTTTCGACGGCCTATCTGCTTTGTCTTTGGGTCAGATTAACTTTGTGGAGAACAATAAAGACAGGCTCCTAGACTTAATCTTTGTTAATAACGAGACCCTCACAATTTTGCTCAGATGCTCACCCTTCTCCACACCAGAAGATCCCTACCACCCAACCTTGTTGTTGAAAGTTGAGATTTACGCAGAAACTCGTAGTTCATCGGCCACACGTGTCAAATGTTTCCGAAGAGCCAATTTTAACAGTTTAAGCCAACATTTGGGTGCCATCGATTGGTCATCATTAAAATTATGTTATGATTTAGAGACTGCAGTGTCAACGTTTTATGAGTTCTTGCATTCGTCTATCAACATTTTCGTACCAGAGGTATCTGAAATTGACTCATCCAAGCATCCATGGTTTAATAAGCACTTATCGTACCTCAAAAACAAAAAATCCAGGCTATACAAAAATATTTAAAAACCAACCTCTCAGTAGACCTGGCGAAGTACGTCTGGATCCGCTCTGAATTTACTCATGCTACTAATCAGAGTTATGCTCGCTACATTGCTCAATGTAGAGAAAACATTCGCTCGGATCCAAAACATTTTTATTCCTTTGTGAACTCTAAAAGAAAGTGTAATTGTTATCCCTCATCTCTTCATTATAAAAGCTCTACTGAATCCTCATCATCAAAAATATCTAATCTTTTTGCCAAATTTTTCAAGTCAACCTACTCTCTACAGTCCTATAGCTCCTCGACTTCTTATCCTTACCCTCTATCCCACATTAATAATATCAATGTTCCGTACGTTGAAGTCAAAGACGTTCTCAATGCTCTTTTGTCCCTTGAAATATCATTTTCTCAGGGTCTTGATAAGATACCAAGCTGTGTCCTTAGAAACTGTGCCGAAACTTTGTCTTGGCCAATAACTTTTTTATTTAACCAATCTCTGCTTCTTTCTGAGTTCCCGAGAATTTGGAGTGAATCTTTCATCATTCCTCTGCATAAAAAAGGCTCAAGATCCAATGTTGAAAACTATCGCGGTATTGCTAAACTCTCTGCCATACCTAAGCTTTTCGAACAGTTGGTCACCTGCCAACTTCAACATATGTGTTCCTCCATTATCTCTCCAGCTCAGCATGGTTTTGTCAGGCATCGGTCAACGACTTCAAATCTCCTCGAATTCTCCTGTCTTATTCATCGAAGTTTCTGTAATAAATGCCAAACTGATGTTATTTTTACAGACTTCAGCAAGGCATTTGATTCAGTAAACCATAGTCTTCTCCTTCACAAACTGTCTCTTCTAGGATTTCCACCAATTTTACTAAACTGGATTTTGGCATATCTCTCAAATAGAACTCAACGCGTTCTCTTTAATAATCAATTGTCTTCAGTTGTAAATGTTTCCTCTGATGTCCCCCAAGGCAGTCACTTAGGTCCACTCCTGTTTGTACTCTTTATAAACGATCTTCCAAACGTCATATCTTTTGCCACTACTTTAATGTATGCTGATGACGTTAAAATTTGCCTATCATACTCCGACGAAATCTCTCATCATCGCCTACAATCGGATCTAAATGAATTACAGTCTTGGTGCTCCATCAACTTGTTACACCTTAACCATGCAAAATGCAAGTCGATGTCCTTTTATCGAACTTCAGCCCATATTCAACCTTACTATCTCGGGAATTGTATTTTGGCACGTATTTCCAAAGTAAATGATCTAGGTGTTTTATTCGACAGCAAATTATGTTTTAAAAGCCACATCTCTGTTACTATTAGTAAAGCTAGGGGGGTTTTAGCCTTCATAAAACGTTGTAAACTTTGTATGCTTCCATGGTTCGCCCTATTTTGGAATATTGCTCTATTGTATGGAACCCTCAATATAATGAACAACAAAAATTAATTGAGTCAGTTCAAAAGCAGTTTCTATTTTTCGCTTTGCGGCAGCTGAACTGGGATCCGACTAGGCACTTGCCACCCTATGAATCGAGATAAAAATTAATTGATTTACAATCTCTAAAACATCGCAGAATGTGCGGTGGAGTAATTTTTTTTCAAAAACTGCTTTTAGGTCAGGTTAACTCCTCGCGTCTCCTAAGCTACATTGACATCGCTGTTCCTTTGAGATTCACTCGAACATTTCGCCCAATTCACCTGCCAATTTGTAGATCAAACTTTGAAATTCATGAGCCCTTTAGGGTTCTTTGTTCAAATTATAATTTATTGTATACTGAAATATCATTGGAAAACTCGATAGAATGTTTATCTGCTAAAATTTACTCTTTTCTTGAGTCTTCGATTAGTTTGTACTAATAATCTTGCTTTGTTAAACTCTTATTTAAGTTATATTTATTTAAGTGAATAGTTATGTTAATAGAAGTTAGAAGTTTCATTGTTAACTATAAACCTCCAATAAATAAAATAAATAAAATATAAAATAATACTTTTTTCAATGGGATGCGACACTTTAATTAATGCTCAAAGTTTGCCGAGAAAAGTCTATGAGTTTAAATATTTATTTGTAAATTCTGGTCTAGATATTATATATGTCTCTGAAACATGGCTTGGCGTTAATGCTTGTGATGTTATAATTTCGTGTGATGGCTATAATGTTTACCGAGCGGACCGTGTCAGTCATGGAGGTGGGGTAGAAATTTATGTTAGTAAAAAATTAGTGTCCAAGTTTAAATGTAAACATCCCGATAGCAGCCCAATAGAATACTTATTCCTTGAAATTAAAAATCAGTCCTCACAAAAAAAAATGGTGCTGGGTTGCATATACCGCCCACGTAGTAGCATTAACTATGACGATATTTTAAATAAGCTATCAGACATCACTATAAATTATGAAGACATACTTTTAGCGGGTGATATTAAAAGCAACATTCTTCGGTAAAATTAACATGGAATCACTAGGCTTGAATTTTGTAAACTCCACTTATTCGACTCATTTCAGCAGAACATTCAGCTCACTGTTAGTTGGCTAGTGATATTGAAAAAATATGTTTGTATGACCAACTTATTGTGCCATCGTTTTCAAAACATGTCCTTATCACTATGGACGGCAGTCCATGTAGTGACGAAGCGCACCAGGAGAGTGTGCGAAGGCGACTACTATATATCAAATAAAAACACCTCTTAACGAGGTAAAAAACTTGTGACGATCGCACCTTCAACATACAAAAGTTCTGATATCAACATTTGTGACGAAAAATTATTACACTCGTCATTAAATAGACTTTCTAATATTTTCTCATTCGGCCCGCCCTAGCAGACTATTCAAGCCTTTTTCCCTTCACAGGCATTTTCTATTGCAGCGTGCCGAATGAAAAAATATTAGAAAGTCTATTTAATGACGAGTGTAATAATTTTTCGTCACAAATGTTGATATCAGAACTTTTGTATGTTGAAGGTGCGATCGTCACTAGTTTTTTACCTCGTTAAGAGGTGTTTTTATTTGATATCAGAAGTTTTTGTTTGTTTACATTTGCTCTCATAGGAGCTAATATATTCATTTAAATTTAAATTGGTCAATCATAATTTGTAAGCCATTGTATTTAAACAAATTAAGTTAAAAAGTATTTCAAAATACCTTTTAAACGAGGTATGGCACATGTCTGTACCTTTAGTAGTGTAGAACTTACAAACTAACGAAATTTAGCCATTTTTAGCTTTTTTCCCGCTAAAGTAGCGGCTTTTTCCAAAAGTCGTAGAACAAAAGATTCCTATATGGAACTCTTAAGTGCAAATTTACTGATTCCATGACCCTAAAATACAGTTCGGATACCCTCACACAAAATTCTATACTCAGGAAGCTTTAGTTGTTCGAGCTGGCAAAAGTGGCTATTTTCGTATAAAAATAACTTTTAAACGTGACTTTTTACAGTAATGTGTTATATACCAAAATTTAAGGAATCTCAAGGGCTATACAGTTTAAAGTTTTCAAGAAAATCGTTAGAGCCGTTTTTGAGAAAAATAAAAAAAAGCTAAAAAAAAAGTTTTAAAAAATTGTATTTTGTTCATATCTTTTTAATTATTACATTTACACAAATTGCATATAGAAGGCGTTTATAGCATTTAAAAATACCTTTCAAACAAGATGCAGCACAAGTCTGTAGCTTTAGTAGTATAGAAGTTACGGTTTTCCGAATTTTAGCTATTTATAGCTGTTTTCCCGCTAAACTAGCGAGTTTTTCCAAAAGTGGTAAAACAAAAGTTTTTTATATCGATGGGATGAACGTCATATTAAATTTTCAAAACTAAAGAAACATGTTTTGGACAAACTGACAAACTGACAAACTGACAAACAGAATTAAGTTTTCATTTTGGGAAGAAGAAGGAAATCTTATTTTGGCTATAACTTTTGAACGGAGCGTCGGATTTTGACAAATGACCCCTCATTCGACGGGTATTTTCAAAAGGAATACAACTAAAACATTGCGAGGGGGGATTTATCCCCACCGGCCCCAACAGCTCCAAATTTCGAAATTTTCACTTTTTCACTTTCACCGCTCTCTCTCCCAAGCCAATTGATTTTCTTAAAGTCTTGGTATGCAATCCTTTAAGTTTTTGCAATACCTTTCGATTGGTGTATTACTCATTACGATCGGACTATCACAGCAGATTTTCAATTTTGCGGCTATATAATAGTAGTCACCTTCGCACACTCTCCTGGTGCGCTTCGTCACTACATGGACTGCCGTCCATAGTGATATACGAAGAAATGAAAATCTGCTGTGATAGTCCGATCGTAATGAGTAATACACCAATCGAAAGGTATTGCAAAAACTTAAAGGATTGCATACCAAGACCTCAAGAAAATCAATTGGTTTGGGAGAGAGAGAGGTGAAAGTGAAAAAGTGAAAATTTCGAATTTTGGAGCTGTTGGGGCCGGTGGAGATAAAAGCCCCCTTGCAATGTTTTAGTTGTATTCCTATTGAAAATACCCGTCGAATGAGGGGTCATATGATAAAATCCGACGCTCCGTTCAAAAGTTATAGCCAAAATAAAATTTTCTTCTTCTTCCCAAAATGAAAATTTAATTCTGTTTGTCAGTTTGTCCACTTGTCCAAAATATGTTTTTTAATTTCTGAAAATTTGATATGACGTTCATCACATCGATATAAAAAACTTTTGTTCTACCACTTTTGGAAAAACCCGCTAGTTTAGCGGGAAAACAGCTATAAATAGCTAAAATTCGGAAAGCCGTAACTTCTATACTATTAAAGCTACAGACATGTGCTGCATCTCGTTTGAAATGTATTTTTAAATGCTATAAACGCCTTCTACATGCAATTTGTGTAAATGTAATAGTTAAAAAGATATAAACAAAAGAAAATTTGTTTAAACTTTTTTTTTAGCTTTTTTTAAATTTTCTCAAAAACGGCTCTAACGATTTTCCTTACAACTTTAAACTGTATAGCCCTTGAGATTCCTTAAATTTTGGTATATATCATGTTTATGTAAAAAATCGCGTTTAAAAGTTATTCAGAAACGAAAATAGCCACTTTTGTCAGCTCAGAACAACTAACGCTTCCTGAGTGTTTAATTTTGTGCGTGGGTATCCAAACCGTATTTTAGGCTCATAGAATCATTTCAATTGTTTTAAGGAGTTCCAAATAGGAAACTTTTGTTTTACGACTTTTGGAAAAACCCGCTGCTTTAGCGGAAAAAAAGCTAGAAATAGCTAAATTTCGTTAGTTTGTAAGTTCTACACTACTGAAGCTACAGACATGTGCTATACCTCGTTTAAAAGGTATTTTGAAATACTTAAACGCCTTTTTAACTTAATTTGTTTAAATACAATGGTTTACAAATTATGATTGACCAATTTAAATTTAAATGTATATGTTAGCTCCTATGAGAGCAAATGTAAACAAACAAAAACTTCTGATATCAAATAAAAACACCACTTAACGAGGTAAAAAACTAGTGACGATCGCACCTTCAACATACAAAAGTTCTGATATCAACATTTGTGACGAAAAATTATTACACTCGTCATTAAATACACTTTCTAAGATTTTCTCATTCGGCACGCTGCAATAGAAAATGCCTATGAAGGTAAAAAGGCTAAAATAGTATGCTAGGGCGGGCCGAATGAGAAAATATTAGAAAGTGTATTTAATGACGAGTGCAATAATTTTTCGTCACATATGTTGATATGAGAACTTTTGTATGTTGAAGGTGCGATCGTCACTAGTTTTTTACCTCGTTAAGAGGTGTTTTTATTTGATATACATGACCTATAATTTTGACCTTTAGTATAATGCCGAAAAAATAGTAGGTAGAGATTTTAATAATATAGACTATTACCTTCTTAATACCGAACTCGATAAATGCAATTGGAATGACATTTACTGTCTTCCAGATGTAGACGAACAACTCAGTTTGCTCCAACGTAATATTAGTTACTTGTACAATTGTTTCGTTCCAATCAAAAACAAGAAGGGAAGCTACCTTCGGCCAGCCGAAGCTTATATACCCTTGCAGATAAAGTAAATACCTACAGTTTAAAGCTCACTCGGTGCAGTTCCAGGGATTCCAGATTCAGCGTTTCTATTTAAATTTTGTTTTGTCACTAAACTTATTGACACAGCAAAGTCAAAATTCTATTTTCGAAAATTCAAAAACTCAGCAGCGTCTAGACAACCCTGGAAAGAAATCAAGTTACTAGGGATAGGAAAACAAAAATCAACGCTGGGACAGGATGTTAATGTTGAAGAGCTAAGCCAACAACTCTCAGAATGCAATGTACCTGAAATCGACGATAACAATTTGCACCTAAATTCAGTACCTGAACATTTCTGTGATAACAGTTTTAGATTTGTTTGTGTTAATCAGTATGAAGTACTCGTCAATATTGTTAAAATTTAATCGGACTAGACGAAATAAATCTTAATTTCATTAGCTTTTATTAGCTTTTGACTCTGTTAATCATGAAGTTTTATGTTCAAAATTGAAAACTCAGTTCAATTTCTTAACAACTTCTGTCAAACTTATGACCTAAAAAAAATTCGTCTTCTCTTGTAGTCCTTAAACGTGGTGTGCCTTAAGGCTCAGTTCTTGGACCTTTACTGATTACTCTGTATTTCAATGACCTTCCCTGTCTGTAGTTAAATAGCGATGTTCACATGTACGCAGATGATGTCCAGATGTATGTTAGCCGTCCCATTAGTAGAATTAACGAGTGTGTAAATATATGTAATCGAGAGCTTGATAAAGTTAGCAGCTGGGCCAAGGACAATGGCCTTGGTCTAAACCCAACAAAATCTAAATGTCTCGTAATATATAAAAAGAAAGTAAATATTGCTGACGTGCAGCCATTGATGATAAACAGCATGCCCATTAAATATGTTGAAAATGCTACAAATGACCATATAAATAAGGCTGTAGGGAAAACGTACGGTTTATTAAGATCTCTCTGTCCAGTTAAAAGTCTGTTACCCATAATTGTTCGTATGTTAATTGCCAAATTTTCTCAAATTGCGATGCAGCCAGCCATCAAAAAAAAAAGTTGCATATAATTATATAGCAAGATTTATATTCAATCTACATCGATTTGACCAAGTGACAAGCTATGAATATAGAATATTTAAACCTAATTTGACCGATTGGATGAAACGGAGAGTTTTATTATATAAAATAATGATAATAATAATAATAATAATAATAATAATTATACAAAATAATGTACACGAGGGAACCAACTTATCTCTTTGAAGCATTGACATTCACTTCCTCAGGAAGAGCAAATGACCTCATTTAAATAAGACGCATCAGAAGGGCAGTTTTTTTACACGCAATAAGGGTATGGAACCAGCTCTCAAACCCTTTAAAAAATATTAGTGGCGCCACGCAGTTTAAGTCAAAACTCACATTACACCTACAAGATGCACATCATAAAAAAAAGAAATAAATAAATTTAAAAAAAAACAATAAAGCGACCCTTTTTTAACCATTAACGTTTAAGCGTAACTTTAAGAATTTTATTTAAACTTCCGAAGAACTATGTCAAATCTGTATTTATGAGTAATTTTTCCTACGTGACTAATTATATGTTACCAACTTGTAGCGTTAGGAAAACATTTTAAAATAAATTGAAATTAAAAGGGAGCTGTTTGCCATAGTTTGGGCACTGTCCAAATTGCGTCATTATTTATACGCAGTCAAGGATATCAATATCTTTACTGACCACCAACCATTGACATTCGCAGTATCGGAGTCTAATCCGAATGCGAAAATCAAACAATGGAAAGCTCGCATCGACGAGTCCGGCGCAAATATTTTCTATAAGCCCGGCAAGGATAACCTCGTCGCAGATGCCCTCTCCAGACAACAACTTAACGTTGTGGAAGAGGAAGAATCTTACTCGTGTGCAACCACTATTCACAGTGAAATGTCGCTCACGCACACCATTGAAACCACGGATAAGCCTTTAAACTGCTTTCAAAACCAGATAACTCTGGAGGAAGCGCGCTTTTCCTCTAAACGTAGTTTCGTGCTCTTTGGGAACAAGAGACGGCATAGTATTGACTTCACAAACAAAGAGTCGTTGCTCGAGAAGCTCTCGGACGTGATTGTCCCAAAAGGCGTAAACGCCATTCACCGCGATCTTCACACACTAGCGATGATTCAGGACGAATTGGTCCGGCAATTCCCAGCCAGTTGATGAGAGACGAGAAGTCCTCATAGCTGAGCATAATAGGGCCCACAGGTCAGCGCAGGAAAACGTTAAGCAAGTACTTTCAGAGTACTACTTTCCAAAAATGAACAAATTAGCGAGTGAAATCGTTGCTAACTGTAAAACCTGCGCTAAGGCAAAATATGACCGGCATCCAAGGAAGCACGAGCTCGGCGAAACGTCAGTTCCATCTCAGGTGGCAGAAATGCTGCACAAAACACGACAATAAGCCGTTATTAAACTTGCACACTATTTTGGCCATGCTTGAAAATCACTTTGGCGTCAGCATCTCAAATGCACCGCCCCTCCACAGCGTCTCAAACGGATAAGTGGAACGTTTCCAAAGCACTCTGGTAGAACTTGCCAGATGCCTTAAAATAGACAAAGGCATCAGCGACACCGTGGAACTAATTTTGCTGGCCACAGCTAAATATAACAAACTTTCGGTCATCGACAAGAGGCCAACTGACGTCGTAGTAACACAATCAAGTGATCCACAATCCGAAATACAGGATAAAATAAGGCAGGCCCATGAAAAGCTGAGAACTAGGGAAAATGCTTCTAGGCAAAATTGGGTGTTCAAGGTTGGCGACAAAATCCTAGTAAAATCCAACAAGAGGCTGTGCAACAAGCTTTCACCGCTATGCGAGGAGAAAACTGTAGAAGCGGACATGAGGACCACGGTCCTCATTAAGGGGAGGGTGGTCCACCAGGACAACCTGAAATAATTTAACCAACCAGAAAAAACAATGTCTTTTATTTCTGTTTAGCCACTTGTCACAAATTTGTAATGTAGCATGTCCGTCTGTCTGTCTGTCCGTACGAACGCAGAGATCTCGGGAACTACACAGAGAGAATTCTGACGTTCTCATCTGAGTTGAAAATGTTCTTAAAAATAGAAAGGCCTTTTTCAAGTTCAAAATGTTCTAAATGTGCTTGAATTAAGTTAAATTGGTTCTTAAAATCTAGTTGAGCTTAGAATGTTCTTGAAATAAGAACGAAATGTTATTATTTTAGCACAGGGTTCTTAAATCAAATCGATTTTGTTCTCAAAAACCACAATCCCTCAAAATGTTCTCAGTTTGAGAACAAAAAGGACTAAAGAATGAACAAAAATTAAGTTGCATTTCAACTTAAAGTGATTCGAAACTCTATTCTCTAATTTTTATGGATTTCCTAGAAAGCGTTAGGATGTTTTCGTTTGACACCTAGCACGCATTAGGCCATTTTCCTTTGCTCCAATACGACCTTACCATTAGATTTGCCCTTTTCGTCTTATTTATAATTCCCAACTGGGTCTAGCCCTTCATGAACCAAGGCCAAGTCAGATATTGAGACTTAAAGACTTTTTTCTGGCTTAAGCCTTTAATAAACTTCCGCACCTTTATAAGGTGTAGGATGAAGTTACTTTTGGAAAAGGTAATTGGACAACTACCTTAATATTACATATAAATTACTTTTGATCCTAAATGACTCTTATCTTTAGCTAAAATTAAATTCAAAATGCTATAGAATTGAGAGCCAAATGTTCTAAAAATATAACAAATGAACTTATTTTTGTATCCATTTGATTTAAAAATGTACTTGAATTAAGGACAAAATCAACTTGAAAAAAGAACGAAATGAACTCAATGTCGGATTATTAGCTAACACCATTTCGTTCTGATGTTGAGAACATTCAACTCGAAATGAGAACATTTGTGCTTACCCGGTTTTTAAGAACGAATGTTCTTGATTTGAGTGCAATGTTCTTAGTTTTTTTTCTCTGTGTACCACTTTACCCGCTTCTTTTGTTTTACCTTCGCTGTTGGCGCGTGCCAATGCTTCTACGTATACACTTTTTATTGAGTAAAATCACAACATGATTTATAAAATTATACAAATATTATAATATTTTAGTACTTAAAATAATATTAATGGACCAAATTGACCTATACAAAATGGACCATTTTAAAATCAATTTAAATAAATAAATTAATAATTAAATTAGGTTAATGTATGTTTAAAATAAATTCAAGTTAAGTTTATAAAATGAAATTAATAATAATAATAATAATAATATATATATATAATAATAATAATGACACTAAAATGTAAGGGAATACACATATCGCTGAGTCGCAAAAATTTTGTTCTGTCAAATTTTGGTTTTTAGCCGAACATAACGATTCATCGCAAAAGAGAATAGCGGACAGGCCAAAAGTTGTCTCTGCTAACATCGAGTGCAGGCAGAGTGCAATATATAAATATCGGCTTCTCTTTCTTGCACGTCGACGCTGCTCTGGTGACGTCAACAGCGGCCGAGCGTTTGGCCTAATGAATTGTCACCGAAATCTGATGCCAGAGCTGAAGGGTATCCATAGTAAGAAATGCTTTGCTAATAGTAACATACAACGCCGCAGCTCGGGGCAGTTATTTGGAGCACGCGCGGAAGTTCATCGGAGTACTCGAAGCAGTCAGGGGACTTTCGATAAGGCCGAATCTTTGGATTTGACCTGCAAGGCCATTGCGATTTGTCTTAATCGGACACACAACTTTTCTGAGCTAGTCGCGGCGTTTACGTAGCTATCAAACAGTCAAAAGCAGTTCGGTTCAACGTATACTTAAAAACATAACATGCTTAAAGTCAACAGCGGCCGAGCGTTTGGCCTAATGAATTGTCACCGAAATCTGATGCCAGAGCTGAAGGGTATCCATAGTAAGAAATGCTTTGCTAATAGTAACAAACAACGCCGAAGCTCGGGGCAGTCATTTGGAAGCAGTCAGGGGACTTTCGATAAGGCCGAATCTTTGGATTTGACCTGCAAGGCCATTGCGATTTGTCTTAATCGGACACACAACTTTTCTGAGCTAGTCGCGGCGTTTACGTAGCTATCAAACAGTCAAAAGCAGTTCGGTTCAACGTATACTTAAAAACATAATTTGTAAACTAGTATTATTAATACTCATATAGCCAACAACTTTTTAGGTGTTAAACTGGACCATTCATTAAAAGGTTTTAAGCAATACACTTTTTGGTGACTAGATGTCGGTTGCAGCTTGCATATCCCCATCGCTTATCAACTAGAGGCACTCGACTTTAGCGTTGTCTTTTGTTTTTTTTTTGTCTTTTTGAACCAACGTTTATAAACGTGTAAATATAATTTAATATTCGTACTTTACACATTTATTTACTATAGAAATTTTGAACTTACCTGAATCTTATTATTCGGAAATCTTTCATGTGAAGCTTAAAGTTGACAATATTTACAGATAGCTCAGCGTAAATAATAGTATTCTGCAATGATCCAATAACTTTTCCCAATACTTCAACTGCCATCACTTTCAGCAAAAAGTTGTATTCGAACTGTTAAATAAAAAGTTTAAACAGAATAATAGAATTTCTTGTTATTGTATCCTAACGACAAAATAATATTAAGCAAAGTCTGTCTCTCTGTCTGTCATGAGCAGAACATGAAATGGTCGCTAGATGAAGCCTATAGCTTTGACGACTGCATATTCCCACCTCCTCGCACTACCATTGACTGAGTAATTTGTATTTGTATTGTGTGACTGCCCGTGACCCAAGAAGATGCAAGATATCAGATTGGGTCAAATCGGAAAACTCTATTCCGTTTTGCTTTTCGCTGGAATTGGTTTCATCGTCAGCTGGCTGTTGCGTTCTCGGCGGCGCTCCTCGTCGGCGTCGCTGATCTCCGGCTATCAGCGTGGCTCCAGCTCCTGCGTGCTCCTCGTTGGCTCCTCTGGCGTCGTTCCAGTTCCACCTGGCTTGTAGGACTCAGAAAGTCCGCACAACCTTCCTTTCTAGGTCTGGCCAGAATGATCGTGAGACCATCTGTATCGCAGGAATCCCGGAGGTCGTTCTGGCACTAGCCTGAGAAACAAATGGCCCAAGGATTCAGACTTATCGCAAGTCCACCGTATCCCCGACGCCTGGAACAAATTCTTGATCCGCGCTCACCTTGCCGGTAACTCGTATTTCGCTTGTCCTGATCCAATCACTCTGTCCTGCTGTTCTCACCGCTGCAATGTCAGCCTTGTATTATCGTCTTGACTCTGGTATCTTGATCTGGGTGTAGAGCACTCGGTTCTAACGGTACTCTCACGGCCACGCACTTGTATTCTTGAATCTCCTTGTAAACTTATCGCACGTATACTATCTTGGTTGACTGTCCTTGTATTCCGGCTGACAGCGTCGTGTCTTCCAACCGACACATTGCGTGCCTCCTGGCTGCATTACCTGCTACGCGTACTCCTGCGTGACTGCCCCTAGCAGCGCCTGCGCCGTCCCTTTTATAGGCTGCGGCGCACAGTGGCCGATTTGGCTGTTTTAGCTTAAGATTAAGAAAATTTCAAAGTGTAAAAAATAAAAAAAATTTTTTTTCTACCGATAGTAAAATAGTTATATATCGAAAAAAAAATGGTAACTCTGAAAATTTCGATAAACTAGATCAGCTGTTAGCCCTCAAAGTTAACATATGGTGTCACTTAACTTCTCAAAGCGCATAGCTTGATTGATGCACCTATTTTTATAATTGCGACATTTTGTTGGATTTCAACTGTTTTGAAACAAGTTCCCCATTTTCTTAAAGTTCAAGGTATGTAGTAAAATAAAATGAATGTTTTGTGTCCTGTGAGTAGATGTTGTATTCGTAGTATTAGTTCAAATCCACCTATGTTTGTAGCCCGCTTTTTGAAAGAAAACTTCAACTTCTGTAGACTAAAACTTTGTGAAGCTCGCCCCGGCCCGCAAAAAGAGAATATCTGTGGTAAACTATGGTTCGTCCAGTGTGTAAATTATTCAAGATCAGCTGCCCTTACGTGCCCCTGCTAAAGTTTGGAATATTTTCAGCAATCATGTCGGTCAGCAAACAAGCACTTTTTGCAGTATGGCATGGGGAAACAGACGCCACGAAGAAGAATACTGCACTAGTTGAGCATATTTATGAGAATTTTCTAGACAAATCTAAATGTTCTGAAACGGATTTGAATTTTGTACATTGCACCGTTAAAAATTTTTGTTTAAGCAAAAGTTCGGCCAATAACTCGAGCAAACAAGTTTCTTTTGATATTGAAGGTCAAAATTTACTTTTGGACTACAATATACAACAAGAAAATTCCGATTCAGAATCGGAAAATTGAAATAGGTTTAAATAACATCTTTAAAAACAAAATAAACACTCACTTAAAAAAAAAAACTAAAAAAAAATTTTTTATTTAAAAATAAAAAATAAAAAAATTTTTTTTTTTAAGTGCTAAATTTTATTCCTTTTTGGGTTGACATTCCATAAAAATTTCAAACTTGGTAAAATGATCGTTATTTTTTATGATATTCCATTTATTAAGCTAAAACAGCCAAATCGGCCACTGTGCGGCGGTCCCGTTATGTCCCATTTGCACACGGCTCTCTAGAGTCCAATGTTCAAGTATGTCCCGTTAGATCCATTTGCACACGGCACGCATCGGGTCCAAGATCCGCACATGTCCCGTTACTTCACGATTCGACTTTTTTTCCCTTTGGCGGCAAAGGTCCCAGGTCCGGCGCTGCACCGTTATTTCACGGTATCTCCGCTTTGGCCGGCTTTAAGGTCCAGTATTTATCTGGATGCCCTTGAACTCTGCCGCACTCTCCCTGCCTAAACTGTTGCAAGTGGCTCTTCTGCCTCGACATTTCTCCCCCTTTCGTTCGCAAAATTGATGAATATGGTGCTTTCCCTTCCCGGGCGCACTCCGTCGACGCATCTCAGCCTCCTCGTTCTTGTCCCCGTCCTCCGCTCCGGGAGAAAAACGGGCGCAGCGGTGCAGTCTCAGCTTTAAATGCATCATTATCTCGACGACCGCGTCTAACCCTTCCTGATGCCTTTCTTCTGCCGTTGGCCACCGGTCGGATCGCAGCGTAGCCAGTTTCAGCGTTGTACGCATCACCATCTGGACCGCCGCGTATAAATCCTCCCAGCGCCGTCCTTGTTCCCCATCTCTTTGCTCCTTGACGATTCCTTCTCCTCGGCCGCTGATCCTCGCCTCCGGAAGGAGTTTGAGTATCCGCGCAAATCCTCGTAGAAATCCACCGCTTTTATTTCCTCCCTCTGGCAACTCCGCTACTACGTTCGTTCACGTTCGCGCTCTAGCGGCGGAACCTCTACCTGTACGCCTGCTCCGGGTTACGATACGCTGTATCGTCTTGCCCCCTTCCTTCGAACCAGTTCTGTACTCGGGGATGCCATCCGCTTCGCCTCCTGCTTGCTTTTTTGGTCCGGACAATCACGCTTGGGCGCCAGACGTGACGAAATGTTTTTACTGAATGACTTGCTCGGAGATATTGTTTGTTCGTACCAGAAAATTTGTATTGCGTGACTGCCCGTGACCCAAGAAAATACCAGATATCCGATTGAGTCAGTTTTGACTTTCGCTAGTATTGGTTTCTTCATCAGCTGGTTGCTGCGGCTCGCATGGTCGGCGTCGGGTCTTCCTCGGCTCAAAATCACTTCGGCTCACTTTTGCTCTAGCCTGAGAAACAAGTGTCCCTACAGGTCAAATCCGAGGATTCAGCCTTGTTGCCAGTCACCGTAACCCCGTAACGCCTGGCACAAACTCTTGATCCGGGCTCACCTTGCCGGTAGGTCGTCCTTCTCTCGTCCTGTTCTCGTCCTGATCCAATCTCTACGTCCTGCAGATCCCACCGTTGCAATCTTAGCCTTGTCCTAGTGTCTTGACTGTGGTATCTTGATCTGCGTGTAGAGCACTCGGTTGTAACGGTACTCTCACGGCCACACAGTCGATTAAATCCTCACACTTGTATTCTTCATCTGTTGGTAACTTGTCGCATGTATACTTTCGCTCGCCTATCTTGGTTGACTGTCTCGAGCTGCGCCTGCGCCGTCCCTTTTATAGGCAGCGGCGGTGTCCTGTTATTTCCCTTTCTGCGCACGGCAAGTGTGTCCCGTTAGTTCTCTTTGCACACGGCACGCATCGGATCCCAGGTTCGCAGATATCTTGTAAGTGCACGGTGCATCCTCTTTTTGCTGGTCCAAAGTCCGCAGATTTACCGTTCGACTTCATTGCCCTTTTGCGGCCAGGGTCCAAGGTCCGTCGCGGTACCGTTTATTCACGGTCTCTCCGCTTTGGCTGTGTCCTAGATCCAGTATTTACCAGTGGACCTGGACGCCCTTGGATTTCTCCCGCAATCTTGCTGCCTTCGCTGTTACTAAGGGCTCTCCTGCCACGAGATTTGTGGGGAGTTTTACGACTCATCGACCTACATAATATAATTATTATAGCTTCTACAAATGTCGAACAAAGAATCATATATCATAACACTTGCTGCCAATACTGAAATTCAACAGCGAAAATACGAAGATTCGGAAATAGAGGAATACATTTGACCCACTGCGAGTTATGAAGAATAGCTTTAATTTAATTTTTTCTTTTTACATACTTTGTTAACGTAAATACTTTGTACCTATAAATGTAAGTTTGTTTAATAAAATCAGTATCAATGTCAGAATACCACTGTCTGTTACTCATCTACCATCGCAATCAACAGGCTGTCGCTGTGTCTTCAGATCCTCATTTTGCGCTCCACTCCCCGACGACCACCTAGTTCCAAGTGCTGGGTGCGACACCGAACCAATAGACAGTTTATGTGCTGTATACTACCCAATCATCCGATACACATATTCTGTGACCAGGCGTAGTAACGCCACTAACACTAAGGCAAACGTATTAAAAGGGTCAGAAATGCTTCCTTCTAGCTGTTACATGCTTTTGCACAAATACAGTAAAATGGTACTGTACGAGTAACGGGTGTAAAAATGATGTAGGAAAATTAAATGAAAACAAGAGAGAACGCTATAGTCGGGTTGTTGTCCCGACTATCTAATACCCGTCACTCAGCTAAAGGGAGTGCGAACGCTGTGTCGGGTTGGTGTCCCGACTAATAATCGTAACTCAGCTAAAGGGAGTGCGAGGGAGATAGATATATAATTTTTGATTGCGTATAACTTTTTAATGAATGGTCCGATTTGAAAAAAGTCTTCTACATTTCGATAGGTATAAATATACACAACAAAATTGCATTTATACTTTTCGGAAATCTTTAAAGATGTGGGCGCAGGACCCATTTTAAAATCGTTAGTGGGCGATTGTGGGCGTTAGAGGGGGCGTGGCGCTCGGCTAAAATAAACTTGCGCTGCGTAGGAAGCCAAAGAATATGTGGGGGAAATCTCAACCTTCTAGCTTTTGTAGTTTCTGAGATCTCAGCGTTCATACAGACGGACAGACAGACAGACGGACAGACGGACAGACGGACAGACGGACAGACGGACAGACGGACAGACGGACAGACGGACAGACGGACGGACGGACATGGCTAGATCGACTCGGCTAGTGACCCTGATCAAGAGTATATATACTTTATGGGGTCGGAATTGCTTCCTTCTAGCTGTTACATACTTTTGCACGAATCTAGTATACCCTTTTACTCTACGAGTAACGGGTATAACAAGAAAAAAGCTATAGTAAGGTTGGTGTCCCGACTATCTAATACCCGACAATCAGTGCGGGGGAGATGGATATATGAATTTATTTGATTGTGCATATTTTTTTAATGAATGGTCCGATTTAAAAAATGTCTTCTATATTTTTATAGGTATAAATATACACAACAAAATTGCATTCATACTTATCGCAAATCTTTAAGGGTGTGGGCGCCAGAGACATTTTAAAATAGAGGGCGATTGTAGGCGTTAGAGGGGGCGTGGCGACGGCTGTAATAACCTTGTAATAGCCGCTGCGTAGGAAGCCCAAGAATATATGTGGAAAATCTCAACCTTCTCGCTTTTGTAGTTTCCGAGATCTCAGCGTTCATACAGACGGACAGACGGACAGACGGACATGGCTAGATCGACTCAGCTAGTGACCCTGATCAAGAATATATATACTTAAAAGGGTCGAAAATTCTTTCTTTCTTTTTTGCACGAATACAATATACCCTTTCACTCTACGAGTAAAGGGTATAAAAAATAAACCTAATAAATAGTGAATATATAGTGAATAGGTATGAAAATAGGCAGTGAATAAGGGATGAAAATGGGCAGTGAATAGGTGATGAAAACGGAGCAGTAAACAATTGCTGGAAATGGGTGATAAACAGGTGATGAATAAGCCCCAGTTTCGTGCAGTGATGAGCCCCTAGGACATGCTCATGCTAAAATCATCGCTATTTTTCATACATATTCACTGGTGAATGAACTGCTTGGAGCTAAATATTTGGAAATGATTCACTGCTAAACAGGTGATGATTGGTGATGGATTGTTTTCTGATTAAGAAAAGAGCACTTGGGTAAGAATTTCTCAACTGCGCATATAATATAGATGATAACCAAGGCAAACTCTTCAAAGTACCCGAGTTTGACGAAAATCTAATATTTCATATGCGCAGTTGAAAAATTCTTACCCACTTACAATTTTTTTAATGGAAACAATTTTTTAGTCTAAAAATCGTTTTAGCACTTTGTTTAATTTATAACTCGAGTCTTCCTTTTAAAAATACCCGTCGAATGAGGGGTCATTTGTCAAAATCCAACGCTCCGTTCAAAAGTTATAGCCAAAATAATTAATAATGAGAATAATGAGAAAATATTTGAAAGTCTATTTAATGACGAGTGTAATAATTTTTCGTCACAAATGTTGATATCAGAACTTTTGTATGTTGAAGGTGCGATCGTCGCTAGTTTTTTACCTCGTTGAGAGGTGTTTTTATTTGATATACTTCTCGGAAATCTTTAAAGGTGTGGGCACCAGACACATTTTAAAAACGTTAGTGGGCGATTGCGTAGGAGGATATGTGGAAAATCTCAACCTTCTAGCTTTTGTAGTTTCCGAGATCTCTCGTTCATACAGATAGACAGACGGACATGGCTAGATCGACTCGGCTAGTGCCCCTAATCAAGAATATATATACTTTATGGGGTCGGATATGCTTCGGATATTGGTTCCTTAAAAAATATGTAAGTGCCCTTTTCTTAATCAGGAAAACGTACCTTACCGGGATACAAAGGTTTCCTTCATGGTGTATTTCATCGATTTTTTTTGAAAACTGATGTTATTTGAGATAAAGTATATCCGGAACATAAAAAGCTTACCTGTAACTCATTAATGTTTATGTAAAATCGGCTCAAAAATGACTTCCTTTGATACGTCATAAAGGCATTACCATGTCGAGCTATACCAAAAAGATTATATACTATCCCATTGGTGAGGTTAAGACCAGCCTCATATGTAATAAAGAGAGGTTTCTAAGAAAAATTTAATTTTACGTTATTTAGTTTTAACAAGTAAGATTGCTATTGTAGAAGTATGTTTATGCGGGTTCTGGATACAAAAGCTGGATACAAAAGTGGAGGGGAAGGTAATTAATTATGCTAATTAGGGTAATTATGGAAATAAATCAGGACAATGTGACAGGTGTGGGGGGTAATTGAAGTTAATGGGTGCGTGACGAGTGATCGTTAATTAGGGTCCACAATAGTTATATCCAGCTTTTGTATCTAGGATCTGTATTCAGGAATCAGATCCAAAAATTCGGTCCAGAAATCGGGAGTCTAATTAAACGGGGAGAAGTTTTTGGGGTGTGACGGCCGATCGTTAATTAGGGTGATAAGAAATTCGGTCCAAAAATCAGGTTATCATAGCGTCATATGTAGTGGATACGAAGGAATCTAGTTAAGCGGGGGTGTCCTTTCCTTATCTAGGATAATCTAATTAATCGGGGAGAAGTTAGTGGGGTGTGACAGGTGATCATAGCGGGGGAGAAGTTACTAGGGTGTGACGGGTGTGGGGGTGTTTATATCTGGAAATGGGGTGTGGTGTGGCGATCATATAAAAACCATAACCTCTAAATGTCACGGGCTCTTGACAGGTTCACACGTGGACGGGGTCACTTAATTACCATACTAGAATGGGATGGTGGGGTCAGACAGACAAACAAGTTGTTGAGAGCAAGCGACACAAACACCCTTGAATAGGGGATCCCTTAGCTTGCCACTGAGAAGCAAACATCCACCCGGAACAAAAAGAATATGTAAATTTACATTTAGCTCACGTTTGTTAGGAATTTTGTAACAGGCTTTTCTTATACACTATGACAATATGGTGTGATCAGAGTGGCAACAGGTTGTTGTTAGCAAGCGCCACTACAAGAGTGACCTTTTAATTAGCATAAGCACTAGAAAATATCACGTGCTGTTAATTAGTATGCTTGGCATTGAAAACATATTTCGAATTTTGTAAACTGAAATCAGCTGAAAGCAAACACCCATCCCCAAACAAAAGAAGATATTAGTTTGAATTAAAAATATATTTTTATTTTATTAATTTATTAATTCGCTTTTACAAATATATATTGATTTTATTTTAATTATTTATTTTATTTATCAATTTAATGTTTATAATATTTTTTAATTTAATTATGCTAATTAGGGTAATTATGGAAATAAATCAGGACAATGTGACAGGTGTGGGGGGTAATTGAAGTTAATGGGTGCGTGACGAGTGATCGTTAATTAGGGTCCACAATAGTTATATCCAGCTTTTGTATCTAGGATCCGTATTCAGGAATCAGATCCAAAAATTCGGTCCAGAAATCGGGAGTCTAATTAAACGGGGAGAAGTTTTTGGGGTGTGACGGCCGATCGTTAATTAGGGTGATAAGAAATTCGGTCCAAAAATCAGGTTATCATAGCGTCATATGTAGTGGATACGAAGGAATCTAGTTAAGCGGGGGTGTCCTTTCCTTATCTAGGATAATCTAATTAATCGGGGAGAAGTTAGTGGGGTGTGACAGGTGATCATAGCGGGGGAGAAGTTACTAGGGTGTGACGGGTGTGGGGGTGTTTATATCTGGAAATGGGGTGTGGTGTGGCGATCATATAAAAACCATAACCTCTAAATGTCACGGGCTCTTGACAGGTTCACACGTGGACGGGGTCACTTAATTACCATACTAGAATGGGATGGTGGGGTCAGACAGACAAACAAGTTGTTGAGAGCAAGCGACACAAACACCCTTGAATAGGGGATCCCTTAGCTTGCCACTGAGAAGCAAACATCCACCCGGAACAAAAAGAATATGTAAATTTACATTTAGCTCACGTTTGTTAGGAATTTTGTAACAGGCTTTTCTTATACACTATGACAATATGGTGTGATCAGAGTGGCAACAGGTTGTTGTTAGCAAGCGCCACTACAAGAGTGACCTTTTAATTAGCATAAGCACTAGAAAATATCACGTGCTGTTAATTAGTATGCTTGGCATTGAAAACATATTTCGAATTTTGTAAACTGAAATCAGCTGAAAGCAAACACCCATCCCCAAACAAAAGAAGATATTAGTTTGAATTAAAAATATATTTTTATTTTATTAATTTATTAATTCGCTTTTACAAATATATATTGGTTTTATTTTAATTATTTATTTTATTTATCAATTTAATGTTTATAATATTTTTTTATTATATCAATAGCTTCAATCCTAAGGTATGGTGCCTGGTGACATTGACAAGAATCCGGATCCTCTCTTACATCATCTTCGGCCCAGGGAAATGACAGCATATGAAATGACACCATATTTGGATTTTCTCTCACCGACTCTGTCCATCCTTTGGAGATTGGAGAAAATCATCTCCAGGGTTTGCCGATGCTCCTTAAAAATGAAGTAACCAAATTCTTCGAGGAATTCGGAAATTTGGCTGCAAACCTTGTTGTTTTTGGTATACATTTTTTAGTTGTTTGTTGTATATTTGATTTTTTATTGTTGTATAGTTGATTTTTGTTGTTATATAGTTATTTTTTGTTTGTTGATTTTTGTTTGTTGATTTTTGATTGTTGTATAGTTGATTTTTTATGTTATATAGTTGATTTTTGTTTGTTGTATAGTTGATTTTTCTTTTATATAGTTGATTTTTGTTGTATAGTTGATTTTGGTTGTTAGGGGCTGTCCATATATTACGTAATCACAATTTCGGCGACTTTTTCCCCCCCCCCCCCTATGTAATCAATTCTTCATACAAAAAAAAAATAATTTGCACTAGAGTAATCATTTGGTGGTCCCCCCCCCCCCTAGATGATTACGTAATATATGGACAGCCCCTTATATAGTTGATTTTTGTTGTTTGTTGATTTTTGTTTGTTGTTGCTTAGTTGTTTGTTGTATAGTGGATTTTTGTTGTTATATACTTGATTTTGGTTTGTTGATTTTTTATTGTTGTTTTGTTGCTGTTCCCAACTTATGCTGCTGCTGATATTACTAATCCAGACTTTCAATTCCAGTTACTTTTCACTTTTACCCCCTCTCTAGTCCTAACAAACTCACGTGTAGTTACGTACGCATATGACATTAAGTTGTGGCTGCAATTTAATGACCCCGCACAAAGTTTGTCTTTGCAATCCGATCTCAATGCATTTCAAACATGGTGCATAAATAATGAACTTTTTCTTGTCAGCCCTTACTATTTAACTTATACTTTGAGCTGTTGAGAGTTAGATAGAATAACGCATGCTGACGACCTTGGAGTCTATATGGATCCTAAACTTAAATTTTCTGATAACATTACTACTTTGGTAAATAAAGCAAGGGGCGTGCTTGCATTTATCAAAAGGTGGTCGAAGGAATTCGATGATCCCTATGCCACAAAGACCTTGTTTGTTTCCAATTCTTAAGTACTGCGCTTCAGTTTGGAGTCCCAAATATGGGATGCATGTAGACCGGATTGCGTCTGTGCAAAAAACTTTTTAATATTTGCCTTACGAGGACTTAACTGGGATACAAGCCTTATACTGCCATCCTACTGTAGTAGACTACTTCTAACTATCTTACCATCATTAGTTCACCGATGCTTGGTATTACGTATATTAGGAATTTATATTCCTCAAGTTTTAAATCATTGTATCTCTAATTATGCAATGCATGAACCTTTTAGAGTACTCTATAATATGACTATTTAATTGTCTATTGTGAAATTGCATTTTTCTTTGTCCGCGATTTCATTTACTCGCCCAAAACGGTGTAGGGTTCCGCGCGTATTAAGCATTGCTTGGTGTCGTAAGAACCACTTGTTTGTACTGAGCATAGTGCATCAACGTTCAAGATCATGCTTTTCCTCATCGCATTCATCCTCTTTAAGAAGTTTTAGTTAGACAAAGGCTAAATTTGTTAGAAACCGAGTAGTCAACAACCTGGTTGCTAGGCACTGCTCACTTTCTCCCCTCAATTAACCATAATGATGTATACTCCCTACCACTAGCTGTAAATATTATTTCATTTTATTTTTATTAAGGCTTTATATTAATTATATTAATTTCTTCTGCGAAGTTTGCGTAGTTTCCCTAATTACTCTTCATTTTACCCGTTACTCGTAGAGTAAAAGGGTATATTGTATTCGTGCAAAAGTATGTAACAGCTAGAAGGAAGCGTTTCCGACCCCATAAAGTATATATATTCTTGATCAGGGTCACTAGCCGAGTCGATCTAGCCATGTCCGTCTGTCCGTCTGTATGAACGCTGAGATCTCAGAAACTACAAAAGCTAGAAGGTTGAGATTTTCCACACATATTCTTGGGCTTCCTACGCAGCGCAAGTTTATTTTATCAAGGTGCCACGCCCCCTCTAACGCCCAAAAATCGCCGTGCCGCCCACAGTTTTGTGTACAAACAGGAGCAATTCCGTGCCATAGATGGCGCCGTCGCCGCGTGTTCAACACTCCTGCTGCTGCTGAAAAAAGCTGGTCACTCTAATTTGGAATATGTGAATGCAAAATGTAAATTATTTAAAATGGGGCGCGGGAAAAACATTCAGGAAGGCATATATGTGGGGTTTTTTATTAGTTTAAAGAATATAAGTTTAAGTGTTTATTTAAATGATTAAATGATGTCACAATGTCAGTAGAATTGAGACCGTCGTCGCGTCGTTCTGCTCTTCACGCAAGCACGTCTTCCTTGGATCAGATCTCGTCAAATACTGCTCCTACTCGTCTTCCTTGGATCAGATCTCGTCAAAAACTGCTCCTACTCGTCGTTCTCGTCCTATCGTCGTTGGTTTCGTCTTTTTCTTCTTTGACTCGTCTTCTTCTGGAATGTGCTACTGCTCGTCGTTGTCTTAGGGATGGTTAGGGATAGGTAGGGTTATTCTAGTAATACCACTCCCTCAGTAATATCACTCCCACATTCGGCCATTCTGATCAAACATTCGCCTCGAATGTTCCGTCGTTGTCATCGTGGGTGGGCCATGGCTTGAGATATTCGGCACAGGTCGAAGAAATTTTTGGACCGTCTGAGCTGCCGACTTTCTGGACATCGTAGGCGTTGTTTTGCTTGACTTTCGTGATTTGGTAAGGACTCAAAAACTTCGGCTTTAATTTGAGACCTCCGCCAAATTGTGTGCGCTTAATGGCTACCATGTCGCCAACGTTGTAAGGCCTTGCTGGTTTGCGTCGCAAATTGTACGTCTTTTTGTTTTCCGATTGGATATTTTATTTCCGATTTTATATTTTCATCGTCGCAACATTGAAGAAAATCTTGGGCTGTAAAAGCTGAACCTCGATCCGAAATAATACAAGCTGGGTTGCCAAACACGTTACTTTGTCCTCGTAGTTTTGTAATGACTTCGCTTGAGGTCGTAGACTTTGTAGGATAAAGCCAGCAGAACTTCGTAAAGGAATCGAATGTCCTCGGTCGTGTGCTCTTGCTATGATCTGTCTTTCCATGTCTCTGGGGACAACAAGAAGCTCTGCGTCGTTAACTATCTTGTATAGGATTCCGAACTTGAGAAAATAGTCGTCGTAGGGTGAGTTGGAGTCTTCAATAATTTTGCAGATCGTCTTCAAGTGTTCGTCCTTTTCTTGAGCTTGTTTAAAGCCAAGTGCTATGGAGTCGTCTATGATTGTCATTATTGGGTACCTAGAGAAAGCGTCAACGTGCTTCATACGTGTACCTGAACGGTGTTCGACTTTGTAGTCGTACTCTTGAAGCAACATTACCCAACGTGCAACTCTGGTGCACAGACTTTGCTTTTCCAGCGTCTTGGTGAATGCATTGCAATCAGTCACATTCTTAAAAGGGATGCCAAGTAGATAGACTCTGAACTTTGTTATAGCTTCGATGATCGCTAGCACCTCTATTTCGTAGCTGGAATATTTACGCTGAGCATCAGTGGTTTTCCTACTCATAAAATAAACTGGGTGAAATTGGCCATCGTCAGCTGATTTCTGCAAAAGCACGGCGCTAAACCCATCTATGGAGGCGTCAGTGTGTACCTCGGTGTCGTACTTCGGGTTGTAAATTGCTAGAATAGGGGTGGAAGTCAGGTATTTCTTTAAAGATTCAATAGCGTTCTCTCTTAATCAGGGCCAATAGCAAATTCAGCTTTATTTTTGGTAAGGTCAGTCAAGGGTTTCGAAATCAGGCCATAATTCTGGATGAACTTCCTAAAGTATCCTGTGAGTCCTAGAAAACTTTCTAACCTAACCTAGGTTCTGTGGCGTCCTAAACTTCGAAACTGCGTCGATCTTCTGAGGAGTTGGAGAAATGGTCTTGTTCAAATATACAACAAACAACTAAAAAATGTATACCAAAAACAACAAGGTTTGCAGCCAAATTTCCGAATTCCTCGAAGAATTTGGTTACTTCATTTTTGAGGAGCATCGGCAAACCCTGGAGATGATTTTCTCCAATCTCCAAAGGATGGACAGAGTCGGTGAGAGAAAATCCAAATATGGTGTCATTTCATATGCTGTCATTTCCCTGGGCCGAAGATGATGTAAGAGAGGGTCCGGATTCTTGTCAATGTCACCAGGCACCATACCTTAGGATTGAAGCTATTGATATAATAAAAAAATATTATAAACTTAACATTAAATTGATAAATAAAATAAATAATTTAAAAAAAAATCTATATATATTTGTAAAAGCAAGTTAATAAATTAATAAAAAATAGGGGTGGAAGTCAGGTATTTCTTTAAAGATTCAATAGCGTTCTCTCTTAATCAGGGCCAATAGCAAATTCAGCTTTATTTTTGGTAAGGTCAGTCAAGGGTTTCGAAATCAGGCCATAATTCTGGATGAACTTCCTAAAGTATCCTGTGAGTCCTAGAAAACTTTCTAACCTAACCTAGGTTCTGTGGCGTCCTAAACTTCGAAACTGCGTCGATCTTCTGAGGAGTTGGAGAAATGGTCTTGTTCAAATATACAACAAACAACTAAAAAATGTATACCAAAAACAACAAGGTTTGCAGCCAAATTTCCGAATTCCTCGAAGAATTTGGTTACTTCATTTTTGAGGAGCATCGGCAAACCCTGGAGATGATTTTCTCCAATCTCCAAAGGATGGACAGAGTCGGTGAGAGAAAATCCAAATATGGTGTCATTTCATATGCTGTCATTTCCCTGGGCCGAAGATGATGTAAGAGAGGGTCCGGATTCTTGTCAATGTCACCAGGCACCATACCTTAGGATTGAAGCTATTGATATAATAAAAAAATATTATAAACTTAACATTAAATTGATAAATAAAATAAATAATTTAAAAAAAAATCTATATATATTTGTAAAAGCAAATTAATAAATTAATAAAAAAAAAATATATTTTAAATTCAAATTTCTGTCTTCTTTTGTTTGGGGATGGGTGTTTGTTTTCAGCTGATTTCAGTTAAAACAAGAGAGAACGCTATAGTCGGGTTGTTGTCCCGACTATCTAATACCCGTCACTCAGCTAAAGGGAGTGCGAACGCTGTGTCGGGTTGGTGTCCCGACTAATAATCGTAACTCAGCTAAAGGGAGTGCGAGGGAGATAGATATATAATTTTTGATTGCGTATAACTTTTTAATGAATGGTCCGATTTGAAAAAAGTCTTCTACATTTCGATAGGTATAAATATACACAACAAAATTGCATTTATACTTTTCGGAAATCTTTAAAGATGTGGGCGCAGGACCCATTTTAAAATCGTTAGTGGGCGATTGTGGGCGTTAGAGGGGGCGTGGCGCTCGGCTAAAATAAACTTGCGCTGCGTAGGAAGCCAAAGAATATGTGGGGGAAATCTCAACCTTCTAGCTTTTGTAGTTTCTGAGATCTCAGCGTTCATACAGACGGACAGACAGACAGACGGACAGACGGACAGACGGACAGACGGACGGACGGACATGGCTAGATCGACTCGGCTAGTGACCCTGATCAAGAGTATATATACTTTATGGGGTCGGAATTGCTTCCTTTTAGCTGTTACATACTTTTGCACGAATTTAGTATACCCTTTTACTCTACGAGTAACGGGTATAACAAGAGAGAACGCTATAGTCGGGTGCCCCGACTATCAGATACCCGTTACTCAGCTAAAGAAAGTGCGAAGGAGATGGAGATAAATACTTTAATCCGCCGTAACTTTTTAACGAATGTTCCTATCTACATTTCGATAGGTATTGATGAACACCATAAAACTGCATTTTTACTTTTCCGAAATATTGAAATTTTTAAAATCGTATATATGCGATTGTGGGCGTTAGAGGGGGCGTGGCACCCTTTTGAAACAAACTTGCGCTGCGTAGGAACTCCTAGAATCGGCATGCAAAATGTCAATCTTCTGGCTTTTATACTTTCCGAGATCTCAGCGTTCATACAGACAGACAGACGGACAGACGGACAGACGGACAGACAGACGGACAGACGGACATGGCTAGATCGACTCGGCTAGTGATCCTGATCAAGAATAAATATAGTTTATAGGGTCGGAAACGCTTCCTTCTACCTGTTACATACTTTTGCACGAATCTAGTATACCCTTTTACTCTACGAGTAACGGGTATAAAAATTCGAAATATGTTTTCAATGCCAAGCAAAGGGATCCCTGTTCAAGGTTGTTCTTGGTCATACTAATTAAAGGCACGTGATATTTTCTAGTGCTTATGCTAATTAAAAGGTCACTCTTGTAGTGGCGCTTGCTAACAACAACCTGTTGCCACTCTGATCACACCATATTATCATATAGGTTTCCCTCCCGTCGTATTTTTAAATCTAAGTAAGTAAGTAAGAAAACACCACCTTTTCCCTAATTAAAGTTTGTGATTTGGGGACTATATTAAGAACTCTTTCATATATTTTAGATGGAGCCTTAAAACTTTTGTCTTCATATTTAGTGTATAAGAAAAGCCTGTTACAAAATTCCAAACAAACGTGAGCTAAATGTAAATTTACATATTCTTTTTGTTCGGGGTGAATGTTTGCTTCTCAGTGGCAAGCTAAGGGATCCCCTATTCAAGGGTGTTTGTGTCGCTGGCTCTCAACAACTTGTTTGTCTGTCTGACCCCACCATCCCATTCTAGTATGGTAATTAAGTGACCCCGTACACGTGTGAACATGTCAAGAGCCCGTGACATTTAGATGTTTCTTCCCCTCGTTTCACCCCATTTCCAGATATAAACACCCCCACACCCGTCACACCCCAGTAACTTTTGCCCCCCTTAACTAAATTCCCTCGTATCCACTACATATGACGCTATGATCACCTGTCACACCCCACTAACTTCTCCCCGTTTAACTAGGATAAGCCAGATAAGCAAAGGACACCCGTCACACCCCAGTAACTTCTCACCCGCTTAACTAGATTCCATCCCCTCGTTTCACCCTATTTTTCTAACTTCTCCCACGTTCGATCCCGTTAACCTACTCGTCAACCACTTAAGCAGAATGCCTCCCCTCTTTTCACCCCATTTCCTAGATATGACGCTATGATCACCCGTCACACCCCAGTAATTTCTCCCCCGTTTAATTAGACTCCCGATTTCTGGACCGAATTTCTTATCACCCTAAATAACGATCGCCCGTCACACCCCAGTAACTTCTCCCCGTTTAATTAGACTCCCGATTTCTGGACCGAATTTTTGGATCTGATTCCTGAATACAAATCCTAGATACAAAAGCTGGATATAACTATTGTGGACCATAATTAACGATCACTCGTCACGCACCTATTAACTTTAATTACCCCCCACACCTGTCACATTGTCCTGATTTATTACCCTAATTAGCCTAATTAATTACCTCCTCCTCCACTTTTGTATCCAGAACCCGCATAAACATGCTACTTATAGTCGAATGCCTCGACTACTAAATACCCGTTACTTATCTAAAAATCTTTAAAACAAATATGCCTTCTTGTATGTTTCGCGCGACCCTTTTAAAATAATTTAGATTTTGAATTAACATTTTGGGAATTATATCATATATATCATAAAAGACAAATAATAATCAATTTGAATTCGGCGGTCTTTTAGAGCTGGCAGCCTTTTTCCAGCACCAGCAGAATTTCTGCCTTGCTTTGTCAGCGGTTCCAAAGCATTATGCTAGATGGCGCCATCGCCAAGTACAAAATTGTACTACGCCATCTATAAACAGTTTGGTACCACTCCTTTTAAAGCGGAAATGTAGGCGCTAGACAGGTTTTTGCGTTAAGAGCGTTTGTTGGCGTTAGAGTGGGCGTGGCCCATTTTCATGATAAACTTGCGCTGAATAGGAAGATAAGAAAGCTAAATCCACAACACCAACTTTGTAGCTCTTATAGTTTCTAAGATCTCAGCGTTCCCACGGACAGACAGACGGTCAGACGAACATGGCTAGATCGACACGACTAGTAATCCTGATCAAGAATGTATACTTTATAGGGTCGGATACGTTTTTTTCTACCTGTTACATACTTTGGCCCGAATTCAATATACCCTTTTACTCTAAAAAGTAACGGGTATATGTACATATGTACAAATGACTTGATACTTACTATGCAAATGTTTTCTTTAATATCGGGCAGCTGTAAATGTTCGATACCAAGTTTTTTGATATGAAGTATAACCATGGGGGCTACCACATCAACCTCTTCGTTAATTATTGTCCATCCAATATTTTCCTCATCCAAGTCAGATGATCTATTATCCTTCTGTAACCTAAACCATTAATAAAAAATACAGTTATGATTTTGTTGCCTAATAGAAGTACAAATATAAATAAAAACAAGAGAGAACGCTATAGTCGGGTTGTTGTCCCGACTATCTAATACCCGTCACTCAGCTAAAGGGAGTGCGAACGCTGTGTCGGGTTGGTGTCCCGACTAATAATCGTAACTCAGCTAAAGGGAGTGCGAGGGAGATAGATATATAATTTTTGAATGCGTATAACTTTGAAAAATGTCTTCTACATTTCGATAGGTATAAATATACACAACAAAATTGCATTTATACTTCTCGGAAATCTTTAAAGATGTGGGCGCAGGACCCATTTTAAAATCGTTAGTGAGCGACTCGGCTAAAATAAACTTGCGCTGCGTAGGAAGCCAAAGAATATGTGTGGGAAATCTCAACCTTCTAGCTTTTGTAGTTTCTGAGATCTCAGCGTTCATACAGACGGACAGACGGACAGACAGACAGACGGACAGACGGACATGGCTAGATCGACTCGGCTAGTGACCCTGATCAAGAATATATATACTTTATGGGGTCGGAAACGCTTTCTTCTAGCTGTTACATACTTTTGCACGAATCTAGTATACCCTTTTACTCTACGAGTAACGGGTATAATAAATATAAAAAAATATGTATATCCACTACACAGTGCAACACGGAAAATGTAACCGAAGTGTTGTTGAAAAATTTGGAAAATTTCCTTTACAAAAAACTTTTTAATGCGTACCCAAAGTCAATAGTGGCAAGCATGTACTCAGTTTTGCACCCCACTGTACACTAGATTTATAAATTAGTACCAAAGCATGCAAATAACTGTTGACCGTTTTTTTCCTTACGCTCTACTCCCGAGAACAACCGAAAAATTGCATACCCCTTCGTTCTTTCTGTGCGCAGCAGACTTCGTTATCTTTCGTTTTGGTTTCTGTTAACTGCTTTACGTTGAGCTGTTCGTGAGAGGCACTGTTACCGAACATCAATGAAAGATACATAGGTCACTCCCACTGGAAGACTTAGTAAAGCACCAATTGACTAAAAAAGTCATCGCAAACGGTCTTTTCCCGAATTCAACTATACGAGGTAGTCCCGTCGGCTGCCTGATGGTTCGGCTTCTAGTCTGTCTTTACTGGCACGTACTATCAAAGTAGGAAAGAGTTTACTGCCGACGGGACTACCTTTTAAAATTGCGGTGCGCAACCACCGCCCTTAAGTTTCGCTAAAAATGAAGTGTAAAACTAGGAATTTACCCCATTCCATTTCTTGTCAGATTTAATATTTATACCCGTTACTCGTAGAGTAAAAGGTATGTAACGTGCAAAAGTATGTAACAGCTAGAAGGAAGCATTTCCGACCCTATAAAGTATATATATTATTGATCAGGGTCACTAGCCAAGTCGATATAGCCATTGTAACGAACTGATTATTTAGGTCTACTCGCTACGAGATTCGTGCGGCTAGCTCAGTATAGTTGTGTGTTCGTCCCACCAAATTTATATAAACGTGACCGCCCAGTAGATCAGTGAGAAAGCACAGAATTCACGGGTTCTTAGTGGGTTTATTGCGGGTGTGATAGTACAGTGATCTTGGTATGGCCACTCGTGGCCGTCGACGATTCCTGGTCGCCTTGATGATTTGGTGTCGGGGAGTGCTGACGGAGTGCTCCGGTTCTGTAGCTCCCTCGACGATCTCTGCAGCTCCCTGAAGATCCCTGAGGCTCCCTGAAGATGCTTGGCGTTGCTCGTCTCGGCGGTGTTAAATCGACCCCTACTCGTAGCGTCTTAAACTCGCCAAGAGTTCAGCTGCGCGGGTTTAGAGAAGCGTCACCGTTCTCAGACTAGGGTGAACAGAGGTCGCGATCTCCAGGAGTGTCTCCTCTCAATGCACCACCGTCTGTCCCTTGCTCTGTCCCGGATGGTCCCACTAGAGTTCCACTCAGATCGCGCTGGCAGTCCAAGTTACGCAAGGATGCTGCCGAGCGCTTCACTTCGCTTCTACGCCTAGTGCAAACGAACGTTCCGCCCTAGCTTCACCCTTTGGCTTATCGTCCTTGACGTTTCCGCGTAGGTTGGTCTGTCGTGGTGTGTGGCTGCTCGGCTTGACGTAGCGTGGCTCGGGGTCTTAGTCGTACGCCGATCCGGGACTACACGACTCAACCGTAGGGCTGTTATGGAGTTCTCCACTTGAGACCACAGACGCTCGACCGATCTCCCTTCTGGCTCATTTCACTCGGGGTTCCGACACACGCCGCTCCGGGACTACACAACTCAAACCGCAGGGCTCTTCTGGAGTGCTCCACTCGAGACCACAGACGATTGACCGATCTCCCTTCTGGCCGATAGGATAGGATCTTCCCAAGCTCGCGATTTCTTGTCGCAGGCTTTCACCACTCAGGACCTGTTCGACGCTCCAAGCTAGATGCGAGGATTTCGTTGAGACAGGAATGAAAGCGGATCGCCTTGACCTAGCCGTGTGACGCCCTCTGGACCTCAGCTACCTGTGTCTCAATTCGGAGATTCCTGGTGATCCAATCCCGAACGTCTCGACGTAGCGATCTCGATCCTTGTAGGTTCCCACGGCGTTGCTTCCGGCGACTCGACTTTCGTTGCTCACTGACTGTTCACTGTACTGGCTGATTTGTTCACGTGGATTATCTGGACTGATCTTGATAGATTGACTCTTCGTGATCGACTGATCCTGCTGCCAGCGCCCGGCGGCTTTATATAGGGCCTCCGGGTACCGTTATTTCCCCTTTGCGCTCTGTCAGCGGCAACTCTCCATTCTGGGTCCAAAGTCCGTGGTTCCCGTTTGACCCACTTGTCCTTCACGCACGGCCTCCGCTTTTATTTCTGCGTGTTGCTGCCATCCCGCCGTTCCCGATGGTGCATGTGGCACGCTTGTGTGTTGCTCCGTTGCGGAGATGTGGCCTTTGTCCATCGGCCACTGCAGAGTCCAAAGTCCGGTGTAGTTCCGTTATTTCCTTCTGCGCTCTGCCCGCGGCAACTCTCCAACGCAGGTCCAAAGTCCAAGGTTCCTGATTGACTCCTTTGCACATCGCCCACAGCCTTTAGCTGTTGTTCTGCTTGTTGCCGTCGTCCCGCTCCTTTCAATGGTGCATATGGCACGCCTGTGTGCCGCTTGGTTGCCGAGATGTGGCACTTGACCTCCTAGTCCGAAGTCCACGGCAGAGTCCAAAGTCCGGTGCCTGTTCCGTTAATTCCTTTTGCACTCTCGCTCTGCCGGAGAAGTCTCCACTTTCTCTCTCTCTCTGCACCCTTGTTCTCCCGACTCTCACTCTCCAAACTCTCTCTTCACCTTGAAGTCTCCACTCTCTCTTCGCCGCGCCGCTACTACGCTAATTCGCCGTAACTGGTATGCGGAAGTTTTTTAAAGAAAACTCGTTCCTACTCTCTGGCGTTCGCTAGTTGTTGATTCCCTCGGCGCTCTCTCGGTGCTCCATCGTTGCTCCCTCGACGCTCCCTCGACGCTTTCAACTCCGAGAGTTTCTACGGCGCAAGTCGGCATCTCTGCAGCAATTTGAACTTCCCGCGCCGCTACTCCTTATGGCCACACTGCGCATCGGTAGCCGTCGGCTATCGCTATGCCAGCGGCCCGCAGTTTGAATTTCCCGCGACGATCTTTGAACTGGTTCCCCTTAGAACCGATATTCATAACCTATCGATATTCCTCAGCTATCGATATTGCAGGAGTAGCGTTGCCACCTGATCGCAGCGATATTCACCATGATATTTCCATTTTCGTGTGCCCATCGATCGCACTATCGTCCAGTGACAATCGACCGCCTTATCGAGGCGCCCCCGTCCCTAGTTCATGGTGAGTTGCAAAAATTGTTCCCGTGAGTGCACATTCGGTGATTTTGTTCTTGTTTTCTAACCCTTTTTTTTCAGATGCTTCCAAATTATGCCCTTCCTTGCCCTTGGGTCTTGGGTCAATGCCCCTGACCAGTCCGGCTGCGGCGTAACCGTGGATTGCCGCATTCTGTCAGCCAATGGTTTGTTTACCACTTTGGTTGTGGTGAGTTGCCCAATTGGCTGGACCGGCATTTACTCTGTTTATATTCCAGGGTTTTTGTGTTTTTCTTCCGTTTGGTGATTTCTCTCAGGGATGTCTGGCTAGATACGGTATAGCCCTAAAGCTGTACCGTCTCCCCCCTTTCTTCGGGGCACGTAAAAAAAATCTCCGTGCATATGATTTCCTGCGTGACTTCATCTTGTGCGTTTCTGTTTCCCGCGGCGTGTTCTTGGATGCCTCTGGTGAATGCCCGACGACCAGTCCGCTGCTAGTGTGTGTCCTTGTGTATTCTGTGTATCAGCGTATCTGTGTATTCTGTGTATCCTTCGAGTTCCCTGGGGTTTCCACGAAGTTTCCCTGTAGTTTCCTCGGATTTACCTTGTAGTCTCCCTGGAGTTTTCGTAGAATCCTTGGTGTGATTTTGTAGAATCCTTGGAGTCCTCGTAGTATCCCTGGAGTGATTTTGTAGAATCCTCGGAGTGATTTCGTAGTATCCTTGGAGTTCTCGTAGTATCTTTGGAGTGATTTTGTAGAATCCTCGGAGTGATTTCGTAGTATCCTTGGAGTTCTCATAGTGTCCTTGGAGGTCTGGTAGTATCCTTGGAGAAGTTTCAATGTTGTTGTTCGTTTGTTGATTCTGCCTGTTGCGTTCGCTCGCTTGTTTCTTGTTGTTTAAGCTCGCTTACATGTATGGTCCGCTCTTTCTTAGTGTTTACATGGCGTATTTTACATATTACAGGCGAAACAAAATCCACGACCTGGAATGGCCCGTCGTATCTAGGGGCCAACTTTGCTGCAAATCCTTCGGCCGCTTTTGATAAGTGGTGTTCTTTGGCCCACACGATGTCGCCCACTGCTGGTGTCCATTGCCTCCTCCTTAGATTATAATGCCTGGCTTGATCCTGGGAGGCTTTTTCCAGATTTCGCCGTACGATCTGAAAGATCTCCCTGAGTTTATTGGCGTTTTCGTCCGGCGTTTCGGTAGCTCGTCCGGTTCCCAAGTTTTCTCGATCGTATAGGGCGCTCGGTAGTCTGGGCTCTCTGCCTTGAGTAAGAAACGCCGGGGTGTAGCCAGTGGATTCCGAAACGCTGGTGTTTACTGCCAGCATGAGTTCCGGCCATTTCTCGTCCCAATTTCTCTGGTCCTGCCCGGCGAACTGCGCAATCATTGTTTTCACAGTCCTATTCGCTCGCTCGGTCGGGTTCTCTTGCGGGGTGTATGGAGCTGTGAACTGTTGTTTGATACCCATATCGGCTAGGAAACCCTTGAAGATTCGGCTGGTAAATTGTACTCCGTTCTCCGTAATGACCACCTTCGGGACCCCGTACCTTGCGATTATTCGTTCTCTGAAAGCTTTCTTTAGAGATTCGGCCGTCGCGCTGCGCAGTGGTACCGACTCAGTCCACTTGGAGAATCGGTCTATCAGTACTAGCAGCATTTGGTTGCCGTGCTTTGAACGCGGCAGGGGTCCGACGAAGTCCGCACATACCGTTGCCCATGGTTCCTCTGGCACCTGCGTTAGCATTTTGCCAGCCGCTTGCATTTGATTCGGCTTGAATCTCATGCATATCTCGCATTTTCTAACATGGGCTCGGGCATCTCTGTGCATGCCTGGCCAGTAATATCGTGCTGCCAGCCGTGCAATCGTCCTTCGGCTTCCAACGTGGCCCGCTGAAGGTGAGTCGTGGTTCTCTTTTAGCACCGTTTCCCTTAGAGCTTTAGGGACGCACATCTTCCACGTTGCGACATCCTCGCTGCCTGCTCGGTGTGGTATGTTTCTGTATAGGGTGTCACCTTCCATCACGTAGTCCGGGTACTTTTGCGGTTGGGTCTTAATCTTCTCGCGCATTCCTTGAGTCCAGCTCCTTGATCCCTCGAAGCGTTTCTGGTAGTGGCTGTCTTGACAGGGCATCCGCCACCACGTTGAGCTGTCTTTTCCGGTACGATATCTCGAAGTCGTACTGCTGTAGCTCCAGGGCCCATCTGGCGATCCTTCCTGAAGGGCTCTCAATGCTGTTTAGCCACTTCAGGGCCATATGGTCGGTTACTACCCTAAAGTGGTAACCTTCCAGATATGGCTTTAGCTTCCGGATCGCCCAGACGATTGCTAAGCACTCCTTCTCAGTCGTCGAGTAATTCTTCTCGGCGCCGTTGAGTGATCTGCTTGAGTAAGAGATTACATTTTCGCCGTTCTCCGTCTCCTGGGTTAGTATTGCCCCGATGCCGTAGTCGCTCGCGTCCGTCTGCAGGGTGAACGGTTTGTCGAAGTCCGGGCACGCCAATACGGGGTCTGCAACGAGTCTTGCCTTGACCTCTTCGAATGCCTTCTGATGTTCCGGTGTCCACACCCACTTGTTGCCCTTGCGTAGCAAATCGTTGAGTGGTTTGACTATTTTCGCGAAATCAGGTACGAATCGGCGGTACCACGATGCTACGCCCAGTTACTGTCGGAGTTCTCTTACTGTGGATGGTGGTTCTAGTTCGGCGATGGCTGCTACCTTTTCCGGATCCGTGCCTATTCCTTCGCTGGTCACTCGATGGCCTAGATACAACAGTTCCTTCTTGAAGAATTGGCACTTGTCTGGGTTTAGCCTCAGATTGGCTTCTTTCAGCCGCCGAAACACTTCTCTCAGGTTCGCTTTGTGTTCTTCTAGCGTGCGTCCGATCACTATTTTATCGTCCTGGTAGGCGAAAGCGTGGGGTGACATTTCCGGACCAATTACTTGGTCCAAAACTCGTTGAAAAGTCGCGGATGCCGAATGGAGACCGAAAGGCATAACCCTCCACTGGAACAAACCTTTTCCGGGCACCGTGAAAGCCGTGTATTGCCTGCTGCTTTCCTCCAGTGGGATTTGCCAGTACCCATCCTTCAGGTCCAAACTGCTGATGTACCTCGCTTCTCGCAGTTGGTCGAGGATATAATTTATGCGCGGCATTGGGTAGGCATCCTTTATCGACTTTGCGTTGATCTGCCTGAAATCGACACAGAGTCTCCATTTGCCCGTCTTCTTCTTCACCATCACGATGGGGGAGCTGTATGGGCTCTTTGAGTGCTCTATATACCCCATTTCGAGAAGCTCATCCACCTTCGCATTGATCTCCCCTTGAACTTTGGGATTCTTGGGGTAGTATCGTTGCTTGATTGGTTTGTCGTCTTTCATCGTGATCAGATGCTCGGCCATGTTGGACGTTCCCGTCATGGTGTTGAAGTCGGCTAGCTGTTCCTCCAGGAATTTCGCTGTGTCGTTAACCTCGCTTGTGTGTTGAACGAGTGCCACCGATAGCTTTTCCTCGAGCCACCCATTGTGTCGGTTCCTGGCCGGTATTGTGATCTCGTGTCCGGCGCACTTTATTACGGTCCGCCAGTTCCTCGCTTATGAAGCTCGCTGTTGCCCCGGTGTCGATTGTGGCTTTATACGTGCCTCCACCTATCGTTACCGCTGCGGACAACTGCTGCTCCTCCTCGATCAGCTTGCCAGTTAGTTTGGAGAGGAAGCATTTTGCGCTCCCCGCCCGCCTCTCTGCGGCTGAGATCGCTGACCATTTCCCGCTCTTTGACAGCACTCGACGCTCCTGATACCCACTTTGCCGCACACCCAGCAGAACAACAGGCGCTGGTTTCGACAGCCGCGTTCCCAGTGCCCGTGACCGCCGCACTTTCGGCAGGCCTCCTGGGGGTCTGTGATGTGGGTACTCTCCCGTGGTCTCTGCGTTGTGATTGGTGGCCTCCACAAGGGGTTTGTTGGCTGCCTCTGTTGGTGTTGTATCGGCGGCCGCTGGCGTTCATACGGTGGGTTGGTTGCCTGTTGCCGGTGGTCTTGTAGGGGCGGTGTCCATTGACTGTTCCCACGGGGTTCCTGGTCGCCAGTGTTCTCGCACCGTCTGCACATCGTTTGTGCCTGAGCTGCTGGTTTTGCCCTGGCGAATTTGTTCTCCTGGGCAAATGTCTCCCATTCCTTCTCCAGTTCCTCAAACTCGTCGGCTAGGTCCATGAGTGTATCCAGGTCTGCCACTGTGTATGCTCTGAGGGCGATCTTTAAGTTCGGTGTGCAGTTCTGGCGGATGATGGTGAGGTCCTCTGTCGGCGAATAATTAAGTGGCCTCATCATTGCCTGTATGTCGATCATGTAGTCCTTAAACGTCTCCCCGTAGCCTTGCTTCCTCTGCTTGACTTTGTCCGAAAGTGTGGAGAAGAAGTCCCTCGGCAGGAAGTATGTGTTAAAGCTCTGGATGAATTCCGCCAAGGTTTGCCACTGTTTGTTGTTAGAGATGAACCATTTCAATGCCCTCCCCTTTAGTAATTCTGGCATGGCGCGGGGAATCATATCCAAATCCAGGCCGTATGTATTTGCGGACCACTCCACTTGCTCCAGAAACTCGAACGGTTTCGCGGACTTGTTTCGCAACCTTTGCATAATCTGGTTGGCTGGGTGTCGGAGTCCGTACCGGTGCTGCTGTTTTCTGTACGAACTCTGTATTTTTCCTCTCCTGGCTTGGCTCCCTCTTTTGTGCCTCCTTTTGCATGTTGTCGATGCTCAGGCTTGCCAATAGATATTCCCCTTCGGCGGGACTCAATGTGATGCTTGGGGCTGTTTTCTCGGTCACGTCACAGAATTCACGGGTTCTTAGTGGGTTTATTGCGGGTGTGATAGTACAGTGATCTTGATATGGCCACTCGTGGCCGTCGACGATTCCTGGTCGCCTTGATGACTTGGTGCTCTCCTCGTTGACGGAGTGCTCCGGTTCTGTAGCTCCCTCGACGATCTCTGCAGCTTCCTGAAGATCCCTGAGGCTCCCTGAAGATGCTTGGCGTTGCTCGTCTCGGCGGTGTTAAATCGACCCCTACTCGTAGCGTCTTAAACTCGCCAAGAGTTCAGCTGCGCGGGTTTAGGGAAGCGTCACCGTTCTCAGACTAGGGTGAACAGAGGTCGCGATCTCCAGGAGTGTCTCCTCTCAATGCACCACCGTCTGTCCCTTGCTCTGTCCCGGATGGTCCCACTAGAGTTCCACTCAGATCGCGCTGGCAGTCCAAGTTACGCAAGGATGCTGCCGAGCGCTTCACTTCGCTTCTACGCCTAGTGCAAACGAACGTTCCGCCCTAGCTTCACCCTTTGCCTTATCGTCCTTGACGTTTCCGCGTAGGTTGGTCTGTCGTGGTGTGTGGCTGCTCGGCTTGACGTAGCGTGGCTCGGGGTCTTAGTCGTACGCCGATCCGGGACTACTCGACTCAACCGTAGGGCTGTTATGGAGTTCTCCACTTGAGACCACAGACGCTCGACCGATCTCCCTTCTGGCTCGTTTCACTCGGGGTTCCGACACACGCCGCTCCGGGACTACACAACTCAAACCGCAGGGCTCTTCTGGAGTGCTCCACTCGAGACCACAGACGATTGACCGATCTCCCTTCTGGCCGATAGGATAGGATCTTCCCAAGCTCGCGATTTCTTGTCGCAGGCTTTCACCACTCAGGACCTGTTCGACGCTCCAAGCTAGATTCGAGGATTTCGTTGAGACAGGAATGAAAGCGGATCGCCTTGACCTAGCCGTGTGACGCCCTCTGGACCTCAGCTACCTGTGTCTCAATTCGGAGATTCCTGGTGATCCAATCCCGAACGTCTCGACGTAGCGATCTCGATCCTTGTAGGTTCCCACGGCGTTGCTTCCGGCGACTCGACTTTCGTTGCTCACTGACTGTTCACTGTACTGGCTGACTTGTTCACGTGGATTATCTGGACTGATCTTGATAGATTGACTCTTCGTGATCGACTGATCCTGCTGCCAGCGCCCGGCGGCTTTATATAGGGCCTCCGGGTACCGTTATTTCCCCTTTGCGCTCTGTCAGCGGCAACTCTCCATTCTGGGTCCAAAGTCCGTGGTTCCCGTTTGACCCACTTGTCCTTCACGCACGGCCTCCGCTTTTATTTCTGCGTGTTGCTGCCATCCCGCCGTTCCCGATGGTGCATGTGGCACGCTTGTGTGTTGCTCCGTTGCGGAGATGTGGCCTTTGTCCATCGGCCACTGCAGAGTCCAAAGTCCGGTGTAGTTCCGTTATTTCCTTCTGCGCTCTGCCCGCGGCAACTCTCCAACGCAGGTCCAAAGTCCAAGGTTCCTGATTGACTCCTTTGCACATCGCCCACAGCCTTTAGCTGTTGTTCTGCTTGTTGCCGTCGTCCCGCTCCTTTCAATGGTGCATATGGCACGCCTGTGTGCCGCTTGGTTGCCGAGATGTGGCACTTGACCTCCTAGTCCGAAGTCCACGGCAGAGTCCAAAGTCCGGTGCCTGTTCCGTTAATTCCTTTTGCACTCTCGCTCTGCCGGAGAAGTCTCCACTTTCTCTCTCTCTCTGCACCCTTGTTCTCCCGACTCTCACTCTCCAAACTCTCTCTTCACCTTGAAGTCTCCACTCTCTCTTCGCCGCGCCGCTACTACGCTAATTCGCCGTAACTGGTATGCGGCCGGCAATCCGTTATTGTTGTTGCTGCCATTTGTGGGGAGTTATTCAACTCCTCACACCATGTCCGTCTGACCGTCTGTCTGTCTGTCTGTCTGTCCGTATGAACGCTGAGATCTCGGAAACTATAAAAGCTAGAAGACTGACATTTTGCATGCAGATTTTAGGAGTTCCTACGCAGCGCAAGTTTGTTTCAAAAGGGTGCCACGGCCCTCTAACGCCCACAACCGCTTAGATACGATTTTAAAAATTTCAATATTTCGGAAAAGTAAAAATGCAGTTTTATTGTGTTTATCAATACCTATCGAAATGTAGAAGAAATTTTTTAAATCGGACCATTCGTTAAAAAGTTGGGGGCTGTCCATATATTACGTAATCACCTAGGGGGGAGGGGGTCATTGAAATGATTATGTTTGATTACATGGGAAGGGGGGGGGGTGTCTTGCACAATGATTACGTAATCATTTTATATGAATTTTTGTATTTAAAGAATTTATTTAAAAACTTTTTTCCTTTAATTGTATCTACAAACTTAGATAGGAAAGCAGAGAAAAAATATCTGTAGTGGCTGGGCGGCGAAAAAGAGAATGTTTAGTGGTTCAATCACACGAAGGACGCGAGGACCTGGAATGGCTTGACGATGAGTATGTTGGAGATAATATCAGCGTAGACGAACCGAATGTGTCATACCAAACTTCATTTATAAACAATATTAAAGATTGGGTTGCATCTCCGTTTGAATCCACCAGATTAAAACAAAAAAAATTTTATTCTTGGGATTGCGTAATCATTGGGGGGGGGGAGTGTTTATTGAATGATTACGTTTGATCACCAGGGGGGGAGGGGGTCAAAAATCACCAAAAACGTGATTACGTAATATATGGACAGCCCCTTACGGCGGATCAAAGTTTTTATTTCCATATCCTTAAAGAGTGACGCAACTTATTATTTTTTATTTTTTCTTTCTTTTATGGATTAAGGATACAAAAAGGCTATATATGAAGGGGTGAGACCATGGCCTTAGAAATTTCATACAAAAACCCACCGGGAAAGTGGGAAGGTTGTTTTTTGTGTGTTGAAAATCCTGTTCCTTCTAGCAGAAAGAGTTGGAAATCCTGTATCTTCTAGCAGGCGACGGGGTATGGAAAATGTAAATTCCCTTGGAAAACCACATAGAAACCTCATTTACCACTTACTTTTTGTGTCACCCCCGTGTATTTTGAAACTAGAGACGGAAGAAATGTAAGGGGTAAATGAGGTTTTGTCCCTTCCGCTTGTATATCATATTTTCCAGAGGAATGTTCCCGCTGGGAAAAGTCCACCCTAATGCACACACACATGCGTAAAAGACTTTATTGAATCGTCGCACAGTAGCGCCTTGGGCCAAAGTTAACAAATTTTTCCCTTAAAAAACACACAGTTTTTAGGTAATTTTTCGCACTTCCGGGTAAATTTTGAAAACTAGGTATCGAATCGCTTTGCTTCTTTTTTTCACTGATTGCTGTGTTAGTTAGGAGTAAAAAAGGCAAACATATTGCAGTTTGCCAGCCGCATTTCTTAGTTATGCGTTATTTGCTAAACGTCCATTTTTTCAATATTTTTCAACTTTGATGGAAAAAAAGGAGCCAAAAAAGGTAAAAAAGTCATGTTCCCAAATGTTGTATTTGTGTCGATCCCTGGTAAAATCAAGACCTGTTTTCAGGAAATCTGTTAATGTGTTCTTTTATCTAAAGAAATGTAAGTTTTTTTTTTATTTTTTTTTAATGTTTTGACTGACAATCACTTGAATTTTAACGATACAAACAAACCATTTTTTTTTTATTTTTTTTTTAATTCTTTTTAATTTTTTTTTTGTTTTTAGTAGTTTTTACAAATTAAAACCAAGGACCGTAAATAATCGTTTCTTGAGATTTTAATTTTAAAAAGACTACTGTGATATTTTGTTTTAAACGTCAAAAATAACGTTCTAATTTAAGACAACCTTAATTTTCTGGTAAAGAACATCTCCCTGATTAAGAAATGGGCACTTCAAATTTTTTGTATGGTGTCAATTTTTATACCTGTTACTCGTAGAGTAAAAGGGTATATTGTATTCGTGCAAAAGTATGTAACAGCTAGAAGGAAGCGTTTCCGACCACATAAAGTATATATATATCTTGATCAGGGTCACTAGCCGAGTCGATCTAGCCATGTCCGTCTCTCCGTCTGTATGAACGCTGAGATCTCGGAAACTACAAAAGCTAGAAGGTTAAGATTTTCCACACATATTCTTGGGCCTCCTACGCAGTGCAAGTTTATTTCAGCCGGGCGCCGCGCCCCCTCTAACGCCCACAATCGCCCATTAACGATTTTAAAATGTGTCCTGCCCCCACATCTTTAAAGATTTCCGAGAAGTATAAATGGAATTTGTTTGTGTATATTTATACCTATCGAAATGTAAAAGACATTTTTCAAATCGGACTATTCATTAAAAAGTTATACGCAATCAAAATTGCGGGACACCAACCCGAGTACAGCGTTCGCACTCCCTTTAGCTGAGTGACAGGTATTAGATAGTCGGGACACCAACCCGACGATAGCTTTCTCTCTTGTTATACCCTTGCAGCTTCTAAACTAATAACTGGAACTCAATGCTGTGTATAGGAAAGTTAAAGAACATTCTATTACCTGTAAATTGAGTATAATATGACCCAAATCAGGTTATCAAAACTCAAGATAGAAAATAAAAAGTGGCAAAAAATGTTTTATACACTTAAAAAAAAATTGACACCATACAAAAAATTTTAAGTGCCCATTTCTTAATCAGGGAGATGTACTTAACCGGAAAATTAAGGTTATCATCGATGAGGAAGAGGTCGATTTTATTTTGTAAACTGGTGTTATTTATAAATTCTGTTTCATGATTAATTATTTCTTTATAAAAGCTTAAATTAGTAATATGAAATAAATCTGCATATGATTCATAAATGAGAACATGTTTGGTATCCTTTTAAGGAAAGAAATGGTTGGTATATTCCATAATTTCGGATTTTTTTAATAATAAGTACGTTAATGAAATCATTATCTGGAATTTAAGACAAAACATTTTTATTTAAGATTTTATAATACCTTTATGAATCGTACGATTTCTGCTGTTATTTATAACTTTATTAGGAAGATTTTAATTAACTACTTGTTTTTATACCCGTTACTCGTAGAGTAAAAGGGTATACATTTAAAAAAAAATGTTTAAAATTCATGTAGTTTGGTAAATATACATACGAGCAGTTTGATGATGAAGAGTTCGATCCAATATCCTCAGTTAGGATAAACGACATTTGTGCGTTCTCTGAATCACCACAACGATCTTTGACAGCACTAATCATACCCTTCAGTTCCAGATGTCACTTTTCCCTCAGTAATCCCCAAGGGAAAACCCGAGGACAGGTCATTTGTACCTCAGGACGCACCGAGGACGCCCCATAGAGAAAATTGTATGGGAGTTCCGCTTTTTCCTTCAGTACAAAAACAAATTATAAGACAAGGAAAGAGAGCGCAATATATAAATACCGACTGCTCTGCTGTCGTCGAGAGCGGCCGAGCGTTTGGCCTAAGGAATTATCCCCGACATGGGATGCCAGAACTGAAGGGTAGTTTTAAAGTAGTTTATTCAATATACATATTTAGGAGCAGTTTGATGATAAAGACCAGGGACCGAAAATAATGATTATTTTTTTTGAGTAAAAAATAAAAATCTCCATTTAATGATTATTTTGTAAGCAAAAAAAATATCGCTCAGAAATAATGATTATTTTGTGAGCGATATATTTCGCTCAAAAATATCACTCAAAGTGGGATTGTATCCGTCCTACGCGGAATTTTACAAAGATTTAAATGTGCTCTTGTAGGTAGAACCACGGAGCACATATTCCGTTAAGAAAAAGATAAATTTTCTTTGTATAAACCGCTTAAAAAAACAAATAAAATCTTTTTGTATAAAAACACTTTCTGTGGGAATCGAACTCGTGCTTACAGCTCGGTGGACCAACACACTAACACCCAGCCCACATGTCGGGTTGGATCTAAGTGGAATAGTTCATAACATCTTGTTAAGTCGTTTTACTAATAAATAAATGACATAAAGTTCTAAGGTTGATACAACGTGTTGTATTTAAGCATACCTCATGTCAACTAAAAACCGCGTTTTAAAAAGTTTATACAAAGAAATCACCTGCTTTTATTAACTCGATGTGTGCTCCGTGGTTCTACCTACAAGCAGAAATTTAAAAGTTTGTAAAATTCCGTACAGAACGGCTGTAATCGCACTTTGAGTGATATTTTTAAGCGAAATAATATCGCTCACATAATAATCATTATTTCTGAGCGATATTTTTTTCGCTTACAAAATAATCATTAAATGGAGATTTTTATTTTTTCACTTATAATGATTACGGTCCCTGATAAAGACATCTGAAAATTTAATACAGTTTTGTATTACAACGCGAATACTTGTGATTGCAGGGAAATTTGATATTTTATTTTTGGCGACGACGAAAGGGAGTTTGCGCAATGAGATTCATATAACAACTGACTCTTTAATTTCAATATATAAACGCTTAAGCCTAACTTAACGAAAGGGGCGAGAGACGGGGCGAATTCGCGAGCGCGATTAAAGCTTTATTGCGCTCCCGCTCCCGCCTTACACTATTCAACATATTTCATTATAAAAGCGCAAAGTGCGCAAACACCGCCCCCTCTGAAGGACCAACGTCTTCAGCACGCCACAGGCAGCACCGCCAGCCTTTGGACCGCTCGCCGATACGTCGTATCCTTTGTTTTGACGTCCGCCACTCGGACCTTGCCGTCAGCGCCGACGTGCACCGCCACGATCCGACCGATCATCCACTGCTGCGGCGGAAGATTGTCCTCGGCGACGACGACAAGAGCTCCCACGGCGACGTTTGGAACCTCCTGGTGCCTCTTGTTTTTCGCCTGGAGGCTCGAGACGTACTCCCGGGACCATCGCTGCCAAAACCTGTGCCTGAGACACGAGACACTGCGCCATCGTCGCAAGCAGGTTGCGCTGACTTGGTCCGGGAGCGCTGCTGAGGGTGGAGCTAGTAGGGGCCCGCCGATCAGGAGATGGCCTGGGCTTAGTGCTTCGCCGTCGTTGGGATCCGTGCTGATCGCTCCGAGGGGCCTGGAGTTGAGAACGGCCTCCACGCTGATGAGGAGAGTTCCGAGCTCCTCCGCGGTCAGGATTTCTTCGCCGACCATCCGAAGGAACAGGTGCTTTGCAGACTTCACACCTGCCTCCCAAAGTCCACCGAAGTGAGGTGCTCTAGGCGGTATGAACGCAAACTCGCATCCTCTTCTTGATGCGAATGTTGCGATACCGCCCCCCTGCTCCTCCAGACGGGCCCGGAACTTTCTCATGTGGCGATCGGCTCCGACGAAGTTCGTCGCGTTGTCGCACCACACCTTCTCCGGAATCCCGCGTCGACTCACGAACCTTTGGAATGCCAACAAAAACGCATCAGTGATGAGGTCAGACACTAACTCTAAGTGTACCGCTTTGGACGCAAAACATACAAACAATGCCACGTATGATTTGTACGGCGGCTTGCCACGGATACGATACGTTGTGTTAAATGGGCCACAAAAATCAACACCACAGATATTAAAGGGGCGGAGAGCTCGAAGTCTGTCTGATGGCAAGTTCCCCATGATTTGCGTCAAAAGTTGAGGCTTGCACCGAAAGCAACGAATGCAAGACCGAACTGTTCTGCGGCAAACTTCCTGCGCATTCACCAACCATATCTTTTCTCGCAACAGACTTACAAGAGCTCGAGGGCCAGCATGACAATTTGTGACGTGCAGGTAGGACACGTAGGCTTTAACAAACTGTGAGCCTTTCGACAACAACAATGGGAATTTGGCTTCGTACGGGATAGGAGCATTCAATAACCGACCTCCAACTCGCAGCAATGTCGAGGAACATCAATGTAGTTTTTTCTCCTGGAGAAAAGGGCTTAGTTTTTGAATATTCGTTGCAACCGGTTTATTTTTCAGAATTTTGCCTATGTCGTCACTGAACTCGTGAGATTGAATCACTTCCACTATTTTCTCGAACGCAAAATTCAGTTCTCTTGGAGTAATACTTTTTTCAAAAGGCTGCGACACTTTTTTGCACCTTTGAATAAACCGAAAGAGCCACACGAAAACCCTTAGAAGCCTTATGTGCGACGAAAAGGATTCTATTTTCTGAAGCACACAATTAGGCTCAGGGATAACCACAAGCGCCAAAGCTGATTTGCGTAATTCCATCGACACGACATCAGCAGGTACTTCGAAGTGTCGATTCACAGGCCAATCTTTTTCTGCATCGAGCAAAAACGACGGCCCAGCGAACCAAATGGAAGCTGTGAGTTCCTCAACGTCACATCCCCGTGACACGATGTCCGCTGGGTTTACTTTCGTGGGGACATGTCGCCAAATTGCTTTTTCCGACCACTCTTGGATCTCTGCAACTCGGTTTGAGACGAAAACCGACAACGACGACGGATGCGTTTTAATCCAATGCTGAGTGATCTCCGAGTCCGTCCATAGGAACACCTTTGTGATCGGAAAATTAAGCAATGGTCTTACACGATTATAAAGATCCGCAAGGCGGGGCAAAGTTTTCGTCTTGAGGGGAGCTACTTTGGATTTTGCTGTCAATAAAGATACTTCTAAACCTTCAGCGGTACTAGTGCAAACGTAGATGCACGCTCCATATGCTCGCATGGAAGCGTCAGCGAAACCATGTATTTCTGCCGGGACTTTGGCGTCTGTATGAACGAATCGCGATACCTCGATCTTGGGCAGTTGCAACAGCGTTCCCTTAAAAGCTTCCCAAGATGTCTGCAGTTGCATCGGCAGCGACTCGTCCCAGTCTAACTTTCGAAGCCACAGTTCCTGCACCAACATTTTTGCCCTAGTCACTAGAGGGCACAACAGGCCAAGCGGATCGAAAAGTCGGGCAGTCACCGACAGTATGTTTCGTTTTGTCGCACGAAGATCCAGGAAAGAGTCATCCAACCGAAATTGAAAGTAATCTTTACCCGGCAACCAAGCCACGCCAAGGGTCTCAGTTACGTCTGAGTCTGCCGTTAGCGGCATGACAGCGCTTTCAGATGCGGATAACTCTGGGCAGTTAGAAAACCACTTTGCCAATTCAAATCCTGCCTCTTGCAATACCTGAGAAACTTCGTCTCGAAGGCTTAGCAGGTGCTCAACGCATCTGGCGCCAGTCAACAAATCGTCAACATAAAAGTCATTCTGAATGACCTTGGCGGCTTTTGGACACTAATCCTGCGCGATCTCTCCAAGCCGATTTAAACACCGAATCGCCAGATAGGGGGCTGGCGAAGTACCATAAGTCACGGTGTTCAGCTTGAAGATTTTTAGAGACTCAGATGGATCTCGTCTCCACACTATGAGCTGAAAGTTTCGGTCAGCTTCGTCAACCATTACTTGACGATACATCTTTTTTACGTCTGCTGCAAGCGCAAACTTGTGCAGTCTGAACCGAAGCAGGGTCGAATACAGCTCCTCTTGAATGGTGGGGCCAACCATCAAGATGTCATTCAACGCGACCTGCGTCGATGTACGGCTCGAGGCGTCGAATACCACTCTCAACTTTGTCGAGGTGCTTTGAGGTCGCAGCACGCCTTGGTGCGGAATGAAATAGTGCGGACTGTCTGGGATTTTATTGTTCGTAGAAGACATATGGCCCATCGCTTCATATTCTTCCATGAATTCCAGATACATCTTTTTTAAAGAAGGATCTTTGGATAATCTTCTTTCAAGCGACAAAAATCTACGTTTCGCAACTTCATATGATGAACCAAGAGTGTTTGGGTCAGATTTGAACGGCAGACGAACCGAAAATCTCCCGGACGACAATCTTTGAGTGATTTTCTCAAAGTGTTGCTCACAAAGTTGCTGCTCAGGAGTATGGACCTTGGCCTTGGGCGGCAAGTCCTCCACAGACCAAAATTTCTGCAGGGTTGTGTCGATTGACTCCAACACTTCTTCCTGGCAGCTGAGATGTACCAACTTTTCCGTATTTCTTATTTTTTCTGAGGCACATCTCCCTGACACTATCCAGCCGAGAACTGTTTTTTGCAAAATGGGAAACTCAGGCCCTTGCTTTATCTGGCCGACTGACAATAGTTCAAAGAACGAGGCTGCGCCTATAAGCATATCTATTTTTTGGGGCTGGAAGAAGAATGGATCTGCCAATTGAATATTGTCAGGCACCCTCCAGCCGCTGGTGTTCACCGTTTGATCCGGATGATAACCAGAAATATTTTTTAGTATGTAAAATTCGGACGACAATTGACTGCTACCCACTCGCGACTTAACTATCGTGTGAATTTTCTTGGTTGCTTGAGCATTAGTTTCACCAATGCCCCGCAAGCTCAAACACACGTCCTCTCTCTTAATCTGAAGTCTCTGAGCGAGCTCATCGGTCACAAAATTGACTTGTGAACCAGAATCGAGCAACGCTCGAGCCAAAACTAATTCGCCACTTTTTGTTTGGACGCTCACGATGGCTGTGGCAAGAATAACTTTATCCGATGCAGTCGCATGCATAACATGCGAAGTGGATGGAGTATTCTGCAAGAGCGTGGGCTGAGGAGGAGCTGGCAACGCGAGATTTGATGGCGAGTAAATGTGCAGCAATGTGTGGTGTGAGGTCTTACACACCCTGCATCTTTTCGATTTGCACCTTTTTACCGTGTAGCCCTTTCGGAGGCAGTTAATGCATAAAGGAGCCTTTTTTGCAAAATCGAATCTTTGCTGAACTGTTAGGGCAGCAAAAGCAGTGCAACTTCCTACTTGATGTTCTGTTGAGTTGCAAAACACACATACTTCGGGGTCGTCTATGGCAGCAACAAACGAAAAACTCCTATTTCCATTCTTCTTAGGATAAGCCTGGCTCTGCTAAACAATTTTTGGCTTACACGCTTCTTCGGCAACCATATGCTGATAGCGCTTGTTCAGGGCCGACTCACACTCGCTCCAAAGAGGAAGCGAAGTATAATCTAACTGTTCTTCCCATTTTCTTTTAGTTCCTGCATCGACCTTAGGCTAGCCAGGGCTTTTGGGTAATTATTCGCTGTAACTTGGAATGCCCTGACTGTTCCTAGCGCGTCTCCAGCCAAGCACGATATTAGATGGTTAAATTTTTCGATATCATGCATCGTGTCATCTTTGTCAACAAAAGTTTCGAAAAGGCTTATAAAATTGTGAGGAACCGTAAAACGGCCCCCACAATTGCCACCACACTTTGTAGACACGTAGGAATTTTTATAGACACGTAGGAATTTTTGTAGCCATGTAGGAATTTTTTATAGCCATGTAAGACTCATGAAGAGATTTAGTATTAGTTTAGCTTCTTAATAGCCAACCGGCCCAACATCGCCAGCTTTCCCTTCCCCTTATCATCCACGCATCAGCACCCACATGGAACGCAACGCTCCTAACATCCACACAACACCAGCGAACCAGCGTCGCCAACATCGCTTCCCCTTATCATCCACGCATCAGCACCCACATGGAACGCAACGCTCCTAACATCCACACAACACCAGCGAACCAGCGTCGCCAACATCGCTTCCCCTTATCATCCACGCATCAGCACCCACATGGAACGCAACGCTCCTAACATCCACACACCAGCGAACCAGCGTCGCCAACATCACTTCCCCTTATCATCCGCGCTCTTAGCATCCACACGGAACACAATGCTCGCATCACCCACACATCAGTACCTGCGCGCTCTTAGCATCCACACGGAACACAATGCTCGCATCACCCACACATCAGTACCTGCGCGCTCTTAGCATCCACACGGAACGCAACGCTCGCATCACCCACACAGCAGTACCTACACGCTCTTAGCATCCACACACCGGCGAACATTCTCACTTCTACACGCTCATCAGCAGCCAGCATCCACACGGAACGCACCGCTCGCATCACCCACACATCAGTACCTGCACGCTCTTAACCTCCACTCGATCGAACCAAATAGCATCCAACTCGATCGATGTTTACGAGCAAAGGGGAAAAAGCTAAAGCGCAGCGGCAGCGACGTCGAGGCAATGCAAGGAAAAGAGGGGCATGTCAGCAGATATGGAGAAGAGGGAAATTTAATGGTTCCTGGAGATTCGCGCGCACAAGTCCATTTTAAACTCCGTGAAAAGTCCGCAACACCGATAAAACCCCGTCGTGAATTCGAAGTGCAAAAGAGTGAAAAATGTCAAGTGATAGTGGAGAAGGAGGAGCCAACCACCAAGGAGCCGCCGAAGGGGCCTGGGAGATAGACTGGCTGAACTTGCTGTGGGACGAACCGTAAGCGCCCGCTTTATTTCCCCACCAATATTTCCCTTTTAAAACATTTCTTCGACGACCGACTAGAGTGGCGTGGCACTAAGGCTGTCTGCACCCCTCAGTTAAAAAAACCCAAAATCCAAGTTTGAAAAATATAATAAATGAACCAAAGTGCTTCGCATTAAAAATCAATATCGCCTGTTATGTTCTGTGTGTGATTTTAGGAGGGGAAATTAAATTCGCCAGTCCTTTATTTTTCCCCATTTTGAAAAAAACCCTTCCGCCGATCGTGGTCGAACCGTGTGATGGCCGTGGATCACGATGGAGTCTCGAACTCGTTTGTCGGATCCGCAGCTATCACCGGTCCTGGGGCACGCAGTGGCCGTGGATCACGATGGAGTCTTGCACTCGTTTGTCGGGTCCACGGGCAGTGCGGATCCCGGAGCGTGTGGCGGGTGGAGATTTTCAACGGAGTCCTGTACTCGATTGTTGGAATCTAAACCCGCTGCAGGTTTCGGCCCATGATCGGCATCTTTTTGGGAAACAACCCCCCTTCTCTTTTGCTGCTCCTGCCAGTTCCGGCCGCAGGGCCGTTTATCTCAACCCCCTCCTTGAAGTCCTTGAACTTAACAAATTTCTGTAAGTGACCCTGGGAGCCCTGAGCAACTATCCCAGCCAAAGAGCTTCCTTACATGGCGCCCGAACAGGGACTTCAAGGATATGGAATTTTTTTTTTTTTAATTTAATTTTTCCTAAAAAAAAAAATAATAAAATTTTTTTTTTTTAAATCGAAATTTTTTTTTATATTTTTGTGGGGTATATGGCGTAAAGACCCATGAGCTAGGCACCCAGACCCTATGAGCAGGCCCAGGGAAGAGAAAGGATTTTTTTTTTATCACACACACACAGATGGCGGTATGTTCGATTTTTTTCCCTCTACCAAACCTCGGGTAGCCAAGGATTACGATGGAGTCCGGGGACTCGTTTGTCGAATCCAAAGCTGTCCGGGCCCGGAGCGCGAAGCGGCCATGGATCACGACGGAGCTACGCTCGCGTGTCGGATCCAGGAGCCCACGGAAAATTCCCCCCCCTCTCGCTCCCCACGCTGTCCCGAACGCGGCGGACACGTGGCCGGCAACGGGAAGATGGGGCACAAATGTTTTCTAGCCCTTCTCGCCCGTGGATCACGACGGAGCTACGCTCGCGTGTCGGATCCCGGAGCACGCGGAAATTTTTTTTTTTTAAGCCCTTCTCGCCCGTGGATCACGACGGAGCTACGCTCGCGTGTCGGATCCAGGAGCCCACGGAAAATTCCCCCCCCTCTCGCTCCCCACGCTGTCCCGAACGCGGCGGACACGTGGCCGGCAACGGGAAGAGGGGGCACAAATGTTTTCTAGCCCTTCTCGCCCGTGGATCACGACGGAGCTACGCTCGCGTGTCGGATCCCGGAGCACGCGGAAATTTTTTTTTTTAAGCCCTTCTCGCCCGTGGATCACGACGGAGCTACGCTCGCGTGTCGGATCCAGGAGCCCCCGAAAATTTCCCCCCCCCCCTCTCGCTCCCCACGCTGTCCCGAACGCGGCGGACACGTGGCCGGCGACTATAAGAGGAGCACCGCGGGCCACCAGAAGTCAGTCAAGCTCCGGCCCTCAATCAGGGAACATCGTCGCGCACAACCAAGCAGCAGTAAACACTCTAAAGGATCCCAGTATCCTTCTCGTGAACTCTAAAGGATCCCAGTATCCTTCCCGTGCAAAACAAGGATCCCAGTATCCTTCCCGTGCAAAACACGGATCCCAGTATCCTTCTCGTGTAAACACCAGGATCCCAGTATCCTTCAAAATATTTGGAACCTCGCTCCAATTTATTTTCATCGTGCGCAGCCAGGACCCTAGTCCTGTAAAATATTTGGAACCTCGCTCCAAATTATTTTTCATCGTGCGCAACCAGGACCCTAGTCCTGTAAAATATTTGGAACCTCGCTCCAAGTTATTTTTTTCATCGTGCGCAACCAGGACCCTAGTCCTGTAAAATATTTGGAACCTCGATCCAAATTTATTTTTCATCGTGCGCAACCAGGACCCTAGTCCTGTAAAATATTCGGCACAACACGCCGAATTATTTTCTCGTGCGCAACTACGCGGCAGTACTATTTTATACCAAATTTTCCCCGGTCCCTCTCGTTCGGAAAACCATGGGTATAAGGTGGATATCCTATCGCCGCAAAGATGAGCTGCAACTCCTCTCATCCGAGTTCGGGTTATCCCTAGGAGGAACGGTCGAGGAACTGCGCAGTCGGCTAGCAACGTTTCTCACCCGCGAAGATCTTGAGCCAGCACTCCAGGACCGAGCCAATGAGCTCGCGGCGACATTTCCGGAAGCAGCCACACCCAGGGATAAGTCACCGAGCCCTTTGGGAGGACAAGAACCCAGGGAACACAAAATAAACACACCGGGCATCGACACCGGAAGCACCGCCTGCAGATTAGAAGTACCACCAGCCAACCGACCAGCGATAAACACAGTCCCAGACTCTCCCGCACGCGAGGAAATATCATCCGCGGCTTTGGCTGAAAAGCTAAGAAACTGGGGTATTTCGTTTGACGGACGAACCGACCCGCTCACATTTGTCGAGAGACTAGAGGTACAAGCCGAGGCATACCGACTCAGCACCGCCCGACTCCCCAGGGTGATCTCCGGATTACTGACGGGAAAAGCGGAAAGTTGGTACCGCACCTTTAAGATGCAGGACGTGACGTGGGAAATCTTTAGGAGGGAATTCTTGGATTTCTTCCTACCTCCACAATACTTCCAGAGATTGGAAGACACGATCCGGACAAGGTATCAGCGACCGGACGAGAGCTGCAAGGAGTACGTGGTGGAACTCCGCCTCCTGATGCAGCGGGCGAAGTTTACCTCGGAGCAGGAACTGGAGCGACTTTATCAGAACCTTCGACCGGAATACCAGTTGTTCGTGAGACAACAGGACTTCGGGGATCTAGCCACGCTAATCCAACGGGCCACCGCCTACGAGATCACGCGCGACCGCGACCGAGCGCTTCATGTAAACTACCTAGCAGCGATGCCACACCGACAAGCCAAACGATTCCAGGCTCCACCACCACCCACAGGAAACACAGGCAACCCCCTGGGATTTCACAGTACCCCGGCGACCAATCGCATGTTGGCACAGGTACCCGAACATCCTATCGATGTCCGGAACGCTTGTCACCGCTGCGGAGAACCCGGACACTTCAGCGAGGGGTGTGCCAATCCCCAGGTCCTGTTCTGCTGGGAGTGTGGACGGAGGGGAATGAGGACCAACACATGTTGCCGAGCTCGAAACCCGGGAAACGGCCCGAGTCCTCGCCCATCCGGGGAGCCAGCGAGGACCACACACCAAGGACCCCAGAACTAACCCCACCTTTACGGTTTGAAGGGGGGCGCATCGTGGCGACGGTAACCATAGAGGGCAAGACGTTTCACGCTACCCTGGACACCGGGGCATCCAGGAGCTTCATCAGCGCGAAGGTAGCCAACGACATTGGGAGTGCCGATAACCGCCGGGATGTGAGAACTAAGATTGCCCTGGCAGACGGATCCACCACCGACGTCACCCACGCCCTGACCACCACCGTAACCCTAGGGCGGGACACCGCTAAAACCACCCTACTAGTCCTACCGTCCATCTTGGACGAGATCATCCTCGGAATCGATTTTCTCTGCGGGATCAGGACCACTATCCAGTGTGGGCAAGCCCAGTTGTCCCTGTCCTACTATACCCCGCCGCCAACAAACAGAAGCCAACCACCTACGGTCACCCCACGAGTAGCTGCCATCGGCCCAAGCACCGTCGGACCGACGCCATCACCACGCTGTACGGTACCACCCGTAGCAGCCCCCCGACAATCGCCGCCACGACTACCAGTCAGCGCGCCTACCACAGCAGCCCCTCGACAATCGCCGCCACGACTACCAGTCAGCGCGCCTACCGCAGCAGCCCCTCGACAATCGCCGCCCCGACTACCAGTCAGCGCGCCCACCGTAACCCCGCGACCCCGACCTACGCCAGCACCAGCGAGTAATTCCAGTTACCTAGAACCCTTAGCCGACGCCGCCGCAGCACGAAAGAACAACCCCTTTCGAAGGTCACCCACGACTACCCATTCACCGAGACAATCCCAGGAGGACACAGCCAACCTAGCAACGGTCATCACCGAAGGACCCGAGGAATCCCGGATCCAAGCCTTTCTCGAGGCAGAGCTAGCGCCATTTGATCACATGACCGGTACCTCGCACATAGCCGAGCATAGTATCGTCATGAAGGACGACAAGCCCATCAAACAGAGGTACTTCCCCAAGAACCCTGCCATGCAGAAAATCATCAACGAACAAGTTGATGAGCTGCTTCGCGACGGACGCATCGAGCCATCCCGAAGTCCTCACAGCGCACCCATCGTCCTCGTCGGCAAAAAGACAGGAGATGTGCGCATGTGCGTGGACTACCGCCAGCTCAACGCTCACTCGGTGCCCGACGCCTATCCATTACCGCGGATAGGACACATCTTGGAAAGACTGCGCAATGCCAAGTTCATATCGACGCTAGATCTCAAAAGCGGGTACTGGCAGATCCCGGTGGCCCCAGACAGCCGCGCCTGTACCGCATTTACCGTGCCGGGCCGCGGGCTCTTCCAGTGGAAAGTAATGCCATTTGGCTTGCATTCGGCTCCTGCTACGTTTCAGCGAGCATTGGACAGCGTGATAGGACCCGACCTGGAGCCTCACGCCTTTGCCTATCTGGATGACATCATCGTCATCGGGACCTCATTGGACGAACACTTCACCAACGGGAAGTACTCCGACGACTCAGGCAGGCCAACTTGAAGCTGAACAAAGCGAAGTGTAAGTTTTTCCAGCATAGCATAACGTACCTAGGCCACGTCATCAGCGAAGACGGGATCCATACCGACCCAGACAAGATAGCCGCGGTAAGGGAACTCAAGCCACCCACTAACTGCAAGGAACTCCGACGATGTCTAGGGATAGCCTCCTGGTACCGGCGATTTGTGGAGAACTTCGCCACAATCGTCCAACCGATGTCCACCCTACTCAGGAAGGGAAGGAAATGGACCTGGAGCGACCCTCAGCAACAGGCATTTGAGGACCTGAAAAGGAAGCTCACCGAGGCACCAGTACTGGCCTGCCCGGACTTCAACCTCAAATTCCAGCTACAAACCGACGCAAGCGACTTCGGCCTTGGAGCCGTTTTAACCCAGCAAGTCGATGGAACCGAGCGCGTCATCGCCTATGCCAGCAGGAGGTTGCTTGCAGCGGAAGAGAACTACTCTGCTACGGAGAAGGAGTGCCTCGCAATAGTGTGGGCGATCAGGAAAATGAGGTGCTACCTCGAGGGATACCGATTCGATGTCATAACAGACCACCTTGCACTGAAGTGGTTAAATTCCATAGACAACCCAACAGGCCGGATCGCAAGGTGGGCCCTAGAGCTCCAACAGTTCCAGTTTGACATCTCCTACCGACGGGGAAAACAGAACGTCGTCGCAGACGCCCTGTCCAGACAACCCCTAGAAACGCTTCAACAGGTGAGCGAGGCCAACGAACCATGCAAGTGGATCGCAGCCAAGATCAAACAGATCGAGGCCAATCCGGAGAAGTTTCCGGACTACACCCAAGAGAACGGGCAACTCTACCGACACCTCGACAACGCGTACAGGAAGGAAGAACATGGAGCATGGAGACTTTGCGTACCCAGCAGCCACCAGCGCCGGGTCCTAGAAGAGTGTCATGATCACCCCACTGCAGGACACCTCGGGATCAGGAAAACGACCACCCGAATCTGCCAACAGTATTATTGGCCGGGTTTGTTTCGAGACATCGCTCGTTACGTACGACAATGCCCAGCCTGTCAACAATTTAAGGTGAGCCAGCGCAAACAAGCGGGGAAGATGCTGACCCGGAAATCAGAGGGACCATTCTCAACCCTGTGCGCGGACTTCGTAGGGCCTCTCCCCAGGTCTCGCAAAGGACATACCATGCTACTGGTATTTTTGGACCATTTCACCAAATGGGTCGAATTAATACCATTACGCCGAGCTACCGCCGCCAGCCTAGAATTAGCCTTCCGAGAGCGAATCTTAGCTAGATTTGGCACTCCAAAAACGTTCATCTGCGACAATGGGACCCAGTTTACGAGTAGGGCTTTCAAAGCATTCTGCAAAAAGGCAGGAATGGAAGTGCAGCATACTGCCCCATACTCCCCTCAACAGAATCCTACCGAGCGAGCCAACCGCACCATCAAAACGATGATAGCACAGTACGCCACTGAGGACCAACGAACGTGGGATAACCTATTGCCGGAAATCACTTTGGCTATCAACACAAGTGTCTCCGACAGTACCGGATTCAGCCCAGCGTACTTAGTTCAAGGCCGGGAACCCCGATTACCCGGAAGCTGGTTCAACGAAGTTACGCCAGGGACCAGCGAAGCGCCCAGAGACCCCCAGAGTAAGGCAGAGCATCTCAAGAACATCTTTCAAACAGCCAAGGAAAACATGGAGAGAGCCGCCCAGGAACAAAGCCGCTACTACAACTTGCGTCGACGCGAATGGAGACCGACCATTGGAATGTGGGTTTGGGTCCGAACTCACCACCTGTCCAACGCCGCGGAAGCGTTCAACGCAAAACTAGCTCCAAAGTTCGACGGCCCTTATAAAATCATCAAGTTTCTGTCACCAAACATCGCCAGAGTCCAACTTCGAGGGACACGAAAGCGTCGCAACGCAAGTCTAGCTGACTTGAAACCCTTTCAAGGGGACCAGACCACAGAGGACCCCGAAGAAGACTCCGAGGGGATTCACGAGACCACCCGGGTCTCACCAAGTCCGCAAAACTAAAGTAAGCCGCGGAACCCTTGCTACGACAAGGAGATTCAGTGGGGCCACTTGAGCCTGGACCCCAGCGCCAACGCCCCACAACCCTCCCCATCGGTGGGGGGGTGTTAAAGTCCTTAGGGTACACCACGCCAAAGTAGCCACGCCTAGTCACCGCCATAGCCACAGACGACAACAGAACGACCCACGAACTCGAATCTCCCTCTCATCGATGAGTATTCAAGCTAACCCATTTTTTCTCCGATCTAGCGACCTAGGCTACCGCACCTTGTCCAGCTGTGGGTCTTCGCCGGCCGAGACTCTTCGGACACCGCCCATGAGCCCCCGGCCTGGGAAGCCGTCGCGGTCCTGGCCCGAGTCAGCCAGTACGCTGCTCAACACGCCCGTCGACACGCTGGTGCTCAGCAGCCACAGCGACCACCACGGATCCACAACCCCGGCAGACGACATCCCAGGATGCAGCCAGGCCGATCCGTTGCTCTGCTCCACGTCGCGACTGGCCACAGTTCGCGTCCTGGAAACCCCGAGCGAGGAGGCCCAACCGGTCGCGTGCGCCACCAGCAGCTGGGTGGACATAGCCGGACTAGGTCCACACCCAGGGGATGACATCCCAAGTGGTAGCCAGGGTGACCCCACACTACTCACCGCGACCCGGTTGGCGCAGTTGTTGGCCCTGGAGCAAGGAAACGAAGCGACCGAACCCACCATACGGGCCGTCAGCCGCTGGATCGACGAGGTGGGACTGCCATCCTTTGGCCCCTCGATGCTGGAGGACAGCCTCCGACAAATCCGCGTCGTAGGATTTGCCGACTCCGACCAGGAGAGCTCGCCCGAGTCGCTGAACGACTCCGAAACCTCGTCCGAGCCGGAGAGGTTGCCAGAGTACCCCGTCCTCCCTCCAGTGGCCATGCGCCTAGCCGCAGCCAACGCAGCATGGGACCAGATCCCCATCGCGAATGATAGCTCGGGCGCGGAGTCAAGCCAAGACTCCGCACTGTCGACGGAACGGACCTCCATCAGCAGTCAGCCGGAAATCGTTCGCGACCAGGAAGGGTCCAGCGAGTCGGACGACAGCAGCCGCAGCGGAGCCTTTGCACCAGGCAGAGATGACCCCAGTCCCCAAATGGCTGCACCCCTGCTGGACGACCGCTACAGCGATGTTAGCGACGAGGAGCTACCGCTGCCATGGATCGCCGAAGTGGCGATGGAAACGATGGCAACGCTCGACAACCACACCAGCGAAGAACGCCCCAGCTGCAGCCACGGACGGGACGAATCCCCAATACCATGGGAACTCTGCCTCGACTCGGAAGAGGAGAGGGAACTCCTGCGCGCTCTAGAGGACGACCCACTACCGCCGGCCACCCCGGAGGAGGACCAGTGGTCAGAAGCCCCCGCGGAATGGTCCGTGACCACAGAGCGCCGAAGACTGCCGAACGAGCTCATCGTGTTCATCCGGCAACAGGATCGCCGAGGAGTGCGATTCCTGCGAAAGGTGAAGGGACGGATCTACCGGATCACCATCACAAATACGCGATTCATCAGCGTCTCGCTCCGGCACCCCGAAGAAAGGGGGGGGTGTGAGGAACCGTAAAACGGCCCCCACAATTGCCACCACACTTTGTAGACACGTAGGAATTTTTATAGACACGTAGGAATTTTTGTAGCCATGTAGGAATTTTTTATAGCCATGTAAGACTCATGAAGAGATTTAGTATTAGTTTAGCTTCTTAATAGCCAACCGGCCCAACATCGCCAGCTTTCCCTTCCCCTTATCATCCACGCATCAGCACCCACATGGAACGCAACGCTCCTAACATCCACACAACACCAGCGAACCAGCGTCGCCAGCATCGCTTCCCCTTATCATCCACGCATCAGCACCCACATGGAACGCAACGCTCCTAACATCCACACAACACCAGCGAACCAGCGTCGCCAACATCGCTTCCCCTTATCATCCACGCATCAGCACCCACATGGAACGCAACGCTCCTAACATCCACACACCAGCGAACCAGCGTCGCCAACATCACTTCCCCTTATCATCCGCGCTCTTAGCATCCACACGGAACACAATGCTCGCATCACCCACACATCAGTACCTGCGCGCTCTTAGCATCCACACGGAACACAATGCTCGCATCACCCACACATCAGTACCTGCGCGCTCTTAGCATCCACACGGAACGCAACGCTCGCATCACCCACACAGCAGTACCTACACGCTCTTAGCATCCACACACCGGCGAACATTCTCACTTCTACACGCTCATCAGCAGCCAGCATCCACGCGGAACGCACCGCTCGCATCACCCACACATCAGTACCTGCACGCTCTTAACCTCCACTCGATCGAACCAAATAGCATCCAACTCGATCGATGTTTACGAGCAAAGGGGAAAAAGCTAAAGCGCAGCGGCAGCGACGTCGAGGCAATGCAAGGAAAAGAGGGGCATGTCAGCAGATATGGAGAAGAGGGAAATTTAATGGTTCCTGGAGATTCGCGCGCACAAGTCCATTTTAAACTCCGTGAAAAGTCCGCAACACCGATAAAACCCCGTCGTGAATTCGAAGTGCAAAAGAGTGAAAAATGTCAAGTGATAGTGGAGAAGGAGGAGCCAACCACCAAGGAGCCGCCGAAGGGGCCTGGGAGATAGACTGGCTGAACTTGCTGTGGGACAAACCGTAAGCGCCCGCTTTATTTCCCCACCAATATTTCCCTTTTAAAACATTTCTTCGACGACCGACTAGAGTGGCGTGGCACTAAGGCTGTCTGCACCCCTCAGTTAAAAAAACCCAAAATCCAAGTTTGAAAAATATAATAAATGAACCAAAGTGCTTCGCATTAAAAATCAATATCGCCTGTTAAATTCGCCAGTCCTTTATTTTTCCCCATTTAGAAAAAAACCCTTCCGCCGATCGTGGTCGAACCGTGTGATGGCCGTGGATCACGATGGAGTCTCGAACTCGTTTGTCGGATCCGCAGCTATCACCGGTCCTGGGGCACGCAGTGGCCGTGGATCACGATGGAGTCTTGCACTCGTTTGTCGGGTCCACGGGCAGTGCGGATCCCGGAGCGTGTGGCGGGTGGAGATTTTCAACGGAGTCCTGTACTCGATTGTTGGAATCTAAACCCGCTGCAGGTTTCGGCCCATGATCGGCATCTTTTTGGGAAACAACCCCCCTTCTCTTTTGCTGCTCCTGCCAGTTCCGGCCGCAGGGCCGTTTATCTCAACCCCCTCCTTGAAGTCCTTGAACTTAACAAATTTCTGTAAGTGACCCTGGGAGCCCTGAGCAACTATCCCAGCCAAAGAGCTTCCTTACAAAATTTTTAAATTCGGAATGTTTTCCGCTTAAGGTTGGAAGAGCGACGCTCGGCAAACGGCATTGGGGTGTGCGCGTTGCCGGCGGAGCGGAATTGTCAACGCTCTTAAGCTTTGTTTCCGCGATTAGGGAAATTAGCAACGATTTTGCTATTATCGCAGTCTCTTCTAACTCTTCGCGGTACTCATCATCTCCATCTTTCGCTTCAATTTTATTCTGTATAAGCGAAGCATTTTCAATGTGCGTATTTAGGATTTCTAATCGACATTCTAACTCAACCGTATTTAAGGAGTATCGACCCTCCTTTAAATATTTTTGCTTTTTTATACTCTTCATATATCCATCTCGTTGGTTTTTTAACCCTTCGTTGTCCTTGTTGTTACTTTCTGATTTTGGCACCATTTTTTTTTTTTTTTTTGGTATCGAAGAGTTTATAATTTAATTTATTTTTGTTTTTTTTTTTTTTTAAATTGTATTTATGTAAATGTATACAAAAATTTGTTTTTAAATTTATTAAATTTAAAAATAATAACCAACGAGAGGAATAAGCTGAACGCAAGCAGTGTAGGGGAGGTTTTTAAATGAATTGAGGAATTAATTTGAGGAATCCTAATTTATTATAATAATTCAATAATTATAATATGCCGAGCGCACGTCGTGTAGGGGAGCACACGCCAAGCTCAAATACCAAAAAACGAACAAGCGTTTAGGCAACGGCAACGCTTGCACCGTTCCAGCGATCGAAAACGAAAACGACGAAAGAGAACTCGAACGTACGGGTGGCGGTGCTCAACGCAATGCTAACGGAGAATGATGCACTGACCGATAACTAAGGGCAACGAATATATAAACCTGACGCCTAAAAGCTCGGGAAATGGCGAACAGCGAGGGAAATTTAAGGAAAATGCGCGGCCGAAAATTTGCCGGGAATTTAATTCTCGAATTAGAAATTTTCACACTTCCCAACTTTTACCCTTTTAATTTTTGCAAAGCTATAATTGGTGTTCACTACGACGAGAATTGGGGGAATTTTATTCTTTGAACAACCAGGATGCCGACAAATATTTATTTGATTTTGGTCCAAAGCGATTCACTTATGTATTTATAATTCGAAATATGTATATTTGTATGGAATTATCAGAATTATAATCGTTAGTGCATGCAAGTTTTATTTATTTCTTGGTTAGAATGCTCGCTATCTACCGAATTTTTCACACGAATGCAAAAAGTTGAAAGATGGGCCAAAAACACAGTTTACAAAACGCCACAGATTAACTTTCAACTTTTAGCACTCTATACCTGGTGGGACGATTCACATCCGTCGGTAACTTCCCTCTTCGAATCCATTTGCCTTTCTTCCTGTGCGTAGGGGATTACAGCGGTGAATTTGGCGATAACGGCGGTTGAGAACTGCAGCGGCCAAAATTTTCCAGCCGTAGCAAAGGCGTATTTCAGTAGGCAGCAACTGACGAATTTCAGCGGCAACAACAATTTACTGGCCCAGAAATTAAATTGGCGGCAGCAACCACGAAGTAAATCGGCAGCAACAGGCGACAAGCAGCGGCAACAACAACTACACAGGTCCAGCTAACGGCGATTGAGAACAGCAGCGGCAATGGAAATCGAAGAAACTGCAGCTTCCAAACTTCCAACAACATTTGGCGGCAACAATTTTATTTGGCGGCAGCAACGACGAATTAAATCGGCAGCAACAAATCACTTTAATGTTTAAAAAAGGGGCCGGCGCGATTTATTTGATTAATTTGTTTGTTTCACCAAAAAAAATTAACAACTCGAGTTCCACTGCTAATCACGTCGGGGTCACCATGAAAATTTAATACTATTTTGTATTACAACGCGAATACTTGTGATTGCAGGGAAATTTGATATTTTATTTTTGGCGACGACGACAGGGAGTTTGCGCAATGAGATTCATATAACAACTGACTCTTTAATTTCAATATATAAACGCTTAAGCCTAACTTAACGAAAGGGGGGAGAGACGGGGCGAATTCGCGAGCGCGATTAAAGCTTTATTGCGCTCCCGCTCCCGCCGTACACTATTCAACATATTTCATTATAAAAGCGCAAAGTGCGCAAACAACATCGATATATCACCAACAACGTCAGATAAAAATAGGTAAATTCACTTTCATTATCCATTTCGCACTTCAATAACTTTAACTTTCAAAAAATTTAAGGGACAGTGTATAACAGTAAATGTGTCAAAAAAAATCCCTTCCAACCAAAGACCTTCTAATTTGCAACCAAATTTGGACGCCAAACAAGGATGATTTGGTTAGAAGAGATTTTTGCGACACATCTGATAACTACGTTAGCAAGTTTAGAAAACGTAGATGTGAACTGGTTGACCCACACTTTCCTGTATTCGTGCAAAAGTATGTAACAGTCAGAGTTGTGTCTATAAGTGAAAGTGTACCGTGTCCTAGCAACCAGGTTGTTGACTACTTGGTTTCTAGACACATTTGCATTTTTCTAACAAATCTTCTCAAAGGGATGATTGCGATGGATGGGATGGTGGTGGAAAAGCATGCTAAATTTATGAAGAGGGGATAAAAGTGAGAAGCTACTGGAAAGAACCTTCACTTCGAATTGAAACTCCACTGGATCAGCAACAATCAAAAATGAACCAAACAACAAAAAACAGCTATACAGTCAAACAACTAATAAGTTAAACAACAAACAGCTAATATCATTTAATCAGCTTAACAAAAAATAGCTAATAACAAGTAATCAGTTAAACAACAAGGAACAAACAAGAGTTAAACATCAAGAAACATCAGTTAAACAGCAATAACAACATCAAGAAACAACTACATAATCAAGAAACAGCAGTTAAACAACACAACATCATGAATAACAACCACGTGTGTGATGAAATCACCAAATTCCTCAAAAAAATGGTGATTTCATTTTTGAGGATCATCGGGAGTCCCTGGAGATGATTTTCTCCAATCTTTAACAGATAGATCGAGTCGGTGAGAGAGAAACTAAATATGGCGTACATATGCTAACATGTCCCTGGGCCGAAGATGATGTAAGATGCACTACGAGCAGTACAAACAAGTGGCCCAACGATACCATGTACGTGCTTGTTACGCGCGGGACCCTTTATCAATAAGGGCAAAAATGCGAGTTCGCGAGGAAAATACATGAAACAAAAGAGACGGGACACATAAAGATTGTAATGGATAAAACTAAGATTGAAGCAAATGAGATAATATTTTGGTTTTTAATATAGCGTTAGATGTTGAAGTGCAAATTAAATGATAAAGATTGTTATAATTTGTTCATAGAACGCGAAAGGGCTTATGCAGAGAAAAATTTGATGTACATCGAGACAAATTAAGAGGGTAATCATTTCGTGTTAGTCTAACGGGAACATTAAAAGTTAAACGGTTTACCAGTTCTACAGAATCGATATCACCTGTTATAATATTATGCATAAAAATAGTACTAAGCAGGGACCGAAAATAATGATTATATTTTTTGAGTAAAAAATAAAAATATCCATTTAATGATTATTTTGTAAGCAAAAAAAATATCGCTCAGAAATAATGATTATTTTGTGAGCGATATATTTCGCTCAAAAATATCACTCAAAGTGGGATTGCATCCGTCCTAAGCGGAATTTTACAAAGATTTAAATGTGCTCTTGTAGGTAGAACTACGGAGCACATATTCCGTTAAGAAAAAAATAAATTTTCTTTGTATAAACCGCTTAAAAAAACAAAAAAAATCTTTTTGTATAAAAACACTTTCTGTGGGAATCGAACTCGTGCTTACAGCTCAGTGGACCAACACACTAACACCCAGCCCACATGTCGGGTTGGATCTAAGTGGAATAGTTCATAACATCTTGTTAAGTCGTTTTACTAATAAATAAATGACATAAAGTTCTAAGGTTGATACAACTTGTTGTATTTAAGCATATCTCATGTCAACTAAAAACCGCGTTTTAAGAAGTTTATACAAAGAAATCACCTTCTTTTATTAACTGGATGTGTGCTCCGTGGTTCTACCTACAAGCAGAAATTTAAAAGTTTGTAAAATTCCGTACAGAACGGCTGTAATCGCAATTTGAGTGATATTTTTAAGCGAAATAATATCGCTCACATAATAATCATTATTTCTGAGCGATATTTTTTTTGCTTACAAAATAATCATTAAATGGAGATTTTTATTTTTTCACTTATAATGATTACGGTCCCTGGTACTAAGCATTATTCTACGGTTTTCAAGTGTAGGCAAATTAAGCAATAGTAATCTACTCTGGTAGGGAGGTAGCCTTACGTTTTGATCCCAGTTTAAACTACGAAGAGCAAAAAGGAGAAATTTTTTTTGTACCGACTTATTTGAATTTAAAATTTACACCTGACACACCTCAATAATTTCTCCTCTTTTAGGGCTAGTACTCAACCCAACAAAAGTCGTCCAAAACAAAAAAACTTCATATGAAACAAAATTTCTTGACTTTTTTTCATATGAAGTTTTTTGTTTTGGACGACTTTTTGTTGGGTTGAGTACTAGCCCTTAACTAGGATAACCCAGATAAGCAAAGGACACCCGTCACACCCCAGTAATTTCTCCCCCCATTAACTAGGAAAACCTAAATATAACGCTATGATCACCAGTCATACCGTGTGAGCACCACACTTTCTTAATCTAAGCAAAGAATATATCGCTATGATGACCCGTCACAACCCAGTAACTTCTCCCCCGAATAACTAGGATAACCTAGATAAGCAAAGGACACCCATCACACCCCAGTAACTTCTCCCCCGCTTAAATATTAAAACCTAAAAATAACGCTATGATCACCCGTCACACCGTGTGAGCACCACACTTTCTTAATCTAAGCAAAGGACACCCGTCACACCCCAGTAACTTCTCCCAGCTTAATAAGAGTCCCGATTTTTGGACCGAATTTCGGGATCTGATTCCTGAATACAAATCCTAGATACAAAAGCTGGATATAACTATTGTGGACCCTAATTAACGATCGAATTTCGACCGAATTTCGGGATCTGATTCCTGAATACAAATCCTAGATACAAAAGCTGGATATAACTATTGTGGACCCTAATTAACGATCACTCGTCACGCCCATTAACTTTAATTACCCCCCACACCTTTCACATTGTCCTGATTTATTACCCTAATTAGCATAATTTATTACCTCTCCTTCCACTTTTGTATCCAGAACTCTCATTTATACACAACTCAAGACTTTTATTTTTTTTATATTTGTTTAACTTTGTTTTTTTTAACCTGTATTTCAGTTGACAAGTACTACAAAAAACAAGCATTTTAAACAAAGCTTTTAAGTTTATTATTTTTGAATTAAAGGTTGATGCGTTTACTTAAACTGTGCAACATTTTTATACCCTTGCAGAGGGTATAATGATTTCAGTCAGAAGTTTGCAACGCAGTGAAGGAGACGTTTCCGACCCCATAAAGTACATATATTCTTGATCATCATCACCAGACGAGTCGTTGACGGATGTCATCCGTCCGTCTGTCTGTCCGTTTCTACGCAAACTAGTCTCTCAGTTTTGAAGCTATCGCACAGTGGGGCGAAAAACCCAAAAGTCTGCCTTAAATCAGCGGAGCCATATTGCGAATATTTTTTGATGGGGCATTCTTAAAGGCAATTAAATATGTAAAAAAAACATCATAAGGTGAATATTTTTAGTAAAATTTTTTTGTTGTAAAAAATTTTTAAGAAAAAAAAATTGTTTTTTTAAGAAAAAAAATATAAATAAATTAGTTATAGGGTTCTAAGTTTCCAAATATTTTTTTTTTAATTTAACTTGATTTTTAAAAAAAAAAATTATTCACATCGGTCAACTATAACTTATAGCTGCCATATAAACGCTTATTACAAAGGGGAATGTCTCGGTTCTATTTCAATATTGCTTCATATAAATTGGGATTAGGTCATTATTTTGAAAAAAAAATTATTCAAATCGGTCAACTATATCTTATAGCTGCCATATAAACGCTTATTACAAAAGGGAATGTCTCGGTTCTAGGTCATTATTTTGAAAAAAAAAATTATTCAAATCGATCAACTATATCTTATAGCTGCCATATAAACGCTTATTACAAAAGGGAATGTCTCGGTTCTATTTCAATATTGGTTCATATAAATTGGGATTAAGGCATTATTTATCATTTTAGCTCTATGCTTTCCTTTTTTTTTAATTGGTCAATGATATCTTATAGATGTCATAGAATCAATCAAGGAAATATAGCATAGTTTAAAAAAAAACTGGTAGAAACCGGTATTTATTTCATATCTGTATTTTTAGTAAAATAACATAATTTTAAATTTTAAACCCAAATTTGTTTATTAATTTATCATTATCTTCATCAATACCTTCATATAAGTAAAATATCTTCATGATGTTAGGGCGCGCGGATAACCAGGGCTGACGATATTTCAAATTATGAACATTTCTTGGTAACTTAAACTGCGGTTTTCTCAGAAGAGGCACAAAAGGGCAGGCTAATTTTTTCATAAAATGTAGTTAAATATCTAAACTTTTTTTTAAAAAAAGAATTAAACGGGGATCTAGGGTGTAACACTACTTTACGTCCAAAAATATCCAAAAAATCCCAATTTTTTTGGACCCCTTTTAAAAAATTAAAAAAAATAGTAATTATGTATCTAAAATTTTTATTGTTCTTTTAATATATTAAGAATTGGTTGCTCTTAAAATTTCAATCGTTGGGCGCTTTTAGAAAAATTTCAAAGATGTGTAAAAATACCTTTTTTTCTTATTGGCTAAAATTATGTTTCGAAAAATCCACTTTATAAATCTGTAGTGGGAGAACCATTCATCACAGATCACTCTTTCCTTTTGATTTGTATAGAGAATTCAATTATTTTTAAAGTTGCATTGCAACATTTTGGAAAATCTTAAAAAAAAAACCATTTTGGCAGGCTTTTTGTTCTAGGCGCCCCACAGTGTATCGGCTTAAAACTTTACCAAAAGTCTTCTTTCTATTGCAGGTAGTATTTAAGTCGGAACCGACCGGATCGGATGACTATATCTTATAGCTTCCATAGGAAGGATCGAAAAAAAAAAGTTTAAAAAAATTCTAGCTTTGGTGTTTTTTGAAATATTACCTACTCTTGGGGATATTATTTTTTAAATATTTCTGAATTTCGAATAAAATTTTTAAAAAATCGGATCACTATAGGAAACACAATAGGAACGGTCGGAAAATTAAATAGAAATTAATAGGAAAAAAATCTTTGTTGATTTTTATTACATTCTCTTCTTCACTTTGATGTAGCATTTCTTTAATTTAATTAATAAAATTTAACAAAACTCGGACGTCTATATTATAAAGCAAAGAATAATGATCTGCAGGGGTATGTCTTCCTTCTTGTTAGGGTTATAAAATGTAACCGCAATTCTGATTTCATGGGCGGAAAGTACTCATCGAAAAAAGCTAAAACCCATTCGGGTTTTTCTGGCTTAGCTCGCGTTTACCTATCATAGCGAGTTAAAGTTTTACATACAAAATTTATTTGGAACGGCCATATCTTGTGAACCGATTAAAATTTCACTATCAAGTCTTCAGTGATTATGTAGCTATGAACCCAAGGAACTAAATTGACAAATGACTCTTGCGAAGAAGTCCACCTAGCGCATTAAAAATCAAAAAAATAGCGAACATTTTTTTTAACGCGCTAGGTGCACTAGGTGCTAGGTGCAATACCAAAACAAAATTGTCCTAATAAAGGCAGCGAACAATATGAGGCACGTGTAATAAAGAGCAAGAGAATCAATTGGTTTGAGTATTTAATGTTCTTTTAATATTATCAATGCGATTTGAATTTTAGTTCACAAAAATCGGTTACAAAATGTCTTATGTAAGTATGTTGTGGAAAGGATATCAGTAATTTCTTGAATTTGAATTTGAGCGAATCTCAATTCCTTAGTCAGCTGCAATGCACACACACAAACCTACACACGCATATATGTATCTAATGGCTGTGTGTGTAAAATACGCATTTTTTGGATATATATATTTTGTGCGTGTGTGTGTACTAGAGCCCTGCAAAAGTTGACTTTTAAGTGAGAACTTATAAGTAATTTTGAGTCACTCTAACTTGAAAAAACAAGTTCAAGTGAAGCAAGCCAAGTCTATGAATTTAAAGTGATCTATCACTCATCGACTGGAAACAACAAGTCCACTTTCAAGTTAACTTGGTCCACTCGGTTCACTTGGAAATGTTAAAGTGAACTCTATGACTTATAAGTCAGTAGAACGTTTGTAAGTGAACAAAATTCTGAAGTTCTGATTCAGTGTGTTAGATAAATTCGACTTTATAAGTTGTGTTCATGTTTCAAATGGCTTCCTCGGAAAACGTAAGCTATATTTTTGTTAAAATGAAATAAAATATAAATTAAAAAATACATATTTTTAAAGCTGGTATGTCCAACTGAGGCCCAAAATAAATTGAAGGCGGGCGAATATAAAATTCGCAATAAACGTGGGCGCAGCGCAGTGTGGTCAACTTTCGGGTTGGTGGAGCACAGTAACGAACAGTTAATTGCCGGCATTGCAGCGTGCAGAAAGTGTAATGCCATTTTTCGGTACACGAACTGCACTTCAAATTTTGTTCGCCACAAATGCCATATCGCTGCAGCACGCGCTAGCTCGAATTTGTCCATTAACCATGTCGAGGTGGACAATGACTTTAAGAAGAGAATAACCGAAGCAGACACCGAATGGACTGTGGAAAATTGCAGATCGTTTAGAACCACTAACGATAGTGGGCTAAAAAAATTATTTTCTTCATTTGTGGATATTGGAGCTCGATATGGACCTAACCTTGACAAATAGTGCATCCTCAGAGAGATCATTTTCCCAGGCTCGGTTGCTAATATCCGAAAAGAAAGGCACCATTTCAAAATCAAGCGAAAAAGAACCAAATTATGTTTCTAAATTCCAATTAAAAAAAATAATTTTTTCGAATCCTTTATTATGTATCACTAAAACTATCACCCGTTACAGAATAAGACTCGACTCTCACAGAAACAGACTTGATCTCACACTATCCAGAACTATGAACAGAAAAAGACTAACAATATACCCTTTTACTCTACGAATAACGGGTATAAAAAGATTGCACCTATCAGACAATCTCATGCTTGCCCAGTAAATAAACAAATTATTCAAAGCTTTTGTCATTGTAAGAACTTGGACTTCGGTAGGATGTTAGGAGTAAAGGGTTTTTTCGTGGACCGCGAAATCTTGAGCGGGACATAAACACGCAAGTGAGTTTTCTTTAATAAGGGATTTATATGTTTGTAAGAACTTTGATGGGTAAGAACTAGAGGTAATACTATACATTAGCGGGCTCACCCCCGAAATTCGCGAAAAAATTATCCTCGATGGACCGCGATTTCTTAAGAATTTACGTGCAAAAAGAATTTGGCGGTCGGTCATGGTTCTCTTGTAATTGAATTTCAAAGTTCCCGGGTTTGCTATAAAAAACAAGTATGCTTTTCTAACGTTTGCTATAAAAATAAGACTAATTTAAAATTCCAAACATCTGAGTAATTGGTATTATAGGGAACTAGTCCTCACAACCGCGTAAAAATGATCCTCGATGGACAGCGAGTTCTTAAGAACTCTCATAACCATGGATGACCACATGTGTATTTTTATTATGATAATCAGAAGAAATCGGGGTCCAACGAGGATTATATATTTTAACCTTTCTTTTAGTCTTTTCCACCCAAAACTAAACTTAAAGATTGAATTTGTTTTTTCTGAGCGACACACCAACCCTAATTCAGCTGAAACTACTAGCTTAATATTGAAGAAAAGAAAGTGCGCCGCAGCCAAAAAAAATTTAAGAAAAAATCGCGCGATTTTTTCTTAAATTTTTTTTGACTGCGGCGCAGTTTTTTTTAAATTTCTTCTTTAAACGCACTTCTTTCAAATACTTCCTATTCGGGAATACTTCAGCAGAGAGATATCTAGGCCATAAAAGGTTATTAAAGAAAAAACCTGGAACTTTACCTCAATGGTGGTGCGGAAAATTGTTCATTAAAACTTTTAATTTAAAAAAATTCTACATTTTTTTATAGGAACTCATTTAAACAATTTAATAGTTTTATAGGAACTCATTTAAACAATATATTAATTTAATAGGAACTCATTAAAACTTAATTACTTTGATTGAAAATATGAGAAAAGCACCCTTGTTTTTTATAGCAAACCCGGGAACTTTGAAATTCAATTACAAGAGAACCATGGCCGACCGCCAAATTCTTTTTGCACGTAAATTCTTAAGAAATCGCGGTCCATCGAGGATAATTTTTTCACGAATTTCGGGGGTGAGCCCGCTAATGTATAGTATTACCGAACTAGATAGTCTTCCGTGGACCGCGAGTTCTTGAGGCATAAAAAGTTAATTGATATATATCCGACTTTTGTGACTGCAAGCGAACAAAAATGTGGTGGACCGCGAGTTCTTAAGGAGCGGCTAAAGATAAATTTCACCTCAGGGATTTCTACGGTTAGATACAAACAGTCCTTGGGTGAACCGCTGGTTTTTAAGGGGCATTTAAAGTGGAGCCCAAATGTCTTGTATGAACCGCGATTTCTTTATTGACATGTTCAAGGTAAATTTACTTTCTACATAATTGGTTCAAAGTTTTTTATAGAACTATTGGGCGAACTTCGCCGTAAAAGAAATAAAAATCACTCAATTAATTTGCTTAATAATTCTATCACTCTCACTTACTCTCACTCTGATTTGTATCACTTGTTTTTCCTTACGAGTGATCAAGTGAACCAAGTGACCCAGCACCACTCACTTGAATCTAACTTGTAAGTGAGTGGACTTGAACTTATAACACTCTATTTTAAAAAACTGACTTGTTTCTCAATTCAAGTGAACTCATGCAGGGCTCTAGTGTGTACAATGTAATTACTGTGATTTTTCTAGATTTTTATGTCAATCCGTTCTGGGTGGAATTTGCTACTGACCGTTTTTTAAATAAAGACAAATATTGATTTAGATAAGGATGGCAGGTGAGCGGGGAAGCCGTGAATCAAATTGTTTAAACATTTGAATTTGTTTAAACAATATGAGGCACGTGTAATAAAGAGCAAGAGAATCAATTGGTTTGAATATTTAATGTTCTTTTAATATTATCAATGCGATTTGAATTTTAGTTCACAAAAATCGGTTACAAAATGTCTTATGTAAGTATGTTGTGGAAATGTAAATAAAATATTCTTTTAGCAAAAGGATATCAGTAATTTCTTGAATTTGAATTTGAGCGAATCTCAATTCCTTAGTCAGCTGCAATGCACACACACAAACTTACACACGCATATTTGTATCTAATGGCTGTGTGTGTAAAATACGCATTTTTTGGATATATATATTTTGTGCGTGTGTGTGTACATAGCAGAGCAAATCATTGTTTGTTTTTGTTTTTTACAAATCCAAAGTTTGTCGATAACTCAACATTTGAAAACTAATAAATAGTTTGCTGATCGGGCTTTTGCATTTTAAAAAACAAAAGCAATTTTAAGGAAAATTTTGACTGTAAAATTCAGCTTAATGGGATTTCTGTAAGGTCTACCGATATTTTAAAATTTAACGTTTACTTAAGAAAAAGGCGCAAAAGAAAAGATTTGCGATATAATCGATTTTTTAACCGCGAATTTAAAACGTGTTATGACTGTGGTGTTTTCATTTTAAATGTGTTGACTGTGGTATTTTAATTTTCCCCTTTCGCGGTCACACTTAAAGTGCGACAGCAGGACATACAATGTACACTGTACATAGCAGAGCAAATCATTGTTTGTTTTTGTTAAGGGAACGAAAATAACTGTTATTTTTGTTTTTTCAAACAAAAAAATCAACGACAAGGAAGACTCATAAAAAAAAACAACTATACCACTGTCATTATAAAACATTGTATTTTTCATATTCGCAATGATTTTTATTTTTGCAATTTTTATTTAAAATTCAAAAAAGAATCGTTATTCTGTGAGTTTTATATAAAAATTGACAAATAACACTTATTCTCTGAGTTTTATTTTCCGCTTGGAAAATAACAGTTATTCCTTGAGTTTTATATAAAAATTAAAAAAAATAAAACTTATTCTCTCAGTTTTATTTTTTCGATCAAAAATAAAACTCAAAATCGTTTAGTGGCGGCTGTGTAGGCGATACAAATGTTTTAAAAAATAAGGTATGGTATTTGATCTATTGGGTTTATTTAAAGATTTTTGCCAACTGAAATTAACCACCATAAGTATGATTAATTAGTTAATTTACGTCGCGCAAAGGAGAAATCCAAGTATTAATTCATTATGCGTGGATCCACGGAATATGATATGGGTAATACATTTGGTCAAGAAAATCCATTGTACATCAGTAAAATTGATATATGTGCATCGAGTTTTTTTTTTTTTTTTACTCCTGTATGTTACATTTTTATATTTATTTTTTTTATGTAGGTAGTAAATGTAAAAAGTGAATGAGCTTAAAAAATATTTAATAACAAATAGTTCCATTTTTAGAAAATAACTTAAAACTATTGTTCATAGAAAATTGAGTCGAAAAGAAAAAATGTATTAAATACATTCATATTATATCTGAAGTATTTTTTTTAGTATGATATAGTGTCTCCCTTTTGTTGCTCCACTAACTGCAACCGTCTAGGCATTAAATTAACCAAGTTCTGCAGGACAGGTTTATCAATGTTTGCCCATTCCTTAACAATTGTCTCCTTTAAGGTCTCGAACTGCCTTCCACCTCCGAAAACTTTAGCTGATAGGATACCCCAAAGATCCTCAATCGGATTTAGGTCTGGACTTATAGCAGGCCACTGCATCAAGGGGATTTTTTTGGATTCCAGAAACATCTTCGTATACCGTTGTAACGAATAACGTTAATTTAGGCCGATGGAAAAACTTCCCGATGCAACGCACGCTTTTGTCTATCGGCTGTGCTCGTCGGCTTGAGGGGTGGTTTGATGGTGTTGCACCGAAAAAAATGCCTATGCGTTGTCAGCCTATCTTAAAATTAACGTGCTGCTAATTTTAATAATTTTTTATATGTATCGTCTTACAGATACATATAGAAATGCACTGTGAGACGTAACTACAACCGGAGAAAACATAACTACGAACTTGACACCTGACGTTCTAAGACATACACATTTTACATACAACCACTGATCTTGTGGTCGATAGCCCACCCTACCTTGGCCGTTTCTTCCTTTGAAAGACTTCCTGCCCCAGCCCGAGTTCAACTACTAATTTCCATTAGCAATACATTATAATTTATTTAATAAAAACTAATATGAACATTAAACATAGAAACATAAAAATAAATTAAAAAGTTTAAAAATGGGGACGTAATTAAAAAAATATCAATTAACATTTAAACATTAACTCTAAATATATTCTAAATGGGTTTGCCCTAGATTGCATTCGCAAATCTTAATCATCAAATTTCGCTTAGGCGACTGCAGGCCGAGCTGCCAAGCATATAAAACGAAAACAAAAGAGAAACCTTATGCGCATCCGCTAGAACGAAAACATCGTCCGCAGTGCGAGATAAAAACTACCAGGCGCGCATGCGCGATTGCTAGCGAACGCTGATGTCGCTGATCATGCGCCCGAGTGGTGGCGAGGGGAAAAGGGAGGGATGCTAGCGCGCTATGTTCTTCTCTTTTCTTTGCTTCGCTTTTAGTTGTCGCGATGCATAGCGCCTGTGCGCTTTGGCCTATTTTTTGATTCGCAAAATTTCGCTGTTTCGCGCTCGCGTATTTTTTCCCCTTTGCCTTATTTGTTTTACTCGCGCTACGTTCGACTTTTGTTCTGGTTTTGTTTTAAGACTTTTTGTTTATCGTTTTTTGTTTTGGTTTTAAATAAAATTAATAAAAAAAAGAAAAGTTACATAATCAACTAAAGTCTGACGTTATTGGGCGGGACTAATTTCCGCTGGATTGAGAGCTCCGATTCAGGAGGAAAAACAAATGGTCGGAAAAGATTGGTGCGTTACGCCAAAGAAGCGCCGTCCACAGAAAAATCCGGAAGCTGCGGCCTTTTCTCTGCGTCTGGCCGATGGATGGCTCGTCTGGCTTCGACGACGCGCTTATACAATTCTCTTTGGGTGGCGGTTAAAAGCGCCGTTGTCCAACAGTGGCGAATCGCGCCTCAGATGCCACGAGTTGAGACGCCCTGTGGTAGTGCCGCCTCTCGGTGGATTCTGCCTCGAAGCGTTCGTTGGTCCTGTGCCACAAAGCCCTTCGCGAGCCACTGCAGTTGCAAGTGCCCAGAAAAACACACAAAAGGTATTTAAAGTGTACGCTGAAGCTATATAGCTATATAGCCTAAATTAGACCGCTAATTGAGCCACCCTCAAATCGCAATCTTTCACTCACCTTTCGCGAGCCACTGCAGTTGCAAGTAGCCAAAAAAATCACACAAACGTTATTGGAAGTGAACGCTAAAGCTAGGTTGAAGCTGCAATAAGAGCTCATTAGCATTCGGTTACCACACATGAAAATCTTTTCTTTTACCCACTTTTACTTTCACACACTTGCAAATTCACTTTGTTTATGGCTTTCTGCCGCCAGTGGGCCGCCTTATATACCCCCCCATGACGCCGCCAAGCCGCTATTCCACCACTCTTCCATTCAGCAACGGAAAGGCGCGAAAATCTTTGCAACTCCTTGCTCTCGATCAACCTACACAGCCACAGTTTTCCCGGACCTATTAGGAGCGCAGCATGTTGCTCTACTTCTCCCAAATGTTCCTAAGCGCAAATGTTGCTAGGCATCCGCAAAGAAAATGTTGCTAAGCTTCGCCGGTGCAGGTCTGGGCGAATCATTGACATGCGACGCAAAGTAGAATGTTCTGATTTTTTTTGCATAGGAACCCTGTGGATAGAAGAGAAAATTTTCTCGAATGTTCGACGAAGGTTCGAAAATTTACTAGAAAATGTAAAGGAATACAAAAGTAACGTCCGACTTTTATGTAATTTTTCTTCAAATTCGTATGATTTAAGGCCGCATCTATAATTATAATCTAAACGACTTGCATCATTTTTGAATATTCGAAAATGATTCTAGTAGTCTAAATACACTATAAGCCTCAGAATTTTAGGTACCTATCTGGTACACGCGCCCTTACAAATTCCCCTTGCCAAAATCAAGCTGGGGATTGCAGAATAACCAGGACTGATTCCGCGTGTAGCCAGCTATTGCCGTATGTCCTTGGCGTGATATTTGCCCAAAAACTTCCCCTGCATATCTTCCAGAGCATAGTAAGCTTCGCCTAACTTTTTCCTAACTCGGGCTTTAAGAAATCTTGGGCCCAGCTTGGCGTTGTAGCCTTCAGCAAAGTTGTTTTGCTTGAATGTTTCGTTCCCGAGGTAATCATTTGCTGCCCAAAGGCCATATAGTACGGACTAGTACCTAGACTGGAATGCACTGCTGACCTCAAAGCGCAGCATATATGTGACAAATACTTGTCCCATTCTTTCTGGTCGTCCTTAACATATTAGCGGTTAGCCGCGACCACCGAACGATTTACTCGTTCTGCAGAATTCCCTTGCGGAGCATGAACAGCCGTAAAAGCGTGATTGACTTTGTACTCATCTAAAAGTTTCTTAAATGTCTGCGACCGGAACTAAGATCCATTGTCCGAAATTATCACATCCGGAACGACGAATACGTGAAATAATTCTGTCTGCAGATATTTCACCACAACGTCCGCAGTAATCTTCTTCACAGGTTGCAAAAACACAAATTTGGACAGATAATCAAGGACTATAAATATGCCAATGTTTTCGTTTCGCGATCTAGGATAAGGTCCAAGGAAATCTATATATAGCTTCTGGAAAAATCGTTCGGATTCTGAGGGCTTGGCTAGTGGGGATCTTAGCGGATAATTGGGTGCTTTAGAAGCCTTGCAAGTTTCACAACAGTTCACATATTTCTTAACACCTGGAACTAGTCCAGGCCAAAAATAAAACTGCCGAGTCCGCTCAATTGTTTTGTGAATTCCCCCATGAGCTGCTAAAGGATCATCATGCTCTTTTCTGCAGGGACCGTAAATAACAGTTATTTGTGATTTTGATTTTAAAAAGACTACTGTGATATTTGGTTTTAAACGTCAAAAATAACGTTAGTTATCGTAGTTATTTTAACAATTTCCATTAGATTTGTTCAATATCTTGGCTTTGTTGGTGTTATTTGCACTCTCTAAATTTGCTCTTGTATTCTCTCTCTTTCTCTCTCTCTCTTTTCCGCTCTATTATAACTGTAATTTCGCTCTCTCGGAACCTGCCAAATTTCTTGTAGACTCTTGGGTGCTTTTCTCATAGTCTCTCTCTCACTTGCTTAACATTGTAACTGTTCGTGCGTTTAGTTGTTGGTGCCCCATAAGCCACGCTCAGTCGATTGAACACTCTTCTCTCGCGCTCTCTTGCTCTGGACTTAATTCGCGATCTCGCGCTCTTAAAATTTCGTGTTTTGTGTTTTTGTGGTTTTGGAATTTGATCCCAGTGCCAAATTTACTCGTGGTATTTTTTACATTTTCAAATTTTAATTTTTTGTACTCTTTTTAATTACTTTGTTTCTTATAATGGCTCTCGTCTGTTCTAAGAAAAATTGTACTCTTTCGACGACACCTAAAGACCCTTTTATTTTCTGTTGGCTCTGCGAAGGGATGATGCACGTTAAATGTGCAGGTTTTACCGGCAGAGTAAGAGACTACATTGAACTGCGTACTGGTCTCATGTGGACATGTGGGTCCTGCAGGGAATTGACAACTGAGATGGGCAGCTTTATGGGGCAGACTCGAGACGGCCTATTGAACCTTTCACGAGTTTTTAAACAGCTTAATGACGGGTTCAATTCCGTTTGCGACCAATTTAATAACAAAAAACTTTTAACCGAGTCGCCCAAACGAAAAAAAGCTAGCTCAACGACAGTAAATGCGAATGTAGAAGCCAACTTAAATCCTAACCTGGTAGCTGCAGCCGCTTCTGCTGACACAGGGGTAAGTGAACCACCTGTGCCAATAGACTCAGCTAGTTCCGGTGTAATCCCTATATCTGAAAGTCAGGCTCCAATAAAATCCTCAGAGCCGGCGGAGTCAATCAATTCGGTGCCGACCATGCCCACAGGTTCGGTAGGTGCTGTTTCTGTCTCTCAGCCGAGTGACGTTCAGACTGCCGCTTTGGGGCGGAAGAAACTCCCAGTTGTACCCAAACGAGGCGTTTCTGGCTCACAGCTGGGAAATGTTCAGACCGCTGCTGGGGGGCGTAAGATACTCTCAGTTGTCCCACATAGGAAGCAATTGTTTGTTTCAAGATTTACGCCTGATACCACATCTGAGGATGTTATGGAATTTATTCGTGAAAAATTCCCATCCGAGGATATTGCGGTGGAACAATTTAGAATTTTATATGCCCGTAGGATATCGTCCTTCAAAATTTTTGCCCCGCCTGATGTGTTTAATATACTACTTTCTGAAAGCTTTTGGCTTAATGATGATCTAGTAATCAAAGAATTTGTTCCAAATAAACCGAGAACAAATAACAGGCCTTCCACGGCGCCAAAAAACTAAAAAGTTTATTTTTGGCTTACCAAAATGTTAGAGGACTTAACATGAAGCTACCCAAGCTTTATGCTGACTCCTCGGCATTTACGGACGATATCTTGGCTTTTACTGAAACTTGGCTGAAACCAGAGATAACCGACTCTGAAGTTCTGTCTAACAATTTTAATACCTACAGAACCGATTTCCCGTAGGGGGGGCGGCGTTGTAATTGCCGTCACCTCCACCATAAGTTCTGAGAGAATTCACTCTCATGCCTCTAATGACATCGAATTTGTTTGTGTGAAAGTTTCCCTGCAAGCCTTGTCTATTTTTATTACATGTTCGTATATTCCGCCTGGCTCTGACCTAATAATTTATGAGCAACATCTATCTGCTATGACAATTTGCCTCCCCTACCTTGATACCCTCTCTCCTTTAGTTTCTCCAACTAAAATGAGATGCTTTCGGAAATCTGACTATAATAAACTTAATTTAATGATTTCGCAATACGATTGGACAGATCTTTAAAACTGTGTGGACATCGAAAGTGCAACTGAACTTTTCTATAGCGTTCTAAACACTTTTTTTAATGAATGCGTTCCTGATAGGCTTCCTCCAAAGCCGAATAGGCCCCCCTGGTTTACAAATGCGCTTCAAAGACTAAAAAATCTTAAAACAAACACTTATAAAAAGTATAAAAAATCGGGTAAGCCATCTGATTTTTCGAAATATGTGGTGGCTCGATCTGATTTTAATGTCCTTAACAGTCATTGCTATTCTATGCATTTAAATCGTTGTAAATTTGAATTTACAAATGATCCGAAGCAATTTTAAAACTTTGTCAACGCAAAGCGTAAGTCATCAGCTTTGCCTTCATCGGTTCGATTTAACTCAATGGAGGCATCGACTGACTCTGAAATTGCAGATTTATTTTCCGACTTTTTCCAAACTACTTATTGCTCTTCTTCATGGTCCGTAATCCCTTAAAAGGGGCAAATTGTATTTTTTCACCTATAATTACCGAAAGTTCTCTCTTAAGAGATTTAACAACAACAACGCCAACTTACTCTGCCGGTCCTGATGGACTTCTTGGGTGTGTGCTTAAGTTCTGTGCATCAACCATTTGCAAACCTATTCTTAAACTCTTTCATTTGTCTATTTCATCATCAGTTTTTCCAACTATCTGGAAGGACTCTTTTATTATTCCACTTCACAAAAAGGGTGCGAAGGCGGATGCCCAGAATTATAGAGGTATTTCTAAACTGTCGGCAATTCCAAAAGCCTTTGAACGTCTCATCACATCCCATTTGCAACATTTATGTTCCTCGCTAATATCACCGTGTCAGCATGGTTTCGTTAAGCGAAGATCGACTACCACCAACCTACTTGAATTGTCATCAATTGTAATTAATGGATTTAACAATAAAATGCAGACCGACGTTATATATACAGACTTCATTAAAGCCTTTGACTCCGTTAACCACTCTCTTCTTTTATTCAAACTAGACTTGCTTGGGTTCCCTTAGAATTTTAGGTACCTATCTGGTACACGCGCCCTTACACCGTGCAACATGTATAGGAGCGTTATCCTGTTGAAACACAAAATCCTCCGTAGATCCGTATATATTTCCGCATTCATGCGACCTGGTACAAAGCATATTGGCGATTTCCCAAAGGAACTAAAAGCCGCCCAAACCATAAGAGACCCACCCCCATGGGTCTGGGTCTGGGGTCTCGCCAATACTTTTGGTTTCCATCTGGGCTGTCTAAATTTAATTTTTTCTTATCATCAAAGACAACATTATGGAATTCATTGACCCAAAATTTATATTTTTCGTAAAAAGCAAGTCGGGCCATTTTATGGCGTTGTAATAGCTTAGGTTTTGGCACCTTAGCTTCGTATCGGAGAAGTAAATCCTTTCGGCAAATTTGTTGCACTCTTTGCCTAGTTATTGGCAACTTCAATTCTGCTTTAATTTGGGCGCAACTCATCATTTTTTCGGTTGCCAAAGCTCGAACGTGGCGCTTAGTCCGCCTATCAACCTTAGGAACTGCACCTTTTCGGTTGTTCTGAGCATATTTTTGCGGAGACTTTAGGAAATTTGATATAGTATTGCGATGTCTGTTTATTGTTGTAGCAATAACACCCACTTTAACGCCGCAATCCGCCATCGTTTTGATTTTAATCTGCTCTTCGTTACTTAATTCGGTTACACGTGGCATTTTTATTAAATTGAACCGTTTACTTAACTTAACGCTTTTTAAAATAACGCGATATAATTTTTTACTTCGGCGCTCGTAAGTGATCACACAAATTTAGTCAAATTTTTCCAAAACATTATTACCAGATCACACTCCAAACGTAAATGAAGAACGTTGCACATTTATCATCTTTCTATGAAACGCATCACTTTGCGTTCTTCTTTATTTTATTGGTGCTAAAGATTGGGAGCTGATAAGAAATCAATGCCTGACGAAACATTAGTATATATAAGAGAAAAATTGTGTATACTCAAAACAAAACTGTCGCTATTAAAACGTCGGTTAAATAAAAAAAAATTGGCACATATATCAATTTTACTGAGGTATATACTGGCTCAGTGGGTAAGTGTAAGCTCCACATAATATATGTATAGCTAGCAGGGTCTGTAGCCCGCAGCTTCGCCTGCGGAAATTAAAACTGAAAATTATGCATACCTTTATATTTGCTAATTTTTTAAATTTACAAATTCCTTATTTTTAGCCTATAGCCGAGAAAAGATTTTATCATAACTTTTTTCTTATTTTCCGCAAAAACAATAGTATATTGTCCTATGCAGGCTACTTAAAATATATAAAAAAAAACTTGCGAAAAAATTTCTAAAATTCTTATTGATTGCGTAAGTTAATAGCTGCACAGAACAGAAACAAATTAATTTTTCGAACAAAAGCGAACAAAAAATTGCTAAAAGATAGATCTCTCTCGAAAAGATAGCTCTCGAACAACCAATAAGATAATTTTCATTAAGATTTATGAAATTAGAGGGTATATTATTTATAGGTAACGAAAAGGCAAATAAAAACCAAATACTCTTGGCAAATTAATTAACGGGGGCTTTAACTTTGTCAACGCAAAGCGTAAGTCATCAGCTTTTCCTTCATCGGTTCGATTTAACTCAATGGAGGCATCGACTGACTCTGAAATTGCTGATTTATTCTCTGACTTTTTCCAAACTACTTATAGCTCTTCTTCATGGTCAGAATCAAATTACCGTAATCCCTTAAATAGGGCAAATTGTATTTTTTCCCCTATAATTACCGAAAGTTCTCTCTTAAGAGATTTAACATCAACAACGCCAACTTATTCTCCCGGTCCTGATGGACTTCCTGGGTGTGTGCTTAAGTTTTGTGCATCAACCATTTGCAAACCTATTCTTAAACTTTTTCAATTGTCTATTTCATCATCAGTTTTTCCAACTATCTGGAAGGATTCTTTTATTATTCCACTTCACAAAAAGGGTGCGAAGGCGGATGCCCAGAATTATAGAGGTATTTCTAAATTGTCGGCTATTCCAAAAGCCTTTGAACGTATTATCACTTCTCATTTGCAACATTTATGTTCCTCGCTAATATCACCGTGTCAGCACGGTTTTGTTAAGCGAAGATCGACTACCACCAACCTACTTGAATTGTCATCAATTGTAATTAATGGATTTAACAATAAAATGCAGACTGACGTTGTATATACAGATTTCAGTAAAGCTTTTGACTCTGTTAACCACTCTCTTCTTTTATTCAAATTAGATTTGCTTGGGTTTCCATGTAATCTATTAACTTGGATTTCAAGCTATTTGAATGGGAGGACTCAGAGGGTTATATTTAAGAACGCTGTTTCAAAAACGATCCATGTGACATCTGGAGTCCCTCAGGGTAGTCATTTGGGCCCTTTGCTGTTTACTTTGTTTATTAACGATCTTCCCTCTATCGTAACACATTCTCGTGTACTAATGTATGCTGATGATGTTAAGCTTTGTTTGACATATAATAATATAGAGTCTGGTTTTGGCTTACAATCAGACATCGATCATTTTCAATTATGGTGTGAGTATAACCTCTTAAATTTGAACTGCCTAAAATGCAACGTAATGACCTTTTATAGGGTTACCCCTACCTTTATAAGTTATTCGCTTCAGAATCTGCCACTTGACCGTATATATTCAGTAAATGATTTAGGCGTTCTTCTGGACCCGAAGCTTAAATTTGACTGCCACATAATGTCGACAGTCAATAAAGCTATGAGTGTTCTTGGGTTTATAAAGCGTTGGTCAAAAGAATTTGATGACCCTTATATAACCAAATTATTATTTACCTCCCTTGTCCGTCCTATATTGGAATATTGTTCTTCGGTTTGGAGCCCACAATACCAAGTCCACATTGACCGGTTAGAGTCGGTACAAAAAAAATTTCTCCTTTTTGCCCTTCGTATTTTGAACTGGGATCAAAACGTTAGGCTACCTTCCTACCAGAGTAGATTATTATTGCTTAATTTACCGAAACTTGCAAATCGTAGAATAATGCTTGGTACCATTTTTATGCATAATTTTATAAGAGGTGATATCGATTCTGTAGAACTTGTTAGCCGCCTAACTTTTAATGTTCCCGTTAGACTAACACGTAATTATCATCCTCTTAATTTACCTCGATGTACATCAAATTTTGGTCTGCACGAGCCCTTTCGCGTTATATGTAATAACTATAACGTTCTTTATCATTTAATTTGCACATCAACTTCTATCCCGGTATTAAAAACTAACATTTTAACTCATTTGCTTCACTCCTAACTGCATGTTTTTTTCATTATTTTGTCCCGTCTTTATTGGTTTTATGTATTCTTCCTCGCGAACTCGCATTTTTGCCCAAATTTACAAAAGGGCCCCGCGCGTAACAAGCACGTGCTTGGTGTCGTTGGGCCACTTGTTTGTACTTCTCGTAGTGCATCATATAATAATTAATTTTTCACCTTGATTAGAATTATATTAATAATACAAGATAAGGAAGGCAGGTGGAAGGGGATGCCGTGAATCAAATTTGTTGGGGACTAGCCCCAAAGAATTTGTAAACACATAATGTAAATAATTATAAGTTCAAAGCTCGCGCTCTTATAGCTGTTAAACTACAAATGTTATTGTAATCAGCTGATCCAAGGCGCTGCCAACTTAGATAAATTGTATTGTACTGGAAGTCACTGGAAAACACACACACACACTTGAAGTTAGAGAATAAAACAAGCCGGCAGCAACTTGGTAACGCGAATTATAAATTAATAAATCACCCCCAATCTTTATAAAACCGATCATTAAAGCGCACGTCTACATACATACATATGTGTGTTCACATACACCACATATAACTGGAGCACGTGTTTTGATCAACTTTCGGCTGTCCGCGCTATTTCACATCACATTCGCAATCGTCGTCGGAGTGTGCAGCTTGTGCCACTCATCCCAACCATCGTAGCAATCGTCGAAGGCATCCTAGCTGAGCCGTTCACCTTATCGTCGTTACACTCCATCAATATCGTCGCCGCCGGCCCAACGTCCCGGAATCAGCTAAGGCTACGGCATCATCTGCCAACATCGCCTAATCATCGCAAGGAACGCTTCTCGGAGAGTTACGCCACGCGCGTTCAACCTAACCTCGCCTCCTCACCTCAACATCACTTCTACACATTCGTCCATCGATATCTAAATTCTACAGTAGATCTACACTAGAGACCTGCACGATACGATGCTGATGCCGATTCCACGAGTAAAAGTAATCAAGTTGGCGATGCCACGATTATTTTTTGTAATCATGTAATGGTGTCAAACGATGCCGAGTATACTCGGCATCGTAGAATCGTACGAGTAGCATCGTAGCATCGCCAACAAATTTGAAATTTGACATTTAAAAATAAATTTCAATAAAATTTCCTCTTCTTCTAAAGAATTCGCGGGTACATTTTTTTAGAATTCGTGAATAGAAAAACCACAGTTAAAGACAACAAATCCATACGAGTTTTGGACATGGTCCTTTATTTGTTCTTCTTCTTCCAAAGAATTCGCGGTTTCCTTTTGGAAAAGATTTCGCGTATGTCGGGTTCAAAGACGGTAAAACATAAAAAAAAAATTATCTTGGTTCAAAGAATTCGCGGTCTCATATTGTCAAAGAGTTAATCTATGGTCTTAAGTAGATAGGACTAACAATTGTGAAATCTTGGGTATATTGGTTCCTCTTGTTCTGACAAGAATTTTGGTTGATTTTGTTTAATAAAAAAACACGAGTCAGATATGAGTAAAACGATGCCGATGCCTACGATTCTACGATGCCACGATTCCAGATTTGACAATTGGAATCGGCATCGCCGAGTAGTAATCGAGTATATTTTTACTTACTCGTGCAGGTCTCTAATCTACACACATTATCAAGTCTGTATACACATCTACAACTTTACTTTGCAAGACATTCCGAAAATTATTTAGTCAACCTCCACTATTGCCCAATTAGTGAGTCTTTATTTCCATCCTTAATAAATATTTCGTCAACAACACAGGCCAACAGTGTTTTTGGTGCAGCCCTATGGGCATTAAATTGTGTTAATATAGACGGATATAAGCATATCTGCATACTTAGTTTTCGAGTTTAACGGGTGGTATTTGTGCAATCGCGGTTTGAAAAAAGTAGCAACATTTTATATTTTCATTTAAGATATCTTCGAGGGTCTGTGCTCAGTTGTAATAAAACCTATGCCAAAAAATTGCTTAGATGCCCTTCTACATAATTGCATTTAAGGTTCCATCATTATTTGAGTTAATAAAAGCCTATGAGCCATTGAAGTAATTTGTTCACCTCTATTTACAACCAACTTGATGCGGTGAACAGGCTTAAAAAAATACAAGGAAAAATATGTGCCCTAAAATATTTTACATGCATCTAGAGGCGTCTTTTCCCGAATTTTTGAGATAAATCCCACTATTGTACTTCAAAAAATGGAATTTATAGAATTATTTCCGTAAGAATGGGAAAAGTAACAAGTATTTTAGAGTCACTCTTACGTAACGAGTTTGTCGTGATTTTACACAGTAGGCTTTTTAAAGATAACAGTGGCGTCGCCTTAAAATTGTGGTGGGGATTTTTTTTAAGGCATATTAACCCCTTAAAAATATAATTTGTCTATGTTCGGCGCCTACTGCTAACCAAATTGAAAGGCACATTTTTACGAATGTGTCAGATATTTATGTAAAACGGGATTTAAAAATAGTTGTTACTTTTTAAGTTCTTACGGAAAAAATTCTATAAATTCCATCCTTCAACGTACAATGGTCTTATTTGTCTTAAAAATTCGGTGAAAGACGCCTCTAGATGCCTGTAAAATATTTTAGGGCATATATTTTTCCTTGTATTTTTTTAAGCGTGTTCACCGCATCAAGTTGGTTGGGAATAGAGGTGAACAAATTACTTCAATGGCTCATAGGCTGTGATTGACTCAAATTATGATGGAAACTTAAATGCAATAATGTAGAAGGGCATCTAAGCAATTTTTTGGCATAGGTATTATTACAACTGAGCACAGACCCTCGAAGATATCTTAAATCAAAAAATTAAATGTTGCTATTTTTTTCAAATCGCGATTGCCCAAATACCACCCGTTAAACGCTAAAACTAAGTATGCAGATATGCTTATATACGTCTATATTAACATGTTTTAATGCCAATAGGCCTGAACCTTTTAATAAAGTCCATTTTGTTGACCTGTGCAATCAACTAAATCTACCTTGGCTCAATAATTTCAAAATGTTTGAACTAGAACAATTAAAATCACAGCGTTCCAATACCCGTAGGAGTATGACACGTATCAAAACCATTGTGGATCCAATGCAACAACGCTCCGCTGCGGATTTAACTTGTCGTCTGTCAATACTCGAAGCCTATTTCAAGCAGGCGCTATCGTTGCAGTCTCAGATCGAGGAATTGGACGCCGAGGAGATAAATCGCGATACCCGTGGAGATATAGAGGAGCTTTTTATCGGAACAAAGGTACACCCAGAAAAAAATCCGTTCGAATCGTTCAAAAATCAAGCCCAAAGGGGGTCAAAAAGTGCGTAAGCCCGTTTGTTGTCAGTTCATGAACGCTTGTTCATAAAATTTGACCGAAATATTGGCATGCTTTGAACGAATGGGGTCACTTTTAGAACATATTGGTGTTGAATTAGGAAGATTTTAGAACTAAAGTTCAAAATGTGAGAACAAAAAAAGGAGAACGGATTGTTCGCAAATCAAGAAAAATGTTCTTGATTTTCTTCGTTCTTTTTTTTCTGGGTGTATGCATCCAGGATCAGCTTGGCCCTGATGCACACAGTACTGCAATTGGCAATTGGCCAGCAACAAAACTACCTCGACTCGCATTACCGATATTTGATGGCAAGTACTCTGATTATCAAAACTTTATAACATCGTTCAGGGAGGTTGTTGGAAATCAAAGTCAATTAGCACCCATCGAAAAGTTCAATCAGTTATTAAATTGCCTTCGTGGATCAGCATTCGAAACCGTTAAGGCTTTTCAAATTACATCGGAAAATTACTCTAAGGCCTTAGAACGAATAAAAACTCGCTACGATAACCCAACCCTTGTATGTATCGATAATATAGCCACTCTCTTTGCTCTACCTGGTGTCCCCAAACCAAACGGGAAACAATTACGTAGTCTTATTGACAATGCCTCTGCTCTCTATAATTCCTGCTTGTCCTTGGGAAAAGAGTCAGATATCGCTCAATTAATGCTAATTTCGATCATCACTAGCAAGGTAGACCAGGAAGCTAATCGAAAGTGGAATGAGTCCTTGAACTACATCATGTTACCCACTTGGGACAACTTCGTTAAGCTTATCGAACGCCATTGTCAGTACCTGGAATCTAGCCACCCATCACCCGAACCGCAACTAATCAACTTGAGCAACCAGAGGCCACGCCCACAGAGGCATCAATCTAACTTATCCTTCAGCTGTACAGCTCAAAACTGTCTCATGTGCTCAAGTGCGGAACACAAAATACTTCGGTGCCCACAGTTTATTAATCTCTCGTTCGAGAATCGTTTCAGTCACGCAAAAAGATTAGGGCTGTGCCTAAACTGTCTTAGCCAGGGCCATCAAGTATCCAATTGCCCGTCATCGCAAAGATGTCGAACGTGTTCGCGTACACATCATACCTTACTGCATAGGGAATCATCCGGTCCGGCTCTAACAGTCGCTGCATCTTTGCGGCCTAATCCGACGTACATTCCGGAGGCAGTAACCCATACGCATCAGCAACACGACCAAGATCTTGTCATCCTGGCGACTGCGATAGTCCTGGTCAAGGACGCCAGCGGCTGCTACAGATTGGGACGAGCATTATTGGACTCCTGTTCGCAGATCAACTTTATTACTGATGAGTTTGCACAAACCCTTCGTATACCACGAACGAAGAAAATCATTGAAATTCGCAGCATTGTTCACGTTCCCAGGTTAAACAAGGTACTACAACTAGTATCAAGTCCCGCTTCAACAATTTCGAACTTACTCTTGATTTTCGTGTCACCCCTAGTATCGCTCATCACCCTGACACAGAAATTGATATATCGTCATGGAGTTTGCCGCAGAACACCCGACCAAAGAAGATGCGAAGAAATATTCTCAACCACAGTTCGTCGCGACATAGAAGGTCGTGTTATTGTTCGTCTCCCTTTCAAGGACGATTGTAGTCTGTTAGGAGAATCAATTGATATAGCTACAAACCGATTTCGAGCCCTAGAGCGGCGATTACATCGAACACCCGACATTAGGAAACAATATATTGAATTTATGCAAGAGTTTCAAGATCTGGGTCACATGAGCATGGTTGATCAACCCAACCTCGACCAAGCTCACTTCTACATACCGCATCATTGCGTATTTAAACCAAATAGCACGTCAACAAAACTTAGAGTGGTATTTGACGCTTCGTGTCATAGAAGTTCGCAAAAATCTCTAAATGATCTATTATTAGTCGGTCCAACAATACAACCAGAGCTCTATAGACTTCTTCTTCAATTTCGCATACACCTGGAGAAAGACACCACTAGACCCACTTCGTACCTTTGAGCTTAATACTGTAACTTATGGGACTGCATCGGCACCATTCCTTGCCATTCGCAGTATGATATATCTTCGTTTTATGTAGACGATTTTCTATCCGGTGCCGATACCGTGGAATCGTTAGTTCAGATCAAAAATGAAGTCTCTACAATTCTCAACAAGGGCAATTTCCACCTGGCGAAATGGCATTCGAATCACAAGGACTTCATCGACGATAGCACTCTAAAAGATCTAAACTTAGAAGACGAATCAGTAACTAGCGCCCTGGGCTTGAAGTGGGACCAACGTAGCGACGTATTCCTTTTCTCGATTCTTCCTCAGAAAACCTCGGAGACAGTTTCCAAACGCTCTATCTTGTCGATTGCATCTTCATTGTTTGACCCATTAGGCTTAGTAACGCCTGTCATAATAGTCGCAAAAATTATTCTCCAAGAGCTATGGATCTTAAAGGTTCATTGGGACGAATCAGTTCCCCAGAACATACACATAGCGTGGCTATCGTTTCTCTCGTCAATGTCTTCCCTACAATCGCTTAGAATTGCTCGCTATTGTCTAAATCCGGATATAATCAGTCTGCAGAGTACAGTTAGTCACATCTAAATCTCGAGTAGCGCCAACAAGGAAATTGTCGATTCCCAAGTTGGAATTGTGCGGTGCACATTTATTGTCGAAACTCTACAATAAGATTCCCTTCAGTTCTGGCATCCCGTGTCGGTGACAATTCCTTAGGCCAAACGCTCGGCCGCTGTCGACGTCAGCAGAGCAGTCGGCGCAGCGTCGACATGAAAGAAAGAGAGGCTGATATTTATATATTGCGCTCTCTTTCCTTGTCTTATAATTTGCCTGCACTCGACGCTAGCAGTGACAAATTTCGGCCGGTCCGTCATTCTCTTTTTCGCTTTACAGTTATGTTCAGTTAGCAACCAAAATTTGGCCGGTAAAATTTGTGTGACGCAGCGACATGTGTATGCCCTTTCATTTTAGGACAATTTTTGTATTCCGAAATAAAAAAATTAATTTCGTGTTATAAACTTAAATTGAGTTTACTTTAAAAATACATTTAACTAATTTAGTTTATTGTTTAAATTGATTTTATAATATTCCAAAACACCAATTGGTCCATAATATTTTTTAAATATTAAATATTAAAATTTGTATCTTCACAAAAATTATTTGTGCTTTTACTCAATAGAAAGGGTATACATAGAAGCATTGGCACGCGGCAAAAGCGACGATGAATCAAAATAAAACGGGAAAGCAAAATAATGACTGGCTGTATTTTTTGACTGTCAATCGAAGAGAACAACGTGCTTAAATTTGTGCGTAGACAATTTGTAATTGGCGATTTAAAAAATTGTACAAGTGTTTTCCAATTGTATTAAAAGTTAGGTAAGTGGCATTTTAATTCATTTACATATATGCAGTTGATATTAATTAAAATAACCGGTAGGTTTATGTCCCGTTTGCTATTGTTTCTGGGTGGAAAAATTCTTGCAATATGTACATACATACATATATTTCCCGTGACCAGCGCTAAAAATGTAAAAAGGTAAATATAAAAATATACAACTAAAACATATTTTTAAAACGTATGTCTGTCTTTAATTTTTTCAGGATCACCATACCATACCATATTCACCATACGCGGACACATTCATGAGGACGGCAATCTTACATAAATATCAAAAACAAAAAAAACAAGGGGTATTATTTATAATTAATTGTACGAAAATGTAAATAAAACAGCATACTATTTATTAGTTTTCAAATGTTGAGTTATCGACAAACTTTGGATTTGTAAAACACAAAAACAAACAATGATTTGCTCTGCTATGTACACACACACGCACAAAATATATATATCCAAAAAATGCGTATTTTACACACACAGCCATTAGATACAAATATGCGTGTGTACGTTTGTGTGTGTGCATTGCAGCTGACTAAGGAATTGAGATTCGCTCAAATTCAAATTCAAGAAATTACTGATATCCTTTTGCTAAAAGAATATTTTATTTACATTTCCACAACATACTTACATAAGACATTTTGTAACCGATTTTTGTGAACTAAAATTCAAATCGCATAGATAATATTAAAAGAACATTAAATATTTAAACCAATTGATTCTCTTGCTCTTTATTACATGTGCCTCATATTGTTCGCTGCCTTTATTAGGACAATTTTGTTTTGGTATTGCACCTAACACCTAGTGCACCTAGCGCGTTAAAAAAAATGTTCGCTCTTTTTTCGATTTTTAATGCGCTAGGTGGACTTCTTCGCAAGAGTCATTTGTCAATTTAGTTCCTTGGGTTCATAGCTACATAATCACTGAAGACTTGATAGTGAAATTTTAATCGGTTCACAAGATATGGCCGTTACAAACAAATTTTGTATGTAAAACTTTAACTCGCTATAAAAGGTTAACGCGAACTAAGCTAGAGAAACCCGAATGGGTTTAAGCTTATTTCGATGAGTTCTTTCCGTCCATGAAATCAGAATTGCGGTTACATTTTTCATGTTGCACTGTGTTATTAGTTGTCGCCTGGATACTTCGATTTGCCGATTCTTCCAGACAGCGTAAAGTAGGCAATAGCATACCACCGCCCGCAGATGAACTTCAACGCGCGATGCATTGTATTGCTTGGAATTTACAAAAGAAGTACTTCAACGAGGAATTTAATCAGCTGCAAAGCGGCAAGCATATTCGAAGCAATCTCAAGAATCTTGGCCTTTTCCTTCAAAGGTGCGATAATTTTGAGCTGATCAAGGTAGGAGGACGTTTAGAACACGCTGATGTTCCTGACAGCCAAAAACATCAAATCTTGTTGGCAAACAACGATCACTTTGTAGACCAATACATGCGGTACTTTCATCTAAAAAACTTCCGTGCTGGTCCAAAAACGCTAGTGGCCCTAAGCAGATTACAGTTATGGATCGTCAACGCCAGGAATGTTGCTCGCCGAATCGTACGTTCGTGCGTACACTGCGTACGATATCGCCCGGTTTTACTCAACCAAATCATGGGTCAACTTCCCAAGGATCGGCTTAGCCCCTCGAGACCATTCTAAAAATGCGGAATTGATTTTTGCGGCCCAGTAAATTGAATTGATTGTCTTATAATTTGCCTGCACTCGACGCTAGCAGTGACAAATTTCGGCCGGTCCGTCATTCTCTTTTTCGCTTTACAGTTATGTTCAGTTAGCAACCAAAATTTGGCCGGTAAAATTTGTGTGACGCAGCGACATGTGTATGCCCTTTCATTTTAGGACAATTTTTGTATTCCGAAATAAAAAAATTAATTTCGTGTTATAAACTTAAATTGAGTTTACTTTAAAAATACATTTAACTAATTTAGTTTATTGTTTAAATTGATTTTATAATATTCCAAAACACCAATTGGTCCATAATATTTTTTAAATATTAAATATTAAAATTTGTATCTTCACAAAAATTATTTGTGCTTTTACTCAATAGAAAGGGTATACATAGAAGCATTGGCACGCGGCAAAAGCGACGATGAATCAAAATAAAACGGGAAAGCAAAATAATGACTGGCTGTATTTTTTGACTGTCAATCGAAGAGAACAACGTGCTTAAATTTGTGCGTAGACAATTTGTAATTGGCGATTTAAAAAATTGTACAAGTGTTTTCCAATTGTATTAAAAGTTAGGTAAGTGGCATTTTAATTCATTTACATATATGCAGTTGATATTAATTAAAATAACCGGTAGGTTTATGTCCCGTTTGCTATTGTTTCTGGGTGGAAAAATTCTTGCAATATGTACATACATACATATATTTCCCGTGACCAGCGCTAAAAATGTAAAAAGGTAAATATAAAAATATACAACTAAAACATATTTTTAAAACGTATGTCTGTCTTTAATTTTTTCAGGATCACCATACCATACCATATTCACCATACGCGGACACATTCATGAGGACGGCAATCTTACATAAATATCAAAAACAAAAAAAACAAGGGGTATTATTTATAATTAATTGTACGAAAATGTAAATAAAACAGCATACTATTTATTAGTTTTCAAATGTTGAGTTATCGACAAACTTTGGATTTGTAAAACACAAAAACAAACAATGATTTGCTCTGCTATGTACACACACACGCACAAAATATATATATCCAAAAAATGCGTATTTTACACACACAGCCATTAGATACAAATATGCGTGTGTACGTTTGTGTGTGTGCATTGCAGCTGACTAAGGAATTGAGATTCGCTCAAATTCAAATTCAAGAAATTACTGATATCCTTTTGCTAAAAGAATATTTTATTTACATTTCCACAACATACTTACATAAGACATTTTGTAACCGATTTTTGTGAACTAAAATTCAAATCGCATAGATAATATTAAAAGAACATTAAATATTTAAACCAATTGATTCTCTTGCTCTTTATTACATGTGCCTCATATTGTTCGCTGCCTTTATTAGGACAATTTTGTTTTGGTATTGCACCTAACACCTAGTGCACCTAGCGCGTTAAAAAAAATGTTCGCTCTTTTTTCGATTTTTAATGCGCTAGGTGGACTTCTTCGCAAGAGTCATTTGTCAATTTAGTTCCTTGGGTTCATAGCTACATAATCACTGAAGACTTGATAGTGAAATTTTAATCGGTTCACAAGATATGGCCGTTACAAACAAATTTTGTATGTAAAACTTTAACTCGCTATAAAAGGTTAACGCGAACTAAGCTAGAGAAACCCGAATGGGTTTAAGCTTATTTCGATGAGTTCTTTCCGTCCATGAAATCAGAATTGCGGTTACATTTTTCATGTTGCACTGTGTTATTAGTTGTCGCCTGGATACTTCGATTTGCCGATTCTTCCAGACAGCGTAAAGTAGGCAATAGCATACCACCGCCCGCAGATGAACTTCAACGCGCGATGCATTGTATTGCTTGGAATTTACAAAAGAAGTACTTCAACGAGGAATTTAATCAGCTGCAAAGCGGCAAGCATATTCGAAGCAATCTCAAGAATCTTGGCCTTTTCCTTCAAAGGTGCGATAATTTTGAGCTGATCAAGGTAGGAGGACGTTTAGAACACGCTGATGTTCCTGACAGCCAAAAACATCAAATCTTGTTGGCAAACAACGATCACTTTGTAGACCAATACATGCGGTACTTTCATCTAAAAAACTTCCGTGCTGGTCCAAAAACGCTAGTGGCCCTAAGCAGATTACAGTTATGGATCGTCAACGCCAGGAATGTTGCTCGCCGAATCGTACGTTCGTGCGTACACTGCGTACGATATCGCCCGGTTTTACTCAACCAAATCATGGGTCAACTTCCCAAGGATCGGCTTAGCCCCTCGAGACCATTCTAAAAATGCGGAATTGATTTTTGCGGCCCAGTAAATATTTACATGCGAATTCGCGGCAAGCCACCTAGCAAGGCATATATAGCTGTGTTCGTTTGCTTTGTGGTCAAGGCCATACACATCGAGTTAGTCTCAAGCCTGTCAACGTACTCATTCCTCGGCGCTCTCAAACGTTTCATAACTCGGCGAGGACGTCCTTCGGATGTCTTCTGTGATAACGCAACTAACTTCACGGGAGCAAACAACAAGTTAGAAGCACTCAAAGAGTTCCTGTTCAAGAAGGAAACCATTGAAAAAACAAATCTGTTTTGTAACAACGAATTTATAAATTTTCACTTTATACCCCCCAGGGCACCCCATTTTGGAGGCATCTGGGAATCGGCCGTCAAGAGCGCCAAGGGTCTCCTTAATCGAACATTATGGGATGCCCGACTTTCATTTGAAGAACTCAGCACTGCGCTTGCTGAAGTCGAGGCGGTTCTGAACTCTCGTCCGCTGTCGCCTCTTTCGTCGGATCCAAACGACTTGTCGGCTCTCACCCCGGGCCACTTTTTGATTGGCGATGCCCTTCGCGCACTACCCGATCCGCCGGAGACTGACACCAAGATGGAGAACTTAGAGCGTTGGCGACGAGTATGTGCCATCAAGGATCAAATGTGGCGTCGCTGGTCGCTGGAATATATTCAAGAACTGCAACTTAGAAGCAATTGGACTCAGGCTTCGCCAAATGTTTCCGTGGGTGACATGGTAATAGTACATGAAGACAACATGACACCACAACGATGGAATCTAGGCAGGATCGTCGCAGCCATACCGAGAGGAGACAACAGGGTACGCGTTGCCGATATTCGTACAACCAAGGGAGTTTGCCGACGACCCATTCACAAGCTTGCCCTATTGCCGGTTTCTTGAAAGTCAAGGATTACTTTCAATGGGGCCGGGATCTTGGGGACTAGCCCCAAAGAATTTGTAAACACATAATGTAAATAATTATATGTTCAAAGCTCGCGCTCTTATAGCTGTTAAACTACAAATGTTATTGTAATCAGCTGCTCCAAGGCGCTGCCAACTTAGATAAATTGTATTGTACTGGAAGTCACTGGAAAACACACACACACACTTGAAGTTAGAGAATAAAACAATCCGGCAGCAACTTGGTAACGCGAATTATAAATTAATAAATCACCCCCCAATCTTTATAAAACCGATCATTAAAGTGCTTTTAGTCATACAAAATTGTTTAAACATTTCCATTTGTTTAAACAATATGAGGCAAGTGTAAGAAAGGGTAAGAGCGAAATAATGTATTTAAAAATTTAAACAATTTGTCAATATCTCATTGTTTGAAAACTAATAAATAGTTTGCTAATTATTTTTTTGCATTATAAAAATAAAAACAATTTTAAGGAATATTTCGACTGTAAAATTCAGCCTAATGGGATTTCTGTAAGTCTACCGATATTTTAAAATTTAACGTTTACTTAAGAGAAATGCGCAAAAGAAAAGATTTTAGATATGATCGATTTTTTAACCGCGCATTTTAAACGTGTTATGACTGTGGTATTTTCATTTTAAATGTGTTGACTGTGGTATTTTAATTTTCCCCTTGCGCGGACACACTTAAAGTGCGACAGCAGGACATACATACATACGTACAATACATGCGCCAGCAGAACATACATACAAATATATGGGGAGGCCGTGACGTCACATCAGGTTAGCCAAGTTTGAAAGTATTGGGGACTTGGTTAGGGGGGGAGGGGGGTAGGGGGGTAAAGTCTTTGGCACCAAAAAATCGATTAACTTTGAGATTTTTTATATAAAAACTGGTTGGATGGATTTAATTTAAACCTTTTGTATATTATTAAATGTCATTTTATTAAAATCCACTAATTTTTATAGCCGATATTATCGGCTAATATATCGGTGGCAAAGCGATTGCTGGAACATTATTAAAAAAAGGCGTTTTGCGGTGTTCACAGTACCTCCGCTAAAAATGATTGGACTTCCTTTTTTTTTACGTTTCGCTTAAGAATTAAAAAAACCCGCCCCCTATGAAGCCCTTTTTTTAATTTTTTATTTTTAAGAATTTTTTTTCATATTTAAAAAAAAAAAAACGCTTCATAGGGGGCGGGTTTTTTTATGCAAAAAAATATGCTACAAGTTTGAAAACGATCGGTTAAGCCGTTTAGAAATGCCGATGAACACGGACTTTCAAAACGTGGTTTCGAGAAAAACGCAATTAAAGATGCACTTACGTACCTAAAGTCTTATAAGACTTATAAGACTCAAAATAAATTTAACCCTAAATTTTAGAAAATCGCCATTAAAATTTCTTTTTTCTAAATACAAGAAAGTTCTTTCTAAATCTAAGGAAATTTTTCTTAAGTCAACAAAGTTTTCCTTAAATCCAGGAAGTTTTTCTTAAATGTAGAAAATGGTTACCATGAACTAAAATCACCCTAAAATCTAGAAAAAATGCCCTTAAAATTATAAATTATTTTCTGAAAAATAGAAAGGTAAACGAAAATAATAAAATATTTTGGCAACACCTTTTCTAAAAATGAGTGCCCTAACCCTTAAATTAAGCTAACCCTAAATAATAGAAACATATTCTAAAAAGTAGAAAGTTTTTCTAAAAAATAGAAATAGTTGTTTTCACATGCTCTGGCACACCAAAATGTTCAATGCCAGAACTTGTCAGCTCCCGGGCGGCTGTACTCGTAGCGCAGACGGCTAAAGCACGTCGTTAGAAATCGAATCGACCCTGGTTCGAGTCCCAGAGCAAACTATTTTTTACCTTTTTTTAAAAGTTTTTTTTTATTTTTTTTGTATTTTTTTTTTAATTTGTTTTTGTACTCTTTTTTATTCCTTTTTTTTGATGGCAAGCGGTAAACCGAAAATAATTTGGTTTATATTTATACTATACACTACACATAATATAAATTGCGATAGCATAAATATATACATATGTATGTATTTATGTAAATAAGTAAAACGCGAATGGTCAAAATTATGCAATTAGTATTCAAATGTGTTCTCCGCTTGACCCTTTACATACAATGCTCGGTTTGCCACAGCAAATTTAAGTGCTACAATGGCCCAGTATGTAGGCCGTTCGCTCCTCGCGCGGGAGACCCGGGTTCGATTCTCACCGACGGACAAGTAAAAATGTAAGTTTTTTTCATGAAGATAAAATATTAACTAATCATAATTTCTACATTCCCAATCTTCCGCAGTCCCGTAGTCCACATTTACAACCACATTTGGCTTTGGTTAGATAAGAAATCCAAGCGCAAATACATAATATATTAATACATAACCTTTAACACTCACAATATACAAGACACACAACGCCTGCATATGTATATAGGGAGGAGTACATAATATAAACGTACATACAAAAAAAATCATGATTGATCATGTTTTTTTGTTTTGTTTTTAATTTCTATTTTTTAGGAAAATTTTCTACTTTTTAGACATTTTTGCCCTTAAATTTAGTAAAATTACCCAAAAATTTAGAAATATGACGTCAAAAAAAATCAAAAATATAGAAAAATGTGACCCTAAAATTTAGGGCGAGCTTGTCTTGAAGACAAAAGTAGGGCGATTTCCTTGACTTTACGGTTAAATTTTATTTTGAGTGATAGAGGTTAGGGTAATAGTTTTAGCATAACTTCTAAAGTTTTTGTCCGATTGACTTAAAACTTTTTTTGTATAATCTTAAGATGTTAATTTACAAGAAAAAAAATTTAAAAAAAACGAAGCTAGCTTCGGTCAACCGAAGCTTATATACCCTTACAGATAAAGTAAATACCTATAGTTTAATGCTCACTCGGTGCAGTTCCAGGCTTCCAGATTCAGCGTGCATATTTAAATTTCGTTTTTAAGTTGTCAAAAATCAAAACGCCTACTTCCTACAAATTTACAATGAATTTTCTTATATTTGTTTGAATATTCCTATGGGAGCCTTAAGATATAGTGGTCCGATCCGGCTCGCTCCGACATATGTACTACCTGCAATAGATAGAAGGCTTTCGGGAAAGTTTCATCGCGGACAGACAGACAGACGGACATGGCTAGATAGACTCAGCTATTGGTGCTGATCAAGAATATATATACTAGAGGTCTGCATTAATGCATTCAAACTGACAAATGAATCACTCATTCTTAAAACTTGTATAAGTTTTTCTGTATTCATTACTTTAAATATGAGTGAATGCAGTACTTGTGACTGTATTGCCAAATACTGTACTCACTTTTCCAGACACAGTACAGTATATTGTGAATACAGTGTTTTTGGTGTACAATAACTCATTGCACAGTGAATGAAGTTTGCCCAAAATTACAAGGCCTACTGAATTTATAAAATGTTAAAGCTTGCTTATTTCTTTGTAATATTGTAATCTATCCACTAGCAGAATCACTTAAAACCTAATGAAAGAGACAAAGTGTCGTTAGTCATAAAATATTGACGGATTTATTAATACATTAATCGCTATTCAAGACATTTTCATTAATGCTGTCTATGTTGGAGTTTAAATACATTATTTTGTTGACCAGTCGAAGCAATTTTGGAACGCTTTGCGGAAATTGGATTTTTTGCAATTGAAAACGCCCTCTCCGACGGAGCGCTACTTGCTGGGACCGCTAAGATTTGTAGGCCTAGTTTGTATAATAATGGAAATGTTTTCTTATTGATAAATCACCATTGCAGGACATTAAAGTCGTCACTGTACGAGATTTTAACGTGTTTATATGTTTCGATTTCATCATTAATTGTATTATGAAGGCTATTGCTTTGGATTGGTTGAGTGTAGTCTTCAAAAACAGGATCGATTTGTGGATTAGAATGAGTTATGGAGTCTTCGTCTTCTGATGGGCTATTGCAATACAAATTTGCACTTATTTTTTACTCAGAGTACAGTACTGTACAATAGTAATTGAGACGACACTCATAGTATTGTTCAGATTGAGAAGCATAACACATAGTATTAAAAAAGTGTTCACTCTAAAATAGTGTACTCAGTTACTATCGGTAGAGTGGGTACTATCTACAATATTGTATGAGTACACTAAATTTGAGTACCGTGTACAGCTGTACAGTATTGTAAGTTTGAAAATAAATACATTCATGCAGGCCTCTAATATATACTTTATGTTGTCGGAAACGTCTCCTTCACTGCGTTGCAAACATCTGACTGAAATTATAAAGCTAAGTACACACGATGCAAACAATTTGCAGCAAGTTGAAAATAATTTGTAGCAAAAGTTTGCACAAATGTTTACACCTATGCAAATATTGCAAGAAAATTTCTTGCTTCAATAAATTTTTCTTTTGCATGCAAACTTTTGCACGGCTATTTCGTGCAATATATTGCGTTAGTGTCTACACGTATTTTCAATTTTTGCTTGCAGTGCTTGCGAGTGACACTCATTTGCAAGTTCCGTTGTTTTGTATTTTCTGTGTTATTTCTATTTCGTTCTGTATTTTTGCGTTAGTGTCTACACGTTTCTATTTCGTTATTTATATTTCGTTCATTCATCTACTGAAGCAAAAGATATCCGTGAAGAATTTAAAAATGTTTTTGTTTCGCCTGATAATGAAGGGTCATGACAATATAAACAAATATAAAATAAGTAAATACTACGAAATGTTCAATAAATTGTACTACTTACCAAATTTTGATTTTTATAATTATTTCCGTCGTCATTTTTAATAAATTTAAGCGCATCGTAAAACATCCATGGTATAGTTGTCCGATGTACCGTCTGCTTCACTTTGCGCACCTCTTGCAAAAATTGAGTACGCAAATGATGATTTTTTGGTTTTTATTTCATCATCACTTTTGTCTAATTTTTCAGCAATTTCGTGATAAGCATTTTGCTTCTTATGCTTATTTTTATAGTCTGGTCGCGATCCCACATGTTGCCTTGCTTGCTGCAATATTGCGACTACTAGCAAACAGCACATGCAAACAAGCAAGCAACTGACGCAACCAAGATAACTGTAAAATAATGTATACAGACGACAAGCAAAAAATATGGCTGCAAACAAATTTTGCAAGTTTTTTGTTTGCAGCAAAATGGTTGCACTAGTGTTTATACGTGCAAATTTGACTTGCAAATCAACTTGCTGCAAATTGGTTGCATTGTGTGTACTTAGCTTAATACCCTCTGCAAGGGTATAACAAATCGATTTTTGTTCTACAAAGTACCCCTTACGCGGCTCCTAATTATTTTAGTAATTAATGTGATTTTTTTAAGATTTTTATGTCAATCCGTTCTGGGTTGAATTTGCTACTGACCGCTTTTTAGGGTTCTAATTATATATTAGTTTAGATTATTAATTACCTTAATGATTTTTCCTGCATTGACCCGTCATTTGGCGTAGCAGCAGTAATCAATGTGGCAATACTCGTAGCGCACATTAAAAGTTTAATCACATACATTTTTAAAGGCTGGGTAATTAACATGCTCACTGCAGGTTAATTGTGGAATTCGTCTTTTCCAAGCCAATTATTGATGTTCTGTATAAAATAATAACTGTGAAAATGGTTATGATAATTTTTATAATCCATTATATCTCTCGACTTAAGACAAATATTAAATAATTAAAAGCCTGCCATAACTGCCATTTTGCCTCGTTTTAAAAAATTGTTATAATTTAATAACGGCTATTTATTATATTACTTTAAAGGGGCATTCATTTATTATGTCAAAGAAACAATCAAACAATTTTAGAGCCAACACGGGCTTTTCTTTTGATTTGGATTAGAGCCTTGCATGAATCAACTGTTTGTTTCGCTAATAAGAAATATACGAATCCCTTATGTCATTTGTTTAAACATCTCGGCGGGATTCGAAAAACTTCAAAGTCATTCAATGCATAAGACAGCAGTAAATCCAAAATTCTCACAGAAATATCTTCCAACCAAAGTAATTAAAGTTATTACATGTTCGTATATTCCGCCTGGCTCTGACCTAATAATTTATGAGCAACATCTATCTGCCATTAAATCTATTCTATCCTTTTTTTCCAATAGGCACCTTTTTATTGTTCTGGGTGACTTTAATCTCCCTGATATAAGGTGTGTTTCAAAATTTGTAGCGTTATTGTTGTTTATAGAAAGCGAAACATTTAAATGAAGAACAATGTATGAAGTGTACGAAAAAAAATACCACGCGTCCTTGATCCTCTTTTTAAGGACTTACCGCTAATTTTTCGAAATATAGTCTATTTTTCGGCTATGTCCGATTCTTTCATAATTATACGACACCATCGATTTTTTCCGGTTCCTATGATCAAACTTAACCGAAATTTTTTTCTGGTTAAATATAAACTAAAAGGTTCCATTTTGAGCGTAATCAAGCTCAAAGGTCCTTTCAATCTTCAACCCAAACATAAATATTGAATATGTCTCTCTACACCTTAAAAAAGTAGTTTTTCGAAGTCTTATCCCACAATTCGTCTTAACTTTTGTCTGGTCAATATTCTTAACACCTCTTAATCAAATAAGAATCCTGTTTAGTTCATTACGTGCACGAAACAGACCTCCAAAATAATTTTTTAAAGAACTGCCCGTTTGGAACAAAACCTGTTTTATTCCAAAAATATTTGATTTTGAGCGATACTTCATGTCAAAATGCAAAAATTTGTTCTTCAAAACCTTAATAAACTTTCCACATTTCACGATTGGAACATTTGAAACGCGATCCCCAGTCTGCTCCCCCTAAATGAAATCCCATGAAGAAAACACTCTAATTCGTATGAAAAAATTTGGAAAAAACTTCAAAGTGGCGCGGACCGCTCCCCAGTAATGAAATCCCATGAAGAAAACACTCTAATTCGTATGAAAAAATTTGTAAAAAACTTCAAAGTGGCGCGGACTGGGGATGGCCTTTCAAATGTTCCAATCGTGAAATGTGGAAAGTTTATTAAGGTTTTGAAGAACAAATTTTTGCATTTTGACAGGAAGTATCGCTCAAAATCAAATATTTTTGGAATAAAACAGGTTTTGTTCCAAACGGACAGTTCTTTAAAAAATTATTTTGGAGGTCTGTTTCGCGCACGTAATGAACTAAACAGGATTCTTATTTGATTAAGAGGTGTTAAGAATATTGACCAGACAAAAGTTAAGACGAATTGTGGGATAAGACTTCGAAAAACTACTTTTTTAAGGTGTAGAGAGACATATTCAATATTTATGTTTGGGTTGAAGATTGAAAGGACCTTTGAGCTGGATTACGCTCAAAATGGAACCTTTTAGTTTATATTTAACCAGAAAAAATATTTCGCTTAAGTTTGATCATTGGAACCGGAAAAAATCGATGGTGTCGTATAATTATGAAACGATCGCACATAGCCGAAAAATAGACTAAATTTCGAAAAATTATCGGTAAATCCCTAAAAAGAGGATCAAGGACGCGTGGTATTTTTATACCCTTGCAGAGGGTATTATGATTTCAGTCAGAAGTTTGCAACGCAGTGAAGGAGACGTTTCCGACCCCATAAAGTATATATATTCTTGATCAGCATCACTAGACGAGTCGATCTAGCCATGTCCGTCTGTCCGTCTGTCCGTCTGTCCGTCTGACCGTCTGTCCGTCTGTCCGTCTGTCTGTTTCTACGCAAACTAGTCTCTCAGTTTTTGAGCTATCGGGATGAAACTTTCCCAAAAGTCTTCTTTCTATTGCAGGTAGTATATATGTCGGAACCGACCGGATCGGACAACTATATCTTATAGCTCCCATAGGAAGGATCGGAAAAGAAAACGTTAAAAAAATTCTAGCTTCGGTGTTTTTTGAAATATCACCTTCTACTTTTGGGGATGTTATTTTTTGAATATTTCTGAATTTCGAATTAATTATTTAAAAAATCGGACTACTATATCATATAGCTGCCATAGGAACGATCGGGAAATTAATGGAAAAGTAATAGGAAATAAATTCTAGCTTCTTTCGTTTTTATTGTATTATCTTCTACTCTAGGATATGACTCTTTTTAAATATTTCCGAATTTCAATTTTAATTTGATCAAAATCGGACGACTATATCATATAGCTCCCATAGGAACGATCGAAAAATTAATGAGATTAATGAAATTAATTGAACATTTTTGCGATTTGTTAATTAATAGGAATGATCTGCAAGGGTATTTAAGCTTCGGCTGGCCGAAGCTAGCTTCCTTTCTTGTTTTTCGTACACTTCATACATTGTTCTTTCGATCTGCATTTAAATGTTTTGCTTTCTATAAACAACAACAACGCTACAAATTTTCAAAAAATAAGTGTGTTGGTGTCGTATAATTTTGAAACACACCTTAGTGCCTAATTCATTAATACCGCGTTTTGCTTTATTGGGTATAATTTGTGAGATAAGCATTTTGATAATTTTTAATTCGTGGGATATTTGCCAATGTAAACTCGGGTTATTATTTATAAATTCTGTTTCTTGATTAATTATTTCTTTATAAAAACTTAAATTAGTAATATGAACTAAATCTGCGTATGATTCATAAATGAGAAAATGTTTGGTATCCTTCTAAGGAAAGAAATCATGGTTGGTATATTCCATAATTTCGGATTTTTTCAATAATAAGTACGTTAATCATTATCTTGAATTTAAGACAAAACATTTTTATTTAAGATTTAATAATACCTTTATGAATCGTACGATTTCTGCTGTTAATTATAACTTTATTAGGAAGATTTTAATTAACTACTTGTTTTTATACCCGTTACTCGTAGAGTAAAAGGGTATACATTTAAAAAAAAATGTTTAAAATTCATGTAGTTTGGTAAATATACATACGAGCAGTTTGATGATGAAGAGTTCGATCCAATATCCTCAGTTAGGATAAACGACATTTGTGCGTACTCTGAATCACTACCACAACGATCTTCGACAGCACTAACCATAGTTTTAAAGTCTATGTAGTTTATTCAATATACATACTTAGGAGCAGTTTGATGATAAAGACATCGATATATCACCAACAACGTCAGATAAAAATAGGTAAATTCACTTTCATTATCCATTTCGCACTTCAATAACTTTAACTTTAAAAAAATTTGAGAGACAGTGTATAACAGTAAATGTGTCAAAAAAATTCCTTCCAACCAAAGACCTTCTAATTTGCAACCAAATTTGGACGCCAAACAAGGATGATTTGGTTAGAAGAGAATTTTGCGACACATCTGATAACTCAGAGTTGTGTCTATAAGCATTAGCATTGTTTTGAAAATATCATGAAAAAAGTAATGCTACTAAAAACATTTTTCATTGGCATTGAAAAAAGTAATGCTACTGAAAACAACGGTCATTAGTTTGTCAAAAAAGTAATGCTACTGAAAAATATTTCATTGGCATTGGAAGCTTTCAATGCTACTGAAAATATATTTCATTAAATTCCCCAAAAACAATGCTACTTAGAAATGTAATTCCAAAAAGTAATGAGTCAAAATCTGCCAAGTGGGCCACCCCTGTTCCGGTGGTCCGATTTTCATCGAACTTTTTTACTTTTCCGGTTCACAACGACAATATAGGAACTTCATTTGAACGGTTTTTCGAAATTTTGAGTTTTACCGAAGTTATAGGGGTCAAAATATGGCATTTCTGACACTTTTTCGAAAAAGTTGCATTCAGTCATTAATTCATAACTTCGGAACGGTAAGAGATATCTTTATGATGTTTTCACTAATCGCTCAAGAATTAATATGGCTTTCCATAAAAAAATGTAAAGAAAAAATTAAAATTTCATTTTCTTAAAAAAAAAAAAAAATATATATATATATATATATATATATTCTTGATCAGGGTCACTAGCCGAGTCGATCTAGCCAGATTTGAAAGCTGAGATCTCGGAAACTACAAAAGCTAGAAGGTTGAGATTTTCCACATATCCTCCTACGCAGCGCAAGTTTATTTCAGCCGAGCGGTACGCCCCCTCTAAAAAAGTGTAAATGTAATTTTGTTGTGTAATTTTATATCTATCGAAAAGTAGAAGACATTTTTTCAATCGGACCATTCCACTATGGGAAAAAAGTTTTTTTTTTTGGCATAAACTCTAGTTTTAGAAATACAATTCAGAAATTTTTTATATATACTATTAGGATAAAGCTGTAACTTCGGTTTTTGTTGCTTTTTGAATCGGACCATTGCACTATGGGAAAAAAGTCTATTTTTTTGGCATAAACTCTAGTTTTAGAGATACAATTTAGAAATTTTGTATATATACTATTAAGATAAAGCTGTAATTTCGGTTTTTGTTTTTTTTTGAATCGGACCATTGTTTTCATCCACCGCCCACGCCGCATATTCAAATTAATTGGCAGGGATTTTAAAAAATTTGTATTTGTATTGGTAAGACGGTAAAATAATTTCGGATTACGTTAATTTTTAAAATTTGTCAAAAAAAAAATTGGTGACATGTACAAGAAAAGTGAAATATTATCTAAGAGCAGATGCCAATTTTAGCTTTAACGGGGATCCAGCTTCTTCATATTTGAGTCCTTTGCAGCCAGGATTTTCACTAGACTTGTCCCTTTCCATGAATTCAATTTTTAAGATTAATGAAAGCCACTTAGATTGTTTTTTTATTCAAAAAATTTTTTTTTTATGTTTATAAGTTGCTGGATTTAAGTCATTTTTTTTTTAAAACGTGCAAAAAGTTGCAAAAATGATTAGTTTTGCGATATTAAGGATACATTTGGTAATAACTTTGCGTTTTTACCTTTTTGCAACTCTGTGCCATTTATAAGTTGTACACCACGGAACACAAGCAAACTTGTTAGTTTTAAGCTAAAAAGATACACATTTAAAACAGTTCACAGTTGGACAACAAGCCATAATAATCAAAACATGTAATCTAAGATACATTTATAAATACCTTTGCTACGATTTGACATGATCAGAAATAATAAACCATTTTGCTGCTCCACAAAATAAGTTTGCAAAGATTTTTCACTAATTTACGCACACAACAAAGTCAATCAAACAGCTGACTTTGTTCGATTATCAACCCTATAGTGTTGCTAGTAAAAAATCTTAGATAACTGTTTTCGGCTAATTAGGGTATGTAAATTCACAAAATATATTTAATTTTTTAAAATAATTTGTAAAAGAAGTTGATTTTATGCCAAAAAAATTGACTTTTTTCCCATAGTGCATTGCTTTCATCCAATTGCTGACATGTACAAGAAAAGTGAAATATTATCTAAGAGCAGATGCCAATTTAAGCTTTAACGGGGGTCCAGCTTCTTTATATTTGAGCCCTTTGCAGCCAGGATTTTCACTTGACTTGTCCCTTTCCATAAATTCAATTTTTAAGATTAATGAAAGCCACTTAGATTGTTTTTTTATTCAAAAAATTTTTTATGTTTATAGGTTGCTGGATTTAAGTCATTTTTTTTAAGAAACGTGCAAAAAGTTGCAAAAATGATTAGTTTTGCGATATTAAGGATACATTTGGTAATAACTTTGCGTTTTTACCTTTTTGCAACTTTGTGCCATTTATAAGTTGTACACCACGGAACACAAACAAGCTTGTTAGTTTTAAGCTAAAAAGATACACATTTAAAACAGTTCACAGTTGAACAACAAGCCATAATAATCAAAACATGTAATCTAAGATACATTTATAAATACCTTTGCTACGATTTGACATGATCAGAAATAATAAACCATTTTGTTGCTCCACAAAATAAGCACTGAAAGTTTGCAAAGATTTTTCACTAATTTACGCACACAACAAAGTCAATCGAAGAGCTGACTTTGTTCGCTTATCAACACTATAGTGTTGTTAGTAAAAAAATCTTAGATAACTGTTCTTGGCTAATTAGGGTATGTAAATTCACAAAATATATTTAATTTTTAAAAATAATTTGTAAAATAAGTTGATTTTATGCCAAAAAAATTGACTTTTTTCCCATAGTGCATTCATTAAAAAGTTATACGCAATCAAAATTGTTTATATATCTATGTCCCTCGCACTCCCTTTAGCTGAGTTACGATTACACAGGCCGACAAAATGTGACATGGGTCGGTGTCCAGGCTTGCCACCATTTTATTTCGATAAATGAGGCTTTTCTAAGCATAAGTTGCCACTACGCCTTTAGTCCATCAGCTCTGGTATTTGCGGTATCTTTAAAATAAGAAAATCACAAATTTTCATCGTCTTTTGGGATATATCTTCAAGAGTGGTCAACCAACTTTGGTAATCTTTTCGGAATTAAATAGTTACATGTCTCTTTTATACGGTCGTTGTGGAAAATTCCATCTATCTCACCCACACAAGGAGGTGGGCGCATTCAAAATTTTAAAGTCACAGCAAAGTTTAAAAATCTTCATTTGTGAACAGCGTTTAAAAATTAAATAAAAATATTTTCTTCTACAATGCATTTTTGATCCAAAGACACCTTATGTCCTTAATTTTTAAGACACTCATCAGGTTTTTGTGAATTTTTTTGGAGTTTTTAAAATTGTTTGTCTTACTTCCTTCACAGTGACGATTCACAAACAGTGCCCAAACCTGTCACTATTTCACGTAACGCATAACTATTTTTGAGCACAAGTAACCCTTGCTCTACAAATATTTATACATGGGCGTAAGTTAAAAGCTGGAGGGGGATTACGCTTCAAGCATTTCAGCCCCCAAAGATTAGTAGGCTACGCTCATGTGCTTATACTCAAAGCAAAACTACTTAGATCGTTTAGAATTATGAAATATAAAATTGTGACAGGTTTGGGCACTGTTTGTGAATCGTCACTGTGAAGGAAGTAAGAAAAACAATTTTAAAAATTCCAAAACAATTCACAAAAACCTGATGAGTGTCTTAAAAATTAAGGACATAAGGTGTCTTTGGATCCAAAATGCATTGTAGAAGAAAATATTTTTATTTAATTTTTAAACGCTGTTCACAAATGAAGATTTTTAAACTTTGCTGTGACTTTAAAATTTTGAATGCGCCCACGTCCACGTGTGGTTGAGTTAGATTGTATTTTCCAAAACGACCGTATAAAAGAGACATGTAACTATTTAATTCCGAAAAGACTACCAAAATTGGTTGACCACTCTTGAAAATATATCCCAAAAGACGATGAAAATTTGTGATTTTCTTATTTTAAAGATACCGCAAATACCAGAGCTGATGGACTATAGACGTAGTGGAAACTTATGCTTAGAAATGCCTCATTTATCGAAATAAAATGGTGGCAGGCCTGGACACCGACCCATGTCACATTTTGTCGGCCTGTGTTATTAGTTAGTCGGGACACCAACCCGAGTACAGCGTTCGCACTCCCTTTAGCAGAGTGGCGGGTTTCAGATAGTCGTTCTCTCTTGTTGTTGTTGTATAGTTGATATTTGTTGTTATATAGTTGATTTTTGTTTTTTGTTTGTTAATATTTGATTGTTGTATAGTTGATTTTTGTTGTTATATAGTTGACTTTTGGTTGTTGTTTAGTGGTTTGTTGTATAGTTGATTTTGTTGATTTGGTTCGTTGATTTTTGATTGTTGTTTTGTTGCTGTTTTGTTGCTGTTCCCAACTTATGTTGCTGCTGCTGATATTACTACTCCAGACTTTCAATTCGAACTTAAGTTCCTTCCCAGTTACTTTTTACTTTTACCCCCTCTCTAGTCCTAACGAACTCACGTGTAGTTATGTACGCAGATGACAAAAAGTTGTGGTTGTAATTTAATAATCCCGCACAAAGTTTGGCTTTACAATCCGATCTTAATGCATTTTAAACATGGTGCATAAAAAATGAATTTTTTCGTGTCAGCCCTCACTATTTAACTTATACTTTGACCTTGGAGTCTATATGGATCCTAAACTTAAATTTTCTGATCACATTACTAATTTGGTAAATAAAGCAAGGGGGCGTGCTTGGTCGAAGGAATTCGATGATCCCTATGCCACAAAGACCTTGTTTATTTCCAATTCTTAAGTACTGAGCTCCAGTTTAAAGTCCCCAATATGGGGTGCATGCAGACCGGATTGAGTCTGTGCAAAAACTTTTTAATATTTGCCTTACTAGGACTTAACTGGGATTAGAGTACTCTGCAATGACTATAATAGACTATATCACCTAATATCTACTACCGACTCACTGCCTATCTTTAAATCAATAATACTATCCTACTTAACAACTAATTAGTTTTACTTTAGGTTTCTTAAGTATTCGTATTTTAACCTGCATGTATTTTTAATTGTCTATTGTGAAATTGCATTTTTCTTTGTCCGCGATTTCGTTTGCTCGCCCAAAACGGTGTAGGGCTCCCCGCGTATTAAGCATTGCTTGGTGACGTAAGGACCACTTGTTTGTACTGAGCATAGTGCATCAACGTTCAAGATCATGCTTTTCCTCATAGCATTCATCCCCTTTAAGAAGTTTTAGTTAGACAAAGGCTAAATTTGTTAGAAACCGAGTAGTCAACAACCTGGTTGCTAGGCACTGCTCACTTTCTCCCCTCAATCAACCATCATGATGTATACTCCCTACCACTAGCTGTAAATATTATTTCATTTTATTTTTATTAAGTTTTTATATTAATTATATTCATTTCTTCTGCAAAGTTTGCGTAGTTTCCCTCTTTCCTCTTCATTATACCCGTTACTCGTAGAGTAAAAGGGTATATTGTATTCGTGCAAAAGTATGTAACAGCTAGAAGGAAGCGTTTCCGACCCATAAAGTATATATATTCTTGATCAGGGTCACTTGCCGAGTCGATCTAGCCATGTCCGTCTGTCCGTCTGTCCGTCCGTATGAACCCTGAGATCTCGGAAACTACAAAAGCAAGAAGGTTGAGATTTTCCACACATATTCTTGGGCCTCCTACTCAGCGCAAGTTTGTTTCAGCCGAGCGCCACGACCCCCCTAACGCCCACAATCGCCCACTAACGATTTTAAAATGTGTCCCACATCTTGAAAGATTTCCGAAAAGTATAAATGCAATTTTGTTGTGTATATTTATACCTATCGAAATGTCGAAGACATTTTTCAAATCGGACCATTCATTAAAAAGGTATACGCAATCAAAATATCTATATATATCTATCTCCCTCGCACTCCCTTTAGCTGAGCTACGATTATAGTCGGGACACCAACCCGAGTACAGCGTTCGCTTAAGCTGAGTGACGGGTATTAAATAGTCGGGACATCAACCCGACTATAGCGTTCTCTCTTGTTTACGATTGGATTTCCTCTTGGATATCGAGTTCTCTATACCATTTAATCTCCTCCTCGAGCAGGAGTATATTATCCTCCAAAGCATATATATACAGGAGTATATTATCCTCCAATGAGAGTATCGATGCCTTCGTCGATTCTACCTCCTGTATGGATTGTTCTATTTTAAAAGAATCAAAATCTCTTGCGTGATTCAAAAGCGTCTCCAGCTTTGCCTGCTGGTCAAAAGTGAGATTCTCGATAGGCATTAACTCGCAGATTCCTTAAGCTTGTTTGTTGGACACACTCGATCTCCTTTCTGCTACTTCTTCCTTTTTGGTGACTCCGAACTCAATCCACTTCTCGTTTAAGAGCTCAAGGGATTGTCCGGTGATTGTCGCCATATTTATAATTTTCAAGTGTCTGTCATACAACTTGTTTTCCAATCAAATTTGCTATTTATCGTGATCATCACTTTAACTTCAATCAGATGATGCTTAAAAATATATTGTTTCTATTGTTTTATCTCTGTTAAGCTGATTTAATTTTTTTTTATATTTGTTTATGTATGGTAAATTTACAAAAATTATATCTATAGGAGTATTATTTTCTTTGTTATTCTTAGACCTTGTAATAATTTGGGATACAAGGCTAGTGATACGATTCGAGATATATATATAGGACGGAAGAATAAAAATAATAATAAGTTATATGTTATATGTTCTAGGAGTGCTCCAACACTAACAGAATTTGCAATCAATTGCTGTGGAGCTTTTTGGCTGTAAAGCAGTGTAATCTATCTGTATTTTGTATCCAGTATTCATTTATTAGTTTTGTATGTTTAAGCAGATAGGAATAATAAGAATAATGTCTGAAATATTAGTATTATTTTGTATGTTAAAAAATTTGATGTTAAGTTTTTTGATAATTGTTAGCTAATCAATGACGAGAAAATGTGTAGTATTGGACATGTTTAAGGATTGGATTTTGTTCTCTAAACATTGTTCTTTTAAGTAATTTAATGCAAGGAAGTTCATTTTATATACATTATTATGGTCGATTCCATCGAATATTTAGTGGAAGGGAGTATACATCATTATGGTCGATTCCATCGAATATTTAGTGGAAGGGAGTATACATCATTATGGTTGATTGAGGGGAGAAAGTGAGCAGTGCCTAGCAACCAGGTTGTTGACTACTCGGTTTCTAAAAAATTTAGCTTTGTCTAACTAAAACTTCTTAACAAACAACAAACAAAAATCAACTATATAACAACAAAAATCAACTATACAACAACAACAACTATCTAATACCCGTCACTCAACTAAAGGGAGTACGAACGCTGTACTCGGGTTGGTGTCCAGACTATCTAATAATCGTAACTCAGCTAAAGGGAGTGCGAGGGAGATAGATATATAAACAATTTTGATTGCGTATAACTTTTTAATGAATGGTCCGATTTAAAAAATGTTTTCTACATTTCGATAGATATAAAATTACACAACAAAATCGCATTTATACTTTTCGGAAATCTTTAAAGATGTGGGAGCAGGACACATTTTAAAATCGTTAGTGAGCGATTGTGGGTGTTAGAGGGGGCGTGGCGCTCGTAGGAAGCCCCAGAATATGTGTGGGAAATCTCCACCTTCTAGCTTTTGTAGTTTCCGAGATCTCAGTTTTCATTCGGACGGACAGACAGACAGACGCACAGACGGACTGACGGGCATGGCTAGATCGACTCGGCTAGTGATCCTGATCAAGAATATATATACTTTATGGGGTCGGAAACGCTTCCTTCTAGCTGTTACATACTTTTGCACGAATACAATATACCATTTTACTCTACGAGTAACGGGTATAAAAACAATGGATACAGTAAAACCTGTCTAATCCATGTTAGCCCTACATTTGTGCGAAAGGTCGGTTTTGGTGTGGTCAAAATATTAAGTGCACTTGTGTTACTTATAAATTTTAAAATATTAAATCTAGAATGGGGCTACGGTTAGTATTTTATCTTAAGTTAGGATCATGTTTATAAGAAGTCTGGGCCAATTGGACGATCCAAAAAGCTTCAAAGCCTGGATTTCGATATTTCAAAGTCATCATCCATGTTAAAACCTGATTTGCAGCTTAACTGGAACTTTAACACTTAAGTATGGCTTGTGATTCCCTAAATTTTCCTTAAAAATACTTCTCCTAATAAATAAAATTGATTTGGAAAAAAATGAGTACTTACACTGTAAAAAATTAGAAAAATTCTTGTCAAAAACCAAAGTTACATGCGGTTTTAATTTAAAAAAAATAGATCAATTTGAAATTCCTCATTTTTTTAAAATATAATTGTATTTTTGCAGACTGGCCCTTTGGACGAATTCCTACTTTTAGACTTTAAAAACGCTATCGCTTGGTCATCTACGGTCTAATAAAATCTATTTTTTTTTCTCGTAATCGGCTATGGAAAGACAGATTTTTCTGCTTTTGAACCATGGCAATTGTTTCTTCCGTTCGCAGGATAAAAATGATTTTGTATTTTCTTTTCAACGCGATTATACGGCGAAAGAGTGGTAACATTGACAAAATAGGTAAGAGGTAAACTATTGGAAGCAAGTGGCTTTGCAATCAATGTGGTACTGTCCACATACAAAAAAAATAAAAAAGTGGGGTGGCCGGGTTGACATGGAACGTCCCATATATACTATGGGACAAATATGGTATACATATGCAATCATATGCAATATGCAATACACAATCAAAAAAAATACAAGGAAAAATATTTTGAATTTTTTTTTTGCAGTTATTAATAATTTTGATTGGGAAAAAACTTTGCATCAAAACATTTTTGCTTTAAGCCCCAGGAAAAAAGTTTAAAATTTGACCTTCACAATAAATTTTCTAACTTTTCAAAGGGTGCTTAATGGGTTAAGAACATTGTTGTGTCATTTAAACGGAATTGAAGTGCTCTTTCTATAGGTGCCAAAATGTTTTATTATAAGTTCAAAATATGAGAAGATTTAACTTTAAAATCTGTCAAAATAATTATGCCGACCAATGTATATATATTTGTAAAAACGAATTAAAAAATTAATAAAATAAAAATATATTTTAAATTATTCTTCTTTTATCTTCTTCTTTTGTTTGGGGATGGGTGTTTGTTATACCCTTGTAGAGGGTATTATAATTTCAGTCAGATGTTTGCAACGCAGTGAAGGAGACGTTTCCGACCACATAAAGTATATATATTCTTGATTAGCACCAATAGCCGAGTCTATCTAGCCATGTCCGTCTGTCCGTCTGTCCGTCTGTCCGTTTCTATGCGAACTAGTCTCTCAGTTTTAAAGCTATCGCGATGAAACTTTCCCGAAAGTCTTCTTTCTATTGCAGGTAGTACATATGTCGGAGCGAGCCGGATCGGACCACTATATCTTAAGGCTCCCATAGGAATATTCAAACATATATAAGAAAATTCTTGTCAATTTGTAGGAAGTAGGCGTTTTAATTCTTGACTACTTAAAAACAAAATTCAAAAATAGGAACACTGAATCTGGAATCCCTGGAACTGCACCGAGTGAGTATTACTTTATCTTCAAGGGTATATAAGCTTCGGCTGGCCGAAGGTAGCTTCCTTTCTTGTTTTCAGTTGATTTCAGTTAAAAAATTCTAAATATGTTTTCAATGTCAAGCAAAGGGATGTTTGTTAAAGGTTGTTCTTGGTTATACTAATTATGCAAACTTGTAAACAGCACGTGACATTTTCTGTGCTTATGCTAATTAAAATGTCACTCTTGTAGTGTCGTTTGCTACCAACAACCTGTTGCCACTCTAATCACACCATATTATCATATCGGTTTTCCTCCCGTCGAATTTTTTAAATCTAAGTAAGTAAGTAAGTACACACCACCTGCCAACTCTCATAATCCATTTCCCTAATTAATGTTGGTAATTTGGGGATTATATTAAGAACTCTTTCATATATTTTAGATTGAGCCTTAAAACTAATGTCATATTTAGTGTATAAGAAAAGCTTGTTACAAAATTCCAAACAAACGTGAGCTATATTTAAATTTACATATTCTTTTTGTTCGGGGTGGATGTTTGCTTCTCAGTGGCAAGCTAAGGGAGGGTGTTTGTGTCGCTTGCTCTCAACAACTTGTTTGTCTGTCTGACCCCACCATCCCATTCCAGTATGGTAATTAAGTGACCCCGTCCACGTGTGAACGTGTCAAGAGCCCGTGACATTTAGAGGTTATGGTTATTAAATGATCGTCACACCAAACTTTCTTCTCCTCGTTTCACCCCATTTTCTAAATCTATTAAGGGACACCGTCTCACCCCAGCAACTTCTCCCCCGCCTAATTAGATTCCCCCCTCGTGGTCCAGCACTCTCATTTATACACGCTGTTGCCAGATTTGGCTCAAAAGAGCCTCTCTTTTTTTCGGGTTGGCTTTTCGGCCCAGTTTTCTTGAATTTGGCTCTTTTTTGCTAATAGCGATACAAAATATTTTAAACTTGAAAAAGACGAATTAAACTTTGTATTAATGAATTTTTTTTTTGCAATTTTAAAAGTGATTAATGTCTGAAACCCAAAAGAGCCAGATTGAAACTAAATTGTTCCGCTGGTATGGTAACTTGGTATATGGTAAAAATTTGGCTCTTTTTTATTCAAATTGGCTCATAACAATTTTTTGAAGTGGCAACCGTGTTTATACACTACTTTCCGACATATATACTACCTGCAATAGAAAGAAGACTTTTTGGTTTCATCTCGATAGCTCAAAAACTGAGAGACTAGTTTGCGTAGAAACAGACAGACGGACACACGGACAGACGGACGGACAGACGGACATCGACTCGTCTAGTGATGTCCAGAATATATATACTTTATGGGGTCGGAAACGTCTCCTTCAATTTGTTGCAAACTTCTGACTGAAATCATAATACCCTCTGCAAGGGTATAATTATGTTATTTTACTAAAAATATATATATGAAATAAATACCGATTTCCACCAGATTTTTTTGAAAATATGCTATATTTCCTTGATTGATTTTATTACACCTAAAAGATATCATTGACCGATTAAAAAAAAATGGTAAACATAGAGTTAAAATAATTAATAATCACTTAATCCCGATTTATACAAGGTGAGTTCCAAACTAAACAGGGTTTCTTTAGTCTAGCGCCCTCTAGTGGGGCCATCTGTATGTCAACTGGTGCCTTAGAATCTGCTATCGTTTATCGACTTCCAATAAAAATTTCATGACATTTCATCTATAAAGCCTAGTACTCAGTACGACGAAAACTGCTAGCTAAGCATAGGAGTAAGCGAGAGGCAAATAGGTAGCTAAAGCCTTTAGCCGGGGACTTTTTTCACCGCGGTACTCAGTTGAGCTAAGGAAATGGTAAGGAAATACCAAAAAAATACTAGATTTAGCGGATGAATTCCGATGAACGCCTTTAGCCGCGGCCCAAAGAATAAAAAATTTGATCTTTGGCTGTGTTTGTGCAGAAGCGGTTTTCCAATAACAATGTATAAATGGAAGGAAAACCACAAAAACCAATGGAAAACTGCCTGTAGGAGTTGCTGCAATACATATCGCCATTCCAACTGGGAATTTAAAGCTTGCAACCCAGGTCGGCTCAACGTTTTGTAATATTTTAAAATTGGCGCCAGTTGATTTGTTTGCTGAGAGTAAGACCATGCTACATGCATTGCGGATGAACTCCGAAAACTTCAGTCACACTAGGCTTTAAGCCTAGTACTCAGTTCGGCTAAGAGTTTCACTAGTCGAAAAATAATAATCTTTTGTAGTGTGACCGAAGTTTTCAGAGTTCACCCGCTTTGCTTGCAGCACGGTCTTATTGTAAACATGCTGGGTTCATAAACAGCAAGCAAATTACCTGGCGACAATTTTGAAATATTACAAAATGTTGAGTCGACCTGGGTCGCAAGCTTTAAATTGGCTGTTGGCTTGAGGATATGTATTGCCGCAACTCCTAGAGGCAGTTTTCCATTGGTTTTTGGGGCTTTCATTCCATTTATAATATGTTATTGGCACACCGCTTCTGCACAAACACAGCCAAAGATTAAATTTTTTATTCTTTGGGCCGCGGCTAAAGCCTAGTACTCAGTACGACGAAAACTGCTAGCTAAGCATAGGAGTAAGCGAGAGGCAAAAAGGTAGCTAAAGCCTTTAGCCGGGGACTTTTTTCACCGCGGTACTCAGTTGAGCAAAGGAAATGGTAAGGAAATACCAAAAAAATACTAGATTTAGCGGATGAATTCCGATGAACGCCTTTAGCCGCGGCCCAAAGAATAAAAAATTTGATCTTTGGCTGTGTTTGTGCAGAAGCGGTTTGCCAATAACAATGTATAAATGGAAGGAAAACCACAAAAACCATTGGAAAACTGCCTGTAGGAGTTGCTGCAATACATATCGCCATTCCAACAGGGAATTTAAAGCTTGCGACCCAGGTCGGCTCAACGTTTTGTAATATTTTAAAATTGGCGCCAGTTGATTTGTTTGCTGAGAGTAAGACCATGCTACATGCATTGCGGATGAACTCCGAAAACTTCGGTCACACTAAATGATTAATATTTTTCGACTAGTGAAACTCTTAGCCGAACTGAGTACTAGGCTTTAAAGGCGTTCATCGGAGTTCATCCGCTAAATCTAGTATTTTTGTGGTATTTCCTTACTATTTCCTTAGCTCAACTGAGTACCGCGGTGGAAAAAAATCCCAGCTAAAGGCTTTAGCTACCTATTTGCCTCTCGCTTACTCCTATGCTTAGCTAGCAGTTTTCGTCGTACTGAGTACTAGGCTTAAAGCCTAGTAAGAAAATACCACAAAAATACTAGATTTAGACGATGAACTCCGATGAACGCCTTTAGCCGACCAAAGAATAAAAAATTTGATCTTTGCCTGTGTATGTGCAGAAGCGGTGTGCCAATAAGAAATTATAAATGGAAGGAAAACCCTAAAAACCAATGGAAAACTGCCTGTAGGAGTTGCGGCAATACATATCTCCATGCCAACAGCAAATTTAAAGCTTGCGATCCAGGTCGGCTCAACATTTTGTAACATTTCAAAATTGGCGCCAGTTGATTTGTTTGCTGAGAGTAAGACCATACTACATGCATTGCGTATAAAGTCCGAAAACTTCGGCCACACTAAAAGATTAATATTTTTCGACTAGTAAAACTCTTAGCCAAACTGAGTACTAGGCTTTAACCTAACTAGGCTTTAACCTAGTACTCAGTTCGGCTAAGAGTTTCACTAGTCGAAAAATATTATTCTTTTGTAGTGTGACCGAAGATTTCAGAGTTCACCCGCTTTGCATGTAGCATGGTCTTATTGTAAATGGCGCCAATTTTAAAATATTACAAAATATTGTGCCGACCTGGGTCGCAAGCTTTACATTCGCTTTTGGCATGGCGATATGTATTGTCACAACTCCTACAGTAAGTTTTCCATTTGTTTTTGGGGTTTTCCTTTCATTTATAATTTCTTTTTGGGACACCGCATCTGCAAAAACACAGCCAAAGATCAAATTTTGTATTCTTTGGGCCGCGGCTAAAGCCTAGTACTCAGTACGACGAAAACTGCTAGCTAAGCATAGGAGTAAGCGAGAGGCAAAAAGGTAGCTAAAGCCTTTAGCCGGGGACTTTTTTCACCGCGGTACTCAGTTGAGCAAAGGAAATGGTAAGGAAATACCAAAAAAATACTAGATTTAGCGGATGAATTCTGATGAACGCCTTTAGCCGCGGACCAAAGAATAAAAAATTTGATCTTTGGCGGTGTTTGTGCAGAAGCGGTGTGCCAATAACATATTATAAATAGAATAAAAACCCCAAAAACCAATGGAAAACTGCCTGTAGGAGTTGTAGCAATACATATCCTCATTCCAACAGCAAATTTAAAGCTTGCGACCTAGGTCGGCTAATCATTTTGTAATATTTCAAAATTGGCGCCAGTTAATTTGCTTGCTGAGAGTAAGACCATTCTACATGCATTGCGGATGAACTCCGAAAACTTCGGTCACCCTAAAATATTAATATTTTTCGACTAGTAAAACTCTTAGCCGAACTGAGTACTAGGCTTTAAAGGCGTTCATCGGAGTTCATCCGCTAAATCTAGTATTTTTGTGGTATTTCCTTACTATTTTCTTAGCTCAACTGAGTACCGCGGTGGAAAAAAATCCCAGCTAAAGGCTTTAGCTACCTATTTGCCTCTCGCTTACTCCTATGCTTAGCTAGCAGTTTTCGTCGTACTGAGTACTAGGCTTAAAGCCTAGTAAGAAAATACCACAAAAATACTAGATTTAGCGGATGAACTCCGATGAACGCCTTTAGCCGACCAAAGAATAAAAAATTTGATCTTTGCCTGTGTATGTGCAGAAGCGGTGTGCCAATAAGAAATTATAAATGGAAGGAAAACCCTAAAAACCAATGGAAAACTGCCTGTAGGAGTTGCGGCAATACATATCTCCATGCCAACAGCAAATTTAAAGCTTGCGATCCAGGTCGGCTCAACATTTTGTAACATTTCAAAATTGGCGCCAGTTGATTTGTTTGCTGAGAGTAAGACCATACTACATGCATTGCGTATAAAGTCCGAAAACTTCGGCCACACTAAAAGATTAATATTTTTCGACTAGTAAAACTCTTAGCCAAACTGAGTACTAGGCTTTAACCTAACTAGGCTTTAACCTAGTACTCAGTTCGGCTAAGAGTTTCACTAGTCGAAAAATATTATTCTTTTGTAGTGTGACCGAAGATTTCAGAGTTCACCCGCTTTGCATGTAGCATGGTCTTATTGTAAATGGCGCCAATTTTAAAATATTACAAAATATTGTGCCGACCTGGGTCGCAAGCTTTACATTCGCTTTTGGCATGGCGATATGTATTGTCACAACTCCTACAGTAAGTTTTCCATTTGTTTTTGGGGTTTTCCTTTCATTTATAATTTCTTTTTGGGACACCGCATCTGCAAAAACACAGCCAAAGATCAAATTTTGTATTCTTTGGGCCGCGGCTAAAGGCGTTCATCGGAATTCATCCGCTAAATCTGGTATTTTTTTGGTATTTCCTTACCATTACCTTAGCTTAACTGAGTACCGCGGTGAAAAAAGTCCCCGGCTAAAGGCTTTAGCTACCTACTTGCCTCTCGCTTACTCCTATGCTTAGCTAGCAATTTTCGTCGTACTGAGTACTAGGCTATTGGAAGTGAGGTTATTGCGTTTTATGTGTCAGTATGTTTTTGTCATCGCACTATGGGAAAAAAGCCAATTTTTTGGCATAAAATCAACTTATTTTACAAATTATTTTTAAAAATGAAATATATTTTGTGAATTTACATACCCTAATTAGCCAAGAACAGTTATCTAAGATTTTTTACTAACAACACTATAGTGTTGATAAGAGAACAAACTCAGCTGTTCGATTGACTTTTTTGTATGCGTAAATTAGTGAAAAATCTTTGCAAACTTTCAGTGCTTATTTTGTGGAGCAGCAAAATGGTTTATTATTTCTGATCATGTCAAATCGTAGCAAAGGTATTTATAAATGTATCTTAGATTACATGTTTTGATTATTATGGCTTGTTGTCCAACTGTGAACTGTTTTAAATGTGTATCTTTTTAGCTTAAAACTAACAAGCTTGTTTGTGTTCCGTGGTGTACAACTTATAAATGGCACAAAGTTGCAAAAAGGTAAAAACGCAAAGTTATTACCAAATGTATCCTTAATATCGCAAAACTAATCATTTTTGCAACTTTTTGCACGTTTTTTTAAAAAAAAGTGACTTAAATCAAGCAACTTATAAACAAAAAAAAATTTTTTAAATAAAAAAACAATTTAAGTGGCTTTTATTAATCTTAAAAATTAAATTTATGGAAAGGGACAAGTCAAGTGAAAATCCTGGCTGCAAAGGGCTCAAAGATAAAGAAGCTGGACCCCGTTAAAGCTAAAATTGGCATCTGCTCTTAGATAATATTTCACTTTTCTTGTACATGTTAGCAATTTTTTTTTGACAAATTTTAAAAATTAACGTAAACCGAAATAATTTTACCGTCTTACCAATACAAATACAAAATTTTTTAAATCCCTGCTAATTAATTTGAATATGCGGCGTGGGCGGTGGATGAAAGCATTTGTCCGATTCAAAAAGCAACAAAAACCGAAATTACAGCTTTATCTTAATCAAATAAAAACACCTTTTAACGAGGTAAAAAACTAGTGACGATCGCACCTTCAACATACAAAAGTTCTGATATCAACATTTGTGACGAAAAATTATTACACTCGTCATTAAATACACTTTCTAATATTTTCTCATTCGGCCCGCCCTACCATACTATTTTAAACCGTTTAAGTATTTCAAAATACCTTTTAAACGAGGTGGCACATGTCTGTAGCTTCAGTAGTGTAGAACTTACAAACTAACGAAATTTAGCTATTTCTAGCTTTTTTTCCGCTAAAGCAGCGGGTTTTTCCAAAAGTCGTAAAACAAAAGTTTCCTATTTGGAACTCCTTAAAACAATTGAAATGATTCTATGAGCCTAAAATACAGTTTGGATACCCACGCACAAAATTAAACACTCAGGAAGCGTTAGTTGTTCTGAGCTGGCAAAAGTGGCTATTTTCGTTTCTGAATAACTTTTAAACGCGATTTTTTACATAAACATGATTTATACCAAAATTTAAGGAATCTCAATGGCTATACAGTTTAAAGTTATAAGGAAAATCGTTAGAGCCGTTTTTGAGAAAATTAAAAAAAAGCTAAAAAAAAAGTTTAAACAAATTTTCTTTTGTTCATATCTTTTTAACTATTACATTTACACAAATTGCATATAGAAGGCGTATATAGCATTTAAAAATACCTTTCAAACGAGATGCAGCACAAGTCTGTAGCTTTAGTAGTATAGAAGTTACGGCTTTCCGAATTTTAGCTATTTATAGCTGTTTTCCCGCTAAACTAGCGAGTTTTTCCAAAAGTGGTAGAACAAAAGTTTTTTATATCGATGTGATGAACGTCATATCAAATTTTCAAAACTTAAAAAACATGTTTTGGACAAACTGACAAACTGACAAACAGAATTAAATTTTCATTTTGGGAAGAAGAAGAAAATCTTATTTTGGCTATAACTTTTGAACGGAGCGTCGGATTTTGACATATGACCCCTCATTCGACGGGTATTTTCAAAAGGAATACAACTAAAACATTGCGAGGGGGCTTTTATCCCCACCGGCCCCAACAGCTCCAAAATTCGAAATTTTCACTTTTTCACTTTCACTACTCTCTCTCCCAAGCCAATTGATTTTCTTAAAGTCGTGGTATGCAATCCTTTAAGTTTTTGCAATACCTTTCGATTGGTGTATTACTCATTACGATCGGACTATCACAGCAGATTTTCAATTTTGCGGCTATATAATAGTAGTCGCCTTTGCACACTCTCCTGGTGCGCTTCGTCACTACATGGACTGCCGTCCATAGTGATTAAATCTCTAAATTGTATCTCTAAAACTAGAGTTTATGCCAAAAAATAGACTTTTTTCCCATAGTGCATCGGTGCGAAAATGAGCTTCGAACAAAGAGCCAACATTAAAGTTTATTTTAAAATTTGTAAAACTTTTACCGAAACGTTTCAATTGATGAAAAAAGTTTATGGCGATGATTGCCTATCCCATAGCAGAGTGCATAAGTGGTTCCAGCTTGTTCAAAGTGGACATAAATGACGATGAACATGTTGGCCAACCAAAATCCGTGATCACCAAAGATTCCATCGAAACTGTGCGTGAATTCATAAAAAATCAGCCAGAAATCATCATTGAAATTCATGGAAACAGAATTGAACATCTCCAAAACATCGATTTATCGCATTTTGACCGAACATTTGGGCTTACAAAAGGTGTGTGCACGGTTTGCCTCGCACAAATTGACTGACGTCCCAAAATTGCTCACGCTTGTGTCCGACTATTTGACCGTGCGACTTCTACCTTTTCGGAAAAATGCATTTGCCGATGAAAGGAAAGCGTTATGCAGACCTAGAGGCCATTCAAAAGGCTTGCACCGGCATATTGGCGGCCATACCGGGCAACGAGCTAAAACACTCGTTCGACATGCTTTTGGACCATGCAAAACGCTGCACAGTGGGCCAAAAAACGTGCAATAAATCAATTTCGAGTTAGAAAATAAGTACACTCCTAAAAACCGAAATTATTCTTATGACTTATACTTAAAGATACATCTTTAAATCAACTAACAAGACCATCAAAAAAAAAATCTATCAATAGTTCGATCAATAGCTTGTTTTTTTTGTCAAAGCACCTTCTACCAGTAGAAGTTATAAAAATAATTTTAGTTTTTAGGCGTGTATTTTTAACGAAGCCATTTATGCCAAATTTTTTTTCTAACTTTTTAAACTTTGACGAAGTGTAGCTTCTAAACTAATGAAAGGAACTCAATGCAGTGTATAAGAAAGTTGGAGGGCATTCTATTACCTGTACAATGAGTCTTTTGGTGGAAATTTAATTAGAAATTAAAAAAATTAAAAAAGTGTCAAAAACGTTTTTTACATTTAAAACAAAATTGGATCCATAAAAAAAATTGTATGTGCCATTTTCCTAATTAGAAAGACGTACCTTACCGGAAAACAAAGGTTTCTTTCATGGTATATTTCATGGAAAAACTAGAAGGCGTACTCAATCCATTTCCATTCACAATAAAGTATGAGATAAAACAAAAAAACAAAAAAAATAACATCACTAAAAAATATTAAACGGTATCAGACGTATTTTTAAAAAAAAAATATAGTGAAAATAACCGAATTTAATTCGCGAAAAGACGCTCTGGGTAGGCATGGGTACAAGGGCTCGTGTTGCTCATGAAAACTTTAAAATTAGTGTGATAAATTACTAATATAAACTATAAATTATAAATTAAAAGCCAACGTGTCAGAGTGTAAGCTCTGAAATTTAATTAAAATGAGCACAGCTCGGCAACAACAACAAGGACAAACGTCGACTTTCGTCAATCAGAAACAACGCTTACCTTTGTATACGAGCTGATGAGTCAATAGTACCAAAAAAAAATGCAACATTGCACGTGAACACAGCGAGAGCGCGCCTGCATTACTATGTGCAAGCGGCACAGCACCCAATGAGCCGTAGAGTGCCCAATGCCCGTCCTCCAACCCCTACGACCTTACAAGCAATATAACAACAACTACCAGCACAAAACCCGTAATTACCACTGTGATTTCGACACTAACAACAAAAACCAGCACAACAACAACTACATTTACTGCAGTCACTCAGCGCCCGGCATCGTCAGTTCTGACCGGCAAGCTCCCCTTCCCCTAATAAAAAAATACGAAAAATGCTAACGCAACGTTAATACAAACTGGAGTCGATCGAAATAAAAAGAAAACAAGAGAAAACGCTATAGTCGGGTTGGTGTCCCGACTATCTAATACCCGTCACTCAGATAAAGGGAGTGCGAACGCTGCGTCGGGTTGGTGTCCCGACTAATAATCGTAACTCAGCTAAAGGGAGTGCGAGGGAGATAGATATATAATTTTTGATTGCGTATAACTTTTTAATGAATGGTCCGATTTGAAAAATGTCTTCTACATTTCGATAGGTATAAATATACACAACAAAATTGCATTTATACTTCTCGGAAATCTTTAAAGATGTGGGCGCAGGACCCATTTTAAAATCGTTAGTGGGCGATTGTGGGCGTTAGAGGGGGCGTGGCGCTCGGCTAAAATAAACTTGCGCTGCGTAGGAAGCCAAAGAATATGTGTGGAAAATCTCAACCTTCTAGTTTTGTAGTTTCTGAGATCTCAGCGTTCATACAGACGGACAGACGGACAGACAGACAGACGGACAGACGGACATGGCTAGATCGACTCGGCTAGTGACCCTGATCAAGAATATATATACTTTATGGGGTCGGAAACGCTTCCTTCTAGCTGTTACATACTTTTGCACGAATCTAGTATACCCTTTTACTCTACGAGTAACGAGTAACGAGTAACGAGTAATTAAGCCCGCAATCTTCTTATAAAAACCAACTCAACAAAAATATTAAAATCAAATACTATTACTGTCCCGAAAAATCCGCTGACCAATAATAGATTTTTTATTCTTAGTGACTCAAACGAAGATAATGCTGCCACTCAAACAACCACGGCTAAGAAACCAAGGCCACCATCCATATATGTTCGTCACGGAAATTGTGCTGAGCTAGTCAAAACAAGAGAGAACGCTATAGTCGAGTTCCTCGACAATTAAATACCCGTTACTCAGCTTAACAACTTTAATATAAATGTGCCTTCTTGTATGTTTTTCGCGCGCTCCATTTCAAATAATTTACATTTTGCATTCACATATTCCAAATTAGACCAGCAGGAGTGTTATGCATGCGGCGACGCGCCATCCATGGCACGAAATTGGTACTATTTATACACAAAACTGTGGGCGACACGGCTTTTTGCGGTTTGTGGGCGTTAGAGGGGGCGCGGCACCTTGATAAAATAAACTTGCGCTGCGTAGGAAGCCCAAGAATATGTGTAGGAAATCCCAACCTTCTATCTTTTGTAGTTTCCGGGATCTCAGCGTTCATACAGACAGACAGACGGAGAGACGGACATGGCTAGATCGAATCGGCTAGTGATCCTGATCAAGCATATATATACTTTATATGGTCGGAAACGCCTCCTTCTAGCTGTTACATACTTTTGCACGAATACAATATACCCTTTTACTCAACGAGTAACGGGTATAAAAATAATTGACCTAATTGGAGCTAACAAGTTCTATGTCACTTCTATACAAAGAAATAACATACATGAAGCCAAAATTCAGGTAAACGACGAACAAGATTATCGATCAGTGGCCAAATGCCTAGATGAGGGAAAAACCAATTACTATACCTACCAACTTAAAAGTAGCAAAGGCCTACAAGTAGTTATCAAAGGAATAAAATCAACAGTTCAAACCATTGAAAAGGGTTTTAATGCCAAAACGGCTATGAGGCTCAGATGACACATTCAATTTTTAACGTCAATTTATTGTGGCAATTTTTCTTTAATGGGACTTTAAACGAGCGCGAGAAAGAATCAAATATTTTTGGCTTCTCTACCACTAACACCAATAATAAAGGCGCGATATCATATTAATCCTGACCCGCTTGCACTTCTTTAAACTCACAAAAATGAAAAATTATTACAATAAATTGACGCTAAAAATTGAATGTGTCATCTGAGCCTGAACATTATAAACAGAAACAAAATTCCCCAGCCAATGTTCAAGATAGAACTGACGCCTGAAAATATGCCTTTAAATATAAATGAAGTTCACCCAATCTACAAGCTTCAATATCTATTGCCCCGCAGAATCACGGTTGAGGAACCCCATAAACGGAATGGACTCGTCCAATATTGTCTGCGGGGATGCACATTTAACTATGGACTGCCCCCTAAATAAGGAGAACCAATCTGCCAAAAAATGTAGCAACTGTGGGGAAAACCACACGGCCAACTACAGAGGTTGCCGTATTTATAAAGAGGTGAAAAACCGCCTAACCCAAAAAATAACTGGAGCTAGAAACCCAGCCATCCGCCAAAATCTTCCATACATACCACCAACAACGACACCGGGAGTCTCTTTTGCTCAGGCGCTGAGCTACAACAACGGGTCTTACGCTTCAGTTCCAACACCTACATTTAAACAAACCACTCCAGGATTGTTGGAGCAACAGGCATCGAACCATACTTTGGAAAGTATCTGCGTAAACACATCCCAATTACCTAGTGGTATAGAATTAATGCTGGCAACTATAACAAAAACAATGGGAGCATTGCAGCAAACTCTGCAGGAGCTTGTGCGCACTCAAAATCTCCTCCTGGAGCTTCTAGTCAAACAAAAATCTTAGATGATTACTCTTAAAATATCTTTCTGGAATGCGAATGGCATTTCGCAGCACAAATACGAGCTTATGCAGTTCCTTGATCAATATGACATAGACGCCATGCTCATATCAGAGACTCACTTAACAAATAAAAACTATTTTCATCTTACTGGCTATACATTTTATTCGACAAATCATCCTTATGGGAAGGCTCATGGAGGTACTGGAATTCTGATAAGGAATCGCATTAGGCATTACGAGATGCCATCATTCGCTACGACTTATATCCAAGCAACAGCAGTACACCCCGAAACCCAAAGCGGCTACCTAAACCTAGCCTCTATATACTGCCCACCGCGCTTCGCTATTACCGAAGCAGAATTCCTAAACTTCTTCGATGTATTGGGTGACCGCTTTATAGCAGCTGGTGCCTACAATGCAAAGCACACCCACTGGGGATCTCGACTCATCAACCCCAAGGGAAAACAACTTTACAACGCGATAATAACTCCACGAAACGAGCTTACTTTACACACAAAAAAATGCACGTCGCCGTAAAATCGATAAGTCCAGGTAATTTTCTGGTTATTCCTACTCATATCGTTTTTACCTGAAATATTCATAAAATTTACATTAAATAATATCATTTTACCGAATTCTCTCTCTCGAAGATTCTCTAACTTCGAAAAAGAGCGCAAGAATCAATATGGCGAGCAAAATGACATGAGTGGAAGCAAGAAAGACGTATTCGAAATTCGAACTGACGTACTTCAAGCATGTTTTCTCGCTCGCACTAGAATAAGTTTTGGTCAGGAATAATTAAAATTTTCGTTCTTACATTTTCGACAATATCACATTTACCTGGCCCCATATCAAGTGAAAAATGATCTTAAAAAAGGTCAAATTGACCTACGATTCATATCGATTTTTTTTTGGGTGTATTTCTCCGGGTAAGCCTACATATTGGCCAACAGATCCAAATAAGAAACCTGACCTGATTGATTTTGCTATCACAAGAAGAGTGCCGCAGGCTCATGTTCGTGGCGAGCACCTATCAGGCCTATCATCAGATCATTCGCCCACCTTGCTTCACCTCTACGACCATCCTCAGGTTACAGAACGGTTACATTCTCTAACTACTGGTAAAACAGACTGGCTCAAATACGGAAAGTATGTAAGTACCCATATAAATGACTGAAGCTGAGAAAAATAGAGATGAACTATCCTTAATGAAGAAACTTTCACCAATTAGCAAACGATATCCACTGTGGAAAGCTAAGTCAGGCATATGTCCACCAGTAGAAAGTGAATCACCCCTACTTACGCAAACAGGAACTTGGGCCCGCAGCAACTAAGAGAGGGCAAATACATTTGCCCTCCATTTAGAAAATGTCTTCAAACCATTTCTAGCAACGAATAGCTTTGTGCTGCCAATAATCTCCAATCCTGAAGCTAGCCCGCCAATTATATTCCGTCCAGAAGAAGTTACAAGAATCATACAGTCCCAAGACAAAAAAAAAGCGCCGGGTCACGATCTCATCACCCCAAAAATGATTGTAGAACCTAAACTGTGCATAACATAACCATAATATTTAACAGCATGATGAATTTGGGATACTATCCTCAACAATGCACTATGGGCAAATATTCAGTCCTTGAGGCATAAACTCCAGTTTTAAAGATACAAATCTAAAATTTTTGTTATATACTTTTAAGGCTAAGATGTAATTTCGGTTTTTGTTGCTTTTTGAATCGGACCACATCTTCATCCTACGCCCACGCCGCAGATATACATTTGAAGGCAAGGATTTAAAGAAAATGTTGTTTGTGTTGGTAACTGTAATACAATTTCTGTTTTTGTTAAATTTTGAATTGGACCAAGTCTCCATCAACAGCCAACGCCGCATATTTACTTTTAAAGGCAAGGATATAAAAAAAATGAATTTGTTAATAAATATTTCATATTTAACGCCTTTCGCAACAAAACTGAAGTATCTTCTTGTTTGATATTTTTTGCCAAAAAGAAGCACCATGCCAAATTAATGGCATCGAATTTTCTTTTTCTTTCGCCAATTGAGATGCCACCTTACGCTTTAATCGTGGTCCTGCCTCATTAGAAGTTAGGCATTTGCGACCAGGTTTGTCGCTTGGCAAGCCCTTTTCCAAAAATGAAATTTTCATGTTCGACGAAAGCCGCAGGAAATGTTCTTCCTTGAATCGGTCTATTATTCTATGACATTTTGGCAAATTACGACTAAAAAAGGCAACAATCTGCTTAATTTTTTTTTGACTATTGTGTGCTGACTATCGCTTAATTCGATTCCGTTCATAGTTTGCAAAACAAATTCCATCACAGCGGTTTGTTGCCGGTTGTTGCCGATACAAACATTAAGCAATGTGTAGTGACAGAACTCGAATGCAACTACAACATGGAGGTTTTACGTATAACGTGCAAAAACGTGCAAAAAGTATTGATAGGGTTCGATTAGCAATTGTTTTGTTTATAACTTCCTATTTTTACCTTGCCTATACTCTCCTATACTCACATCTTACACTCCACAGAAAGCAAAAATACATTTCTTATTTGTCATCTAAAAACTAAGCGACAACTCATCAAACAAATGGACAAAAAGCACATATAATAAACATTCAGTGTTTATAATTTATTTAACAATCCTTCACTCTTTGTATCCATATTTAAACTTTTTTGGTTGGCTTACAATAACCAAAGAAATCGAGGTGTGAAAACTACAAAGTTTTTCGTCCCTTTTTGTAAACGTGTGACCCTATTTCAAACTTTCGAATTTCTTAAGGGAAAAAATAGCGAAAAACGCCAAATAAAATTCTTTGAAAATGGATTTTAGGTTCCTTTAAGTATTGTAAATAACCACAGAAGGTCATTTATGTAATACTGAAGAACAAAAAAATTTTAAAATGCCTCACTTTCGAATTTTTTGCCCATAGTGCAATGGAGGAAGTCTGTCATCATAATGATCCATAAAGCCGGAAAGGAGAAGTCCCAGCCTTCGTCATATAGGCCAATCAGCCTTCTGAAGTGCCTATCAAAGATATTTGAAAAGCTGTTCATCAGTCGCATCAAGCAATACTTACAAGCCCACAATGCAATACCAATGCACCAATTCGGATTTCGTGAAAAACACGCAACTATTGAACAAGTGAACCGGCTAACCTCCGAGATACGAAATGCATTTGAAAGGCGAGAATATTGATCCGCTGTCTTTCTGGATGTCGCACAGGCCTTCGATCGCGTGTGGCTGGACGGCTTAATTCATAAAATCAGATTGATACTTCCGCAAAGCACCCATACAATTTTGAAGTCCTAGCTACAGAAAAGAAGCTTTGCATCGCACTGTATCCAATAAAAGCTGGAGTACCCCAAGGAAGTGTGCTTGGGCCGACATTGTATATTATTTATACAGCCGACCTCCCGACATCCACTCTTACAACAACCTCAACCTTTACTGATGATACTGCCATCCTAAGTCGGTCTAAATGTCCTCTTAGACCAACGCAACACCTAGTAGATCACCTCGTGCTTCTAGAACAATGGCTAGCAGACTGGCGCATAAACGTTAACGAACAAAAATGTAAACATGTTACTTTTACCCTAAACAGGCAAACTTGCCCTCCACTATCCCTGTACAATATTATTATGCCATAAACAACTGAAGTAACATATCTAGGAGTCAGCCTGGATAGACGACTCACTTGGCGTGAACATATCGAAGCTAAGAGAAATCATTTAAAATTTAAAGCCAGCAATTTACATTGACTAATTACTAAAATTAGAGTACAAAATACTTTTGTATAATGAAGTCCTAAAACCAATTTAGACTTAAGGGTCCGAGCTATGGGAAAACGCATGTGCCAGCAACTTAGAAATAATTCAGAGAGCTCAATCAAAGATATTGAGAACTGTAAAAGGAGCACCGTGGTATATACGGAATGAAAATATTCATAAAGATCCAAACGTAGGCTTAGTTAAAGACGAACTCGACAAAGCGAAAGCAAAGTATAATCTCAAGCTCCAGGCCCATCCTAATGACTTTGCGCGGTCTCTTATCTGGACCACAAGCTATACACGACTCCGACGAAGAGACCTCCCCACCCAGCAACAATAGTTAGGGCTGTTATTCTAAATTATTAATTTGTAATTTATTAAAATATATAAACTAGATTAAGATTTGCAAACTTGTCGTTCGTCTCTAAAAGAGAAGATTCAATAAATAAAGTACCGTTAAAAAAAAAATAAAAAAAATATTATGTCGTTTAAGATTTATCAAATAAAAACACCTCTTAACGAGGTAAAAAACTAGTGACGATCGCACCTTCAACATAAAAAAGTTCTCATATCAACATTTGTGACGTAACATTATTCCACTCGTCATTAAATATACTTTCTAATATCTTCTCATACGGCACGCTGCAATAGAAAATGCCTGTGAAGGGAAAAGGCTGGAATAGTTTGCTAGGGCGGGCCGAATGAGAATAATATATCATAACATCGTTACTAGCATTTTAAAAAAACCTTTACAACGCGATATATCAAATGTGTGTAGCTTAAGTCGTTTAGAAATTACAGGCGTTGTAAATCTGGCTATTTTTTAGCTTTTATCGCTTTACTGGTTTTTCAAAAAGTCGTGAAACAAAAGTTTATGAAGTTTTTTGTTTTGAACGACTTTCTGTTGGGTTGAGTACTAGCCCAAACCCACAAACAAAGGGACACAAATTTTCAAAATAATGAGTTTGGAATAACTTTTGAACGGATTTTCGGAATAATAATAATAATTTTTCGTCACAAATGTTGATATCAGAACTTTTGTATATTGAAGGTGCGATCGTCACTAGTTTTTTACCTCGTTAAGAGGTGTTTTTATTTGATATCAGAAGTTTTTGTTTGTTTACATTTGCTCTCATAGGAGCTAATATATACATTTAAATTTAAATTGGTCAATCATAATTTGTAAGCCATTGTATTTAAACAAATTAAGTTGAAAAGGTGTTTAAGTATTTCAAAATACCTTTTAAACGAGGTATGGCACATGTCTGTACCTTTAGTAGTGTAGAACTTACAAACTAACGAAATTTAGCCATTTTTAGCTTTTTTCCCGCTAAAGTAGCGGCTTTTTCCAAAAGTCGTAGAACAAAAGATTCCTATATGGAACTCTTAAGTGCAAATTTACTGATTCCATGACCCTAAAATACAGTTCGGATACCCTCACACAAAATTCAATACTCAGGAAGCTTTAGTTGTTCGAGCTGGCAAAAGTGGCTATTTTCGTATAAAAATAACTTTTAAACGTGACTTTTTACAGTAATGTGTTATATACCTAAATTTAAGGAATCTCAAGGGCTATACAGTTTAAAGGTTTCAAGAAAATCGTTAAAGCCGTTTTTGAAAAAATTAAAAAAAAGCTAAAAAGAAAGTTTAAAAATAATTTCTTTTGTTCATATCTTTTTAACTATTACATTTACACAAATTGCATATAGAGGGCGTTTATAGCATTTAAAAATACCTTTCAAACGAGATGCAGCACAAGTCTGTAGCTTGAGTGGTATAGAAGTTACGGAATTCCGAATTTTAGCTATTTATAGCTGTTTTCCCGCTAAACTAGCGAGTTTTTCCAAAAGTGGTGGAACAAAAGTTTTTTATATCGATGTGATGAACGTCATATCAAATTTTCAAAACTTAAGAAACATGTTTTGGACAAACTGACAAACTGACAAACAGAATTAAATTTTCATTTCGGGAAGAAGAAGGAAATCTTATTTTGGCTATAACTTTTGAACGGAGCGTCCGATTTTCTCATATGACCCCTCATATGAAGAGCATTTTCAGTAGGAATACAACTAACGTAGTCCGGGGGCCAATTATCCCCACCGGCCCCAACAGCTCCAAATTTCGAAATTTTCACTTTTTCACTTTCACCGCTCTCTCTCCCAAGCCAATTGATTTTCTTAAAGTCTTGGTATGCAATACTTTAAGTTTTTGCAATACCTTTCGATTGGTGTATTACTCATTACGATCGGACTATCACAGCAGATTTTCAATTTTGCGGCTATATAATAGTACACCCAGAAAAATGATGGACAACATTTTAGGTCATGCATAGCCTAAAACATTTTAAATGGACTAAAAGTTCATTTTTAGGTCATGTACTGCCTAAAAATTTTAATTTTTGGTATATTTGCCCTACTATTTAGGTCCCGTATAGCCTAATATTTTAGGTCATCGTAGGCCTTAAAATTATTGCATTTTACCTAAAAAAATTTGCACGGAACTCTGATACCGTTCTAGCGACGCTATAATTCCCAACCAGTTATAGCGCGGCTTGCATGGTAACCCACTTCGATCGTTGAATAAAACAGCGATTTCACTGCTGAACAGTGAAGCCTCTTCGCTCGTTTTTGTGTGTTGGAATAATGACGACTTCTTGAAGACTAAGCCGACATTGACCTCGAGTTAGCTATAAATTTCTCTGTATTTACTTTATAATATGAAACATTTTTCAGTACAAATTTTTAGGCCAAAGAAAGCCTAACATTTTTTTTTAAGGAAGCCAATTACCTAAAATCTTGGCCAAAAATTACCCCATTTTAGGCCATTAATGGCCTAATATTTTAGGTCATACAATCCTAAATTTTAGGCCATTCAAGGACTTAGCTCCAGTTTAAGGCCAATTTTACCTAAATTCTAGGCCATTTTTTGACATTTTAGGTCATTTTTTTTTCTGGGTGTAGTCGACTTCGCACCCTCTCCTGGTGCGCTTCGTCACTACATGGACTGCCGTCCATAGTGATGAATCGTTAAAAACTGCAACTTTCGGAGGCTCCCACATCAACGTTTGTCAAACAACCAATTTAAAACAAGATAGAACGCTAAAGTCGGGTTGGTGTCAAGAAGCAAAACGCTTCTTCTGAGCGACTTTGTTTTTCTACCCATCCATTTTTTTTTGGCAGGATGATAGGATTGTGCTAAAACGGATTTCTAGTGGTAGGCTAAGGGTTTAGCCGTCCATTCTACAAAAAAATTCGAGCATTTTTTGTACCCTTGCTAACTTTTTTGACTTTATCCTGCCCATCCTTTTTTTAAGTAGGTAAAACTGGGTCAGAATATGCAAAAAAAATGTCAAAGTATGCCAAAATATTACAAGGACATGATAAACAATAATGGCTAGCATTTAAAATGTCAAATTAAGTTTATTTCCTTAATCAATTTTGAGATTTTTAGTACAAAATGGAAAACCCGAATATTAATGTTGCCTTAATTTTCGGTTTTTTTTTGCGTTTGTGCATGTTTCTCTTTTAAATTTAAAAAAAAGTAATAACATATATATATTTTTGAAAAAGTAATAAATAAAGCTTTAATCCTCCATCATTAAATTGTTTGATTTAATTAGTTTCATACCTTTTATTCACGTTTGAAGTTGCGAAAAAAAAAAAAACGAATATTAATGGTACTCACTGTAGCTGCCACAGGAACGATTGGAAAATTAGTGAGAAATAATAGAAAATTTAACATTTTTGAGATTTGTAAATTAATAGGAATTATCCTTCGGCCAGCCGAAGCTAGCTTCCTTTCTTGTTTTTTTTATGAAATTGTAGCTGGTGTTATAGCGTCAACTGCAGCAGATCGCAGACGCTCTCTGTATGCTTTTGCATCTTAATTGATGTCACAGAAATGATTTCGGCTTATAAATCGTATTCAAGCAAGCTTAGATTTTCTTTAGATTTTACTGTCTCAACATTCTATCGCTTAAGAGAGACAGAGAGGTAAACATATTTAACGTCCTCAGCAGAGCTGACGAGACCACCTTGTATTGTTTCACCATGCCCTGCAGTTCCCGAATTCATACCGAGCGCTAAATACGTGGTGGAACTATACAAGGTGGTCTCGTCAGCTCTGCTGAGGACGTTAAATATGTTTACCTCTCTGTCTCTCTTAAGCGATAGAATGAGAAAGCTAGATAGAGACTGGCACAAATAACGTCCTCAAAAGAGGGCAGCTCCCGCGACGAGACCACCTTGTATAGTTCCACCATGATCGTGGCAAAGGGAAAAGAACAACAAGAGAGATTGAAATTGCAGATGTTGTTTTTCTCGCTCAGTATTCTTTTTCTATTTCTTAAAAGCAGGCGCCCTTGCTCCACGTTTTTCAATTGCGTTCTAACTGTGTTAAGTTGTTTTCGAGTTCAAACAAAAGTGCTATTAATCAAGAATGAATTTTTAGGTAAGTAATTTTAAAGGGTATTATAACTTTGTCTTGTTAAAATTATTATAGCTTCTCATTTTTAGAATTGGTATGTTTTATTTTTAGGTCAAGCTGATGGTACAAGGTGCATAAACAATATTATTTCAGATAAGATCATTTTGTCCTACAGCCCAAAAGGATGTTATATCTTCTATATATCATATATCATATATATATCAGATATTTTTGATATTTTTGATATTTTTGTTTTACTTTTTTTTTTTTAATTTTAAGCTGCATAAGCAATAAGCACTAAACATTAACCCACATACGATCTTAAATTATATTTTTATAATTTTTAGTTTATATTTATTAATAAATGAAAGAAAACAATATTTATTTTTGCTTTCTTTTGCTTTTATTTATAATATTTATAATTATTTATAATATTAAAATCAAGTATTTCCCGCGCATGTTTTTTACCGCGTTTTCTTGAATTCTGAATGCTATGCTATGCATTTTCACTTGCCGAAAAATAAATTTTAGCGGCGCTCATCTTTCACATATTTTTTTTTCTTGTCCCGATGATGTTTAATTTTTGTATGAAGAATTGATTACATGGGCGGAGGGGGGTCAAAAATCGCCGATTTTGTGATTACGTAATATATGGACAGCCCCTTAAATATATCAAAAAAATGTGAAAAAATTGATGACATATGATAATTATTCAAAAAAAATATCACGATACAAATATTTATTTTTTCGCAAAAAACATCGATATATTGATATTTTGATATATTTTCGACATCCCTAATTCAAATTCCATTGGTCAGGTGAAGCCTGCAGAGCCTCCGGAGAGGATGCAGAGATGTGTGAAAAATATCCATATCAAAAATCTATTAATTTAATGTAAAGTAAAAATCCAAAAATTATTCTAGGTATGGGGTTCGAAAGATAAAGAGTGTATCTTTTAAAAAATTTTAACACCGAATCAAACCATGAATCCGTTTGCCTCTGAGAGCTCCGAAGAGTTGGCCACTTTTAGCATTTTTCGAACTTTGAGGTCCTTTTGCTAAGAATCCTTGTGTCGGGGAACTTTTTGGAAAACGCAGTTTATCTTGGGAATTCGCAACGAATCCAAAAATATAGCATCCATCGAGGTAAGTTTTTGATGCTGCATAGTGTTATTGATCTATTTTTGGAACCAAAACATCATAGTAATCCTCTTTGGTTAATCTATATACTTTCACCATGATTTTTATTTTAAAGATTTTTATAATATTCCTCAAAAATAATGATTATTTCATCAAAATAAACATTATTTCTGATCAGAAAAAATAAAACTCAAAAATAATGATTATTGTAGATTTGAATTTTATTTTGATCAAAAATAAAACTTACTTGGACGCCACGGGTTTTCTATACCGATTCTGGGCGTTCTTTTTACATAGTCCTGTGTAAGAATTTCTCAACTGCGCATATGAAATTTTAGATTTTCTTCAAACTCGGGTACCTCGTAGAGTTTGGCTTGGTTATCATCTTTGATTTTTTTTTAATTCTTTGGTGTCCATTTGGGGGCGCTATCAATTTTTGAAGTAAAGAACTTAAAAAATGTTCTCAAATTTCAAATTAATATATCTCGAGAAAGGCTTAGAAGAACAACGTGCAACTTTACACGTTTTTAAATGTGTACTGGGGGAGTTAGAAAATAATTTTCTTAAGTTTTTTGTTGTCCAATAAGTATAAAATTTAATTATTTGAAATTTTTTATCGCGGTTTTTACTGTCTTCTTCATCCTATAAAAGAAACCTAATTATCCAAGATTGTCCATCTCATAACCAACTTAATTTACACGAAGAAACATTTTTGTTCCTTTTCATCATTTCCAAGATATATAATTTGTAATGCGAATTTAGGAAAACTCTATTCATATTTTCAATGAGTACAATTCCTACATGTTTAAGCTGAAAGTTTTCACAACACAATTACTCACTGATATTATGCACATATATTAATATCATAATTTTACCACCGTCCCTTCATATAGCTGCCATACAAATCGATGGATTTTCTTAATGTTAAGAAAGTAGGCTTTGAAAAATTAAAATTACAATCTGAAACAAAAAATTTTTTCAAAGCCTACCTTCTTAACATTAAGAAAATCCATCGATTTGTATGGCAGCTATATGAAGGGACGGTGGTAAAATTATGATATTAATATATGTGCATAATATCAGTAAGTAATTGTGTGTCAGAAGAAGAAGATTTTCGTGACGGTCATGAATTGGTTTTACTCCGTCCCCGAAAATGCATAACGCGCCTAAAGAAGTTTCACTTCAATAATGTATTCCATTTTGTGACCTTAAAGTAGCTGCATTTATAATAATATTGTGCTATACCCGGATTATAACATAATACGTGCTTCACGTAAAACAAAATATAACCGGCTTGGAGTTCTTCTTTGGATTTTGGGTGCCACTATAAGGTATTTAGTTTTTTTGGTGAAAAGAAAAACATGTGCCTACATTCGTTATACTCTTTCATGTAGGCACCCAGTTCCCGACCAATTTAAAGTCAGTCTACTGCGGGATAGTTGACTCTACAGTCTGCTCCCTACACCAAGACCATACTCCCACAACAGTAGTAATTTGGTGACATGGTGTGGGGAACAGTTGAAGCCTCGGGAGTAGGAAATTTGGTCATCGTCGATGGTATTATGGTTCGTTCTCAGTATAAGACCATATTTGACCATAATTTGAAGGCATCTGTGAATAAATAATGCCTCGGAACCATCTCGATCCACCAACAGGATAATGATACCTAGCATACGGCGCATATCCTTAAGAATTGGCTGCTGTTTTATGCTTTTCGGCAATTGTTTTGACCACCATAAGGCCTGGGCATATCAATTATAGAGTAGGTTTGGGTAATTTTGGCGCGAAAATTTTGAAAGTTCTATGTAAAAAATCGTGCGTAGACTTTTGTCAATGCCATTTTTAAGACTTTCGTCTGTTACTTTTAAAGTTTTGTATGAATAAGAATAAAATTTTTGTTTTTCCATATTAATAACATTAAGAACAAAACTGCATCATTACTTTTCCCGTAAAAGCAATAGGAGTGGGTAAACTTCCAAAAAGGGGGTCGTCCTGAGACTTTTAACCGCCCCTGTATATATGTATATTTATATCTCTTCGCTCTGAGCCCGCTCGCACATGGTGCAAATACATATATGCACATCTAAACTACTATAAAGGTCGACCCCTAAAAAACGGTCAGTAGCAAATTCCACCCAGAACGGATTGAACGGAGAAAAATCACAGTAATTACTAAAATAATTGGGAGGGGTACTTTGTAGAAAAAAAAACGACCCCAAAGTGCCCCAAAATTCGATTTGTTTTTTTTTTAATTCTTTCTTTTGCCATTTCTCTGTTATAAATGTTGTTAAAATGGTTTAAAAATGTGATGTTCTTAATCTTATGGCATACCAGCAAATAACTGCATTTAAATTTCTTGGAGATTCATCATCCTTAACCAAGTCCCCTATATTTTCAAATTGGCTAACCTGATGTGACGTCACGCGTCCCCATATGTTTGTATGTATGTTCTGCTGGCGCATGTATGTATGTACATGTGTATGTCCTGCTGTCGCAATTTAAGTGTGACCGCGCAAGGGGAAAATGAAAATACCACAGCCAAAAAAAATCGATTATATTGCAAATCTTAAGTAAACGTTAAATTTTAAAATATCGGTAGACCTTACAGAAATCCCATTAAGCTAAATTTTACAGTCCAAAATTTCCTTAAAATTGCTTTTGTTTTTTAAAATGCAAAAGCCCGATAAGCAAATTATTTATTAGTTTTCAAATGTTGAGTTTTCGTCAAACTTTTGATCTGTAAAAAACAAAAACAAACAATGATTTGCTCTGCTATGTACACACACACGCACAAAATAAATATATCCAAAAAATGCGTATTTTACACACACAGCCATTAGATATGTATATGCGTGTGTACGTTTGTGTGTGTGCATTGCAGCTGACTAAGGAATTGAGATTCGCTCAAATTCAAATTCAAGATAATACTGATATCCTTTTGCTAAAAGAATATTTCATTTACATTTCCACAACATACTTACATAAGACATTTTGTAACCGATTTTTGTGAACTAAAATTCAAATCGCATTGATAATATTAAAAAAACATTAAATATTCAAACCAATTGATTCTCTTGCTTTTTATTACACGTGCTCATATTGTTTAAACAAATTTAAATGCTTAAACAATTTGATTCACGGCTTCCCCGCCCACCTGCCTTCCCTATTATTAATATTAAAAATATTCCCTCTTTATCAAAATTATTATATTGGTTGTTGGAGAGCTATGTAAAACTTTTAGCAATTTTTTTTAAGAATACAAGTTTTTTTTCCAGAGTTAAACGCTAATCGATTTGGAATTGAATTACAAACTTAACGCGGCGTGATAATCCATATTTTGGCAGTTTTTTGCTTTGTTTTCGATAAAGTACTGCTTTAAAATTCATATTTTTGCACTCTTAATTTATTAAAAAAAATGCATATATTTATCTGGGTAAGAGCGAGACAGTAATAGTCAAAACTCTCCGAAATTGAAAAAGAGTTTAATATTTTTAACATATAAATTTAATCAAATTCGTATCCTATCTATTTTTTTCTTAAAGAAATTTTTTTTCAAATAATGTTTCTAGGCTTTAATGGCAAGGGATTGGGAATTTAATTACATGCTCTACGCAGTATGACATTCTATATTTATATAATATGTTTTGGACAAAATACTAATGTTTTGAATGAAATTAGTGTAAGGATTTGTGTCGAAAAAGAAATCTGTTTGTTTCTGTTTTGTCCATCTGTTAACTTATGCAATCAATCCATAATAATTTTAAAAAGATTTAAAAAAGACACATGTTATTTTAAGTAGTTTTCAAAGGACAAAATATTTTTGTTTTTACGGATATCAAGGGAAAAAGTTCTGATAAAATCTTTTCTCGGTTTATAGAATAAAAATTAGGAATTTTTTAAATTTAAAATAAGTACCAAAGATAAAGCACTGCTTAATTTTCCATTTTAATTTCCGCAGGCTAAGCTGCGGGCTACAGACCCTGCTAGTAAAATATAAATATATATATATACTAGCAATACCCGAAGCGACGTTGTCCGCTACTATTAGCAAAGTATTTATTGCTGATTTTTTCATATATTCAAATTCAAATTAATATCAGAGTAAAAACACGCCTGACCTTAGCTAATCAGTAAACCCACCTAGAACGCATTAATATTCTATCCATATCCTTTTAACCATAACATACTTTACCTTAACACCGCATTAACCCCAATATTACCTCACCTAAACCACACTGCTCTCCTTTCTTAATCTCACCCTTGGCACATTTTTTTGGCACCTTTATGCTGTTTTCACTATTTCCTCGTCTTAACCCCAATGTAACCCATACTCACCCTTCACGCCGAATTAACATAATTATAACCACCTTTTTCCACCTTAACACCAGTTTTTCATCTCTTTAGCTAACCTAACTTTAAAATGTTTCCTCACAATACTTGCTTACTTTAAGTTTACTTTTTCTTAATCGGGGGTGTCACAGAAACCGTCGACAGATTTGGGGACGGTTGGTTTAGAAACCAACCGACCAAAACCGTTGGTGTCACAGGAATTCGAGAGATTTCCTTTTTTCTGAAAATTTACCGAAAAACGACCAGGGCTGGATGCATACACTAAATATCGAATATTCAATAATTATCGAATTTTATTTGACTTATTTAGACTATTTTCCAATAAGTTTAAACTTATTTTATGTTTTTCTTGCAAAATTACAAAAAGAATATATGTTTAAAACGCATATTGTACACAATAAAAGGAAAAAATAAAAACTTTAAATACCCGCCAGGCTACATATTGCGGCACTGAACATCTGTTTGCCGCGGCTGCGTTGGTTTATTTACATTTGTAAGTTGGCATGAATTTTTAAAGCGAACTAAAATGCCATCTGCTCTAGAGTACTTGCGAAGGCATAAACTGCAGGAGGCTAGGACGCAGAGGCGAACCTTACAAGCGGTTTATATGGTAGTCCATGGGGATTTAACTTATTGGCCAGGTCATCCCAAGCAGTGGTCACAAGAATGCGGCCGCCCTGAGTAAATCCTTTGGCAATGTCGATATTATCGCGAATGAATCGCAAGAATATGGCGTCTTGCGCTGGTAACCTATGTTTACCCTTGAAAATTAGCAACGTTTATTAGTTTAAATTAATAATAAACAGCATTTTGTTTACTTTTTTACTTACATGTCTTCTTCTTCTTCACAGCCGGCGTTTTATCCGGAAAAAATGGGACTTTTTTCACAACAGCGATGCCACCTTTTTGCAAAGGCGGCATTATTTTATTAATTTCTAAACAACTACAACTTCTTTTACCATGAAATTTTTAGCGGAAATAAGTTTCATTTTTAACTACAATACTAAGTGCCTTTGAATAAATAATTCGTTAACACAACATTTCGATAAGTTGGATATAACCAACTCCGAAATTTGGTATTTTACAGTTCGAGCTAATCGGTAACAGTGTCAGGTAGACGGTTTTCCGACGGATTTTGTTAGCTCATTTTTTCAAGAGGTTTTTTAAAAAGCATATTTTTAAATATAACCCGAAGTAAATATAAAAATCGTAGTATGCAAATAGTTCATAAAATTTATTAGAGTTGTCTTAAATAAAGATATCTTTTTGGAAAACATGTGTAAGTTGGTTGATTTTATCAAAACGTCCGGCAAAATGCGGGGGATTTAAAAACCGACAAAAATGACGTCTGTGACACCGAGATTTGCTATTCGGGGTAAATTCGGTTGGAATGGTTTTCTGTGACACCCCCGAATAAAACTTGTTTGTCACCTTGCACACTTTATCCAAATTCCAAACCAACCTTACCTTTCTCACCTTCTTTTACAGTACTTTTCCCCTAATCTATATAATACCCCCCTTAGCCGCAACTTAACCCCGCATTAACCACACCTTATTTCCACCGTTCTGGTAGCCTAAATCTATAATTTTTAGTGCGATTTTTTTTACCGCAACTTTTTTGGAACAAATCTAATCACCAAAAAACCTTAAAAAGCATATATAACAAGAAAGGAAGCTAGCTTCGGCCAGCCGAAGCTTATATACCCTTGCAGATCATTCCTATTAATTAACAAATCGCAAAAATGTTCAATTTTCTAATATTTCTCATTAATTTTCCGATCGTTCCTATGGCAGCTATATGATATAGTCGTCCGATTTTGATCCAATTAAAATTGAAATTCGGAAATATTTAAAAAGAGTCATATCCTAGAGTAGAAGATAATACAATAAAAACCTAAGAAGCTAGAATTTATTTCCTATTACTTTTCCATTAATTTTCCGATCGTTCCTATGGCAGCTATATGATATAGTAGTCCGATTTTTTAAATAATTAATTCGAAATTCAGAAATATTTAAAAAATAACATCCCCAAAAGTAGAAGGTAATATTTCAAAAAACACCGAAGCTAGAATTTTTTAAAGTTTTTTTTTCCCGATCCTTCCTATGGGAGCTATAAGATATAGTTGTCCGATCCGGTCGGCTCCGACATATATACTACCTGCAATAGAAAGAAGACTTTTGGGAAAGTTTTATCCCGATAGCTCAAAAACTGAGAGACTAGTTTGCGTAGAAACAGACAGACGGACATACGGACAGACGGACAGACGGACAGACGGACAGACGGACAGACGGACAGACGGACGGACAGACGGACAGACGGACAGACGGACATAGCTAGATCGACTCGTCTTGTGATGCTGATCAAGAATATATATACTTTATGGGGTCGGAAACGTCTCCTTCACTGCGTTGCAAACTTCTGACTGAAATCATAATACCCTCTGCAAGGGTATAAAAATAACACACAAATATCTTGGAAGGCTACGGCCGACATGGTAAGGTAAACAAAAAAAGATATGCCCCAATTTCAACAGCTGGAGTTAAATAATTCCGGAAATAAGGAAAACAAAAAAAAAACTGTGGGTGTAATTCAACCTTTTGGAGACGAAATTATACAAAAATTTTCTTCGTGTGCCCCTCTTCAACACAATTTAAAACCACTTTTTCAAAGTTTTTGTAGGTACGTTTTGGATGGTACAATTTCCAGATTATCAACTTTGTGCGAATACTACCTTTTTCTTAAATTGGAATATTATTTTTGCACGGATATATTACATTTTATTTTTTAAGGTACATAAATGCATGTATTTATGCACATGTGAAAGTTTAAAGTCGCTAGCTTTTAAACTGAGCTCGCAAACGGTATTGAAACAGACGCACAGACGGAAATGGCTATATCGACTCCCCTATTGATCCTGATGAAGAATATATATTTTTTACAACACAACACAACACAATTTAAAACCACTTTTTCAAAGTTTTTGTAGGTACGTTTTGGATGGTACAATTTCCAGATTATCAACTTTGTGCGAATACTACCTTTTTCTTAAATTGGAATATTATTTTTGCACGGATATATTACATTTTATTTTTTAAGGTACATAAATGCATGTATTTATGTACATGTGAAAGTTTAAAGTCGCTAGCTTTTAAACTGAGCTCGCAAACGGTATTGAAACAGACGCACAGACGGACATGGCTACATCGACTCCCCTATTGATCCTGATGAAGAATATATATTTTTTATGGGGTCGGAAACGTCTCCTTCACTGCGTTACAAACTTCTGACCAAAATTATAATACCCTCTGCAAGGGTATAAAAAAAACAAGAGAGAACGCTATAATCGGTTGCCCCGTTACCCAGCTAAAGAGAGTGCGAAGGAGATGGAGATAAAAACTTTGATCCGCCGTAACTTTTTAACGAATACATTTAACGAAACCATTCGAATGGTCCGATTTAAAAAATGTCTTCTACATTTCGATAGGTATTAATACCTATTACTCTACGAGTAACGGGTATAAAAACTTGGTAAAGTCAACTGTTATAATTGTCTATCAGTCCCCAACCACAAAAAATAGTTACTTTCACAGCAACAAATACACACAATTAGCAAGGACACACACCTATATCCTTGACAAAATTGGCAATTTTTTGTGGTTGGGGTCTTTTTGACAATTTCATTTTTGTGTATGTATGTATCAAATAAAAACACCTCTTAACGAGGTAAAAAACTAGTGACGATCGCGCCTTCAACATACAAAAGTTCTGATATCAACATTTGTGACGAAAAATTATTACACTCGTCATTAAATAGACTTTCTAATATTTTCTCATTCGGCCCGCCCTAGCAAACTATTCCAGCCTTTTTCCCTTTAGAGGCATTTTCCATTGCAGCGTGCAAGTAGCGGCGTGCAAGTAGCGGCTTTCCAAAAGTCGTAGAACAAAAGATTCCTATATGGAACTCTTAAGTGCAAATTTACTGATACCATGACCCTAAAATACAGTTCAATACTCAGGGAGCGTTAGTTGTTCGAGCTGGCAAAAGTGGCTATTTTCGTATAAAAATAACTTTTAAACGTGACTTTTTACAGTAATGTGTTATATACCAAAATTTAAGGAATCTCAAGGGCTATACAGTTTAAAGTTGTAAGGAAAATCGTTAGAGCCGTTTTTGAGAAAATTAAAAAAAAGCTAAAAAGAAAGTTTAAAAAAAATTCTTTTGTTCATATCATTTTAACTATTACATTTACACAAATTGCATATGGAGGGCGTTTATAGCATTTAAAAATACCTTTCAAACGAGATGCAGCACAAGTCTGTAGCTTGAGTAGTATAGAAGTTACGGAATTCCGAATTTTAGCTATTTATAGCTGTTTTCCCGCTAAACTAGCGAGTTTTTCCAAAAGTGGTGGAACAAAAGTTTTTTATATCGATGTGATGAACGTCATATCAAATTTTCAAAACTTAAAAAACATGTTTTGGACAAACTGACAAACTGACAAACTGACAAACAGAATTAAATTTTCATTTTGGAAAGACGAAGAAAATCTTATTTTGGCTATAACTTTTGAACGGAGCGTCGGATTTTGACATATGACCCCTCATTCGACGGGTATTTTCAAAAGGAATACAACTAAAACATTGCGAGGGGGCATTTATTCCCACCGGCCCCAACAGCTTCAAATTTCGAAATTTTTACTTTTTCACTTTCACCGCTCTCTCTCCCAAGCCAATTGATTTTCTTAAAGTCTTGGTATGCAATCCTGTTAGTTTTCGCTATACCTTTCGATAGGTGTATCATTCATTATGATCGGACCATCACAGTAGATTTTCATTTCTTCGTGTATATATAGTAGTCGCCTTCGCACACTCTCCTGGTGCGCTTCGTCACTACATGGACTGCCGTCCATAGTGATGTTTGCATTCGCACATCTCAATAGTTGTTGTAATTTCTTTACAGTTTTATAGTAGTGCCCAGAAACTAAAACTCCTGAATATATTACGGAATACATACACATTTTGATTTTGAATTGAATCCAGGGACCGTAATCATTAAGAGTTTTATTTTAAAACTCACTCAATAATCATTATTTTTGAGCAAAACAAATAAAACTCAAAAATAATCATTACTTTTGAGTTTTAAAATAAAAATCAAAAATAATCATTATTTCTGATCAGAAAAAAAAAAACTCAAAAATAATGATTATTGTTGATTTTTATTTTTTTCGCTCAGAAATAAAACTCACTTGGACGCCACGGCATTGCTGTGCCGATTTTCGGCGTTTTTTTTGCATTGTCCTATGTAGCGAATGTAGACGTACCACCTCTGAAAAAAAAATTGAACTTGGCTTCTGCATCCCGTTAAATGGTATCATTCTTTTAGTCCAGCGGTCGGGACACACATACGTTGACATTTTGTTTTATATTTGTGTGAGTAATTTGCACTGGGCAGCTCATCGATGTGTGTGTGCAGACCGCTGTTTTACGTTATACATGTGCGAGCAGCGCGCCGGCAGAACAAACCCCTATGCTCACTTAATAGGGCGCTGCCGACCGCTGTTTTAGTCAGTAAAGGAGATACTTCTAGCCTTTGTTTATGTTTATGATGTCTTATGTTGTTTATGTATTTAGACATGGATTTCAGTCTAAATGCTCTTTTCCTTCTCATTCTACAAGAACTACTTAAGGCCGCGAGTTCTTCAACACAACCTGGAACCACATTTACCAAAATACCACTACTTTTTCATATCTTCAGTAGTCCACTAATCTAGGTATAGAAAGTATCCACACAATCAGCTCCTCTTCTTCTTAAGAATTCGCGATTTTTGAAGAGTCGAAATACCAAAATACCACTACTTTTTCATATCTTCAGTAGTCCACTAATCTAGGTATAGAAAGTATCCACACAATCAGCTCCTCTTCTTCTTAAGAATTCGCGATTTTTGAAGAGTCGATTAAAATGTAAAACGATTTATAAGAAAAATGTCCTTGTAGAAAGTATCTTCTTCTTAAGAATTCGCGGTTTTTGATGAATCGATTAAAATATCAAACAAACTATAAGAAAAAGGTCCTTGGAGAAAGTATCTTCTTCTTAAGAATTCGCGGTTTTTGAAGAATCGATTAAAATGTGAAACGAACTATAAAAAAAGGTCCTTAGAGAAAGCATCCACTTCTTCTTAAGAATTCGCGGTTTTTGAAGAATCGATCAAAATGTCAAACAAACTGTAGAAAAAGGTCCTTAGATTGAGTATCGTCTTCTTCTTAAGAATTCGCGGTTTTTAAAAAATCGATTTCAACATAGAACCTACTTAAAGACATAGGTCTAAATGAGTGACTAAAATGAGTGAACATACAGATACGATTTTAATTAATTTTGTCTTTCTTGGGTGGAAAGTTGTGCTGATTACTTAATTCCTGAATAAAAACGTATCTGAAATCGATTTTTTAAGAACCGCGAATTCTTAAGAACAACTTATACTGCAGACTTTGTTAACCAATTTCTACTTACCTAAAACCCTTTTCTATACATGGTTTGATATTTAAATTAGTTTTGCAAAAGCCGCGAATTCTTGCAAGAAGAGGATAAGCTGTTCTTAAGAATAAGGGACAATGCTTCTTTAGATTTTAGGGATTTCAAACAGCGGTGGCACTTTGTTAAATGTTGCTCCAGTATGTATTGTCGAGCTGGCGGCCTTCATTGGTTAATTATTTCGTGTAGAGTAAGAGAGAAAGAAAAGTGCATTTCGACTGCAATCCATGGTTAAATACATAAACATAATGTTTGTTTAAATACATAAACATAAACAAAGGTTAGAAGTATCTCCTTTACTGACTATAAGAATGATACCATTTAACGGGATGCAGAAGCCAAGTTCAATTTTTTTTTTCAGAGGTGTTACGTCTGCATTCGCTGCATTCGCTGCAAAAAAAACGCCGATAATCGGCACAGAAAAGCCGTGGCGTCCAAGTGAGTTTTATTTCTGAGCGAAAAAAATAAAAATCAACAATAATCATTATTTTTAATTTTTATTTTTTCTGATCAGAAATAATGATTATTTTTGATTTTTATTTTAAAACTCAAAAATAATGATTATTTTTGAAGAATATTATAAAAATCCCAAAAATAAAAATCATGGCGATAATGAATAGATTAAGCAATGAGGATCACTATGATGTTTTCCTTTTTTGCGTATGTCGATCCTAAGCGCCTGATTTTTTGGTTCAAAAAATAGGTCAATAATCATTATTTACGGTCCCTGATTGAATCTATTAGGTGTTTTATCCTAATTTAAACTTATGTAAATCCCAATTTATCAATGAGGGTGTGTGTCATTGCGTTTCTCACATGCAAATTAGACGACTGAAAGTTTTTCCCTGCTCTCCCCTTAAAATCCAATCCAACATTTTTTTAAATCAAAACAAAAATTCCTTATGCATTTAATGGGTTGGCTACACACTTTGACTTAGAATTGCATCCATTAGATAATCCGTTCTAGTATCCAAATATTACAATTTTGATCAGGTATTTCCAAACCAGAAAAAAAACCTTGGCCGCCTCTCTTTCTCTTCAAATGACTCTCTCTCTCTCTCTGCTAACTACTCTCTCGCTCTGCGTCTGTTGACGTTCGTGAGTGCTGCGAACTGCCGAAGCATACAAAAAATAAACAAAAACAACGTGCTGCCAAAAAGGCCCCCCGCAACCCCCGCAATTTTACAAAAAAAATCATACAAAATCAACTGTAGGTAAAAAAAAAAATACCACACTGATTGTATGGCATAGCTCCATACCTTAAACTAAAAACGGATCCGATCGCATAATCGGTGCGGAAAAATTAATTAGGTGCCCCAACCGGATGTCAGTTGGGGCTCAACTTCTGGGCTTTTAAAGATTTCTTCAAATAAAGCTTAAAGCCTAGTACTCAGTTCGGCTAAGAGTTTCACTAGTCGAAAAATATTAATCATTTAGTGTGACCGAAGTTTTCTGAGTTCATCCGCAATGCATGTAGCATGGTCTTACTCTCAGCAAACAAATCAACTGGCGCCAATTTTAAAATATTACAAAACGTTGAGCCGACCTGGGTTGCAAGCTTTAAATTCCCAGTTGGAATGGCGATATGTATTACAGCAACTCCTACAGGCAGTTTTCCATTGGTTTTTGTGGTTTTCCTTCCATTTATACATTGTTATTGGCAAACCGCTTCTGCACAAACACAGCCAAAGATCAAATTTTTTATTCTTTGAGCCGCGGCTAAAGGCGTTCATCGGAATTCATCCGCTAAATCTAGTATTTTTTTGGTATTTCCTTACCATTTCCTTAGCTCAACTGAGTACCGCGGTGAAAAAAGTCCCCGGCTAAAGGCTTTAGCTACCTATTTGCCTCTCGCTTACTCCTATGCTTAGCTAGCAGTTTTCGTCGTACTGAGTACTAGGCTTAAAATAAAAATATCAACTTGTTTGGTTAAAAACTGTGGGAATGGTCAACCAATTTTGCATTTTTCGAGAGTCCTGGGAGTCTTTAGGAGCCGAATATTTAAAAATCCTTTCTTAGTGCATTGGTTTTACTCCGTCCCCAAAAATGCATAACGCGCCTAAAGAAGTTTCACTTCAAAAGTGGTTTCGAGAAAAACGCGTTTAAAGTTTTAAGGTGCTCGGAATATACCTATGAGCATCGACGCAGAATGGAAAATTTAGACACTTTTGCCGGACTCTATCTTTTGGTATGTTATTTGTAAACCCTAAAGACCCTAAAGCTACAAAAAATTTCGTTTTTTAAAAATTTTACCTAGATGTCTTCCCATAAGGCAGACTTTTGGCTTTTTCGCCCCACTGTGCCCCGTATATAAACTTTACAAGAAAGTTCTGGCTTGCCCGATAACAGCGCTTCAGCCGAGATATCCTTTTCTCGAGCCAGACAATTTTAGAGCTAGACAAAAAATATTGATAACAAGGCTACATATGTTTTAGAGCACCGGTCGGCAGACCGCTAGTCGGTAGCATAAAGTTTTAGCAAATGGTTCGTTTAAGGTGATTGTGGGCGTTATAGAGGGCGCTCTGCTGAAACAAACTTGCGCTGCGTAGGAAGCCCAAGTGAAGGGGCTATCCAACCATTCTAGCTTTTGTAGATTTTGTAGACAGACAGACAGTCAGACGGACAGACAGACGGACAGACAGACGGAAATGTCCAGATCGACCTGGCTAGTGATCCTGATCAAGAATATGTATATACCCTTTGTAGGGTCGGAAGTGCTTCTTTCTAGCTGTAACATACTTTTGCACGATTACAATATACCCTTTTACTCTACGAGTAACGGGTATAATTACGCAAATATGATTTTATCCGAACTGTTTTCCAAAATTTCCGCAAAAACAACATTAATTTGCCCTAAGCAAACTACTAAAATAAAAACAAGACTATCAGATATTTGTAAGTAAGCTAAAGGGAGTGCGAGGAAGATGGAGATATACAATTTTAATCGGACATAACTATTTAACGAATGCACTATGGAAAAAAAATCAATTTTTTTGGCATATAATCAACTTATTTTACAAATTATTTTTAAAAATGAAATATATTTTTTTAATTTACATACCCTAATTAGCCCAGAACTTAGAACCCTATAGTGTTGATAAACGAACAAAGTCAGCTGTTCGATTGACTTTGTTGTGTGCGTAAATTAGTGAAAAATCTTTGCAAACTTTCGCTGCTTATTTTGTTGAGCAACAAATTGATTTATTATTTCTGATTATGGCAAATCGTAGCAAAGGTATTTATAAATGTATCTTAGATTACATGTTTTGATTATTATGGCTTGTTGTCCAACTGTGAACTGTTTTATATGTGTATCTTTTTAGCTTAAAACAAACAAGTTTGTTTGGGGTGCATGTAAAAACGCCCGGTGTCATAACGCCCGTGAGCCTTATAATCACGGTTGCCAGATTTGGCTCTTTTGAGCAAGGCTATAAAAAAAGAATTAATTTTTTTATAAATGCATTTTTTTTGCCATGTTAAAAAAAAATCAATATTTTAAAAACTTCAAATGGCTCCATCTTACCGATTGTAACTAACAAAATGGCGCATATGTTAAGTTAATATATATATTTTTTTTTTGGAAACCCGTTCAAACCTTTTTTTTAATCTTAATTTTTTTTTTATTTTTAAGAAGTTAAAAACTTTTTTTTTATATAATTTTTTTTTAAGAAGAGATTTTATTGGAATTAATGCAAAAGACACGAAGTCAATCGGATTACTACAACCGGTGACTCAGATTTTGAATGAGAGGGTACTTTTTCAAAATTGAAGTTTTTTAGCGAACTAAAAAAAACAAGAGACAACGCTATAGTCGAGTTCCTCGACTATTTAATACCCGTTACTCAGCTTAACAACTTTAATATAAATATGCCTTCTTGTATGTTTTTCGCGCGCCCCATTTCAAATAATTTACATTTTGCATTCACATATTCCAAATTAGAGTGCCTTTTTTCCAGCGCCAGCAGGAGTGTTGAACACGCGGCGACGGCGCCATCTATGGCACGGAATTGGTACTGTTTGTACAAAAAACTGTGGGCGCCACGGCTTTATGCGGTTGTAACGAACTGATTTTGTAGGTCTGCTCGCTACGAGATTCGTGCGGCTAGCTCAGAGAAGTTATGTGTTCGTCCCACCAAATTTATATAAACGTGAACGCCCAGTAGATCAGTGAGAAAGCACAAAATTCACGGGTTTGAATTGGGTTTATTGCGGGTATGATTAAAGCGGGCTTGATGGCTCGGTTGGCCGTCGTGTCGCCACTCGTGGTCCTCGGTGCCTCCTAGTGATGCTCGTCTCTGCGCGTCGGTGCGTCGCCTCGGTGATCGCCTTCCTCCTTGACTCCGGGCTCCGGTCTTGTAGCTCCCTGTGGACGCTCGGCGATGTTCGTCTCTGATGCGTTGACTCGACGACCACTCGTAGCGCCTCGGACTCGCAAGGAGATCAGCCGTGTGGGTTTAGGGAAGCGTCACCGTTCTCAGACTAGGGTGAACAGGAGCTGCGCTCTACAAGACAACGCCTATAGACACACAACCGCCTGTCCCTGGCTCTGCCCCGGATGGTCCCACTAGGCTCTTGCTCAGTCTAGGTGGCCACCTGGAAGCTGCCTATTGCTTCACCTTGCTTTACGCCTGGTGTAAACGAACGTTCCACCCTGGCCTCACCAGCTAGCTCGTTCGTGACGGTTCCGTGTAGCTCGATGTCCGATGCTCTGCTCCGGGATGCGCTGGTTGTGAGGTTGGACGTAGCGTGGCTTCTATAACCGGCCTACGCTCGCCCTTTCTGGCTCGTAACACTCGGGGTTGGGACACACGCCGGTCCCGGGCTCGTAGAACCGTTGGATTTCTCTAGGACAGCGCCTTGAGATGACAATTGGCCTTTTCACTCTGGGGCAGCGCCTTGAAATGATAACCTGCCTACGGCTCTCGCCCCGAGTTCACAATCTCGTGTCGCAGGACTTCACTGCTCGACTCTGAGGGACACGCCAGGCGCAATGCGAGGCTTTAGTCGTACAGGAGTAGGAACAGTTTGCCTTGACTTAGCCATGTGATGCCCTCCGGATGATCCAATCCCGAACGTCTCAACGTAGCGACCTTTCTTCTTGTAGGCTCCCACGGCGCTGCTTCCGACGACTTGACTTGTGTTTTCACTTGAAGATTACTTGGCACTGATTGACTGACTTATTCACTTTGATATCTTGACTGATCTTGACGGATTGATTCCTTGTGATCGACTGATCCAGTTGCCAGCACCCGGCGGCTTTATATAGGGCCTCCGGGAACCGTTATTTCCCTTTTGCGCTCTGCCCGCTGAATCTCTCCACTCCAGGTCCAAAGTCCCTGGTCCCTGTTTGACCCACTTGTCCTTCACGCACGGCCTTAAATTGTTCCTCTGCATGCTGCTGCCGTCCCGCTGATTCTGTTGTTGCATGTGGCACGCCTGTGTGCCGCTCTGTTGCTGAGAGGTGGCACTTGTCTTCCTGGTCCAAAGTCCACGGCAGAGTCCAAAGTCCGGTGCAGTTCCGTTATTTCCTTTTGCACCCACGGCACTTAGGCACTGCCGCGAAGTCTCCACTCTCTCACTCTCCGCCATGACTCTCCAAACTCTCTTTGTGAAAGTTCTCTCTCTCGACCTCTCGAGTAGAGTAAAAGGGTATATTGTATTCGTGCAAAAGTATGGAACAGGGAGAAGGATGCGTTTCCGACCCTATTAATATATATATTCTTGATCAGGGTCACTAGCCGAGTCGATATAGCCATGTCCGTCTGTCCGTCCGTATGAACGCTGAGATCTCGGGAACTACAAAAGCTAGAAGGTTGAGATTTTCCACACATAATCTTGGGCTTCCTACGCAGCGCAAGTTTATTTCACGCCCCCTCTAACGCCCCCTAACAATTTTAAAATGTGTCTGGCGCCCACACTTTTAAAGATTTCCAAAAAGTATAAATGCAATTTTGTTGTGTATATTTATACCTATATCAAATCGGACCATTCAATAAAAAGTTATACGCAATCAAAAAAATGTTATATATCCATCTCCATATTAGATAGTCGGGACACCAACCCGACTATAGCGTTCTCTCTTGTTTTTAATCTTTTTTTGGCTCATAAAAAATTGTTGAAGTGGCAACCCTGCTTATGATACACTCAAAAGTGTCAAAACGCCCGCAGGCGCTATGTCACTTTTTTTTAAGGGCCTTATGACACAGAGGAAAGTGTCATAACGCCCGCCGGGAAAATATATTTACCTATTATTTTAGTAATTCATTTGATTTTTTTAGATTTAAATGTCAATCCGTTCTGGGTGAAATTTGCTACTGACCGTTTTTTAGAGTTCCAATTTTATATAGGTTTAGATTATTTATATAGGTAAAGAAGTCGTATTCAGCTTGAGCGCGCGCAGTAAACAATAATGCGGCTTGCACTTTTATTCAAACACATTTTTGTCTGCGCCCCTTATAACATGAAATACTTGTAAATGCGAGTAACATAGAGCAATAGGGTGCCTGTCATAACGCCCGGTGTCATAGCGCCCGCTTTTAAAAGTGTCATAACGCCCTCAACTTCTAAAAAATTCTAAAATGCATTTTAAGTTAATGGCTGCGTTCAGCAGAACAACATGATACCTGATCACTGATGGATTTTTTTCGATAGTTCTGCTGATCGCACTTGATTACTAATCATGATGCAAGAATTTTGCATCAGTGATCAGGTATCAGGTAGCCTAAAAATAGTACGCTACCTTTTCTTGATACATGATACATGGCTTCTGGCATGTATCGATAGTCGAAATATCGAAACTTATTAACATATATTATTATAAATGTTCAGCCATTATTGATTTTTATGCATCTACGATAGCTGTGGTCAGTGCTGCAACTGCAGAGACAGGAAAAATATATATTTTTTTAAATTGCGCGCGCACTGTTTGATATATTTGTTTACTTTTACGTCATTGCAATGTATCATGAGCGTTCAGCAGAACAAACTTGATCACTGATTACTGATACATCAGTGATCAGGTATCATGTTGTTCTGCTGAACACGCCCAATGAGAATACCGATAAGGGAATTGCTGTTTGTTATGTTGTAAAGCACATTTAAAATCAATGAGATTACCGAGAAGAGAAGTACCGTTTATTATGATACCTCACATGCTTTTTCATATTTTAGTCAGTTAAATCCTTTGGTTTGGTACTCTTTAGTATACATTATACAGAGGGCTTAATGTATGTATAATGTATAAATTGCGCGCGCAATTTAAAAAAATATATATTTTTCCTGTCTCTGCAGTTGCAGCACTGACCACAGCTATCGTAGATGCATAAAAATCAATAATGGCTGAACATTTATAATAATATATGTTAATAAGTTTCGATATTTCGACTATCGATACATGCCAGAAGCCATGTATCATGTATCAAGAAAAGGTAGCGTACTATTTTTAGGCTACCTGATACCTGATCACTGATGCAAAATTCTTGCATCATGATTAGTAATCAAGTGCGATCAGCAGAACTATCGAAAAAAATCCATCAGTGATCAGGTAACATGTTGTTCTGCTGAACGCGCCCATTAACTTAAAATGCATTTTAGAATTTTTTAGAAGTTGAGGGCGTTATGACACTTTTAAAAGCGGGCGCTATGACACCGGGCGTTATGACAGGCACCCTATTGCTCTATGTTACTCGCATTTACAAGTATTTCATGTTATAAGGGGCGCAAACAAAAATGTGTTTGAATAAAAGTGCAAGCCGCATTATTGTTTACTGCGCGCGCTCAAGCTGAATACGACTTCTTTACCTATATAAATAATCTAAACCTATATAAAATTGGAACTCTAAAAAACGGTCAGTAGCAAATTTCACCCAGAACGGATTGACATTTAAATCTAAAAAAATCAAATGAATTACTAAAATAATAGGTAAATATATTTTCCCGGCGGGCGTTATGACACTTTCCTCTGTGTCATAAGGCCCTTAAAAAAAGTGACATAGCGCCTGCGGGCGTTATGACACTTTTGAGTGTATCATAAGCAGGGTTGCCACTTCAACAATTTTTTATGAGCCAAAAACTACTCTGACTTTTTGTTAACACTGTTGTCGGCAAGGGGAAAAGGGGAATGAGCTTGTTCTATTTTTAGGTTTCGTTTATTGAGTACACAATGCATAAGTGTAAGTGGGCTTTGTGTGCATGTAAGTTATGTGACACATTACTTAGGGGCACTTACCCAATTTATAAACAACTTTGAGTTCAGAACAAATTTCCAAATAACTCAGACTGACTCCGAGATAAACCCGTGGTCAGCTATTTCTTTTAACTACGCCTCCAAGTTATTCCCACCCAGATCAATTTCACACATCCCGCATCAAAGGGATTCTGTAAACACCCAAGCCGATATTGTAAACATCGGAGCCCCAAAGCGGTCCCCGAAGTCCGCTAACATAAACACCAATTTCCGGCAGAAATTGAGTTTCAAATTTAATTGCCAAATTTCATCATCCTATTTTTCCGACTCTCTTGAGTCATTCTCTTAATCAGTTTTTCTGAGATAAATCTCTTAAGCCGAGGTTTCAATATTGATCATTGAACTTGAGTCCAGGCAGTCCGCTTTTGAGAATCGAATCGAGAAGTTTAAAAAGTAATAATCAGTGAGCAGTGAATTAAGTTCGACGTATGAAACAATTGTAATAGTGAATAAGTGAAGTTAAAAAATTAAAATAAATTTTTTTAATCAACTCACTAAAGAGAAAGTTAATTGGCGCCCAACGTGGGGCCACGCGTTTAAAAATTCCAAAGCAAGGCTATAAAACAAAATCCTAATAAAATTTTAAAGCGAAAAAAGAATTTGTGCGGCCGACAACCCAGTTACAACCAACGAAATAAAAAAGTTTATGTTAATTAAATAAGGAGGAAACTAATAAATGAAATAATCCCCTTAAATATAACCAACGAAATAAAAAAGTTAGTGTTGAACTAAAAAACAAGAGAGAACGCTATAGTCGGGTGCCCCGACTATCAGATACCCGTTACTCAGCTAAAGGGTGTGCGAAGGAGATGGAGAAAAACTTTGATCCGCCGTAACTTTTTAACGAATGGTCCGATTTAAAAAATTTCTTCTACATTTCGATAGGTATTGATAAACACAATAAAACTGCATTTTTACTTTTCCAATTTAAAAAAATATATATTTTTCCTGTCTCTGCAGTTGCAGCACTGACCACAGCTATCGTAGATGCATAAAAATCAATAATGGCTGAACATTTATAATAATATATGTTAATAAGTTTCGATATTTCGACTATCGATACATGCCAGAAGCCATGTATCATGTATCAAGAAAAGGTAGCGTACTATTTTTAGGCTACCTGATACCTGATCACTGATGCAAAATTCTTGCATCATGATTAGTAATCAAGTGCGATCAGCAGAACTATCGAAAAAAATCCATCAGTGATCAGGTAACATGTTGTTCTGCTGAACGCGCCCATTAACTTAAAATGCATTTTAGAATTTTTTAGAAGTTGAGGGCGTTATGACACTTTTAAAAGCGGGCGCTATGACACCGGGCGTTATGACAGGCACCCTATTGCTCTATGTTACTCGCATTTACAAGTATTTCATGTTATAAGGGGCGCAAACAAAAATGTGTTTGAATAAAAGTGCAAGCCGCATTATTGTTTACTGCGCGCGCTCAAGCTGAATACGACTTCTTTACCTATATAAATAATCTAAACCTATATAAAATTGGAACTCTAAAAAACGGTCAGTAGCAAATTTCACCCAGAACGGATTGACATTTAAATCTAAAAAAATCAAATGAATTACTAAAATAATAGGTAAATATATTTTCCCGGCGGGCGTTATGACACTTTCCTCTGTGTCATAAGGCCCTTAAAAAAAGTGACATAGCGCCTGCGGGCGTTATGACACTTTTGAGTGTATCATAAGCAGGGTTGCCACTTCAACAATTTTTTATGAGCCAAAAACTACTCTGACTTTTTGTTAACACTGTTGTCGGCAAGGGGAAAAGGGGAATGAGCTTGTTCTATTTTTAGGTTTCGTTTATTGAGTACACAATGCATAAGTGTAAGTGGGCTTTGTGTGCATGTAAGTTATGTGACACATTACTTAGGGGCACTTACCCAATTTATAAACAACTTTGAGTTCAGAACAAATTTCCAAATAACTCAGACTGACTCCGAGATAAACCCGTGGTCAGCTATTTCTTTTAACTACGCCTCCAAGTTATTCCCACCCAGATCAATTTCACACATCCCGCATCAAAGGGATTCTGTAAACACCCAAGCCGATATTGTAAACATCGGAGCCCCAAAGCGGTCCCCGAAGTCCGCTAACATAAACACCAATTTCCGGCAGAAATTGAGTTTCAAATTTAATTGCCAAATTTCATCATCCTATTTTTCCGACTCTCTTGAGTCATTCTCTTAATCAGTTTTTCTGAGATAAATCTCTTAAGCCGAGGTTTCAATATTGATCATTGAACTTGAGTCCAGGCAGTCCGCTTTTGAGAATCGAATCGAGAAGTTTAAAAAGTAATAATCAGTGAGCAGTGAATTAAGTTCGACCTATGAAACAATTGTAATAGTGAATAAGTGAAGTTAAAAAATTAAAATAAATTTTTTTAATCAACTCACTAAAGAGAAAGTTAATTGGCGCCCAACGTGGGGCCACGCGTTTAAAAATTCCAAAGCAAGGCTATAAAACAAAATCCTAATAAAATTTTAAAGCGAAAAAAGAATTTGTGCGGCCGACAACCCAGTTACAACCAACGAAATAAAAAAGTTTATGTTAATTAAATAAGGAGGAAACTAATAAATGAAATAATCCCCTTAAATATAACCAACGAAATAAAAAAGTTAGTGTTGAACTAAAAAACAAGAGAGAACGCTATAGTCGGGTGCCCCGACTATCAGATACCCGTTACTCAGCTAAAGGGTGTGCGAAGGAGATGGAGAAAAACTTTGATCCGCCGTAACTTTTTAACGAATGGTCCGATTTAAAAAATTTCTTCTACATTTCGATAGGTATTGATAAACACAATAAAACTGCATTTTTACTTTTCCAAAATATTGAAATTTTTAAAATTGTATATAAGCGATTGTGGGCGTTAGAGGGGGCGTGGCACCCTTTTGAAACAAACTTGCGCTGCGTAGGAACTTCTAGAATCTGGATGCAAAATGTCAATCTTCTATCTTTTATAGTTTCCGAGATCTCAGCGTTCATACAGACAGACAGACGGACAGACAGACGGACAGACGGACAGACGGACAGACAGACAGACGGACAGACGGACAGACGGACATGGCTAGATCGACTCGGCTAGTGATCCCGATCAAGAATATATATAGTTTATAGGGTCGGAAACGCTTCCTTCTACCTGTTACATACTTTTGCACGAATCTAATATACTTTTTTACTCTACGAGTAACGGGTATAATAAAAAGGTGGAAATTAATAAATGAAATAATCCCCTTTAATAAAAAAATTACTCCCAATTAAAAATAGTGATCGTAACATAATTCACTGCTACGGACAATAAAAAGAAAAAAAAAAAACATCAATCTAAAAAAAAACAAAAATCAAATATTTAATAAAACAAAATCAAATCATCATCAACTAAAAAGGAGAATTTATTGGCTGAAGGGCAATCCCTCGCCACAAGAAGACCAAAAATTGAAAAATAACATTTAAAAGGAAGGCACAGAGTGAAAAGAAGACCCTAACCAGGATTATCAATTGAAAAGAAGACCCCATTAGGATCATCATACAAGAGGAAGAATTTAATAAGGACGATTCGTGAGCGATAATATTTTTTTTTATTATTTATATTTAAGAATATTGAAAAAAAGAATTTTATTAATTATTATTAATTTCAAAATTCGATAAAATCCTCAAAATGAATCCTCCTCAAGAGCAGGCTGGACCTAGTAATAAGAGACCACACACAGCGAATCCTCCTCAAGAAATTACAAACAATCGGGCAGTAACAAACGCCACAATGGTAAACGTAGGAGAATTAATAAAACAGATTGTAAATTATGAATTGAATCCATTAAAAGACGAGATTGGAAATCTAAAACAGCAGTTATCAAATAAAATAAAGAAGGTTGAAGATTATCAGATAGAAGTTATAGATCCAAATATTAAATGCGAAACATCAAATGAGATCATCAAATCTGTAAGGGAATATAAAGGCGAGGAAGATAAGTATGTCAGCTGGAGAGAGTCAGCGGAAATAGCTATGGGGCAATATGCCAGAGGCAGCGATAGATTTTATTCTGCATTGTCAATCTTAAGGAATAAAATAACAGGAATGGCAAATGATGCCTTAACTCATAACGGTACAGTTTTAAATTTCGATGCCATAATGGCCAGGCTTGACTTTGTCTTTAGTGACAAACGTCCAATCCATATTATTGAACAAGAATTGAGTGTATTAAGCCAGGGTAAATTATCCATAATGGATTACTACGGAACTGTTAATAGAAAGTTAACTCTATTAATTAATAAAACTATTATGACTTACGGAAGAAATAAACCAATAACATTAGAAATGAACGAGAAACATAGAAAGGCCGCCCTCAGAGTTTTTATAACCGGCCTTAACGGTCATATTTCTGACACAATATTTTCAATGAATCCTCAAGACCTACCAAATGCAATGGTTATAGTTCAGGAATTGGAAAGTAACAATATGAGGGCTCATTTTGCTAATACTTTCTCAACCACACAGAGAAAAAATAATGAACAAAATTCAAGTGGAAACGGGCAAATATATTTAAATAATAAACCCAGACAGCTAAACAATAATTATAATAACCAAAGGAATAATAATAATAATTTAAGATTTAACCAATAAAGTAATAATTACAATAATAACAATCAAAATAAAAATGGTTATAATAATTATAACCAGAACAGGAATAATAATTGGATTCAGGGCAATTATAATAACAACCAGCAAAATCAGTGGAACTCGAATAAACCACAACAAAATAAGCCAGAGCCAATGGATGTAGATGAGTCAATTCAAATTCAAAATAGGAACAATAACGGTTATAATCAAGGTTATAATAATTACCAAAATAATAATTATAATCAAAATAAATGGAACCAAAATAAAAAAACTGACACACAACAAGATCAGGTTCAAAATAAAAGAGTACCGACTGGAACTGTTAACCAGCCGGCTAACAAGACCATGAGACTTAATAATATTGAGGAAGACCATTTTTTAGACCAAAGCCAGGAGTAGGATTACCCTACTTAATTAGAAATGATAAAAAAATAAATAAAAAATTAAAAATATTAATTGACACAGGGGCAACCTCTTGTTATATAAAAACAGGAATTTATAAAAGTAAAAATGAGCTCCCAATACATAAAAGAGTATCCACAGTAAATGGATATTCAATAATAAAATATTATCATATGATAGCTATATTTGATACGCGATATACATTTTACGAAATAGAAGGCTTAGATTCAGATTTGCTAGTAGGGTATAACCTATTAAAAAAAATCGGAGCTGTGATTGATACAGCTAAAGGAACGATAAAATATAATGGAAAGGAAGAAAAATTAAATTACGACAACGGAAATAATTTAAATCAACATTCCTTTTCCGAAGAAACCACCATTCTTCCGTTAAAGGAATTTATTTTAAAACAAGAAAGGAAGCTAGCTTCGGCCAGCCGAAGCTTATATACCCTTGCAGATCATTCCTATTAATAAACAAATCGCAAAAATGTTCAATTTTCTAATATTTCTCATTAATTTTCCGATCGTTCCTATGGCAGCTATATGATATAGTCGTCCGATTTTGATCAAATTAAAATTGAAATTAGAAAATATTTAAAAAGAGTCATATCCTAGAGTAGAAGATAATACAATAAAAACCAAAGAAGCTAGAATTTATTTCCTATTACTTTTCCATTAATTTTCCGATCGTTCCTATGGCAGCTATATGATATAGTCGTCCGATTTTGATTAAATTAAAATTGAAATTCGGAAATATTTAAAAAGAGTCATATCCTAGAGTAGAAGATAATACAATAAAAACCTAAGAAGCTAGAATTTATTTCCTATTACTTTTCCATTAATTTTCCGATCGTTCCTATGGCAGCTATATGATATAGTAGTCCGATTTTTTAAATAATTAATTCGAAATTCAGAAATATTTAAAAAATAACATCCCCAAAAGTAGAAGGTAATATTTCAAAAAACACCGAAGCTAGAATTTTTTAAAGTTTTTTTTTTCCGATTGTTCCTATGGGAGCTATAAGATATGGTTGTCCGATCCGGTCGGCTCCGACATATATACTACCTGCAATAGAAAGAAGACTTTTGGGAAAGTTTCATCCCGATAGCTCAAAAACTGAGAGACTAGTTTGCGTAGAAACAGACAGACGGACAGACGGACAGACGGACAGACGGACAGACGGACGGACAGACGGACAGACGGACATGGCTAGATCGACTCGTCTTGTGATGCTGATCAAGAATATATATACTTTATGGGGTCGGAAACTTCTGACTGAAATCATAATATCCTCTGCAAGGGTATAAAAATACTTTGATGAAAAGACTCGAGTCAGATCCGAATCTGAAACGGGAAATCAAAGCGAATTTAGTTTGGGATTAAAAAATCCTGAACACGCCGTCGTTGAATTATCCGACAAAAATAAAAGTTTGGGAATTAAAAATCCTGAACACGCCGTCGTTGAATTATCCGACAAAAATAAAAGTTTGGGAATTAAAAATCCTGAACACGCCGTCGTTGAAGTATCTGCAAATCAATTGAAAGATTTGGAGGATGAAATACTAAGCATTATCAATAAAGAGCATTCGAAAATAAATATGCAAATTCCATTTAGGACAGATATTCGCGGAGAAATAAACACCGAAAACGAAAGACCCATATATAGCAAACAATATCCGTATGCTCTATCAGCTTCGGATTTTGTAAACTCAGAAATAGATCGAATGTTAAAAGAGGAAATTATACGGCCGAGCAGGAGCCCTTATAATTCCCCAGTACTAGTAGTACCAAAAAAGGGTTTCAACAAAGATGGAACTCCAAAGCTCAGACTTGTAATAGATTATAAAAAACTAAATGATAATACAATTCCGGATAGATACCCAATGCAGGATCCTTCGGTAATTTTGTCAAATCTTGGGAAAGCTAAATACTTTTCCACAATCGATTTAGAATCTGGATTCCATCAGATTCTCATGAGTGAAACAGACGTACAAAAAACATCGTTCTCAATAAACAATGGAAAATACGAATTCCTGAGAATGCCATTTGGGTTGACTAACGCTCCCAGAATTTTCCAAAGAGCAATGGATGATATATTGAGAGAAGAGGTCGGTAAAACATGCCATGTTTATATGGATGACATTATAATATTTTCAAAAACTATTGAACAACATTACAAAGATCTAATTGACATAATTAAAATTTTGCTGAACGCAAACATGAAAATTTCTATTGAAAAATCAAAGTTCTTTAAATTGGAAACTAATTTTTTAGGTTACGTTGTTTCCCATAATGTAATCAAAACCGATCCCGAGAAAATTTCTACAATCCTAAAATACCCAATTCCTAAAAATATCCGAGAGCTTAGAAGCTTCCTAGGTCTTACAGGATATTATAGAAAATTTGCCCAAAATTACGCAAAAATTGCGAAACCATTAACAAAATATTTAGAAGGTCAAAAAGTATCTAAAAAAGCTTCACGCAGAGCTTCAATACAGTTGGACGATTCGGCTGTAAGAGCTTTTAACGAGCTCAAAGACAATTTAATCGCACAAATAGAACTGGTACCAAAGATATTATAAACACTAAGATGTGTAACGAGGAGCAAGAAAATGTACGGAGGCAGCGTCATTTTTGTCAAATGCGACTCACACGAATTCAGTCTATTTTTAGAATGCCGTTTCTTGACTTCTCTCTCTCGCTCACTTGCTCTCTCGCTCTCAAAACTCCGCGCTGCAGAAAAGTCGAAATTCAATTTTTGTCTCATTTGTTGATTCTTGAATTATGTTGCCGAAAAGGAATCGTCCTAAAAGGCACATTGCGCACAACATTTCAAAAAGGGATGTGGCGCATTGCGTTAGTTGATGGCCCGCGAATAATGCGATTGAGATTCGAGTCCACTCTGAGGCGAAGTGGTTTTATTTTTATCTTCATTTTTTTTTATTTTACTTTGTTTTTTAATTTTTTGGTTTGTTTTTTAATTTTTTGTTGTGTTTTTTGTTTGTTTTTAATTTTGTAAGTTCTAAAAGCAGAAGCATTTTGAGCAAATATTTTAAATTCATTACTTTTGAATTAAAAGTTTATGAAATACGCATCCGAGTTTACTATTATATTTTTTTTTCATTTTTAATTTTTATTGAAGTATACAATTTAAATGCAATTCAGGGACTAAAAATAACAATAATTTTATTTTTTAAACAAAAAAGCAAGCACACAATCCCTAGAGAGAAATGATTTACACCGAAATCATTCAATTCATTAATGGTCATTACCTTTCTTTCAATTTAAAAAAATATATATTGGTGCTCTAAAAAAAGTTTTCAAAAAAATTTAAAATCTTTCGTTCAAGGACTAGCCATTGTTATAATAAATAAGTGGTCAAAATTTGGTGTCGATCGGATTAATAGTTTTTTAGTAATCGTGTCCACCGCAAAGGTAATTTCGAAAAAAAAGATTCTGAGATAATCGCGTTTAGAGTTTCAAGCTTGTAACGGCCGATGTGCAGGTAGTGCGCTATAAATAGCTACAACTTCGGTTCTAATGCTCCGATCGTTATGATTTTTTGTAGGAAGCCCAAGAATATGTGTGGGGAATCTCAACCTTCTAGCTTTTGTAGTTTCTGAGATCTCAGCGTTCATACAGACAGACAGACGGACAGACGGACAGACAGACGGACAGACGGACATGGCTAGATCGACTCGACTAGTGATCCTGATCAAGAATATATACTTTATAGGGTCGGATACGCTTTTTTCTACCTCTTACATACTTTGGCCCGAATTCAATATACCCTTTTACTCTAAAAAAAGTAACGGTACATATATGTACAAATGACTTGATACTTACTAGGCAAATGCTTTCTTTAATATCGGGCAGCTGTAAATGTTCGATACCAAGTTTTTTGATATGAAGTATAACCATGGGGGCTACCACATCAACCTCTTCGTTAATTATTGTCCATCCAATATTTTCCTCATCCAAGTCAGATGATCTATTATCCTTCTGTAACCTAAACCATTAATCACTATGGACGGCAGTCCATGTAGTGACGAAGCGCACCAGGAGAGGGTGCGAAGGCGACTACTATTATATAGCCGCAAAATTGAAAATCTGCTGTGATAGTCCGATCGTAATGAGTAATACACCAATCGAAAGGTATTGCAAAAACTTAAAGTATTGCATACCAAGACTTTCAGAAAATCAATTGGCTTGGGAGAGAGAGAGGTGAAAGTGAAAAAGTGAAAATTTCGAATTTTGGAGCTGTTGGGGCCGGTGGGGATAATTGGACCCCGGACTACGTTAGTTGTATTCCTACTGAAAATGCTCTTCATATGAGGGGTCATATGAGAAAATCGGACGCTCCGTTCAAAAGTTGTACCGAAAACAAATTTGCGGGGGCATAGTCAAAATGGAAATTTAATTCTGTTTGTCAGTTTGTCCAAAACATGTTTTTTAAGTTGTGAAAATTTGATATGACGTTCATCACATCGATATAAAAAGCTTTTGTTCTACCACTTTTGGAAAAAACCGCTATATAAGCGGGAAAACAGCTTGTTTTAAACTTTTTTTTAAGCTTTTTTTTATTTTTCTCAAAAACGGCTTTAACGATTTTCTTTAAAACTTTCACCTGTATAGCCCTCGAGATTTCTTAAATTTTGGTATATAACACATTACTGTAAAAAGTCACGTTTAAAAGTTATTCAGAAACGAAAATCGAAACTTTTGCCAGCCCAACACAACTAACGCTGCCTAAGCATTGAATTTAGTATGTGCTTATCCAAACTGTATTTTAGGGTCATGGAATCATTTCAATTGTTTTAAGGAGTTCCAAATAGGAAGCTTTTGTTTTACGACTTTTGGAAAAACCCGCTGCTTTACCGGGAAAAAAGCTAAAAACAATCTAAATTTTGTTAGTTCGTAAGTTGTACACTACTAAAGCTACAGACATGTGCTATACCTCGTTTAAAAGGTATTTTGAAATACTTAAACGCCTTTTTATCTTAATTTGTTTAAATGGCTTACAAATTATGATTGACCAATTTAAATTTTAATGTATATATTAGCTCCTATGAGAGCAAATGTAAACCAACAAAAACTTCTGATATCAAATAAAAACACCGAATGAGAAAATATTTGAAAGTCTTTTTAATGTCGAGTGTAATAATTTTTCGTCACAAATGTTGATATCAGAACTTTTGTATGTTGAAGGTGCGATCGTCACTAGTTTTTTACCTCGGTAAGAGGTGTTTTTATTTGATAACAATATAAAAGCGCGCGTATGCAAAGTAGCAACGCGAGCCGCAGCACTCGTGTTGTACAACGATAACCCATTTGGCAAGTCCTATGATCCTTTTGCGTACATTTTTTTAATTCCAAATTAGTTGCTCATTTAGTGAACACGGTTAGCTCCCAGTTCCTATAATGTTCGTTTAATTATTGTTATTACTTTAAAATAACTACAACTATTTTCATTTACTTAGCTATTATAGTATATCTCCCCCATTTGCATTCCAAACACATTCTTTTAACAAGCACACACACCTAACGTAATTGTGTGATTCATATTAAGCAAACGCTTGCCTATCACAGAAAATTACTTTATACTTTATTTGCCCATACAAACATACCTGAACACTTAAGCCTATCCGGTGGCAAATACCAATACCTAACATGTGAACTGTTGAATCGAGACTGCTTTTAAATGAAATAAAACAAGAATGAGCGCTGTAGTCAACTGCCTCGACTATCAGATACCCGTTACTCTCGTTTTACCAAAATTATTCGTTTTTTTTCCAAATAACTAATAAGCGCATTCTCTAAAAATGTTAGTTTACATGGATTTGTTAGTAAAACTCTCCCACTGGCATTATAAGCTAAATTTTTTTTCTAGCTTATACAATGTACATATGTCATACATCCATATTTAGAAAACGCATGCCTATCAAATCCAATTACTTCATACTTGATTCGCCCATTTAAGCTTAACGGTATACATGCAAACATTCGTGAAAACTCAAGCTATCTGGTGACAGATACTACAGCCTAACATCTAAACGGTTAAATCGAGACTACTATTAAATGAAAGTAAACAAGAATGAGCGAGGAATAAAGAATGAGATACACGTACCTCTATGAACCAATGCGACTAGAAAATGCAACACATTTTGGAAAAGGGGCGAGATGAAGTTTTGTACACTGCCGTTATTGATCAGTGATCAATGATCACATTATGTTTTAGAGTCTTAACTTTTTATACCCTATAATTTAGTTAGATGTTTGCAACGCAGTGAAGGAGACGTTTTCTACCACATAAAGTATATATATTCTTGATCAGTATCAATAGCCGAATCCATCTTGACATGTCCGTCTGTCCGTTTCTTTGCGACCTCGTCTCTCAGTTTTAAAGCTATCGCGATGCAACTTTCCCAAAAATCTTATTTCTATTGCAGGTAGTACATATTAGAGCCCTGCACGAGTAGAGTTTAAAACAGCTCTGAGCTTGAGCTTGAGCTGTTTGTTTGTGACTTTGGAATCATAGGTCATGGGATCATAGAATCATCGAGTAAGAGCTCCTCCCATGAGCCTATGATTCCAAGAGCCATTTCAAACAGTTTGGCTCGAGTAGCTCATGTCAAAAAAACAAACCAAACAAACAGCTCACGTTATTCGAACAGAAATAGCTCCAAGGGCTTAATGTCAAACATTTACAATAAACAAATATAGAGTATTTTATTTACAAAAAGAAAAAACGATTATAAGAGAATCATGGGCGACCGCCAGTACTTTTTTTTAGCAAACTCTTAAGAAATCGCGGTCCGTAGAGGGTAATTTTTTTTTAGCGATTCTTATTTACTAGTAGAAGCAGCAAAATAATTATCCTCGGTGGACCGCGATTTCTTAAGAATCAAAAAAAAGAAGAGACGGTTACAAGAAAACTATGGTCGACAAGCAATTTTTTGGCAAACTGTTAAAAAAAATTGCGATCCATCGAGGGTAGCTATTTATTTATAGCGATTCTTGGGCGGAGAAACGTTTCATTATTTTTTAATTTTTAACAAAGATAATTGTTGAAGAGGACAACATATTAAATCGAGTTGATCTTAAGATATTGCGGTTGCATAAAAAGCCACAAAAATCCTTCATCCAAATTAATGCAAAATAAAAAAAAAAGGTTTTTTCAGCTCCGGTCGAAAAACTGAGCTACTCGAGCCCATGATTCCATGAGCTTATGATTCCATGAGCCCTTTGTTTTCGAACGAGTCGAGTAGCTCATTGTAAAAATTTAGGAGCTGAGCTATTCGATTTGAACATTTTTGTGAGCTGATTTACTCGAGCTGTTTTTTGAAATGGGAGAAAAAGGGCTCTACGAGTATACTCGTGCAGGGCTCTAGTACATATGTCGGAACGACCCGGATAGGACTACTATATCTTATGGCTCTCATACACACAAAAAAAAACTTGGTAAAATCAACTGTAATAATTGTCAATCAGGCCCCAACCAGCAAAATTGTCAATTCTACTAAGTAAATAGTCATTTCACAACAACAAAATATACACAATTAGCAAAGACACAAACCCAAAGCAAAAACAAAATACACGTAACCTTTTTAATAGTTACGTAACTATCTTTGTTGGTCAATTTTACCAAGTTTTTTTTTTGTGTGTAGGAATATTCGAACATTATACGTTTTTCGTTATGAAGTAGGCATTTTGATTTCTGACATTTTAAACCAAATCTAAAATATGCCCAATATAATACCTGAATAGGACCCATCGAGATAAAGCTCTCAAAGAAGGTACACACAAAAAAATTTGCTTGGTAAAATTGACCAACAAAGATAGTTACGTAACTATTTAAATAGTTACGTAACTATTTAAATAGTTACGTGTATTTTGTTTTTGCTTTGGGTTTGTGTCTTTGCTAATTGTGTGTATTTTGTTGTTGTGAAATAACTATTTACTTAGTATAATTGACATTTTGCTGGTTAAGGCCTGTTTGACAATTATTACAGTTGATTTTACCAAGTTTTGTTTGTGTATAAGTATGTATTTGAACTGCGAGGGTATACAAACTTCGGCAGGCCGAAGTTAACTTCCTTTCTTGATAATATTATTATAACTGAACAATCTGAAAAATTGGATATGTCTATTGGTATCACTGTGGACGGCAGTACACGTAGTGACGAAGCGCACCAGGAGTGTCATAGGGCGACTTCTATATATAGCCGCAGAATTGAAAATCTGCTGTGATGGTCCGATCTTAGCGAGTGATTCCACAATCGAAAGGTATCGCAAAAACTAAAAGGACTGCATACCAAGACATTAAGAAAATCAATTGGCTTGGCAGAGAGAGCGGAGAAATTAAAAAAGTGAAAATTTCGAATTTTTTAGCTGTTGGGGCCTTTGGGGATAAATGCCCCTCGCAATGATTTAGTTGTGTTCCTATTGAAAATAACCGTCGAATGAGAGGTCATATGACAAAATCCGATGCTCCCTTCAAAAGTTATAGCCAAAATAAGATTTTCTTCTTCTCCCCAAAATGAAAATTTAATTCTGTTTGTCAGTTTGTGCGCTTGTGTGTCTGTCCCAAAACGTTGGTTTAAAGTCCTGCAAATTTTATATGGTGTTAAACAGCTCAATATAAGAAAAATGAGTTCTACCACTTTTGGAAAAATTCGGTAGTTTAGCGGAAAAACAGCTATAAATGGATAAATTTCGTACGCCCATAACTTGGGAAAAACTCAAGCTACAGACTTGTGTTTTACCTTATGGTAAAGGTATTTTTTTTAACTTTATTTTTAATTTTCTTTTATTTTTCTCAAAAACGGCTCTAACGATTTTCTTTAAAACTTTAAACTATATAGCTCTTGAGGTTCCTTAAATTTTGGTATATAACACTTTATTGTAAAAACTCACGTTTAAAAATTATTATGAAACGCTCCCTGAGTATTGAATTTTGTGTGAGGGTATCGGAACTCGATTTTAGGGTCATGGAATCATTTAAATTGTTTTTAACAGCTCCACATAGGAAACTTTTGTTTTACGACTTTTGGAAAAACTCGCTACTTAAGCGGGAAAATAAGCAAAAAATAGCTTAATTTCGTAAGTTCGTAACTTCTGAACTACTAAAGCTAAAGACATGTGCTGTACCTCGTTTAAAAGGTATTTTGAAATACTTCAACGCCTTTTTAACTTAATTCCTTTAAATTTAATTAAGATTGATTAATTTTAATTTAAATGTATATATTAGCTCCTATGAGAGCAAATGTAAACAAACAAAAACTTCTGATATCAAATAAAAACACCTCTTAACGAGGTAAAAAACTAGTGACGATCGCACCTTCAATATACAAAAGTTCTGATATCAACATTTGTGACGAAAAATTATTATTATTATTCCGAAACTCCGTTCAAAAGTTATTCCAAACTCATTAGTTTGAAAATTTGTGTCCCTTTGTTTGTGGGTTTGGGCTAGTACTCAACCCAACAGAAAGTCGTTCAAAACAAAAAACTTCATAAACTTTTGTTTCACGACTTTTTGAAAAACCAGTAAAGCGATAAAAGCTAAAAAATAGCCAGATTTACAACGCCTGTAATTTCTAAACGACTTACTCTACACACATTTGATATATCGCGTTGTAAAGGTTTTTTTAAAATGCTAGTAACGATGTTATGATGTATTATTTTTATATACTTACAGAGGGTATTATAATTTAAGTCAGATGTTTGCAACGCAGTGAAGGAGACGTTTCCGGCCACATAAAGTATATATATTCTTGATCAGCATCAATAGCCGAGTCCATCTAGCCATGTCCGTCTGTCCGTCTGTCCGTTTCTATGCGAACTAGTCCCTCAGTTTTAAAGCTATCGCAATGAAACTTTCCCAGGTAGTACATATGTCGGAACGAGCCGGATCGGACCACTATATCTTATGGCTGCCATAGAAATAATTAATTTGTGACTAAAAATTATTACACTCGTCATTAAATAGACTTTCTAATATTTTCTCATTGCACGTATAGAGTATTTTATTAAATTATGTTTTTAGTTGGAAAGGCTGTAAGGCCCATACAAATTTCGAATTGTCTGGTAATGGATGCATGGTGTATTTTGGAATCTGTGCAACACTTTTACATTTAAATTGTAGTGTTAACGAAAATTCCTCCACTTCTTTGGCCCGGAATGTAAAGAAGCTTTATTCTCGAGCGTATGAAACAATTCTTAAGGACTGGATAAGTGCTTTCTCTCCGATAGCAAAATTTGTTGTAAATTATGTCACTATGGATGGCAGTCCATGTAGTGACGAAGCGCACCAGGAGAGTGTGCGAAGGCGACTACTATTATATAGCCGTAAAATTGAAAATCTGCTGTGATAGTCCGATCGTAATGAGTAATACACCAATCGAAAGGTATTGCTTAAAGTATTGCATACCAAGACTTTAAGAAAATCAATTGGCTTGGGAGAGAGAGCGTTGAAAGTGAAAAAGTGAAAATTTCGAAATTTGGAGCTGTTGTGGCCGGTGGGGATAAATGCCCCCTCGCAATGTTTTAGTTGTATTCCTTTTGAAAATACCCGTCGAATCAGGGGTCATTTGTCAAAATCCGACGCTCCGTTCAAAAGTTATAGCCAAAATAAGATTTTCTTCTTCTTCCCAGTTTGTCAGTTTGTCCAAAACATGTTTCTTAAGTTTTGAAAATTTAATATGACGTTCATCACATCGATATAAAAAACTTTTGTTCTACCACTTTTGGAAAAACTCGCTAGTTTAGCGGGAAAACAGCTATAAATAGCTAAAATTCGGAATTCCGTAACTTCTATACTACTAAAGGTACAGACTTGTGCTATAAACGCCCTCTATATGCAATTTGTGTAAATGTAATAGTTAAAAAGATATGAACAAAAGAAATTTTTTTTAAACTTTCTTTTTAGCTTTTTTTTAATTTTTTCAAAAACGGCTCTAACGATTTTCTTGAAACCTTTAAACTGTATAGCCCTTGAGATTCCTTAAATTTAGGTATATAACACATTACTGTAAAAAGTCACGTTTAAAAGTTATTTTATACGAAAATAGCCACTTTTGCCAGCTCGAACAACTAAAGCTTCCTGAGTATTGAATTTTGTGTGAGGGTATCCGAACTGTATTTTAGGGTCATGGAATCAGTAAATTTGCACTTAAGAGTTCCATATAGGAATCTTTTGTTCTACGACTTTTGGAAAAAGCCGCTACTTTAGCGGGAAAAAAGCTAAAAATGGCTAAATTTCGTTAGTTTGTAAGTTCTACACTACTAAAGGTACAGACATGTGCCATACCTCGTTTAAAAGGTATTTTGAAATACTTAAACACCTTTTTAACTTAATTTGTTTAAATACAATGGCTTACAAATTATGATTGACCAATTTAAATTTAAATGTATATATTAGCTCCTATGAGAGCAAATGTAAACAAACAAAAACTTCTGATATCAAATAAAAACACCTCTTAACGAGGTAAAAAACTAGTGACGATCGCACCTTAAACATACAAAAGTTTTGATATCAACATTTGTGACAAAAAATTATTACACTCGTCATTAAAAAGACTTTCTAATATTTTTTCATTCGGCACGCTGCAATAGAAAATGCCTGTGAAGGGAAAAAGGCTGGAATAGTCTGCTAGGGCGGGCCGAATGAGAAAATATTAGAAAGTCTATTTAATGACGAGTGTAATAATTTTTCGGACTTTAAAATCCGACGCTCCGTTCAAAAGCTATAGCCAAAATAAGATTTTCTTCTTCTTCCCAAAATGAAAATTTAATTCTGTTTCTCAGTTTGTCCAAAACATGTTTCTTAAGTTTTGAAAATTTAATATGACGTTCATCACATCGATATAAAAAACTTTTGTTCTACCACTTTTGGAAAAACTCGCTAGTTTAGCGGGAAAACAGCTATAAATAGCTAAAATTCGGAATTCCGTAACTTCTATATAACTTAAGCTACAGACTTGTGCTATAAACGCCCTCTATATGCAATTTGTGTAAATGTAATAGTTAAAAAGATATGAACAAAAGAAATTTTTTTTAAACTTTCTTTTTAGCTTTTTTTTAATTTTTTCAAAAACGGCTCTAACGATTTTCTTGAAACCTTTAAACTGTATAGCCCTTGAGATTCCTTAAATTTAGGTATATAACACATTACTGTAAAAAGTCACGTTTAAAAGTTATTTTTATACGAAAATAGCCACTTTTGCCAGCTCGAACAACTAAAGCTTCCTGAGTATTGAATTTTGTGTGAGGGTATCCGAACTGTATTTTAGGGTCATGGAATCAGTAAATTTGCACTTAAGAGTTCCATATAGGAATCTTTTGTTCTACGACTTTTGGAAAAAGCCGCTACTTTAGCGGGAAAAAAGCTAAAAATGGCTAAATTTCGTTAGTTTGTAAGTTCTACACTACTAAAGGTACAGACATGTGCCATACCTCGTTTAAAAGGTATTTTGAAATACTTAAACACCTTTTTAACTTAATTTGTTTAAATACAATGGCTTACAAATTATGATTGACCAATTTAAATTTAAATGTATATATTAGCTCCTATGAGAGCAAATGTAAACAAACAAAAACTTCTGATATCAAATAAAAACACCTCTTAACGAGGTAAAAAACTAGTGACGATCGCACCTTCAACATACAAAAGTTTTGATATCAACATTTGTGACGAAAAATTATTACACTCGTCATTAAAAGGACTTTCTAATATTTTTTCATTCGGCACGCTGCAATAGAAAATGCCTGTGAAGGGAAAAAGGCTGGAATAGTCTGCTAGGGCGGGCCGAATGAGAAAATATTAGAAGAGGTGTTTTTATTTAATAAATATTATTAAATAAAGTTTATGAAAAGCAAGGCCTTCGACGTTTTTCATAGCTTCAAATAAAACAATTAGCTTCACAAAAAAATTATGAACAATTGTTTTCTAGTAATAAAAAATTTTAATTACGGACGCGACAGACTTTAAAATAGCATTAAAAATTTTAATGCGCTAACTTTTATTGTCAAAGAATTTTAATTAATTTGTTCCAAATATCCTTGCTTTAAACATAGTTACGTACGCCCTCTTTTTCAATTTATTTGATGGAGAAAGATGTACGTAGAAAACAACAGCATGGCAAAGGGGGAGGGGCAATTGACCCGTTGATTCACCGAAACAAGCAAAGAAATGTGCAATTTGACGATCTTTTCGGTCAGAACAACGACCGAGTTATAGTATGAAGTAGTTAAGGGGGGTTCTTGGTCATCCAATATTTAAATACGAATTGAATTAACACTAGCTGTGTTCTCTTTGGTAGTTCCAAACGGAATAATTTTATTGTGGCTTGAGATTCAAATCAAACCTCCGCCAAAGAATTTTATGTGTTTACAATTATGTATGTGTGGGTGAGTAAATGCTAACAAAGTATTTTCTGGAGCTCTGCTGAGTGGGTGTCGTTTAGCAACATCCTGCCTTGTGCTGATGTTGCATTTCTTATGTCGATCTTATGTGGGACAACGAACGGCTAGCTGCCGGTCACTGTCCACTTGGAAGAGGGTAACACGGGGAGGTTTAGGCGGTGGCATAGTCGATGGTACCGGTACGGTAACTCCTCCCCCCCTAGAATGGAGCGATGGCCACATCTGTGGTATATCCAGAGCGATATTGTGCAGAAAAGCATTGGGGGTGAAGATTGTTCTTGTTTTTCTAATTCTCCATATTGCCAGTACCGTTATCGCTAGAAACACCAGCATACCATATATTACGGAAAAATGTGTTTCCTGTACTTTTCCCATGTACACTACTTTTTTGAGGTTTCTCATATCTTCAAGATGTAGGACTTCTAGGTTTAACTCCTGTTTGGTGTTATTTATAAGTATCTGCTTACTTATTGTAGTGGTAAGTACTATATGGTCCTCTTTATGTTCCATAACTTGGCCATCATATTTTATGCCATTTATTTCGATCAAACAGTTTGCATATTTGATTGCTAACGCCCCCGATACTGTAATATCTTCTCCACACGTCTTGTTTACAGGTAAGTTCAAGGCATTGAAAATGACTATGTGTCCATCCTCAGGTGCCAAAACCATTTCTCTTCCTTCTAGATTTACTGAATCGCATATTGGTGGTTTGTTCGTTAAAATCTTCCTCAAGCACTCCTTTCCTTTTGTCTCTTAGTTAATGGTTTCGTTATTTTTGCAAAATCTTTTATGAATTTCCTGTAATAGCCAATAAGTCCAAGAAATGATTTTATTTCCTTTGGTGTTTTGGGCAAAGGAAAAAGCTTTATGGCTTCAATCTTCTTTGGGTTTGGTCTGACTCCTTCTTGTGTCACTACATGCCCTAAATACTCTATCTCCTTCTTTAAAAATTCTGATTTGTCTGTTTGAAGTTTAAAATTTGCTCCACTTATCCTTTTAAAAACTGTCCTCAAATCTTGCATGTGACTTTGTAGGGACGGGAAATACACAATTATGTCATCCATGTAGACCAGACAAATCTTGCCTATCAACTCTCCCATCAGGTTATTCATCACTCTTTGAAACGTCGCTGGAGCATTTGTCAATCCAAATGGCATCCTTACAAAATGCCCGTTATCTGTTGTAAATGCTGTTTTTGGAATGTCTTGTTTTTCCATCTCAATCTGATGGTATCCGCTAGCCAAATCTAATACCGAGAAATACATGGCTTTTCCCAGTTTATCGAGTACTTCGCCAATTACTGGCATCGGATACCTATCCTTCACTGTCTTCTCATTCAACTTCCTAAAATCTACCACCAATCTCCACTTTTGTTTTCCTGACAGGTCCATCTTCTTTGGTACTAGCCAAACTGGTGCACTCCAAGGTGAGTGACTGTGCCTAATAACTTCCTGTTCTAACAATTCCTGTATCTGATTCTTCATTTCTTCTCTTTGTTTAAATCCATATCTATATGGCTTTTTATAGATAGGAATATCGTCCGTTGTTGGAATTGAGTGAGTTACCGCATTGGTAAATGTCAGTTGATTTCCCTTTGTGTGAAAAATACTTGGAAATTCCGAATACAGTTTTTTAAGGCTTGTCGCCTCTTCTGTATTTAGATGGGACACATCCAATTTTGCATATCTTGCATCACCCCCAGCTAATTCCATTGTGTTCATCTACCTGCATACATACTCCTGTTTAAATGGTCTTAGCATTTCGATTTCTACATAATCTTTGGGATCATATGCAGTGACAGCCAACGGCTTTTCTAGGTATAATTTCTTTTCTTTTCCTGTGAAATTGACAACTTCTAGGTCGGCCTGTCCCTTCTTTGCATAATAAATTCCACCAGTTATTTCTAACCCTTCTTCCACTAGTGTCGTTTGTATCAAAAATGACCCATTGTTTACTGAAACTGGTAAGGTGACAATTGTTTTAGTCGCCTCCTCCAGGATATGTATGTCAGTGGTCCTATTGGGCTTCAAATGGACTTTAACTGTCCCTGTCTTGGTTCTTAATACGAGATTTTCTTAATCTAAACTTGCACCTAACTTAATTAATCAAATAAAAACACCTCTTAACGAGGTAAAAAACTAGTGACGATCGCACCTTCAACATACAAAAGTTTTGATATCAACATTTGTGACGAAAAATTATTACACTCGTCATTAAATAGACTTTCTAATATTTTTTGATTCGGCCCGCCCTAGCAGACTATTCCAGCCTTTTTCCCTTCTCAGGCATTTTCTATTGCATCGTGCCGAATGAAAAAATATTAGAAAGTCTTTTTAATGACGAGTGTAATAATTTTTTGTCACAAATGTTGATATCAAAACTTTTGTATGTTTAAGGTGCGATCGTCACTAGTTTTTTACCTCGTTAAGAGGTGTTTTTATTTGATATCAGAAGTTTTTGTTTGTTTACATTTGCTCTCATAGGAGCTAATATATACATTTAAATTTAAATTGGTCAATCATAATTTGTAAGCCATTGTATTTAAACAAATTAAGTTAAAAAGGTGTTTAAGTATTTCAAAATACCTTTTAAACGAGGTATGGCACATGTCTGTACCTTTAGTAGTGTAGAACTTACAAACTAACGAAATTTAGCCATTTTTAGCTTTTTTCCCGCTAAAGTAGCGGCTTTTTCCAAAAGTCGTAGAACAAAAGATTCCTATATGGAACTCTTAAGTGCAAATTTACTGATTCCATGACCCTAAAATACAGTTCGGATACCCTCACACAAAATTCAATACTCAGGAAGCTTTAGTTGTTCGAGCTGGCAAAAGTGGCTATTTTCGTATAAAAATAACTTTTAAACGTGACTTTTTACAGTAATGTGTTATATACCTAAATTTAAGGAATCTCAAGGGCTATACAGTTTAAAGGTTTCAAGAAAATCGTTAGAGCCGTTTTTGAAAAAATTAAAAAAAAGCTAAAAAGAAAGTTTAAAAAAAATTTCTTTTGTTCATATCTTTTTAACTATTACATTTACACAAATTGCATATAGAGGGCGTTTATAGCACAAGTCTGTAGCTTAAGTAGTATAGAAGTTACGGAATTCCGAATTTTAGCTATTTATAGCTGTTTTCCCGCTAAATTAGCGAGTTTTTCCAAAAGTGGTAGAACAAAAGTTTTTTATATCGATGTGATGAACGTCATATTAAATTTTCAAAACTTAAGAAACATGTTTTGGACAAACTGACAAACTGACAAACAGAATTAAATTTTCATTTTGGCTATAACTTTTGAACGGAGCGTCGGATTTTGACAAATGACTACAACTAAAACATTGCGAGGGGGCATTTATCCCCACCGGCCCCAACAGCTCAAAATTTCGAAATTTTCACTTTTTCACTTTCACCGCTCTCTCTCTCAAGCCAATTGATTTTCTTAAAGTCTTGGTATGCAATACTTTAAGTTTTTGCAATACCTTTCGATTGGTGTATTACTCATTACGATCGGACTATCACAGCAGATTTTCAATTTTGCGGCTATATAATAGTAGTCGCCTTCGCACACTCTCCTGGTGCGCTTCGTCACTACATGGACTGCCGTCCATAGTGATATGTCCATTCCCAATAATCCATCAAACCAGGAATGAAAATGAAATAAAAAGAAATCAAACGATTCCCCTTTTGCAATTTCCTGCAGCTCAACATCTTTTATATAACTGTTTATTTTATGACTCCCTATTGGAGTTTTAACTACAAAGTTTTCTTTAAATTTTTGCTGTTGATCTTTACTAACCATTGCGGGATTTAAATACGAGTTTGTAGCTCACGAATCTATTAATAATTTTAGTTCTTTTTCGTTATTTACTTTAACTACCACGTATGGTAATGTCGCCTGATGGGTATCCTTCCTTATATACCCTGTCTGTTTTTTGAGGCATTCTGGCAAAAATTTCCTTCGTTCTCAATGTTATTCAACTCCTGCTCCTCCTCTCTTTCTACTGTATTTAATTGCCCTGACTGCCATCGTTTGGCACTTCTAGGCCCAGTTGATGAGCATTCTGCAATTTCTTGATTTGGCATTATTGCTTTTTTATTATACCCTGAAGAGTTAGAGGTCGACTGATTGTCATATCCTCTATTCCTATTTCCTTCCTTATTCCACCTGGGGTTCCTATTATATCCTCCTTGTTGCCTATATCCTTCATTATCTCTGCTAAAGTTGTTATTGTATCCTCTGTTTCTATTATACCCAAAGTTCTGCCTGTTATAACCCCCTGCCATACTAAAATTATTGTTCCTGGGTACCTCTTTAGACCGGTAATAAATGTCTCTCTCCTTAACCGCTATCTCGTATGCTTCCAAGAGCGTCTTCGGAACTCTTCCCCTAATGGCACTACCTAAATTGCCTTTAAGACCCGTTACGAACGCCTCCAGACACGTTTCCTCATATAACTTTTTCTTCGCCTGAATTGCGATGGGGTTCGTATCTGTCCTGTCTATAACATTACACAATGCCTTATGTACATCAGATACCTCTGAGTAAAATAATTCTACTGTTTATTTTTTATTTTCCAACTGGTTTAACTCCCTCAGTAAATCAGGTTCTGACCTCTTGTCTGCAAAATGGGCTATCAAAATTCTTTTAATTTCATCCCAATTTAATCCACAATTTGATTTTACCAAAATGTCATCGGCCTTTCCTTGGATTTTATTCCTTATTTGCCTAAGGATCATTAATCCCATAGGTGTTTGATCCATTCCTCTAATCATTAAAAGGATCTCTTCTGCGTTTAAGATAAACTCGTTTATCCTTTCTTTTTCCCCCATAAAAACATGCATCGACCGGATCACGTCGGAAATTTTCACAGTACCTAACATCTCAAATGTTGCCTGTGGCATTCCTAAATTGTCCTGATGCGTCATTGTATCAGCTTCCCTGTTCTGCACTGCTCTAGAAGTTGAGGGCTCAAAATTTAACTGTGCAACTATCGTTGGCAAACTGGTAGCCTTTTTTATAACTTTACTTCTAGTCAGGGGTCTAAGTGACTCTTTGACTTTGCTAATTTTTGACATTTACAATTCTCTTTTGTTTACTCTTTTAACTATTATTTTTGTTATACCCTTGTAGAGGGTATTATAATTTCAGTCAGATGTTTGCAACGCAGTGAAGGAGACGTTTCCGACCACATAAAGTATATATATTCTTGATCAGCACCAATAGCCGAGTCTATCTAGTCATGTCCGTCTGTCCGTCTGTCCGTCTGACTGTCTGTCCTTCTGTCCGTCTGTCCGTTTCTATGCGAACTAGTCTCTCAGTTTTAAAGCTATCGCGATGAAACTTTCCCAAAAGTCTTCTTTCTATTGCATATAGTACATATGTCGGAGCGAGCCGGATCGGACCACTATATCTTAAGGCTTCCATAGGAATATTCAAACAAATATAAGAAAATTAATTGTAACTTTGTAGGAAGTAGGCGTTTTGATTCTTGACTACTTAAAAACAAAATATAAATAAATAGAAACGCTGAATCTGAAATCCCTGGAACTGCACCGAGTGAGCAATTTTTTATCTGCAAGGGTATATAAGCTTCGGCTGGCCGAAGGTAGCTTCCTTTCTTGTTTTTTTTGTTTATGCTTATTATATAGTATATGTGTATGTTGATATATATGTATATATTGTATTATGTATTTTCTTAGCTTTTTCCTGATGTGTCTTTAATAATTCCTTTTCCTTAGAAGTGAGGTGTGTGTCGGTGTCTTTTATCTGTAAAATTTGGTTATTATCATTTGTTCAATTGTTTTATTAACTAAACATTTTTTGTACTGTGTTGGAAGTGTTGTGTATGTGTTTCTTAATTTTCTTTTCACCATTCTATACCCTTGCGCGATGCAGTTATCGGGTTCCCTTGTATTTTTTATTGCATAACCGTCACCCTTGCGCGATGCAGTGGTTTCCGATATGGCAAAATTTCTTCTTGTATGTGTTATAATTTATTCCTTCTTTTATTTAACTTTGAGATTCACCATATACCCTATATATACTATATTTTTTTTTTTTCACGTTGTCCATCGGTTACCCTTGCGCGATGCATTGGTACTAATGGCAGCAACTAATAAACAATTTTTTCTTTCACACTTTCTCTTTTTTTTGCACCGTGCTGAAGCTAACTGGAATTCCTGCGCGATGCATTTATTCCAGCCACGAGCGGACAGTCCCTTGCAATAGATATTTCTTTTATAATCTTTTCTTTTTCATTTATTGACATGCAGAGTATCCAACCAGCGACCTGGGTTTCTTTTCCCAAGTTGCATGTTTGATGTTCGCGTCCAACATCGAACCTTCGAACATCTTACTTGCAACTCAATCCGTCGAACTAAATGGTTCGATGACGTTGCAGGTCGCCAGGTTGCGTCGCACAAGATTCACAGTCAACACATTATTTAATTTAATTTATTCTTGCCAATGTTCTTTGTTGTTGTTTCATTTTATGCCTTTCAATTTTATCGTTATTATATCTGTGCACCCTTTCTTTTTCTATTTACACCACTTACCTCACTTCCATTGACTTTATTGAAATGCGGATTGGTCTCATGTGGGTATGTGAGCCCTGGAGGGATTTGGCAGTTGAGATGAGCAGCTTTATGAGGCAGACTCGAGACGGCCTATGTAATCTTTCACGAGTTTTTAAACAGCTCAATGATGGATTTAATTCCGTATGTGAACAATTTAATAATAAAAAATTATTAACCGAGTCGCCCAAACGCAAAAAAGCTAGCTCAACGACAGTAAAGGCGAGTGTTGAATCCTCTTTAAATCCAAACTTGGTAGCTGCTGCAGTTTCTGGTGACACAGGGGTAAGTGAACCACCTGTGCCAACGGATACTGCTAGTTCAGGTGTAGTCCCTGTCCCTGTAGCCCCTGTATCTAAATGTCAGGCTCCAGATCCGGCGGTATCAACCAATCCGGAGCCGACCATACCCATAGGTACAGTGGGCGCCGTTTCTGTCGCTCAGCCGAATGAGGTTCAGGCTGCTGCTGGGGGGCGTAAAAATCTCTCAGTTGTACCCAGACGTACAGTAGGTGCCGCTTCTGGCTCTCAGCTGAGTGAGGTTCAGACTGCTGCTGGGGGGCGTAAGAAACTCTCAGTTGTTCCACATAGGAACCCTGCAGGAAAAATGCGAACTAGTCTGAAAAACAACTAGTTATACAACTAATATAAAGCAACCAGAATTTGTCTGAATGCATTTGGACTACACAGGGTCTAGAAAATTTGTTCTAGTCGAAAAAATGATTAATACAAAACTAGTAAAAAAGAAACTTGTCTCGGACTAGTACCTTTCTGACAAAAAAAACCTTATATTTAACTGGTAGAACAAATACATGTTAGGGTCTAGTTAAAAGGAAACTGGAATTTAACTAGTTGCAAATGAAACACATATGATCCAAAAATATAGCCTAGAGTGTAAATGTCTTGGGAAATTTAACACTAAACAAATCAAACACTCGAGGTCCTCGGTTCAATCCCTAGTCTCTGTACATTTTTTTTTGTTTTTTGTTTGCTAGGTGATGCTTTAGTTTTATTTTAAACTTAGTTTAATCTGTCCGAGGCAATATATATGTGAATAATCACTGTTTTTGATTTATGTCACACTAAAATTTATAAACCTTGTTAGGGCAATACAAAATGTGATGCGTGTATGGCTCAATCCGTTAGTGTGTCTACAAACCCAAAGGTCCCGGGTTCAAGTCCTAGAGAGGGCGACTTGCCTCAAAAAAAGTAAGTTTGTTTTAATTCAATTTAATTATCATTTACTGAATTTGATTACATAATAATTATCAGAAATTCTCTAAGGACCGCGACTATTGATTGGATACTAAATTAGGAGAGCATCAAGTTTGGCATCGTCAAGTACTAGTGAAATTCAATCACTTGTTGGTTTCGAGATTTTTTTTTTGGTTTTTCGTGAAAATATTTTTTTCAGTGTAGTTTAACAGCTGTAACCGTAAATTGGTTAACAGTCACTAGTGCAAAACTAGTAGCAAATGGACTAGTTGTTTCCGACGACAAGCATATGAAAAATGGACCACTTCGTTACAAGGAAATGGACATAACTTGAACTAGTTAACCTTCTTGACCCAACTAGTATTTTAATAGTCCAAAACTGATTCCGTTTCCTGCAGGGAAGCAACTATTTGTTTTAAGATTTACGCCTGATACCACGTCTGAGGATGTTTTGGAATTCATTCGTGAAAAATTCCCATCCGAGGATATTGCGGTTGAACAATTTCGATTTTCATACGCCCGTAGGATATCGTCTTTCAAAATTTTTGCTCCGCCTGATGTGTTTAAAGAACTGCTTTCTGAAAGCTTCTGGCTTAATGATGATCTGGTTATAAAAGAATTTGTTCCTAATAAACCGAGAACAAATAATAGGCCTTCCACGGTGCCAAAAAACTGAACAGTTTGTTATTGGCTTACCAAAATGTTAGAGGACTTAACATGAAGCTACCCAAGCTTTATGCTGACTCCTCAGCATTTACGGACGATATCTTAGCTTTTACAGAAATTTGGCTGAAACCAGAAATAGCAGACTCTGAAGTTCTTGCAAATAATTTGAATACCTACAGAACTGATCGCCTTTCCCGTAGGGGGGGCGGCGTTCTAATTGCTGTTACTTCTACCCTAAATTCTGAGAGAATTCACTCTCATGTCCCTTGTGACATTGAATTTGTTGGTGTGAAAGTTACCCTCCAATCCTTGTCTATCTTTATTACATGTTCCTATATTCCACCTGGCTCTGACCTTATAATTTATGAGCAACATCTAGCAGCTATTAAATCTATTCTATCCTTTCTTTCCAATAGAGACCTTTTGATTGTTTTGGGTGATTTTAATCTCCCGGATATTTCTTGGTCCCCTCCTACTGACTCACTTGTCGCTCTACCTTTATCCGCCCATGACTTTGTGGATGGCCTTTTAGAATTATCGTTACAGCAAGTTAGCTTTATACGAAATTCATTACATAGACAACTAGATCTTGTGTTTTCTTCAGAGCCGTCTGAAGTCACGGTATCTAGAATTGACGCACTTGTGGTACCAGAAGACCGATACCATCCAACTATGGAATTGACAATTTGCCTCCCCTACCTTGATACCCTTTCTCCTTTAGTCTCTCCAACTAAAATGAGAAGCTTTCGTAAATGTGACTTTAGTAAACTTAACTTAATGATTTCTCAATATAATTGGACAGAATTTTATAACTGTATGGACATCGAAAGTGCCACTGAACTGTTCTATAGCGTTCTAAACACTTTTTTTAATGAATGCGTTCCTGATAGGCTTCCTCCAAAGCCAAACAGGCCCCCTTGGTTTACAAATGCGCTTCAACGACTTAAGAATCTTAAATCAAACACTTATAAAAAGTATAAAAAATCGGGTAGGCCATCCGATTTTTCGAAATATGTGGTGGCTCGATCTGATTTTAACGTTTTTAACAGTCATTGCTATTCTATGTATTTAGATCGCTGTAATTTTGAATTTTCAAATGACCCGAAGCAGTTTTATAACTTTGTCAACGCAAAGCGTAAGTCATCAGCTTTGCCTTCATCGGTTCGATTTAACTCAATGGAGGCATCGACTGACTCTGAAATTGCTGATTTATTCTCTGACTTTTTCCAAACTACTTATAGCTCTTCTTCATGGTCAGAATCAAATTACCGTAATCCCTTAAATAGGGCAAATTGTATTTTTTTCCCTATAATTACCGAAAGTTCTCTCTTAAGAGATTTAACATCAACAACGCCAACTTATTCTCCCGGTCCTGATGGACTTCCTGGGTGTGTGCTTAAGTTTTGTGCATCAACCATCTGCAAACCTATTCTTAAACTTTTTCAATTGTCTATTTGATCATCAGTTTTTCCAACTATCTGGAAGGATTCTTTTATTATTCCACTTCACAAAAAGGGTGCGAAGGCGGATGCCCAGAATTATAGAGGTATTTCTAAATTGTCGGCTATTCCAAAAGCCTTCGAACGTATTATCACTTCTCATTTGCAACATTTATGTTCCTCGCTAATATCACCGTGTCAGCACGGTTTTGTTAAGCGTAGATCGACTACCACCAACCTACTTGAATTGTCATCAATTGTAATTAATGGATTTAACAATAAAATGCAGACTGACGTTGTATATACAGATTTCAGTAAGGCCTTTGACTCTGTTAACCACTCTCTTCTTTTATTCAAATTAGATTTACTTGGGTTTCCATGTAATCTATTAACTTGGATTTCAAGCTATTTGAATGGGAGGACTCAGAGGGTTATATTTAAGAACGCTGTTTCAAAAACGATCCATGTGACATCTGGAGTACCTCAGGGTAGTCATTTGGGCCCTTTGCTGTTTACTTTGTTTATTAACGATCTTCCCTCTCGTGTACTAATGTATGCTGATGATGTTAAGCTTTGTTTGACATATAATAATATAGAGTCTGGTTTTGGCTTACAATCAGACATTGATCATTTTCAAGTATGGTGTGAGTATAACCTCTTAAATTTGAACTGCCTAAAATGCAACGTAATGACCTTTTATAGGGTTACCCCTACCTTTATAAGTTATTCGCTTCAGAATCTGCCACTTGACCGTATATATTCAGTAAATGATTTAGGCGTTCTTCTGGACCCGAAGCTTAAATTTGACTGCCACATAATGTCGACAGTCAATAAAGCTATGAGTGTTCTTGGGTTTATAAAGCGTTGGTCAAAAGAATTTGATGACCCTTATATAACCAAATTATTATTTACCTCCCTTGTCCGTCCTATATTGGAATATTGTTCTTCGGTTTGGAGCCCACAATACCAAGTCCACATTGACCGTATAGAGTCGGTACAAAAAAAATTTCTCCTTTTTGCCCTTCGTAGTTTGAACTGGGATCAAAACGTTAGGCTACCTTCCTACCAGAGTAGATTATTATTGCTTAATTTACCGACACTTGCAAATCGTAGAATAATGCTTGGTACCATTTTTATGCATAATCTTATAAGAGGTGATATCGATTCTGTAGAACTTGTTAGCCGCCTAACTTTTAATGTTCCCGTTAGACTAACACGTAATTATCATCCTCTTAATTTACCTCGATGTACATCAAATTTTGGTCTGCACGAGCCCTTTCGCGTTCTATGTAATAACTATAACGTTCTTTATCATTTAATTTGCACATCAACTTCTATCCCGGTATTAAAAACTAACATTTTAACTCAATTGCTTCACTCCTAACTGCATGTTTTTTTCATTATTTTGTCCCGTCTTTATTGGTTTTATGTATTCTTCCTCGCGAACTCGCATTTTTGCCCAAATTTACAAAAGGGCCCCGCGCGTAACAAGCACGTGCTTGGTGTCGTTGGGCCACTTGTTTGTACTTCTCGTAGTGCATCAACGTCCATCATATATAAATCACTATTTTAACTTACACTGAAAAAAAAATTCAAGTCAAACGGGATTGAATCAATGCGAAACGGGATTGAAAACAGGGTAAGCCCGAATATGCTAAAATTGATCCAAAAAAATTGAAGTTATCCCGTAGTTTTGCAAGCCAAAATAGATTGAATTTATCGTTATTGAGTAGGCCGGGATTAATTCAACCTCGAAAATCGAGATCGATTCTATCCCAAACGTACTAAATTTAATCCCGAACGGGATAGTTTCAATACCGAAAAACGGGATAATTTTTATCCCAAACGTACTTGAATTGAGCTCGGCCGAGATTATATAAATTCCAATAAATCCCCAAAAACCCAAAAACTAGAGGTGGAGAAAAAATCGATGGGAAAATCGATAGATCGATGTTTGATGATATTTTACAAACATCGATGTTCCATCGAAAAAACATCGATGTTTTTTTGAAGTAAAAATCAAATTTTGATCAGAGATATTTGTAAAATTAAAAAACAAAATGCTTATATATGTGAACACATGCATTCCGAAGATAAATGGAAAACTAATGGAAAACAAAGGAAAACTGCAAGCCCTCATCTCCGAAACGGAAACGGGAAGGCTACACTGTTTGCCAGCAATTTGAAAGATCTGAGGATCAGGCCATTGAGTAATACTCTAGACTAGCGGACTCACCCCCGAAATTCGCGAAAAAAGTATCTTCGATGGGCCGCGATTTCTTAAGAACTCTCATCTCTCAAAAGAAATCGCTGTCCATTATTAATATTATATTAAATTCTTAAGAAATCGCGGTCCATCGAGGATACTTTTTTCGCGAATTTCTGGGGTGAGTCCGCTAATCTAGAGTATTACCGGCCATTGCAATCAGTTACTGGAGAAAATCTTTGAAAACATCAGGGAACACAATAAATATGATAAAACATCTCAAGCCAGCGAATTTGTCGAGCCCATACTCTTCAGATTCAAAACGGAAAAAAGAAATCAATTATTTTTTCTTTCTTAATGGCTCAGTTTGTACAAATTTATTTTTATTTAAAAACATCGATGTTTTTCGTTCCGGTCTGTCTCCTGCTCTTGGTAGTAATCTTTTATCTAAAATTTAAATACCCTCTGCAAAGGTATATTTATGTTCATGCTTATATGAGTTAAAACCAGGGACCGTAAATAATCATTATTTGAGATTTTTATTTTAAAAGGCCTACTGAGGTTTTTACATATTTTAATCAACAATTTAACTGGTTTTTATGCACTTTATAGACATGAACAAATAACATTTAATTTGCTTTCCAGATTTGTTGAAATGCATATACTTTGTGGACAAGAGTAAAAAGAACGTTATTTTTGACGTTTAAAACCAAATATCACAGTAGTCTTTTTAAAATAAAAATCTCAAATAATGATTATTTACGGTCCCTGGTTAAAACAATTGCAAATATACGCCAAGCCAATAGAAATTCCCATTTCTAGTCAAAACCATCGAAAAACATCGATGTTTTTTGACAAAAACATCGAAAACATCGATGTTCCCAAAAATCGATATTTCTCCACCTCTACCAAAAAACCGATACAAAATTAACAAAATTATGTTTTTATTTAATTTTTTTATTTTAATATTAAATATACTTGATTCTAAACTACATATCATTTTGTGGATATAACCGTAAGGAAGGTGTTATTTGCCCTTGACTATCAGAAAAGGAGTTGTTTTTGGATATAATCTCCTCTATACGGTCTTGATAGTTGAATATTGTTGTCAGCTGAAGAAATAATCTTTCCTCCGCGCCAGGGTCACTTTTTCACTCCTCTTTCTTTCCATTGTTTTTCGATTTGAATTGGGCTGAGAATGGTAAGCAGCAGTGACGGATCCAGGATTGTTGTTGTTCTTAAAAAAAATTATTTTGGTCAATTATTTTCCATTCCATTATTTTTTCACAAGAGTGAGGCGCAATTTATCCCTTAGGGCCTTAACGTGGATTTGCGCATGTTAGTCAGCATTTTCAATATTAAATCTTGACAATCTATTTATAAACGAAAATAAAAAATTAGAGTCAAAAAATGGTTTTAATTTTACAAAACAACGCCTTTACATGTTGAACAGCTTTGCCCATGAAAATGTGTATACTTTACCTTCTTCTGCTAATAAAGCTATTATTGTTGTATCGTCTTCGTCTTTCAGTTCATCAAAACTTAGCTTGGTCTCACTATTATCGGATCACTTTCCACACAGTGAACTGACTCTCGGACACACTGAATTCAAATAGCACTAATTTATTAAACGTTTTGAATTATTGACGTATAAGTCAAAGCAGTCTACACGAGAAGCTACCAGTTTGGTTCGATTAGTGTTAATATGAGTTGGGGGTCTTTAATTATCGGAAAATTAAAGTTTTGGCTAAGGTTTTCCAATTTACACATTTTCACATTTAGATGGCGCTACCTTATTAGTTAGTTTTTATTACTGTACGATGCAGTGCCATCTGTTGGAAAAAAAACAACGTTACTCCTTTAGACTAAAAACATTAAACGTGGTAGTAGTGTTTGGTAAATCATTTGGTTTATAAAAAAAACAGGTTTGTGAACAGTTTTGAATTCCTGTTGGGATCTTACAAAAATCTTTTTCAACCAACAAGTCGGATCGAATTTTATATGACAGCCCGGAATTTAATCCCGTTCGGATAAAAAAGTCCTAATTTAATCTTTTTAGGATGACATATATCTTTTCAGACTTAAAGTACAAATTTTTATTCCAGATTCGGATAAAAAAGTATTAATACAATCTTTTTTAGGATAACATAAATTTCTCGGGCTTAAAGTAATCCCAAAAATACAAAATTAAGCCTTTTTTATCCAAAACGGGATTGAAATTTTTGATCTCGGAATAAATTAAAATCAAGAATAAAAAATTTGAATTTAGCACGCCGTTTTTTTTTTGAGTGTAATGTTGTATATCCTTCTCAGTTCTCCGGGTATGTGTGTCCTTTTTCTCCTTCCGGCTGATAGGTCCGGCTGCGCCAGTTATAGTATGAAGTAGTTAAGGGGGGTTCTTGGTCATCCAATATTTAAATACGAATTGAATTAACACTAGCTGTGTTCTCTTTGGTAGTTCCAAACGGAATAATTTTATTGTGGCTTGAGATTCAAATCAAACCTCCGCCAAAGAATTTTATGTGTTTACAATTATGTATGTGTGGGTGAGTAAATGCTAACGAAGTATTTTCTGGAGCTCTGCTGAGTGGGTGTCGTTTAGCAACATCCTGCCTTGTGCTGATGTTGCATTTCTTATGTCGATCTTATGTGGGACAACGAACGGCTAGCTGCCGGTCACTGTCCACTTGGAAGAGGGTAACACGGGGAGGTTTAGGCGGTGGCATAGTCGATGGTACCGGTACGGTAACTCCTCCCCCCCTAGAATGGAGCGATGGCCACATCTGTGGTATATCCAGAGCGATATTGTGCAGAAAAGCATTGGGGGTGAAGATTGTTCTTGTTTTTCTAATTCTCCATATTGCCAGTACCGTTATCGCTAGAAACACCAGCATACCATATATTACGGAAAAATGTGTTTCCTGTACTTTTCCCATGTACACTACTTTTTTTAGGTTTCTCATATCTTCAAGATGTAGGACTTCTAGGTTTAACTCCTGTTTGGTGTTATTTATAAGTATCTTCAGTATATCGCTCTATCTTCAAACAAAGTTTTCTCCGTGAAATATCTGTGCATTTTGACCAGAATTTCAGCGAACTGTTGTTGACCTTGTGAATTTTAACAATCTGAACAAACCGGATCGTTTTAAATAAAGACAGTGACTTTTTATTTCGCAAAACTACTTTGTGAAAAAGTTTCCTATCCGCTTTGCCGCCCCGTTCTTGTGCATTGCGTTTTAACCGCTAGAATTGTTGTTGCTCGTGCTTTAGCTCTCCTATCGCTCTTGTGCATTACGCTTGTTGTTGTTGGTGTAATTACTCTCCGGTCATCTGCTGCTGAACAATCACACGCACTTGATTTTTGGAGCTTAAACAAAAAGCTTTACCTGCGCTCTTCGCTTTTTGTTTTGATCGGTTCTTCGCCGCGATTTTTAAACCAATTACTAAATCAATTTATATATCAAAACAAACGAAATGAGCTCATGCTGTGCCGCTTCCTGCTCTTATGGCAACAAAATAACTTCCCGTCAAACTTCGGTTTGCTGCTGGATTTGTGACAACTTGGCACATCCTATCTGCGTGGAGCTAGGGCGGACAAGTGGCCCAATTGTGGACAAGCTTAGGTCACGGGTTGGCCTTAATTGGACTTGTCCAAACTGCAGGCATATAGAGGTTGATATGAAAACATTCATGCGTCAAACCCACCTGGAGTTCCAAGCCCTGTCGACTGGGTTCCTCGAGCTTCAAGATAAATTCCGCTCTGCTGAATCACACTTTAAGAACCTGAAAATGCTAAGTGTCGCCCAATCTTACTCTTTGCCTAATAATACCTTAAATGTTCCACAGTCTTCCGCCTCAATGCAACTGAGCCCTATTACAAGAGCACTTATGGACTTCAATCAAGCCTCCCCCACTCTTACCACTTCCTCCCTGCCGGAAGGTGGTGCAGCTGATGAAGACCACATATCTTCAGATAACTCGACAACTGTACCAACAGTTGCCCCGGCGACGGCCCTGGTTTCTCTTCCTCTGCATTTACCTAGTGGACTGCATCTTGGCTCTGTTGCCAACGAAGACCAGGCATCTACGTTGCACGCCGCGGCACCAACAGACGCTTTGTTGGCCACCGCCCGGTCGTCTGCTATTTCCGATAATATGGACGTAGCCAATTCTACTTGTACCACCAATGCCACACATTCGGCGACTGTAAGAATCAACTGTGGATCAATCATATCTGATGTCGCGCCAAGGATATCTGCGCCCATAGTTGGCGTTGCACCCAAAAGGTTCATTTTCGTCTCCCGTCTGAATCCTGGGGCTTCTGAGAACGACGTTAAGACCCACCTAAGTAGCAAACTGAATATTTCTAGCACCGAAATTACTGTCTCAAAGTTCAGTTTTAAGCAAAGACGCGAAATATCGTCGTTTAAGATTGGAATTTCTGACACTCTAATTGATAAAGTCCTTGATATAGCAATCTGGCCGGAGCATGCCATCGTTCACGAGTATGTTAACAAATCAAATTCTCGAGTTCGTGGGCCTCAAACCCCTTCGGCCAGGGTTCCAAAAAACTAATTGAGTCATTCTCCCGACACTATCAGAATGTACGTAGTTTACTGGGTAAACTCAGTAAACTGCACGTCAATAGTGTCTCCTTTGACGCCAATGTGATTGCCTTTACTGAAACGTGGCTTAATTCCTCTGTGTCTGACTGCGAAATATTTGCGGGCAACTATGTCATCTATAGACGAGATCGTACAGTGCGTCTGGGCGGCGGTGTTCTTATTGCCGTCAAGTCCGATCTGGTTTCAGAATTAATTCCGATAATCGACTCCGAAAGCACTTTAGAATTTGTTGCTGTTCGTATTAACGTTCATGACTATTTTGTTTACGTCTCATGCTCTTATATTCCACCTCGGTCCGATATTAATATATATCTGCAGCACGTTGCTCATATTCAGAGTATTCACTCCACCCTCGGCAATAACGACCATCTTATTGTTATGGGCGACTTTAACCTACCTTCCATATCCTGGATGTCATCACCTGACTCAAATGTTCTTGTTCCCTCTTTACCTCACGAGTTGGTACACGGCCTTATCGACCTCTCATTGGGACAATTGAACTCTATTCAGAACTCCTCGAATAAAATCTTGGACCTTATTTTTGTGTCTGAGTTCGCCAATGCCTACGTTTCTAGAATTGACCCGCTCGTTAGTCCTGAAGACAATTATCACCCTACTTGAGGTCATTCTGGAAGCCTCGGCTCCTTTATTACCTGGTCCTGAAATCGAACCAGCATCTTTTCGCTGCTTTCGAAAGGCCAACTTTACTGATATGAATCTTTATTTATCCGAAGTAGATTGGTCTTTTATGGACTTAAACGAAGAACCTCTTAACATTGTTAAACAGTTCTACGGCATTCTCGGCACGGGTTTCGATTTGTATGTGCCTTCATTCCCCTCACCTGATGTTTCTTATAAGCCTCCTTGGTTTTCTCGTAGACTCTCTTACTTAAAAAACTGCAAGTCCAGACTTTTTAAGAAATTTAAGAGGACAGGGATGCAAGTAGACTATTCGAGATACCTTACTGCGCGATCTGAATTCATAACTCACAATTCCCAATGCTACAAGAATTACCTTGATCGTTGCAGAACTGAGTTTCATGATAACCCCAAACAGTTCTATGCATTTGTTAACTCCAAACGCAAGTCTCAACAATTTCCATGCTGCCTTCATCTGGATTCCGTTTCTGCTTTTAATGATGCCGATATTGCCAATTTATTTGCAAATTTTTTCCAGTCCACGTATTTATCCATAAGCTACGATAATACCTCAGCGTATCCCTTTTCACTTCCGCACTCTAATGGTATGTTTATGCCTATAATAAGCGTAGATGATGTTTTTCAAAATCTGCAAAGAATCAAGTCATCCTTCTCTTCTGGTCCCGATCTTGTACCAAGCTGCGTTTTAAAATATTGTGCTAGCGCATTGTGTGGGCCACTGTCAAAACTATTTTGGAAGGAATTTTTTATAATTCCGCTTCATAAAAAGGGAAGTAAATCGAACATTAATAACTACCGAGGGATCGCAAAACTTAGTGCGATTCCCAAATTCTTCGAACAATTAATTACTGCTCAGCTTCAGCACCAGTGTAGTTCAATAATGTCCCCAACACAGCACGGCTTTATGAAACGTAGATCAACGTCAACCAACCTTCTAGAGTTTACTACAGTTATTAGGAATGCGTTTAAAACTAACACCCAAACTGATGTAATTTTTACAGATTTCAGTAAGGCTTTCGATTCGGTGAACCATCAGTTACTGTTAAAAAAACTTACGCTTCTGGGATTCCCGATCTCGTTGACGAAGTGGATTTCTTCATACTTATTAAACCGGACGCAGAGAGTATTATTTAAAAATTCTATCTCAAACCTTGTCCATGTGACTTCTGGCGTTCCTCAAGGGAGTCACCTTGGACCACTTCTGTTTGGAATCTTTATAAATAACTTGCCTCAAGTAATTCTCTCTTCCCACGTGATGATGTACGCCGATGACGTAAAACTTTGCATGCCCTTAACAAAAGTTGATTCTCACGTACTCCTGCAAGCGGACTTGTGCAATCTGCAATCATGGTGCCTCCAGAACCTGCTGTTCTTAAATAATTCTAAATGTAGCTTCATGTCTTTTTATCGGAAGAGGCTTTTCCTCTTTAATTATTCCATCGGGATGAACGATCTTGAACGCATTAATTCCGTAACAGATCTTGGAGTTTTATTTAGCCACAACCTAAACTTTACCAATCACATCGGCATCATTGTCAGTAAAGCAAAAGGGGTTTTTGCGTTTGTAAAGCGCTGGTCTAAAGAATTTGAGGATCCCTACACCACAAAGCACCTTTACATTTCTCTTGTGCGACCTATTCTTGAATACTGCTCGTGCGTATGGTCACCTCAATATGCTAAATATCAGGACCTAATCGAATCGGTACAGAAACAGTTCCTTTTGTTTGCTTTACGTGGGTTAAACTGGGATCCACAACGTCACCTGCCATCCTACGTCGATAGACTGCGTCTTCTGAACCTGCCCTCGCTAATGGATCGTCGGACCTGCCACGGAGTGATGTTCCTCCACAAGTTGATCACTGGACTTATAAATTCTAGCTTCTTACTCGGCCAAATACGGTTTTCGATCCCCGTAAGAGCATCCCGCTACATTCGGCCTATTGCTCTTGAAATTTGCAAATCGAATTTCGAAGCGCACGATCCTTTTCGAGTTTTGTGTACTCAATATAATGAATTGTATTTTTTCTTGTTTGTTGAATGTTCCGTGGACTTTAATGTAAGAAATATTTTTAATCACCTATCCTTGCCTCTGCCCACTTGATGTGAGTCGGAGCATATCATTAAAAAAAACTCCTTTACTCGGGCGGAGGTAGGAGTTAGGTTTATATTGGTAGATATTTGCTAATTTTTTGGAAATAAATAAATAAATAAAATCTGCTTACTTATTGTAGTGGTAAGTACTATATGGTCCTCTTTATGTTCCATAACTTGGCCATCATATTTTATGCCATTTATTTCGATCAAACAGTTTGCATATTTGATTGCTAACGCCCCCGATACTGTAATATCTTCTCCACACGTCTTGTTTACAGGTAAGTTCAAGGCATTGAAAATGACTATGTGTCCATCCTCAAGTGCCAAAACCATTTCTCTTCCTTCTAGATTTACTGAATCGCATATTGGTGGTTTGTTCGTTAAAATCTTCCTCAAGCACTCCTTTCCTTTTGTCTCTTAGTTAATGGTTTCGTTATTTTTGCAAAATCTTTTATGAATTTTCTGTAATAGCCAATAAGTCCAAGAAATGATTTTATTTCCTTTGGTGTTTTGGGCAAAGGAAAAAGCTTTATGGCTTCAATCTTCTTTGGGTTTGGTCTGACTCCTTCTTGTGTCACTACATGCCCTAAATACTCTATCTCCTTCTTTAAAAATTCTGATTTGTCTGTTTGAAGTTTAAAATTTGCTCCACTTATCCTTTTAAAAACTGTCCTCAAATCTTGCATGTGACTTTGTAGGGACGGGAAATACACAATTATGTCATCCATGTAGACCAGACAAATCTTGCCTATCAACTCTCCCATCAGGTTATTCATCACTCTTTGAAACGTCGCTGGAGCATTTGTCAATCCAAATGGCATCCTTACAAAATGCCCGTTATCTGTTGTAAATGCTGTTTTTGGAATGTCTTGTTTTTCCATCTCAATCTGATGGTATCCGCTAGCCAAATCTAATACCGAGAAATACATGGCTTTTCCCAGTTTATCGAGTACTTCGCCAATTACTGGCATCGGATACCTATCCTTCACTGTCTTCTCATTCAACTTCCTAAAATCTACCACCAATCTCCACTTTTGTTTTCCTGACAGGTCCATCTTCTTTGGTACTAGCCAAACTGGTGCACTCCAAGGTGAGTGACTGTGCCTAATAACTTCCTGTTCTAACAATTCCTGTATCTGATTCTTCATTTCTTCTCTTTGTTTAAATCCATATCTATATGGCTTTTTATAGATAGGAATATCGTCCGTTGTTGGAATTGAGTGAGTTACCGCATTGGTAAATGTCAGTTGATTTCCCTTTGTGTGAAAAATACTTGGAAATTCCGAATACAGTTTTTTAAGGCTTGCCGCCTCTTCTGTATTTAGATGGGACACATCCAATTTTGCATATCTTGCATCACCCCCAGCTAATTCCATTGTGTTCATCTACCTGCATACATACTCCTGTTTAAATGGTCTTAGCATTTCGATTTCTACATAATCTTTGGGATCATATGCAGTGACAGCCAACGGCTTTTCTAGGTATAATTTCTTTTCTTTTCCTGTGAAATTGACAACTTCTAGGTCGGCCTGTCCCTTCTTTGCATAATAAATTCCACCAGTTATTTCTAACCCTTCTTCCACTAGTGTCGTTTGTATTAAAAATGACCCATTGTTTACTGAAACTGGTAAGGTGACACTTGTTTTAGTCGCCTCCTCCAGGATATGTATGTCAGTGGTCCTATTGGGCTTCAAATGGACTTTAACTGTCCCTGTCTTGGTTCTTAATACGAGATTTTCTAAATCTAAACTTGCACCTAACTTAATTAATCAAATAAAAACACCTCTTAACCAGTGTTGGGACATACCTAGATACTTTTACCTACGTATGTACCTAGGTACAATTTAGTGGTACCTTTTACCTTACCTAGGTATACAAATAATTGAGTACCTTTTACCTTACCTAGCTACAGATTTTTATATACCTTTGAAATTATGAAGGTACTTACATAGGTATTAAACATTGCTCTGATTTAAAATAGCCAAATCTGACTGCGACACTGTAGTACCGTTTCATTGTATCGTTTCGTTTCGAAATTTTAATAGTCGGAACGCAGCATTAAAAGTCATTGGAATTCAGCCGTTCTATGGTTTGTTTTGTGAAGTTAAAACTAATCGCAGTTTTATTTTATATCATTTTGTGCACGTATGTATGTTCCCATCACTACATCAATTTATTTATGAAACCAAAGTGTATTTGGCGCGCAAAAATGCCGGATGTACGTAAACAAACGGCATATACATATACATAGTCAATGTTTCTACATACGGAATTTTTGCGCGCCAAATATGTACATGAGGGTTTAATAAATACATTAATGAAGTGCATACAATTATTCATGCCGCGTGTTTTAAAAATATATGCACAAAATTAAAACATTTAAATTTAAATGAAATGAAAAGATATTGTTTGATTAAGACGACTAAAAACTGAAAACTAGTCTTATTTTAAGTTTAAATGATTACATTGAACAAAACAAAAAAATTATAAAAAATAAAAAAAAAACAATATATTTACCTTATACCTTTACCTAGGTACTGGGAAATTGAAGTACCTTTACCTTACCTAGGTATTTATTTTTGCCCAATACCTTTTACCTTACCTAGGTAAAAAAACACAGTACCTTTCCCAACACTGCTCTTAACGAGGTAAACTAGTGACAATCGCACCTTCAACATACAAAAGTTTTGATATCAACATTTGTGACGAAAAATTATTACACTCGTCATTAAATAGACTTTCTAATATTTTTTCATTCAGCCCGCCCTAGCAGACTATTTCAGCCCATTTCCCTTCACAGGCATTTTCTATTGCAGCGTGCCTTGAGTAGTATAGAAGTTACGGAATTCCGAATTTTAGCTATTTATAGCTGTTTTCCCGCTAAATTAGCGAGTTTTTCCAAAAGTGGTAGAACAAAAGTTTTTTATATCGATGTGATGAACGTCATATTAAATTTTCAAAACTTAAGAAACATGTTTTGGACAAACTGACAAACAGAATTAAATTTTCATTTTGGCTATAACTTTTGAACGGAGCGTCGGATTTTGACAAATGACTACAACTAAAACATTGCGAGGGGGCATTTATCCCCACCGGCCCCAACAGCTCAAAATTTCGAAATTTTCACTTTTTCACTTTCACCGCTCTCTCTCTCAAGCCAATTGATTTTCTTAAAGTCTTGGTATGCAATACTTTAAGTTTTTGCAATACCTTTCGATTGGTGTATTACTCATTACGATCGGACTATCACAGCAGATTTTCAATTTTGCGGCTATATAATAGTAGTCGCCTTCGCATACTCTCCTGGTGCGCTTCGTCACTACATGGACTGCCGTCCATAGTGATATGTCCATTCCCAATAATCCATCAAACCAGGAATGAAAATGAAATAAAAAGAAATCAAACGATTCCCCTTTTGCAATTTCCTGCAGCTCAACATCTTTTATATAACTGTTTATTTTATGACTCCCTATTGGAGTTTTAACTACAAAGTTTTCTTTAAATTTTTGCTGTTGATCTTTACTAACCATTGCGGGATTTAAATACGAGTTTGTAGCTCACGAATCTATAAATAATTTTAGTTCTTTTTCGTTATTTACTTTAACTACCACGTATGGTAATGTCGCCTGATGGGTATCCTTCCTTATATACCCTGCCTGTTTGGCAAAAATTTCCTTCGTTCTCAATGTTATTCAACTCCTGCTCCTCCTCTCTTTCTACTGTATTTAATGGCCCTGACTGCCATCGTTTGGCACTTCTAGGCCCAGTTGATGAGCATTCTGCAATTTCTTGTTTTGGCATTATTGCTTTTTTATTATACCCTGAAGAGTTAGAGGTCGACTGATTGTCATATCCTCTATTCCTATTTCCTTCCTTATTCCACCTGGGGTTCCTATTATATCCTCCTTGTTGCCTATATCCTTCATTATCTCTGTTAAAGTTGTTATTGTATCCTCTGTTTCTATTATACCCAAAGTTCTGCCTGTTATAACCCCCTGCCATACTAAAATTATTGTTCCTGGGTACCTCTTTAGACCGGTAATAAATGTCTCTCTCCTTAACCGCTATCTCGTATGCTTCCAAGAGCGTCTTCGGAACTCTTCCCCTAATGGCACTACCTAAATTGCCTTTAAGACCCGTTACGAACGCCTCCAGACACGTTTCCTCATATAACTTTTTCTTCGCCTGAATTGCGATGGGGTTCGTATCTGTCCTGTCTATAACATTACACAATGCCTTATGTACATCAGATACCTCTGAGTAAAATAATTCTACTGTTTATTTTTTATTTTCCAACTGGTTTAACTCCCTCAGTAAATCAGGTTCTGACCTCTTGTCTGCAAAATGGGCTATCAAAATTCTTTTAATTTCATCCCAATTTAATCCACAATTTGATTTTACCAAAATGTCATCGGCCTTTCCTTGGATTTTATTCCTTATTTGCCTAAGGATCATTAATCCCATAGGTGTTTGATCCATTCCTCTAATCATTAAAAGGATCTCTTCTGCGTTTAAGATAAACTCGTTTATCCTTTCTTTTTCCCCCATAAAAACATGCATCGACCGGATCACGTCGGAAATTTTCACAGTACCTAACATCTCAAATGTTGCCTGTGGCATTCCTAAATTGTCCTGATGCGTCATTGTATCAGCTTCCCTGTTCTGCACTGCTCTAGAAGTTGAGGGCTCAAAATTTAACTGTGCAACTATCGTTGGCAAACTGGTAGCCTTTTTTATAACTTTACTTCTAGTCAGGGGTCTAAGTGACTCTTTGACTTTGCTAATTTTTGACATTTACAATTCTCTTTTGTTTACTCTTTTAACTATTATTTTTGTTATACCCTTGTAGAGGGTATTATAATTTCAGTCAGATGTTTGCAACTCAGTGAAGGAGACGTTTCCGACCACATAAAGTATATATATTCTTGATCAGCACCAATAGCCGAGTCTATCTAGCCATGTCCGTCTGTCCGTCTGTCCGTCTGACTGTCTGTCCTTCTGTCCGTTTCTATGCGAACTAGTCTCTCAGTTTTAAAGCTATCGCGATGAAACTTTCCCAAAAGTCTTCTTTCTATTGCAGGTAGTACATATGTCGGAGCGAGCCGGATCGGACCACTATATCTTAAGGCTTCCATAGGAATATTCAAACAAATATAAGAAAATTAATTGTAACTTTGTAGGAAGTAGGCGTTTTGATTCTTGACTACTTAAAAACAAAATATAAATAAATAGAAACGCTGAATCTGAAATCCCTGGAACTGCACCGAGTGAGCAATTTTTTATCTGCAAGGGTATATAAGCTTCGGCTGGCCGAAGGTAGCTTCCTTTCTTGTTTTTTTTGTTTATGCTTATTATATAGTATATGTGTATGTTGATATATATGTATATATTGTATTATGTATTTTCTTAGCTTTTTCCTGATGTGTCTTTAATAATTCCTTTTCCTTAGAAGTGAGGTGTGTGTCGGTGTCTTTTATCTGTAAAATTTTGTTATTATCATTTGTTCAATTGTTTTATTAACTAAACATTTTTTGTACTGTGTTGGAAGTGTTGTGTATGTGTTTCTTAATTTTCTTTTCACCATTCTATACCCTTGCGCGATGCAGTTATCGGGTTCCCTTGTATTTATTATTGCATAACCGTCACCCTTGCGCGATGCAGTGGTTTCCGATATGGCAAAATTTCTTCTTGTATGTGTTATAATTTATTCCTTCTTTTATTTAACTTTGAGATTCACCATATACCCTATATATACTACATTTTTTTTTTTTTCACGTTGTCCATCGGTTACCCTTGCGCGATGCATTGGTACTAATGGCAGCAACTAATAAACAATTTTTTCTTTCACACTTTCTCTTTTTTTTGCACCGTGCTGAAGCTAACTGGAATTCCTGCGCGATGCATTTATTCCAGCCACGAGCGGACAGTCACTTGCAATAGATATTTCTTTTATAATCTTTTCTTTTTCATTTATTGACATGCAGAGCATCCAACCAGCGACCTGGGTTTCTTTTCCCAAGTTGCATGTTTGATGTTCGCGTCCAACATCGAACATTCGAACATCTTACTTGCAACTCAATCCGTCGAACTAAATGGTTCGATGACGTTGCAGGTCGCCAGTCGCGTCCAACATCGAACCTTCGAACATCTTACTTGCAACTCAATCCGTCGAACTAAATGGTTCGATGACGTTGCAGGTCGCCAGGTTGCGTCGCACAAGATTCACAGTCAACACATTATTTAATTTAATTTATTCTTGCCAATGTTCTTTGTTGTTGTTTCATTTTATGCCTTTCAATTTTATCGTTATTATATCTGTGCACCCTTTCTTTTTCTATTTACACCACACACCTCACTTCCATCACATCACTATTTTAACTTACACTGAAAAAAAAATTCAAGTCAAACGGGATTGAATCAATGCGAAACGGGATTGAAAACAGGGTAAGCCCGAATATGCTAAAATTGATCCAAAAAAATTGAAGTTATCCCGTAGTTTTGCAAGCCAAAATAGATTGAATTTATCGTTATTGAGTAGGCCGGGATTAATTCAACCTCGAAAATCGAGATCGATTCTATCCCAAACGTACTAAATTTAATCCCGAACGGGATAGTTTCAATACCGAAAAACGGGATAATTTTTATCCCAAACGTACTTGAATTGAGCTCGGCCGAGATTATATAAATTCCAATAAATCCCCAAAAACCCAAAAACTAGAGGTGGAGAAAAAATCGATAGATCGATGTTTGATGATATTTTACAAACATCGATGTTCCATCGAAAAAACATCGATGTTTTTTTGAAGTAAAAATCAAATTTTGATCAGAGATATTTGTAAAATTAAAAAACAAAATGCTTATATATGTGAACACATGCATTCCGAATATAAATGGAAAACTAATGGAAAACAAAGGAAAACTGCAAGCCCTCATCTCCGAAACGGAAACGGGAAGGCTACACTGTTTGCCAGCAATTTGAAAGATCTGAGGATCAGGCCATTGAGTAATACTCTAGACTAGCGGACTCACCCCCGAAATTCGCGAAAAAAGTATCTTCGATGGGCCGCGATTTCTTAAGAACTCTCATCTCTCAAAAGAAATCGCTGTCCATTATTAATATTATATTAAATTCTTAAGAAATCGCGGTCCATCGAGGATACTTTTTTCGCGAATTTCTGGGGTGAGTCCGCTAATCTAGAGTATTACCGGCCATTGCAATCAGTTACTGGAGAAAATCTTTGAAAACATCAGGGAACACAATAAATATGATAAAACATCTCAAGCCAGCGAATTTGTCGAGCCCATACCTTCAGATTCAAAACGGAAAAAAGAAATCAATTATTTTTTCTTTCTTAATGGCTCAGTTTGTACAAATTTATTTTTATTTAAAAACATCGATGTTTTTCGTTCCGGTCTGTCTCCTGCTCTTGGTAGTAATCTTTTATCTAAAATTTAAATACCCTCTGCAAAGGTATATTTATGTTCATGCTTATATGAGTTAAAACAATTGCAAATATACGCCAAGCCAATAGAAATGCCCATTTCTAGTCAAAACCATCGAAAAACATCGATGTTTTTTGACAAAAACATCGAAAACATCGATGTTCCCAAAAATCGATATTTCTCCACCTCTACCAAAAACCGATACAAAATTAACAAAATTATGTTTTTATTTAATTTTTTTATTTTAATATTAAATATACTTGATTCTAAACTACATATCATTTTGTGGATATAACCGTAAGGAAGGTGTTATTTGCCCTTGACTATCAGAAAAGGAGTTGTTTTTGGATATAATCTCCTCTATACGGTCTTGATAGTTGAATATTGTTGTCAGCTGAAGAAATAATCTTTCCTCCGCGCCTCCTCTTTCTTTCCATTGTTTTTCGATTTGAATTGGGCTGAGAATGGTAAGCAGCAGTGACGGATCCAGGATTGTTGTTGTTCTTAAAAAAAATTATTTTGGTCAATTATTTTCCATTCCATTATTTTTTCACAAGAGTGAGGCGCAATTTATCCCTTAGGGCCTTAACGTGGATTTGCGCATGTTAGTCAGCATTTTCAATATTAAATCTTGACAATCTATTTATAAACGAAAATAAAAAATTAGAGTCAAAAAATGGTTTTAATTTTACAAAACAACGCCTTTACATGTTGAACAGCTTTGCCCATGAAAATGTGTATACTTTACCTTCTTCTGCTAATAAAGCTATTATTGTTGTATCGTCTTCGCCTTTCAGTTCATCAAAACTTAGCTTGGTCTCACTATTATCGGATCACTTTCCACACAGTGAATTGACTCTCGGACACACTGAATTCAAATAGCACTAATTTATTAAACGTTTTGAATTATTGACGTATAAGTCAAAGCAGTCTACACGAGAAGTTACCAGTTTGGTTCGATTAGTGTTAATATGAGTTGGGGGTCTTTAATTATCGGAAAATTAAAGTTTTGGCTAAGGTTTTCCAATTTACACATTTTCACATTTAGATGGCGCTACCTTATTAGTTAGTTTTTATTACTGTACGATGCAGTGCCATCTGTTGGAAAAAAAACAACGTTACTCCTTTAGACTAAAAACATTAAACGTGGTAGTAGTGTTTGGTAAATCATTTGGTTTATAAAAAAAACAGGTTTGTGAACAGTTTTGAATTCCTGTTGGGATCTTACAAAAATCTTTTTCAACCAACAAGTCGGATCGAATTTTATATGACAGCCCGGAATTTAATCCCGTTCGGATAAAAAAGTCCTAATTTAATCTTTTTAGGATGACATATATCTTTTCAGACTTAAAGTACAAATTTTTATTCCAGATTCGGATAAAAAAGTATTAATACAATCTTTTTTAGGATAACATAAATTTCTCGGGCTTAAAGTAATCCCAAAAATACAAAATTAAGCCTTTTTTATCCAAAACGGGATTGAAATTTTTGATCTCGGAATAAATTAAAATCAAGAATAAAAAATTTGAATTTAGCACGCCGTTTTTTTTTGAGTGTAATGTTGTATATAAATTACAAAAATAATTGTTTTCATCATTTCGGTCCTTCTCAGTTCTCCGGGTATGTGTGTCCTTTTTCTCCTTCCGGCTGATAGGTCCGGCTGCGCCAGTTATAGTATGAAGTAGTTAAGGGGGGTTCTTGGTCATCCAATATTTAAATACGAATTGAATTAAAACTAGCTGTGTTCTCTTTGGTAGTTCCAAACGGAATAATTTTATTGTGGCTTGAGATTCAAATCAAACCTCCGCCAAAGAATTTTATGTGTTTACAATTATGTATGTGTGGGTGAGTAAATGCTAACGAAGTATTTTCTGGAGCTCTGCTGAGTGGGTGTCGTTTAGCAACATCCTGCCTTGTGCTGATGTTGCATTTCTTATGTCGATCTTATGTGGGACAACGAACGGCTAGCTGCCGGTCACTGTCCACTTGGAAGAGGGTAACACGGGGAGGTTTAGGCGGTGGCATAGTCGATGGAACCGGTACGGTAACTACCGCGATCGACCCTACACCAGCAGCTGGCAAAGTGCATCAGTCGGGCATTGACACTACCGACAGGGGAAATCATAGGTGGGAACACCTAAATAACGCAATCTATCACGGGGGCTGAGAAAAGGCTCTATACTGGTATAAAAGACCTTAAAAGGAATGACGTAAATTTTAATGAAGTCATTCTAAAGATATCTTATTATTATTTTTGATTTTGAATTACTGATAATGAAAAAGGAAATAAAATGTAATGAAGTTTTATCATTATTAAAATTTATAATATATATATAAAAAAATATATATATTTTTTTTTTCTTTTTCACTGTGATTATTTTAAGTTATTAGCTATAAAAAGGTTTTAATCTGTCTTTGCTTACTACTTGTTGCTGTCTGTCTGTCTGTCTGTCTGTCTGTCTGTCTGTCTGTCTGTCTGTCTGTCTGTCTGTCTGTCTGTCTGTCTGTCTGGCTGTCTGTCTGTCTGTCTGTCTGTCTGTCTGTCTGTCTGTCTGTCTGTCTGTCTGTCTGTCTGTCTGTCTGTCTGTCTGTCTGTCTGTCTGTCTGTCTGTCTGTCTGTCTGTCTGTCTGTCTGTCTGTCTGTCTGTCTGTCTGTCTGTCTGTCTGTCTGTCTGTCTGTCTGTCTGTCTGTCTGTCTGTCTGTCTGTCTGTCTGTCTGTCTGTCTGTCTGTCTGTCTGTCTGTCTGTCTGTCTGTCTGTCTGTCTGTCTGTCTGTCTGTCTGTCTGTCTGTCTGTCTGTCTGTCTGTCTGTCTGTCTGTCTGTCTGTCTGTCTGTCTGTCTGTCTGTCTGTCTGTCTGTCTGTCTGTCTGTCTGTCTGTCTGTCTGTCTGTCTGTCTGTCTGTCTGTCTGTCTGTCTGTCTGTCTGTCTGTCTGTCTGTCTGTCTGTCTGTCTGTCTGTCTGTCTGTCTGTCTGTCTGTCTGTCTGTCTGTCTGTCTGTCTGTCTGTCTGTCTGTCTGTCTGTCTGTCTGTCTGTCTGTCTGTCTGTCTGTCTGTCTGTCTGTCTGTCTGTCTGTCTGTCTGTCTGTCTGTCTGTCTGTCTGTCTGTCTGTCTGTCTGTCTGTCTGTCTGTCTGTCTGTCTGTCTGTCTGTCTGTCTGTCTGTCTGTCTGTCTGTCTGTCTGTCTGTCTGTCTGTCTGTCTGTCTGTCTGTCTGTCTGTCTGTCTGTCTGTCTGTCTGTCTGTCTGTCTGTCTGTCTGTCTGTCTGTCTGTCTGTCTGTCTGTCTGTCTGTCTGTCTGTCTGTCTGTCTGTCTGTCTGTCTGTCTGTCTGTCTGTCTGTCTGTCTGTCTGTCTGTCTGTCTGTCTGTCTGTCTGTCTGTCTGTCTGTCTGTCTGTCTGTCTGTCTGTCTGTCTGTCTGTCTGTCTGTCTGTCTGTCTGTCTGTCTGTCTGTCTGTCTGTCTGTCTGTCTGTCTGTCTGTCTGTCTGTCTGTCTGTCTGTCTGTCTGTCTGTCTGTCTGTCTGTCTGTCTGTCTGTCTGTCTGTCTGTCTGTCTGTCTGTCTGTCTGTCTGTCTGTCTGTCTGTCTGTCTGTCTGTCTGTCTGTCTGTCTGTCTGTCTGTCTGTCTGTCTGTCTGTCTGTCTGTCTGTCTGTCTGTCTGTCTGTCTGTCTGTCTGTCTGTCTGTCTGTCTGTCTGTCTGTCTGTCTGTCTGTCTGTCTGTCTGTCTGTCTGTCTGTCTGTCTGTCTGTCTGTCTGTCTGTCTGTCTGTCTGTCTGTCTGTCTGTCTGTCTGTCTGTCTGTCTGTCTGTCTGTCTGTCTGTCTGTCTGTCTGTCTGTCTGTCTGTCTGTCTGTCTGTCTGTCTGTCTGTCTGTCTGTCTGTCTGTCTGTCTGTCTGTCTGTCTGTCTGTCTGTCTGTCTGTCTGTCTGTCTGTCTGTCTGTCTGTCTGTCTGTCTGTCTGTCTGTCTGTCTGTCTGTCTGTCTGTCTGTCTGTCTGTCTGTCTGTCTGTCTGTCTGTCTGTCTGTCTGTCTGTCTGTCTGTCTGTCTGTTGGAAAAAATCTGCCTTTTTTTCTGTGGTTACTCTAATTCCCATTATGTTAATGCAAATTTTAAATTATTTGAAATGGGGCGCGCATTTTGTCTCTTTTTGCTCGTATACGTTTTTCACAAGTGCATTCACCTGCGCTAGAGAGAGACGGAAGATGTGCTAGGCAGAATTGAAAGTTCTAAAAAGCCTCTTCTAGAAAGAGATCCCTGGGTCAAAATCGAGCTGCGAAAAACATATAAGAAGGCATATTTCTATTAAGTTGTTTAGCTGAGTAACGGGTATCTAATAGTCGAGGCATTCGACTATAGCGTTCTCTCTTGTTTTTTATTTGGAAGAACACCGACTGTCTTTAGACAAGTCTCAAACTGAACTCGCTTCTTAACTTAAACTTCTTTGATGATCATACCTCGGTTCTGAGCTTTAGAGCTTTTTATGAGTGGAGTTAGCTTTAATTGAGTGAGTTTTAAAATTGCCCTTTGGATTGTTGATTGATAATGCACCGGCGACTCAATCCGATTGTTTAGTCTAAATCTTTTGGGGATTCTTTCTCATGGTAATTTTCCATTGAGGGTCCGAAAGTGTGGGAACGAACTGATAACGTAATTTGATTCGTTCTGGATGTTTAGTCTAAAGCCTGGGTACATTTGCAATTAGATATTGGCTGGTGGCGAACTAAGGTTATCTGAAGGGTGAATTCTGGGATGGTGTATGTGTGTGTAAGTGTGTGGGCGTATGGACATGTGCATAGAGTTATGTGGAACTATGGATATGTCACTCCCCCATTCTTTGAATTTGGCCTGTCCTCAGGTGGATAGTGTTGGGTATAGCATTACATTTTCTTCTATGTTAATTTGCCTTGGTAGATCATTTACAATTTCTGTACTCTTTCGTGTATCTTCCTTTGGTTTTACATATTTTACAATAAGTTTTCTTGGTATGCTCTTAAATTTATACAATAAGTACAATAAAATGCTTATAATAATGATTACAAAAGTTGTTAAAATGATTATTTGGAATACATTATAACATTTTGTGTGTGATTCTATTATCTCTTTCGTTTGAATATAAGATAATGGTTCTAATTTTGTCACATTTTTATTTACGTAAACGCTCTGTGTGTAATCTAACATTATATTTGAAAGAGTGAATTCATCTAATTGTACTGAACAATTAAGGATTTTAACGAGGTTACTTCCAACTATAGAAATTTCTTTATTAATGCAATTTTGATTTAATAATGTTTTAGGGATATTCCATGTCAATAAAATATTTGGTTCAACATAATTAATTTGGAAATTTTTATATGTTTTGGTATACTTGCATTCAGTATTTTCTTGTTTAATTATTCCATTTATACATTCGTCAAATACAATTTTTCCTGTTTCTTTGTTAAATACTTTATGATCGTATAAGAAATATTTGTCGAATATATTTTCTGTTAAAATATTATTGCTTTCATCGGGATAAGGAATAATTTCAAAAACGGGCGATTTAACTATCTCTGAAGGAATATGGGAAATGATCAAAATTTCATTTGTGTCTGTTTTAAGCCAAGTGGAAGTTTTGATTTTCAACAATTTCTCAGGGTTCACGTTTTTTAAATAATCATGTTTTAATAATTTTGGATTGAATAAACCTAATCTTGTCAGTTGCATCCCTAATTCAATATCTTCTACGTATTCTGTAAAGTGTTGTAAATTAAATATTAAAACGCTGGCTTGTTGTTCCCTTTCTCCGTCTGCCTTTAATTTATTGATTACTTCAATTCCATTATTTATGACATCGATAATCGTATTTAAATCTGTGTTCTGAACACTAGTATCTACTAAATTATTAATTTTTTCTTCCATCTCATCTTTATCATCTTGGTCTAATGTTCCGAATAGGTATTTATATACTGATCCTACAATATTGAATAAACCTCTCTTACTGCGTTTTGCTAATGTGATTCCGTGAATTTCTCTTTTAAGTTTTTCTACTAGATATCGGATTTGTATTACGTCATTAAATTCATTAGCTTCCTTCAAAAGACTTTCAAAAGTTTGTTCAGTTTTTGTTATGTTTACACTTAGATAATGATATTCACAATTAATCGGGATATCTATTGATCCTGTTTTAAATACAAGATATCCATTTTGGGCTTTAATGGGATTTATTTCAATGCTCTGTCCGATTGTTAGATGAATTAAAGTTGTTAGTATTATGGAGAAGGTCATTGTTTTCATTAAGTTGTTGTTGTTGGGTCCGTTCATTTTCTTCTGCTTGCCTGGAATTATCATCGTATTTACTTTTATTAATTTTCTTCTTCTTTTTAAATTTCGATTTAAATTGAATAATCTTTCTTCCTCTATTTGTTTCCTCAAAGTGTTTTTCGTCAATTTTTCTCAAGGTTCCTGTCATCTTAAATGGATTTGTAGTTTTGGACTTTACTAAAGGTGCTTATCTATATTTTGTGTCTATTTCGTAATCATGAGTTTTTTCATTTAGCTTTTCAATTCTATTTATTTTCTTTTCTTGTGTATCGTAATCAGGGGTTCCTGCATACATAAATATGTTGGCTGGTATTTGATTTGTAGCATTATGTTTTGTTTTATGATTATAAATATACAGAATTAATTCAAATTTGGTATACCTGTTTTCAATATCCGGTTCACTTCCTATGATTCTCAGCTTCTCATTTACCATTTTATGAAATCTTTCTACGTCCGATATACCGTTTTTACTTGTTGTTACTTGAATTTGTACTCCTTCTGAGTTTAGCCAATTGTGTAAAGCTACACACATAAATGCTGAATCCTTATCTGCTTTGATTTCTTGTGGTTTTCCCATTTCGTTAAATACTTTCATGATAGCTCTTTTAGCTTCTAACCAATCCCTACTTGTGACTTCTACTAAAGTAGCAAATTTTGAGTAAACGTCGATACATGATAAAAATTGTTGGTTACCCACCATATAAAAATCCATGACAAATTTCTCTCTTATATTTTGAATTTCTGGTGTAAGTTCGAATGTCAATTTGGTATTTTTATGCTCCGTTTTAGCAATGTTGCAAATTTCACATTCATTTATTATATTCTGAATTAATTTTTGATAATCAGGGAAGTAATATTTTTCTCTAAACCATTTAGTAGTTTTTTCGATTTCTGGATGTAAGAGGTCTTTGTGTCGTTTCAATATTTTTTCTTTAAAGTCTGCGTATGTCAGTATGTCTTCAAGTCTTGCCGTACATCTTACTAATTTCGTCAAATGACTTGCATTTATAATTTCCACATAAGCTTTTTGCAATATAAGAAAATCTGAATCGTTATGGAAATATATTGCGCTCTTCTTGGTACATAGGTATTCTTTAGTTATCTCTTTTGCTAAAGTTTCCGTCATTTCTTTATAAATAATGTTAATTTTTAATTTGTGGAAATAATGCGTTACTTCTGTTTTATCTTCATCTCCTTTAATTACTTCAATTTTTCGGGAAAAATAACTAAATGGTCTCTCGGTTATAGAAATATAGTTATGGTTATCTTCTTGCGCACTGTGTGCTGTTGCGTTTCCACTACTGGCTGTCTCTTCCCTGCAGGAAAAATGCGAACTAGTCTGAAAAACAACTAGTTATACAACAAATATAAAGCAACCGGAATTTGTCTGAATGCATTTGGACTACACGGGGTCTAGAAAATTTGTGCTAGTCGAAAAAATGATTAATACAAAACTAGTAAAAAAGAAACTTGTCTCGGACTAGTACCTTTCTGACAAAAAAAACCTTAAAAATATTTAACTGGTAGAACAAATACATGTTAGGGTCTAGTTAAAAGGCAACTGGAATTTAACTAGTTGCAAATGAAACACATATGATCCAAAAATATAGCCTAGGGTGTAAATGTCTTGGGAAATTTAACACTAAACAAATCAAACACTTGAGGTTCTCGGTTCAATCCCCGGTCTCTCTACATTTTTTGTTGCTTTTTGTTTGGTAGGTGATGCTTAAGTTTTATTTTAAACTTTGTTTAATCTGTCCGAGGCAATATATTTGTGAAAAATCACTGTTTTTGAATTATGTTACACTAAAATTCATAAACCTTGTTAGGGCATTACAAAATGTGATGCGTGTATGGCTCAATCAGTTAGTGTGTCTACAAATCCAAAGGTCCCGGGTTCAAGTCCTAGAGAGGGCGACTTGCCTCAAAAAAAGTAAGTTTGTTTTAATTCCATTTAATTATCATTTACTGTATTTGATTACATAATAATTATCAGAAATTCTCTAAGGACCGCGCCTATTAGTTGGATACTAAATTAGGAGAGCGTCAAGTTAGGCATCGTCAAGTACTAGTGAAATCCAATCACTTGATGGTTTAGAGATTAATTTTTAGTTTTTTCGTGAAAATATTTTTTTTAGTGTAGTTTAACAGCTGTAAACGTAAATTGGTTAACAGTCACTAGTGCAAAACTAGTAGCAAATGGACTAGTTGTTTCCGACGACAAGCATATGAAAAATGGACCACTTCGTTACAAGGAAATGGACATAACTTGAACTAGTTAACCTTCTTGACCCAACTAGTATTTTAATAGTCCAAAACTGATTCCGTTTCCTGCAGGGTTCTAATACATTTTCCTCAATATCATCTGTAAACATATTTTCTCCTATTTTGGTCCTGGATAAAGCGTCGGCAACATAATTTTTTTACCTGGTAAATATTTAATCTGGTAATCAAATTCGTTTAATTTTATTTTCCACCGTTGTAGTTTCATATTTGGTTCTTTTATATTATTTAGCCAGACTAAAGGTTTATGCTCGCTTAATATTTCAAATGACCTACCGAATAAATATGATCTAAAATATTTGGTAGCCCATACGATTGCTAAAAGTTCTTTTTCAATAGTCGCGTAATTTATTTCGTGCTCGTTAAGAGTTCTGCTAGCTTAACAGAATGGTTTATGATTTTGTGACAGTACTTCTCCTATAGCCATGTTACTTGCGTCCGTTGTTAGAGAAAATGATTTATTAAAGTCGGAATAAATTAAAATTGGGTCTGAGGTAATTAAAACTTTCATTTTTTCAAATGCTTCTATGTATGGTTTGTCTTTAGTATTGATTGTGGCGCCTTTCTTTAATTTCACTGTCATTGGCTTTACGATATGTGCAAAGTCTGGTATGAATTGTCGATAAAATCCACACAATCCTAGAAATGATTTAATTTCTTTTGGAGATTTTGGTATTGGAAAATTTATAGTGGCACTTATCTTTTGTGGATTTGGTTTAATACCTGTAGTAGTTACTACGTGACCTAAAAACTCCGTTTCCTTTTTCATGAATTAACATTTGTCTAGTTGTAATAATAAATTTGCATCAAGTAATTTTTGAAATACCTTTTTCAATGATAAAATGTGTTCTTCTAATGAAGTGGACAAAATTATAATATCATCTAGATATACCAAACAATCTGTATAGATTAAATCTTCTAACAAATTGTTCATACATCTTTGGAAAGTGGCGGGGGCGTTTTTAAGACCAAATGGCATTCGTGTGTATTCGTAATGACCGTGTTTTGTTGAGAATGCTGTTTTAGCTATTGATTCTGGTTCCATTTGAATTTGATGAAATCCTTTGGCTAAATCAATGGTAGTGAAATATTGACATCTTCCCAATTTGTCTAATATTTCATCCATTCTGGGTACCGGAAATTTATCATTGATAGTGATTGTTGCGGTCATACGCAGCTTTAAATTTATATTCTTTCAAGCCCAGCTCAAATAGTAATAATTGCGTGGTTTTTTAGACGTTATAATGTTTATTTGCTGACTTCAATAAGATCTCCCTTCAGATTCGATGCGAGTAGAATCGTAGAGGGGCAGAGAGAGAGTAATACACACGAGAAACTTAAGCGAACGCGTTTGGGCTTTTGTCGTTTACCAAAATACCAAATTGCGTAAAAATACTAAATTCATGTATGGCTGCAGATTCTGTTAACATTTAAACTTAATTCTAATCTTCCCCAACATTCTCCCCCCGTTGAAAGAACCTGGGTAATTTTAAGAACATTCAACAGGCAAAGGGGCGATTTTGTGTATTGGCCTGCGCAGAGTGCCTTTGTTAGTTTTTAGATCGACGACTCGAACCCGGTCGTCCTTTCCAGAAAACACAGCCGTGACTCGTGCTAAGTTCCAGTGCTGTGGAGGCGCTGTGTCCTCGTGAATGATCACTAGCTGGCCAACTCTGATGTTGTCTTGAGGTTGAGTCCACTTAGTTCGCTTTTGCAGGGTATGAATGTAGTCGCGCTGCCATATGCGCCAGAATTGCTGCTTCAGGAATGTTATTCGTTGCCATCGTGTCAGAGAGTTGAGTTGAGACGCGTCGTCCTTAGCAGGTGAAACTTGAAGGTGCTCCTCCGGTGCTGATAAGAGTGGTCCACCAATGAGTAGGTGAGCTGGGGCTAGCGCGAAACCATCGTTCGGGTCGTCAGACAGAGGAGCGATATGTCGCGAGTTCAGTATCGTTTCGATCTCTGTCAACAACGTTAGAAGTTCTTCGTAGGTTAGGTGAGCTTCTGCGGCATTCTTGACCAGGAGAGTTTTGGCAGACTTTGTGAATTTGTGATCCTTAGGTAGAATCGGTGGGTGCTTTGCGTCAAACGGGATGTGTGCTTTTGCCAATCTTCCGCCGACTCGAACACGACCAGTGTTGCATTTCTTGTCTTGACTTCATGAAGAAAAGGTGCTAGTGCCTGCATGCGTGGCTGTAAAACTTTATTTTTACGTAACAAACCTATTTCTTTGCTGTATGCTGAGTGTTGAACATGTGCTACTATTCGCCAAAACGAGTCTGTGAGCTCGGTCGCTGGCACATGAACTAGTTCATGAGTGATTGGTTTATAAGCTGGTGGAACTTTATTAAAAACGCGGAAGATAAAGGAAAGGGTTCGCAAAGATTTTATGTAAGACGATGAATTATTGATCACCTGATCAATGATGTTCATATCAACCGACGACTCAATGTTGCTGATTAATGAGGTTTGTAGACAGATTCTTTAAGAGTCGGCCAGTCCTTTTCTGCAAGCTTGAGGAAGTTTGGACCGGTGAACCACATGTTTTCTTGTATCTCCGAAACGCTACAGCCGCGAAACACTATGTCTGCGGGATTCTTCGCAGTGGGCACATAACGCCACTCGATGTTCTTATCCTGTTGCTGAAGTTCCGAAACTCGATGGGATTCAAAGGTTGGCAAAACTGATGAATGCTTGCAAAGCCATTGCAGTACAGGCTTTGCATCAGTCCAGAAGTACACTTTGGATATGTACTGCTGCAGTTTCTGTTGAAACTTGTGGTAGGTTCGACTAAGTAGAACTCGGATGGGATGGACAGAGTTTTGATGGGTGCTACCTTTGATTTGCCGATTAGAAAGTGGATTCTGATAACCCCGTCGACTTCTGTGCGCACGTATAAACAACACCCATATCCACGCTTGGATGCGTCTGCGAACCCGTGAATTTCTCCCTTGTTGTGGGGTGATGTGAATACGAAGCGCGGAACTTGTATTTGCGAAATGTTTTGAAGGTCAAGTTTTAAAAGGTTCCAAGTATTGACTAAATCCTCTGGGATCAGTTCATCCCACGACAGATTCCTTAGAACAAGATCCTGGATAAATATCTTGCAGTTCATGATTATGGGCGCAATTAATCCAAGTGAATCAAAAACTCGTGCCACTTTTGACAGCACTGTTCTCCTGGTCGGATTCTCCGAAAATTTCACCTGGTTGTGGAATACGAACAAATCCTTTGAAGGCTGCCAAGCGAGTCCAAGCATCTTTGTTCATTTGCATTCGTTTAGTTGCATCGGGATTTCGTTGTCAGAGGATTCCACTAGAACAGCTGAGTTGCTGTTGAACTTCGTCATGGTTAATCCCGCCTTGCTGGGTAGCTGTGTAATTTGCGTCTTTTTCTGAGCAGCTTCTTCGATATTATTGGCACCAGTTAAAAGGTCGTCAACATATACGTCCGAACGTAAAACTTGAGCTGCAAGTGGAAATTCTAATTCATATAGATTAGCGATTTGAAAAAGACTGCGAATTGCAAGAAAGGGAGCAGCTGATACGCCGTACGTTACAGTGTTCAACTGGTAAGTGTGCAAGGTGTGACTCTCAGACTCCCTCCACAGAATCAGTTGAAATCGCCGATCTCTTTCATCCATTAAAAATTGTCTATACATTTTCGATATGTCCCCAGAAAGTGCATACCGATTTAGTCGAAATGAAAGAAGAGTCGTGATGAGATCCTGTTGTATGGTTGGGCCTACCATTAAAAGTTCGTTGACGTCGTTTTAGCGCTCGCGTCGAAGACCACCCTAAGCTTGGTTGTTAGGCTTTCCGGACGCAGAACGCAGTGATGAGGGATATAAAAATGTGGCATGCTTGTGTCCACTGTTGTAGTGCGAGTCATGTGTCCAAGCTCGATATACTCCCTCATGAATTGGATATAGGGCTCCTTCAGTGATGGATTGCGATTGAGTCTGCGCTCCAGCATTATGAATCGTTTGAATGCACTATCATACGATTGCCCTAACCTTTGTTGTTCGATTTTAAAGGGGAGCCGCACCTGAATACGGCCGTCGCTTAGAGCTACGTTGTCGGAATAATGTTGCTCGCAAAGCTGCTCCTCTTCACTAAATCTCTGAGGTGCGGTTTTGTATTCCTCCACTTCCCAGAACTTGTGCAAGCATTCGTCGAGAGACATCCTTTCCTGAATGAGATTGCACTTGTAGGTTGCTGAATTTGCGAGGTGTGTTGCGTTTCCATCCAGCCAAATGCTGTGTTGATAAATGCGGGCATTCCTGGGCCAACCTCGCACTTGCCGCTGCGAATGGCCTCGAAGAATCCTTCTATTCCTATGAGCACGTCGATCCTGTGAGATTGATCAAAGTTTGGATCAGCTAAAACTAATCCATTTGGAATGTCCCATTGTGAGATGTCAATTGGTTCGCTGGGCTGGTGGTTGCAAATCCGTTTGATCACGGCGAAATGAGAACACCACTTGAATTCCGAGACGCGAGACTTAAGAACTGTATAAACGTTGAAGTTTACAGTTTGAGTAGTGTTAGAAACCCCACTTATGGACTGAGAAACGCGAGACTTTTCTAGCTGGAGTCGTTTGGCAGTTTCTTCGGTGATCAGATTCACCTCGGATCCTGAGTCTAGAAGTGCCCGAACAATTTGGAAGTCTCCATGTCCATCCTTGATTTGCACTAGTGCTGTAGTGGCCGTGCGCGCTATTAGAGATACCCTAGGTCTGCTGTGCTGGTTAGAATCAGCGTGTTCTGGAACCAGGGTTTGTTGTGGTTGGTTTGTCATCGAATCATCCTTAATTGGGCTTGGGCTATACGCATGCAGAAGAGTGTGATGAGCGCCCTGACAAACCTTGCACCGAGATTTGGATGAACAATCCGTAATAACATGGGATTTGCGCAAGCAATTAAAGCAAAGCATGGCTTTCTTTACGAAGTCTTTCCGCTGCGTGAGTTGAAGTGCAGAGAACGACTTGCATTGTGTGATGTAGTGACTGCCCGAGTCACAGTATGTGCAACTGGCATTTGTTGTGATGAACGATTTGGACAAATGCATGTGGTTTGTCTTTTGTCGTTGCTGTGTGTCGATGGCTCGACCTTTTATGATGGCGCGTGATCGGCCTTCCAAGAATTGACAGCGGTGTGTCAGAAACTTGCAGCACTCGTTCCAGTCTGAAAGCTTTTCAAATGATTGCTTCTCATCGTAGCTTAACCTCGTCTCGGCATCGACCTTAGATAGAAGCAAGTTTATCATGATAGCGTTCATGACGTCGTTCGGTGATCCCAATGATAATAATGATCCTCGGATCGCTGATGATGTGTCCACAAGGCGTTGCAATCCTGTAGCGTCTGAGATCGAGATGGATTGCAAGTTGAAAAGCCTAGAAATGGAATCGAGAAAAATAAGCACGTTGTTGTCGTAACGTTCTTTCAGCCGTTTGAATGCCTTTGAATAATTGTCCTCAGTGACCTGGAATGCTTGGACTACCTCCAAGGCTGCGCCTGACACACAGCTCAACAAATAATTGAATTTGTCAATATCTGAGATTCCAGGGTCACAGTGCACGAGATTTGTAAAAGCGACTTCAAACCGCTTGTAGTCTGAATATTTGCCATCGAAGTGCGGCAACTTCAAGTTTGGCAATCGGGAAGAATGTACACTGGCGGAGGCATTAAAAACACTGACGTCTGCTGAATGGTTGTGTTTAATCATTAGAGATTTTATTTTGCTTTTGGTTTTAATGAACAATGTTTCCACCTTAGCTCTACCGTCGTCCGCATAATTCAGCTCTTCAATTCGTGTTTGCAATTGACACAACTGGCGAAAGTAAGACTCCAAAATTTGTAAATGGCAATCTAACTCTTCGTGGTTGAGCTCGGTTGCATCGGACTCCCTGTTCACTCTGGCCGCTAAGTTTTCGACGTTGGCTTCCATTTTTGAGCGCTGTAGTCGAAGGGGAGTCAATTTTGCGTCAACTGCCTCTGCTGCCGAATCTTTGGTCATTTTAAACGGTTGTACGAAAGGGCGGCAGAGTAAAGAGCTGAGAAACTGCGGTTCAAAGAAGAAACGAAAAGCTAGTCTGAAGGCGAAACTGTACCACGTGTGCAGCCCGGCGTTATAGTTTTGAGCAAAAAGCAGACACAGAATCAGAACGTATTGGTATGCGTAAAGCAACGGTTATTTCTGCCGTAATTGACCACCTTCAGCAAAGTAATCACACTACCAGCAAGAATTTTATGTTTGTATGTATTTGTAAGTCTACTCACAGGTTATTGTGTGCGTGGCACACGATTATATAATTACGGCGTAGTTTGCGTATGTGCGAATGTTGCAGGTTATGTAGCGGCAAATCTCACTGGTCGGGTAGAGGGAGGGAATCGTCTTGGTTGTACTAATCCCGCTTGTGGAGATGTTTTCAAGCGATTGCGACCTGCGCCTTTCCGATCCACTGCCGATGTTGCGCCCTTTGATTTGCGGGAATCCAGTGCGTGCCTTGATGGTGTCTTCAACGACGATCACACTGAAGATGCTGCGGTTGCAGGCTGGCCTATGTCGGATTGGTTCTCGGCTTTTACGAAATAAAATTATAACCTCTAAACAGCCACGCGGACTTTACTATTTGTCTGGGTCCTGTCACGGTCGCCAAATGTTGCGGTCATACGCAGCTTTAAATTTATATTCTTTCAAGCCCAGCTCAAATAGTAATAATTGCGTGGTTTTTTAGATGTTATAATGTTTATTTGCTGACTTCAATAAGATCTCCCTTCAGATTCGTTGCGAGTAGAATCGTAGAAGGGCAGAGAGAGAGTAATACACACGAGAAACTTAAGCGAACGCGTTTGGGCTTTTGTCGTTTACCAAAATACCAAATTGCGTAAAAATACTAAATTCATGTATGGCTGCAGATTCTGTTAACATTTAAACTTAATTCTAATCTTCCCCAACAGTGATCTCATTTAAATTTCTGTAATCCACTACTAATCTAAACTTCATTTTGCCTGATGCATCGCTTTTTTTTGGAACTATCCAAATGGGTGAACAATAGGGAAATTTTGATTTACAAATTATTCCCTGTTCAATCATTTCATTTATTTGTTTATTAACTTCTTCATCAAAGGTTTGAGGGTATTTATATGGCTTCCTATATACTGGGTCTTCATGTTTTGTTTGTATTGAATGTTTAATAGTACTTGTAAAAGTCAAATTCTCACCTTCCTTGTACTGTATGTCATTGTATTCAAATAAAACTTTCTTTAAATTTTCTTTTTCTTTCTCATTCAAATGTTTTAATCTGTATTCATTGCATTCTTTTAATTCATTATTAATGGCAAAATTAAATGATTGGTCCTTTGATAAGGGCGGATTAAGGCATTCTAATGCGGTCTTATCCTCTTTAATCTCCTTTTTAACCGATGGTGGACTAAGGCATTTTACTGCAGTCTTGTCCTTTCCTACATCGTTCTCACCATATTTTATATAAAGTAATGTATCTCCTAACGTCACTGTTTCTTCTTCGTAATTTATTTTTGCTTTACTTTCTTTCAAATAATCTCTACCTATTAAAATGTCAAATTTTCTGAGAATTTATGTAAATAAAATTTTTATTTAACTGGACAGATTTTACATGGATCCAATGTAATACTTTTATTTAATTCCACTGACCCATTTATTGTGAATACTTTTAAATTTTCATCTTGTTCCTCATTATTTCCAAAATTCTGCGTCATTATATTGATAGATGACCCTGTATCTATCATAGCTCTAAGAAGTTTTCCTTTAATTTTCATTACTCTGACATATGGGCAACACTTTCTGTATCCGAGGCAGTTTGCTGAAAATTTACATCCATTCTATTCTGTGCACTGTCACTCTCTCTTTGTCTTTTAACAGGTGTATTCGGAGAATTATTGGAAGTTGATGCTTGGAAATTTAAGGGGTTTTGGGCCCTACCTTGATCTAAGTTCCTCCTACACTCTTGATATTTTCCCTGATTTTGAGGGGGAATTTGATTTCTATTTGGTGAACTTTGAGAAGTTGTTGAATTTGAATTATTATTGTTGTTTCTTGGATAACTATAGGAGTGGGAATTGTTCCTTTGATAATAATAATTTTGATGTGTATTTCCCGAATTCCTTCGATTATCGTTGCGCCTGGGTTTATAATTATCAAAAGGGTCTGCATCCCAATGACCTAGAATCATTGCTGCTTCTTTTAGATTGGCAACTGTTGTTATATCTTTGTTGGACAAGGAAGTATACAATCTATCAGGAAGTTTTCTTTCGATACAATCCCTAATTGTTTTTTTTAAGGAACTTGTGTAAATTAGCTTGTCTGTTGGATCTGATTCTAATTCTAACTTATTGTGTACATTTGATGATCTGGATTTTAGTTCGTTTACGAACTTACTGATGCTTCCTTGGTATGGGGTGTCGCGAACGTGCTGTACGATGTCCTCGTATGGCCTATGATCCTTGAAAGCTTTAATTAGGGCCACTTTTGCTGTTCACCATGTGTTCGACTTTTCCTCCTCGATCACTGCTTGCGCGGAATCGACGATGGTCCTCTCAATGGCTCCATAGATGATGTGGGTTTGGCGAACATCTTGAGTAGGGTAAAGTTGCAGTAAGTACTCTACTCTGGCAATATAGCGACTTAATTCCGATGGGTTGCCGTCGAAATAAGGTAGCTCTTTGATTTGTCCGATAAGCTGATTCAGATGCAGCTCAGACAACTGCGGTAGCACTGGTGGGTTTGCCATGTTTATATTTTGTTTTCAATATTGACACTTTTTAAAATTCTAGCGCGTATTGACCGAATTGGATTTTTTATTTTAGTTTCTGCGTGCGAAAATTACACATAGATTCTTTAGCGGATCTCGATATTTGTCGTTTTGTATATTCACGGATTTTTCGCTGATCAGGACAAGCTCGTTGTATAGTAATATCCTTTAGTTGATCAGTACCGATGACTTTTAAAATGACTTCAAGATCCTACCAACTGCGCCAATAAAATGTTTGCACCATAAGTTTAATATAGAAAAAAAACTTTATTTAATTTAATTTTAAACTGGTTACAATATTTTTTTATTTGGAAGAACACCGACTGTCTTTAGACAAGTCTCAAACTGAACTCGCTTCTTAACTTAAACTTCTTTGATGATCATACCTCGGTTCTGAGCTTTAGAGCTTTCTATGAGTGGAGTTAGCTTTAATTGAGTGAGTTTTAAAATTGCCCTTTGGATTGTTGATTGATAGTGCACAGGCGACTCAATCCGATTGTTTAGTCTAAATCTTTTGGGGATTCTTTCTCATGGTAATTTTCCATTGTGGGTCCGAAAGTGTGGGAACGAACTGATAACATAATTTGATTCGTTCTGGATGTTTAGTCTAAAGCCTGGGTACATTTGCAATGAGATATTGGCTGGTTGCGAACTAAGGTTATCTGAAGGGTGAATTCTGGGATGGTGTATGTGTGTGTAAGTGTGTGGGCGTATGGACATGTGCATAGAGTTATGTGGAACTATGGATATGTCACTATATATATTTAAATATTATAACAGTAACAGTTTTAAGAAATTGCGTTTTTACTAAACAAATACAAATTATTTAGTCGGATATATACCGCTTTTGAAAGAAGCATTGGGATGCGCCAGCAGCGAAGATGAAGCAAAAGAAATCGGTTAAAGGGGTAAGAAGACTTGATGCATCGCATTATTTTCGAAGGTTTTCTGAGAGAAGGAGGTTTTCCGTGATTAGTTAAATATTTTGTGGCAAGTGATATTGTACATAAATTAAAGTCAGGTAAGTGCTACCTTATATGTAAGAAAAAACGTGTAAAAAACGTATACGAGTAAAAAGAGACAAAATACGCGCCCCATTTCAAATAATTTAAAATTTGCATTAACATAATGTGAAGTAGAGTGACCACAGAAAAAAAGGCAGATTTTTTCCAATGCCATTTCCTAGATGGCGCTAGTGTATATTGTATTGCGCCATCTACCGCCAGATATTGGTACTACTGGTCATAAAAGGCGGAAATGTAGTGATCCTGATCAAGAATATATATACTTTATGGGGCCGGAAACGCTTCCTTCTTGCTGTTACATACTTTTGCACGAATACAATATACCCTTTTACTCTACGAGTAACAGGTATAATTAGAAACAAGAAAGGAAGCTAACTTCGGCCTGCCGAAGTTTATATACCCTTGCAGGTATGCCTACTAAAAATGTTGTTTTTACAATGTCAAAAATCAAAACGCTAATTTCTACAAAGTTACAATGGTTTTTTTATTATTTCTTTTGATTATTCCTATGGGAGCCATAAGATATAGTGGTCCGTTCCGGCTCGTTTCGACATATGTACTATCTGCAATAGAAAGAAGACTTTTGTGAAAGTTTCATCGCGATAGCTTAAAAACTGAGGGACTAGTTTTTTATTTTTTTTTTTCATTTTTCAGTTTTCAGGGTCCGATACTAGAATTGTTTATTCCAGTGTTGCCAAATATGCTTATAAGCTCACTGAGGAAAAATTACCTTTTGCAAATGTCTGAGGCAAATAACACCAGTTTACAAAAAAAAATCGATGAAATATACCATGAATGAAACCTTTGTTTTCCGGTAAGGTACGTCTTCCTGATTAAGAAAATGACACTTAAATTTTTTTTATGGATAAAATTTTTTTAAACGACGTTTTTGACACTTTTTTAATTTCTAACTTGAGTTGTGGTTAACTGATTTCAACCATAAATAACTAATTTTACAGGTAATAGAATGCCCTCCAACTTTCTTATACACTGCATTGATTTCCATTCATTAGTTTAGAAGCTACACTTCGTCAAAGTTGTAAAAGTGAGAAAAAATGCAAAAATGGTGGCATAAATGGAATCGTTAAAAATACACACCTAAAAACCGAAATTATTTTTAATCTTTCCACTAACTAGTCGGATTCCGACTATCGAATGTAGTTTCATGGTATAAAAAGGGAAGGGGGGTTCATATAATTAACACCAAGATCGTTTTCGTTAATCTTTGCACAATTTATTCATTTGTTTTGAATCTTTCCGATTCACTGCACCGTCTCTATCGTTTATTTCACTAACCTTTAACTAACCGTCGACTCACTTTCCAACTTCACCGTATTTTCCCTTCCGCGCGCGTGACCACTTCGATCGAAAGCCCGCAGCCAAGGGCGGGTCCTTGCCAAAGGTAATTCCAAAAAAACTGGTCTCTCAAAAGCTGAGTTTAGAAAGCGGGGTTGTGCGGTTGACTTCACTTGTCTTCGGTTTCTCTTTTTATTTGGTACTGGTTACAATGGCGTAAGCTTAGACTACATGGTTTTTAACCGGTTCGGTTACCAGTGATGCCGAACCAGCGATTCGAAACTAGTTCGACATGAACATTCTCCCCCCTCGCAATGGGGAGAGTGGCGAATCAAGCAAGGGAGCAAGTGCCCGAAAGGAGCCAGCCCAAGGCTGAACTTTGCGCCATGGGCAGTCCGTTTTGACTCGGGCGGATACGTGGCAGAATTAATTCCGCGTACACGTCGGCTCCCAAAACAGCAGACACTAGGGAAGGGTGGAACCATCTGTCATCAGCCAAAGTGATATCTTGAAAGCCATCCCGGACCTTCGGATCCAGGGGCTTGGCCGGAGTTCGGGTCTGCATCTGGTCATCAACCAGCATTAGCAGCTGTCGGGTCATTTTCGACGACTTTGATCGGATTTCGGTGGTGCACACCCGCTCATCGCCTACGCGGGTGACGGAATGGTTGAGAGCCTTTACCAAGGATGCGTGAATGCGACTCACGGGGCAGCAAGGATCCACCAGAGCTCGGACGTCAAACCGTTTCTCCTCAGACCCCACCAAAATGGATGCAGTTGGCAATATGCTCACACTCGTGCGCTGCATCGCCTCCTTCGGCGATGATGAGCGCAACGACGTCGTCGACGCCGCTCTCTGCTGCTGCTGTCCTTGGGGTCGTGACTGCTGTCGGCAGTTTAACAAAGTTCTTAGAGCCTAGCTTAACGACAGTTGACGAAGACGGGGCGAATTCGCAGAGAGCGAGAGAACTTTATTGTGCACCGCCTTCGTCCTAAACTAACTTACACTAAACTTCAAACTTCAAGTACAAATTCAAAATCTCTCAACACCGGCCCCGTTGAACGCTTCAGGCTTCCACAAATGGGAAGCGGCGCCAATTTATGGATGGCTCGCCGAAAAACGCCTACTGCGCCCGTCCTAACGTCGACGACCCTGACCATGCCGTCCTCCCCTGCGTGCCTGGCGATGATTCTCCCCAGGAGCCATTGTTGGGGCGGAAGGTTGTCCTCGGCCACGACGACGAGATCTCCCTCGCTGATGTTCGGCTGCTCCTGGTGCCACTTGCCCCGAATTTGTAGGCCCAGGACATATTCCCGGGACCATCGCCGCCAGAACATTTGCCTGACTGACGAGACAAGCCGCTATCGCCGTAAGCAGCTGAGACCCTCCTGGTCCGGGGTCCGGAGTGCTGGTGTAGCGAGCAGCGGCCCGCCTGTCAGCAGGTGCCCGGGAGTCAGCGCCTCTCCGTCGCTTGGGTCCTGGCTGATCGCTCCGAGCGGGCGGGAGTTCATCACCGCCTCGATTCCGACGAGCACTGTCGCCAGCTCTTCTGCGCTTAGGAGCGCGCTGCCCACCGCCCGTAGGAGTAGGTTCTTGGCAGTTTGGACACCTGCCTCCCATAGTCCGCCCATGTGCGGAGCCCGAGGCGGTGTGAACGCAAACTCGCATCCGCTTCTTGATGCGAATTCGCGTATCGCGTCGGCTTCCTCCTCGATCCGCTCTCGAAGGGCCTGGAAGTGGCGACTGGCTCCGACGAAGTTCGTCCCGTTGTCGCAATGGACGACTTGGAGACATCCTCGGCGCCCAACGAACCTTTGAAAAGACAATAAAAGGAATCTGTGGTTAAATCTGAAACAACTTCTAGATGACCCGCCTTTTACGCGAAACAAACAAAGAGCGCAATGTAGGACTTATACGGAGGCCTACCACGAATTTTCAGTGTATATATATAGACAGGGCCACAAAAATCAACTCACATATAGCAAATTTCCCATAATTTGTGTCATCAGTCGAGGCTTGCACTTGAAGCAGCGGATACATGATCGAACTGTCTGACTGCAGACCTCCTGAGCGTTTACGATCGAAATTCGCTGTCGAAGGAGACTCATAAGTGCTCGTGGACCAACATGAAAATCAGAATGGTGCAGATGCCGAACATAGCTCTGCACAAATTGGGAGCGTTTCGTCAACAACAATGGAAACTTGGCATCGTATGATATAGGAGCGTTAGCTAGTCACCCCCCATCGCAACAACGAAAAGTGACACCAAGTCCCCTTTTCTTCATGAATGAATGGATTCAATCGCTGAAGACTCAGGAGCCTTTACGGACTTTTTCCCTTTCTTCGTGATACTCGTGTTTTTGTAATACCTCGACAATTTGTAAAAAGGCTTCATTATATTCAGTGGGTGACAAAGTTTTTTCAAATACTTTACTTTTGTCTTTGCATTTTCTAATGAAGCGGAACATATAAACGAATACCCTAAGCAGTTTAAGGTGTGACGAAAATCCCTCGATGACATCTACCAAGTCCGAATTTTGTACCGCAGCGGTCAGCCCGACCGCAGTCTTCCTCGATTCTTGCAGTAGGACTTGTTCATCTAGGTCAAAGTGTGCATTTTGGGGCCAGTTTTCTTCTCCTTCCGTTAGATACGCTGGTCCAGTAAACCATATCGACTGTATGATTTCGTCGACGTCAAAACCTCTTGATACGATATCTGCTGGGTTCTGTTTCGTGGGGACATGCCGCCATGTAGCTTCACCTGTCCACTCTTGAATCTCCGCAACTCTATTCGATACAAATGTTTACAACGAAGACGGATTAGACCGGATCCAATGAAGCGTAACTTCAGAATCCGACCAATAAACAATTTGTTCGATAGGTACCTTTAATAGGGGCTTGATTCTGTGACAGAGATCTGCGAGAAGGTGAGCGGCACATAACTCAAGTCTTGGAAGAGTCTTAGTCTTGACCGGCGCTACTTTTGACTTTGACGTCAACAATGATACTTTATAACCTTCTGCAGTTTTGCTACGAATGTAGACGCAAGCTCCGTAAGCTCTTAAGGATGCGTCGGCAAAGGCATGTAATTGGACCGGTGACATCGGATCGGTATGCACAAACCGAGGAATTGATATTTCTTCTGAATTAGACAGTGTATTTTTTATCATATTCCATTCTGTTTCCAAATGCATTGGATTCGACTCATCCCAATCTAACTTATTGAGCCAAAGTTCCTGCAGCAGGATCTTTCCTCTAATTACAATTGGACTTAATAAGCCGAGGGGGTCAAACAGCTTCGATGTCACCGATAGTATGTTCCGTTTTGTCGCTCGGAGACCCATGACAGCATTGTCAATTTGGAACTTAAAGGCATCTTCGTTGGGCAACCACGATATTCCTAACGCCTTTGTGGACTCTGAGTCCGAGATGGGTATGGATTTAGCTGTGCTCTCAGATGCGGTGACGTCAGGTGAGTTTGAAAACCACTTTGTCAATTCAAAACCTGCAGTTTGAAGAACCTGAGACACTTCAGACTTGATAGTCTTTAACTCCTCTACGCATGCAGCACCAGTCAACATGGCATCGACATAAAAGTCGGATCCAATAACTTCAGCAGCTCTAGGAAAAGAAAGTTTGGCAGACTCGCTTAACCTTTTTAAACACCGAATTGCCAGAAATGGGGCTGGTCCAGTCCCATATGTTACGGTGTTGAGCTTATATAATCTCAAGGACTCAGAGGGGTCTCTTCTCCACACTATAAGTTGAAACTGCCTATCCGCTTCATTTACCATCACTTGGCGATACATTTTCTTTACATCGGCGGTCAAGGCGAACCTATGCAGCCGGAAGCGAAGAAGCGTTGAGTACAACTCATCTTGGATTGTCGGCCCAACCATCAAAATATCATTTAGAGAGATCTGAGTTGACGATTTACAAGAGGCATCGAAAACGACACGTAACTTGGTTGACGTACTTTGGGGTCTCAGAACGCATTGGTGTGGGATAACATAATGTGGAGCAGAAGGAATTTTATCTGTAGGAGACATATGACCTAAGGAAAGGTACTCTTCCATAAATTCTAAATACATTTTCTTCATGTCAGGGTCTCGAGACAACCTTCTTTCAAGCGACAAGCCGTTTTGCAACTTCAAAGGAGTTGCCCAACCCATTTGGATCAGATTTAAACGGCAGCTTTACTTCAAACCGACCTGATGGCAAAACCTGAGTAGTCTTCCGGTAGTGTTCTTCAGATAACTTTTGCTCAGGCGACAGAATTCTCTTTAGAGAAGGCATTTCTTCCAGTGACCAAAACTTCTGTAGTGTGCTGTCAATAGATACTAACAGCTCTTCACTACAACTAAAACTTTTCACAACTTCTGTAGGGGAAGATGCCTTATATCTTCCTGATACAACCCATCCTAGGAGGGTTTTCTGGTTTCGAAAAAAGATTCTGCTCCTATTAACAAATCTATTCTTTGTGGCTTGTAGAAATATGGGTCCGCTAAAGGTAGGTTCTTTGGAATTTTCCAGTCATTGATATTAACAGACTGGTCAGGATGGTATCCTGATATTGATTTTAAAATCCAAAAATCGAATGAGAACTCACTACCATTTATACGCGACTTCACCACTGTATGTACCTTTTTCTTAACTTGAGAATTGGACTCGCCAATACCAAGTAAGTTGATACACGACTCCTCTTTACGGATCTGTAAGCGGTGAGCAAGGACCTCTGTTATAAAGTTAGTTTGGGACCCAGAGTCAAGAAGTGCTCGGGCCAAAATATATTCACCGTTTTTGGTTCGTACACTTACGATCGACGTGGCCAAAATCACCCTGTCCGATGATGTCGCATGCATAACATGTGACGTGGAAGGCTGATCTTGATTTAAAGGAGGAGTAAGAATCTCTTGGGGTGGTGGTAACGCTAAACTGTTCTCGGAAACTGTATATCTATGCAGTAAAACGTGATGCGAGCGTCCACAAACTCGACATTTGTTAAATTTGCATTTCGAGACAGTGTGACCCTTTCGCATACAATTAATGCATAATGAAGCAGATTTTACAAAGTCAAACCTTTGCATAACGGAAAGACGACCAAACGGACCACAGTTCGCTAGGATATGGTCGTCTGCATTGCAATAGCTACAACCTTGCTGGGATTTACTGTTGGACGAAGAACATGTAAATGAGCTACGATTATGTGGCTTGCTCGACGTAACTTTATCTAGCTTTGGTTTCGTCGATTCTTCAGCAGATAAATGCTGATATCTGCGTTTTAACATTTTTTCAAAATCGGACCAAAGAGGTAATCTTTCATAATCTAACTGTTCTTCCCATTTTTGTTTGGTCACTGGGTCGACTCTGTTCAAGACGAGATAGATCAACATTGCATTTGAAATCTTGGTATCGTCTCCTATCGATAACAAAGAACCATATATCGATGACACGGTATCGATAAGATTCCTTAGAGACGACGCAGACTGTTGCGATATTTTCGGAAGACTAAACAATGTTGAAATATTATTCATAAAAATTAAACATTCGTTATCATACACTTTTTTCAAGCTGACCAAAGCTTTCTCATAATTGCTCTCTGTAACTTGGTAGGCCTTGATAGTCCCCAAAGCTTCACCAGAAAGACAAGAGATTAAGTGATTAAATTTTTCAATAACGGGAATGTTATCGTCTTGATGAACTAGAGTTTCAAAAAGGCTCATGAAATTTTTAAACTCCGAGTATTTGCCGCTGAATTTCGGCAATGCCAAATTCGGAAGTCGAGCTCGAGTTGGGACTACAGAAGCTGACCCAAGAGTTTTGGTATCGCTAGCTGTCTTCAAGGCCGAGATAAGCGACAATACTTTTGCCTTGGTTGTTATGGAAAGCTCTTCCAACTCTTCTCCAAACTCATCGCCATCATCTAAATCTTCTATCATTTCTTGTAATTGATTTGCCTTGTTAATTACATCATTTAAATTTTCTAGCCTACATTTTAATTCGTCTTCCAAAATCGGAATCTGGCCGGCTTCTAGCCGATTATTAAATCGGCGGATGCTATTTACTGGGTTTTTGAGCTTGTTTTTAAGGTCAACAAGAAGTTCAATACTTTTTGGCTTATCTGGACTCATTATACCCGTTACTCGTAGAGTAAAAGGGTATATTGTATTCGTGCAAAAGTATGTAACAGGGAGAAGGAAGCGTTTCCGACCCCATAAAGTATATATATTCTTGATCAGGATCACTAGCCGAGTCGATCTAGCCATGTCCGTCTGTCCGTCTGTCCGTCTGTTTGTCCGTCTGTCTGTTTGTATGAACGCTGAGATCTCAGAAACTATAAAAGCTAGAAGATTGGCATTTTGCATGCAGATTTTAGGAGTTCCTACGCAGCGCAAGTTTGTTTCAAAATGGTGCCACGCCCCCTCTAACGCTCACAATCGCTTATATCCGATTTTAAAAATTTTAATATTTTGGAAAAGTAAAAATGCAGTTTTATTGTGTTTATTAATACCTATCGAAATGTAGAAGAAATTTTTCAAATCGGACCATTCGTTAAAAAGTTATGCGTGATCAACGTTTTCTATCTCTATCTCCATCTCCCTCGCACTCCCTTTACCTGAGTAACGGGTATCTGATAGTCGGGGCATCCGACTATAACGTTCCCTCTTGTTTTTATATTAATTTATATATATAGGCCACGAAAAAATTATATATACATAATTATGTAGAATAAATTATATCCAGCAACAATTTATTAAATTGAATAAATTTAATTTAAAAAATATAATTCAAATTAGAACAGTGATGAAATAAATTTCGAAACAAAACAACGAGAGTTAATAATAATTTTGTCTATAATTATTAAATTTGTTCGAAAATGTTGTTACCAAATGTTGTATTATTCACAACAAAGCGACGAAAATATTTAATTAAATCAAACCACGTAGTATCAAATTAATAGTGGTGACGGCAAATCAGTATACCCGACCGAATGCAGGGTAGCGCGTCACTTAACGGTCAGCTAATCGTCAGCGCGCCAAACCAAAATACTACAACAATAACAACGTTGCTAGCGGCGGACAAGCGAAAGCGAAAACGAAAAAATTCACCGCTTCAGCTGCTTGTATATGAGGGCCTATGTATTGGTTATGTATAGCGGCTGGGATGAATTTTCCCAACTATTAATTTTTCGAGTTTTAACACAATGTAGGGAGGGGGGGCGACAGTGATTGCAATAATTTTCGTAAGAAAACACAAATTAAATGTTGCATCCAAGGGCGGTTCAAATGGGTTATGTAATGTGTATGTGTATGTGTATATATGTATATAATAAATATAATATAAATTGTATTTATTTTTTCTGTAAATGTGTAAGTTTGCAATTTTTTCCTTTTTATTATAATTAATGCATGCACAACTAGCTCTACTATATCGATACGTCTGTGCCAAAAATTGAAAGCGAGGTGCAATTTTTCAGCACAAGACAAGAAACAAATAGATTGATTTGTTAACAAACTCTAGCTTTCAATTTTTTGCACAAATACCTCGGGTTCTGCATTGGGGTCTTTTAATCCGGCTGCCACTTTCCTTTTGCACATCGAACAGTCACAGGGCATCCCTTGGCAACGGCAGTACTGGCGGATTTAGAGGGTATTTCGCGACCGGCACGATAAATTGAGCAAAGCTGCTATGTATTTAACTTTTTACTCGCCGCGGGCAACGATACACTCAATTTTGTGTATTTTTATTAATTTGAATGCAAATCAAGTTTGCTATCACTTGCTGTGATTTCACTGTGTCACTGTCACTTGTTGCCTTTAATTATTAATAGTTTAAAGTCCACTCGGGAGCGCCATGAATATTTAGAATAGTTTTTCTAAATATATATAAATACGAAAACCAAAAAACTTGTGGCAATAAACTTTAATTTTAGGCAAAGCGAAAAACGAGAGTGAGAAAATACGTGTGGTCGATCTAAATCAATTTTAACGATTGGACGACTATATTTTAACAAAGTTCTTAGAGCCTAGCTTAACGACAGTTGACGAAGACGGGGTGAATTCGCAGAGAGCGAGAGAACTTTATTGTGCACCCGCCTTCGTCCTAAACTAACTTACACTAAACTTCAAACTTCAAGTACAAATTCAAAATCTCTCAACAGCACCTGTACCCTTTAGTTATGCGTGGCCGAGCGTGCTGGATTGTGGTTGGCGCCATCGTGAAAAGTCTGGGAAACGAGTAAACAAAGGTTAGCGGTGATGTATGATGCGAATGATCGTGACATGTATGAGGACTGACGATACAGAATGATATGAACTTAGGAACTTAAGACTAGTAGGATTGGCTGTTAGTCGCTAACCCCAAAAAAAAGGAAGGAAACGGGCAGAATCACTTGTAGCTGGAGGCCTCCATCGGAAGGCGGATCATCTTTGCGATTGGTCGTCGGATAGTGCCACGTGCGGTTAGAACCTCTGTACGATGTGTTGCGGTACGGAATGCCCGGAACACCCTGTATGCCGGCACACACCCCAATGTGCAAAACAAAACAACCATAGAATAATTAAAATTAAAAAATATAAGCTAAATGATTATTGGGTTGTGTTTTCCATTCGGGATGCCGGGGAGAAAGACCCAAAAAAAAACGGTTGCCGCCACTCTTAGACTCGCCGGTCCGACAAGTATGCCAAGTTGGTGGTTCTGCAGCAATGTTCGTGTGCCGTGTTTTCTATTATTTGTGTGCTGGTTATGTTTACAAAGAAAGCTGAAAAACAATGGATTGTTGGCGGATGGGTGCTGGCTAAGCGTTTTAGTTTAAAGACCAATGTGAAAAAATGGATGATTGATGTATATGTGTATGGATATGGGCGGTTCTTTTACAAACCGAACACCTTTTATTGGCTCACATTTTTGATTTGCCTTAAACTTTTTTTACACGTACTATTCGGAAAATAAGTAAACACGTGTATCAGGATTTGACCGAAAAAAAATTATTTTCCTAGTTAGAATTTTTTTAAGTGTGCCAAAAATTGTCAAATTTTAAAAAGTACCCTCTCATTGAAAATCTGTATCTCCGGTTATATGAATCCAATTGACTTCATGTCTTTTGCATTAATTCCTCTAAAACCTCTCCTTTCAAAATAAAATTTCTTAAAAAAAAAAATTTTTTTAATTTCTTAAAAATAAAAACAAAATAAGATTTAAAAAAATTTTTTAACTATTGCCCCCACAAAAAAAAAAAATTTTTTATTTTAATACTTGCGTAATATTGTTAGTTACAATCGGTTTTTGTAAAAAGTTGGAGCCACTTTTAGTTTTTAAAATATCGAATTTGTTTTAGCAAGGCCTCGGCTTTTTTCTATGAAAAAACGTCGCAGCAAGTAGATCTACTCTCTCACTCTTATCGGATCCTAATGGAATTTATGTTTTCTCATTGTTTACTAGTCCTTTAACAATTGTTAATGATTAAAAGTTAAGTTGTAAGTTTTTTGACAATTTCTGAATGACAAAAAGTAAAAAGTAATTTTTTAATCAATTAAAAACTTACAACTATTTATTTAACCGTCTATTTAATAAACAATAATTTTAAATTTATTTTATTTATTATTTTTTTATATTATGTAATTTATTAAACATTTTTAAATATTTTTTTTTTAAATTAAAAAAAAAAAATTAATTAAATTTTATAATTTTTTATTTTTATTAAATAAATTTTTTTAAAAACTTAAAAAAAAATATTTAAAAATGTTTAATAAATTACATAATATAAAAAAATAATAAATAAAATAAATTTAAAATTATTGCTTATTAAATAGACGTTTAAATAAATAGTTGTAAGTTTTTAATTGATTAAAAAATGACTTTTTACTTTTTGGCATTCAGAAATTGTCAAAAAACTTAAAACTTAACTTTTAATCATTAACAATTGTTAAAGGACTAGTAAACAATGAGAAAACATAAATTCCATTAGGATCCGATAAGAGTGAGAGAGTAGATCTACTTCCTGCGACGTTTTTTCATAGAAAAAAGCCGAGGCCTTGCTAAAACAAATTCGATATTTTAAAAACTAAAAGTGGCTCAAACTTTTTACAAAAACCGATTGTAACTAACAATATGACGCAAGTATTAAAATAAAAAAAAAAATTTTTTTTTTGTGGGGGCAATAGTTAAAAAATTTTTTTAAATCTTATTTTGTTTTTATTTTTAAGAACTTAAAAAAATTTTTTTTTTAAGAAATTTTATTTTGAAAGGAGAGGTTTTAGAGGAATTAATGCAAAAGACATGAAGTCAATTGGATTCATATAACCGGAGATACAGATTTTCAATGAGAGGGTACTTTTTCAAATTTGACAATTTTTGGCACACTTAAAAAAATTTTAACTAGGAAAATAATTTTTTTTCGGTCAAATCCTGATACACGTGTTTACTTATTTTCCGAATAGTACGTGTAAAAAAAGTTTCAGGCAAATCAAAAATGTGAAATTTTTTTTTTGGCCAAATCTGTTCGGTTTGTAAAAGAACGGCCCATATGTGTGATTTGTTCAATTTTTGTGTTTTAATTTTTGTGGAATTGCTCGGAAAGTGCCAATAGTGTTGTGGAGATCAAAGGGGGTATATAAATATAAATATTTCCGCACGAAATCGAGACCTTAGCGGTGGAGCGGGGTTGTGCGGAAAATATATATATATATTATATATGATAGTGGGAAAACCCTTTGGAATTACTTAGCTTGTGGAGAATGACGAAAATATATATCCGGCTTCGATTGGATCAAAAGTTGGGGCGGGTCCTTGCCAAAGGTAATTCCAAAAAAACTGGTCTCCCAAAAGCTTAGTTTAGAAAGCGGGGTTGTGCGGTTGACTTCACTTGTCTTCGGTTTCACTTTTTATTTGGTACTGGTTACAATGGCGTAAGCTTAGACTACATGGTTTTTAACCGGTTCGGCTACCAGTGATGCCGAACCAGCGATTCGAAACTAGTTCGACATGAGCAACGAGGTAAAAAACTAGTGACGATCGCACCTTCAACGTACAAAAGTACTGATATCAACTTATGTGACTAAAAATTATTTTAGATGCGACTAAATAAGTACGCTTAAGTAATTTAAATGTTTATATTAGCACCTATGAGAGCAAAAGTAAACAAACAAAAACTTCTGATATCAAATAAAAACACTTCTTAACGAAGTAAAAAACTAGTGACGATCGCACCTTCAACGTACAAAAGTTCTGATATCAACTTTTGTGACGAAAAATGATTTTAGATGCGACTCATTCCGCTGCTCATTCATCTAGTGCTTCTACTGCTGTCAGCTCCGGTTATGTTCCAACACTGGGATCCTACCGCTTGGCTACCAGTAACGCCTCTACTGTTGTTGCTGACGGACTTACACCTGCCGCTGCCTCTTTTGGACCGCCCGATCCCGTCACACCTTCTGATCTACATCCCGTCAGCTTTGACCAGTCATCTACGTCGCGTGCTGCTGCAGTTGGCTCTGTCATAAGTTTGACGCCTGCTAATACGAACACGAGACCATTATGTGAAGTCGCTTAAAGGGAACCCATTCCCTTATCGGGCGTTGCCCAAAAAAAAACTAATTTTTGTCTCCCGCCTTAATCCTGGTGCTTCTGAAGATGACGTCAAAAACTACCTGAGCAGCAAACTGGATGTTTCACGATCCGTACTTAGCGTCTTGAAGTTCAAGTTTAAGCAGAGACGTGAAATATCTTTGTTTAAAATTTGACTTCCTGAGGAACATCTCGATAAGGCTCTTGATCACGAATATGTAAGCAAGCTCAATCCTTGGATCCACGGGCCTCAGATTCCTTCAACCAACGCTGGGTAAGAATTTCTCAACTGCGCATATGAAATTTTAGATTTTCTTCAAACTCGGGTACTTTAAAGAGTTTGCCTTGGTTATCACCTGTGATTTTTTTGAAATTTGTTGGTGTCCATTTGTGGGCGCTATGAATTTTTGAAGATAAGAACTTAAAAAATGTTCTCAAACTTCAAATTAGTATACCTCGAGAAAGGCTTAGAAGAACAACGTGCAACTTTACACGTTTTTAAAAGTGTACTGGGGGAGTTAGAAAAGAATTTTCTTAAGTTTTTTGTTGTCCAATAAGTATGAATTTTAATTATTTGAAATTTTTATCGCGGTTTTGAATGTCTTCTTCATCCTGTAAAAGAAACTTAACTATCCAAGATTGTCCATCTCATAACCAACTTAATTTACCCGAAGAAACATTTTTATTCCTATTCATCATTTCAAAGATATATATTTTTTTATGCGAATTTAGAAAAACCCTATTTATATTTCCAATGAGTACAATTCTTACATGTTTAAGCTAAAAGTTTGCACAACTCGATTACTCACTGACATTATGCACATATATTAACATCATAATTTTACCACCGTCCCTTTATATAGCTGCCATACAAATCGATGGATTTTCTTATTGTTAAGAAGGTAGGCTTTGAAAAAATTGTTTGTTTCAGATTGTAATTTTAATTTTTCAAAGCCTACTTTCTTAACAATAACAAAACCCATCGATTTGTATGGCAGCTATGTGAAGGGACGGTGGTAAAATTATGATCTCGAAAGATTATAAAATGAAAGACCGATTTTTAGAGGGATACGACCACAGCCTAAACCATAAGAGCTAGAGCAGCCAAATTTTTTCACAGTATTCCATTGGGGGCGTAGGCGCCCACTTAGGTCCGACATGCCCCCAAAGTGGCCCCAAACAGCTCCAATATCCATATTTAGAGCAAAAAATCATTAGATTTTCTTAAGCTTAACTTCTAAAGTGGTTGGAATTTCGAAATTTTGATTTTGCAGAATTTTAGGTCTTGAAAGGGCCTAATTAGAAATCTAAAATAAATTTCGATATCCCCCAAAATTTGGGGGCTACATTTAAAATTAACTTTTCGATTTAAAAAATCTAAACCGCTGCTCCGATCGAGATGATTTTTTGGTAAATGGTTATTCTATGGCCCAAATGCTTAAGTTTAATTTTTTAAGTTTTAACATTTTTATACCCGTTACTCGTAGAGTAAAAGGGTATATTAGATTCGTGCAAAAGTATGTAACAGCTAGAAGGAAGCGTTTCCGACCCCATAAAGTATATATATTCTTGATCAGGATCACTAGCCGAGTCAATCTAGCCATGTCCGTCTGTCCGTCTGTCTGTCCGTCTGTCTGTCTGTCTGTCTGTCTGTCTGTCTGTCTGTCTGTCTGTATGAACGCTGAGATCTCGGAAACTATAAAAGCTAGAAGATTGACATTTTGCATGCAGACTCTAGGAGTTCCTACGCAGCGCAAGTTTGTTTCAAAAGGGTGCCACGCCCCCTCTAACGCCCACAATCGCTAATATACGATTTTAAAAATTTCAATATTTTGGAAAAGTAAAAGTGCAGTTTTATTGTGTTTATCAATACCTATCGAAATGTAGAAGACATTTTTTAAATCGGACCATTCGTTAAAAAGTTACGGCGGATCAAAGTTTTTCTCCATCTCCTTCGCACTCCCTTTAGCTGAGTAACGGGTATCTGATAGTCGGGGCACCCGACTATAGCGTTCTCTCTTGTTTTAAAGTATTTTTAGCGAATTTATTTAGATTTCCTAAGTTATTGCGTTGCACCCAGAGAGCGGATGGCAAGAGAGCGACGGCCGAGAGAGCAGCAGCCAAAAAACTGTCGTGGGGTAGGGGTAGTGCTGTGCGGAAGGGGGAGGGGAAAAGGGTAAATTTGTTTTTAATTTTAAAAACTTAAACTGCTTTTCCGATCAATATGATTTTCGATCAATAGTCAGTCCTGTGGATCAAATGCTTAGGTTTTTTTTTCAAAAAATATTTTTCATTTTGTAGCAGAAGTAAGAGCCTTATTTAATTTCCACCATGGAAAAAGATAAAAAATTACTACAAATTCTGTAAGCAAAGCCAAAATGTTTCCAAGTTAAATATCTTAAGATTCGAACTTTTGCCCAAATACCCTGCAAGCATTTTCTATCGCGGAAGTCACTATTTAGTGACGTCTAGAAGATGAAAACGATCGTCCGCGATATCGCATTCGGATCGCCGAAGTCACCCCCGTCGGGAAGAACTGTTCCACTACGGCGACACTTCCCGAAGTCACTTCTGAGTGACTCCTAGAAGTGACTTCGGCGACGCTTCTAGAAGTGCCGCTGTAGTGGAACATTTCTTCCCGACGGGGGTGACTTCGGCGATCCGAATGCGATATCGTGCAAGTCACTAGTAGAAGTGTCGCCGAAGTCACTTCTGGAAGTTACTCAGAAGACACTTGTAGACGATACCTAGAGGACCCTTTCCCAATTGGAAAATATGTTTTTTGTGAAATATATTTATTGAAATATATAGTTACAAAAGCATTGCGGCATGTAAGCACGGTCCATAAGCTTGTAGGAAATGGTGTTGTATTATTTTATTTAATTTCAGTTCCGTCTATGAAAATGCTTAAAACAACAAAAAAATAATTAATATTGTGCCATATAAAAATCGGAGGAGGTATTTACCTTTTATAATTAAATAAGTGGAGTATAGTTAAGTTTTCGGTTTGCCCAGAGTTTCACGCCAAGTAATTCCCTTTGCTTTCGCATGACAGCCTTGTACACGCTTAAATCTCGATTTCTCCAATCACTTTAATTTTTGATGTAAATAAATATTGTATTTTATTTATATTCCACCGGTATGTAATATTTAAAAAATACCGGGTTCACTCCCCATTTTATCACAAACACAGAAATTCAGAATAAATCGCACTGATCACAAAGAAATCTCGAAACGAACTGACGCTCGAATTCAAAATACAAAGTGCGTAGGTCAAAGAGAAAAAAGGGTAGTTTTCATGTATAAAGAGAGAGCCAAGACTGTACCCCAAAAACTTCAAAAAAATAAAACCAAATTCCTTTCTATCTTCAATTTAACTTCCAGAAGTGAACTGGAAGATGTTTTTTTCCCATTGGTTTTATTTTTGTAAAATGTGTTCTATCGCCTTTTCATCGCCCAAAAGTGTCTCAGAAGTTACTCTTCGCGATCGCAAGCCTTTTTAGGTAGTCAAATGTGATCTATCGCCATTCTATCGTCCAGAAGTGCCTCAGAAGTTACTTCCTCGCGATTTGAACCCTTTTTGTTTTTGTAAAATGTGTTCTATCGTCTTTCTATCGCCTAGAAGTGTCTTAGAAGTTACTTTTCCACGATCGTGACCCTTTTTGTTTTTGTAAAATGTGTTCTATCGTATTTTAATCGTCCAGAAGTGACCAAGAAGTGACTTCTTCGCGATAGATGTATATTTTGTATAAGAAGTGACTTCTGGACGATAGGCGATAGAAATATCGCCCGTTTGCTTGCAGGGTACGTATGTATATTTTGATATGTTTTGATTTGTACAATACATGTACAATACAATACATACACACAATGTGTGTTTATGTTTCTACTTGAAAGTCGATAAAATAAAAATAACAAATAAAATTATTCATTTCCCTTTAGCTAATGCAAAATTTGACGAGTTTCATTTTAATAATTATCAATCAAATGTGGAGTCGGAAAATAATAAGGTACTTCGCTACTTTTGTGTATACCTACAAATGTTTTCGTTTCATTCAAAACCACAAATTTTAAAACAATAAATTACAATTTACAAACAAGTATACATATTTGTGCGCAAATTAAAATTGCATTGATAACATTGTAACTGATAACAAAATATACAAGTTCACCACTTTTACTTGGATCACATTCATTTATTATTTGTATTTGTATTTTTTTTTTTATTTGTATTTGTATTTGTTTATTTAAAGCAATGTACTGCTCAAAAGACTTAAAATTATATACATAGCATAAAAATATCATAAATGTAAAAAAAAACAATAAGTAGGAGAACTAATTAAGTCGATGTAGAAAGGAACGCAATGACTTTTAGCGAATTAGCCTTGGCAGAGCACTCATAGGATATGAGGTGATAAAGTTCATTATAGTTATCACATAGGATTCGGAAGGGGTCGAAACGGGAGTAGTTTGACCTGCACACAGGAAGTGCTAATGGACGGAATCTGCGAGTAGCTCTGCAAGGAACGTTCCAATTGAGGGTGGCTAACAGATCAACTGAGTCGACGGCGCCAGTGATGAGTTTGTGAAGTAATATCACACCATAACAGGTCCGACGATCCTTTAAGGTAGGTAGATCCAAGAGGCGCAACCTGTCTCTATAAGATGGCAAACGGCGTCCCTCCTCCCAGTTTAAGCCTCGTAGTGCAAAAAGGAGAAATTGCTTTTGGACGGATTCTATCATATTTTGATAGTGCTCATATTGTGGAGACCAAACACTGGAGCAGTACTCAAGTGTAGGACGAATTAGAGAGACGTAAAGGAGCTTAGTGGTGAAAGGGTCATCAAATTCCTTAGACCAGCGTTTTATGAAAGCTAATAAGCATTTAGCTTTATTGGAGATGGTACTGACGTGGCTATTAAAACAAATCTTGTGGTCAAATAGGACACCAAGATCAAGAACAGTATCAATGCGTTCAAGTGCAGAGTGATCTATTGAGTATGTACAAATATATGGATTGGATCGATAAAATGACATGGATTTACATTTATCAGGATTGAGCAGTAGCTTGTTGACTAGGCACCAGGATTGAAGGTTATTTAAGTCGAGCTGGAGCTGCATGTAGGAACTAGGTGAGGTCAGATGCATACACAACTTGACATCATCCGCAAACATAAGTACTTTGGAGAACTCAATTACTTGAGGAAGATCGTTGATAAATAAGCCAAATAGTAAAGGACCGAGGTGACTGCCTTGTGGTACACCCGAATATACGGAAACAGCTTTTGAATAAATGCTGTTGTACTGGACCTTTTGGGTACGATTTGTTAAATAAGAACGAAGCCATGTCAGTAGAGTTGGAGGAAATCCGAGGAGGAGGAGCTTGTGGAGCAGTAGCTCGTGGTTGACCGAATCAAAGGCTTTACTAAAGTCAGTAAAGATAACATCAGTTTGCATTGTGGATTTAAAGCCTTGACTAATGAAGGTCGTAAACTCAAGCAGGTTAGTTGTTGTAGACCGGCACTTTGTGAAACCATGCTGCTTAGAGGATATTAAGGAGCGACACTGGTGCTGCAGTTGATCGCAAATAAGTTTTTCAAAGAGCTTAGGAATAGCACTAAGTTTGGCTATGCCGCGATAGTTGCTGATATCAGATTTACTACCTTTTTTATGTAGCGGAATAAGAAAGGATTCTTTCCACATAGATGGAAATGTGCCAGTAGCAATCGACTTATGAAAAATCATAGTTAATGGAACTGCAAGTGGTATGGCGCAATGTTTGAGGACACAGCTTGGAACCATATCAGGACCCGCAGAGAATGATAATTTAATCGTGGATAGGCTACGTAGAACTTCTGCTTCATCAATTAGAGGATTGAAAATGGCGTCAGTGTGGGGTAGCTGGTAGGAGTAGCTACAATTGATTCCGGTATTATTTTTGCAATAGGTGGATTGGAAAAAGTCCGCAAACAGGTTGCCAATATCTTGATCATTCGATGCAGATACATTATTTAGCTGTAGTGATGGAGGAAATTTGTTAGCTTTGCGCTTTGAGTTGACGAAGGAATAAAATAATTTAGGATTGCTGCGAAATTCGTTTTTACAGCGTAGGAGGTAGCTGTTATAACATTCAGAATTATGCAGGAAGTAATTGGATTTAGCAACGCTGTATTTGGAAAAATCAGACTGAAGTCCTGTTTTGGCGAACTTCTTAAAAAGTTTAGTTTTTATATTTTTTAAGTGAGCCAAGTGTTTGGAAGACCACGGAGGGCTGTTAGAGTTATTAACAACTGTGGAAGGGACTAATTCATCAAATATGGAATAAAGGACATTATAAAAAGTTGAAATGGCCTCATCAAGATGAAGACTATCAAGACAAGACCAATCCACTGAAGATAGGGATCTCGACATTTGCAAATAATTTACATGCCGAAAACAACGAGTCCGCAATGGGGCCTCAAAGGAATTGGGTACCCGAAAAATGCCACTAATGGATAGTTGGAGTGTAGGATGATGAGAGTCCTCAGGAGTGGTCAATGGAGAGGTACGTGTGACAATGGCATCACAAAGGTCAGACACAAAAATAAGATCTAAAAATCTTCCATTCGCATTAGAAATTGAGTTAACTTGACCAAGAGATAAGTCAATAAGACCGTCGACAAAATCGTTTTGATCACCAGGAACGAGGGCAATTAGATCGACACAAGGAGACCAGGATAGGTACGGAATATTAAAGTCACCCAGTATTATAATATGGTCTGAGTCAGAGGCATATGATGAGATATTCTGGATAGCGGAGAGGTGTTGCATATAGATCGAAGCCTCAGAGCATGGAGGAATATAGGAGCAGGTTACAAATATGTTGCAGTTAGGAAGACATATTTTGACTGACATGAATTCAATATCACCAACATTGGGAATGGATACAACTTGGGATGATATTTCAGACTTTACTGCGATTAGGACACCCCCACCTCGTTTAGAGGGACGGTCACGTCTATAGAGGAAAAAATTATTGGTAAGTATTTCATTATCAGATACCGTTGGATTAAGCCAAGTCTCAGTAAAAGCAATAACGCTGGGATCAAAAGCAGCACTGTCAGTATGCAATCTGGACAGCTTACTGAGAAGGCCACGGACATTTTGATAATGTACTACAAAATCTAGTTTTTTTTTTTATTATATTTGTTTAATTAATCTGAATTTAATATATGTTTTTAAGGAATCTATACACTTGCTCTCCTTTGCCACAATTCGATTTTTGGGAGTGAGAAGCAGGCAATTAGAAGAGGGCTATTTTTGTTATTATACATATTAAACTTTGGATTTAGCTAATTTAGAAACACCTAATTGCTCTATTTCAAAGCAATGTAATATGGCTGCGGTGTTTAAAGATTGTAAGTTAATTGTTTGGGATGAGTGCACCATGTCACATAAAGGTGGGCTTGCAGCCATAAATATAACTTTGCAAGATATTAATGAGAATACTATGTTGATGGGTGGTATAACAGTCCTGCTAGCTGGAGACTTTCGCCAAACCCTTCCTGTTGTGCCAAGAGGTGCAAGAGCTGACGAAATAAAGGCCTGTTTAAAATCTTCATTTTTATGGCCACAGATAATAAAACTAGCGCTCACAAAAAATATGCGAGTGCACTTAAAAGGAGACAGTTCCGCAGGAATATTTGCTGAAACTCTTTTAAAAATTGGGAATGGCGTCCATCCAACAGTTGATGGAAAAATATAACATCACGCTTAGGAAATGTAGTCAAACACGTTCAAGACCTAACATCCAAAATATTTCCTGACATTTCTAACATATCAAGTAACAGCTTAGATTGGCTATCTGAGCGCGCCATTTTGACAACGAAAAATGAAAGAGCAACTACTATTAATAATTTATTGCTAAACTCATTTGATGGTTTAGAAGTCTCCTATAAATCGGTCGACTCTGTTCCTGATGCTGATAATGCTGTTCATTACCCTTTGGAATTTTTAAATTCTTTGAATCCTCCAGGAATTCCTCAGCATAATCTTGGATTGGAGCACCCGTAATGTTATTGCGAAATTTAAGTCCCCCAAAGTTATGCAATGGGACACGATTGCAGATAAAAGGGTTTATAAGAATGTAATTGAAGCAACAGTATTTACGGGATGCGCGAAGGTGGAAACAATGTTTCTACCCAGGATCCCATTAATACCATCCAGTCTTCCGTTTCAGTTTAAAAGGCTACAATTCCCTCTAAAAGTTTGATTTGCAATAACTATAAATAAATCGCAGGGGCAGACTTTGAAGCTCTCTCTTTCTAGACAATTTTTTTCTCTCATGGACAATTTTATGTCGCATGCTCTAGAGTTAGCTCTGCCAGTAGCCTTATTATTCTCGATCCTAAAAAATGTTGTTTACACAGAGGTTTTAAAGTAATCTATTAATTAACATTATTAAACCAGAAAGTTTCAGTGGAATAGGTCTAATTGGACCTCAGGGGTGGTGTGGGAAAGTCTTGACAACCGTACTCAAAACTAATTTTAAGCGAACGAAGTCGCGCCGGGTACAGCTAGTATTAATATATGTGCATAATATCAGAATTGTACTCATTGGAAATATAAATAGGGTTTTTCTAAATTCGCATAAAAAATTATATATCTTGGAAATGATGAAAAGGAACAAAAATGTTTCTTCGGGTAAATTAAGTTGATAATGAGATGGACAATCTTGGATAAGTTTCTTTTATAGGATGAAGAAGACAGTCAAAACCGCAATACAAAATTTCAAATAATTAAAATTCATACTTATTGGACAACAAAAAACTTAAGAAAATTATTTTCTAACTCCCCCAGTACACATTTAAAAACGTGTAAAGTTGCACGTTGTTCTTCTAAGCCGTTCTCGAGATATACTAATTTGAAGTTTGAGAACATTTTTTAAGTTCTTAACTTCAAAAATTCATAGCGCTCCTAAATGGACACCAAAAAATTTCAAAAAAATCACAGATGATGTCCAAGCCAAACTCTACTCTCTCTTACCCCGCTTCAAAAACCTAATAATTTTTTTTCTCTCCACTACCAGAACGTTCGCAGTTTATTGGGAAAACTTAGTAAACTGCACGTGAACAGTGTCTCCTTCGATGCCAATGTGATTGCTTTTACCGAAACGTGGCTTAATTCTTCTGGGTCTGACTGCGAAATATTTGCTGGTAATTATGTTATCTATAGATGTGACCGCTCAGTGCGTCTTGGCGGTGGTGTTCTCATCGCCGTCAAGTCCTATCTTGTCTCTCAACGTATTTTGATAATTGTTACGGATAGTACATTAGAGTTTGTCGCTGTTCGGATTAAACTTCACGATTATTTCGTTTTCGTATCATGCTCATACACTTGAGGTTACCTTAGAAGCATCAGCTCCATTACTGTCATGTCGTGAAATCGAACCAGCAAATTTTCGCTGTTTTCGAAGAGCTAAATTTGCTGAAATGAATAGACACATGAATGAACGCGATTGGTCTTTTATAGATTCTAATGATGATCCTTGCATATTAAAAACCAGTTATATCGTTCGTTCCCTCATTTCCCACTGGAAACGCGTCTCATAAGCCTCCGTGGATCTCTCGTCGACTCCCTTTCCTTAAAGAACCGGGCTGCAAGTCGACCATTCTAGGTATCTAGTCGCTCGTTCAAATTTTTTAGTCCACAATTCCGATTGTTACAACAGTTACCTAAACCGTTGCATAATCGAATTCCAAGACAATCCTAAGCAGTTCTTCGCATTCGTTAATTCGAAATGAAAATCGCAACAATTTTCATATAGTGACTCCGATATTGCGAACTTATTCGCAAAATTTTTCCAGTCCACGTACTCTTCTTTTAGTTACGATAACACCTCGATAGCACCTCTTCCTCCCCATACACTCTTCCTCACTCCAATTGTTTTTTCTCACCCTTAATTAGTGAGGATGATGTTTTACAAAATTTGCAATCAATCAAAACGTCTTTCTCTTCTGGCCCTGATCTTATACCGAGCTGTATCTTAAAAAAATGTGCCGAGGCTTTGTGCAAACCGTTAACTAAACTTTTTCAGATATCCCTTCTTCACTCGTTTTTCCCTGAAGTTTGGAAGGAATCTTTTATCATTCCACTTCATAAAAAGGGAAGCAAGTCGGACATTAAAAACTACCGAGGTATTGCAAAAAGCGCGATCCCCAAGTTTTTCGAACAGCTTATCACCGCTCAGCTACAGCACCAATGCAGCTCAGTAATGTCTCAGCATGGCTTTATGAAACAAAGATCAACGACTACAAATCTTCTTGAGCTTACTTCAGTCATCGGAAGCGCCTTTAAAAATGATATTCAAACCGATGTTATCTTTACGGACTTCAGTAAAGCTTTCGACTCCGTGAACCATCAGCTATTATTGAAAAAATTAGGATTCCCGATCACGTTGACTAAGTGGATCTCAGCTTACCTGACGAACCGAACTCAAAGAATTGCTTTTAAAAGCACAGTCTCAAACCATGTTCACGTGATTTCTGGTGTTCCGCAAGGGAGCCACCTAGGACCCTTACTGTTTGAAATTTTCATAAATGACTTGCCCCAAGTTGTTCTCTCTGCTCATGTTATGATGTATGCTGACGACGTAAAACTCTGTATGCCGTTATCGAATCCCGATTCCCAGGCACTTTTGCAAGCTGATCTGAACAATCTGGATTCTTGGTGCATCCAAAATTTGTTGTTTTTGAACAATTCTAAATGTAACTTTATGTCCTTTTATCGGAAGAAGCTTCTCCTCACTACATATTCTATTGCGTCGAATGAACTTGAACGCATAAATTCCGTTACAGACCTTGGAGTGTTATTCAACCACAACTTAAATATCTCTAATCACATCGGTATCATAGTTAGTAAAGCAAAAGGGGTTTTTTGCCTTTGTTAAGCGCTGGTCGAAGGAATTTGAGGACCCCTACACCACAAAACATTTATACATTTCCTTGGTTCGTCCAATTCTTGAATATTGTTCGTGTGTTTGGTCACCCCAATATACCATTTATCAGGACCTTATCGAATCGGTACAGAAGCAGTTCCTTTTGTTTGCTCTACGCGGTTTAAACTAGGAAACACATCGTCAACTGCCATCGTGGATAGTACGTGGATAGATTGCGTCTACTTAACCTGCCCTCCCTCAAGGATCTTCGGACCTGCCATGGTGTTATGTTCCTGCAGAAATTAATTACTGGACTTGTAAATTCAAGCTACCTTCTTGGTCAAATTCGTTTCTCCATCCCTATAAGGTCTACTCGGCACTTTCGACCTATTGCCCTCGATATTTGTAAAACGAACTTTCAGTTACATGATCCATTTCGCGTTTTATGTTCGCAATATAATGAACTGTATTTTTTGATATTTTCGGAATGCTCTGTTAATTTTACTGTAAAAAACATCCTAACTTACCTGTCTTTGCCCCCTTCCACGTGATGTGGGTGGGGTACTATGTTTATGTTGGCAGATATTTGCTAACTTTATAAATAAATAAACTAAATAAAAAAATAAAAGCACACAAATAAAAATATTTGCAGCATGTCATTTGGTTATAAGCTATAACTTAAATTCAAAGTATTAACGCTTTTTTCTTAAATGTATACTTGGTTTTCCCTCAGTATAGAGTTTTAAATAAAAATAAATGATCTCATAGTCTCAGGAAAATTTGGTGTTAAGGCTAAGAAAGATGGTTAAAATGATCTTAATTCGGTAATAGGGTTTAGTTTGCATTTTTTAGACCGTCACGAAAATCTTCTTCTTCTCTATCACCGCTGATGAACGTTCTCTTTGTACTCTGAGCGAGTTACCGTACCGGTACCATCGACTATGCCACCGCCTAAACCTCCCCGTGTTATCCTCTTCCAAGTGGACAGTGACCGGCAGCTAGCCGTTCGTTGTCCCACATAAGATTGACATAAGAAATGCAACATCAGCACAAGGCAGGATGTTGCTAAACGACACCCACTCAGCAGAGCTCCAGAAAATACTTTGTTAGCATTTACTCACCCACACATACATAATTGTAAACACATAAAATTCTTTGGCGGAGGTTTGATTTGAATCTCAAGCCACAATAAAAATTATTCCGTTTGGAACAACCAAAGCGAACACATTAACTTATTATTAAAATATTGGACGAGTAAGAACCCCCTTAACTACTTTATACTATAACTAGCGCGCTCAGAGCAAAGAGAGGAAAGAAGAGATATATGTACAATGTACATATATATATAAATATTTTATATATATTTATGCGTATATATGTATTTGCACATAAATGTATATATATTTATATTTGTATATTTATGTGTATATATGTATTTGCAACATGTGCCAGCGCGCTCAGAGCGAAGCGAAATCCATGTTTTAATACATAAACAAAAACAAAGGCTGGAAGTCTCTCCTTTACTGACTAAAATTGAAATACCATTTAACGGGATGTAGAGGCCAAGTTCAAGCTTCTTTTTGTCAGAGGACTATGTAAAAAAACGCCCAGAATCGGTATAGAAAACCGGTAACGTCCAAGTAAGTTTTATTTTTGATAAAAAAAAATTAAAATCAACAATAATCATTATTTTTGAGTTTTATTTTTTTCAGAATGTCGAAGTTATTTTTATGAAATAATTATTATTTTTGAGGAATATTATAAAAATCTTAAAAATAAAAATCATGGTGAAAATGGATAGATTAACCAAAGAGGAATACTATGGTGTTTTACCTTTTTGCATACGTCGATCCTAAGTGCTTGATTTTTTGGTTCAAAAAGTAGGCCAATAATTATAATTATAATTATAATCATTATTTACGGTGCCTGGTAATTTTTAATTCTTATATTGTTATTTATGTAATATTGTAAATAAATATGAAATAAACCAAATCCATGCTGCGTCCTTGAATTATTTGACCTATAATCTTCAAACTAACCTAAGACAGAAACAAAAAGATAAGGAAATGATAAACGAGAGAGGAATACTACAAGTTTCACTTCTGTCGTGCGTAGGCTTGACACATCCTTTTTTTTTCTTTTGTGAGGAGTTGACTAACTCATTACAAATAGCAGCAGCTAGAATAACGGATGGCCGGCCGCTTACCAGTTACGCGGCGAATTAGCGTAGTAGCGGCGCGGCGAAGAGAGTTTGGAGACCGAGAAGTGTGGAGTGAGAGTTTGGAGACTTCGAGGTCGAGAGAGAGACCTCTCACAAAGAGAGTTTGGAGAGTCATGGCGGAGAGTGAGAGAGTGGAGACTTCGCGGGCAGAGCCAAAGTGCCGTGGATGCAACGGATAACGAAATAACGGAACTGCACCGGACTTTGGATTTTGCCGTGAACTTTGGACCAGGAGGATGAGTGCCACATCTCAGCAGCGGAGCGGCACACAGGCGTGCCACGTGCAACAACAAAATCAGCGGGACGGCAGCAGCATGTAGAGGAACAAGTTAAGGCCGTGCGTGAAGGACAAGTGGGTCAAACAGGGACCAGGGACTTTGGACCTAGAGTGGAGAGATTCAGCGGGCAGAGCGCAAAAGGGAAACGTCACGAACGAGCTAGCGGGTGAGGCCAGGGTGGAAAGCAAGGTGAAGCACTAGGCATCTTCCAGGTTGCCACCTAGACTGTCAGCGCGATCCGAGCAAGAGCCTAGTGGGACCATCCGGGGCAGAGCCAGGGACAGGCGGTTGTGTGTCTATAGGCGTTATCTTGTAGAGCGCAGCTCCTGTTCACCCTAGTCTGAAAACGGAGACGCTTCCCTAAGCCCACACGGCTGATCTCCTTGCGAGTCCGAGGCGCTACGAGTGGTCGTCGAGTCAACGCATCAGAGACGAACATCGCCGAGCGTCCACAGGGAGCTGCAAGACCGGAGCACGGAGTCAAAGAGGAAGGCGATCACAAGCATCACTAGGAGGCACCGAGGACCACGAGTGGCGACACCAAGGCCAACCGAGCCATCAAGCCCGCTGTAATCATACCCGCAATAAACCCAATTCGAACCCGTGAATTCTGTGCTTTCTTACTGATCTACTGGGCGGTCACGTTTATATAAATTTGGTGGGACGAACACATACCTTCTATGAGCTAGCCGCACGTAAAGCAGAATGGGGAAGAAATGGATTTACCGCCTCAAGACAGAGGATTTTGCCTAAGGTGAAAAAGAAGACGGGCAAATGGAGACTCTGTGTCGATTTCAGGCAGATTAACGCAAAGTCGATAAAGGATGCCTACCCAATGCCGTGCATAAATTATATCCTCGACCAACTGCGAGAAGCGAGGTACATCAGCAGTTTGGACCTGAAGGATGGGTACTGGCAAATCCCACTGGAGGAAAGCAGCAGGCAATTTCACGGTGCCCGGAAAAGGTTTATTCTTGTGGAGGGTTATGCCTTTCGGTCTCTATTCGGCATACGCGACTTTTCAACGAGTTTTGGACCAAGTAATTGGTCCGGAAATGTCACCTCACGCGTTCGTCTACCAGGACGACATAATAGTGATCGGACGCACGCTAGAAGAACACAAAGCGAACCTGGGAGAAGTGTTTCGGTGGCTAAAAGAATAAATCTGAAGCTAAACCCGGATAAATGCCAATTCTTCCAGAAGGAACTATTGTATCTAGGTCATCGAGTGACTAGCGAAGGAATAGGCACGGATCCGGAAAAGGTAGCAGCCATCGCGGAACTAGAACCACCATCCACAGTAAGAGAGCTCCGACAATACCTGGGCGTAGCATCATGGTACCGCCGATTCGTACCCGATTTCGCAAAAATAGTCAAGCCACTCAACGACTTGTTACGCAAAGGCAGTAAATGGGAATGGACACAGGAGCACCAGATGGCATTTGATGAAGTTAAGGCTAGACTTGTGGCAGATCCGGTGCCGCTATGCAGTGCGACAGCCGAATCGCTTAAGAAAGCGTTTAGGGAGCGTATAATCGCAAGGTATGGGTCCCCAAAGGTGGTCATAACGGACAACGGAGTGCAGTTTGCGAGTCGCATGGGTATCAGACAGCAATTCACCGCTCCCTATACGCCGCAAGAAAATTCGACGGGGCGGGCAAATAGGACGGTCAAAACGATGATTGCTCAGTTCGCAGGACGAGATCAGAGAACATGGGACGAAAAGTGGCCGGAGATCATGCTGGCCGTCAACTCACATAAAATCGCCAGGAGAGTGCAGACGTGTTTTGCGCAAGCTCCGGAAAAAGCAGCTTAAAAGTGAAAAATAAATAACTAAAAATACTGGAGTAGTGTAATAAAGGCAATCTTATTGCTAAAAAACATTCATAATAATTGGTGCTATGTATAAACTAGTGCTAAGTTATTATAAAAACTAAGAAGTGCCACGAGTAATAGCTCAATGAGCGGCGATTCAAAAAATGAGCGTAGAAGCTCCGTAGACCAGAGAAACAGTTATGTCTCTTATTTCTCAACCCGTGATGTACAAGTAGAGAAAAATTCTTCAAAGAGCAACTCGGCCCAACTGACTATTGACAGTGCGAGAGCACGGTCTTGTTCACCGCCCTACTCACACCAACTCCCACTCCATGGAGCTTGCAGTGTAGAACCCCACCCCCAGCTTCGACTCACTGCTCACCAGCCACGAGCATTGCAACCTCGTTAATTTCTGCAACCGCAGCCACTGCAACAACAACATCAACGGTCTCCATAACCAACAACGCGATTTCGAATGCGTTAGCAACTTCTGCAGCGCCGAATACCGGCAATACCAAACAACAACAAGTCGGTCCGGCATACAGACTGGCATGGATCGCTACATCCAAATCAAACGGAAGCTAAGCCCGCAAAATAAAATGGTTGGAAATAAACCAAAACAAAATTGCCCCAATAAAGGCAGCGATCAACCAGGGGCATCTAGTAACAACAGATTCGCCCTGTTGTCGGATATTGAAAATATTCAATCCGAGACTGGACAGGCTGTACAAAAGAAGCCTAAGCCCCCATCAATTTACATAAGGGAACAAAACTCAAATGCCCTAGTAAAGAAAATTGTTGCAGTGGTCGGGAATGACAACTTTTACGTTACTCCTCTTGTCAAAGGGAATATACACGAAACAAAGCTTCAAATTAAAACTGAAGATCAATTCAGAGCTGTAGCCAAATACCTAGACGAGGCTAAGAAACCCTACTACACGTACCAGCTCAAGAGTAGCAAGGGCTTGCAAGTAGTGTTAAAGGGCATAGAGCCAGACGTATCCAAAAATGAGATAATAGAGGCACTGAAAGAAAAAGGCTTTCTCGCAAAAAAAATATTATAAATATTCTCAACAGAAATAAAAAGCCGCAACCACTCTTTAAGGTCGAACTGGAGCCAGAAAGCAGAGCCTTGAAAAAAATGAAGTGCATCCGATCTACAAACTGCAATTCCTGTTGCATAGAAGGATTACTGTTGAAGAACCGCATAAGCGAAATAGTCCGCTGCAATGCACCAACTGCCAAGAGTATGGACATACGAGAAACAACTGCGGGCTTCGATCAGTCTGCGTAGCTTGTAGAGGCGTCCACAACTCCGAACCGTGCCCTGCAAGCAAAGAAGACCCAAAGACGAAGAAATGCGCTAACTGTGGAGACAACCATACCGCAAACTACAGAGGCTGCCCGGTCTACAAAGAATTAAAGAGTCGGTTACAACAAGCTAAGAACGCTCCCAGAACGCACAAAATGTATACGTGCAATCCCAAGCCACACCTGATGTTTTCTTTGCGAAAGCAGTCAGATCTTCATTTGGGCCCCTCAACACAAATGGGGGAGTTTCATACGCCAATGCCCTAAAAACAGGACTCGCCAATCAGACAGGGTTCCCACAAGCTCAATGCTCTGAGCAAAATATAATAACACCTCAGCATGGAATAGGACAAACACCGAACAGCATTGAAACCATGATGATGACTTGATGAATTTATGTCCTTTATGAAAACAACAATGGATAACCTAATGCAAAATCAAAACATTTTAATGGAATTGCTCACATTCCAACAATCTAAATAATCGATGTCTTGTCTTCGAATATCCATGTGGAATGCCAATGGCGTTTCACGGCACAAATTTGAAATAACTCAATTTCTCAATGAAAACCAAATAGATGTAATGCTGCTGGCAGAAACGCATCTCACAAGTAAACGCAAACTTCCACACGATCATAAGTCGGTCCAAATGCCCAATTCAGGCAACAGCACTACTAGCTGATCATCTCGTGATAGTGGAGAGGTGGTTATCAGACTGGCGTATAAAAATAAATGCGAAAAAGTGTAAACACAAACGTTTACTCTTAATAGACAAGCGTGTCCCCCGCTAACTCTGAATAACTCTCCACTTCCACAAGCTGACGATGTAACGTATCTTGGCGTTCACCTAGACAGGAGACTTACATGGCGGAAACATATCGAAGCTAAGAAAATTCACCTAAAACTAAAATCCAATAGCCTCAATTGGCTCTTAAACGCTCGCTCCCCCCTCTGCCTGGACTTCAAGGTCCTGCTCTACAATTCAACACTTAAGCCAGTCTGGACTTACGGCTCCCAGTTGTGGGGAAAAGCGAGCAACAGCAACATCGACATTATCCAGCGAGCACAATCAAAAATCCTGCGAACAATCACTGGGGCACCATGGTATGTTCGGAACGAAAACATCCACAGAGATCTGGGCATACCACCGGTCAAAGATGAAATATCAAAGCAGAAAGCGGCCTACCATAACAAGCTTACACTGCATCCAAATAACCTCGCAAGGAACTTAACACGGATTTCGAAAAGAACTCGTCTTCATCGAAACGATCTACCAGATCAGGAATAAATATTAGGGCCCGTTAGTCCGAATTCAGTCTACGTGACTGTAAGTTAAGTTATATTCTTAAGATTTGATACACTTGTTGTTGGTCTCATATAGAGAAGATTCAATAAATAAAGCATATATATAAAAAAAAACAAGAGAGAACGCTATAGTCGGGTGCCCCGACTATCAGATACCCGTTACTCAGCTAAGGGAAGTGCGAAGGAGATGGAGAAAAACTTTGATCCGCCGTAACTTTTTAACGAATGGTCCGATTTAAAAAAAATTTCTTCTACATTTCGATAGGTATTGATAAACATAATAAAACTGCATTTTTACTTTTCCAAAATATTGAAATTTTTAAAATCGTATATAAGCGATTGTAGGCGTTAGAGGGGGCGTGGCACCCTTTTGAAACAAACTTGCGCTGCGTAGGAACTCCTAGAATCTGCATGCAAAATGTCAATCTTCTAGCTTTTATAGTTTCCGAGATCTCAGCGTTCATACAGACAGACAGACGGACAGACAGACGGACAGACGGACAGACGGACAGACGGACAGACGGACAGACGGACATGGCTAGATCGACTCGGCTAGTGATCCCGATCAAGAATATATATAGTTTATAGGGTCGGAAACGCTTCCTTCTACCTGTTACATACTTTTGCACGAATCTAATATACCCTTTTACTCTACGAGTAACGGGTATAAAAACTCAAGTATATCGGAATCCACTGGATACAACCCATCGTTTCTTACACAAGGCAGAGAGCCACGACTACCGAGCGCCCTGTACGACAAAGAAACCTTAGGCACCGGACGAGCCACGGAAACCCCGGATGAAAACGCGCAGAAACTAAAGGAGATCTTTGAGATCGTAAGGCGGAACCTGGAGAAGGCCTCCCAGGACCAGGCTAGGTATTACAACCTAAGGAGGAGGCAATGGACGCCGGGGTTGGGCGACGTAGTCTGGGCCAAGGAACACCACCTATCAAAAGCTGCAGAAGTGTTTGCCGCAAAATTGGCATATACGTATGACGGGCCCTACCAGGTCGTAGATTTCGTCTCACCGGTGATCTGCAAAATACAGAATGAAATACAAAGAAGGATCGGACCATACATGTAAGCGAGCTCAAACAGCAACAAACACAAGACACAAGCGAGCAACAGCATCAGACAGACGCAACCGAGAAACAACAACATTAAAAACTCCAAGGATCCTCGTATCCTCCACTCCAGGGAACTGCCGAGGAAACTCCAGGGAACCGGCGAGGAAACTCCAGGAAACAGCCAAGGAAACGCCAGGGAACTGCCGAGGAAACGCCAGGGAACATCCAAGGAAACTCCAGGGAACAGCCGAGGACACGCCAGGGAACTGCCGAGGAAACTTCATGGAACATCCGAGGAAACTCCAGGGAACAGCCGAGGACACTCCAGGGAACCGCCGAGGAAACTCCAAGGAACAGCCGAGGAAACGCCAGGGAATTGCCGAGGAAATTCCACGGAACATCCGAGGAATCGCAAGGATACATTAACAAGGATACACCAACAAGAATATACCAACAAGGACAACATCAAGGACACTGCGAGGCAGCTGGATCACTATGGACGGCAGTCCATGTAGTGACGAAGCGCACCAGGAGAGTGTGCGAAGGCGACTACTATTATATAGCCGCAAAATTGAAAATCTGCTGTGATAGTCCGATCGTAATGAGTAATACACCAATCGAAAGGTATTGCAAAAACTTAAAGGATTGCATACCAAGACCTCAAGAAAATCAATTGGTTTGGGAGAGAGAGAGGTGAAAGTGAAAAAGTGAAAATTTCGAATTTTTGAAAATACTATTGAAAATACCCGTCGAATGAGGGGTCATATGATAAAATCCGACTCTCCGTTCAAAAGTTATAGCCAAAATACGATTTTCTTCTTCTTCCCAAAATGAAAATTGAATTCTGTTTGTCAGTTTGTCCAAAATATGATTTTTAAGTTCTGAAAATTTGATATGACGTTCATCACATCGATATAAAACACTTTTGTTCTACCACTTTTGGAAAAACCCGCTAGTTTAGCGGGAAAACAGCTATAAATAGCTAAAATTCGGAAAGCCGTAATTTCTATACTACTAAAGCTATAGCCAGTCTGGACTTACGGCTCCCAGTTGTGGGGAAAAGCGAGCAACAGCAACATCGACATTATCCAGCGAGCACAATCAAAAATCCTGCGAACAATCACTGGGGCACCATGGTATGTTCGGAACGAAAACATCCACAGAGATCTGGGCATACCACCGGTCAAAGATGAAATATCAAAGCAGAAAGCGGCCTACCATAACAAGCTTACACTGCATCCAAATAACCTCGCAAGGAACTTAACACGGATTTCGAAAAGAACTCGTCTTCATCGAAACGATCTACCAGATCAGGAATAAATATTAGGGCCCGTTAGTCCGAATTCAGTCTACGTGACTGTAAGTTAAGTTATATTCTTAAGATTTGATACACTTGTTGTTGGTTTCATATAGAGAAGATTCAATAAATAAAGCATATATATAAAAAAAAACAAGAGAGAACGCTATAGTCGGGTGCCCCGACTATCAGATACCCGTTACTCAGCTAAGGGAAGTGCGAAGGAGATGGAGAAAAACTTTGATCCGCCGTAACTTTTTAACGAATGGTCCGATTTAAAAAAAATTTCTTCTACATTTCGATAGGTATTGATAAACACAATAAAACTGCATTTTTACTTTTCCAAAATATTGAAATTTTTAAAATCGTATATAAGCGATTGTGGGCGTTAGAGGGGGCGTGGCACCCTTTTGAAAAAAACTTGCGCTGCGTAGGAACTCCTAGAATCTGCATGCAAAATGTCAATCTTCTAGCTTTTATAGTTTCCGAGATCTCAGCGTTCATACAGACAGACAGACGGACAGACAGACGGACATGGCTAGATCGACTCGGCTAGTGATCCCGATCAAGAATATATATAGTTTATAGGGTCGGAAACGCTTCCTTCTACCTGTTACATACTTTTGCACGAATCTAATATACCCTTTTACTCTACGAGTAACGGGTATAAAAACTCAAGTATATCGGAATCCACTGGATACAACCCATCGTTTCTTACACAAGGCAGAGAGCCACGACTACCGAGCGCCCTGTACGACAAAGAAACCTTAGGCACCGGACGAGCCACGGAAACCCCGGATGAAAACGCGCAGAAACTAAAGGAGATCTTTGAGATCGTAAGGCGGAACCTGGAGAAGGCCTCCCAGGACCAGGCTAGGTATTACAACCTAAGGAGGAGGCAATGGACGCCGGGGTTGGGCGACGTAGTCTGGGCCAAGGAACACCACCTATCAAAAGCTGCAGAAGGGTTTGCCGCAAAATTGGCATATACGTATGACGGGCCCTACCAGGTCGTAGATTTCGTCTCACCGGTGATCTGCAAAATACAGAATGAAACACAAAGAAGGATCGGACCATACATGTAAGCGAGCTCAAACAGCAACAAACACAAGACACAAGCGAGCAACAGCATCAGACAGACGCAACCGAGAAACAACAACATTAAAAACTCCAAGGATCCTCGTATCCTCCACTCCAGGGAACTGCCGAGGAAACTCCAGGGAACCGGCGAGGAAACTCCAGGAAACAGCCAAGGAAACGCCAGGGAACTGCCGAGGAAACGCCAGGGAACATCCAAGGAAACTCCAGGGAACAGCCGAGGACACGCCAGGGAACTGCCGAGGAAACTTCATGGAACATCCGAGGAAACTCCAGGGAACAGCCGAGGACACTCCAGGGAACCGCCGAGGAAACTCCAAGGAACAGCCGAGGAAACGCCAGGGAATTGCCGAGGAAATTCCACGGAACATCCGAGGAATCGCAAGGATACATTAACAAGGATACACCAACAAGAATATACCAACAAGGACAACATCAAGGACACTGCGAGGCAGCTGGATCACTATGGACGGCAGTCCATGTAGTGACGAAGCGCACCAGGAGAGTGTGCAAAGGCGACTACTATTATATAGCCGCAAAATTGAAAATCTGCTGTGATAGTCCGATCGTAATGAGTAATACACCAATCGAAAGGTATTGCAAAAACTTAAAGGATTGCATACCAAGACCTCAAGAAAATCAATTGGTTTGGGAGAAAGAGAGGTGAAAGTGAAAAAGTGAAAATTTCGAATTTTTGAAAATACTATTGAAAATACCCGTCGAATGAGGGGTCATATGATAAAATTCGACTCTCCGTTCAAAAGTTATAGCCAAAATACGATTTTCTTCTTCTTCCCAAAATGAAAATTGAATTCTGTTTGTCAGTTTGTCCAAAATATGATTTTTAAATTCTGAAAATTTGATATGACGTTCATCACATCGATATAAAAAACTTTTGTTCTACCACTTTTGGAAAAACCCGCTAGTTTAGCGGGAAAACAGCTATAAATAGCTAAAATTCGGAAAGCCGTAATTTCTATACTACTAAAGCTATAGACTTGTGCTGCATCTCGTTTGAAAGGTTGTTTTAAATGCTATAAACGCCTTCTATATGCAATTTGTGTAAATGTAATAGTTAAAAAGATATGAACAAAAGAAAATTAGTTTAAATTTTTTGTTTTAGCTTTTTTTAAATTTTTTTAAAAACGGCTCTAACGATTTACCTTACAACTTTAAACTGTATAGCCCTTGAGATTCCTTAAATTTTGGTATATATCATGTTTATGTAAAAAATCGCGTTTAAAAGTTATTCAGAAACGAAAATAGCCACTTTTGCCAGCTCAGAACAACTAACGCTTCCTGAGTGTTTAATTTTGTGCGTGGGTATCCAAACTGTATTTTAGGCTCATCGAATCATTTCAATTGTTTTAAGGAGTTCCAAATAGGAAACTTTTGTTTTACGACTTTTGGAAAAAGCCGCTACTTTGGGGGAAAAGGCTAAAAGTAGCTACATTTCGTTAGTTTGTAAGTTCTACACTACTAAAGGTACAGACATGTGCTATACCTCGTTTAAAAGGTATTTTGAAATACTTCAACGCCTTTTTAACATAATTCGTTAAAATACAATAGTTTAAAAATTATGATTTATGACCAATTTAAATTTAAATGTTTATATTAGCACCTATGAGACCAAAAGTAAACAAACAAAAACTTCTGATATCAAATAAAAACACCTTTTAACGAGGTAAAAGACTAGTGACGATCGCACCTTCAACATACAAAAGTTTTGATATCAACATTTGTGACGAAAAATTATTACTCTCGTCATTAAATACACTTTCTAAGATTTTCTCATTCGGCACGCTGCAATAGAAAATGCCTATGAAGGTAAAAAGGCTAAAATAGTATGCTAGGGCGGGCCGAATGAGAAAATATTAGAAAGTGTATTTAATGACGAGTGTAATAATTTTTCGTCACAAATGTTGATATCAGAACTTTTGTATGTTGAAGGTGCGATCGTAACTAGTTTTTTACCTCGATAAGAGGTGTTTTTATTTGATTGAACATCAGGCCTAAGCGAGAGTCATCCAAAATACGCCAGGTAACAAGGATACAATCGCAAGCATACCACAAGGATACACTAACAAGGATACAATCACAAGGATACACCAACAAGGACAACATCAAGGACACTGCGAGGCAGCTGGATGGAACATCAGGCCTAAGCGAGAGTCATCCAAAATACGCCAGGCAACAAGGATACAATCGCAAGTATACCAAGGATACAATCACAAGGATACCACAAGGATACACCAACAAGGGTCCACCAACAAGAACACAACACCAAGTATACAGATACAAGTCAAAGCGAAAACCTTAAAGAGCCCAGATCCATGACGGCCGAGGTCTCGTGAAAAACTAAAACCAAACTAAGTCGTTGCCATGTCGAAGAAAGAGGGAAGACGGAACAGCAGAGAGCTGTTCCAAAGAGGACGGCTCGAAACCGAGGTTTCGTCAGAGGGGGATCAGGCTACAGGCGGTCATTCGAAAACAAGTCATCATGAGTTCAAGAATTACTCGAGCGGAAGCACGCAGGAGGATGACGGCCCAGCAGCAACCCGAAGCATTCTGCCCGGGGCAAGGAGGATCGACCAGCCGTCGGCCTGCCGGAGCTCCGCGGCGGATGCCAACGCAGGCCAGGAGGGAAGGCCCCATGCCGGATCCCACGGTCAGTTCGGATGGCGACGTGATGATCCTGGAGGACTCCGAGGAGGAAGCGAGGGAGTGGCGGATCTGCAACGCAGTGGACCCAACCGAGCAGCGCATCCCGGTCAGAGCGGTGGGCCACGCTAGGCGGAGGAGAACCCAGCCGAAGGTCAAAGGGGCGGACGAGAAGCCAGCGGCTCCATTAAGCCATGACGAGGCCGTTGTCCAGGCCACGATGATTTTCCAGCGGACGAGGAAGGTGGAGACGAACGAGGAGAAACAGCGGCAGCAGGACGAACGGCAACTGGAGGAAGAGGCTTGACGACGAGTTCAGCATCAGGAGGCCAGTAAGGCATACAGACGGCGGCTGCAGGAAAAGGCCGAGGTCGAGCGACTGCTAGAGAGGGCCGAGGAGGAGGAACGGCAGTTGTGGGTGACCCCACAGGCGGCTCCTTTAACCCCGCGTTATACACCGGGAGAATGCGACCCGACGCCAGTCGACCACGAGGAGTTCTGGATTCCGTCGCCACCGCGCTGGATCCCGGAAGTGCCACCTACACCCCGATATGAAGGGATGTGGGAGCAAGGCGCGACGACGGACGGCATTCCCGAGGCCATGGAGGAGGAGGAGCAGTGGAGGCAGCAACCATCGCCCGAACTGCAGCAGCAGCAGCCGCAACCACAGCCCGAGCCGCAGCAGCAGCAACCACAGCCCGAGGACCCTGGACCGCTGGAGAAAGGACCCTGGGTTTGGCCCGAGCCGGTTACGAGCGGCAGACCCAGGCTGCTACGCCAGCACTCGGAAACGATGACGACAACGGCGGCGAAGCGACCCATGTTGATGCGGCAGATGTCCGCGCCCACAAGCGGAGAGTGGCAGGAAGTCGCCCAGGACGAGTGGCCAGCGGAATTATGGAGGAGCCCGAGGTGGAGATAGCGCGACGCAAAGGCGGCAGACGATGCGTCCGTGTCGTCGTGGGTGACCGCGCGTACCGGGTGCGGCTATCCGCTAGAGACGTCAGGGTTTTCCGCCAATAAACAAAACGAAGTAAACCGAGAAACAAAACCGAATGTTTACACAGGGGTAACCGACACGTAAACACGCCCGAAAGTCGGCTGAAAAACAAAACAGGGGCATTCATAGGGTGGCAGCAACCTGGAATAAAAAGACAAAGGGGTTAGCTTCACAAAAGAAAAGCTGAACTGCGTACCAAATACTCACCTGTTGCGGTTGGCAGCCGCCATGCATGGAAACATATTCCGTTCTTGCTCTAGCCGGCATTGCCAACATGGGGCAAGCCTGAGCCACTGGAGCACTAGCCAAGGGCAGATGGAGGGCGAAGGAGTGCTAGAAAGGAGAGAGAAGGATGAGAGTGAAAGGAAACGACAGAAAGTTGAAGAAACTTACCGAGAAAATGCAGAATCACCATGAACTAGGGACGGGGCGCTCCGATTGGGCGGTCGATTGGCACATACGATAGTGCGATCGATGGGCACAAAGCAAAATGAAAACATCGTTCATGAGAAACATCGCAACGCTGCTCCAGCGATATCGATACATGAATATCGATAGCATGAGGGGTCACGCGGGGTTATCGATAGCCCATGAATATCGGTGACCAGTGGGACCAGATCGTCGCGGGAGATTCAAACCAAGGGCCGATGGGCTATCGATAGCCGATGGTTATCGATGCTCAGTGGGGACTTCGAGCCGGATATTTCCGACCAGCGTTCAGCAGCAGCTACGGTGGCTTGACCCGCTCCAGATAAGTGCTTTCCAATTCCTATTATTTGCCGGTCATACAGCCAGTTGTTCGAAACCCATTTCGTTCAACTTGTTGTATGATTTCTTGTCTAAATCCAAAAGAGATTTAATCCGACGCAACGGCATTTAATATATATTCCAATATATCGCAATTCCTTTGTGCCCAACTTCCGTACACTCCAAATAATTTCGTTGCTATCCAAAAGTTTGCAAATCCGCAGTGATAATTTATTACAAATAAATATATATGCCTAAAAACACGAAGTGTTTGTAAAATATTACCCAGCCACAGTAAAAGTTTACGATTTTTAAAATTGTTCCGCAAAAATTGCACTCTGCATTTTTTACTGTGTTCCAGCTGCGTGTATATATTTATACATAAATATTTTAACACAGTCCACTTATACTACTCTGCATTTCTAAATCAATTACAAGACCCTAATAAGACAAACATACGTATCACACGGCCATTATTACATATATCCTATAAACGGTCTATAAACTACATTTTTCCGAATGTGTGTAAAAAATATATAATCCAGCCACAGTGAAAATTTTCAATTTAAGTGATCCGCCGAAATTGGCAGCTTTCTGTTTACTGTGTTCCTGCTGCGTGCATATATTTTTTACATAAATATCAAAATACAGTCCACTCCATCCACATACATTTTTAAGCTAATTGTTTTAATAAAATCCCGCAAACATATTTTGCATTTCAAAGCTATTCCGCTATTCGCAATAAGTCTCCAGAACTCCCGCAATTGGCGACTTACAATATCCAACTGTTAGCTAGCCACATACCCTGCAAGCATTTTCTATCGCGGAAGTCACTATTTAGTGACGTCTAGAAGATGAAAACGATCGTCCGCGATATCGCATTCGAATCGCCGAAGTCACCCCCGCACAGTGTAAGATTTTGCCAATCTAGGGGGACTTAAATCAGTAGGAGTCGTATTTTTAAAGATATCGGCTTTTGAGTGAATATTCTAGTAAGCCCAACGATTATGTTGGACATAAAAAAATGGGCGTGGCATTTTTGGAGGCGTTAAAAATTAAAAAAAAACTGTTTTTTTTAAAGATAAAAACCCCAAAAAAAATATTTAAAAAAATGTTCGACATTTTTAACTATTTTCTTATTTTTTGTTATAAGTTTCGCCAACTTAAAAAATTTTGTTTTTAATTTTTGGAGACCACTTTTTTTTTTTTTTTTGAAAAATGTTGAATTTTGGTAATATGCTCATTTTTTTAGCTGTAATTTCAATGTTATAAGCTGAGCAGCTGCAAATAAGGGTTTATATTAAAGATATTTGATAACAAAAACAAAAAAACTTTGGTTTATATTTTTAAGATTTTTTTTTTTTAAATGGTAACAATTCAAACTTCATGTGTACATCGTCTAGTGGAGACAGTGACTCAAAAATGTCTTCTTGAGCACTTATCAGCCGTTTTACGGTATGATCAATGAGGGATTGTAAACTTATTTCAGCATAGGATTCTCTTACTTTTATACCAGTAGGATAGCATAACATTTTTGGCTCCTTAACGAGATCATAACATGGATATAATTTTGGACAGACAATTTTTGTGGTATTGTACTTCTATTTCTACAGAAGGGCAAGTGCTTGATCTGCTAAAAGGTGTTTTGCAGTGCTATTAGAAGATAATTTAGCTTTCTTAATTATAGTCCCCGTGGACGGGGGAGCATTTGGTAATTCATTAATTAATTTAGCTGAATCCCGTTTTCCTTCTGCCCGCAAAGCCTGCTCTGCAGCTGATAGCAATTGATCCTCATCTATCGTAGGCAACAATTCTTGGCTTTTCCTTTTTTGTGTTTTAGGAAAACACTCAGAAAAAACTTTTTGTGACCTCCCTCTTGTACTTGAGGTGGAAGCAATGACATCAATGCGACAGTCTTTGCCATTTAATGTGACCTGAAGGCCACTTGCATTATGAGCAAAAAACCTGGCTTTATCTCTCCTAGATTTCTCAAATCGGTTTTGAAACTCAAAAGACAGTGTAATTTCAATTTGGAGTGATCAATGTCATTGCCAAACACCATCACTGCGTGCTTTACAAGAGCGTCTCGCGGAGTGGTTTTTATGTTTTTCGACCAAAGCTCGAAAAATGCAGCACGGCTTATTTCACTCATTTCTAAATAGAAGGTCTTTGGGCAAAATATGGGCAAGATTTTATTCTAGGTTCTGAATCAGAATGAATGCATGCGAATGATGTATGTTCTGGTTGGACAGAATACGATAGAATAAAAACAGAAATATAAAAAATTACACTTATTTTTTGGCAATTTGTTGTAGATGAAAGGGACAGACGTTTTCAACTCATACTCTGGAGATCGGACCCTAAGGATATTCTACAGACCTATGCCTTAAATACCGTGACATACGGCTTATCCTCTGCTCCGTTCTTGGCCATTCGCAGCTTACGTTATATGTCCGATCTATTTCAAAACCAATTCCCAATCGGTGCAGATTCGATACGTTCCGATTTGTACGTTGATGACTTGCTAACCGGAGCCGACAATATGGAGGAACTTGAAATAAAGAAAACGCAGATTACTTCATTACTAGCAATGGCCGGTCTTACAATGACACAATTTAATAGCAACTCCTTAAAATTGGTTGATGATTCAGAGACTGAGATACCGATGCATTTTGACGAGCAAGAACTCACTAAAACGTTAGGCTTAGCTTGGAAACCTAGGCCCGATAAATTAATTTTTCGCTTTGAATTCTTACCTGATCTAAGAGCCACAAGACGATCAATACTTTCTACGATAGCTAAGGTCTTTGATTCACTTGGTTTGATTATTGTTATTCGGTGTAAAATGTTTCTTCAGAATCTTGTGCTAAAACGGCTTGATTGGGATCAATCTATTCCCGACGATCTACAGAAATTCTGGAACGATCTCGTTTTAGATTTGAATGAGTTGACCAACCTGTCAATACCAAGATATGTCTGCACCTCTCCTCAATACGTGGGTCAAATTCACGGCTTCGCAGAAGCTTCGGAAAGAGCTTATGGCCGCTGCATCTATATCCGTGTGAAAATGGAAGGGAAGGTATTGGTAAACCTATTGATCGCCAAGGCCAGAGTGTCACCAATAAAGGTGCAATCTTTACCTAGGCTGGAACTATGTGCAGCGGTGTTGTTAAATAGAACATTTCGTAAATTTCAACATAAATTAACACCATTTATTAATGGTATTTACTTTTGGAGCGATTCCAAAGTTGTTTTGCAATGGATGGGGATGCATGCATCCCAATTGAATGGTTTTGTTGCAAATCGAGTATCAGAGTTGCAACAACATTCCAGCGACGTCAAATGGAGACACGTACCCTCGGCTTATAACGCGGCCGATATCGTTTCACGTGGATGCACTACTAAGAACCTAATGCACAATATGTGGTTAAAGGAACCTTCATTTTTACAGCATGAACCAGAGACATGGCCAGTACTTACTGATTTACTGCCTACACTGACAGAAGTGAGGAAGACTGCAATGGTCATATGCCATAACAAGGATCAAAATACAATAATTAACGAAGTCATTGAAAGATCGTCATCATGCATTCGTTCTCTGCGCATCATCTCCTACGTGTATCGAGTGTTCAATGGTGTAGAACCCAATCATAAGATGAAGGTAGACGATGTGGTCCATATTTCAGTATCTGAGTTAGACGAAACTTTTTGGCGAGTAGTTGCACACATTCAACAATTGGCTTACAGCGATGAAATCGCTTTGTTTGGTAAAAATAGGGTCTTAAAATCTAGTTTACAGAAGCTTTCACCTTTTATGCATGAAATGAAGTTTGAAAGAGTTACCTTAAACGTTATGCGAGTGGGCGGGAGATTGGCAAACGCAGAGGTACCTGTTCACGCCAAAAGGGCGTTTAATTTCGGGAGGCAGTGTCGAGCGGCAGTTTTCTCTAGATGTCCACATCTCGCTCGCTCGCACTGCCCTTCGCTCTCCCTCTCCAACTCTCCCGCAACTCTACGCTTCGCTCTGGAGCCGCTAAGTTAAGCTCCATGTAATCAGTTCCTTTTTACAAGTGTAATAATAAACATCCGCACGTCGCGCAATACCCTGGAAAGTTTCCCCCGTGTTTTCGATAATATTTCCACGCGGATTTCCACCGCCGCTTTTCCTGGGACTCATCATCGCTTCGACAATCAAGCCACCCCCGCCCCAACATTTGATCCATCGCCGGTCATACAGCCAGTTGTTCGAACCCCATTTCGTTCAACTTGTTTGTATGATTTGTCTGATTTCTTGTCTAAATCCAAAAGAGATTTAATCCGACGCAACGGCATTTAATATATATATTCCAATATATCGCAATTCCTTTGTACCCAACTTCCGTACACTCCAAATAATTTCGTTGCTATCCAAAAGTATGCAAATCCGCAGTGATAATTTACTAAAGTTACAAATAAATATATATGCCTAAAAACACGAAGTGTTTGTAAAATATTACCCAGCCACAGTAAAAGTTTACGATTTTTAAAACTTGTTCCGCAAAAATTGCACTCTGCATTTTTACTGTGTTCCAGCTGCGTGTATATATTTATACATAAATATTCTAATACAGTTCACTTATACTACTCTGCATTTCTAAATCAATTACAAGACCCTAATAAGACAAACATACGTATCACACGGCCATTATTACATATATCCTATAAACGGTCTATAAACTACATTTTTCCGAATGTGTGTAAAAAATATATAATCCAGCCACAGTGAACATTTTCAATTTAAAGTGATCCGCCGAAATTGGCAGCTTTGTGTTTACTGTGTTCCTGCTGCGTGCATATATTTTTTACATAAATATCAAAATACAGTCCACTCCATCCACATACATTTTAGAACTAATTGTTTCAATAAGTTCCCGCAAATATATTTTGCATTTCGAAGCTATTCCGCTATTCGTAATCGAAGTCTCCACAATTCGCGCAATCAGTGCCCTCACTTTATCCAGCTGTACATACATACAGACGTACATACCGAACGTACTTCTACATATTCAGCAGCGCACCGTGGTTCTGGGATATCCAGAAAATTAAAATATATTATTTTTTTTTTCAAATATATTTCAAAAAAAATTCGAACTAACTAATAAAGTTAGAAAATTAATATATGCATCCACGAGTGTCAGTGTGACCATATACTAACATATTACTATTAATTATATTAATTTAATTAATTTTTTTATTTGCGCCAACTTAAATGTTACCGGTCGAAATTATTTCTTAAAATTAAAACTACGGTTCCATTTAAGCTCCAAAATACATTCCAGTATGACCGTATATCTTACGGATTTTCTTTCGGTTCCTAAATTCCAAATTGTCTATAAATTTCAATTCTCTGTTCGAAATGGCATCCTTAGCTAAATCCGCACTTAAGAAATTTATTGCTACAGCTGACACTCTCGGCCATTTTGAAGCCACATTAAATGTTCCCGGTGCATCCACACCAACTTTATCCACCTGCAAAATCCGTAGGGAGCACGTCAGCTCCTTATAGCAAAAGGTAAAGGAGGCATACGACACATGCTCCGAATGCATTGTGGCTGCAGGCGAGAGCGCCGCAGACGCCAAATCCATAAAGCGAAATACAACGAAACGTATTCCATATACGAAAAGTTCGCCGCTCAGATTCTCGAGCAAATCGAAATCCAACAGGGCTCCTCCCAAGTATCTCAGGCTCCAGTAACTCCGTCCCAAAGTTCAAGATCTTATGGCTGTCGACTCCCCCCTATCGACACAGAGGTTTTCTCGGGCGATTATCTTCGCTGGCCGACTTTCCGGGACCTTTTCAAGGCGATATATCCTAGTCTCACTTCCGTTGAAAAGTTATTTCATTTAAATTCAAAAACTAGTGGCGAAGCATATTTCATAGTTTCCAGATCCCCACTCACCAATGAAGGCTTTCGCTCAGCTTGGATAAATCTCACTGAGCGTTTTGAAAATAAGCGATTGCAGGTTAACAGCCACCTTAAATCCTTTTTATACCCTTGTAGAGGGTATTATAATTTCAGTCAGGTAAAGGAGGCATACGACACATGCTCCGAATGCATTGTGGCTGCAGGCGAGAGCGCCGCAGACGCCAAATCCATTCTTAAAGCGAAATACAACGAAACGTATTCCATATACGAAAAGTTCTCCGCTCAGATTCTCGAGCAAATCGAAATCCAACAGGGCTCCTCCCAAGTATCTCAAGCTCCAGTAACTCCGTCCCAAAGTTCAAGATCTTATGGCTGTCGACTCCCTCCTATCGACACAGAGGTTTTCTCGGGCGATTATCTTCGCTGGCCGACTTTCCGGGACCTTTTCAAGGCGATATATCCTAGTCTCACTTCCGTTGAAAAGTTATTTCATTTAAATTCAAAAACTAGTGGCGAAGCTTATTCCATAGTTTCCAGATCCCCACTCACCAATGAAGGCTTTCGCTCAGCTTGGATAAATCTCACTGAGCGTTTCGAAAATAAGCGATTGCAGGTTAACAGCCACCTTAAATCCTTTTTATACCTTGTAGAGGGTATTATAATTTCAGTCAGATGTGAAAGGAGAACGTTTCCGACCACATAAAGTATATATATTCTTGATCAGCACCAATGGCCGAGTCTATCTAGCCATGTCCGTCTGTCCGTCTGTCCATCTGTCCGTCTGTCCGTCTGTCCATTTCTATGCGAACTAGTCTCTCAGTTTTAAAGCTATCGCGATGAAACTTTCCCGAAAGTCTTCTTTCTATTGCAGGTAGTACATATGTCGGAGCGAGCCGGATCGGACCACTATATCTTAAGGCTCCCATAGAAATATTCAAACAAATATAAGAAAATTCATTGTAACTTTGTAGGAAGTAGGCGTTTTGATTCTGGACTACTTAAAAATAAAATTTAAATAAATAGAAACGCTGAATCTGGAATCCCTGGAACTGCACCGAGTGAGCATTCTTTTATCTGCAAGGGTATATAAGCTTCGGCTGGCCGAAGGTAGCTTCCTTTCTTGTTCAACGTGCAATCCATAGCACAAGAGTCTGGAGCAGCCTTAAAGGAACTTCAACACACCATTCAAGGTTGCTTACCGTCCTTACAAATTTCCGGTATTAACATTGAGAGTTGGGACCCTATCCTCGTTTACATGTGCTCCACAAAGCTTACAAAGCTCACGCTCTCATTATGGGAGCAATCCATCCAAAATAAAGCCGAAATTCCCACTTGGCTCGAGCTTAATTCCTTCTTAACTAACCGCCACGAACTCTAGAGGCCGTCGATAGCATCCGGCCTGCTAATTTACTTCAAGTCCAGTCCAAAGCCACAAATGCATCGGCAGAACTTCCAAAAATAAATTCATTTTCCACGAGGGCACTTCCAACACCCAAAGGCTGCGATCTGTGTTTAAAGGAAAAACACCCCATTCGTATATGTCCACGCTTTCTCCAAATGAGGTTAAATGATCGTTCAGCCTACATCCAAGATAAACAGCTATGCTCCAACTGCTTTGCAAGCAGCCATAAATTGCAGGATTGCACAAGCCCTAACACTTGTTTCACTTGCCAAAGTCGGCATCATACGCTGTTGCATCCAAGCAACAATTCTACAATGACTTCGATTCCATCCAAACCTCCAGGGCCAGTATCGGCCTCAATCCCATACAGAATTTCGTCCTTCTCAGCGCGTGTTTTCAACGCGTGTGGGACTAATAGAATTTCCGATCCGGACCCGATTATAAGGGTCCTTCCTACAAAGAATTCCGACTATTGCGTTCCATATCCCGCCTTGGATGACAGACGAGGTATTAAATCCTACCAATGCCGAGTCTGTCAAAAGATCCATCCGCTACGGAAATGCCACCGCTTTCTGCGGCTTAGTGCCCAGAACGGCTCCAGGAAGTACGTATCCACAAGTACTGTTCCAATTGCTTGGCCCACGACCATTCCGATGACTCCTACCGCAGTGATGACCACTGCCACAAGTGTGGAAAGGGCCACCACACTCTACTACATAAGAAAGACCGATCTTCGCTTCAATCATGTTCCTGCGTCTACTCTACTGAGGGTCTTGCTACGGTGGTCCTCGCAAGGGGGGGGAGAATGTTCACGTCAAAAGGGCGTTTAATTTCGGCAGGCAGTGTCGAGCAGCAGTTTTCTCCAGATCTCCACATCTCACTCGCTCGCACTGCCCTTCGCTCTCCCTCTCCAACTCTCCCCTGAGTCTTCGCTCCACTCTGGAGCCATATTAGTTCATATTTCCAAGTGCACAAATAAACAGCCGCACGTATTGCAAAACCGGAGAGAGAGTTGAGAAAGCATAGAGTGCGGTCGCGTTTTAAAATCGCTCCGTCTAATCCTTCTAGTTTTCAGCACAAATCAAAAAGCGCAGCCGGCCATCCGGCTAGGAGAACCAGCACACGTACCTGGACATCTTCTGGTGGCCAGGAGGCCGTGGGCGACATCTGGGGAATTTTATTTGCGCCAACTTAAATGTTACCGGTCGAAATTATTTCTTAAAATTAAAACTACGGTTCCATTAAAGCTCCAAAATACATTCCAGTATGACCGTATATCTTACGGATTTTCTTTCGGCTCCTAAATTCCAAATTGTCTATAAATTTCGAAATGGCATCCTTAGCTAAATCCGCTCTTAAGAAATTTATTGCTACAGCTGACACTCTCAGCCATTTTGAAGCCACATTAAATGTTCCCGGTGCATCCACACCAACTTTATCCACCTGCAAAATCCGTAGGGAGCACGTCAGCTCCTTATAGCAAAAGGTAAAGGAGGCATACGACACATGCTCCGAATGCATTGTGGCTGCAGGCGAGAGCGCCGCAGACGCCAAATCCATTCTTAAAGCGAAATACAACGAAACGTATTCCATATACGAAAAGTTCGCCGCTCAGATTCTCGAGCAAATCGAAATCCAACAGGGCTCCTCCCAAGTATCTCAAGCTCCAGTAACTCCGTCCCAAAGTTCAAGATCTTATGGCTGTCGACTCCCTCCTATCGACACAGAGGTTTTCTCGGGCGATTATCTTCGCTGGCCGACTTTCCGGGACCTTTTCAAGGCGATATATCCTAGTCTCACTTCCGTTGAAAAGTTATTTCATTTAAATTCAAAAACTAGTGGCGAAGCTTATTCCATAGTTTCCAGATCCCCACTCACCAATGAAGGCTTTCGCTCAGCTTGGATAAATCTCACTGAGCGTTTCGAAAATAAGCGATTGCAGGTTAACAGCCACCTTAAATCCTTTTTATACCTTGTAGAGGGTATTATAATTTCAGTCAGATGTGAAAGGAGAACGTTTCCGACCACATAAAGTATATATATTCTTGATCAGCACCAATGGCCGAGTCTATCTAGCCATGTCCGTCTGTCCGTCTGTCCATCTGTCCGTCTGTCCGTCTGTCCATTTCTATGCGAACTAGTCTCTCAGTTTTAAAGCTATCGCGATGAAACTTTCCCGAAAGTCTTCTTTCTATTGCAGGTAGTACATATGTCGGAGCGAGCCGGATCGGACCACTATATCTTAAGGCTCCCATAGGAATATTCAAACAAATATAAGAAAATTCATTGTAACTTTGTAGGGAGTAGGCGTTTTGATTCTGGACTACTTAAAAATAAAATTTAAATAAATAGAAACGCTGAATCTGAAATCCCTGGAACTGCACCGAGTGAGCATTCTTTTATCTGCAAGGGTATATAAGCTTCGGCTGGCCGAAGGTAGCTTCCTTTCTTGTTCAACGTGCAATCCATAGCACAAGAGTCTGGAGCAGCCTTAAAGGAACTTCAACACACCATTCAAGGTTGCTTAACGTCCTTACAAATTTCCGGTATTAACATTGAGAGTTGGGACCCTATCCTCGTTTACATGTGCTCCACAAAGCTTACAAAGCTCACGCTCTCATTATGGGAGCAATCCATCCAAAATAAAGCCGAAATTCCCACTTGGCTCGAGCTTAATTCCTTCTTAACTAACCGCCACGAACTCTAGAGGCCGTCGATAGCATCCGGCCTGCTAATTTACTTCAAGTCCAGTCCAAAGCCACAAATGCATCGGCAGAACTTCCAAAAATAAATTCATTTTCCACGAGGGCACTTCCAACACCCAAAGGCTGCGATCTGTGTTTAAAGGAAAAACACCCCATTCGTATATGTCCACGACATCTGGGAATTGTATCCCCAACAGGTTTGGCGGCCAGGCAGGGGCCGGTCATTGGCGAGGGAGGGGAGGTGTATCTGTCTCTTATTATAATTTCCAATCGTTGTTTGTTAGTTGTTGCCAAATTTTCACTCGCGCTTTTATTTTCGCAAACACGCGTTCAGTGGTGGAAAGCGCTTGCGCGATCAGCTGATCATAGTGTGCGAAAGGGGCTGCGGGTGCCATAGCAGCGAGCTTCGGACAGAGTGCAGGCCAAGCACGTAAGTGCGTGCCGTTGCACGTAGGGAAATACTTGAATTTGGGCGGTACTTTTAAAAAAATTGAAATATATTTTTTTTTTTAATATTAAGATTTATTCTTTATTTTAAATTTTATTTATTATTTTCTTTTTTTTTAAAATTGTGTCCGATTGAAGATCAGCAGGATACTGCGGGAAAAAGGTCCAACCTCCCCGAAAAACCAGTGCACACGCACTGAATCCTCCAGGCGGGGAAATGTCGAACATGGGATCGGGGGGATCGACCCACGACCATGGCTCGACGCCAAGGGACTCACCTTAGCAGGGCACAAGACGGAAGCAGTCCTGATAATTAGCAGGCAGGTAGTAGAGACGGCAACTATCAAAATTGGAGAAGCCACAATTAAATCTCGCCCAAGCCTAAAATACTTGGGTGTCATGATTGATCACCGGCTAACCTTCAAAGAACATCTAGCGTACGCTATTGGCAAGGCAGGTAGGACCGTGGCCGCAATCTCGAGGATTATGGCAAATACTCGGGGACCAAGGCAACCAGGTCGGAGATTACTGGTTAGCGTTGTCACATCGACGCTGATGTACGCTGCTCCCATATGGGCCCGAGCCACTGAAACGGAAAGTTATATGCAAGAAGCCGACTCCGTGCAGAGGCTGTGTGCCCTGCGGGTATGCTGTGCGTTCCGCACGGTATCCCATGATGCGGCATTGGTAATATCGGGAATCATACCGATCGACCTGCTGGCACTGGAATCAGTGGAGATCCGAGCAGGCAGCACAGGAATCGCACCTGCTGAACGCCTACGGAAAAGGTGCAGAGAACTTACCATTGCGAAGTGGCAAGAGAGATGGGAACGAAGTAGCACAGGACGTTGGACGTATAAGCTTATCCCAGAACTGCAGAGATGGCTGGGAAGGAAGCATGGTCATGTGGACTTCTACTTAACGCAACTGTTGACAGGACATGGATGCTTTAAATACTATCTAAATAGGTTTAAGCATGAAAGTTATCCGCACTGTCCATTCTGCGAGTCGGATAACGAAGACGCAGAACACGCGTTTTTTGTCAGTCCGAGATTTAAAAATGAATGAAGAGATCTGAGCATGAGGGCAAGCTAGCCCAGCTCCGAGTTGGCTTTCGATGCTTTTCACCACCACTAACAAAAAAAAAAAAATCGCGCAAAACCCCGAAAGTTTTTCCCGTGTTTTTATACCCTTGCAGAGGGTATTATGATTTCAGTCAGAAGTTTGCAACGCAGTGAAGGAGACGTTTCCGACCCCATAAAGTATATATATTCTTGATCAGCATCACAAGACGAGTCGATCTAGCCATGTCCGTCTGTCCGTCCGTCTATCCGTCTGTCCGTCTGTCTGTTTCTACGCAAACTAGTCTCTCAGTTTTTGAGCTATCGGGACGAAACTTTCGCAAAAGTCTTCTTTCTATTGCAGGTAGTATATATGTCGGAGCCGACCGGATCGGACAACTATATCTTATAGCTCCCATAGGAAGGATCGGAAGAAAAAAACTTTAAAAAATTCTAGCTTCGGTGTTTTTTGAAATATTACCTTTTACTTTTGGGGATGTTATTTTTTAAATATTTCTGAATTTCGAATTAATTATTTAAAAAATCGGACTACTATATTATATAGCTGCCATAGGAACGATCGGAAAATTAATGGAAAAGTAATAGGAAATAAATTCTAGCTTCCTTGGTTTTTATTGTATTATCTTCTACTCTGGGATATAACTCTTTTTAAATATTTCCGAATTTCAATTTTAATTTGATCAAAATCGGACGACTATATCATATAGCTGCCATAGGAACGATCGGAAAATTAATGAGAAATATTAGAAAATTGAATATTTTTGCGATTTGTTAATTAATAGGAATGATCTGCAAGGGTATATAAGCTTCGGCTGGCCGAAGCTAGCTTCCTTTCTTGTTTTTTATTGTTTTTATGACAAAAAAACAGTCTTAAATTAAGACCAATCGTTCTAAAATAAGGATTCACATTTTTCTTGAATTAAGAACAGAATGTCGAAGTTTGGAACATTCGGTAATGACTCATTCGTGACCGTTTATCGCCTGCGTCAGGTAGTTATCCACCTGGCCGCGCTTGTGGCTTACACACGACTCGATGCAAGAAATGAACTTGTGTATCCCAAGCTTCCTTCCAGCAGCTGACGCTCTGCTTTCTGGCACGGGTCTTGGCCTCGGCCTTGGCCCTCGTTTCTGCCTGTATGTTACCCAGGGTGCGTGGAGTATCCTTTTATCTTGTCTCGGCAGGATCCTGAGTGCTCAGCAGGATCCTACTAAGCGATATTTTCGTTTCTCTCGTTTTCTTGTTCGCGTACTCGAGGTGCTCGCGGAACGACAGGAGTGTGTCCAGAATCACTCCCAGGTACTTTACAGTACGTTGAGACTGTGTGCGATGCCTCCACCGCTTGGATCACTCCGTTAGCAGCCGTTACTGTTGTTGACACCTCCTCGGACACCACTACCAGCGCCACGTTGTAGGCGATACCAACTACATTAATGTTGAACGCCAGTGAAAGCTGTCACCGTCATACATGGTATTCCACAGCAAAATCCCCAGCACCGAGTCGTGAGGAACTCCGGCTGTGTTATCGTAGGTCTTTGGTCCCAATGTGGTGTCAATGGATAGCTGCCTTTTGCTGAGGTAGGTGTGGACTACGCATAACAGGTACCCGGGATGTTGAAGGACCTTAGTGACTCCAATGTCCTTCCCCAATCCGCTTTGTAGTACTCTTTTGTCCCTCTCTGCAATGGCTTCGGCAGCAATTCTGGTTACTTTGCCAGACCGATATCATCCCACATTGGAATTCACAACTTGACTCCCCTGCGTTGATACCCTCCCTCTTTAAGTTTCTCAAACTAGCAGCAAACAGTAAGACATGCATTACGCAGGCCCACAGTGTTTTTGGTGCAGCCCTATGGACATTAAATTGTAATAATATAGATGTATATAAGCATATCTGCATACTTAGTTTTCGAGTTTAACGGCTGGTATTTGTGCAATGGCGGCTTGAAAAAAGTAGCAACATTTAATGTTTTGACTTAACATATCTTCGGGGGTCTGTGCTCAACTATAGTAAAACCTATACCAAAAAATTGCTTAGATGCCCTTCTACATAATGGCATTTAATAATCATCATAATTTGAGTAAATCAAAGCCTACAAGCCATTTAATTAATTTGTTCACCGCTATTCACAACCAACTTAATGCGGTGAACAGGCTTAAAAAATATAAGGAAAAAATTATGCCCAAAAATATTTTACAGGCATTTAGAGGCGTCTTTCACCGAATTTTAAAGACACCGTCGATGGATGGAATTTATAGAATTTTGCACCTGCACCTTTTATTAAAGTCCATTTTGTTGTTCTGTGTTATGAATGAACTCTGAAAACTCGGTTAAAGTAAAGAGAATAATATTTTTCGACTAGTGAAACTCTTAGCCCAAGTAAGTACTAGGCTTTAGGTATATAATAGGTATGTAATAGGTACATATATTCCCCTTCTAAGTGAAATCTGCTATGGAATGAAAACTTTCGCTTGACGAACTTAGCTTCGGTTCTTTGACGATTGCTTTTGAAACTCTAAGCAAGCTCTGCCCAATCCCCCATACTCCATTAATAAATGTTGTAGTACTTTTATTTCCGATATTTAAGATAGTTTAGTTTGTAAGGACAATTTTGATTTTTTGTCTTATAAATTAAAAATTTAATTGTTCTAAATAGTATATATAATGAAATAAAGGATTATTTGCAACCTTCGTCTTTAGGATTTTTAGATGACAATATTATAAACATTATTTACACTACTGAAACCGGCTTGTCATTTCTAATATATTCTTCAAAGTTTTTATCTTCTAACAGGGCCGGGTCAAAATCATTTATTATCTGACTTAATGATGGGTTGTCCAACATAGTCGTATGATTTCCTTCAATTACTTTGAGTGTTACTGTCCCAGATGTCAGTGATGAAATGCAATAGTCTTCATCAATATCTTGCAGTGACACCTCAGCAGGTCGTACTAAAGTAATTGGTGATTTAATTTTTTGCAAACCATCTAAATTAAAGGTAGCGGCCATTTTAACTCTCTTAAACATGGCTTCTACCATTGTCGCTGAGTATTCTTTGCTGTATATATTCTGTTTTTCAACATAGTCCATAAACAAAGACATTTTTTCTGAAAGACTGTCAATTTTGTGAAAAACTTCCGACATCGATTCTTTAGTTTCTTCAGGGAATATTTGGTTAACAATACTAGAAAAAAGTAGATCATAAAGATCGTTATCCGAAAAGTTTTCTCCTAAATGCAGATTAGTAAGCCTTTTTAAAAAATGAGGTGCTCCATCTATTAACATTACATGTCCTCGAAACCCGGAATTTTCTAGCAACTCAGTTAGCTGTAAAGCGACAAAAGTGCCGTATGAGTATCCAATTATATAAAAAGGTTCTGATTGCTTTAAAATAAGTTTAACATGCTGTAAAACAAAAGAAAGTAATAAATAATAGCGTGTAGATTATTAATAAAATTTGACTTACTTCAAAACTTTGTTGTGCTACATCCTTTAAATTTTCCAAATGGGCGAACCTATGAAGCTGTAGTACAATAGCCCTGCTTTGTAAGCTTGAGCCTATTTGATACCATGCGCGTCCAGCTGTACCCTCTAATCCGGGTATTATAATGTTTGGTGAAAGACTCTGCTTTGATGGAGCTGCGGAGGTCTTAAGCGGGATAATAATTCGATCACAATTTGTTTCGTCGCCTAAATTTCGTATTAGTAACTGCATCCCTAAAAGCTTACTTTCTGAAGCAAAAATCATTTTAATTCCATCTGTATTCTCCTTTTCTCTAGCCTCAATAAACTCTTGTAGTTTTTGGAAAGTGAGAAGCCGTAAATCTTGTGGTGATAAAATTAACTCAAAATCACGCTCTAGGGTTTGTTTAATTTCAACAGCCATTAATGAGTCCATTCCCATTTCTGACAGTGTTGTGCCTAAAGATACTGATTTTAGATCCCGGATACCCATAATATTCATGACGGCATCAATAATACTTTCGTTTCCTGATCGCCCTGTTCGCTTTTCAGCGACGACCATACTTGAAACAATTGATGCTTCAGCACTCAGTAAGTGATCAAGTTCCTGAATACATGACGAAATTCTTTGCTGAAGAGTGCCTCCAATTTCCATATCAATTTTATCTTCAGCCATATCCGCAACTAAACCCACTTCACCGACTGCACCCCATTGAATAGCCTTGCCTGGAAATCCGTCTTTCTTGCGATTCTCAATTATACGTTCCATTACTGAATTAGCCATTCCATAATTCGTTTGCCCAGCATTTCCGCGACCGCAAGACACACTTGAAAAAACTACGAAATGCTTCAAATCGGGGCAAGAAATCCGAGATAGCTCGTCCAAATATTTGGTCGCAATCGCTTTTGGTGTAAAACTTTCTAAAAATTGATTAACGTTTTGATTGGGAAAAATGCTATCTCTTAATACAACTGCCAAATTAAAAATTCCACCAACTGGTCCCAGTACAGCAGCTTCAGAGAGTAATTGACGACACCCCTCTCTTGATGAAATGTCTGCGGTGCTGACAGCGATTTCACAGCCATAGGTCTTCCATAGCCTATTTAAAAAATCGTTTTAGTTACTTTTTAGATAACAATGTAAATATTAATATCTTACGCAATTCTGAATGATTGATAGTCTTTTGTAATACCACGGCTAGAGCTGAGCAAAAGTCTTCGTGCTCCACGTAGGGTCATCCAATCAGCCAGTTCCATTCCGAAACCTCCAAGGCCACCAGGGATGACATAAGAAAGATCATGCCTAAAGTAAATTTGACTAAGCACTCGAATAGGTAACGTTGTTGGATCATCCGGCTTTTCACGAACTTGAATTACAACTTTTCCAATATGCTTGCCACCGATCAAATGTCTAAAAGCTTGTTCAATTTCATGTGCCGGAAACACTTTAACCGGTAATGGTTGAATTATTCCATTGGAAATGTCTGAATCGATTAGGGCTTTTAAATGCTATAAAAAAAATGTAATGTATATTTTGTGTTATTTTATATCCAAGAATTCTATTACCCAAATGTCTTCATCAGGAGCAACAAGGAGGCTATCAGCTAGAACAGCATGGAACGTTATTTCTTTTAAAAAGGATCCCAATCCAATCTTGTTGTCGTTAGCCATGTCGAATTTTCCAATTTCCAAAAAACGACCTGACTTTCCAAGACAACGTACAGAAGCAAGCAGCTTTTCTTCTGATAAAGAGTTCAATACAAAATCCACTCCTTTTCCATTTGTCTCACGCTGCACCATTAACTCAAATGATGTATCTCGAGAATTTCCAATGTTTGATTCTACAATTTTTTTTAAAAACCTGCATTATACATTTACTCACATGTACTTGAAATTACCTTTAAGTTGCGGAAACTTTTCCAATAAAAATTTTTTTTTTTCTGGAGTACTGCAAGTTGTAAAAACCTCCAAGTTATAGGATAAAGCCACCCGAATAGCGGCTAACCCAATGCCCCCAGTACCAGCATGTATAAGAATACTTTTTCCTTTACGTATATCGGTAATCATAAAAAAGGCATAGTAGACAGTTATATATACCACAGGGACAGTGGCTGCCTCTTCCAGTGACCAGTGATCAGGAATATCCCAAATAAGTTTTGATGGTTTCTCAATATAGGAAGCCACACCACCCTTGACCACCATGCTCATTATACGTCGTCCCGTAAGTACGTTGATGCCAGAATACTCAAAACCCAGAACACAGTTTTGGTCTATTCGACTTGATCCATATAATTCAACGGCTAACCGACCAGTTGCAAGCATTACATCTCGAAAATTAAGTGAAGAATAAGCTACTTTAATCTGGCAATTTTGTGAATCATAAGGTCCTTTTAGCCATTGCAAAGTCGATAGATCTCCACGTTGAATAACATTTCCATATATATGATCTAATCTGGCCATTGGTTTCTCACTTTTGATCAATTTCAAATGCCTATAGCTGCCCCAAGAACCCTAATAGAAAACAAACTAATATGTTGAAAGGTAAAAATATATTAAATTACACTTACATTGCGATATATGTTGAATGCCAGACCCAATGATAACTGAGCTGCATAGAAAGGTAGAGACAAATCAAACTCAGGAGCACTTTGGTCATCAATGAAAAAACATCTGATCATATTACCGTCTGGCTCTTTTCGCAAACAGTTTACCAAACCAATAATACCGTTTAATGATTCGTTAAATGAATACACAATAACAGGTGTTTTTGTGCTTATGGCAGATTGTAAAACTGCAATCCATTCAAAATGCTCATCATTTTGAGATACTTTTACCAAAATTGGTTGAACTGATAGTTTAGTTGATACTTTCTGCATTAAAACAAAAGTTTCCTCGTTGTTATCTATCGGAATTGTTGTAATCGTTCTAAATTTGTCCATTTCTAAAATATTTTCCGTAGACTTCAGTCTAAGCACCATATATCCAGTCTCGACAAGCACTTTATGGGCAGTTAAAATTTTATCTTGCATTTGTTCTTCATCAAGGCCTCCCAATAAAACAAAATGACAATTGGTTTGAGAAGACAAACATCCATTTTCAACATGAACGCCTGGGATGTCTTCTAGCTTTCGAGATGTTAATAGAATGCAGTCTCCAGTAACAACAGGTAGATCTTCAATTGCTTCTAAAAATTCAGTTAAGACGGTTTCTTTTCCATCCGTATCTAACTCTACCAGTTTCATTTTTGGGATTGGATTATTTTCAAGAGCTATTTGAACGCAAGCACGTGCAGCATTTTGTAGGGAAAGAATCGGGGAAAGAGAAAGTGGAAGAAAAACATATTCTTCCAAAACTGGAATACCGGGAGGTCTACGCCTTTGCACTGGGCTAGCATGTAGACCGATAAGTTCTATTCCTCCTGCAACGATCCGGTCATACATGTGATCTACATAGACATCAAAAACGCGATTATCGGGATTCATTTTTGTCATTAAATCGAAATGGTGTAAGCCATTTATTTTAAGTTTCCGTATTTTTGTTGGTAATAAAAGAGTTCTCGAATCAGTACCCAAAATTTGAATTTGAAGCATCGCATCCATGAAGGTTACCCAATTATAATTCCACTCAACCTTTCCGAACAATCCATCAGAACGGGCCATTTGAACGGCTTGAAATGCGCCATTGTAATGATAGCCACGCAATCTTAACTCTTTGTAAAAGTCTCTTTTTGAAATCATTGGAAACATAGATTTCTTTTGGAATTGATAAACTTCTGGAATATTGGGATTTTCAGTCTCACGGATAATACCGGTAACAACTAAGCTACCCGCTTCAGTTATCTAAAATGTGATCGATTAAGGCCTCCTAAATATATATGAAAATCGATTAACAATGTACTTACCTCAAAATGGCCGGTCCCATAGTGAATCATAACTGTTAAGTCAACTTTTCCATTTACTGGCATACTTGTAGCTCTTATAAAACGAATATCTTCAAATTCAACGGGTACATCCATATAACTTGGGCCGTGGTACATAAGTGAAAATGTTTCCCAAACATACTGAAGATAACATGTAGCTGGCACAATAATTTTTCCATCTATTATATGTCCACTCATAAATTCTTCATTATCACTCGCCAAATTAACTGGAAACACACGCTCTCCGCTGGATTTAGTCTTCATGTTTTCGTATTTCGTCACGAACCAGTCTTCACTATGGTCCCACCGAATAAGCGAGCTAATACTGGGTGTTGAGCGGGATACAGGGAACTGAATTTTTTCATATAAGTTGGCAACCGGTAGTAATACGCCATTTTGATATAATCTTCAAGAAAATTTGTTTACATTATTTTAAGATTTTGACTTAATTATAATACATACTTTCCAAGGGCCGAAAGAAAAAACAAAGCGTTGTTTTTATTGCCTCTATTTGTTAAAGGAATATGTATACCATTGGGCATTGATCGCTTAAGAATAGCACCTAAAAGACCATGGGGCGCCACTTCAATAGTCAATGCATTTTTTGGTAGCAATGAAAATGTTTCATCAAAAAGTACACTGTTTAATAAGTTATTGGTGTGATACTCTGCTGAACAAAATTTAGCTTGATCCTTATCCCAGTCACATTTAGGAACACTAGTACTCAACCATTTTGTAGTTCTAGCTCTAGGATTTGGTATAATTTCTTTCATGTATTTCAATAATGGAGGACCCATATGTGCGATATATTTGGAATGATAAGCAATATTTGAACAGGGCACTTCCTTTGCGAAAATTCCCTTTGATTTTAACTCAGCTACAAAGTGGGAAACATCATCCAATGGACCAGATATTGTGCAAGAATCCGGTCCATTATGGCAAGCCGTTTCTATAGACTTTGGCATCATATGTAGAATTGTCTTATATCCAACTCCGATTGCTGCCATTGAACCCCTTATTTTTTCTAGGTCCACACTAACCCTACCTCGATAATAGGCTGCCAATATCATTTGTTGAGCAGTTAGCCCACCATCTGCATATGCGCAGCCTAATTCACCAACGGAGTGCCCAATAATATAGTCCGGCTGAAAATTAAGAGACCTCAAGACATCTGTTAGCCCTATTTGGACTGCTGCTATTCCCACAAACGAATGCAAAATGTTTTGGTAAATTTCTGGATCATTTGTTGTTAATATATGTAGAAGATCAAGGCCTTTCGATAACAATATCTGATGACAACTTTCAATTGCTTCCCGAAAACGAGGTATTATCATTAGCTTTGTTCCCATTTCATGCCATTGCGAACCCATACCGCTATAAACCCAGACAATCGGGCGCTGAAGACCAGTGTAATGTTGAACATCTCTTGTCAAGGATTTACACGGTTGAACTCCTTGCTTGGCAAACACTGCATACCCCCGAAATACCATACCGGATACATCTTCTTCTTGAATATTTTGAAGTAATCCAATAAACTCAGCATCCAAGGGATTTTTTTCTACTGCATTAAAAATCTCTTGAACTGCCTCCTCAGTTCTTCCTGCCCATGTGAGTAGCCGCGGTACTTCATCTTGTGGTAATCCATGGTTAGTTTTGGACTTTGTATAACCCTTCAAAAGTGCATGTGCATTAGCTCCACCAAACCCAAAGGAGTTTATTCCAATGAAGGGCTTAGGTAGCGGAGTTACGTCTTTTACGACTATCAACCTTCCTTCGGCTAAGGGTGCAATTACTTGTTTAACTTCCGTAAAGTTTATGTTTGGTGCAATTAACCCAGATTCAAAGGCAAAACAAGCTTTTACTAAGGAACAGATTCCAGAAGCCGCTTCAGAATGACCAACATTTGACTTTACCGAACCAACTAATAATGGCTCTCGCCTTTGATTGCATAAAACATTATCGATTGCTTTACACTCTTCTGGATCACCGACCACCGTTCCTGTACTGTGAGCTTCCAAATAACCCAACACACTTGGTTTAAGGTCAATATCTTTGTAGAACTGATCAAGCAACTTCTCTTGTACTATACCCGACGGATATGTTATTCCCTCTGGCTTGTATCCATCACAGTTAGTTTTCGAATAAACCACACTTGCATAAACTCGCTTAGCATCTTTTTTTCTTTGTAAGAATAGGCAATTTATGGTTTCCGATCTAGTATAACCACTAGCATTTTTATCAAAGGGCCGACAAAAGCCATCTGGGGCCAGAACACCAAGTCTAAAATATTTATTTAAATTATTCCATCTGAACACAATGTTTTTTGGCTTACCGTGCAAACTGGAGTGTTACAAATGGATGAAGTAATAAGTTTGACCCACCAATAATTGCAGCATCAATTTCTCCGTTTCGAATAGCGCTGAATGCATTGTCTAAGGCGTACATTGAACTAGAACAAGCTGTATCTAGTAAAAATGAAGGACCCTCAAGTCCCAAACAATACGATATTCTGTTAGCCATCATTGCTCTACTACATCCAGTGATTCCAAATCCGCCAGAAGAAACCTTTTCATAAAACCACGTTTTTTCAGATTCAGAAATACAAGAGCCTATGTACACTCCAGTTTTTGATCCACGTAGACTTTTTGGATTTACTCCAGAGTCTATGACAGCTTCATAAGCAGTTTCAATAAGAATTCGTGTTTGCGGATCCATTGTGTGCGCCTGTTTAAAATGGACTCCGAAAAATGTTGCATCAAACTTTTCAAGTTCACCAATTTTTCCAGATCTTTTTGGTATCTCCGGATTGAAATGACGCCAACGACGTTCATCATCGTCAACCATGTCAATCTAAAATATTAAAAAACATTTGTTTTTCATTAAAATTTAAATTAAAAACAATATTTTTATAGAAAATAATTTGGTTCATAAGGCCATTATTGCAGGAAACGGAATCAGTTTTGGACTATTAAAATACTAGTTGGGTCAAGAAGGTTAACTAGTTCAAGTTATGTCCATTTCCTTGTAACGAAGTGGTCCATTTTTCATATGCTTGTCGTCGGAAACAACTAGTCCATTTGCTACTAGTTTTGCACTAGTTACTGTTAACCAATTTACGTTTACAGCTGTTAAACTACACTGAAAAAAATTATTTTCACCAAAAAACTTAAAATTTATATCTAAACCATCAAGTGATTGGATTTCACTAGTACTTGACGATGCCTAACTTGACGCTCTCCTAGTTTAGTATCCAATTAATAGGCGCGGTCCTTAGAGAATTTCTGATAATTATTATGAAATCAAATACAGTAAATGATAATTAAATGGAATTAAAACAAACTTACTTTTTTGAGGCAAGTCGCCCTCTCTAGGACTTGAACCCGGGACCTTTGGATTTGTAGACACACTAACTGATTGAGCCATACACGCATCACATTTTGTATTGACCTAACAAGGTTTATGAATTTTAGTGTGACATAATTCAAAAACAGTGATTTTTCACATATATATTGCCTCCGACAGATTAAACAAAGTTTAAAATAAAACTAAAGCATCACCTAGCAAACAAAAAACAAAAAAAAATGTACAGAGACTAGGGATTGAACCGAGGACCTCGAGTGTTTGATTTGTTTAGTGTTAAATTTCCCAAGACATTTACACTCTAGGCTATATTTTTGGATCATATGTGTTTCATTAGCAACCAGTTAAATTCCAGTTGCATTTTAACTAGACCCTAACATGTATTTGTTCTACCAGTTAAATATTTTTAAGGTTTTTTTTGTCAGAAAGGTACCAGTCCGAGAAAAGTTTCTTTTTAACTAGTTTTGTATTAATCATTTTTTCGACTAGCACAAATTTTCTAGACCCTGTGTAGTCCAAATGCATTCAGACAAATTCCGGTTGCTTTATATTAGTTGTATAACTAGTTGTTTTTCAGACTAGTTTGCATTTTTCCTGCAGGGGAACTAGTTGAATTTGTCTGATGCATTTAAACTACATAAAGTCCAGAAAATAGAAAAATAGCACAAAACTAGTAAAAATGTAATTTGCCTCGGACTGGTAAATATTTAACTGGTAGAACAAATACATGTTAAAGTCTAGTGAAAAGACAACTAGAATTTAACTAGTTTCAATTGAACTACATATGATCCATAAGTATAGCCTAGAGTGTAAATTTCTTGGGAAATCTAGTACGAAACAAATCAAACTGACTAAGTCCTTGGATTTATCGCCAGTCCTTGAGAATTATTTTTGTAGCTTTGTGAAGCTTTTTATACCCGTTGCTCGTAAAGCAAAATTGTATATTGTATTCGGGGAAAAAATATACTGTAACAGGTGTGAACGCTGAGTTCTTGGAAACTATAAGAGGTAAAGAGTTGTCATTTACGATTTAGATTCCTTAGCTTCCCATTTAGCTCAAGTTTGTTAAGCGAATGTGGCACTCCCATTCTAACGCCCGTAACCGCTTACGACACTAAGGTCTGCTAGCGCCCATATTTTTGAAATTTTTGTGAAAGGGTAAATAAAATGTTAAGTAATAGCCCAAAAACCATTAATTTAAAAGTTACCCAATAGATGGAGTCAGTTTGAAAATCATGAACATTTATTACTCGCAATGTATGTCCGTCTGTCTGTCCGTATGAACGCTGAAATCTCGAAATTTTAAAAGCTAGAAAGTTGGGATTAACCAAACGAAATTTGGGACTTTCTACGCAGCGCAAGTCTAATGCCCACTATCGCCCAAAACAATTTTAATACGTATAAATACATAACGAATTGTAAAGCAATGGTTGCACCTTTCATTAAAAAGCAGTTGATTTGCTATATGCATATCTTCATCTCCCTCGTACTTCCATTAACTGAGTAACGGGTATACGAAAAAAATGTTGCTCACAAACTCTCTCTCTGAGCGGAACCCTTTTTTCGTTTTGCTTGTCGGTTTCGGTCCGACCGTTCGGCTCAACCGAACAAAGCAATCGGTCTTTCAATAACCACTCGGTGAGACCCTTTTAAGTTAAAAGGGTTTCTATAAGATTACTGTTAAATAAAAGTCCGAAAATTGGGTTTTCTCTAGAAAGGGAAAAGTATAGGCCTGCTGTGATATGTGCATCAATTTTACATAGGAAATCAAGATAATTCTAAAATTGCATTGTACATATAAATGTACATAAAATTCTGTCCTGAATCTAGGTTAGATGTTATTTTTTTTGTTTACTTCAGTATATTTATTGACTATATAAGAAACTATCTTTAATAAAAAATGCCATAAAGAATCGAATTACCTTTCAAATAAGCTATAATAGGCAGATCAATTCAAATGAACTACCATAAGTCTTAAGATAAAAAATGTCTCAAAGTATTCCAACCAAGCCTATTCCTACAAATTGGTTCGCGTGTTCTTTAAAATCTTTCGAAATTATTTGAATAAAACCAAGTAATGTTGTAAAGATATTCTTAGATAGTTAGGAATTGATTTAAAGCTACAAAAACAAAATGAGGTTTGCAAGCTCTGTTCAGAACACAAATATAGGCGCTAGACAGGTTTAAGCATTAAAAGCGCTAAATAGCGCTGATACATATTAGCTTAAATTTTCATTATAGCATCAAACCTGTGGGCGCCACACCTTTTTGCGGTTTCTGTGGTTTAGAGGGGGCGTGGCACCGATGAAACAAACTGGCGCTGCATAGGAACCCCTAGAATCTTCTTGCTCAATGTCAATATTCCAGCTTTTATAGTTTCCGAGATCTCGGCGTTCATAGAGACAGACAGACAGAAGAACAGACGAACATGACTAGCGATCCTGCGATACACGGCATTGTTCTAGTTTTCACTTCCGAAAGATTCACACGGAATCGAATTTTCCAGACCTGTTTCATGACTCACTTCCGAAAGAACTGCGCGGATTCAAATATCCATCGTTGGTATTTTTTTAACTTCCGAAAAATTCACAAGGAAACTTTCCGCCAAGCATTTGACATGCGGACTTAAATCCGCCAGCATGAAATGAAATTCACTTCCGAGTGAAAACTGGAACAGGCCGGATATATTTTATAGGTTCGGAAACGCTTCCTTCTACCTGTTATATGCTTTTGCAAGAATACAATGTGATCCTTTAATCTACGAGTAACGGGTATAAATAGAAATGGTTCGTGGAAATTTCGCAAAGTTAAATTTTGTGTTTCTGTTTAATTAGTGCGTGTGTGACCATTGTAGCTGACTAATAAAAATTCCTTTAAATTCATTACAATATTGATACCCTTTTGCTAAAATAATATTTCATTTGCATTTTAACAACAGATGTAACACATTTTTTTAAAACTTTTGGTTATAAAATTAAAATTGCATCGCGTTACATCTACATATTTACCCCGATATCCCAAATTAAACAGCGTTCTCCAAAGAGTTCCCCGACGCAAAGATTCTGAGAAACCGGACGTCAAAGGATAATAATTGCCAAGTTTACGGGGGCAATTTGTTTGTTGTGTTGTCAAAACTATATATTTAAAATACTTTTACCATTTTAAAAGAAATAAAATAAAACATTTAAACATACAGTTGCGGTCAAAATTAAAGTAGTCTACCGCCCTTCGTTTTTAAAAATTTTGTTTTTGTAGCCAGTTAGTACAACTATAATACAACCTTTAAAAACATCAAAAAAATTGTAAAATTTTTTTGTGTTTTGACACCACAACACACCAAGAAGCCGTCTGCATTTATAGCATTTTTCAAACTTAGAGGTCCTGTTTTTCAGAATCCATGCGTCAAGAAACTTTTCGGAGACCGCAGTTTAATTTGGGAATTCCTAACGAGTTCAAATTTATTGCATACAGCGAAGTTTGTAAATTGTTAAGTCAATAGTTTCGTAATGCGGTTATTTCACGACATTGTTCGGCTTATTCATTTCAGCATTTATTAGAGGCTTAGAAAAAGACAAATTTTTATAAACATTTACTAAGATTGGTTTGGATAAGATGGCGTGTTCACTTACAACAAGAAAAAACAAGAAAGGAAGTTAACTTCGGCCAGCCGAAGTTTATATACCCTTGCAGATATGCCTACTTAAAATGTTGTTTTTACGTTGTCAAAAATCAAAGCGCCTACTTTCTACAAAGTTACAATGGTTATTTGAATTATTTTTTTGATAATTCCTATGGAAGCCATAAGATATAGTGGTCCGATCCGGCTCGTTCCGACATACATATCTCATTTTTTTAGTCGTTTTATCTACTATCAAAATAAAAATAAAAAAATTAAGAATTTAAAATTTAACTATTTTTTTTTTGGATCGTCCAATTGGCCCAGACTTCTTATAAACATGATCCTAACTTAAGGTAAAATACTAACCGTAGCCCCATTCTAGATTTAATATTTTAAAATTTATAAGTAACTCAAGTGTACTTATTATTTTGACCACACCAAAACCGACCTATCGCACAAATGTAGGGCTAACATGGATTAGGCAGGTTTTACTGTATCCATTGTTTATTTAAATATTTCAGAACAGAATAACATTTCCAAATAAAAAGGTTTGGGAGGTCTGGCCTCAATAACTATAGAGATATCTCTTAGCAAGTGAGGGTGTAACGTGTGTACTTATTCTTTTGACCAGTAGTGTATGTACTACCTGCAATAGAAAGAAGATTTTTGGGAAAGTTTCATCGCGATAGCTTTAAAACTGAGAGACTAGTTCGCATAGAAACGGACAGACGGACAGACGGACAGGAGGACAGACAGACATGGCTAGATGGACTCGGCTATTGATGCTGATCAAGAATATATATACTTTATGTCGGAAACGTCTCCTTCACTGCGTTGCAAACATTTGACTGAAATTATAATACCCTCTGCAAGGGTATAAAAACCGTGCTCACCGATGTTGATTTCAGTATTCTCCATCTCAAAAGCTAGCCAAGATTAACTCATACTAAAAATCTTAAATCAACATCGAAGTCATCTCGGTTTGTGAATGGTTTTTTAGTATGTGTGCTCTCATTATCGAGATGATGTCTTCTTGGTTTCAACATCAAACCGATGTCGATTTCAAGATAAAAATTGAACAAGAAAAGACGAAATCGGGGTATCGGAAATTATGCCTGTTGCTCCCCCTCCTGTCAATCGGTGTTGTGTTGTTTTTGGGTCCCGTTTCTAAACTTATTTTTCTCTCGTTTTTTTTTAAACACATGGATAAAGTCACTACGTTCGAACATGAACACACTTTTAGTTTCAAATTTTAACTGAAACAATAACTGAATTTTTTATATAATTAATATAAAAATCAAAAACCTTACCAACTAGAGAAAAACTTCGTGGGTATCGAACCCCTTGCCTCACAGATTGCAGTCAAACACTCTACTACACTCATAAAAATTAATTTCTTAACTTTAGAAATCTCACCATTAAATCGGCCAACCTTTGAAAATAGAAAAAAAAAATTCTTGTTATTAGAAAATTTGCCTTTGAATGTAGAAAACCTTTCGAGATGAAGAAAATTCAAGAAAGAATTTTTCTAGAAATTAGAAAAATAAAAATCTCATATGTTTGTTTTGCCGTCGCAGCCAAAACAATTTCTACGTATTTAATTGAAAATTGAAGAGGTGAAGCCTTTTTCCAGAATACCGCGCGTACAATTGTATGTACATATGTAATTGGGTGTCCATTTGTGGGCGCTATGAATTTTTGAAGATAAAAACTTAAAAAATGTTCTCAAACTTCAAATTAGTATATCTCGAGAAAGGCTTAGAAGAACAACGTGCAACTTAACACGTTTTTAAATGTGTACTGACGGAGTTAAAAAATAATTTTCTAAAGTTTTTTGTTGTACAATAAGTATGAATTTTAATTATTTAAAATTTTGTATCGCGGTTTTGAATGTCTTCTTCATCCTATAAAAGAAACTTAACTATCCAAGATTGTCCATCTCATAACCAACTTAATTTACCCGAAGAAACATTTTTGTTCCTTTTCATCATTTTCAAGATATATATTTTTTTATGCGAATTTAGAAAAACCCTATTTATATTTCCAATGAGTACAATTCTTACATGTTTAAGCTGAAAGTTTGCACAACTCAATCACTCACTGATATTGTGCACATATATTAATATCGTAATTTTACCACCGTCCCTTCATATAGCTGCCATACAAATCGATGGATTTTCTTAATGTTAAGGAGGTAGGCTTTGAAAAAAATTTTTTGTTTCAGATTGTAATTTTAATTTTTCAAAGCCTACTTTCTTAACAATAACAAAACCCATCGATTTGTATGGCATCTTGGAAATGATGAAAAGGAACAAAAATGTTTCTTCGGGTAATTTAAGTTGGTTATGAGATGGACAATCTTGGATAATTTTTTTTTTTATAGGATGAAGAAGACAGTCAAAACTGCGATACAAAATTTCAAATAATTAATTATTAATAATAAATAATTAATTTGAAGTTTGATAACATTTTTTAAGTTCTTAACTTCAAAAATTCATAGCGCCCTTAAATGGACACCAAAAAATTTCAAAAAAATCACAGATGATATCCAAGCCCAACTCTGCGAGGTACCCGAGTTTAAAGAAAATCTAAATCTACAAGTTTGTACATAGATATGTAGGTGTAGAGTTCTATAATAACTTCACCTTATTACTCGCATTATATTTATTTTTCTGAGTGGAAAATTACAGATGAATCGCTAAAATACCTGCAGTTGCATCAGCCAAATAATTTGTTTGGCGAAGCTGTTATTTTTTTAAAACCCTTCTAAGGTATGAGTAGGGGAGAGTGGGGCAATTTCGTCAGCATTTTTTCAAAGCTATTTTTTGTCCATCTATTTTTATTGTTGAATGCGGTTAGCACCAAGCTATAAAATGTGACATTCCCCTTTTTATACCCTTTTACTCTACGAGTAACCCGTTATACCCGTTACTCGTAGAGTAAAAGGGTATATTAGATTCGTGCAAAAGTATGTAACAGGTAGAAGGAAGCGTTTCCGACCCTATAAACTATATATATTCTTGATCAGGATCAAGTGAAGGGTATTAGATAGTCGGGACACGAACCCGACTATACCCTTCTCTCTTGTCATACCCGTTACTCGTAGAGTAAAAGGGTATATTGTATTCGTGCAAAAGTATGTAACAGGGAGAAGGAAGCGTTTCCGTTTCAGGGTCAATAGTCGAGTCAATATAGCCATGTCCGTCTGTCCGTCTGTCTCTCTGTCTGTCCGTCCGTATGAACGCTGAGATCCCGGAAACTACAAAAGCTATAAGGTTAAGATTTCCTACACATATTCTTGGGCTTCTTACGAAGCGCAAGTTTATTTCAGCCGAGCGCCACGCCACCTCTAACGCCCACAATCGCCCACTAACGATTTTAAAATGTGTCTGGCGCCCATACCTTTAAAGATTTCCGAGAAGTATAAATGCAATTTTCTTGTGTATATTTATACCTATCGAAATGTAGAAGAAATTTTTCAAATCGGACCATTCATTAAAAACTTATACGCAATCAAAAAAATGTTATATATTCATCTCCCTCGCACTCTGTTTAGCCGAGTGACGGGTATTAGATAGTCGGGACACCAACCCGACTATAGCGTTCTCTCTTGTTTTTTAATTACCTTGGTGATTTATAAGAAGTTAAAAAGTAAAACCAATATACTGGGTCAATCCCGCCACATAGGGGGGTAAAACCGCCACACCACTGGGGCTATTTCGTCACCTGAAAAATGTAGGGAATTTTACGCCTGTAAATATGCTACACTGATCAAGCGTACCATTTTTGTTGACGTCCTTTATTTGTTGCTGCTGCTTGTAGTCTGTTCGTTAGCCAGCTCGTCAAATAAAAAAATATGTATTTAAAATAGGTGCGAATTTACCCTAAGCATAGGGCGTGTTCACTTACAACAAGAAAAAACAAGAAAGGAAGTTAACTTCGGCCAGCCGAAGTTTATATACCCTTGCAGATATGCCTACTTAAAATGTTGTTTTTACGTTGTCAAAAATCAAAGCGCCTACTTTCTACAAAGTTACAATGGTTATTTGAATTATTTTTTTGATAATTCCTATGGAAGCCATAAGATATAGTGGTCCGATCCGGCTCGTTCCGACATACATATCTCATTTTTTTAGTCGTTTTATCTACTATCAAAATAAAAATAAAAAAATTAAGAATTTAAAATTTAACTATTTTTTTTTTGGATCGTCCAATTGGCCCAGACTTCTTATAAACATGATCCTAACTTAAGGTAAAATACTAACCGTAGCCCCATTCTAGATTTAATATTTTAAAATTTATAAGTAACTCAAGTGTACTTATTATTTTGACCACACCAAAACCGACCTATCGCACAAATGTAGGGCTAACATGGATTAGGCAGGTTTTACTGTATCCATTGTTTATTTAAATATTTCAGAACAGAATAACATTTCCAAATAAAAAGGTTTGGGAGGTCTGGCCTCAATAACTATAGAGATATCTCTTAGCAAGTGAGGGTGTAACGTGTGTACTTATTCTTTTGACCAGTAGTGTATGTACTACCTGCAATAGAAAGAAGATTTTTGGGAAAGTTTCATCGCGATAGCTTTAAAACTGAGAGACTAGTTCGCATAGAAACGGACAGACGGACAGACGGACAGGAGGACAGACAGACATGGCTAGATGGACTCGGCTATTGATGCTGATCAAGAATATATATACTTTATGTCGGAAACGTCTCCTTCACTGCGTTGCAAACATTTGACTGAAATTATAATACCCTCTGCAAGGGTATAAAAACCGTGCTCACCGATGTTGATTTCAGTATTCTCCATCTCAAAAGCTAGCCAAGATTAACTCATACTAAAAATCTTAAATCAACATCGAAGTCATCTCGGTTTGTGAATGGTTTTTTAGTATGTGTGCTCTCATTATCGAGATGATGTCTTCTTGGTTTCAACATCAAACCGATGTCGATTTCAAGATAAAAATTGAACAAGAAAAGACGAAATCGGGGTATCGGAAATTATGCCTGTTGCTCCCCCTCCTGTCAATCGGTGTTGTGTTGTTTTTGGGTCCCGTTTCTAAACTTATTTTTCTCTCGTTTTTTTTTAAACACATGGATAAAGTCACTACGTTCGAACATGAACACACTTTTAGTTTCAAATTTTAACTGAAACAATAACTGAATTTTTTATATAATTAATATAAAAATCAAAAACCTTACCAACTAGAGAAAAACTTCGTGGGTATCGAACCCCTTGCCTCACAGATTGCAGTCAAACACTCTACTACACTCATAAAAATTAATTTCTTAACTTTAGAAATCTCACCATTAAATCGGCCAACCTTTGAAAATAGAAAAAAAAATTCTTGTTATTAGAAAATTTGCCTTTGAATGTAGAAAACCTTTCGAGATGAAGAAAATTCAAGAAAGAATTTTTCTAGAAATTAGAAAAATAAAAATCTCATATGTTTGTTTTGCCGTCGCAGCCAAAACAATTTCTACGTATTTAATTGAAAATTGAAGAGGTGAAGCCTTTTTCCAGAATACCGCGCGTACAATTGTATGTACATATGTAATTGGGTGTCCATTTGTGGGCGCTATGAATTTTTGAAGATAAAAACTTAAAAAATGTTCTCAAACTTCAAATTAGTATATCTCGAGAAAGGCTTAGAAGAACAACGTGCAACTTAACACGTTTTTAAATGTGTACTGACGGAGTTAAAAAATAATTTTCTAAAGTTTTTTGTTGTACAATAAGTATGAATTTTAATTATTTAAAATTTTGTATCGCGGTTTTGAATGTCTTCTTCATCCTATAAAAGAAACTTAACTATCCAAGATTGTCCATCTCATAACCAACTTAATTTACCCGAAGAAACATTTTTGTTCCTTTTCATCATTTTCAAGATATATATTTTTTTATGCGAATTTAGAAAAACCCTATTTATATTTCCAATGAGTACAATTCTTACATGTTTAAGCTGAAAGTTTGCACAACTCAATCACTCACTGATATTGTGCACATATATTAATATCGTAATTTTACCACCGTCCCTTCATATAGCTGCCATACAAATCGATGGATTTTCTTAATGTTAAGGAGGTAGGCTTTGAAAAAAATTTTTTGTTTCAGATTGTAATTTTAATTTTTCAAAGCCTACTTTCTTAACAATAACAAAACCCATCGATTTGTATGGCATCTTGGAAATGATGAAAAGGAACAAAAATGTTTCTTCGGGTAATTTAAGTTGGTTATGAGATGGACAATCTTGGATAATTTTTTTTTTTATAGGATGAAGAAGACAGTCAAAACTGCGATACAAAATTTCAAATAATTAATTATTAATAATAAATAATTAATTTGAAGTTTGATAACATTTTTTAAGTTCTTAACTTCAAAAATTCATAGCGCCCTTAAATGGACACCAAAAAATTTCAAAAAAATCACAGATGATATCCAAGCCCAACTCTGCGAGGTACCCGAGTTTAAAGAAAATCTAAATCTACAAGTTTGTACATAGATATGTAGGTGTAGAGTTCTATAATAACTTCACCTTATTACTCGCATTATATTTATTTTTCTGAGTGGAAAATTACAGATGAATCGCTAAAATACCTGCAGTTGCATCAGCCAAATAATTTGTTTGGCGAAGCTGTTATTTTTTTAAAACCCTTCTAAGGTATGAGTAGGGGAGAGTGGGGCAATTTCGTCAGCATTTTTTCAAAGCTATTTTTTGTCCATCTATTTTTATTGTTGAATGCGGTTAGCACCAAGCTATAAAATGTGACATTCCCCTTTTTATACCCTTTTACTCTACGAGTAACCCGTTATACCCGTTACTCGTAGAGTAAAAGGGTATATTAGATTCGTGCAAAAGTATGTAACAGGTAGAAGGAAGCGTTTCCGACCCTATAAACTATATATATTCTTGATCAGGATCAAGTGAAGGGTATTAGATAGTCGGGACACGAACCCGACTATACCCTTCTCTCTTGTCATACCCGTTACTCGTAGAGTAAAAGGGTATATTGTATTCGTGCAAAAGTATGTAACAGGGAGAAGGAAGCGTTTCCGTTTCAGGGTCAATAGTCGAGTCAATATAGCCAATATAGCCATGTCCGTCTGTCCGTCTGTCTCTCTGTCTGTCCGTCCGTATGAACGCTGAGATCCCGGAAACTACAAAAGCTATAAGGTTAAGATTTCCTACACATATTCTTGGGCTTCTTACGAAGCGCAAGTTTATTTCAGCCGAGCGCCACGCCACCTCTAACGCCCACAATCGCCCACTAACGATTTTAAAATGTGTCTGGCGCCCATACCTTTAAAGATTTCCGAGAAGTATAAATGCAATTTTCTTGTGTATATTTATACCTATCGAAATGTAGAAGAAATTTTTCAAATCGGACCATTCATTAAAAACTTATACGCAATCAAAAAAATGTTATATATTCATCTCCCTCGCACTCTGTTTAGCCGAGTGACGGGTATTAGATAGTCGGGACACCAACCCGACTATAGCGTTCTCTCTTGTTTTTTAATTACCTTGGTGATTTATAAGAAGTTAAAAAGTAAAACCAATATACTGGGTCAATCCCGCCACATAGGGGGGTAAAACCGCCACACCACTGGGGCTATTTCGTCACCTGAAAAATGTAGGGAATTTTACGCCTGTAAATATGCTACACTGATCAAGCGTACCATTTTTGTTGACGTCCTTTATTTGTTGCTGCTGCTTGTAGTCTGTTCGTTAGCCAGCTCGTCAAATAAAAAAATATGTATTTAAAATAGGTGCGAATTTACCCTAAGCATAGGGTGGCGAAATTTCCCCACACAGTACATTTTTAGAAATAATAATTTTTCTTCCGAAATTAGGAGCGAAGTTAAAAATTACTAACGCAGAAATCTGCATTATAGCACTGTGTATTATATAAAAAAACCTGCATCTTATCCCTTTTCAATTGTGGCATACAGAACAAAATTTCGTCGAGAACTAAATGTAGCTTTTGAACTATTAAAACACATTTTATAATATAGCTTAATTATCTTGGCCTTCTGTGCAAAAAAAAAATGCATTGGTTGTGTCATGCCGTCTTGAAGGACTAAATCAAAAAAATTATATATTTTTAAAACTTATGGATTCCGAGATATTGCAGGTGACGAAATTGGCCCAGTGACGAAATTACCCCACTCTCCCTTATATCAAAAATAAAAATAATTTGTATTTGTTTGACATACTTAGGGCCGGTTTCTCGAATCCCTGTCAAAGTCCCTGATAGCTATCTGTTCGAAAAACTTTAAGACCAGATAAACTGTTCGTAAAAGCAAATCCGCTTTCTCGACTGCTTTAATTTATCTGAACGAGAAACAATTACAGAGTGCTGTTAACGCACAGAATTGTGCTGTAAAGCGCAAAAAGTGGCGTGCTTCGATTATTTCGTCAGCTGTTTGGGTATAATTCAAAGGAAAAGTCAGCTGTGATTTTGTTTCTTCTTCTTAGTTGGCTTTGGGAAATTAGCTGTCATTCTATCGAGTCGAAAACGCTTAGCAGGGACTTCGAGTCCCTGTCAAAGTTAGCTCTCACATTGATGCTCGAGAAAGCCAAAATGCCTTAGCAGGGACTTTATCTGTTCGAGAAATGTTAGCCGGAACTCGAGAAACCGGCCCTTAGGCATGTAAATATGTATACATGTACGCGGCTCGCCCGATCTGAAACCCGATTTTCAACCCTTTCATATCCTGCTCCTGTCTCTTGACCGACGCGTCCCAACCTTTCTCTCTTCTTCTTAAAATTATCATGATCTGTCCTGCTTACAGTCGATCACTCTTCGCGCAAAGGACTGTATGTAAATATATGTACGTGCCTCTCCCGGATCTCTCTCGCTCAAATTCGATTTTCAACCCTTCCATCCTCCAGATGTGGGAAGGCGAAGAAAATGGTTTTTGATGCCTGCTACAACTACAAACTGAGTTTTGAAATCACCTTATGTCATATGAAGTTCAACAAACCTTGTATTATACAATATTAAATTATGTGAATTAAATACACCACCAATTATAACTCGTATGCTCAATAATACATTTTTTCTTATATCAAAAGTGTGTTATTTAAAAATGTTTAAATGTTAAGTGTTAAATGTTTGAAATGTATAAAATATAATATACAAAAAAACTAAGTTACATTTTACTTTCAGGGTTTGTAAAACTTCCTTTCAATAAATATTATTTCTTAAATCAAGAAATAAAATTTCTTAGAAGGAAATTTTCAAGAAAGAATTTTCTAGATTTTAAGGAAATTCTTCGATTTTTTTTTGAGTGTAGCAGCGCCAGGGAAGTATTACATGAGGAGCTGTACAAAGAACATTCATATTTTGTTCTCTTGGGTTCTAGGTTTATCTCTATCTCTAAAGATTATAAAATGAAAGACCGATTTTAAAGGGGATACGACCACAGCCCAAACCGTAAGAGCTAGAGCAGCAACATTTTTTCACCGTATTCCATTGGGGGCGTAGGCGCCCACTAAGGTCCGATATGTCCCTCCAGTGGTCCCAAACAGCTCCAATATCCATATTTACAGCAAAAAATTATAAGATGTACTTAAGCTTAACTTCTAAATGGTTGGAATTTCGAAATTTTGATTTTGCAGAATTTTAGGTCTTGAAAGGGCCTAATTAGAAATCTAAAAGAAATTTCGATATCCCCCATAATTTGGGAGCTACATTTAAAACAAACTTTTCGATTTAAAAAATCTAAACCGCTGCTCCGATCGAGATGATTTTTCGGTCAATGGTTATTCTGTGGCCCAAATGCTTAAGTTTAATTTTTCAAGTTTATAACATTTTTTTATGTATTTTTAACGAATTTATCTAGATTTGCTAAGTTATTGTGTTGCATTTTGAGGGAGCCTACCGAGTGAGCGAAACAAAGAGAGCGGATGGCAAGAGAGCGACGGCCGAGAGAGCAGCAGCCAAGAAAACTGACGAGGGGGAGGGGTAGTGCTGTGTGGAAGGGGGAGGGGAAAAAGGCAATTTAAGTTAAAATTTGTTTTGAATTTTAAGAACTTAAACAAATGAGGAATCGGAAAATAATAAGTTACTTCGCTACTTTTGTATGGGATGTCAATCTTTTCGTGTGTGTACAAATGTTTTCGTTTCATTCAAAACAATAAATTTAAAAATAACAAATTCCAATTTACAAACAAGTGTACATTTGTGCGCAAACTAAAATTGCATTAATAACATTGTAACTGGTAGAAGGTATAAAAATTCACTACTTTTACTTAGATCGCATTCATTTATTATTTAACTCTACCAGTAGCCTTCGGATTCTCTCTCTGGAAGGATCTTCCACAAAGATTGTTTACACAAAGGTTTTCAAAAAACGCGCAAATAAAACCAAATTTCCTACCTCCAAACTAATTTTAAGCGAACGAAGTCGCTCCGGGTATAGCTAGTACTTTTATATAGCCATTTAAGTGTGTGTTAAATATTAATTTGTATTAATTATCAGAGTTGTGACTATAAACATTAGCATTGTTTTTGAAATATCATGAAAAAAGTAATGCTACTGAAAACACTTTTCATTGGCATTGAAAAAAGTAACTAACTGAAAACAAATTTCATTAGATTGTCAAAAAAGTAATGCTACTGAAAAATATTTCATTGGCATTAGAAGCTTTCAATGCTACTGGAAACACATTTCATTGGCATTGGAAGCTTTCAATGCTACTGAAAATGTATCTCATTAAATTCCCCAAAATCAATTATACTTAGAAATATAATTCCAAAAAGTAATGATAGTTAAACAATTTTAATTACCATTGTTTTGTAATAAATGTTCTCTTTTCTCCATTAAAGCTATAATTTTTATTATCCCTGGCTAAAAATAGGTAGCTTTTCTGAGATTGACCATGTAGAATAGGAGGAATATTTGCTCCACAGGTCAGGGAAAGCTCGTCGATTTGCTGACACCGAGAATGAAAAATAGTTGAACCGCGAATTCTTCAGAAGAGGACCCTTTGGTCCTTGGCACAGAAAACGCATGTCTATTCGCTGACACAAGTATGAAAAGTATTTATACCGCGAATTCTTCAGAACTTTGTCTCAATGTTCGAAGAATCATTTACTTCTTGATTTCGGAGGAATTTAAATACATAAATCGTATATTTCTGCGCTAGGATATAAGATTTTTGAACTACGATTTTATCGATGACTCTTCTTGATTTCTAAACTTGCTAACGTAGCTATCAGATGTGTCCCAAAAATCTCTTCTAACCAAATAATCCTTGTTTGGCGTCCAAATTTGGTTGCAAATTAGAAGGTCTTTGGTTGGAAGGGATTTTTTTTGACACATTTACTGTTATACACTGTCTCTCAAATTTGTTTAAAGTTAAAGTTATTAAAGTGCGAAATGGATAATGAAAGTGAATTTACCTATTATTTATCTGACGTTGGTGATATATCGATGTCTTTATCATCAAACTGCTCGTAAGTATGTATATTAAATAAACTACATAGACTTTAAATGGACTTTAAAACTATGGTTAGTGCTGTCGAAGACAACCATCATAGTGATTCAGAGAACGCACAAATGTCCTTTATCCTAACTGAGGATATTGGATCGAACTCTTCATCATCAAACTGCTCGTATGTATATTTACCAAACTACATGAATTTTTAACATTTTTTTTGGTTACCAATTAAGAACTAGCCTTATGGTTAGTGCCGTCGAAGATGGTAATGGTAGTGATTTAGATAACGCACAGTTGTCGTTTATCCTAACAAAGGACATTGGATCGATGTCTTCTTCATCATCAAACTGCTCGTAAGTATATTAAATAAACTAGATGGATTTTACTCTTTTTTTTGTTTTTCAATTAAGATCTAGCACTATGGTTAGTGCCGTCGAAGCTGGTAGTGGTAGCGCTCTAGAAAAGGCACAACTACCGTTAATCTTAACTGGAAAATATTTTATGATTACACAGTCTGTATGTACCAAGAAAGCTTACTTTAGAATTTTCTACAAGGCGAAACCAACATGTTCTATGGATATTTTGTCTCGACTCTGTTAACGATCAAAGTTAAATGGGAAAAGATGCTTGAAAACGGAGAGTTCAGTTACCTAGGCGACCGAATTCCACCACTGTTGGCTGCTCTACAGCAACGATTCACGGGATTTTTGGAGGTGGATCCAAAATGTCACGATGCCTTTGTTGCCGCAGTTTCTTGTCCGGCCATAAAACTGAAATTTTTACCAGCAATACGTCAGTCTACTCCCGAGTGGACCGATCAAAAACTAAAAGCCATGTTTTTAAAACATGCAAGCAAGTTTTCAGATAATGTCACCAAAATACCTTCACAGCCCAAAAAGTTTACCTTTTTTGATTTTGGAGAGGTAACTGAAGGTAATTAATTTTATAAATACTTGTATACTATTTATAAATTTGCACAGATTTATAATTTGTATTTCTTCAACAGATGTAATATTTCTAGGCTGAAGACATTGAAAGCTTAAACAAATACCCAACCATTAGAGCCACTTTTATGAAATACAATACCCCGTTGCCCTCTCTGCCCCAGTAGAGCGCCTCTTCATCTATGCAGGAATGGTCAATGGCAAGAAAAGACAAAATTTATTAGATGGTCATTTTGAAAAATTAGTAATTTTAAAAGCAAGCAACATTTTTTAAAAATTCACCGTTGTTTCTCAGAGAAGTGGTCCTAATCAGCGACTTATACATCCCCTCAATAAGAGAGCCAATCAACATGCACTCGAGACGCTACTGGCACACACCAACCAATTTGCTGCATCCCTGGCAAATCAATCCACCAGAAGAAAGCTACACCCTGGCGATTTCTGGATAAGAAAATAAAAATGCCTATTTCCAAGAGTTACTTATCTTAGGAGCTAATAACATTTTTTTAAATTAAATAACATGTTCTAACCAGGGACCGTAAATAACAGTTATTTGTACAAGTTTTAATCAACAATTTAATTGGTTTTTATGCACTTTATAGACATGAACAAATAACAGTTAATTTGCTTTCCAGATTTGTTGAAATGCATATACTTTGTGGACAAAAGTAAAAAGAACGTTATTTTTGACGTTTAAAACCAAATATCACAGTAGTCTTTTTAAAATAAAAATCAAAAACAACTGTTATTTACGTTCCCTGGTTCTAACGTTTTTGTAATTTGATATCTAAAGCAGTTATAAAAGTGATGATCTAAGGAGCAAAGGGTTCTCCTCTTCTGAAGGATTCGCGGTGTCAGCGAGTCGTCATGCGTTTTCTGCGCCAAGGTTCTCCTCTTCCGAAGAATTCGCGCTTCAACTATTTTTCATCCTAGGTGGGGTCATCCTGACCTGGGGAGCAAATGTTTCTCCTCTTCTCAAGAACTCGCGGTTCTATTGATTAACATTCTTAGTTAGTCAATCTCAAAAAAGCAACTAATGATAGGCTTGGAATACGAACTAGCGTCTTCTTGAGATCTTTTTCTCTTAATAAATATGAACATTAATAACTTAAAAAAAATAAAAAGACGCAAAGAATTTCCACCTTGACGTGCAATCACACTTTGAGTGATATTTTTTGAGTTAAATATATCGCTCACAAAATAATCATTGTTTCTGAGCGATATTTTTTTTCGCTTACAAAATAATCATTATTTTCGGTCCCTGATTTTTTATTTTCATAAATGAACAGCATTACAACCAGGGACCGTAATCATTATGAGTTTTATTTTAAAACTCACTCAATAATCATTATTTTTGAGCAAAACAAATAAAACTCAAAAATAATCATTACTTTTGAGTTTTAAAATAAAAATCAAAAATAATCATTATTTCTGATCAGAAAAAATAAAACTCAAAAATAATGATTATTGTTGATTTTTATTTTTTTCGCTCAGAAATAAAACTCACTTGGACGCCACGGCTTTGCTGTGCCGATTTTCGGCGTTTTTTTTGCATTGTCCTATGTAGCGAATGCAGACGTACCACCTCTGAAAAAAAAAAATTGAACTTGGCTTCTGCATCCCGTTAAATGGTATCATTCTTTTAGTCAGTAAAGGAGATACTTCTAGCTTTTGTTTATGTTTATGATGTCTTATGTTGTTCATGTATTAAGACATGGATTTTAGTCTAAATGCTCTTTTCCTTCTCATTCTACAAGAACTACTTAAGGCCGCGAGTTCTTCAACACAACCTGGAACCACATTTACCAAAAGACCACTACTTTTTCATATCTTCAGTAGTCCACTAATCTAGGTATAGAAAGTACCCACACAATCAGCTCCTCTTCTTCTTAAGAATTCGCGGTTTTTGAAGAGTCGATTAAAATGTCAAACGATTTATAAGAAAAATGTCCTTGGAGAAAGTATCTTCTTCTTCTTAAGAATTCGCGGTTTTTGATGAATCGATTAAAATATCAAACAAACTATAGGAAAAAGGTCCTTGGAGAAAGTATCTTCTTCTTAAGAATTCGCGGTTTTTGAGGAATCGATTAAAATGTGAAACAAACTATAAAAAAAGGTCCTTAGAGAAAGCATCCACTTCTTCTTAAGAATTCGCGGTTTTTGAAAAATCGATCAAAATGTCAAACAAACTATAGAAAAAGGTCCTTAGATTGAGTATCGTCTTCTTCTTAAGAATTCGCGGTTCTTAAAAAATCGATTTCAACATAGAACCTACTTAAAGACATAGGTCTAAATGAGTGACTAAAATGAGTGAACATACAGATACGATTTTAATTATGTTATTAGGAACGCGTTCAGGTATTAAGTAATCAGCTCAACTTTCCCAGAGCGAACAGGGAGATATATGTCAGTATTCATAAAGTAACATTGGATCTATAAGTTATTAATAAAAACAATTTATTTATTTTCGTCCGGTATCAATATGGGTCGCAAGCGTAATACTACCCTACGCAACTTTTTTGAATATAATACGGAAAAAAATATTTCAGAATGCAAAATTTGCAAAATTACTTTAACCGGTAACTACGTTTCCAACCTTAAGCGACATTTGCAAGCCAAGCATAGAAGTGATTATGAAGATGATGACGGAAGCTCAGATGGAAGAAAAAAAAGTAAAGTTTTCAGTTACAATGGGCCGAAACGAAGCGAAGAATGCGTGCATCGATTTGGTAACTAAGCAAAAACTTCCATTGGCTGTCTTTGATTCCACAGGTTTCAAGACATTGACCAATCAAATATTTTGTGGATTGAACATGCCAGCGGTTACCTCCCGAAATATAATGGGACTAGTGGAGGAAAGGTACCATTCGATTAAAATCAAAATTGTAAATGCCTTAAAATCTCGTATTATTTGCCTTAAAATGGACACTGCAACAAGGTGCAATCGCGGAATCCTCGGAGTGAATGTGCAGTTTATAGAAAACGGAAAAATTGTTATTAAGACTTTGGGTCTTATAGAGCTAACAAAATCCCATACGTCCCAAAATCTCTGCTCCGAAGTTCAGTCTATAATGGATGATTTTTGCATCAAAAAGGAACAGATTTACAGCATAACAACTGATATCGGCCGAAACATGGTGAAGGCTGTAGATTTGCTAAACAAATGGGAGATTGATGATGACGAAAGCCCGGACGAGTTGCAAGAAGAAGAGCTCACCCAGCATTTAAATATCCATTCAATAGTTTCGATTAAGTGCGCAGCTCATACTCTTCAGCTCGCAATTAAAGATTTCTTTGATCGCTTGGGATCAGTTCCATTTATTGACAAAGCACGAAATATTGTCAAGCTTCTGCGAACCCCGTCATTCAGGTGCGTTTTTTAATATATACTCAATTTATTTTATTCTCAATTCTTTTTCAATTAAAGCTACTTGATAGAAGAAGAAGCATTATCAAAACCGGTTCTGGATGTTCCGACTCGTTGGAGTTCGACATATCTTATGCTGCAGAGGCTCCAAACCTTTGAACATTTTTGCGAGCGACATTTAAAGTCCTCAGTTAAGCTAAGTGCAACAGAGTGGAGCGAATTGGAAAATCTGACAAAAGCATTGGAGCCGGCATACCTAGCCACTCAAAAATTACAATCCAGCCAATTATTCCTTGGCGATTTTTATAAGCTCTGGCTTGAGCTTAAGTTAACAGTCGCAGCAAGCCAACTAACATTCTGCAGAGATTTATACCAATGCATCCAGAAGAGGGAAGATGGCATAATAGAAGACAAAATGATTCTATCTAGTATCTATTTGGATCCACGCATTCGAAGAGTTTTATTAAAAAATCCGACAAGTGTTATGCTAGCCAGAGCCAATCTTAAACAACTTTTGCTTCAAATATTAAGTTTGAAAAGAGTAGGTAATTAAATTTAGAAGAGCTTTATATCTTACATTATATTATTTTGCAGACTAAATCGACGTCTGAAGGAGCAATCTCATCCCTGGCTTTGACATCATCCCCTGCTTCGACATCATCACTGGATTTAACTACATCACTAACTTCGACAACGTCACTGGCTACGACATCAACAATAGCATCGACCTTAACAAACGAGTCACCTAATAACTCTAGCTCTTCCCTGCTCTTAGATGAGTTCCTAAACGGAATCGAAGCCGCCTCTGGAGAAGAAGAGGAATTTAATCAAAATGAAGTAGTACAAAAAGGATTTGCAGAAATCGAGAGCTATTTTCCCAAACCTATAAGCCTGGATACAGACATAATGAAGTTTTGGGAAGAAAATAAGCTGCGCTACCCAATTCTATATCAACTGGCCACAGTCGTACACGCTGTACCTGCAACGCAAGTTAGTGTTGAGAGATCGTTTTCAGCACTGAAAATGATGCTGACGGACAATAGGTGCAACATAAAAAGCTCGTCCTTGGCCATGCTTCTATTTGTCAAATTAAATAATAATTAACTAAAATATTTAAATAATAATACTATTTAAAATAAAATAACACGATATAATTGTTTTAATATTATTACCAATTTTGTCTTTCTTGAGTGGAAAGTTGTGCTGATTACTTAATTCCTGAATAAAAACGTATCTGAAATCGATTTTTTAAGAACCGCGAATTCTTAAGAACAACTTATACTGCAGACTTTGTTAACCAATTTCTACTTACCTAAAACCCTTTTCTATACATGGTTTGATATTTAAATTAGTTTTGCAAAAGCCGCGAATTCTTGAGAAGAAGAGGATAAGCTGTTCTTAAGAATAAGGGACAATGCTTCTTTAGATTTTAGAGATTTCAAACAGCGGTGGCACTTTGTTAAATGTTGCTCCAGTATGTATTGTCGAGCTGGCGGCCTTCATTGGTTAATTATTTCGTGTAGAGTAAGAGAGAAAGACAAGTGCATTTCGACTGCAATCCATGGTTAAATACATAAACATAATGTTTGTTTAAATACATAAACATAAACAAAGGCTAGAAGTATTTCCTTTACTGACTATAAGAATGATACCATTTAACGGGATGCAGAAGCCAAGTTCAATTTTTTTTTTCAGAGGTGGTACGTCTGCATTCGCTACATAGGACTATGCAAAAAAAACGACGAAAATCGGTACAGAAAAGCCGTGGCGTCCAAGTGAGTTTTATTTCTGAGCGAAAAAAATAAAAATAAACAATAATCATTATTTTTGAGTTTATTTTTTCTGATCAGAAATAATGATTATTTTTGATTTTTATTTTAAAACTCAAAAATAATGATTACACTATGCAGCATTAAAAATTAACCTCGATGAATGCTATATTTTTGGATTCGTTACGAATTCCCAAGTTAAACTGCGTTTTCCAAAGAGTTCCCCGACGCAAGGATTCTTAGCAAAAGGACCTCAAAGTTCGAAAAATGCTAAAATTGACCAACTTTGCGGAGCTCTCAGAGGCAAATGGATGCATGGCTTGGTTCGAAGTTAAAGTTTTTTAAAAGATACACCCTTTATCTTTCAAATCCCATACATAAAATAATTTTAGGATTTTTTTAAGGCAGAAATAAATTCCAAAAAACATAGTCAAAAAACTGAAAAACATACAGCTGCGGTCAAAATAGTAGCAGTGTTGCCGCCTTGTGTTTTTAAAAGTTTGATGTTGTAATTTTTTCTTATCCAATTAGTCTAATAGTAAAATTATAATCAATGCAATATTACCAGAAAAGGTCAATTACAACAACAAACTTTTAAATACACAGGGCGGCAGCACTACTACCATTTTGACCGCATCTGTATACTTTTATGTTTTTTGACTATGATTTCTAGAATTTGTTTCTGCCTTAAAAAAAATCCTAAAATTATTTTATGTATGGGGTTTGAAAGCTAAAGGGTGTATCTTTTAAAAAACTTTAACTTCGAACCAAGCCATGCATCCATTTGCCTCTGAGAGCTCCGCAAAGTTGGTCAATTTCAGCATTTTTCGAACTTTGAGGTCCTTTTGCTAAGAATCCTTGCGTCGGGGAACTCTTTGGAAAACGCAGTTTAACTTGGGAATTCGTAACGAATCCAAAAATATAGCATTCATCGAGGTTAATTTTTGATGCTGCATAGTGTTATTAATCTTAAGATTCAAAAATAATGTGCTTAAATACAAATAAAATTATTCCTTTCATAAATTATATCCTTTCAGCCAATGCAAAATTTGACGATTTATTTGAACGCGAATTAAAATGGCATCGATAACATTGTATCTGATAGAATTTATAAAAATTCACTGCTTTTACTAGATCACATTCATTTATTATATAATAGGCCAGTAGCCTTCCGATTCTCTCTCTTGAAGGATCTTCTATATTCCAGCGGCGAACATGTGAATTGGGTCTGGAGAAAAAATGCATTACAAGTGTAGACATTGTAATCGATTAGGATCGCTGTTTTTCGACAGTGAAGTTGTAATCAGAGATCCTATGACTTCGTATTTTTGTTTGTTAACGATTTCCTTTTGTCAAAAATCGCAAACACACCTTAAAAATTATTGCATATGTGTTCGTTTTCCGTTTCCCCTCCGTCACGTTTGAGCTTCGGAACTTTAATAATAACAGCATGCATTCTAAGTATAGTTTAACGAACTAAAAAAAACACAGACAATGGCCGAGCGGTTAGCCTTTCCATCCATTATACAATAATACCCATGTTCAATTCCTACATGAGGGAAGAATATTTTTTGTTTTTATAAATGAACAGCATTACAACTCAGCATACGTTTTTCAAAATGTATGTTGAATTTTCTCTAGTCTGTCTACATTTTGCATTACAATTTTGGGAAAGTATAGTGAATTCGTAATGAAGACCCGAAGGTGACTCGGCCCTAGCATACTTTTCCCATTACTAGTAATGTAAATTGTGTTCCGACCACATTACAAGGCGGCCATGCCTATGGCAAAGTAATCCATGTTGTATTCCATTGTTTCCCTATTACTGGAGGAGAAGTAATGCATTCGTAATCCATTTTCGAAATCGAATTTAATATTCTGTCCCACATTAAATTAAAGCTCCCTACTTCTTGATTGTCAGCTATCGCAAAGCTCCCGTCTAAGTTCTTTAATACGTAATTCATATTGATCGTATCGAGTCTGAACAAAAGAACTTCTTAGTTTTGGCATAAAAGGCGCCTAAGCTGGGATGACAACCACATTTTACCTTCTTATTCTAGTAGATTACTCGTAATTAATTTTTGCTCACTAGCCAACCGTAGAACGATGATTGAAGCTGTTTTCATACTTAAAAAAATCTTATTCGTGGGGAAATTGAAATTCCAAGTAGATTAACTAGATATTAGGGATGTCGCGGGACAACTGGATATGGTACATCAGCGAAATGAATTTTGGGAAGTGTCACTGAGCGCACTTTCGCGTATTTCTTTCCGATGCCTAAGCATTTACTAAGGCAAAAATAGCAATCCGTCACATGACAAGAGGGTTTTCACCAAATCATTGGTATGTCAAACTTCAAGTAGCCTCTAGGTCAAGAAAAGTACTTTTCAACAAAATATCGAAAACTAAAACATACCTTTTGCCTTTGCTTCATTTAACTAATGTCAAGCGGCAAGAAGCCCAAATTCTCCTCGGTGTCCAAGCCTCTTCAACATTTGGCTTAATGCGAAAGTAGAGGAAATATCGATTTATCACCTCACTATCAAAGGGTCGAAATTTATTGTTCATAATAAATTTACCATACACATTGCAATAAGTGTTTGCACCATTTAAGCAAGTTTATTCTTTTATCTTATTCATTATTTTCTTTCTTTTTCTTAAATACGTTCTCTTTTTTTCGTTTTTGATAAGGCAGTACTTATTGAAAAAGCATGGTTTTGTGAAGTTAAGGTTAGCTACTTTTTATACCCTTGCAGAGGGTATTATAATTTTGGTCAGAAGTTTGTAAGGAAGGATACGTTTCTGACCCCATAAAGTATTTATATTCTTAATCAGAATCAATAGGGGAGTCGATATAGCCATGTCCGTCTGACCAAAGAGAATATAAACACTAAGAGGTGTAAAGCCCATACAACTGAATGTACTGCAAAATTTTTGGTGTGGATTCAGAAAGTGGATTTATAATTTTCCTAGTGTGCGTTGTCCGTGTTAGATTCTTTGGTTGTGTTAGTGTGCAATTTCGTTTGCTCTGCTGCGAAATAGACTCAATCACGCATCTGTCTGACGTCTCGAAACAAGGCACTGTGGGTTAGGGGTGTAGTCGCTCAACTGCGGATCTTCTCGGAACGAGCTCAACTCCGATTGAAAACAAAATTTTTTTTTAAGTAATTTATATACCCTTGCAGAGGGTATTATAATTTTGGTCAGAAGTTTGTAACGCAGTGAAGGAGACGTTTCCGACCCCATAAAGTATATATATTCTTGATCAGGATCAATAGGGGAGTCGATATAGCCATGTCCGTCTGTCCGTCTGTCCGTCCGTCTGTCCGTCTGTCCGTCTGTCCGTCTGTTTCAATACCGTTTGCGAGCTCAGTTTAAAAGCTAGCGCCTTGAAACTTTCACAGTCGTCCTAAAACATGTGTACGCAGATCAAGTTTGAAAGCCGACCCGATCGGACGTCTATATCCTATAGCTCCCATAGGAACAATCGGATATAGCTTTCACAAAATGAAGACATTTCGCTCAGTGTACGAGCTTTTGACATGAATCTTATTCTTTTACGCATACCTTGATCAGGGTAAAAGCGCGTGCCGATCGGACGTCTATATCTTATAGCTCCCATAGGAACAATAGGGTGAAATCGGTCAAAATTTTACGTTTTTCGGGATATTTCGCGCAAAACATAAGCTATTCCCATGAAACTTTCCAAATCGTATTTTTTTGTGCGTACCTTGATCAGGGTAAAAGCGCGTGCCGATCGGACGTCTATATCATAGGAACAATAGGGTGAAAAATTTTAAATTTTTATTTTTTTATAGAATAATTCGTTTCTTATTAATTCATGTTGCTATTTTAGTCAAGTTTTCATTCGTGAAATCTGCAAGGGTATTAAAACTTTGGCTTGCCGAAGTTAGCTTCCGTCCTCGTTTTTTTTAAACATTGTTCATTTAATATAAATTTTTAAAATTGAAAGAAAGGTAAAAGGATTAAAAGGATTAAAGGATTAAAGGATTGAATGAATTCAGTGTAACTCATTTCTTTCTAGGGATTGTGTGCTTTCTTTTTTGTTTAAAAAATAAAATCAATGTTATTTTTGTCCCTGAATTGCATTTAAAGTGTATACTTCAATAAAAATTAAAAATTAAATAAAAATTATAAAAGTAAACTCGGATGCGTATTTCATAAACTTTTAATTCAAAAGTAATAAATTTAAAAGATTTGCTTAAAATGCTTCTGCTTTTAAAACAAACAAAAAACACAAAAAAAAAATTAAAAAACAAACCAAAAAATTAAAAAACAAAAAATTAAAAAAAAACAAAGTAAAATAAAAAAAATTAAGATAAAAATAAAACCACTTCGCCTCAGAGTGGACTCGAACTTCAATCGCATTATTCGCGGGCCTCCAACTAACGCAATGTGCCACAGCCCTTTTTGAAATGTTGTGCGCAATGTGCCTTTTAGGACGATTCCTTTTCGGCAACATAATTCAAGAATCAACAAATAAGACAAAAATTGAATTTTGACTTTTCTGCAGCGCGGAATTTTGAGAGCGAGAATGCAAGTGAGCGAGAGAGAGAGAAGTCAAGAAACGGCATTCTAAAAATAGACTGAATACGTGTGAGTCGCATTTGACAAAAATGACGCTGCCTCCGTACATTTTCTTGCTTCTCGTTACACATCTTAGTGTTTATAATAGCTGCTGGGCTGCCATTACTTATCCAATCATATTGATCTGTATAGCAAAGTTAAGCTCTGACTGGCCGAATCGGGGTGATATCTGCCGAGATATAAGAGAAAATTCGAAAAAAGTCCAAAATTTAACATTTTGAACTTTAAAATAAAAAAAATAAAAAATTAGTGGTACAGTACCGGACAGTACCCTTTTTGGGAGTTCACCCACTCCTATTGCTTTTACGGGAAAAGTAATGATGCAGTTTTGTTCTTAATGTTATTAATACAAAAAAACCAAAAAATTTTTTAAAGTTCATAAAAATTACAGACGAAAAACTCAAAAATGGCATTGACAAAAGTCTACGGACGATTTTTTACGTAGAACTTTCAAAATTTTCACTCCAAAATTACCCAAACCTGCTCTATAATTTGTATGCCCAGGCTTTATGGTGGTGAAAACAATTGGCGAAAAGCATAAAACAGCAGCCACCTTACACATTCCTAGTGTGCGTTGTCCGTATTAAATTCTTTGGTTGTGTAAGTGTATAAGCAAAATAAATTATGCAATTACACTCTTTGGTTGCAGCATGCGCATCAATTAAGATGCAGAAGCATACAGAGAGCGTCTGCGATCTGCTGCAGTTGACGCTATAACGCCAGCTACAATTTCATAAAAAAATCAAGAAAGGAAGCTAGCTTCGGCCAGCCGAAGCTTATATACCCTTGAGGATAATTCCTACAAATTTACAATTTTTCCAGAATTGAAATCCCTCTTCGTTAATGTTGAGCTGAGCAACTGCTCTTCAGTCAGCTGTTATTGGATGGTGGATGGAGCTCTGTGGGAACACGATTTTTACATTTGTTAAAAATCCCAACCATTTCACACGGATGGATAGGTTATTTCCTAACCTATTTGTTTGTGATTCCGACACTTTCAGGGCCGTTTTCTCGTCCGTACTTTAGTTTGCCTGCCGGGACAACGGAGCGATAAACAAAAAATGGTTTACTCGTCCTTATGTTAGCGCAGGTAGCGCTCATCCACCGTGCAAAATATGTGCGGTTGGATTGTGCGCAAGTGTTGCCAGACATTTGAGCGTTGCCAATCTGGTTCCACTCTTCATTCGAAAACAGGTGATTCTATTTACAGTTAAATATAAATCAAAATTGCTTTAGTCATCAAATTTATTTTAAAATGAATTCCCGAGCGATTTGTCTGAAGTGCGAAATTATCGGCGCAGATATCAAGACCAAAGAAATTACTTCGAACATTAAAGTGCTGAAGAATTTGTTAAAAGGGTTCCTTTGCCAAAAAGCGGTGCTATTTGTTTTGCAAAAAATTGTTTTGCGACTTGAATCTAAAGTAAAGAAGTAAGTGCATTCATTTGATTTTATTAATTCCATATAGTCAAAACCCAGTATTGCAGGAAAACGACAATATAGTCAATATAGGCAAGTGGCAGTTTTCTTATAACTGTTGGCGATTGTTACGGTGGTTTCTTTTGCTATAACGTCTTTTTAAAAACAATCTATGAAGTACCTGCGTATTGAAGATCTTCAATAGACAAGTTTCCGAAAGTCATTGGAGCCATAGATTGCGCGCTCTCCTGTTCATGGGTATAATTTTTACCGCGAAACTTTTTTTCTGCCGACATTGTTTTTTATTTGTTTGAAATTTTGTTTATATCATTAGCTGTTAGTATGACTGTTTTATGGTATTTTTCAATAGTTTTTCGATTGATTTTTGACAATTAGTTAACTCTTCTGTTCTGGAGCTGCCACCTAGTCTCAAATTAGTGCGCCTTTTACTTGGAGTTTTAAATGACATACGAGATAACGAAAACCGATTTGCCACCGGGATAAATTTATCCTTCCATTAGCTAAATTTTACTTTGCAGGACGGACGACAAAACGTCCCAAAGTCTATTTCTTCCACAGTGCAAACAAAGGGGCATTTGCAAAATTTGAGGTCATGATTTAAAAAACTAAATTTATTCAGGAATCGTAAAAAGTTTATTTTCCGACTACATTCATTTTAAAGAGAATTTCGTATTCTTTTATTCCCAAAGGTTTGATGAATGGACTCCGCTGGACCCGCTTTGTATCTCTATTCAAAAATTAGTTTTCTTTAAAAATATTCATGTTGAACCGGTCACAAAAATAATCGATTACAAGAAAACCACTATTAAGTTAGATTGTTTAATCACACAAATACTTAGGGTACCCTACCATCCTTTGAATTAATTCCAAAAATTACACTTTAATTCCTTAAAAACTCTAATTTTTAGCAACTAATTAGTCTCAGAGTTGCGACGAATTTCTGAGGCGTAAGAATGCAATATGCAACAGCTGATATAACAGCTGTAAGCTAGCAGAGGCGCCCTCTATTGAAATTCCTGAAATCTAACATTGCAGATTGGTCTTCTGTTAAAGTAATCTAGAAAACCAATTTTTAGTTTAACGACTTTTGAAAAATAGGTTTTCGTCAAAAAAAAGTGGTCAAATTCCCCATAGTGCATCCCTGGCGTTTTGACAGCCCTCCAAAGTCAGCTGTTTGAACTAAGTTGGGTGTGCCTTAATTTTTTTACAAATACCGCGAATTTATTTCGGTTGAATTACACCAGTTTACAAAAAAAATTAATGAAATACGCACTTCATGAAACTATGATTTTTAAGGTACATCTCCCTGAGTAAGAAAAGGGCACATTTAATTGTTTGTATGGTACAGTTTTTTTCTTAAGTGTAAAAAATTTTTTTGACGCTTTTTTAATTTCTAACTCGACCTGTGATAAACCGATTTCGGCCATCGAAGACTCATTTTACAGGTAATAGAATGCCCTCTAACTTTCTTATACACAGCTTAGAAGCTAAAAGTTGTCAAAGTTGAAAAATTTGGAAAAAACGCAAAAATGCAAAAATACACGCCTAAAAACCGAAATTAGTTTTATAACCTGTCTTCGATGGCCAAAATCGGTTAATCACAGGTCGAGTTAGAAATTAAAAAAGCGTCAAATGAAATATTCTTTAAGCAAAAGGATATCAGTATTATCATGAATATGAATCTAAGCGAATCTCACTTCCATAGTAAGCTGCAATGCACACACACGCAGATAAATAAGGATTGTGTTTATAAAAAACTAATTTTGTGGCATATATATATTTCGTCCATGTGTGTGTGGAGCGAAATAATGTTTTTTACCAATCCACAATTTGTCAATATCTCCACGTTTAAAAACTAATAAATAGTTTGACGATCAGTTTTTTGCATCATAAAAAAAAACAATTTTAAGGAACATTTTGACTGTAAAAATCAGCTTAATGAAATTTCTGTAAGTCTACCGATATTTTAAATTTAACGTTTACCTAAAAAAAAAGAAAAGAAAAGATTTGCGAAATTATTTTTTTTGGTTTTTTTGCAGGGAATAAAAAAAGAACCGGAACCAAAACCGAAACCGATCACCGAAATAAACCGATTCCTAATAAAGAACCGGAACCGGTACCGGGACCAAAATAAAAATTTAATATTGCTGGTACATGTACGGTTTTTGTACTCATTTACTAGATTTGTAAAAAATCCTGAATAAAAAAATATCCATAGGTATACTTCAGTTCTGGCTGTTACCTCATGACAAAGTCATTAGGCCAAACGAACAGCCGCTGCCGACGTCAGCAGAGAAGTCGGCGCAGCGTAGAAGACTGCGGAGCAGGGAATAAAACCAGAACCGGAACCGGAACCGATAACCGAAATAAACCGATTCCTAATAAAGAACCCGAACCGGTACCGAGACCAAAATAAAAATCTAATTTCAAACCGATTACCGTATTGCTGATACCGGTACGGTTTTGGTACTCATTCCCTAAGGGCCGGTTTCTCGAGTCCCTGTCAAAGTTCCTGATAGCTATCTGTTCGAAAAACTTAAATACTAGATAAACTGTTCGTAAAAGCAAATCCGCTTTCTCGATTGCTTTAATTTATCTGAACGAGAAACAATTACAGAGTGCTGTTAACGCACAGAATTGTGCTGTAGAGCGCAAAAAATGGCGTGCTTCGATTATTTCATCAGCTGTTTGGGTATAATTCAAAGGAAAAGTCAGCTGTGATTTCGTTTCTTCTTCTTAGTTGGCTCTGGGAAATCAGCTGTCATTCTATCGAGTCGAAAACGCTTAACAGGGACTCCGAGTCCCTGTCAAAGTTAGCTCTCACATTGATGCTCGAGAAAGCCAAAATGCCTTAGCAGGGACTTTATCTGTTCGAGAAATGTTAGCCGGCACTCGAGAAACCGGCCCTAAATTCGTTAAAAATCCTGAATGAAAAAATACCCATATGTAAGTATCAGCTCCCGCTTTCCGCTAATTGACTTCTTCTCGTCCCTTTTTAGCAGATGTACTGCTCATGTACGAAAATATAGCTCTAGCAGAAACATTCTGTATCTAAACAAGTTGAAAATCTGGCATTTTTGGCGCCATTCTACTCATTTTTTTTTGAAGTAGCCAATAACCCTAATTCTTCTTAGAAATTAAAAAGTTAAAAATATAATTAAAATCTCATTTTGATTATTTATATCAAAAATCAAATTAATTTTAATGATCAGTATTAAAGTATTAATTGAAATCAATACCGAAATATAACCGTTTACCGAATAAACAGATTCGGTCTGGTACTGGTACTGGTACTGGTCCCAGTACCGGAAATAAGATTCGGTTTGATTCCCTGTTTTTATGTCAATCCGTTCTGGGTGAAATTTGCTACTGACCGTTTTTTTGATAAAGACAAATATAGATTTAGATTAAATGGATTTAATACGTTTTGCGCATAAATAGATTCGGAACAACTCGACATTAAAAGGGGCGAACTGCTGCACTATGGGGACTTTGACCACTTTTTTTGGCCAAAACCCATTTTTCAAAAGTCGTTAAACTAAAACTGAGTTTTCTAGAATACTTGAACAGAAGATGTTCAATGTTAGATTTCAGGAATTTCAATAGAGGGCGCCTCTGCTAACTTACAGTTATTATGTTGCATTCTTACGCCTTAGAAATTCGTCGAAATGCTGAGACTAATTAGTTGCTAAAAATAAGAGTTTTTAAGGAATTTAAGTGGAGTTTTTGGAATGAATTCAAAAGATGGTAGTGTGCCCTAAGTATTTGTGTGATTAAACAATCTAAATTAATCGTGGTTCTCTTGTAATCGATTATTTTTGTGACCGGTCCAACATAAATATTTTTAAAGAAAACTAATTTTTAAATACAGATACAAAGCGAGTCCAGCGGAGTCCATCTATCAAACCTTTGGGAATTATTTGGAATTTGGGAGTAAGGAATTCTCTTTAAAACAAGAAAGGAAGCTAGTTTCTCGAGCTAAGGTGTGGTGCTGGTGTTGCGGTATAATTACAACATAAATCATAAAACTTAACTACATCTGTGTCTTTACTGGGTATAATTAGCATCATAAACAATAGGTTATGGGCCCAGTCCATGCCTAATAAACAATTGATCTGTAAAACAGTTTATATAAAAAGTCTTATTTCAATTTCTTAGAAATTTCTAGTTCTTGTGAAATAACATTGAGTTGAGTTCCGCGTGTGTATACCTATACTTGTACAACTACATATGTATGTATGCACAGTAAAATGGACAGGGCAAAACGTAATATAAAGCCATTCGATGGCGAGAAGTACGCAATTTGGAAATTTAGAATTAGGGCTCTTTTGACCGAACTGGATGTACTTAGGGTCATTGATGAGGAAATACCTGCCAAAGTGGATGAAAAGTGGACGAAAGCAGAGCGTTGTGCAAAAAGTACGTTAATAGAGTACCTTAGCGATTCATTTTTGAACTTTGCCACAAGCGATATAACTGCGCGTCAAAATCTTGGAGATTTGGGCGCTGTATATGAACGAAAAAGTCTGGCGTCGCAGTTGGCAGTTCGCGAATTGTCCCATATTACTATTTTTGATGAATTAACAAGTGAGTTGTTGGCCGCAGGTGCAAAAATAGAAGAGATGGATAAAGTGTCTCATTTGTTGATTACTTTGCCTTCGGCTTAAAATGGTGTCATTACAGCAATAGAGACATTATCAGAGGATAATTTAACATTAGCTTTTGTTAAGAATAGATTGCTAGATCAGGAAATTAAAATTAACAAGAGAGAACGCTATAGTCGAGTGCCCCGACTATTAGATACCCGTTACTCAGCTAAACAACTTAATAGAAATATGCCTTGTTATATGTTTTTTCGCCGCTCGATTTTTACCAAGTAATCTCTTTCTAGAAGGGGCTTTCTAGAACTTTCAATTCTGCCTAGCACATCTTCCGTCTCTCTCTAGCGCAGGTGAATGCACTTGTGAAAAACGTATACGAGCAAAAAGAGACAAAATGCGCGCCCCATTTCAAATAATTTAAAATTTGCATTAACATAATGTGAATTAGAGTGACCACAGAAAAAAAAGCAGATTTTTTCCAATGCCATTTCCTAGTGTATATTGTATTGCGCCATCTACCGCCAGATATTGGTACTACTGGTCATGAAAGGCGGAAATGTAGGCGCTGGCCAGGTTTAAGCGTTTATTGGGTTTGTGGGCGTTAGAGTGGGCGTGGAAATTTTTTACTTGGCCAATCGATAGGTATTGACAAAGCGAATACATATCAGTTATTATTTTCATAATAGCTTCAAAACTGTGGGCGTTAGAGGGGGCGTGGCACCTTTTTGAAAAAAACTTGCGCTGCGTAGAAACTCCTAGAATCTGCATGCAAAATGCCAATCTTCTAGCTTTTATAGTTTCCGAGATCTCAGCGTTCATACGGACAGACAGACAGACAGACGGACAGACAGACGGACATGGCTAGATCGACTCGGCTAGTGATCCCGATCAAGAATATATATACTTTATGGGGTCGGAAACGCTTCCTTCTAGCTGTTACATACTTTTGCACGAATACAATATACCCTTTTACTCTACGAGTAACGGGTATAAAAATGATAATAATGACACTAGCAAAAAAGCTTTAAACACGATCGTTCAAAACAAAAACTACAACAACAAAAACAATTCATTTAAAAACCGTGTAACTAAACAAAAGAAAATATTTAAGAATAGGGCTAGATGTCACCACTGTGACAAAGAAGGACACATTAAAAAGGATTGCTACCAGTATAAAAGAATTATAAATGAAAGAAATAAAGAGAATAAAAATTACGATAAACAAGCTAAAACCGCAACATCACAAGGCATTGCATTTATGGTCAAAGAAGTGCAAGAAAAGTCCCGGGTAGATAAATGTGGATTTATTCTTGATTCCGGTGCAAGTGATCATCTGATAAATGATGAGTCGCTGTTCATCGATAGTGTGGAATTGGTGCCGCCGCTGAAGATAGCTGTGGCCAAGCAAGGCGAATATATCTACGCATCTAAGCGTGGCATTGTGCGTTTGCGCAATGAGCACGAAATAACACTGGAGGATGTGCTGTATTCCGAGCAGGCTGCTGGAAACTTGATGTGAAGCGCCTACAGGAGGCAGGAATGTCAATAAAATTTGACAAGAATGGAGTAACCATTTCCAAGAATGGATTGACGGTGGTCAAGAATTCAGTTTCAAGCATATAATATAGATGCGAAACATATAAATAATTTTCGATTATGGCATGAGAGGTTTGGTCATATAAGCAATGGCAAGTTATTAGAAATAAAACGAAATTATATGTTTAGTGATAACAGTCTTTTAAATAATTTAGAGCTATCGGATGAAATTTGCGAACCATGCTTAAATGGAAAACAAGCAAGGTTACCGTTAATACAATTTAAAGATAAAACACATAAAAGACCCCTATTTGTTGTGCATTCAGATGTTTGTGGACCCATTACTCCAGTTACAGTAAATGACAAAAATTACTTTGTGATCTTTGTTGATCAGTTTACACACACACAAATCTGACGTATTCAATATGTTTAAAGACTTTGTAACAAAATGTGAAGCTCATTTTAATTTGAAAATTGTTAATTTGTACATTGACAATGGGATAGAATATCTCTCAAATGAGAGGCGTCAGTTTTGTGTTAATAAAGGTATTACTTATCATTTAACAGTACCACACACACCACAATTAAATTGTGTTTCTGAAAGAATGATTAGAACCATCACAGAGAAAGCTCGTGCCATGGTAAGTGGTGCACAACTTGACAAAAGTTTTTGGGGTGAAGCAGTGTTAACTGCAACTTACTTAATTAATCGAATTCCTAGTAGGGCAATAGTTAATAGCGTGATGACCCCTTACGAGATGTGGCACAATAAAAAGCCCGATTTAAAAAATTTGAGAGTGTTTGGTGCAACTGTATATGTGCACAATAAAATTAAAAAAGGAAAGTTTGATGATAAATCATACAAAGCTATTTTAGTAGGCTACGAAGCAAATAGCTTAAAACTGTGGGTGCTGTTCATGAAAAATTTCTCGTTGCAAGAGATGTGGTTGTCGATGAAACCAATATGGTTAATTCTAGGGCTGTTAAATTTAAAACAGCATTCCTGAAAGATAGTAAGGAAAGTACAAATAAAAATTTCCCGAATGAAAGTAAGGAAAATAAAGAAACAAAATTCCCGAATGAAAGTAAGGAATGCGACAACACGCAAATCCTGAATAATAGTGAGGAAACAGATGAACATTTTCTGAATGAGAGTAAGAAAAGAAAGCGAGATGATCTCCTGAATGAAAGTAAGGGATCAGACAACCCGAATGAGAGTAGGGAAAATGAAACAGCAGAACACTTCGATGAAACTGGATATGTTAAGAATCCAATTGGAAGTGATGGTATTGAAATAACGAGTAGAAGAAGGGAGAGAGTAAAAACAATGCCCCAAATATCATATAATGAAGATAGTAATAGTTTTGATAAATTTGTATCAAATGCTCACACTGTCTTCAATGATGTTCCAAATACATACGATGAAATTCAGTATAGGAATGATAAGTTGTTTTGGGAGGAAGCTATAAAAACAGAGTGAGGTGCCCATGAACTAAATAATACCTGGACAATCGTAGAAAGTCCTACACATAAAAACATAGTAGATAGGAAATGGGTATTTTCCGTTAAATATAACGAACTAGGAACTCCTACTAGACTTAAAGCTAGATTAGTTGCACGAGGATTTACTCAAAAATACCAAGTCGATTATGAAGAGACTTTTGCTCCTGTAGCTAGAATTTCCAGTTTTCGATTTATATTATCGTTGGCAGTACAATACAACTTGAAAGTCCATCAAATGGATGTAAAAACAGCATTCTTAAATGGCACGTTAAAAGAGGAAATATATATGAGACTTCCTCAAGGGCAAAGGAGACAATGTATGTAAATTGAATAAGGCAATTTACGGTCTCAAACAAGCCGCTAGATGCTGGTTTGAAGTTTTTGAACAAGCATTGAAAGACTGTGAGTTTGTTAACTCTTCTGTAGATCGCTGTATATATATCCTTGATAAAAGTGATATCAAGGAAAATATTTATGTGCTGTTATATGTTGATGATGTGGTGATAGCTACGGGAAATATGACAATGAATAAATTCAAAAATGATTTAATGAAAAAGTTTAGAATGACCGACCTAAAGGAAATAAAACATTTTATTGGTATTGGAATAGAAATGTATGAAGATAAAATTTTCCTGAGCCAAGCTGCATTTGTTAAAAGAATCTTAAGTAAATTTAACATGGAAAATTGCAATGCAGTTAGTACTCCCTTACCAAACAATCTAAATTATGAGTTACTTAATTCAGATGAAAACTGCAATGCTCCATGTCGTAATCTCATAGGATGTTTAATGTAGGGGAGTGTAGGGTAATTTGACGAGTAGGGTAATGTGACGAACTCGTCGAATCTCATATATGACGTCACGACAAAAATTCCAAATAAATGTAGTCGTCTCCCCTTATCGTGCCGACAATGTATTTACAGTAATATTAATAAGAAGTCCCGTAATTTGTTCGTGAGGTAATTTTCGCTAAAAATGTGGTGCGCAAACTAGCAAACCTATTCAATTTACTTGTGTTTCAGCAGTGCCAGAGCAAAGATGAGTGGAAAATAAAATCAGGCAAATATATGCACGTATACATGAGATCTTTATCAACAGTTTTTGGTACCTCGCGTTTTTTTCTTTTGCGCCGTTTGAGAGTGACACCGTTTTTGCTCCAAGTCTACCTTGTAGGGTATCGTGACGAACTTTTTGTAGGGTATTGTGACGAACTTTTTTTATTCAAGAATTTTAATTGTTATCGTTGATTATTTGTAAAAAAAATCACTATGGACGGCAGTCCATGTAGTGACGAAGCGCACCAGGAGAGTGTGCGAGGGCGACTACTATATATACACGAAGAAATGAAAATCTACTGTGATGGTCCGATCATAATGAATAATACACCTATCGAAAGGTATTGCGAAAACTAATAGGATTGCATACCAAGACTTTAAGAAAATCAATTGGCTTGGGAGAGAGAGCGGTGAAAGTGAAAAAGTGATAATTTCGGAATTTGGAGCTGTTGGGGCCGGTGGGGATAAATGCCCCCTCGCAATGTTTTAGTTGTATTCCTTTTGAAAATACCCGTCGAATGAGGGGTCATTTGTTAAAATCCGACTCTCCGTTCAAAAGTTATAGCCAAAATAAGATTTTTTTCTTCTTCCCAAAATGAAAATTTAATTCTGTTTGTCAGTTTGTCAGTTTGTCCAAAATATGTTTTTTAAATTCTGAAAATTTGATATGACGTTCATCACATCGATATAAAAAACTTTTGTTCTACCACTTTTGGAAAAACCCGCTAGTTTAGCGGGAAAACAGCTATAAATAGCTAAAATTCGGAAAGCCGTAACTTCTATACTACTAAAGCTACAGACTTGTGCTGCATCTCGTTTGAAAGGTATTTTTAAATGCTATAAACGCTTTGAATATGCAATTTGTGTAAATGTAATAGTTCAAAAGATATGAACAAAAGAAAATTTGTTTAAACTTTTTTTTTAGCTTTTTTTTAATTTTCTTAAAAACGGCTCTAACGATTTTCCTTACAACTTTAAACTGTATAGTCCTTGAGATTCCTTAAATTTTGGTATATATCATGTTTATGTAAAAAATCGCGTTTAAAAGTTATTCAGAAACGAAAATAGCCACTTTTGCCAGCTCCGAACAACTAACGCTCCCTGAGTATTGAATTTTGTGGGAGGGTATCCGAACTGTATTTTAGGGTCATGGAATCAGTAAATTTGCACTTAAGAGTTCCATATAGGAATCTTTTGTTCTACGACTTTTGGAAAAAGCCGCTACTTTAGCGGGAAAAAGCTAAAAATAGCTAAATTTCGTTAGTTTGTAAGTTCTACACTACTAAAGGTACATGTGCTATACCTCGTTTAAAAGGTATTTTGAAATACTTCAACGCCTTTTTAACTTAATTTGTTAAAATACAAAATTATTATTGACCAATTTAAATTTAAATGTATATATTAGCTCCTATGAGAGCAAATGTAAACAAACAAAAACTTCTGATATCAAATAAAAACACCTCTTAACGAGGTAAAAAACTAGTGACGACCGCACCTTCAACATACAAAAGTTCTGATATCAACATTTGTGACGAAAAATTATTACACTCGTCATTAAAAAGACTTTCTAATCTTTTCTTATTCGTCACGCTGCAATAGAAAATGCCTGTAAAGGGAAAAAGGCTGGAATAGTTTGATAGGGCGGGCCGAATGAGAAAAGATTAGAAAGTCTATTTAATGACGAGTGTAATAATTTTTCGTCACAAATGTCGATATCAGAACTTTTGTATGTTGAAGGTGCGGTCGTCACTAGTTTTTTACCTCGTTAAGAGGTGTTTTTATTTGATATAATAATACCAGATAACATTTACTGCTGCAGTTTTATTGTTGTTTTTAATAGTAAGGTCAGTTTAATTTAATAAAACAAAAAAAAAAAATTTTTAATTTAAAAAATTGCACTTTGACCATTTTTTTTTGTAAGTTTCGGTATTATCTTATTACTTCTTTCTTATCCGTATCGAAAATACCTTTTCCGTAAATTATATATACAAAAAATTTTTTTTTTTTTTTTGTGAAAAGGATGATTTACACCAAACGCTGTGGGATTTGGATACGTTGAAATTTCGAATACAAATTTTTCAGAAATATGCTTAGTAAATGTAAGTTACTTTCTGCTTTTACACTTTTAAAAAATATTGATTTTTGGAGAAGTTACATTAAAGAACAAATCGTTCGTCACATTACCCTACAACTTTTGAAAGTGAAAAAACAGAAGGGTTCACGCCAAACGCTGTGGGATTTGGCTGCATTGGAATTTCGAATCCGAATTTTACATTGATATGCTCAGTAGATGTAAGCAACTTTCTGCGTTTACACTTTTGAAAAATATTGATTTTTAGAAAAGTTACATTCAAAAAACGAATTGTTCGTCACCTTACCCTACACTCCCCTACATAATTCTATGTACACGTCCCGACTTAACTACTGCAGTAAATATTTTAAGTAGACATTAGAGTCCTGCATGAGTACACTTGAATTGACAAACAAGTCAATTTTTTGAAAATAGAGTGAGTGAGTTCAAGTGAGTTAACTTGGATCACTGGTTTCACTTGATCACTCGTAAAAAAAAACAAGTGATACAAGCACAGAATAAAAGTGAGTGGGAGTGATAAAATTACTAAGCAAATTATTTAGGTGATTCGAAATTATTTTATATCTATTTATTTTATATTAAATCAATTGTTTTTCCTTATGAAAAAATAAAATGAAAAAAGTGATCCAAGTTAACTGATTTCAAAAATTGACTTTCAAGTACACTCATGCAGGACTCTAATAGATATAGTAGCAAAAATAATTCCGAGCTATGGCAGTGCTTAAAAAGGGTCCTTAGGCATTTAAAGGGAACTATTGAAATAAAACTTATTTTTAAAAGAAATGCTGAGTTTAAAAATACATTAATTGCTTATGTAGATTCTGATTGGGGAGGAAACGAGATTGATAGAAAAAGTACCACAGGGTATTTATTCAAAATGGTCGATCTAAATTTAATTTGTTGGAACACAAAGAGGCAGAACTCAGTAGCAGCCTCATCAACTGAAGCTGAGTACATGACATTATTTGAAGCTGTGAGGGAAGCGCTGTGGCTAAAATCTCTTCTTAGTAGTGTTAATATCAATCTCGAAAATCCAATTAAAATTTACGAAGATAACCAAGGCTGTATCAGTATAGCAAATAATCCCTCATGTCATAAACGAGCCAAACATATTGATATCAAATACCATTTTGCCAGATAACAAATTGAAAGTAACACCATTTGTCTTGAATATATTTCCACAGAGAATCAACTTGCTGATATTTTCACAAAGCCACTGCCTGCCGCTAAGTTCTATGAAATACGACACGAGTTGGGATTACTACAAGATGACTGATCCGCTGTTTGCTGATGCCGAAGTTTTTTTTTATTATTTTGAATTTAATCGATCTCATTAAATACTTTTGTTCATTTTTGTATAAGCATTAAGTTATTGAAATTTAAATTTTTCTGGATTTTCCCCGTATCCTTGCAGCAAATGCTGGATCATATAACTATTCCCAGAATGCACACCACCCACACTAAGTACATAACATTAACAAGTGAATATATTATATTAAGTTTATAATTTTATAGATGTTACTTCTGAGGGGGCGTGTTGGAATACCCCTATTCCTATTCAGAAATACCATTGAAATACAATTTTAGTATATATCCTTTTTGGCTTTAATGAAGACATAGCCTTTGGCCATACTGACCGATCTTTTATCTCTTCCTTGTAACCTTTTCTTGAGCTAAGGTGTGGTGCTGGTGTTGCGGTTTAATTAAAACATAAATCATAAAACATAACTACATCTGTGTCTTTACTGGGTATAATTAGCATCATAAACAATACCGTAGTATATAGTAGTTCAATTTCGATAAAATTAAAATTTAACTTCGGTAATATTTAAAAAGAGTCACATCCCAGAGTAGAAGAGAATACAATAAAAACCAACGAAGCAATAATTTTTTTCCTATTAATTTGCATTAATTTTCCGACCGTTCCTATGGCAGCTATATGATATAGTGTCCCGATTTGTTCTCAATTTTATTCGAAATAATTTATTCGAAAATAACATTCCCAAGAGTAGAAGGTAATATTTCAAAAAACACCGAAGCTAGAATTTTTTGTACGTTTTTTTCCAATTTTTCCTATGGGAGCTATAAGATATAGTTGTCCGATCCGGCCGGTTCCGACTTATATACTACATACAATAGAAAGAAGACTTTTGGGAAAGTTGTATCCCGATAGCTTGAAAACTGAGAGACTAGTTTGCGTAGAAACGGACGGAAAGACGGACATGGCTAGATCGACTCGTCTAGTGATGCTGATCAAGAATATATATACTTTATGGGGTCGGAAACGTCTCCTTCACTGCGTTGCAAACTTCTGACTGAAATCATAATACCCTCTGCAAGGGTATAATAAAGCTATAACTGTAGCAAAAAATGAAAGAAAGGGCATGTAAGCTCTACTAATTCTCGGTTCTATGAAACTGAAAGAAATATAGTTAATAGCGTTCTCTCTTGTTATTTTCTTCTTCTTATTCAACATAGGAATTTAAGAAATTTTTTTCTGTTTTTTAGAAAATTTGTTTCTAAAAGTCAAGGCTAGCTGCCTTTGGCTTTAAACGTATGGCGATTTTCTAAAATTCAGAGCGATTTATTTTCTGAGTGTAGTTCTAAACCAATTTAAACTACATTTTAAATTGTCCGGTGAATTTTCTTTATTTTGGCTTACCTTAACTACTGATTTTTACTGTGTTTTAAGAACACTTGTTTGAAAATGTTGATTACACCAGTTTACAAAAAAAAATCGATGAAATATACCATGAATGAAACCTTTGTTTTCCGGTAAGGTACGTCTTCCTGATTAAGAAAATGACACTTAAAATTTTTTTTATGGATACAATTTTTTTTAAAGTGTAAAAAACGTTTTTGACACTTTTTTAATTTCTAACTTGAGTTGTGGTTAAGCGATTTCAACCATAAGTGACTCATTTTACAGGTAATAGAATGCCCTCCAACTTTCTTATACATTGCATTGAGTTTCATTCATTAGTTTAGAAGCTACATTTCGTCAAAGTTGAAAAAGTTAGAAAAAATGAAAAATTGCTGGCATAAATGGCTTCGTTAAAAATACCCGCCTAAAAACCGAAATTATTTTTATAACTTCTACTGGTAGAAGGTGCTTTGACAAAAAAAACAAGCTATTGATTATTACAATCCACCAGCAAATTATTTTGATATGCATTTTTGAAGCTTGCGACAACGGTGTTTTTTTGTCCGTTTACAGCTGTTAACTGACACAACAGGGCTCTAACAGAGCTGTAATACCCGTTTTTCCCAACGTAAAAAATCGATATAAAATCGAACTATTGATTGATTTTTTTGTTGATGGTCTTGTTAGTTGACTGAAAGAAGTATCTTTAAGTATAAGTCATAAAACTAATTTCGGTTTTTAGGCGTGTATTCTTAACGAAGCCATTTATGCCATCATTTTTGCATTTTTTCTAACTTTTTCAACTTTGACGAAATGTAGCTTCTAAACTAATGAATGGAACTTAATGCAGTGTATAAAAAAATTGGAGAGCATTCTATTAACTGTAAAATTAGTTATTTATGGATGAAATCGGTTAGCCACAACTCAAGTTAGAAACTGAAAAAGGGTCAAAAACGTTTTTTACACTTTAAAAAAAAATGTATCCATAAAAAAAATTTTAAGTGCCATTTTCTGAATCAGGAAGACGTACCTTACCTTAAAACAAAGGTTTCATTCATGGTATATTTCATCGATTTTTTTTTGTAAACTGGTGTTATTTAACATACATATGTAGTATTTACCTTGTTATAGAGCTTATACTGGTATTCAGTTATGTTTCGGCAGTTGGGAAACTTTCCAGCCATTCCAGATATTACTATATCATCGCCGTCAGTATCAGGAAAAGATCTAGAATATTTCTTATTTTTTTTGCACTCCATTTCTGTTTTAAGCTTAAATTTTTAAAATATCTTTATAAGCTTTAGCTCTTATTTGAATATTAAATACATAAAAACGTATAAGCGAATTCCGAAACAGTTTTCAACTAGGCATCTGAAATCCCTGACCGTTCTTTTATACAAACTCAGTAGCATTCTACTTTATAATCAATTCCAAAAATTATGGTAAGTGCTTTGACCACAAACACTTCAAAGTAATTAAAGGCGTTGAATTGTATAAATAGGCTTGTTCATGTAAATTTGGAAACTTTTAATTTACAAAGCATGCCTACTGGCATGCTTAATATGGTATGACGATTTTTCAATGGACGAACTAAAGTATACATAAGTACAGCTGCGGTAAATTGAATAGTCATTTTATGTAAAAATGTTTAATATTTCCATATATAAGGATTAAACATACCTTGCAGGTATACCTACTTAAAATGTTGTTTTTACATTGTCAAAAATCAAAACGCCTACTTTCTACAAAGTTACAATAGTTAAACCCGTTACTCGTAGAGTAAAAGGGTATATTGTATTCGTGCAAAAGTATGTAACAGCTAGAAGGAAACCTTTCCGACCATATAAAGTATATATATGATTGATCAGGGTCACTAGCCGAGTCGATACAGCCATGTCCGTCTGTCCGTATGAACGCTGAGATCTCGGAAACTATAAAAGCTAGAAGATTGACATTTGGCATGCAGATTCTAGGAGTTCCTACGCAGCGCAAGTTTGTTTCAAAAGGAAGCCACGCCCCCTTTAACGCCCACAATCGCTTATATACGATTTTAAAAATTTCAATATTTTGGAAAAGTAAAAATGCAGTTTTATTGTGTTTATGAATACCTATCCAAATGTAGAAGAAATTTTTTAAACCGGACCATTCGTTTAAAAGTTACGGCGGATCAAAGTTTTTATCTCCATCTCCTTCGCACTCCCATTAGCTTAGTAACGGGTATCTGATAGTCGGGACACCCGACTATAGCGTTCTCTCTCTGGTTTTTCTATTATTTTTTTGATTGGGAGCCATTCGATATAGTGGTCCGACCCAGCTGGTTCCGACATATGTACTACCTGTAATAGAAAGAAGACTTTTGGGAAAGTTTCATCGCGATAGCTTTAAAACTGAGGGACTAGTTCGCATAGAAACGGACAGACGGACAGACGGATATGGCTAGATGGACTCGGCTATTGATGCTGATCAAGAATATATATACTTTATGTGGTCGAAAACGTCTCCTTCACTGCTTTGCAAACATCTGACTGTAATTATAATACCCTCTGCAGGGTATAAAAAAGGAATGTAGTTTAACTTTTCCGATAATTTCATACAAAATAAGTCCACCCTAATGTACATATATTCGTATACATACCTTTTGCATATATATGGGGAGAGGTCTGTAGGTTGGTACACCTTTTGTTTTTAATCTGCCATTTCGACATTCACTTATGAAACTTCACGCATTTGATCGAAAGGTTAGTCTATTGGCTTTAAAAAAAAAAAAAAAAATTTTCCTAAGGGAAAATTAAAAAATAATTTTTTTTGTAAAGTGCCAAACATTGACATTTTGAAAAGAGACACTTTTAAAAGTCAATATACTCACACCAAAAGTACTCCAAACTTTTAAACACTATTTATTTATGTTAATTTCATCAATTTAAGTTCGTCTTAAATTATTTCCCATCCATTTTTTAAGAACCTAAACCAAATAACAATTAAAACCAAAAGGCTCATTGAACATTCACTTTTCCCCTAATATCAAAGAAATGTACTAGGCAGAAAGCGACCTCTGTCGGGCTAAGGCCTTTTTGTATGAAAAACGGGTGTCTCGACTTACACGCTTAAAGTGTCCCAACTTACACAAAATGGGATGTTTCGGAAAAAAATTAATAACATTCTTTCTGACTGTCATATCAACCTGATTCTTTTTTTAATTTTATAAAAGTTAAATTACTCTAGTTTACAAAATAATATTCTTGGTGTGCTCCCCAGCAATTGATGGCAAATTCTGTTAGTGCTGGACCCCTAGATCACAAAAGATCATAAAACTAATTTCGGTTTTTAGGCGTGTATTCTTAACGAAGCCATTTATGCCAGCATTTTTGCATTTTTTCTAACTTTTTCAACTTTGACGAAATGTAGCTTCTAAACTAATGAATGGAACTTAATGCAGTGTATAAAAAAATTGGAGAGCATTCTATTAACTGTAAAATTAGTTATTTATGGTTGAAATCGGTTAGCCACAACTCAAGTTAGAAACTGAAAAAGGGTCAAAAACGTTTTTTACACTTTAAAAAAAATTTATCCATAAAAAAAATTTTAAGTGCCATTTTCTGAATCAGGAAGACGTACCTTACCTGAAAACAAAGGTTTCATTCATGGTATATTTCATCGATTTTTTTTTGTAAACTGGTGTTGTTTAACATACATATGTAGTATTTACCTTGTTATAGAGCTTATACTGGTATTCAGTTATGTTTCGGCAGTTGGGAAACTTTCCAGCCATTCCAGATATTACTATATCATCGCCGTCAGTATCAGGAAAAGATCTAGAATATTTCTTATTTTTTTTGCACTCCATTTCTGTTTTAAGCTTAAATTTTTAAAATATCTTTATAAGCTTTAGCTCTTATTTGAATATTAAATACATAAAAACGTATAAGCGAATTCCGAAACAGTTTTCAACTAGGCATCTGAAATCCCTGACCGTTCTTTTATACAAACTCAGTAGCATTCTACTTTATAATCAATTCCAAAAATTATGGTAAGTGCTTTGACCACAAACACTTCAAAGTAATTAAAGGCGTTGAATTGTATAAATAGGCTTGTTCATGTAAATTTGGAAACTTTTAATTTACAAAGCATGCCTACTGGCATGCTTAATATGGTATGACGATTTTTCAATGGACGAACTAAAGTATACATAAGTACAGCTGCGGTAAATTGAATAGTCATTTTATGTAAAAATGTTTAATATTTCCATATATAAGGATTAAACATACCTTGCAGGTATACCTACTTAAAATGTTGTTTTTACATTGTCAAAAATCAAAACGCCTACTTTCTACAAAGTTACAATAGTTAAACCCGTTACTCGTAGAGTAAAAGGGTATATTGTATTCGTGCAAAAGTATGTAACAGCTAGAAGGAAACCTTTCCGACCATATAAAGTATATATATGATTGATCAGGGTCACTAGCCGAGTCGATACAGCCATGTCCGTCTGTCCGTATGAACGCTGAGATCTCGGAAACTATAAAAGCTAGAAGATTGACATTTGGCATGCAGATTCTAGGAGTTCCTACGCAGCGCAAGTTTGTTTCAAAAGGAAGCCACGCCCCCTTTAACGCCCACAATCGCTTATATACGATTTTAAAAATTTCAATATTTTGGAAAAGTAAAAATGCAGTTTTATTGTGTTTATGAATACCTATCCAAATGTAGAAGAAATTTTTTAAACCGGACCATTCGTTTAAAAGTTACGGCGGATCAAAGTTTTTATCTCCATCTCCTTCGCACTCCCATTAGCTTAGTAACGGGTATCTGATAGTCGGGACACCCGACTATAGCGTTCTCTCTCTGGTTTTTCTATTATTTTTTTGATTGGGAGCCATTCGATATAGTGGTCCGACCCAGCTGGTTCCGACATATGTACTACCTGTAATAGAAAGAAGACTTTTGGGAAAGTTTCATCGCGATAGCTTTAAAACTGAGGGACTAGTTCGCATAGAAACGGACAGACGGACAGACGGATATGGCTAGATGGACTCGGCTATTGATGCTGATCAAGAATATATATACTTTATGTGGTCGAAAACGTCTCCTTCACTGCTTTGCAAACATCTGACTGAAATTATAATACCCTCTGCAGGGTATAAAAAAGGAATGTAGTTTAACTTTTCCGATAATTTCATACAAAATAAGTCCACCCTAATGTACATATATTCGTATACATACCTTTTGCATATATATGGGGAGAGGTCTGTAGGTTGGTACACCTTTTGTTTTTAATCTGCCATTTCGACATTCACTTATGAAACTTCACGCATTTGATCGAAAGGTTAGTCTATTGGCTTTAAAAAAAAAAAAAAAAAATTTTCCTAAGGGAAAATTAAAAAATAATTTTTTTTGTAAAGTGCCAAACATTGACATTTTGAAAAGAGACACTTTTAAAAGTCAATATACTCACACCAAAAGTACTCCAAACTTTTAAACACTATTTATTTATGTTAATTTCATCAATTTAAGTTCGTCTTAAATTATTTCCCATCCATTTTTTAAGAACCTAAACCAAATAACAATTAAAACCAAAAGGCTCATTGAACATTCACTTTTCCCCTAATATCAAAGAAATGTACTAGGCAGAAAGCGACCTCTGTCGGGCTAAGGCCTTTTTGTATGAAAAACGGGTGTCTCGACTTACACGCTTAAAGTGTCCCAACTTACACAAAATGGGATGTTTCGGAAAAAAATTAATAACATTCTTTCTGACTGTCATATCAACCTGATTCTTTTTTTAATTTTATAAAAGTTAAATTACTCTAGTTTACAAAATAATATTCTTGGTGTGCTCCCCAGCAATTGATGGCAAATTCTGTTAGTGCTGGACCCCTAGATCACAAAAATAGCACTTATTTTTTTTTCGATGGCACAGTTTTTTTTAAAGATTTTTTAAAGTTTGAAATGTTAAATTTCGGACTTTTTTCGAATTTCTTCTTATATCTCGGCAGATATCCACTCGGTTGGGCCAGTTTTAGTTTTATTTTAAAGTCAATAGATCAGAGCTTAACTTTGCCATACAGATCAATACGATTGGATGAGTAATGGCAGCGCAGAAGCTCGACAAAGATGAAAAATGTGTTTTTTGGTCGTCTGTAAGTCGGCTGTATATATCGTAAAAACTCGAAATAAATCCGTTGAAAAATCATAATGGGTACAAACTTAAAGTTTACATCCTACCGAATAAAACAAGCAGGATATGGCCCAAATCCATGGAAAACTGGAATTATGGTGGATTTTTAAAGTTCGGATTTTTTGACTTTTTTGGGTTGACAGAGTTCAAATTTAAGATTTATCATAGGCGGCGACATGTAAACAAAAATGAGTGGTGACGGCAGCCGGGTCAAAAATAGATTTTATCATAACTTTTTTCTTATTTTCCGCAAAAACAACAGTATATTGTCCTATGATGGCTACTTAAAATATATAAAAAAAAACTTGCGAAAAAATTTCTAAAATTCTTATTATTGAAACAAATTAATTTTTCGACACAAATCCTTACACTAATTTTCTTCACAACATTAGTACTTTGTCCAAAACATATTGTTTAAATATAGAATGTCATACTGGATTGAGCATGTAAATAAATTTCAAATCGATAAACGTGTAAATCTAAAAAAATTAGCTTGTTTTCAAAAAAAACAAGAGAGAACGCTATAGTCGGGTGCCCCGACTATCAGATACCCGTTACTCAGCTAAAGGGAGTGCGAAGAAGATGGAGATAAAAACTTTGATCCGCCGTAACTTTTTAACGAATGGTCCGATTTAAAAAAATAAACGCAATAAAACTGCATTTTTACTTTTTCGAAATATTGAAATTTTTAAAATCGTATATAAGCGATTGTGCGCGTTAGAGGGGGCGTGGCACCCTTTTGAAACAAACTTGCGCTGCGTAGGAACTCCTAGAATCTGCATGCAAAATGTCAATCTTCTAGCTTTTATAGTTTCCGAGATCTCAGCGTTCATACAGACAGACAGACGGACAGACGGACAGACAGACGGACAGACGGACATGGCTAGATCGACTCGGCTAGTGATCCTGATCAAGAATATATATGGTTTATAGGGTCGGAAACTCTTCCTTCTAGCTGTTACATACTTTTGCACGAATCTAATATACCTTTTTACTCTACGAGTAACGGGTATAAATACACCAAAACATTGCTTAAATATACCTCTATCTCTAAAAGATAGCTCTTCAAAAACCAAAATGATTATTTTGGTTAAGATTAAATAAAAACCAAATACACTTTGCGATTTAGCTAATATGGGGGTTTCTAGAAGGTATCCACTGTAGACAACTCTTATAATATTTATGCGAAGCAATGTTTTGCTTTATGTATTCCACTAATTTAAGAAAAGACATCAAGAAAGGCAATTCCATATTACTGCATTTTACCATTGATATTTTGTTTCAGTATTTTTCTTTTCACATTAATTTTTCAGGTGGGCGGGGAAGCCGTGAATCAAATTGTTTAAACATTTGAAATTGTTTAAACAATATGAGGCACGTGTAATAAAGAGCAAGAGAATCAATTGGTTTGAATATTTAATGTTCTTTTAATATTATCAATGCGATTTTAATTTTAGTTCACAAAAATCGGTTACAAAATGTCTTATGTAAGTATGTTGTGGAAATGTAAATGAAATATTCTTTTAGCAAAAGCATATCAGTATTATCTTGAATTTGAATTTGAGCGAATCTCAATTCCTTAGTCAGCTGCACCCACCGGGAAAATTCCTCTGGAAAATAACATATTTTCAAGAGGTTTCTCCATAGAAGCGGAAGGGACTAAACCTCATTCACCCCTTACATTTCTTCCATCTCTGGTTTCAAAATACACGGGAGTGACACAAAAAGTAAGGGGGAAATGAGGTTTCTATCTGGATCTCTGGCAGAAGAATGCAGGACAAAATCCACTGGTTTTTCGACTTCCCGCATTATAGATTTTCCACACGTACCCAGTTATGGTTTTCCTCCACTTGCAATATCTGTTTTTCTACACCCTCCCAGTTTTGGTTTTTCCAGACCCTCGCAGTTTTGGTTTTGCACTGCTTTGCAGTATCTAATTTTCCACAATAAAAATCATTTTTTTTGTAATATTTGTTTGTGTATTTATTAATAATATTTACAATCGAAGCATTGGAACTACAAATTTTTAATGCCTGAAGCATTCCCGGGTTTTGCTTGGCCGAATGCAGTACTTAGATATCCATTTCTTGTCTGTCTTCTGAAAATATCAAACATAATTTAGATATGAATATAAGACCAGGAATAATAATAAGAGTAATTACCATTATTAGGTCTCCGCACAAAATTAAAGGATCTCTCCAGAAATTATGCCTGGTTTGCCATGGCCGATCATTTACCCTCTGTTCAGTTGTTTAATGTCGGGTATCTATATCAAAAACTATGAGAAGAAAAAATAAAATATGACAAACGCAGGCGCAACACTTCTGGTCCCAAAAAGTCTCAGTCGGCCTGGCTGAAATAAATGTAATATTTTGATTAAGTTAAACAACTAAGTTAGTACTGAAGTACTATTTATACACCTCACACCATTTACCACTGGTAAAGATTAAAAACATTTCAAGTGTCACTGAAATGCAGAATTTGTGTTGAAGATAGCATCCGGAGGCGTATATTTATTAATGGCGAAAATATCTGTGATACTAACCTTTGTAACGCTGAAATAAAGGTTATAAAAAGACAAAATTCATTTTATCACTCACCTTTTTATTGTTTTTTAGATTAAAATTAACTATTTTCACTTTTTTTTCACTTTTTCCAACAAATTTCAAAAATGATGTGACCCTGCATTATATTCTTGATAATACCATACAAAATGCAGATAAATGTGGTGTTAATTTCGTTGTAAAGTTGGGTCACACTTTGGCGCCGAATAAATATTTAAACAATACTTTTCAGGGACCGTAATCATTAAAGGTTACGTATATTATAGGTATATTAGACATTTTTCGTGTTATCAATACCACCAACACGAATTTTTATATTTTAACAACACTTAAAAATGGCTTAGGCCACGATCTGACGATCAAATTATTTTATTTCACAGAAAATGTTTAAAAATGTAAAAAACAACAATAGTTTTCTTTGTAATTTAATGTAATTGTAATAATAAATGTGATCAAATATTTTAATCGTCTTACCGTGGCTTTTCTCTATAATTTGGTTGATTCCCACATTCATCCTTATTATTATTTGAAAAATGTTGAGTAAAATAAATTAATATTATCATTATAGACATTATGATAATAATGTTATATAGTTTAATTTTTTTGATTAACAATTATTAATATTTTTTCTACGACTTTTAAAATTAATAAAAATTAAAACTAAATGTGAGAACAAGTCTTTTGGTTTTGGTGTAAATCATAGGATTTTTGAATATTATAAGTTGGTGATTTTATTTTTTTAAATATTATAATCGTAGTGCCACAGAAATCACACAGCGCATAAGTGGCCTGATATTGATGCTACTCAGAAACCCACCCCCATTTAACGCTCAGAAATTATCTATCCCCACACCGCCGCCTGCAAAAAGGAACAGGATTTCAAGAACACTTTCCCGCTGGGTATGTATCTAATGAATGTGTGTGTAAAATACGCATTTTTTGGATATATTTATTTTTTTAAAAAAATTTATTTAATAAAAATAAAAAATTATAAAATTTAATTAATTTTTTTTTTAATTTAAAAATAAATATTTAAAAATGTTTAATAAATTACATAATATAAAAAAATAATAAATAAAATAAATTTAAAATTATTGTTTATTAAATAGACGGTTAAATAAATAGTTGTAAGTTTTTAATTGATTAAAAAATGACTTTTTACTTTTTGTCATTCAGAAATTGTCAAAAAACTTAAAACTTAACTTTTAATCATTAACAATTGTTAAAGGACTAGTAAACAATGAGAAAACATAAATTCCATTAGGATCCGATAAGAGTGAGAGAGTAGATCTACATGCTGCGACGTTTTTTCATAGAAAAAAGCCGAGGCCTTGCTAAAACAAATTCGATATTTTAAAAACTAAAAGTGGCTCCAACTTTTTACAAAAACCGATTGTAACTAACAATATGGCGCAAGTATTAAAATAAAAAAAAAATTTTTTTTTGTGGGGGCAATAGTTAAAAATTTTTTTTAAATCTTAATTTGTTTTTATTTTTAAGAAATTAAAAAATTTTTTTTTTAAGAAATTTTATTTTGAAAGCAGAGGTTTTAGAGGAATTAATGCAAAAGACATGAAGTCAATTGGATTCATATAACCGGAGATACAGATTTTCAATGAGAGGGTACTTTTTCAAATTTGACAATTTTTGGCACACTTAAAAAAATTCTAACTAGGAAAATAATTTTTTTCGGTCAAATCCTGATACACGTGTTTACTTATTTTCCGAATAGTACGTGTACAAAAAGTTTCAGGCAAATCAAAAATGTGAAATTTTTTTTTTGGCCAAATCTGTTCGGTTTGTAAAAGAACGGCCCATATTCTTGATCAGCATCACTAGACGAGTCGATCTAGCCATGGCCGTCTGTCCGCCTGTCCGTCCGTCTGTCCGTCTGTCTGTCCGTCCGTCTGTCCGTCCGTCTGTCCGTCCGTCTGTCCTTCCGTTTCTACGCAAACTAGTCTCTCAGTTTTCAAGCTATCGGGATAAAACTTTCCCAAAAGTCTTCTTTCTTGCAGGTAGTAATAAGTCGGAACGAGCCGGATCGGACAACTATATCATATAGCTCTCATAGGAGCAATCGGGAAAAAAAATTTAAAAAAATTATATCTTGGAAATATAATTTTTTATCTAATTCTGAATTTCGAATAAAATTTTTTCAAAATCGGACGACTATATCATATAGCTGCCATAGGAACGATCGGAAAATTAATGGGAATATAATAGGAAATAAATTATTGCTTCGTTGGTTTTTATTGTATTCTCTTCTACTCTAGGATATAACTATTTTCAAATATTTTCGAATTTCGATTTTAATTTTATCAAAATCGAACTAATATAACATATAGCTGCATATAAGGCAAAATTAATGAGAAATAATAGGAAAATTAACATTTTTGCGATTTGTAAATTAATAGGAATTATCTGCAAGGGTATATAAGCTTCGGCTGGCCGAAGCTAGCTTCCTTTCTTGTTTTGCATGACCTCATGGACGGATTTTTGACAACGGAAGAACAACAACATCAAAAACTGTAAGTATTAAATTTAATTTCAGTTTTTGTATAACAAAAGTGCCGTTTTGGTTTCATGTGTTCTCTATTTGTTTTTGTGAACGACAAAAAACCGGGTCTATAAAGAGACTACCCGAAGAAAGGCGACGACTAGAAAGGACAAAGGAACGGACATGGACATTTAATTCGAGTATAACTAATTTTTTTCACTCCTGAGAATCGCATCCAGAAGCACTCTAAAAGATGCTATCCAGAACGCATTTTTTGGAACGCAACTACAATCAGAAGCAATCCAAAAGATGGAAGAGAAAATGGAAACCAATCCCGAACGTTTTTTCCGAAGTGGAAACCCATGGCCGATGCGTGAAAAGGGAGCGCTCCAGGAGCGCTGAATAGGATAGCACCCATATTGTCCCGCTTTGCTGTAAAAAGGAAGTGAGAAGTTCATCGATCGGGCATGCAAGTTCTCCAGCCCGTGAAACGTTTCCATTTATGGAATTAATAAACAAATTATTAAATTCAATCTCAGCTAAATTGCCTTTGCCTTTGTTTAAGATTCTGCCTTCGCCTTTTTCATTAACTTCGAGGGCCGCGCTTGACCGTCCTGCTAAGATAAATAAACCAGTCGTAAAGTAAACAACAGCTTCCGTTCGAAGCCAAACTCTCACGTTCAAAGCCAAAAGTATTGCGTTCCGATTTTAAATCAAAATTGCATCGGTCAGCATAATTTAATTTCACAACGAGATGCGACAGTTTCAGCATAAGCTTTTATTTTAAACAAAAATCAAAGTTCTAGAAGCTTAAAAAAGAAAAGCTTCTGGCCGAGGTTCGTTGGAGAAGATTTTAGAATTAAGAAAGCAGTCTTATTCGGATTGAAACCGTGATCGGTCATATCTTAGAATCAAAAGTAAAAGTGTCTTGATGTAATAGTGAGTTAACGAATTAAGGTTTATTACCAATAAAGAAAAATTATAAAATAAAAAATTATTTTTTTTAATCAACCACAACGATCAAATTTAATTGGCGCCCAACGTGGGGCTGTGTCCATAAAAAGTTCAAAAAAATAAAAAATTTAATGAAAAATAAAGTTAATTTAACAAACGGAACTCGCGCAGCCAAGAACTCAAATTTTTATTGGAAAAATTAAAACATCCAACACAAAACAGTGACCGTGTAAAATTTTTAATGGAAATCAATAAATGAAATAATCCATTAAGTTGATTAATTGGTAGACTGAAGATCTTATTCACAAAAATCCGAAGCGACAAAAACAAATAAAAATACAAAACCAACAAAAAACAACAAACAAATAATCAGAACCGAAGAAAAATTGACAGGAAGGAAGGGCTGTAGGGCAATCCCTCGCCAACACTGGAAACAATTTTTTACTCCCTATCGACAACAAGAAGATCATCGTACAAAATTGAAAGAAGACCCCATCGGACAGTATCGTGAGGAGATGGTATTCTTTAATTGAAAGTTTTACCCCAAAAATTATATACAAACCCGGAACAACAAATGTTGTAGCCGATGCATTATCACGAATACAAATAAATAATATTACAAACAGCGATATAGACGTTTCTGAACAGTCAAACTCAGACCAAGACACACAGCATTCAGCTGAAAGTAGTTTTGAAAATGTAATACAAGAGACCCGTAAACCGTTAAATCAATTTAAACAACAATTGTTATTAACAACGGGGAGGTATACAATACATGAGTCACTGGACATTTTTGACAAGACAAGACACATAATCGAATATGATACAGTTGAGAACTTAATAAGCATTTTATGAGAGTATCTTCCACCTAACATAACAGTTGGAATTCATTGTAGTTTAGAAGATTTATATCATATTCAAGTTTCTTTAAGAAATAGTTTTACTAACAAATTTCTTTTTACGCGATTACGTAGAAAACGCCGAAGATAGAGCTATAATAATAGAAGAAACACACAATCGAGCTCATAGGGGATTAGACGAAAATCATAAACAAATCAGTAGATTATATTATTGGCCCAATCTATTTGTAAAACTAAAAGATAGAGATAGATAAAGATAGATATATAAAAAATTGTAAAATTTGCAATGAGAACAAATATAACAGACACCTGATTAAAATTCCAATTATGGAAGCCCCAATCCCAACTAAAGAAGGCGAAAATTTACACATTGATATATATTATGCGCAAAGTTTAACTTTTTTAAATTGTATTGACGCGTATTCTAAATTCCTAATAGTTAAAGAAATTCAAAATAAATTAAATATCGAAAATAAAGTAATGGAACTACTTCAACATTTTCCCCAAGCCAAAGTAATTATGACCGATAACGAACCGAGCTTTACCTCAGCTCAATTTAAATCCTTTGCACAAAGATGCGGTGTAACTCTACATTACGCAGACCCGAGGCACAGTACCTCAAACGGACAAGTGGAAAGAGCACATTCGACATTAACAGAATTAGCTCGCTGCATAAAAGAACAATTTAATTTAACTGACTATTCCGAAATCGTAATAAGAGCCGCTCAGGAATATAATCAGAGTATTCATTCCACAACAAACCAAAAACCTGTTGACGTTCTTTATAATAAAATCGAACACGATAATATTCCACAATTATTAAAAAATACTCAGGAGAAAATGTTAGAAACCCATAATGAAAACAGAAAAGAAAAACAATATCACGTAGGACAAGTTGTTTATGAAAAGAAATATGGAGAAAGAAATAAACTAAAACCAAGATATAAGAAGCAAATAGTTAAGGATAATATGCCTAATAAAATAATAATCAACAGTAGAAACAGAAGTATTCACAAAGATAATATTAAGCATTAATAAATTCCTTTTTTTTAAATTCCAGAAAATGTATTCTTTAATACATATTTTATCAATCATAATATTGGCCAGTTCAGAAATAATTGATTACTCGAACCAAGAATTTTTTCTGTTCCAAGACAACAAGGATGTACTTACCTATAAATCTTACAACGATTTATTCCACGTAACTAATTTAAGTTTTTATAAGGAAATACTTGACATAGAATCAGATAATATAAAAAAGGATTCAAATAAAAGGTCACAATGGGAAATTAAGTACGACATAGAAGTAATCAAAGTAATCTTATCTCAGTTAATATCAGCTAGAACAAAAAGGGGAATAAACTCCGGATCATGATGATTTCATAAAAGTACAAAATAAAATCAATGACTTAATTGAAAATAATAATAAACAGTCTATTATTAGTTCCAAATTGTTCAAAGAAATAGAATCTCTCTCTGAATATTTTAAAAAGGTTTTTATTGATCAAGATTTACCACTTAGGAAACATGACTTACGATTAATAACATTTGACCTACAAAACTTAATTGATACTATCACTCTTGCAAAAATTAACGTTTTTAACACCAAAATTTTAAACAATGAAGATATAAAAGAAATATTAAAACACGAGCAAAAGCCAGTAATTATCGCTGACTTAATGGATATTTCTGTGTTCAAAATCGCATTACACAAAGAACTTTTAGTAATTTATATAAAATACCCAATAATAGAAAATAGATGCGAAATATATTACCCTCGATCCATTTCCCAAATCGATGGAAAATTATTAATAAGTAATCAAGTCGCAAAATGCAAAAATACATATTATATAATGTCTACATTTAAGAAAGAACTTTTTAATAATTATTGCACTTTAAGTTTAGAAAAAACATGTTTTACCCGATTATTAAATGGTGAACAAACAATTTGTAAAAAAATAAGAGAAAAAATAAAAAAATAGACATTATCCAAGATATTGCCATTTTAATAAATGGTAACAACATCGTCAACAATTCCGAATTAGGTGGTTCATTCTTAATAATATTTAATGGTACAACCACAATAAATAACGTTTCATATACCAATTTAGACATACAAATTCTTAACTATATTACTACAAACCACTTAAAAAATTACGAAATATCCGATTATATATTTTCAAATAACTCAAAACTCTCTTTAGATAATATAAATATTTTAAATCCATTCATTAAAATTAATAATACCTAAATATCTATATCCTTTATATTATTAATTTTAATCATTATATATTTGATTTCTCTACCTATTATTAAATACAGAAATATGTTTGTAACCTATTATTAAATACAGAAATATGTTTGTAACCAAAAAACAACGGCCAGAATCAGAAAAACCTAACGAAGACATATTTTTAACAGAATTAAAAGATCGTTTAAACGAAATCCAGCCCGTGAAACGGTTCTATTTATGGAATTAATAAACAAATTTTTAAATTCAATCTCAGCTAAATTGCCTTTGCCTTTGTTTAAGATTCTGCCTTCGCCTTTTTCATTAACTTCGAGGGCCGCGCTTGACCGTCCTGCTAAGATAAATAAACCTATTGTAAAGTAAACAACAGCTTCCGTTCGAAGCCAAACTCTCACGTTCAAAGCCAAAAGTATTGCGTTCCGATTTTCAATCAAAATTGCATCGGTCAGCATAATTTAATTTCACAACGAGATGCGACAGTTTCAGCATAAGCTTTTATTTTAAACAAAAATCAAAGTTCTAGAAGCTTAAAAAAGAAAAGCTTCTGGCCGAGGTTCGTTGGAGAAGATTTTAGAATTAAGAAAGCAGTCATATTCGGATTGAAACCGCGATCGGTCATATATTAGAATCAAAAGTAAAAGTGTTTTGATGTAATTGTGAGTTAGTGAATTAAGGTTTATTACCAATAAAGAAAAATTATAAAATAAAAAATTCTTTTTTTTAATCAACCACAACGATCAAATTTAATTTGCATGCATCGGTGCTTCGGATGCTATCCATCACCCATTCTGGATGCGTTCCACTTCCGACTGGGGTGTCATGGAAAATGTTTGATCCCAAGCGTGTCTTGTAGATCAATATAAGTTTGTATACGAGGCCTCTTCCCGGAGGTCAGAAAGGAAGACCACGGAGTTATAAGATGTGTTGATAACTGATTTATTGTGAGCTTGGTACATGGTTATATACTACTTGGAGATGAGGAAGTTAAGTGTGTAGAATAGTGGAATGGGTTGTATTCTGGAGTAGGTCAGTATGTTTTGACTATGGGAGTGGTTAGCGTAGTTGGGTCGGCTGACACTGCAGAATGTGCTGACCGCTTGGAGGGTCAGTGAGACATCGAGTCAACCGTTGACATTGACTATATAGAATGTGCCGATCAGCACTTATTATCTGCCGTGGGTGCAACTGAACGCCTGGTACTGTTACCAAACTGTAGTACTGCTTGATTTGTTGGTTGTTGGTCATGTAGAGCAACATTGAGAACAAACAGAAAAGTTTTACTGATCAATAAGGATCCGATAAGAGTAAGAGAGTAGACCTACATGCTGCGACGTTTTTTCATAGAAAAAAGCCGAGGCCTTGTTAAAACAAATTAGATATGTTAAAAACTAAATATGGCTCCACCTTTTTGACAAAAACCAATAAGAACTAACAATATAACGCATATGTTAAAAAACAAAACAACCAGCTAAAAAAATTTTTGAAATCTTAATTTATTTTTATTTTTAAGAAATTAAAAATGCATTTTTTTTAAATTTATTTTTTAAAGAAGAGGTTTTAGAGGAAATAATGCAAAAGACACGAAGTCAATCGGATTGCTACAACAGAAGATTCAGATTTTCAATGAGAGGGTACTTTTTCAAGGTAAACGTTTTTTGGCAAACTAAAAAAATTTAAAAAAAAAAAATTGTTTTTTTTCGGCTAAATCCTGATACACGTGTTTACTAATTTTCCGAATAGTACGTAAAAAAAGTTTCAGGAAAATCAAAAATGTGAAAATTAATTTTCGGTTTGTAAAAAAACCGCCCATATGTACAAATGTAGGGGAGTGTAGGGTAATTTGACGAGTAGGGTAATGTGACGAACTCGTCGAATCTCACATATGACGTCACGTTAAAAATTCCAAATAAATGTAGTCGTGTCCTCTCATCGTGACGACAATGTTTTTACAGTAATATTATTAAGAAGTCCCGTAATTTGTTCGTGTGTTAATTTTTTCTAAAAAGGTGGTGCTCAAACTAGCAAACCTATTCAATTTATTTGTGTTTCAGCAGTGGCAGAGCGAAGATGAGTGAAAAATAAAATCAGATAAATATATGCTCGTACAAATGAGATCTTAATCAACAGTTTTTTTTACTTGGCGTTTTTTTGTTTGCGCCGTTTGAGAGTGACACCGTTTTTGCTCCAAGTGTACCTTGTAGGGTATCGTGACGAACCTTTTATATTGTATGGTGACAAATATTTTTTATTCACAAATTTTAATTGTTGTTGTTGATTTTGTGTAAAAAACTCTAATATTACCTGATAACATTAAATGCTGCAGTTTTATTGTAGTTATACCCGTTACTCGTAGAGTAAAAGGGTATATTGTATTCGTGCAAAAGTATGTAACAGCTAGAAGGAAGCGTTTCCGACCCCATAAAGTATATATATTCTTGATCAGGGTCACTAGCCGAGTCGATCTAGCCATGTCCGTCTGTCCGTCTGTCTGTCCGTCTGTCTGTCTGTCCGTATGAACGCTGAGATCTCAGAAACTACAAAAGCTAGAAGGTTGAGATTTTCCACACATATTCTTGGGCTTCCTACGCAGCGCAAGTTTATTTCAGACGAGCGCCACGCCCCCTCTAACGCCCACAATCGCCCACTAACGATTTTAAAATGTGCCTGGCGGTCACACCTTTAAAGATTTCCGAGAAGTATAAATGCAATTTTGTTGTGTATATTTATACCTATCGAAATGTAGAAGACATTTTTTAAATCGGACCATTCATTAAATAGTTATACGCAATCCAAAAATATATATCCATCTCCCTCGCACTCCCTTTAGCCGAGTGACGGGTATTAGATAGTCGGGACACGAACCCGACTATAGCGTTCTCTCTTGTTTTGTATTGATTTCAGTCGTGCCGTCAGTTGGATAGGATGGCTCACGCCAAAAGCTGTGGCATCTAACTCCGATGGATTTTCGAATCGTACTTTTACAAAAATATGCTCAGTGGATGTGGTCAACTTTCTGCTTTTACACTTTTAAAAAATATTGATTTTTGGTAAAGTTACATTAAAAAACAAATCGTTCGTCACATTACCCTACAATTTTTAAAAGTGCAAAAAAAGAATGGTTCACGCCAAACGCTGTAGGATTTAGCTGCGTTAGAATTTCTAATCGTACTTTCACAGAAATATGCTCAGTGGATGTAAGCAACTTTTTGCATTTTCACTTTTGAAAAATATTGATTTTTGGAAAAATTACATTAAAAAATTGAATCGTTTGTCACCTTACCCTACACTCCCCTACATATAGGGGAGAGTGGGGGAATTTCGTCACAGGGGCAATTTCGTCACCTGCAATATCTCGGAATCCATAAGTCGTAAAAATATATAATTTTTTTGTTTTAGTCCTTCAAGACGGCCAGACACAACCAATGCATTTGTTTTGCACAGAAGGCCAAGATAATTAAGCTATAATATTAAATGTGTTTTAACAGTTCAAAAGCTACATTTAGTTCTCGACGAAATTTTTTCTGTATGCCACAATTCAAAAGGAATAAGATACACGATTTTTTATATGATACACAGTGCTATAATGTGCATTTCTGCGTCAGTGATTTTTAACTTCGCGCCTAATTTCGCAAGAAAAATAATTATTTCTAAAAAAGTACGGTCTGGGGAAATTTCGCCACCCTACGCGAAGGGTAAATTCGCACCTATTTTAAATACATATTTTTATATTTGACGAGCTGGCTAACGAACAGACTACCAGCAGCAGCAACAAATATAGGACGTCAACAAAAATGGTACGCTTGATCAGTGTAGCATATTTTCAGGCGTTAAACTCCCTACATTTTTCAGGTGACGAAATTTCCCCAGTTGTGTGGTGATTTTACCCCCCTGTGTGGTGAGATTGCCCCAGTATATTGGTTTTACATTTTATTTTTTTATAAATCACCAAGCTAATTAAAAAAATAGGGGAATGTCACATTTTAAAGCTTGGTGCTAACCGCATTCAACAATAAAAATAGAAATATGATAACGTGTCTCAAGATGGACAAAAAATAGCTTTGAAAAAATGCTGACGAAATTCCCCCACTCTCCCCTATACATAAAGTAAAGATATTATAAGAAATGTAAATGTGCATAAGATTTGTAAGCATCAAATAATTTTGGCTCTGCATAAAAACGTATACATACATATATGTACATATGTATGTAATTTGGCATGCATACCTATATATGTATAATGTACATATATACCTATATATGTTATTTATTTATTTATTTATTGTCAGGTTAAATAGGGAATTCTAAATTGCCTATAACCTTGGTGTTTAATAGTTGCTATAGCTGCTGTGGCCTTAAGCTACGTTTGTGCCGTATATATTTACATTTTTACATTGAGCTTAGGTTTAGTTTTATATTAGTTGGTATATTTTTATTTTCCTTAGAAATTTAAGGGAAGCTAGGATATTTGAGGTGTTAGGGGTAAGGAATTCTGTTGGGTTTGATGGGAGGATCGCACGCCTCTCTAACGAGAAAAGAGGACACTCCATTAGGATTTAAAGTGATTTAAAGTCATTCTTGTGTTGCAGCTCGTACATTGCGGGGTTGCTTGCTTATTAATTATATGTTCGTGGGTGAGTTTGCAGTGTCCGAACCTTAATCGAGCGAACTTAACCAATTCCTTGCGGTTAAGGTTGTCGTCTGGTTTAATGTTGTAGTTTTTTAATGTTAGTTTTCTGGGGTTGATAAGTTTGTAGTGTTCTGATGTTTTTTCCCATAGGCATGCGAGTTTCTTTTTAAATTTTTGTTTTATGTATGATTGTGTGTCGTTGTAGTTGTAATTATTTTCATATATTTGAGGGAGTATGTGTGCTTCCTTCGCAGCTGAGTCAGCTGTGTCGTTTCCAGTTATATTTGTGTGTCCTGGGACCCACAGTAATTTGATATTCGCCTGATGGCTATTGAGGATATCTCGGATTCTTGTCGTATAGAACGATTGATTGCCAATGTTGGCTATTGACTGTAGAGAAGATAGTGAATCCGAGCAAACTACGAATCTCTGCTTTTGTAAGACAGCGTATTGGCAAGCGGCATAGATTGCTGCCGCTTCTGCCGAAAATATTGAGCTGTGTGTTGGTAGAATTGCTGTGTCGGTAGTGATGCTATAGGATACTCCGTTTTCGGACTTTGATCCATCTGTGTAAATAAATGTATAGCTGTCGTACTGTTCTTTGAGGTATACAACTTTACATTGAAATGCTTCTGGAGGGGTGTTGGATTTGATGGTGTAATGTAAAGATAGATCTATATTGTCTTCTGAGAAAAACCAGGGGGGATATTTTTGCTTCTTTAATTTCGCTGGACTACTGAATATTTCATTTTCGTAGATGAATTTTGAGGCTTTGTGTAGGATTGAGAGGACTCTGGGTTTTCTTTTAGATTTCTTTATTTTTTGTAGGACAGTTTGCAGTTGAGTGTTTCTGGCGTGTGAGAAAACCTTACAAATCCTTGCAGTGGTCATCTCAACTCTGAGCTCGATCGGCATTATTCCGGCTTCGAAAAGGAGGTTATTAATGGGAGTGGTGCGCACTGCTCCAAATTCAAGTCTTAGAGCTGCGTGGTAGATGGTTTTTATCTTTTTTAAATATGTGGGTGGGCAGTTTCCATAAAATGGAAAACAGTAATCTATTTTGGACATTATAAAAGAGTTTATTGTGTTTATTAACTACTAACCATTTGATGATGTTGAGTCTCTTTGATAATTGAACTGCCAGGGTCTCTATATGTTCTTTCAATCTGTATTTGTTTGATATCGTAAGTCCTAAGATTTTAAGGGAGTTGGCTTGGTTAAGGGAATACGCTTGTAAAGTAATTGTGAAATTGCATCTATGTTTCCTGCAAATGTGCAGGTGCTTACATTTTTGGACCGAGAGTTTTGCTCCGGAGTAGTCGCACCAGGATAAAATGTCTGTGAATAGACTCTTAATCGACATTGTGTTTACATTTTTATTGATTTTCTTTAGAATAGTAAAGTCGTCTGCGTAGGAAAAGAATTTAAAGCCCCTATGGACTTCAATGGTGCGGCAAAGTTTGTTGTATGAAATTAGGAAGAGAATTACAGACAGTGGTGAACCTTGAGGGATCCCGTTGTACAGTGGTTTGTTATCGGAAAAGCTATTGCTGACTTTGACTTTGATTTTGCGGTTGGTTAGGAAATTCTTTACAAAATTTAAGATTTTTGGTCCAATCTTCCATCTTTTTAACTCGTCTATTATTGCGTGGATACCTATTTTATCATAACCTTTCTCGAAGTCGAGACTAATAACTGAAAGATGACTTCTGGTTGATAGGGCGGTGGTAGTCTGGTAGTCTAACAAGGTTAGGCATTCAGATACGGACATACCCTTTCGGAAACCAAGTTGTCGACTGTCTAGGAGCTTGCTGTTAATAGCAAGCCACCAGAGTCGGTTTGCTATGATTTTGTCTAGTACCTTAGATATGCAAGTGTTGAGCGAAATAGGACGATAAGAGGTAAGGTAAGGCTGTTTTGAATGTGTTGGGTTTATGAATTGGTATTATAGTACTATTCTTAAATTGCTGAGGGATGTGGCTATCGAGAATGTTGTTAAAAAGATTTATTAATCGGTTTGTTAGTGATCGGCTGAGGTTTTTGAGCATGGGATGTGAACAGTGTTGGGAAAGGTACTGTGTTTTTTTACCTAGGTAAGGTAAAAGGTATTGGGCAAAAATAAATACCTAGGTAAGGTAAAGGTACTTCAATTTCCCAGTACCTAGGTAAAGGTATAAGGTAAATATATTGTTTTTTTTTATTTTTTTATAATTTTTTTGTTTTGTTCAATGTAATCATTTAAACTTAAAATAAGACTAGTTTTAAGTTTTTAGTCGTCTTAATCAAACAATATCTTTTCATTTCATTTAAATTTAAATGTTTTAATTTTGTGCATATATATTTTTAAAACACGCGGCATGAATAATTGTATGCACGTATCACTTCATTAATGTATTTATGAAACCCTCATATACATATTTGGCGCGCAAAAATTCCGTATGTAGAAACATTAACTATATATTGTGCATATGTATATGCCGTTTGTTTACGTACATACGGCATTTTTGCGCGCCTAATACACTTTGGTTTCATAAATAAATTGATGTAGTGGTGGGAACATACATACGTGCACAAAATGATATAAAATAAAACTGCGATTAGTTTTAACTTCACAAAACAAACAATAGAACGGCTGAATTCCAATGACTTTTAATGCTGCGTTCCGACTATTACAATTTCGAAACGAAACGATACTACAGTGTCGCAGTCAGATTTGGCTATTTTAAATCAGAGCAATGTTTAATACCTATGTAAGTACCTTCATAATTCCAAAGGTATATAAAAATCTGTAGCTAGGTAAGGTAAAAGGTACCACTAAATTGTACCTAGGTACATACCTAGGTAAAAGTATCTAGGTATGTCCCAACACTGGATATGAAATGCGGTCGAGACCAGGGGTCTTTCCCTTGAGGCTATTTAGTGCTGCTTTGAACTCTATGTAAGTTACTCTACTTTCAATTAATAATGAATCAGGTGAAGGGTTGTGTGTGGACTGAGATAAATTGCTTCTGTTTTTGTTGGTTTGAAATTATTCGCTAAAATTAGAGTCCAAAGACGATTCTGACCAGTGAGAGACGAAGATTTGGGCTATAGATTCGAGATTTACAATGTTTAATTTTGGGGTTGTGGGAGATGTTATGCAGTGTATTTCATTTCTAATTTTTCTTCCGCAGAATTTATTGATGTTTGCACATATTTTTGTAGGAGTTGAGTTAGGGTTGATTTCTGCCGTAAAGTTTTGAAGTGAGGTACGTTTACCTTGTTTTAGTTCTCTTCTGAACAATGCCTTGTTTCTGTTGAACTGTATGATGTTCTCAGTGGTTATATTTCTTCTTAGCAGGAGCCAAGATTTGTTTTTATTAGTTTTAAGTTGTTCGAGCGATTTGTTCCACCAAGGAACCGTTTTCTGTATATTGAATATTGGGTTTGTTTGAGGTATTGCAATATTCGAGCTATGATGAATTATTTTTATAATATTAGCGGCTTCTTGGTTTACTTGGTTGCTTGCTGGTTTTTCGTTGTGAAATGTTTCCGTGAGTGACGTAAAGAGAGGCCAATTTGCGGCATCGAGCTTGTATCTGGGAACTTTATCGTTATAACTGGAATTCTCATTATCAAACAGGTTTATGTGAATGGGAAAATAGTCACTTCCGAAGAGGTCGTGGTCGGTTTTCCATTTGGTCTGCGTGGCGATGTCTGGCGTTATGATTGTTAGGTCTACGTGTGTCATTGTGTGATGAGTTGAGAAGTGGGTTGCAGATTCATCGTTCAAAGTTATTAGGTTGGATTGCGAGATGTACTTAAAAATTGTACATCCCTTCCATTTATTATTGGGTGACCCCCAGCTTTGGTGCCAGCTGTTAAAGTCACCTAATGGTATTATCGTTTCCTTACATATTTTCTAGGTTTCTTATTTTAAACTTCTTGTTTGGGGCAATATAGGAGGATATGAGACGTAACTTTTGCTTGGAGTGAATAATTACTCCAACAGAATCAAAATCATGGTTAAGATTTAATAGTTCGTGCTGTATCGAATTGTGGATAAGTATTCCTACTCCACCGTGTGAATTGTTTGATGTGTTCTCATGTATCAGGGTAAAGTTGATAGGGATGGGAATGTTGTGAAGGGAGTGTAAATGTGTTTCTTGTATTCAGAGGGCTTTTGGGTTATAGCGTTTTAACAGTAATTGGATTTGGTCGTAGTTGTTTTGGTAGCCGTTACAGTTCCATTGCAGTATTAATAACATTTCGATTAATTAAACAATAATCAACTAAAAATCTATTTAAAGCTCTTCTTCAGAGCTGTTGCGATTGGCTAATCTGCTGTCGTTAGTGTTGGTGGTTCCTTCGGTACTGGCAGTCTTCTTAACTTGGTTTGTTTCGATTTCAGGTTGTTGGGTGGATGTTATCTTGGAGTACGGAGTAGATTGGTGGGTGTGGTGCATGTGATAAATTCTTGTAGCGGTTTTAAAGTCAACTTTTTGTAGTGTTTTTGGTTGTGGTTGAATTGGTTGTTAATGTCATATTTGCAATTTATGCAAAACTTGGGTTTGTCGCATTCAGAGTCGTCTGTTGTGTGTACTTCTCCTGAGCAGTTGCTGCAGGCTTTGGTGGGGATCTTGCAAGCTTTCGTAGGGTGTCCAGTTACGGCATTTCAATGGGCGTGGAATATGTGGACAAACTCTTACTCTTTCCCATCCTATCATTAGGGTATCCGGGAGAGTCGCTGATGAGAAGGTGACAATTACAAGTCCTGATTCTTGAAGAATGTTGTTCTTTTAAGTAAGTATTTTTTCGACATTTATGACCTTTTGAAACTTAAGATCGTTTATTATGTCCGCTTCGTCTATATGGCGTAGTTCGTTCGAGTAGATTACTCCTTTCGAGGAATTTAAAGTTTCATGTTCAGTGACTGATACCGTGAAGTTGTGTAATTTGGTGAGTTTTAGCAGTTTTAGTGCCTGTGTTAAACTTTTGGTTCTTACTAATAGTGATCCGTCTCTGGTCTTATTACAGGTTTCAATTTCGCCGCCGCAGGTGAAATCAATAACTTTTTTAATTATAAATATATAAACTTTTTCAAATGTTTCATTGGCTGTTCTGGTGATTGTAAGAAATTTCGGTTTAAATATTGTTGTTGTTTTTTTACCCAGTGCAGGGTAATCTAAGTCAGGTGGTCGATGCATTGTTATTGTGCTTGGGCTGCCGCTAGCTGCACAGAGCACTTGCACTTTTTGTAACGGTTTTGCTGTGTTAAATGTTTTTCGGTTTTTTTCGAAGTCTTCTTTGCACACTTGTTTGTTTTTACCAAAATTGGTAGAACTTTGTTTTTGTAACTGATAGTACTCGCGAAGTTCTGCCGATAGCACGTCTTTACTCAATGAGGTTTGGACTGGTATTGACCTATATATGTATATATAGCTATATATGTATGGTATACTCATTTTAATACGACATAATTTTAACAGTGACATAATTTCGCGGCTGGCGAAATTATTTCTTTTTTTCCTCGGTGGACTTATGTCACTTTAAAACGACATAAGTTCGCCACAAGTAATTTTTAAACGACACAATTTCGCCAGAAAAAACATCATAAGTTCGCGGATCAAATGTACTGGGCGGAATTGGCATAGCGTCATATCTCCGCGCGACATATCTCCGTCCTTCTACGAACGACATATCTCCGCGCGGAGGTTTTTAATCGTCATATCTCCGCCAAATAAATCACGACATATCTCCGCTGACAAAATACACAAATATCTCAAATAACTCCGCGTTGATAAACGGGGGAGATATGTCGTTTTAAAACGTCATATCTCCGCCAAATAAATCGCGACATATCTCCGCCGATGAAAAAAGTTTTCGTTGCGTAGGAAGCCCAAGAGTATGTGTGATTAACCCCAACCTTCTAGCTTTTGTAGTTTCCGAGATTTAATCGTTTATACGGACAGACAGACGGGGAGGCGGACATGGCTAGATCGACTCGGCTAGTGATCAGGATCATATATATATATATGTATGTAAAGCAACCTCCACTCAACGGCGCGAGACGAACGAGCAAACGGTGACGAAGCAGCGGAAGGACCACACGGCACACGACGCAGGGAGTCAGGCCAGTCCGGCCCACCAAGAGGCACAGCCGAACAGACACAACGGAGTAAATGAGTCCCGATACCAGCGAACTGGAGAACTACAGGCACGGATTGCCCGTAACCAAAGACGCAATATCCGGGTGTTGGAATCCGAGAACGGACAGCATTACCGAGCCCGGATCAACAGCAAAAACGAAGTTACCATCTCATTGCGCCCGGTGAAGTAGGGGGGGGGGGGGGGTGTGACGGCCCAATTGTTCCTTAGAGTTAAGTTATTTATAAGAAGTATTAAGTTCATGAAGTTTTCCCATTTTGGTTATTTAATAAATAAGTCAAAGTTAACTACAAACTAAAGACCATCTCTAAGCAGCAAGGGAACGGGGAGAGCACAACAACATGGAGACCCAGAGCATAGATAAATTGAGGGAAAAGCACAACGACGTGAAGTACGATGAGATCGTACGGGCAGAGGACGGCGGCAGAGAAGCGACAGAAGTGTAAGAACTTTGGCGGGCAATTAATTCGATGTCAAGAAGAACTTCACTTATCTCCGAGGCCCAGTTTTGACCAGACGTCTTTTCTCCGGCACCGGCACGTGCCAGGCCCCGTTCTGTGTCTCGCGATAAAAGCGCATCACATACTTTGGCCCCCCGCAACTACGCCGCGAACGCCCCGATCACAGCCCAGCCTCTGCTCCTGCTTTCGTGCCACGCCCCTACCCCCGTGGAACCCGGTAACTGCAGCCAGGCGCCCAGCCTCTGCTCCCGCTTTCGTGCCACGCCCCTTCCCCCGTGGAACCCGGTGACTGCAGCCAGGCGCTCAGCCTCTGCTCCCGCTTGCGTGCCACGCCCCTTCCCCCGCGGAACCCGGTGACTGCAGCCAGGCGCTCAGCCTCTGCTCCCGCTTTCGTGCCACGCCTCTTCCCCCGCGGAACCCTGTGACTGCAGCCAGGCGTGCCGCCTCTGCCCCGATGTGCGCCGCTTCCGTGGATCACAGCCAGGCGCCCCGCCTCTGTGTCCGGGAGCGCATCGCATCCAGCCGCTAGCGCGAGAAGCCTCGGCCGATACCCGTTTTCCCTGGCAACTGCTATCGGCGACCACCCTCAGTTGTTTCCCATCTTTCCCCCCTCTTTGCAGCCCACACTACCGTGAGCCCGACACCTCCATCTCAGTCAGATTTTTCCAATCTAGCGGGACTTTTAGCAAAAGTTGAACCATTTTTGAGGTCGATGAGTTTTAAGCAGCAGTTTTAGAAATGTTTAACTATTACGAAAACAGGCACAAAACAAAACAAACAATTTTTTGTTGGAAGATAACGGTTTTTAATGTTGTACTTTAGAAATGCATGAAAAATTGCACTGGAAAGCGAGCAACAGTTGACAAAGTTTAGTCTTATCAATTGCATCGCGTGATCAGTGGGAGCAGTCAAAAGTTATTTTTCCCAGAAACTTTAGACAATTTTTATTCCACTTTCAAAAACAAAAACATTTTTTTGGTACAAAAATTTTTTTTTTCATTTTTTGAAAAAAGTGCCAAAAAGTAAGTGTGTTTTTTCGTGTTTCTGTTTTTTGGTGGAAAAAAACTTATATTATTCTATCCTATTCTATCCAACCAGAACATACATCCATCGCATGCATTCATTCTGATTCAGAATCTAAAATAAAATCTTACCCATATTTTGCCCAAAGACCTTCTATTTAGAAATGCATTTTTCGAGGTTTGGTCGAAAAACATAAAAACCACTCAGCGAGACGCTCTTGTGAAGCACGCAGTGATGGTGTTTGGCAATGACATTGATCACTCCAAATTGAAATTACACTGTCTTTTGAGGTTTAAAACCGATTTGAGAAATCTAGGAGAGATAAAGCCAGTTTTTTGCTCATAATGCAAGTGGCCTTCAGGTCACATTAAATGGCGAAGACTGTCGCATTGATGTCATTGCTTCCACCTCAAGTACAAGAGGGAGGTCACAAAAAGTCTTTTTTGAGTGTTGTCCTAAAACACAAAAAAGGAAAAGCCAAGAATTGTTGCCTACGAAAGATGAGGATCAGTTGCTATCAGCTGCAGAACAGGCTTTGCGGGCGGAAGGAAAAGGGGATTCAGCTAAATTAATTAATGAATTACCAAATGCTCCCCCGTCCATGGGGACTATAATTAAGAAAGCTTAATAGCACTGCAAAACGCCTTTCAGCAGATCAAGCACTTGCCCTTCTGATAGACAGTAAATTATCAATGCACCAGTACAATACCACAAAAATTTCTGTCCAAATTTATATATCCATGTTATGATCTCGTTAAGGAGTCAAAATTGTTATGCTATCCTACTGGTATATATACTATGCTGAAATAAGTTTACAATCCCTTATTGATCATACCGTAAAACGGCTGATAAGTGCTCAAAAAGACATTTTTGAGTCACTGTCTCCACTAGACGATGTACACATGAAGTTTGAATTGTTACCAATTAATAAAAAAAATCTTAAAAATATAAAACAAATTTTTTTTTGTTTTTTTTTATCAATTATCTTTAATATAAAACCTTATTTGCAGCTGTCTAGCTTATAACTTCGAAGTTACAGATAAAAACCTAAGCGTATAACCGAAATTCATCATTTTCAAAAAAAAAAAAAAAAAGTGGCCGCCAAAAATTAAAAACAACATTCTTTAAGTTGGCGAAAATTTTAACAAAAACAAGAGAGAACGCTATAGTCGGGCGCCCCGACTATCAGATACCCGTTACTCAGCTAAAGGAAGTGCGAAGGAGATGGAGATAAAAACTTTGATCCGCCGTAACTTTTTAACGAATGGTCCGATTTAAAAAATTTCTTCTACATTTCGATAGGTATTGATAAACACCATAAAACTGCATTTTTACTTTTCCGAAATATTGAAATTTTTAAAATCGTATATAAGCGATTGTGGGCGTTAGAGGGGGCGTGGAACCCTTTTGAAACAAACTTGCGCTGCGTAGGAACTCCTAGAATCTGCATGCAAAATGTCAATTTTCTAGCTTTTATAGTTTCCGAGATCTCAGCGTTCATACAGATGGACAGACGGACATGGCTAGATCGACTCGGCTAGTGATCCTGATCAAGAATATATATAGTTTATAGGGTCGGAAACGCTTCCTTCTACCTGTTACATACTTTTGCACGAACCTAGTATGCCCTTTTACTCTACGAGTAACGGGTATAAATACGAAAATAGTTAAAAGTTTCGAAAATTTTTTTTTAAATTTTTGTTGGGGTTTTTAATTAAAAAAAAAACATTTTTTAAAATTTTTAACGCCCCCAAAAGAGCCACGCCCATTTTTTTATGTTTAACATAACACAGGTCAAGAAAATGGACTTTATTAAAAAGTGCAGGCCTATTGGCATTAAATTGTGTTAATATAGACGGATATAAGCATATCTGCATAGTTAGTTTTTGAGTTTAACGGGTGGTATTTGTGCAATCGCGGTTTGAAACGAGAAAGGAAGCTAGCTTCGGCAAGCCGAAGCTTATATACCCTTGCAGATTATTCCTATTAATTTACAAATCGCAAAAATGTTAAATTTCCTATTATTTTATATTAATTTTTCGATCGTTTCTATGGCAGCTATATGGTATAGTAGTTCGATCTTTTAAAAATTAAAATCGAAATTCGGAAATATTTAAAAATAGTCATATCCCAGAGTAGAAGAGAATGTAAAAAAAATCAACAAAGATATAATTTGTTTTCCTATTAATTTCCATTTAATTTTTCGACCGTTCCTATGGCTGCTATATGATATAGTGATCCGATTTTTATATTTAGTTCGAAATTCAGAAATATATAAAAAATATTATTCCCAAGAGTAGAAGGTAATACTTGAAAAAACACCGAAGATAGAATTTTTTAAAGTTTTTTTTTTCCGATCCTTCCTATGGGAGCTATAAAATATAGTTGTCCGATCCGGTCGGATCCGACATATATACTACAATAGAAATAAGACTTTTGGGAAAGTTTCATCCCGATAGCTCAAAAACTGAGAGACTAGTTTGCGTAGAAACAGACAGACGGACAGACGGACGGACAGACGGACGGACAGACGGACGGACAGACGGACAGACGGACAGACGGACAGACGGACAGACGGACGGACAGACGGACGGACAGACGGACAGAAGGACAGACGGACAGACGGACATGGCTAGATCGACTCGTCTTGTGATGCTGATCAAGAATATATATACTTTATCGGGTCGGAAACGTCTCCTTCACTGCGTTGCAAACTTCTGACTGAAATCATAATACCCTCTGCAAGGGTATAAAAAGTAGCAACATTTTATATTTTGATGTAAGACATCTTCGAGGGTCTGTGCTCAGTTGTAATAAAACCTATGCCAAAAAATTGCTTAGATGCCCTTCTACATTATTGCATTTAAGGTTCCATCATAATTTGAGTCAATCAAAGCCTATAAGCCATTGAAGTAATTTGTTCACCTCTATTCCCAGCCAACTTGATGCGGTGAACACGCTTTTACAGCCATCAAAAAGCGTCTTTCACCGAATTTTTAAGACAAATAAGACCATTGTACGTCGAAGCATGGAATTTATAGAATTTTTTTCCTAAGAACGTAAAAAGTAACAAAAAGTAACAAAAATATCTGACATATTCGTAAAAATGTGCCTTTCAATTTGGTTAGTAGCAGTAGGCGCCGAACATAGACAAATTATATTTTTAAGGGGTTAATATGCCTAAAAAAAATACCCCCCACAATTTTAAGGCTACGCCACTGTTATCTTTAAAAAACCTACTGTGTGAAATCACGACAAACGCTTTACGTAACAGTGACTTTAAAGTTTAAAATACTTGTTACTTTTCCCATTCTTACGGAAAAAATTATATTAATTCCATTCCTCGAAGTACAATAGTGGGATTTATCTCAAAAATTCGCGAAAAGACGCTTCTAGATGACTGTCAAATATTTTACGGCACATATTTTTCCTTGTATTTTTTTAAGCCTGTTCACCGCATTAAGTTGGTTGTGAATAGAGGTGAACAAATTACGTCAATGGCTCTTAGGCTTTTACTAACTAAAATAATGATGGAACCTTAAATGCAATTATGTAGAAGGGCATCTAAGCAATTTTTTGGCATAGGTTTTATTACAACTGAGCACAGACCCTCGAAGATATCTTAAATCAAAATATAAAATGTTGCTACTTTTTTCAAACCGCGATTGCACAAATACCACCCGTTAAACTCAAAAACTAAGTATGCAGATATTCTTATATTCGTCTATATTAACACAATTTAATGCCCGTAGGGCTGCACCAAAAACACTGTTGGCCTGTGTAATCTTTGGACTAGAATATTCACTCCAAATTTGTAGCCGATATCTTTAAAATTACGACTCCTACTGATTTAAGTCCCCCTAGATTGGCAAAATCTTACACTGTACTACGTCCCGACGGGTCTGATGGCGATCTATTGCCTGCACTCATACGCTTCACAACCATCTTTTACGCTCTTCCCCAAGGGTTGTTCTCGAGTTCGTCTCAGAGCTTCCAGTAGCATTTTCTCTTGCTGTACCTAATTGATAGCTTAAGTGCCTTCTTTGCAGCCTTGTACATTTCGTTGAGTGAGTTCAGGTTCGGTGTACCCTAGCACGATGGACCAACCTCCTTGCCTGATAACAGGTCCTCCGCAGACTCGCGATTCCCTCGGTCAACCAGTACACAGGCGAATGGTCCATGCGGAATGTCCTACGCTGCACTATGGGTAATTTGACCACTTTTTGTGGCATTAATTAATAACTTAAAAACGACCCAATAACACTAGTTTGCAGCCAAACTGCTCCAAAGCAATTGATGGCAAATTCTGCTAGTGTTGAACCCCCAAATCACGAAAATACCACTAATTTTTTTTTTCGATGGCACAGTTTTTTTAATGATTTTTTAAAGTTCAAAATGTTAAAAATGGGACTTTTTTCTTCTTCCTATTTTTTCCTATATCTCGGCAAATAGCCACCCAACGGGGCCAGGTTTTGTTTCATTTTAAAGTCAATAGATCAGAGCTTAACTTTGCCATACAGATTAATATGATTGGAGAAGTAATGGCTGCGCACCAGCTCGACAAAGATGAAAAATGTGTTTTTTGGTCCACTGTAAGTCGGCTGTATGTATTGTAAAAACTCGAAATAAATCCGTTGAAAAATCATAATGGGCACAAACTTAAAGTTTACATTCCACCGAATAAAACAAGTCGAGTATGGCCCAAATCCATGGAAAATTGGATTTATGGTCGATTTTTAAAGTTCGGACTTTTCAACTTTTTTCGGTTGACAAAGTTCAAATTTTAGTTTTATCCTAGGCGGCGACATGTAAACAAAAATGAGTGGTGATGGCAGCCGGGTCAAAAAATAGCTAAAACAGATATTAAAAAGCTAGAAAATTATAAATTTTTTTTTTTTTTTTTTAACGGTATTTTATTTATCGAATCTTCTCTCTTAGAGACTAACGACAAGTTTGCAAATCTTAATCTAGTTTATATATTTTAATTAATTACAAATTAATAATTTTTTTTTGTTTTTTTTTTAGAATAACGGCCCTAACTATTGCTGCTGGGTGGGGAGGTCTCTTCGCCGGAGTCGTGTATAGCTTGTGGTCCAGATTAGAGACCGCGCAAGGTCATTAGGATGGGCCTGGAGCTTGAGATTATACTTTGTTTTCGCTTTGTCGAGTTCGTCTTTAACTAAGCCTATGTTTAGATCTTTATGAATATTTTCATTCCGTATATACCACGGCGCTCCTGTTATAGTTCTCAGTATCTTTGATTGAGCTCTCTGGATTATTTCTAAGTTGCTGGCACATGCGTTTCCCCATAGCTCGGACCCATATGTCCAAATTGGTTTTAGGACTGCATTATACAAGAGTATTTTGTATTCTAATTTTAATGGCGAGCGGGCGTTAATAAGCCAATGTAGATTGCTGGCTTTAAATTTTAAATGATTTCTCTTAGCTTCGATATGTTTACGCCAAGTGAGTCGTCTATCCAGGTGGACTCCTAGATATGTTACTTCAGTTGTTTGTGGCATAATAATGTTGTTCAGGGATAGTGAAGCTATTCGTTGCTGGAAGTGGTTTGAAGACATTTTCTAAGTGGTGGGCAAATGTATTCGCCCTCTCTTCGTTGCTGCGGGCCCAAGTTCCTGTTTGCGTATGTAGGGGTGATTCACTTTCTATTGGTGGACATATGCCTGACTTAGCTTTCCACAGTGGATATCTTTTGCTATTTGGTGACAGTTGCTTCATGAAAGATAGTTCATCTCTATTTTTCTCAGCTTCTAGTGCTTTGCGGAGCATGCAGTTGGCTATTTTTAGGCGCTCCTTGGAGGCTGGGGATCTATGGGATTGCCACTCTCGACGAAGCCTTCTCTTATTGTATAGCAGTTCTTCGATGTGCCTAGAAGCACGTCTGCTGTTAAATGGTTTATTAGATGTTATAGGTTGCGTGGAATGTTGTGCAGCCAGTGTAATAACACTCACTAACTCTTCAACTGAATTGTCGAGGTCTTCTTCACAGGAAATGTTTGGGCGGTCATTAATATGAGTACTTACATACTTTCTGTATTTGAGCCAGTCTGTTTTACCAGTAGTTAGAGAATGTAACCGTTCTGTAACCTGAGGGTGGTCGTAGAGGTGAAGCAAGATGGGCGAATGATCTGATGATAGATCGGATAAGTGCTCCACACGCACATGAGCCTGCGGCACTCTTCTTGTGATAGCAAAATCAATCAGGTCAGGTTTCTTATTTGGATCTGTTGGCCAATATGTAGGCTTACCCGGGGAAATAAAGTCAAGCTTGTTTCGCGGAGTTATAATTGCGTTGTAGAGTTGTTTTCCCTTGGGGTTGATGAGTCGAGATCCCCAGTGGGTGTGCTTTGCATTGTAGTCACCAGCTGCTATAAAGCGGTCATCCAATACATCGAAGAAGTTTAGGAATTCTGCTTCGGTAATAGCGAAGCGCGGTGGGCAGTATATAGAGGCTAGGTTTAGGTAGCCGCTTTGGGTTTCGAGGTGTACTGCTGTTGCTTGAATATAAGTCGTAGCGAATGATGGCATCTCGTAATGCCTAATGCGATTCTTTATCAGAATTCCAGTACCTCCATGAGCCTTCCCATCAGGATGATTTGTCGAATAAAATGTATAGCCAGTAAGATGAAAATAGTTTTTATTTGTTAAGTGAGTCTCTGATATGAGCATGGCGTCAATGTCATATTGATCAAGGAACTGCATAAGCTCGTATTTGTGCTGCGAAATGCCATTCGCATTCCAGAAAGATATTTTAAAAGTAATCATCTAAGATTTTTGTTTGACTAAAAGCTCCAGGAGGAGATTTTGAGTGCGCACAAGCTCCTGCAGAGTTTGCTGCATTGCTCCCATTGTTTTTGTTATAGTTGCCAGCATTAATTCTATACCACTAGGTAATTGGGATGTGTTTACGCAGATACTTTCCGAAGTATGGTTCGATGCCTGTTGCTCCAACAATCCTGGAGTGGTTTGTTTAAATGTAGGTGTTGGAACTGAAGCGTAAGACCCGTTGTTGTAACTCAGCGCCTGAGCAAAAGAGACTCCCGGTGTCGTTGTTGATGGTATGTATGGAAGATTTTGGCGGATGGCTGGGTTTCTAGCTCCAGTTATTTTTTGGGTTAGGCGGTTTTTCATCTCCTTATAAATACGGCAACCTCTGTAGTTGGCCGTGTGGTTTTCCCCACAGTTGTTACATTTTTTGGCAGATTGGTTCTCCTTATTTAGAGGGCAGTCCATAGTTAAATGTGCATCCCCGCAGACGACGCACAGTGGCGCCTTGGGCCAAAAAACGTGCAATAAATCACTTTTTCGACTTTGTCCTAGAAAGTTGTGACCCATACCAATCGACAGGTAATTGATCCACTATTACAAATATGTAACCCTTTTTCAAATCAAAAAATTTTTGTAAAAGATATGAATTTTCAAAGTTGAACAATTTTTCACTTAAAAAAAACACACCGTTTTTAGGTAATTTTTCGCACTTCCGGGGGGTTTTTCTTAAAAACTAGGTATCGAATCGCTTTGCTTCTTTTTTCCACGGATTGGTGTGTTAGTTAAGAGTAAAAAAAGTAAAACATATTGCAGTTTGCCATGCCCATCTCTTAGTTATGAGTTATTTGCGAAACGTCCATTTTTTCCATATTTTTCAACTTTGATGGAAAATAAAAAAAAACTATTTAATACTATTTTTTTTATACTTCCGTAAAACGTTATTTGGACTTTCTTCTTGATATTACGAAAGTTATAGCTGCGTCCGCCTGCGTCCGCGGTTTTAAGAGCCAAAAAAGGTAAAAAAGTCATGGTCCCAGAAATTGCATATGGCGCAACCTTGTGAAAGATTTGTCCAAAACATTGTGTTAAAGTCCTGAAAATTTGATATGATGTGCAACAGCTCGATATAAGAAACTTTAGCTCTACCACTTTTGGAAAAACCCGCTAGTTTAGCGGAAAAACAGCTATAAATAGCTAAAATACGGAAGGCCGTAACTTCTAAACTACTGAAGCTACAGACTTGTGCTGTATCTCGTTTGAAAGGTATTTTAAAATGCTTTAAGCGCCTCCTGTATGTAATTTGTGTAAATGTAATATTTAAAAATATATGCACAAAACAAATTTTTTTTAACTTTTTTTTTTAGCCTTTTTTAGTTTTCTCAAAAACGGTTTCAACGATTTCCTTTAAAGCTTCAAACTGTATAGCCCTTGAGAGTCCTTAAATTTTGGTATACATCATGTTACTGTAAAAAATCACGTTTAAAAGTTATTCAGAAACGAAAATAGCCACTTTTGCCAGCTCAAAACAACTTACGCTGCCTAAGCATTGAATTTAGTATGTGCGAGTCCAAACTGTATTTTAAGGTCATGGAATCACAACCTTGTCACAGAGTTAGAATCTAGTAATTATAGTCCAGAAATGTTAGGTCTATTGGATTTACCAAGTTTACTAAATTGTGACCATTATTTCAAAAAACATGAAATATAAAAAAAAAGTTTTTAAAAAAACTTTTATTTATTTTTTTTTCTTTTTTTAGTTTTTAAAAATTAAAACATAAAAAAATAAACTAAACAAAACGTAATTTTAAAAAAAAAAAAATTTTTTTTTTAAAATTCCAATTTTTTATTTATTTTTTTTTAATAAGTTTTAAAAATTACAACATGAAAAAAGAAACTAAAAAAAACAAAAACTTTTTAAAAAAAGTTTTTTTTTTGTCGGAAAAAATGGATTTGTTTTTAAATTCTGACTTTGCCGATTTGTAAGTACGCCTCTGCCACGCCCACTCCCTGTCTCAAGCAATAATTTGAAAGGTGGATCAATTATCTATCATTTGCCGTTTACAAAATTCAATTATCTTCACTGGTTCAAAAGTTATGATTTATTACCAAAAAAAAGTCAAAAGGCGCCACTGTGCGACGCAGACTGCGCGAAGTTTGCAGTATGTTCTCGTATGATCATATTCTTGACAACTCGTACATTGGATGGGTCCATTCCGTTTATGGGATTCCTCAACCGTGATTCTGCGGTGCAATAGATATTGAAGCTTGTAGATTGGGTGAACTTCATTTTTATTTAAAGGCATATTTTCCGGTGTCAGTTCTATCTTGAACATTGGCTGGGGAATTTTGTTTCTGTTTATTATGTTTATAGCCGTTTTGGCATTAAAACCCTTTTCTTTAAGCCCATCTATTATTTCAATGGTTGGAACTCATCTAGGTATTTGGCCACTGATCGATAATCTTGTTCATCGTTTGCCTGAATTTTGGTTTCATTTATGTTACCTCTTTTTATAGAAGTGACATAGAACTTGTTGGCTCCAATTAGGTCAGTTATTTTTTTGACTAGCTCAGCACAATTTCCTTGACGAACATATATGGGTGGTGACCTTGGTTTCTTAACAGTGGTTGTTTGAGTGGCAGCATTATCTTCGTCTGTGTCACTAAGAATCGAAAATCTTTTATTGGTCAGCGTATTTTTCGGGACAGTGATAGTATTTGATTTCAATACTTTTGATGCATTGGTTTTTTTAGAAGATTGCGGGCTTAATTTTCTTTTTATTTGTACATAGCGATCGATTCCAGTTTGTATTAACGTTCCGTTAGCATTTTTCGTAGGTTTTTGTTGGGGGAAGGGGAGCTTGCCGGTCAGAACTGACGATGCCGGGCGCTGAGTGTCTGCAGTAGATGTAGTTGTTGTTGTGTTGGTTGTTGTTGTTAGTGTCGAAGTCACAGTGGTAAATACGGGCATTGTGCTGGTAGTTGTGGTAATATTGCTTGTAAGGTCGTAGGGGTCGGGGGACGGGCATTGGTCACTCCACGGCTCATTGGGTGCTGTGCCGCTTGCAAATAGTAATGCAGGGGAGAGCGAGCGCGCTCTCGCTGTGTTCACTTGCAATGTTGCAGTTTTCTTTGGTACTATTGTTTCATCAGCTCGTATACAAAAGTAAGCGTTGTTTCTGATTGACGAAAGTCGACGTTCGTCTTGTTGTTGTTGCCGAGCTGTGCTCATTTTACTTAGGTTACAGAGCTTACACTCTGACACGTTGGCTTTTAATTTATACTTTATAGATTATATTAGTAGTTTATCACACTAATCTAAAATTTTCATGGGCAACACGAGCACTTGTACCCATGCCTACCCAGAGCGTCTTTTCGCGAATTAAATTCGGTTATTTTCACTATAATTTGTAATCATTCGGCGGAGCGATACAAAAATACGTCTGATGTCGTTGACAGCACGGTGTACTCTGAAATTATAAAAATGAATTTAATTTTTAAAAATTTCTTAAAAAATATAAAATTGCTTGCGTTATGACTGTGAGTATTTTAAATAAGTAATATCCATTTGAATAATTCATTCATATAAGATAACCATATTTTCAAAAAAGCATGCTATTTTTAATAAGTACTGCAGTATCAAAAAACGAAAATTTTGATTGTGTGTGATAATGAATAAAATTAAGGAATACAATTGCTTAAATGGTCCAGACACTTTTTGCAATGTGTGGTAAATTTATTATGAGCAATACATATCTACCCTTTGACAGTGAGGTAAAAGATCGACATTTCCTCTACATTCGCATTAAACCAAATCTTGAAGAGGCTTGGGCACCGAGAGAATTTGCGAATATTGCCGCTTGACATTACTTAAATGGAGCGAAGGCAAACGGTACGTTTTTGTTTTCGATGCTTTTTTAAAAGGTCCATTATTTAAAATTTAACATGAAACAAAAACTGGCCCCATTGGGTGGATATTTGGTCCATTTAAATTTTAACATGAAACAAAAACTGACCCCATTGGGTGGCTATTTGCCGAGATATAGAAAGAAATTCGAAAAAGTCAGATTTTTAACATTTTGAACTTTAAAAAATCTTTTAAAAAAAACTGTGCCATCGAAAAAAAATAAGTAGTATTTTTGTGATTTGGGGGTCCAACACTAACAGAATTTGCTAACAGAATATTATTTTGTAAACTAGTGTAATTAACAATTCGGTTTTTTGATTTTACTATATTAAATTTAAAGGAATTTTAGTTGGAAAAAACGCGTAGTGCCTTTTTTTTAAGAAAAATAATTTTTTTTCCTAAACGTGAAAAAAAAAATATTTTTAAAATTAATTTTAATAAGAACAACGTATTAAATTTTAAAAAAAATATCAAAGTTTTCCTTTTTTGTATTTTTGGATTGCAATTTTATTTTTATAATTATTACCATTATAATTTTTTACAAAAATACTATAAACCTTTATAACAAAGTTATTGCAATGAAACAATAATGAAACATAATTTTTAAAAAATTAATTGTTAATAACAAAGATAGTTGCATACCGTTTTGAAGGAGGAGCTCAAGCTCTTAAGGAATCACAGTCCATCGAGGGTATTTAATTCACGGTTGTGGGGTCTGGCTTGCTATAAAAACAATTTAACATTTTTGTCCAATTTTTTCGAACGCCTTTTATTTTGACAACAAACGGAAAGCCCATATGTTTTTTATAGCTAAATGTCACACAACGACTCAAAATCCTAGAAAATGATACTTTGTTTTTATAGCAAAACACGAAACTTTGAAATGCAATTACAAGAGAACCATGCATTTCCGCCGATAATCTTCTGCACGTAAATTCCTAAGAAATCGCGGTCCATCGAGGGTAATTTTTTCGCGATTTTTGGGGCACAGGCCCCTCTTCTAGACTATTACCTCCCATTTATATCAGCGACCAATGGTGCACGTGGCTCGCCTCTGTGCCGCTCCGTAGCTGAGATGTGACACTTGTCCTCCTGGTCCAAAGTCCCCGGCAGAGTCCAAAGTCCAATGCAGTTCCGTTATTTCTTTTTGCACCCGGCACTACTCAACTGCTCACAACCGTTTGCGAGCTTAGTCTATATCCTATAGATCCCATAGGAACAATCGCATATAGCTCAAAAAATGTAAGATATTTCGAGCTTATTCTTTTATGCATACCTTGGTCAGGGTAAAAGCGCGTGCCGATCGGATGTCTATATCTTTGCTACTTTGTTTTTTAATAGTAAAATACCAAACTTTAAAATGCAATTTCAAGAGAAGCATGCATTTTGGACGATAATCTTCCGCTAGTAAATTCTTGCCAAATAGCGGTCCATCGAGTATAATTTTTTCTATTACCTCATATTTAAAAAAAAAACGAAAATAAAACCGCGAATGTTTTGGCTTATGGGTGCTATATATGCATCGCTTAACAATAGCCTTTACCAAAAAAACATTGGTCGCAAAAAGTAGAGCAACGCGTATTATTATTATACCCTTGTAGAGGGTATTATAATTTCAGTCAGATGTTTGCAACGCAGTGAAGGAGACGTTTCCGACCACATAAAGTATATATATTCTTGATCAGCACCAATAGCCGAGTCTATCTAGCCATGTCCGTCTGTCCGTCTGTCCGTCTGTCCGTTTCTATGCGAACTAGTCTGTCAGTTTTAAAGCTATCGCGATGAAACTTTCCCGAAAGTCTTCTTTCTATTGCAGGTAGTACATATGTCGGAGCGAGCCGGATCGGACCACTATATCTTAAGGCTCCCATAGGAATATTCAAACAAATATAAGAAAATTCTTGTTAATTTGTAGGAAGTAGGCGTTTTAATTCTTGACTACTTAAAAACAAAATTCAAAAATAGGAACACTGAATCTGGAATCCCTGGAACTGCACCGAGTGAGTATTACTTTATCTGCAAGGGTATATAAGCTTCGGCTGGCCGAAGGTAGCTTCCTTTCTTGTTTTTTTTTTTTTTTATATTTGGACGTTGATGCACTATGATCAGTACAAACAAGTGGCCCTTACGACACCAAGCAAAGCTTGTTACGCGCGGAGCCCTAAACCGTTTTGGGCAAGTAAGCGGAATCGGGGACATGGAAATACTACGATTTAACAATAGACAGGTTAAAATACATGTTCACAAAGAATTTACAAATTATTTGAAGACAGAAAATACATAAGTTTAGTATAATTAGTATCAAACCGTAAGACGTGGCACAGTGAATTATAGTCGTCACACAGAACACGAAAAGGATCATGCAGGGCATAAGTAGATCTACATATTGGCAGGGACAAGGGACGAAAACGGCGAACTGTTCTACAGGGTACATTCCAGTTAAGGGAACTAAGAAGGAAAGGGGAGTCGACATCACCATTTATAAGTTTGTGTAAGAACATAACTCCATGACTCTTTCTACGATGGTAGAGGGTTGGTAAGTCGAGCAGCCGCAACCTCGCAAGATAAGAGGGCAATCGACTACCTGTATCCCAGCTTAAACCCCTCAGAGCAAATAGAAGGAATTGTTTTTGGACAGACTCTAACATATTTTGGTAACAGCTAATTTGGGGAGACCATATACAAGAGCAATATTCCATAGACGGACGAACAAGAGAAGCATACAAAAGCTTTGTTGTGTAAGGATCATCGAACTCCCTTGACCAACGTTTCATAAATGCAAGAAGACTTTTGGCTTTATTAGATATAGTAGATATGTGGTCTTTAAAACTAAGTTTATGATCAAATAAAACGCCAAGATCCTGAACTGAAAAAATTCGTTTAAGGGCGTTATTTCCAATAGAATAAGAAAACAGAGATGGATTACAACGATAAAAGGTCATAAAGTTACATTTAGAATAGTTTAAATTTAACATGTTAGTCATGCACCACGTATACAAACAATCAAGATCTAATTGAAGGTCATTATATGAGTTAGGTGAACACATGGACAAACATAGCTTGACATTATCTGCATACATTAATACGGTAGACGACTTTATAACATTAGGTAGATCATTAATCATTAATCCAAAGAGTAAAGGGCCCAGGTGGGTACCCTGTGGCACTCCAGAAGTAACATTAATTATTTTGGAAATTCTATTGTTAAAACAGACCGTTTGAGTTCTATTAGAAAGGTAGGAAAGTATCCAGCCAAGTAGGTTTGGAGAAAACCCTAAAGGGGACAATTTATAAATAAGAAGTTTATGGTTCACAAAATCAAAAGCTTTAGAAAAATCGGTATAAATCACATCAGTTTGATGATGTGTCAGGAAGCCTCTAGTAATTAAAGATGTAAATTCTAGTAGGTTTGTAGAAGTAGAGCGACGCACAGTGGCGCCTTTTGACTTTTTTTTGGTAATAAATCATAACTTTTGAACCAGTGAAGATAATTGAATTTTGTAAACGGCAAATGATAGATAATTGATCCACCTTTCAAATTATTGCTTGAGACAGGGAGTGGGCGTGGCAGAGGCGTACTTACAAATCGGCAAAGTCAGAATTTAAAAACAAATCCATTTTTTTCCGACAAAAAAAAACTTTTTTTAAAAAGTTTTTGTTTTTTTTAGTTTCTTTTTTCATGTTGTAATTTTTAAAACTTATTAAAAAAAAATAAATAAAAAATTGGAATTTTTAAAAAAAAATTTTTTGTTTTTTATGTTTTAATTTTTAAAAACTAAAAAAAGAAAAAAAAATAAATAAAAGTTTTTTTAAAAACTTTTTTTTTATATTTCATGTTTTTTGAAATAATGGTCACAATTTAGTAAACTTGGTAAATCCAATAGACCTAACATTTCTGGACTATAATTACTAGATTCTAACTCTGTGACAAGGTTGTGATTCCATGACCTTAAAATACAGTTTGGACTCGCACATACTAAATTCAATGCTTAGGCAGCGTAAGTTGTTTTGAGCTGGCAAAAGTGGCTATTTTCGTTTCTGAATAACTTTTAAACGTGATTTTTTACAGTAACATGATGTATACCAAAATTTAAGGACTCTCAAGGGCTATACAGTTTGAAGTTTTAAAGGAAATCGTTGAAACCGTTTTTGAGAAAACTAAAAAAGGCTAAAAAAAAAAGTTAAAAAAAATTTGTTTTGTGCATATATTTTTAAATATTACATTTACACAAATTACATACAGGAGGCGCTTAAAGCATTTTAAAATACCTTTCAAACGAGATACAGCACAAGTCTGTAGCTTCAGTAGTTTAGAAGTTACGGCCTTCCGTATTTTAGCTATTTATAGCTGTTTTTCCGCTAAACTAGCGGGTTTTTCCAAAAGTGGTAGAGCTAAAGTTTCTTATATCGAGCTGTTGCACATCATATCAAATTTTCAGGACTTTAACACAATGTTTTGGACAAATCTTTCACAAGGTTGCGCCATATGCAATTTCTGGGACCATGACTTTTTTACCTTTTTTGGCTCTTAAAACCGCGGACGCAGGCGGACGCAGCTACAACTTTCGTAATATCAAGAAGAAAGTCCAAATAACGTTTTACGGAAGTATAAAAAAAATAGTATTAAATAGTTTTTTTTTATTTTCCATCAAAGTTGAAAAATATGGAAAAAATGGACGTTTCGCAAATAACTCATAACTAAGAGATGGGCATGGCAAACTGCAATATGTTTTACTTTTTTTACTCTTAACTAACACACCAATCCGTGGAAAAAAGAAGCAAAGCGATTCGATACCTAGTTTTTAAGAAAAACCCCCCGGAAGTGCGAAAAATTACCTAAAAACGGTGTGTTTTTTTTAAGTGAAAAATTGTTCAACTTTGAAAATTCATATCTTTTACAAAAATTTTTTGATTTGAAAAAGGGTTACATATTTGTAATAGTGGATCAATTACCTGTCGATTGGTATGGGTCACAACTTTCTAGGACAAAGTCGAAAAAGTGATTTATTGCACGTTTTTTGGCCCAAGGCGCCACTGTGCGACGTCTAGTGAGGCCATGCTGACACGGTGAAATAATAGACCGGCAATGATGCTGCAACTGACAGGTAATAATTTTTTCGAAAAGTTTAGGAATTGCACTGAGTTTAGCAATACCACGATAATTTGAGATGTCGGACTTGTTCCCTTTTTTAAACAATGGAACAATAAACGATTCCTTCCATATGAATGGAAATCTTCCTTGACTTAGCGACAAATTAAATATTAATGTTAAGGGAAAAGCTAGATAGGACTCAGTATACAACTTGGTATTTTATCAGGACCCGATGAAAAAGAGAGCTTATGAGTATCAAGACTCTGAAGAACATCAGATACATTAATCACTGGTTTGAAGAGTTCAGATGAGGTAGTGGGTATGGAAAATCATTTTCAATAAGTCGATTGAAAAAAATCAGCAAATAGGTTGGAAATATCATTGCCATCAGATGCTATATCATTATTAAGAAAAAGAGATTGAGGGAAGCAATTAGATTTCCGCTTAGAATTGACGAAAGAATAAAAAAGTTTAGGATTACTTTTGAAATCACGCTTACAACGAGACAGGTAATTTTGATAACAGTCAGAATTGAGCTGGACAAATTCCGCCTTAGCAGAACTATATTTGGCCCAGTCCGTCAGCAAGCCAGAAATTTTAAACCGTTTAAAAAGTCTGTTTTTTTTTTATTTTTAAGATAGGATAGTTGACGAGTACCATGGAGAGCTATAAGAATTCTTCAAGGAGGAAAGAGGGACATGTGCATCAAATAGACGGTAAAGGACTTTATAAAAATACCCAACTGCATCATCAACAGAAAGGTCAACCAGATAGGACCAATTAATTGTCGATAAAGATTCAACTAGTTTAGCATAGTCAGTCTTTTTAAAACACAAACTAGGATGTATGTTTATTGCAGTCCTGGGAGCATTTATACAGATCTGAAGGGTAGGATGATGACAATCTTCAGGTAGAGATAGTGGCGGAATTCGACTAACTTCAGCATCTCCAACCAAGAAATATTGGGAAGATTAAAGTCACCGAGCACAATGAGTTGGTCAGCTTCAGCAAGCAACAAGGAGATAGACTGTATGGCGGACAGGTGCGTATATACACGTTAAATTTAGAGCTAGGGCGTATATAGGAACAAGTTAAAAATATTTTATTTTTTGGGAAAGATAGTTTTACGCAAATAAATTCAATACCTGAAGAACCTAAAATATAAACAAGCTCAGAAGTTAAATCGGATTTGACTCCAATAAGAACGCCTCCACCTCGACGGGTATGACGATCATTCCGATAAACAAAACTATACGAGAATTCTTGGGCGTCAATCGGCTTTTAGGTTGGAATAACCATAGACTCAGACCGGACTTTGTAGTATTTAGAACTTCTATTTTAATCCATAATTTCTACACTTTTACACTTTATTTAAAAAAAAACCCAAAAAAGGAAGCTAGCTTCGGCTAGCCGAAGCTTATATACCCTTTCAGATTATTCCTATTTATTGAAAAATCGCAAAAATTTTAAGTTTCGTATTAATTTGACATTATTATACCCTTGCAGAGGGTATTATGATTTCAGTCCGAAGTTTGCAACGCAGTGAAGGAGACGTTTCCGACCCCATAAAGTATATATATTCTTGATCAGCATCACTAGACGAGTAAGTCGGAACGAGCCGGATCGGACAACTATATCATATAGCTCTCATAGGAACAATCGGGAAAAAAAATGTAAAAAAATTATATCTTGGGTGTTTTTGAACCTATAACATCCTACTTTTGAAAATGTCATTTTTTATCTAATTTTGAATTTCGAATAAAATTTTTTCAAAATCGGACGACTATATCATATAGCTGCCATAGGAACGATCGGAAAATTAATGGAAAAGTAATAGGAAATAAATTCTAGCTTCTTTGGTTTTTATTGTATTATCATCTTCTCTAGGATATGCCTCTTTTAAAATGTTTCCAAATTTCAATTTTAATTTGATCAAAATCGGACGACTATATCATATACCTGCCATAGGAACGATCGGAAAATTAATGAAAAATATTAGAAAATTGAACATTTTAGCGATTTGTTAATTAATAGAAATGATCTGCAAGGGTATATAAGCTTTGGTTGGCCGAAGCTAGCTTCCTTTCTTGTTTTTTCTATCCATCCTATGGCAGCTATATAATATAGTCGTCAGATTTTTGTTAGACTTAAATCGAAATTCGGAAATATTTAAAAAAGTCATGGCCCAGAGATAAAGATAAAATAATTAAAACCAAAGAAGCTATAATTTATTTTTTTTTAATTTTCCCATTAATTTTTCGATCGTTCCTATGGCAGCTATATGAAAGTCGTCCGATTTTTTTTTTTAAATTTTATCCGAAATTCAGAAATTTATAAAAAATAATGTTCTTAAGAAAAGAAGGAAAAAAAATACCGTCTGCAAGGGTATAATAATTTCCACTTCTGCATATGCATATAAAAATGCAAAAACAATAATGGTTTACGTTAAGAGCTGTAGGATTCAGCTTCGTTGGAATTTCACCATCATATTTTAACAGAAATATTCTCAACATTAAAAATATCAGGCTACTATAGATGAAAAAAATTGACAAAAAGTACTTCAGTAAAATCCATTGTAGCTAAAGAACTAGAGGTCGCCCAACTTTGTGATTGGATACTCTTGAAGTTAAAGGTTCAAGGTACCACTTCCTCTAAATTGTCTGGGCTACGAAAGGTTTTCTTACTATTAAGCAGCAAAAAGTGCCTAAAAATCGAAAATATGGAACTTTGACCACGGATTTTTAAAAACTTCGACGTGATGGAAAGTTTCCAAGTATAAGGTAGTAATCTACAGCTAAAATTCTTTCAGGTTTTGTAGCGTTTATTCTTGGGCCAAGAAAAAGCCTTGATTTTGTCGACCTGTGTTATCTAATACCCGTTACTCAGCTAAAGGGAGTGCGAACGCTGTGCTCGGGTTGGTGTCCCGACTATCTAATATTCGAACCTTAATTAAAGGGAGTGCGAGGGAAAAATATATATATCACTTTTTTTTGATTGCGTCTAACTTTTTAAGGAATGGTCCGATTTAAAAAATGTCTTCTATATTTAGATAGGTATAAATATACACAACAAAATTGCATTTAAACTTCTCGGAAATCTTTAAAGATGTGGGCGCAGGACACATTTTTAAAATTGTTAGTGGGCGATTGTGGGCGTTAGAGGGGGCGTGGCGCTCGGCTGAAATAAACTTGCGCTGCGTAGGAGGCCCAAGAATATGTGCGGAAAGTCTTAACCTTCTAGCTTTTGTAGTTTCCGAGATCTCAGCGTTCATACGGACAGACAGACGGACATGGCTAGATCGACTCGGCTAGTGACCCTGATCAAGAATATTTATGCTTTATGGGGTCGGAAACGCTTTCTTCTAGCTGTTACATACTTTTGCACGAGTACAATATACCCTTTTACTCTACGAGTAACGGGTATAATCATATCCTAGAGTAGAAGAAAATACAATAAAGACCAACGAAGCTATAATTTGTTTCCAATTAATTTTTCGATCGTTTCTATGGCAGGTATATGATATAGTCGCCCGATTTTGATCAAATTAAAATTGAAATTCTGAAATATTTTAAATGAGTCATATCCTAGAGTAGAAGAGAATACAATAAAAACCAAAGAAGCTAAAATTTATTTCCTATTACTTTCCCCTTAGTTTTCCGATCGTTCCTATGATATAGTCGTCAGATTTTTTAATTATTTAATTCCAAATTCAGGAATATTTAAAAAATAATATTGCCAAGATTAGAAGGCAACATTTCAAAAAACACCGAAGCTAGAATTTTTTTTTACGTTTTTTTGTTTGTCCTTCCTTTGGGAGCTATAAGATATAGTGGTCCGATCTGATCGGTTCCGACATACACACAAAGAAAAAACTTGGTAAAATCAACTGTAATAATTGTCAAACAGGCCCCAACCAGCAAAATTGTCAATTCTACTAAGTAAATTGTCATTTCACAACAACAAAATACACACAATTAGCGAAGACACAAACCCAAAGCAAAAACAAAATACACGTAACTATTTTAATAGTTACGTAACTATCTTTGTTGGTCAATTTTACCAAGCAAATTTTTTTGTGTGTATATACTACCTGCAATAGAAAGAGGACTTTTCGGAAAGTTTCAAACCGATAGCTTTAAAACTGAGAGACTAGTTTACGTAGAATCGGACAGATAGACGGACGCACAGACGGACGGACAGACGGACATAGCTAAATCGACTCGTCTAGTGATGCTGATCAAGAATATATATACTTTATGGGATCGGAAACGTCTCCTTAAGATTACATAACACCAGCTTCAAAAAATAAATCGATGAAATTCGCACTTAAGGAAACAAAGGGCAATTAAAAATTTTGTGTATGGTTTTTTTTTTTAAGTGTAAAAACCGTTTGAGTTGTGGGAAACCGATTTTGGCTATCAAAGACTCATTTTATAGGTAACTAGCTATACCCGGAGCGACTTCGTTTGCTTAAAATTAGTTTGTAGTTAGGAAATTAGGTTGTCAGGACTTTCTTATTTCTTATTTGCGCGTTTTTTGAAAACCTTTGTGTAAACATTCTACAAAGGTTGAAAGAGAAATAAATTAGAACAACAAACTAATCAATACAATATCACTAGAAGAAGATAAATTACAACAACAAACTTTTAAAAACACAGGGCGGCAACATTTTGACCGCAGCTGGAAGCTTATATGCTTTTTGACTCTGTTTTCTAGAATTTATTTCTCGCTGAAAAAAATCCTAAAATTATTCTAAGTATGGGGCTTGAAAGATAAAGAGTGTATCATTTAAAAAACTTTAACATCAAAACAAACTATAAATCCGTTTGCATTTGAGACCTCCGGAAAGTTGGCCAAATTCAGCACTTTTCGAACTTAGTGGTCTTTGTGCTAAGAATTCTTGCGTCGGGGAACTTTTTGGAAAACACCGTTTAACTTGGGAATTCGTAACGAATTCAAAAATTTAGTTATTATATAGTTATAGTTATTAATTTTAAGATTGGAACTTTTGACCAAATACGTATGAACATATTAGAGCCCTGCACGAGTAGACTTGTAAACAGCTCTGAGCTAGAGCTTGTTTGTTTGTTTGTGACTTTCGAGTCATAGCTCATGGGATTATCGAGTAAGCAAGTAATAGCTCATACTCCTAACGGATACCTTTAAAATAGTTACTCGGACAGCTCGAACAGCTCGAACAGATCGAACAGTTTGAACAGCCCGAACAGATTGAAAAGTTCCCATTAAATATTTCAACATCATTAATTTATAATAAGAGAACAAATATATCGTTTTTCCTTCAATGTTAAATTCTTTAGATGAAGTGTAATAAAATGTAATAATTTTTTTAAGGATAGACATGATGGTCATAAATCGCGAAAATATGATCCTCAATGGGTCTTGTAATTTCGGTTACAAGAAACTACCGAGCCCAACAATCCCTTGCCCATTCTTAAGATATCGCGGTCCATCGAGGATAACTTTTCAAACTCTTTCCCTACGACCAATCTTCAACAATGCAAATATTGCATTTTCATTAGCTGAAGAATTCGCGGAAAAGCAAAAGTATAGCATGGCTTTGCGAGAGAATATAAAATTATTTTTAAGAAGATAATGGTATTGATGTGTACATACAGAACAAGATAAATAGTATAAAATATTCCCCGTATTTCATTTTTTGTGTATACATTTAAGTACCTTAATTGCTGAATTGAACCATGGATTTTCACGTGGCTTGGTCATTTTCGTCATAAATGGTACTGATCGATTATATAAGTATATTATATTATTTTGTAGGACAGTCAATTGAGAATTAATATTTGTATGGTCATATATAGAGTCCCAGTCACATAAATTATAGTCGTTACTTAGCAAGGCGTAGTCAATATTTTTAAAGTCCCTATAAACTATATGGTTTTCAGTAAAGTCAGTATTAATATTATAAATTAGATAAATTAGGTCGTGTTTTGAAAACATTTGCATTGAAAGTTGACTATACATGGACATTTTATCACAGTCAGTTACAAAAAATAAGTCAAGTACTAAATGAGTCTACTAAATTTAAGCCAATAGATTCGATGTCGTCCGATAATTTATTTTCTTTTAGAATATTGCTGTTGAAATCCCCAGCAAGGATAACGTCCGAATATTGGATAGACATAAAGGACAATAAGTCAATTAAGTTTTGGTAGTTAATAAATCGGTTTGGTCTATAAACACAGCCTATTAAAGTTTTTGATGAGTATAATGTATTTGTGATCTGAACAAATATCCATTCAACGGAGCTATCACTCGGATGTGTTAAGACGTTTGTTTACATATATGGCTACTCCCCCAGCGTGGCTACCTCTGTCGGAACGAAAGATATCATAACCATAACACTCTACTAACGAATCACTGACATACGACGAAACCCATGTTTCGGACAATCAAATAACATCAATGTTAGAACTAACAAATAAATACCTAAATTCTTCGATTTTTTTCACTAAGCTTTGAGGGTTAATATGGCATACACGAAGGCCATTTCTCTGATTACCAAGTACTCTAAGCATCGTATAGCTGCTCGAACTCGGGGAACAATCATTGTCATCCATCATCGACAAACCAGACAATCAGTGACGCATATGCACCTATTGCTTTTGATATAAAAATAAGTCTAAGCACCACTATTAAATACAAAAAAGAGTCTTAAGAGAGTGTGAGATACCTAATTAAGAGAGTCGTATTTTTAAGAGTTTGGGAAATCTTATGTCTAATATAGAAAGAATATTTAGATTTAAAGTACCTAGTTATAATTAGATTAAGATACAGGAACATATCAGCGGCGAAATCCCTCACAATTCGCGGCGATTCCGTCAACCGCAGATGACGAAGTTGCAGCGCGCGGAGATGATGATAATTGAGAAGAGCGTGAAGAGGCTAGCTTATCAGCATCTTGCGAGAGCGCCAAAAGCTGATCCATACTCTCGATGCAGTAGATTTTATCATTGCACCTGACGTGGACTAAACCATGGTGGAACTATACAAGGTGGTCTCGTCAGCTCTGCTGAGTACGTTAAATATGTTTACCTCTCTATCTCTCTTAGGCGATAGAATGAGATAGCTAGATAGAGACTGACACAAATAACGTCCTCAAAAGAGGGCAGCTCTCGCGACGAGATCACCTTGTATAGTTCCACCATGGACTAAACCTCTGCGGGTAAAAACAGCTGAGAACAGTCTGCGCTTTTTAAGCTTCATTGCCTCTTTAAATATTATATAGTGCTCTCTCAAAAGCTGCTCATTGACATAAAGACAAGCTTGTGAGTCGAAGCCCATCATATGCAGACTTAGTTGTTAGTTTACTGCGCGACGATAAACTCCGATACAGCGCAGCAGCGTGATTTTTTTCTTTTCATACAACACCTTCAAGTTTTCCCCCTCAACAAATGGAATTTCATGTACGCGTAAGTCACACGCCTGATTTGCCATTTGTTGTGCTGCCAGTTTTGCCTCGATCTCTCCCACTCTCTCTTTCAGGGTGGTCAGCTCGCCAACCTCCCGACCCATATGCTCGACGCGCTCAATCAGCTGATTCCTCCCAGCGCGTAACTGTGCCACTTCGGCCTCCACGATGGTGACACGCTCCCCAAACTGCTTCATTTCGGCTGCAATGCAATCTAAGCGGCTCGTAAGACCGTCTAGAATACGTTCCTCTGCGTCCCTCATATAGGATGCTATTTGCTCAGTTTGTTCTTTGAAGAGCGAGTTGAGCATCTCTAGGAGCCATGGCGGCGGAGCATCAGACATACGCTCGGTGGGACTCACAATGTTGTTGGTGTTGCTGCGAAGTCGCTTGTTTGCTGGAGCCGAAGTTGAAGACATGGCAACTTGAAGAGTGTGGACAGATAACTTCGTCGGTGGTAAGTCTGATGTTCGTGCACAAATATGGATGCGGCGTTCAATTTTTATTTGTTTCTTTAGTTATTTTAATCAGTTTATATGGCAGCCTGGCCGGTATCCAAGAAGACTTGCAGTATTCACAGTGAAAGCGAGATCTTAGTACCCTTTTAACTGGTGTCTAAAAAATCGATTTCAGATACGTTTTTATTCAGGAATTAAGTAATCAGCACAACTTTTCACCCAAGAAAGACAAAATTGGTAATAATATTAAAACAATTATATCGTGTTATTTTATTTTAAATAGTATTATTATTTAAATATTTTAGTTAATTATTATTTAATTTGACAAATAGAAGCATGGCCAAGGACGAGCTTTTTATGTTGCACCTATTGTCCGTCAGCATCATTTTCAGTGCTGAAAACGATCTCTCAACACTAACTTGCGTTGCAGGTACAGCGTGTACGTCTGTGGCCAGTTGATATAGAATTGGGTAGCGCAGCTTATTTTCTTCCCAAAACTTCATTATGTCTGTATCCAGGCTTATAGGTTTGGGAAAATAGCTCTCGATTTCTGCAAATCCTTTTTGTACTACTTCATTTTGATTAAATTCCTCTTCTTCTCCAGAGGCGGCTTCGATTCCGTTTAGGAACTCATTTAAGAGCAGGGAAGAGCTAGAGTTATTAGGTGACTCGTTTGTTAAGGTCGATGCTATTGTTGATGTCGTAGCCAGTGACGTTGTCGAAGTTAGTGATGTAGTTAAATCCAGTGATGATGTCGAAGCAGGGGATGATGTCAAAGCCAGGGATGAGATTGCTCCTTCAGACGTCGAATTAGTCTGCAAAATAATATAATGTAAGATATAAAGCTCTTCTAAATTTAATTACCTACTCTTTTCAAATTTAATATTTGAAGCAAAAGTTGTTTAAGATTGGCTCTGGCTAGCATAACACTTGTCGGATTTTTTAATAAAACTCTTCGAATGCGTGGAAGAGTTAGATAGATACTAGATAGAATCATTTTGTCTTCTATTATGCCATCTTCCCTCTTCTGGATGCATTGGTATAAATCTCTGCAGAATGTTAGTTGGCTTGCTGCGACTGTTAACTTAAGCTCAAGCCAGAGCTTATAAAAATCGCCAAGGAATAATTGGCTGGATTGTAATTTTTGAGTGGCTAGGTATGCTGGCTCCAATGCTTTTGTCAGATTTTCCAATTCGCTCCACTCTGTTGCACTTAGCTTAACTGAGGACTTTAAATGTCGCTCGCAAAAATGTTCAAAGGTTTGGAGCCTCTGCAGCATAAGATATGTCGAACTCCAACGAGTCGGAACATCCAGAACCGGTTTTGATAATGCTTCTTCTTCTATCAAGTAGCTTTAATTGAAAAAGAATTGAGAATAAAATAAATTGAGTATATATTAAAAAACGCACCTGAATGACGGGGTTCGCAGAAGCTTGACAATATTTCGTGCTTTGTCAATAAATGGAACTGATCCCAAGCGATCAAAGAAATCTTTAATTGCGAGCTGAAGAGTATGAGCTGCGCACTTAATCGAAACTATTGAATGGATATTTAAATGCTGGGTGAGCTCTTCTTCTTGCAACTCGTCCGGGCTTTCGTCATCATCGATCTCCCATTTGTTTAGCAAATCTACAGCCTTCACCATGTTTCGGCCGTTATCAGTTGTTATGCTGTAAATCTGTTCCTTTTTGATGCAAAAATCATCCATTATAGACTGAACTTCGGAGCAGAGATTTTGGGACGTATGGGATTTTGTTAGCTCTATAAGACCCAAAGTCTTAATAACAATTTTTCCGTTTTCTATAAACTGCACATTCACTCCGAGGATTCCGCGATTGCACCTCGTTGCAGTGTCCATTTTAAGGCAAATAATACGAGATTTTAAGGCATTTACAATTTTGATTTTAATCGAATGGTACCTTTCCTCCACTAGTCCCATTATATTTCGGGAGGTAACCGCTGGCATGTTCAATCCACAAAATATTTGATTGGTCAATGTCTTGAAACCTGTGGAATCAAAGACAGCCAATGGAAGTTTTTGCTTAGTTACCAAATCGATGCACGCATTCTTCGCTTCGTTTCGGCCCATTGTAACTGAAAACTTTACTTTTTTTTCTTCCACCTGGTCATCTGAGCTTCCGTCATCATCTTCATAATCACTTCTATGCTTGGCTTGCAAATGTCGCTTAAGGTTGGAAACGTAGTTACCGGTAAAAGTAATTTTGCAAATTTTGCATTCTGAAATATTTTTTTCCGTATTATATTCAAAAAAGTTGCGTAGGGTAGTATTACGCTTGCGACCCATATTGATACCGGACGAAAATAAATAAATTGTTTTTATTAATAACTTATAGATCCAATGTTACTTTATGAATACTGACATATATCTCCCTGTTCGCTCTGGGAAAGTTGAGCTGATTACTTAATACCTGAACGCGTTCCTAATAACATAATTAAAATCGTATCTGTATGTTCACTCATTTTAGTCACTCATTTAGACCTATGTCTTTAAGTAGGTTCTATGTTGAAATCGATTTTTTAAAAACCGCGAATTCTTAAGAAGAAGACGATACTCAATCTAAGGACCTTTTTCTATAGTTTGTTTGACATTTTGATCGATTCTTAAGAAGAAGTGGATGCTTTCTCTAAGGACCTTTTTTTATAGTTCGTTTCACATTTTAATCGATTCCTCAAAAACCGCGAATTCTTAAGAAGAAGATACTTTCTCTAAGGACCTTTTTCCTATAGTTTGTTTGATATTTTAATCGATTCATCAAAAACCGCGAATTCTTAAGAAGAAGAAGATACTTTCTCCAAGGACATTTTTCTTATAAATCGTTTGACATTTTAATCGACTCTTCAAAAACCGCGAATTCTTAAGAAGAAGAGGAGCTGATTGTGTGGGTACTTTCTATACCTAGATTAGTGGACTACTGAAGATATGAAAAAGTAGTGGTATTTTGGTAAATGTGGTTCCAGGTTGTGTTGAAGAACTTGCGGCCTTAAGTAGTTCTTGTAGAATGAGAAGGAAAAGAGCATTTAGACTAAAATCCATGTCTTAATACATGAACAACATAAGACATCATAAACATAAACAAAAGCTAGAAGTATCTCCTTTACTGACTAAAAGAATGATACCATTTAACGGGATGCAGAAGCCAAGTTCAATTTTTTTTTTTTCAGAGGTGGTACGTCTGCATTCGCTACATAGGACAATGCAAAAAAAACGCCGAAAATCGGCACAGCAAAGCCGTGGCGTCCAAGTGAGTTTTATTTCTGAGCGAAAAAAATAAAAATCAACAATAATCATTATTTTTGAGTTTTATTTTTTCTGATCAGAAATAATGATTATTTTTGATTTTTATTTTAAAACTCAAAAGTAATGATTATTTTTGAGTTTTATTTGTTTTGCTCAAAAATAATGATTATTGAGTGAGTTTTAAAATAAAACTCATAATGATTACGGTCCCTGGTTGTAATGCTGTTCATTTATGAAAATAAAAAATCAGGGACCGAAAATAATGATTATTTTGTAAGCGAAAAAAAATATCGCTCAGAAACAATGATTATTTTGTGAGCGATATATTTAACTCAAAAAATATCACTCAAAGTGTGATTGCACGTCAAGGTGGAAATTCTTTGCGTCTTTTTATTTTTTTTAAGTTATTAATGTTCATATTTATTAAGAGAAAAAGATCTCAAGAAGACGCTAGTTCGTATTCCAAGCCTATCATTAGTTGCTTTTTTGAGATTGACTAACTAAGAATGTTAATCAATAGAACCGCGAGTTCTTGAGAAGAGGAGAAACATTTGCTCCCCAGGTCAGGATGACCCCACCTAGGATGAAAAATAGTTGAAGCGCGAATTCTTCGGAAGAGGAGAACCTTGGCGCAGAAAACGCATGACGACTCGCTGACACCGCGAATCCTTCAGAAGAGGAGAACCCTTTGCTCCTTAGATCATCACTTTTATAACTGCTTTAGCTATCAAATTACAAAAACGTTAGAACCAGGGAACGTAAATAACAGTTATTTTTGATTTTTATTTTAAAAAGACTACTGTGATATTTGGTTTTAAACGTCAAAAATAACGTTCTTTTTACTTTTGTCCACAAAGTATATGCATTTCAACAAATCTGGAAAGCAAATTAACTGTTATTTGTTCATGTCTATAAAGTGCATAAAAACCAATTAAATTGTTGATTAAAACTTGTACAAATAACTGTTATTTATGGTCCCTGGTTAGAACATGTTATTTAATTTAAAAAAATTTTATTAGCTCCTAAGATAAGTAACTCTTGGAAATAGGCATTTTTATTTTCTTATCCAGAAATCACCAGGGTGTAGCTTTCTTCTGGTGGATTGATTTGCCAGGGATGCAGAAAATTGGTTGGTGTGTGCCAGTAGCGTCTCGAGTGCATGTTGATTGGCTCTCTTATTGAGGGGATGTATAAGTCGCTGATTAGGACCACCTTTTCTGAGAAACAACGGTGAATTTTTAAAAAATGTTGCTTGCTTTTAAAATTACTAATTTTTCAAAATGACCATCTAATAAATTTTGTCTTTTCTTGCCATTGACCATTCCTGCATAGATGAAGAGGCGCTCTACTGGGGCAGAGAGGGCAACGGGGTATTGTATTTCATAAAAGTGGCTCTAATGGTTGGGTATTTGTTTAAGCTTTCAATGTCTTCAGCCTAGAAATATTACATCTGTTGAAGAAATACAAATTATAAATCTGTGCAAATTTATAAATAGTATACAAGTATTTATAAAATTAATTACCTTCAGTTACCTCTCCAAAATCAAAAAAGGTAAACTTTTTGGGCTGTGAAGGTATTTTGGTGACATTATCTAAAAACTTGCTTGCATGTTTTAAAAACATGGCTTTTAGTTTTTGATCGGTCCACTCGGGAGTAGACTGACGTATTGCTGGTAAAAATTTCAGTTTTATGGCCGGACAAGAAACTGCGGCAACAAAGGCATCGTGACATTTTGGATCCACCTCCAAAAATCCCGTGAATCGTTGCTGTAGAGCAGCCAACAGTGGTGGAATTCGGTCGCCTAGGTAACTGAACTCTCCGTTTTCAAGCATCTTTTCCCATTTAACTTTGATCGTTAACAGAGTCGAGACAAAATATCTATAGAACATGTTGGTTTCGCCTTGTAGAAAATTCTAAAGTAAGCTTTCTTGGTACATACAGACTGTGTAATCATAAAATATTTTCCAGTTAAGATTAACGGTAGTTGTGCCTTTTCTAGAGCGCTACCACTACCAGCTTCGACGGCACTAACCATAGTGCTAGATCTTAATTGAAAAACAAAAAAAAGAGTAAAATCCATCTAGTTTATTTAATATACTTACGAGCAGTTTGATGATGAAGAAGACATCGATCCAATGTCCTTTGTTAGGATAAACGACAACTGTGCGTTATCTAAATCACTACCATTACCATCTTCGACGGCACTAACCATAAGGCTAGTTCTTAATTGGTAACCAAAAAAAATGTTTAAAATTCATGTAGTTTGGTAAATATACATACGAGCAGTTTGATGATGAAGAGTTCGATCCAATATCCTCAGTTAGGATAAAGGACATTTGTGCGTTCTCTGAATCACTAAGATGGTTGTCTTCGACAGCACTAACCATAGTTTTAAAGTCCATTTAAAGTCTATGTAGTTTATTTAATATACATACTTACGAGCAGTTTGATGATAAAGACATCGATATATCACCAACGTCAGATAAATAATAGGTAAATTCACTTTCATTATCCATTTCGCACTTTAATAACTTTAACTTTAAACAAATTTGAGAGACAGTGTATAACAGTAAATGTGTCAAAAAAAATCCCTTCCAACCAAAGACCTTCTAATTTGCAACCAAATTTGGACGCCAAACAAGAATTATTTGGTTAGAAGAGATTTTTGGGACACATCTGATAGCTACGTTAGCAAGTTTAGAAATCAAGAAGAGTCATCGATAAAATCGTAGTTCAAAAATCTTAAATCTTAGCGCAGAAATATACGATTTATGTATTTAAATTCCTCCGAAATCAAGAAGTAAATGATTCTTCGAGCATTGAGACAAAGTTCTGAAGAATTCGCGGTATAAATACTTTTCATACTTGTGTCAGCGAATAGACATGCGTTTTCTGTGCCAAGGACCAAAGGGTCCTCTTCTGAAGAATTTGCGGTTCAACTATTTTTCATTCTCGGTGTCAGCAAATCGACGAGCTTTCCCTGACCTGTGGAGCAAATATTCCTCCTATTCTACATGGTCAATCTCAGAAAAGCTACCTATTTTTAGCCAGGGATAATAAAAATTATAGCTTTAATGGAGAAAAGAGAACATTTATTACAAAACAATGGTAATTAAAATTGTTTAACTATCATTACTTTTTGGAATTATATTTCTAAGTATAATTGATTTTGGGGAATTTAATGAAATACATTTTCAGTAGCATTGAAAGCTTCCAATGCCAATGAAATGTGTTTCCAGTAGCATTGAAAGCTTCTAATGCCAATGAAATATTTTTCAGTAGCATTACTTTTTTGACAATCTAATGAAATTTGTTTTCAGTTAGTTACTTTTTTCAATGCCAATGAAAAGTGTTTTCAGTAGCATTACTTTTTTCATGATATTTCAAAAACAATGCTAATGTTTATAGTCACAACTCTGATAATTAATACAAATTAATATTTAACACACACTTAAATGGCTATATAAAAGTACTAGCTATACCCGGAGCGACTTCGTTCGCTTAAAATTAGTTTGGAGGTAGGAAATTTGGTTTTATTTGCGCGTTTTTTGAAAACCTTTGTGTAAACAATCTTTGTGGAAGATCCTTCCAGAGAGAGAATCCGAAGGCTACTGGTAGAGTTATATAATAAATGAATGCGATCTAAGTAAAAGTAGTGAATTTTTATACCTTCTACCAGTTACAATGTTATTAATGCAATTTTAGTTTGCGCACAAATGTACACTTGTTTGTAAATTGGAATTTGTTATTTTTAAATTTATTGTTTTGAATGAAACGAAAACATTTGTACACACACGAAAAGTAGCGAAGTAACTTATTATGTATGAAGTATGTAGTTATTTTTAATCTTCTTCCACGGTGAAAATTAAAAAAGGCTCTTACTTCTGCTACAAAATGAAAAATATTTTTTTAAAAATAAAACCTAAGCATTTGATCTACAGGACTGACTATTGATCGAAAATCATATTGATCGGAAGAGCAGTTTAAGTTCTTAAAATTCAAAACAAATTTTAACTTAAATTGCCTTTTTCCCCTCCCCCTTCCACACAGCACTACCCCTCCCCCTCGTCAGTTTTCTTGGCTGCTGCTCTCTCGGCCGTCGCTCTCTTGCCATCCGCTCTCTTTGTTTCGCTCACTCGGTAGGCTCCCTCAAAATGCAACACAATAACTTAGCAAATCTAGATAAATTCGTTAAAAATACATAAAAAAATGTTATAAACTTGAAAAATTAAACTTAAGCATTTGGGCAACAGAATAACCATTGACCGAAAAATCATCTCGATCGGAGCAGCGGTTTAGATTTTTTAAATCGAAAAGTTAGTTTTAAATGTAGCTCCCAAATTATGGGGGATATCGAAATTTCTTTTAGATTCCTAATTAGGCCCTTTCAAGACCTAAAATTCTGCAAAATCAAAATTTCGAAATTCCAACCATTTAGAAGTTAAGCTTAAGTACATCTTATAATTTTTTGCTGTAAATATGGATATTGGAGCTGTTTGGAACCACTGGAGGGACATATCGGACCTTAGTGGGCGCCTACGCCCCCAATGGAATACGGTGAAAAAATGTTGCTGCTCTAGCTCTTACGGTTTGGGCTGTGGTCGTATCCCCTTTAAAATCGGTCTTTCATTTTATAATCTTTAGAGATAGAGATAAACCTAGAACCCAAGAGAACAAAATATGAATGTACTTTGTACAGCTCCTCATGTAATACTTCCCTGGCGCTGCTACACTCAAAAAAAAATCGAAGAATTTCCTTAAAATCTAGAAAATTCTTTCTTGAAAATTTCCTTCTAAGAAATTTTATTTCTTGATTTAAGAAATAATATTTATTGAAAGGAAGTTTTACAAACCCTGAAAGTAAAATGTAACTTAGTTTTTTTGTATATTATATTTTATACATTTCAAACATTTAACACTTAACATTTAAACATTTTTAAATAACACACTTTTGATATAAGAAAAAATGTATTATTGAGCATACGAGTTATAATTGGTGGTGTATTTAATTCACATAATTTAATATTGTATAATACAAGGTTTGTTGAACTTCATATGACATAAGGTGATTTCAAAACTCAGTTTGTAGTTGTAGCAGGCATCAAAAACCATTTTCTTCGCCTTCCCACATCTGGAGGATGGAAGGGTTGAAAATCGAATTTGAGCGAGAGAGATCCGGGAGAGGCACGTACATATATTTACATACAGTCCTTTGCGCGAAGAGTGGTCGACTGTAAGCAGGGCAGATCATGATAATTTTAAGAAGAAGAGAGAAAGGTTGGGACGCGTCGGTCAAGAGACAGGAGCAGGATATGAAAGGGTTGAAAATCGGGTTTCAGATCGGGCGAGCCGCGTACATGTATACATATTTACATGCCTAAGGGCCGGTTTCTCGAGTTCCGGCTAACATTTCTCGAACAGATAAAGTCCCTGCTAAGGCATTTTGGCTTTCTCGAGCATCAATGTGAGAGCTAGCTTTGACAGGGACTCGAAGTCCCTGCTAAGCGTTTTCGACTCGATAGAATGACAGCTAATTTCCCAAAGCCAACTAAGAAGAAGAAACAAAATCACAGCTGACTTTTCCTTTGAATTATACCCAAACAGCTGACGAAATAATCGAAGCACGCCACTTTTTGCGCTTTACAGCACAATTCTGTGCGTTAACAGCACTCTGTAATTGTTTCTCGTTCAGATAAATTAAAGCAGTCGAGAAAGCGGATTTGCTTTTACGAACAGTTTATCTGGTCTTAAAGTTTTTCGAACAGATAGCTATCAGGGACTTTGACAGGGATTCGAGAAACCGGCCCTAAGTATGTCAAACAAATACAAATTATTTTTATTTTTGATATAAGGGAGAGTGGGGTAATTTCGTCACTGGGCCAATTTCGTCACCTGCAATATCTCGGAATCCATAAGTTTTAAAAATATATAATTTTTTTGATTTAGTCCTTCAAGACGGCATGACACAACCAATGCATTTTTTTTTTTGCACAGAAGGCCAAGATAATTAAGCTATATTATAAAATGTGTTTTAATAGTTCAAAAGCTACATTTAGTTCTCGACGAAATTTTGTTCTGTATGCCACAATTGAAAAGGGATAAGATGCAGGTTTTTTTATATAATACACAGTGCTATAATGCAGATTTCTGCGTTAGTAATTTTTAACTTCGCTCCTAATTTCGGAAGAAAAATTATTATTTCTAAAAATGTACTGTGTGGGGAAATTTCGCCACCCTATGCTTAGGGTAAATTCGCACCTATTTTAAATACATATTTTTTTATTTGACGAGCTGGCTAACGAACAGACTACAAGCAGCAGCAACAAATAAAGGACGTCAACAAAAATGGTACGCTTGATCAGTGTAGCATATTTACAGGCGTAAAATTCCCTACATTTTTCAGGTGACGAAATAGCCCCAGTGGTGTGGCGGTTTTACCCCCCTATGTGGCGGGATTGACCCAGTATATTGGTTTTACTTTTTAACTTCTTATAAATCACCAAGGTAATTAAAAAACAAGAGAGAACGCTATAGTCGGGTTGGTGTCCCGACTATCTAATACCCGTCACTCGGCTAAACAGAGTGCGAGGGAGATGAATATATAACATTTTTTTGATTGCGTATAAGTTTTTAATGAATGGTCCGATTTGAAAAATTTCTTCTACATTTCGATAGGTATAAATATACACAAGAAAATTGCATTTATACTTCTCGGAAATCTTTAAAGGTATGGGCGCCAGACACATTTTAAAATCGTTAGTGGGCGATTGTGGGCGTAAGAGGTGGCGTGGCGCTCGGCTGAAATAAACTTGCGCTGCGTAAGAAGCCCAAGAATATGTGTAGGAAATCTTAACCTTATAGCTTTTGTAGTTTCCGGGATCTCAGCGTTCATACGGACGGACAGACAGAGAGACAGACGGACAGACGGACATGGCTATATTGACTCGACTATTGACCCTGAAACGGAAACGCTTCCTTCTCCCTGTTACATACTTTTGCACGAATACAATATACCCTTTTACTCTACGAGTAACGGGTATGACAAGAGAGAAGGGTATAGTCGGGTTCGTGTCCCGACTATCTAATACCCTTCACTTGATCCTGATCAAGAATATATATAGTTTATAGGGTCGGAAACGCTTCCTTCTACCTGTTACATACTTTTGCACGAATCTAATATACCCTTTTACTCTACGAGTAACGGGTATAACGGGTTACTCGTAGAGTAAAAGGGTATAAAAAGGGGAATGTCACATTTTATAGCTTGGTGCTAACCGCATTCAACAATAAAAATAGATGGACAAAAAATAGCTTTGAAAAAATGCTGACGAAATTGCCCCACTCTCCCCTACTCATACCTTAGAAGGGTTTTAAAAAAATAACAGCTTCGCCAAACAAATTATTTGGCTGATGCAACTGCAGGTATTTTAGCGATTCATCTGTAATTTTCCACTCAGAAAAATAAATATAATGCGAGTAATAAGGTGAAGTTATTATAGAACTCTACACCTACATATCTATGTACAAACTTGTAGATTTAGATTTTCTTTAAACTCGGGTACCTCGCAGAGTTGGGCTTGGATATCATCTGTGATTTTTTTGAAATTTTTTGGTGTCCATTTAAGGGCGCTATGAATTTTTGAAGTTAAGAACTTAAAAAATGTTATCAAACTTCAAATTAATTATTTATTATTAATAATTAATTATTTGAAATTTTGTATCGCAGTTTTGACTGTCTTCTTCATCCTATAAAAAAAAAAATTATCCAAGATTGTCCATCTCATAACCAACTTAAATTACCCGAAGAAACATTTTTGTTCCTTTTCATCATTTCCAAGATGCCATACAAATCGATGGGTTTTGTTATTGTTAAGAAAGTAGGCTTTGAAAAATTAAAATTACAATCTGAAACAAAAAATTTTTTTCAAAGCCTACCTCCTTAACATTAAGAAAATCCATCGATTTGTATGGCAGCTATATGAAGGGACGGTGGTAAAATTACGATATTAATATATGTGCACAATATCAGTGAGTGATTGAGTTGTGCAAACTTTCAGCTTAAACATGTAAGAATTGTACTCATTGGAAATATAAATAGGGTTTTTCTAAATTCGCATAAAAAAATATATATCTTGAAAATGATGAAAAGGAACAAAAATGTTTTTTCGGGTAAATTAAGTTGGTTATGAGATGGACAATCTTGGATAGTTAAGTTTCTTTTATAGGATGAAGAAGACATTCAAAACCGCTATACAAAATTTTAAATAATTAAAATTCATACTTATTGTACAACAAAAAACTTTAGAAAATTATTTTTTAACTCCGTCAGTACACATTTAAAAACGTGTTAAATTGCACGTTGTTCTTCTAAGCCTTTCTCGAGATATACTAATTTGAAGTTTGAGAACATTTTTTAAGTTTTTATCTTCAAAAATTCATAGCGCCCACAAATGGACACCCAATTACATATGTACATACAATTGTACGCGCGGTATTCTGGAAAAAGGCTTCACCTCTTCAATTTTCAATTAAATACGTAGAAATTGTTTTGGCTGCGACGGCAAAACAAACATATGAGATTTTTATTTTTCTAATTTCTAGAAAAATTCTTTCTTGAATTTTCTTCATCTCGAAAGGTTTTCTACATTCAAAGGCAAATTTTCTAATAACAAGAAATTTTTTTTTCTATTTTCAAAGGTTGGCCGATTTAATGGTGAGATTTCTAAAGTTAAGAAATTAATTTTTATGAGTGTAGTAGAGTGTTTGACTGCAATCTGTGAGGCAAGGGGTTCGATACCCACGAAGTTTTTCTCTAGTTGGTAAGGTTTTTGATTTTTATATTAATTATATAAAAAATTCAGTTATTGTTTCAGTTAAAATTTGAAACTAAAAGTGTGTTCATGTTCGAACGTAGTGACTTTATCCATGTGTTTAAAAAAAAACGAGAGAAAAATAAGTTTAGAAACGGGACCCAAAAACAACACAACACCGATTGACAGGAGGGGGAGCAACAGGCATAATTTCCGATACCCCGATTTCGTCTTTTGTTGTTCAATTTTTATCTTGAAATCGACATCGGTTTCATGTTGAAACCAAGAAGACATCATCTCGATAATGAGAGCACACATACTAAAAAACCATTCACAAACCGAGATGACTTCGATGTTGATTTAAGATTTTTAGTATGAGTTAATCTTGGCTAGCTTTTGAGATGGAGAATACTGAAATCAACATCGGTGAGCACGGTTTTTATACCCTTGCAGAGGGTATTATAATTTCAGTCAAATGTTTGCAACGCAGTGAAGGAGACGTTTCCGACATAAAGTATATATATTCTTGATCAGCATCAATAGCCGAGTCCATCTAGCCATGTCTGTCTGTCCTCCTGTCCGTCTGTCCGTCTGTCCGTTTCTATGCGAACTAGTCTCTCAGTTTTAAAGCTATCGCGATGAAACTTTCCCAAAAATCTTCTTTCTATTGCAGGTAGTACATACACTACTGGTCAAAAGAATAAGTACACACGTTACACCCTCACTTGCTAAGAGATATCTCTATAGTTATTGAGGCCAGACCTCCCAAACCTTTTTATTTGGAAAGGTTATTCTGTTCTGCAATATTTAAATAAACAATGGATACAGTAAAACCTGCCTAATCCATGTTAGCCCTACATTTGTGCGATAGGTCGGTTTTGGTGTGGTCAAAATAATAAGTACACTTGAGTTACTTATAAATTTTAAAATATTAAATCTAGAATGGGGCTACGGTTAGTATTTTACCTTAAGTTAGGATCATGTTTATAAGAAGTCTGGGCCAATTGGACGATCCAAAAAAAAAATAGTTAAATTTTAAATTCTTAATTTTTTTATTTTTATTTTGATAGTAGATAAAACGACTAAAAAAATGAGATATGTATGTCGGAACGAGCCGGATCGGACCACTATATCTTATGGCTTCCATAGGAATTATCAAAAAAATAATTCAAATAACCATTGTAACTTTGTAGAAAGTAGGCGTTTTGATTTTTGACAACGTAAAAACAACATTTTAAGTAGGCATATCTGCAAGGGTATATAAACTTCGGCTGGCCGAAGTTAACTTCCTTTCTTGTTTTTTCTTGTTGTAAGTGAACACGCCATCTTATCCAAACCAATCTTAGTAAATGTTTATAAAAATTTGTCTTTTTCTAAGCCTCTAATAAATGCTGAAATGAATAAGCCGAACAATGTCGTGAAATAACCGCATTACGAAACTATTGACTTTACAATTTACAAACTTCGCTGTATGCAATAAATTTGAACTCGTTAGGAATTCCCAAATTAAACTGCGGTCTCCGAAAAGTTTCTTGACGCATGCACTCATAAAAAAAAATCGAAGAATTTCCTTAAAATCTAGAAAATTCTTTCTTGAATTTTTGCCAAAGGCGACCTCACCTTTGTTTCAAGAAATGGTTTTTTTGAAAGGCACCATTAAAACAAGAAAAAATATTTCTTGTTTTAAGAAATTAAATTTCTTAAAACAAGAAAGGGTTTTTTAGAAAGCCACCATAAAAACAAGAAAAAATATTTCTTAAAACAAGAAAGGCGATTCTTGTTTCAAAGGTGGTTTGTTTCTTGTTTCAAGAAATTAAATTTCTTAAAACAAGAAAGGGTTTTTTAGAAAGGCACCTTTTAAACAAGAAAAATTCTTTCTTGTTTAAATTTCCTTTCAAGAAATTTTATTTCTTGATTTAAGAAATAATATTTCTTGAAAGGAAGTTTTATATTAACACTGAAACCCTAAAAATAAAATGTAACTTGGTTTTTTCTTTTGCATATTATAATTATTTACATTTAAAACATTTAACACTTAACATTTAAACATTTTTAAATAACACATTTTTGACTCAAGAAAACATTATTATTATCCAAGGTCTGTTGAACTTCATATGACCTAAGGTGATCCATTTTCTTCGCCTTTTCTCATCTATAAAAAAAGAGTTATTGGGATATCAATGATTTGTTTTTAGATAAACAACTTTTTTGAAATAATGTAATGTTAATAATAGCCAAAATACAAACACGTTGGACAGACGACCGAGAGAGAGGAGCAAGACAGGTAGAAAATGAAGGGTTGAAAATCGAATTTCAGAGAGAGAGAGGCACGGGAGAGACACGTACATACATACATATATATTTACATACAGTCCTTTGCGCGAAGGGAGACCGAATGTAAGCAGGGCAGATCGTGTCAGTTTTAAGAAGGTGAAGAGAGAAACGCCGCGACGCGTAGGTCAAGCGAGCGAGAGAGAGGAGCAGAATATGAAAGGGTTGAAATTCGGGTTTCAGATCGGGTGAGCCGCGGACACGCATAGATATTTACATGCATACATAAGTATGTCAAAATAATACAACATATTTTTCTTACCTTAGAAGGTTTTAAAACAAAATTACAGCTTCGACAAACAAATTATTTGGCTGATGCAACTGCAGGTATTTTCACTCTGAAAAATAAATAAAATGCGAGTAATAAGATAAAGTTATTATAGAACTGTACACCCACAAATTTATGTACAAATGTACAGTGGCTCACAGCTTATTTCGTGCAGAGGTAAACTTAAAATTCAAACTCGTATAGCTAACAAACTATACGATAATTTACCAAAATTTAAATGCAGTTATGTTAGGTAGTATTCTGGCCCTTATTAACCCACTTCTTTATTTTTAGATTCCATAGAATAACACTTAAAATTAAGAAAAACTAAAATCATTGACTTTTTTAATGTCACAGCTTATTTCGTGCAAAACTTTAAAATTATTATTATTTGTAAATTATGTCTCAAAATGTGTTTTTTTGATTTCTTCATTGAAGCGCCTATTATAAACAATTTTTTTTGGAATTTTAATTATTTCAAATACACTAAAAAAAAAAGTTACATGCAAAAAAAATAAAATAATCAATTACAATGTTTAAATGTATATTTTCGTATTAAAAATGTCCAAAAATGTATCTTAAATTTGCAGAATTTATTGAGCAAGGACCCAGTTCTCAACTATCCATGATGAAACACTTCTTAAAAAGGAATTAAGTGGTACCAATAGGCCCAAAATGCATCCTGTACAATAGTATCTGCACCGGAACAGACTTAAAATTATTAAAAATGTATAGTAAATTTAACAGTACGGGCTTAAAACTTTTTTTTTAGTGTATTTGACATAATTAAAATTCCAAAAAAAATTGTTTATAATAGGCGCTTCAATGAAGAAATCAAAAAAACACATTTTGAGACATAATTTACAAATAATAATAATTTTAAAGTTTTGCACGAAATAAGCTGTGACATTAAAAAAGTCAATGATTTTAGTTTTTCTTAATTTTAAGTGTTATTCTATGGAATCTAAAAATAAAGAAGTGGGTTAATAAGGGCCAGAATACTACCTAACATAACTGCATTTAAATTTTGGTAAATTATCGTATAGTTTGTTAGCTATACGAGTTTGAGTTCTAAGTTTACCTCTGCACGAAATAAGCTGTGAGCCACTGTATGTATGTACGTAGCTCTTAGCTAAAAAACAATTCACCTAAATTGGTAAAGAGATTTGAAATGTATCCTTTAATTACATACATACAATTGTACGCCCGCTATACAAAAAATTATATACATATTTACATACCTTTGAATATTCGGAAAAAGGCTTCACCTCTTATCCGCTTGAAAATCACGTCCATCACTCACGAATTTTTTTCACAACTGACGCTCGGGGGATCAGAGAAGTCGGGCCGAGTAGGCCCTTCGTCCCACTTCGTTTTTCTTGTCGTTAACATTCGGAAGCCGAAGGAAGTCAATGGCTACTTTCCTATATTATAGGGTCATTTCATTCATATATTCAAAGGTGATTTTGTCCTTAAATACGTACAAAAATGTTTTGGCTGCGACGGCAAAACAAACATATGAGATTTTCATTTTTCTATTTTTAAGAAAAATTCTTTCTTGAATTTTTTCCATCAAGAAAGGTTTTCTGTATTCAAAGGACAATTTTCTAATAACAAGAAATTTTTTTTCTATTTTCAAAGGTAGGCCGATTTAATGGCGAGATTTCCAAAATTTAGAAATTAATTTTTATGAGTGTGGATTCTGAAAAACAGGACCTCTAAGTTTGAAAAATGCTATAAATGCAGACGGCTTCTTGGTGTGTTGTGGTGTCAAAACACAAAAAAATTTTACAATTTTTTTGATGTTTTTAAAGGTTGTATTATAGTTGTACTAACTGGCTACAAAAACAAAATTTTTAAAAACGAAGGGCGGTAGACTACTTTAATTTTGACCGCAACTGTATGTTTAAATGTTTTATTTTATTTCTTTATTATTCTCCCTTTTAAAATGGTAAAAGTATTTTAAATATATAGTTTTGACAACACAACAAACAAATCAAGAATACATTTGCCCCCGTAAACTTGGCAATTATTATCCTTTGACGTCCGGTTTCTCAGAATCTTTGCGTCGGGGAACTCTTTGGAGAACGCTGTTTAATTTGGGATATCGGGGTAAATATGTAGATGTAACGCGATGCAATTTTAATTTTATAACCAAAAGTTTTAAGAAAATGTGTTACATCTGTTGTTAAAATGCAAATGAAATATTATTTTAGCAAAAGGGTACCAATATTGTAATGAATTTAAAGGAATTTTTATTAGTCAGCTGCAATGGTCACACACGCACTAATTAAACAGAAACACAAAATTTAACTTTGCGAAATTTCCACGAACCAATTCTATTTATACCCGTTACTCGTAGATTAAAGGATCACATTGTATTCTTGCAAAAGCATATAACAGGTAGAAGGAAGCGTTTCCGAACCTATAAAATATATCCGGCCTGTTCCAGTTTTCACTCGGAAGTGAATTTCATTTCATGCTGGCGGATTTAAGTCCGCATGTCAAATGCTTGGCGGAAAGTTTCCTTGTGAATTTTTCGGAAGTTAAAAAAATACCAACGATGGATATTTGAATCCGCGCAGTTCTTTCGGAAGTGAGTCATGAAACAGGTCTGGAAAATTCGATTCCGTGTGAATCTTTCGGAAGTGAAAACTAGAACAATGCCGTGTATCGCAGGATCGCTAGTCATGTTCGTCTGTTCTTCTGTCTGTCTGTCTCTATGAACGCCGAGATCTCGGAAACTATAAAAGCTGGAATATTGACATTGAGCAAGAAGATTCTAGGGGTTCCTATGCAGCGCCAGTTTGTTTCATCGGTGCCACGCCCCCTCTAAACCACAGAAACCGCAAAAAGGTGTGGCGCCCACAGGTTTGATGCTATAATGAAAATTTAAGCTAATATGTATCAGCGCTATTTAGCGCTTTTAATGCTTAAACCTGTCTAGCGCCTATATTTGTGTTCTGAACAGAGCTTGCAAACCTCATTTTGTTTTTGTAGCTTTAAATCAATTCCTAACTATCTAAGAATATCTTTACAACATTACTTGGTTTTATTCAAATAATTTCGAAAGATTTTAAAGAACACGCGAACCAATTTGTAGGAATAGGCTTGGTTGGAATACTTTGAGACATTTTTTATCTTAAGACTTATGGTAGTTCATTTGAATTGATCTGCCTATTATAGCTTATTTGAAAGGTAATTCGATTCTTTATGGCATTTTTTATTAAAGATAGTTTCTTATATAGTCAATAAATATACTGAAGTAAACAAAAAAAATAACATCTAACCTAGATTCAGGACAGAATTTTATGTACATTTATTTGTACAATGCAATTTTAGAATTATCTTGATTTCCTATGTAAAATTGATGCACATATCACAGCAGGCCTATACTTTTCCCTTTCTAGAGAAAACCCAATTTTCTGACTTTTATTTAACAGTAATCTTATAGAAACCCTTTTAACTTAAAAGGGTCTCACCGAGTGGTTATTGAAAGACCGATTGCTTTGTTCGGTTGAGCCGAACGGTCGGACCGAAACCGACAAGCAAAACGAAAAAAGGGTTCCGCTCAGAGAGAGAGTTTGTGAGCAACATTTTTTTCGTATACCCGTTACTCAGTTAATGGAAGTACGAGGGAGATGAAGATATGCATATAGCAAATCAACTGCTTTTTAATGAAAGGTGCAACCATTGCTTTACAATTCGTTATGTATTTATACGTATTAAAATTGTTTTGGGCGATAGTGGGCATTAGACTTGCGCTGCGTAGAAAGTCCCAAATTTCGTTTGGTTAATCCCAACTTTCTAGCTTTTAAAATTTCGAGATTTCAGCGTTCATACGGACAGACAGACGGACATACATTGCGAGTAATAAATGTTCATGATTTTCAAACTGACTCCATCTATTGGGTAACTTTTAAATTAATGGTTTTTGGGCTATTACTTAACATTTTATTTACCCTTTCACAAAAATTTCAAAAATATGGGCGCTAGCAGACCTTAGTGTCGTAAGCGGTTACGGGCGTTAGAATGGGAGCGCCACATTCGCTTAACAAACTTGAGCTAAATGGGAAGCTAAGGAATCTAAATCGTAAATGACAACTCTTTACCTCTTATAGTTTCCAAGAACTCAGCGTTCACACCTGTTACAGTATATTTTTTCCCCGAATACAATATACAATTTTGCTTTACGAGCAACGGGTATAAAAAGCTTCACAAAGCTACAAAAATAATTCTCAAGGACTGGCGATAAATCCAAGGACTTAGTCAGTTTGATTTGTTTCGTACTAGATTTCCCAAGAAATTTACACTCTAGGCTATACTTATGGATCATATGTAGTTCAATTGCAACTAGTTAAATTCTAGTTGCCTTTTCACTAGACTTTAACATGTATTTGTTCTACCAGTTAAATATTTACCAGTCCGAGGCAAATTACATTTTTACTAGTTTTGTGCTATTCTTTTTTCCACTACCACAAATTTTCTGGACTTTATGTAGTTTAAATGCATCAGACAAATTCAACTAGTTCCCCTGCAGGAAAAATGCAAACTAGTCTGAAAAACAACTAGTTATACAACTAATATAAAGCAACCGGAATTTGTCTGAATGCATTTGGACTACACAGGGTCTAGAAAATTTGTGCTAGTCGAAAAAATGATTAATACAAAACTAGTTAAAAAGAAACTTTTCTCGGACTGGTACCTTTCTGACAAAAAAAACCTTAAAAATATTTAACTGGTAGAACAAATACATGTTAGGGTCTAGTTAAAATGCAACTGGAATTTAACTGGTTGCTAATGAAACACATATGATCCAAAAATATAGCCTAGAGTGTAAATGTCTTGGGAAATTTAACACTAAACAAATCAAACACTCGAGGTCCTCGGTTCAATCCCTAGTCTCTGTACATTTTTTTTTGTTTTTTGTTTGCTAGGTGATGCTTTAGTTTTATTTTAAACTTTGTTTAATCTGTCCGAGGCAATATATATGTGAAAAATCACTGTTTTTGAATTATGTCACACTAAAATTCATAAACCTTGTTAGGTCAATACAAAATGTGATGCGTGTATGGCTCAATCAGTTAGTGTGACTACAAATCCAAAGGTCCCGGGTTCAAGTCCTAGAGAGGGCGACTTGCCTCAAAAAAGTAAGTTTGTTTTAATTCCATTTAATTATCATTTACTGTATTTGATTTCATAATAATTATCAGAAATTCTCTAAGGACCGCGCCTATTAATTGGATACTAAACTAGGAGAGCGTCAAGTTAGGCATCGTCAAGTACTAGTGAAATCCAATCACTTGATGGTTTAGATATTAATTTTAAGTTTTTTGGTGAAAATAATTTTTTTCAGTGTAGTTTAACAGCTGTAAACGTAAATTGGTTAACAGTAACTAGTGCAAAACTAGTAGCAAATGGACTAGTTGTTTCCGACGACAAGCATATGAAAAATGGACCACTTCGTTACAAGGAAATGGACATAACTTGAACTAGTTAACCTTCTTGACCCAACTAGTATTTTAATAGTCCAAAACTGATTCCGTTTCCTGCAATAATGGCCTTATGAACCAAATTATTTTCTATAAAAATATTGTTTTTAATTTAAATTTTAATGAAAAACAAATGTTTTTAATATTTTAGATTGACATGGTTGACGATGATGAACGTCGTTGGCGTCATTTCAATCCGGAGATACCAAAAAGATCTGGAAAAATTGGTGAACTTGAAAAGTTTGATGCAACATTTTTCGGAGTCCATTTTAAACAGGCGCACACAATGGATCCGCAAACACGAATTCTTATTGAAACTGCTTATGAAGCTGTCATAGACTCTGGAGTAAATCCAAAAAGTCTACGTGGATCAAAAACTGGAGTGTACATAGGCTCTTGTATTTCTGAATCTGAAAAAACGTGGTTTTATGAAAAGGTTTCTTCTGGCGGATTTGGAATCACTGGATGTAGTAGAGCAATGATGGCTAACAGAATATCGTATTGTTTGGGACTTGAGGGTCCTTCATTTTTACTAGATACAGCTTGTTCTAGTTCAATGTACGCCTTAGACAATGCATTCAGCGCTATTCGAAACGGAGAAATTGATGCTGCAATTATTGGTGGGTCAAACTTATTACTTCATCCATTTGTAACACTCCAGTTTGCACGGTAAGCCAAAAAACATCGTGTTCAGATGGAATAATTTAAATAAATATTTTAGACTTGGTGTTCTGGCCCCAGATGGCTTTTGTCGGCCCTTTGATAAAAATGCTAGTGGTTATACTAGATCGGAAACCATAAATTGCCTATTCTTACAAAGAAAAAAAGATGCTAAGCGAGTTTATGCAAGTGTGGTTTATTCGAAAACTAACTGTGATGGATACAAGCCAGAGGGAATAACATATCCGTCGGGTATAGTACAAGAGAAGTTGCTTGATCAGTTCTACAAAGATATTGACCTTAAACCAAGTGTGTTGGGTTATTTGGAAGCTCACAGTACAGGAACGGTGGTCGGTGATCCAGAAGAGTGTAAAGCAATCGATAATGTTTTATGCAATCAAAGGCGAGAGCCATTATTAGTTGGTTCGGTAAAGTCAAATGTTGGTCATTCTGAAGCGGCTTCTGGAATCTGTTCCTTAGTAAAAGCTTGTTTTGCCTTTGAATCTGGGTTAATTGCACCAAACATAAACTTTACGGAAGTTAAACAAGTAATTGCACCCTTAGCCGAAGGAAGGTTGATAGTCGTAAAAGACGTAACTCCGCTACCTAAGCCCTTCATTGGAATAAACTCCTTTGGGTTTGGTGGAGCTAATGCACATGCACTTTTGAAGGGTTATACAAAGTCCAAAACTAACCATGGATTACCACAAGATGAAGTACCGCGGCTACTCACATGGGCAGGAAGAACTGAGGAGGCAGTTCAAGAGATTTTTAATGCAGTAGAAAAAAATCCCTTGGATGCTGAGTTTATTGGATTACTTCAAAATATTCAAGAAGAAGATGTATCCGGTATGGTATTTCGGGGGTATGCAGTGTTTGCCAAGCAAGGAGTTCAACCGTGTAAATCCTTGACAAGAGATGTTCAACATTATACTGGTCTTCAGCGCCCGATTGTCTGGGTTTATAGCGGTATGGGTTCGCAATGGCATGAAATGGGAACAAAGCTAATGATAATACCTCGTTTTCGGGAAGCAATTGAAAGTTGTTATCAGATATTGTTATCGAAAGGCCTTGATCTTCTACATATATTAACAACAAATGATCCAGAAATTTACCAAAACATTTTGCATTCGTTTGTGGGAACAGCAGCAGTCCAAATAGGGCTAACAGATGTCTTGAGGTCTCTTAATTTTCAGCCGGACTATATTATTGGGCACTCCGTTGGTGAATTAGGCTGCGCATATGCAGATGGTGGGCTAACTGCTCAACAAATGATATTGGCAGCCTATTATCGAGGTAGGGTTAGTGTGGACCTAGAAAAAATAAGGGGTTCAATGGCAGCAATCGGAGTTGGATATAAGACAATTCTACATATGCTGCCAAAGTCTATAGAAACGGCTTGCCATAATGGACCGGATTCTTGCACAATATCTGGTCCATTGGATGATGTTTCCCACTTTGTAGCTGAGTTAAAATCAAAGGGAATTTTCGCAAAGGAAGTGCCCTGTTCAAATATTGCTTATCATTCCAAATATATCGCACATATGGGTCCTCCATTATTGCAATACATGAAAGAAATTATACCAAATCCTAGAGCTAGAACTACAAAATGGTTGAGTACTAGTGTTCCTAAATGTGACTGGGATAACGATCAAGCTAAATTTTGTTCAGCAGAGTATCACACCAATAACTTATTAAACAGTGTACTTTTTTATGAAACATTTTCATTGCTACCAAAAAATGCATTGACTATTGAAGTGGCGCCCCATGGTCTTTTAGGTGCTATTCTTAAGCGATCAATGCCCAATGGTATACATATTCCTTTAACAAATAGAGGCAATAAAAACAACGCTTTGTTTTTTCTTTCGGCCCTTGGAAAGTATGTATTATAATTAAGTCAAAATCTTAAAATAATGTAAACAAATTTTCTTGAAGATTATATCAAAATGGCATATTACTACCGGTTGCCAACTTATATGAAAAATTTCAGTTCCCTGTATCCCGCTCAACACCCAGTATTAGCTCGCTTATTCGGTGGGACCATAGTGAAGACTGGTTCGTGACGAAATACGAAAACATGAAGACTAAATCCAGCGGAGAGCGTGTGTTTCCAGTTAATTTGGCGAGTGATAATGAAGAATTTATGAGTGGACATATAATAGATGGAAAAATTATTGTGCCAGCTACATGTTATCTTCAGTATGTTTGGGAAACATTTTCACTTATGTACCACGGCCCAAGTTATATGGATGTACCCGTTGAATTTGAAGATATTCGTTTTATAAGAGCTACAAGTATGCCAGTAAATGGAAAAGTTGACTTAACAGTTATGATTCACTGTGGGACCGGCCATTTTGAGGTAAGTACATTGTTAATCGATTTTCATATATATTTAGGAGGCCTTAATCGATCACATTTTAGATAACTGAAGCGGGTAGCTTAGTTGTTACCGGTATTATCCGTGAGACTGAAAATCCCAATATTCCAGAAGTTTATCAATTCCAAAAGAAATCTATGTTTCCAATGATTTCAAAAAGAGACTTTTACAAAGAGTTAAGATTGCGTGGCTATCATTACAATGGCGCATTTCAAGCCGTTCAAATGGCCCGTTCTGATGGATTGTTCGGAAAGGTTGAGTGGAATTATAATTGGGTAACCTTCATGGATGCGATGCTTCAAATTCAAATTTTGGGTACTGATTCGAGAACTCTTTTATTACCAACAAAAATACGGAAACTTAAAATAAATGGCTTACACCATTTCGATTTAATGACAAAAATGAATCCCGATAATCGCGTTTTTGATGTCTATGTAGATCACATGTATGACCGGATCGTTGCAGGAGGAATAGAACTTATCGGTCTACATGCTAGCCCAGTGCAAAGGCGTAGACCTCCCGGTATTCCAGTTTTGGAAGAATATGTTTTTCTTCCACTTTCTCTTTCCCCGATTCTTTCCCTACAAAATGCTGCACGTGCTTGCGTTCAAATAGCTCTTGAAAATAATCCAATCCCAAAAATGAAACTGGTAGAGTTAGATACGGATGGAAAAGAAACCGTCTTAACTGAATTTTTAGAAGCAATTGAAGATCTACCTGTTGTTACTGGAGACTGCATTCTATTAACATCTCGAAAGCTAGAAGACATCCCAGGCGTTCATGTTGAAAATGGATGTTTGTCTTCTCAAACCAATTGTCATTTTGTTTTATTGGGAGGCCTTGATGAAGAACAAATGCAAGATAAAATTTTAACTGCCCATAAAGTGCTTGTCGAGACTGGATATATGGTGCTTAGACTGAAGTCTACGGAAAATATTTTAGAAATGGACAAATTTAGAACGATTACAACAATTCCGATAGATAACAACGAGGAAACTTTTGTTTTAATGCAGAAAGTATCAACTAAACTATCAGTTCAACCAATTTTGGTAAAAGTATCTCAAAATGATGAGCATTTTGAATGGATTGCAGTTTTACAATCTGCCATAAGCACAAAAACACCTGTTATTGTGTATTCATTTAGCGAATCATTAAACGGTATTATTGGTTTGGTAAACTGTTTGCGAAAAGAGCCAGACGGTAATATGATCAGATGTTTTTTCATTGATGACCAAAGTGCTCCTGAGTTTGATTTGTCTCTACCTTTCTATGCAGCTCAGTTATCATTGGGTCTGGCATTCAACATATATCGCAATGTAAGTGTAATTTAATATATTTTTACCTTTCAACATATTAGTTTGTTTTCTATTAGGGTTCTTGGGGCAGCTATAGGCATTTGAAATTGATCAAAAGTGAGAAACCAATGGCCAGATTAGATCATATATATGGAAATGTTATTCAACGTGGAGATCTATCGACTTTGCAATGGCTAAAAGGACCTTATGATTCACAAAATTGCCAGATTAAAGTAGCTTATTCTTCACTTAATTTTCGAGATGTAATGCTTGCAACTGGTCGGTTAGCCGTTGAATTATATGGATCAAGTCGAATAGACCAAAACTGTGTTCTGGGTTTTGAGTATTCTGGCATCAACGTAGGGGAGAGTGGGGGAATTTCGTCACAGGGGCAATTTCGTCACCTGCAATATCTCGGAATCCATAAGTCGTAAAAATATATAATTTTTTTGTTTTAGTCCTTCAAGACGGCCAGACACAACCAATGCACTTGTTTTGCACAGAAGGCCAAGATAATTAAGCTATAATATTAAATGTGTTTTAACAGTTCAAAAGCTACATTTAGTTCTCGACGAAATTTTTTCTGTATGCCACAATTCAAAAGGAATAAGATACACGATTTTTTATATAATACACAGTGCTATAATGTGCATTTCTGCGTCAGTGATTTTTAACTTCGCGTCTAATTTCGCAAGAAAAATAATTATTTCTAAAAAAGTACGGTCTGGGGAAATTTCGCCACCCTACGCTAAGGGTAAATTCGCACCTATTTTAAATACATATTTTTATATTTGACGAGCTGGCTAACGAACAGACTACCAGCAGCAGCAACAAATATAGGACGTCAACAAAAATGGTACGCTTGATCAGTGTAGCATATTTTCAGGCGTTAAACTCCCTACATTTTTCAGGTGACGAAATTTCCCCAGTTGTGTGGTGATTTTACCCCCCTGTGTGGTGAGATTGCCCCAGTATATTGGTTTTACATTTTATTTTTTTATAAATCACCAAGCTAATTAAAAAAATAGGGGAATGTCACATTTTAAAGCTTGGTGCTAACCGCATTCAACAATAAAAATAGAAATATGATAACGTGTCTCAAGATGGACAAAAACTAGCTTTGAAAAAATGCTGACGAAATTCCCCCACTCTCCCCTACTTACGGGACGACGTATAATGAGCATGGTGGTCAAGGGTGGTGTGGCTTCCTATATTGAGAAACCATCAAAACTTATTTGGGATATTCCTGATCACTGGTCACTGGAAGAGGCAGCCACTGTCCCTGTGGTATATATAACTGTCTACTATGCCTTTTTTATGATTACCGATATACGTAAAGGAAAAAGTATTCTTATACATGCTGGTACTGGGGGCATTGGGTTAGCCGCTATTCGGGTGGCTTTATCCTATAACTTGGAGGTTTTTACAACTTGCAGTACTCCAGAAAAAAAAAATTTTTTATTGGAAAAGTTTCCGCAACTTAAAGGTAATTTCAAGTACATGTGAGTAAATGTATAATGCAGGTTTTTAAAAAAAACTGTAGAATCAAACATTGGAAATTCTCGAGATACATCATTTGAGTTAATGGTGCAGCGTGAGACAAATGGAAAAGGAGTGGATTTTGTATTGAACTCTTTATCAGAAGAAAAGCTGCTTGCTTCTGTACGTTGTCTTAGAAAGTCAGGTCGTTTTTTGGAAATTGGAAAATTCGACATGGCTAACGACAACAAGATTGGATTGGGATCCTTTTTAAAAGAAATAACGTTCCATGCTGTTCTAGCTGATAGCCTCCTTGTTGCTCCTGATGAAGACATTTGGGTAATAGAATTCTTGGATATAAAATAACACAAAATATACATTACATTTTTTTTATAGCATTTAAAAGCCCTAATCGATTCAGACATTTCCAATGGAATAATTCAACCATTACCGGTTAAAGTGTTTCCGGCACATGAAATTGAACAAGCTTTTAGACATTTGATCGGTGGCAAGCATATTGGAAAAGTTGTAATTCAAGTTCGTGAAAAGCCGGATGATCCAACAACGTTACCTATTCGAGTGCTTAGTCAAATTTACTTTAGGCATGATCTTTCTTATGTCATCCCTGGTGGCCTTGGAGGTTTCGGAATGGAACTGGCTGATTGGATGACCCTACGTGGAGCACGAAGACTTTTGCTCAGCTCTAGCCGTGGTATTACAAAAGACTATCAATCATTCAGAATTACGTAAGATATTAATATTTACATTGTTATCTAAAAAGTAACTAAAACGATTTTTTAAATAGGCTATGGAAGACCTATGGCTGTGAAATCGCTGTCAGCACCGCAGACATTTCATCAAGAGAGGGGTGTCGTCAATTACTCTCTGAAGCTGCTGTACTGGGACCAGTTGGTGGAATTTTTAATTTGGCAGTTGTATTAAGAGATAGCATTTTTCCCAATCAAAACGTTAATCAATTTTTAGAAAGTTTTACACCAAAAGCGATTGCGACCAAATATTTGGACGAGCTATCTCGGATTTCTTGCCCCGATTTGAAGCATTTCGTAAATAATGATTATTGACCTATTTTTTGAACCAAAAAATCAGGCACTTAGGATCGACATACGCAAAAAAGGAAAACACCATAGTGATCCTCAATGCTTAATCTATTCATTATCGCCATGATTTTTATTTTTTGGATTTTTATAATATTCTTCAAAAATAATCATTATTTTTGAGTTTTAAAATAAAAATCAAAAATAATCATTATTTCTGATCAGAAAAAATAAAACTCAAAAATAATGATTATTGTTGATTTTTATTTTTTTCGCTCAGAAATAAAACTCACTTGGACGCCACGGCTTTTCTGTACCGATTTTCGTCGTTTTTTTTGCATAGTCCTATGTAGCGAATGCAGACGTAACACCTCTGAAAAAAAAAAAATTGAACTTGGCTTCTGCATCCCGTTAAATGGTATCATTCTTATAGTCAGTAAAGGAGATACTTCTAGCCTTTGTTTATGTTTATGTATTTAAACAAACATTATGTTTATGTATTTAACCATGGATTGCAGTCGAAATGCACTTTTCTTTCTCTCTTAATCTACACGAAATAATTAACCAATGAAGGCCGCCAGCTCGACAATACATACTGGAGCAACATTTAACAAAGTGCCACCGCTGTTTGAAATCTCTAAAATCTAAAGAAGCATTGTCCCTTATTCTTAAGAACAGCTTATCCTCTTCTTCTCAAGAATTCGCGGCTTTTGCAAAACTAATTTAAATATCAAACCATGTATAGAAAAGGGTTTTAGGTAAGTAGAAATTGGTTAACAAAGTCTGCAGTATAAGTTGTTCTTAAGAATTCGCGGTTCTTAAAAAATCGATTTCAGATACGTTTTTATTCAGGAATTAAGTAATCAGCACAACTTTCCACCCAAGAAAGACAAAATTGGTAATAATATTAAAACAATTATATCGTGTTATTTTATTTTAAATAGTATTATTATTTAAATATTTTAGTTAATTATTATTTAATTTGACAAATAGAAGCATGGCCAAGGACGAGCTTTTTATGTTGCACCTATTGTCCGTCAGCATCATTTTCAGTGCTGAAAATCTCTCTGAAGATCTCTCAACACTAACTTGCGTTGCAGGTACAGCGTGTACGACTGTGGCCAGTTGATATAGAATTGGGTAGCGCAGCTTATTTTCTTCCCAAAACTTCATTATGTCTGTATCCAGGCTTATAGGTTTGGGAAAATAGCTCTCGATTTCTGCAAATCATTTTTGTACTACTTCATTTTGATTAAATTCCTCTTCTTCTCCAGAGGCGGCTTCGATTCCGTTTAGGAACTCATCTAAGAGCAGGGAAGAGCTAGAGTTATTAGGTGACTCGTTTGTTAAGGTCGATGCTATTGTTGATGTCGTAGCCAGTGACGTTGTCGAAGTTAGTGATGTAGTTAAATCCAGTGATGATGTCGAAGCAGGGGATGATGTCAAAGCCAGGGATGAGATTGCTCCTTCAGACGTCGAATTAGTCTGCAAAATAATATAATGTAAGATATAAAGCTCTTCTAAATTTAATTACCTACTCTTTTCAAATTTAATATTTGAAGCAAAAGTTGTTTAAGATTGGCTCTGGCTAGCATAACACTTGTCGGATTTATTAAAAAAACTCTTCGAATGCGTGGATCCAAATAGATACTAGATAGAATCATTTTGTCTTCTATTATGCCATCTTCCCTCTTCTGGATGCATTGATATAAATCTCTGCAGAATGTTAGTTGGCTTGCTGCGACTGTTAACTTAAGCTCAAGCCAGAGCTTATAAAAATCGCCAAGGAATAATTGGCTGGATTGTAATTTTTGAGTGGCTAGGTATGCCGGCTCCAATGCTTTTGTCAGATTTTCCAATTCGCTCCACTCTGTTGCACTTAGCTTAACTGAGGACTTTAAATGTCGCTCGCAAAAATGTTCAAAGGTTTGGAGCCTCTGCAGCATAAGATATGTCGAACTCCAACGAGTCGGAACATCCAGAACCGGTTTTGATAATGCTTCTTCTTCTATCAAGTAGCTTTAATTGAAAAAGAATTGAGAATAAAATAAATTGAGTATATATTAAAAAACGCACCTGAATGACGGGGTTCGCAGAAGCTTGACAATATTTCGTGCTTTGTCAATAAATGGAACTGATCCCAAGCGATCAAAGAAATCTTTAATTGCGAGCTGAAGAGTATGAGCTGCGCACTTAATCGAAACTATTGAATGGATATTTAAATGCTGGGTGAGCTCTTCTTCTTGCAACTCGTCCGGGCTTTCGTCATCATCAATCTCCCATTTGTTTAGCAAATCTACAGCCTTCACCATGTTTCGGCCGTTATCAGTTGTTATGCTGTAAATCTGTTCCTTTTTGATGCAAAAATCATCCATTATAGACTGAACTTCGGAGCAGAGATTTTGGGACGTATGGGATTTTGTTAGCTCTATAAGACCCAAAGTCTTAATAACAATTTTTCCGTTTTCTATAAACTGCACATTCACTCCGAGGATTCCGCGATTGCACCTCGTTGCAGTGTCCATTTTAAGGCAAATAATACGAGATTTTAAGGCATTTACAATTTTGATTTTAATCGAATGGTACCTTTCCTCCACTAGTCCCATTATATTTCGGGAGGTAACCGCTGGCATGTTCAATCCACAAAATATTTGATTGGTCAATGTCTTGAAACCTGTGGAATCAAAGACAGCCAATGGAAGTTTTTGCTTAGTTACCAAATCGATGCACGCATTCTTCGCTTCGTTTCGGCCCATTGTAACTGAAAACTTTACTTTTTTTTCTTCCACCTGGTCATCTGAGCTTCCGTCATCATCTTCATAATCACTTCTATGCTTGGCTTGCAAATGTCGCTTAAGGTTGGAAACGTAGTTACCGGTTAAAGTAATTTTGCAAATTTTGCATTCTGAAATATTTTTTTCCGTATTATATTCAAAAAAGTTGCGTAGGGTAGTATTACGCTTGCGACCCATATTGATACCGGACGAAAATAAATAAATTGTTTTTATTAATAACTTATAGATCCAATGTTACTTTATGAATACTGACATATATCTCCCTGTTCGCTCTGGGAAAGTTGAGCTGATTACTTAATACCTGAACGCGTTCCTAATAACATAATTAAAATCGTATCTGTATGTTCACTCATTTTAGTCACTCATTTAGACCTATGTCTTTAAGTAGGTTCTATGTTGAAATCGATTTTTTAAAAACCGCGAATTCTTAAGAAGAAGACGATACTCAATCTAAGGACCTTTTTCTATAGTTTGTTTGACATTTTGATCGATTCTTAAGAAGAAGTGGATGCTTTCTCTAAGGACCTTTTTTTATAGTTCGTTTCACATTTTAATCGATTCCTCAAAAACCGCGAATTCTTAAGAAGAAGATACTTTCTCCAAGGACCTTTTTCCTATAGTTTGTTTGCTATTTTAATCGATTCATCAAAAACCGCGAATTCTTAAGAAGAAGAAGATACTTTCTCCAAGGACATTTTTCTTATAAATCGTTTGACATTTTAATCGACTCTTCAAAAACCGCGAATTCTTAAGAAGAAGAGGAGCTGATTGTGTGGGTACTTTCTATACCTAGATTAGTGGACTACTGAAGATATGAAAAAGTAGTGGTATTTTGGTAAATGTGGTTCCAGGTTGTGTTGAAGAACTTGCGGCCTTAAGTAGTTCTTGTAGAATGAGAAGGAAAAGAGCATTTAGACTAAAATCCATGTCTTAATACATGAACAACATAAGACATCATAAACATAAACAAAAGCTAGAAGTATCTCCTTTACTGACTAAAAGAATGATACCATTTAACGGGATGCAGAAGCCAAGTTCAATTTTTTTTTTTCAGAGGTGGTACGTCTGCATTCGCTACATAGGACAATGCAAAAAAAACGCCGAAAATCGGCACAGCAAAGCCGTGGCGTCCAAGTGAGTTTTATTTCTGAGCGAAAAAAATAAAAATCAACAATAATCATTATTTTTGAGTTTTATTTTTTCTGATCAGAAATAATGATTATTTTTGATTTTTATTTTAAAACTCAAAAGTAATGATTATTTTTGAGTTTTATTTGTTTTGCTCAAAAATAATGATTATTGAGTGAGTTTTAAAATAAAACTCATAATGATTACGGTCCCTGGTTGTAATGCTGTTCATTTATGAAAATAAAAAATCAGGGACCGAAAATAATGATTATTTTGTAAGCGAAAAAAAATATCGTAAATATGGACACTGTCTACGCTTATTTTAACTATAAGTTCAGAGTGAAAACTATTTTTCTTTGGAGCTTAGATAAAACACGTCCGTTCGTACCGAAATGCGTTTGTGGTTAATAATTATGATACAAAGAAATGGGTTGACGTTAAAATTGCATTCATTATTGTCTTTTAACCAATTATGACCACAGTTGAACTAAAATATTTACTATATTATTAGCCACTTAAAATGTATTTGAAAAACGCCAAAAGACCTCAATTGAAATAATCAACGCCATTTGCTGATTGTATGTATGTCCGTCGAACAAAGTGAACTCTGAATCCTTTGAACCTTTATGACATTAAAGCCATGCCCCAAAGTTGTGTGCAAAATGTCATTGAGGGCACCAGAATTGTTCTGAACAGCAACACTTTATTGGCAAGGCTGAGCTTGCTCGTTGATTTGAGCATCCACATGAGCTTCCTTAGCTTAGCGCGACATGTAGCTGCTATTTTGGTTGTGTGCTGCTTCCAGGTGAGCCGTTTGTCCAGGATCAGACCCAGGTACTGCGCCTGGGGAGATTCCCGTTCTTACGGAAAAAATTATATAAATTCGATCCTTCGAAGTAAAATAATAACATTTATCTTAAAAACTCGGGAAAAGACGCCTCTAGAAGCCTGTAAAATATTTTACGGCATATATTTTTCCTTATATTTTTTTAAGCCTGTTCACCGCATCAAGTTATTTGTGAATAGAGGGTCTTACTGGCTCAAATAATGATGGAACCTTAAGGGGGGAAATACAATTAAAAGGCCTAAAATGAGGCCTATCTTTGGGAGTGGATTGCAAGTAGGGAATTAAATAAATCTTAGCGATTCTTTTTGCATGTTATTAGGAAATTATTGGGCAATGAAAATCAGTCAAGTTTTTTAAAAAATATTGTAATTAAGCCCATTTATGATCAATAATGTGGAGTCGTGTTTTGAGGGATGAACTTTGCGCCGTGCAGTCTCCAGGCCCAGGATCACGTCTAAAACAGCAACTGGGCATTAATCTTAGAGGTACAGCGCACAACATGAATTATTTCATATGTAAAAAAATGGTTTTTCCATAAAAAAATTAGAAGTTGGAAAATTTTTTTTCAAAAAACACACTTTTTTTGACTTTGTTCGTAAAAAAAACATGTTATAACAAACAAATATAAAAAATCCTTTTATTCATGTTGTGGAAAATTTTATTTCAAACATAAAGCAAAAAACCGCATTCGATTAAAATGAAATCTCTGACCTGTACATTGCACGGCGACTTTGAAAACACGACTTTTCAGTAGAGTGTTTAAAGCGCGCCTCACGCACATTTCAGCTATTTGACACGCACTTACTAAATTGCGTATTACTTTGAAAATAAGTACCGGACGGCTTTATGCTTTTAAAGGCTTATTCCCAGACATATTTAGAGTACATTAAGACAAAATAAATGTTTTCGAAAAAAATAAATTTTCAATTGTATTTCCCCCCTTAAATGCAATTATGTAGAAGGGCATCTAAGCCATTTTTTGGCATAGGTTTTAATACAGTTGAGCACAGACACTAGAAGATATCTTAAATCAAAACATTAAATGTTGTTATTTTTTTCAAACCTCTATTGCACAAATACCACCAGTTAAACGCGAAAACGAAGTATGCAGATATGCTTATATACGTCTATATTAACATATTTTAATGCCCATAGGCCTGCACCTTTTAATAAAGTCCATTTTGTTGTCCTGTGTTATTCTCAAAAGCATTTAAGATGTGCTGGACTAGTCGGTGTTCGTGCTCTGGGGTTTTATGATGATGCCTGAATCAAACTGGTGGTCGGGAATGGCATCCTGCACACTTCTTACTCCCAAAATTCTACTTAGAAATATCTTCTAGAATATTTTAGAGAAAGTGGGTAGCAAGCTAATCGGTCGATATGACTCGACAAGATTCTCCGGTTTTCCTGGCTTTGGTATCATTGTTATCACAGCACACTTCCATTGGGAGGGGAAGTGGTGGATACGTAGCATTGAGTTGAAGAGGAGAACAAGGAACAGGATTCCCTTTTTTGGCAACTCGGCTGTCAATGCCGTCGAAGCCCGGCGCTTTACTCAGATGAAGATTCTGAATGTGACTGCAAATTTCTTCTGGACTTACGTGCTGGATCGGTAATGCTTCCGGGGAAGGAGCATTAAGAAAGGCCAGTGTTTCATCAACGTTGGGTTTCGCCAGGTTGAATGGCTGGAAACGTTTCTCGAGTTCATCCGCAAAAGCTAAGAAAATTTCGGAGTCGGACTTGCACCATGTATCGTAAGCTTTCCTTACGGGGATTTTTCGGAGAGGCTGTCGTTTTATATTTTATTTTATATTTATATTGTTGAAGCCGTACGGTTTGGTGGTGTCCGCGATAAGGAGCATATCATAGAAATATTCACGCTTAGTTTCATTCAGAAGCTTTTTTCTTCAGCACGGCGATATGCTCTTTTGTCGACATGATCATGAAATCTCATATATCTGCGACGTAGCGATCTTTTCAGCCTTACCAGGTCCATAACCTCAGGTTTTAAAAGATCCTGAGGTCGGTTGGAGGGGTTTGTGACTTGACCATAGGTTGAGGACTCAAATAGTACAAGGGCAATAATAGTATATGCCCCGAGCGGCCAAAAGGCTCGTTTAAATCGTGGTTTTTAGCAAAACTTCAAACATTCCTTCTGGGGTGGAAATAGTAGATGGTTCTGTATGATAACACATGGTCATTATTTTATTTCTTATGACTTCTGGAGGTTGGTAGAACTATTGGACTTAGTCGAAGTATTGGTTGCACTCATGGTTGAATTTGATGAGCTTGATAAGCTAGATTGCTGTCAAACTGACCAAATGACCCAAGTAGCGGTTAACGCCCTTAAAAACAAAAATTTGACATCGCGAAATTTTAAGGATTAATAAAATTCTAGAAATCAAGGAGGAAAAATAAAAAAATTTACAAGAATATGGACATTTGAGTCGAAGATCTTTAACCGCATTTTTAATAGCAAAAGAAAGGTTAGAAAAAAAAAAAAAACAACAAATGTACTCCATTTTAGATCAAAGGATTGGTGTCCAAAGGGTCCAATAAAATTGTATGTAAATTATCTCTTAGCCCAGTTTCAAAAATATATTGATATTTTGCAACGTTCCTCGAAGGCTTTGAAATTGACTTAAAAATGATGTAGGAAAAAGTTATAGCCATTTATCCACAACAATTACCTAAAGTTTAATACCCAAAATCCAATAAGTTTTAGTGGGAAGTACCCAGAGTTTGGTGTGAACCGGAATTTTTAATTTAAATCTACGTTCCTAGACATTTAAAACCAACACAACATTTTCTGCAAGCCGACACAAACAACGGCAGGAGGACAGAAAAAATCACTCAATAATCAAAAACTCTACATAGCCAGGCCGCAAGACATAAACAACAACACCTGCAACAACAACACACTTGCACAACATCCACTTTCGTACACTAACCAACAAAAATGGCACCCGTTTCCAAGCGCACCAGGGAAAACTCATCTGGAGACATCAAGGTGACTGCAACCAGCGAAGCAGCCACTTCAATGGTCATCAAAATCCTCAACATACGATTTGAAGAGCAGGAGGAGATTAATGCCAGGAGATTCCTGGAGCAGGCGGATTTTATATCTACCAAAATTGGGAGTCGGAGCAGCGCATTCTTCAAATGTTTCACGACCGAATTGAGGGACTGAACCGGGACATGCAGAGTCTACTCCAGCGCGTTGAGCAGTTGGAAAAACAATCTGATGATGTCCGGGGTCTGCAGGTCTACGTCGGCAATCTGGAGAAAAAACTTGCTGACCAGTCAACTTCAACTGTTGCGCATGACATCCGTTTGCATGGCGTGCCTTTTGTCCAAGTGGAATCGCTGCGATCGCTCTTCACCACCCTCTCCTTTTCACTTGGTGTAACACCGGCACCGAGGTTGCGAGACATCTTCAGGGTCAAGCCAGCGAATAGGGCGAACACAATTGTTGACCCTATTATTAAGTTGGACAATCAATCCGAAAAAATTCGACAACTACACGCGGCTGCGACGTTCAGAAGAGAGGCCAAACAACAACTAACGCTACGTTTGATGGGCTTCGACTCGGATGCTCTCATTTATCTTAACGAACAGCTTACAAAGGAGAACTACAACATCTTTAAGGAAACGATGCAGATGAAAAAACACAAGCTATTGACTGCGGTATTTTGCCGCCGTTCGCTTGTGCATGTTAAGAAGAATGATAGGGGGAGAGTAATTTTTGTTGACAGCATGCAAAAGCTCTCTCAACTGCGCGCAGATCCAGATGATCCGGAGCAAAGCTTAGCAGATGTAAGCAGCGCCGCGGAACCAGATAAGCAACCAGATAAGACTCTTTTTCGTTCCTAATAATGCAACTGTTGTAATCATTTCTCTTTTTAATTTTACTCTTAAGAATTATCTCATAAATTGTTTTGTCTCTCTTTCTGCCCTCTCTCTCTGTCTCCCCTAAAGCCCTCTCTTCAAAAATCCGTGTGCATCTGCAAATTCAACATTATATTTTAAAATCAATATTAATATGCAAGTCAATATAGATATTACAAAGCCGAATAGTTATGAAATGGTCAGAATATTAACAAAACAAAAACAAGGTCTACATATATGTCATATAAATGCTGAGTCTCGTTAACAAAATGGATGAATTTAGATATATGTTTGTCCAGTCCAATATAGATATAATTTGTGTGTCAGAAACGTGGTTTGTTCCAGACTTTAATAATTCGTTAATTGTTTGTGATGGTTTTAATGTTTACCGTTCTGACCGTATGAGTCATGCCGGAGGTGTTGCTATATTTGTCAGCACGCGGTTAAAATGTAAAGAAGTTCTTAAACATCCAGTCGACAGTCCGATTGAATATCTTTTCCTTGAACTTACTAAAATACGAAAAAATAATAAAACTCATGTCGGCTGCATCTATAGACCACACAAAAATACTGACTACTCGAACATGATTGACATTTCCTATAATCTTTCTTCGACGTATATGAACATTATAATAACTGGGGACTTAAACAGCAATATTTTGGTGGAACGGCCGAAAATGAGATCGCTTGATTTACATCTTGTAAACTCGAGCATACCCACACACTTGTCAACAACCTGCAATACTCTTCTGGACATATTCTTAGTTAATAATAAAAATAACATTTTGTTATATGATCAACTATCAGTACCTTCTTTTTCAAGACATGACCTTATTTTTTTTACGTACAATTTAAAACTTGACTATACAAACCATATAGTTCAATATAGAAATTTTAGGGACTTCGGCAATGAAAATCAGTCAAGTTTTTTAAAAAATATTGTAATTTATGATCAATAATGTGGAGTCGTGTTTTGAGGGATGAACTTTGCGCCGTGCAGTCTCCAGGCCACAGTGGTGGCGCCCATAGGCCAAAATTCAAAAAATCGACGGAACCTAAAATGGGCCAAGGGTATGCAACTTTTCTCTAAAATGCCCAAGCTTTTTCGTGGCATACCAGACATTTCTGGAAAAATATCAGTACCTTCTAAAAATCGACCTAAAGTCGTGAGCACGTGTTAAGTAGCAAAGCAAAACTGGGCGCATCACTAATTTTTCGCAGCAACATTAAACTTTGAAACCGTGTATTTCTTATATTTCGTGTCCAAATTTATATTCTGTGATATGGATTTTTAAGTTGAAGGTATTATCTATAAGTCGAGATGTGTATAATAATCGTACTTGTTAAATTGTTTTCGTTACATCAATTTGAAATAATACATGTTTTGTGTCTATTTTGTGAACGTCTTTTTTATGTTTAGCTAAGGTTTTAGCGATGATCCCACAAAATTCCACAATTTGTTGGTATGCCAATTTTTTCGTCTGGGTTTCAGGTAACATGTGTATTAAAATTGACTGCAGAAATTTGCAGATGTGCCCACAATCGTAAAAATACTAACACCTTCATAAATTTTTCAAGGGCAGAACTGGCCGAAAAACAAATTTTTTGCCGCTTTTTACTTGTTGTGCTGTTCCTTTGTCTTCGTCTTTCGTGATTGTGAATAGTTTTCCAACACTAAATATTGAATTACTAATAGATTATATTTTTTTATATCCGTTACTCGTAGAGTAAAAGGGTATATTGTATTCGCGCAAAAGTATGTAACAGCTAGAAGGAAGCGTTTCCGACCCCATAAAAAGTATATATTCTTGATCAGGGGCACTAGTCGAGTCGATCTAGCCATGTCCGTCTGTCCGTCTGTATGACCGCTGAGATCTCAGAAACTGCAAAAGCTAGAAGGTTGAGATTTCCCACACATATTCTTTGGCTTCCTACGCAGCGCAAGTTTATTTTAGAAGAGCGCCACGCCCCCTCTAACGCCCACAATCGCCCACAAACAATTTTAAAATGGGTCCTGCGCCCACATCTTTAAAGATTTCCGAGAAGTATAAATGTAATTTTGTTGTGTATAGCAATCGAAATGTAGAAGACATTTTTCAAATCGGACCATTCATTAAAAAGTTATACGCAATCAAAATTTATGTATCTATCTCCCTCGCACTCCCTTTAGCTGAGTTACGATTATTAGTCGGGCCACCAACCCGAGTACAGCGTTCGCATTCCCTTTAGCTGAGTAACGGGTATTAGATAGTCGGGACACCAACCCGACTATAGCGTTCTCTCTTGTTTTTTTTTTATTTTGTCATATTAAAGCTAGTATACAATACTAAAATTAATTTAAAAAAAAAAACGGCACATGAAACTGAAGTCCTTCGGCCAAAAAATGATATTAAATCGTATCATTGTTCGTTTTGTTTTTATAATTTTTTTGGTGCGGGTGGAGTTTAGTAATTACTCTCACATTTTTATATTGCAGTTCTAAGTTTGTAAATACGTACGGTAAACAAACCAGCTTGTTAATATTACATAAATTGAATTTTTAATTGCCTTCTCATGTAAACGAAACTACTCAGAAAATCGTTCCTATGGAAGCTATAGGATATAGTGGTACGATCTGGCCAATTTTTGTTACATATATTTATAATATTTATTTAGATTTTTGGTAAAAATTTCATAGCTATAGCACATCTAGAAGTATTTATGGCCGCGGCTCCGTAAAAGGCCGACCACTGTGCAGGCCCAGGATCACGTCTAAAACAGCAACTGGGCATTAATCTTAGAGGTACAGCGCACAACATGAATTATTTCATATGTAAAACAAGAAAGGAAGCTACCTTCGGCCAGCCGGAGCTTATATACCCTTGTAGATAAAGTAATGCCTACTCGGTGCAGTTCCAGGAATTCCAATTTTGTTTTTAAGTAGTCAAGAATCAAAACGCCTACTTCCTACAAAGTTACAATGAATTTTCTTATATTTGTTTGAATTTTCCTATGGGAGCCTTAAGATATAGTGGTCCGATCCGGCTCGCTCCGACATATGTACTACCTGCAATAGAAAGAAGACTTTCGGGAAAGTTTCATCGCGATAGCTTTAAAACTGAGAGACTAGTTCGCATAGAAACGGACAGACGGACAGACGGACAGACGGACATGGCTAGATAGACTCGGCTATTGGTGCTGATCAAGAATATATATACTTTATGTGGTCGGAAACGTCTCCTTCACTGCGTTGCAAACATCTGACTGAAATTATAATACCCTCTACAAGGGTATAAAAATGGTTTTTCCATGAAAAAATGAGAAGTTGGAAAAGTTTTTTTCAAAAAACACACTTTTTTTCGACTTTGTTCGTAAAAAAACATGTTATAACAAACAAATATAAAAAATCCTTTTATTCATGTTGTGGAAAATTTTATTTCAAACATAAAGCAAAAAACGACATTCGATTAAAATGAAATCTCTGACCTGTACATTGCACGGCGACTTTGAAAACACGACTTTTCAGTAGAGTGTTTAAAGCACGCCTCACGCACATTTCAGCTATTTGACACGCACTTACTAAATTGCGTATTACTTTGAAAATAAGTACCGGACGGCTTTATGCTTTTAAAGGCTTATTCCCAGACATATTTAGAGTACATTAAGACAAAATAAATGTTTTCGAAAAAAATAAATTTTCAATTGTATTTCCCCCCTTAAATGCAATTATGTAGAAGGGCATCTAAGCCATTTTTTGGCATAGGTTTTAATACAGTTGAGCACAGACACTAGAAGATATCTTAAATCAAAACATTAAATGTTGTTATTTTTTTCAAACCTCTATTGCACAAATACCACCAGTTAAACGCGAAAACGAAGTATGCAGATATGCTTATATACGTCTATATTAACATATTTTAATGCCCATAGGCCTGCACCTTTTAATAAAGTCCATTTTGTTGTCCTGTGTTATTCTCAAAAGCATTTAAGATGTGCTGGACTAGTCGGTGTTCGTGCTCTGGGGTTTTATGATGATGCCTGAATCAAACTGGTGGTCGGGAATGGCATCCTGCACACTTCTTACTCCCAAAATTCTACTTAGAAATATCTTCTAGAATATTTTAGAGAAAGTGGGTAGCAAGCTAATCGGTCGATATGACTCGACAAGATTCTCCGGTTTTCCTGGCTTTGGTATCATTGTTATCACAGCACACTTCCATTGGGAGGGGAAGTGGTGGATACGTAGCATTGAGTTGAAGAGGAGAACAAGGAACAGGATTCCCTTTTTTGGCAACTCGGCTGTCAATGCCGTCGAAGCCCGGCGCTTTACTCAGATGAAGATTCTGAATGTGACTGCAAATTTCTTCTGGACTTACGTGCTGGATCGGTAATGCTTCCGGGGAAGGAGCATTAAGAAAGGCCAGTGTTTCATCAACGTTGGGTTTCGCCAGGTTGAATGGCTGGAAACGTTTCTCGAGTTCATCCGCAAAAGCTAAGAAAATTTCGGAGTCGGACTTGCACCATGTATCGTAAGCTTTCCTTACGGGGATTTTTCGGAGAGGCTGTCGTTTTATATTTTATTTTATATTTATATTGTTGAAGCCGTACGGTTTGGTGGTGTCCGCGATAAGGAGCATATCATAGAAATATTCACGCTTAGTTTCATTCAGAAGCTTTTTTCTTCAGCACGGCGATATGCTCTTTTGTCGACATGATCATGAAATCTCATATATCTGCGACGTAGCGATCTTTTCAGCCTTACCAGGTCCATAACCTCAGGTTTTAAAAGATCCTGAGGTCGGTTGGAGGGGTTTGTGACTTGACCATAGGTTGAGGACTCAAATAGTACAAGGGCAATAATAGTATATGCCCCGAGCGGCCAAAAGGCTCGTTTAAATCGTGGTTTTTAGCAAAACTTCAAACATTCCTTCTGGGGTGGAAATAGTAGATGGTTCTGTATGATAACACATGGTCATTATTTTATTTCTTATGACTTCTGGAGGTTGGTAGAACTATTGGACTTAGTCGAAGTATTGGTTGCACTCATGGTTGAATTTGATGAGCTTGATAAGCTAGATTGCTGTCAAACTGACCAAATGACCCAAGTAGCGGTTAACGCCCTTAAAAACAAAAATTTGACATCGCGAAATTTTAAGGATTAATAAAATTCTAGAAATCAAGGAGTAAAAATAAAAAAATTTACAAGAATATGGACATTTGAGTCGAAGAGCTTTAACCGCATTTTTAATAGCAAAAGAAAGGTTAGAAAAAAAAAACACAACAAATGTACTCCATTTTAGATCAAAGGATTGGTGTCCAAAGGGTCCAATAAAATTGTATGTAAATTATCTCTTAGTCCAGTTTCAAAAATATATTGATATTTTGCAACGTTCCTCGAAGGCTTTGAAATTGACTTCAAAATGATGTAGGAAAAAGTTATAGCCATTTATCCACAACAATTACTTAAAGTTTAATACCCAAAATCCAATAAGTTTTAGTGGGAAGTACCCAGAGTTTGGTGTGAACCGGAATTTTTAATTTAAATCTACGTTCCTAGACATTTAAAACCAACACAACATTTTCTGCAAGCCGACACAAACAACGGCAGGAGGACAGAAAAAATCACTCAATAATCAAAAACTCTACATAGCCAGGCCGCAAGACATAAACAACAACACCTGCAACAACAACACACTTGCACAACATCCACTTTCGTACACTAACCAACAAAAATGGCACCCGTTTCCAAGCGCACCAGGGAAAACTCATCTGGAGACATCAAGGTGACTGCAACCAGCGAAGCAGCCACTTCAATGGTCATCAAAATCCTCAACATACGATTTGAAGAGCAGGAGGAGATTAATGCCAGGAGATTCCTGGAGCAGGCGGATTTTATATCTACCAAAATTGGGAGTCGGAGCAGCGCATTCTTCAAATGTTTCACGACCGAATTGAGGGACTGAACCGGGACATGCAGAGTCTACTCCAGCGCGTTGAGCAGTTGGAAAAACAATCTGATGATGTCCGGGGTCTGCAGGTCTACGTCGGCAATCTGGAGAAAAAACTTGCTGACCAGTCAACTTCAACTGTTGCGCATGACATCCGTTTGCATGGCGTGCCTTTTGTCCAAGTGGAATCGCTGCGATCGCTCTTCACCACCCTCTCCTTTTCACTTGGTGTAACACCGGCACCGAGGTTGCGAGACATCTTCAGGGTCAAGCCAGCGAATAGGGCGAACACAATTGTTGACCCTATTATTAAGTTGGACAATCAATCCGAAAAAATTCGACAACTACACGCGGCTGCGACGTTCAGAAGAGAGGCCAAACAACAACTAACGCTACGTTTGATGGGCTTCGACTCGGATGCTCTCATTTATCTTAACGAACAGCTTACAAAGGAGAACTACAACATCTTTAAGGAAACGATGCAGATGAAAAAACACAAGCTATTGACTGCGGTATTTTGCCGCCGTTCGCTTGTGCATGTTAAGAAGAATGATAGGGGGAGAGTAATTTTTGTTGACAGCATGCAAAAGCTCTCTCAACTGCGCGCAGATCCAGATGATCCGGAGCAAAGCTTAGCAGATGTAAGCAGCGCCGCGGAACCAGATAAGCAACCAGATAAGACTCTTTTTCGTTCCTAATAATGCAACTGTTGTAATCATTTCTCTTTTTAATTTTACTCTTAAGAATTATCTCATAAATTGTTTTGTCTCTCTTTCTGCCCTCTCTCTCTGTCTCCCCTAAAGCCCTCTCTTCAAAAATCCGTGTGCATCTGCAAATTCAACATTATATTTTAAAATCAATATTAATATGCAAGTCAATATAGATATTACAAAGCCGAATAGTTATGAAATGGTCAGAATATTAACAAAACAAAAACAAGGTCTACATATATGTCATATAAATGCTGAGTCTCGTTAACAAAATGGATGAATTTAGATATATGTTTGTTTATAGATATAATTTGTGTGTCAGAAACGTGGTTTGTTCCAGACTTTAATAATTCGTTAATTGTTTGTGATGGTTTTAATGTTTACCGTTCTGACCGTATGAGTCATGCCGGAGGTGTTGCTATATTTGTCAGCACGCGGTTAAAATGTAAAGAAGTTCTTAAACATCCAGTCGACAGTCCGATTGAATATCTTTTCCTTGAACTTACTAAAATACGAAAAAATAATAAAACTCATGTCGGCTGCATCTATAGACCACACAAAAATACTGACTACTCGAACATGATTGACATTTCCTATAATCTTTCTTCGACGTATATGAACATTATAATAACTGGGGACTTAAACAGCAATATTTTGGTGGAACGGCCGAAAATAAGATCGCTTGATTTACATCTTGTAAACTCGAGCATACCCACACACTTGTCAACAACCTGCAATACTCTTCTGGACATATTCTTAGTTAATAATAAAAATAACATTTTGTTATATGATCAACTATCAGTACCTTCTTTTTCAAGACATGACCTTATTTTTTTTACGTACAATTTAAAACTTGACTATACAAACCATATAGTTCAATATAGAAATTTTAGGGACTTCGTTACGTTGACTTCGGTTGATGAACAGGTTAATATAGTCCAAGAATATGTTAAATATTTATATAACAAGTTCGTTCCGATTAAGACTAATATTACAAAGCCGGCTGCCAACTCATGGTTTAATACCTACATAAAAAGTGCAATAAAAAGGCGATACTATAATTATGACAAGTGGAAACGATATAGAATGGAGCTTTTTTCAGGCAGTACAAGAATAGCAGAAAAGAAGTAAATATTCTAATTAAGAATTCTAAACGAACGTTCTATTCGTCTAAATTTGAAAGTGCAATATCCTCTCAACAAACATGGAGAGTCATTAAGAGTCTCGTAATAGGCAAAGCAGTACCTGAAAAAAATGACGATATTGACGTAACTGACCTAATTCAAAAATTTACTGACCTTAACGTACCTGAAGCTGACTCTAGTGCTTATGTTTGTCCAGTTTTGTCTAATAATTGTATTAATATGTGTTTGCCTAAGCAAATGAGTTTTTAATGCAACTTGTAGACACTGACAGAACTTAGCGTTTTTAAAGATTATACACACGATGTTCTCCTTTGCGCAGTTTTATTCCAAGTGCCGTATGAGCCAATTCGCCATGGGGCGAAAAAGCTAACAGCGATCAGGGTTGCTTCGAGTGCAACTTAACATAATAGGTTTACAGGGTTGGTTAACATGATAATAAATTCAAAAGAAAGCCGTTACATGTCGAGCCGTTGGGGGTGTTTTAATTAGCGATTTCAGCAGGCTGTGCCCCGCCTCACAGCTATCTGTGTCGCAACATGTATCAGCTGTACAAAAATTCAGAATACTATGAAAAATACGATAAGCATATGAAATGACTATACATCGCCCGCGTTGAAGAGCTCCAGATCTTCAATCTAATGGTAATGGGGCTAGATAGTGAATTGCTCGCTTGTAGATTCCTCAACCTTGCTTGATTGCTGATACGAGCTGCCACCGCTTCAGGCAACTCAGCTTATCCTTCATCGATGGAGGAAACTGTACTGGTGGCAATGAAGCGAGGGTGGTGCCAACGACCTGCGATCTGCGACCAATGGACGTGAGTCTAGCACCGCTTCGACCTCGACGAGCACAGTCTGGACTTCGTCTTCCTTCAACAGAGCGTTTCCGACTGCTTTGAGGAAAAGATGTTTGGCGGACTTCACCGCCGCTTCCCACAAGCCCCCAAAATGGGGTGCTCGAGGGGGTATGAAGACGAAATCGAAATGGTGAGATCCGCCGAGAGTGCTGTGCGTTTCCTTTTTATCTGCCAGATTGGCTTTGATCTCCTGAAGCATTCTTGACGAACCCACGAAATTTGTTGCGTTGTCGCAGTACAATTTTTCGAGAGGTCCGCGGCGACCAATGAATCTGCTCAAACAAAGTAGAAAGGAGTTAGACGTAAGATCCTTTATGAGTTCCATATGAATCGCTTTTGTCGAGAAGCAGATGAAAACTGCCACGTACATTTTAAGTGGGGTTTTGCCCCTAATGACACTCTAATTGGGCCGAAAAGATCTACTCCGCTAACTCGGAATGGCCGATTGCTTAGAATGCGATCAGCCGGTAAATTGCCCATTATTTGAGAATACAACCTAGGCTTGTATCGAAAGCAGTGAGTGCATTGCCGTACAACAGAACTGCATTCTCGACGGGTGTTGATCAGCCAAATACTTTGGCGAAGCAAGCCGACGAGTGCGCGTAGCCCAACGTGGCAATTGGTGCGATGAAGATGCTGGATGTACAATCATACGAAATAATTTCCCTTCGGCATTAATAAAGGAAATTTGGCATTATGTTCTAATGGAGCGTGCAACAAGCGGCCACCAACTCGCATCAATTGTAACGTAAAATTACCAACTGTTTCAGTGCTAATGAATGGGTTAAGCTTTTGAAAGGAATTTTGTACGTACTGGTTCATAGACAACTTTTCAAATTCGTTTGCAAATGATTTACGTTGAACAGACTGAACGATCGTTAAAAACGAGAAAGCTAATTCGGAAGCTGAGAGTGTAGTGCTAGTCCACAGAATCCAATTTCGGCCTCTTGTAAAGCGAGAAATATAGACGGCGATTCGTATTGTTTTTAGATACGAGGAGAAATTTTCAACGACGCAAAGAATTGGATTCGACTCAACCGTTGAGGTGGTGTGTGATGCAGCATTAGCTCGAATTTCAACCTGGGCGTCTGGTAGAGCCTTCGCCAAATGTTCATTGATTGGCCAAGTACTGGGGTCAGCACTCAAGAACTGTGGTCCATCAAACCAGAAGGACGCGTCTAGCTCCTTGACCGTTCAGCCTCGCGATGGCAGGTCTGCAGGATTGCAACTAGTTGGCACATGTCTCCAAGTTGCAGTTGGGGCGAGTTCATGAATGGCTGAGACCCTGTTGGCTACGAAGGTTTTGAGGGTTGAGAGACTTGTGCGTAACCAAAAAGGAACTACTTCGGAATCTGACCACATTACTACTTTGTCTACACTAAAATTGATCAATTTCTGGACATCACTCCAAAGTTTAGCAAGTAAATGGGCTGCGCAAAGTTCTAACCTCGGTATGCATAGGCGGTTTATTGGCGAGACTTTCGACTTTGCTGTCAATAAAGTTGTTTTGATGCCCTCTGTAGTCACAGCACGGACGTAGATACAGCAACCATATGCATCTTCGGATCCGTCCGCGAATCCGTGTATTTGATAGCTGCCTGTTTGACTTGTGCCGACGTATCTGGGAATCTGAATGGACCCTATCTCTTGAAAGGAGGAAGCGACTGCATTCCAACGCTTATACATCTCTGGCGGAATTTCTTCATCCCAATCTATCTTCAGCGACCAAAGTTTCTGAATTGAATTCTGGAGGATTTCTGAATCCTCCACAAAATAGTTTATACGAAACAACCTGATTACACTAGTTTACAGCCGAAATGCTCCCCAGCAATTGATGGCAAATTTAGTTAGTGTTGGACCTCTAGACCACGAAAATAGCAGTAATTTTTTTTTCGATGGCACAGTTTTTTTTTAAAGATTTTTTAAAGTTTGAAATGTTAAATTTCTGACTTTTTTCGAATTTCTTCTTATATCTCGGCAGATATCCACTCGATTGGGCCAGTTTTAGTTTTATTTTAAAGTCAATAGATCAGAGTTTAACTTTGCCATACAGATCAATATGATTGGATAAGTAATGGCAGCGCAGAAGCTCGACAAAGATGAAAAATGTGTTTTTAGGTCGACTGTAAGTCGGCTGTATATATCGTAAAAACTCGAAATAAATCCTTTGAAAAATCATAATGGGTACAAACTTAAAGTTTAGATCCTACCGAATAAAACAAGCCGGATATGGACCAAATCCATTTAAAACCGGATTTATGGTGGATTTTTAAAGTTCGGATTTTTCCACTTTTTTGGGTTGACAGAGTCCAAATTTAAGATTTATCATAGGCGGCGACATGTAAACAAAAATAATTGGTGTTGGCAGCCGGGTCACTAAATAGCTAAATCAGATATTTATAAGCTAGAAAATTATATAAGTGAATTTAATTTTTTAATTAAGGTAACTTTTTTCATAAGAATGAACTATCCAAATGGATAGTACTTAGTTAAAAATACTCACAGTCATAACGCAAGCAATTTTATGTTTTAAAGGAATTTTCAGAACTTAAATTTATTTTATAATTTTCTAGCTTTTAAATTTAGCTTTTTTTTGACCCGGCTGTCGTCACCACTCATTTTTGTTTACATGTCGCCGCCTATGATAAATCTTAATTTTGGACTCTGTCAACCGAAAAATCCTATCTATAAAAATCCACCAGTTTTCCAAATTTCCATGGATTTGGGCCATATCCGGCTTGTTTTATTCGGTAGGATGTAAACTTTAAGTTTGTAACCATTATGATTTTTCAACGGATTTATTTCGAGTTTTTACGATATATACAGCCGACTTACAGTCGACCAAAAAACACATTTTTCATCTTTGTCAAGTTTCTGCGCTGCCATTACTTATCCAATCATATTGATCTGAATGACAAAGTTAAGCTCTGATCTATTGACTTTAAAATAAAACTAAAACTGGCCCAATCGGGTGGATATCTGCCGAGATATAAGAAAAAATTCGAAAAAAGTCCGAAATTTAACATTTCTAACTTTAAAAAATCTTTAAAAAAAAACTGTGCCATCGAAAAAAAAATTAATGCTATTTTCGTAGTCTAGAGGTCCAACACTAACAGAATTTGCCATCAATTGCTGGGACGCACACCAAGAATATTATTTTGTAAACTAGTGTTATATATATGACATGATAAATCTATCTACTTCCCAACGCACCAAAAATATAATTCCTATTAAAACTACTCTGGCTAGCTCTGACAAGCACTTCTACACTAACACTATTCGGCTTTGGAATCAACTTCCGCATGAAATAAAATCAATAAGCAATGCACATAGATTTACCATAAAAACTTTGTTGTAACAAAATTTAATTTTGCTTACAAAAGAAAATTTTCTTTATTTAAAATACTTCTGCCTGATACACATTTTTCCCGTGCTTTAAATCCTGCACTATGGCCAGTTAATACGATTGTTCACGAGTTTGATCGGAAAGAACCAGCTATTAATACAAATCCGTCAGTTCCAAAAAACTAGATTTTGTATTACATTATCAAAATGTCCGTGGCCTTCTCAGTAAGCTGTCCAGATTGCATACTGACAGTGCTGCTTTTGATCCCAGCGTTATTGCTTTTACTGAGACTTGGCTTAATCCCACGGTATCTGATAATGAAATACTTACCAATAATTTTTTCCTCTATAGACGTGACCGTCCCTCTAAACGAGGTGGGGGTGTCCTAATCGCAGTAAAGTCTGAAATATCATCCCAAGTTGTATCCATTCCCAATGTTGGTGATATTGAATTCATGTCAGTCAAAATATCTCTTCCTAACTGCAACATATTTGTAACCTGCTCCTATATTCCTCCATGCTCTGAGGCTTCGATCTATATGCAACACCTCTCCGCTATCCAGAATATCTCATCATATGCCTCTGACTCAGACCATATTATAATATTGGGTGACTTTAATATTCCGTACCTATCCTGGTCTCCTTGTGTCGATCTAATTGCCCTCGTTCCTGGTGATCAAAACGATTTTGTCCACGGTCTTATTGACTTATCTCTTGGTCAAGTTAACTCAATTTCTAATGTGAATGGAAGATTTTTAGATCTTATTTTTGTGTCTGACCTTTGTGATGCCATTGTCACACGTACCTCTCCATTGACCACTCCTGAGGACTCTCTTCATCCTACACTCCAACTATCCATTAGCGGCATTTTTCGGGTACCCAATTCCTTTGAGGCCCCATTGCGGACTCGTTGTTTTCGGCATGTAAATTATTTGCAAATGTCGAGATCCCTATCTTCAGTGGATTGGTCTTGTCTTGATAGTCTTCATCTTGATGAGGCCATTTCAACTTTTTATAATGTCCTTTATTCCATATTTGATGAATTAGTCCCTTCCACAGTTGTTAATAACTCTAACAGCCCTCCGTGGTCTTCCAAACACTTGGCTCACTTAAAAAATATAAAAACTAAACTTTTTAAGAAGTTCGCCAAAACAGGACTTCAGTCTGATTTTTCCAAATACAGCGTTGCTAAATCCAATTACTTCCTGCATAATTCTGAATGTTATAACAGCTACCTCCTACGCTGTAAAAACGAATTTCGCAGCAATCCTAAATTATTTTATTCCTTCGTCAACTCAAAGCGCAAAGCTAACAAATTTCCTCCATCACTACAGCTAAATAATGTATCTGCATCGAATGATCAAGATATTGGCAACCTGTTTGCGGACTTTTTCCAATCCACCTATTGCAAAAATAATACCGGAATCAATTGTAGCTACTCTTACCAGCTACCCCACACTGACGCCATTTTCAACCCTCTAATTGATGAAGCAGAAGTTCTACGTAGCCTATCCACGATTAAATTATCATTCTCTGCGGGTCCTGATATGGTTCCAAGCTGTGTCCTCAAACATTGCGCCATACCACTTGCAGTTCCATTAACTATGATTTTTCATAAGTCGATTGCTACTGGCACATTTCCATCTATGTGGAAAGAATCCTTTCTTATTCCTCTACATAAAAAAGGTAGTAAATCTGATATCAGCAACTATCGCGGCATAGCCAAACTTAGTGCTATTCCTAAGCTCTTTGAAATACTTGTTTGCGATCAACTGCAGCACCAGTGTCGCTCCTTAATATCCTCTAAGCAGCATGGTTTCACAAAGTGCCGGTCTACAACAACTAACCTGCTTGAGTTTACGACCTTCATTAGTCAAGGCTTTAAATCCACAATGCAAACTGATGTTATCTTTACTGACTTTAGTAAAGCCTTTGATTCGGTCAACCACGAGCTACTGCTCCACAAGCTCCTCCTCCTCGGATTTCCTCCAACTCTACTGACATGGCTTCGTTCTTATTTAACAAATCGTACCCAAAAGGTCCAGTACAACAGCATTTATTCAAAAGCTGTTTCCGTATATTCGGGTGTACCACCTCGGTCCTTTACTATTTGGCTTATTTATCAACGATCTTCCTCAAGTAATTGAGTTCTCCAAAGTACTTATGTTTGCGGATGATGTCAAGTTGTGTATGCATCTGACCTCACCTAGTTCCTACATGCAGCTCCAGCTCGACTTAAATAACCTTCAATCCTGGTGCCTAGTCAACAAGCTACTGCTCAATCCTGATAAATGTAAATCCATGTCATTTTATCGATCCAATCCATATATTTTTACATACTCAATAGATCACTCTGCACTTAAACGCATTGATACTGTTCTCGATCTTGGTGTCCTATTTGACCACAAGAGTTGTTTTAATCGCCACGTCAGTACCATCTCCAATAAAGCTAAATGCTTATTAGCTTTCATAAAACGCTGGTCTAAGGAATTTGATGACCCTTTCACCACTAAGCTCCTTTACGTCTCTCTAATTCGTCCTACACTTGAGTACTGCTCCAGTGTTTGGTCTCCACAATATGAGCACTATCAAAATATGATAGAATCCGTCCAAAAGCAATTTCTCCTTTTTGCACTACGAGGCTTAAACTGGGAGGAGGGACGCCGTTTGCCATCTCATAGAGACAGGTTGCACCTCTTGGATCTACCTACCTTAAAGGATCGTCGGACCTGTTATGGTGTGATATTACTTCACAAACTCATCACTGGCGCCGTCGACTCAGTTGATCTGTTAGCCACCCTCAATTGGAACGTTCCTTGCAGAGCTACTCGCAGATTCCGTCCATTAGCACTTCCTGTGTGCAGGTCAAACTACTCCCGTTTCGACCCCTTCCGAATCCTATGTGATAACTATAATGAACTTTATCACCTCATGCCAAGGCTAATTCGCTAAAAGTCATTGCGTTCCTTTCTACATCGACTTAATTAGTTCTCCTACGGTACAATTTAAATTATTGTTTTTTTTTACATTTATGATGTTTTTATTTTTATGCTATGTATATAATTTTAAGTCTTTTGAGCAGTACATTGCTTTAAATAAACAAATAAAATAGTTTATACGAAACAACCTGATTACACTAGTTTACAGCCGAAATGCTCCCCAGCAATTGATGGCAAATTTAGTTAGTGTTGGACCTCTAGACCACGAAAATAGCAGTAATTTTTTTTTCGATGGCACAGTTTTTTTTTAAAGATTTTTTAAAGTTAGAAATGTTAAATTTCGGACTTTTTTCGAATTTTTTCTTATATCTCGGCAGATATCCACCCGATTGGGCCAGATTTAGTTTTTTAAAGTCAATAGATCAGAGCTTAACTTTGTCATTCAGATCAATATGATTGGATAAGTAATGGCAGCGCAGAAGCTCGACAAAGAAGAAAAATGTGTTTTTAGGTCGACTGTAAGTCGGCTGTATATATCGTAAAAACTCGAAATAAATACTTTGAAAAATCATAATGGTTACAAACTTAAAGTTTAGATCCTACCGAATAAAACAAGCCGGATATGGACCAAATCCATTTAAAACCGGATTTATGGTGGATTTTTAAAGTTCGGATTTTTCCACTTTTTTCGGTTGACAGAGTCCAAATTTAAGATTTATCATAGGCGGCGACATGTAAACAAAAATAATTGGTGTTGGCAGCCGGGTCACTAAATAGCTAAATCAGATATTTAAAAGCTAGAAAATTATATAAGTGAATTTAATTTTTTAATTAAGGTAACTTTTTTCATAAGAATGAACTATCCAAATGGATAGTACTTAGTTAAAAATACTCACAGTCATAACGCAAGCAATTTTATGTTTTAAAGGAATTTTCAGAACTTAAATTTATTTTATAATTTTCTAGCTTTTAAATTTAGCTATTTTTTGACCCGGCTGTCGTCACCACTCATTTTTGTTTACATGTCGCCGCCTATGATAAATCTTAAATTTGGACTCTGTCAACCGAAAAAAGTGGAAAAATCCTATCTATAAAAATCCACCAGTTTTCCAAATTTCCATGGATTTGGGCCATGTCCGGCTTGTTTTATTCGGTAGGATGTAAACTTTAAGTTTGTAACCATTATGATTTTTCAACGGATTTATTTCGAGTTTTTACGATATATACAGCCGACTTACAGTCGACCAAAAAACACATTTTTCATCTTTGTCAAGTTTCTGCGCTGCCATTACTTATCCAATCATATTGATCTGAATGACAAAGTTAAGCTCTGATCTATTGACTTTAAAAAACTAAAACTGGCTCAATCGGGTGGATATCTGCCGAGATATAAGAAAAAATTCGAAAAAAGTCCGAAATTTAACATTTCTAACTTTAAAAAATCTTTAAAAAAAAACTGTGCCATCGAAAAAAAAATTAATGCTATTTTCGTAGTCTAGAGGTCCAACACTAACAGAATTTGCCATCAATTGCTGGGGAGCACACCAAGAATATTATTTTGTAAACTAGTGTTATATATATGACATGATAAATCTATCTACTTCCCAACGCACCAAAAATATAATTCCTATTAAAACTACTCTGGCTAGCTCTGACAAGCACTTCTACACTAACACTATTCGGCTTTGGAATCAACTTCCGCATGAAATAAAATCAATAAGCAATGCACATAGATTTACCATAAAAATTAGGGAACACTTGTAACGTTCCTGCTATGCTGGGGTAGTTCAACGGTGTCCAGGAGTTCGTTCCAACATTTATTTGTGTCAGGAGTGGTTGCTGTAAGAGTTTGACCCGGTTCCCAGAGTATGACACGAGCGGGGTTCGGTGAAATTGAAGGGGGGTTGCGTTTATTTACTTAAATTTTACAGAGTTTAAAGAACAGGATGGAGCGGCGCGGCTGGTTCCGTCTTCGGCGGTGTCGTCGAGGGCGGTCGTGGGCGGCTACTGATCGTCCTTCGGTAGTTGCGCAGCGGCTGGCGTCCTGTAGATGAGAAAGAAAGAATACGGCTATCTGCGCCGGAAAGTATGCCCCTCGATGGTTGGATATGAGAGCAACGGCTTCCTGTTTGCGCCGGAGAATATGTCCCTCTGTATGCGTCCCCCGTGTGTGTGAGAGGGTTTGGAGGCCACTTAGGTCTTCCAGGTTAGGCGAGAGAATTTTGGAGGCCACTTAGGTCTTCCAGGTTAGGAGAGATAGTTTTGGAGGCCCCTTAGGTCTTCCAGGTTAGGAGAGAGAGAGAGAGTGTGGAGACCACTGAGGTCTTCCAGGTTGTGAGACGAGTCGCACCCCACTGTGGGTCTACGAAGGTGAGTTCGGTGAGACGAGGGGGGGGGGGGGGGGGGGGTAAAGAGACCCGAGCGGGTGGGCGACTCGGTGAACCGAGGGATGGCTCGAGCTTAGAGTCCGCTGCCACTGATGACGGCCGGTCTATCGGAGGGTGGGTAGAGGAGGGGGGTTTCGCTAACTACAATGTATTTGGACGGGGTACTAGACCCTATCCTAGAAAAAGACTCCACAAGTAACTCCCAGAGAGGTTGCTCACACCAATGCGTAAGGCTCACCTTCTCCGATCGCTGTCGGTTGCAGAGTGACTTGACCTGGGCAACCGGCACCCTTTTTATACCCGTTTGCGTGAATAAGTGTGCCCGCACCACGTCAAAATCCCTGGTCCTCCGGCTTAGCGCGTGTGGCCAGCTGATCATGGATCAGTGTGACCAGGTAATCGGGGTCAGTGTGACCCGGTGATCGTGGATCAGTGTGCCCAGCTATTTCTATTGGCGCGCCCGCCTTTTTATTTGAATTTGAATTCGTTTCATGTTTTTATTCTCTTAAGCTAATTATTATATTTATCCTATTCTCTATGTCGCTTCATGCTTTTTATCTCTCTTAACCTAAGCTTATTTTCTATATTTGTTTATATTGTGCGCTCTGGAGCGTCAGACACTTTGCAAACACACAGTAGGAATAATAGTATAATAGTAATAGTACATACAATTAAATAATGTTAATATTAAGAAATGACATACATTTTAGTAAATAAGTAAATCAAACTGTTTGAAACCCATTGTGACTAGCGCGCTAAGATAAAAGTAGAAATACTGTAGCGTTAGGAATTCATCAAAATAAATATAAATAATAATATGTTCGGTCTCTTGAAGAATCTTTTACATAGGCTGTTTACACAAAGGTTTTCAAAAAAGCGCACGAATACAAAATAAGAAAGTCCTGACAACCGTACTCCAAACTAATTATTATTTGATTATAAAATGAAAGACCGATTTTTAAGGGGACCACAGCCCGAACCGTAAGAGCTAGAGCAGTATTGCACAGTATTCCATTGGAAGCGTAGGCGACAAGTCCCCCTAGTGGCCCCAAACAGCTCCAACATCCATATTTTGAACAAACAAAATTATATGTACTTAAGCTTAAATTCTAAAGTAATTGGAATTTCGAAATTTGGATTTTGCCAAATTTTAGGTTTTGAAAAGGCCTAATTAGAAACCTAAAATTTGGCAAAATCCAAATTTCAGGTTTTGAAAAGGCCTAATTAGAAACCTAATAGAAAATTTCAATATCCCCCATAATTTCGGGGCTACATTTAAAATTAACTTTTCGATTTAAAAAATCTAAATCTAAATTTGTAGTATAACTCTTTAAGAATGTGTCATGAAAGTTTCACGAAGAAATTCAAACTAATTTGGAACTTAGTTCAGTATGACGGCACCCATCTTCCTTGTGCAGTAGATATATTTCATTAAATTAAGTGCGTTTTTCTCGAAACCATGTTTTTCTCAGCTGCGGATCGTGTATATCAAAAATTAATGCTTCGATCATCATGCTGCTTTTACGGAAATGTTTGTAATGAAATTGCCCACTATCTGAACCTACTTTAAGTAGAAATTTGTATTATTTTGTAAAGCGAAAACAACAAGAAAAATAAGAAAAAAAATGTATTTTTGACTTTAAAAGAGTGCCCCAACCAGAGTTTTTGAGATATTCTGTGAAAGTTAGGTTCAGACAGTTTCTACATTATTTCTCAACAAAATACAGTTGGTTTCACAAAAATCGGATCTACACAGCGACCTGTAGACGATCCGCAGCTGGCCTACTTTTTTTAAAAAAGCCCCGACAAAAAAATTCCCACGGCCGGCATTTAAAAAGATACAACAAAAATTTAAATTGGTTTAAATTATATACGGCCCTGTTCTAGTTTTTACTTCCGAAAGAACTGCACGGATTCAAATATCCCTTGTTGTTACTCTGTTAACTTCCGAAAAATTCACAAGGAAACCATCCGCCAAGCATTTGACAGTCGGACTTAAATCCGCCAGCATGAAATGAAATTCACTGAACTGGAATAGGCTGGATAAGAACTATGTAATCAACATGCCAAGTTGCAAACTTCCAGCACAAACCCTTATTGTTAAAAAAAAAAATATTAAAAACTTGACAAATTTGCAGTTCTATATGTATCTCCCCCATTAAGATTTGAACATGTTTTGATTTGCTTATATGTACAATACAATGCATACACACAATGTGTGTTTATGTTTCTACTTGAAAGTAGATAATGTGCTTAAATACAAATAAAACAAGAGGAACGCTGTAGTCTGGTGGTCGTCCCGACTATCTAAAACCCGTCACTCCGCTAAAGGGAGTGCGGGGGAGATGTATATATAAAATTTTGATTGCGCATAGCTTTTTAATGAATGGTCCGATTTGAAAAATATCTTCGTCATTTCTATAGGTATAAATATATACAATAACAATAAATATACACAAATCGTTAGTGGGCGATTATGGTCGTTTGAGGGATGCGTAGGAATTTCAAGAATATGTCTGGGAAATCTCAACCTTCTAGCTTTTGTAGTTTCCGAGATCTCAGCGTTCATACAGACGGACATGGCTAGATCGATTCGGCTAGTGACCGTGATCAAGAATATATAAACTTTATGGGGTCGGAAACGCTTCCCTGCAGTTCCATTCAGCGCTTTTTTAGCAGTGAATCTCTTGAGCACTAAGCGCTTAATCAGTAGTGAATTTGTATGAAAAATAGCGCTGATTTTAACATGGGCATGTCCTAGGGGCTCATCACTGCCAGAAACTAGCGCTTTCTTAGCACCTGTTCATCACCATTTTTCTGCGCTTAATTCATCACCAAATTCGGCGCCTTTTTGGCGCTATTTTAGCGCCGAAATATCGCCCAAAATCATCAGCAAAGAGAGAGAAAAATAAAAAATATGTTGTTATTTTTCTTTTTTATTTCTTTTCACTTCATTTTACTACATCATTTTTGGTAAATTGTTTTCATACTTTTACATTAAATTAATAGATTTTTACAAACTACGGTGACTTGTAGGGTCTTCGGTATGTTTGTCATGGCTTTCGGAGTCTTGGTGAGCTCCGATTTCGCGCATGGATATTTTTCACACATCTCCGCATCCTCTCTGGAGACTCTGCAGGCTTCACCTGACCAATGGGATCTGAATTTGGAAAATATATATTTTTATAATCTCTAAAGATTATAAAATGAAAGACCGAATTTTTGGGGGATACGACCACAGCCTAAACCATAAGAGCTAGAGCAGCCAAATTTTTTCACAGTATTCCATTGGGGGCGTAGGCGCCCACTAAGGTCCGACATGTCCCCCCAGTGGCCCCAAACAGCTCCAATATCCATATTTAGAGCAAAAAATCATTAGATTTACTTAAGCTTAACTTCTAAAGTGGTTAAAATTTCGAAATTTTGATTTTGCAGAATGTTAGGTCTTGAAAGGGCCTAATTAGAAATCTAAAAGAATTTTCGATATCCCCCATAATTTGGGGGCTGCATTTAAAATTAACTTTTCGATTTAAAAAATCTAAACCGCTGCTCCTATCAAGATGAGTTTTGGCTCAATAGTTATTCTATGGCCCAATTGCTTAAGTTTAATTTTTTAAATTTTTAACATTTTTTTAAAGTATTTTTAACGAATTTATTTAGATTTCCCAAGTTATTGCGTTGCATTTTGTGGGAGCCTGCCGAGAGAGCGAAACCCAGAGAGCGGATGGCAAGAGAGCGACGGCCGAGAGAGCAGGAGCCAAGAAAACTGTCGTGGGGTAGGGGTAGTGCTGTGCGGAAGGGGGAGGGGAAAAAGGCAATTTAAGTTAAAATTTGTTTTGAATTTTAAAAACTTAAACTGCTGTTCCTATCAATATGATTTTCGATCAATAGTCAGTCCTGTGGATCAAATGCTTAGGTTTTATTTTTCAAAAGCCTTATTAAGCAAAAGCCTTTGTAACGAACTGATTTTGTATGTCGGCTCGCTACGAGATTCGTGCGGCTAGCTCAGATAAGTTATGTGTTCGTCCCACCAAATTTATATAAACGTGACCGCCCAGTAGGTCAGTGAGAAAGCACAGAATTCACGGGTTCGAATTGGGTTTATTACAGCGGGCTTGGTGGCTCGGATGGCCTTGGTGTCGCCACTCGTGGTCCTCGGTGCCTCCTAGTGATGCTCGTCTCTCCACGACGGTGCGATGCCTCGGTGATCGCCTTCCTCGTTGACTCCGTGCTCCGGTCTTGTAGCTCCCTGTAGCTCCCTGTGGATGCTCGGCGATGTTCTGCTCCGATGCGTTGACTCGCCGACCACACGTAGCGCCTCGGACTCGCAAGGAGATCAGCCGTGTGGGCTTAGGGAAGCGTCACCGTTCTCAGACTAGGGTGAACAGGAGCTGCGCTCTACAGGGCAATGCCTATAGACACACAACCGCCTGTCCCTGGCTCTGTCCCGGATGGTCCCACTAGGCTCTTGCTCGGATCGCGCTGACAGTCTAAGTAGATACCTGGAGGCTGCCTTGCCTTACGCCTGGTGTAAACGAACGTTCCACCCTGGCCTCAACCGCTAGCTCGTTCGTGACGTTTCCGTGCAGCTCGATGTCCGATGCTTTGCTCCGGGGTGCGTTGGTTGTGAGGTTACGGACACGCCGGTCACGGCTCGTAAAACCGTGGGTCTCTCTAGGCCAGCGCCTTGAACTGACAAACGGTCTGTTCTTTCTAGGACAGCGCCTTGAAATCACGACGGGCCTAGCCGCTCTAGGACAGCGCCTTGAAAAGACCAACGGCCTGTTCTCTCTGGGACAGCGCCTTGAAATGAACAACGGCCTGTTCTCTCTAGGACAGCGCCTTGAGATGACAACGGTCTGTTCACTCTGAGGGACACGCCAGACGCACTGCGAGGCTTTAGTCGGAAAGGAGTAGGAACAGTTTGCCTTGACTTAGCCGTGTGATGCCCTCCGGACCTCAGCTACCTGTGTCTCAATTCGGAGATTCCTGATGATCCAATCCCGAACGTCTCGACGTAGCGATCTTGCTCCTTGTAGGCTCTCACGGCGCTGCTTCCGACGACTTGACTTGTGTTTTCACTTGGTTAGATTACTTGGCACTGCTTGACTGACTTATTCACTTTGATATCTTGACTGATCTTGACGGACTGATTCCTCGTGATCGACTGATCCAGTTGCCAGCGCCCGGCGGCTTTATATAGGGCCTCCGGGAACCGTTATTTCCCTTTTGCGCTCTGCCCGCTGAATCTCTCCACTCCAGGTCCAAAGTCCGTGGTCCCGGTTTTGACCCACTTGCCCTTCATGCACGGCCTTAAATTGTTCTTCTGCATGCTGCTGCCGTCCCGCTAATTCTGTTGTTGCATGTGGCACGCCTGTGTGAAGCTCTGTTGCTGAGAGGTGGCACTTGTCCTCCTGGTCCAAAGTCCACGGCAGAGTCCAAAGTCCGGTGCAGCTCCGTTATTTCCTTTTGCACACACGGTACTCTGGCTCTGCCCGCGAAGTCTCCAATCCAGGTGCAAAGTCCCTGGCTCCTGTTTGGGCCCGTTGTTCTTTTCGCCCAGCTTCGAACTGGACATCCATGTGTTGCGGCCGTCCCGCTGATGTGGCCGCTGCCGCGATGTGGCCCTCATCCTCCTGGTCCAAAGTTCACGGCAGAGTCCAAAGTCCGGTGCAGTTCCGTTATTTCCTTTTGCACCCACGGAACTTTGGCTCTGCCCGCTGAGTCTCCACTCTCTCACTCTCCGCCATGACTCTCCAAACTCTTTGTGAGAGTTCTCTCTCCTGACCTCGAAGTCTCCAAACTCTCACTCTACACTTCTCGGTCTCCAAACTCTCTTCGCCGCGCCGCTACTACGCAAATTCGCCGCGTAACTGGTAGGCGGCCGGCCATCCGTTATTCTAGCTGATGCTATTTGTGATGAGTTATTCAACTCCTCACACCTTATTTAATTTCCACCATGGAAAAAGATAAAAAATTACTACAAATTCTGTAAGCAAAGCCAAAATGTTCCAAGTTAAATATCTTAAGATTCGAACTTTTGCCCAAATACGTATGTATATTTGGATATGTTTTGATTTGTACAATACATGTACAATACAATACATACACACAATGTGTGTTTATGTTTCTACTTGAAAGTCGATAATGTGCTTAAATACAAATAAAACAAGAGAGAACGCTATAGTCGGGTTCGTGTCCCGACTATCTAATACCCGTCACTCAGCTAATGGGAGTGCGAACGCTGTACTCGGGTTGGTGTCCCGACTAATAATCGTAACTCAGCTAAAGGGAGTGCGAGGGAGATAGATATAGAAATTTTGATTGCGTATAACTTTTTAATGAATGGTCCGATTTGAAAAATGTCTTCTACATTTCGATAGGTATAAATATGCACAACAAAATTGCATTTATACTTCTCGGAAATCTTAAAAGGTGTGGGCGCCAGACACATTTTAAAATCGTTAGTGGGCTATTGTGGGCGTTAGAGGGGGCGTGGCACTCGGCTAAAATAAACTTGCGCTGCGTAGGAAGCCCAAGAATATGCGTGGAAAATCTCAACCTTCTAGCTTTTGTAGTTTCCGAGATCTCAGCGTTCATACAGACAGACAGACGGACAGACGGACAGACGGACAGACGGACAGACGGACATGGCTAGATCGACTCGGCTAGTAATCCTGATCAAGAATATATATAGTTTATAGGGTCGGAAACGCTTCCTTCTACCTGTTACATACTTCTGCACGAATCTAATATACCCTTTTACTCTACGAGTAACGGGTATAATTATTCATTTATTATTTATCAATCAAATGTGGAATCGGAAAATAATAAGTTACTTCGCTACTTTTGCGTATACAAATGTTTTCGTTTCATTCAAAACCACAAATTTTAAAACAACAAATTACAATTTACACACAAGTATACATATTTGTGCGCAAATTAAAATTGCATTGATAACATTGTAACTGATAAAAAAATATACAAGTTCACCACTTTTACTTGGATCACATTCATTTATTATATTTGTTTAAACAATCTGAATTTAATATATGTTTTTAAGGAATCTAAAAAGGTGATATATATTTTCATCGACGATTTAACAAATTAATATCGCAAGTATTAGAAGAGGCGTGTGCAAAAAATACACTTGCTCTCCCTTGCCACAATTCGATTTTTGGGAGTGAGAAGCAGGCAATTATAAGAGGGCTATTTTTATTATCATACATATTAAACTTCCTTTGGATTTATACAAATGTTTTCGTTTCATTCAAAATCACAAATTTAAAAACAACAAATTACAATTTACAAACAAGTATACATATTTGTGCGCAAATTAAAATTGCATTGATAACATTGTAACTGATAAAAAAATATACAATGTCACCACTTTTACTTGGATCACATTCATCTCTAAAGATTATAAAATGAAAGACCGATTTTTAGGGGGATACGACCACAGCCTAAACCATAAGAGCTAGAGCAGCCAAATTTTTTCACAGTATTCCATTGGGGGCGTAGGCGCCCACTAAGGTCCGACATGTCCCCCCAGTGGCCCCAAACAGCTCCAATATCCATATTTAGAGCAAAAAATCCTTAGATTTACTTAAGCTTAACTTCTAAACTGGTTGGAGTTTCGAAATTTTGATTTTGCAGAATTTTAGGTCTTGAAAGGGCCTAATTAAATGTCCCCCATAATTTGGGGGCTACATTAAAAATTAACTTTTTGATTTAAAAAATCTAAACCGCTGCTCCGATCGAGATGATTTTTTGGTAAATGGTTATTCTTAGGCCCAAATGCTTAAGTTTAATTTTTTAAGTTTTTAACATTTTTTTTAAAGTATTTGTTAGCGCCTGCACTTGAGTCCCTAAGATGTCAACAGCAGCCACAGCCAGCACCAGCTCAAACCCCGCTACCTGCCGTTCCAGCATTCTATTTTTACTAACCCTAGCCTATTAATCCCTTGCATGGGAGACAAATTGTACGACTTTGTATTTCTGTATATCTTAGAACCTAAGTGATGCAATGTATTTATAACTAACAAAACCCCATGCGATACCTTCGCCAAGGTGGCCCCCTTGACTCTGAAATCATGTATATGAACCCCAGATATTCCCAAATAAAATCAGTACTCAAGCAATACTTGTGTATTCAACATCTCCGAGTTAACCCAATTCAAGTGTTGGTTTAGCGGCCTACTGTCACTAGATTATGTTCTAGGGGCAACCTAAAATTATAAAACAATAAAAAGTAATTCTACGAACATTTTGGTGACCCCGACCAGTGTATGAAATTCTAGTCAACTTGGCGACTAATTTCAACACATACGAACTAGACAGATTCTCGATCAGCTTGGCGATCGAATCATCTAGATTTTTTATGTTGTCTTAAATCTGTTTTTATCATTTGATTAACAGAAAAGATAACTAGGGAAATCTGGCTCGAATAAAACTCCGACCGTTTTCCCGAACAACTTGAACATTGTTTCAAGGAGTAACTTATCAACTTGGCGATCTGTTACGAAATTATTGGAAGTCAACTTGGCGACTCCAATATTTAAACAATTTATAAGTAGAAGTAGTCAACTTGGCGATTCTTCTTACTTTATTAACTTACTTAAATAACAACGATTCCCAGGATAATCTTCGATTTAAATCTCAAATTTAAAGTAGTCAACTGGCGACTCTTTATACATAACTTCAAAAATAAATCTGATTTACTGGAGTCAACTTGGCGATTCCCAAGATAATCATCGATTTAAAATCTAAATTTCAAGTAGTCAACAATCCAAAAAACCTTACGTGTCTTTGACCACTAAATCGGTTGCGAGTAGAAGCGTATCCAGCTTAATTAAAGCGAATAAATTAACTTCCCACGGGTCAGACACGTTAGTAAGGAAAAAATGGAGGTTGAAACACTGATTGCCATTCAAAGCCAAATTGGTGAAGAGATCCAAGTTGTGCTTAGAAACATCAAAAAGGATTCTCACACAAGAAAAGAAAAGGTTACGTATTTCGAAGATAGGAAACGACAAATTGAAGATCTGTGGAAATCATTCGAAAAAGGAAATAAAGCTATTCTTGAAGAATCTAAAGGTGCTGCAATATTGCATGAATATTTCGAAAAGAATTATTATGAGCAGATGAAATTAATTGTTCATAAGGCTATGGAAGAATTCAATGCTAAAATTCTGCAATTTCCGACGTTAGAGGCCACGTCTGATGAGGTGGAACAAATCAAAAAATTGATCAGACACCAAGCAGCGGTTCTGGATTCGATGTCTCGAACTATGAATCAAATATGTCCAGACAATAAATTTACCTATAAAACGGTAATCGACAATTTATGGAAACAAATTGAAAGTCTGCATTTTGAAATCCATAAAGTATGTATCGAACCTGAAAAGGCAGGTTATAGTATGGAACGATTTATCTCCGCTGAAAAGGCAATGCTACAATTTTGCCAACCATCAACTGATACAGTTTCAATAGCCACTAATCATGCGGTACCTTCGATTTCATCAATTCAATTGCCAAAGGTTTCCATTCCAAAATTTGATGGTAACTACTTAAAATGGCAACAATTCCATGACATTTTTAATAAAATGGTTCATGAATCAGCGATACCAAAAATACAAAAAATGTGGTATCTTAAGGCTAATCTGTCTGGAGAAGCAGAAAGATTAGTAAGGCATTTAGAGTTAACAGAAATTAACTACGACACTGCCTGGACAATGCTGAAAGAACGTTTTAATAATAAGCGTGTGCTGTCTACCGCAATATTTGAAAAACTTTTTGATCATCCTAACGTGTCAAATGATTCTCAATCAATAAAAAATCTGCATGACAATGTTAATGAATCGTTGCAAGCATTAAGAAATATGGGAATTATGACTGACACATGGGATCCGGTTCTAATTTTTCATATGACAAGAAAATTAGACCGAATTACTCATACTCTTTATGAGCAAACAATATTAGACACAAGGGAAATTCAAACAATAAAAGAATTTCTTGCGTTTCTAGAACAACGATTTCTGGCACTTGAAGCCATCAGTGGAAAGGCGCATAAGGAAAAACATAGAACAAGTGCCTCTGCAACAGCAAGTTCATACGCCTGCCTGTTTTGTCAAAAAGGGCATAGCATATACAAATGCGATAAATGTAAGGAAACTTCTCCTGCTGAAAGGCTGTCTTGGGTCCAGCGAAAGAAACTGTGTGTCAATTGCTTAAAGGCAGACCACATATCCAAACAATGCATGTCTAAATATACATGCATGAAATGTAACAAAAAACACAATACGTTGTTACATTTAAGTAACGGAAAATCTAATACTGAACAAAAAACAGCTGCTTCTGCTGCGACAAACAGTATTGAGAAAAGGTACACACTGTTAGCAATGGCTAGAGTGACAGTACAAGGAACCAATCGTCGAGAAGGAGACTTTCGAGCGCTCCTTGGTTCCGGTTCACAGATCAATTTAATCTCGGAAAGATTGGTAAAGCGGTTATCGTTAAAACTCTCCCCAACAAATTTACGAATTGAGGGAATTGGAGGCCAGCCGCGAATAAGCAAAGGACGCGTCAGTGTGTTAATCAAATCAAAACATAGTGACTTCGAAACAAGAGTTGAAGCCTTTGTTCTCCCGCACATGGTGGCAGATCAACCCACTGAACAAATAAAAATAACCGATCTAAAAATATCGAAAAACATTAATCTTGCGGATCCCAATTTTGATCGACCAGTTAAAATTGATTTGTTGCTAGGCGCAGAACATCATTTTTCCATTATTAAACCTGAGCAAATAAAAACATATCCAGGTTTTCCGATTCTACAAAATACTGAATTGGGTTGGATCGTTGCTGGAAAAGTTAACATGAGTGCAAAAATGCCACAGAACTGCATGGTAGTTTCCTCAGCTGAGGAAGCGAAATCATCGTTGGAAAGGTTTTGGAAGTTGGACCAATTAGAGCCAATTAGAAAATACAGGACTCCAGAAGAAAGGCACTGCGAAAAGCACTTTATTAATAATCTTCAGCACGCACAAGATGGCAGATTAATAGTCAGATTACCGTTTTCTGAAGATCCTTCAGCCCTGGGCAAGTCTTGCGATATCGCTACAAGGCGCTTCTATTCGTTGGAAAAAAGGACCTGTCCAGAAATTAAGAGGATGTACAACGAATTTATGGCAGAATATGAAAAACTTGGCCATATGAAGCAAGTAATGCCGGAACAAATACCGAAGGCTCACTACTTCATCCCACATCATTGTGTTCTGAAACCAGAGAGCACTACTACGAAATTAAGAGTAGTCTTTGATGTCTCCTGTAAAACGTCGTCAGGAAAATCTTTGAATGACGTGCTGCATCCAGGACCAGCTGTTCAGAGTGATCTGTTCTCTATATTATTGAGATTCAGAACTCACAAATATGTCTTCACTGCAGACATTGAAAAAATGTATCGCCAAGTATGGTTGAATCCAAATGATCAATTTAACCAAATGATTGTTTGGCGATATGATTCAAATGAACCAATAAAGTATTATAGGTTAAAGACGGTGACATATGGCACAACATCAGCTCCGTTCCTGGCCACTAAATGCTTGGAACATTTAGCCAATATTAACTCTGAAAAATGGCCACTAGGAGCAGCCGCATTAAAAAACGATTTTTATGTGGATGATTGCTTGACCGGAGCAGACACGATACAGGACGCAGAAAGGATTCAACAAGAACTAAATAAAATCCTGCTGCCGTGCGGATTTAAACTAAGAAAATGGTGCTCTAATACACACCAATTATTAAAAGGATTCCTACCTGAAGACGTCGTCAGCACCATAAATTTGGGTGCAGCTTTAGAACATACCAGTGTAAAAACACTGGGAAATATTGGGCTCCAAAGGACGATCATTTGTGTGGCAGAGCACAAGAGCAAAAAACTCAGAGCATTACTAAAAGAGTGGTAGCTTCTGAGGTCGGTCAAATCTTCGATCCTCTTGGCCTGTTTTCACCAGTGATAATAAGGGCCAAAATATTTCTGCAAACCCTGTCACTTCAACAACTGGATTGGGATACGGAAATATCAGATTCCCTAAAGGAAAGGTGGGAGGCCATCAGACAGGATCTGCAACATTTAAACAAAATGAAAATTCCACGTCACATTTATGATGGGAAAGTCCCACAAAAACAGGAGCTACACATATTCGTGGATGCTTCTGAGAGGGCATTTGGTGCAGCTGTTTACGTAAGAGCCATTTATAAAAACAAACAAACAACTGTACGTTTGTTGTGCGCTAAGTCAAGAGTAGCGCCTCTAGAAAAACAAACCCTACCACGGTTGGAGTTGTGCGCGGCTGTTCTAGGAGCCGAACTAGCCGACAAAGTCAAACAGGATCTAAGACTTAGCACAGAATCCATTAAAACATTTTACTGGACAGATTCAACAATAGTACTTTGTTGGATCAATGCAAAGGCATCGAATTTCCATACATTCGTTGCAAATAGATTGTCCAAAATACAAGACACATCCAGTCCAAACCAATGGAGACATGTGTCATCAAATCTCAACGCAGCAGATGTGTTATCAAGAGGAATCCCCGCATCTCAATTAGGCGCACACACTTTATGGTTATACGGACCACTATTTCTTCACGGACCTGAAGAGAAATGGCCATCCCTCTTTAAGGCCCCTAAAAACAACAGCATCTCATTGGAGAGAAAGCTAAAAATAGTCACTCTTGCAACAAGTTCGGACGGAGACGAAATATACCGTATTAACCACGGAAACTCATTTAATCGTCTACAACGTATAATTGCCTATATGTTACGATTCTGGTATCGTAAAAACAGGAAGGATACAGTGCTGCTAGAGTTGGACGAATTGGAACAAGCCAGGAGGATAATAGTACGATATGTACAACAAGCTGACTTCGCAGATGAGCTGAAACATTTACATGGACATCCTGAACGACCGATACCCAGCAGCAGTAAGGTGTCCTCTCTTGACTTGTTTTTGGACGAAAACTCTATTATTAGAGTAGGAACAAGAATCGAAAACGCACCAATTTCTCGTGATGCAAGGAATCCATATTTATTGCCTTACAACGACGAAATTGTGAAAATGTTGTTAGTAAAACTACATACCGAAAATATGCATTGTGGCCAAAATACCTTGAAGGGTATTGCTCGACAACAATATCATATTGTCAAAGCCACTTCCATGGTTAGGAATGTAATCATGAAATGCATTCCATGCACAAGATATCGTCCAAAATTGATGTCGCAAGTTATGGGAAAACTACCTGAGCATAGGGTTTCTCAAAATAGACCATTCCTAAACTCTGGAGTGGATTTTTGTGGACCCTTGAAGATTCATCATAAGGTCCGAGGCAAGCGACCTGATAAAGCATACATCGCCGTATTTGTATGTTTTGCGACGAAGGCGGTACATCTGGAAGTCGTTGGAGATTTAACAACTGCAGCATTTCTTGGAGCGCTACAAAGGTTCATAAGCCGTCGTGGAAGGTGCAAAACTTTATACTGCGACAATGCTACAAACTTTGTAGGAGCCAACAACCAGCTAATGGAATTGAAGGAAACTATACACTCTCAGGAAGCTAAGAACTCCATAGTGCAGCTATGTAACACAAAAGGAATTCAATTTAAATTCATTCCGCCAAGAGCACCTCACTTTGGTGGGTTATGGGAAGCAGCAGTAAAGTCAGCAAAAACATTATTGTTGAAAAAGGTGACCACTGCTGAGCTCACGTTTGAGCAGTTAAGCACAGTTATAACAAATGTCGAAGCTGTGTTAAATTCCCGACCACTAAATCCAATTTCTGATGATCCAAAGGATCGGACGTTCATTACACCTGGTCATTTCCTGATTGGAGAGCCACTTGTAGCACAACCAGATCCCGAGCCATTAAAAATAAAATCCCTATCTGCACAGTGGGATCAGGTGCAGTCACTGAAGCACGAATTTTGGATGCAATGGTCCAGTGAATACTTAACAAGTCTTCAACAACATCGTAAATGGAAAAAAGCATATCAAAACGTAAAAGAGGGCATGATGGTAATTCTAAAAGAAGACAATGTGCCTATGCTTCATTGGCCCATTGGACGGATTTTAAGGCTCCTTCCAGGCCCAGATGGATATGTACGAGTTGTAGAGGTTGACACTCCAAAAGGTGTATTAAAAAGAGCGATTCATAATCTTGCTCCACTTTTTCGTCAAGAGGATCCAGGAGAAAAACGTAAGGATATAAATGACGAAGATGAGAAGGATGAGAAGGATGATCAGGAACCAAAAAGGCGCAAAGGCACAACCCTTCCCCTCCTGTCAATGCCCTTGCTAATCCTTCTACTGCTGCTACCACTAGCTGCGGCAAGTCCAATAAATATAACCAGGTTGGGATCAAAACCTGGAATTTACTATGAAAAACTTGGGACAACTCAACTGGAAACTGCTGATTGGACAATTATCGCATATTACGATTTAAAACCTTATTTGGAGGACGTAAAAACATTTTACCTTGGAACGATAAAGGTCGGCCAAATGTGTTCTCACATACAACCAGTACAAGCATGTGCTGCGTTATACATGCATTTTCAACACGTCGACGAGGAAATCCGAACTGAGAATGAGTTACTCCATATGTCCAGGAATAGACGCTCGCCGCTGAACATTGTTGGAAATATTGCCAGCAGTCTCTTTGGAGTATTGGACACGGAGTATGCCAAAAAGATGTCGTTGACCATTGAAAAGGTCAAAACGAATGAAGATTATCTCTTGGAATTGGTGAAGAATCAAACATCAATAATTGATTCCACCATAAATATAATGAAAAGAGATGAGGCCGTCATTGACAGAAGAATCAGAATCATGAACCAGCAAAGAGTGGATTTAACCAACGCGCGACTTGATTCGTTAAAAACCTTTCAATGGTATATAGCACTAACCAATCAATTGAGTGTATTGGCGGCCAGTATTCAAAGAGTCCAGTCAGAAATTTCGCATGTGTTAACAAATGTTTATTACAATGAAATAAGTCCGCTGCTCGTATCGCCAAAACAACTTCAAGAGCATATACATAAACTTAAAACTCATATGCCTCAAGGAAAAATGCTTCCCATGGTTAAGGACGATGTGTTACAATTGTACAAGTTGATGAAAGCAGAAGCAAAGGTTGTAAAGGATTATGTCATCTTCAAAATTACACTGCCTTTGATCTCAACGCAGCTTTTTGAGCTTTATAATTTGGTACCAATACCTGTGATAGTCGACAACAAAATGATATCACTGGATATTGAACATCCAATTATAGCTGTGAATCAACACAGAGATCAATTCATTGCTATGACAGCTAAAGAATTTGATCAATGCAAGTCCATTAACGAGGACGTATATATTTGCTCAGATAAGCAAATGATATTTTCAATTGACAATCACTGCGAATTTCAATTAACAAATCGTCGTCACTATGCCAAACTGTGACATCTACGAAATCCCTTTCATGGCAAAGACTAAAGGCCAAAAATCAATGGATTTTCTCAATGCAAGCACCAATGGAGCTCTCTGCAGTATGTGGCGATCAATTATCAACCATTAATATTGATAATACTGGACTTCTAGTTTTGGACCCAAAGTGCACTCTACGAAACTCAATTCTTAGTGTGATTGGTCATCAAGTGACGTCAACAGGAGCGATGAAATTGTCATATGCTCGATTTGGCAATTTAAATCAATCGTCTGCAGCGGATACTAAGATTTCAAATTTAAATAATTCATTGAAGTTGAGTTATAATGAGCTAAATGATCTTAGTAAGGAATTACTTCCCAGGCTCAAAATAAAAATGCCAACAGAGATCATTGATCTACCACACCACCACATAAGTGCCTATGTTGCCTTGGTTTTGTCACTCGGAGTCATAGTCGTTTACTTGTGGAAACGATTCCAAAAGAAGACACCTCCACAAACGTCATCATCTTCAAAGGACATCGAACTAGCAGAACAACCTCGGTTACTCAGCTCATCAAGGATGCACCATCTGATGCCTTCGTCCGACGCCTTTGAGATCAACATTGGATGATGTTGAACACCTGTTCAACGGCCGGGAGTATGTTAGCGCCTGCACTTGAGTCCCTAAGATGTCAACAGCAGCCACAGCCAGCACCAGCTCAAACCCCGCTACCTGCCGTTCCAGCATTCTATTTTTACTAACCCTAGCCTATTAATCCCTTGCATGGGAGACAAATTGTATGACTTTGTATTTCTGTATATCTTAGAACCTAAGTGATGCAATGTATTTATAACTAACAAACCCCCATGCGATACCTTCGCCATGGTGGCCCCCTTGACTCTGAAATCATGTATATAAACCCCAGATATTCCCAAATAAAATCAGTACTCAAGCAATACTTGTGTATTCAACATCTCCGAGTTAACCCAATTCAAGTGTTGGTTTAGCGGCCTACTGTCACTAGATTATGTTCTAGGGGCAACCTAAAATTATAAAACAATAAAAAGTAATTCTACGAACAGTATTTTTAACGAATTTATTTTGATTTCCTAAGGTATTGCGTTGCATTTTTTGGGAGCCCGCCGAGAGAGCGAAACCCAGAGAGCGGATGCCAAGAGAGCAACGGCCGAGAGAGCAACAGCCAAGAAATGGGGAAGGGTAGTGCTGTAGGGCAAGGGGAGGGGAAAGAGGCAATTTAAGTTAAATTTGTTTTGGATTTTAAAAACTTAAACTCCGATCAAAACGATTTTCGATCAATAGTCAGTCCTGTGGATCAAATGCTTAGGTTTTATTTTTCATTTGGTAGCAGAAGTAAGTACCTTCTTAATTTCCACCATGGAAGAAAATAGAAAATTACTACAAATGCTGTAAGCAAAGCCAAATGTTTCCAAGTTAAATATTAATCTTAAGATTCGAACTTTTGACCAAATACGTATGTACATATGTATATTTGAATATGTTTTGATTTGCTTATATGTATATACAATACATGTACATACACACACTTAGGATGTTCAATTGCGTTGCAAACATTGTATAGTGTAAAAGTGTAAATCAATGCCAACAACAATTTCTATACAAAATAGTTTTCAAAAGTAGGCCTTTAAATTATTTGAAATGGGGCGCATATTTTGTCTCTTTTTGCTCGTATACGTTTTTCACAAGTGCATTCACCTGCGCTAGAGAGAGACGGAAGATGTGCTAGGCAGAATTGAAAGTTCTAGAAAGCCTCTTCTAGAAAGAGATCCCTGGGTAAAAATCGAGCGGCGAAAAGCAATATGCGTTCTTAATATTTCTATTAAGTTGTTTAGCTGAGTAACGGGTATCTAATAGTCGAGGCACTCGACTATAGCGTTCTCTCTTGTTAAATGTAAAATTAAACAATTTTTAAATGTAAAATTAAACAATTTTTAAGAGAATTGTCCAGCTAAGCGCTTAGCTAGACCGCGCAACACAGCTAAGAAGAAGAGCGTCGCATAACAGCTGTCCCTTGTTGTTGTTTTCGGCTGCTGCAGCGAGTCATCGGCTGCGTCCGATCGTAATTCAGTTCGTTTACTACCTCTCGCCTTTTCGTTTCGCATGCAAACGGCAAGCATTTGGCCTGCCGTCCTTGCAATCATTGAATTGAACTCATCAAACTTTGTACATACATTCGCCAATAAACAACGAATACTTATATTGTTAATTCGGACAATTTGTTTGTATTCAGTGGTTTAGTTATTGGATTCTCGAGCGCCGTATTGGGCAAAAGTGCTAGTGAAAAAGCTCATTCTAGCCGCAATATTTGGTGACCCCGACGTGATAGCAATTCGGCTATCAAATTAACAAATAATTAAAAATCAGTGCGAGCGTGCATTTTAGAATTGTCGCACACATTCATACGCGCATACAGTGAACGGGTTCAAATACAGTTTCGTGAACACCGGTCTCGCTGCAACGGTTCTTATCATCTGTATCTCATTCCACCTTCTTCGCGCCCGCGGCAACTGTACTCGCGTTCGAATTCGACTTTGGTGTTGAGTGCTAACAGAACATTGCGGTAAACTATGTCGGACGAAGAAGTGGGAAGTGAGACGCCGACGCAAAACAGGGTGTCTTTTAACAAACGCAAAGTAAATGCCCTTATTAAGCGAGTGCAAAGTATTAGCAATGAGCTTTCCCAAGGCGCTATTGGGGAGCTTAGTACCATTGATTTAAAAGTGCGTCTAAATTTAATAAACCAATTAGCAACTGTGATAGAATAAGTTGCACTCCGAATAGTTTGTAGTTTAAGTTTATGATCTTTATTTTATAGAACCGGCTTCTTCCACAGCTAAACACAAAGTGAATCGCACAGTCCACGTTCTCTCTTCCGCCCGCTCCTTCGTAAGAGCGGGACGGATATATGTATACAATTTATCTCTTAAGCTAGAGTGAAAGCTAGAAAGGGATGACCATATTACATTTCCAGTTTACAGTTATAATTACAGTTAACTTTATCGTTTAATTTAAAGTATAGTGAGTCTAAAAGAGAGTGTATGTGTGTCGGTATGTGTATGGGTGTGTGTGAGGGTATTTTTTTTTTTTTTTTTTAATCAGTCTGTTTATTATGGGGAATGGGTTTATAGAGATCTGGGAGTGGTGTGTACAGAGTTTTTTACATGGAAAATATAGTAAGACAGAGAATATAGAAGAAGAATTTGGTTCCTGATATCCCTGCGGGACTACCGCGTGGCTTTGCTTCGCAGGGTCAGGATTTACTCTGGGGCTCAGGGGCTCATCTCAAGGTCCCTCGTCGAACTTCGTCTCGAGCTGTCTCTATTTTCCGTAGGGTCTTCATGACTACGGCGGCATAGTTGCTCATCTGGGCCCAGAACTCTTCATCCGAGATCATGCGGTCTCCCAGGGCAACAGGGTCCCTGGTCTCGCCTAGGAATTCTTCCCTTTCACGCTCAAACCGTGGGCAGGTGAAGATCACGTGCTCGGCGGTCTCCTCCACTCCACATTGGGGGCAGTTGAAGCCCATGTCCGCTTAGGATCTGCGTTAGCCAGAAGTTTACTTCTCCTTTTCCTCTTTGCATCCACCTCTTAATGTCGGGAATGACCTGGAAGGTCCAGCGTCCTTTCGTGGATTGCTGCCAGCGGGCCTGCCATGCTCCTAAGCTCCTTTCCCTCGCCCTAGTTTTGATGTCGCGTCTCTGTAGGGGAGTGCATCGCCTTTCAAGCGCTTTGACTTTTTCGTGAATCTCCCTAGCCTCGATTGCCAGAAGGTCTATAGGGACCATTCCGGAGATCACAAGGGCTGCCTCATCCGATACCGTGCGGAATCCGGAGCAGACTCTTAGAGCGCATAGCCTGTAGGTTGATACCAGGCCCTTTATATACGACTCTGTGCCAACAGCTTCGGCCCATATAGGGGCGGCATAAAGCATTGTTGCCCAAATTACCGACTGCAGAAGGAGTCGACGCCCTTGTTTTGGTCTTCTTGTGTTAAGCATTATACGCGATAGAGCTCTAGCGGCATTTGCGGCCTTTTTGTTCGCTTCGAACAGGTGCTCCCTGAATGACAGTCTCGTGTCTATCAAGACTCCCAAGTAGCGTATTGCTCTTGCTGAGCGTATATAGGAGCCTCCAACTTGGATGCTCGCAGTCTCGACCGCCTTACAGCTGGATATGAGGACCGCCTCGGTTTTGTGGTGCGCTATGCTGAGACCTACCGACGAGAGCCACTCTTCGATAATTGCCACTGCTTCGTTTCCGAGTTGCTCTGCTTCCGGAATGGTTTTGGCCACGCTGGTTCTTCCTGGTAGTGCCAACCATAGAACTCCGTCGTACATTGCATTCCAGAGCAGCGGTCCAAGAACAGATCCTTGGGGTACTCCACAAGTAATCTTGTGCTCCATCGTCCCTCTGTCCGTGTCGTAGAGTAGGGTGCGGTCGCTGAAGTAAGACTGAACGATGCCTACTAGGGTTTCCGGTACTCCTAGTTGTCGGATTGGTTCCAGTGTAGCATCCCAGCGCGCTGAGTTGAAGGCATTTCTAATATCCAGGGTCACGACTAGGCAGTACTCCTTACTGCCTCCCCGCCATCTTGTACCTTCTATTGCCTTCGAAGCGATGTCCTTTACTGTCGAGATTGCATCCACCGTTGATCTTGCCTTCCCGAAGCCGAACTGCATGGGTGACAGGTCCCCGGCTGCTGAGATGGCTTCCTGCAGTCTGTTGCTGATGCACATTGCATTCCAGAGCAGCGGTCCAAGAACAGATCCTTGGGGTACTCCACAAGTAATCTTGTGCTCCATCGTCCCTCTGTCCGTGTCGTAGAGTAGGGTGCGGTCGCTGAAGTAAGACTGAACGATGCCTACTAGGGTTTCCGGTACTCCTAGTTGTCGGATTGCTTCCAGTGTAGCATCCCAGCGCGCTGAGTTGAAGGCATTTCTAATATCCAGGGTCCCGACTAGGCAGTACTCCTTACTGCCTCCCCGCCATCTTGTACCTTCTATTGCCTTCGAAGCGATGTCCTTTACTGTCGAGATTGCATCCACCGTTGATCTTGCCTTCCTGAAGCCGAACTGCATGGGTGACAGGTCCCCGGCTGCTGAGATGGCTTCCTGCAGTCTGTTGCTGATGCACCGTTCTAGAGCCTTGCCTACATGGTCGATCAGGCATATTGGCCTGTACGACGACGGGTTCTCTGGCGGTTTGTTCGGCTTGGGTAGCAGGACCAGCTTCTGGATCTTCCACCGCTTTGGGAAGGTATTTTCCCCGAGGCAATGGTTGAAGACGTCAGCGAATGCTTCAGGGTGCTCGAGCATCGCCAGCTTTACTGCCCTGTCCGGGATGCCGTCCGGACCTGGAGCCTTTCCTACGGGCAGGTCCCTGGCTACCTTCAGTATTTCATCCGGTTGGACAATACTCAGAGATGTAGCTGCTGCTGCTACCTGTTCGCGCTGTGGAACTGGGCGCACTGTTGGAAACAGGTGCTCTACTATCTCCTTCGTTTTGTTGGCTTCGCCTGCGGCGAGGGGTTTTGCCTGGCTCATCTTTTTGACCACCACTTTGTATGCTGAACCCCAGGGGTCCTGGTCGGCTGCATCGCACAGTTCCAGGAAGCATTTTCGCTTTGTCAGCTTGATGAGTCTCTTTAATACTCTGCTGGTTTCGGCGTATTCCTGCCTCCTGAGCTCAAGGTTTATGCGACCTCTCGCCCTCTGATGTAGCCTTCTGGCGCGCAGGCACTCGCTACGGGCTGCTGCAATCTCTTCTGTCCACCAGTAGACCGGTTCTAGGTCATGCTGGCTCTGCATGCCGTTGCCATGGCTTCCATTAGCTTCTCAGAGCTCCTCTCCACGTGCTCGCCCAAATCCGGGTCTCTCCATGTCCTGCGGAACGCGTCCTCCTGGAGCGTCTTTGGATTGAAGCGGCTGTGTGTTGGGGCTGATGCTGGCGGTCTATTTCGCGTTATTTCGCAGATTATGGCCTTGTGGTCGCTCGCGGAGTAGATCTCTCCAAGGCGCCATCGTGCTTGTTGAAACAGCGAGCTGCTGCAGAAGGTGAGGTCCACGACTGAGCCGGCTCCGCTTCTTCTGAAAGTGTGTTCCGATCCTGTGTTTAGTAGGGCTACATCGAGTGACGCGATGGTTTCGAGCAGGGTTTTCCCTCTCGCGTTCGTGTAGGCCGATCCCCACTCCTCTGCCCATGCGTTAAAGTTCCCAGCAATGACCACGTTCCTCTTTCCCCGTGCATCATCCACCAATTCGTCCAGAACTGATGTAAAGTCCGGGAGGGTGAGGCGCGGTGGCAGGTAGCAACTATACATGAGGAACTCGTTCACCATGGCCCGGATGAAGTAGGATCCGACGCGCACTTGTTGGGGTCGGGATGAGCCGATCGTCCAGATAGCTGTACACTTCTTCGCATCCAAAATGTAGTTCTGCCCGGCGGTCTTTTTGTATGGCTCACTGATCAGCGCTACGTCCGCATGGATTTCGCGCACGGTCTGGCTTAGCAGATCATGCGCGGCTTCGCAGTGGTTGATGTTAATCTGGATGATCTTCACCTCTCCGACGATTTTTTGCTCATGGGGCATCTCCTGCTGCCCGCGATGTGCTTCACGTCTGCCTTCCTAGCTCGGTCGCAAAGAAAGCATTTTGCTTCCTGCGAGCAGTCAGCGACCTTATGCCCGGGTTGCCCGCACTTCAGGCAGCAGTCGCTGCGGTCTACTCCGCTCTTGCACCGGAGCGCTATATGCCCAAACTCAAGGCACTTGTAGCACCTCCGTTCGGATGCCCTTTCTCGGACCCGGCAGCTCGACCAGCCCACCTTTACCCTCCCTTCTGCGAGGAGTTTTGCTGCTATTTGCGGCGCAAGTGCGAGCACCGCCATTTTTGTGCCCGCGTAAGCCGGGCGAAGCGCTTTGACGCTTGAAACGTCCACCTGGTGGCCCGTTAGGGCGTGCACGGCTGCTGCTACCTCCTCCTTGGTGGTCAGGTCGTCTAAGTCGCGTACTTCAACGTGGGCCTCTTCCACAACTGTCCGGACGCAAGCCAGGTCTCCAAGGACGTTGCCTAAGCTTTCCTTGATGGACTGGGTGTCCTCCCTTGATGCGCCATCCAGTTCCAGGAGGAGATCTCCCTTTGCTGTGCGCTTGATCCGGCGAACGTTCTTACGCACATCTTCCAGCTTGTTGTCCTCTCTCCTCGTTACCAGGTTGAGGATTTCGCTGTAAGAGTGCCCTTCAGTTCCCTTAATGATAAGGGCGTCAGGGCGGACCCTCTTGCTCGGCTTGCTCTTCTTCGGAGCCGTCTGCTCGGACGTCCTTGTCCGGACTCTGCACCACTCCGTGAGGGACCTTCCTGGCTCTGGCCCACGGGTGTTTGCCTCTCTGGCAACTTGGCTGTATGAAGCTAGGCCTGGCGTTGTCTGCGTAGCCGTGCGGGTTTTCAGCACCGCCGATTCCTCAACTTGCGCGCTGAGCTCTATCTGGATCTCCTTGATGCTCATCAGAGTATCTTTCATACTCTGGTTTATATGGCGCACCGCCGGCTTCTTCTCGATGCATGCAGCTATCAATCCATCTATGAGGCTTTCCAAGTCCTTCACCAGCACCATTTGGGATTTTTGGCGCTTGGTCTTCTTGGCCTTCTCTGGGCTTGAAGGGCTCGTGGGCTCCCTGCCCCTTTTTGGCGTCTCGCTTTCTCCGGTCTGCTCGAAAGGAAACATTTCCCCAGCCAGGACCGGCGGCGCTGAAGGTGGGGGCGTTCGACCGACCTTCGGCCGTTTGTCGAAACCCGTGAGGCTGCCGACTTCCGCCGCGGAGTCCATCGGTAAGCCTCTTAGCGGTCGCCCCTACCGTTGGCTGCTAATCGGTGAATTTCTTTTCGGTAGAACTCCCTCGCTGGCCGAGAAATTTCTTTCCGGCGCTCGATGGGGGTTTCACCGCCTAGGCCGCCTAGCGGTGGGGTTGGATGACAGTGCGATCCTTTGTCTTTACCTCTATTGTGCTACCGTCGAAGAATTCAAACCGAAATTCGCCTTGGCGGGCTTTGTTGTAAAGCAGTGTCGCGCTGTCAAAAGCTCTTGGCTGCGACACCTAGCAGAGCGACTACGGGTGTCTCCGATGTGGCAGCACTGGCCAAAAATGGCAGCACTGGCCAGGTGGCCGCACTGGCCTCTAGTGCGGCGGGGTGGCAACGCTGGCCTTGATCAGCTGGGCTCTGCTCGGGGTTTCTCAACACTAATCAGCTGTGATCGTGGGAGAAAAAACCGTGGAAAGGAGGAAAAACCAAAAGCAGATGCAGAAAAAGCGGAAAAAGCGGAAAAACGCGGGATTTGGATTACCCCCCGGCCCTGCCTCCTCTGTCCAGCAGAGAGATGCTCAGGGGCAACTTTCCGGATCTCGGCGGCTGTAGATTGGAGGATCTCACCCTGTGTTGGTTGCGTGAGTACCAAGCTTGCCGAGGTGCAGCAGTTTTCCTTTTTTTTGCAGCTGGGATTCCGATGCCCAAGAAGATTTACGGGAGAGCTACTTGAAAACACGTCCGCGCACTTTGAATATCACGCACATCTCCGTGTGAGGGTATGTGTATTTCTTAATACTTTCGAAATTACATAGGGTCCTTTGTTCTTTGGAATTAGTTTTCTTGATACACCTGCTGTGCTATCGAAATTCTTGACCATTACATAATCTCCTTTTTTATATTCTGACGGTTTACTGGCTGTCTCATCATACTGCAGTTTGTTGTAGGCTTGTGCTTTTTCCTGACATTTTTCTGCTTCGATCCTAATGGTTGTCAAATCTCTGTCTATCGGTTCACTGTACAATTCTTCTAATTTATCTTTCAACTCGTCTACTATTTTTCCTCTTTGTTCTAAACCAAATAACATTTTGCTTGGACATTGTCTAATGCTGCGGTGCTGTGTGTTATTTAATACATGTTCTACTTTATCTATTACCAAGTCCCAGTATATACCTTTTTCTGGTTCTGTCAGTTTTGCTATCATTGGTCCTAGGCTTCTGTTGATTCTTTCGACCTGGCCGTTTGCTTGGGGCGATCCCGTCGCTATCTTCATATGCTTAAAATAAAATCCATAATGCCATAAAATCGTCAAACTCTTTAGACGTGAAACAGCCTCCTCTATCTGAAATTATGCATTTGGGCTTGCTATACGCTCTAAAATAATCCTTAAGGGCTAAGATAACTTCCCGGGTATTTGTTGTTTTTGTTGTATATAAACGTACAAACTTTGTGAACCCGTCAACGACGACAAATATGTGTTTCTTTGATCTGCCCGAATCGACTGGACCATAATGATCAATGTGGATAAGTTCAAAGGGTTTGCTGCCCTTTGGAATTGAATGTAGGAATCCTTCTTTACCTATTTTGGGGGAAAATGCTATACATTTTAAACAGTTGTTGTTTAGACATTTATCCTTGGCATTTGGAAACCAATAACTTTTACCAATTATGTCTAACATTTTGTCTCTTCCTATGTGACCGATCTCATTGTGGTACTTAAAAAGAATATGCTCTTCCATATCTGTAGGTACGTAGAATAATAACCTGCCATCGTTGCTTTTCCTATAAATTATTCCGTTTCTCATCTCGAATAATTTGTGCTCATTTTCCTCTAACTGATTTTTTATCACTTGTATTTTTGGATCTTTGGCTTGGCAAATAACCAGATTGTCTTCGAATGAATTTGTTTCTACCACTAAGATGTTTGTACACCTGCTAAGAGCGTCCACGTGTTGCATTTTGTTGCCTTCCCGATGTATCAAATCGTAGTCGTAATTTTGTAGCTCTAATGCCCACCTAGCTATACGCGGGTTGAGTTCAATCTTGTTAAGCGTTAATGTGAGAGAGTTACAATCGGTAATGATCTTGAAATGCCTACCAAATAGATATATTCTAAGTCTACGCAATGCGTGAATAATTGCCATTGTCTCAAGCTCAAAACTATGATATTTCGATTCGGCAACGGTTGTGCGCTTGGAAAAGTAAAAAATTGGGTGCAGTTTACCGTCTTCTTTTTTCTGAAGCATTACGGCGCCAAAGCCCAGAGAACTGGCGTCGCAGTGTAGTTCTACCTCGTCCTTGTAGTTGTATATGGCTAATACTGGTGCTTTTACAAACTTATTTTTGAGCATCACAAAACAGCTCATTCCTTTTGTCCAAAATGGAATTTCTCGTCTTTTCTTAACAGATCATATAACGGTTTAGCTAAAGTCGAAAAATCTTTAATGAATCTGCGGAAATATGAGCATAGACCAAGAAAACTTTGGATTGCTTCTATTCCCTTGTCGTCTGCTCTAATGCCCTCGCCGTTTATAATAAAACCCAAATATTTAATACTAGATTGGAGAAACTCGCATTTATCCATTCGTAGTTCCAATTTATTTTTAGCAAGTCTAAAGAGTACTTCTTTTAAAATCTGGAAATGTTCATCAATATCCTTGCTAGCTATCATTATGTCGTCCATGTATACAATCACTTGATTGTTTCTAATCAGATCGTCGAAAATTTTATTTATGAATCTTTGAAACACTGCTGATGCAGTTTTAAGACCCATTGGCATTCTAAGAAATTCAAATTGACCTAATGGTGTCACAAATGAAGTGTACTTAACTGACTCCTTATTGACGAAAACGTGAAAATAACCGTTTTTTAAATCAAGTTTAGAAAATACTTTCTTATTTACTAATTTGTCTAGTAAGTCATCGATTAGGGGTATTGGATAATTGTCTTTAATTAAAACGTTATTAAGCTTTCTAAAATCTATACAAAGTCTTATGTCACCAGTCTTTTTCTTTACTAATACTATAGGCGAAGCGTATTCCGATTGGCTTGGCTGTATAATTCCGTTTTCTAAATAATCGTCCAATAATTTTTGCAATTTTTCTTTTTCGGCATAGGCGAGTCGTCGTGGGGCACAGCTAAAGGGTTTTGAATTCTCTAAATTGAGTTTTATTTCGATTTTAATCAACGGTTCTTTTGGTTTATCTACCTTCACGTAATGGTGTTCAATTATCTCTTTCAATTGTCGTATCAAGGCTGTATTATCATTTGTACCGCATAAGTAATCGGCTCTCTCGTCGTCAATATGGTTAATGTTCATAATTTCCTATATTGCAATTGTCATATCATTTTCGCTCTTATTGTTTGGTAAAACGTTATTACCAACAGGGTTGGAAACCGTTGGACCAATTGATTCACTAACAAGAGAGAACGCTTTAGTCGGGTGCCCCGACTATCAGATACCCGTTACTCAGCTAAAGGAAGTGCGATAATAGAGATAAAAACTTTGATCCGCCGTAACTTTTTAACGACTGGTCCGATTTAAAAAATTTCTTCTACGTTTCGATAGGTATTGATAAACACCATAAAACTGCATTTTTACTTCTCCGAAATATTGAAATTTCTAAAATCGTATATATGCGATTGTGGGTGTTAGAGGGGCGTGGCACCCTTTTGAAACAAACTTGCGCTGCGTAGGAACTCCTAGAATCTGCATGCAAAATGTCAATCTTCTAGCTTTTATAGTTTCCGAGATCTCAGCGTTCATACAGACAGACAGACAGACAGACGGACAGACAGACGGACAGACGGACATGGCTGGATCGACTCGGCTAGTAATCCTGATCAAGAATATATATAGTTTATAGGGTCGCAAACGCTTCCTTCTACCTGTTACATACTTTTGCACGAATCTAGTATACCCTTTTACTCTACGAGTAACGGGTATAACTATGGGGCTGCCTGATTTATTGCCTGTATCACCAACTATCTTACCAACTACCTTGCTAATTGTTCCATTACCTTTATAACTGACCGTCTTGCTAGTTGTATCACTAACTGCTTGGCTCGCTGCATTTGTGACTGTCTTACCGACTGTTTCAGCTGTATCTCTAACTGTGTCTTTCACAGTTTCACTAAATGTGCTGCTAACTGTAGGACTAACGGTTTCACTAACTGTAGGACTAACGGTTTCACTAACTGTAGGACTAACTGTAAGACTAACGGTTTCACTAACTGTAGGACTAACAGTTTCGCTAACTGTAGGACTAACGGTTTCACTAACTGTTTCACTGACTGTTTCACTGACTGTTTCACTAACTGGAGTACTAACTGCTTCACTAATTGTAAGACTAACTGTTTCCCTAAATGTAGGACTAACTGTTTCACTAACTGTAGAACTAACGGTTTCACTAACTGTTGCACTAACTGTTTCACTAACTCCAATAGCATTTTTCGGAATTTCGATAGCACTTTTCGGTTCGTAATTGATACTTAAATTTTGTGTTAAATTGCAGGTATTAGGATTGAGGGTATTATTCACATTCACAATATGTTCAGTATTCGCAGACTCTATTGTGACCATTTTTAGAACACTTAAATCTAATTATAACTTGCAAGCATCCATAAAATTTCTCCCAAGAACAATATCATGGCTCATAGATTCGGTAGGCACAATGTACAGGTAAAAATAACATTTTAATTTTTCTTTTATTATGTAACATAAAATTCATCCATAAATTTTCAGTTGGCTTTTGTTTAGCCCGAAGTAGTTTTCAGAAACGATATAATATTGGTTTTTGCGAATGATATAGGGCTACCCGTGTCTATGAGGCATGCTGAAATTAATTATTTGTATTTGCGCTCTTGCGCTCTGGGCATTGTCCCACGAAATGTCCAAATTTCCCACATGCGTAGCAGGAACTGGGCTCCCTTTTCGGTTTGCGGCAGTCTATGGCGTAGTGTCCCTTAGAATTGCAATTGGCGCAGCGGAAATCCTTGGTGGCTGCAATCTTTTCCGATGAGCGCTGCGAAGAATTGGCTTCGAACCTACGTTCAGGCAAACGAATTCCTGCAAAAGCTTTAAGCATTTGCATTGGTTCGGAGAAACACTGTATGCGCGCTTGATCGAGCAGTCCTGCGGCTGGAATCCCTTCGATGATGTTCTCTAGAAGCTCTTCTTTGTCGATGTTTATGTCGTTCGCCATCATGATTTTTTCATCGAAGTATGAAGCGAACTTTACTCCGGCACGCCACTGACGACTGTGGAACGCGTTCCTTAACTCTCCTTTTGTCATTTTGGCTCCAAAGGTCAAGATCAGCTGTTCACACAGGCGATCGGTCGGCTCCAGAATCCGGGTGGCGTTTGCGTGCAGCCAGATTTGAGCCTTTCCTTTGAGTTTGGCAATTAGGAGCATTCGCACACCAAAGGTATCCAACTTGTACACTTGCACTATGTTTTGTAGTTGTCGTAGTCCATTGTGACTTCTTTTGCCAATGCGATCGAAGTTGTTGGAGATTCCAGCAGTTTGTTTACATTTGGGACTTGGCGTTGTTCATCACTGTTTCCAATCTACTTTCCAGCACTGGATTTATCGATATCGATGCCTCTGTTGATGTTAGCCTCGTTGCTGTTAGGGTTAACAGTGGTGCTGTAAGCGCAATCGTTAGGGTTGCCGGACTTCTCAAAGCTGTTGTCGATGACGTCATGATATATATGTTGTGCAAGATTGGTTTTGTTCCTGGTGACGTCAGCGATCTCCGATTGAATGCGTTGTAACACGGTTTTATTTGCCTCGATCTCGTCTCGTATTTTCTGCAACATGGCCCTTTCGACGTCCACAAGAGAAAGCTGCTCCATGCGGATGTCGTAAACTGGTGACGTCACTGGATCAGGGCCGATTAAAGCCTCCAATGCGTGTGCGCTTCCCAATTGCTGCTCCATGGGCAAAGATGCGGCTCCGTCTGTCTCGGCTTCTGGCGGCTGCTCATCCTGAATTGTTGGTTTATTTGGTGGATTACCACGTGTCTCCGGTGAGACGGTTTGCAGACGCGCTATCAATTCCGCTTTTGGGCCCGAGGTTTGTAGCCCAAGCGCACTCAACCAGGTCTTTAATTGAACGACCGTAAACTGATTTAAATCGGTGTCAGGCATTGTGAGTAAGAACCACTTCTGATATTGTGATAGAATAAGTTGCACTCCGAATAGTTTGTAGTTTAAGTTTATGATCTTTATTTTATAGAACCGGCTTCTTCCACAGCTAAACACAAAGTGAATCGCACAGTCCACGTTCTCTCTTCCGCCCGCTCCTTCGTGAGAGCGGGACGGATATATGTATACAATTTATCTCTTAAGCTAAAGTGAAAGCTAGAAAGGGATGACCATATTACATTTGCAGTTTACAGTTATAATTACAGTTAACTTTATCGTTTAATTTAAAGTACAGTAAGTCTAAAAGAGAGTGTATGTGTGTGGGTATGTGTATGGGTGTGTGTGAGGGTATGTGTATGGGTGTGTGTGTGGGTATTTTTTTTTTATTAACAAGTTTAATACAAGTAACAGGGGTTGGGATGTGGGTAGGGTATGGATTGGGTGAGGTGTCCAGTCCCGCGGAACCGCCGCTAGGCATTACTTCACGGGACGGGAGGGGGGTCAATCATAACTGGAGTTCTGGCCCATTCTCGGTGTCGGAGCTCCTTCATGATGATAGCGGCCTTATTTGCCGCTGCTTTCCATGCAGCCTCGCTCGATAGCATGCGCTTCACCAGTGTGTCTGGCGAAAGATCCGGGATGTCATCTTCTAGGCGGCGCCTTTGTCTGCTGAAGAGTGGGCACCTGAAGAAGGAGTGCTCCACGTCTTCTATTTCCCCGTCCTTGCAGTACTCGCAGAAGGGGTCATCCGCATGCCCGAACCGATTGAGGTATGCTTTGAAGCAACCATGCCCCGTGAGTACTTGGCTTAGGTAAAAATCCACCTGGCCGTGTTTCCTGCGAGTCCATGCGTCTATGCTTGGGATGAGCCTCCGAGTCCAGCGGCCTGCGCTGGCATTATCCCACCTTCGTTGCCAGCTCTCGATGGTTTGGCATCGCTGTTCACGTGCGACGGAGTTTCCGGTTTGTCTCTCGTCAGCTTGTAGGTCTAGTGGTATCATACCGGATAACACCAGTGCCGCTTCCTCTGACACTGTGCAGAAGCAGCTGGATACCCTGAGGGCGCATAGCCTATAGCTGCGTCTGCACTCTTTGCCGTACGACTCCATTTTCATAGCTGGTGCCCAAATGCTCGATCCGTAGAGTATCACCGAGGATACTACGCTTGCTATGAGCTTCTTGCTTCGCTGTCTCGGCCCTGTCGTGTTTGCCATCATTCTGCTAATGGCACCTGTGGTTCTTGCAGCTTTTTCTCCGACGTATTGCAGATGGGCTTTAAATGTCAGCCGATCGTCAAGCATGATGCCGAGGTACTTTATGGACCTTCCAGTAGTGATTTCTGTAGCTCCAACGGTGACAGTAGCCTGCTCTACTTTTGTTCTGCTGCTCACCAAGACTGCCTCCGTCTTGTGTTCAGCCAGCTTGAGCCCGTTGCGTTGTAGCCACTGGCAAATATAGCCTACAGCGGCGTTGCAAGAAGCCTTTACTTCTTCGAGCTCCTTCCTCACCGAAACCAAGGCGATGTCGTCCGCAAAACCGATGAGGGTGCAGCCCTCCGGAAGTGGGAGCCGCAGGATGTCATCGTACATCGCGTTCCATAGCGTCGGTCCAAGAACTGAGCCTTGGGGGACACCTCCAGTCACTCTGTGTCGGCGTTGGCCTTGGTCCGTCTCGTAGATCAGCACTCGATCGGTGAAGTAGCTGCGTAGGATATCGATCAGATACTGTGATATCCCCCGCTTTGTGAGGGCCTCCAGGATGCGACTCCAATTGGCCGTGTTGAACGCGTACTGGACGTCTAGCGTGCACACAAGGCAGTAGTGTTTGTCCCCTCCTGCCCATCTGGTACCTGCAATAGCATCAGAGGCGAGTCTCACCACCGTGCTGATAGCGTCTACGGTGCTGCGCTTCTTCTTGAAGCCGTACTGCAGCTCGGAGATCCCGCGTTTGGCCGCTAGTTCGGTTTCCAACCGGTTGCAGACTATCCTCTCAAAGATCTTCCCTATTGAGTCTAGCATGCAAAGCGGGCGGTTTGCCGACGGGTCGCTAGGGTCCTTGACTGGTTTTGGAATAAACCAGCTTTTGGAGTTTCCAGGCCTTTGGTACTACTCGCTCTGTGATGCAACAGTTGTACATCTGCGCAAAGACCTCAGGGTGTGCGGCTATTATGTGCTTTAGCGCTGAGTTTGGTACTCCGTCGGGTCCCGGTGCCTTCCCATTTTTTAGTTTGGCTGCTGTTTCAAGGACTTCACGGTCCGTGGTTAGCTCTGCTTCTCCCAGAGTGTTGGGGTCTGGGCCTGCCTCAAGCGGTGCTTGGTTTGGGAAGAGCGACACGACTATGTCTTCCAGCTGAGCAGGGTCTCTGGGCATAGGAGGTCTGCATAGTTTCCCAGTTACTAGTTTATATGCAGCCCCAAATGGTTGGGCGTCTGCTGCATCGCACAGTTCCTGAAAGCACCTCTGCTTGCTTCGCTTGATGGCATCTTTAAGGGCCTTTCGCCTTTCTCTGAGGAGGACTTGGGCGTGGTCAAAGCTCCTTGAGTTTCTAGCTCTCTGTGAGAGCCTTCTGGCTGCGTGGCATTCCTTTCTTGCTTTGGCAATGTCTTCGTTCCACCAGGGTACCGGGCAGTGACGTCTTCCACCAATCCTAGCTTTCGTCATCGCCGCCTCGCATGCGTCGTTGATGGGTCGTGCCGTCAGGCCTTGTACTGCGCGAAGGAGCAGGCTTTGATTCAGCGTTCCCTCTCTGAATCGGGTGGCTCCGGATGTGAGCGAGGTTGTGGCCCTGCCGGCACCGGTGTCCGTGATCACCGCGAAGTGGTCGCTATGGGTGTACAGGTCTTCTACCGTCCATCTGGAAGTTCTGAAGATGACCGGGCTCGCAAAGGTCAGATCGATGATCGACTTCCCTCTTGCCTTTCTGTACGTTGGCTGACTTCCGACGTTCAGCAAGCACACATTTAGGGCACCAAAGGCATCCAGCAGGGATATTCCTGGTGGCGTTGAGCGGCTGGAACCCCACTCCGTAGCCCAGGCATTAAAGTCTCCCGCGATGATCACTGGTGACTTTCCACTCGCATCGCTGACCAGGTCGAAGATGATATCCTCAAATTCCGGTAGCGTGAAGCGGGGTGAAATGTAGCAGCTGTAGAGAAACGTCCCATTATATTTAGCCCTTGCGTATCCAGGCTTGGCTAGTCGCTCGGTTAGCTGTCCGCTGTTTGGTGAGCAGCTCCAGATTGCTGCGCCGCCGTCATGGCTTTGTAGCCATACTCCGTCATGTTTTGCTGTATATGGCTCACTGAGGATTGCCACATCTATGTTCTTCTCCAGGACTGTTTGCGCGAGCAGGTCCTGCGCTGCTCTGCAGTGGTTAAGGTTTAGCTGCAGTACCCTAACCATCTTTGAGCTGGGCTAGTGCCTTCTGGTATTCCGGGCAGCGTCGGTTGAAGACCGAGTGACCGGTTTCTGGAAGCCCCTTCCGAGTGCATAGCAAGCATTTCGGAGGGTTGCTGCAGTTCCTGCTATTGTGACCAGGCAGTCCGCATTTGAAGCACGTGTCCTTAGAGATTGCGTGTTTCGTGCGGCAGTTTCTGGCGGTATGTGCGTACCCCATACACTTAAAACATCTGGTTACCTCCAGTTTTCGTCTTATTCTGCTGACTACCCATCCGATGCGCATTTTACCGATTTTCAGCAGGTGCTCGGCGAGGCTGGGTTTAAGCCTAATCACCGCGGATTGCGTTCCTCTCATTGCGCTTTTCATTGTTGATGAAGCCTCTACTGGTATGTCCTCATCCAGAGAGGAGTATAGGGCCTCTAGGACTTCATCGCCTGTAGTTGACTCGTCGATATCCAGTATCTCAATCGGGGTGGTGTCTTGCATCGCCCGGACCTCTGCTTGACCTGAGAGCGCTGTCTTCATGGCCTCTTGGACCTCCTGGTTGTGTGTGTGGGTATGTGTATGGGTGTGTGTGTGGTTGTCCTACCACACAACCTCATTTAATATTGCGCACGATGCGCTTGAAGAATTAGACAACGACGAAATCGATAGCCAAACTCGTGAAGTTTTCGACAATTGTGTAATGGCAATTATATTGCGTGTTCGCAGCCAACTGCAGATTCGTAGGCCGGAGGAGCCGCCCTGCTCTACGTTCCGCCATGAAGACTCATCGGATCGGCCAACCGTCGTTGTGGCCAACAGATCGCGCGTCCCGGAAGTAAAATTGCCAACCTTAGCTGGCGGCTACACGGAGTTTGCAGGTTTCATCTCCGTTTTCAGATCAATAATACATAACGATTCGGAATTGTCAAATATCGAGAAGCTTTAATATCTGCGATCCTTCGAATATGGCCCGGCGTTAGATACAATCAGAGCGCTGGAGATTTCTGACGCAAACTATCTTGCAGCGCTAGATCTATTAAATAAACGTTTTAGTAACAAGCGTCTTGTATTTCAGGCACACATCAGCGTGATGTTTGGGCTTGAGAAGGTGGAGGTGCCGTCTGCAATAAAACTACGGAAACTATCGGACAAGAAATGCACATTTGCGCGCTCTTCTGGGAATGGGCACCTCGGAGGAGTTTTCTGGAGCAATATTTGCCTACATACTTCTTCAAAAATTGGACAGAGCTACTCAATCTAAATGGGAAGAAAATGCATCGATGGGGGAAATATCGAAGATCGCGGATTTCACATCGTTTTTAGAAGCACGATGCCATCGCCTGGAAACTATGGAACATGCCACGGCCACATACGCGTCTGGCAAGCAGGTTGGAAGGAACAAACTTAACAATAGTAGAAATTCATTTGTAGCAACTAATTCCAACGGTCAGGTTTGTGATTTTTGTAGAAATCCTAGCCACTCTATATACTCATGCACATCTTTCGGCAACCTTGCACCGTCTGCTCGATTAAGGGAGGTCAAAAAGGTTGGGCTATGTATCAATTGCCTTAAAGGAGGCCACCAACCCGCCGAACCACCTTCTCCAGTGGAAGAAACTTATTCGTCCCGCATTCTTATGGCCCAAAATCTGAATCAAGATGAAGTGCCTCTTGCGACAGTAGTCTTCCTTGCAAAAAAATTTGCTGAATTCTTCAGGCCTCAGCGCATTGATCTTCTCATAGGATCCAATTTGTTCTTTGATCTTCTCTCAGTCGGCCAAATCAGGTTGTCTCCGGAGCTACCAATACTTCAGAAAACGCGTTTCGGTTGGGTGGCTGCAGGAGGTAGCAGACAATCTCAGAGGACGGCATTAGTTGCAGCTCAATCCACGTCGCAATATGAACAAGAAGCTGATGAAAGAATCGATATGCTGCTAAGGCGTTTTTGGGTTATTGAATCTTGTGGCTTAAACTTGGAAAAGGTCAAACAAGAATATATAGATGGTGAGAATCACTTCAAATCCAATTTTTCTCGCCTTCCAACTGGGGAGTTCTCTGTAAGTGTTGAGGAACCCTATAACTAATCATAATAATTTGGTATATTTTATAGCATGTAAGATATTCCCTCTTGAGATGGTCTGGTCTCGCTATTTTTCTCTCTCTCTCTCTCTCTTGTTTCTGACCACGAACGGTCGACATGAAATAAAGCGTTCAATCTTTTTGTGAAATAATTGTGTATTATTCGATCAACCCAATTCGAAAGTGGTCTTACAAACCATTTAGCGTGATCTATTCACCATCATTGTCTGGTCCTTCGAGAGCCGGAACACTTTCGCATCCTTATAATTGAATCTGCACACCATGGAGCAACATATGCTTAAACGTCTTATCCAAGCACGTGGTCGGCTAAAGGCTACCACAACTCGCTTGGTGAATTACATCGAGAATCCACCTCCACAGAGCACTTACTCCGTAGTCGATGCCATGCTGGAACGGCTAAATCAAGCATTCAAGAGCCTTGAGGAGGTCACCGACGAAATGCACTTGTACGATAATGTTGAGGGTTTCGAGGATCCTAGCGAAGACTTCCAAACGTATGAGGAGAAGTATTTGCACGCGCTTACCTTATTCGCGTCGTTAAAGAGCAACCTTCAGTCAAGCGCCATACCGCAAGCGGATCAAAACATTGCCACATTGCTGCAACAGCAAAGTGAGTTCCTTCAGCGACTTTCTGAGAACGGAACATCTACCTTGGCCATGCCGCCGCCTGCTGCAGTTTCTTTAACTGAAAATCCGGAGACTACAAGGAATGGAAAGCCTTTAAGGATATTTACGAGAGCACCGTCCACAACAAGACTCATCTGGGAAAGATTCAAAAGTTTCACTACCTTATATCTTTCATAGTTGGTGAAGCAGCCAATCTTCTCAGTCACATGTCCATTACGGAATCAGCTTATAATTCAGCACGGGAACTCCTCAATGAACGCTATAACCGCCCAAGGCATATCGTGAACTCCCTACTGGACACCTTCATGGAACTGGTTGCTGCCCCCAACGGCGAAGTATCTAATCTACGCAAACTTACTGATGGCGCCAATAATATCATTCGTGGGCTAGATGCAGTTGGGGAGACCAGCCGTGACTGCTGGGTGATTCATCTTGTACTGGCTAAAATTGATTCCGACTCTAGAAGCAAGTGGATAGAGGACACCAGAGGCGCTGCGACGCCAACTGTTACAGACTTGTTTAAATTCCTTGATGATCGTTGCGAGGATTTTGAATTAAGCCAAGCTACATCGGCAATCCAACTCGATCCTGGCAGCCACACAGACAAGCCTGCCAAAACGAAGCGCGCACTTATTGCAGTGAAAAGTGGCAATTGTGGTAAGTGTGGCTCTGCTGACCATCAGCTATATAGATGCTCTCAATTTCATAATCTGAACATCGAACATCGGCGCTCCTTTGTGAAAGGAAAGTCGCTTTGCTCCAATTGCCTACGCCCTGGCCACCGATCTTCGCAATGTAAATCGAAACATTCGTGCAAGCACTGCAATGGCCGTCATCATTCTCTTGTACATCCTGAAAACATGGATTCCATGACAATTGCTTCTGCGGACACTGCACAGGCCAATTCTCAAACTTCTGGATGTAGCTCAACTTTGGTCGCCCAGACGCAAAACAGCACATCATTAACACAGTCACCGGGACTCAAAAGAAGCACATTGCCCACAGCTTTGGTGTATGTCCAAAACACTAAAGGTTCTTACACAATTTGCCGTGTGCTTTTGGATAGCGGTTCTGAGCTGTCATACGTTTCTGAACGATGCGTCAACGCACTTGGGCTCGCACGGGTGAACCTCAAGAATACTAGTTTCCGGAATATCTTCCGTCAAGGCCGAAACTACTAGAGGATTGGCAACGCTGCATATCAAATTAATGGTGTCACTGCATACGATTGTTGTCGCAGCCCATTTGCTGGGCAAAATCACATCATCACTTCAACGGGACGACATTAACGAAACAGCTTTAAGGATCTACGATGGACTCCAGTTAGCCGATACATCGTTTAACACATCTTCACCAGTAGACATCTTACTGGGAAATGAACAAATTTGGTCCGTTCTGTCAGGTGATAAAAAATATGACGCCGATGGAAATATTATTCCCATCAGCTCGATCTTTGGATGGATAATCACTTCCGTTGCAATGCCGCATCCATTAACCGCCAACACGCTCGTGACTACTGTTGACATAAACGCCTCTCTTCAACGCTTTTGGGAGATCGAGGATAACACTGACCACACACAACAAGACCCTTCGCACGAAAAGGATGAGCACCACTTTTTGACCACACTCTCCCGAGACCCTGACGGCAAATACATCGTTGAATTGCCTTTCAAACACGAAAGCCAAGAGTTTGGAGATAGCCTGCCGGGCGCTGTCTCACGCTTCTATGCTGTGGAACGTCGCCTACAGCGTGATGGAGCTACGCAAGCAATATTCAAAATTTATGAACGAATATCTAAGCCTAGGTCATATGCGTAAGCTGGCCCCAGAAGAATGCAATACATCAGGCAAAACGTTTTACATGCCATACACATTGGCCCAGCGTTCAACGTAACCTTTTTCACGTATGCCTTCGCTTTCGAATGCACAAGTTTGTGTTTTCGGCGGACATAGTCAAAATGTTTCGCCAGATCTGGGTTGCCCCTAAGCACCGCAACTTTCAACGGATCGTATGGAGAGATGCTCAGAATGATCCTCTTCAACACTTTCAACTCTGCACAGTTACCTATGGAACAAGCTGTGCACCGTTTCTTGCTGTCAGGGTACTGGAACAACTAGCGCGAGACCACCAGGATGAGTTTCCCACAGCATCAAAAATTGTGCTTGAGGACTTTTACGTAGACGATGTCCTTACTGGCGCAGAAACTGAAGACGAATTACTTAGCCGCCGCGACGAACTCATCCAGCTGATGTCCAAGGCTAAGCTTGAGCTTGGCAAATGGGTGTCCGACAGCAGCCGTCTCAGCCACGAGAGACAAGGGGAGCTTCCAATAACTAGTGCGGTGAAGGTTTTAGGAATGCATTGGAATCCCCAAGACGACGTCCTGTCCTACAAGACTTCACTTTCCACGGAAGCAGATGCTACTAAACGGCAAGTATTGTCAGATGTCTCACGAATTTTCGATCCTCTAGGTATTCTGGCGCCTGTGGTAGTACAGTTCAAAATCCTTTTCCAAGAACTTTGGCTACTTGACCTGGACTGGGATTCAAAACTCCCACCGAAGCTGGCTGAGTGGTGGCAGACCTGTCGCGACGATATTAACTGCATAACAAACCAAAGGATTCCACGTTTTGTACCCAGCGAATCGGGAAAAATCGAATTACATGGATTTTCAGACGCGTCTATAAAGGCATATGCCGCTGTCGTATACAGCCGTGTAAGCAACGCAGACGGCACCTGCTTGGTGTCACTTATGGCAGCCAAAACACGCGTTGCGCCACTAAAGCAACAAAGTCTTCCTCGGCTGGAACTCTGTGGAGCGCTATTGCTCACTCGCCTTCTCCGAGCTGTTAAGGAGGGCTTACAGCACAAGGACATAACTGTGCATGCTTGGTGCGATTCCACGATTGTCCTTTCGTGGCTTTCGCCCACCCCATCAAAGCTGAAAACCTTTATTGCCAACCGCACTTCGGAGATCCTGGATGTCATACCACGCAGCGCATGGCATCACGTTGGCTCAAAGGATAACCCTGCCGATTGCGCATCGAGGGGAATGCTAGCAGCCAATCTCATGAGCTATGAGCTGTGGTGGAAGGGTCCACATTGGCTACACCATAACGATCTGCTTGCTTTAAAGCTTCGTAGTGGCAACAATCCCAACACAATTTTGGACACGCCCATAATGGAAGGGCTGAAATCCTCTTCACTATGCAGCCGTATTGAATCTAATCCTGAAGCGTCCTCGATTGAGTGTCTATCGCTTCGAGTTTCTTCCTGGACCAAGCTGATTCGCTGCACTGGTTATGTTCTACGCTTTATTAATCGAAGCAGAATGATGAAGCGGATTCCGTCAAGCCTCACACTCACGTTTGAGGAAATCAGCGAGGCCCGCATTTATTGTCTCAGGCACGCTCAAGAAGGCTTCTCATCCGATATACACCTGTTGCAAAGTGGAAAAGCTGTTGCAAATTCGTCAACACTTCGAACACTTTCACCCATAGTTTGCAAGAACTTCCTGCTTCGTGTAGGTGGACGCCTCTCAAACTCGCTACTACCGGAGGAAGTCAAGCATCCAATTATTCTGCCAAAAGGTCATCGCATTTCTCTGCTTATTTTGGAGCACGAGCACAGGATACATCTTCATCCAGGTTTGACAGCACTTTTCGTCATCGTTCGGCAACAATATTGGATAGTTGGCGCACGCAACATGATTCGCAAGCCTACACATTCTTGTCACAAATGTTTTCGCCAACGCCACAAAACAGCTGATCAATACATGGCGGACTTGCCAGCTGTTCGGGTACGTCAAGCATATCCATTTGACAATACTGGGTCCTCCGCAATTAATTTGGAGTTGGCTACAGATCTCGGATCACGGAGACATTTCTCGCTGCACTTCGTCGTTTTATCTCCCATGCAGGCAAGTGTACCCACATCTTCAGCGACAACGGTTGCAACGGACATGTATAAGCTCATCCTGTCACAGCAGCATAACACTCAAGTAACTCAATCGTTGGCCAGCGAGGGTATCAAATGGAGTTTCATACCACCGCACGCACCCCACTGGGTCGGAAAATGGGAATAAGCTGTTCGCTCCGTAAAGCTTCATCTGCGTCGTGTCATCGGGAATTCCATCCTCACATTTGAGCAGATGCACACCCTTCTGGCTCAAATTGAGTCCGTCGTCAATTCACGCCCTCTCTTTGCTACGTCAGACACCGAGGTTTCCTACTTGTCACCCGCACACCTGCTGATTGGACGCCCTTATACATCAGTTCCAGAGGGCGATCTTGGCCACATAGCAGTTAACCGACTGGATTACTGGCAAAATGTACAGGCAATGCTACAAGGCTTTTGGAAGAGATGGCATCAGGAGTACCTCACTACACTTCAACAGCGCCCTAAGTGGAATACGGAGAGGAAGAACGTTGCTACTGGGGATATAGCGATCATCAAGGATTCAAATACACCCCCCGCCGCTTGGGCTTTGGCGCACGTAATTGGAGTCTATCCAGGCAAGGATGGGCTGGTACGCGCCGTAAAGCTGCGACTTTCATCAGGAGAACCTGTTAGACCCATTTCTGAATTGCCATTCTGCCTAATTCAGAAACTTAGTTTCAGGGTGGGCCGGGATGTTGAGGAACCCTATAACTAATCATAATAATTTAATATATTTTATAGCATGTAAGATATTCCCTCTTGAGATGGTCTGGTCTCGCTATTTTTCTCTCTCTCTCTCTTGTTTCTGACCACGAACGGTCGACATGAAATAAAGCGTTCAATCTTATTGTGAAATAATTGTATATTATTCGATCAACCCAATTCGAAAGTGGTCTTACAAACCATTTAGCGTGATCTATTCACCATCAGTAAGGTTGCCGTTAAAACGAAACTTGGATGTTTTAGGCTATTCTTATACACAGGCTTTTCGACGTTTTCTCAACTTGGAAAGAAAACTGGACCGGCATCAACAACTAAAGAAAAGGTACGCAGCGTTCATCAAAGAATATCGAGATTTGGCTCACATGTCGAAGCAAAGAGTCGGTGCCAATATTATTTGCCGCATCATTGCGTCGTTAAGGAGGACAGTTCGACCACGAAGCTTAGGGTTGTATTCGACGGCTCTGCTGCCACGTCCACTGGATTTTCGTTGAACGACGTTCAACCGGTCCCACTCTTCAAGCTAAATTGTTCTCTGCTCTGCTCTACTCTGCTGCGTTTTCGAACCTTTCGAGTAGCATTAACCGGGGACATTTGTAAGATGTACAGATGTGTTCGCGTTGCAGAGCCTGATAGCTTCCTACAGTGCACCTTATGGAGAGACTCTTCACGGGAGAAAATACAAACCTATAGACTCCATACAGTTAGATACGGAATCCGATCAGCGGCCTTTCTTACCACACGTTGCATGCAACAGTGCAACAGATGCATATAGATCGGCTCTGTCATTCTAAATCGTGATTTTTACGTCGATGATTTAATGAAAGGAGGCAAATCTATAGAAGAGGGGGCTGAGATCATGAAGCAGACAATGGAATTATTGAAGGAAGGTCACTTCCAAATCAGAAAGTGGTGCTCTAACGCATCAGAGCTTTTAAATGGAATTTCTAGACAGGATAAGAAGAAGCTACTTAGGTTTCACGATGGAACAGACTTCACAAAGACCCTTGGGTGGCTTTGGGATCCCGCTTCAGATCGATTTCTCTTCTCTGTCTTGCCCGGATCGATGTCACCTACGCCAACGAAACGCTCTATTCTGTACATCATCGCTCGCTCTTATGACCCCCTTGGATTGGTTGGACCCATCATAACGAGAAGTAGCAACTTCATCGAGAGGAAAGCTTGCCGGCCTCGTTGGCATCTGCTTGGATCGCCTTCTATGATAGTTTGTCTAACTCTCCACGTTTCGCCTTTCCGCGGCTAGTTGTACTTCCACATACTCGCATATGGTGCTTGCATCTACATTGTATCAAGAGGAAAGGGAATAACTCAATCGCAGCTGCTGTGCTCAAGATCTCGTGTGGCACCTCTTAAGGGTATGACAGTTCCCAAGCTGGAGCTGTGCGGAGCAGAGTTGCTCGCTCAGCTTATTAATGAAGTAGCAGGCATGAAAATATTCGCCGGAAGATTCTATTGTTGGTCCGACTCAACCACTGCTTTGTCGTGGATTCGCAGCGAGCCCACCCGGTTTACTGTCTTTGTATCAAACAGAGTCGCCAGCACTCAGAAGCTGACGTTGACTTACGCAGATTGGCGCTACATACCCACTAAATTGAATCCGGCAGACACATTGTCAAGGGGAGCTCTTCCTTCGGAGCTCATAGGCTTAAAACTATGGTTTGAAGGGCCAGCCTTGCTATCCAAGGATCAAGCTTCATGGCCAGTATCTATAATTTCAAAGGAACCATTACCAGAGCTTCGTAAACGAGTCTTCCTCGCAACATGTCCATTTGCGGATCTAACGGAAGGACACAAATTCGCAAACTCCTTCTACAAATTACAGCGTTCTTTTGGATACATGTTTAAGTTTCATCAGAGGACCAAATCAAGCGGGTTGACAGTGGCCGATTAAGTTGGAGGCACTCGAATGCTTGTTCGGTCGATCCAACAAGTGCACCTGTGGAGCGACTTGATATGCATATCCGAAAAGGGCCAGGTTGCGCCGTCCAGCTCAACATCGTCACTCAATCCATTCGTTGATGAATTTGGGATTCTGCGCGTCGGCGGAAGACTTAAGAATTCAACTCTGGACTTTAATGCTCGTCATCCTATTATACTTCCAAGGAGCCATCCTGTCACAGTCGCTATGATCTTATATTTCCATGAAAGGAATCTCCACGCTGGACCTCGTGCGCTGCTTGCTATTATTCGTCATCAGTACTGGCCGGTCGGCGGGCGCAAATTAGTGGCCAGGCCGCGTTTACTCCAGAACATCATGGCAGACCTCCCCTAGGAAAGATTGGATGACGGATCGTACACTTTTATGATCACCGGAGTAGATTTCTGTGGCTCCTTTGCCTCGCAACGAAGGCCATACACCTGGAACTGGTGCAGGATTTGTCTACTCCTGCTTTTATTAGCGCCCTTCAGCGGATTATTTCTACTAGATGCCGGCCCAGAGAAATATGGTCTGACAATGCGACTAATTTCGATACGCATCAGAAGGCAGTACAAGACTTCTGTGTAGCGGATCAAATCGATGGGCGTTTTATACCTCCTCGCTCTCCGCACTTTGGTGGGCTGTGGGAGGCCGCGGTAAAAACTGCTAAGTACCACTTCTATCGCTCAGCTTCTAGCTCGATCCTCACTTTTGATGACTTACGTACCCTAGTTTGCCATATTACTTCAATCGTAAACTCACGACCCATAATTTCTATTACAGAGCATCCAGACGACTTGGATGTACTGACTCCTGCTCATTTTTTGGGCACAACTCCACCCAAATCTCTGTCAATTTCAGACGTCACTGGATTAAACTTCAATCGCTTTGATCGTTGGCAAAGAGTTTCCTATCTTCAACAGACATTTTGGTCCCGCTGGTAGGGGGAGAACCTCACCCTCTTACAAGAGAGGTCTAAATGGAGATCAAACCAACCTGGACTTGCTGTCGGTGATATAGTCCTTATCAAGAACGAGAACTCACCGCCTCTTAGTTGGACATTAGCAAGGCTGACCAAGCTAACCGTCGGAGATGATTGTGTTGCAAGAGTTGCTGAGCTTAAGACCGCACTGAACACCGCAACTAGGGCTGTTGCCAAGCTTTTTCTGCTGCCTAAGATGGATGTTGGAGAACCGTGCCCTCCAACGGGGGGAGTATGTCCAGCTAAGCGCTTAGCTAGACCGCGCAACACAGCTGAGATATATCAGTTATATTGTTAATTCGGACAATTTGTTTGTATTTAGTGGTTATACCCGTTACTCGTAGAGTAAAAGGGTATATTGTATTCGTGCAAAAGCTAGAAGGAAGCGTTTCCGACCCCTTAAAGTCTATATATTCTTGATCAGGGTCACTAGCCGAGTCGATCTAGCCATGTCCGTCTGTCCGTCTCTCCGTCTGTCCGTCTCTCCGTCTGCCCGTCTGTCTGTCCGTATGAACGCTTAGATCTCGGAAACTACAAAAGCTAGAAGGTTGAGATTCCCCACACATATTCTTGGGCTTCCTACGCAGCGCAAGTTTATTTTAGCCGACCGCCACGCCCCCTCTAACGCCCACAATCGCCCACTAACGATTTTAAAATGTGTCTGGCGCCCACACCTTTAAAGATTTTTGAGAAGTATAAATGCAATTTTGTTGTGTATATGGGCGGTTCTTTAATAAACCAAACGGATTTGGCCAAAAAAAAATTTCACATTTTTGATTTGCCTGAAACTTTTTTTACGTGTACTATTCGGAAAATAAGTAAACACGTGTATCAGGATTTACCCGAAAAAAAATTATTTTTTTTATTAAGAATTCTTTTTAGTTTGCCAAAAAACGTGAATTTTGAAAAAGTACCCTCTCATTGAAAATCTGTATTTCCGGTTGTAGTAATCCGATTGACTTCGTGTCTTTTACATTAATAGCTCTACAACCTCTTCTTTCAAAAAAATAATTTTTAAAAAAAGAGTTTTTAATTTCTTAAAAATAAAAACAAACAAAAATATTAAATATGCGCTATATTGTTAGTTTCAATCGGTTTTTGTCAAAAAGGTGGAGCCATGTTTAGTTTTTAAAATATCAGATTTCTTTTAACAAGGCCTCGGCTTTTTTCTATGAAAAAACGTCTCACTCTTATCGGATCCTTATGGAATAAATGTTTTTTGAAAAACTTTTTTCATTGTTTACTAGTCCTTTAACAATTTTTAATGAGAGTTAACTTTTAAGTGTTTTGACAATTTCTGAATGACAAGAAATAAAAAGTCATTTTTGAATCTATTAAAAACTTACATTTATTTATTTAACCATCCATTTAATAAACAATAATTTCAAAATTTATTTATTTATTATTTTTTTGTTTTATGTAATTTATTTTTGTTACTCGCTTTATCATAAAACTTGAAAACAGCGTATTCTTTAGAAACCGCGAGTTCTTCAGAAGATGATGGCCATTGTATATATGTATTTACTCGTAAACAACATCACTTAGAGGCTTTATTTTACAAGACTTAAATCCGCAAATTCTTCAGGAGATGATCGCCATTGGTGCTTTATCATAAAACTTGAAAACTTGAAAGAAGATAATGGTAACAGCAATGCACCTGGTGCTAATAATTGTTATTTACCATATATGTATTTTCAAATAGATGTTATATTAGCTTACATTTTTAAAGATGTAAGGCAAAGGAAAGGCAGAACTGTCAAAACAGACCGTTCTGAGCATTTCAAAGTTTTGTTCATCTAATAACAGTTTTCTGGGACCGTTTCATACAAACGGTCCCAAAAATCGGTTTTTTAAGGACCGAAAAAATTTATTGACAGTCGAGAACGGTCAACCGAAAACCGTGCACACGCCGTCGGCGCACATCAAGTAAAAAAAAAAAAATAAATACATTCTTTTTGTGCAAGCCGTGGCGGTGCGAAATATATTTATTTCCATATTCCTTGCGCTTACTTCCGCAGCTTAGCATCCAACTGCAAATATCTTGCAGAACATTTTATTCCGGATTTTCGTTATTTACTCGCACATCAAAGCAGTTGTTCCTAAAACTTTTTAAATTTGTACAACTGTTCCGTTTAAACATATTCCAAAAGTAGACCGGAGCTACGGCGCTAAGAGCGAACACAAGCGGACCGCTTGCAATTGTCTAAAACGAGGAAACGAAGTAGTCATTGGGATATACTCATTTTTTCTTTGGTTTTGTTTTTTAAAACAAAATCAAATTAATTCGTTTCGATTTTTTTCGCGTCGCATACATTGACATTGTTGACATTCTGCAATTAGAATTTTTTGATATTTTTGGGGCCGCACCTGTATCTATCAGAAGTTAACGATTTCATGGTTCGGTTTTTTTGTAAACCCACCCCGGTGATCCGCACTAGCGTGATTACATCCAGGAGATAAAACAAAGTTATCGGTTCCGTCTGCAAATAAAACGCGATCACTATCCGCATCTCCTCGCGCGCGCACCTCAAGCCCAGTAGCTCCAAAATCAATATCGAAGGCAAAGAGCGAAACTTCATTAGCCACCCAAGAAGGTGACAAGAAGTTGTCTGTTCCTACGAGCCATCAGAAACGATTGTCTCTAAGTCCGCTTACGCCTAAGGTTAGGTCGCAAATCCAGACCAGTCCGTAAAGTCGCTAGCAACTCGTTCTCAGTCAAAAATGAGCAACGACATTGCAATTGCAGCCCTTGCGCGGCTTATCACGGTGTCCGACCGTATGACCCATTTTTTTAGCGACCATAGAAACTCCAGGAGCTGCAGCTCCGTCCGTCCACACCTGCAAAGTCCGTAAGGAACAAGTCCGTTCACTCTGGGACAAAGCCGAGAAAGATTTCCAGCATTACGACTGAAGGAGCGGAAGATATTCGGCGACTCTGCACCGAAAATATGAATATTGCTATTCGGTGTACGAGGAGCTATCGGTTCAGCTCAGCAAGCTAATGGACCAAGCCACTTTGCAGCATTCGACAACGAGCGCCACTAATCAGTCCACTTACATTCAGTCAGGTTGCCGGTTACCGCAATGCGATACTGAAGTATTCGAGGGAGATTATCTAAAATGGCCAAAACTTAGGGACCTTTTGATAGCAGTTTATGTCAACAATCCTAGGTTGACACCGGTCGAAAAACTTTTTCATCTCAACGGTAAAACTAGCGGCGAGGCTAAAGCAATCGTAGCCAAGTCCCCTCTCACAAATGAGGGTTTCGATTCAGCATGGGCAGCGTTCAAAACCGTTTCGAAAATAAGAGACTGCTAGTAACAGCCAACTCACACTCCTTTTTAATTTGGGGTCCGTCAGTTCCGAATCAGGCCAGGCTCTGAAAGATCTTCAGAACACAATCCAAGGGTGTTTGAACGCTCTGGCTCATTCCAACAGTTCCACAGAGAACTGGGGCTGTCTCCTGGTATTCCTGTGCGCCAGTAGATTACCAAAACTGACCCTCTCCTTAAGGGAGCAGTCCCTTTCATCCAAGTCCGACATTCCGACTTGGAATGAGATGGTGACCGATACCGAACGCTAGAAGCGACTGAGGATATGAAACCAAGCCGCAGCAATCACTCTACCACTAAGAGTCGACCCGTCTCCAGAAAGCTCAACTTCTTCGAAGCTAAGGTGGTCACAAAACCAAATAATTGCGAGCTGTGCTTAAAGGAGAGTCATCCAGTACGCTTATGCCAGCGTTTTCTCCAGATGTCTGTGGATGCGCCAACGAACTACATAAAAAAAAAAACTGCTTTGCCTAAATTGTTTCGCGAGAGGCCACCAGCTACGTGAATGTACTAGCTCTCACAGCTGTTTCACATGTCGAGCGCGGCATCATACGTTGCTGCATCAAGGCAACCCCAATTCCCGTGGGTCAACTGTCGGAAATAGTTCTTCTGCAAGCCCACAAAATCCAGCTGTACAGAGGGCCGCCAACGCACTATGGGTAATTTGACCACTTTTTGTGGCATTAATTAATAACTCGAAAACGAAGCAACATTTTTGGGCTCTGTTTTTAGAATTAAGTTAATAATAATGAAATCTATTAATTTTATCTAAAATGGGCGTGGTCGTCATTTTTCTTAATTTTTTTTAATTTTTTTTTGTTTTGTAAGATTAACTGTAATATAATATTATTTTATAAAAAATAAAAGTGGTCCTACCTTTTTTTTTTAACGAAATCTAATTTTGTTTATTTTTCCACACATTTTTTCAAAGATATACAGAATAAGAAGGTTCAGGAAAGTAGGAAAACCTGTAATAGAAAATTCTAGAATTTGGTTTTCAATAATGTGTTTATTTTGCCCACCTATTGTTCATTGTCTTCGTTTTCCATCTGAATATCCCATGAACCTTCAAAAAGATTATCATCCACTCCATAATCCTCCAACTCGCCAGTACTTTTCAGTTCGCAAGATAATAAATTTAAAACCTCACTTGGAAGGTTTAATGTGAGATTTGATATTCGGCTACATTTTCTGGCATGATGCAATCGATCGGATTTGTATATCTTATTTCGGGACTCGGCACCTTCTTCTCCAAAGTAGCCCACTGGAAGGACAGTGTTCTCAATAATATCGGCCGAGTGTACAAGGATTTTGTGTACAGTTGCTGTCATTGGTAACCAAGGATATTTGTCTATTATAATTTCCGCAGTTCGGTAGCAGAAACTTTGAAATTTAGTAACCTCTATTGGCAATTGACTTGACAGACAAATCAAAATAGTCCCCAGGTTTTTAATGAGCCTGAGATCAATTCCAGCTATTTTCGAAAATGTTTCAGGTTCACTAAAGGCTCGGCGGGCGGTGTTTCCAACATTGGTGCTGCCAAAGCCCCCAACTTTTGGTTGATCTACTCTCAGTTACAACTGCTTCCAAAACGTATCTTGAATAACCGATTTTCTTAAAGCAACTTCTCTTTTGTCATCATCGTTTTCGTATTTGGCACTTGTAACCGGCATGCAACACAAAGTAAAAAAGACGAATCCAGCAGTGCAATGGACTTAAGCCGTAATTGAGGTTCTTCATTACTGGGAGGAACTTTTCGCATTTAAAATGTTTATTGTTTAGGAAATCCTTGGGTGTTGCCCCACAAATCGGACACGCTTGAGAAGAATTAGTTCCAGTCAAGGCGTTCAGAACTTTTCCGTCGATAACCGTTAAGTATAGACGGAACCTTGCGTAAATAATTTTTCCGTCACCTAAAGTTATTTTACACGACTTTAAATTATTTATCTGCCCCTTTAAATATTCATTTTCATTAAGGATTAACTCTTTACTTTCTTTCATAAAAGCTAATTTCAATGGGCGGCAAAAACGAATGAGTTGCGGTGTCTTGTTGTTCCACAATATGTTGCTAGAGGCGTCTATAAGTCTCAAGGGTGTTACTGTAGTAGCAAAAATACTCGAGTCGCCATTGAAGGGTTGCTCTGATGAGTATCCTTGTTTGTAGTTTGACTGCCCAGAGCTACCATCAAACCCGTAGCTTAGAATCAGATCTGCCGCTAGGAAATCTGTGCCCTGATTTCGCATCACGGTCAGAAGTACTTCTTCTTGCAAGCATGCAATTCGAGCTGCCGTGTGATCAACAAGGTTTTGTAGAGGTACCTCTGCCTTTGTATCTGAAATTCGTAAATCAGTGGGCCGGCAATTCTTTTTCTGATCGGCCACGTCGTGTATAATGGATATATGTTATTTTTGGATTGCTCCCTGATAGCGCAATATTGCTGCTTAGTTAAGCCCTGGTCTAAAATGAGAGCTAAAGCCTCGTTAGTGGAAACTTTTGTTGGCTTGGCAATAGGCTGACTTAAAGCTTTTCTGATAAATTTGGCTTTTTCCGGACATAAAGCCAGCAACTTTAAAACGTAAGCCAAGTCAGGTTGTGCGCGCTTCCGAGCAGCTGCGCTTGCAGCTTGAATTAATAAACTAACATTGCGTGCCTTAAATGATGCTAGATCGGAAGCTTCTTTTCTCTGGGTTTTTTCCTTTTTTGATAGGTAAGACAGAGCTGGCCGTCCAACAGGTCCTTTTCGTTTTTGAATGGGTACAACTGTATGGGAGCTTAGCCAAGAAGAATGACATCGCTTGAATTGCTTTAAGTTTATTTTAGCCTTTAGCCAGTAATCGCATATTTTATAATAAATGATTTTACTTCTAGCTTCTAAAAGAGAAAGTGCGCAAAAGTGCACTTTTATACTAACTGAGTATAATAAGAATTGACTACTCTACAATATAAAACAAGTTTTAGAGCTGGAAAAAGCTGGACTCACTTTGTAGCTCTATTTAAAGATTATAATTTATTACATGTTTTAAGTTTTTTTAAGGTTAGAACTTACACAAGATTATAGGGACACCACAATCAAAATCTACAATTCACGATCACAAACACATATTACTAACCACTCCATTACAAACCACTGCCCGGCGTACAGAATTATTTCGCAACCGGTGCAAGAGCGGTTTTGCTAGGCACGGCCATTATCGACATATGCCACTTGGGCACGAACTACAGGACTCGCGCTCTAATAGACTCGGGTTCTGAGGCTACGTTTATTACGGAACGCCTGTTCAATCTATATAAGCTGCCATTCCGCTTCATTCAAGCCCAAGTTTCCGGTTAGAAAAGTTAGAAAAACTTCTCACTAAGTTTTGGGAGCTGGAGATCATACCCACTAAGAGGGTAATGGATTCCTATTGCAAGACCAATTTTCTCCAAACTACCACTAGACACGCAAGCGGGAGATACGTGGTAACTTTACCGTTTTGCGAACCGGAAAATTGCGGATCCCAATTGAGTCACTTGCGATCCAGTGCCCTAGCTCAGTTTCTTAGAAACGAAAACCGTTTGAAAAGAGACTTTCCATTAAAAAAAAGTTTGACTCAGTCATTCAAGAGCATTTGCATCTGGGTCACATGAGGGAAATTCCCCCGTCGTACGATTCTCCAAACTATTATCTTCCACACCACGCGGTGATCAAACCCGAGAGTACCACCACCAAACTTCGCGTGGTATTCATTGCCTCTAGCCCTTTAGCAAATGGGACAAGCTTGAACGATATTCTTCATGCTGGTCCAGTCTTACAATCTGATTTAACCATTCAGATCTTGAAGTGTCGTTATTTCCAATACATAATCAACGCAGATATTACCAAAATGTACCGTCAAATCTGGGTCGATCCCAAGCATACGCCATTCCAAAGTATTTTATTTCGGAATAAAGAAGAAGAGGTAAGCGATTTCGAATTAAAAACCGTTACCTTTGGTGTCAATTGTGCACCATTTCTAAAACTCCGCGTACTCCAACGATGACAAAGAAAAGGACTTCCCTATTCGTCACTTTATGTACGTAGACGACGTTCTGGCAGAAACCACTTCCATACAAGAGGCTCGACTTGCAATCAGCGAGCTTCGCCACGCTTTCAGCCGCGCCACTTTCTCATGAGGAAAATAAAAAAGCCAACCAGAAACGCATACTCGAAGATATCCCAAACGAGCATATACTCCACGAAGACTTTCGAGATCTTCATTCCGAAAACTTTCCCAAAACACTTGGTGTTTGGTGGAATGCGCCCTCGGACGAGTTCTATTTTGTTCCACCGCCAGTTTCGATTCAATCCACTCATACGAAGAGAGAGGTTCTTTCCCAAATTGCGAAGCTTTTTGACCCAGCCGGATGGCTGTCCGAGATGATTGCAGCTATCCTTCCGAATATGCCAATTTCCAATTCCAACATTTTCTGCTGGACTGATTCCACCGTCGCCCATGCATGGTTGAATAAGCCGGCATGCCACTGGACCACTTTTGTAGCCAACCGAGTGACCAAGATTACTCAGGTGACGAGCGCTGAGCATTGGGCGCATGTGCGACCTGAGCACAACTCTGCGGACCTGGCCAGTCGAGGCGTTTCGCTGCGGGAGCTGGTGCATAGCCAACTCTGGTGGGAAGGACCGGGCTGGTTACAACAGCCAACGGACAAGTGGCCAACACGGGGTCTTGAGCCTCCAGTCACAGACTTAGAGCAGCGTGCTGAGAAGGTCAATTTTGCAAAGGCCCCAGACCGAAGATTTGCTGGAACGATTCTCCGCGTTGGACAAGGCTTTGTGGGTCCTTTCGTACGCATTACGATTCATTTAACGCTGCCGCAAGATGCCGAGGGACTCTGCTGATCGACCCACCAAGGAAGAGGCCCGGGAAGCTGAAATAGTCCTCATTCGTTATGCTCAGCGGGGAGAATATTCCCAAAAGCTCCAATTCCTAAGCAATAAGCGTCCGATTCCAGTTTCCAGCCCGATCGCCAACCTGTTTCCATTTCTAGACCAACAAGGCCTGTTAAGGGCATGTGGTCGCATTCAAGCCTCAACTGCCCTTCAGTATGACGAGCGGCATCCTATTATACTGCCATAAAACTGTCGGTTAGCTCGTCTTCTGTTTTTCACACCATATTTCCCAGCATGGCGGCAATCAACTAGTGGTACGCCTCATCCGATCGAAGTATTAAATTCATAAAATTTCATGCAGACGATCAAAGAAACCTATAGCCTCCAGGGACTCTTGTGGCGGTTCATTCCACCAGGAGCTCCACATATGGGAGCATTGTGGGAGGCTGGAGTAAAAAGCTTCAAAGCACTCTTCTACAAGCCAACGTCAAGTCGGAAGTACACGTTTGAAGAGTTCGCCACTCTTCTCGCCAAAGTTGAAGCATGCCTCAATTCCAGGCAGTTGTCTCCCATGTCCGAAGATCCTTCTGAATTATTGGCATTCACGCCAGGCCACTTTCTAATTGGGGGGCCGTTGCTTTCCACAGCTGAGCCCGAAATTAAGGGCGAAGTGCAGTCGATTACAATAGTTCAGCAAAAAAAAATAAACATTGGGACCAATTTTGTTTGATTAGTTTCGAGTTGCTGATTACGCTGAACAAATAAAAAAAATTCTCAAAGAACCGTTCTGAAGATATTCGCAAAAAACCAGATTTTCAGAACTTCTTTCAAAAGCCCTTAAACTAATAAACGTGTAACTTACACTATTTAAAAGGCAATAGATGCACCTTTCCGAAAAGCTATTACTCGTTGTGATCGGGTCGCAATTAATGTAGGTACAACCCGAGAAAGTAAAAAAAAAAAATTAATTTCTGGCGTTTTTTTGTTATAGCTAGTTTTCATTTACTTAAAAAAAATACAAGTAAAAATGTAAAAATTATTTTGAGCTTTTAGATCTAAAGGCTCTTTTGTTGTTAACAAGTTAAGGACATTTATTTGCAAATGGAGTGCAAATTCTAGGAGATATGCACTTTAAGTGAAACAACACTTGAAGGCCCTGCATCAGCAGTTCAGTGCGCGATGGAAAGAGGAGTACTTGAAAGAACTTTACAAGCACAATACGTGGCAGAATCATTCCAAAGACATCCAAGTCGATGATATGGTGGTCGTCAAAGAAGACAATATGCCATCAAACGAATGGCGGCTCGGGAGAGTTATATATTTTCTTCCAGGAGCCGATAGTTGAGTTTGCGTAGTAAAGATCCTTACTGCTCGAGGGACAATAACACGTCCCATCCACTAACTAACTATTACTTCTTTCTATGGAGGACAAGGCATTCTCCACTTTTCAAAAATAGTGCCTTCTGTCCTTGTGTTTCAAAATCCGTTCACAATTGATACTTAATTCTCTTATCATTTTTTATTAAAGCATCAACACCATGGCTACACGTCCTCGCAGCGCCCAAACTTTGGACGACAGACGTTCACGAGGTACTCGATCCTACCGCTGCCGAGTCTGTCGGGGAATCCATCCTCTACGGAAGTGCACCCGCTTTCTCAGGCTCAGCACGGAGAAGCGGCTCCGCGCCGTCCTCATCAATAAATATTGTCCTCATCAATTGTCGCAGTAGCGACATGTGCAAAAAGTGCAGGCAGAACCATCCCAAGCTGCGCCACCTGCACGAGATGTCCGAGATGTCGTTAACTGCCCATCCAGCAACGTCGTCAGCCGCCGTCCCCGCCACGCCGCCAATCGCCTTTCCCGCATCACCCCGACGTAATCCGGACCGGGTTCCCAAATATACGTGGTGGGCTGCCCGTCGCACAGGGCACAGTGTTTGGATGGGTCGTGTCTGGAGCATGTAGACACGCCTAAGGATTAATCCGTTTCTACGTTCGCCCGCTCAAGGGGGGGAGAATGTTAAATGTCTCTCCACTCCGCTCTCCAAGCGGCTCTTGGAACTTCCACCCTGTAGTTTTAAGTTAGTTGTAATTTACCAGTGTAACCGCAACAACGCAAACCAGTGAATAAACCGAGAAGTTTTTTTATAACGTGAAGAGAAATTCGGCCCGCGTTTTTAATTAATCAACACACCCCTGCTGGAAGAACCGCCCCACTCCATTTCAACGGGTATTAGATAGGCGGGACACCAACCCGACTTTAGCGTTCTCTCTTGTTTAATTTCTTATATTCACCGGTGCTCCTGTTATACTTCATAATTTCTTTTATTGTAGCTCGGAGCAATATGTCCACGTTGGCTTAAGGACTCCTTTTACAAAAATATTTTGTTCTCTAATTTTAGTTTTGTAATTTTAGCTTCGATTTATATATATGCATATGTTTACGCCAAGTGTGTCGTCTATCAAAGTGGACTCCCAGTTTTTTTTTTATTAAGAATAGTTATACCCGTTACTCGTAGAGTAAAAGGGTATATTGTATTCGTGCAAAAGTATGTAACAGGGAGAAGGAAGCGTTTACGATCCTATAAAGTGTATATATTCTTGATCAGGATCACTAGCCGAGTCGATATAGCCATGTCCGTCTGTCCGTCTATCTGTCTGTCTGTCCGTCCGTATGAACGCTGAGATCTCGGAAACTACAAAAGCTAGAATGTTGAGATTTTCCGTACATAGTCTTGGGGTTCCTACAGAGCGCAAGTTTATTTCAGCCGAGCGCCACGCCCCCTCTAGCGCCCACAATCGCCCACTAATGATTTTAAAATGTGTCTGGCGCCACCACCTTTAAAGATTTCCGAGAAGTATAAATGCAATTTTGTTGTGTATATTTATACCTACCGAAATGAAGCAGACATTTTTCAAATTGTATACATCCATATTCCTCGCGCACCCCCTAGCGGAGTGACGGGTCCCGACTATAGCGTTCTCTCTTGTTATAAATGACCTTCGTCGAGTAATTTCAAACTCTTCCATCCTCATTTATGCTGCCGATGTTGAAATCAGTTTGTCCTATTCAGATTGTTACCCGCACACGCGCCTTCAGCTTGACCTTGATGAATTCCAGAATTGGTGCCAAAGTGCTCTTTTTTTTAACCGTAAAAAATGTAAAGTTATGATTTTTCATACCCTTGATCGAATTTTTGTGACAAATGACCTTGGTGTTCACAAACTGTGTTTCAATAATCATATTACAGCCATGGTAAACAAGGCCAAGGGTGTCTTAGCATTTATAAAACGATGGTCCAAAGAATTTGATGACCCGTTTACTACCAAGACTCTGTATGTATGTTAGTGCGTCCGATTTTGGAGTATTGTTCTTGTTTTTGGAGCGCACAATACATAGAACAAGAGGTTATTATTGAATCTGTTCAAAAGCAATTTTTAATTTTTGCATAGCGTAATTTAAAGACGTAAACCATAATAGTTATCCTACATTATTCCTCTTCACAAAAAAGGGTTGAAGGTTTGTCCACCGAAGTAGGCTAAAATTAATTGGCATGCCTTCTCTATATCATCGACAAATTTGTAATGGCGTTATGTTTGTTCATAAGCTTCTTCTTGAACCAGTCGATTCACAAACTCTGCTTTCCTATATGGATCTTACAGTTCCTTCAAGATTTACACGCACGTTTCGACCTTTGCGCTTACCAATATATGATGGACGTTGATGCACTACGAGCAGTACAGACACCAAGCACGTGATTGTTACGCGCGGGATGCTCATTGATAGATGTATTCTTTGTTAGTGATTTGTCAAAAGTTCTTTTATATGACCAAATATGTGTTCCTGCTTTTTTCAAACATGACCTGATATTTATGACGTATGATTTTATCTCTGACAACATGCCATCTGTAATTAGCTATAGGGATTATAAGTCACTAAATTACGACAACTTGCAGGCTGAATTTGATCATTATGACTGGACTTTCATTTACAACTTGACTTCTGCTGAAGACCAACTATTACTTTTAAACTCTAATGTTAGACAACTATTTGAGAAGTGTGTCCCAGCTAGAACTAAAATTCTAAAGCCAGCAGACCAGCCTTGGTTTACTTTAGAAATAAAGGGTCTAATTCGATTGCGGGACGCAGCCTTTAAGCGCTGGAAACGATATCGAACTGACCATTTGTACAATAATTTTAAACAGATCAAAACTGATGTCACAAGAAAGATAGCGGTCTCCAAAAGAAGTTTTTATAACCATAAATTTGTAAATGCATATATGTTTGGTCAGGTTTGGAAGGAGCTTAGAGGTATGGGGATAGGCAAACAAACTCAGGCTGCTAGGTCAGACCTAGATGTGGATGCTCTCAAGTTTGCTCGCGTCAATTCTTCTAGTCCTCCTCAAAATATGTACCTGAATTCGACAACCATCTGTGATAATATCTTTAGCTTTATGTGTGTTCGTCCAAGTGATGTTCTTGAATGTTTACTAAGTGTTAAATCCAATGCAGAAGGTCTGGACAACATCAGCCCCAAATTTGTAAAAATATTGGTACCAAAGTTAAATTATCACATCTCGTATATCTTTAATACCATATTCACCACTTCTACTTTCCCCGATGTGTGGAAAAGGGCTAAGATACTCCCGATTCCTAAACCTAAAAATGAATTTCGTTTCATCTCAATACTCCCATTTCTGTCCAAGTCATTTGAACGCCTGGTTGCCCAGCAAATTCAGTCATAGTAAAGTGACACCTTTTAACCCTTCTTGACTTTAGCAAAGCTTTTGACTCTATTGACCATGTGATTCTTTGTACCAAACTGCGAACGCTGTATAGTTTTTCTCCATGTGCAATAAAGCTTCTCCAAACCTACCTTACAAACAGATTGCAGGCAGTTGTCTCGGGAAATCTCAGATCTGATCCCTTGCCCCTAGCACATTGGGTCCCACAAATGTCAGTATTAGGCCCATTGCTCTTCTCCTTATACATCAATGATCTTCCTAAATGTATGTCTGACTGTGATGTACACCTTTATGCAGATGATGTCCAGCTATATGTAAGTCGTCCCTTACGCCAAATTAATGAATGTATTAGAATTAGCAACAATGAAATCCAAAAAAAAAGTAATTGGGCGGAGGCGTACGGGCTGCATCTAAATCCCATTAAAACAAAATACCTATTCATAACATAAGTTGATATTCAGGAATGAACCACGGTACCTAACTAAACTCTTGCAAATGTCAGTCTCTGCTAGAACAAATAATATTATTTCCAAACGATTAAAACTAGGATCGGCAGAAAAGCACTTCTTTATCCAAACTGTTCGCTACTGGAATGATCTTCCAAATAATCTTAAAAACATTAAAAATGATACAAAATTCAAAACTAAATTTTTTTCTCACCTTCAAGGCACACTCTAATTTTAACTTTAATTTTTTCTATAACTTCTTTTTTTGTTTTTGTTTACTAACTTCAACTTTAATTTATAATTTCTGAAAATCCACAACTTCTTGTACGTTTAAATTTTTTGTTTTTCAAATGACTACCCTATATATTTTTGAATTGTAATAAAAATGTTTGCTTATGTTTGTTTGCTTTTAAGATTTTATAATGTTAGTAAGTAAGACAAAATGACTAATGTAAAAATATTGTACCCGAAGTGACTGGTGCCATAACTAAAGGCATCACTTAGCCTGTAGCACTCAGATAAAACCAAAATAAAATCAAAAAAAAAATATAAGCGTAAAGAAGCAATTAGGAGTGAAGCAGATGAGCTAAAATATTAGTTTTTACTACCGGGATAGAAGTTGAGATGCAAATTAAATGAAAAAGGATGTTATAATTATTACAAAGAACGCGAAAGGGCTCGTGCAGACTAAAATTTGATGTACAACGTGGTAAATTAAGAGGATGATAATTTCGTGTTCGTCTAAAGCGAACATTAAAAGTTAGGCGGCTTACAAGTTCTACAGAATCAATATCACCACTTATAAGATTATGCATAAAAATAGTACCAAGCATTATTCTACGATTTGCAAGTGTTGGTAAATTATGCAATAATAATCTACATTGGTAGGAAGGTAGCATTACGTTTTGATCCCAGTTCAAACTACGAAGAGCAAAAAGAAGGAATTTTTCTTGTACCGACTTTATACGGTGAATGTGCACTTGGTATTGTGGGCTCCAAACCGAAGAACAATATTCCAATATAGGGCAGACAGAAAGGTAAAAAGTAATATGGTTATATAAGGGTCGTCAAATTCTTTTGACCAACGCTTTATAAACCCAAAAACACTCATAGCTTTGTTGACAGTCAGCATTATGTGGCAGTCAAATTTAAGCTTCGGATCCAGAAGAACGCCTAAATCATTTACTGAGTATATACGGTCAAGTGGAAAATTCTGAAGCAAATAACTTATAAACATAGGAGTACCCCTATGAAAGGTCATTAAGTTACATTTTAGGCAGTTCAAATCTAAGAGGTTATTTTCACACCATACTTGAAAATTATCAATGTCTGATTGTAAGCCGAAACCAGACTCTTTATTATTGTATGTCAAACAAAGCTTAACATCATCAGCATACATTAGTACACGAGAATTTGTTATGATAGAGGGAAGATCGTTAATAAACAAAGTAAACAGCAAAGGGCCCAGATGACTACCCTGGGGCACTCCAGATGTCACGTGGATCTTTTTAAAAACAGCGTTCTTAAATATAACCCTCTAAATCCTCCCATTCAAATAACTTGAAATCCAAGTTAAAAGATTACAAGGAAACCCAAGCAAGTCTAGTTTGAATAAAAGAAGAGAGTGGTTAACGGAGTCAAAGGCTTTACTGAAATCTGTATATATAACGTCGATCTGCATTTTATTGTTAAATCCATTTATTACAATAGATGACAATTCAAGTAGGTTGGTGGTAGGTTACCTATGCTCAACACGAACCTTTTCATGTTCTTTGCAATAATTACAATACTTTGCCTGATATCCTGTCCCCGAAGGTAACTTTAAGTTCTTTACCGTGTAAAATTTACAACTACCTAATTTCTAACATGTTCCTAAGAGAAGAAGGTAAAATAATACCCTCTGCAAGGGTATAATAATTTCCACTTCTGCATATGCATGTGGGATGTGTTTGCTTTTGGGAAGCGACCATCCACAATTCCACAGTTTACTCAAGACAATACCTTTAGAGCTAAACGTGACATACGACGATAAGCTGAATAACCCATATGAAGAAGCAAAGACGAAACACTAGAAGGGAGAGTGACAAAAGACGAGAAGAATAAGAAGAAAGACGAGAAGACGACGAGTAATGACGGACGAGTTGAGTTCGAGCCTTTGAAGAGAACGGAGGCGTTGGCAAGAAGACGAAGGAAGACATGTGAAATTCAAAATATCTTTATATACTTTATTTTATACTTATCAAACAGTTTACGTTTGGCAGTCAAAGCGATCGGTCGTGTTTTCTCCCAAATCGAACTTAACAGCGTGTCAAGCTTAAGTGACAAACAAACATTCGAATGCAGCTATATAAAGCTATAATAACGCTCTGCTAGCAATGCGGGATCCTCCAGACATCTGGAGGGGAAAGCCTTCACCTACCAGTAAATTCTTGGTCGTAACCAGAATTAATGATGTAGAAACCCAATCCGAAGTCCCACCAACCCTAGCAGGTGTTTCACCATTCACTATTAAAAAAAATCATCGATCTTACATGTGGAGGTGAAATAGTGAGCTGCAAGAAAACACGCGATGGAAATCTCCTCGTTCAAACAAAAGATCAACAACAAGCCGAGAAATTAATTAAACTTACCAACATCCCTAACTACATACCAGTAGCAGTATCCGAACATCGTACGATGAATTACTCAAAGGGAGTAATATATTCAAACGATCTTCGAGGTATAAAAGAAGAAGAAATCCTAGACAATTTAAAGTCCCAAAAAGTCTGCGAAGTCAAAAAAATCATGCAGACAGTATATGGCAGCGACCCAACCGAGACTGGACTTCTAACATTCGCCAGACTAGATTTGCCCGAATACGTATATATATATTGGATACGAGAGAGTCGAAATTCGTCCTTATATTCCTTCCCCAATGCGATGCAATAACTGCCTACGATTGGGACATCTACCAAATTCCTGCAAAATTTCAGAGAACTGCTATAGGTGTAGCCAAACCAACCATATCGACCTGGCTAAAGGTGAAAAGTGTGAGCGTGCCGCAAGCTGCATAAATTGCACTGACAAAAACCTTCCTAACTCCGACCACCATCCCAGAAATAGAAAGTGTCCAGTATTTCTCACGCACAAAGAAGTACAAGCCATCAAAACCCTTCAAAAAGTTGACTACAAAACGGCCTGGAACATCCTCAAAACCTTATACGCATCGGCTGCTAACGCCTCTAATCAAAGATATTCCCGACCTCAACAGCTTAGCCAGAACACACCATCCACTTCAGCTTCAACCTCTTATAACACATCACCAACAACAAACACAGGCAGAAACATAATTACTTACGACGACAAGGAAGACGAAGCAATGTCGACAGACCCTGGCGAAGAACCTACTATCAACGGTAAAACAAACAAAATCAACATCCTGCCAAGAACCATAAGCAACAAAACTAAAAGACATTTTATTAACAAAGATAAATCGACCACTATGTTAACTAGATCTATGATTAAAAATATCACTAGCTCAAACGCAACAAACAACTAATAGCGAAACCTAGCGAACACTCCATACCCTATAATATTAAATATGGCACTTACTGTATTACAATGGAATATCAATGGCTATTTAAATAATTATAATGAACTACTAATCCTCTTAAAACTACACAAACCCAACATCATTTCACTACATGAAACTCACATTACACTCTTTCAAAAATTTACTATCCCCGTTAACTTCAAAATGTATAACACAATTTCGGCTACAGCTAAAGGGGGAGTTGCTTTACTGATCCACAAATCAGTGCAGCACAAACCAATCACTGCAGGTCAAGTTTTCGAAACTACTGGACTAGAAATACAGTCCCAAAAAAAGCTTAATATTTTTTCAGCCTATATACCACTAACATCCACCATTTCAACGGACTCAAAACCAGAAATGATCTGGAATAAAATAAGACAATTCTGTGGGATTCACAAATCAACACACATACATTGTATCCAGGACAACACTACTAACACAATGGTATCAAAACCAGAAGATATTGCTACAGCTTTTGCCAAACATTGGTCATCTCAATCCGATGATCAAAACTTCTCTCAAGCATTTCTAGAAGCAAAACACAACACATACAGACAAAACAACGATGAACCACCAAAAGAAACAGCAGACTTCATGGAACGAGTCATTGACTATCTTGAATTTTCTGTAGCTTTAAACAGTCTAAAAGGTAATACGCCTGGGAATGACAAAATCAATTATACAATGATTCAGAAATCGGCAAAAACAGTTAAACTTAGAATAATAAACTTTTTCAACTCAATCCAAAATTCATTTATCCCTCAGGCCTTTAAAATTAGTACAATAGTCCCAATTCATAAACCTGGCTAAGATAAAACAACTATTGGATCATACAGACCTATCTCCCTTAACCCTTGCATCTCTAAAACGCTTGACAAAATCATCTCAAAACGACTCTGGTGGTTTGTTACTTCCAACAAACTTCTGAACAGTCGTCAAATTGGGTTTAAAAAGGGAAAATCTGTGAAAGACTGTCTATTATATGTAGATGCTCTGATCAACAAGGCCCTTTCAGAAAAAAGACACGCCTCAATCATATCTCTTGACTTTGAAAAAGCGTTCGAAAAAGTAGGTTTACACACGATTAAAAGTCAATTGATAAAATGGGGCTGTGGGCCAAGATTACTCAAATACGTAACCCAGTTTATGACAAGTCGAAAAATCAGAGTTAAAGTCAACCACAGCCATTCTCTAATACAACCACTCCACAACGGGATCCCGAAAGGATCCCCTCTATCTGTTATTCTTTTCCTCATCGCATTTAACAGCCTATCAGACATAATAAGCAAACACAAAAAACTTAACTTCACAGCATTTGCAGATGACTACAACATTATAGTTGACCTTAAAAAAACAGAAAGACCAATCTATACACCTAAACGATCTTTTTGAGGACATCAACAACTGGAGTAATTTGTCTGGAGCGTCGCTATCGGTCTCCAAATGCAAAACATATGCACATTTGCAGAAAGCACAACTGTCACTCTCAACTTTCTTCACAGACAAACTCGATATGCACAGTACCGGAACTAACGATGTTAGGCTTATCCTTCGACTCAAAACACAAAAGGAAGCCCCATATAAACAAGTTAGCAAAATCCCTAACTAATTCTGTCAATATAACTAAAAGCCTCTCAAACGATAAATATAACACTCAACCACTGACCTTAGTTCAAATTGTCAAAAGCATTTGCCTGTCAAAAATAGACTACGGCTTACCATTATATGGTAGTGCACCGACAACATATATCTAGAATCTAACATAGCACCCTTAGGGCCGTTTTCTCGTCCGTCCTGCAAAGTAAAATTTAGCTAATAGAAGGATAAAAAAAAACTCAAAATAAAAGGCGCACTAATTTGAGACTGGGTGGCAGCCCCACAATAGAAGAGTTAACTAATTGTCAAAAATTAATCGAAAAACTATCGAAAAATACCATAAAACAGTCATACTAACAGCTGATGATATAAACAAAATTTCAAACTAATAAAAAACAATGTCGGCAGAAAGAAAGTTTCGCGGTAAAAATTATACCGATGAACAGGACACAATTCTTGTAGAACTGGTGTCTTCGGAATCAGAAGCAGAATTATAACTATGATGCAACCTTAAATGCAATTATATGGAAGGGCATCTAAGCAATTTTTTGACATAGGTTTTATTACAACTGAGCACAGACCCTCGAAGATATCCTAAATCAAAAAATTAAATGTTGCTACTTTTTTCAAACCGCTATTGCACAAATACCACCCGTTAAACTCGAAAACTAAGTATGCAGATATGCTTATATCCGTCTATATTAACACAATTTAATGCCCATAGGGCTGCACCAAAAACACTGTCGGCCTGTGTAATCAATACAATATTACCAGAAAAAAAAAATTACAACAAAAAACTTTTAAAAACACGGAGCGGCCGCATTACTACATTACCAATTTTGTGTGGTTTCTCCCTTAAAAAAATCCTAAATTTTTTTCAAGTATGGGGTTTTAAAGAGAAAACTTTGACATCAAAAAAAACCATGAATCCGTTTGCCTGTGATACCTCCGGAACAGTTTAACTTTGGAATTTGTAACGAATTAAACAATATAGCATGTTGCATAGTGTAATCGTTATTTTTTATTTGTTTTATTTTATTTTTATGCTTATTATATTTCTTAAAAATAAAGATTATCATTGAAGAAAAATATAAAAATTGAGATTTAATAATTACCAAGAATTTTTATTATTTAACTTATAATGATAAAAACATTTTGAAGAGGCGTGTAGCAGCTATGCAGTTACTACACGACGACTCCCTAAAATGTTTCCTTGCTGCTGCTTTGATGAAGAAGAACCATATTGCTTCGACCGTCGGCAGCTCTCGTATTTTGCTTTTGCTTCGACTGCAACTGCCCGACTTTTTCAGAAGCAGCAGCAGAAGCAAAAGCAACTTCCTGAAATTTATGCTAGCTGCTGCTTCGACTGTTGCTACCGACTGAAAGCAGCAGCACAGCAGCAGCTAAAAATCAGAAAGTAACGACTTGCTACTGCTTCGATAGTCGGCAGTACTCGGATATTGCTTTTGCTTCGACTGTGACTGAAGCATGGTACAATTATAGAAGGTAGTCTAGTCGGCAAAAAGCAGTCCGTTAACAATACTCACAACAAGTGCGAGTGAGAGGAGTGTGCGTAGTAAGTGCGAGTGAAACGACAATAGAGCTTGTTGTTTAAGGCTTAGTACTCAACCCAACAAAAAGTCGTCCAAAACAAAAAACTTCATATGAAAAACAACGTCAAAAAATTTTGTTTCATATGAAGTTTTTGTTTTGGACGACTTTTTGTTGGGTTGAGTACTAGCCCTAACCCTTAAATGGTGCATGGGGCTTAAATTGTTCATTTATAGTAAAGAGAGTTAAAGTTGTTTATAATTTAATTTTTAATAGTTTTGAATTTGAAATTAATCGTTGTTTTTGTTTTTGTATAGTAAAAAAAAATGCGAATCTTAAAGAAAAATTTCTTAGTATCTAAATTAATGTTTTTGTAGCAGCTATTAACAGTTTCTCCTTTAAATTTTTTGTTATGCTAATATAATCTGAAACGACATGTGAAAAAATACACGCACGTGCTTTCGACAGAGGTTGCAGAACGTCATCTTTACACAAGGGTTAGTAGTCTGAAAAAATTCGTCCGCACACAACCTTTTCCTTTGACAAGCGAGAACGCACTGACAAAAAGCCGAACGATTAGGCAGCGGACGAGACTACCTTCTATAATTGTACCATGGACTGAAGACTTTTTCAGAAGCAGCAGCAAAAGCAACAGCACATATTAAAAAGTTACAGGCAGTCAGAGCAAGAAAAATTAAAAATTATGTGACTTTTGCTACTTCGACTGCAGCATTTTAAACACTGGCAGTCAATTTAGTCAAAAACAAGAAAGGAAGTTAACTTCGGCCAGCCGAAGTTTGTATACCCTTGCCGGTATGCCTACTTAAAATGTTGGGTAATACTATACATAAGCGGACTCACCCCCGAAATTCGCGAAAAAATTATCCTCGATGGACCGCGATTTCTTAAGAATTTACGTGCAAAGAGAATTTGGCGGTCGGCCATGGTTCTCTTGTAATTGAATTTCAAAGTTCCCGGGTTTGCTATAAAAAACAAGGGTGCTTCACAGCTAGTCATATATACAATATTACATATTACCACACTTGAACTTTTTGTAATCCCGCGTACTCTTGCAGTTCTACTCCACGAAACACAATTATTTATAGATTAACTTCAACATAAAACATGGTTCAATAAAACAATTTGATACACCACGAAACAAGATCATTTTCAATTTAAGTCTTTAAAGCAATATTATACATACCTTGACAAATATTTTCCATAACACCAGTTTACAAAAAAAATATTGATGAAAATACGCACTTTATGAAACTATGATTTTCGGTTAAGGTACATCTCCCTGAGTAAGAAAAGGGCATGTTATTCCGCAGGCGAAGCTGCGGGCTACCGACCCCGGTAGTTTATTATATAGCTCTGCCAGTAGCCTTCTGATTCTCTCTCTTGAAGGATCTTCTACAAAGGTTTTTTACACAAAGGTTTTCAAAAAAAATCGCAAATAAAATATAACTATCTTAAAATAAGGGGAATATAATTTAAAAAAAACTCGCCTTTTTTCTTAAAAACAAATATTTAAATTTAAAAAATAAAGAAAAAACTCTTTTCAAGAGGCGAATTGTTTTATGCTGGAAAATATGCCACATGTTTGAAAACGATCGGTAGAGCCGTTTAGAAATGCCAATGAACACGGACTTTCAAAACTTGGTTTCGAGAAAAACTCACCTAAATGTGTAACATGTACTTTCAGGTTTTGGAAACCAACCTGAGGTTACATTTTCCGTGTTGCACTGTGTTACCGAAACAGCACACATTTGGCTTCGCTTGAAATTTTCAATATTAATATTGGCTAGTTAGAGGCGTATAAAGAGTGGGGTACGGGAGGTTAGGCCTTCTCGTTTTAGGATATGTTATAAAAGCTCATATATGTTTTAGACTATTATCTTATGCTATTTTATTGAATTATTTTACACAAGGATAAGGAGGAAATTTTACGACGTTTTTGCTTAGTTGAAATACTATATGTTGAGATGAGCAAATGCTTTTCAAATCAGCTGTTATCGAATGTGGATGTGAATTGTGCTTTGTAGAAACTCGAGTTTACGTATGCATACTCGGTTTAAGATATGTTATAAAAGCTCAGATATGTTTTAAACTATTATCTTATGCTATTTATTGTATTATTCTACAATAAGATTAGGAGAAATTTAACGTCAGTTAAATTCAGTTTTGCCGAGTTAAAATCCCCCTTCGTTAATGTTGAGTTGAGCAACTGCTCTTTAAGTCAAGCGTTTCTCCCGGATAAACTCTATGGCAAGAGGCTATTAGCGGCAACTGTGGAACGGTGGAATATGGAACATGGGGCCAATTATTAATTTTTGATTATTCGGCTTCTGGTGGCCAAACTGAACAATTTTAGATGCGAAATGGTGTAGAATAAAAATATCTATCAATCGATAGGTTGCAAACATATCCGACTTCTAGAAATATATTAAAAATCTTTTTAAAAAATCGGGTCCCCACAATTTTGTTTATTGCTCCCCTCACAGAGGTTGCACCAATATGCACGGTAAACATGGTTATTGGCTGTTAATTCAAGCTTCTTTTCAGAAACTATTATTAAGCTAAAGCCGTCAGTTTTTGAGAAAATCTCCTAACAGTGAATGCACCTCGGATTTTTCCCATACAAAAATAAGGGGACAAATATTTAATTGTACCAACATGCACGGTATATTGGCATATATAAGACTTTCACTAGTTTAAAAATATTATTCTTTTGTTGTCTGATTAAAATTGTTTGAGTTCACCCGCTTTGCATGTAGCATGGTCTTATTGTAAGCCAGCTGGGTTCACAATTTTTTATTGGCACACCGCTCCTGCACATACACAGAAAAAGATAAAATTTCTTATTCTGCGGGCCGCGGCTAAAATGCTAAATCTGGTATTTTTTTGGTCTTTCCTTACCATTCCCTTAGCTCAGCTGATTACCGCGGTGGAAAAAAGTCCCAGCTAATGGCGTTAGCTACCTATTTGACTCTCGTTTACTCGTTTTCGCCGTACTGAGTCCTAGGCTAGGAAAAAAACAGTCAAAAGTTATTTCCATGCTTTGATAAAAAGCTAATAGAAGTGCCGCCAAACTGAAATTTGAACAATTAAGTTCGAAGACATGAACCACTATTTAAAATATGTATTCATAAAACCAACCATATGGGAAAAAATTCGGTTTAGACGCTAATAGCCTCTTCCCATAGAGTCCATCCGTTTGAAACGGTAGGGATTTTTGACGAATGTGAAACTCGTGTTCCCACAGAGCTCCATCCACCATCTACCATCCAATAACAGCTGACTAAAGAGCAGTTGCTCAGCTCAACATTAACGAAGGAATATTTTAAGTCGGGAAAACTGTCGTAAAATTGGGTTCTCCTAATTTTATTGTAGAATAATTCAATAAAAAGATCTTACTGCGTCTCTGACTAGCCAATATTAATATGAAAACTTTGTAAACAAAACCAAATTTGTGCTGCTTTTGGTAATTTATAGCAACTTTGGAACTTTATAGGATTACAAAGTACACTTTAAATTAATGCTAGTTATATTTACGAAGTGCAGAAAATATTTTGACACTTTGCTGCAAACATTGATGTTTTCGTACGCACAACAGCTTACATTTTGGCCCACACATAGCAACCTGCTTGCGAACGCTTCTCCGCTCATAACAAACTACAAATTATTAAATAAAAACGAAGAAACAATGAGCTGAAGCATTATTTAATTTTTTCCCGCCATCGATTTGATTTGTTCTCGCAGTCATCGTTCCAATTTTCACAGTCAAGAGGAAGAATTCAGAGTTGCACCGAGAAAACATCGCCTAACAATCGCATAAAAGAGCGCGTCAAAGTCCGTCAAAATTGGATTGCGGACTAACTGGGAAATTTTCGGAACAGCAATACCTTACGGACCTTCCGTTCAACGGATGGTAGATGGTGGATGAAGCTCTGTGGGAAGACCCTATTAGAGGCCTTGAAAAACGAATAGTACACACACTTCATAATCCTATAGGACTCATATTGCTATCTTAGCACTATAAAGTATCCACATGTTATCGATAATTATCTATGTAATTAAAATAAATATTCCATGGATATGAAGCCATATAAAGACGTTAAATAAAATTTAATATTACACATATTAAAATGTTTTATGAACACATTATTTTGGCCAAGAAAGGTCCGTTGGCCAGGATCTGGTTAGCAGCACATTGGGACAAAAAGATAACGAAAGCCCATGTGTTTGAAACTAATATTGAAAAATCGGTGGAAGGCATACTGCAGCCCAAAGTAAAACTGGCGCTAAGAACGTCTGGCCATTTGTTGTTGGGAGTTGTACGCATTTATTCCAGAAAAGCTAAGTATTTATTGGCTGATTGCAATGAAGCATTTGTTAAGATTAAGGTAGATACCATTTATTAAAGCGATGTATGTATGTACCTATTTATAATACCTCTTTTTGTAGATGGCTTTTCGACCTGGCATGGTCGATCTACCAGAAGGTCACAGAGAAGCGAATGTTAATGCAATAACACTGCCTGAAGTTTTTCATGACTTTGATACAGCGTTGCCCGAACTAAACGATATCGATATTGAAGCTCAATTTTCCATTAATCAGTCCAGAGCTGACGAGATAACAATGAGAGAAGATTACGGCAGCTTGACGATTTCTTTACAAGATGATGGCTTTGGCGATATTGGCTTCGAAGCGGAACCGGCAGAAATAATGCGAGGATCTATACCTTCAAATATAAATGTAAGTTCAATATAGTATTTATATAGTCTGCTAATTGGTGGTAACACAGAAATTAATTTCAACTCTACTAGTTAAAGGTAACAAGAAATCACTGTGAACGGCAGTCCACGTAGTGACGAAGAGCGAGGAAAACTTTATTGGTTTAGGAGACGTTTTAGTGAAAGTAAATAAGAAAGAAAAGGTAGACAATTATCATTAGGGAGACCGGTGGATCCGAACGACTTTTTATTTAAATTAAAATTTTTTCCTATTAAAATTCGCGTCGAACGAGTCGCACTTTTTCCCAATAGGAACCCTTTTCAAACTAAGATTTTTGCGATTTGTGCGTCATTTTCAAAGTAAAACAGTTGGAAGGAAGCATTTCCGTTCCTCTTAAGTATATATGTTCTTGATCAGAATCATTAGCCGAGTGGATTTAGCCACATCCGTCTGTATGAACACTGAGATCTTGGAAACTACAAAAGCTAGAAAGTTGGGATTACCCACACATTCTTGGGCTTCCTACGTAGTTTGTTTCTAACGCCCACAATCGCCTTAAACGATTTTAAAAGGTGTCTGGCGCCCACACCTTAAAGGATTTCGTAAAAAGAAAAAATTTTCATCGTCTTTAAAGGACTTGTGCAAATAGATTTGCACAGAAAGAGATAAAAAAAAGAAATTAAATTGGTCATTAAAAAGATAAAAAAAAAACAAGAGAGAACGCTATAGTCGGGTTGGTGTCCCGACTATCTAATACTCGTCACTTAGCTAAAGGGAGTGCGAACGCTGTACTCGGGTTGGTATCCCGACTAATAATCGCAACTCAGCTAAAGGGAGTGCGAGGGAGATAGATTTATAAATTTTGATTGCGTATAACTTTTTAATGAATGGTCCGATTTGAAAAATGTCTTCTACATTTCGATAGGTATAAATATACACAACAAAATTGCATTTATACTTCTCGAAAATCTTTAAAGATGTGGGCGCAGGACCTATTTTAAAATCGTTAGTGGGCGATTGTGGGCGTTAGAGGGGGCGTGGCGCTCGGCTAAAATAAACTTGCGCTGCGTAGGAAGCCAAAGAATATGTGTGGAAAATCTCAACCTTCTAGCTTTTGTAGTTTCTGAGATCTCAGCGTTCATACAGACGGACAGACGGACATGGCTAGATCGACTCGGCTAGTGCCCCTGATCAAGAATATATATACTTTATGGGGTCGGAATACAATATGGGCACTTCCACCAAAAGGTGCACCAAGCCAAAAAACTTGAAACTTGAAAAAAAACATATTTCCACATGATTTTGACGCCATATTAGTTTCTAATTAGTTGGATCCTGAGCTAAACTAAAAATTTGTAGTATAGTTTGATTATTTTTATGACAAACCCCAATAATATAAAACAAAAGTAAGGTTTTGGCTATATTTTTGTTATTTTTTGGACCTGTCTTCTGCTGTTAGTTTATCCTATAGGAATGCTAATATGTGACATTTTTCTGTACTGAATGCTTCATTCACATGCTAAACTATTAAGTTAAAAGCAAAACATCCAGCAATTGAGAGATAGAGGTAAAGAAATCCGCTCTACAAAACAGTCGGAAAAAATATCCCGAGCCAATGTGGTTAAAACTGCATTAAAAAAAACGGCAAAGAATTTTTGAGTAAAACCAAAAGCATTTCACAGCGACATGTTTGAACAACATTCTAAAAAAATCGCATTCAAATATTCCATCAGAATTCGCTAATTTCTGGTGTTGTATGAACTTCCCCGAAATCCACTTCTATTTTTGTCCCGAGCGAATACGGCAGTTTTTTAACGATATCTTAAAAACTAAAAGTGGTACAAAATCAAGATTTTTACAAAAAATATAGCTTGGGAAGAGTGAAAAGAAAAGCCCATAATTAAAATTAAAATCCATTGTTTTACAATTTTTTTTCAACTTTAAAGGTGTGCAAATGTCCAGAGCGACATTTTGGAAGTGCCCATATACCCTTTTACTCTACGAGTAACGGGTATAAAAAGTTTGGATGTTTTCTGAGATTTGATCTCAATTTGCCTGTCGCGTTTCACATGGAATGAGCCATACACAAAAGAGTAAATCTTTTAAAATTCAAGAAAAATATAAAACAAGTAAGGAAAAAGTTGGGGTCCAATTGGTCAAAGTTATTTGCAAACTATAAATTATAAACTGTATCAAATTCATATAAATATATAAAAGCCTACAAATAATTCTTAAAAAAAGATATCAAAGATAAACAAGTTTAAAGTGTCTATCTAATGCAGTTATAATTGGCAATAATACTGTGCAACAAAATGAATGCTTTTTATACCCGTTACTCGTAGAGTAAAAGGGTATATTAGATTCGTGCAAAAGTATGTAACAGGTAGAAGGAAGCGTTTCCGACCCTATAAATTATATATATTCTAAATCAGGATCACTAGCCAAGTCGATCTAACCATGTCTGTCTGTCCGTCTGTCTGTCTGTCTGTATGAACGCTGAGATCTCGGAAACTATAAAAGCTAGAAGATTGACATTTTGCATGCAGATTCTAGGAGTTCCTACGCAGCGCAAGTTTGTTTCAAAAGGGTGCCACGCCCCCTCTAGCGCCCACAATCGCTTATATACGATTTTAAAAATTTCAATATTTCGGAAAAGTAAAAATGCAGTTTTATTGTGTTTATCAATACCTATCGAAATGTAGAAGAAATAAATATATAGGTATAAATATACACTACAAAATTGCATTTATACTTCTCGGAAATCTTTAAAGATGTGGGCGCAAGACACATTTTAAAATCGTTGGTGGGCGATTGTGGGCGTTAGAGGGGGCGTGGCGCTCGGCTGAAATAAACTTGCGCCGCGTAGGAGGCCCAAGAATATGTGTGGAAAATCTCAACCTTCTAGCTTTTGTAGTTTCCGAGATCTCAGCGTTCATACGGACGGACAGACGGAGAGACGGACAGACGGACATGGCTAGATCGACTCGGCTAGTGACCCTGATCAAGAATATATATACTATATAGTGTCGGAAACGCTTCCTTCTACCTGTTACATACTTTTGCACGATTTACTCTACGAGTAACGGGTATAACAAGAAAGGAAGCTACCTTCGGCCAGCCGAAGCTTATATACCCTTGCAGATAAAGTAATGCTCACTCGGTGCAGTTCCAGGGATTCAAGATTCAGCGTTTCTTTTTTTTTAATTTTGTTTTTAAGTAGTCAAGAATTAAAACGCCTACTTCCTACAAAGTTACAATAGGATTTGACCCAAATGGGCCTGTCACGTTTCACGTGGAATTACCCATTATCAATAAACATTTTCAAACATATTTTATGTTCTAATCTTAAAACTTTTTATAGGACAAGCTATTTGACAGTGATGTGTTGGAAAATATTGAGTCACTGGATCCACATGCAGCTGACGACCATGCAGATTTACCTGGAGCTCGGTTAGATGGTGATGGATTTGGAGATTCTTTTGGTCGTAAGTAAAATGAACCGAACAGATCTTGTCTAGTTTTCCGAATTTTAATTTTTGATTGCAACGAATTCTTTTGATTTAGTTGTATGTAGGTAGGGGAGTTTGGTACACCTTTTGTTTTTGATCTGCAATATGGTCATAAGCTTCGGATACTTTACGTGCTAGGTATCGAATCGAAAGTTTAGTGCTTTAGCTTTAAAGCAGCGTTCGGCACACACATACAATGACATTTTGTTTAATATTTGTATGAGTAAATTGCACTGGGGAGATGATCAGAGTGTGTGTGCACGCCGCTGTTCTACAGTATACGTAAGAGGCAGAGGATTCCCTATGCTCACTTAATAGGACGCTGCCAACCGCTGCTTTAAAGTAACAAAAACAAGAAAGGAAGTTAGTTTCTGCCAGCCGAAGCTTATATACCCTTGCAGATAAAGTAAATACCTATAGTTTAATGCTCACTCGGTGCAGTTCCAGGAATTCCAGATCCAGCGTGCCTATTTAAATTTTATTTTTAAGTTGTCAAAAATCAAAACGCCTACTTCCTACAAAGTTACAATGAATTTTCTTAAATTTTTTTTGAATATTCCTATGGGAGCCTTAAGATATAGTGGTCCGATCCGGCTCGCTCCGACATATGTACTACCTGCAATAGATAGAAGACTTTCGGGAAAGTTTCATCGCGATAGCTTTAAAACTGAGAGAGAAGTTCGCATAGAAACGGACAGACGGACATGTCTAGATAAACTCGGCTATTGGTGCTGATCAAGAATATATATATACTTTATGGGGTCGGAAACGTCTCCTTCACTGCGTTGCAAACATCTGACTGAAATTACAATACCCTCTGCAAGGGTATAAAAACGTAATTAATGAAAACTACAAATTAATTTTTTTTGAAAAGTGCCAATAAACGACATTTTAGAAAAGAGGTCTATAAGTTGAAACACTTAAAGTCAATAAAACTAATACCAAACGTACTCCAAACTTGTATAACTTTTATGTTAATTTAATCAATCTTAGTTCGTTTTAGCTTGTGTCCCGTCCTTTTTTAATTAACTTAGACCAAATAACAATTCAAACCAAAATGGTCTTTGAACAATTTGCATTTCACCTAATTTCAAAGAAATGTACTGGGCAGAAAGCGACCAACTTACACTCTCAAAGTGTTCCAACGAAATTGAAACCTCCTGATGGAGATCTAAATAACGGTAGAGTTAAAAAAAGAAATTGTGATATAGTAAAGCTATCCAGCTTGAACAAGGAGGGCTTGCTTCATAAATATTCTGACGTTGAACTTACTAACAAAAAAGTGCGAATTGATATCTCAAATTTTGTGCAAGGTCAAGGTGGGGAAAGTATAATTGCGAAGAGCAGCAACCCTAAGGACAATTAAAACGACTCTGACCAACCCATGGCAGCTGGTTCTGGCAATGAAGGACAAGGAAAAGAGAAAATATGCATTAATGAAACTAACGATATTTCTAAACTAACAAATAATACTATTGAATTTGGTAGTAAGGGTAAAAATCAAACTGAACGTCGTAATTTCTTGTACAATACGTGAAGCTGCGGTGCTTGGCTCAACCAAGGACAGCAGTCTTTTTGAAAATGTGAGAGCTAAGAGTGGTCTCTTCCTTTATGAAAAAATAGGGCATATCGAAATTTCTGATTTTAAGGAAATCGTTGTTGCTCTATCGCCGCACCTTTATAAGATTTATTTCAAAAATTCAAAGGGAGCAAATTCCTTTGTACAAAATGAAGATTTAAAAAAGATGAACATTGTAGCTTTCATTCCAAGGAATTTTGTCGAATCGTGGGGGATAACCAAAGGAGTTCCAACTGGTTTTTCTGATCAGGAAATTTTGGAAAATGTTTTTTCGCCGGTTAAGATACATTTTGTTGAGAGAAAGCTTTTAATGACAATATGCAGGGTTTCAAACTAGCTCCTACTGAAAAAGTCAAAATTGGTTTTGACGGTGCACTATGGTTTTTTTTCGCGTTTTATTTTGGCATAAAGTCAATTGTTTTTTTTTTTTGTATATTAAAATTTTTTTATTTTTAATTTTTTAACACCCTAGACAGATAAAAAAATATGTAATTTTAACATATGGAGCAACACTGTTCTGCTGCCGAGCTGTTAAAGTCAGCCAACTATGTACCACCTGTTTTGTTTGAAATTTTCGAGAAAAATTGTGCGACTTTGATGGTTTTTTGTGGCTAAAGTTTACGAAAAATTTTAATGAATAAATATGGACAACGATTGTCCAGGTATGTAAAACTAAAGTTTACCAATGTTTGTGTCGTTGTTTTGTGTTTTTGTCCAATTGAATCGTGTTTTGTTTATGTGTATTTTTAGAACGAGCTTAACAAGTGTAGTTGTGTTCCGTGGATCAGTACTTTTGCATGGCAAAGTGTTGCAAAAAGTTGTAAACGAGAATCTATTAACCAAAATGTGCAGATTAATGAGAAACTAACCCTTTTTGTCCAAATCCACACGTTTTCGAAAAAATCAAAATTTTCTAGTACAATATGTGTTCAGTCGTGCTGAGCTAGTTGACACTTGTAGCAACAACAACAAAATTTTGTAAAATGTATATTTACTTTCAGAATGAAGCACTAATAATGGAGCTGAATACTAAAATGTGATTTTTTTTTTTCATTAAATATAAAGAAAATAAGAAACAAAATTGTTTAATGGATCTTTTTTGCATGTCGGCCAGATCGGTTATATGCCAGCTATATAAAATAGTGATTTAAATCATTTGAAACTTGGTAGGTCATCTTAAAAAGGTATAAAAACCAAATATCAAAGAAATAGCTTGATAAACAAAAAAGTTGGAGCAAATCGGCCAGATCGGTTATATGGAAGCGATATGAAATAGTGCCCCAAATCATTTGAAACTTGGTAGGTCATCATGGGAGCTTAAAAAATGTATTCAAACCATATATCAATTCAATATGTTTAAAATTAGAATTTATGCAAAAAAAACGGAAAAAAAAACCATAGTGCGGTGTAGAGTTTCCCGAAAAAATCTCTCTGCCTGTTCCCTGAAAGTAAGCCACTACATACCTAAGATTCGCTAATGTTTTAAATGTGGACGTCTTAATCATACTTCTGATAGATGCAAGTCTGTAGGACGTTGTATTTAGGGGTTATATACCTTTTTGAGCGAAAAAATTGAGGGAACTTTGGATTTTTTTCAGGTGTGTAGCAATTAATTTATGACACTGAAGTTATTTTTTATTGATAGTACATGTTTTTATCGACACAACAAGCGTTTGTTCTTGAAAAAATATGAATAATTTACGAAGTAATGGATATTCTCTCGGAACCCTTTTTTTTATAAGGGCTTGCGGTGACCACAATGGAAGTCCAGCAGGTAAATTAAAATTAAAAAAATTAGAAATTTTTTATTAGTATAGTATTGTTTCCAGTTCGTGAACGATTATTTTTAAGAATATTTGAATTTTTCTGCATACAGTAACAATTTTTCCAAAAAGTTAATTTTTCGAGTTCTAAAAATTTTATTAAAAAATTCTGATCTGCGAAATCAAAATTGGCGCAAAAAAACTGAATCGTTCACGAACTCGGCACAATCATTACGAATAATTTAAAAAAAAATTGAAGAAGATCGATCAAATAGTTCTTGTGCAATCGTGGTCACAGCGAAGACACTTTTGGAAAAACACGACTTTGAGATAATCGCATTCAAAGTTTTACGTTGAGTATATGCAACTAGTGAAGTCGAGCAGGCAAAACGCTGTTTTCCTATCGAACTAAATCTTTATGAAAATTTGGGAGAATGTTCTCTAGGGGATATACTTTAGGATTCAGCAAAAAAAAATTTTCGTTTTTTTGAAAAAAGAAAAGGTATAAGGTATAAGGTAAAAGGTATATAAAGTGTGGTGCACAGGACGATTCAGCAAAACTAATCACGTGTTGACAATTATGAGGAGAATTTTCCAGGGACTGCAAATAAGTGTTATGAGTTAAAAAAATTGATAGTCAAAATAGCGTCCAAAAAATAAAGGAAAAAAACTACTTACTTAGTATGGTTCGGCAAACGGGAAAACGTGATAAACCTTTTTTTTCAATTTTTATTTTATAAATTAAAAATAAGTCTTATTTTTTCAATTTTTAAATTAAAAATTGAAAATAGGTCTTATTCTTCAACTTTTATTATAAAAATTAAAAATAAGTCTTGATTTCCAATTTGTGTAATAAAAATTGAAAATAAGTCTTATTCTCCAATTTTTATTATATAACTTAAAAATAAGTCTTATTCTCCAATTATTATTATATAAATTGAAAATAAGTCTTATTCTCCAATTTTTATTATAAAAATTGAAAATAAAAATTGAATGCAAATATCTTTTAAACCAATGGAGTATGGGCCAAAATCTAAAAACAGGATTGATCTTCGAGTCAATACCTTTCATATGAGCTATGACATGACTATGTTCAAGGATATTATAAGGAATTATAGCGCCTTTTAATGTTTTATATATGTAACTTCTATGTTCGGTGGAAGTACATGACGTCAAAAAAAACCATTTAGTACCAGAAAATCCAAATAATAAGAATAAATATCCCAGTCGAAATGCACCTGTCCATCTGTCTGATTCTGCATAAAGTAATTAAAAATGAAAGTCGCGAATTTTCAATTATTTATAAGTATATTTAGTTAAGTTAAGTTATGTATGATCCACACAAATAAATCCTCTTGTTCCTAAGAATTCGCGGTTTTTTAAGAATCGACATAGAATACATATTTAGGTATCTGAAGTTAAGTTATGTAAGATTTACAAAAATATATCCTCTTCTTCCTAAGAATTCGCGGTTTTTAAAAAATTGATCTCCTTAGTTAAACTGTGTATAATCCACTCAAGCTAATCCTAAAAATTCGCGGAATACATCTTTCGTAACATCAAAAGTGCATCAACTATCGCTTCCTGTTTTTCAAAATGAAATCACCAACCTAATTGAAAAATTAGATCCTTTGGGCAAAGTAATCATTGCAGGAGATTTTAGTGCCAGGTCTACATCCTTTGGTGATTATATCGACAGTAGCAAAGGTGATTTTTTAATGCAAACAATGCGTAATGCTGGTTTCTTCCTATTAAACCTACCTTTAGGAGAAATATAGATGCTGCCCAAGGATCGGTATTAGATCTAACTTTTGTTAAAGGTATTTAGTGTAGTGAATGGTTGTGTGACTATATACTTAGGTGGTAGTCATCATCATCCAATTACCTTTAAGATTGCTGAAGATCTTAGATCTCCAAAACAATTTTTATCCAAAAAAAGGCTAGAAAGAAATCCTAATAAATTAGTAAATAATGGTAGCATTAAAACCTTAACAAAAAACATGAATAAAGAGATTAAAGAAGCGACATACATAGTTCAGGAAAATAGGACTCCTAAGTACTGGTGGACTGAAGATCTAATGAATCTTTTTAGAGTTTTTAGAAGCAAACAGAAAACAGCGTGTTCATAGCCTTTGTATGAAAACTACGTTAAGGGGCTGTCCATATATTACGTAATCACGTTTTTGGTGATTTTTGACCCCCTCCCCCCCCTGGTGATCAAACGTAATCATTCAATAAACAACCCCCCCCCCCCCAATGATTACGTAATCCCCAGAATAAAATTTTGTTTCTTTTAATTTGTGGATTCAAACGGAGATGCAACCCAATCTTTAATATTGTTTATAAATGAAGTTTGGTATGACACATTCGGTTCGTCTACGCTGATATTATCCCCAACATACTCTTCGTCAAGCCATTCCAGGTCTTCGCGTCCTTCGTGTGATTGAACCACTAAGCATTCTTTTTTTCGCCGCACAGCCACTACAAAAATTTTTTCTCTGCTTTCCTATTTAAGTTTGTAGCAGGGACCGTAACTGTTATAAGTTTTATTTTAAAAATCACACTTTAACAGTTATTTTCTGATTTGTAAAGTAAAACTCAAGGAATAACTGTTATTTTTTGAGTTTTATAATAAAAGTTGGCAAATAACAGTTATTCGTCGTGATCAAAAATAAAACTCAAACTTGATTTATGGCGATTTTGTGGGTAAAATAAATTTAAAAAAAATATAGGTATAAAATATGCACGGTTGCCTTTTTTAACAAATTTTTAGTAAGTTATATAAAACACGGGAATCATGTTTTTTTTAATTATTTCATTTTTTCAAAAATGTCAAGGGAATAACTGTTATTCATAAAAATCAAAAAATAACAGTTATTTTTTGAGTTTTATTATAAAAATCAAAAAATAAAAATCATTACGGATTTGTAAACTACAATGCGTGATTTTTTTGTATGAAAAATTTACAATAACACTTATTTTTGGTCCCTGGTTTGTAGATATAATTAAAGGAAAAAAGTTTTTAAATAAATTCTTTAAATAAAAAAATTAATATAAAATGATTACGTAATCATTGTACAAGACCCCCCCCTCCCCATGTAATCAAACATAATCATTTCAATGACCCCCTCCCCCCCCCTAGGTGATTACGTAATATATGGACAGCCCCTAAGGCTATCAACTATAAGTTGAAATATAAAAAAAACCTGTAAAAATAGCTAAAAAGACTAGTTACCTTAGGAAAATTTCAGAACTAAATACAAGAAAATCCTCCGGAGAAATTTGACTTAGATAAATCAAATCAATATCTGTTTTTTTTATACCCTTGCAGAGGGTATTATGATTTCAGTCAGCATCACAAGACGAGTCGATCTAGCCATGTCCGTCTGTCCGTCTGTCCGTCTGTCCGTCTGTCCGTCTGTCCGTCTGACCGTCTGTCCGTCTGTCCGTCTGTCTGTTTCTACGCAAACTAGTCTCTCAGTTTTTGAGCTATCGGGATAAAACTTTCCCAAAAGTCTTCTTTCTATTGCAGGTAGTATATATGTCGGAGTCGACCGGATCGGACAACTATATCTTATAGCTCCCATAGGAACAATCGGAAAAAAAAAACTTTAAAAAATTCTAGCTTCGGTGTTTTTTGAAATATTACCTTCTACTTTTGGGGATGTTATTTTTTAATTATTTCTGAATTTCGAATTAATTATTTAAAAAATCGGACTACTATATCATATAGCTGCCATAGGAACGATCGGAAAATTAATGGAAAAGTAATAGGAAATAAATTCTAGCTTCTTTGGTTTTTATTGTACTATCTTCTACTCTAGGATATGACTCTTTTTAAATATTTCCGAATTTCAATTTTAATTTAATCAAAATCGGACGACTATATCATATAGCTGCCATAGGAACGATCGGAAAATTAATGGAAAAGTAATAGGAAATAAATTCTAGCTTCTTTGGTTTTTATTGTATTATCTTCTACTCTAGGATATGACTCTTTTTAAATATTTCCAAATTTTAATTTAAATTTGATCAAAATCGGACGACTATTAATGAGAAATATTAGAAAATTGAACATTTTTGGGATTTGTTAATTAATAGGAATGATCTGCAAGGGTATATAAGCTTCGGCTGGCCGAAGCTAGCTTCCTTTCTTGTTTTTTTTTTTGAAAACCAAATACTTTTGGAGAATCAATTTGTGGATGAGAGTTTGATTGCCACGAAAAACAATAATAGTCCAAATTTTCTGTAGAGATGAGATCAGCGCACTAAACCTCGAAGCCAAAAAAGAGCTGGTCATGTTCTACAATGACCTAGTGGCCAACTGTAATTTTCCAAAGGAATGGAGAAGTATCAAGGTTACACCTATTCCAAAAAAGGAGAAGGACTTGACAAATGTTGAACATTTCAGGCCAATATCTCTCATCTCTGTGTTGGCGAAAATAGTAAACAGCCCTGTTAAAATGAGACTGGAAAAGTTTACTAAGGATAACGAAGTGTTACCTTATAGATCGTACGCATATCAAAAGGGTAATTCTGCATCGATGGTCATTAATGATGTGATAAATGCAAAAGCATCAAAGAAAATGATAAAACAATGGCGGTTGTAGACTTATCAAATGCCTACAATTGTGTCAATGTAAACTCTTTAAAGGTGATAATGAAAGGTGAGAACTATCCAAGGGTTTTAATCGACTGGTGCCTCAGTTTCCTGTCAAAACGGGTATTGAAATTAGGAGAAGCCGCTCAAACTGTCAGTGGTGGCATTCCGCAGGGATCGTGCTTGTCCCCTATTCTTTTCAACATTTACACGAAAAGACTACATCAAATATGCAATAACCAGACCCAAGTAATGCAATTTGCGGAAGATTTTGTAATAATCTCCTCGGGGCAGAATTTCAATAGAACTGCAGATAACACCAGTTTACAAAAAAAAAATCGATGAAATATACCATGAATGAAACCTTTGTTTTCCGGTAAGGTACGTCTTCCTGATTAAGAAAATGGCACATAAAATTTTTTTTATGGATAAAATTTTTTTTAAGTGAAAAAACGTTTTTTACACTTTTTTAAGGGGTTATATACCTTTTTTTTTTTTCAAAAAAACGAAATTTTTTTTTTGCTGAATCCTAAAGTATGTCCCCTTGAGAACATCTTCCCAAATTTTCATACAGATCCGAATAATAGTTCGATAGGAAAACAGCGTTTTGACGCGCTCGACTTCAATAGTTGCAACGTCAACGTAAAACTTTGAATGCGATTATCTCAAAGTCGTGTTTTTCCAAAAGTGCCTTCGCTGTGACCACGATTGCGCAAAAACTATTTGATCGATCTTCTTCAATTTTTTTTTAAATTATTCGTAATGATTGTGCCAAGTTCGTGAACGATTCAGTTTTTATGCGCCAATTTTAATTTCGCAGATCAGAATTTTTTAATAAAATTTTTAGAACTTGAAAAATTAACTTTTTGGAAAAATTGTTACTGTATGCAGAAAAAAGGAAATATTCTTAAAAGTAATCGTTCACGAACTGGAAATAATACTATACTAACTAAAAATTTTTGGTTTTTTGATATGAGTTGACCTGCTGGACTTCCATCGTGGTCACCGCAAGCCGCTATAAAAAAAAATGGGTTCCGAAAGAATTGCCATAACTTCGTAAATTATTCATATTTTTTTAAGAACAAAGGCTTGTTGTTTCGATAAAAACATGTACTATCAATAAATAATAACTTCACTGTCATAAAATAATTGCTACACACCAAAAAAAAAATCCAAAGTTCCCTCAATTTTGTCGCTCAAAAAAGGTATATAACCCCTTAATTTCTAACTTGAGTTGTGGTTAACCGATTTCAACCATAAATGACTCATTTTACAGGTTATAGAATGCCCTCCAACTTTCTTATACACTGCATTGAGTTCCATTCATTAGTTTAGAAGCTACATTTCGTCAAAGTTGTAAAAGTGAGAAAAAATTCAAAAATGCTGGCATAAATGGCTTCGTTAAAAATACACGCCTAAAAACCGAAATTAGTTTTATGACTTATACTTAAAGATACATCTTTAAGTCAATTAACAAGACCATCAACAAAAAAATCAATCAATAGTTCGATTTTATATCGATTTTTTACGTTGGGAAAGCGGGTATTACAGCCCTGTTAGAGCCCTGTTGTGTCAGCTGTAAACGGCCAAAAAAACACCGTTGTCGCAAGCTTCAAAAATGCATATCAAATTAATTTGCTAGTGGATTGTAATGATAGCTTGTTTTTTTTGTCAAAGCACCTTCTACCGGTAGAAGTTATAAAAATAATTTCGGTTTTTAGGCGTGTATTTTTAACGAAGCCATTTATGCCATCATTTTTGATTTTTTTCTCACTTTTACAACTTTGACGAAATGTAGCTTCTAAACTAATGAATGGAACTGAATGCAGTGTATAAAAAAAGTTGGAGGGCATTCTATTACCTGTAAAATGAGTAATTTATGGTTGAAATCGGTTAACCACAACTCAAGTTAGAAATTAAAAAAGTGTAAAAAACGTTTTTTACACTTAAAAAAAATTTTATCCATAAAAAAAATTTTAAGTGCCATTTTCTTAATCAGGAAGACGTACCTTACCGGAAAACAAAGGTTTCATTCATGGTATATTTCATCGATTTTTTTTTGTAAACTGGTGTAATCTACAAAGTAAACTTATAGACTTCAACTTGCTATGCCATGACCTAGGTTTCTTAGGTAATATAGGCAAAGGACGCACCCGGGTAGTAGAAGTGATAATTGAAAATGTTCCAATTCCAAATCGAAAGAATATACTTTTTTTGGGGAGAGTCTTATCTGCTAATATGTCGCTTACTAATCGTGTAAAGAAGGTGAAAGATGACACCAAAAAGAGTAAAATAATTATCCAGTATGCAACAACCATCAAATCAGGTCTTAAGCCGGGAATAAGCACTAATCTATTCGAGCCTTGCGAATATGGGTATTGGGGCAAGCAGGAACTTAGAAATTGCTCAGGCAAGTGTGCTAAGTATACTCTAGGGAGGAAGTGAAGGCCATATACAGTGAAATAGTAACTGGGTATTTGGACAGGGGTTGGGAAGTTCTATCCACCGATGCCCTCCTTAAGTCCTGTTGCTAGCGGAATTGGCATTGTTGAGATGCCTAGTGGAATTACGCACAAATACAAAGTAGAGTCGTCCCTATCCTCGGTGAGTGCAGAGCTTGCTGGTATAAAACTAGTCAGTGAGATTTGTCGTAGGAAGAATTATATACAGGCTGCAATTCTCTGCGATTGTTTGGGTGCTGTCAATTTAGTCAAAAACAAGAAATATATTCTTGATCAGGGTCACTAGCCGAGTCGATCTAGCCGTGTCCGTCTATCCGTCCGTATGAACGCTGAGATCTCGGAAACTACAAAAGCCAGAAGGTTAAGATTTTCCACACGTACTCTTGGGCCTCCTACGCAGCGCAATGCAAATTTGTTGTGTATATTTATACCTATCGAAATGTAGAAGACATTTTTTAAATCGGACCATTCATTAAAAAGTTATACGCAATCAAAAAAACGGTATATAACTTTCTCCCTCGCACTCCCTTTTACGTTTTTCGTTCGAATATTAGATAGTCGGGACACCAACCCGAGCACAGCGTTCGCACTCCCTTTAGCTGAGTGACGGGTATTAGATAGTCGGGACACTAACCCGACTATAGCGTTCTCTCTTGTTATACCCTTGTAGAGGGTATTATAATTTCAGTCAGATGTTTGCAACGCAGTGAAGGAGACGTTTCCGACCACATAAAGTATATATATTCTTGATCAGCACCAATAGCCGAGTCTATCTAGCCATGTCCGTCTGTCTGTCTGTCTGACCGTTTCTATGCGAACTAGTCTCTCAGTTTTAAAGCTATCGCGATGAAACTTTCCCGAAGTTATTCTTTCTATTGCAGGTAGTACATATGTCGGAGCGAGCCGGATCGGACCACTATATCTTAAGGCTCCCATAGGAATATTTAAACAAATATAAGAAAATTCATTGTAACTTTGTAGGAAGTAGGCGTTTTGATTCTTGACTACTTAAAAACAAAATTTAAATAAATAGAAACGCTGAATCTGGAATCCCTGGAACTGCACCGAGTGAGCATTCTTTTATCTGCAAGGGTATATAAGCTTCGGCTGACCGAAGGTAGCTTCCTTTCTTGTTTTTAAATGTGTTTGTGATTTTTGACGAAATGAAATCGTTAACGAACCAAAAAACGAAGTCATAGGAGCTATGATTACAACTTCATTAACGAAAAGCAACAATCGTTATCGATTACGTTTTCTACACTTGTAATGCATTTTTTCTATAGACCCCATTCACATGTTCGCCGCTGGGACATTGTAACTGTTCGTGCGTTTAGTTGTTGGTGCCCCACAAGCCACGCTCAGTCGATTTGAACACTTTTCTCTCGCGCTGTCCTGCTCTCGACTTAATTCGCGATCTCGCGCTCTCATACTTTCGTGTTTTTGCGGTTTTGGAATTTGATCCCAGTGCCAAATTTACTTGAGGTATTTTCACATTTTCATATTTTTATTTTTTTTTACTCTTTTTAATTACTTTGTTTCTTATAATGGCTCCCGTCGGTTCTAAAAAACATTGTACTCTTTCGACGACACCTAAAGACCCTTTTATTTTCTGTTGGCTCTGCGAAGGGAAGATGCACGTTAAATGTGCAGGTTTTACCGGTAGAGTAAAAGACTACATTAAACTGCGTACTGGTCTCATGTGGACATGTGAGTCCTGCAGGGAATTGGCAGCTGAGTTGAGCAGCTTTATGGGGCAGACTCGAGACGGCCTATTGAAGCTTTCACGAGATTTAAAACAGCTTAATGAAGGGTTCAATTCCGTTTGCGACCAATTTAATAACAAAACACTTTTAACCGAATCGCCCAAGCGAAGAAAAGCTAGCTCAACGACAGTAAATGCGAATGTAGAAGCCACCTTAAATCCTAACCTGGTAGCTGCAGCCGTTTCTGCTGACACAGGGGTAAGTGAACTCCCTGTGCCAATAGACACAGCTAGTTCCGGTGTAGTCCCTATATCTGAAAGTCAAGCTCCAATAAAATCCTCAGAGCCGGCGGAGTCAATCAATTCGGTGCCGACCATGCCCACAGGTTCAGTAGGTGCTGTTTCTGTCTCTCAGCCGAGTGACGTTCAGACTGCCGTTTTGAGGCGGAAGAAACTCCCAGTTGTACCCAAACGAGCCGTTTCTGCTTCTCAGCTAAGAAATGTTCAGACCGCTGCTGGGGGCCGTAAGATACTCTCAGTTGTCCCACATAGGAAGCAATTGTTTGTTTCAAGACTTACGCCTGATACCACATCTGAGGATGTTTTGGAATTTATTCGAGAAAAATTCCCATCCGAGGATATTGCGGTGGAACAATTTAGATTTTCATATGTCCGTAGGATATCGTCCTTCAAAATTTTTGCCCCGCCTGATGTGTTTAATATACTACTTTATAAAATCTTTTGGCTTAATGATGATCTGGTAATCAAAGAATTTGTTCCAAACAAACCGAGATCAAATAACAGGCCTTCCACGGCGCCAAAAAACTAAAAAGTTTATTTTTGGCTTACCAAAATGTTAGAGGACTTAACATGAAGCTACCCAAGCTTTATGCTGACTCCTCGGCATTTACGGAAGATATGTTGGCTTTTACAGAAACTTGGCTGAAGTCAGAGATAACCGACTCTGAAGTTCTGTCAAACAACTTTAATACCTATAGAACCGATCGCCTTTCCCGTAGGGGAGAGCGGCGTTTTAATTGCCGTCACCTCCACCATAAGTTCTGAGAGAATTCACTCTCAAGTCTCTAATGACATTAAATTTGTTTGTGTGAAAGTTTCTCTGCAATCCTTGCAATTTATGAGCAACATCTATCTACCATTAAATCTATTCTATCCTTTTTTTCCAATAGGGACCTTTTCATTATTTTGGGTGACTTTAATCTCCCTGATATATCTTGGCATATCTTGACAATTTGCCTCCCCATCGCGATAGCATTAAAACTGAGGGACTAGTTCGAACAGAAACGGACAGATGGACAGACGGACATGGCTAGATGGACTCGGCTATTGATGCTGATCAAGAATAGATATTCTTTATGTGGTCGGAAACGTCTCCTTCACTGAGTTGCAAACATCTGACTGAAATTTTAATACCCTCTGCAAGGGTATAACAAGGGAACTGAATCTTATATGGTACAAGAAATACACGACATAGTAGAGAAATCGGTTTTACAAGATTTTACTGTTATATGGATTCCAAGACACAAAGGAATTGAAATAAATAAAAAGACTGATTCTGCAGCAAAGTTGGCTGTCAGTGAGGGTATTACTGTTGACATTAAATTTAGCACTAAAGATGCCTTACGGGAAATCAAAAAGATATAACATCACAATTGGAACGTGGTTTACAAAAGCAAAAGTACAAACAAAGGGTCTAACCTTATTGATAATGCATGGTCATGGCACTTCAACCTCAAGTGGAAAGCCAAAAGTATGAAAGTTCTAAATAGATTAATGGTAGATCATACGTATGATAAAGTGTTTTTAAATAGAATAAAAGTTACTAACTATCTGTGATACCTGTAATGTACCTGAATATGCTGAACACCTAATATTTAACTGCCAAAAACTAACTATCATCAGAACTAAATTTGGTCTTGTAAATTGGTGACGTACCAGCCATTGTACTGAAACCAACAACATATCATTAAACTTCCTCGGCAAATCAACCTGGAGGATTAACCCAGAATATCAACCACCTACTTTATCTGGTGACATCGCGACATTGAGAGCAACATTCTGGAGGAATATTTTTAAACATCACTGACATTCGAACATTGAGAACACCTTCGAACCACCAGTATCTGGACTATGCGGCAGTGTTGTTGCGACCAACAGCTCTATCATCCATGCGCTGCTTTAAAACACAAAAAAAAAGAAAATAAAAACAAAAAAAGGCTACTAACACCAAGTTTTATAAAAGTTTTTTTTTTGTATTATCTACATTTTAATAAGCAATTCATATGTTTTTAAAAGCAAGTAACATCTTTTGTATCTTAAGTCTACCACCAACTGTGGATCAATTACTTTATTTCTGCCCATTGTAAATTGAACACGCTTTTGAGTTGTCGGTGCTATTTGTCTTTGACAATATTGTCAATGATTATTTCCTGACTCATGATAAATATTTTTCGATCAGTGAGCTATATGTATATATAGGAGAAAAAGTGGCCGCGGCTAGCGTTGTTTGCGATGTAGGGTAGCACTTTATTAAGGGGTCGCTCAGGCTGTCTAGGGAAGAAAGGGACGAGCGACCAAAGGGAGGGCGGGCGAACCATGACCTTCACGACATCCAAGGAGGTGAAAAGGTGAAATCAGGCGAATGTGGAATTAGTAGGGAACTTACGGTAGTATTTTAATGTGTGTGTCTTTCTTAACCCGGTTTCCAGTTCGGTGATGCACGCGAGTATCTCCTTATTATTAGCAAAAGGCATCACGAGTCATCGGCAAGGCCATCACACCCATTGCCGAGAGCCAGAGCCGGACAGATTTTTTTCGCGTGCGCCGATGGCTCGGGACAACAACTCGCCTAGATTTATGAGTATCAACGTAGCGAATCGTTACAGTTATAAGTCATAAATTAATAAATAATAATAAAAAGATTGGCTGTTGAACATTCCGAGTGTGGTCGCGTGTGATGCGGCCAGACAGTGGCCTGTAAGGATTTCCACTAACAGTCTGCAGTCTTTCCGTGGTAGACGTGATAGTTCTTGAGATTCGGCAAGTCCACCAGCTTTTTGCTCGCGTGTCCGCCTGCTTCTCCAGGTCGCTTTGACTTCTTCGCAGAGAAACCGGCATGTTCTGTCGTTCGTCAGCTCTAGGCCCTCCTTTACAAGAACGTCAACTGTCCCATTGACATCGATGCCCTAGTGGCTGGAAACCCAAATAGATCCGCACTGTTTTTGTCATGCTAAGGTTATCTAGAGCCTCCCTGCTCGCCATTACATTTTTGGAACTGACGGTTGACGACTGCATGGATCTTATCACCGCTTGGCTGACCACTTTAGCAGCTTTCCTTATGGCGAAGACTTCCGCCTAGAATATGCTGCAGTCGTTGGGTAGCTCGGGTAGCAACTCGTTTTCCAGTCATCTGGGCTCATGAACGAGGTTGTTTTAACCTCCGGGCACGTTCTGGGGGTCATATAGTCCGTTTTATTGATCATGCTTCTGCCGATTAAACTATGCCCGAAGCTTTGCGTCGACATGTTACCTGATGCAACTGGACGCTGAGATGCCTTTCCTGCAGTTGGGATTGGGTTGACCTCAGCGCTCCCGTTATGCAAACTGATGCCTGCCGCTGAATTCTCTCCATAGCTCGGTGTAAGTCGGACGCACCACCGACCTGTAGATCCAGTGCATCAGAGTAGTTGCACTGCTGCTAAGCATCTTCTTGGGTGCATATAGCGCCCCGGTGGCCTTTCTCACCCTTTTTACTACATTGTTACTGTCTATGTACTGTCTATGAAAATTTTTAGGCGGGGGTCCATTTTGGTGACTTGAATCTATTGATATTGCGTTCCACCTTTTCCGCCCACTCACATATCTCCCTGAGTGTTGTTTCCATTGTGGAGCCCTATGTTACTCTTCTCTTTGAATTCTTCCATCTCTTTTTGCATTGCTCTTAAATTTGTAATTTGTTTTGCTATATGTAAATAAACGGTATTTCAGCGGTGAAAATTGCCATTACAAAATGGATTACAAATGCATTACTTCTCCTCTAATAACACAGGTACACAGCCAAAAATTTCCACGAACCATTTCTAGTTTTCCATGATATTTGTGTGCTCCTGAGTAAAAGTCCCATACAAACTTATGTCCCATCACCTACACTTATAAAAATTAATTTCTAAATTTTGGAAATCTCGCCATTGAATCGGCCTACCTTTAGAAAATTTGCCTTTGAATACAGAAAATCTTTCTTGATGGAAAAAATGCAAGAAAGAATTTTTCTTAAAAATGGAAAAATGAAAATCTCATACGTTTGTTTTGCCATCGCAGCCAAAACATGTTCTACGTATTTAAGGACAAAGTCACCTTTGAATATATGAATGAAATGACCCTAGAATATAGAAAAGTAGCCATTGACTTCCTTCGGCTGCCGAATGTTAACGACAAGAAAAACGAAGTGGGACGAAGGGCCTATTCGACCCAACTACTACCCGGCTACCGACTTCTCTGATCACCCGAGCGTCAGTTGTGAAAAAATTCGTAAGTGATGGACGCGATTTTTAAGCGGATAAGAGGTGAAGCCTTTTTCCAAATATTCAAAGGTATGTAAATAAATAATTTTTTGTATAGCGCGCGTACACTTGTATGTATGTAATTAAAGGATAAATTCCAAATCTCTTACCAAGCTTATACCAATTTAGTTGAATTGTTCTTTAGCTAAGAGCTACGTACATACATACATTTGTACATAAATTTGTTGTTCTATAATAACTTTATCTTATTACTCGCATTTTATTTATTTTTCAGAGTGAAAATACGTGCAGTTGCATCAGCCAAATAATTTGTTTGGCGAAGCTGTAATTTTGTTTTAAAACCTTCTAAGGTAAGAAAAATATGTTGTATTTGTTTTACATACTCACAGTTGCGAAAAAAATAATAGCACCACTTCGTCACAGGTTCTTAATATTAAAAAAATATGTGGAAAACGGGGATTTTTATATAAGAAGTGTTTTTTATTATCTTGATTAGTATTCCACCTATTTGAAAAAATTGATACGGATATCGAAAATATTGTCTACATATAATTTTTTCAGATTTTAAGAAAAAAAGTCAAAAAAAGGCCGAAAAAAATAATAGCACCACTTCCGTTTTCTTTAAATAAAACGTTACGATGCGCCAATATTCTTGTGTATAAAGGATATATTTTATGAGATTTGACTAAAACTAACTTCTCCTGATATCCAGACATCAAATTGATTACCATTTGGCAATACAAGGACATGTGGAAAATTTTCCAAGTCGGAAAAGAAAAATATTCAAAAAAGAAACATTGGAAGAAAAACGGTCATGAAAACCGGTTGGATTGGTTAGGTTTTGGATCATCTTCATTAAGAATGGCATAAACTTTGAAGAATAACACAGAAAAACCGAGTCCTGGCCCATTTTTCCTTCAAAAATGTTATATCACAAAGCACAAAGAATCTTATCAGGGCCAAAACTAAACTAAAACACGTGCTTAAAATAATAGCGAATATTTTAATAGTTGGATAATGTTTCAATAAACAAATTTATAAAACATGCACTTAAAAAAAAAAATCCTATCCGAAATGCGAAACACATTTACAAGGACATAGGGCTCGTCAAAAAAACTTACAAATGATTGCCCGCAAACTTATGAGAATGTGTGAAGGCAAAGTCAAATTGGGTAAGAAGAAATCCTTTTTATAAGTCATGTGTCTTCTAAACACCTAAATTGACCAAAAACATGGTACCAAAACATCCATTTATTGAGCATGGACCTAGTATTAACATAGGCTTGTTTTTCCTTCTTGAAGTAAGATCAATACGGATGAATACATCGTTCATGAATCATCCTATGATGTAAATAGTAATACGGTAGTAATTCGTAGCTTAAACTGAATCTTTGACCAATAAAATCCGGCCAGGATCACGGTCAGGATAGCAAAGAAAGAGTTCGAAAGTACTCAGTCAGCAATATAGAGTGACTTGTGTACTCGCTTGACCATAACACAACCAAAAATCTTCGAGTTTTTTTTTAAAGACAGTTTATACAGTTAATCTAAAACGTCTTAAATCATTTCTGAACAAAATTTGAAAATATATCATGACTTTTGGGCCCCAAACCTTTATAGGTAGGGTCCTGACTTGTTTAATCGGTAGTAAGTCATTATATCCAAAAATCGCAAAAGATATTTACACTTTAAACTTACATTTACTTGTTAGCTACCGCCAACTAAAGATTAGGTTACCCATTTGTCATTTTTCTACCTTTTATTCTATTTTTAGAGAAGTGGTGCTATTATTTTTTTCGTACGTTTTTCCAGTTTTGCATAGATTTTCTTAAATAAGTCCAGAAACCTTTTATAAAGCTAACATTTTTTTTCATATTCAAATTATGTTTAGTCTTACTATTTAAAACCCGTTTTGAAAAGTTAAAAAAGTTAAAAAATGTGAGTAGGGTGACTAGTTAAAATTTTTTTGGGTTATTGGTGCTATTATTTTTTTCACAGCTGTATGTATGCATGTAAATATCTATGCATGTACGCGGCTCACCCGATCTGAAACCCGATTTTCAACCCTTTCATATTCTGCTCCTCTCTCTCGCTCGCTTGACCTACGCGTCGCGACGTTTCTCTCTTCTCCTTCTTAAAATTGTCATGATCGGCCCTGCTTACATTCGGTCTCCCATCGCGCAAAGGACTGTATGTAAATATATATGTATGTATGTAGTACATGTATGTAGTATGTACTATACATCTGCATGACTGGAATCAAACAGGCTTTGAAATGATTCCATTCGAATAGAATAGAGTTGAGTAAATGCTCAGCACACTATGACTAGAATGGATTGCATCTTGGTCCGTATAGAGTATGACAGAAAAGGCCTAAAGTTAAACGAGTGATAACGAAAACCAGAATGTCATATTTGAATAGGCTTAAATCATTCGAGTTATTCGAATCCATTCGATTTTCTTATATGACGTCATAAGGGCAAAATAAAAAATTAAATTTGTTTTGATATACATATATGTATGTCTATAAATAAGTATTTTTGTGATTTCTTATTTTCGAAATTACCAAGCTCCCCTTAGTTTAAACTCAAAACACATGCAAAAATCCACGAGAATTTAAAAAAAATATGGAAAAAAATTAGTTTTATGAACATATCTCAGAACCAAAAGATCCGCCTCTATCGCCACAGATAAAGAAAGGAATGGTCTTCCTTGGACCAAGACTTCTTAGTATAGTCATCCTGGAGTTTGTTAGATAAATTCTTAAGAAGTTGCGGTCCAAGGAAGACCATTCCATTATGCCTCTTCACTACACTATTTTGTACTTCTCCTCCTTGGTCCGCGAATTCTTACAATTTAAATATGAAAATGGCATGGTTGGATTCAGTGGCGAGCTAAAACTAAAGGTAGATTTGTAATTTAAAAAAAAAGACAAAGCCAAATATTTATGTATGTATTTCAAAACAGATTTAATTTTCCATTTTGCCCTTATGACGTCATGTAAGAACTCGAATGGATTCGAATAAATTCGTCTGAGTTGTTCGTGTACTCATTTACTCGATTCGTTTTCCATCACCATTTCTGGTTCGACTAAATTTTACGTCAGTACACTTATTTATTCAAGCCAGTTTCCCTACACATTCCAACTCATTCAACTCATTTCGAACATTGTCAATTCGAATATGTATTTTTTGTTATTCATGCAGATGTCTCTCCCGTGCCTCTCTCCAAAAAATGTGATTTTCAACCCTTCATTTTCTACCTGTCTTGCTCCTCTCTCTCGGTCGTCTGACCAACGTGTTTGTATTTTCGCTATTATTAACATTGCATTATTTCAAAAAGTTTTTTATCTAAAAACAAAACATTGATATCCCAATAACTCTTTTTTTCTAGATGAGGAAAGGCGAAGAAAATGGATCACCTTAGGTCATATGAAGTTCAACAGACTTTGGGTAATAATAATGTTTTCTTAAGTCAAAAATGTGTTATTTAAAAATGTTTAAATGTTAAGTGTTAAATGTTTTAAATGTAATTAAATATAATATGCAAAAGAAAAAAACAAGTTACATTTTATTTTTAGGGTTTCAGTGTTGATATAAAACTTCCTTTCAAGACATATTGGTTCTTAAGTCAAGAAATAAAATTTCTTGAAAGGAAATTTGAACAAGATAGAATTTTCCTTGTTTAAAAGATGCCTTTCTAAAAAACCCTTTCTTGAAACAAGAAATTTAATTTCTTGAAACAAGAAAGAAAGCACCTTTGAAATAAGAATAGCTATTTTTGTTTCAAGAAATATTTTTTCTTCTTTTAATGGTGGGTTTCTAAAAAACCATTTCTTGTTTTAAGAAATTTAATTTCTTGTTTGAAGAAATATTTTTTCTTGTTTTAAAGGTGCCTTTCAAAAAAAACATTTCTTGAAACAAAGGCGAGGTCGTCTTGTGCAAAAATTCAAGAAAAAATGTTCTAGATTTAACGGAAATTCTTCGATTTTTTTTATGAGTGTACAGGTTCCGCGGTACAGATAAGAATACAAAAATCCGCTGTTTGCCGACAGTTTGAATTATGTGGCCGATATAATTTGACTTACCTTAAATATTTTCTCTGAAATCTACTCTCACTACATCACGGCATTCCTAAAAAATAGTCCCCATTGTGAACCATTGCCCATGTCTTTGAAATTCGACGCCAAAGTTAAAAATCCCAAAATTGCAGAGACTTTTCTGATGGAAAAACAATTCTAAGGATTAAATTTTGAATGGAACTAATTTTAACTATTCATTGTATCTATTGTTCACTATTTGCTTTAATTTCGGTTTGAAGCGTTTTCATGAGGACATTTTATCGGATTTCTTATACTAATAAACTGTCAAATTTTGAATAAGGCAACCTCTAGAACTAAAAAAATAAATACGTTCACTGAACATACATAGAGAAATGTATTTGTTTACTCCCATTCTGTAGGACGCCTTGACTTATTTAAAATTTGACAACATTTAGGAGTAGATAATGAAATAAAAAAAACGGTTTTATTAGTATAATAAATCCAATAAAAACAAGAGAGAACGCTATAGTCGGGTTGGTGTCCCGACTATCTAATACCCGTCACTCAGCTAAAGGGAGTGCGAACGCTGTACTCGTTGGTTGGTGTCCCGACTATAATCGTAACTCAGCTAAAGGGAGTGCGAGGGAGATAGATATATATAGATATTTTGATTGCGTACAACTTTTTAATGAATGGTCCGATTTGAAAAATGTCTTCTACATTTCGATAGGTAAAAATATACACAACAAAATTGCATATTTACTTCTCGGAAATCTTTAAAGATGTGGGCGCAGGACACATTTTAAAATCGTGATCAAGAATAATCCGGCCTGTTCCAGTTTTCACTCGGAAGTGAATTTGTTAACATTATCGGATTTCCCATTAACAGTACTAAATTTCCCTTACTTGTTAGGGACATTTTATAATATTTCCCTTTGGTCCCTTTGCAGTTTTGAAAGGCTCCCGACAGAATAGTATTAAAAATCAGTGTGGGGAATCATAGTATTGCAAACTGCAAGAGCATACAGAGATGCCAAAGTCGAAAAACAAAGTCCCTATCAAATGTCCCCGTTCAAATTTCACATGAAATAATGTGGTATTCCGAGCCAAAACACTTATTTCGTTAATTAGGATAAATTATCTTTCTTATAATAGAATCATTAACCTTATCGGATAAGTTTAGAATAAGTCCTAAGGAAATACTAACTTATATCCATACCGTGACAACTCTAGGCCATTTTTACCAAATCCGAGCGGAATTTAGAACAAGGGCGGCGGATTTGCACTAATTGTCATAGCTAGAATTTACCGGGTTTTAAGGTGCAACCACAAAATAATTATTAATAAGTCATATATGCAAATAATTTCGATTCCGATGATGCAATTAGAAACATAAAACATCAAGGAATAGCATAAAAATATTATTGATTTATATAGCTATCGCAGAGTTTAATTAAATAATTAATTTTTATACTGCCGAATTTAAATCCGCCTGTCATATGCTTGGCGGAAAGTTTCCGTGTGAATTTTTCGAAAGTTAACAGAGTAACAACAGAGGGAAATTCGATTTCGTGCAGTTCTTTCGGAAGTGAGTCTTGGAACAGGTCTGGGAAATTCGAATCCGTGTGAATCTTTCGGAAGTGAAAACTAGAACAGGGCCTTCTAGCTGTTACATACTTTTGCACGAATACAATATACCCTTTTACTCTACAAGTAACGTCTAACATGGCCAGCCGAAGCTTATATACCCTTGTAGATAAAGTAATGCTCACTCGGTTCCAGGGATTCCAGATTCAGCGTTTCTATTTTAATTTTGTTTATACATAAGTAGTCAAGAATCAAAACGCCTACTTCCTACAAAGTTACAATTAATTTTCTTATATTTGTTTGAATATTCCTATGGGAGCCTTAAGATATAGTAGTCCGATCCGGCTCGTTCCGACATATGTACTACCTGGGAAAGTTTCATCGCGATAGCTTTAAAACTGAGGGACTAGTTCGCATAAAAACGGACAGACGGACATGGCTAGATAGACTCGGCTGTTGGTGCTGATCAAGAATATATATACTTTATGTGGTCGGAAACGTCTCCTTCACTGCGTTGCAAACATCTGACTGAAATTATAATACCCTCTACAAGGGTATAATTATATCCTAGAGTAGAAAATAATACAATAAAAACCAAATAAACTAAAATTTATTTCCTATTACTTTCCCATTATTTTCCGATCGTTCCTATGGTAGCTACACCACTGGTTACACACGTTACATCCTCACTTGCTAAGGGATATCTCTATAGTTATTGAGGCCAAAACTCCCAAACTTTTTTATTTTGAAAGGTTATTTTGTTCTGCAATATTTTAATAAAAAATGGATACAGTAAAACCTGTCCATTCCATGTTAGCCATACATTTGTGCGAAAGATCGGTTTTGGTGTGGTCAAAATAATAAGTACACTTGTGGTCTTTATATATTTTAAAATATTAAATCTAGAATGGGGCTAAGTTAAGATCATGTTTATAAGAAATCTGGGCCAATTGGACGATCCAAAAAGTTTCTAGGATTGGATTTGGTTACCTTAAAGCAGCGGTCGGCACCCACATACGTTGACATTTTGTTTATATTTGTGTGAGTAATTTGCACTGGGCAGCTCATCGATGTGTGTGTGTTGACCTCTGTTCTACGTTATACGTGTGCGAGCAGTGCGCCGGCAGAACAAAACCCTATGCTCACTTAATAGGGCGCTGCCGACCGCTGCTTTAAAGTCATCATCCATGCTAAAATCTGATTTGCAGCTTAAAAGGAACTTTAACACTTAAGTATGGCTTGAGATTCCCTAAAATTTCTTTAAAAATACTACTCTAAATGAATAAAATAGATTTGGAAAAAAATGAGTACTTACACCGACTAAAAAAACAAGAGAGAACTCTATAGTCGGGTTGGTGTCCCGACTATCTAATACCCGTCACTCAGCTAAAGGGAGTCCGAACGCTGTACTCGGGTTGGTGTCCCGACTATCTAATAATCGTAACTCAGCTAAAGGGAGTGCGAGGGAGATAGATATATAAAAAATTTTGATTCCGTATAATTTTTTAATGAATGGTCCGATTTGTAAAATGTCTTCTACATTTCGATAGGTATAAATATACACAACAAAATTGCGTATTTACTTCTCGGAAATCTTTAAAGATGTGGGCGCAGGACCCATTTTAAAATCGTTAGTGGGCGGTTGTGGGCGTTAGAGGGGGCGTGGCGATCGGCTGAAATAAACTTGCGCTGCGTAGGAAGCCCAAGAATATGTGTGGGAAATCTCAACCTTCTAGCTTTTGTAGTTTCCGAGATCTCAGCGTTCATACGGACGGACAGACGGACATGGCTAGATCGACTCGGCTAGTGACCCTGATCAAGAATATATATACTTTATAGGGTCGGAAATGCTTCCTTCTACTTTTGAGAGAAATAGCTGGCCATATAACCAAACAAACAACTGCTTTGGCGTAATGCATGAATTTCATACGAATTTAAAAAAAAACGAACCTTCTATCTAAATAAGAAAGTTTTTATACCCTTTTCTCGTTAAGTTGTTGACCGATTTTTATAAACGATACTTAATTTTGTTGGTTGTTTTATGCACTTTAAGACAACAAAGTAAAGCGCCCTGAAAGTGGGACTCGAAAAGGACTTTTGGTACCAAGAGGACAACGAACCTAAACATTTCGCCCACAAAACAAAGCTTTTATGTGTAAAACAGCTACATTCGCCATCAAAATAGTATATCCCAATCCCGTAAAGCATTTTTGTGATGTCCTGGAGGGCAGGACTCGCCTTCACACCCTTGCATCCAAGGATATCCTGAAAAAACTCAATGTCGATGAATGGAAGTAAATAACAGCGAAGCATGCAAGGACATTGGTCTAATCGATGCCAAATATGTAGACTGAAGTTATAAAACATAAAGGGTATCAAACTCCGTACTAAACTCGACGTACTTTGCCCAAAATATGGCTTTTTCTAATACTATATGGGACGCTCCATATCAACCCGGCCACCCCCCTTTTTTTTTAATTTTCTATGTGGACAGTACCACATTGATTGCAAAGCCCCTTGCTTCCAATATTTTACCTCATACCCATTTTTTCAATGTTACCACTCTTTCGCCGTATAATCGCGTTAAAAAGAAAACACAAAATAATTTTTATCCTGCGAACGGAAGAAACAATTGGCATGGTTCGAAATCAGCAAAACCTGTCTTTCCATAGCCGATTACGAGAAAAAAAATAGATTTTATTGGACCGTAGATGACCAAGCGATCGCGTTTTTAAAGTCTAAAAGTGGGATTTCGTCCAAAGGGCCAGTCTGCAAAAATACCATTATATTTTTCTCAGAAAGCCTCATATTTAACGGATTTTATGCCACTGATTTCAAAGTGGGATCTCTCTTGAGGAATTAGCTATGAATTCCTTTGTACGTTTTTGTAGTAGTTAACTGTCAGAAAAAGCTAATAAGTAATATAAAATAATCGTATATGCTTTGGAATAAATTAACAAATCAATGAAAAGAATTCATAGCTAATTCCTCAAGAGAGATCCCACTTTGAAACCAGTGGCATAAAATCCGTTAAAACTCGGGCCTTTTGAAAAAAATATAATGGTATTTTTGCAGACTGGCCCTTTAGACGAAATCCTACTTTTAGACTTTTAAAACGCTATCGTTTGGTCATCTACGGTCTAATAAAATCCATTATTTTTCTCGTAATCGGCCATCGAAAGACAGATTTTTCTGCTTTTGAACTATGCTGATTGTGCCTTTCGTTCGTAGGTTAAAAATGATTTTGTGTTTTCTTTTCAGCGCGAATATACGGCGAAAGAGTGGTAACATTGAAAAAATGGATATGAGGTAAAATATTGGAAGCAAGGGGCTTTGCAAACAATGTGGTACTGTCCACATACAAAAAAAATCAAAAAAGGGGGTGGCCGGGTTGATATGGAACGTCCCATATGCATTTGTACGCATACTTTTTCTGCTGCGAAATCCGGCCAATTTGTACATTTTTGTTTATATTAGAAAAAGTAAAGGTGCTAGAAATTAATGAGTTACGTCAAATTAAAGCCTAATATGTGTACTAAATGTTAAAATTAAAATGACATTTTTACGAATTTTTTTAAGACGTATTTTTAAGCTCTAAATTTGCGAAAAAATATTTGAACGCATACTTTTTCTGGCAAGTGTATATACTTTATGTGGTCGGAAACGTCTCCTTCACTTCGTTGCAAACATCTGACTGAAATTATAATACCCTCTGCAAGGGTATAAATATAGAAAATTTGTATAAGCATATAACATACAAAGGGCACATATGGAACGGATATATCTTATAGCTCCCATAGGAACAATCGGCCCAAAATTAAAAAAATATTTGTTTCATGTTAAGATTTTATTATTTATGTACAATGTACATTGTACATAAAAGTAACAAATTAAGAAAGAATGGAACATATTTTTCATATTCATATATATTATCAAATAACCAAAAACAAAATCAAGAAACAAAACAAATGAAAAGGGGGAAGATACATATAGAACTAAAAAAAATTTTTCAAGTTTTTCACGATTTTTTTTAAACAAGTTGGGAAGTTTGCAACTTCTTATATAATTTAAACCAATTTTATTTTTTTTTTGTAACTTTTAAAATGGTGGCCGTGGGAATTTTTTTGTAAGCCCTTTCTTAAAAAAAGTAGGCCAGCTGCGGATCGTCTACAGGTCGCTGTGTGGATCCGATTTTGAACAAATTTATTTTGTTGAGAGATAATGTAGAAACTGTCTGAACCTAACTTACATAGAATATCTTAAAAACTCTGGTTGGAGCACTATTTTAAAGTCAAAAATAAATTTTTTTCTTATTTTTCTTGTTGTTTCTTGCTTTTCAAAAAATACTTCAACGTACAAATTTCTACATAAAGTAGGTTCAGACAGTGGGCAATTTCATTACAATCAATTCCGTAAAAGCAGCATGATGATCGAAGCATAACTTTTTGAGATACACGATCCGCAGCTGAGGAACACATGGTTTCGAGAAAAACGCATTTAAAGTAATGAAATATATCTACTGCACAAGGAAGATGGGTGCCGTCATACTGGAATAAGTTCCAAAATAGTTCGAATTTCTTCGTAAAACTTTCATGACACATTCTTAAAGAGTTATACTACCAATTTAAATATAAAAAAAAATTAAATTTTTTTTTGTTTTCTATATGTATCTCCCCCCTTAAAGAAACAAAAATTATAAAGTATCATCAAGTAATTCATACACAGACTCGACTTATCTTTTTTTGGAAGTTGTCTCTGTCCTGTTAAAAATAGATCTGAACGCAATAACAGGTTGTTCATGACATCTGTGTTTGTTAAAGTACGTGACACTTTCTACATATTTTAATTTCCTTGTTATTTGACTTTGCAGCATCCTCCGAAAGCTCTCCAATCGATACTAAAGCATGTTCTATTACAGACCCATGAATCAATACTTTATGGACGGTAGCCGGTAAATAGTACCATGAATGTGCATCTATTAAATGATTAGCTGTGTCCAGCGCGTAATTTTGAAACTTCGCCACATTAATTTTGTATCCCGATGCCATGGCTTGCAATAATGTTGTACATCTGTGAATTTATTTTTTATTTATTTATTTTATTTATTTAGTATCCCAGCGCTACAAGTGAACACTTGTAATTACGGCGCTAGTCACATTGATTTGATATTTATAGCTTATTATTATTTTTAAAATATTTATATTTTAAAATATAAATATTTCCTTAATTACTTAATTACTAACATCAAATATTTTGTAGTTTTCAAATTACTAGTATATTATTTTAAATTTTTTTTTAAATAGTTTTATTTTTTTTTTTATTTTTTTATTATTATTATTATTTTTATATATTATTATTGTATTTTATTGTTATTTTTAATTAAACTTGCGATTTTAAATTATCTTTAACTTTATTGTAAAATTGAGTTGCGCTCCTAATTGTTTTGATTTGGTGCGAAAGATTGTTCCATAGCAGAATACCATTTATGAAAAATTGCCTTCTTGAACACAGTGTTTGTACTCGAGGGCATATGTAATTTTTGGTTCTTAGGGATGTTGCTGGGGTAAGCTTATTAAAAAGATAATTTGGTTCTCCACTCGTTACTATTTTATGGAAGAATGTTAAAGTTCTAAGATCGATCCAGGAGGTCAAATTAAGGTCAAGTAATTTAAATGTCATTTGTGATACATGGTCAAAACGTCTTAAGTTAAACACATAACGGACAATTATATTAAAAGCTATAGTTAATATGCGCATATCCCGCGCATCACAATGACCAAAAATTTCGATGCCATAAAAGAGAGTGGGCATGAGGATAACTTTGGCGATTAATAATCGAACTTCCTCAGATAGAAACGATTTGGTAAATTAACAGAGCATATGTACGTCCTGTCGCTTTGACTATGTGATTGCTCCAAGATAAAGTATTGTTAAATGTTATCCCCAGATTAACTGCACTTACTTCATAGTTTATCAGCGTATGGTTTATGTATAATTTTTGAAGTGAAAGTGTTAAAATTGGCTTTTTACCAATTACCAAGCACTTCGATTTCTTCGGATTTATACCCAAGCCATTTTCCTTTGCCCATATTTCAATGAGTGACAACATTTTATACTTATACGGACACAGGCATGTATTTCGGTTACGGGTCTACTTACATATATTTGGACATCGTCAGCATATAAATGTACTTCACACTCAGACAGGATACTAGGGAGATAATTGACATATATAGAAAACAGATCCCTGTGGCACTCCCCTGGTTAAGTTTCGGAGGGACGAAACTTGCGTCCGAGAGACGACCGCTTGATATCTATTCGTTAAGTACGACCTAATAAGCTTTGTCGCATTAGTCGAGAAATGAAACATGTTTCTAAGCTTGGTAATGAGAATATTATGATTCACAGAATCAAAAGGCCTACTATGGTCAAGGAGCGTTAGAAACGTTACGCAGTTCTCATCCAGTTTTTTTCTTATATTCTCAACAATATTAGTGATTGCAGTAATACAACTCCTTTTCTTACGGAATCCAGATTGTTTTTCATTTAGTAAGGAATTATTAGCTAAGTAAAGTTGAATCTGAGAGGACATAAGCTTTTCAAAGACTTTTGATAGGAAAGGTAATATTGAAATAGGCCTATAGTCATTGTTTAGCTTGGGAATTGGGAATATTTTGGCGTTTTTCCATATTGTCGGAAATGTAGACGTAGTAATAACAGTGTTAACAAGAAAGGAAGCTACCTTCGGCCAGCCGAAGCTTATATACCCTTGCAGATAAAGTAATGCTCACTCGGTGCTGTTCCAGGGATTCCAGATTCAGCGTTTCTATTTTTGAATTTTGTTTTTAAAGAGTCAAGAATTAAAACGCCTACTTCCTACAAAGTAACAATGAATTTTCTTATATATCTCTGAATATTCCTATGGGAGCCTTAAGATATAGTGGTCCGATTCGACTCGCTCTGACATATGTACCTGCAATAGAAAGAAGACTTTCGGAAAAGTTTCATCGCGATATCTTTAAAACTGAGAGACTAGTTCGCATAGAAACGGACAGACGGACCGACGGACAGACGGACAGACGGACATGGCTAGATCGACTCGTCTAGTGATGCTGATCAAGAATATATATACTTTATGTGGTTGGAAACGTCTCCTTCACTGCGTTGCAAACATCTGACTGAAATTATAATACCCTCTACAAGGGTATAAAAATATATGTAACATGGGGTAACATTAAGGGGTTATATACCTTTTTTGAGCGAAAAAATTGGGGGAACTTTGGATTTTTTTTTCAGGTGTGTAGCAATTATTTTATGACACTGAAATTATTATTTGTTGATAGTACATGTTTTTTAGTGAAACAACAAGCGTTTGTTCTTGAAAAAATATGAATAATTTTTTTTATAGCGGCTTGCGGTGACCACGATGGAAGTCCAGCAGGTCAACTGATATCAAAAAACCAAACAATTTTTATTAGTATAGTATTGTTTCCAGTTCGTGAACGATTATTTTCAAGAATATTTGGTTTTTTCTGCATACAGTAACAATTTTCCAAAAAGTTGATTTTTCGAGTTCTAAAAATTTTATTAAAAAATTCTGATCTGCGAAATCAAAATTGGCGCAAAAAAACTGAATCGTTCACGAACTCGGCACAATCATTACGAATAATTTAAAAAAAAAATTGAAGAAGATCGATCAAATAGTTCTTGTGCAATCGTGGTCACACCGAAGGCACTTTTGGAAAAACACGACTTTGAGATAATCGCATTCAAAGTTTTCCTATCGAACTATTATTCGGATCTCTATTAAAATTTGGGAAAATGTTCTTTAGGTGATATACTTTAGGATTCAGAAAAAAAAATTTCGTTTTTTTAAAAAAAAAAAAAGGTCTATAACCCCTTAAGGGTAGCAAAAGCTTTACAAATTTTGGACACATATTATCGAGACTCACAGCATTGGACTTGACATGCAGAATACTATCTAGGACATCACTTTGATTTATACATGTAAAGCTAAAACTAGTATCACAGAGGGGTTGAGTATTCAGGTACGGATTGCATGTTGCTTCAGGTACATCTATTTCCAAAAACTTTTTGTTTATTAATTCAACGTCCACCTCAGACAGAGTGTCTGCTGTTTACATTTTTCAATTCCTAACTGTTTTAGCTTGGTCCATCTATTCTTACTTTTTTCTTACTTTTACCCTAGCCTCTTTGTATTGCTTGCGATATTCATCAGTTTTGTATAGCTTCCACCGGAGGTAAGCTACATCTCGCTGACGGGTTAGGTTTTTAATTTCGCTACTGAACCACGGATTTCGCATTGGCTTAATCACCTTGGTCCTTAGGGGCACAAACTTGTCTAACAAATACTGGATATTGTTGGTTAAAACATCTAATTGACAATCTACATGACAAAGATTGTAAATACATGACCAGTCACAACAAAAAAAACAATAAAGGAAGCTACCTTCGGCCAGCCGAAGCTTATATTCCCTTGCAGATAAAGTAATGCACACTCTGTGCAGTTCCAGGAATTCAGCGTTTCTATTTAATATTGGTTTTTAAGTAGTCAAGAATCAAAACGCCTACTTCCTACAAAGTTACAATTAATTTTCTTATATTTGTTTGAATATTCCTATGGGAGCCTTAAGATATAGTGGTCCGATCCGGCTCGCTCCGACATATGTACTACCTGCAATAGAAAGAAGACTTTCGGGAAAGTTTCATCGCGATAGCTTTAAAACTGAGAGACTAGTTCGCATAGAAACGGACAGACGGACAGAAGGACAGACGGACAGACGGACATGGCTAGATAGACTCGGCTATTTGTGCTGATCAAGAATATATATACTTTATGTGGTCGGAAACGTCTCCTTCACATCTGACTGTAATTATAATACCCTCTACAAGGGTATAATTAAGTCTTTAATTCATCACAGTTTTTATTTTTGTAGTCTCTATACGTAAAAGAATTAATTGTGTAGTCAAAGGTCAAGTCATATGTTAAAAATATTAGGTCATGTCTGGAGAAGGCTGGTACTGAAACCTGGTCATAATGTATGATTTTGCTGGGGTCATTGATAAGAAATAGGTCAAGTAATGTCTCACAGTGGTTACTATAGTGCGTCGGAATCGTTTCGTTTACTGAGTGCAGACCAAGGGATTTAAAGTTATCCACGAGATGGCTTTCTGAGAATAGGTTACTGTTGAAATCGCCTGCCAATATGATGTCAGTGTACTCCAGCGAAATATCTGAAACCACATTTAGTAATGAACCGTACTCAATTGTCCGATTCGGTCTATATATGCAACAGGTACAAACCACGTTTCAGACACACATATCACATCGACATTAGACTGGGTGAAAAGGAAGCTAAACTCATCAATCTTCTTTAACAGACTTTGTGCATTTAAATGAACGATCTTGAGTCCATTTTTATAGTTACTAATAGTTTTTATCATGGCACTAGCTATGGAACAAACTTCCTCATCCTGCATTGTTGTTATCAATGGTTATTAGGGGCGCAATCTCAATATTCAAAGCATAAGTTCTTAATTTATCAAAGTAAACTATTTTTAGACCTATCTTAATTAGGAGGATACAATTTTTACGATTAAGAACGAAAGCTATCAGCTTCGATTCCAGCCGAAGCGTTAGTGAGAGATGTAGAAAGTGGATCAGGCGAATGATTAACGGACGTGAGTGACGAAAGTTCCTCCATACTCTTGATGCAAATGACGCCCTCTCTTCGAGCGCAGCGCACGTGCACAAGTCCGCGTTGTGTAAAGACGGCCGTGAGAACTTTGTGCTTTTTCATACGCATAGCTTCTTTGAAAATGAGATAATGTTTTTTTAACAATTGCTCATTAACATAAATTATCGCTTCTGAATTGAAACCCAGAAACTGCAAGCTAAGTTGTTTCTTGTGCTCGCTCCTGTACATTCAGATTTGACCAAGCAGCCTAATCTTTTCGCGTGGGTTTAACATTTTTATTATTATTACTGGATCCACATGAGTTTGTTGTGATTTCCTTGCTCGGAAGATATCGGAAACTTTTGGTGGTGGAGTCAGCTGGAGATTAAAGCATAGCTTGTGATAGAGCGCTTTGAGATCTTCACCTTCTACATAGGGAACGCCATGAACCCTCAGGTCACACGAGCTAGTCTCCCTGCATTGCGTTGCCAGCCTGGACTCCAGTGCACCCAACCTCTCGCCTGCTGCTTGTAGATTTGCCACCTCCCTGTTCAGCGTCTCAACGCGCTCACCCATTCGGTCCTTGATGGAGCGAAGATCAGCAACCTCACGCTCCAACGTCAGGACTCGAGCATCCATTTGTTTTACTTCCCCGGCGATAATGTCCAAGCGATCCATAAGGCGGCTGAGCATTCGCTGTTCAGCTTCCCGAACGGCCGACTCAATTTTTTCCGTTTGTTCCGAGTCGAGTCTTTAAAGCTCCAGCAGCTGTAGCGAATTTACATCGGAGTTGCGTTCGCTGGCTGTTCCGGCGTTGTTGCGGGTACGTTTAGTTGGCGGAGCAGTTATTTTTATTTGTTTATTGTTTGATTTAATGTAAATTTATGTGTATTTGTCGGTTGTGTTTGTATTGTATCTTTCAGATTGTATCTTTTTAAGTTGTATGCTAGCTTAGCTAGCAACCACTCCACTATGGGGAAATATTCAGTCTTTGAGGCATAAACTCCAGTTTGAAAGATACAAATCTAAAATTTTTGTTATATACTTTTAAGGCTAAGATGTAGTTTCGGTTTTTGTTGCTTTTTGACGGACCACATCTTCATCCTACGCCCACGCCGCATATATACATTTGAAGGCAAGGATTTAAAGAAAATGTTATTTGTGTTGGTAACTGTAATACAATTTCTGTTTTTGTTAAATTTTGAATTGAACCAAGTCTCCATCAACCGCCAAAGCTGCATATTTACTTTTAAAGGCAAGGATCTAAAAAAAAATGTAATTGTTAATAAATATTTCATATTTAACGCCTTTCGCAACAAAACTGAAGTATCTTCTTGTTTGATATTTTTTGCCAAATAGAAGCACCATGCAAAAGCAATGGCATCGAATTTTCTTTTTCTTTCGCCAATTGAGATGCCACCTTACGCTTTAATCGTGGTCCTGCCTCATTAGAAGTTAGGCATTTGCGACGAGGTTTGTCGCTTGGCAAGCCCTTTTCCAAAAATGAAATTTTCATGTTCGACGAAATCCACAGGGAATGATTTTCCTTGAATCGGTCTATTATTCTATGACATTTTAACAAATTACGACTAAGAAAGGCAACAATATGCTTAATTTTTTTTTTACTATTGTGTGCTGACTGTCGGCTAATTCGATTCCGTTCATAGTTTGCAAAACAAATTCCATCACAGCGGATTGTTGCCGGTTGTTGTCGATCCAAACATTAAGCAATGTGTAGTAACACAACTCGAATGCAACTACAACATGGAGGTTTTACGTAAAACGTGCAAAAAGTATTGATAGGGTTCGATTAGCAATTGTTTTGTTTATAACTTCCTATTTTTACCTTGCCTATACTCTCCTATACTCACAACTTACACTCCACAGAAAGCAAAAATTTATTTCTTATTTGTCATCTAAAAACTAAGCGACAACACATTAAACAAATGGACAAAAAAACACATATAATAAATATTCAGTGCTTATAATTTATTTAACAATCCTTCACTCTTTATATCCATATTTATACTTTTTTGGTTGGCTTACAATAGCCAAAGAAATCGAGGTGTGAAAACTACAAAGGTTTTCGTCCCTTTTCGTAAACGTGTGACCCTATTTCAAACTTTCGAATTTCTTAAATGAAAAACAGCGAAAAACGCCAAATAAAATTCTTTGAAAATGGATTTTAGGTTCCTTTAAGTATTGTAAATAACCACAGAAGGTCATTTATGTAATACTGAAGAACAAAAAAATGTAAAAATGTCTCACTTTCGAATTTTTTGCCCAAAGTGCACTCACTTCTTTGCCGACAAACTGCCTTATCGACAATAGCGTATAACTGCCTTATCGGCGGTAGCTTAACTGATGGGGCAACCTTTTTCTCTCTTGCACTCCGAAGATGCTGCCGCACCGATTGTCTCTCACTGAAGGTGCACGCACAACCGCACTTGTTTTTCAGCAAGAATTTATTTTCGGATTTACAGAGTAAACTTTGTTTATTAGCACTGTGTTGCAATGTCCGCGTATAGAGCTGGTAGTATATTTCACGGTTATCGACTTTCTTGAATTTTATAGATGTAGTTTTCGGTAGAATATCGTTTATTTTATAGAGCGATCGAAAAAGTGACTGCACGCGAGAGAGAGAGAGAGTCTATACTGATGTTTTGAATCAAAAATGCATCATTATTTTGAAGCTCAAAGCTGCATTAGAAAAGAATTTTTTTTTTTGAAATTTTTCCAAGAAAGTGCAATTGTTTTGCAGAGGTTATCAATTTTTTTTGACACTTCCCTCAACGCTGGAATAATGTAGCCGTTGTTTCCAATGTTCGCTTGCATATCGGAAATCAATTTCTTTAATTTTTCAGCGTTGGTTCCATTTTCCGTGCACCACAAATTAAAAATATAATGACGTGAAAACACACACTTTTGCGATGCACCTACCAAAATCAAATATGATTTAAAAGGGAAAAATAAACAAAATTTTAAAAGGAATTTATAAATTTATAGTTTTGCAAAAGCACAAACCACGAAAGACGAAGACAAAGCAAAACCTCAACATCACAATAGGCAAAGAGTCACCTTTGACTGCTTTGATTTTTTTACCACTAAACACACATCTGCAAGTCTCTGCAGCTAATTTTAAAACATTTAACACCTTAAAAGTAAGACAAACACAATGACGTAGGGGAGAGTGGATGAATTTCGTCACAGGGGCAATTTCGTCACCTGCAATATCTCGGAATCCATAAGTCGTAAAAATATATAATTTTTTTGTTTTAGTCCTTCAAGACGGCCAGACACAACCAATGCATTTGTTTTGCACAGAAGGCCAAGATAATTAAGCTATCATATTAAATGTGTTTTAACAGTTCAAAAGCTACATTTAGTTCTCGACGAAATTTTTTCTGTATGCCACAATTTAAAAGGAATAAGATACACGATTTTTTATATAATACATAGTGCTATAATGTGCATTTCTGCGTCAGTGATTTTTAACTTCGCGCCTAATTTCGGAAGAAAAATAATTATTTCTAAAAAAGTACGGTCTGGGGAAATTTCGGCACCCTACGCTAAGGGTAAATTTGCACCTATTTTAAATACATATTTTTATATTTGACGAGCTGGCTAACGAACAGACTACCAGCAGCAGCAACAAATACAGGACGTCAACAAAAATGGTACGCTTGATCAGTGTAGCATATTTACAGGCGTTAAACTCCCTACATTTTTCAGGTGACGAAATTTCCCCAGTTGTGTGGTGATTTTACCCCCCTATGTGGTGAGATTGCCCCAGTATATTGGTTTTACTTTTTAATTTTTTATAAATCACCAAGGTTATTAAAAAAATAGGGGAATGTCACATTTTAAAGCTTAGTGCTAACCGCATTCAACAATAAAAATATAAATATGATTACGTGTCTCAAGATGGACAAAGAATAGCTTTGAAAAAATGCTGACGAAATTCCCCCACTCTCCCCTACATACCAATTTCTGGATTTATATGGAACACAACTTAAACTTTAACTAAACATAAAAAAGACTTTCACAAAATACACTGTTTGATCCCAAGCGTGGCTTGTAGATCAATATAAGTTTGTATACGAGGCCTCTTCCCGGAGGTCAGAAAGGAAGACCGCGGAGTTATAAGATGTGTTGATAACTGATTTATTGTGAATTTGGTACTAGCTTATATACTACTTGGATAACACGGAAGTTTAGTGTAAAGAATAGTGGAATTGGTTGTAATCTGGAGTAGGTCAGAATGTTTTGATTATGGTAGCAGTTTGCATCGTTGGGTCCGTTGACTCTGCAGAACGTTCTGACTGCTTGGCGGGTCAGTGAGACATCGAGTCAACCGTTGACATTGAATATGTAGAACATGCTGATCGGCCAATAGTATCTGCCGTGGGTGTAACTGGACGCCTGATACTGTTACCATTAATACTACTGCTAGAGTTGTTGGTCGTGGATCATGTTGAGCAACATAGAGTACGAACGTTGGTCATGTTGAGCAACATTGATAACGAACATACACAAAAAGGGTTATTCGATCAAATTAATAAATTTTGACAGGAAAGTAAAATATTAATATATAGTTTTAAAGTGAATACATTCAACTTCAAACTCCATATCATACACGAACATACACAAAAAGGGTTATTCGATCAAATTAATAAATTTTGACAGGAAAGTAAAATATTAATATATAGTTTTAAAGTGAATACCTTCAACTTCAAACTCCATATCACAAATTATTAATTTGGACACGAAATAATGTAAAAAACACACTTTCAAAGCTTAGTGTTGCTGCGAAAAATTAGTGATGCGCGCAGTTTTGCTTTGCAACTAAACACGTGCTCACGACTTTAGGTCTATTTTTAAAAAGTGCCGATAGTTTTCCAGAAAAATCTGGTATGTCACGAGGAACCTTGGGCATTTTAGAGAAAAACTGCGTAAATAGAATTTAAATATTTTATGATCGGTTTTGATTTTTTGGCCTCTGACGGAACCACTGTGCAACGGTTCAGAAAATCTGCCCGGTGTACAGAATTATTTCTCAACCAGTGCTAGAGCGGGCCAATTCGACGATCCAAGTTTCCAAGCCTGGATTTGGTTACTTCAAACTATAGTTTTTGTTATTGCTACGGCTCCATACAGTATTCTGACTATAGCATTTCAAAAATGCTATGCTCTAGGCTTAATAGATATTACTATCGTACCAATAGTATATCCTTTTTATACCCTTGCAGAGGGTATTATAATTTCAGTCAGATGTTTGCAACGCAGTGAAGGTGACGTTTCCGACCACAAAAAATATATATATTCTTGATCAGCATCAATAGCCGAGTCCATCTAGCCATGTGCGACTGTCCGTTTCTATGCGAACTACTAGTCCCTCAGTTTTAAAGCTATCGCGATGAAACTTTCCCAAAAGTCTTCTTTTTATTGCAGGTAGTACATATGTCGGAACGAGCCGGATCGGACCACTATATCTTATGGCTGCCATAGAAACAATTTACAAAATAATAGAAAAAACTTTATAGAAAGTAGGCTTTTTGCTATAGGGAAGGATAGAAAAAATACTGTCAAAATAATACGAAATAAACAATTTTTGCGATTTGTAAGTTAATAGGAATGATCTGCAAGGGTATAAAAGCTTCAACTGGCCGAAGCTAGCTTTTTTTCTTGTTTTTAAATCAATTCCCGATTTGTACCCTTTTTGTTCTTGTTGTTTTAGAACCAGAACTTTTTGAAGACGACCTTTTTGGAGAACCTTCTCAACCAGTTGAGCAGATTGCCGAAGAAGCTACAGATGTTGTTATCGCAGATGATTCTGATGAAGATGCCATTGATAATTGTAATAACGTTCCGTCCCCAGCCACATCATTTATTAATTCAGTTGTTGATGACAAAGGTGGTAAGAATCAATTTTTTTTTAATTTAAAACTGGGTTCTAAATTTAGTATTTACACAAAAATGTGAATAAATATTTATTAGAAACTAATTTGCCGGAACACTCCAATGTCACTGATAATGTGCCAATAAATGAAATAACTCTTGTTCCAAACGAGGACGAGGGATTTGCATTGGCTCCGCTTGATGCAACCGTATACAAGGGCGTAACAAAGGCGAAACGTAAAAGAAAACTCATTATTGACGAAATCAAAAATATTTCTGGAGAAGAAATGAAGGCTCAATTAGCCGATACATCTGATATATTAACTACACTGGATCTGGCTCCACCCACAAAAAGGTATTCATTTAATATTATAATAAATTTAATTTATTATATTATTTTTTTACTATTATTATATTTAGATTAATGTATTGGAAAGAAACAGGAGGTGTTGAAAAACTTTTTTCATTACCATCGAGATCCATACCAGCCAGATCCTTACTTACTAATTACAACAGACAGTTGTTTTCACATTCAACATTCTTTGAGGACTTTTCAAGTGTTGCTCCTATGGAAATTCTTGCCCTGGAATTTTATGCACAAGAAAACGAGAATTCCTTAATTATTTTTAATAAAAAAGGACGCAAACGTAAAAATGATCTTTCTACCAATCAGTTTTTGGACCATGTAGCAGATTCCTTTATTCAAAGCTTAGAGGCCCCTGAAGCCTTAAGAGAAGACCAGAAGTCTCTTGGGTTGTCTGCCGTTTCTTTGGACATTGTTGCAAAAGAGCAAGAAAGTATTCCTTGTCGAAATGAATCATCTCTTTTTGATAATATGCGAAGTCCAGATTTATTATCTTTAAATGAAATCGAACAATTCTCATCCATAAATGAACTGCCATTAACACCAAGAAACACAAGTCATGACATTGGGGATGATTTTAATCAAGGAGACTCAACGCCGACAGGGTTGGATCATGGCCAAACAACTCCACATCATTCAAATATTGTCGAGATGGACAATATCCCCAATATACCTACAGATCAAATAAGCGCCATTTTTAATGAATCTGTGGACCGATCTTCAATGATTGACAATGGATTTTTAAAAAGAACAAACAATGTCTTAAAAGGATGGAACAACTGTGAAATTCCAACATTTGTTGGACAGGTATGTTATTAAAAATAGTATAAGGCTGGGTTTACAGTGGGGTTGAGTTTTGACTTTCGGAACAAGCTTAGATTCTTTTACATATGTTTTGCATAGAAAAAGAATATGTTTAGAACGAGTCTCAATTGAGTTACGCTAAACAATAAATGAACAATGCCTTATTAAATCAGGGACCCTCGAAGATATCTTAAATCAAAACATTAAATGTTGCAATTTTTTTCAAACCGCGACTGCACAAATACCACTCGTTAAACGCGAAAACTAAGCATGCAGATATGCTTATATACGTCTATATTAACACAATTTAATGCCCATAGGGCTGCACCAAAAACACTGTCGGCCTGTGTAATCAACAACAAACCTTTAAAAACACAGGGCGGCAACACTACTACTATTTTGACCGCAGCTGTATGCTTTTATGTTTTTTGACTATGTTTTCTAAAATTTGTTTCTCCCTTAATCAAATAAAAACACCTCTTAGGGCCGGTTTCTCGAGTGCCGGCTAACATTTCTCGAACAGATAAAGTCCCTGCTAAGTCATTTTGGCTTTCTCGAGCATAAATGTGAGAGCTAACTTTGACAGGGACTCGGAGTCCCTGTTAAGCGTTTTCGACTCGATAGAATGACAGCTGATTTCCCAAAGCCAACTAAGAAGAAGAAACGAAATCACAGCTGACTTTTCCTTTGAATTATATCCAAACAGCTGATGAAATAATCGAAGCATGCCATTTTTTGCACTTTACAGTGCGTTAACAGCACTCTGTAATTGTTTCTCGTTCAGATAAATTAAAGCAGTCGAGAAAGCGGATTTGCTTTTACGAACAGTTTATCTGGTATTTAAGTTTTTCGAACAGATAGCTATCAGGGACTTTGACAGGGACTCGACCCTTAGGGCCGGTTTCTCGAGTGCCGGCTAACATTTCTCGAACAGATAAAGTCCCTGCTAAGGCATTTTGGCTTTCTCGTGCATAAATGTGAGAGCTAACTTTAACAGGGACTCGGAGTCTCTGTTAAGCGTTTTCGACTTGATAGAATGACAGCTGATTTCCCAAAGCCAACTATGAAGAAGAAACGAAATCACAGCTGACTTTTCCTTTAAATTACACCCAAACAGCTGATGAAATAATCGAAGCATGCCATTTCTTGCACTTTATTTTATTAGGTATAGCATATGTCTGTAGCTTTAGTAGTGTAGAACTTACAAACTAACGAAATGTAGCTATTTTTAGCTTTTTTCCCGCTTAAGTAGCGGGTTTTTCCAAAAGTCGTAAAACAAAAGGTTTCTTTATGGAACTGTTAAATGCAAATTGACTGATTCCATGACCCTAAAATACAGTTTGGATACGCACATACTAAATTCAATGCCTAGGCAGCGTACGTTGTTTTGAGCTGGCAACAGTGGCTGTTTCTGAATAACTTTTAAACGTGATTTTTTACAGTAACACGATATATACCAAAATATACAGTTTTAAAGGAAATCGTTAAAACCGTTTTTGATAAAAATAAAAAAAGCTAAAAAAAAGTTTTAAAACAATTTGTTTTGTGCATAAATTTTTAAATATTACATTTACACAAATTACACATGAAAGACGCTTAAAGCATTTTAAAATACCTTTCAAACGAGATACAGCACAAGTCTGTAGATTCAGTACTTTAGATGTCACGGCCTTCCGTATTTTAGCTATTTATAGCTGTTTTCCCGCTAAACTAGCGGGTTTTTCCAAAAGTGGTAGAACTAAAGTTTCTAATATCGAGCTGTTGCACATCATACCAAATTTTCAGGACTTTAAAACCAAGTTTTGGGACACACAGACAAACTGACAAAAATAATTAAATTTTAATTTTGACTAGGCCCCCGCAAATTTGTTTTCGGTATAACTTTTGAACGGAGCGTCCGATTTTCTGATATGACCCCTCATATTTTCAGTAGGAATACAACTAACATACTGCGAGGGGCCAATTATCCCCACTGTCTCCAACAGATCCCAATGTCTAATTTTTCACTTTTTCACTTTCACCGCTCTCTCTCCCAAACCAATTGATTTTCTTGAGGTCTTGGTATGCAATCCTTTAAGTTTTACCAATACCTTCAATTTGATGTATTACTCATTACGATCAGACTATCACAGCAGATTTTCAATTTTGCGGCTATATAATAGTTGTCGCCTTTGCACACTCTGCCGTCCATAGTAATACAAATCCTAAAATGTTTCTAAGTATGGGGTTTGAAAGATAAAGAGTGTATCTTTTAAAAAACTTTAAAATCGAATCTGAGAGCTCCGAAAAGTTGGCCAATTTCAGCCTTTTTCGAACTTTGAGGTCCTTGCGTCGGGGAACTTTTTGGAAAACGCAGTTTAACTTGGGAATTCGTAACGAATACAAAAAATATAGCATCCATCGAGGTACATTTTTGTTGCTGCATAGTGTAGTAGGTCTAGCAATTACAAAAATTTTATCTTACCATTTTGTGAAGATTTGATGAAGCAATATGGAGATAATTTTTTTATTCACAAACCGCGTGTATTCCGGCGTTCAGAATTTTTTTAATTTTAAATTCATTTAAAAATACTTAATTTAAAAATTAAAAATTTTTTTAAAATATTTTTCTGAAAGATATTAAGATGTCCGACAAAGTAGCTTAATAAATATTAAAATAACTCAAACGAGTCTCAAGTGCTGCATAAATTAAAATACGGAGCTTAATTCTAAAAAAATGTTTAAAACTAAACGGTAAGAGATTAAAACAAGAGAGAACGCTCTAGTCGGGTGCCCCGCCTATCAGATCCCCGTTACTCAGCTAAAGGGAGTGCGAAGGAGATGGAGATAAAAACTTCGATCCGCCGTAACTTTTTAACGAATGGTCGGATTTAAAAAATTTCTTCTACATTTCGATAGGTATTTTTAAACACAATAAAACTGCATTCTTACTTTTCAGAAATATTGATATTTATACCCTTGCAGAGGGTATTATGATTTCAGTCAGAAGTTTGCAACGCAGTGAAGGAGACGTTTCCGACCCCATAAAGTATATATATTCTTGATCAGCATCACTAGACGAGTAAGTCGGAACGAGCCGGATCGGACAACTATATCATATACCTCTCATAGGAACAATCGGGAAAAAAATGTAAAAAAATTATATCTTGGGTGTTTTTGAACCTATAACATCCTACTTTTGAAAATGTCATTTTTATCTAATTCTGAATTTCGAATAAAATTTTTTCAAATTCGGACGACTATATCATATAGCTGCCATAGGAACGATCGGAAAATTAATGGGAATATAATAGGAAATAAATTATTGCTTCGTTGGTTTTTATTGTATTCTCTTCTACTGTAGGATAACTCTTTTCAAATATTTTCGATTTTAATTTTATCAAAATCGAAGTACTATATCATATAGCTGCCATTGAAACGAACGCAAAATTAATGAGAAATAATAGGAAAATTAACATTTTTGCGATTTGTAAATTAATAGGTAAATTATAGGACAGACAGACAGACAGACAGACAGACAGACAGACAGACAGACAGACAGACAGACAGACAGACAGACAGACAGACAGACAGACAGACAGACAGACAGACAGACAGACAGACAGTCTGTCTGTCTGTCTGTCTGTCTGTCTGTCTGTCTGTCTGTCTGTCTGTCTGTCAGTCTGTCTGTCTGTCCGTCCTATAATTTACCTATTAATTTACAAATCGCAAAAATGTTAATTTTCCTATTATTTCTCATTAATTTTGCGTTCGTTTCAATGGCAGCTATATGATATAGTACTTCGATTTTGATAAAATTAAAATCGAAAATATTTGAAAAGAGTTATCCTACAGTAGAAGAGAATACAATAAAAACCAACGAAGCAATAATTTATTTCCTATTATATTCCCATTAATTTTCCGATCGTTCCTATGGCAGCTATATGATATAGTCGTCCGAATTTGAAAAAATTTTATTCGAAATTCAGAATTAGATAAAAATGACATTTTCAAAAGTAGGATGTTATAGGTTCAAAAACACCCAAGATATAATTTTTTTACATTTTTTTCCCGATTGTTCCTATGAGAGGTATATGATATAGTTGTCCGATCCGGCTCGTTCCGACTTACTCGTCTAGTGATGCTGATCAAGAATATATATACTTTATGGGGTCGGAAACGTCTCCTTCACTGCGTTGCAAACTTCTGACTGAAATCATAATACCCTCTGCAAGGGTATAAATATCAATATTTCTGAAAAGTAAGAATGCAGTTTTATTGTGTTTAAAAATACCTATCGAAATGTAGAAGAAATTTTTTAAATCCGACCATTCGTTAAAAAGTTACGGCGGATCAAAGTTTTTATCTCCATCTCCTTCGCACTCCCTTTAGCTGAGTAACGGGGATCTGATAGGCGGGGCACCCGACTAGAGCGTTCTCTCTTGTTTTAATCTCTTACCGTTTAGTTTTAAACATTTTTTTAGAATTAAGCTCCGTATTTTAATTTATGCAGCACTTGAGACTCGTTTGAGTTATTTTAATATTTATTAAGCTACTTTGTCGGACATCTTAATATCTTTCAGAAAAATATTTTAAAAAAATTTTTAATTTTTAAATTAAGTATTTTTAAATGAATTTAAAATTAAAAAAATTCTGAACGCCGGAATACACGCGGTTTGTGAATAAAAAAATTATCTCCATATTGCTTCATCAAATCTTCACAAAATGGTAAGATAAAATTTTTGTAATTGCTAGACCTACTACACTATGCAGCAACAAAAATGTACCTCGATGGATGCTATATTTTTTGTATTCGTTACGAATTCCCAAGTTAAACTGCGTTTTCCAAAAAGTTCCCCGACGCAAGGACCTCAAAGTTCGAAAAAGGCTGAAATTGGCCAACTTTTCGGAGCTCTCAGATTCGATTTTAAAGTTTTTTAAAAGATACACTCTTTATCTTTCAAACCCCATACTTAGAAACATTTTAGGATTTGTATTACTATGGACGGCAGAGTGTCAAAAAGCAAGCTATTTTATATTTTTATACCCGTTACTCGTAGAGTAAAAGGGTATATTGTATTCATGCAAAAGTATGTAACAGGGAAAAGGAAGCGTTTCCGACCCTATAAAGTACAATTCCATTATTCCTTAAAAAAAATTTTTTTTGACAACCCCTACTTGGCTATTTTGCTCAGTTTGACTGTAATCGGCTCATCAAGCTCTCGCTTACAGATTCGACCATGACACTGCGCCTATGACCAATAGTTCTACCAACCTGCAGAAGTCATAAGAAATAAAATAAAGACAATAACACATAAGGTACCCTCAACTAATTTCACCCCAGAAGGAATTTTCAGCACTTTTGCTAAATACCACGAAGGTTGATGACTAGACCTCGGATTTTGCATATTTGCATATTTTTATAGGATAAAGATAGATCAATTCCGAAAACACCAAAGTTCGTTTCAATAAAAATATAGTTTAAAATTAATGACATATTTTTTTTTTTGTATATTTGCATAAAATGCAAATGCATAAAATATGCAAAATATGTGCAAAATATATGCAAAATATATGCAAAATATACAATATATGCAAAATATAAAATAATCTCAACAATTCAAGATTGACCATTTCATAGCCAACCTAATTTACCCGAAGGAAATTGTTTGTTCTTTTTCGTCATTTCTGAGATATCTAATTTTTTACAAAATTTAAGGAAACTTTATTTATTTTTCCAACAAGTAGGCGAGATGGGTGCAAAAATAGTAAAAGGGGCAGAACAGTTTTTGGCCCTATCGGCCAAACTGCTCGTTTAAATTGCTTGCCGTGTTTACTGAAGGTTCCTTAGAATACCAGAGGGCTGCATTAAAAATTTGAGCCTCCAGTTGTTTGCGTATATTTTGCATATTTTATGCATATATTTTTTGCATATATTTTGCATATTTCCGATATGCATCCGAATTTATTACATTTGAAAAATCTGACACCTACCTAGAAATTTTGGTAAAAATCGGACCAAAAATGGACAAGTATGCAAAATCCGAGGGGTATTAATGACCTGCAAAATATTTAGTAAGAGAGCATGAAATTTGCCTTCAGAAAATTATTTTTTAAAAAAAGCACGCGAGTGGCCAATGTTTAATAAAGTGTCCCGAGCAGAAGGAAACTATTTTCAGAAATTCGACATTGACGGAAATTGGTTCGTAATTTCTTCAACTGATGGCACTTAAAGCTTAAATTTTAAGTTTCTTCATAACTGGTATGTTAAAGCAACATACTGTCCGCCTTGAATTTTAAATGAGCAGCCTGCGATGTCCTCTCCCTATAAAATTTTAATTTTTTCGACAAATTATTATATCGATATTTTAAATCGATACGATACCTTTTAAAAATTCGACAACCCTATTGAAAAGCTAATATGAATGAATATGCTAACCATAACTCTTCATGTTGTCTTGAATGCCCAAAAACCAATTAAATGAAAACAAATTCTTATTAGATATTTTTAAAGCATAAGAAAAACATACAAGTTGACTTTTTTTTAATTGAGGATTAATAAATAAGGACCGGTTTTTTTTACCGGTTCTCTTATCGTTTATTTTTAAAAATCTTTTTCCAATTAAGCTCCGATTTTTAAGTTATGCAGCACTTGAAACTCATTTGAGTTATTTCTTTTTTTGGTTTGAAACTTTGTGGGATATTTAAATATATTTCAGAACATTATTTATAAAAATTTTTAAATGTAAAATTAAACAATTTTTAAATGTAAAATTAAACAATTTTTAAATGTAAAATTAAACAATTTTTAAATGTAAAATTAAACAATTTTTAAATGTAAAATTAAACAATTTTTAAATGTAAAATTAAACAATTTTTAAATGTAAAATTAAACAATTTTTAAATGTAAAATAAACAATTTTTAAGAGAATTTAAAATTGAAAGACGCGGTTTCCAAATAAAAAAATTATCCTCATATTGCTTCATCAATTCTTCATGAAGTGGTAAAATAAAATTGTTGTATTTTCAAGACCTACTAGTAAAGACAACGATTTTAGTTAGCAATTTTGCATCAACTTTGTAGGAAGAGAACAGCAATACGAACACGGGAGAACAGGAATAGTGTTTTCCCTTTCTTAAACGTTGTTGCTTGATGCAAAGTAAAGCCGGAAACCGGATGCCGGATGTCTTCTAATATAATTCCTACACAAAGTATATAATTAAGTTCGGAATACAATAACCAATTGGTCTTGGCCTTGCCAATGAAAATATATTGATTTAAATCCTATTAGAATAATTAATATGAGTATTATAGCAAAAGTGATTGATGTTCAAAGCAAAAATTTCTGATATAAAAACGAGGACGGAAGCTAACTTCGGCAAGCCGAAGTTTTAATACCCTTGCAGATTTCACGAATGAAAATTTGACTACAATAGCAACCTGAATTAAGAAACAAAATATTTCAAAATTCAAAAAATACAATTGTTCCTATGGAAGCTATAGGATACAGACGTCCGATCAGCACGCGCTTTTACCCTGATCAAGTTACGCACAAAAAAATACGATTTGGAAAGATTCATGTCAATAGCTTTTACACTGCGCGAAATATCTTGAATTTTGCAAGTTATATCCCATTGTTCCTATGGGGGCCAAAGGGAATAGACGTCCGATTGGGTCGATTTTCAAACTTGATCTGCGTACACATGTTTTAGGATGACTGTGAAACAGAGCATGTAAAAAACAATTGACTATTTCTAGCTGTCTCAAAATAATTCTCACTTTGGGACCCTTTGAGCAAATAGTCACAAAGAAACTGTTTATTTTGTTTCAAAACGTTTTCGGTCTTTGCTCAACCAGTAACCGATTTTTATCTCAGTTACTCGTAGAGTAAAAAGGTATATTGTATTCGTGCAACAGTATGTAACAGCTAGAAGCAAGCGTTTCCGACCCCTTAAAGTATATATATTCTTGATCAGGGTCACTAGCCGAGTCGATCTAACCATGTCCGTCTGTCCGTCTGTCTGTCCGTATGAACGCTGAGATCTCGGAAACTACAAAAGCTAGAAGGTTGAGATTTTCCACACATATTCTTAGGCTTCTTACGCAGCGCGAGTTTATTTTAGCCGAGCCACGCCCCCTCTAACGCCCACAATCGCCCACTAACGATGGGGCCCACACCTTTAAAGATTTCTGAGAAGTATAAATGCAATTTTGTTGTGTATATGGGCTGTTCTTTTACAAAACGAACGGATTTGGAGAAAAAAAAAAAATTTCACATTTTTGATTTGCCTGAAACTATTTTTTACGTGTACTATTCGGAAAACAAGTAAACATGAGATCAGGATTTAACCGAAAAAAAAAATTTTTTTATTAAGAATTCTTTTTAGTTTGCCAAAAAACGTGAATTTTGAAAAAGTACCCTCTCATTGAAAATCTGTATCTCCGGTTGTAGTAATCCGATTGACTTCGTGTCTTTTGCATTAATTCCTCTACAACCTCTTCTTCTTCAAAAAAAAAAAATTTTTAAAAAGAAGATTTTAATTTCTTAAAAATAAAAACAAACTAAAATTAAAAAAAAAAAAATTTAACGGGTTCCCCACAAAAAAAAATTTTTTTTATTTAACATATGCGCCATATTGTTAGTTTCAATCGGTTTTTGTCAAAAAGGTGGAGCCATGTTTAGTTTTTGAAATATCTGATTTCTTTTAACAAGGCCTCGGCTTTTTTCTATGAAAAAACGTCGCAGCATGTAGGTCTACTCTCACTCTTATCGGATCCTTATGGAATTAATGTTTTCTCATCGTTTACTTGTCCTTTAACAATTTTTAATGATTAAAAGTTAACTTTAAAGTGCTTTGACAATTTCTGAATGACAAAAAGTAAAAAGTCATTTTTTAATCTATTAAAAACTTACAATTATTTATTTAACCATCCATTTATTTCTGCCTTAAAAAAATCCTAAAATTATTCTAAGTATGGGATTTGAAAGATAAAGAGGGTAACTTTTAAAAAACTTTAACATCGAATCAAGCCATGCATCCATTTGCCTCTGAGAGCTCCAAAAAGTTGGCCAATTTCAACCATTTTCGAACTTTGAGGTCCTTTTGCTAAGAATCCTTGCGTCGGGGAACTTTTTGGAAAGCGCAGTTTAACTTGGGAATTTGTAACGAATCCAAAAATATAGCATCCATCGAGGTAAATTTTTGACGCTGCATAGTGTTATTGATTCTTCAAAAACCGCGAATTCTTAGGGTTAAGAGGATATATTTGTGTGGATCATACATAACTTAACTAAAGAAACCTAATGATATATTCTATATCGATTTTTCAAAGACCGTGAACAAGAGAATTTATTTGTGTGGCTCATACATAACTTAACTAAGAAACCTAATAATATATTCTATATTGATTTTTCTAAAACCGCGAATTCTGCAAAGCAAGAAAGTTTTTTTTTGTGGATCATACATCTGTAATTTTTAAAAACCACAAGAATTCGGATGGGCGGAAGAAGTGGAAACAAATGTCGATATATCGTATCCTTTAATTTTAAATATTATACACAAATAACCATTTTGACCTTAAGAATTCGCGACAGGTCGATAAGCTGTGAAAATTGTGGTTATCGTCTTATTTAAAAATAAATTTTTATACCCGTTACTCGTAGAGTAAAAGGGTATATTAAATTCGTGCAAAAGTATGTAACAGGTAGAAGGAAGCGTTTCCGACCCCATAAAGTATATATATTCTTGATCAGGGTCACTAGCCTAGTCGATCTAGCCATGTCCGTCTGTCCGTCCGTATGAACGCTGAGATCTCGGAAACTACACAAGCTAGAAGGTTGAGATTTTCCACACATATTCTTGGGCTTCTTACGCAGCGCAAGTTTATTTTAGCCACGCCCCCTCTAACGCCCACAATCGCCCCCTAACGATTTTAAAATGTGTTTGGCGCCCACACCTTTAAAGATTTCCGTGAAGTATAAATGCAATTTTGTTGTGCATATTTATACCTATCGAAATGTTGAAGACATTTTTCAAATCGGACCATTCATTTAAAAGTTATACGCAATCAAAAAAAAAAAGATATATATCCATCTGCCTCGCATTCCCTTTAGCCGAGTGACGGGTATTAGATAGTCGGGACACGAACCCGACTATAGCGTTCTCTCTTGTTTTTCTTTGGGTAACCTTAAATCTGAACTGATCTACTTGAAACCCATTTGACTTGGGTCGTTTGGGTTTGCGTAAAATTTGACTCACTTACCCAAATACCCAAACCCAAACGACCCAAGTCAAATGGGTTTCAACTTGAAACTTTCAAGTAGGTCGGTTGGATTTAAGGTTTGACAAACAAGTCAGGTTACTTGTGCAGGGCTCTAATTTCTATTGCAGCGTGCCGAATGAGAAAATTTAAGAAAGTGTATTTATTTGGTCTAATGTAAATCTTCCTATTTTTATTCTTAGCTTTTATCGCTAAACTAGCGGGTTTTTCAAAAAGTCGTAGGACAAAAGTTTATTTTTTCAAGCTGATTCACACAGTAAAAATTAGTACAGGAGCCTTAAACACCGATTTGATTCATAAAAACCCCACAAACAAAGGGACAAAAGTTTTCATTTCAAAAAGAGCCCTTAAATCTTGATTTTGCAATAACTTTTGAACGGAGCATAATTCGAATCTTAAATAAGAAAGCAACTAGAGTAGTACGAGGGGGCATTTATTTATATTTATATTTTTGTCTGAGGTGTTAAATGCAAAACATGCAAATAACTGTCAACCGATTTTCCTAAGGCAGTTTGAATCTCGACAAAACCGAAAAAAATGTTCCTCACAAACTCTCTCTCTGAGCGCAACCCTTTTTTCGTTTTGCTTGTCGGTTTCAGTCCGACCGTTCGGCTCAACCGAATTTCGTCCCCAGAAAAATCTAGGGAGTTTAACGCCTGTAAATATGCTACACTGATCAAGTGTACCATTTTTGTTGACGTCCTATATTTGTTGCTGCTGCTGGTAGTCTGTTCGTTAGCCAGCTCGTCAAATATAAAAATATGTATTTAAAATAGGTGCGAATTTACATTTAGCGTAGGGTGGCAAAATTTCCCCAGACAGTACTTTTTTAGAAATAATTATTTTTCTTTCGAAAAACACAGGGCGGCAACACTACTACTATTTTGACCGCAGCTGTATGCTTTTATGTTTTTTGACTTGACTTTTGACTTTTTTGTTTTCTAAAATATGTTTCTCTCTTAATAAAAATCCTAAAATTATTCAAAGTATGGGGTTTGAAAGATAAAGGGTGTATCTTTTAAAAAACTTTAACATCGAATCAAACAATGCATCCGTTTGTCTCTGAGAGCTCTGGAAAGTTGTCCAATTTCAGCATTTTTTGAAGAAGAATCCTTGCGTCGGGGAACTTTTTGGAAAACGCAGTTTAATTTGGGAATTCGTAACGAATCCAAAAATATAGCATCCATCGAGGTAAATTTAAAAAGCACTAAAAATGCTGCACAGTGTTATTAATTACTACATAAGAAAGATATGCCAAAAGTGGATTTTTGGAATCGTAAATTATTTAAAATATGTGGAATATTAGAATTTAATGGTAAATGGGCTAATCTTACAGATTCAGCTTTGGAAAATACACATTACGTATTTTCCCTTACCCTTTTGAATTTTAATAATCAAAAAGCAATGTTACGACTGAAGCATTACTGAACAGGTCACACACACATACATTCACAAAAGACCGTTTTCCTTAACAGACCGAGAAAAGTAGTCGGTAGAAACCGAAACCGCAATAACTCTGAAAAAAAGGGTTTTACTCTGAACGTAACATCTGTTAAGCAAAAACCCGTTGAATGTGTTAGCTCACTCCCAGTTTTCATTGGGTTTGTAAATTACAGGTTTTTCCAACACTTTGAAAAAATTGACTGAACCTTGCAAGCTTTGGTTAAATGTTTATGTAGGATTGATTTGAATAACTGCAATAGTAGGCTCTGGATTGTTATTGGCAATTGGAATAATGGGTATCTCGGCATATAAAGGTGTGTATTGGGTTGGGTTAGGTTAATTGCGTATACGTCACTTATACAGGTACTTTTAAAAAAATGCAGACATCTAGCAAGAACTAGCACAATTTTTTTACGCGCAAATGAAATATACGGGACCCGTCATGTTATGTGCGTTTGAATACACAACAACAATTATTTTCGTGCTAACATATCGGCTACCATACACACAAAAAAAAAAAAACTTGGTAAAATCAAATGTAATAATTGTCAAACAGGCCCCAACCAGCAAAATTGTCAATTCTATTAAGTAAATAGTTATTTCACAACAACAAAATACACACAATTAGCAAAGACACACACCCAAAGCAAAAAGAAAATACACGTAACTATTTTAATAGTTACGTAACTATCTTTGTTGGTCAATTTTACCAAGCAATTTTTGTTGTGTATAATTATATCCTTGCAGAAGGTCAGTCAAAGGTTTGCAACGCAATGACCAGCACCAATAAGTCCATCTAGCCATGTCGGTCTGTCCGTTTTTATGCGAACTAGTCTCTCAGTTTTAAAGCTATCGCGATGAAAATTTCCCAAACGAGCCGGATTGGACCACTATATCTAATCGCTCTCTAAGGAATAAAAAAAAAAGAATAGGAAAAAAACATTGTAACTTTTAGGAAGTAGGCGTTTTGATTTTTGCCAATTTAAAAACAACATTTAAAATAAATATGGAATTTTATCTGCAAGGGTATATATTACCCTGCAGGAAAAATGCGAACTAGTCTGAAAAACAACTAGTTATACAACTAATATCACTATGGACGGCAGTCCATGTAGTGACGAAGCGCACCTGGAGAGTGTGCGAAGGCGACTACTATATATACACGAAGAAATGAAAATCTACTGTGATGGTCCGATCATAATTAATGATACACCTATCGAAAGGTATTGCGAAAACTAACAGGATTGCATACCAAGACTTTAAGAAAATCAATTGGCTTGGGAGAGAGAGCAGTGAAAGTGAAAAAGTGAAAATTTCGAAATTTGGAGCTGTTGGGGCCGGTGGGGATAATTGCCCCCTCGCAATGTTTTAGTTGTATTTCTTTTGAAAATACCCGTCTAATGAGGGGTCATTTGTCAAAATCCGACGCTCCGTTCAAAAGTTATAGCCAAAATAAGATTTTCTTCGTCTTCCCAAAATGAAAATTTAATTCTGTTTGTCAGTTTGTCAGTTTGTCCAAAACATGTTTTTTAAGTTTTGATAATTTGATATGACGTTCATCGATATAAAAAACTTTTGTTCTACCACTTTTGGAAAAACTCGCTAGTTTAGCGGGAAAACAGCTATAAATAGCTAAAATTCGGAATTCCGTAACTTCTATACTACTAAAGCTACAGACTTGTGCTGCATCTCATTTGAAAGGTATTTTTAAATGCTATAAACGCCCTCTATATGCAATTTGTGTAAATGTAATAGTTAAAAAGATATGATACGCTGCAATAGAAAATGCCTGTAAAGGGAAAAAGGCTGGAATAGTTTTGTAGGGCGGGCCGAATGAGAAAATATTAGAAAGTCTATTTAATGACGAGTGTAATAATTTTTCGTCACAAATGTTGATATCAGAACTTTTGTATGTTGAAGGCGCGATCGTCACTAGTTTTTTACCTCGTTAAGAGGTGTTTTTATTTGATAAAGCAAACTGAATTTTTCTGAAGGCATTTGGACTACAAAGGGTCTACAAAATTTGTGCTAGTCGAAAAAATGAATAATACAAAACTAGTGAAAAAGCAACTTGTCTCGGACTGGTACCTTGCTGAAAAAAAAAAACCTTACAAATATTTTATTGGTAGAACAAATACATGTTAAAGTCCAGCGGTCGGCACACACATTCAATTATATTTTGCTTGATATTTGTATGAGTAAATTGCACTGGGCAGATCATCAGAGTGTGTGTGCAGTACAGTATACGTGAGAGGCAGAGGATGGACAGAACAATTCCCTATGCTCACTTAATAGGACTCTGCCGACCGCTGTTTTAAACTTAGTTTAATCTGTCCGAGGCAAAATATAAGTGAAAAATCACTGTTTTTTAATTATTTCACGCTAAAATTCATAAACCTTGTTAGGGCATTACAAAATGTGATGCGTGTATGGCTCAATCAGTTAGTGTGTCTACAAATCCAAAGGTCCCGGGTTCAAGTCCTAGAGAGGGCGACTTGCCTTAAAAAAAATTAAGTTTGTTTTAATTCCATTTAGGGCCGGATAAAGTCCCTGCTAAAGGAATTTTGGCTTTCTCGAGCATAAATGTGAGAGCTAACTTTGACAGGGACTCGGAGTCTCTGTTAAGCGTTTTCGACTTGATAGAATGACAGCTGATTTCCCAAAGCCAACTATGAAGAAGAAACGAAATCACAGCTGACTTTTCCTTTAAATTACACCCAAACAGCTGATGAAATAATCGAAGCATGCCATTTTTTGCGCTTCACAGCACAATTCTGTGCGTTAACAGCACTCTGTAATTGTTTCTCGTTCAGATAAATTAAAGCAGTCGAGAAAGCGGATTTGCTTTTACGAACAGTTTATCTGGTATTTAAGTTTTTCATGGACTCGAGAAACCGGCCCTTAATTACACTGTGCAACATTTTTAGGGTTATAAAATGTAACCGCAATTCTGATTTCATGGGCGGAAAAAACTATAAGCTAAACCCAGCTAAAGAGTCATTTGACAATTTAGTTCCTTGGGTTCATAGCTACATAATCACTGAAGACTTGATAGACTTGATATTTTTTAAAAGTGGTTAAAAAAATTTTCAAAAAATCGTGGACGTAGCTTTGATAAGCCCTTAGACGGCTGTGAAATCAGATTGGCGAAAAGTCTTACAATAGGCCCGCGAGGATGTTTTGAGTTTTATTTTGAGCAAAAAAAATAAAAATCATCAATAATCATTATTTTTAAGTCCTATTTTTTTTGCTCAAAAATAATTATTATGCGCTAATTAAAATATAAAAATTGAATTTTAATCATTACAAAGTAATTTTTATTATTTAACTTATAATTATTACGGTCCCTGATTTATACCCGTTACTCGTAGAGTAAAAGGGTATATTGTATTCGTGCAAAAGTATGTAACAGCTAGAAGGAGCTCTGTAGTTGGCCGTGTGGTTTTCCCACAGTTTCTACACCTTTTGGCAGCTTGGTTCTTCTTATTTAGAGGACAGTCCAAAGATAAATGTACATCCCCGCAGACAACGCAGACTGCACGAAGTTTGCAGAATTTTCTCGTATGATACTATTCTTAACAATTCGTACATTGGACGGTCCATTCCCTTTAAGAAACCCCACCGTGATTCTGCGGTGCAATAGATATAAAAGCTTGTAGATTGGGTGAACTTCATTTTTTTAAAGACATATTTTCAGGCGTCAGTTCTATTTTGAACATTGGCTGGGGAATTTTGTTTCTATTTATTATGTTTATAGCCGTTTTGGCATTAAAACCCTTTTCTTTAAGACCAGCTATTATTTCAATGGTTGGAACTGTTGATTCAATTTCTTTAATAACTACTTGTAGCCCTTTGCTACTTTTGAGTTAATAGGTATAGTAGGTATTTGGCCACTGATTGATAAAACAAACTTTTAGAAATTATTTATAGAACAGATTAATGTCCTGCGTTCTTCTTGAACATATTTCCTATACTATTATATTGCGTCTATAATGTCGCGAATCGTGTTGTTCGATATACGGCAGCGCCCCTTGTTTGGTTAGGCGGGGGTGTGGCCGTGCATCAAGAACAATATCGTCTTGTTCACTCTTAAACCCTTTAGAAATATTAAAATTTATATTATTAACTTTATTTATTTACAGAGTCATTGTGAGGAACAAATGGAAAATGAAACCGATGAACAATTTGAAGAACGTGTGTTAAATAAGAGAGCCGCACAACTTTTTATTGACGTTAGAGCGCATTTTATCGCAAAAGATAATTTAGCTCTCTCTCAATTAACAATAGGAAACTCGAGAAAACAGGTAAAGCGCAAGTTCTGATGCCGAGTCAATAACTTAATTTTAATTTTTAGTAGATTACAAATAATATGTTTCCAGGGTCGGAAACAATTCTCACAAATTGATTGATTCTTTTACCATTGTTTTAATATTTACCCAAAGTAAATTTAGAAATATAAAAGGTTAAAACAAATGAGAAGTTTTCGTTGTGCACGTCTTCAAAGCAGAGCTCCCCAAAAGTGTCCCCATTTTACAGGCTGTCAGAAAAAGATCTTTTACCTCAGGACACTATCGGGGGTGTCACAGAAATTATTTTCAACCGAAATCCGAAATCCCCTTATTCGACGGGTATTTTCAAAAGGAATACAACTAAAACATTGCGAGGGGCATTTCTCCCCACCGGCCCCAACAGCTCCAAATTTCGAAATTTTCACTTTTTTACTTTCACCGCTCTCTCTCCCAAGCCAATTGATTTTCTTAAAGTCTTGGTATGCAATCCTTTAAGTTTTTGCAATACCTTTCGATTGGTGTATTACTCATTACAATCGGACTATCACAGCAGATTTTCAATTTTGCGGCTATATAATAGTAGTCGCCTTCGCACACTCTCCTGGTGCGCTTCGTCACTACATGGACTGCCGTCCATAGTGATTTCTTGTTCGGGGGTGTCACAGAAATTATTTCCAACCGAAATCCGTTAAAGTTCTTACGTGCATCAATGCAAAATCCAACCGTCTTCGGTTGGAAGAGATTTCTGTGACACCCTTGTATGAAAAAAGTTATAGAGAGACACTCTCAAAGTGTTTTTTGTTTCAAAGTGTCTTGCTCAGACACTGAGCATTTCGGTTTGCTCTGTTTCGGAACCTGTTTTCTGAGACACTTTGCCTTTCAGAATCTAACGAAAGTGTCTTTGCATATTAAATGTGATTTTCCAGTATAGGGGTGAAATCTCTTTGGGCGGAATTCGGTTGGAATAAGCGTGAACATTAACACAAGTTCCATATGATTTTTGCCCAAAGAGAATTCCGCTTACCCCCGCGGATAACAATTTCCATGAGGCCGTGGCGTCACTTCCTTGATTAAGAATTGGTAGTTTTCTAAAAACTAGTTCTAGCCAATTCGACTGAATGTTTAGAAATAAATCAACCGCGAATTCTTTGGAAGAAGAGGACCCTTTCTGAAAATGCGTTTTGGTATCTAGGAAACCACCGCGAAATCTTCAGAAGAGGAGGACTCTTTGTGAGAATGCGTGTTTGGGTCAGAAGAACTTACTCTTTTCAGACGAATAGAAAAAAACCTACCGCGAATTCTCCAGGAGAAGACTAGCCTTTACCACATTTTGTCGTTTAACAATAAATAGTAATATTCCAAAATGTTACAAAAAAAACAAAATTAAAGTACCCGCAGATATATAATGTGTGCATATACACTACTGGTCAAAAGAATAAGTACACACGTTACACCCTCACTTGCTAAGAGATATCTCTATAGTTATTGAGGCCAGACCTCCCAAACCTTTTTATTTGGAAAGGTTATTCTGTTCTGCAATATTTAAATAAACAATGGATACAGTAAAACCTGCCTAATCCATGTTAGCCCTACATTTGTGCGATAGGTCGGTTTTGGTGTGGTCAAAATAATAAGTACACTTGTGTTACTTATAAATTTTAAAATATTAAATCTAGAATGGGGCTACGGTTAGTATTTTATCTTAAGTTAGGATCATGTTTATAAGAAGTCTGGGCCAATTGGACGATCCAAAAAGTTTCCAAGCCTGGATTTGGTTATTTCAAAGTCATCATCCATGCTAAAATCTGATTTGCAGCTTAAAAGGAACACTTAACACTTAAGTATGGCTTGTGATTCCCTAAAATTTCCTTAAAAATACTACTCTGAATAAATAAAATCGATTTAGAAAAAAATGAGTACTTACACCGTAAAAAATAAGGAAAAAGGGGAAATAAATAAGAAAAAACCAAAGTTACATGCGGTTTTAATTAAAAAAAAAATAGTTAAATTTTAAATTCTTAATTTTTTTATTTTTATTTTGATAGTAGATAAAACGCCTAAAAAATGAGATATGTTTCATTAAGATCGGTAAACAACTTAAACCGTACTACATGAATCGCACAACGCTAGATATCTATACATAAATACAAATTCCCCGTCCATACAAGTTTGTATGAAATTCGTTTTTAACGATATAGCAGTTTTGTTATCGTGCACATCGTCAACAGCCATTTAATAATTTGTTGACCGATCTTTAGAGTTAGAGTTAGAGTTAGAGTTTAAAATTCAGATTTCTTAACTTTCCCTTCAGCTAAAGTTTGCTATCCGAATGTGACGCGCTCACTCTAAAGCTCTAGAATAGTTTCTAGTGGAATAGAATATACAATTTTTTCTACGATTTTTTAAAGAACTTTTTTTGGTATCTCCAAGTTTTAATTTATATCTCGAGTTGCTCCAAACCAATTAAGCATATATATGTTTTAATTAACAATTATAAAATTCCGCTTTAACTTTGGCGATAAAATGAATTGGCTACAAAGAGTACATTGGAATTATTTAAAAATTTTCTAATTGAAAGACTGCTGTTAATATCGTTAAAACTGAAAACTGAAAAATACGACAAGAAATCGAGATTTGTACCATTTAAAATTTGCCGTCAAAGCGAACCAAACAAGATACATTTGGACAACATCAAAATACCGATAAAAAAAATTTAATTAAGGGGGGAGATACATATAGAACTGCATTTTTTCATGTTTTTCGTGATTTTTTTTAATCAATAAGGGGGGACGGTGCTGGGATGTCGTAACTTGGTGAAAGGGAATCCTGTAATAAGGAAAACAACACGTTTGAGTTCTGTATAAAAACTGATTTTATTTCAATAAGTCTTTGCTTACGTAACTAACAAGAAATTCTTATGATATACTTATCTATGGTCTACATCTGTTTGCCTGAGCGGGAGCCTTATCAACGGTCTCCTGCAAGGCGACCCTTTGTGCAGGGTGAGAACTATATTTATAGTCAGGCTCAAGTAGCCTGTACTTAAGATAACAAGTGTAATCACTGCACCCTTGTAGGGTTTGAGTTACAGATCGTTATTTACGATTCTAGATCAATTAACATATTGACATCTACCGAACTCGTAAAGTATGAAATTTATTATAAAAAGTGTTCTTCTTGAACATTCTGCCAAGGGCGGCAAGACGCGGTGTAGGGGTTATCAATTACTTAGATTCATTTGTTAATAATGCAAATAAAAAATAAGTGGACGGTATATTTAATTCGATATATTGTATTTGCTTTTTAACTTATATGTTTAAATATATTGCAACGGTCTTGGACTTTATTTCCAAATTTATAATCATTAAATATTAAATCTTTAATTTTAACATGATACCTTTTCATGTATTCTTTTTCATTCTTTAACCGTTTAACATTTACTGTATAATTAAACAGACATAGTTTTATAATAGCAACTACTTTGCTTCACAAATTTATAATGATTAAACTTGGCCCGAAAGTATGACTTGATTGATAATTAACTTCGGACATTCATTTTTTAATTCCTTGTCTTTTGACTCTGCTTCTACTAAATGAACGGTTGAACTAAAAGCCACCTCACCTCCAAAGTGAGGTCCTGCCGGCGGAATATCACGGCAATGTATTTCTTCATCTTCTATTCCTTTAGAAATCGCTAAGCTACCTAACTCTTTCTCATTTAATGGAGTCGATGATACAGCCTGTGAATCTATTTTATTTTATTCTAAACTATTCTCTTTATGTTTGAATTCATTCGAACAAATAAACTCATTGACCATATTAGAAAACTCTTGCTCTGGCAGAGTAAAAAATTTCTCTACTCTAGCAACCACAGGAAAATATCCTCCAATTCTGAATCTTTTCGCTAAGGCCGTAACTATATTTAGAACATAGAATTGTAAAACACTAATGATGTCTTCAAATTCATCGCTTTCAAAATACAATCTAGCCTGTTCCTCCACAATAAACACTTTTGTAGCTAAATAGTTAATATTAATACCTCTTTTGTTGAGACAATACTTGCAGCCACCCAAATGTTTTATCGTCTCATCGATATATTTCTTTAACTGATCGACTACACTTAAAAAAGCCTGCCTTGGAATATTATTTCCATAATCGGACGACTTCGTGCTTTTTATATTACAATATTCCTAATATCGAACTTATCTGATGATAGCGTTGACTTAGTCCATTGTGATGATAGCGCTTTTCCAAGGATGTAGTCGATGACGTTCTTGTAGCGACGATTTTGATGATTCTTGGCGACGCCTTCCCTTGGTGTCCAGGTCCTGCGGTCAGCCAGCAAGTCTTCTTCCTTCCAAGATGAAATTAAGTTGTGGGGCCGAGATCGTCCTCTCGGTAGCTTGATGTATTATATTTATCCCAGTTTCGGAATATTCAAATGCAATATCGCATCTGCAGGCTATTAGCCCAATGGAATATATTTTCCCATAATCCAAATTAATAGTTAAACGCTTAAGTGCGATTCAATTCAAGGCCCTTTTGCAAAATTTATCTTTGCATTGCAGGCTCTTGTTAACCATATTCAAAGCTAATGGTAATATTATTATTTACTTTTTCTTTAATAATAATATTTTTATTTAGTCGGATTTTTAAATTTTATGCTTTATAGCTTCTTGGCTTTATAGCATTTGTAGGCACTTTTGACCCACATATTTCCAATGGAAGAGTATTGCATTTGTAATTAGGCACTTATTACAAATGTTATTTTGTGAGCACTTTTTTTTTTAATGCACTTTTCACTAAATTTTGTATATTTTTTATATCCGCTGTTTTGGCCACGGACACGCTTTACCAACTTATTGGTTTAAATATATAAATCACTATATTTCTCTATATATTAATCCGATGTTAGGGCCTCGAAAACGCCCTACCGACTTTAGCAACCTTTAGCTGTTAAAAAACAGAATCTTTAAGGTGCTTAAAAACAAAAAAGACTCTTTACTTGTCTTTTTGCTTTTATTTTGTTCAACACTTTTGTCTCTTACCTCTGGTGGGGGAAAACGGCAGAGTTTGCGTTTCAAGCACAGAATTTCATTTGTGCACTTTTTATTGCTTGAATGCCTTAGACACTTCAAACAAATGTGTCTTTTTTTTACCCAGTCATTTCTTTCTGCTGGTTCCATACCCTTAAATGTATAACATTTCTTCTTGAACACTTGGCATGTTGATTACATTGTTCTTATATAATTTTAACCATTTTTTATTTTTTTGTATCTTTTAAAATAACGGCCGTGGAAATTTTTTTGTCAGGCTATATTTTGCAAAAAAAAATATCGATTTTTTTCAACATTTTTTTCTTGTAGATTAACATCTTAAGATTATACAGAAAAAGTTTTAAGTCAATCGGACAAAAACTTTAGAAGTTAAGCTAAAACTAGTACCCCAACCTCTAAGACTTTAAGTACGTAAGTGCGTTTTTCTCGAAACCACGTTTTGAAAGCCCGTGTTCATCGGCATTTCTAAACGGCTCTACCGATCGTTTTCAAATTTTTCGCATACTTTTCTGCATAAAAAAACCCGCCCGCTGGGAAGCGTTTTTTTTATTTTTTAACTTTAAATATTTTTTTTAAAGCCGAGAGGCACATATTTTAGGTCAAAAACGCATTTTTGACTTTGGAATCTAAAAAAAAATTCTCAATAATAATAAATAAAAAAAAGGGCTTCCCAGGGGCGGGGTTTTTTAATTCTTAAGCGAAATGTAAAAACAAAATGGAAATCCGATCATTTTTAGCGGAGGTACATTGAACACGGAAAAACGCCTTTTTTTAATTGTGTTCCAGCAATCGCTTTGCCACCAATATATTAGCCGATAGTATAGGCTATAACAATTGGTGGATGTTATTTAAATAATAATATAAAAAGGTTTGAGTTAAATACATCCAACCAGTTTTTATAGAAAAAATCGCAAAGTTGGTCGATTTTTTGGTGCTAAAGACCCCTTAAGTAGTGCAAGCATCAACCAACTTAAAAAAATGTAGATACCAGCGGAATTACTAGAAATAGTTACTTTATAGATATTTTCCTCAGACGTTACAAGGTGTCCCTACTATTTTTCACATGACTGTAAGTCGGTATCAGCCAGATCGGACATATAGCTCTCATAGGAATGATCGGAAAAAAATGTATATAAATTATAAATAGTTTCGGTGTTTTTTGTCATATAGGGAGGGTCTAAATATGTCGGCTATTGTATAACATTATTTATAAAATATTTTAAATTTGTTTTGGAATTAATAAATATTTATTTTGTCTTTCAGGCGGCTCAAAAGTTCTATTCTCTTCTTGTTCTGAAGAAATTTAAGGTGCTTCACATTGCTCAATCTGCTCCTTATGCAGATATTACCATAACCCGAGGACCAACATTTGAAAATCCAAAAATTTAAGGACTAGGACTTCTGAAAATTTGATTTGTCATAATTTATAACTATAATTTATTTGTAATATAGGTAAAAAATGAATCTATGTATTTAAAAATTTTTTCGTTTTTTCTCGTAGAGTAAAAGGGTGTATTGTATTCGTGCAAAAGTATGTAACAGGGAGAAGGAAGCGTTTCCGACCCCATAAAGTATATATATTCTTGATCTGGGTGACTAGCCGAGTCGATATAGCCATGTACGTCTGTCTGTCTGTATGAATGCTGAGATCTCGGAAACAACAAAAGTTAGAAGGTTGAGATTTCCCAGACATATTCTTGGGCTTCCTACGCAGCGCAAGTTTATTCAGTCGAGCGCCACGCCCCCTCTAACACCCACAGGCGCCCACTAACGATTTTAAACAGTGTCTGGCGCCCACACCTTTATATAGTCGTAACACCTACCAATCGTAGAGCGGGAACCACTACTACTTAAATTCAGCTGTATAATATGGATATTATTCCATTCTTATATCTCACTTTTTATACCCTTGCAGAGGGTATTATAATTTCAGTCAGATGTTTGCAACGCAGTGAAGGAGACGTTTCCGACCACATAAAGTATATATATTCTTGATCAGCACCAATAGCCGAGTCTATCTAGCCATGTCCGTCTGTCCGTCTGTCTGTCTGTCCGTCTGTCCGTTTCTATGCGAACTAGTCTCTCAGTTTTAAAGCTATCGCGATGAAACTTTCCCGAAAGTCTTCTTTCTATTGCAGGTAGTACATATGTCGGAGCGAGCCGGATCGGACCACTATATCTTAAGGCTCCCATAGGAATATTCAAACAAATATAAGAAAATTCATTGTAACTTTGTGGAAAATAGGCGTTTTGATTTTTGACAACTTAAAAACAAAATTTAAAAAATAGGCACGCTGAATCTGGAATCCCTGGAACTGCACCGAGTGAACTAGAAGTATTTACTTTATCTGCAAGGGTATATAAGCTTCGGCTGGCCGAAGCTAGCTCCCTTTCTTGTTAAAAATAAACTGTGCGGCAGGATTTTACAAACGTGTCGAATTTTCAGAGTGGGCATCAACTACACATGTAGTTACAAAGAAGATTGCAGGCATTCGGATTACAGGCAATTACAAACCTACAGTAAACCCGCAAATGATTATCGACAAACATCCGATCCCGAGAGCAGAAGATATCTTTAATAATGAGACTGTGTAACGACCCTGTTTCGGGAGGCGGTATCGCTCGGCGAAGTCAGGGCTCGCGACAGATATTTATATTTCCTCTACAGATCGATTTACCTCCCTTTCCCCAATAATGACACAGAGGGATAAGACTATAAAGTAGGCATGTATTTCGAAGGACTTGTATAATAGGTGTTTGTCGTTGGGTCGGCGATATGGAATTGCCGAGTGATGAACTGCTTGCTGTCGTTGGGTTGGCGCCACGGAAGGGCCGAGAGATGAACTGCTTGCTTTGAGGGGGTTGACCGGGATATTGCGGACTCCGTGATCTGTCGCTGCAGAAGGGCCAGGAGGCGAGCTGCTTGAGTTGTGAACTGCTTGTCAGTGACGTGGCGCTACGGAAGGGCCAAGAGGTTCACTGCTTGCTGCGAGCTTCGGCGGTGCGGATCGGCCGAGAAGTCGCATCGGCGCTGCGGTGGGTCGAGAAGTCGTGTCGGCGCTGCGGAAGGGCCGAGAAGTCGCGTTGGCGCCGCGGAAAGGCCGAGAAGTAGCGTCGAGGCTGCGGAAGGGCCGAGACGTGTACTGCTTCGTCGTGCGTACTTCGCGTTCGTAGTGTTCTGGGTCGTTGGGAGCGATCACCGGGCCGGCTCAGCGATCACGACTGTGTCTGGGCTGATTTCTAGGAAACCAAACCGGTACGCAGAACCGATTAAAAACCGAGCTCTTCTTTTCTGCCTCTGGTTATATAGGCGCCGTTGAGTATGCCGAGAGCAGTCGATGTCCATAATTCCGATTTCGATAACTCGTTATCGGGTCCCGAATATAGTGATGGAAGTTGACTATCGATGTATCGGTGGGGCTAGTGCGGCCAGAAATGGTAGTCGACTATCGATATATTAGTGTGGCCAGTTTATCGTTTTAAGCGCGCTTTTGAAAAGGTTCGATTTTGGCGCGTGTTTTGAAAAGCAGCGCAGCGTAGGAAGAATAAAAGATCATTGTGTGGGTCGACGATGGGTCGACACAACTGAATTCGCTCACTTAGATGTAACTGATGCTATCGACAAGGAATTTGGTCACGTGTTGACATTAAACACTCCTACGCATGGTCTAATTCGGCCAACACGTGCAGTCTATGGCGCTGCAAATAAACATGCAATTTGGCAATCTACGCTAAAAATGTGGAAAGCTTTTAAAACCCTTAGACAAAATGCGAATTAGCCACCCGATCGATCGACTTTCTAGGTCATAAGATCAATGATCAGGGCATTCAAAAATCGAACAAACACGTTGAAGCCATCCTTCATGCACCAATGCCGAAATCAATTGCGGACGTACAACTGTTTCTTGGAAAAGCAGAGTACTACATGAACTTTATTCCAAACCTGGCCAGTTTAGAAAGACCGCTTAGGAATATCCTTAAGGAAGGCAAGTTTTATTGGACCGCAAATCACTATTCGGCACACAATAGCATGCAGAAATTGCTAGTATCACCACAAGTCTTAATGCCATACGATGCATTGCTCCCACTGTTACTAGCAACAGACGCCAGCCCAACTGGTCTGGGTGCTGTCTTGTCACACAGCCTTATAGATGGGAAAGAGAGGCCAATAGCGTATGCAAGTCGAACGATGACTGGAACAGAACAGAGATATCCCCAGATTGATAAAATTGTCTCGAAATAAAACGCTATTTTCGACGTACTAATGCAACTTCACCCCAAGCATCCTCCGTAATGCTTTTGTGTTGCAAGTCTGAACTCTTCTTAGCGACGTGTCGCAAGCGGTACCCCAGCATGTTGTTCGCCAATTTAGGGTCGGCAGAACAATAACTTTAAAGAGCTGTACTTTGGGCTGAAGGGATAATCCGCTATCTAAGCGAAGTAGCCAGTCCATTTTGTCCAGTTGCGTCCTTTCTGACTCACAGACACGGTCAATCTGACCCTTCCAGCATAGACGACGGTCTAAGTTAATACCGAGGTATGTTACTCTCTGCTCGTGTTTAAGCCTATCACCATCCAAGTAAAGACTACGGGAATCGGCCAGGTCGATAGAGACCCAACATTCAAACATGTCAAGAATGTCTGGACACGCCACGAGGCCGAGGAGGGGGTGCTGCCAACATCTGCATAGGTGGCAAGGAGAGTAGCACGAACCACTGGGTTTGGGAGATCCGAAGTGTAAATTGTGTAAAGAATCGGGCCAAGGACGCTTCCCTGTGGGACACCAGCACGAAAAACTGATAAAAGACAGCAAACGCAGGTGCTTTAATAATATATGCGAAGAAATAGACTCCAACCCATGGGGCTTCGCATATAAACTCGTCACGAAACGGCTCCGGGTATTAAGTAGGCCATCGCCAACATGCCCAGTCGGCCTAAAAAGGATAGTGGAAACACTATTTCCAGAGCAAAAAAAAATATTGCGCGAACCCCACCGATCGTGAATACTGCGAGCATAAAGCTTACAAGTGCCGAAGAAGTTTTCTGGGTATTGAAGACAATACTGGACGACAAGGCACCGGGACCAGATGGCATCCCGAATAAAGTCCTAAAAATTACCATAAATGCAAACACAAAGGAGTATGTTGACATGTATAACGCATGCCTAACAGAAGGTGTGTTCCCTAGTCGCTGGAAAATACAGCGGCTGGTATTCATACCAAAGGGGGTCAAGCCGGCGGAGGAGCCTTCTTCATATAGGCCACTCTGCATGGTAGATACGGTGGGTAAAATTCTCGAAAGAATAATCTACTCCCGGCTAGAAGGTGCTCTTTCTGAATCCAACGGCCTCTCAGAGATGCAGTACGAATTTCGGAAGGGACTATCTACCATCGACGCCTTCGGTAATATGTGCGAAATTGCAGATAAAGCCGTCGAGGGGAAAAGGTGGCTGTACGGCACTAAGCAGTACTGCATAGCGGCAACGCTGGATTCGCATTCAACTCCGCTAGCTGGCACCACACACTAAATGCATTGAGAAACCTTAATGTTCCAACGTATATACAGAGATTAATAGCGAGCTACTTCGAAGGCCGCCTGCTCCTGTACGAAACTGATTCTGGGCAATCGATCCACAAGGGGCACGACTCATTGGCTTTGCCGATGACGTAGTTTCTGCAAAGAAACTCCCAGATGCGCAGAGAATCTGCAACGAAGCTGGGGAACGAGCAAGCCCATGGCTCGACGCCAAGGGACTCACCTTGGCAGCGCACAAGACAGAAGCTGTCCTGAAAAGTAGCAGGAAGATAGTAGAGACTTGGGTGTCATGATTGACCACCGGCTAACCTTTAAAGATCATCTAGCGTACGCTAGTGGCAAGGCAGGTAGGACGGCGGCCGCAATCTCGAGGATTATGGCAAATACTTGGGGACCGAGGCAATCAGGTCAGAGATTACGGGTTAGCGTTGTCACATCGACGCTGATGTACGCTGCTCCCATATGGGCACGAGCCACTGAAACTGAAAGTTATATGCAAGAAGCTGACTCCGTGCAGAGGTTGCGTGCCCTGCGGGTATTCTGTGCGTTCCGCACGGTATCCCATGATGCGGCGTTGGTAATATCGGGAATTATACCGATTGACCTGCTGGCACTGGAATCAGTTGAGATCCGAGCAGGTAGCCCAGGAACCGCAACTGCTGAGTCCCTACAGAAAAGGTGCAGAGAACTTGCCATTGCGAAGTGAAAAGAGAGGTGTGAAAGAAGTAGCACAGGACGTTAGACGTATAAGCTTATCCCAGAACTGCAGAGATCGCTTGGACGGAAGCATGGACATGCGGACTTCTGCTTAACGCCGAAGTTTATATACCCTTGCAGGTATGCCTACTTAAAATGTTGTTTTTACAATGTCAAAAATCAAAACGCCTACTTTCTACAAAGTTACAATGGTTTTTTTTTATTATTCTTCGGATTATTTCTATGGGTGCCATAAGATATACCGGCCTGTTCCAGTTTTCACTCGGAAGTGAATTTGTTAACATTATCGGATTTCCTATTAACAGTATTAAATTTCCCTTATTTCTTAGGGACATTTTATAATATTTCCCTTTGGTCCCTTTGCAGTTTTGCAAGGCTCCCGACATAATAGTATTAAAAATCAGTATGGGGAAACATAGTGTTGCAAACTGCTAGAGCATACAGAGATGCCAAAGTCGAAAAACAAAGTCCCTATCAAATGTCCCTGTTCAAATTTCACATGAAATAATGTAGTATTCCGTACCAAAACACTTATTTTGTTAATTAGGATAAATTATCTTTCTTATAAAAGAACCATGAACCTTATCGGACTAGTTTAGAAAAAGTCCCAACGAAATACTTACCTATATCTATACCGTGACAACTCTAGGCCATTTTTACCAAATCCGAGCGGAATTTAGAACAAGGCCGGCGGATTTGCATTAATTGTCAAGGCTAGAATTTACCGGGTTTTAAGGTGCAACCACAAAATAATTATTAATAAGTCATATTTGCAAATAATTTTGATTCCGATGATGCAATTAGGAACATAAAACATCAAGGAATAGCATAAAAATATTATTGACTTATAAAGCTATCGCGGAGTATATTTAAAGAATTAATTTGTATACTGCCGAATTTAAATCCGCCTGTCATATGCTTGGCGGAAAGTTTCCGTGTGAATTTTTCGGAAGTTAACAGAGTAACAACAGAGGGAAATTCAATTCCGTGCAGTTCTTTCGGAAGTGAGTCTTGGAACAGGTCTGGGAAATTCGAATCCGTGTGAAACTTTCGGAAGTGAAAACTAGAACAGGGCCGATAGTGATCCGATCCAGCTCGTTCCCACATATGTACTACCTGCTATAGAAAGAAGACTTTTGGGAAAGTTCGCGATAGCTTTAAAACTGAGGGACTAGTTAGCATAGAAACGGACAAAAGGACAGACGGACAGACGGATATGGCTAGATGGACTCGGCTATTGATCAAAAATATATATACTTTATGTGGTCGGAAACGTCTCCTTCACTGCGTTGCAAACATCTGACTGCAAGGTATTACTAGCACCGTGACGAGAGTCAATCTAGCAAATAACTCAGTCTCGAACGGTGGGCTCCGCCAAGTGGCGATCGTGTGTTCTAAGTAAGCCGGGTACGGCGGATCTATGCCCGGGTGGACCATAAGAGCGTGGGTATTGCAATGAAAGTCCACATGCAGCCGACAAGCCTCGAAATCCCGACATATAGCCTGGGCAAAGGCGGTGATCCCAAACATGTAGAAGTCTGAGATCACCACGCGACAGCAACAAGCGAGAGAGGTCGATAGAAGTCGCGTAATTTGCGAGTTATATGTTCAAAGCAACCACCCGCGGCACATGGTGTAGGTCCTAGGCGGAAGTAGTCAATAAATAGTAAGGATCTGTAGCGCCTTACATGGCTGCCATCACCAAGGTTTTCGAGCTCTGCCGTTAGTCTGTAGGTTAGACTGGGTCGATTTGTATGGGTAAAAAAAAGTGATAAATCGTAGGGGGGGAACGCAATCTAGGAAGAATTCTAAGCAATATTGCAAAAGAAACTATATCTTGAAAACTACGTTTGACCCTCCGCATTTGCAAAAGAAAAAAACCCAGTAATTGATGAAAAATATCACAGAAGCCCTAAAATTTGTACACTAGAATGGACCTGAAAAACGTAAAAAATCGTTTGGCCGTTTGTTCTCTAAGAACCGCCTTGGTTTTGAGCGCGCTATGCTGAGAACCATGGGGAACCTAACAATCTGGCGCGGGCCCTTGGTTCTGCCTGGATGTTACACAGGGCTTAGCGGATTCCCGTACCAGTTCTCCATAAGGGACTTGGACAGCTAGAGCGGCGTCATCGGAGATTGTCCTGACAGCGCACAGGAAATACGTCGTCCACACCGGTGCAGAGCAGGGAAAATGTGATTTAACCGCACTTACGAGGAGTATCCTTTTATCCTGTGTCGGCCCTCTCGGGGTGCTCGCGGAACGACAGGCGTGGGTCCAGCATCACTCACAGATATTTTAAAGCCACGTCATCGGCGAAACCGACTATGTGCCAAATGCGGTGTAAACGGACAGCTGCCTTTTGCTGAGGTAGTTGTGGACTAAGTTCTAAGTTTCTATAACCTTGGGAAAGATATAACCTCAAAAAACATAAAAATTTGTATTGAATTTTAGTTTTTAAATGGAACTACATTTTTCCACCTCTGGAACCTTTTTATACCCTTGCAGAGGGTATTATAATTTCAGTCAGATGTTTGCAACGCAGTGAAGGAGACGTTTCCGACCACATAAAGTATATATATTCTTGATCAGCATCAATAGCCGAGTCCATCTAGCCATGTCCGTCTGTCCGTCTGTCAGTCTGTCCGTCTGTCCGTTTCTATGCGAACTAGTCCCTCAGTTTTAAAGCTATCGCGATGAAACTTTCCCAAAAGTCTTCTTTCTATTGCAGTTAGTACATATGTCGGAACGACCAGCGCAGCGTGTAAGAAGAGAACAGCAATACGAACACGGGAGAGCAGCAATAGTGCTTTCCCTTTCTTACACGTTGCGCTGTTGTTGCTCGATGCAAAGTTGCCAAACTAAAATCGTTGTCTTTACTAGTAGGTCTTGCAAATACAAAAATTTTATTTTACCACTTCGTGAAGAATTGATCAAGCAATATGAGGATAATTTTTTTATTCGGAAACCGCGTGTATTCCGGCGTACAGAATTTTTTAAAATTTAAATTCTGTTAAAAATACTTAATTTTAAAATTAAAAATTTTTAAAATTTTTTTTCTGAAAGACATGAATATATCCCACAAAGTTGCATACCAAATATTGAAATAACTCAAACGAGTCTCAAGTGATGCATAACTGAAAAATCGGAGCTTAATTAGAAAACTATTTTTTAAAAATAAACGGTAAGTTTTAAAAAAAAAAATAATAAAAACCGATCCCTATATTTCAATCCTCTATCGAAAAAAAAAGTTTCGATTGATTCTGAGATTTGACCCAAATTGGCCTGTCACGTTTCACGTGGAATGAGCCTAAAGTCAAAGTCAAGGAGAAACGGCCGTGGAAAACCAGCAAGGACGTCAAGAGCGTCAAGACGTTCGGGACCAAACAAGTCTCCGAATTGCGACACAGGTAGCTGAGGTCCTTCAATGCGACGCACGGCTAAGTCTGCAAAACATCGAGGTTGGCCTTAGTACCGACCATTCCGACTATATTGGCTGTAATACCGATTAGTCCGGCTACGTTGGCTGTAATACCGGTCAGTTTAGCTTCGTTGGCTGTAAATACCGACCAGGCTTGCTGTGCCGGCTGTAATACCGACTAGTCCGGCTACATTGGCTGTAATACCGATTAGTCTAACTGCGTGCGGCTAAGTTGCCTGTAATACCGACTGGTCCGGCTACATTGGTACCGATCAGTTAAGCAGGACATAGGCAGACTTGGCACAGGCATCCCCACCAGCAGTGTGTTGGGCACGAACAGCGGACTTCAAGGGAGCAACATGGGACAACGCAGCAACGCATCGCCCAGGACACGACGAGGACAAGCAGCCAGGGATCGCGCCGAGAGCCAGGCGTCAGGTACGATCGCAACCAGGAAGGAAGGTTAGGGTGGAACGTTCGTAAACCGGCCGTAGTACTGGAGGAGTAGTACGTCAAAGGAAACTGAGTAGGCGTCTAGCGGGACCGGCCGGGACAGAGCAAGGGACAGGAGGCTGCGGCTGGCAGGACGAAGGTCTTGCAAGCGTGATGCCTGTTCACCCTAGTCTAGGGTGACGCTTCCCTGAGCCCAACGACCCAACTCCACGCCCTCGTTTACGAGTGGCAGCGAAAATCCAGGAGCACCTGCAGCGAGGAACCATCGAGCCGAGTCGCAGAAGCACCGTCAGCACGAGTCACGATAATTATTGTAACCAAGAGCCGTAAATAAACGCCTCCTCGAACCGAATTCTGAAGGGTTGTTACTGTTAACCGGGCGGTCACGTTTATATAAATTTGGTGGGACGAACACACAAATCTACTGAGCTAGCCGCACGATTTTCGTAGCGGGCAAACCACAAAAATTAGTTCGTTAGAACATATTTTTTAAAAGGATGTCAGCCAAGCCAAATAGCTTGAAAGTTGATAAAAACATATGTTCACGCCAAAAGGGGAGGCAGTGTCGAGCGGCAGTTTTCTCCAGATGTCCACATCTCGCTCGCTCGCACTGCCCTTCGCTCTCCCTCTCCAACTCTCCCGCAACTCTACGCTCCGCTCTGGAGCCGCTAAGTTAAGCTCCATGTAATCAGTTCTATTTTCAAGTGTCAAATAAACAGCCGCACGTCGCGCAAAACCCCGAAGTTTTCTACCCGTGTTTTTCGTTACAATTTCTGCGCGGAAATTCATCCGCTTTTTCTGGGACTCAGCAGCGCTTCTACGATCAAGCCGCCGCCCCAACATTTGGTCCTTCGAGCCGGATCTTTGGACTTCCACTCCTGGTTTTTCCGAAGATAATCTCCAGCGCCTACGGTGGCTTGAACCGCTGCAGCTAAGTTCCATTTCCAATTGTTATTATTTGCCGGTCATACAGCCAGTTGTTCAAACCTCATTTCGTTCAATTTGTTGTATGATTTCTTGTCTAAATCGAAAAGCGATTAAATCCGACGCAACGGCATTTAATATATTATTTTATTCCTTTTGTTTGTGCGGCATTTTTTCCATTCCCTTATGCCGTACAAATACAAATATACAAATACAAATATTCCTAAAAACTCCAAGTGTGTGTAAAAATATAACCCAGCCGCAGTAAAAGTTTCCTATTTTTTTAAATTGTTCCGCAAAAATTGCACTCTGCATTTTTTACTGTGTTCCTGCTGCGCGTACATATTCACATAAATATTCTAATACAGTTTACTTATGCTACTCTGCATTTATAAATCAAATCCAAGACCCTAATGACACAAACATATTTTTCTAAATATATTTTCGTGGTCGATAGACTACATTTTTCCGTGTGTAAAAAATATATAGTCCAGCCACAGTGAAAATTTCAAAATAAAAGTGATCCGCCGAAATTGGCAGCTTTTGTGATTTTACTGTGTTTCCTGCTGCGTGCATATATTTATACCCTTGTAGAGGGTATTATAATTTCAGTCAGATTTTTGCAACGCAGTGAAGGAGACGTTTCCGACCACATAAAGTATATATATTCTTGATCAGCACCAATAGCCGAGTCTATCTAGCCATGTCCGTCTGTCCGTCTGTCCGTCTGTCCGTTTCTATGCGAACTAGTCTCTCAGTTTTAAAGCTATCGCGATGAAACTTTCCCGAAGGTCTTCTTTCTATTGCAGGTAGTACATATGTCGGAGCCAGCCGGATCGGACCACTATATCTTAAGGCTCCCAATCAAATATAAGAAAATTCATTGTAACTTTGTAGGAAGTAGGCGTTTTGATTCTTGACTACTTAAAAACAAAATTGAAATAAATCGAAACGCTGAATCTGGAATCCCTGGAACTGCACCGAGTGAGTAGTCTTTTATCTACAAGGGTATATAAGCTTCGGCTGGCCGAAGGTAGCTTCCTTTCTTGTTTTACATTAATATTCCAAAATACAGTCCACTTCATCTACAGACATTTTGAGCTAATTGTTTTAATAAAATCCCGCAAACATATTTTGCATTTCGAAGCTATTCCGCTATTCGCAATAAGTCTCCAGAACTCCCGCAATCGGTGACTTACATTATCCAGCTGTTAGCTAGCCACATACATACATACACACAGCTACGTACTCTCCAAGTAATCGGCAGCGCACAGTGGGTCAAGTGCTTACAATAATTATAAAAAAAAAAACGACCATAAATCCGAATTTTAATATTGTTAAACAATTAATATTTTTTTTCCTATCCGTGCACCACTGTGACCATATTTTCCCTTTGCATAATTTAATAATTATTTATTCTGTGCATACACTTAAATACTTATTTTCGAAATTATTTCAAATCGCCATACAGTTTCCTCCACACAATACAGTGTGACCGTATATCCCTACGGACTTTCAATTGGTTCCTAAATTCCAATTCACAATAATTTCCGTGTAAACGATTTCGCAATAAATTTTAAACTCCTGTCCGTAATGGCTTCTCAAGCAAATTCGCCCTAAATAAATTTATTGTCACAGCTGACACTCTGAGCCATTTTGAAGCCACTTTAAACTTTCCGGGTGCACCCACACCAACATTATCCGCATCTAAAATCCGTCGCGAGCATGTCAGTTCCTTATGCCAAAAGGTGAATGATGCATATGACACATGCTCCGAGTGCATTGTGGCTGCGGGTGACAGCGCCGCAGACACCAAATCCATCCTGAAGGCGAAATATAACGAAACGCATTCCATATACGAAAGATTTGCTGCTCAGATCCTCGAGCAAATACAACAGTGCTCCACCAAATCATCTCAACCTCCAGCATCGTCTCCCCAAGACTGCATTTCGTTTGGCTGTCAGCTTCCTCCGATTGATACGGAGATTTTTTCAGGCGATTATCTTCGCTGGCCGACTTTCCGGGACCTTTTCACGGCGATCTATATAGACAATCCGAGTCTGACGCCTGTTGAAAAGCTGTACCATTTAAATGCCAAAACTAGTGGCGAAGCTCATTCTATAGTTTCCAAGTCCCCAATCACCAATGATGGCTTCCGTTCAGCTTGGACAAATCTAACTGAGCGTTTCGAAAACAAGCGATTTCAGGTGAACAGCCACCTAAAAACATTGTTCAATGTGCAATCCATGGCACAATAGTCTGGGGCAGCCTTAAAGGAACTTCAACACACGATTCAAGGATGTTTAACTGCCTTAGAACTATCCGGCATTCAAATTGAGAATTGGGACCCTATTCTAGTCTACATTTGCTCCACAAAGCTACCAAAGCTCACGCTCTCATTATGGGAGCAATCCATTCATGATAAAGCCGAAATTCCTACTTGGCTCGAGCTTAATTCTTTTTTAACAAAACGCCATCGAACTCTAGAGGCTGTTGATAGCATCCGGCCTGCTAATTTACTCCATGTCCATTCCAAAGCCACAAATGTGTTGGCAGAACTTCCAAAGATAAATTCTTTTACTACGAGGGTACTCCCATTACCCAAAGGCTGCGATCTGTGTTTAAAGGAAAAACACCCCGTGCGTATATGTCCACGCTTTCTCCAAATGCGGGTAAATGATCGTTCAGCCTACATCCAAGATAAGCAGTTATGTTCCAACTGTTTTGCAAGCAGCCATAAATTGCAGGATTGCATTAGCGCTCACAGTTGTTTTACTTGCCAAAGTCGGCATCATACGCTGTTGCATCCAAGCAACAATTCTACAATTACTTCGATTCCATCCAAACCTCCAGGGCCAGTGTCAGCCTCAATCCAACACAGAATTTCGTCTTTCTCAGCGCGTGTTTCCAACGTTCATGGGATTAACCGAATTTCCGATCCCGACCCGATTACAAGGGTCTATCCAACAGATAATTCTTCCGATTATTGGGTTCCATATCCCGCCTTGGATGACAGACGTTCCCGAGGTATTAAATCCTACCAATGCCGAGTCTGCCAAAAGACCCATCCGCTACGGAAATGCCACCGTTTTCTACGGCTTAGCGCCCAGAAAAGGATCCAGGAAGTACATATGCATAAATACTGCTCGAATTGCTTGGCCCACGATCATTCCCAGGACTCGTGCCGCAGTGGAAATTGCTGCCAGAAGTGTGGAAAGGACCACCACACTCTTCTACACTTGGACGATCGCTCCCGCTATCCTGCAGATACTTCTCCTGATGTTTTGCTACGGTGGTCCTCGCAAGGGGGGGGGAGAATGTTCACGCCAAAAGGGCGTTTAATTTCGGGAGGCAGTGTCGAGCGGCAGTTTTCTCCAGATGTCCACATCTCGCTCGCTTGCACTGCCCTTCGCTCTCCCTCTCCAACTCTCCCGCAACTCTACGCTCCGCTCTGGAGCCGCTAAGTTAAGCTCCATGTAATCAGTTCTATTTTCAAGTGTCAAATAAACAGCCGCACGTCGCGCAAAACCCCGAAGTTTTCTACCCGTGTTTTTCGTTACAATTTCTGCGCGGAAATTCATCCGCTTTTCCTGGGACTCATCAGCGCTTCTACGATCAAGCCGCCGCCCCAACAACATATTTTTAAAAGTATTTTTTTAAAGTAGATCTTAAACGGTTTTTTACCTAAAAAAACGATGGAAAAAACTGTTGCGTGCGACATGTAGCGTGTGACAGTCACTTCAATGCTAATAAAAAAAATAGCTGCTATATATTTTTCAACCAAAACCTAATACATTTTTAAGAAGAAGGAATAAGGAACACTATAAAATTAACTGCATTAAAATATTCCTTCACGTTTCGCTACAATCGAAAGTTGAGTTGGTAATCAAAAAAGTGCGAGAGTCTTGGTTTTTATACCCTTGCAGAGGGTATTATAATTTCAGTCAGATGTTTGCAACGCAGTAAAGAAGACGTTTCCGACCACATAAAGTATATATATTCTTGATCAGCACAAATAGCCGAGTCTATCTAGCCATGTCCGTCTGTCCGTCTGTCCTTCTGTCCGTCTGTCCGTTTCTATGCGAACTAGTCTCTCAGTTTTAAAGCTATCGCGATGAAACTTTCCCGAAAGTCTTCTTTCTATTGCAGGTAGTACATATGTCGGAGCGAGCCGGATCGGACCACTATATCTTAAGGCTCCCATAGGAATATTCAAACAAATATAAGAAAATTCATTGTAACTTTGTAGGAAGTAGGCGTTTTGATTTTTGACAACTTAAAAACTAAATTTAAATTGGCATCCCTGGAATCCCTGGAACTGCACCGAGTGAGCATTAAACAATAGGTATTTACCTTATCTGCAAGGGTATATAAGCTTCGTCTGGCCGAAGCTAGCTTCCTTTCTTGTTTTATATATCTTAAAAAGAATAGTTGTTTAAAGTCAGCCCTATCATGTATTTAAGTGCTAATCAAGACCATTAATTTGGGCCTAGTGTCAAAAGAAGATCTGCAAGATGTTTTTTTCACCTGCAAAGTAGTGTTGGGTTGCTCATGAGTGAGTGAACAAAAAAAGTTGCTCACTAAACTGAGTGAGTGAACATGTTCCTTCGAACTTGTTCTTTATTGTTCACTTGTTCATTTTTGCTCACTTTCTCCTTTTTGTTCAACTGCTCAGTTTTGCTCTCTTACTTGTTTTTTTTTGTTCACTTGTTGAGTTTGGCTCTCTTATTTGATCTTTTTAGTTCACTTTCTCAGTTGTTTTTTGCTGTTTTTGGCACAAAAAGTATTTTTTTTTACTTTTAGGATGCATTTTGCACACGGTTTTACAGACAATGAGATGTTTTCTCAGAGCCAGTGAAAAATTTAAGGACAGAACAAGTGAGCAAGTGAACAAGTGAGCCCTCTCTTGTTGTTTACTGTATCTAACCATTTTTAACTTTTTAATCGCTGTTATTTATTTATTTATTTATTATTTTTTATTATATATTATATAATGTGTATTGCGTGACTGCCCTTGACCCAAGATAATGCAAGATACCCGATTAGTCGGTCTGGCTCTAGCCTGAGAAACAAATGGCCCGACAGGTCAAATCCGAGGATTCCGCCTTGTCGCCAGTCCACCGTAACTCCGACGCCTGGCACAAACTTTTGATCCGCGCGCACCTTGCTCGTCCTTCTCTTGTCCTGTTCTTGTCCTGATCTTTGCGTCCTGCAGATCTCACCGTTGCAGTCTCAGCCTTGATATAGCGTCTTGACTCTGGTATCTCGATCTGGGTGTATAGTACTCGGTTGTAATGGGAAACTCACGGCCACGTGACTTAAATTTTACCTCTGTCGACCGAAACAAGTTGATATGGATTTTGACCATGCCTCGCTTATTTTATTCGGTATGATGTAAACATTAAGTTGGTACCCGTTATGATTTTTCGACGGATTTATTTCGAGTTTTTACAGTTGACCAAAAAATACATTTTTCATCTTAGTTTGAAATTGAACATTTTGACTGTGAAACTGTGCGATTGTAAAAAGAGTTAGTGGTATTTACGTGATCTAGGGCTCCAGCACTAACAGAATTCATCAATTTGTGGGAAGCACTTCATATATTTTTCTAAAAAATAAGAAAAATTTACCCTGATTAGATCAGCTCCTCTTGTTATGGACTTGAAGAAAAATGTTCTGTTTTTCAAAAATTTTTCTTTGAAACTCAGAAAAAAAAGCCTTACATCTTAGAAAATCGCCACAATCGGTAGCCTAGGGGTCTAAAGCGAGCGGATTATTTGTTTTGTGCGCTTATATTCGGAGATGTGTGTTCAATCCCACGTCAAGGCGGAAATTGTTTGCGTCTTTTAATTTTTTTTCACTCAATAATATGTATATTTTAATACAAACTAAGATTTAGGTAATAAAACACACACATAAATGGCTAACCAAGAGTATAAACCTTAAACCCAATAGAACAAAATGTGAATGTACTTTGTACAGCGCCTCACGTGATGCTTCCCTGGCGCAGCTAGTAGAGTGTTTGACTGCAAACTGTGAGGTAAGGGGTTCGATTCCCACGAGCGACCAAAATGTTTTTCTCAAGATGGTAAGTTATTTGATTTTTATATTTATCATTTGTAAGTAATATAGTAATTTCAGTTATTATTTCAGTTATAATATGAAACTAAAGGTGTGTTTAAGTACTTACATCGTGACGTCATCCATGTGTTTAGAAACATAAGATGCGAAACGGGAACCAACAACAAACACCGTCAGAGGGGCCAAACAGGCATAATTCCCGATTCTCCGATTTCCTTCTGTCCGTCTGTCCGTTTCTATGCGAACTAGTCTCTCAGTTTTAAAGCTATCGCGATGAAACTTTCCCGAAAGTCTTCTTTCTATTGCAGGTAGTAAATATGTCGGAGCGAGCCGGATCGGACCACTATATCTTAAGGCTCCCATAGGAATATTCAAACAAATATAAGAAAATTCATTGTAACTTTGTAGGAAGTAGGCGTTTTGATTTTTGACAACTTAAAAACTAAATTTAAATTGGCATCCCTGGAATCCCTGGAACTGCACCGAGTGAGCATTAAACTATAGGTATTTACCTTATCTGCAAGGGTATATAAGCTTCGTCTGGCCGAAGCTAGCTTCCTTTCTTGTTTTATATATCTTAAAACGAATAGTTGTTTAAAGTCAGCCCTATCATGTATTTAAGTGCTAATCAAGACCATTAATTTGGGCCTAGTGTCAAAAGAAGACCTGCAAGATGTTTTTTTCACCTGCAAAGTAGTGTTGGGTTGCTCATGAGTGAGTGAACAAAAAAAGTTGCTCACTAAACTGAGTGAGTGAACATGTTCCTTCGAACTTGTTCTTTATTGTTCACTTGTTCATTTTTGCTCACTTGCTCCTTTTTGTTCAATTGCTCAGTTTTGCTCTCTTACTTGTTTTTTTTTGTTCACTTGTTGAGTTTGGCTCTCTTATTTGATCTTTTTAGTTCACTTGCTCAGTTGTTTTTTGCTGTTTTTGGCACAAAAAGTATTTTTTTTACTTTTAGGATGCATTTTGCACACGGTTTTACAGACAATGAGATGTTTTCTCAGAGCCAGTGAAAAATTTAAGGACAGAACAAGTGAGCAAGTGAACAAGTGAGCAAGTGAGCAAGTGAACAAGTGAGCAAGCGAGTTAGTGAACAAGTGAGCAAACTGAGTGAGTTGACTCATTGGGAAAAAAAGAACAAATAAGCAGTTTTTACCCAACACTACTGCAAAGCGTACGTACGTCGTTGTTCTTATTTTTTAACCCGGCTGCCATCACCACTGATTTTTATACCCGTATATTAGATTCGTGCAAAAGTATGTAACAGCTAGAAGGAAGCGTTTCCGACCCCATAAAGGATATATATTCTTAATCAGGGGCACTAGCCGAGTCGATCTAGGCATGTCCGTCTGTCCGTCTGTCCGTCTGTATGAACGCTGAGATCTCAGAAACTACAAAAGCTAGAAGGTTGAGATTTCCCACACATATTCTATTCCTACGCAGCGCAAGTTTATTTTAGCCGAGCGCCACGCCCCCTCTAGCGCCCACAATCGCCCACTAACGATTTTAAAAAGGGTCCTGCGCCCACATCTTTAAAGATTTCCGATAAGTATAAATGCAATTTTGTTGTGTATATTTATACCTATCGAAATGTAGAAGACATTTTTCAAATCGGACCATTCATTAAAAAGTTATACGCAATCAACATTTATATATCTATCTCCCTCGCACTCCCTTTAGCTGAGTTACGATTATTAGTCGGGACACCAACCCGAGTACAGCGTTCGCACTCCCTTTAGCTGAGTGACGGGTATTAGATAGTCGGGACACCAACCCGACTATAGCGTTCTCTCTTGTTGTTTACTGTATCTAACCATTTTTAACTTTTTAATCGCTGTTATTTATTTATTTATTTATTATTTTTTATTATATATTATATAATGTGTATTGCGTGACTGCCCTTGACCCAAGATAATGCAAGATACCCGATTAGTCGGTCTGGCTCTAGCCTGAGAAACAAATGGCCCGACAGGTCAAATCCGAGGATTCCGCCTTGTCGCCAGTCCACCGTAACCCCGACGCCTGGCACAAACTTTTGATCCGCGCGCACCTTGCTCGTCCTTCTCTTGTCCTGTTCTTGTCCTGATCTTTGCGTCCTGCAGATCTCGCCGTTGCAGTCTCAGCCTTGTTATAGCGTCTTGACTCTGGTATCTCGATCTGGGTGTATAGTACTCGGTTGTAATGGTAAACTCACGGCCACGTGACTTAAATTTTACCTCTGTCGACCGAAACAAGTTGATATGGATTTTGACCATGCCTCGCTTATTTTATTCGGTATGATGTAAACATTAAGTTGGTACCCGTTATGATTTTTCGACGGATTTATTTCGAGTTTTTACAGTTGACCAAAAAATACATTTTTCATCTTTGTTTGAAATTGAACATTTTGACTGTGAAACTGTGCGATTGTAAAAAGAGTTAGTGGTATTTACGTGATCTAGGGCTCCAGCACTAACAGAATTCATCAATTGGTGGGAAGCACTTCATATATTTTTCTAAAAAATAAGAAAAATTTACCCTGATTAGATCAGCTCCTCTTGTTATGGACTTTAAGAAAAATGTTCTGTTTTTCAAAAATTTTTCTTTGAAACTCAGAAAAAAAGCCTTACATCTTAGAAAATCGCCACAATCGGTAGCCTAGGGGTCTAAAGCGAGCGGATTATTTGTTTTGTGCGCTTATATTCGGAGATGTGTGTTCAATCCCACGTCGAGGCGGAAATTTTTTGCGTCTTTTAATTTTTTTTCACTCAATAATATGTATATTTTAATACAAACTAAGATTTAGGTAATAAAACACACACATAAATATCTAACCAAGAGTATAAACCTTAAACCCAAGAGAACAAAATGTGAATGTACTTTGTACAGCGCCTCACGTGATGCTTCCCTGGCGCAGCTAGTAGAGTGTTTGACTGCAAACTGTGAGGTAAGGGGTTCGATTCCCACGAGCGACCAAAATGTTTTTCTCAAGATGGTAAGTTATTTGATTTTTATATTTATCATTTGTAAGTAATATAGTAATTTCAGTTATTATTTCAGTTATAATATGAAACTAAAGGTGTGTTTAAGTACTTACATCGTGACGTCATCCATGTGTTTAGAAACATAAGATGCGAAACGGGAACCAACAACAAACACCGTCAGAGGGGCCAAACAGGCATAATTCCCGATTCTCCGATTTCCTTCTGTCCGTCTGTCCGTTTCTATGCGAACTAGTCTCTCAGTTTTAAAGCTATCGCGATGAAACTTTCCCGAAAGTCTTCTTTCTATTGCAGGTAGTACATATGTCGGAGCGAGCCGGATCGGACCACTATATCTTAAGGCTCCCATAGGAATATTCAAACAAATATAAGAAAATTCATTGTAACTTTGTAGGAAGTAGGCGTTTTGATTTTTGACAACTTAAAAACTAAATTTAAATTGGCATCCCTGGAATCCCTGGAACTGCACCGAGTGAGCATTAAACTATAGGTATTTACCTTATCTGCAAGGGTATATAAGCTTCGTCTGGCCGAAGCTAGCTTCCTTTCTTGTTTTATATATCTTAAAACGAATAGTTGTTTAAAGTCAGCCCTATCATGTATTTAAGTGCTAATCAAGACCATTAATTTGGGCCTAGTGTCAAAAGAAGACCTGCAAGATGTTTTTTTCACCTGCAAAGTAGTGTTGGGTTGCTCATGAGTGAGTGAACAAAAAAAGTTGCTCACTAAACTGAGTGAGTGAACATGCTCCTTCGAACTTGTTCTTTATTGTTCACTTGTTCATTTTTGCTCACTTGCTCCTTTTTGTTCAATTGCTCAGTTTTGCTCTCTTACTTGTTTTTTTTTGTTCACTTGTTGAGTTTGGCTCTCTTATTTGATCTTTTTAGTTCACTTGCTCAGTTGTATTTTGCTGTTTTTGGCACAAAAAGTATTTTTTTTACTTTTAGGATGCATTTTGCACACGGTTTTACAGACAATGAGATGTTTTCTCAGAGCCAGTGAAAAATTTAAGGACAGAACAAGTGAGCAAGTGAACAAGTGAGCAAGTGAACAAGTGAACAAGTGAGCAAGTGAACAAGTGAGCAAGTAAACAAGTGAGCAAGTGAACAAGTGAGCAAGCGAGTTAGTGAACAAGTGAGCAAACTGAGTGAGTTGACTCATTGGGAAAAAAAGAACAAATAAGCAGTTTTTACCCAACACTACTGCAAAGCGTACGTACGTCGCGTGCGACAGCAGAGCATTGCCCATAAGTTGTTCTTATTTTTTAACCCGGCTGCCATCACCACTGATTTTTATACCCGTATATTAGATTCGTGCAAAAGTATGTAACAGCTAGAAGGAAGCGTTTCCGACCCCATAAAGGATATATATTCTTGATCAGGGGCACTAGCCGAGTCGATCTAGGCATGTCCGTCTGTCCGTCTGTATGAACGCTGAGATCTCAGAAACTACAAAAGCTAGAAGGTTGAGATTTCCCACACATATTCTTTGGCTTCCTACGCAGCGCAAGTTTATTTTAGCCGAGCGCCACGCCCCCTCTAACGCCCACAATCGCCCACTAACGATTTTAAAAAGGGTCCTGCGCCCACATCTTTAAAGATTTCCGATAAGTATAAATGCAATTTTGTTGTGTATATTTATACCTATCGAAATGTAGAAGACATTTTTCAAATCGGACCATTCATTAAAAAGTTATACGCAATCAACATTTATATATCTATCTCCCTCGCACTCCCTTTAGCTGAGTTACGATTATTAGTCGGGACACCAACCCGAGTACAGCGTTCGCACTCCCTTTAGCTGAGTGACGGGTATTAGATAGTCGGGACACCAACCCGACTATAGCGTTCTCTCTTGTTGTTTACTGTATCTAACCATTTTTATACCCTTGTAGAGGGTATTATAATTTCAGTCAGATGTTTGCAACGCAGTGAAGGAGACGTTTCCGACCACATAAAGTATATATATTCTTGATCAGCACCAATAGCCGAGTCTATCTAGCCATGTCCGTCTGTCCGTCTGTCCGTCTGTCCGTCTGTCCGTCTGTCCGTTTCTATGCGAACTAGTCTCTCAGTTTTAAAGCTATCGCGTTGAAACTTTCCCGAAGGTCTTCTTTCTATTGCAGGTAGTACATATGTCGGAGCGAGCCGGATCGGACCACTATATCTTAAGGCTCCCAAACAAATATAAGAAAATTCATTGTAACTTTGTAGGAAGTAGGCGTTTTGATTCTTGACTACTTAAAAACAAAATTGAAATAAATCGAAACGCTGAATCTGGAATCCCTGGAACTGCACCGAGTGAGTATTCTTTTATCTACAAGGGTATATAAGCTTCGGCTGGCCGAAGGTAGCTTCCTTTCTTGTTAACTTTTTAATCGCTGTTATTTATTTATTTATTTATTATTTTTTATTATATATTATATAATGTGTATTGCGTGACTGCCCTTGACCCAAGATTGTAATGGTAAACTCACGGCCACGTGACTTAAATTGTACCTCTGTCGACCGAAACAAGTTGATATGGATTTTGACCATGCCTCGCTTATTTTATTCGGTATGATGTAAACATTAAGTTGGTACCCGTTATGATTTTTCGACAGATTTATTTCAAGTTTTTACAGTTGACCAAAAAATACATTTTTCATCTTTGTTTGAAATTGAACATTTTGACTGTGAAACTGTGCGATTGTAAAAAGAGTTAGTGGTATTTACGTGATCTAGGGCTCCAGCACTAACAGAATTCATCAATTGGTGGGAAGCACTTCATATATTTTTCTAAAAAATAAGAAAAATTTACCCTGATTAGATCAGCTCATCTTGTTATGGACTTTAAGAAAAATGTTCTGTTTTTCAAAAAGTTTTCTTTGAAACTCAGAAAAAAAAGCCTTACATCTTAGAAAATCGCCACAATCGGTAGCCTAGGGGTCTAAAGCGAGCGGATTATTTGTTTTGTGCGCTTATATTCGGAGATGTGTGTTCAATCCCACGTCGAGGCGGAAATTTTTTGCGTCTTTTAATTTTCACTCAATAATATGTATATTTTAATACAAACTAAGATTTAGGTAATAAAACACACACATAAATGGCTAACCAAGAGTATAAACCTTAAACCCAAGAGAACAAAATGTGAATGTACTTTGTACAGCGCCTCACGTGATGCTTCCCTGGCGCAGCTAGTAGAGTGTTTGACTGCAAACTGTGAGGTAAGGGGTTCGATTCCCACGAGCGACCAAAATGTTTTTCTCAAGATGGTAAGTTATTTGATTTTTATATTTATCATTTGTAAGTAATATAGTTATTTCAGTTATTATTTCAGTTATAATATGAAACTAAAGGTGTGTTTAAGTACTTACATCGTGACGTCATCCATGTGTTTAGAAACATAAGATGCGAAACGGGAACCAACAACAAACACCGTCAGAGGGGCCAAACAGGCATAATTCCCGATTCTCCGATTTTTATTTTCATCTTCTTATTCAACTTTGGAATTTAAGAAATTTTTTTTCTGTTTGTTTTAGAAAATTTTTTTCTAAATGTCAAGGCTAGCTGCCTTTGGCTTAAAAAGTATGGCGATTTTTTAAAATTCAGGGCGATCTTTTTTGTGAGTGTAGGAAGCCCAAGAATATTTGTGGGAAATCTGAACCTTCTAGCTTTTGAAGTGTTTGAGATCCCAGCGTTCATCCAGACAGACAGACAGGCGGACAGACGGTCATGGCTAGATCGAATCGGCTAGTGATCCTGATCAAGAATATATATACTTTATGGGGTCGGAAACGCTTCCTTCTAGCTGTTACATACTTTTTCATAAATACAATATACCCTTTTAACGGGTATAAAAATTATTTTTTAACATAAAGACATTTATATATATTTTTATTCATTAAAAAAAGAGATAATATTTTAATGGTTTTAAAAGTTGTCGATTCATCAAGGAGTTGATTCCTGTATCTTTGCGCCTCGCTTAGAAAGCCAATTAGATTCGGACAATTTTCTTCGTTTAGTACTTTTTGGAATTCCACGTAGCCTATCTCGTCTTTTCCCAGTATAATCGGCGTATCTCCCTTACAATTGGACATGTTGCTATGAAGTGGAAGGAGTCTTCCCGTTCTCTTCGGTTACAGAGTGTGCATTCCTCCGTTTGGGCTCGTCTATGTGGCGCGTAGTTTAGTCTAGTCACTCTAGCTTTAAAGGTCATGGAAATCGCATAGGTCTTGATGTTGTCGCTAAAATAGTTTGTCGTGCCTAGATTGTACTCAAGCGTTCTGCAGTATGCTCGGCTCTCACTTTGCCTTGCTTTTTCTTCTGTTGTTGTCTCACTTGGATGTTCGAGAATGTTCTGGTGGCTGTCCTTCCAAGAGGTCTGATCGTCCCAGTCGAATTGCACGTTAACATTGCTTGCAAGATGACACCACTCTTGGAAGCACTGCAACTTGCTTTGTAGCATGTGTGATGCAACAATTTTTGGGAGCCTCCTAGAGTCAAGGGACATCACTTTTCTGATGTAGCTGAAGAAACGATTCAGTATGCTGCATAAGAGGGGGGCTAGTCCTGTTTCTAGCGTAATTGCGAAATTTGGTGTGTTCGATGGCTAGAGTCTTTTTAAGAACAATGTTAGCAATTTTTCTACTTCTTAATGGCTTAATTGTATAATAATAATAATAACACAGGTCGACAAAATCAAGACTTTTTCTTGGCCCAAGAATAAACGCTACAAAACCTGAAAGGATTTTAGCTGTAGATTACTACCTCATACTTGGAAACTTTCCATTACGTCGAAGTTTTTAGAAATCCGTGGTCAAAGTTCCAAATTTTCGATTTTTAGGCACTTTTTGCGGCTTAATAGTAAGAAAACCTTAAGTAGCCCAGAGCCACAATTTAGCGGAAGTGGTACCTTGAACCTTTATCTTCAAGGGTGTCCAATCACAAAGCTGGGCGACCTCTATTTTTTTAGCTACAATGGATTTTACAGAAGTACTTTTTGTCACTTTTTTTATCTATAGTAGCCTGATATTTTCTTTGTTGAACTGAGACACGTACACATACAATACATGAAAAATATCAGGCTACTATAGATGAAAAAAAGTGACAAAAAGTACTTCAGTAAAATCCATTGTAGCTAAAGAAGTAGAGGTCGCCCATTTTTGTGATTGGACAATCTTGAAGTTAAAGGTTCAAAGTACCTTTTTCGCTAAATTGTGGCTCTGGGCTACGAAGGGTTTTCTTACTATTAAGTCGCAAAAAGTGCCTAAAAATCGAAAATTTGGAACTTTGACCACGGATTTCTAAAAACTTCGACGTAATGGAAAGTTTCCAAGTATGAGGTAGTAATCTACAGCTAAAATCCTTTCAGGTTTTGTAGCGTTTATTCTTGGGCTTCTTTTTTTGTCGACCAGTGTAATTTGTATTTGATGCTGCCCTTGACTTCTTGCTTTACTAGGAACAAACTCCAAGTACTGCTCAGTGCAACTTTGGCATCCTTAAGCTTTTGTTGCAGATGTTTCTCAAAGCTCAAGTTTGATGATAAGACCGTTCCTAGATATCTTTACTCCTTTACTACTTCAATTTCGCTACCATTCAACGTCCATCTTTCATTTCTGGCCAGGCGTCCCGTGGCACATAACTTTTGACTTGTCCAGGTTAATTTGGAGATTTCAGTTGGTACAGTTGGGTGTAATTGATCAAATTTTGCAAAGTTTTAGGACTGTCTGCCAGCATTACCTTGTCATCTGCGTATATGAGCACTTTAATCTGATGGTCTCCAAATATGACTCCTCCCGGTAGGCCTTCTGTGATGTCATTAACGAATAAAGAGAAAAGTAAGGGGCTAAGGATTTATGCCCTCCTGTCGATCGTGTCGAAAGCTGCTTTGAAGTCAATGAAAAACAGGTACATTTTTTCTTTTTTTCATAGAACTCCGCTACAGCAGATAATAAATAAATAAAAATTGAAATTATTAAATAATTATTGAAAATTGAAACTCTCTAGCGCCATACGGTCTTCAAAAATGCGATTATACACCTGCGTTAATAATGAAATTAGCTCCCTTGAGGCGTTTTTGTAGAACTCGGCCGGAACTCGATTAAAACCAGGGGCCTGGTTTACTTTGCTCCTTCGGACTGCATCTTGGACTTCGCTGAGTTATATCGGTTCGTCGAGCTCATTTATTTCCTAAGCATGGCAGTGCGTAGTTAATCTGCGTTCTGCTTGACAAGTGAAGTAGTCCTTTTCAGTTTTGCAAAGCGACGATGCGTTTACCTTGATTCCTCCCTGTCTGGTATTCGATTCTTTTAATTTCTTTGCCATTTCCATAAAACCTTAACTGTCTCTTATTTCACCAATTTCTTTCTCCAAACGCTGGTAGTACTCCGCTTCTTTTGCTCTGCATAGTGAGTTATACGCTGTATTGGCTGTTTGGTAGGCAAGTTTGGTTTCATCGTTGGGGTTCTTCCTAATATTCTTGAGCTGTTTAAAAGCGTGCTTTCGTGCGCGCCTACATTGACTATCAAAACCATGGCTGCCTTAAGTTTTGACGTCGCACAGTGGCGCCTTTTGACTTTTTTTTGGTAATAAATCATAACTTTTGAACCAGTGAAGATAATTGAATTTTGTAAACGGCAAATGATAGATAATTGATCCACCTTTCAAATTATTGCTTGAGACAGGGAGTGGGCGTGGCAGAGGCGTACTTACAAATCGGCAAAGTCAGAATTTAAAAACAAATCCATTTTTTTCCGACAAAAAAAAACTTTTTTAAAAAGTTTTTGTTTTTTTTAGTTTCTTTTTTCATGTTGTAATTTTTAAAACTTATTAAAAAAAAATAAATAAAAAATTGGAATTTAAAAAAATTTTTTTTTTTTTTTTAAAATTACGTTTTGTTTAGTTTATTTTTTTATGTTTTAATTTTTAAAAACTAAAAAAACAAAAAAAAAAAAAAATTAAAGTTTTTTTTTAAAAATAAAAATTTTTATATTTCATGTTTTTTGAAATAATGGTCACAATTTGGTAAACTTGGTAAATCAAATAGACTTAACATTTCTGGACTATAATTACTAGATTCTAACTCTGTGACAAGGTTGTGATTCCATGACCCTGGAATACAGTTTGGATTCGCACATACTAAATTCAATGCTTAGGCAGCGTAAGTTGTTTTGAGCTGGCAAAAGTTGCTATTTTCGTTTCTGAATAACTTTTAAACGTGTTTTTTTTACAGTAACATGATACATACCAAAATTTAAGGAATCTCAAGGGCTATACAGTTTGAAGTTTTAAAGGAAATCGTTAGAGCCGTTTGTGAGAAAAATAACAGAAACTAAAAAAAAGTTTTAAAAAAATGTGTTTTGTGCATATCTTTTTAAATATTACAGTTACACAAATTACATATAGGAGGCGCTTAAAGCATTTTAAAATACCTTTTAAACAAGAAAAAGCACAAGTCTGTAGCTTCACTAGTTTAGAAGTTAAGGCCTTCCGTATTTTAGCTATTTATAGCTGTTTTCCCGCTAAACTAGCGGGTTTTTCCAAAAGTGGTAGAACTAAAGTTTCTTATATCGAGCTGTTGAACATCATATCAAATTTTCATGACTTTAAAACCATGTTTTGGACAAATCTTTCACAAGGATGCGCCATATGCAATTTCTTGGACCATGACTTTTTTCCCTTTTTTGGCTCTTAAAACCGCGGACGCAGGCGGACGCAGCTACAACTTTCGTAATATCAAGAAGAAAGTCCAAATAACGTTTTACGGAAGTATAAAAAAAATAGTATTAAATAGTTTTTTTTTATTTTCCATCAAAGTTGAAAAATATGGAAAAAATGGACGTTTCGCAAATAACTCATAACTAAGAGATGCGCATGGCAAACTGCAATATGTTTTACTTTTTTTACTCTTAACTAACACACCAATCCGTGGAAAAAAGAAGCAAAGCGATTCGATACCTAGTTTTTAAGAAAAACCCCCCGGAAGTGCGAAAAATTACCTAAAAACGGTGTGTTTTTTTTAAGTGAAAAATTGTTCAACTTTGAAAATTCATATCTTTTACAAAAATTTTTTGATTTGAAAAAGGGTTACATATTTGTAATAGTGGATCAATTACCTGTCGATTGGTATGGGTCACAACTTTCTAGGACAAAGTCGAAAAAGTGATTTATTGCACGTTTTTTGGCCCAAGGCGCCACTGTGCGTCGCTCACTTTGCATGGCTTCTGCAGATTCTTGAATGACCCGTGTGACTTCATTTATTGTGCATTCGTTGTTTTCGCTTCTTTGCCTCAGACATCTATCCAGCCTGTTTCTCTATATTTCCGCCTTTGAATCCACCCATCTTAGCTTGGGAAGCAGATGGTCGCCGTTCAATTGGGACTGTGTTTCTGAGCTTGCCTCAACTTCCACACATATCGGCATATGATCAGAGAAAGTTTCCTCTAAAAACGAAAAGCGTTTAATAAGATTGTACCAGGTTCCCCTTATAGCACAATAGTCTATCGTGGAGCAGGCTTGTCCTCTTACGAAAGTATCCGTATCTCCACTCATTCTGCCGTTTAGAATTGCCATATTTGTGGTTTCGCATAGTTCTAATAGCTTAAGACTATTTTCATCCGCTGTTTTGCCGCAGGCTCTTCGAGTGTCGTTGATTAAGCTCGCCGTTGAGAACCCAGTCTCTGTTTCGACCTGGTGCTCTCCTATCCTCGCATTCAAGTCGCCCACTATCATGACTTCGTTTTATCGTAGTCCAGTAGCCAATTGTAGAGGTCCCCGAAATCTTGCTTCCAGTTGTTGCAGTTCAGGTATACGGGCAGTATGGAAAGTTTGTTTTGAGCACAGGACAAGGATATTGTGGTACCGGGTCTATCTGTTTGCTTATCCCGAGAACCTGTCCTCCACTCGCGGGAATCCAATGTAGCTTGTGGTTTGTTGTCCACCGCTGCTAGATGATGTTTTAGCTGGAGTAGCACTAGTTTTTGTTCAAGTTATTCACCTCAACCTGTGGGATCTCCAGTTTGCATCGCAGTAACTGCTGAACTCCAGTTTTTGTGGCTTTCTCTTTCGTAAGTCCCTTTATTATTATATTTTTGCTGCGACTCAGTTCAACCAGCCTGTTAAGGTCCTTTTTTTCCGTGATTCTGTCGCGTTTCAGTTGCTCTTTTCGTTGCCACGTTTTTTAGAACTTCCATCAAGTCGCTCATCGTTGGTTCTGGCGAACACTCGGTTCTTCCTCTTTTTGCTATCTGATCGCAGCCTCCTCCTTCCAGGCATTTGAACAAGTTATTTGTCGCGCCCTAGTTTATAGCTACGAGTAAACTTAAAAGCTGAATGCTATGACACTCGTCGTTCTAACTATCGATAGTCAACCTGTAAGCTTAAAAGCTGAGTGCTATGACACTCGTCGATCTAACTATCGATAGTCAACCTGTAAGCTTAAAAGCTGAGTGCTATGACACTCGTCGATCTAACTATCGATAGTCGATAACTGTAAGCTCGATTAGCTGATCCATTACTTCTCTAGTTTTTCGCGCTTTTTCTCCCACGCTGTTTACGCTCGGATAATTTTTTCTTGGTTTTCCTGCACCCTAGCCGCAATAAAAAATAGGAGGAAGCGAGGAAAGGCCAAAATGATGCTTACAAGACGACGTGTTCCTGGAGATCTCGGGCAACTGTGTTAATGCCGTGGTGCCTGCTTTTTGCGTCTTTGCCTGGGCCGCGGATTGTGGAACAGTCTCGGGTTTGTTTAGCCTTGCAACGCTGGTAAGAAGATAAACTTCCGGAGCCCGAACTAAACACGTCCAATATATAAAGGGTGTTTTTTTTAGAGGTATAGAACTTTAAGTTGGCATCACTGTTCAAGATGGCGACCGATTTAACAGCTGTCAAGTGATTTATTCTCAGTTTGGTTTGGCAATTTATCATGAATAGACTCACGCCTGAACAACGCTTGCAAATAGTGCAATTTTATTTCGAAAGTAATGGTTCAGTGCGGAATACGTATCGCGCACTACGTCCATTTTATCGTCGACAAAGTCGTCCATCAGAGCAGTTAATTCGATTAACCACAAAAAAAAAAAACTATGTAAAATTAACATAGAAAAATAGTATTTCACTATTTTCTGAAATTTTTAAGTATTTTGTTGTTTTGTGTTTTGGGTCATTGAATAGTATTTAACAATTAAAATAGTAGAAAACCTATTTACGAAATTTGCATGAATTTTGTTGTTATATTCATTTGGAAAGTTAATAGTAACGTCTCAATTAATATCGTAGCAAAACTATTTTATTTGTTTGTTGTTTTATTTTTTTGGGCATTAAATAGTAACACCACAATTAATATCGTAGCACAACTATTTTTTTTCCTTCATATATTTTGTTGTTTTAAAAATACGATTATAAATTGTATGTCAACGATTTTTCTGGACTTAGGGTGGTTAGAGTATCCGACTCATAATCTCTGGGTCGTAAATTCAAATCCCGCTTTTGCAGATAATATTTTTCTTTTTTTTGTTTTGTTAAATGTTGATTTCAAGTCTATAGGTTATCCTCAACGAAAATCATTCTTCTGTGGCCTAGTGGTTAGAGTGCTCGACTTCGATGGTTGCGGCCCCGGTTCGATTCCCAGCGGAGTCAAAAAACCTGATTTGTAAGTTTAAGTATCTGTGAAATGTAAGTGTCTATAAATAACTTCCATATAAATTTATATAACAAATTAAATTAAAAATAAAAGTTAGAAACATAAATTAAAAAAACAACAATTTTTTTCGGGTTATATACTATTTTGTAGGTCATCTATTATTTTATAGGTAATCTACTATTTTTTTTTTGTACATAGTTTTTTTTTTTTGTGCATGGAACGCTTTTGCACCACGTTTACTCTTATTGATAACTCGCATCTATGGCTACTGTAGAAGACCCGAATGAGTCCATCCGTGTGTCCATCTGTGTCCATCCACTTGTAACGACCCTGTTTTGGGAGGCGGTATAGCTCGCCGTGGTCAGGGTTCGCGACAGATATTTTTAGTTCCTCTATAGATCGATTTTTACCTCCCTTTCCCCAATAATAACACAGAGGGGTGGAACTATAAAGTAGGCGTGTATTTCGTAGTAATTGACAAAATAGGGTTTTGTCGGGTGATGACGTATGCGTGAGTCGAGACTGCTTGCTTCGTTGGTTCGGCGTTACGGAAGGGCCGAAGGATGAACTGCTTGCTGTCGGTTCGGCGTTACGGGAGGACCGAGTGGTGAACTGCTGGCCGTCGTGGGTCCGATGCTACTGAAGCTGTGTGAAGAACTGCTGGCCGCCGTTGGTCCGATGCTACGGGAGCGTGTGTGATGACTGCTTGCCGTCGTTGATCCGAATCTGCGGAAGCGTGTGTGATGAACTGCTTCGCGGTGTGCCCGTGACGCTATCGAAACGTGTGAGATGGGCTGCTTCGCGGTTTGTCCGTGACGCTATAGAAGCGTGTGAGATGAACTGCTTCGCGGTGTGTCCGTGACGCTATAGAAGCGTGTGAGATGGACTGCTTCGCGGTGTGTCCGTGACGCTATAGAAGCGTGTGAGATCGTGTCGGCGCTACGGGGTGGGCCGAGTGATCGTGTTGACGTCGCAGATGGGCCGAGTGTCCGTGTCGACGCTGCGGATGGCCGGGTTGTCGCGTTGGCGCTGCGGGCGGCCGAGTGACCGTGTTGGCGCTGCGGATGGCCGGGTTGTCGCGTTGGCGCTGCGGGCGGCCGAGTGAGAACTGCTTCGTCGTGCGTACGTCGTGTACGTCGTGTACGTCGTGTACGTCGGGTTCGTAGTGTTCTGGGTCGTTGGGAACGATCTACTTGGATTTCTAGTGGGATTCGGGAATGTAGGGCATCGTTAGTTTCGGTCTGCCGGGCATCGTTAGTTTCGACCTGCCGTTTCTACATCCATTTCGTTTCCGGGTCGGAAGCCGGAAACGTGACGTCTGGGGGAACTCACTGAGGTGGGCCTGAATTACGTAAACCGGGCCGCCTCAGTGATCACGACTGGGTCTGGGCTGATTTCAGGGAAACCACACCGGGACGCCAGTGATCCTCACCAGGTCGCAGAGCCGATTTAAAACCGCACTCTTACGGATCCTCCACCAATACCAAGACTATCTACCAGAACACTTACCCGGATATTTCTCCTTGTTGCTGATGTTTCCTCGAAGATCGTCGGAACGCAAGTGACTCATCTGGGGTCTTGCCTCTGCTTATATAGGCCCCGTTGAGTGTGCCCAGAGCGGTCGATGTTGAGAATACCGCTATCGATAACTCGTTATCGGTTCCTCAATATAGCGATGGTACTAGGTTATCGAAGTATCGTAAGGGTTAGTGTGGCCAGACCTGGTAGTTGTTTATCGATATGTTAGTGTGACCAACGTATCTGTTTGGGCGCGCGGTTTGAACGTATGCGCTTTTGGCGCGTATTTTGAATGTGGTGCGGCGTAGGGAGAATAAAAAAGATAGATGTGTTTTTGGAATGTTCTTTTTTATTATTTGTGACGTCGGGTCGTCACACCCACCCCCCCCCCCCCCCCCCCCCCCCCCGCTTAAGATACTGGCGTCTCGTTGGTGTTGGTGTGTACGTGTCCGTCTCTGCCGATGCGGATGCGGGTTGTATGGTTGTCCGAGACCACCAGTGTTGTCTTGCGGTTTCCGCTCCGCCAGGTTGCCTTCAGACGCACGACCGCTTCCTCCACGCGTTTCAGGTGCTCCTCGCGGCCCCGTGGTTTTGGCTCCCATTCCTCCTCGCTTTCCTCCGATAAGTTGATCGGCTTCACTCCGGGAAAGTCTAGTGCCGAGAGCCGCCGCGGGGTTACCCATTTTGTTTGCGGACGCTGATGATCTGCCAGTTGGTGCCTTTTTGTGCCGGTCGTTGTCCTGGGCATGGGGGGTCGTGCTTCGTTGTCCGTTGCTTGCCGTGTCGTTTCCTTTGTCGTTGATGTTACCAATGTTTGCCGTGTTGCTGCTGTGGTCGTATTCCTGCTCGTAGTTGTCGCCGCCGTTTGCCGTGGTGATGTAATGGTCCTATTCGTGGTCGTAGGTGTCGCCAGCGGACCTGCCACGTCCACGGCTCCGAGTATGACTACTCGTCGCCGCTGCTGGTTGAGCCTTTGCAGGTTCTCCCTGTATTTTGTCAGCGAGTTTTGAAATTTTTTGTTCATTCTGAAACACGACGAATGGTTTTTTTTTTTTTTACTTAGTTGGTTTTGTGGGGTTATGCGTGCTTGTTAGTTGAGGGTTTCTACGTGGGGTTTCAGTTCGTTTACGTAGGTTCTGTGCGTCTTCCCGGTCACCGTGTGTTTTATTGTTGCAATCACCGCGGATATGAAACCTGTGACTTTGAATGGGCCTTCATATTTCGGAGCTAACTTTGCCGCGAATCCAGTTGCTGCTTTTGACAATGGGTGCTGTCTTTCCCATACTAAGTCTCCTATTTTGGGTCTCCAGTCCCTTTTCCGGAGGTCGTATGATCTAGCTTGATTCTGTGCCGCTTTTCCCATGTTTAGGTGTGCAAGTTTCCTCGTTTCCATGATACGCTCCCATCGTGCATGTATTGTCTCCTCCACAATTCCCGATCCTTGCGTGTTTTCGGCAAACAGGCTTCCTGGTAATCTAATTTCCCGTCCGTAGAGCAGATATGCTGGGCTATATCCAGTTGACTCTGATCTGCTACTGTTGATTGCCAACGATATTTCAGGTAGCCAGTCGTCCCATCTTGTGTGCTCTGTTCCCGAGAATTGTGCGATCATTGTTTTAATCGTCCGGTTTGCCCTTTCTGCCGGGTTTTCTTGAGGGGTGTATGGGGCTGTCAGCTGGTAAGCAATTCCCCATTTCTGTAGCTGTGCCTTGAACTTGTTGCTAGTGAATTGCACCCCATTGTCCGAGATTATCTTTTTTGGTGTTCCGAACCGGGATATGACCTGTTCCCTTAGTACCTTTAATACGATATCTGTCGTTGCTTTCCGGACGGCTGCAATTTCTACCCATTTTGTGAACCTGTCGAACATCACTAGCAACATGTTGTTACCGTGGCTGGATCTCGGTAGTGGGCCCACGAAATCTATGCAAAGGGTTTCCCAGGGTACTTTTGCTATTTCTGACAACATTTTCCCTGCTGCTTGTTGCTGAGATGTTTTGTAGCGTTGGCACGTTTCGCAGCTTCTCACATGCTGCTGTATATCTCTGTGCATTCCTTGCCAGTAGTATTGTGCCATTATCCGGTGTTTTGTTTTTCTCACCCCTAGGTGGCCTGCTGTTGCTTCGCTATGGTTTTCTCGAAGTACTCGCTCTCGTTGTTTTTTAGCCACGCATAGTTTCCATGGCTGTGTGTCCTCGTCTGCAGCCCATGACGGTATATGCCTATATAGTCTTCCGTTGATTATCGCGTAATCTGGCCATGATTCGGGGTTTTTTCCTAAGTCTATAATTTTCCGTTTAATCCAGACGTCTTCTTCGATTTCGGCTCCGTGGGCTTCTTCTTCTGGCATTCTGGACAATGCGTCCGCCACGACATTGAGCTTTCCTCTGCGGTAGCGAATCTCGAACGAGTATGGCTGCATTGCCAACGCCCATCTGGCGATCCGTCCTGATGGGCTCTCTATCGAGTTAAGCCACTTTAGCGCCTGATGGTCCGTGATGACTATGAAGTGGTAACCTTCTAAGTACATCCTCATCTTCTGGATGCCCCAGTGGATTGCCAGGCATTCCTTTTCGGTCGCTGAGTAGTTCTGTTCCGTCTTTGTGAGTTTCCGACTGGCGTACGATATCACGTGCTCGCCGTTTTCGTCTTCTTGAGTAAGGACCGCTCCTAGTCCGCAGTTGCTGGCGTCTGTCTGGAGTAGAAAAGTTTTCCCAAAATCTGGGCAGGCCAGAACTGGTGCTTCCGTTAGTGCTTTTTTTAGGTGTTGCGTTGCCTGTTCTGCCTCCTCGCTCCATTTGAACTTCGTGTCTTTTTTCACTAAGTTATATAGTGGTTGTGCCAGTTCCGTGAAGTTTGGAACGAATCTTCTGTACCATGAAGCTACTCCCAGAAAGCTGTGTACTTGCTTCGTTGTCTGTGGGCTTGGCATGTCTAGGATCGCGGCTATTTTTCCCGGGTCCGTGTGTATCCCCCTTGCGCTGGCCACATGGCCTAGGTACTTCAGCTCTTCCTTGAAGAAGTGACATTTCTCTGCGTTTATCTTCAAATTTGCTTTCCGTAGTCGGCTCATTACTTCCTGTAGTTTTTCCATGTGTTCCCTTTTGGTACGCCCGATGACCACTATATCGTCCAGGTATGCGAATGCAAAGGGTTCCATCTCTGGTCCTATGACTGAGTCCAGAGCTCTTTGAAACGTGGCTGGTGCTGTGTGTAGTCCGAAGGGCATTACCTTCCACTGATACAGCCCTCGCCCAGGTACGGTGAAGGCGGTGAACTGTTTGCTTCCTTTATCCATCGGTATTTGCCAGTAGCCACTTTTTAAGTCTAGTGTACTTATATATTTGGCCTCCCGTAGTTGGTTGAGTATGTGGTCCATACGGGGTACTGGGTATGCGTCACGTTCTGAGTGCTCGTTGAGCTGCCTGTAGTCTATGCAAAGTCTCCATTCTTTGTTTTTCTTCTCTACTAGTACTACTGGTGAGCTGTAAGCGGAATGCGAGGGTTCGATGAGATCCTGAGCCAGAAGCTCGTCCACTTGTTTGTTTATTATTTCTTGCATGGCTGGGTTTCGAGGATAGTACCTTTGTTTGATTGGGCGATCGTGCTTCATGAATATCCTATGCGTGGCAATATGGCTGACTCCCTTGACTTGACTCATCATTTCCAACTCTTTTTCAAGGGTTTCTTGTACCTCTGCTTCCGTTAGATCGCCTGTCGCTAGTGATCCTATGCCGTGACTCTTTTTTTTCCTCCTGTTTTTGTTTCTTTGGTCCCCGTTCATCTTTGCTGTGAGTCCTCCGCATTGTAGTGTCGCGTTGCATTGTTCCAAGAAGTCTATCCCCAGCAGAAGGTCGCCGATTACCTCTTCGAGGATTAGCAGCGTTGTTGTGCTTGTTTTGTTTCCGAGTTGTATTGGAACTTCTAGTGCCTCTGTGACCGTTCTGTTTGTTCCGTCTGCTAGCCTAATGGCTTCGGTTACTTGTTTTTCCCTCCCATGTCTGGCTATTCTGCTGGCTAGTTTCCTGGCGATGAAACTTCTTGTGGCTCCTGTGTCTATGGCCCCGCGAACTCTTGTGTTGCCTATATTTACTTGTGCCAGTAGTCGTCGGCCGTTGAAGTTTATTGATGTTGCGGGTGTGGTGTTTGCCCTGGGCACCCGCTGTGATCCCACGGGCCTCTGGCGTTTCCCGACGTTTCGTTCCGGCGACAGCAATGGATCGTTCGTATTCCATCCTGTCCGCATATCCAGCAGAATATTCTTGGCGTATTGTTGCACTGCTGTCCTCTGTGTCCCTCTTCTTTGCACCTTGAACATCTATTATTCATATTGAATGATCGAGTTATTCCTCTGCTCAGTGCTTGTGGGGGTTCCTGGGGTCTCCATTGGTTTCTCGTTTGTCTCCCGGAATTTCCCGGTTGCTGCCGTTGTGTCCAGTGGCTTTCCGGAGTGTGTTGTGGTGCGCGTTCCTGTGGTTGGAGGGCCTCGAATTCCACTGCCAACTGTAAGTATTCCGCTAGGGTTCGGCATTCCCCTCGTTTAGCATACTTTTTGAACTCCACTCGACTGTTTCGGTAGACCCATTCTAGTTTCTTTTCCTCCGTGAGAGTGGTAAATCTCATGATTTTACGAAGTTCCCGTGCGTAGTCCTTTGCTGGCTCGTTTGAACCCTGGTGCCTGCGTGTTATGTTTTCCATTGCTTTCTCTTCGGAGTCCGCTGGTCTGTAGTATCCCAGGAATTCTGTCTTGAAGCTTTTCCATGATGGCATTGAAATTGGGTGGGTATGCCACCAGTCCAAGGCACAGTCTCTGAGCAAAATCACCATAGCTCCTGCTGCTTGGTCGAGCTCTATCCCATAGGCCCTTGCCAGCTCTTCCGTTCTACAGATGAATTCTGTCGGGTCGCCCGTGCCATCATAAAATTCTCCCCAGCTACGTATTACTCCCATTGTGGCCACTTTGTCAGTCTTCCTGGGTTCGGGTATCGACTTTCCGCTGCTTGTCGCTTGTGTGTCTGGTATTTGTAGCAAGTTTGGGGTTTTCTCGCTGATGTGTTGCTCCGTGTTGGATGTCCCCTTAGCTCCTTTCGGTTGATTCCCTGATCCGTCGGGTGCTGGTGATGGGGTCCTTGCGTGTTTTTGTGCCAGTTCTAGGAGGCGTATGATGGTTTTTTCGCTGTGGTCACCGTTCTTTATGAACTCCGACATTTGTTTTCGCATGTCTTCGCACAGTGTTTCTGGCTCGATGTCAAATTCCATCAGATAGGTTTCCAGTTGTGTCTTATTGCAATTGGAGATCCAGCTTCTAGTTAGCTTGTCTGCCATTTTATCTGTGATTTGTTGAGGAAGAGGGTAAACGATCTTTGTGGTGTTTGAGGTTTCTGTCTATTTGTCTTCAATCTGTTCGGGCGCCACTGTAACGACCCTGTTTTGGGAGGCGGTATAGCTCGCCGTGGTCAGGGTTCGCGACAGATATTTTTAGTTCCTCTATAGATCGATTTTTACCTCCCTTTCCCCAATAATAACACAGAGGGGTGGAACTATAAAGTAGGCGTGTATTTCGTAGTAATTGACAAAATAGGGTTTTGTCGGGGATGACGTATGCGTGAGTCGAGACTGCTTGCTTCGTTGGTTAGGCGTTACGGAAGGGCCGAAGGATGAACTGCTTGCTGTCGGTTCGGCGTTACGGGAGGACCGAGTGGTGAACTGCTGGCCGTCGTGGGTCCGATGCTACTGAAGCTGTGTGAAGAACTGCTGGCCGCCGTTGGTCCGATGCTACGGGAGCGTGTGTGATGACTGCTTGCCGTCGTTGATCCGAATCTGCGGAAGCGTGTGTGATGAACTGCTTCGCGGTGTGCCCGTGACGCTATCGAAACGTGTGAGATGGGCTGCTTCGCGGTTTGTCCGTGACGCTATAGAAGCGTGTGAGATGAACTGCTTCGCGGTGTGTCCGTGACGCTATAGAAGCGTGTGAGATGGACTGCTTCGCGGTGTGTCCGTGACGCTATAGAAGCGTGTGAGATTGTGTCGGCGCTACGGGGTGGGCCGAGTGATCGTGTTGACGTCGCAGATGGGCCGAGTGTCCGTGTCGACGCTGCGGATGGCCGGGTTGTCGCGTTGGCGCTGCGGGCGGCCGAGTGACCGTGTTGGCGCTGCGGATGGCCGGGTTGTCGCGTTGGCGCTGCGGGCGGCCGAGTGAGAACTGCTTCGTCGTGCGTACGTCGTGTACGTCGTGTACGTCGGGTTCGTAGTGTTCTGGGTCGTTGTGAACGATCTACTTGGATTTCTAGTGGGATTCGGGAATGTAGGGCATCGTTAGTTTCGGTCTGCCGGGCATCGTTAGTTTCGACCTGCCGTTTCTACATCCGTTTCGTTTCCGGGTCGGAAGCCGGAAACGTGACGTCTGGGGGAACTCACTGAGGTGGGCCTGAATTACGTAAACCGGGCCGCCTCAGTGATCACGACTGGGTCTGGGCTGATTTCAGGGAAACCACACCGGGACGCCAGTGATCCTCACCAGGTCGCAGAGCCGATTTAAAACCGCACTCTTACGGATCCTCCACCAATACCAAGACTATCTACCAGAACACTTACCCGGATATTTCTCCTTGTTGCTGATGTTTCCTCGAAGATCGTCGGAACGCAAGTGACTCATCTGGGGTCTTGCCTCTGCTTATATAGGCCCCGTTGAGTGTGCCCAGAGCGGTCGATGTTGAGAATACCGCTATCGATAACTCGTTATCGGTTCCTCAATATAGCGATGGTACTAGGTTATCGAAGAATCGTAAGGGTTAGTGTGGCCAGACCTGGTAGTTGTTTATCGATATGTTAGTGTGACCAACGTATCTGTTTGGGCGCGCGGTTTGAACGTATGCGCTTTTGGCGCGTATTTTGAATGTGGTGCGGCGTAGGGAGAATAAAAAAGATAGATGTGTTTTTGGAATGTTCTTTTTTATTATTTGTGACGTCGGGTCGTCACACACTTTATGGAAGATTTTGCGGAAGGATCTTGGCTTGCGTGCTTACAAAATCCAACTCGTGCAAGAATTGAACCCAAACGATCATCAAGCAAGGCGTAGGTCATCGAATGGTCCCAAAACGAGATTGTCGTTGTTCCTGATTTTCATAAGCGAATTTTGTTTAGCGATGAAGCGCACTTCTGGTTGAATGGCTACGTCAACAAACAAAACTGCCGCATTTGGAGTGAAGCTAATCCTCAAGTGTATGTCGAAACACCGTTGCATCCAGAAAAACTGACTGTTTGGTGCGCTTTATGGGCTGGTGGAATCGTTGGGCGTTAGACACATTTGGTGACCGCCTAATTTCACGTTTTGGACCTGTAAATTGGCCTCCAAGATCTTTTGATTTTACACCGCTAGACTACTTTTTGTGGGGCCATGTAAAGTCATTGGTCTATGCGGATAAGCCACAAACGCTTGACCATTTGGAAGACACCATTCGTCATGTTATTGCCGATATACGGTCGCAAAAGTTGGGAAAGGTCATCTAAAAGTGGACGTCCAGATTGGACTACATCCGAGACAGCCGTGGCGGTCATATGCCAGAAATCATATATAAAATGTAATGCCACAAGATTATCTATTGAATAAAAAAAAAATCATGTCAATCGAATAATCCATCGTTGTTTTATTGCAACTTAAAGTTCCATACCTCTAAAAAAAACACCCGTTATAACTGATGATATGACGATTGCCAAGAATATTTTTTTGTAAACTAGTGTGCGCCTTTCATTCACTCTCATGTTAGGGAGAGAATCAGAATTAAAATAAACAGAACCAAAATTTGTGAAATTATGCCCGAGCCTTGTCAATAATTAAGGGAATTCCGCGCAGCATTTTGGGTCAGCTAGGCTACCGAGTTGCGTCTTCGAGGTTTTCTCTACGCAACGCGGGCGCGTACTCTCACCAACAAATCCCGGCGGCAACTCCCAGTCCCTTTCGTCTCCTGTATTTCTACAAATTTAACTGCAGAGGACCTTGGCCAGACTGAAGTCTATCCCAGCCTAAGAAAAAGTCCTTACAAGTAGCAACTTACTTAGGTGGAGGCAACGAAACTAGCGATTCTAGTTTTTTTCAATTTGGAACAAATCTCCCCCGCTTTTATCTCATAGTCAAGGTAGCCAACTGTTGATCTCAAGAAAAAGCACTTTCAAATGTTAAATGAGAATCCAGCCCCTACTAGAACGACTATTAAAAGTTGCAACCGCTCTTACGCTTCTTCCTTTGTTTCTGAAACAATTAATATATCGTCCATATAATCGATTACAAACAAATGAGCAAGACAGCCGAGTGTTTTCAATACAGCTATTTGAAACACTGAAATCCGTTCTTTAATCCAAAGGGCATCTAAAGAAATTCGTACTGGAGTACCAAAAGCAGTACATTCAATTGATTGAGAGTGCATTGAACTCACTAGCCATGTCAAGAGAAGTAAAATATTTAGATCCTCTAAGTCTACCTATTTGATCTGCTAGAATGGAAACCTATCAAAAAAAAAAAAAAACTACTGTATTTTTATCCAATTCCCTATAATCAACACAAAGTATTGCTGAACCGTTTATCTTCTTTACTAATAACGCCGGGCTAGCATATGTTGAACTACTAGGTTTGATAACTTTATACTCGATTAATTCTTTAATTTTAGCACTTGGACTAAATCTGTGGGGTCTCCTTTGTACAGTTTTAGTTGATTCAATCAAACGAATATGCATTTCACCAGTACTCACACGCGTTTGCGAAGAGCCTTTAATAAAATATTTTGAGTGGAGCTTTTGTAATGATATTAAAATGTCTTTTTCATTTCCATTCATTTGAGTTCCAATGCTATTGAAACAAGAGAGAACGCTATAGTCGGGTGCCCTATTAGATACCCGTTACTCAGCTAAAGGGAGTGCGAGGGTGATGGAGATATAAAACTTTAATCGGGCGTAACTTTTTAACGAATGGTCCGATTTGAAAAATTTCTTCTACATTTTTATAGGTATTGATAAACACAATAAAAATAAAGGTGTGGGCACAAAGACACCTTTTTTGTAGGCGTTAGAGGGGGCGTTTCCTAGATCTTAGCGTTCATACAGACAGACAGACGGACACACAAACAGACATGGCTAGATCGACTCGGCTAGAAACCCTGATCAAGAATATATATACTTTATAAAGACAAAAATGCTTCCTTCTAGCTGCTACATACTTTTGCACGAATACAATATACCCTTTAACTCTACAAGTAACGTTCACATATTTAGTTTGAACAATTTTAAAGTTATAGTGGGAAACTTCCTCTAAAAACCATTGACCCAAAATTTCTTTTTCAATCACAATATTATTTTTCATTCATTCGTCTGGTACTGTATGGAACAAAACAACCAAAAATTTTCCATCAATCATGATGTTTGATTCAACTTGTGCTGTACTGTATGTATTGGCATTACTTACAGGATTACCTCAGCCCCCGAATCAAATGTAGTTGGGAATCTCTCACCATTTTCTGATCTTCCTCCCAATCTGGTACTCTGCACTTTGATTTGCCAATTAGGGGCATGTGTCCCGGCTCCTGACATTTGTAGTAAGTTATATTTATCACTTTATGACGAGGCTCCCCTGAACGTCACTCCTTTCCAGTTGCCGAAACCTGAAATCCCATTCCAGATCTACAAACCTGCTTTTTATGACCTGGATTTCCACACTGATAACATTTCAGTTCTAGCAGGCTTGGTTTCTTCTTCCCCGTTTGATGTGATAGGACGCTCTTTCAACGCTGAGAATACTTGCAGCTCCGCTTGCAGTTCACTTCGATTGTTTACAGGCGTTGTGTGTATAATTCGTTGTAAACGCTGATCGAAACTAGCAATGTGCCCAAAAGCCAGCGCGAAGCTTTCACCGTTGCTTGGACGACTATTAATTCGATTCTTTGATCATATCGCTGCTCAAACAATTGCCGGAACTGTTGTCAAGTTATTCCTGGGTATCACTTTGGATAATTTGACCATTTTTTTTGGTCATAACCCATTTTTCAAAAGTTGTAAGAAATTGGGTTTGTTAATCACGATGTATTAGGATAACATCAATGTCAAATGTTATTAACAGAAATGTTTATTATGTCGCATCACTGTTAAGATATCAGCTGTGAAAGCCTGCTAATGCTTCAACGAGATGGCAGCGCTTATTTTGATTAAATGTTTAAATTGTCAATTGTTTTTGAAATGCAGTTCAATCAGAGGGGTTTGTACCTTTTTTTTGTGAATGTACCGATGTATTTATTGATTGTGGTGTTCCTATAATCTTGTCGTTAGTTTTTTGTTAAATTTAGTTCAAAAATCCGAAATAGTAAAAAATAATCATATCCTACCGTAGAAGAGAATACATAAAAACCAACGGAGCTATAATTTGTTTCAGTCAGAAGTTTGCAACGCAGTGAAGGAGACGTTTCCGACCACATAAAGTATATATATTCTTGATCAGCATAACTAGTCGATCCGTCCGTCTGCCCGTCTGTCTGTCCGTTTCTACGCAGGTAGTAATAAGAAAGATTGAAAAATAACGTTAAAAAAATTCTCGTTTCGGTGTTTTTTGAAATATTACCTTCTACTCTTGGCATTATTATTTTTTAAATATTCCTCAATTTCAAATAAAATAATTAAAAAATGTGACGACTGTATCATATAGCTGCCATAGGAACGATCGGAAAATTAAAGTAAAGTAAATTTAAAATAAAAATTTGAAATTGATATTCAGTAATATATCTGTGCGTTAGCATTATTTTTCATTAGCGTTTGGGGGGGGGGGGGGGTCAACCGTCATTTTAGACCATAAGTATGTTCGCCAATATGGCTTAGAATCCTTTAAAGATTACGTTCCCCCTATACGATTTTTGGGGTCTCAAATCGACCCACCCTAATATATATACTTTATGGGGTCAGAAAAAAAATTTATAACAAGTGGGAAAGCATCCAATATGTTATCCCATTTAAAAAACAAACACTTTAATGTGTATATAAAATTTATGGGCAAGGTGAGTAACATTTTAGAAAATTTAGCAAGAAACTTGGCGTCAATTTCCCAAAAAAAAACGCGGTATTTTCAACTGTGTATGCTTGCATATACATACACACATATATATTTGCACATGTTCTTTAAAGAATCAAGCAAAAGACGATAATACATTTTTTCTTTTTACGAAATCCCTTAAGGTGTGGGCGCCAGACAGCTTTTAAAATCGTACAAACGGACATGGCTAAATCGACTCGGCTAGTGACTCTGATCAAGAATATATATAGTTAATAGGGACGAAAATGCTTCCTTTTAACTGTTTCATACTTTTGCAGGAATACAATACACCTTTTACTCTATGAGCAAAGGGTATAAAAATAAGACAAACCGACAAAAACGCATGAAGATTTTATTTTGAAAATGACGCACAAATCGTAAAAATCATAGCTTTTAAACGGTTCCTATTGGGAAAAAGTAGGACTCGTTCGACGCGAATTTTAAGGCAGGCTTGCACCTTGTGAGGTTAAAAAAATCAATTTTTTTTGCAGTTTCGGATATATACATGTTTCAATTTTACTCTCCTAAAATTTCAAGTCGAAATCTCTGGAATTACGAAAGTTTGGTGGACCGGTGACAAGCGCGCGGGTCAGCGTGGGCAAATTTTCAAACGCTTTTTTCTCGAAACCATGTGTTAAGCTAACAAGCCTTTTTGTCAGCTATTTTAAATAAATTACAGGGCGAGATAAATTCAATACTTCAGTTTATTAAGCTTTATATGTGTGCATGGGCTACGGGCTTTGCGAACACCGCAGCTTGCAATCAACAACAACAACGAAATATATGCGCTGGCGACGGACCGTAGGCGTTGAGAGGCGGGTTCAGACTGAGTAATCCAATTAATAGAGAGATAAGAGGAGCCGCTTAGAAATGAGTGATTCTGACTCTCTCTTTAGTTGGAGTGGTTTGCCGCTGCGCTCAACATACCTTCCCCGTTGGAAGCCTGTCATTCAACTTCATCATTGATGGGCAGCAGGCACAACTTATTGTCAGCTCTCCTGATGTCACACGTGGACGTCTTCTTCCTTCTTCCATCGGGACCAAAATAGTTGCTGCAGATATGTTAAACGCTGCCAGCCATCCAAGCGGTTGTAATTGAGCTTGGTTAGATCGGGCTCAATGATAGTAGTAGAAGGGCCACCAAAAAGTAGGTGGGCAGGATCATCTGGATTCTCTAAAATGGATAGCAAGGGGCGAGAGTTAATGATTGACGCAATCTGACAAACCAAAGTGCGAAGCTCATCAAAACTAAGCGTTTGGCGGTCAACAGAGCGGTAGAAATTATGTTTGGCCGTCTTGACTGCTGCTTCCCACAATCCGCCAAAGTGTGGTGAGCGAGGCGGTATAAATTCCCAGTCGATTCCCTCAGCCAAGCAAGCTTGATGAATAGACTGCATATGGGAATCGCTAAGCAGCTGCCGCTTCAAATCCGCCAACTCTTTTTTTGCTCCTACAAAGTTGTTAGCATTGTCCGACCAATTTTGACTAGGCTTTTCACGTGTAGAAATGAATCTTTTCAAAGCACTTAAAAACGAAGCAGTTGTTACTAACTTGTTAGATCCTTGACAAGCTCTAAGTGCACAGCCTTATTTGTAAAGCAGATGAACACGCATACGTAGCCCTTGATGGGACCCCTGATGCGAACTTCTGATTTGTAGAAGATAGGTCCACAAGAGCCGACGCCAGAAACAGCAAAGGCCCGTACGCACTCCAAACTCCAAAGATTAGCTATGATTGGTTCTAGAAATTTGGGCCTGGCCCGGAAGCACTTTCACGACATTGAAGACCGTTCGCAGTCCTCCAATAGGCCAGTATTGTAGTCGGATGCTTGCCAACAGAGCGCGCGGTCCTGCATGCATGTTCATCTTATGGAAGTGCATGATGAGCGCTATGGATGGCGAGCTTCATAAGCAAGTGTTGAATTTTCGAGGCGTCCACCAACTCGAAGGTGGCCACATGCATCTATGAAGGGCAAGAGCGAAGCAATTGAACTTGATTTCTTAACAATGCCATTTGAACGAAGCTCTTTTATATCCTCCCATAAATGAGCCAGTTGGCCACCTCGCCAGAGCATATATGTCCCACGTTGCACATCAGATTCCTCGAGACCACAAACACGCGCTGCATGGAAAGGAACGAGTTGCCATACTTGGATCTAAGGGTAACATCAACGTGAGGAGACTTGACTCTCAGCACCTGTTTACGTAATTCAAAGCTCGGATCCTCATAATGCAGACGCGTAGGCCAATCCTTGCGACCACCAAGTAAGAATGGTGGGCCATACAACCAGATCTCAGAAAGCGACAGTAGATCCGGAGTGGAGCCCCTGGACAAAACGTCGGCAGGATTCAGTGCAGTCGGAATATGATGCCATTCCATGTTAGCAGTCAATTCCTGTATAGAAGCCACTCGGTTTGCCACGAAAACGTTGAATTTGAAAGGCTCATTACCGATCCAGGATAGCGCAACAGAGGAATCACACCAGCAGTGAAAAGGACCATTGAACATACCCATTTTAATAACTTCATTCATTAGCTTGGCTAATAGCAGGGCGCCACATAACTCCAGCTTAGGTACAGATAACGTTTTGAGAGGCGCTACTCGGGATTGGGAACATAAGAGATGGCTGCTGGCTGGAGAAGTGCCCCTAGACAGCACATATATGCAAGCTCCGTAAGCTTCCTCGCTGGCATCGCAGAAACCATGAATTTCATCATCAGTTTCTGAAAGAAGCAAAAATCTTGGGAATGATATGCGTTGGACGCTCTGAAAACTGATGCACATTTCGATCCAGCAGGTGTTACGGGCCAAGGGCAAACTTTCACCCCAATCCAATTTATCCTTGCAGAATTGTTGAAGAAACACCTTGGCCTTTGTGATTACTGGGCCAAGAAGGCCTAGCGGGTCATAGAAACGAAAGCCAGAACAGATCGTCGGCAGGCCTTTGACCCGGGATCTAGAGACGATAAAGATAACAGCAGCTTGTCTGTTGCCGGATCCCATGCAAGACCAAGAGTTTTGGTTATATCGCTGCCATCGCCGAACTTCAATAACTTCTCCTTGTCATCATCTGTCACATCCTTCAAAACCTCGGGTTGGCTGGTGCACCACTTTCGTAACTTGAAGTCACCTCGAGCATTTTCTGGATAGCCTCACCAACAGAACTACCACCGAAGACGAAATCATCGACATAGAAATCTTGTTGCAGAGCAACTGAGCCAGCAGGGAAAGAGTACCTCTCATCAATGGCCAGCTGCACAGTACCAAAAATTATTGATTAGTAAACAAATTGTCTTAAATATGACCAAGCTGCTTAATGGCAAACCGGAATTTTCTTGAAATCTAACGGGACTTTCTAAAAATAGAAAGCAAAGCGTGAACACGTGTTCAATTTTGAGGCGCAGCGGCGTTTGGTTTGTTATTTGTTGTGTATGTTTGATTACACTATGCAGCATCAAAAATTTACCTCGATGGATGCTATATTTTTGGATTCGTTACGAATTCCTAAGTTAAACTGCGTTTTCCAAAAAGTTCCCCGACGCAAGGATTCTTACCACAAGGACCTCAAAGTTCGAAAAATGCTGGCCAACTTTGCTGAGCTTTCAGAGGCAAATTGTTGCATGGTTTGATTTAATGTTAAAGTTTTTTAAAAGATACACCCTTTATCTTTTAAACGCCATACTTAAAATAATTTTAGGATTTTTTTAAGGCAGAAACAAATTCTAGAAAACATAGTCAAACAAGAGAGAACGCTATAGTCGGGTTGTTGTCCCGACTATCTAATACCCGTCACTCAGCTAAAGGGAGTGCGAACGCTGTGTCGGGTTGGTGTCCCGACTAATAATCGTAACTCAGCCAAAGGGAGTGCGAGGGAGATAGATATATAATTTTTGATTGCGTATAACTTTTTAATGAATGGTCCGATTTGAAAAATGTCTTTTACATTTCGATAGGTATAAATATACACAACAAAATTGCATTTATACTTCTCGGAAATCTTTAAAGATGTGGGCGCAGGACCCATTTTAAAATCGTTAGTGGGCGATTGTGGGCGTTAGAGGGGGCGTGGCGCTCGGCTAAAATAAACTTGCGCTGCGTAGGAAGCCAAAGAATATGTGTGGGAAATCTCAACCTTCTAGCTTTTGTAGTTTCTGAGATCTCAGCGTTCATACAGACGGACAGACAGACAGACAGACAGACAGACAGACAGACAGACAGACAGACAGACAGACAGACAGACAGACAGACAGACAGACAGACAGACAGACAGACAGACAGACAGACAGACAGACAGACAGACAGACAGACAGACAGACAGACAGACAGACAGACAGACAGACAGACAGACAGACAGACAGACAGACAGACAGACAGACAGACAGACAGACAGACAGACAGACAGACAGACAGACAGACAGACAGACAGACAGACAGACAGACAGACAGACAGACAGACAGACAGACAGACAGACAGACAGACAGACAGACAGACAGACAGACAGACAGACAGACAGACAGACAGACAGACAGACAGACAGACAGACAGACAGACAGACAGACAGACAGACAGACAGACAGACAGACAGACAGACAGACAGACAGACAGACAGACAGACAGACAGACAGACAGACAGACAGACAGACAGACAGACAGACAGACAGACAGACAGACAGACAGACAGACAGACAGACAGACAGACAGACAGACAGACAGACAGACAGACAGACAGACAGACAGACAGACAGACAGACAGACAGACAGACAGACAGACAGACAGACAGACAGACAGACAGACAGACAGACAGACAGACAGACAGACAGACAGACAGACAGACAGACAGACAGACAGACAGACAGACAGACAGACAGACAGACAGACAGACAGACAGACAGACAGACAGACAGACAGACAGACAGACAGACAGACAGACAGACAGACAGACAGACAGACAGACAGACAGACAGACAGACAGACAGACAGACAGACAGACAGACAGACAGACAGACAGACAGACAGACAGACAGACAGACAGACAGACAGACAGACAGACAGACAGACAGACAGACAGACAGACAGACAGACAGACAGACAGACAGACAGACAGACAGACAGACAGACAGACAGACAGACAGACAGACAGACAGACAGACAGACAGACAGACAGACAGACAGACAGACAGACAGACAGACAGACAGACAGACAGACAGACAGACAGACAGACAGACAGACAGACAGACAGACAGACAGACAGACAGACAGACAGACAGACAGACAGACAGACAGACAGACAGACAGACAGACAGACAGACAGACAGACAGACAGACAGACAGACAGACAGACAGACAGACAGACAGACAGACAGACAGACAGACAGACAGACAGACAGACAGACAGACAGACAGACAGACAGACAGACAGACAGACAGACAGACAGACAGACAGACAGACAGACAGACAGACAGACAGACAGACAGACAGACAGACAGACAGACAGACAGACAGACAGACAGACAGACAGACAGACAGACAGACAGACAGACAGACAGACAGACAGACAGACAGACAGACAGACAGACAGACAGACAGACAGACAGACAGACAGACAGACAGACAGACAGACAGACAGACAGACAGACAGACAGACAGACAGACAGACAGACAGACAGACAGACAGACAGACAGACAGACAGACAGACAGACAGACAGACAGACAGACAGACAGACAGACAGACAGACAGACAGACAGACAGACAGACAGACAGACAGACAGACAGACAGACAGACAGACAGACAGACAGACAGACAGACAGACAGACAGACAGACAGACAGACAGACAGACAGACAGGAAGTTAACTTCAGCATTTTTAGCAAAGCTCATCAAATTGGCTCGACTTCGAGTTAAGCCTTCAATTAAAACTAAAATTACCGAAAACTAAGGCAAAACCGCATCGAGTCGGTGGTATACGTTTTTAGCGAATTGATTAAAGATTTTTTTTTGAAGGAATGAACTAATTCGGGGATGGCACTCGAAGGCACTCGAAAAGCAAAGTACTCATTTGCTACAAAAAGGCGAAAAAACTAACAATTATATTTATTTTAGGTAACAAGTAAGACATACGAGCTATATTATATTTTTTACTTGTTGAAAACAATCCCTTCTACAAGTTTCGTAAAGAAGTCGAACAGCTACATCAGCATCTTTGACTTCTACATTTTTTTTCATTTCCATCAATATCACTATGCAGCATCAAAAATTTACCTCGATGGATGCTATATTTTTGGATTTGTTACGAATTCCCAAGTTTAACTGCGTTTTCCAAAAAGTTCCCCGACGCAAGGATTCTTAGCAAAAGGACCTCAAAGTTCGAAAAATGCTGAAATTGGCCAACTTTGCGGAGCTCTCAGAGGCAAATGGATGCATGGTTTGATTCGATGTTAAAGTTTTTTAAAAGATACACCCTTTATCTTTCAAACCCCATACTTAAAATAATTTTAGGATTTTTTTAAGGCAGAAACAAATTTTAGAAAACATAGTCAAAAAACTTAAAAACATACTGCTGCGGTTAAAATAGTAGTAGTGTTGCCGCCCTGTGTTTTTAAAAGTTTGATGTTGTAACTTTTGTTATCCAATAAGTCTAATAGTAAAATCATAATCAATACAATATTACCAGGAAAAGATCAATTAAAACAACAAACTTTTAAATACACAGGGCGGCAACACTACTACTATTTTGACCGCAGGTGTATACTTTTATGTTTTTTGACTATGTTTTCTAGAATTTGTTTCTGCCTTAAAAAAAATCCTAAAATTATTTTAAGTATGGGGTTGGAAAGATAAAGGGTGTATCTTTTAAAAATCTTTAACATCGAATCAAACCATGCATCCATATGCCTCTGAGACCTCCGCAAAGTTGGCCTATTTCAGCATTTTTCGAACTTTGAGGTCCGTTTGCTAAGAATCCTTGCGTCGGGGTACTTTTTGGAAAACGCAGTTTAACTTGGGAATTCGTAACGAATCCAAAAATATAGCATCCATCGAGGTAAATTTAAAAAGCACTAAAAATGCTGCACAGTGTTATTAATCCTTTATTTATGTATTATGTGAACGTAATTTTCATGTTTAAATAGACTTTTGGATATGTTACCCCCCGATCCCCCCTTTAGGAGTGTTATCAGTATATTTGTCAATGTTTGAAGGTAATTTAAATGTTAGGTGTAGCTGCTAAAATTTGCTAATTTGTGTGTGTTCGTTAATAAACTCATGCTGTCTTACTATATTGAGGGACAAATTTGCGACGCACTCTGCTGCACTTCCTTTGCTTTCGTGATGTTTCTTTTGTGTTCGTCAGTTGTGTTTGTAGACAATTTTGGAAATTATTTTTTTCGCTCATTTTTATGTTATCATTTTCTATTGGCGCTTCTTGTAACTGCGAATTTTCACACATATACATCTTTGTTTTTTTTACCTTTTTATACCTTTTATTGCAGAGGGTATTAGAATTTCAGACAGATGTTTGCAACGCAGTGAAGGAGGCGTTTCCGACCACATAAAGTATATATATTCTTGATCAGCATCAATAGCCGAGTCCATCTAGGCATGTCCGTCTGTCCGTTTCCATGCGAACTAGTCCCTCAGTTTTAAAGCTATCCTAAAAGTCTTCTTTTTATTGCATGTAGTACATATGTCGGAACGAGCCGTATCGGACCACTATATCTTATGGCTCCCATAGGAATAATCACAAAAATAATAGAAAAACCATTGTAACTTTGTAGAAAGTAGGCGTACCGGGGTGAGCATGTATTTAAGTTCCAAATCGATTAGAGTGTAAATCTAAAAAATAAACTTGTTTTTCTCTACATTTCATTTATTAGAAGATATTTGTTTTTTATGTTTTTTATTATTTAAATACATTAAAAGAACTAGAGAACCTCATTTCTTTATATTTCGAAAAGCTTGTGGAGAGGAGTTACACTTTCAAAAATGTATACTGAAGATAATTTAAATATACATATCTTGGATGCTAATAATGAAATTTTAGCACTATAACTTCGCCATATAAGCCATACTAAGGTGCTATGTGAGCAATAGGTTAGAGTCTTCAGATGCAGCCAATTTTTTTACTCCATATTCTCAATATTTTGTTAGATTTTTGAGGAAAATTTCACAACGGGAAATATTTATGTCCGCGGCTTCATACAAGCCCAACCAGTGTGAGCTGGTGCATTGCTCAAACAGAAAGGAACGAGGCAGGCTTGGTTCCGTAGGTCAGTGTATCCAGTTTGTAAACTTTGAGCTCTTTGTCCGGCTCGTTTCGCCATAAAATGCATTGCAAGTAGTTATCGGGTTCACTCACCTTTACGCACCGATACATCTTGCAAATGTATCCAGTCAGGGCCACCTGATAAGTACTAAATTTTATCAAAATGTAAAACATCCTTGGCTGTCTCATTAAGAGAAGACCCGGATGAGGCTAAAGCCGATCCATCGAAAACAACGCGAAGCTTGGTTGTTGTGCTATCCTCCTTTAGAATACAATGGTGCAGCAGGAAATATTTGCAAGGGACCACAGCCTCGGGGCTGACTCGGGACATGTGGTTTAACTCCAAGTATTCCTTAATAAAGGCCACATATTGACGCTTTAAATGGGGATTCCTTTGCAGTTTGCGTTCAAGGTTAAGAAATCTCCGGTGTGCCTGTGTGTAGGAATCGCGAAGGGCTTTACCATGTTGCTTCAACGGCAAGCGAACGGAGTAAGCGCCAGAGGGAAGACGATAGAAGTTTTTGATCAAATGATCCTCACACTCCAGCTCTTCCTTGCTGGCCATTATGATTCCACAGTCGAGATTTTCGACTTCCCAATATCGTGTAACCAAATCCTCCAAGCGGACATTATGTAGTGTAGCTCCATTTTCCAAGCCTTGAGATGCCAAAAGAGATGTATTGCCGCGAAGCCTATCTCCACCACCAGTCACGATCCAGCCAAAGCGAGTCTTCTACAGTAGAGGCAACCCATGAAACATCTTAATTTGGCCTACGCATAACAGGTCATAAAATAGGCCAGCACCAAGGAGCAGGTCAACGCGCTGGGGACAGTTTAATGCAGGGTCCGCCAACTGTATGTTAGACGGCATATTCCAATCAGCGATATCAATGATGTAACTAGGCTGACTGTCCATAATCGTTGGCATAACAAGCGCCGTTAGAGCAACAGAGTATTCAGAAGAACGCGACAGAAGGGAGATGTTGACTGTAAATCCTTTCGAAGAAACAGCTGTATCACCAAGGCCAGTTACCGTTGCTGCTGACCGATATTTCCTTAACTGCAACTCCTGGGCGAAGCGAGATGTAATTAGGTGTAGTTGAGATCCAGAATCCAGTAGGACTCGACAAGGTACCAGGGAACCGGCTCTGTTCTTCACAAGAACTATAGCGGTGGCCAAAAGCACAACATCAGAATGAAATTTTTGGCCCGCAAGCGAGTCAGATGACTGCGAGGGTGCGGGTAAACATGTAGCGTTTATTTGATGAGCAGGAACTTGAAACGGTGAATCATCAGGGCGTAGATGAAGCAGCGTGTGGTGTTTTCCACCGCATGTGCGGCAATAGCCGGAGTTGCACGTTCAAGTGTGGTGCCCCTTCTTTAGGCAATTGAAACACAAGGAAAGTCTTTTTACTTCCTCTTGCCGTAGACTAGGAGACAGATCGGCCACAGGAGTATATTCTATGACCAGGAGTATCACAAAAGACGCAGCTACTCTGGCTGACCTGGGCACCAAGTAATAGAGCTTGAAAATTATCGATAAATGATAGTATCGATATTTTCGATACTTTATCATTATCGTATCGATAATATCGATGTTTTCAAGGAAAGCAAAGACAAATTAAAAATAATTTTATAATTCTGTTAATACCACGTATTATTTTTATATACATGCATAATACACTTACATTATTATTAATATTATTATTAGAAAAAATCGCGGGTAATTTATTTAATTTTAATTTCCGGTTTTCATTATTAAAATGCACTTCCAGACTAAAGGATCGTCCTCTTAAGAACTCGTGGTTTATTTATGTTTGATCATTGAGTTGAGTTGTGTCACATGTCTAGAAAGACACCAATTCTTAGTCAAAGACATTCACGGCTTCTTAAGAATTTTTTTTAAAATATATTATGAGGAAATACTTATGTAAAATAATAGAACAAACCTTTGTTCCATACCATTTTTTGGTACTAAAGAAGAACAAATTTAATTTAATTTATTTGTTTATTGTATCCTAGCGTTACAAGTTTTTGAAACTTATGAATTAGTACGCTAGTCACTCCGTGTTGATAATTATAGTAAATTTATAGCTGACAATATTTCTTAAAAATACTACATAGTTGTTTACAAAGAACTTAACTAAACTTATCTTTAATTGTTAGAGTTATTTATTTTTAGAAATTCTTTTAATTTAATTTTAAACTGATTAGCACTTCTTATTGATTTGAGAACATGAGGCAGTTCGTTCCACAGGCGCACAGCATTGATGTAGAACTGTCTCTGAGAACACAGTAATCTTGTTCTTGGATGTATTAAATTATTAGTTCGATTTGATTGGGCATGCACAAGTTTGTCAGCGAGGTAGGTTGGTTCATTTGTCATTATAATCTTATGAACGAAAATTAGAGTTCTAGAATCTATCCATTGCTCTAACTTCATATCGTAAATAGACTCTGCCAGGGTGGATATGTGTTCTGCTCTTCTTTTATTAAATACGTATCTGGCTATGGAGTTGAACCCTACTTTTAATTTTTGAAAGTCCCGAGTATCGCAATGGCCAAAGATTTCAACACAATAAAATAATGAGGGTAGTAGGTACATTTTTGCTATTAGGATCTTAAGGTTTACTGGCAGAAAGTGTTGGGATACTGACAGCTGCCTTAACATTCCATATATTTTTCCTGTTGCTTTAGTAATATGTGTACTCCATTGCAAGGTATTGTTGAAAGTTACACCCAAGTTAACAGCATTTTGTACATATTTAATGGGAATATTATTAATTACTATACGGGGCAAGTTATTAGTTTCAAGTGCTTTTTTATAAATTATCAGACATTTTGATTTACTAGGATTTAGTCCCAGACCATTTCTTTGCGCCCATTTATGTATTTTGTTTAATTCAGTATTACATATAGATATACAATGACACATCTCACATAAAGGTCGACTTACATATATTTGTACATCATCTGCGTACATATGAACATTACAGTTTGACAGATTATTAGGCAGGTCATTAATATACACACAAAACATTAAAGGACCGAGCACAGATCCTTGAGGGACACCGCGCTCAATAGTTTTAAACGCGGAAATGTCCGAACCTGACACTACTGCTTGTGCCCTCCCAGAGAGATACGACTTAAGTAGTGCGACTGCTGTGGTATTAAAGTTGAAAATATTACTGAGCTTGGTACAGAGAATCTGGTGGTTGACAGTGTCGAAAGCTTTGCTATGGTCTAAGAGCGTTAAGAAGGTTACATATCCTTTGTCAAGTTGCGTTCGGATATCCTCAACTATACCTGCTACTGCCGTGGTACAGCTTCTGTTCTTAGTGAACCCCGATTGTATCTTACTTAGCAGATTATTTTCATCAAAAAAGAATTGCATCTGGGATGCAATTAGTTTTTCAAAGACTTTGGCAAAGAAGGGTAAAATAGATATTGGTCTGTAATCATTGTTACTTTTAGCTATAGGTAAGATTTTAGCCATTTTCCATGTACATGGAAATGTTGACGTCATTATTGCAGCATTCATTACGTGAGTTATGTACTTAAGAACGCTAGGTAGTAAAATTCTAATAAATTTGGGACTAATATTGTCCAGACCTTCAGCATTAGATTTAATATTAAGAATACATTTTAATACATCACAGCTATTAACACACACAAAGTTAAAGCTATTATCACAGGATGGTTGCAGGTTCAGGTACTCATTGCACGAAGCTTCAGGTACATCTGATTGCACAAACTTTGAATTTAACTCGTCAAGATCACCATTAACAGTACTGTGTTGCTTTGACTTTCCCATGCCTAAGTTGCGCAGTTCAGCCCAAGTTTTTTTTGTGGAAGAAAAATTGGCGAATTTAATGCTGTAGTATTCTCTTTTAGCTGCTAAAATTCTGGATGACACCATTGCACGTAGTTTTTTAAAATTATTTTGCGTACTCGAAGTTTTATATCGCTTCCATCTTAAGTATGCTTTGTCCCGTAGCTGAATGACTTTTCTAATATCTGCGTTAAACCATGGCTGTTGCTTAGGTCGAGTGATTTTACGTTTCAGTGGAACATGCTTATCATAGAGATGTTTAATGTTAGTATTAAGAACGCATAATTGGTCCTCAACATTTGTAAGTAAATAAATAGAATTCCAATCACACGCTACAAAATCAGTTTCAAGTTCATGATAGTTGATATTCTTGAAGTCCCTATACTCAATATTAATGTCATTATATTCAAAGGTCAGATTATATGTCAGGACAATAAGGTCATGCTTGGAAAAAACTGGTACAGAGACCTGGTCATATATCACAGATTTACTTAAGTCATTAAGAAAGAATACGTCAAGTAATGTATCACAGCTGTTGGAAAAATGGGTAGGTATATTACTGTTTACTATATCTAATCCGAGTGCTTTAAAGCTATTTAGCAGATTAGCCTCTTTTAACATGTTGCTGTTCAGGTCTCCTGTGAGTATGACATCTGTATAAGACAAAGAGACGTCCGAAATTACATCTAACAGGTGGCTATAGTCTGTGCTACGGTTTGGTCTGTAGATGCATCCTATAAGAGCTTTTAAAGACTTATGTTTGTTAGATACTTCGACAAAAAGATATTCTATGAGGCTTTCCGTTGGATGTTTACAAATAATTTTGGCATTCAACCTATTTTGAACATAAATAATAACACCACCCCCGTGACTAGCACGATCAGAACGATACAACACATAGCCATCACAAGAAACAGACATATCACTAGTTTCAGCTGTTAACCAGGATTCTGACACACATATAATATCAACCTCAGAACTAGCAAAAATATACCTGAACTCATCCATTTTGTTTACCAGACTTTGTGCATTAAGATGTATAATTGTTAAGCCTTGGGCTTGTCTTTTTAATAGTCTAACCAAGCTGTGCGCAATGGAACTACTTATTTCGACTTCCATCAGTAGTCAATAGATAAATCAATAAAGTGCTATTATCAGTTTGGAAAATGTAAAAAACCCTACAATTTGATAAGTTAAAGAAGAATATAGTTATACAAATTATTATTATAATATAAAAATACTTAGTAACTAGATATATGGTTATGATACTTTGTGAAGACATCAAGATTACAGACATACAATTTACCAGAGACATATAATTGTTATTGTTGTTGTTGTTCACGAAATGACAGTTCAGTTGATGGAAAGGCATCCGTAAACTGCTGCATTCCTTCGAAGAAGTGAAATGTTTCATCTCCAGCATGTTTAACATGCACCAGGCCGCGTCTCGTAAATACTGCAGTCACCTTTTTCATCCTTTTAAGGTGCATAGCTTTTTTAAATATTGTATATTGCTCCTTGGATAGCTGTTCATTAATATAGAACGGCACCTGAGAGTCAAATCCCATCAGATTCAACTGAAGAGGCTGCTTCCTTTCGCGGCGATGCATTCCCAGGGTCCTGAGTAGCAATATTTTGTCCCGTAGATTTTCCATTTTTAGGATTATTACAGGATCCACATTACTGCGCTGTGTTTTACGAGCTCGGAAGATCTCTGTGATCCTAGGTGGTGGCGTTAGGCCTAAGGCATAGCAGAGGGTGTTGTAGAGCGTTCTAACATTCTCGCCTTCAGCATAAGGAACTCCATGAATGCGTAGGTCAAGAGCAGTTTTGGCCACGTCCTGCACAGCCTGCTTCTTGTCAACGTTTACGACCAGCTCACGCAGCCGAGCCATTTCGTGATCCATGCGCTCCAAGTTACTTTGCAGCTCATCTCGTTGTGAACGCAGGTCCTCCACATCCTTCTCCAGGGTGTCAATTCTACCAACCAACTGTTTAACATCACCCATGAAAGCATCAAGGCGTTCAGCAACACCGTCTACAATGCGTTTTTCGGCTTCGCGCATATTGGACACCATAGCTTCTGCCTGCTCCTGGAGTCGTTGGTTCAGTACAGCAAGCATTTTATCCATAGGGACATCCGAAGTGCGACTAAGATCAGTGCTTGTGTTTTCCCGCAAGCGTTTTGACTTGGGCTGCGACGCTGACATTTTTTAAAACTTAACGTTGATAGTTTAGATGCACAGTTTTAGATGCACTGTGCAAAGATTCAGAAGTGTGAATGGCAGTATCGATGGGTGTCCCAATCAGCTGACGTGTGTCACCACTGATGTTGTTTGTAGTTTCCACACGTTTCTCACTCAGAAAGGAATGAAGAAAACGATTTCGCGCTTGTTTACCTCCCCTTCTCACGCTTCTCCGAAATTGAGTGTTTTTGATTATTCCGGTGACAAAAACTAAGTTTTTCCAGAAATAACAGCCTGGGCGGTGTACTGGCTATGTGTAAAAGCGGGTAGACGATAGCCTGGCCAAGTTGTACAGGTCTGAGACTTTGTTGTCTTTGCAAGTGTGTCAAAATATTCAAAACAACGCGGAGCTCAAAAGAAACGCGTCCGTACTCTTTGTTCTTGCTTTCTATATTCTTTGTTTGTCTTTGTTTTGTTTGTTGTTGGTATTAAAAGAACGAGAGTTCCTCCTTTCCCCAAGAAATCGCGGTTCTTTCATTTCCGATTTTATGCCACAACCTATGGTTATTTTCCCCTACTTTAATTGATACTATACCATAAAGAAGTAAAAATTCCTCCTCTTCTGAAGAATTCGCGGTTGTTTTTTTTTTGGATCCTTGAGTCCAAATCGCTCAAACGATCTTCGAAAAGCGACCAATTCTTATCAAAGGCTATGAATTCGCGGTTTCTTGAGATTTTTTAATAGCGGACAGAAGGTCGGTAGCTGCAACCAAGACTTTGTTTTTGGTACTAAAAAAACCAAAGTTCCTCCTCTTCCCAAGAACTCGCGGTTCTTTTATTTTCAGAAGTATCGATAATATCGATACTGATATCGATAATTTTCAAGCTCTACCAAGTAACGTCCTTCTGGCACGTCTTGGAGCAGCATGGTCATGGGACATGTTAGAAGCCAAGGCGCTCTCCAGTTTCTGGCATCGCCCTTCGAGGTACGAGAGCAAGTCCTCCTCGCTTGGAATCCTATCCGTTGACAAACTTTCCTCCCAGTTAGCTTGGGTTGCTGCATCCAACTTTTGCACAATCATGTATACAACCATGCAGCCTGAGGTTTGTTTTAAATCTGCCAAGGCCTGAAGCGCTCGCATATGCGAGCCCGCAATGCCACAGCAGACGCAGACTCGATCCTCTTGAGCCCAAAATTTCATTGATGTGTGCCTGGAAAACAAGATGTTTATTATTAAAGCGCTTATATAGGATTTCTAGTGCCACACGATAATTGGCACTCCATATTTCTAATGATCGAACCGACTCCAGCGCAGCTCCAGCTAAGCATGACCGCAAGTGTTGAAGCTTTTCTATGTCAGCCAAGTAGGGGTCCTTATCTATCACCGAGGTAAACATGGAGAGGAAGGCTGAGTATTCGGTGTATCCACTGGAGAATGTAGGCAGTTTTACTTCGGGCAGGCGAGTCTTATGCCCTCGATCAACCATGACAGTTGACTGATCCGAACCGAACAGGCAAATCGCGTCTTTAGCTAGCGAAATAACCAGGCGCTTTAGGCTATTGTACACCGATTCGGCCTTGCACTTCAGAAGCCGCACTTTATTTTCAGCCGAACTCATCTGCGCGTATATTATATAAAGCAAACAGAAAAGCACTGCACAACTCGGGAGTTTACAGTTTCAGAAGTCTTTGTTTTTGTTGTAACGGCAAGAAAGTACAGTAACCAGTTGGCGAGGCACTGTGTATTAACGAACTGTGATATCAAACAAAATAACCACCGCACTATATGTATATAAAATATGCCGATATTTATGCAATTATATAACAGACGGTATTTTATTAGGACCAGCTTAAAGCGGAACCAGCCTAATGTAACAGTTGTTTTGTAGTCTTCTTTGTGCACTATTTCTTTTGCACAAACGAATTTAAAGATCTCGCCGGGGCCTCCAAATGTTGAGCTAACAAGCCTTTTTGTCAGCTATTTTAAATAAATCACAAGACGAGATAAATTCAATACTTCAGTTTATTAAGCTTTATATGTGTGCAAGGGCTACGGGCTTTGCGAGCACCGCAGCTTGCAATCAACAACAACAACGAAATATATGCGCTGGCGACGAACCGTAGGCGTTGAGAGGCGGGTTCAAACTGAGTAATCCAATTAATAGAGAGATAAGAGGAGCCGCTTAGAAATGTGTGATTCTGACTCTCTTTTTACTTGGAGTGGTTTGCCGCTGCGCTCAACACCATGTTTCCGAGTTGGCGGAAGTCGTACCGTCATGACTTCCGCCAAAGTCGAAAAAATTGAGCAATCGTCTTGAAATTTTGTATACATGTTCCTCAGAAGTATGTGCATGCCTGAAAATAGAATCTTTTAAAAATATTAAAAATTGTTTATTTAAAAAAATAGTGAGTAACGAAAAAATGAGGAAAACCCCGATTTTTTTTTCAAATGCTCACAATTTTTAAATTTTTTATGTTTTTTTCAATTATTCTAGTTCCAGCGATGCGAAAAAGTGTACAGCTTAAGAATATATTCGTTTTTTGCGTTTCAGGTTATTTCTTAAAAATACCAAAAAATCTGCCATGAGGACGAGTTTTTCGCGGACATGCCCCCATTGTTGGGTACTCCCCCTCCTCCCTTCACTTGGATCGCCCTTAATTTAATTAATTTCTGTGTTACCCCTAATTAGCGGACTATATAAATACTATATTGAACTTACATTTATATTTGAAGGTATAGATCCTCGCATTATTTCCGAAGCCATTATCGCTAGGGCCATCATCTTGTAAAGAAATCGGACAGGACAGACAGGATAAAATGATGTCAACCGTAGCGCACAACTGAGTAGTATCCATGCCAGCAGTGTCCGGGTCGTGATTTGGCAACCAAGTCTCCCAACAAAAATTTTGGTTTTGGTAATCTAACAACGCGAGGACAGCCCATGAAGAAGTTTGGTTATGGCCGAATCCCATTTCTGATGTCGGAGAATTTAAGTCATCTTTATGCAGGTCGTCATTGTTGGTCGCTTTATCATTCGGTTTCTGATGTTCCATTCTCGGCCCTGGCAGACGCAGCGAGTCTTCGTTGCCTTTGAGAGACCACATCTAGCATCGCTTACGAAGCCGCACACAGCCTCAGTTCGCAAACTGAGTCTTCATTCTACCATACCTCATGCCCATCGATATGCTACAGTACTACCTCTCCGGCAAATATATGTGCTTTATAGGGTCGGAATCGCTCACTTCTACCTTTTACATACTTTTGCACGATTCCAATATACCATTTTAAAAATAACTGCAAGAAAAGTATATTTCTAAAGAATTGGGATCAATGTCTGTACGAATGGAATAAAGACCGACCAAAAGAGGCACACATAAACATCCCTCCATTCTCGTCAAGGCCTGTTCTCGTAAATTTGTTCCGTAATTTTCCCGTGTTGCTAAGCCGTTATCTAATCTGCTTAAAATGAAGGCCTGTTTTCGATAAGAAAATTCGAAAAAAAGCAATTCTTGTTAAAAGAATGCCTTGTCAAGCCCGCCCGTTCTTTTCTGTTTTCTGATCAACCGTCATAGCGAGCTCTCACGGGTTTAGAGCCAAGTTTATGCAACGCCAAAGATGCAAAGTTGCACCCAGTCTTCTTTTATTCCTTTTATTAAAGCAACTGCTGCTGAATCCCGTTATTATAGTTTAGAACTTGAGACCCTTGCGCTATATGTACTCTCACCGTCGTTTTCGTGTATATTTAAAGCACAAGCCGTTGTTCAGACTTTAAGTAAGAAATCAACTAACCCACGTATTGCGCGATGGTCCTTAGAACTAGACAAGAGAGAACGCTATAGTCGAGTATTTCGAATATCCGTTCCCGTTACTTATTTAAGGGCCGTTTTCTCGTCCGTACTTTAATATGCCTGCCGGGACAACGGAGCGATAAACAAAAAATGGTTTACTCGTCCTTATGTTAGCGCTGGTAGCGACAAATTTTATCTCGGTACTTCATCCACCGTGCAAAATTTGTGCGGTTGGATTGTGCGCAAGTGTTGCCAGACATTTGAGCGTTGTCAATCTGGTTCCACTCTTTATTCGAAAACAGGTGATTCTATTTACAGTTAAATATAAATCAAAATTGCTAAAGTCATCCAATTTATTTTAAAATGAATTCCCGAGCGATTTATCTACAAACTCTGTGGGATATCGTCAAATTGTCTGAAGTGCGAACCTATCGGCGCAGATATCAAGACCAAAGAAATTTGTTAAAAGAGATCGCTTGCGAAAATACAGTATAACTGTTGGCGATTTTTGTGGTGTTAGCGTGGCCACAGCCAGTCGAGTTGTTAAGGAAGTTTCTTTTCTTTTATGAAGTACACGCGTATTGAAGATCTTCAAGAAAATGTTTTTGATTTTTATAAAATATCCAAGTTTTCAAAAGTTATAAGAGCCATAGACTGCACGCATGTAAGAATTCAATCCCCCGGAGGCGATTCCAAAGACACCGGTTCTCCTGTTCATTGGTATAATTTTTAACGCGAAACTTTCTTTCTGCCGACATTGTTTTTTTATTAGTTTGAAATTTTTGTTTATATCATCATCAGCTGTTAGTATGACTGTTTTATGGTATTTTTCGATAGTTTTTCGATTAATTTTTGACATTTAGTTACCTCTTCTGTTGTGGGGCTGCCACCTAGTCTCAAATTAGTGCGCCTTTTATTTGGTGTTTTAAATGACGGACGAGAAAACGTAACCGATTTGCATCCTGGATAAATTTATCCTTACATTAGCTAACTTTTACTTTGCAGGACGGACGAGTTTTGCGGCATTTTGAATTATGTAGACTTACCTTATTTCTTTCGCAAAGAAACCAACTATTAATAACCAATAAAAAAAAACCCCTATAAACCATTGCCATTTTATTTGGACGTCAATCTAAAATATCTAGATTTGTTACGCATAGTTTCTTAGAAATAAAACTTACATAATTTAAAACAATTTATAAATTTTATTTTTTTCCTTGCTTTTTATAAGTGATATATTAATCGAATTATATTAAAAAAAATAAGTTTTGTGGTTACAGCAACGAGACTATGATCCAATTTTTTCAATGTCATCGGCACTATCAGTATTTAAAATTTCGATTTTTTTTTTAAAGTGTTTTTCGATATCCGAACACACTGTCATAGATTTTTCATCAGTTATAAGATTTATGGCAATTCCAGACTTTCCTGAAAGAAAATAAATAAAAAGTACACAAATTAAGAAATGTTATACATACTTAATATAGTATAGGTCTGGTAATTTGGGGTAAATTTTTTTTCGACAGACGATCGAAATATAAGAAAGTAGTGGAGAAGGGGGCACTAATTGGAGGAAAGGTTTGTGTAGACATAGCAGCTATAATTAAAGATCCATTGGAATGAGACTGGTATTACCGGAAAGTCTATTATTTTGGCTATAACTTTTTCCTACATAATTTTGAAGTCAATTGCAAAGCCTTCAAGGAACGTTGCAAAATGTCAATATACTTTTTAAACTGGTCTAGCCCCAATACTGGGGTAATAATAGGGCGAAACTTACTTTTGCTGTTAACGGTATAGGGTAAAAGTAAAGACCAATATAATCTCTAAGATGAGTAACGGCCATACATTCGTTTTGCAATATCCAGCCTGATTTTTGGTGGTGACGAAAATTTCGCTCTTTCCGCTCGCTCAAAGTTGAGAGCGAAAAAATCAAAAATATATATGTATATAATGTGCACATTCTTGTGTGAGTAAACACAACTCGTAAGCATGTGCGTATGTGTGCGTACTTAATTTGCGAGACGATTTTCGGCCAGAAATCCTTTCTCGGCTAAGAAACTAATTGTGTGTCAAAAGAACTTCTATGATTTAACAGGATGTTTATTAAAATTAAATTTATGTTTACATATATGTGTGGCAATGAAGCTTGATGTAAAACTTTTTTATACCTTAAAAACGAATATCTGCATATTTCATTTATAGTTTCGTTTTACATATTTAAATTAAAGCTAAAAACATACATACCTTTAAAAAAAATATATATAAAACTGCTTGATAAAATTTAAAAATATTTTAATAAAGTTGGATTTATTTGAATATTCACGGGTGGTCAAAAGTATTTTCACAAATGTTAATGCTAACTGTACTTATATTTTGAACATATAATATAAACTTTTGGCACCTATAGAAAGAGCACTTTAATTCCGTTTAAATGACACAAAAATGTTCTTAACCCATTAAGACCCCTTTGAAAAGTGAGCAAATACAAGGAAAAATATTTTGAAATTTTTTTTTTGCAGTTATTATTAATTTTGATTGGGGAACAACTTTGCATCAAACATTTTTGTTTTAAGCCCCAGGGAAAAAGTTGAAAATTTGACTTTCGCAAAATTTTCTCACTTTTCAAAGGGGTGTCATTTAAACGAAAGAGAAGTACCGTTTATTATGATACCTCTCAAGCATTTTCATATTTTTTCACTGATCTTTAAACAACGTGGACGCGATATGGAGGCTGTTGAACCTTTCGAATACAAAATTGTTGCTGGCTTTCGCAAAAATTTTAAGCTGTTGCTTCTTACAACGCCTGCGGCGCTTCTTTTTCGGTTACACATTTAACTGCAAGCACATTACTCATTGCTACATTATTCTATAATACTCATTATTATATTACTCTATGTTACTCGCATTTATAAGAATTTCAATAAAATGTTAAATAGGGCGCAGGCAAACATTTATTATTATATTACTCTATGTTACTCGCATTTACAAGAATTCCAATAAAATGTTAAATAGGGCCCACGGGCCTTATGACACCGGGCGTTATGACATGCACCCGGTTGGCGTCCGAACCCTGTAAGCCAGAGGCTATGCTTAGCCTCTTGACAAGAAGCTTCCGGAAAACCTAACGCAGCTGTGCACGCACGACACGACCAGACTGGGGCGCAGTGTGCTTCAGGACATAGTTAAGGAAGCGTAGGGTACCCAGTCCGAGATCAGCCCTCTAAATGGTGCAGTACCTTCAGATTAATCTGCACCACAGCAAGGCAGCATCTGCTGCCCTCCTTACCCGCTTGGCAACGGCCAAAATAGACGTAGTCCTCATACAAGAGCCATGTATTGTTGGAAACAACATCTGTGACTTATCAACCCCCAAATATCAGCTTTTTCACATCAAGGGTAAGGGTAAATCTACGACCTGTATTCTCACTAAAACACACATTATAATCCCTCAGTTTAGCGAAGGCGACATCACCACGGTCAGACTGGAGCTAAACACTCATCACAACATTGCATCGTTCTTGGTAAAAGCAAGATCAAGATATGATGGTCCATCCGCAAAATGAAAGGAGGGGGACTCGCAGCCCAGGTGCTATAAGAGTCTGGAGATTGCGCACCTTGCCATAACAAAGTGGACAGAAGCGGGTGCTGCATCAAGTGTGGCAAAACGGGGCACAATGCCCTAAAACGAGCATATGCTTTCTATGCACTGAAGGAGGTCCAAGGGCGTGGAACCACCAAGCAGGAAGCAGGCGGTGTCCTCACACCACAAAAAGAGCCTAGCCAAACCTCGAGTATGAAAGTGTTCCAGTTAAACCTGAATCACTGCCGGGCTGCGCAGGACCTACTCCTGCAGTCAGTGAGGGAATGTAAGGCGGATCTGGCTATCATCAGCGAACCTTACAAAGTCAAGGACGACGGAAACTGGGTAACGGACTTATCAGGCAAGGCCGCGATATGGCTGTGCAGGAGAAACGGCAAATCATTCCTGGACGTGCGTAGGGGATTGGGTTTCGTCCGAGCTCGAATAGGAGAAACGTGGGTCTACACTGGACGTCCACTGGACGCGATCGCCTTCGATGCAAGGGGCCGTCACTTTACCATCATCGCAGGCGATTTCAACTCGTGGGCCGAAGAATGAGGGTGGCCCAGCACCAACAGCAGGGGGCGCATCTTACTCAAAGCCTTAGCAACGCTGGACGTTGCGCTGCTAAACGAAGGGACGCAGGAGACTTTCAATCGGGCAATCAATCTATCATTGACCTCACTTTTGTGAGCTCCCCGCTAGCCCGACGTTCTCACTGGAGAATCGGCGATTTCTCTACGGCCAGCAACCACGAGGCAATATTATGCACCGTGGGCATACGCCCGGTGCCAGGTACCCTGAACCGGGTAGTCAAGGGCTACCGCCAGGAGAAGATGAACGCCGAGCAGGTGCCTGCGGACATGCATTTCGTCACGGAAGCGTTAACACCAATGCTGACGGGATAGCAGCCAGCCTGGAGAATGCATGCAGGGCAGGTATGCTGCAGCGCAAACCGTTTAGGAGAGACCATGAGCCTGTACCTTGGTGGAACTCCGGGATAGCGACCCTTAGAAAGACATGTCTCAGAGCCAGAAGAGCTCTTCAACGCTCGAGACATTAAGGACAGTAAACGGTAATGTTTCTTGAAGCTATGCGACGCAGCCGAACAGGACCCGTGGGGTGGGGCCTACAGACTCGTGGTCAGCGCCAAGGGTACCGCCAAGAAGAGCACACTGCACGAAATGGGGCCCACGTGGGGGATCGAGGCAATAACGGAGACCAAGGTCGCTAAAGCAGGACGCAGCCTGCAAAACAATAAAGCCCCAGGACCCGACGCAGTGCCCAACAAAGCAATAAAGCTGGCGCTTGCGCTTCTGCCGGGCACTTTCGCGGCGCTCTACAAAGACTGCCTGCGCGAGGGAACATTTCCCCGGAGATGGAAAGTTCAGAAGCTGTTGCTCCTGAACAAACCTGGGAACCCACCTGGTGAAGCTTCCTCCTACAGGCCAATTTTTCTACTCCACACAGTTGGCAAAGTGTTCGACAAACTTATCTCGAAACGGCTAAATCTGGCCAAGCGAAGCTTCCTGGAACACGTACCATACGAAGCTGGGGCAGTACAAAAGGGAAATTAGATAATTAAAACGAAGAGAATGGGCTAACTTCTGCAGTAGCATAGAATCTACAGCAAAGGCGTCCAGACTCAGAAGAATCTTAGCAAAATCTCCAGTGGCTGGACATTAAAGAAATATTTATAGCAAAGGCCGGCAAGCCCTCTCACACCTCTCCAAAAAACTTCCGTCCAATAAGTCTCTCCTCCTTCTTACTGAAGACCCTGGAAAGGCTAATTGACACTCACATCAGACTAGTTAACAACTTATCTCGAAACGGCTAAATCTGGCCAAGCGAAGCTTCCTGGAACACGTACCATACGAAGCTAGGGCAGTACAAAAGGGAAATTAGAATATTAAAACGAAGAGAATGGGCTAACTTCTGCAGTAGCATAGAATCTACAGCAAAGGCGTCCAGACTCAGAAGAATCTTAGCAAAATCTTCAGTGGCTGGACATTAAAGAAATATTTATAGCAAAGGCCGGCAAGCCCTCTCACACCTCTCCAAAAAACTTCCGTCCAATAAGTCTCTCCTCCTTCTTACTGAAGACCCTGGAAAGGCTAATTGACACTCACATCAGACTAACTAACAACCCTTGCTTACTCTCCAATGCACAACATGCGTACCGTAAAGGTAGATCAACAGTTACCGCCCACCATTTCTTAGTAGCTTGTATAAATACTCTCTGGCAACCTTCCTAGACATAAAAGGCGCATTCAACAATGTCACCCCAACGGCTATTACTGGCGCTATGACGGAACTGGGCATTTAGTGGGACTCATACCATACTTACCAGTAGGGTAGTGTACTCCACTATGGTATCAGCACAATCGACCAGGACCGTTAGTAGAGGAACACCGCAAGGTGGTGTACTTTCCCCTCTGCTATGGGTTATAGTTGTTAAGAAACTTCTATCACTTCTAAAGGAAGCGGGAACAGAAGTGGTGGCCTATGCGGACGACGTGGTTATCATACTGCAAGGAAAAATGCCTTAAACTCTCTGCAACCGGATGGAAAAACTTCTGCGGACTGGGTGTTAACCCAGAAAAAGCCGAACTAGTTTTATTTACAAGGAAGTATAATATACCAAGTGTTACTCTCCTAAAACTACACCAAACTCGCCTAACCCTTAGCAACTAATCAAAGTATTTAGGTTTCATCGTCAACAAGAAACCCACTAACCCATGACCTAGGGAAAATAGATCTACTCTGTGATCATATGGCGCGTCGGAGTATTCTTTCTCTGTTGTATACGAACGAGTTTAATATTCGCTCTCACATTATTCGCTAAATTACCGTTTTTTATATTCCAAAAGTTTTTATTCTCAACTCGGTTGAGCCCGCGGCTTGAATGCAAATTATTTTTCTACATTCTACATTTTAATTTACTTCAACTTGTAAACAATGTCTGCCTACTGTGTTGTTGGTTGCCAATTTATTGTCAAAATCCCATCTCAGCAGCCGATTGCTAGTTGCTGGTTATGTGAAAACATTGTGCTCCCTAAATGTGCAAACTTTGGGCTTAGTGCGGACCGAATTGCTGATCGTACTAGGTCTAATGCCAACTTGGAGTGGACGTGCCTACATATCAAAATTGATATTAGAGCATTTATGAGGCAAATGGAGCTGGAGTTTCAGGCCTTACGTGCTGGATTTAGGGACTTATTAATTCGGTTTAATGTTTAATGCTTTAAAGGTCGGATTCTTCTTAATCAAGTATAATTAAATATAAATCGTAGTCCTAAACTGCCTAATGTCTCTTTACATGTTCCAGATATCTCGAGCAACTTCTTTCTTCCCAGCCCCACTGCAAGCTATGTGACGTGCAATGAGGACGATCATCAACGAGTGATGCCAGGGTGCAGTCTCTGATTCCCTGAACCGGTCACCGGCTGCTGCCACTGTGGGGGCTCTGCCGCACCTCGTAATAATACCCTTGCACCTCCACCTGTCCCACTTTCTAGCATGATCCTTAGGAAGAACAGCCATAGCCCAGATCTCTCTTCTCCGGCACCACTCACTTTTATCGTACCTAGGAAATCGATTTTTGTGTCTAGGTTGAATGCAGCACTAACAGTAAATTACGTGATGCATCATATTGTCACAAAACTCTCCCTTCCCAATCAAAATAGTATATTGATTTAAATTTAAATTTAAACTTAATTTTAAACAGATAAGAGATTACTCTTCAGATCCGTGGGTTTTAGCCGGCTCAAGGTCGAAATGTTTTTAGTGCCTTTTTTTTTTATTAAAAGACACTTTTATCCTTCTTTCTTCCAATATATTTCGAACCCCTCCAGTGTCCGTCTTCAGGGCTGTACAAATTTTAACAATAACACAAGCATTTAACATTTAATTAATTCTTCCTAATACACACTTAAAAAAAACCTACATGGATGACGCTGCGTCCGATCTTGACACTGCGGAGCTCTAAACTAATTTCTAATTTTCTTTTGGTCAAGTAAGTGCGACTTTGTCTGTGTCTGTTTTGAATTTTAGTCTAGTGTGTGTGGGAGTATTGTTTATGTGAAGCATTTCAAGAGTGAAGCGTTTGTTGTAGTGATTTTCTTGTTGTAGGATACTGACCGACGCAAAATCACCTCTCCGTTTGATGTCCGATTTACGTCCTGCTAGCCTCGCCTTTAGTTTTGATTTTGTTGTGCCAACATACACTTTATTGCACGTCACCATCTCCAGCGCATGGAATCTTATATACTACATTGTTTTTGTCAAGTATTTGTGTTTTTGATTTTGTGTTGCTACAAAATTGTTTAATTGTAAATTCGGGTCTATGGGCTATGGTAATAATTTCTTTGTTGAAAAACGTTGCTTGACTGAGGCGTTCGGAAAACTTTGGTATATATATCATAAATTTGTAAATGGATTCTGGCTTTTCTATTCTTCTTCTGGATTTTTGTAAAATTTTATCATTAAATTTATCTGTGGTCGTGAAAAATCATTTAACTTTAATATCCAAAAAATTTTACGTTTGTTGCCCCTCGTCTCCAATACTCTTCTAATGAAGTTTTATGCCATGGCACAGTGGTTCCGCTTGTATGGGAGCCGCGGCAAAAAATACTTCTAGTTGTTATATCGTTACGAAATTTTTCCCAAAATTCTATAAAAATATTTTAATTATAGCAACAAAAAATTGGACATATCGCCCGACTATATCCTATAGCTACCATACAAAATATCGGACCAAATATGAAACTCGTTGCTATTTGCAGTTTCAAACTTGTTTAAGGTAAAGTATTATTGCATTCAAATCATATTTAAGCGGATAAGAAACCATGCCTTCGGGTTCTTATCCGCCCACAAATATTAATCCGATAGTTTTGATTATTACCTGTAAATGACTTGAAAATTAAAAAACCCAATAATAATAAGAAACAAAAATTCCAATAATAGCAAAAGAAAACAAAAATTACAATTTGAACCTAATAAAAACACGAAACACGAAAGAAGAACACAATGATCAGCTGATTTGACCTTATATAAAAAAATAGAGGCTGTTAGTAGATTGTAAATTATGGACACATCTGCAAATATCTGCAGCTAGCTTTAACTTTTTTTAGACCTTAAGGTATTAACAAATACACTAAATAAAAAATGAATCGGGAAATCTTGGGGGATTAAAACTTTAAGTAAACATAAAAAGACGAATACAACAGCTGCTAAAAACATTAGAAAGTAAAGAATTAATTTCATCACTATGGACGGCAGTCCATGTAGCGACGAAGCGCACCAGGAGAGTGTGCGAAAGCGACTACTATATATACACGAAGAAATGAAAATCTACTGTGATGGTCCGATCATAATGAATGATACACCTATCGAAAGGTATTGCGAAAACTAACAGGATTGCATACCAAGACTCTAAGAAAATCAATTGGCTTGGGAGAGAGAGACGTGAAAGTGAAAAAGTGAATATTTCGAAATTTGGAGCTGTTGGGGCCGGTGGGGATAATTGCCCCCTCTCAATGTTTTAGTTGTATTCCTTTTGAAAATACCCGTCAAATGAGGGGTCATTTGTCAAAATCCGACGCTCCGTTCAAAAGTTATAGCCAAAATAAGATTTTCTTCGTCTTCCCAAAATGAAAATTTAATTTTGTTTGTCAGTTTGTCAGTTTGTCCAAAACATGTTTTCTAAGTTTTGAAAATTTGATATGACGTTCATCACATCGATATAAAAAACTTTTGTTCTACCACTTTTGGAAAAACTCGCTAGTTTAGCGGGAAAACAGCTATAAGTAGCTAAAATTCGGAAAGCTACAGACTTGTGTTATATCTCCTTTGAAAGGTATTTTTAAATGCTATAAACGCTTTCTATATGCAATTTGTGTAAATGTAATAGTTAAAAAAATATGAACAAAAGACAATTTTTTAAAACTTTTTTTTTTAGCTTTTTTTTATTTTTCTCAAAAACGGCTCTAACGATTTTCTTTAAAACTTTAAACTGTATAGCCCTTGAGATTCCTTAAATTTTGGTATATAACACATTACTGTAAAAAGTCACGTTTAAAAGTTATTTTTATACGAAAATAGCCACTTTTGCAAGCTCGAACTACTAACGCTCCCTGAGTATTGAATTTTGTGTGAGGGTATCCGAACTGTATTTTAGGGTCATGGAATCAGTAAATTTGCACTTAAGAGTTCCATATAGGAATCTTTTGTTCTACGACTTTTGAAAAAAGCCGCTACTTTAGCGGGAAAAAGCTAAAAATACACACAAAAAAATTTGCTTGGTAAAATTGACCAACAAAGATAGTTATGTAACTATTAAAATAGTTACGTGTATTTTGTTTTTGCTTTGGGTTTGTGTCTTTGCTAATTGTGTGTATTTTGTTGTTGTGAAATGACTATTTACTTAGTAGAATTGACAATTTTGCTGGTTGGGGCCTGTTTGACAATTATTACAGTTGATTTTACTAAGTTTTTTTTTTGTGTGTAGCTACATTTCGTTAGTTTGTAAGTTCTACACTACTAAAGGTACAGACATGTGCTATACCTCGTTTAAAAGGTATTTTGAAATACTTCAACGCCTTTTTAACTGAATTCGTTAAAATATAATAGTTTAAAAATTATGATTTATGACCAATTTAAATTTAAATGTATATATTAGCTCCTATGAGAGCAAATGTAAACAAACAAAAACTTCTGATATCAAATAAAAACACCTCTTAACGAGGTAAAAACTAGTGACGATCGCACCTTCAACATACAAAAGTTCTGATATCAACATTTGTGACGAAAAATTATTACACTCGTCATTAAAAAGACTTTCAAATATTTTCTCATTCGGTGTTTTTATTTGATATCAGAAGTTTTTGTTGGTTTACATTTGCTCTCATAGGAGCTAATATATACATTAAAATTTAAATTGGTCAATCATAATTTGTAAGCCATTTAAACAAATTAAGATAAAAAGGCGTTTAAGTATTTCAAAATACCTTTTAAACGAGGTATAGCACATGTCTGTAGCTTTAGTAGTGTACAACTTACGAACTAACAAAATTTAGATTGTTTTTAGCTTTTTTCCCGGTAAAGCAGCGGGTTTTTCCAAAAGTCGTAAAACAAAAGCTTCCTATTTGGAACTCCTTAAAACAATTGAAATGATTCCATGACCCTAAAATACAGTTTGGATAAGCACATACTAAATTCAATGCTTAGGCAGCGTTAGTTGTGTTGGGCTGGCAAAAGTTTCGATTTTCGTTTCTGAATAACTTTTAAACGTGACTTTTTACAGTAATGTGTTATATACCAAAATTTAAGAAATCTCGAGGGCTATACAGGTGAAAGTTTTAAAGAAAATCGTTAAAGCCGTTTTTGAGAAAAATAAAAAAAAGCTTAAAAAAAAGTTTAAAACAAGCTGTTTTCCCGCTTATATAGCGGTTTTTTCCAAAAGTGGTAGAACAAAAGCTTTTTATATCGATGTGATGAACGTCATATCAAATTTTCACAACTTAAAAAACATGTTTTGGACAAACTGACAAACAGAATTAAATTTCCATTTTGACTATGCCCCCGCAAATTTGTTTTCGGTACAACTTTTGAACGGAGCGTCCGATTTTCTCATATGACCCCTCATATGAAGAGCATTTTCAGTAGGAATACAACTAACGTAGTCCGGGGTCCAATTATCCCCACCGGCCCCAACAGCTCCAAAATTCGAAATTTTCACTTTTTCACTTTCACCTCTCTCTCTCCCAAGCCAATTGATTTTCTGAAAGTCTTGGTATGCAATACTTTAAGTTTTTGCAATACCTTTCGATTGGTGTATTACTCATTACGATCGGACTATCACAGCAGATTTTCAATTTTGCGGCTATATAATAGTAGTCGCCTTCGCACACTCTCCTGGTGCGCTTCGTCACTACATGGACTGCCGTCCATAGTGATTTCTTGTTCGGGGGTGTCACAGAAATTATTTCCAACCGAAATCCGTTAAAGTTCTTACGTGCATCAATGCAAAATCCAACCGTCTTCGGTTGGAAGAGATTTCTGTGACACCCCTGGTTATATTTTTTATATTTTTATATTTTTATATTTTTTCTGCCACTCGCTACAGATCAAGACTCATCTCCCACACAAACAGACTTGCCCTCACACTTTCCAGACCTATGAACAGAAGAAGACTAAAAAGATTGCACCCATCTGACAATTGGATACTTGGACGGCACGCTTGTGGGAAACTCATTCCAGACTTAGACGCCTAGACTGCAACACTGCTAAACTTTTGTAACCAATCTTTTTATTCACTTTTTGTTAATTTTTATTTTTTTTTCATGGGTGAAAGTGAATTGAGTTTCACATAACACTCTTCAATAAATATTTGTTATGCATATCAAAAAAATTTAAATGTTTATATTAGCACCTATGAGAGCAAAAGTAAACAAACAAAAACTTCTGATATCAAATAAAAACACCTCTTAACGAGGTAAAAAACTAGTGACGATCGCACCTTCAACATACAAAAGTTCTGATATCAACATTTGTGACGAAAAATTATTACACTCGTCATTAAATAGGCTTTCTAATATTTTCTCATTCGGCACGCTGCAATAGAAAATGCCTGTGAAGGGAAAAAGGCTGGAATAGTTTGCTAGGGCGGGCCGAATGAGAAAATATTAGAAAGTCTATTTAATGACGAGTGTAATAATTTTTCGTAGAGGACTTAACATGAAGCTACCAAAGCTTTATGCTGACTCCTCGGCATTTACGGACGATATCTTAGCTTTTACTGAAACTTGGCTGAAACCAGAGATAACAGACTCTGAAGTTCTGTCTACCAATTTTAATACCTACAGAACCGATCGCCTTTCCCGTAGGGAACCGTCACCTCCACCATAAGTTCTGAGAGAATTCACTCTTATGCCTCTAATGACATTGAATTTGTTTGTGTGAAAGTTTCCCTGCAAACCTTGTCTATTTTTATTACATGTTCGTATATTCCGCCTGGCTCTGACCTAATAATTTATGAGCAACATCTATCTGCTATTAAATCAATTTTATCCTTTTTTTCCAATAGAGACCTTTTCATTGTTTTGGGTGACTTTAATCTCCCTGATATATCTTGGTCCCCCCCTTCTGACTCACTTGTCGCTTTACCTTTATCCACCCATGATTTTGTGGATGGCCTTTTAGAATTATCGTTACAGCAGGTTAGCTTTATACGAAATTCATTAAATAGACAATTAGATCTTGTGTTTGTTTCAGAGCCGTCTGAAGTCACAGTATCTAGAATTGACGCTCTTGTGGTACCAGAAGACCGATACCATCCAACTATGGAATTGACAATTTGCCTCCCCTACCTTGATACCCTCTCTCCTTTAGTTTCTCCAACTAAAATGAGATGTTTTCGGAAATGTGACTATAATAAACTTAATTTAATGATTTCGCAATACGATTGGACAGATCTTTATAACTGTGTGGACATCGAAAGTGCAACGGAACTTTTCTATAGCGTTCTAAACACTTTTTTTAATGAATGCGTTCCTGATAGGCTTCCTCCCAAGCCGAACCGGCCCCTCCTGGTTTACAAATGCGCTTCAAAGACTAAAAAATCTTAAAACAAACACTTATAAAAAGTATAAAAAATCGGGTAAGCCATCTGATTTTTCGAAATATGTGGTGGCTCGATCTGATTTTAATGTTCTTAACAGTCATTGCTATTGTATTTAAATCGTTGTAAATTTGAATTTACAAATGATCCGAAGCAATTTTATAACTTTGTCAACGCAAAGCGTAAGTCATCAGCTTTGCCTTCATCGGTTCGATTTAACTCAATGGAGGCATCGACTGACTCTGAAATTGCTGATTTATTCTCTGACTTTTTCCAAACTACTTATAGCTCTTCTTCATGGTCAGAATCAAATTACCGTAATCCCTTAAATAGGGCAAATTGTATTTTTTCCCCTATAATTACCGAAAGTTCTCTCTTAAGAGATTTAACATCAACAACGCCAACTTATTCTCCCGGTCCTGATGGACTTCCTGGGTGTGTGCTTAAGTTTTGTGCATCAACCATCTGCAAACCTATTCTTAAACTTTTTCAATTGTCTATTTCATCATCAGTTTTTCCAACTATCTGGAAGGATTCTTTTATTATTCCACTTCACAAAAAGGGTGCGAAGGCGGATGCCCAGAATTATAGAGGTATTTCTAAATTGTCGGCTATTCCAAAAACCTTTGAACGTATTATCACTTCTCATTTGCAACATTTATGTTCCTCGCTAATATCACCGTGTCAGCACGGTTTTGTTAAGCGAAGATCGACTACCACCAACCTACTTGAATTGTCATCAATTGTAATAAATGGATTTAACAAAAAAATGCAGACTGACGTTGTATATACAGATTTCAGTAAAGCCTTTGACTCTGTTAACCACTCTCTTCTTTTATTCAAATTAGATTTGCTTGGGTTTCCATGTAATCTATTAACTTGGATTTCAAGCTATTTGAATGGGAGGACTCAGAGGGTTATATTTAAGAACGCTGTTTCAAAAACGATCCATGTGACATCTGGAGTACCTCAGGGTAGTCATTTGGGCCCTTTGCTGTTTACTTTGTTTATTAACGATCTTCCCTCTATTGTAACACATTCTCGTGTACTAATGTATGCGGATGATGTTAAGCTTTGTTTGACATATAATAATATAGAGTCTGGTTTTGGCTTACAATCAGACATTGATCAATTTCAAGTATGGTGTGAGTATAACCTCTTAAATTTGAACTGCCTAAAATGCAACGTAATGACCTTTTATAGGGTCACCCCTACCTTTATAAGTTATTCGCTTCAGAATTTGCCACTTGACCGTATATATTCAGTAAATGATTTAGGCGTTCTTCTGGACCCGAAGCTTAAATTTGACTACCACATAATGTCGACAGTCAATAAAGCTATGAGTGTTCTTGGGTTTATAAAGCGTTGGTCAAAAGAATTTGATGACCCTTATATAACCAAATTATTATTTACCTCCCTTGTCCGTCCTATATTGGAATATTGTTCTTCGGTTTGGAGCCCACAATACCAAGTCCACATTGACCGTATAGAGTCGGTACAAAAAAAATTTCTCCTTTTTGCTCTTCGTAGTTTGAACTGGGATCAAAACGTAAGGCTACCTTCCTACCAGAGTAGATTATTATTGCTTAATTTACCGACACTTGCAAATCGTAGAAAAATGCTTGGTACCATTTTTATGCATAATCTTATAAGAGGTGATATTGATTCTGAAGAGCTTGTTAGCCGCCTAACTTTTAATGTTCCCGTTAGACTAATACGTAATTATCATCCTCTTAATTTACCTCGATGTACATCAAATTTTGGTCTGCACGAGCCCTTTCGCGTTCTATGTAATAACTATAATGTTCTTTATCATTTAATTTGCACATCAACTTCTATCCCGGTATTAAAAACTAACATTTTAACTCATTTGCTTCACTCCTAAATGCATGTTTTTTTTTCATTATTGGTCCCGTCTTTATGGGTTTTTACAAATTTACAAAAGGGCCCCGCGCGTAACAAGCACGTGCTTGGTGTCGTTGGGCCACTTGTTTGTACTTCTCGTAGTGCATCAACGTCCATCATATATAATAAGGACAACACAAGTTAGCTTTTATTATTATTAAAAATTAAAAGTAATACCTTTAACTTCAAAATCCATATCACAGAATATTAATTTGGACACGTAATTTAAGAAATACACGCTTTTAAAGTTTTAAAATTTTTAAAGTTAGTGATGCGCGCAGTTTTGCTTTGCAACTAAACACGTGCTCACGACTTTAGGTCTATTTTTAGAAAGTACCGAAAGTTTTCCAGAAAATTCTGGTATGCCACGAAAAAGCTTGAGCATTTTAGAGAACATTTGCATACCCTTTGCCAATTTTGGGTTCTATCGATTTTTTGAATTTTGGCCTATGGGGGCAAGCACTGTGCATGGGTTGCTGGTACCAATTCAGTTTTAGCGTATCGTTTATCCGGTGCACTATTGAATCTAAAAAATTTAAATTATTTTCACTTTATAGTTCATAAGTGAATCTTGTGTCTTTGTGAAAGGAAGGTAATGTTTGTAAGACTCCGTCTTTTACTCTTGCAAATAAGTCGTCCACATACTTTGTCATTAATCTCGTTTTGTCGATCGTCTTTAAAATTTCTTCCATTACGATGTCAGCAATAATAGATAGCCGGGGAAGTCTTCGTATGTAAAGTATCTGTTTTCTGTTGTTACAAACCGTAGCATTTCCATTAAGAGTTTTTTCGGAATAGTGGTGTGCTCTTTAAGCTCGGGCCATATTTTCTTGATGATTTCCAGCGCTAATTCTGTGGGGAATTCATCTTCAAAAATATGCGTGTCATTGACTCTTTCTTTAAATTCTATTGCACTTTTTACATTGAACATTGAATTGTTAGTCAAATTTTTTAAAATGTTGGACAGATATCTACATAAATTATACGACGGTAAGTTTATCATTGAAAAAATTGGACGTAACGGTGTGTTTTCTATTAGTTGCTAACATAAATTTTTCCCTCTGTGTAATACTGCCTAACTTGAGTAGTTTTTCTACAAAAATATTGTTCTTCGTTTGTAGCTTTAGTGTTGGATCCTGTCTTAGTATTCTATATGTTTCCGGATCGTCAAGTATTTTTAACATTTTTTCTTTATAATCTTCTTTGTTAACAGCCACGGTGACATTTCCTTTGTCAGAATTTAAAATAAGTATATCCCTGTTTTTGTTTAAGAATTCCTTAGTTTGTTCCACTGTCTTGGTTGTGTACCGATCTACTGAACTTTCTTATCTCTTTGAGAAGCTCTCTTTAATTAAGAGATAAAGTTGTGTTCTTGCTGCCTCTTGCTTCTCTTTGCACCTAACTGTTTGTACAAGTTCCTCGCCATCCGCAATGCAGTTGAAGAGCGGAAAGTTTGTTGTTGGCGTTGGGATAGCGAATTTTGGACCACTCGCTAGCAGCTGTCTAACGTTTGTTGGAAAAAAACGTGCAATAAATCACTTTTTCGACTTTGTCCTAGAAAGTTGCGACCCATACCAATCGACAGGTAATTGATCCACAATTACAAATATGAAACCCATTTTCAAATCAAAAAATTGTTGTAAAAGATATGCATTTTTAAAGTTGAACAATTTTTCACTTTAAAAAAACACAAACCTAAAAACTAGGTAAGCTAAAGGGAGTGCGAGGGAGATAGATATATAATTTTTGATTGCGTATAACTTTTTAATGAATGGTCCGATTTGAAAAATGTCTTTTACATTTCGATAGGTATAAATATACACAACAAAATTGCATTTATACTTCTCGGAAATCTTTAAAGATGTGGGCGCAGGACCCATTTTAAAATCGTTAGTGGGCGATTGTGGGCGTTAGAGGGGGCGTGGCGCTCGGCTAAAATAAACTTGCGCTGCGTAGGAAGCCAAAGAATATGTGTGGGAAATCTCAACCTTCTAGCTTTTGTAGTTTCTGAGATCTCAGCGTTCATACAGACGGACAGACGGACAGACAGACGGACAGACGGACATGGCTAGATCGACTCGGCTAGTGACCCTGATCAAGAATATATATACTTTATGGGGTCGGAAACGCTTCCTTCTAGCTGTTACATACTTTTGCACGAATCTAGTATACCCTTTTACTCTACGAGTAACGGGTATAATTATTTCTTATTATATTTTTTATACTTCCGTAAAACGTTATTTGGACTTTCTTCTTGATATGTTGTAGCTGCGTCCGCGTGCGTCCGCGGTTTTAGGAGCCAAAAAAGGTAAAAAAGTCATGGTCCCAGAAATTGCATATGACGCAACCTCGTGAAAGATTTGTCCAAAACATTGTGTTAAAGTCCTGAAAATTTGATATTATGCTCAACAGCTCGATATAAGAAACTTTAGTTCTACCACTTTTGATAAAAAACCGCTAGTTTAGCGGAAAAACAGCTATAAATAGCTAAAATACGGAAGGCCGTAACTTCTAAACTACTGAAGCTACAGACTTGTGCTGTATCTCGTTTGAAAGGTATTTTAAAATGCTTTAAGCGCCTTCTAATGTAATTGTACACTTTTTTTTAGCCTTTTTTTTTCTTAAAAACGGTTTAAACGATTTCCTTTAAAACTGTATAGCCCTTGAGATTCCTTAAATTTTGGTATACATCATGTTACTGTAAAAAATCACGTTTAAAAGTTATTCAGCTCAAAACAACTTACGCTGCCTAAGCATTGAATTTAGTATGTGCGAATCCAAACTGTATTTTACGGTCATGGAATCACAACCTTGTCACAGAGTTAGAATTTATTAATTTAATATATTTTTCTTTTGTTTTTTTAGTTTTTAAAAATTAAAACCTTAAAAAAAGAAACTAAACAAAACAACATTTAAAAACAAATTCAATTTGTTTTTTAAACCCCACTTTTTTTTTTTAATAATTTTTAAAAGTTACAACATAAAAAAAGAAACTAAAAATAAAAAAAACTTTTTTGAAAATTTTTTTTTTGTTGAAAAAAAATGGATTTGTTTTTAGATTCTGACTTTGCCGATTTGTAAGTACGCCTCTGCCACGCGCACCCCCTGTATCAAGCAATAATTTGAAAGGTGGATCAATTATCTATCATTTGCCGTTTACATCATTCAATTATCTTCACTGGTTCAAAAGCTATGATTTATTACCAAAAAAAAGTCAAAAGGCGCCACTCACAGTGGTTTGCCGCGGCCAAAAATACTTCTAGTTGTTATATCGTTACGAAATTTTTCCCAAAGTTCTATAAAAATATTTTAATTATAGCAACAAAAAATTGGACATATCACTATGTCCTATAGCTTCCATACAAAATATCGGACCAAATTTGAAATACGTAGCTATTTTCAGTTTCAAATTTTTTTTTATTAAAGTATTATTGCTTTTAAATCATATTTAAGCGGATAAGAAACCATGCCTTCGGGTTCTTGTCCGTCCACAAATATTAATCCGATAGTTTTGATTATTACCTGTAAATTACTTGAAAAATAAAAAAACTCAATAATAATAATAAACAAAAAAGCCAATAATAGCAAAAGAAAACAAAAATTACAATTTGAACCTAATAAAAACACGAAACACGAATGAAGAACACAATAAACAGCTGATTTGACCTTAAACACAAAAATAGAGGCTGTTAGTAGATTGTTGATTATGGACACATCTGCAAGTATCTGCAGCTAGCTTTAACTTTTTTTATACCTTAAGGTATTAACAATTACACTGAATAAAAAATGAATCGGGGAATCTTGGGGGAACACAGTTAAAACTTTAAGTATACATAAATAGACGAATACAACAGCTGCTAAAAACATTAGAAAGTAAAGAACTAATTTCATAATAAGGACAACACAAGTTAGCTTTTATTAATATTGAAACTTAAATATAATACCTTTAACTTCAAAATCCATATCACAGAATATTAATTTTGACACGTAATTTTAGAAATACACGCTTTTAAAGTTTTAAAGTTTTAAAGTTAGTGATGCGCGCAGTTTTGCTTTGCAACTAAACACGTGCTCACGACTTTAGGTCTATTTTTAGAAAGTACCGAAAGTTTTCCAGAAAATTCTGGTATGCCACGAAAAAGCTTGAGCATTTTAGAGAAAATTTGCATACCCTTTGCCAATTTTGGGTTCTATCGATTTTTTGAATTTTGGCCTATGGGGGAAACCACTGTGCACTGTGCGCCTGTTCCTGTTCTATTCTGAGTTTAACATGGTTGTCTTTCTGTTGTTGTTTTAGCTTTTCGACTGTTACTTTGGTAAGGGTTTTCTCACACTCAAAAAATGCCGTCGCGTCTTGTTTGTCCACCAGTCTGTATAGTTTTTTTGTTGTATTATTTAACTGTTTTGTTTCTTTCTTTATACTTTGGTGTTTTAACGTTATTAGTACGTTGAGTAATTTGGCATGATATAAATCGGTATGTCTTTTGATTTCTTTTTGTAACCCTAAGGGAATATTATTTTCTTGCTTAAAAATAATATTTTGTCTGGTTGAGTTTTGGATAAACTTGGGTACTATCTTGGATTTTCTACACCTTAAAAAGAACTTAACATAACCCCAAAGCCTTGTCATTGTGCTTGTTGTGGCCTTGTACTTTTTTATATTATGCTTGTGGGTTGTAGTTCTACTTCGTTTTGATGTTTACACTTTCAGTGTGCCTTCCGTTTGGTAATATTTGTGGTGTTTGGTGACCTGTTCTTTTATAGATGGTGGGTTTTAGCCGGCTCAAGGTCGAAGTGTTTTTCGTGCCTTTTTGTTTTTATTAAAAGACACTTTTATCCTCATTTCTTCCAATATATTTCAAACCCCTCCGCGGCACAGTGTAAGATTTTGCCAATATAGGGGGACTTAAATCAGTAGGAGTCGTATTTTTAAAGATATCGGCTTCAAATTTGAAGTGAATATTTTAGTAAGCCCAAAGATTATGTGGCACTTTTAAGGGCGTTAAAAATTAAAAAAAACTGTTTTTTTTTTTAAATAAAAGCCCCAACAAAAATTACAAAAAAAAATTTGAAACTTTTAACTATTTTCGTATTTTTACCCGTTACTCGTAGAGTAAAAGAGTATATTAGATTCGTGCAAAAGTATGTAACAGCTAGAAGGAAGCGTTTCCGACCCCATAAAGTATATATATTCTTCATCAGGGGCACTAGCCGAGTCGATCTAGCCATGTCCGTCTGTCCGTCTGTCCGTCTGTCTGTCTGTATGAACGCTGAGATCTCAGAAACTACAAAAGCTAGAAGGTTGAGATTTCCCACACATATTCTTTGGCTTCCTACGCAGCGCAAGTATTTTAGCCGAGCGCCACGCCCCCTCTAACGCCCACAATCGCCCACTAACGATTTTAAAATGGGTCCTGCGCCCACATCTTTAAAGATTTCCGAGAAGTATAAATGCAATTTTGTTGTGTATATTTATACCTATCGAAATGTAGAAGACATTTTTCAAATCGGACCATTCATTAAAAAGTTATACGCAATCAAAAATTATATATCTATCTCCCTCGCACTCCCTTTAGCTGAGTTACGACTATTAGTCGGGACACCAACCCGAGTACAGCGTTCGCACTCACTTAAGCTGAGTGACGGGTATTAGATAGTCGGGACACCAACCCGACTATAACGTTCTCTCTTGTTTTTGTTAGCTGCAAATAATAAAAGAAACAAAAAAATTTGGTTTATATTTTTAAGATTTTTTTTTATTAAATGGTAACAATTCAAACTTCATGTGTACATCGTCTAGTGGAGACAGTGACTCAATAATGTCTTCTTGAGCACTTATCAGCCGTTTTACGGTATGATCAATAAGGGATTGTAAACTTATTTCAGCATAGAATTCTCTTTATACCAGTAGGATAGCATAACATTTTTGACTCCTTAACGAGATCATAACATGGATATAATTTTGGGCAGAAATTTTTGTGGTATTGTACTGGTGCATTGATAATTTACTGTCTATCAGAAGGGCAAGTGCTTGATCTGCTGAAAGGCGTTTTGCAGTGCTATTAGAAGATAATGTAGCTTTTTTAATTATAGTCCCCATGGACGGGGGAGCGTTTGATAATTCATTAATTAATTTAGCTGAACCCCGTTTTCCTTCCGCCCGGAAAGCCTGTTCTGCAGCTGATAGCAATTGATCCTCATCTATCGTAGGCAACAATTCTTGGCTTTTCCTTTTTTGTGTTTTAGGACAACACTCAAAAAAGACTTTTTGTGACCTCCCTCTTGTACTTGAGGTGGAAGCAATGACATCAATGCGACAGTCTTCGCCATTTAATGTGACCTGAAGGCCACTTGCATTATGAGCAAAAAACCTGGCTCTCCTAGATTTCTCAAATCGGTTTTGAAACTCAAAAGACAGTGTAATTTCAAATTGGAGTGATCAATGTCATTGCCATTGGCAAACACCATCACTGCGTGCTTTACAAAAGCGTCTCGCTGAGTGGTTTTTATGTTGTTCGACCAAACCTCGAAAAATGCAGCAAACACCATCACTGCGTGCTTTACAAGAGCTCCTCGCTGAGTGGTTTTTATGTTTTTCGACCAAATCTCGAAAAATGCAGCACGGCTTATTTCACTCATTTCTAAATTGAAGGTCTTTGGGAAAAATATGGGCAAGATTTTATTTTAGATTCTGAATCAGAATGAATGATTGCGAAGGATGTATCTTCTGGTTGGATAGAATAGGATAGAATAATATACGTTATTTCCACCAAAAAACAGAAACACGAAAAAATACACTTACTTTTTGGCATTTCCTACAACAAAAAATGTTTACTTAAAGAATTCACCTTACTTACAAAAAAAATGTTTTTGTTTTTGAAAGTGGAATAAAAATTGTCTAAAGTTTCTGGGAAAAATAACTTTTGGCTGCTCCCACTCATCACGCGATGCAATTGATAAGACTAAACTTTGTCAACTGTTACTCGCTTCCCAGTGCAATTTTGCGTGCATTTCTAAAGTCCAACTTTAAAAACCGTTATCTTCCAAAAAAAAAATTGTTTGTTTTGTTTTGTGCCTGTTTTCGTAATAGTTGAACATTTCTAAAACTGCTGCTTAAAGCTCATCGACCTCAAAAACAGTTCAACTTTTGCTAAAAGTCCCGCTAGATTGGCCAAATCTTACACTGTGCGGGGTCCGTCTTCAGGGCTGTACAAATATTAACAATAACACAAGCATTTAACATTTAATTACTTCTTCCTAATACACATTTGTTCAAATTACTCAACGTTCTAACATTAAAATAAATGGGCTTAAGTTGTAGAGAAGAACTTTTAAGTCCAGGCACAGGGATGACCGAGAGTTTATAATCCATTGTAGGCTGCTAGCTTTAAGTCCGAGGTGTACTTTCTTGCATTCAATGTGCCTCCGCCAGGTTAGGCGCCTGTCGAGGTGTACGCCGAGGTTTGTTACATCGCTGGCTTGGGGGATCTGCGTACTATTCAAAGTTAGCGGGGGGACACGATTGTCTACTAAGGTTAAAACTTATATGTTTACACTTTTGTTCATTCATTTTGTTCTAATAGTCACTTCTCAACTACTACCAAATGATCAGCTAGTTGAGCTGTTGCTCTTTTTGGTCATCTCGAGCGGCTCAGGACTGCGGTGTCGTTAGCAAAAGTGGACGTAGTCAATCTCTCGTTTGTAGGGATGTCTGCTGTGTTCATTTATCATTTTTGGAATTATTAGGTCGCCCCCTGGAGCCTAATGACTTTAGCAATGAAACAAAATCGGGCTAATTGAAATTTCAGAGCTAAGCAGCGGTGGTCGAAAAAAGTTTGTGGCGGCGCTTGGCTGAAATACATTTCCTAGGTGTAAAGCAAATGTTTCTGTCGCACTGTGGGGCGTCTAGAACAAAAAGCCTGCCAAAATAGTTTTTCTTTTTTTAAGATTTTCCAAAATGTTGCAATGCAACTTTAAAAACAATTGAATTCTCTATACAAATCAAAAAAAAGTGATCTGTGATGAATGGTTATCCCACTAAAGATTTTTAAACTTGTATTTTCGAAATAGAATTGTAGCCAATAAGAAAAAAAAAAAAATTTTATACATCTTTGAAATTGTTCTGAAAGCGCCTAAGGGCTTAAGTTGTATATGCAACGACTGAAATTTTAAGAGCAACCAATTTTTAGAATATTACAAAAAATACAAATTTAAAATGCATAATTACTAATTTTTTTTTAATTTTTTAAAAGTGGTCCAAAAAAATTGGGTTTTTTTTTTATATTCTTGGACGTAAAGTAGTGTAACACTTTAGATCCCCGTTTAATTCTTTTTTTTTTTTAAGTTTAGATATTTAACTACAAATTCTGAAAAAATTAGCCTGCCCTTTTGTGCCTCTTCTGAGAAAACCCCAGTTTAAGTTAGGAAGAAATGTTCATCAGTTGAAATATCATCAGCCCTGGTTCATCCGCGCGCCCTAACATCATGAAGATATTTTACTTATGGTAGGTATTGATAAAGATAATGATAAATTAATAAAGAAACTTTGGTTTTAAATTTAAAATTATGTTATTTTACTAAAAATGCAGATATGAAATAAATACCGAGTTCTATCAGATTTTTTTGAAAATATGCTATATTTCCTTGATTGATTTTATGACACCTATAAGATATCATTGAACAATTTAAAAAAAAGGTAAGCATAGAGTTAAAATGATAAATAATGACTTAATCCCGATTTATATGAACCAATATTGAAATTGAACCGAAAAATCCTTCTATGTAATAAGCGTTTACATGGCAACTATAAGATATAGTTGACCGATTTCAATAATTTTTTTTTTTAAATCAAGTTAAATAAAAAAAAACATAAAAGGAAGTTAACTTCGGCCAGCCGAAGTTTATATACCCTTGCAGATATACCTACTTAAAATGTTGTTTTTACATTGTCAAAAATCAAAACGCCTACTTTCTACAAAGTTACAATAGTTTTTCTAATATTTTTTTGATTATTCCTATGGGAGCCATAAGATGTAGTGGTCCGATCAGGCTCCTGCAATAGAAAGAAGAATTATGGCAAAGTTTCATCGCGATAGCTTTAAAACTGAGAGATTAGTTCGCATAGAAACGGACAGACGGACAGACTGACAGACTGACAGACGGACAGACGGACATGGCTAGATGGACTCGGCTATTGATGCTGATCAAGAATATATATACTTTATGTGGTCGGAAACGTCTCCTTCACTGAATTTTTTTGTATTTGTTTTCTTGAAAAAAAATTTTTTTTTTCTTAAAAAATTTCCTACAACAAAAAATTTTTACTTAAAAAATTCACCTTATGAGGTTTTTTTACATATTTAATTGCCTTTAACAATACCTCATCAAAAGATAATCTCTATAAGGCTCCGCTGATTTAAGGCAGACTTTTGGCTTTTTCGCCCCACTGTGTGTCGTCGTCACTGCGGGCCCAAGAACCCTAGGAGTTTTTAATCGGCATGCTTTGTACAGGTCGGCGACAGTTTCTCGATGTACCGGCGCTGCGCAAGCAATTCTTCTTGCGGGCGGCTTCATTAAGGAGTTGCTTCGAATGAGGCGATCTGCAGGATTGCCAAACGCGCCGTAGGCGCGTGGTTTTTCCCGAACCAGTTGTTCGATTTGCAGATTAGTTTTGTATTGGCTGCTACGCACAATTGTTCTGGTGTTCAGATTTTGGCTGCTGCCACGAGGACCGACTCCAGGGCATCAGCACAGAAGTCGATGTCATTCTCAGTGTTAAGCTGTGGTGTAAACTTACGTACTTTTTTTACTTTAGCCAGTTAGTTCAATGCGAGGTCAGCCTGAAGGGGTGCTCGATTACTTTGGGACTTTGAAGGAGAGTTATTAAAACAGGCGAGTGATCCGATGATGTGTCCGATAGCGATTTGGCGCTTACTAAATTTCTTGGGATGTTCTTGGTCACACTGAAGTCAATTAAGTCAATTAAGACATGGTCGAGTTTGTTGTTCAAAGTTATGATTGCTTTATACAGTTGCCTTCATTTTGGGGTCCCGAGTCTTGATCCCCAGTGCGTGTGCTTGACGTTGTAGTCTCCTCCTGCTATAAAGCGATCTCCGAGAGAATCCAAGAATCCGAGTCCAAGAATTGCTCTTCAGTTATTGTAAAACGCGGAAGGCAATAGACAGCGGCTGTAGTAATACTGCCGTTGCCTGCTTGTAATTTTATAGATGTAGCCTGCAAATAGTTTGTTGCAAACCTATGGTGAAAGAGGTGATTAATGCGTTCCCTGATTAAGAACGCAAAACCGATGTTTGTTGACATTTAAAATTATGTGGCCTATATTATTTGACCGACCTTTATTATTTTCGCTGAAATCTACTCTCAATACATCACAGCATTCCTAAAAAATAGTCCCCATTGTCAACCATTGCCCATGTCTTTGGAATTCGACGCCAAAGTTAAAAATTCCAAAATTATCAAGTTTTCTCTGATGAAAAAAGAAATCTGAGAATTGAATCTTAAATGGAACTAAATTTAACTATTGTTCATTGTATGCTTTAATTTCGGCTTAAAAAGTTTTCGTGAGGACATTTTATTGGATTTATTAAACGAATTTTGATTTTATTATCTGCTCTTAAATGCTGTCAAATCTTAAATAGGTCAAGGCATCCTATAGAATACGAGTAAACATGTATGTTTCTCTATGTATGTTCAGTAAACGTATTTAATTTCTTAGTTTTAGAGCTTGCCATGACTTATTCAAAATTTGCCTAGAAAGTTGGCCACATTCAGCTTAAAAGATCTTCAAGCTGCCGCTTCCACTGATGATAGGTGTCCTTCAAATGTATCATCTATAAGAAGCTTTTTAATTTCGGGACCGGCGAACACTCCCGCTTTTACTTTGGCATATGAAAGTCCTGGAAATATGGACAACAAATGGGCAAATGCAGCACCTTCTTTATTGAGGGCTTCAACGAAATTTTTGATAAGTTCAAACCTAATGTGCAGTGGTGGCAGAATAATATTTTCTCGTTCTACCAAAGGCTTGAATTTTATATTGGCCTCACCAATTACATCAGTTGTTCTGGATGGCCATTTCTTTTTTTTTAATGCTGTGCATCTGATCGGCTGTCTCAAAGGCAAAGAAATCAACAGTATTTTGTATATCCGCCGTGCAACCCATACTGCATCGCAACCACTTAAAGATCTAAGATATTTAAGAAGTCTAGCCATTGTGTCATACGTTTCTTTGGTGCTAACTGCGTGTGCGATTGGAATAGATGGTTTCGAATTTCCATTGTGCAACAAAACTGCTCTTAAACTTGCTTTGCTACCATCGATAAAGAGTCTCCACTCATTCAGATTATGAACTTCTTGGAGCTGATGAAACATTGCAGTAATGTTATTGCAAGTATTGTTATTATTGTTATTTTTCCATCTATGTTAATGATTTACCCAATGTTCTGTCCCCAGAGCTTGCAAGGTTCGGTCAACCTTTTCAAAGTGTTGGAAAAAAACCTGTCACTTAAAAACTATATGAAAACTGGGAGTGATCTAACACATTCAAAGGGTTTTTGCTTAACAGATGTTACGCTCAGAGTTTTGGTTTCTACTGACTACTTTGCTCGGTCTGTTAAGGAAAACGGTCTTATGTGAATGTATGAGTGCGTGTGTGTGACCTGTTCAGTAATGCTTCAGTCGTAACATAGCTTTTTGATTATTAAAATTCAAAAGGGTAAGGGAGAATACGTAATGTGGATTCTCTAAAGCTGAATCTGTAAGATTAGCCCACTTACCATTAAATTCCAATATTCTACATATTTTAAATAATTTACGATTCCAAATCTCAACTTTTGGCATATCTTTTTTATGTAGTAATTAATAATCAAATCCACTTAGTAAGAAGCGAATCTCTTTAGCTGCAGGAAATTTGAGCCTTATAACATGTTAATCCTCCTTCAGCAGTGTAAAATTTTGTTTATGTAGCTTTAAATCGATTTAGCGTCGCTTGTGAACGGTTGTGTTTACCTGTGCTCTGAGTTTTTGATTTATTTTTGTGATTTTTTACGCAAGTGTTTTGTGTTTGCATACTAACAAAGTTTGCCTAACAATCGCGTTAGTGTTTTAAATAGATCTCCCTGTTTAATGGGTATGTGGTTTTAGTTATTTTAACAATTTCCATTAGATTTGTTTAATATCTTGGCTTTGTTGGTGTTATTTTGCACTCTCTAAATTTGCTCTTGTATTCTCTCTCTTTTTCTCTCTCCCTATTCCGCTTTATTTTAACTGTAATTTCGCTCTCTCGGAACCTGCCAAATTTCTTGTTGACTCTTGGGTGCTTTTCTCATAGTCTCTCTCTCTCGCTTTACATTGTAACTGTTCGTTCGTTTTGTTGTTGGTGCCCCACAAGCCACGCTCAGTCGATTGAACACTTTTTCTCTCGCGCTCTCTTGCTCTCGACTTAATTCGCGATCTCGCGCTCTTATACTTTTGTGTTTTGTGTTTTTTGCGGTTTTGGAATTTGATCCCAGTGCCAAATTTACTCGAGGTATATTTTCCACATTTTATTTTCTATTTCTTTGAATAATCTTTTTTTCCTATAAAATGGCCCTTATCTGTATGAAGAAAAGTTGTGCTCTTCCGATGTCAACCAAAGATTCTTTTATTATCTGCTGGCTCTGCGATTCGGTCATGCACGTCAAATGTGCAGGATTTACTGGCAGAGTTAAAGACTTCATTGAAATGCGTACCGGTCTCATGTGGGCATGTGAGTCCTGCAAGGAAATGACAGTCGAAATGAGCAGCTTTATGAGGCAGACTCGAGACGGACTATTAAACCTTTCACGAGTTTTCACACAGCTCAATGACGGGTTCAACTCAGTTTGCGACCAATTTAATAATAAGAAATTATTATTAACCGAGTCGCCTAAACGGAAAAAAGCCAGCTCAGGGGCGGTTAATAAGACCGTGAAACATAACAAAACATTGAACTCGGTAGCTGCAGCAGTTCCGGTCGGCACAGGGGTAAGCGAGCCACCTGTGCCTATGGTAACAGCCAGTTCCGGAGGTGACCCTGTTTCTGGATGCCAATCTGAGCTACAGAAGTCGGTGCTGACCGTAGGTACAGTAGGAACCGCTTCTGGGTCCCAGCCGAGTGAGGTTCAGACTGCTGCTGGGGGGCGTAAGAAGCTTTCAGTTGTTCCACATAGGAAGCAATTGTTTGTTTCTAGATTTACCCCGGATACCAAATCTGAGGATGTTATGGAATTCATACGTGAAAAATTCCCATCCGAGGACATTGAAGTTGAACAATTTCGATTTTCGTACGCCCGAAGGATATCTTCTTTTAAAATATTTGCTCCGCCTGATGTGTTTAATGTACTACTTTCTGAAAGCTTTTGGCTTAATGATGATTTGGTAATAAAAGAATTTGTTCCCAATAAACCGAGAACAAATAACAGGCCTCCCACTGTGCCTAATAATCGGCTTTCCACTGTGCCTAATAATAGGCCTTCCACTGTGCCAAAAAACTAACAGGTTTATTTTTGGCTTATCAAAATGTTAGAGGACTAAATATGAAGCTACCAAAGCTTTATGCTGACTCCTCTGCATTTACTGAAGATATTTTGGCTTTTACGGAGACTTGGCTGAAACCAGAGATATCTGACTCTGAAGTTTTGTCAATGAACTTTAACACCTACAGGACCGATCGCTCCACGCGTAGGGGGGGTGGTGTTCTGATTGCCGTTACCTCTAGTTTAACATCGGAGAGGCTTAACATTCATATCCCTAACGATATTGAATTTGTTAGTGTCAAAGTTTCCATTCAATCCTTATCTATTTTTGTAACCTGCTCTTATATTCCTCCTGGCTCTGATTTAATAATTTATGAGCACCATCTGTCTGCTATTAAATCTGTTCTATCCTTTCTTTCTAACAGAGACCTTTTGATTGTTTTGGGTGACTTTAATCTCCCAAATATCTCTTGGTCTCTTCCCACTGACTCACTTGTCGCTACTCCTTTATCCGCCCATGATTTTGTGGATGGCCTTTTAGAATTATCGTTACAGCAAGTAAGCTTTATACGAAATTCATTAAATAGACAATTAGATCTTGTCTTTGTGTTAGATCCGCATGAAGTCACTGTAGCTAGAATTGACGCACTTGTTGTACCTGAAGACCAATATCATCCAACTTTGGAATTGACAATTGGCCTCCCCTGTACTGATACCCTTTCTCCTTTAGTTCCTCAAACTAAAAGGAGATGCTTTCGTAAATGTGACTATAATAAACTAAACTACATGATTTCTCAATATAATTGGACTGATTTGTACAATTGCATGGATATTGACAGTGCAATTGAACTTTTCTATAGCGTTTTAAACACTTTCTTTGACGAATGCGTACCTGACAGTCTGCCTCCGAAGCTAAACAGGCCTCCTTGGTTCAACAATGAGCTTCAAAGACTTAAAAATCTTAAATCCAACACTTATAAAAAGTATAAAAAAACGGGAAAGCCATCTGATTTTGCGAAATATGTTGTGGCTCGTTCAGATTTTAATGTTCTCAACAGTCATTGCTATTCCATGTATTTAAATCGATGTAAATTCGAGTTTTCAAATGATCCGAAGCAGTTTTATAACTTCGTTAATGCCAAGCGTAAGTCTTCGGCATTGCCTTCATCGGTACGTTTAAACTCAAAAGAGGCATCGTCGGATTCTGAAATTGCGGACTTATTTGCCGAGTTTTTCCAAACTACTTATAGTTCGGCTGCTTGGTCAAACCCTACCTACCCTAACCACTTAAATAGGGCTAATTGTATTTTTACCCCTGTAATTACCGAAAGTTCTCTTTTAAAGGATTTAGCAACAACAACGCCAACGTATTCTCCCGGTCCTGATGGACTCCCTGGGAGTGTGCTTAAGTTTTGTGCTTCAACCATTTGTAAACCGATTCTTAAACTTTTTCATTTGTCTATTTCATCATCAGTTTTTCCAACTATCTGGAAGGACTCTTTCATTATTCCACTCCACAAAAAGGGTGCGAAGGCGGATGCCCAGAATTATAGAGGCATTTCTAAATTGTCGGCAATTCCTAAAGCATTTGAATGTATTATTACTTCTCATTTGCAGCACTTATGTTCCTCGCTAATATCACCGTGTCAGCATGGTTTTGTTAAGCGAAGATCGACCACCACCAACCTTCTTGAACTATCATCTATTGTAATAAATGGATATAAGAATAACATGCAGACTGACGTTATATATACAGATTTTAGTAAGGCCTTTGACTCTGTTAACCACTCTCTCCTTTTATTCAAATTAGATCAGCTTGGGTTCCCATGTAATCTATTAACTTGGATTTCAAGTTACTTGAATGGTAGGACTCAGAGGGTTATATTTAAGAGCGCTGTTTCTAAAATGATCAACGTGACATCTGGAGTTCCTCAAGGTAGTCATTTAGGCCCTTTGCTGTTTACTTTGTTTATTAACGATCTTCCCTCTATCGTAGCTCATTCTCGTGTACTAATGTACGCTGACGATGTTAAGCTTTGTTTATCATATAAAGATGTAAGGTCCGGTTTCAACTTACAGTCAGATATTGATTGTTTTCAGGGATGGTGTGAGTACAACCTTTTAAATCTGAACTGCCTTAAATGCAACGTTATGACTTTTTACAGGGGCACTCCTACGTTTGTTAGTTATTTTCTTCAAAATACACCACTCGACCGTATATATTCAATTAACGATTTAGGTGTTCTTCTCGACCCAAAACTTAAATTTGATTGCCACATAATGGCCACTGTCAATAAAGCTATGAGTGTTTTTGGGTTTATAAAGCGTTGGTCAAAGGAATTTGATGACCCTTATACAACCAGATTATTATTTACCTCCCTTGTCCGTCCTATTTTGGAATATTGTTCTTCAGTTTGGAGTCCACAATATCAAGTGCACATCGACCGTATTGAGTCGGTGCAAAAAAAATTTCTTCTTTTTGCCCTTCGTAGTTTGAACTGGGATCAAAACGTAAGGCTACCTTCCTACCAGAGTAGATTACTATTGCTTAATTTACCTACACTTGAAAACCGTAGAATAATGCTTGGTACTATTTTTATGCAAAATCTTATAAGAGGTGATATTGATTCCGTAGAACTGGTAAACCGTTTAACTTTTAATGTTCCCGTTAGACTAACACGAAATTATTACCCTCTTAATTTGCCTCGATGTACATCAAATTTTACTCTGCATGAGCCTTTTCGTGTTCTATGTAAAAATTATAACAATCTTTATCATTTAATTTGCACTTCAACATCTATCCCCGTATTAAAAACTAAAATTTTATCTCATTTGCTTCAATCTTAGTTGTAGTATTTGTAGTATTTGGTTTCATGTCTTTTCCTCGCGAACTCGCATTTTTGCCCTAATTGATAAAGGGTCCCGCGCGTAACAAGCACGTGCTTGGTATCGTTGGGCCACTTGTTTGTACTGCTCGTAGTGCATCAACGTCCATCATATTATGATAAAAATCAATCCCTAACTATCTAAGAATATCTTCACAACATTATTTGGTTTTATTCAAAATATTTCGAAAGATTCGAAAGAACGCACGAACCATTTTGTAGAAATAGGCTTGATTGGAATACTTTGAGACATTTTTTATCTTAAGACTTATGGTAGTTCATTTGAACCGATCTGCCTTTTATAACTCATTTGAAAGGTAATTCGTTTCTTTATGGCATTTCTTATTAAAGATAGTTCCTTATATAGTTAATAAATATATTGAAGAAAACAAACAATATAACAGCTAACCTAAATTCAGAATACAATTTTATACACATTTATATGTACAATGCAATTTTAGAATTATCTTGATTTCCTATGTAAAATTTATGTACATATCACAGCAGGCCTTCCCCTTCTAGAGAAACCCCATTTTTTTTACTTTTATTTAACACTGATGTACATACTGTAGTATTTTTTCGGTATTAAAAAAAATGCTATTTCCTGTCCGCACGGGAAAGCATTTAGCATTCAGCATTTATTATTTCGAAAACAGATGTGCTTTGCTTTTAAATTCAAAATATTCAATGCTAACAAAAACTATCTTATTTTTGTCATGTGTTTTCTGCTGAAAATTCAGAAACAGCTAGAGAAACAGCGCAGGCACGGAAACACAAAGGAAAGCGTTGAAAGCTTTTCATGAGGAAGACATTTTTCAAAACCTGAGATATGGGCATAATTTCTCAAATGCTAATACGCAAGCAGGAGATTTGAACCATCAAATGTATTGACCATGGACAATAAAAATTTGAATGTTTTATTAAGCTTTTGTTTGCATTATATATTGCTATGAAATGCACATTAGATCTTTTTTTGGGATCATTTTATTGTTGATTTTGCAATCCTTCGGTGGTCTTATCGATATGGGGGTTTTTTGCCTCTTACTTCCTGTGAGAAACCTGAGCGGCAAAAGATTGGTCAGGTTTTGTTAACTGCAGTTATTCGTAATTTTTTTTTCTGCAGAGAAATCATCTATAGTGGGCCTTGATAATTTCGTAAATTTTGCGATGGCCGTTTTGTCGATAGTCAAAAAATACTCAGATATTTGGTATTTTAGGCACGAGAATATCAAAATGTAGTAGCATTTATTGTCGAATGCTCTTTTCTCCCACCTCTAGAACCACTTGAAAATATATGGGAAATATGTAACATATACCAAAAAATGTCAAAATGCTACATTCAGCTCTGGTGAGGAAAGGGCATTAAAAGGGTCTCACCGAGAGCTATCCGAAGAAGTAGAATTATACATTTTGTCGGGACATACTGGATATGGTACATTAGCGGAATGAATTTAGGGAAGTGTCACTCAACGCACTTTCGCGTATTTCCATTTTGCGTTCTGTCCGATGCATAACAATATAACAATATGCATAACAATCTGTCACATGACAAGATGATTTTCTCCAAATCATTGGCGTGTCAAACTTTAACTAGCATCTAGGTCAAGAAAACAATGGAGGACCTTTCAACAAAACATCGTAAACTAAAACATACCTTTTGCCTTCGCTCAATTTAAGTAATGTCAAGCGGCAAGAATCACAAATTCTCCTCGGTGTCCAAGCCTCTTCGAAATTTGGTTTAATGCGAAAGTAGAGGAAATATCGATTATCACCTCTAGATCTATGCTTTGTTTCAAGTCCAGATTGTGTTTGCATAGTTAGAGCCTCTGCAATTACTTTTATACTTTACTTCTATATCACCCAACGCTGGAGCTGACTATTGACGCAGGTACAAAATTAAATGAAATATCTGAAAAGTCAGCTAAACGCATCCCCTGCTTTCGTAGAGCAAACTTTGCACTTATCAATAGCTTACTCGGATTGGTCTAATCACTACACTCATAAAAAAAAATCGAAGAATTTCCTTAAAATCTAGAAAATTCTTTCTTGAATTTTTGCCAAAGGCGACCTCACCTTTGTTTCAAGAAATGGTTTTTTTGAAAGGCACCATTAAAACAAGAAAAAATATATCTTGTTTTAAGAAATTAAATTTCTTAAAACAAGAAAGGGTTTTTTAGAAAGCCACCATAAAAACAAGAAAAAATATTTCTTAAAACAAGAAAGGCGATTCTTGTTTCAAAGGTGGTTTGTTTCTTGTTTCAAGAAATTAAATTTCTTAAAACAAGAAAGGGTTTTTTAGAAAGGCACCTTTTAAACAAGAAAAATTCTTTCTTGTTTAAATTTCCTTTCAAGAAATTTTATTTCTTGATTTAAGAAATAATATTTCTTGAAAGGAAGTTTTATATTAACACTGAAACCCTAAAAATAAAATGCAACTTGGTTTTTTCTTTTGCATATTATATTTATTTACATTTAAAACATTTAACACTTAACATTTAAACATTTTTAAATAACACATTTTTGACTCAAGAAAACATTATTATTACCCAAGGTCTGTTGAACTTCATATGACCTAAGGTGATCCATTTTCTTCGCCTTTCCTCATCTATAAAAAAAGAGTTATTGGGATATCAATGATTTGTTTTTAGATAAACAACTTTTTTGAAATAATGTAATGTTAATAATAGCCAAAATACAAACACGTTGGACATACGACCGAGAGAGAGGAGCAAGACAGGTAGAAAATGAAGGGTTGAAAATCGAATTTCAGAGAGAGAGAGGCACGGGAGAGACACGTACATACATACATATATATTTACATACAGTCCTTTGCGCGAAGGGAGACCGAATGTAAGCAGGGCAGATCGTGTCAGTTTTAAGAAGGTGAAGAGAGAAACGTCGCGACGCGTAGGTCAAGCGAGCGAGAGAGAGGAGCAGAATATGAAAGGGTTGAAAATCGGGTTTCAGATCGGGTGAGCCGCGTACATGCATAGATATTTACATGCATACAAAAGTATGTCAAACAAAAACAACATATTTTTCTTACCTTAGAAGGTTTTAAAACAAAATTACAGCTTCGACAAACAAATTATTTGGCTGAAGCAACTGCAGGTATTTTCACTCTGAAAAATAAATAAAATGCGGGTAATAAGATAAAGTTATTATAGAACTGTACACCCACAAATTTATGTACAAATGTATGTATGTACGTAGCTCTTAGCTAAAAAACAATTCACCTAAATTGGTATACGCTTGGTAAAGAGATTTGAAATTTATCCTTTAATTACATACATACAATTGTACGCCCGCTATACAAAAAATTATATACATATTTACATACCTTTGAAAATTCGGAAAAAGGCTTCACCTCTTATCCGCTTGAAAATCACGTCCATCACTCACGAATTTTTTTCACAACTGACGCTCGGGGGATCAGAGAAGTCGGTAGCCGGGTAGTAGTCGGGGCGAGTAGGCCCTTCGTCCCACTTCGTTTTTCTTGTCGTTAACATTCGGCAGCCGAAGGAAGTCAATGGCTACTTTCCTATATTCTAGGGTCATTTCATTCATATATTCAAAGGTGATTTTGTCCTTAAATACGTACAAAAATGTTTTGGCTGCGACGGCTAAACAAACATATGAGATTTTCATTTTTCTATTTTTAAGAAAAATTCTTTCTTGAATTTTTTCCATCAAGAAAGGTTTTCTGTATTCAAAGGACAATTTTCTAATAACAAGAAATTTTTTTTCTATTTTCAAAGGTAGGCCGATTCAATGGCGAGATTTCCAAAATTTAGAAATTAATTTTTATGAGTGTACTTATGTACTAATATGACAGAAGCTGTTAATATATTTTATAATGTATTAAACGCAGTTTTTGATACATGCGTTCCTATGTAATATCCTAAAATTTTTGACAAACCTCCGTGGTTTAGTAAAGAGTTGTCACGACTTTAAAATTTGATGTCTAGACTCTACAACAAGTTTAGAGCTTCCGGATCGCAAGCTGCCTTTTCCAGATACTTAAGTGTCCGGTCGGATTTTACCGTGCTTAACGCTGTGTTATAAAAACTATTTAGCTCCTTGCAAGACACAGTTTAGACTGGATTCGAAACAGTTTTATAATTTTCTTAACACTACGCTTTATGTTAACAATCTTCCAGTTACCTATTAACACTTAAATTTGAAAATTCCGCCGCAAACACTGATCAGACCATAGCCGACCTTTTTGAATAGTTTTTTCAAACCACCTATTTAACATCAAGTCCGTCAGATAAGTCTTACCCCTATTATATGCCCTAATCAAAATTTAGAACCATCACAGAGAAAGCTCGTGCCATGGTAAGTGGTTCACAACTTGACAAATGTTTTTGGGGTGAAGCAGTGTTAACTGCAACTTAATCGAATTCCTAGTAGAGCAGTAATAAATAGCGTGATGACCCCTTACGAGATGTGGCACAATAAAAAGCCCGGTTAAAAACATTTGAGAATGTTTGGTGCAACTGTATATGAGCACAAAAAAATTAAAAAGGGAAAATTTGGTGATAAATAATACAAAGCTATTTTAGTGGGCTACTAATCAAATAATCAAAAACTGTGGGATGCTGATAATTAAAATTTTTTCGTTACAAGAGATGTGGTTGTCGATGAAACCGATTTTGTTAATTCTAGGGCTGTTAAATTTAAAACAGCATGTTACGAGGGCCGGTTAGGGCGGGAAGCGAGTCAAAAAGGGGGACAGCAGAAGCCACAGTCTCTGAAGTTGCGAAAGAAGAAAGAAAGACCAGCTTTGCACAATGCAATATAATGCACCAATTGGGCAATTCAATGGAAAAATATAGCGGTCCGCAAAGCAACGAAAGACTGATATGAACCCGAGAGCTGACGACAGCTAAATCCAAAGAGTGCCAGTTAGCTAGAAAAAGGGGAAATGAGTACCTAGATGGGAACACTTAGGTACGAAAATAAGAACCCGGAAGCAAAAAGAAAAGCTCAGCTGCTGTATAAAAGAACTAAAACTCCACGGAGAAGTCAGTCAGATTCTCAGATACGGCCGGTACTATTACAACTCGAGCGCAAAGAACAAAATAATCCGTTCGACGGAAAGTTCCAAAGAGTGAACATGAATCCTCGTTTCGCGTTGCACATAAACTCCGTGTAAAGGACCCAAAACAGCAAAATGGGATCCAAAGTTTCAAAAGCGGAAGGCAACACTGCCAATGTTATAAATAATGTCGAAGTGGTAGACCACAAGGACGAAATTGTAAAAGTGTTTAATGTCTTGTGTCTGATAGCAGTGTTAATAATGGTCCTTATAGTCCTCCGAGGACTCAGGATGTACAAAAGATCCGTACAACTCCGTCGGGATCACGGACACGATTTAGAAAGGATCGTAACCGCTGCCGCTAACTGGCCCGAGCGAAACCGGGATTAAGCACCAACAATAAAGTGAACTAAACCAAAAATAAAACAATCAACAACCGCAACAAGAACCAAACAACAGAAAAAAAAAAACAAATAATTATCAGTGACAACACTGAAAACCCAATCCAGCCACCACAACGAACGTGCATGTGTAATACGAAGCTCAGCGAGAAGTCACCGCCGTGGAGTTCACCTGGATGACCGAGTGCCGCTTTCTTTTATTCCCGCCATGTTCTCATAGTTTTTTTAATTGTCTGTTCAGTGTTTATGAGAAAAGAAAATTAATAGTTACGCGAAAGACGCGATGTCCAAGATATAAATTACACCCAAAATAAATATTATTTTTAAGTGCACTAATACACATACACATACATATACATATATATATATATATATGCCCAATTTAATTTAATATTTATCGCCAACCCAAATGATCCAGAGCGTCGAGATCTCATCGCCCAGGACTTAAAGGGGTAAGTTTGCCGGAACACGGTTCCTTTTTACCAGAAACATATTTATATATATATATACATACACCATGATTAATACACAGGCCCTCGCGGTCACTCTCAGAAATGAACCACATTTTTATATTAAAGTGAAATATATTCTGTCTAAAGTAAATTCACCTATAACGATAAATGATTTGGAACTTTTATACATTGAGACCTTCCGTCTTAACTTTTCACCGCTCATACACTGTAATAAAGTAGAAAAGGCCTTAGTTTGTGCTACAATACCCAACACTAATGTTTACTCTGAAAGCTTTTCAAATAAATTTCTTGGTGAAGTTAATACCTTTGTCATCCGTCTGATGAATTAGTTAAAGTCCAATACAATTATTCAACAAAAAAAAAACACACTACCATATAATCCAACTAATTTTAATCATATCTTGACGTAGGTTAACCTTTTTATAACTTTTTTTATAATTTAATAACACCTTGATTTTTCAGCGGCGAGTATCAGCCTTGTGTTCGTATGAACGATCATAAGAGCCTCAGAGCGACGTTTGTAGTCGTGAATAGTCAGCAATTTGTTGACGTGTGCACCTTATACAGGTGGTAAATTCGATACTCTCCGCTAACAATCTTTGTTGTCAACTACAATTAATTTCATATGTAATACCAATCATAATGTTACTCATAAGTGGCACTTGCCAATATTTCCTACAATAAAGTTTATAATGTAAATCAAACTTTATAATGTCTTGGTAGAAACCAATTAAAAGGGGAGCTGGTAAACATGGAAGAAGGGGTCAAGAACAATGACATAACTTTTGACTGACGACCGCGACATTAGGGGATCGTGTTGCGCGGCCCGCGACGATCCATTTGGCACACGAACGTGTGAAGGGGAGGGAATGTGGCCGAAACACAGCCCGATCGTGTTACGATCAAGCTACAGCTGAGCTTGTGGGGCAGTGCAGACAGAAGACCAACGGACCTTACGAATTCTATCCATTTTTCAGGCACGATAAATTTATTCTCATTATGTTGGAGAGGAAGTGGCTTCCAAAGAACCCACCCCAAATACGGCGAGCTTAGCCGGCAGCCAGCGTGCCTGCTCAGGACGCAACTTCCTCGGCCCAAGTCCTTCTCAGGACTGGGGCACTAATATGCCGACGTAACAGAATTGGCGCCCAACGGAGGACTTTTGTATATTCTTTAAGGAATTTTTGTAGGATCCACCATTTAGATACTTATGGTGTCTGAGTTGGTGTACCTTCTACCTTCGGTATAACCCACATCTCTAAATACCAAAATTTAATTTCGCTATGGTTAACGCAAGGGAGATAAGTAATTTAAATCATTTCTGTTTGTTGTTGTTTTGTTTTATGGTAGATTGCAAAATGTTTAGAATGTAAAGTCCGCAACTTCTGCGACAGTCAGAATTGAGAAGGCCTCTCAATAGGAATATTGTCTCAGAATTGAGGTATGACTTTATACTTTGGTTCCTTTTTAAAATCATAGATATCCTTTGTTTGAACATGGCAAAAATTACTAAGACGTTCGGAGAGAAATATGAGTGTTCCTTTTTATAATATTATTATAACACTACGTGCAAGACCGACTTTTTATTTTTTTTGTAGGGATTTAAATTCAAGGGCTTCCTTTGGCCGACGCTATCCGCTTGACTAGGCTATGCCAGGTCTTTCGAGAGGTTCGAGTCCAGATCAAGCTGAGTTGCTGCAAAGGCTGCGGCGTAACAACTGGCGGTGTCAGGATGTTGCGATTACGTGGCTGATCAGCGTTCTCATGACTAGGGGGGAGGGGGCGTACTGACCGGATCCATACAGCCGACGCTATCCGTTTGTATTAGGCTATGCCAGGTCGCTCGAGAGGTTCGAGTCTGTATGGATACCACAACTACAAGGGCGGGTGACGAAATATATCTCTCTGGCCGACGCTATCCGTTTGTACTAGGCGATGCCAGGTCGCTCGAGAGGTTCGAGACCAGAGAGAGAGGAAGCAGCGAGGCAGTTCCTAGTGTCTGTTTTGGAATAAAGCTCTTTTCGTCTGTCTATGAGTGAGCTTAGCTGTTTTCCGATGACGGGGGGAGGGGGTTCGGACAGTATCTTCTACGGGGAATCAGCACTCCGGTGGAGGCTGTAGTCCTGGGAAGAGATCAGTAGGACATGGACGGAACTGGTAGCTCCGGTGGAGGCCAGTTGAATTCATCCATGGATTTCTATTGTTTAGGGATTTTTATGTAGTTTCGGGGGCTTCATTTTGGACGGTTTCTTGACCCGTATATACCCAATCATACCAGCAAACCCGATTTAAAATTTTATTTATTGTTTTGCCAAGTCTTTGTCCATTGAAAGACAGCGTATGCATAAAAAGAAGTGTCGTCAGCATAAATACACCCATACGTCCACATACATATATAGTCGTCATTGTCATTGACCGTCACTGGGGTAATTTGAAGATTTACCTCAATTATTTTTATTCTTGAATATTTATGTGTTTGGTTGACCGTCTGAAGGGCGCGTGCCAGTCAGTTTCTTATTACCACGGCACGAGTTTAACGTAGGAGAATATAAAGTAAGGTAGGTCAGGTACGAGTTGAGCTAACGAATAGATTATATAAGTGAGAATTGATGGCAGGAAAAAGGAAGCAGGTCGCGATAAGATTACCTCGGACTAGATCGGCACGGGCATCCACATTAGCGGCGCGACAGGCTGGTCAGGCAAGAATCAGCGATACCAGGAGAGATCAGGAACCAGCGAGCACCAGCACCTCAACAGATCCAGCACACGATCAATCGATGAGCTTCAGCAGTAAGCTCGATAATTTGGGAAGTCTGGCGGACTGCAACAACTCAGGGATGGACGACTCATTAGGAGCCGTAGGGGGAGTTACAAACCGGCTAGGCCAGCCGCAAGGAAGGTCCAGCATGCTCCCGAACACCAGGTCATTCCACCTCCGAAAGTAGGTTGGAGAGGATGATGTCAGCCATTATTATACAAGGCAACGAACTAAAGGCAACACTCGCAACGCAGATCACAGAGTTAAACACACAAATGATAAATCTCCAGTTGCGAGTCGCTGAAGTAAGCGAAGCACAGGGATCCGGAAACTTATCAGGAGGCAATAGCTCCACTCCACAACTAGCAAGGGGACAAGAACCAACAGCAAATGGTCGAGATACCAGACATAGGAATCACGAAGGGATGAGTTCAGGATCAGAACCACCAAGATATCCTGGACAGGCTTCAGGGGATCCGCCTACTCCGAATGAACGAGAGAGGGGAGAGACTACTAGTATGCAGGAAGTTTCACAGCTCATTAGTCGATCAGCTGGAAATCAAAACGCCAGACTCGACAAGTGGAATCTCAAGTTTGATGCCACTGCCAGGGGTATGTCCGTGGAGAGTTTTCTGTTTCGGGTGGAAAGGATGAAGGATTTATACGGGTGCACGGAGGAACAGGTGTTCAGAGAGTTTCATGTGTTACTCACAGGCCCCGCCTTAAAGTGGTATTGGCAACTGTTAGAAGACAAAGCTGAGGAGTACGAATTCGGCTACTTTTCGCTGACACGAGAAATGACCAGGGCGTTCTCAGCCTCGGAAAACGATTATGTTACCATCAAAGATCTGGTGGAGCGGCACCAGGGGTATAATGAGAGTTTGGACGATTACATCTCGGCAATGCACAATCTGCATTTTAAGATGCGAAGGAAAATTCCGGAATCAGATCTGGTGGAGATTTTGAAAGAGAATTTGAACTCCCAACTCGGAGCATTTATGTTGGCTTCTCCAATAGATTCGTTAGCAGAGTTTAAAAAGAAGGGAAGACGGTTGGAGAAGTGGATAAGAGATAAGAGAGCACGGCCGCGACACGTCAACGAGATTGTCAACGAGTCAGAAGAAGACAGCGAATCAGAAGAGTACCAACTTGAGGCGTTCCAAAAAGACCGGCGACCGCAGGGAGCGAATGCGGAAAAGCCGAGCAGGACGAACCCATTCCGGCAAAATACAAACAAGAAAGTTTTCACAGGAGGGAGCGGGCCAGAAGCAGGAGGAGAGTGCACATCCCCGTTTCACACATATTTGTGTTACACTTGCAACAAGCCGGCCGATTTCTATCGCCATCGCAACCAAGCAGAGGGGACAGGATGCCAAGCCCGGTTCCATGACACCCAGTGTAATTACTGTGGCAAAAGTGATTCGTATCACTCAACGCAGGCTCCTTTTTTATCAAAGGGTCTGACCAGGGACTTCGGGGCGCCCGGTCAGAAAAACGAGACCCAGAAGCAATAGAGAGCACGATCGCGAGCCCGGCGCAGATTTCTCCGCATAAATCCTTTCAGCAGCGGAAGACGGAGTATGAGGCGGCTCGCGCACGCATCTTTAACCCGGACGATAAAAAAGAGGACGAGAGACAGCACCGGAAGGACAAGAAGCTCCAACACCTACATCATTCTAGGGATACCACACGGGAATTTAGGAAAAAATTAGTGGCTTCCATTGTCAGCCTTAAAAACGACAACCGCTTGTTTGCCAAGACTAGAGTAGACGGCGAGGAGATAGTCGCGTTACTCGACACCGGAGCAAGCGCCAACTGCATTGGAAAAGGAGCGGAGGTGTTTTTGCAAGGGCGGGAACAGAAGGTGAAAAAGCTAACAAAGCAGAACGTCCAAACCGCTAGCGGGGGAAAAACCCAGGTTACGGGCATGATTACCTTACCAGTAGAATGGGAAGGAGAAACGAAAGAACTAGAGTTCTTGATAGTGCCAGCCTTACAGCAGTCGTTTTATTTTGGGATTGAGTTCTGGGAGGAGTTTGGACTTCCTCTACCAGGACAGCGCTACGTGCGGGTAGCCGAGGTAGATCCAGTGGCACCCATAGAAGAAGACAAGCCTGCACGACAGGAGACCGCCTACACTCCGCATAAACTCTCGATAGAACAGGAAACCATCTTAAACCAACTTGTGGCAACCTTTCCATCATGTTCAGACATGGGCTTAGGGAAGACTGGTTTAGAAGAGCATGTCATAGAAGTTACCCAGGAAAATCTGCCGATTAAGCAAAGGCACTACCCCATCTCGCCAGCAAAACAACAGCTGGTGTTTGCCGAACTTGATCGAATGCTAAGTTTGGGAGTGATTGAGGAAAGTAACAGTAGCTGGAGCTCCCCAGTCACCTTGGTGCAGAAAGGCACGAAAAACCGTCTTTGCTTAGATGCCCGCAAAGTAAATTCTCGGACTATAAAAGATGCGTACCCTTTACCACACATTGAGGGCTTATTGAGTCGGCTGCAAGAAACATATTATATTTCAGCAATCGATTTGAAAGACGCCTTCTGGCAAATACCCTTAGAAGCCAAGAGCAGGGAGAAAACAGCATTCACGGTGCCAGGTCGGCCGTTGTATCAGTTTACGGTTATGCCGTTTGGCTTATGCAATGCAGCACAGAGAATGTGTCGACTAATGGACAAAGTTATTCCAGCTGCACTACGGGAGCATGTATTTGTATATCTCGATGATCTGTTGGTATGTTCGCCTACGTTTGAGGAACATTTAAATATGTTGCGGCAGGTCAGTGACTGCTTGAGGAGGGCAAAGCTGACGATTAACGTGGATAAAAGTAAATTCTGCTACAGCCAAGCTAAATATCTAGGGTATATTGTAGGCGGAGGTCGCATTAAAACAGACCAGGCAAAAATACAGGCGATTCAAGAGTTTCCGCAGCCCACTTCCGCCAAGCAAATGCGGAGATTTTTGGGTATGACCGGATGGTATCGGCGTTTTATTCAGAATTACGCACAAACGGCGGCGCCGCTCCATGAGAGTCTAAAAAAAGATCGGATTAAGAAATATGAACTTGACCAGGAAGGAGTGAAAGCATTTGAGGCTCTGAAAACCAGCATGGTTTCTGCGCCAGTACTGATAACACCGAATTTCTTCAAGCCTTTCACCATCCAATGCGACGCATCCACAACGGGAGTAGGAGGCGTGTTATTTCAAACCGACGAGGACGGCGGAGAGCATCCAATCGCATACATGTCTGCAAAGTTGAATAAAGCTCAGCGGAACTATTCCATTACGGAACTGGAGTGTTATGCTGCGATTTTAAGTATTAGTAAATTCCGACCATATGTGGAAGGCATGCCTTTTAAAGTAATCACGGATCATGCTAGTTTAAAGTGGCTCATGGGACAAAAAGATTTGTCAGGAAGACTGGCAAGGTGGAGTTTAAAATTGCAAGCTTTTGATTTCCAGATTGAGCATAGGAAAGGGGCATTGAACGTAGTCCCCGACGCGCTCTCGAGAACACATATGGACGAGATAGCTACAGAAGACCCAGCAGAAATCCAAGTGGATCTAAAGGCAGACGCATTCCAGTCAAAAGAGTACCGAGAGCTGGTTCTGGCAGTGGAGAGGCACGCAGAAAAGACACCAGACATTCAGGTATCTGAAGGCTATGTGTACAAACGATTAGGCTTCCGGTCGGGAGAAGTAATTAACGAAGACCGAGCTTGGAAACTGTGGGTTCCGCTAGAGCTTAGGCAGGAGCTCGCCTTTCAAGCTCATCACGGCAAGACGGCAGGTCATGGAGGGATCCACAAAACACTGGAAAGAATCCGACAGTTTTATTACTGGCCCGGCATGACAGTCAGCGTACAAGAAATAATAAAGAATTGTGAAGTATGCAAAGTCAGCAAAACCGCCAACAAAACGAACCGACCTCCAATGGGCAAACAAATCATAACAGAACGCCCAGGGCAAAGATTATATATTGATTTCATGGGGCCATACCCCAGAACAAAATCTGGAAACACCGTAATCTTTGTATGTCTAGATCATTTTACTAAGTTCGTTTGGTTAGAACCAATGCGGAAAGCCACCGCTGGAGGTGTCGTCAGCTTTCTGGAGAAGTCAATTTTCCATCAGTTTGGGGTGCCAGAGTTTATACACTCTGATAACGGCAAGCAGTTCGTCTCTCAGGTATTCGCAGAACTGCTCGAGCAACATGGAATACGACACATACGAACTGGCTTCTATGCTCCCCAAGCTAATGCAGCTGAGAGGGTAAACCGATCCATATTGCAAATGCTCCGGGCAACGACTGAGAAAGACCAGCGGAATTGGGACTCCCACTTAAGTCGAATAGCGTGTACTCTAAGAAGTGGCTATCATGAAGCGTTGGGATTGGAACCATACTATGCAATGTTTGGGACACGGATGGTCACGCACGCCAGTGCGTATGCGATTATGCGAAGCCTTGGCGGGGTCTCAGCAACCGACCAAGCAGTGTGCTTAGCGGACAAGATGGAGTTAACCCGAGATCACGTGAAGAAAGGTCTAGCACGTGCACACGAGAAAGCGGAAAGGACATATAATACCCGCAGCAGAGAAGTCGAATTTGCCGTAGGACAGGTGGTATACCGAAAAAACTATCGGCAAAGTAACCGAGCGGAAGGGTATAATGCAAAGTTAGGGCCAAACCGAGTTCGGTGTGTCATACTTAAACGACAAGGGAATTCGTTGTACGAATTAGGCAATGGAGTTGGCAAAAGTGTTGGTGTATACCATGCCAAAGACCTGTATATAGCTTGACCCCCTGAATGAAATCCGAAGAATCTCCGCCAGCCAAGAGAGTTTGTAAGAATTACGGAATCAGGCCAGGAGAGACCTGCTATATAAACCCGACAACACGACAAATCCGACAGCAATGACTATGGGGCCCCAAAAGCGTTTGAATGGAGTCGCCAAGGCCAAGAAGGAGGTAGCAGAAAAAATATACTTGCTTGAGATTTCACTCGAGCTGCTGGGTTGCTACCAGCATGAAATCCCATGGAGGCAGGAGCAAATCCTCCAGAAATTAAGACAAATGCAGAAGGAAGAGGACCCGGAAGAAATAACCCGACTACAGGAGCAGGTTAACACTCTCAAGAGGGATATGGAAGATGACCAGGACCGCCTACGGAGGGCACACGGACATGTGGACTGGGACCTCCTGTCCGTCTCTCAGGCACGAATGGAGTTGCGGCGGCTGGAAGGATGGGTGACGCGACCCGCACCCAAGAGCCGGATCCGATTATAAAAGAAAAAAAAAAAAAAATATATATATATATAAATAAATAAATAAAATTATATGGAATATCACAAATGTTTTTACAAAAAATTATCCCGGCTAGTTCTGTCGATAGAGCACGAGACTCTGTATCCCAGGGTATGGGTCGAGGCCACACGTTGGGCTGGACTCAGGCACATGAAAAAAAAAAAACACCCTGTAACCGCCTGTCGTAGAATTCTTTTTGCGAGGTCGTTCCATACGGAATCCGCATCGACGACATCGAGCCTGTTACGAGGGCCGGTTAGGGCGGGAAGCGAGTCAAAAAGGGGGACAGCAGAAGCCACAGTCTCTGAAGTTGCGAAAGAAGAAAGAAAGACCAGCTTTGCACAATGCAATATAATGCACCAATTGGGCAATTCAATGGAAAAATATAGCGGTCCGCAAAGCAACGAAAGACTGATATGAACCCGAGAGCTGACGACAGCTAAATCCAAAGAGTGCCAGTTAGCTAGAAAAAGGGGAAATGAGTACCTAGATGGGAACACTTAGGTACGAAAATAAGAACCCGGAAGCAAAAAGAAAAGCTCAGCTGCTGTATAAAAGAACTAAAACTCCACGGAGAAGTCAGTCAGATTCTCAGATACGGCCGGTACTATTACAACTCGAGCGCAAAGAACAAAATAATCCGTTCGACGGAAAGTTCCAAAGAGTGAACATGAATCCTCGTTTCGCGTTGCACATAAACTCCGTGTAAAGGACCCAAAACAGCAAAATGGGATCCAAAGTTTCAAAAGCGGAAGGCAACACTGCCAATGTTATAAATAATGTCGAAGTGGTAGACCACAAGGACGAAATTGTAAAAGTGTTTAATGTCTTGTGTCTGATAGCAGTGTTAATAATGGTCCTTATAGTCCTCCGAGGACTCAGGATGTACAAAAGATCCGTACAACTCCGTCGGGATCACGGACACGATTTAGAAAGGATCGTAACCGCTGCCGCTAACTGGCCCGAGCGAAACCGGGATTAAGCACCAACAATAAAGTGAACTAAACCAAAAATAAAACAATCAACAACCGCAACAAGAACCAAACAACAGAAAAAAAAAAACAAATAATTATCAGTGACAACACTGAAAACCCAATCCAGCCACCACAACGAACGTGCATGTGTAATACGAAGCTCAGCGAGAAGTCACCGCCGTGGAGTTCACCTGGATGACCGAGTGCCGCTTTCTTTTATTCCCGCCATGTTCTCATAGTTTTTTTAATTGTCTGTTCAGTGTTTATGAGAAAAGAAAATTAATAGTTACGCGAAAGACGCGATGTCCAAGATATAAATTACACCCAAAATAAATATTATTTTTAAGTGCACTAATACACATACACATACATATACATATATATATATATATATGCCCAATTTAATTTAATATTTATCGCCAACCCAAATGATCCAGAGCGTCGAGATCTCATCGCCCAGGACTTAAAGGGGTAAGTTTGCCGGAACACGGTTCCTTTTTACCAGAAACATATTTATATATATATATACATACACCATGATTAATACACAGGCCCTCGCGGTCACTCTCAGAAATGAACCACATTTTTATATTAAAGTGAAATATATTCTGTCTAAAGTAAATTCACCTATAACGATAAATGATTTGGAACTTTTATACATTGAGACCTTCCGTCTTAACTTTTCACCGCTCATACACTGTAATAAAGTAGAAAAGGCCTTAGTTTGTGCTACAATACCCAACACTAATGTTTACTCTGAAAGCTTTTCAAATAAATTTCTTGGTGAAGTTAATACCTTTGTCATCCGTCTGATGAATTAGTTAAAGTCCAATACAATTATTCAACAAAAAAAAAACACACTACCATATAATCCAACTAATTTTAATCATATCTTGACGTAGGTTAACCTTTTTATAACTTTTTTTATAATTTAATAACACCTTGATTTTTCAGCGGCGAGTATCAGCCTTGTGTTCGTATGAACGATCATAAGAGCCTCAGAGCGACGTTTGTAGTCGTGAATAGTCAGCAATTTGTTGACGTGTGCACCTTATACAGGTGGTAAATTCGATACTCTCCGCTAACAATCTTTGTTGTCAACTACAATTAATTTCATATGTAATACCAATCATAATGTTACTCATAAGTGGCACTTGCCAATATTTCCTACAATAAAGTTTATAATGTAAATCAAACTTTATAATGTCTTGGTAGAAACCAATTAAAAGGGGAGCTGGTAAACATGGAAGAAGGGGTCAAGAACAATGACATAACTTTTGACTGACGACCGCGACATTAGGGGATCGTGTTGCGCGGCCCGCGACGATCCATTTGGCACACGAACGTGTGAAGGGGAGGGAATGTGGCCGAAACACAGCCCGATCGTGTTACGATCAAGCTACAGCTGAGCTTGTGGGGCAGTGCAGACAGAAGACCAACGGACCTTACGAATTCTATCCATTTTTCAGGCACGATAAATTTATTCTCATTATGTTGGAGAGGAAGTGGCTTCCAAAGAACCCACCCCAAATACGGCGAGCTTAGCCGGCAGCCAGCGTGCCTGCTCAGGACGCAACTTCCTCGGCCCAAGTCCTTCTCAGGACTGGGGCACTAATATGCCGACGTAACAAGCATTCCTGAAAGATAGTAAGACAAGTACAAATAAAACTTCCCGAATGAAAGTAGGGAAATTATAGAAACTAAATTCCCGAATAAAAGTAAGAAATGCGACAACACACCAATCCTGAATGATAGTAAGGAAACGGATGAACATTTTCTGAATGAGAGTAAGAAATGAAAGCGAGATGATCTCCTGAATGAAAGTATGGGATCAGACAACCCGAATGAGAGTAGGGAAAATGAAACAGCAGAATACTTCGATGAAACGGGATCTGCTAAGAATCCAATTGGAACTGATGGTATTAAATTAACGAGCAGAAGAAGTGAGAGAATAGAAACAAAGCCCCAAATATCATATATGATAATAGTTTAAATAAATTTGTATTAAATGCTCACACTATCTTCAATGATGTTCCAAATACATACGATGAAATTCAATATAGGAACGATACGTTGTTTTAGAGGGAAGCCATAAAAACAGAGTTATGTGCCCATAAACTAAATAATACCTGGACAATCGTAGAAGGTCCTACACATAAAAACATAGTAGATAGCAAATGGGTATTTTCCGTTAAATATAACGAATAAGGAACTCCCACTAGATATAAAGCTAGATTAGTAGCACGAGGATTTACTCAAAAATACCAATACGACTATGAAAAGACTTTTTCTCCTGTAGCTAGAATTTACAGTTTTTGATTTATATTATCGTTGGCAGAACAATATAACTAGAAAGTCCATCAAATGGATGTAAAAACTGCATTCTTAAATGACACGTTAAAAGAGGAAATATATATGAGACTTCCTCAAGGTGTACAGGGCAAAGGTTACAATGTATGTAAATTGAACAAGGCAATTTTCGGACTTAAGCAAGCCGCTAGATGCTGGTTTAAAGTTTTTGAGCAAGCATAAGACTGTGAGATTGTAAACTCTTCCGCATAGCCATCAATTTTGTTCCTAGGGTTCATAGCTACATAATCACTGAAGACTTGATAGTAAAATTTTAATCGGTTCACAAGATATAGCCGTTACAAATAAATTTTGTATGTAAAACTTTAAATCGCCATAATAAGTAACGAGAGCTAAGCCAGAGAAACCCAAATGGGTTTTAGCTTATTTCGATGAGTACTTTCCGCCCATGAAAAAAAATGTTGCACATGTTATCTGAGCGGGTTTTTCTGGGTTTCCCCGTATCCTTGCGGCAAATGCTGGATCATATAACTATTCCCAGAATGCACACCACCAAATTTTTTTTTTTTTTAAATTTGTAGGGTCCTAGAAATAACATACAAAAAGATAGAGTCCGGCAAAAATGAATAAGTGTAGAAATTTTCCATTTTGCGGCGATGCCTCACAGGTATATCCCGGGCACCTTAAAACTTTAAACGCGCTTTTCGAAACCACTTTTTTTGAGACTGCCGGACACATAACTCGAACAAATCTTAACCGATTGACAGTATATTCAAAATACCTTTATCTATCGACACACGTAGGATTTTTTTTTATACTGCTCACTTTTTATACCCTTGCAGAGGGTATTATAATTTCAGTCAGATGTTTGCAACGCAGTGAAGGAGACGTTTCCGACCACATAAAGTATATAAATTCTTGATCAGCATCAATAGCCGAGTCCATTTAGCCATGTCCGTCTGTCAGTCTGTCCGTCTGTCCGTTTCTATGCGAACTAGTCCCTCAGTTTTAAAGCTATCGCGATTAAACTTTCCCAAAAGTCTTCTTTCTATTGCAGGTAGTACATATGTCGGAACGAGCCGGATCGGACCACTATATCTTATGCCTCCCATAGGAATAATCAAAAAAATAATAGAAAAACTATTGTAACTTTGTAGAAAGTAGGCGTTTTGATTTTTGACAATGTTGACAATGATTGGAATTAAATTGAACAAAAATCGGACGACTTTATTATATAGCTGCCATAGGTAAGGATAGAAAAAATAATGTCAAAATAATACGAAATTTAAATCTTTTGCGATTTGTAAGTTAGTAGGAATGATCTGCAAGGGTATATAAGCTTCGGCTGGCCGAAGCTAGCTTCCTTTCTTGTTTTTATCAACAATTTTGTAACGTTTTTTATTCGTGAAAATAAAATACCGTTTAAAATAAAACAAATCAAGAGAGAACGCTATGGTCCCCGACTGTGACATACCCGTTACTCAGCTAAAGGGAGTGCGAGCGCATTAGAGATATGAAACTTTGATCTGGCATATCTTTTCAACGAATGGTCAGATTTAAAACATTTTGATAGGTTGAAGTAAGCACAACTTTCGTTACTTTCCGTTACTTTCTTTTGCACGAATACAATACACTCTTTTACTCTACGAGTAACGGGTATAATTATTCTCATATAGCATCATGTTGCGCTGTTGGTGCTTGATTTAAAGTTGCTAAACTAAAATAATAATAAATAAATAAAGCAAGTTTCCCATTTTGCAAAAAACAGTTTTCAGCTGGATAGTGTCAGGTAGATGTGCCTCGGAAAAAATAAGAAATACGGAAAAGTTGGTTAATCTCAGCTACCAGGAGGAAGTGTTGGAGTCAATCGATACAACGCTGCAGAAATTTTGATCTGTGGAGGACTTGCCGTCCAAGGCAAAGGGGCATACTGCTGAGCAGCAGCTTTGTGAGCAACACTTTGAGAAAAATACTCAAAGTATTCGTGGAGAAAAGATCCATCTGAGATTTTGTGAATTATGGAACCTAGACAGCACCCTATCTGCAAATTCGGTGTTTAATGCGACTCGGAGAGATTGCGCAAGATTCGTGTCCAAAAGCCGCCAATGTTGTTCAGAATGACTTTTATGTTGACGATTTGTTGACTGCAGACGAAAGAGCTGTCATGCCGCTAACTAACGAACTGTGTAACGAACTGATTTTGTAGGTCTGCTCGTTACGAGATTCGTGCGGCTAGCTCAGAGAAGTTATATGTTCGTCCCACCAAATTTATAGAAGCGTGACCGCCCAGTAGATCAGTGAAAACACACAGAATTCACGGCTCGAATTGGGTTTATTGCGGGTTTGATTACAGCTGGCTCGGTTGGCCTTGGTGTCGCCACTCGTGGTCCTCGGTATCTTCTGGGGATGTTCATCCTGGCACGTCGGTGCGACACCTCGGTGATCGCCTGCCTTGTTCTTGATTCCATGCTCCGATCCTGTTCCTTGACGATGCTCGTCTGTGGTTCGTTGACTCGACGAGTACTCGTAGCGTCTCAGACTCGCGAGGAGATCAGCCGTGCGGGCTTTGGGAAGCGTCACCGTTCTCAGACTAGGAAAAACAGGAGCTGCGTTCTACAGGACAACGCCTCTAGACATACAACCGCCTGTCCCTGGCTCTGTCCCGGATGATCCCACTAGGGTCTGGCTCGGATCGCGCTGACAGTCTAGGTGACACCTGGAATTTGCCTAGAGCTCCACCTTGCTTTTACGCCTAGTGTAAACGAACGTTCCACCCTAGCCCACCCTCTTGCTTATGCTCTGCTCCTGGATGTGCTGGTTGTGAGGCTAGCTGTAGCGTGGTTTCTGGTACTTGGGTCTCTGTTGGGTCTCTCTAGGACAGCGCCTTGAAACGACTGCTCGCCCTTTATGGCTGGTCGCGCCAGGACCTGTTCGATTCCCACTTGATGGACTGGGCTGACGCCGGGACACGCCACTGCTCGATTCGGATAGACACGCCAGGCGTAATGCGAGAACTTAGTCGTACCAGGAGTAGGAACAGTTCGCCTTGACTTAGCCGTGTTATGCCCTCTGGACCTCAGCTACCTCAGTCTCAGTTCGGAGATTTCAGTGATCCAATCCCGAACGTCTCGACGTAGCGATTTTGCTCCTTGTAGGATCCCACGGCGCTGCTTCCGACGACTTGACTTGTGTTTTTCAATTGTAGATTACTTGGCACTGGTTGACTGACTTATTTACTTTGATATCTGGACTGATCTTGACTCCTCGTGATCGAATGATCCAGCTGCCAGCGCCTGGTGGCTTTATATAGGGCCTCCGGGAACCGATATTTCCCTTTTGTGCTCTGCCCGCGGCATCTCTCCAATCCAGGTCCAAAGTCCGCGGTTTCTGTTTGACCCACTTGCGCTTCACGCATTTTGCTGCCGTCCCGCTGATTTCAATGGTGCATGTGGCACGCCTGTGTGCCGCTCCGTTGCTGAGATGTGGCATTTGACCTTCTTGACCAAAGTCCGGTGCAGTTCCGTTAGATTCAAGAGTTATTGGAAAAAGCAATTTGGCGACTTTTCCCCATGAAAGCAAACCCAGCGGATATCGTGTCTCATGGATGTGACGTTGAGGAACTCTAAGCTTCCAATCTGCTGGGCCGTCGTTTTTGCTCGACGCAGAAAACGATTGGCCGGCAAATCGACACTTCGATGCTGATGTCGTGTCATTGGAATTTCCCAAATCCGCATTAGCGCTTGTGGTAAGAGTTCTAAGAGTTTTCGGTTTTTTCAAAGAAGCAAACAAGTTTTGCAGCTCTTTGAAAAAAGTATTATCCAATCAAATTTAATTTTGCGTTTGAGAAAATAGTGGAAGTAATCCAATCTCAATAGTTCAGTGACGACATAGGCAAAATTCGAAAAAACAAACAAGTATCTACGAATACACAGAAGCTAAGCAACTTTGTTCACAGCCACCGTACAAGGCATACGTGGCGTTGTTCGTACGTGTTGTTTAAAGGTTCGTGAGTCGAAGCAACGAACTTTATCTGGAGCAGCTCGGAACTCTCCCCACCAACGTGGAGGCCGTCATTAACTCCAGGCCCCTCGTAGCGATCAGCACTGATCCAAACGACGGCGAAGCCCTAAGCCCAGGCCATCTGCTGATCGGCGGCCCCCTTCTGGTTACAAAACAAATGGCATCAGGAGGTTCCAAACATTGCCGTGGAAGCTCTCTTCTTCGTCGCCGAGGACAATCTTCCGCCGGAACAGTGGATGATCGGGCGTGTCGTGGCGGTGCAGGTCGGCGCTGATGGCAAGGTCCGAGTGACGGACGTGAAGACCAAGGATGGGACCTATCAACGAACGATCCATAGGCTGGCTTCGCCCTCGCGAATTCGCCCTGGCTCTTGCCCCCAGTTAAGATAGGCTTCGAATGGAATAACAAAAATGTATTTAAAGTCAGTTGTTATATGAGAATCACATAGAGCACTCCCCAAAAATTAAACCTTGGCGGAAATTTTTCTTTTTTCTTTTAAAAATAGCATTGGTATCTGTATTTTGTAAATCAATTACATTTCCTTCCAAATTAATTTTTTACACGAAGATATGCTGCTTTCAAACACGAGCAACACATACTATATATCTCAGCAGCATTTTTTTGTGTTCTGTAATATTGCTCTGCCTTGTGTGGAAGTATAAAAAACGTTTTTCACACTTTTTTAATTTCTAACTTGAGTTGTGTTTAACCGATTTCAACAAAAAAAGACTCATTTTACAAAAAAAACAAGCTATTGATCATTACAATCTACCAGCAAATTAATTTGATATGCATTTTTAAAGCTTGCGGCAACGGTGTTTTTTTGGCCGTTTACAGCTGTTAACTGACGCAACAGGGCTGTAATACCCGTTTTTTCCAACGTAAAAAATCGATATAAAATCGAACTATTGATTGATTTTTTTGTTGATGGTCTTTTTAGTTGACTTAAAGATAAAGATAAAGTATCATTAAGTATAAAGTGAGCTGAAATAAACTTGCGCTGCGTAGGAAGCCCAAGAATATGTGTGGGAAATCTCAACCTTCTAGCTTTTTTAGTATCCGAGATCTCAGCGTTCATACAGACAGACAGACGGACATGGCTAGATCGACTCGGCTAGTGCCCTGATCAAGAATATATATACTTTATGGGGTCGGAAACGCTTCCTTCTCCCTATTGCATACTTTTCATGAATACAATATACCCTTTTACTCTACGAGTAACGGGTACAAATACTTCATTACAACCAACTCGATGGTTATGTTTTCAATCGTTTTTTTTTTCTTAAAAATTGTTTAAAATATTTTGAGTATGGGAAACTACATATATCTTATTGATCCAACTTTTTGGCGAACATACAAATGCTTTGGCTTCCTCACAAACTAAGAATTCAAAGTGAACAACAAACATTGTCAAACATTTTCCCCAAACAGCTTCAACATCCATATTTTGAGCCAAAAAAATTAATGTGTTTAAGCTTAACTTCTAAAGTGGTTGTAATTTCAAAATTTGGATTTTGCCGAATTTTAGGTTTTGAAAAGGCCTAATTAATCGATTTAAAAAATCCAAGCCGCTGCTAAGTTTAAATTTGTTTTTTTTTTAAGTTGAAATTTGTTTTGCATTTTAAAAACTGAAACTGCTGCTCCGATTTTTGAGCAATAGTCAGTTCTGTGGAACAAATTCTTATATTTTATTTTTTAAAAAGTATATTTTTATTTTGTGGTGGAATTAAGAGCCCCATTTAATTTCCACAATGGAAGAAAATAGAAAATTACTACAAATTCTGTAAGCAAAGCCAAAATGTTTTCAACTTAATTAATTACACTATGCAACATCAAAAATGTACCTCAATGAATGCTATATTTTGGAATTCGTTGCAAATTCCCAAGTTAAAATGCATTTTCCAAAAAGTTTCCCGACGCAAGGATTCTTAGCACAAGGACCTCAAAGTTCGAATAAAGCTGAAATTGGCCAACTTTCCGGATTTGATTTTTAATGTTTAAAAGATACACTCTTTACCTCTCAAATAACACACTTAGAATAATTTTTAGATTTTGTTTAAGGGAGAAACCAGGGATCGTAATTATTATCATTATACCCTTGCAGAGGGTATTATGATTTCAGTCAGAAGTTTGCAACGCAGTGAAGGAGACGTTTCCGACGGCATAGCGTCATATCTCCGCGCGACATATCTCCGCCCATCTGCGAACGACATATCTCCGCGCTGAGATATGACGTTTAAAAGCGACATATCTCAGCGCGAAAATATTTCGCTTTTAAACGTCACATCTGCGCGCGGAGATATGTCGTTTTAAAGAGGGCGAAGATATGCCGTTTTTAAACGTCATATCTCCGCGTTGAATAACGGGGGAGATATGTCGTTTTTAAACGTCATATCTCCGCCCTTCTGCAAACGACATATCTCCGCGCGGAGGTATGACGTTTGAAAAATAAATATTTTACCTCCATGTACACTAGTCGGAATAATTATTTTGACAGATTTGAATGTTAACTGTAGTCACATTTTGAACTTTTAATATACATTTTTCCTTGTATTTTTTATGATTTTTTGAATGGAACGATCTTAGTAAAACTTCTTAATTAAAAATGTAATAAAAACAAACCTAATATAGTTTTAAAATCACTAAAAAATTGTTTTCAATATTAAAAAATAATTGAAATATTTATAGCTTTTTTTATTAAAAGCTTATTAGATTTGTTATTTTTAAAAAAGATTTTTACTTTAAGAAACTGTCAAAATACTTTTAACTTTAATTTGTTTCATTCAGAAATTGTGAAAACCTTCCAAGCACATCATATAAGTATCCAATAAGAATGAGTGAGAAGGACTACTCAATGCGACGCGTCGCGTCGTGCTTTCATGAAAGAAATCATAGGGCTTTTTTCAAAAAATTCAAAACCTCAAAAAATAATTCACTGTAGAGCAGCGATCTGTAAATTACTCACACAAATATAAAACAGAAGGTTATTGTGTGTGTTTGCCGACCACTTCTTTATTGTGAACTATTTCATTTACTATTCTATGTACGAATGTACATACATATGTATGTATGTATTACTCACTCAGCCAGAACATCATTAAACACTTGTTTTATGTCCAAATTTGTATTATCTTGGCATTTTTGTTTAATTTCTGATACCGCACCGGTTTTGGATATTTCGCGACTCTGGGACGGATGATTATGCACTATATTATTAGCTTTAGAAAAAGCACGTGTTTTATCTGAACTTAAATATAGTCTGGCTTTGCAGCCGTCCACGCGTCAGACGTATGCTATATCACCGAGCTTCAATATTTCATTTTTCCAAATAAATGCTCATCACAAATCGAAACTAAAAGTTGTGAGCCCTTACGGCTTCCTTCCCGAATTTCAAATTAAATGTTCTCCAATTCCATTATTAGGTCAACTCCTCGCTGTGAACTTACGAAGTCAAATGACTTCTGTGTACACAGCACTTAATAGAAGAAGAATAGGTAAAATGCAATTTTGGCGCGTGCCACATCACTTCTCTCTTCTTATAGTAGAGTGGTACAAAACATTTAGATTCCCAAACATCGGAAATATAATTATATTTATTTTTGTATTTAATAGTAACTTTTAAAATTATTATAATATATTTATGTTTTTTCATAATGTTCAATATATTTGTATTTGAACTTGATTTTATCCAATAATGATTTTTAATTTGCATTTTTCCCACTGTTTCACACATAGGACATAAAACTCAAAAGGGAATGTGAGAAAATATATATATGTATGTGAATGTATGTACTTTTGAGTATGTGGAACAAAAAATTTGCGCTCTACAATTTATCCTGATTTTACATGCACGAATATGAATATGTACATATTAAAATGAGTATATAAATATGTATCTACATATAAAAAAAACAACTTTGTAGTTATTAAAAATTTGCGGGGAGATATGTCGTTTTGAAACGACAGAGCTCCGCCCTTCTACAAACGCCTTATCTCCGCGCGGAGATAAGTCGTTTAAAAACGAAATATCTCCGCGCGAAAATATTTGGTTTTTAAACGTCACATCTCCGCGCGGAGATATGTCGTTTGCAGAAGGGCGGAGATATGACGTTTAAAAAAGACATATCTCCGCGTTGATTAACGGGGGAAATATGTCGTTTTTAAATGTCATATCTCCGCCAAATAAATCGCGATATATTTCCGCCGACGAAATGCACTGGGCGGAGATATGACGGCGGAGATGTGTCGTTATCCCCTGAGATATGACGTTTAAAAGCGACATATCTCAGCGCGAAAATATTTCGCTTTTAAACGTCACATCTGCGCGCGGAGATATGTCGTTTTAAAGAGGGCGAAGATATGCCGTTTTTAAACGTCATATCTCCGCGTTGAATAACGGGGGAGATATGTCGTTTTTAAACGTCATATCTCCGCCCTTCTGCAAACGACATATCTCCGCGCGGAGGTATGACGTTTGAAAAATAAATATTTTACCTCCATGTACACTAGTCGGAATAATTATTTTGACAGATTTGAATGTTAACTGTAGTCACATTTTGAACTTTTAATATACATTTTTCCTTGTATTTTTTATGATTTTTTGAATGGAACGATCTTAGTAAAACTTCTGAATTCAAAATGTAATAAAAACAAAACTAATATAGTTTTAAAATCACTAAAAAATTGTTTTCAATATTAAAAAATAATTGAAATATTTATAGCTTTTTTTATTAAAAGCTTATTAGATTTGTTATTTTTAAAAAAGATTTTTACTTTAAGAAACTGTCAAAATACTTTTTACTTTAATTTGTTTCATTCAGAAATTGTGAAAACCTTCCAAGCACATCATATAAGTATCCAATAAGAATGAGTGAGAAGGACTACTCAATGCGACGCGTCGCGTCGTGCTTTCATGAAAGAAATCATAGGGCTTTTTTCAAAAAATTCAAAACCTCAAAAAATAATTCACTGTAGAGCAGCGATCTGTAAATTACTCACACAAATATAAAACAGAAGGTTATTGTGTGTGTTTGCCGACCACTTCTTTATTGTGAACTATTTCATTTACTATTCTATGTACGAATGTACATACATATGTATGTATGTATTACTCACTCAGCCAGAACATCATTAAACACTTGTTTTATGTCCAAATTTGTATTATCTTGGCATTTTTGTTTAATTTCTGATACCGCACCGGTTTTGGATATTTCGCGACTCTGGGACGGATGATTATGCACTATATTATTAGCTTTAGAAAAAGCACGTGTTTTATCTGAACTTAAATATAGTCTGGCTTTGCAGCCGTCCACGCGTCAGACGTATGCTATATCACCGAGCTTCAATATTTCATTTTTCCAAATAAATGCTCATCACAAATCGAAACTAAAAGTTGTGAGCCCTTACGGCTTCCTTCCCGAATTTCAAATTAAATGTTCTCCAATTCCATTATTAGGTCAACTCCTCGCTGTGAACTTACGAAGTCAAATGACTTCTGTGTACACAGCACTTAATAGAAGAAGAATAGGTAAAATGCAATTTTGGCGCGTGCCACATCACTTCTCTCTTCTTATAGTAGAGTGGTACAAAACATTTAGATTCCCAAACATCGGAAATATAATTATATTTATTTTTGTATTTAATAGTAACTTTTAAAATTATTATAATATATTTATGTTTTTTCATAATGTTCAATATATTTGTATTTGAACTTGATTTTATCCAATAATGATTTTTAATTTGCATTTTTCCCACTGTTTCACACATAGGACATAAAACTCAAAAGGGAATGTGAGAAAATATATATATGTATGTGAATGTATGTACTTTTGAGTATGTGGAACAAAAAATTTGCGCTCTACAATTTATCCTGATTTTACATGCACGAATATGAATATGTACATATTAAAATGAGTATATAAATATGTATCTACATATAAAAAAAACAACTTTGTAGTTATTAAAAATTTGCGGGGAGATATGTCGTTTTGAAACGACAGAGCTCCGCCCTTCTACAAACGCCTTATCTCCGCGCGGAGATAAGTCGTTTAAAAACGAAATATCTCCGCGCGAAAATATTTGGTTTTTAAACGTCACATCTCCGCGCGGAGATATGTCGTTTGCAGAAGGGCGGAGATATGACGTTTAAAAAAGACATATCTCCGCGTTGATTAACGGGGGAAATATGTCGTTTTTAAATGTCATATCTCCGCCAAATAAATCGCGATATATTTCCGCCGACGAAATGCACTGGGCGGAGATATGACGGCGGAGATGTGTCGTTATCCCGTTTCCGACCCCATAAAGTATATATATTCTTGATCAGCATCACAAGACGAGTCGATCTAGCCATGTCCGTCTGTCCGTCCGTCTGTCCGTCTGTCCGACCGTCTGTCAGTCTGTCCGTCTGTCTGTTTCTACGCAAACTAGTCTCTCAGTTTTTGAGCTATCGGGACGAAACTTTCGCAAAAGTCTTCTTTCTATTGCAGGTAGTATATATGTCGGAGCCGACCGGATCGGACAACTATATCTTATAGCTCCCATAGGAAGGATCGGAAAAAAAAACTTTAAAAAATTCTAGCGAAATGTAGAAGAAATTTTTTAAATCGGACCATTCATTAAAAAGTTACGGAGGATCAAAGTTTTTATCTTCATCTCCTTCGCACTCCCTTTAGCTGAGTAACGGGTATCTGATAGTCGGGGCACCCGACTATAGCGTTCTCTCTTGTTTTATTATAAAAATTGGAGAATAAGACTTATTTTGAAAAGTTTTATCACATTTTTCAATTTGCCGAGCCAAACTAAGTATGTGGTATTTTTACCATATTTTTTGGGCGCTGTTTGGGCCTTCAATTTTTTGAAACTAATAACACTAATTTGCAGTACCTAGGAGAAACTAATTCTAGAAAACTTAGTCAAAAAACATAAAAGCATACAGCTGCGGTCAAAACAGTAGTAGTGTTTCCGCCCTGTGGTATTAAAACTTTGTTGTTAGTAGAAACCAACCTACTCGAAAGTAGATAATTTGTTTAAATACAAATAAAACTATTAATTTCCTTTCAGCCAATTCTTTCAAGTTTTTTTCAAGTTTAAAATGAATAATTTAAAACATAGCGCAGCTCAACTAGTATTCGGGCGTGTTTTTCTACGCTCGCGATTTCCCTGTGAAAACCTATTCGATTCATCTCAGTTTTTAAACATATTGTCAGTAAAACTGCAATCTTACACAATACGAGCCGTTTGGATTCTTTAAAAAGACAGTAACATAATAACTTGCAAACCAAAATTGGCAACAGAATATATTTGCTAATGCTCTGTTTTGCCAGCGTTACCGCTAAACCTAAAGTTTGTTTTTGTTGTTCTCTCTGTGTTTGCCGCGAACATTCACACAATCGCGCTCTGTTTTGCCAGCGTCACCGCTAAACATAAAGTCTTTTGTTGGTGAAACTGCTCTCTTTGTGCTTGCCACGAACATCTACACGAACTTGCAATCAATGCACTGCGCTTCGATCGGTTCTTCGGCGCTAACTTCGTCTCTCTGGAGTGCTGCTGCCTTTCGCTGCTTTTCGACGCTTACAACCGACTGCTTTCTACTCTTTGCTTTCTCTGCTCTTCGACGCTTACATCCGACTGCTCTTTGTCCTGCTGCTGCTCTGCCCTGCCGCTATTGCCTCTTATACACGCACTCTTGTCTGCTGCACAGTGACCTGATACTCAGCCAAAATGACTATCATTTGCACTGCTAAAAAATGCGAGTATAATAACATTATCAGCGGAGAAACTTTCCTTATATGCTGGCTGTGCGACAACTGCGCTCACGTTAAGTGCGCCGGAGCCGGTTTCAACGGCCGTATTGGGGATTTAATCTCCAAAAAAGTCGGCATCACCTGGTCTTGCACGGCATGCCGTAAGATGACGGATGAAATGCGCACTTTCATGAGGCAAACTAGGACCGGATTTATGGAGGTTCGAAAACTCCTCACCTCTATGAACGACAAATTCCTGGCAGTAGAATCCCTGTTTCTCGGTCTTAAGATTCTAAGTGAATCACCGAAAAAGGAAGATTCCAAATAATCTCCAACTTCCTGCAAACGGGCTGACAACCACGATGCTTTCTACTCCTACTGGTGCTAACAACATGAAACATTCTCCAAACTATCTTACACCGACTCTTCCACCTGTTCATACTACTCCATCTGGATCTTCTGCGGCATCCCCTGGTCATATTCCACCGGAACAAAACCTCGCCACTCCTGGATTGCAGCTGGTTCCTGGCGACTCAGTCTCTGCATCAAGTGCAGTTTCTACTATAAATGATCTGCCTGGCCCAAGACGGCTGGCTCCAGGTCGTTCTAACATCCCTTTGAGTGGTGTTCCAAGTCGAGCAGACCAGAGAAAAAGCGTGGGGACTCCTGCGGTCTCGGGCATCCCTCTAAGTGGGTTCATTCAAAAATCCATATTTGTATCCAGACTCAACCCAGAAGCCACTGCTGAGGATGTGAAAATCTACCTTTGTGATAAACTTCTTGCTCCAGATAACGCTATTTCTGTCTACAAATTTAATTTTAAGCAAAAGCGTAACATATCTTCATTTAAAATTCTTCTTACAGACCATTTGTTCCCTAAATTTCTAAAATTTGGCCAGTGAATACGTTAGTTCACGAGTATCTCCAAAATGTAAAGACTCGGGGCTTCAGTTCAGCTGCTTCAAAAAACTACATAACTTGTCTGTCTTCAGAGCTTTTCGCTTTTCAGAATGTTCATTCCATTGACTTATAGCAGTCAAAATATCTTTAAACAGTACTAACATTTACATAGCTTGCTCTTATATTCCACCTAAATCGGATGTATCTCTGTATTTAATGCACCTTTCTGCAATTGATTTAGTTTCATCTGCATTTGGTGATGAAGATCATTTCATTGTAATGGGTGACTTTAACTTGTCTAACCTGCTTTGGGTGATTCACCGGACTCCAGAGTCAACATGATTTTATCGACAGCCTAACTGATTTGTCCTTGGGTCAGATTAACTTTGTGGAGAACAATAAAGACAGGCTCCTAGATTTAATCTTTGTTAATAACGAGACCCTTACAACTGTGCTCCGTCGCTCACCCTTCTCCACACCAGAAGATCCCTACCACTCAACCTTGTTGTTAAGAGTTGAGATTAACGCTGAAACTCGTAGTACATCGGCCACACGTGTCAAATGTTTTCGCAGAGCCAATTTCAACAGTTTGAGCCAACATTTGGGTGCCATTGATTGGTCATTATTAAAATCATTTTATGATCTAGAGACCGCAGTGTTAACGTTTTATGAGTTCTTGCATTCGTCGATCAACATTTTCGTCCCAGATGTTGTAGCATACAACCTGAAAATACATCTGCTAGGATTTGCCATTCGAGCTGATGGGGGTTGTGTTCACAGGATAGTCGATTCCATTTTACTTCCTGTGATTCGGTATATCTATATCAATATTTGTCTTGATTAAAAAACGGTCAGTAGCAAATTCCACCCAGAACGGATTGACCTTAAAATCTAGAAAAATCACAGTAATTACTAAAATAATTAGGAGCCGCGTAAGGGGTACTTTTTAGAACAAATAACGACTCCAAAGTGCCCCAAAATTCGATTTGTTTTTTTTTTAAATTCTTTCTTTTGCCATTTCTCTGTTATAAATGTTGTTAAAATGGCTTAAAAATGTGATGTTCATAATCTTATGGCATACCCGCAAATAACTGCATTTAAATTTCTTGGAGATTCAGCATCCTTAACCAAGTCCCCAATATTTTCAAATGTGGCTAACCTGATGTGACGTCACGCGTCCCCATATGTTTGTATGTATGTTCTGCTGGCGCATGTATTGTACGTATGTATGTATGTCCTGCTGTCGCACTTTAAGTGTGTCCGCGCAAGGGGAAAATGAAAATACCACAGCCAAAAAAAAATCGATTATATCGCAAATCTTACGTAAACGTTAAATTTTAAAATATCGGTAGACCTTACAGAAATCCCATTAAGCTGAATTTTATAGTCGAAATTTTCCTTAAAATTGCTTCTGTTTTTTTAAATGCTAAAGACCGATCAGCAAACTATTTATTAGTTTTCAAATGTTGAGTTATCGACAAACTTTGGATTTGTAAAAAACACAAACAAACAATGATTTGCTCTGCTATGTACACACACACGCACAAAATAAATAAATCAAACAAACCCACCGGGAAAATTCCTCTGGAAAATAACATATTTTCAAGAGGTTTCTCCATACAAGCGGAAGGGACAAAACCGCATTCACCCCATACATTTCTTCCATCTCTGGTTTCAAAATACACGGGGGTGACACAAAAAGTAAGGGGGAAATGAGGTTTCTATTTGGATCTCTGGCAGAAGAATGCAGGACAAAATCCACTGGTTTTTCGACTTCCCGCATTATAGATTTTCCACACGTACCCAGTTATGTTTTTCAACCGCTTTAGCAAATATTTAATATCTACACGAAAGTTTTCTGTTGTAGCGTGCCGAACGAATAAATTTTAGGTAGCGTACTTATTTAGTCGCATCTAAAATAATTTTTCGTCACAAAAGGTGATATCAGAACTTTTGTACGTTGAAGGTGCGATCGTCACTAGTTTTTTACCTCGTTAAGAGGTGTTTTTATTTGATATCAGAAGTTTTTGTTTGTTTACATTTGCTCTCATAGGAGCTAATATATACATTTAAATTTAAATTGGTCAATCATAATTTGTAAGCCATTGTATTTAAACAAATTAAGTTAAAAAGGCGTTTAAGTATTTCAAAATACCTTTTAAACGAGGTATGGCACATGTCTGTACCTTTAGTAGTGTAGAACTTACAAACTAACGAAATTTAGCCATTTTTAGCTTTTTTCCCGCTAAAGCTTTTTCCAAAAGTCGTAGAACAAAAGATTCCTATATGGAACTCTTAAGTGCAAATTTACTGATTCCATGACCCTAAAATACAGTTCGGATACCCTCACACAAAATTCAATACTCAGGAAGCTTTAGTTGTTCGAGCTGGCAAAAGTGGCTATTTTCGTATAAAAATACCTTTTAAACGTGACTTTTTATACCCTTGTAGAGGGTATTATAATTTCAGTCAGATGTTTGCAACGCAGTGAAGGAGACGTTTCCGACCACATAAAGTATATATATTCTTGATCAGCACCAATAGCCGAGTCTATCTAGCCATGTCCGTCTGTCCGTCTGTCCGTCTGTCCGTCTGTCCGTTTCTATGCGAACTAGTCTCTCAGTTTTAAAGCTATCGCGATGAAACTTTCCCGAAGGTCTTCTTTCTATTGCAGGTAGTACATATGTCGTAGCGAGCCGGATCGGACCACTATATCTTAAGGCTCCCAAACAAATATAAGAAAATTCATTGTAACTTTGTAGGAAGTAGGCGTTTTGATTCTTGACTACTTAAAAACAAAATTGAAATAAATCGAAACGCTGAATCTGGAATCCCTGGAACTGCACCGAGTGAGTATTCTTTTATCTACAAGGGTATATAAGCATCGGCTGGCCGAAGGTAGCTTTCTTTCTTGTTACAGTAATGTGTTATACACCAAAATTTAAGGAATCTCAAGGGCTATACAGTTTATAGTTTTCAAGAAAATCGTTAGAGCCGTTTTTGAGAAAAATAAAAAAAAGCTAAAAAAGTTTTAAAAAATTGTCTTTTTGTTCATATCTTTTTAATTATTACATTTACACAAATTGCATATAGAAGGCGTTTATAGCATTTAAAAATACCTTTCAAACAAGATGCAGCACAAGTCTGTAGCTTTAGTAGTAAAGAAGTTACTGCTTTTAGCTATTTATAGCTGTTTTCCCGCTAAACTAGCGAGTTTTTCCAAAAGTGGTAGAACAAAAGTTTTTTATATCGATGTGATGAACGTCATATTAAATTTTCAAAACTTAAGAAACATGTTTTGGACAAACTGACAAACTGACAAACAGAATTAAATTTTCATTTTGGGAAGAAGAAGGAAATCTTATTTTGGCTATAACTTTTGAACGGAGCGTCGGATTTTGACAAATGACCCCTCATTCGACGGGTATTTTCAAAAGGAATACAACTAAAACATTGCGAGGGGCATTTCTCCCCACCGGCCCCAACAGCTCCAAATTTCGAAATTTTCACTTTTTTACTTTCACCGCTCTCTCTCCCAAGCCAATTGATTTTCTTAAAGTCTTGGTATGCAATCCTTTAAGTTTTTGCAATACCTTTCGATTGGTGTATTACTCATTACAATCGGACTATCACAGCAGATTTTCAATTTTGCGGCTATATAATAGTAGTCGCCTTCGCACACTCTCCTGGTGCGCTTCGTCACTACATGGACTGCCGTCCATAGTGATTTCTTGTTCGGGGGTGTCACAGAAATTATTTCCAACCGAAATCCGTTAAAGTTCTTACGTGCATCAATGCAAAATCCAACCGTCTTCGGTTGGAAGAGATTTCTGTGACACCCCTGGTTATATTTTTTAACCCTTGCAGAGGGTGTTGTAATTTCAGTCAGAAGTTTGCAACGCAGTAAAGGAGACGTTTCCGACCATATCTATATCAATATTTGTCTTGATTAAAAAACGGTCAGTAGAAAATTACACCCAGAACGGATTGACCTAAAAATCTAGAAAAATCACAGTAATTACTAAAATAATTAGGAGCCGCGTAAAGGGTACTTTTTAGAACAAAAAACGACCCCAAAGTGCCCCAAAATTCGATTTGTTTTTTTTTAATTCTTTCTTTTGCCATTTCTCTGTTATAAATGTTGTTAAAATTGTTTAAAAATGTGATGTTCATAATCTTATGGCATACCCGCAAATAACTGCATTTAAATTTCTTGGAGATTCAGCACCCTTAACCAAGTCCCCAATATTTTCAAATTTGGCTAACCTGATGTGACGTCACGCGTCCCCATATGTTTGTATGTATGTTCTGCTGGCGCATGTATGTATGTACATATGTATGTTCTGCTGTCGCAATTTAAGTGTGACCGCGCAAAGGGAAAATGAAAATAACACAGCCAAAAAAAATCGATTATATCGCAAATCTTTTCTTTTGCGCCTTTTTCTTAAGTAAACGTTAAATTTTAAAATATCGGTAGACCTTACAGAAATCCCATTAAGCTGAATTTTACAGTCGAAACTTTCCTTAAAATTGCTTCTGTTTTTTTAAATGCAAAAGACCGATCAGCAAACTATTTATTAGTTTTCAAATGTTGAGTTATCGACAAACTTTGGATTTGTAAAAAACAAAAACAAGCAATGACTTGCTCTGCTATGTACACATACACACACAAAATAAATATATCAAAAAAATGCGTATTTTACACACACAGCCATTAGATACATATGTATATGCGTGTGTACGTTTGTGTGTGTGCATTGCAGCTGACTAAGGAATTGAGATTCGCTCAAATTCAAATTCAAGATAATACTGATATCCTTTTGCTAAAAGAATATTTCATTTACATTTCCACAACATACTTACATAAGACATTTTGTAACCGATTTTTGTGAACTAAAATTCAAATCGCATTGATAATATTAAAATAACATTAAATATTCAAACCAATTGATTCTCTTGCTCTTTATTACACGTGCTCATATTGTTTAAACAAATTCAAATGTTTAAACAATTTGATTCACGGCTTCCCCGCCCACCTGCCTTCCCTATTATTAATATAATTCTAATCAAGGTGAAAAATTAATGTGAAAACAAAAATACTGAAACAAAATATCAATGATAAAATGCAGTAATTTGGAATTGCCTTTCTTGATGTCTTTTCTTAAATTAGTCAAATACATAAAGCAAAACATTGCTCCGCATATTTGTTTCCCTTAGCAAATTCGCCAAGAGTATTTGGTTTGTAATAGTTTGAATAAATAGTTTAAAAATTGCATCTTTAAAAAACAAAAAATAGAAATAGAAAATGTAGAACGAGGTAGCAAGGCCAATATCAACAGGATTTGTTTTAAGGGACCGATGAAATAAAAACAAGAGAGAACGTTATAGTCGGGTGCCCCGACTATCAGATACCCGTTACTCAGGTAAAGGGAGTGCGAGGGAGATGGAGATAGAAAACGTTGATCACGCATAACTTTTTAACGAATGGTCCGATTTAAAAAATTTCGATAGGTATTGATAAACACAACAAGAGAGAACGCTATAGTCGTGTGCCCCGACTATCAGATACCCGTTACTCAGCTAAAGGGAGTGCGAAAGAGATGGAGAAAAACTTTGATCCGCCGTAACTTTTTAACGAATGGTCCGATTTAAAAAATTTCTTCTACATTTCGATAGGTATTGATAAACACAATAAAACTGCATTTTTACTTTTCCAAAATATTGAAATTTTTAAAATCGTATATATGCGATTGTGGGCGTTAGAGGGGGCGTGGCACCCTTTTGAAACAAACTTGCGCTGCGTAGGAACTCCTAGAATCTGCATGCAAAATGTCAATCTTCTAGCTTTTATAGTTTCCGAGATCTCAGCGTTCATACGGACAGACGGACAGACAGACAGACGGACAGACGGACAGACGGACATGGCTAGATCGACTCGGCTAGTGATCCTGATCAAGAATATATATACTTTATGGGGTCGGAAACGCTTCCTTCTACCTGTTACATACTTTTGCACGAATACAATATACCCTTTTACTCTACGAGTAACGGGTATAATAAAACTGCATTTTTACTTTTCCAAAATATTAAAATTTTTAAAATCGTATATAAGCGATTGTGGGCGTTAGAGGGGGCGTGGCACCATTTTGGAACAAACTTGCGCTGCGTAGGAACTCCTAAAATCTGCAAGCAAAATGCCAATCTTCTAGCTTTTATAGTTTCTGAGATCTCAGCGTTCATACAGACAGACAGACGAACAGACGGACAGACGGACAGACAGACGGACAGACGGACAGACGGACAGACGGACATGGCTAGATCGACTCGGCTAGTGATCCTGATCAAGAATATATATACTTTATGGGGTCGGAAACGCTTCCTTCTCCCTGTTACATACTTTTGCACAAATACAATATACCCTTTTACTCTACGAGTAACGGGTATAATAAGCCTAAAATTATCCTATCTCTGGCATTCATTTTTTTAAAATAAGAATTGGAGACATTAATTTTTTGTTTAACTGTCGAAGGATAAACATCCCATCACATTTTGAAGCGGTTGTAACATTTTAAGGCAAACTTAAATTAAAAATATTTCCTCAAATTTTTTAAATCTTAATTAAATATATCAGCTGGATCAAATATTAATCGACATATCTGGCCGACAACCCAACGGCCACACTGTTGCAAAGCGATCCTCAAGAGGAGAGGAAGATTTTTTAAAGCTCTTGATTTACTATTAATTTGTGACTTGATTTAACCAATAAAAATACATCGAAGTACAAACAACCGCTGTTGAAAGCTTCTATTAAAGGGTCGGCTGTAACATTCTTTAAAAAATCTTGTTATTCGCGTCAGAACGATTAAGTTCCGCGTGTGCAAAGAAACACCCTAAGTGGCTGCGTCTGAACAATAAAGTTCCGTAGTATTAAAATTAAAAAACAATTTAGTTTCAATCGCGTGTTAACTAATAATTAGTGCTCAGCTGCGTCTATTAGAACAAGAAAGTTCCGCAGTCCCGTACACTAACTTTACTTTTACCGCAAACCTCAAATTAACTGCGTCATTTACGATCAGTGAGTACACATCAAGCGCAGACAGAAGCTGGCAAATAAATTTTGCGAAGACGCTCTGCGTATTGGTATTAGTCAGGGACCGTAAATAATCATTATTTGGGATTTTTATTTTAAAAGGCCTACTGAGGTTTTTACAAGTTTTAATAAACAATTTAACTGGTTTTTATGCACTTTATAGACGTGAACAAATAACAGTTAATTTGCTTTCCAGATTTGTTGAAATGCATATACTTTGTGGACAAGAGTAAAAAGAACGTTATTTTTGACGTTTAAAACAAAATATCACAGTAGTCTTTTTAAAATAAAAATCTCAAATAATGATTATTTACGGTCCCTGGTATTAGTGATTTGTGACAAAACCAACAAGAACAAAACTAAAATCTGATTACACGGTTTGCCTCTCTGCCAAATAAGGCTGTGAGTAGGGGCATAGCTTGCTGAAGCAAATAAATTTTACCCCAACGGGCAGAGAAGCTTACAACCGAAATCAAATTGGCGAATACGTAAAAATGGTTCCACTCGGAGATGATAATTCAACGTGCGGTTCTTGCAAAAAAGATGCAACCGGAAAAGACATAGTATGGGTTCAATGTACGTCAGAACGATTAAGTTCCGCGTGTGCAAAGAAGCACCCTAAGTGGCTGCGTCTGAACAATAAAGTTCCGTAGTATTAATATTAAAAAACAATTTAGTTTCAATCGCGTCTTAACTAATAATTAGTGCTCAGCTGCGTCTATTAGAACAAGAAAGTTCCGCAGTCCCGTACACTAACTTTACATTTACCGCAAACCTCAAATTAACTGCGTCATTTACGATCAGTGAGTACACATCAAGCGCAGACAGAAGCTGGCAAATAAATTTTGCGAAGACGCTCTGCGTATTGGTGTTAGTGATTTGTGACAAAACCAACAAGAACAAAACTAAAATCTGATTACACGGTTTGCCTCTCTGCCAAATAAGGCTGTGAGTAGGGGCATAGCTTGCTGAAGCAAATAAATTTTCCCCCAACGGGCAGAGAAGCTTACAGCCGAAATCAAATTGGCGAATACGTAAAAATGATTCCACGCGGAGATGATAATTCAACGTGCGGTTCTTGCAAAAAAGATGCAACCGGAAAAGACATAATATGGGTTCAATGTAATAATTGCAAAACTTGGTACCATTTCTCTTGTGTGCGTGAAGAAAGTGATCATAACATTAAAGGCTGGGCCTGCCCTCCTTGCGAAAAAATTGCTACAACACAGCAAGGCGCCGCCGCGCAGGGATTGGAAAATGCTCCATTACCTCTCGAAAAGGACAAGCTGGACTCTACGCAGACTAATAGAAAACCCCTACCCAATGCTTTACAGCAAATAAATATAGCCGAAGTTGAGCTTCCGAAAATAAGTCTGCAAGAAACACCCGGTATAAATATATCAACTAACATTCTTATGTTACAGATGCTAGAGGAGAAACGAGAAGCTGAGCAGAGATATATTGAACAAAAATACAATATTTTGTCGCACCAACGGGATTCCAACATGGCATGGACACCCACAACAATGGGCCCCAGCAGCGCTCAATTATCAGCACGACAAATACTACCAGCCGATTTACCTACATTCAACGGAAACGCAGACGAGTGGCCCACCTTTATAAGCGCCTTTGAAAACAGCACTTCTGCTGCCGGCTTTTCGAATGTCGAAAATATGCTTCGGCTTCAAAAATGTCTTAAGGGGAAAGCGTACGATCTAGTCCGAGACAAGCTTTTGTTGCCATCTATGGTTCCCGAGGTTATAAGCACATTGAAAACATTCTTTGGTCGCCCGGATGAAATTCTGGACCGCCTAATTGAGAAAGCTAAAAGAATCTCAGTAAACAAGGACACGCAAGCACTTAGCGATTGGTTGTATAAGATCGCCGAAGCCGCCTCCACAGTCGTCTCAACTTCATACTCAAGGACGAATAACGTACACACCCATACCAGCTACAATGACGTACAGCCGCAACATGCGCAATCGGAGGAGCAGTCACACGTAGCGCACCGATCCGAGTCTCTGTTTTAAGTGCCTTAAAGTTCATGGCCGTAGATGCTTCTCTACCAGCGAATGCGGTGTTGGCGGATGTGAATCGAGGCATCATCCCTTACTTCATAAAGGCAGCCAAAATATCAACGTCGTCACGTCACACCAAGTCAAGTTAGCTGAAGCTGACCAATATTTTCGTATCATGCCAATACGGATCCAAGGTGACAATATTAAGGTTGACACCTACGCTTTCCTGGACGAAGGCTCTTCGGTCACACTCATAGACGAATCCTTCTTTAAGCGTTTAAACATACGTGGCACCCCCGATCCGATCTGATCCGATCCAATCAAACCACCAGAAAGGAGAGCAATTCCGTACGCTTCAATATTCGAGTCGCCGGAGCAGGCGCCACCAAAACATATTGGGTAAATAATGTTCACACGGTAAAAAACCTAGGCTTGCCAAAACAGACGGTCAACGTACAAGAATTGCGCATCAAGTTTCCACATCTAGATGGAATACCCCTACAATCTTATTGGAATGCCGAACCAATGATTCTCATTGGAAACAACAACTGGAAGCTCGCTGTGCCACGAAAGGTCAAGGAAGGAAAATGGAATGACCCTATTGCGTCCAAGTGTATACTCGGTTGGGGACTACAAGGCTCCACAAGCCCCAAAACTGCCTTTTCCATGCACCATTGCCAGTGCAAATGGGACAAGATTGAAAAGAGAGTTAAAGAGAGTTTTTGTGTTGAATCTGTTACACCAAAGACGTTTCGTTCTGTGGATGACGAGAAGGCCCTGGAAATATTGGACAAAACTTGTTCAAAAAGTGAAGGCCATTACCAAGTAGGACTTCTTTGGCGCAACAATAATCCAATTCTTCCGGAGAGCTACAACAACGCAGTAAAACGGCTAAACTGTCTAAAGGCTAAGATAAACCGAGAACCTGAACTCTTTGACAAAATTGAGGTGCAGATAAATAATCTACTCAAAAAAGGGTATGCAAACGAACTGTCCAGTGCCGAACTTGTGGAACAACCTAAACGCGTGTGGTACCTTCCAATATTTATAACCCACAATCCGAATAAGCCGGGCCCGATTTACTACATCCACTCACCGAAGTATTAATGGCGTTTCGAGTTGGTAAAATAGCTGTTTGTGGCGACATTGCTGAAATGTTCCACCAAATTCGAATCCTGGAAGCAGATGCGCACGCTCAACATTTCGTGTGGTACAACAAGGAAACACAGGCAATCAGAACCTTCGTAATGAGATCTATGACATTCGGAATAACCTGTGCGCCATGTATTGCTCATTTTGTTCGCGACAAGAACGCGGAAGAATACAAGTTGCAAAGCCCGCGTGCATTTGAAGCCATTACCAAGGCTCACTACGTCGACGACTACATAGATAGCCTAGCCAACGAAACTGAAGCAATCGAGGTTACCCAAAAGGTCGGAGACATACACGCGGCTGGAGGCTTCCATATTAGGAACTGGGCTTCTAATTCACCCGAAGTCTTGAAACATTTACAGGGTGATTCGCTCGTTCTACAACCGCCAAAGGAACTCGGAGATCCAGAAAAAGTACTCGGTATGTTTTGGGAACCAGCAACTGACATGTTTAAATATGTTTTTAGATTTGCGCGAATGAAAAGAAACGTCCTTTTCGAAGAAGCCTTGCCAACCAAACGCGAGGTACTGCAAGTGTTGATGTCCATATTCGATCCCTTAGGATTCCTATCCTGCTATACTATAGGCCTTAAAATGCTTCTTCAGGAAATTTGGCGTACAGGCATTGGCTGGGACGACATCTTACCAGGACCTCAGCTGGCTTTTTGGACGAAATGGAAGGACTTGCTACCCCAAGCTACAACTATTCAAGTACCGCGTCAATACTCACCCTTACTTCATATGGCGGATTTCATAGAACTACATACTTTCGTGGACGCCAGCGAGTACGGATATGCCGCCGTGTGTTACTTTCGGATAGGAAAAGGGAACGATATCACTGTCTCACGGGTCCCAGCAAAAAGCAAAGTGGCCCCCCTCAAACCACTTTCCATACCACGTATGGAGCTTCTTGCTGCTGTAATCGGTGCACGCTTATCCTACAAAGCGCGGAGCACTCGCAACATAAGCGTCGGTTAACATACTTATTGGACTGACTCAAGGACAGTACTTTCCTGGCTGACGATGGACCCACGTCATTTTCACGCTTTTGTAATGCACCGCGTAGGAGAAATTCTGGAGACCACAAGCGCTAGTCAGTGGCATTGGGTACCAACGAAGCTTAATGTAGCAGACATGGCGTCAAAGTGTATCAACAAACCAAACTCACAAGAATGGATAAACGGCCCATCATTTCTTCAGCACTCAAAGGACCAATGGCCGGAACAGCCCACTTTATACATTTTATTCCCCAGTTACGTGTTGTCTACAAATCCGAACGGTAAGCGTGCCAAAGATGCAAGAATAACTCGGCGATCCCGGATCCACCTCAGATGGCACCACTACCACCAGCTAGAATCGCTAGCTTCAAGAGGCCCTTTACGTACACTGGAGTGGATTTCTTCGGTCCAATTCTTGTTCTTGTGGGCCGACACAAGGAAAAACGTTGGGGTGTAATTTTTACATGCCTCACTTTGCGCGCAGTTCATATAGAACTGTCTGTCCACAGTCTTAACACTAGCGCTTGCGTAATGTGCCTGGCAAACTTTATGTCGCGACGCGGGACGCCCAAGGAAATATTTTCTGACAATGGAACTAATTTAAAAAAAAATCAAATGGCGCTTCAATCCACCTGCCGCCCCAAACATGGGCGGGGCATGGGAACGTTTAATTCGATCGATTAAAATGGTACTCAAATCGATTTCCCCGAACGCCAATTACAACGACGAAAGTCTCAAAAATGCTCTTATAAGTGCAGAGTACGTTATAAACTCCCGCCCACTGACCTTCGTTTCCTTGGAGGCAGAAGACGATGACGCTCTTACCCCCAACCATTTATTGTTAGGATCCGCAGACGGCTTCAAGCCCCCAGTAGCAAAGGAGTCAAACCCAAGACAACGTTGGTGTCAGGCAAACGAACTAGCCGATCTATTCTGGAGGAGATGGGTGAAGGAATACATGCCAATAATCACCAGGCGATCCAAATGGTTTCCCAAACGACGTCCTCTGGCTATTGACGACGTCGTAATCGTAGTGGACGAAAATCTGCCCAGGAACCTTTGGCCCAAAGGACGAATTACAGATGTCGTCACAGCCAAGGATGGCCAAGTGAGATCCGCTACTATTAAGACTCAGCATGGTATTATGGTACGGCCAACAACCAAAATAGCTGTACTGGACGTTGCTTTAAAGTAAATGTAAGCACCCCATAGCTGTTTACGTTTTGAATTCCGATCAATTTAATTAAATATATCAGCTGGATCAAATATGTGATTTACTATTAATTTGTGACTTGATTTAACCAATAAAAATACATCGAAGTACAAACAACCGCTGTTAAAAGCTTCTATTAAAGGGTCGGCTGTAACAATTATTATATTGGTTGTTGGAGAGCTATGTAAAACTTTTAGCAATTTTTTTTAAGAATACAAGTTTTTTTTCCAGAGTTAAACGCTAATCGATTTGGAATTGAATTACAACATTAACGCGGCGTGATAATTTTGGCAGTTTTTGGCTTTGTTTTCGATAAAGTACTGCTTTGAAATTCATATTTTTGCACTCTTAATTCATACAAAAAAATGCATAAATTTATCTGGGTAAGAGCGGGAGAGCAATAGTCAAAACTCTCCGAAATTGAAAAAGAGTTTAATATTTTTAACGTAAATTTAATCAAATTCGTATCCTATCTATTTTTTTCTTAAAGAATTTTTTTTTAAATAATGTTTCTAGGCTTTAATGGCAATGGATTGGGAATTTAATTACATGCTCAACGCAGTATGACATTCTATATTTAAATAATATGTTTTGGACAAAATACTAATTTTTTGAAAGAAATTAGTGTAAGGATTTGTGTCGAAAAAGGAATCTGTTTGTTTCTGTTTTGTCTATCTGTTAACTAATGCAAACCAGGGCTGTGAACCACTCCGGCGCTGAATCACTCCGAACCGGAGTGGTTCACTTTTTTTAGAAAACGAACCGAACCGTAAACCGGAGCGCCGAATTTTTTTATAATTGAACCGGAACCGAACCGGAACCGAACCGGAACTTTTTTTAAATACGGTTCGGTTCACGAAAAATTTATTTTGTGTGTTCGTGTTTTTTTATTCAACAGTGTGGGGAGTTTTCTGATCATATTAACATAGAGTTTATTTACTAAGGGAAATAAAAATGCCCCAATTTTTGTGGCTATGCAATGACTGCATCTAACTCAAACAATCTAATCACTATGGACGGCAGTCCATGTAGTGACGAAGCGCACCAGGAGAGTGTGCGAAGGCGACTACTATTATATAGCCGCAAAATTGAAAACCTGCTGTGATAGTCCGATCGTAATGAGTAATACACCAATCGAAAGGTATTGCAAAAACTTAAAGGATTGCATACCAAGACTTTAAGAAAATCAATTGGCTTAGGAGAGAGAGCGGTGAAAATTTCGAAATTTGGAGCTGTTGGGGCCGGTGGGGAGAAATGCCCCCTCGCAATGTTTTAGTTGTATTCCTTTTGAAAATACCCGTCGAATGAGGGGTCATTTGTCAAAATCCGACGCTCCGTTCAAAAGTTATAGCCAAAATAAGATTTTCTTCGTCTTCCCAAAATGAAAATTTAATTCTGTTTGTCAGTTTGTCAGTTTGTCCAAAACATGTTTTTTAAGTTTTGAAAATTTAATATGAGGTTCATTACATCGATATAAAAAACTTTTGTTCTACCACTTTTGGAAAAACTCGCTAGTTTAGCGGGAAAACAGCTATAAATAGCTAAAATTCGGAAAACCGTAACTTCTATACTACTAAAGCTACAGACTTGTGCTGCATCTCGTTTGAAAGGTATTTTTAAATGCTATAAACGCTTTTTATTAGGAATTTGTGTAAATGTAATAGTTAAAAAGATATGAACAAAAGACAATTTTTTAAAACTTTTTTTTTAGCTTTTTTTTATTTTTCTCAAAAACGGCTCTAACGATTTTCTTGAAAACTTTAAACTGTATAGCCCTTGAGATTCCTTAATTTTTTGGTATATAACACATTACTGTAAAAAGTCACGTTTAAAAGTTATTTTTATACGAAAATAGCCACTTTTGCCAGCTCGAACAACTAAAGCTTCTGAGTATTGAATTTTGTGTGAGGGTATCCGAACTGTATTTTAGGGTCATGGAATCAGTAAATTTGCACTTAAGAGTTCCATATAGGAATCTTTTGTTCTACGACTTTTGGAAAAAGCCGCTACTTTAGCGGGGAAAAAATCTAAAAATGGCTAAATTTCGTTAGTTTGTAAGTTCTACACTACTAAAGGTACAGACATGTGCCATACCTCGTTTAAAAGGTATTTTGAAATACTTAAACGCCTTTTTAACTTAATTTGTTTAAATACAATGGCTTACAAATTATGATTGACCAATTTAAATTTAAATGTATATATTAGCTCCTATGAGAGCAAATGTAAACAAACAAAAACTTCTGATATCAAATAAAAACACCTCTTAACGAGGTAAAAACTAGTGACGATCGCACCTTCAACATACAAAAGTTCTGATATCAACATTTGTGACGAAAAATTATTACACTCGTCATTAAATAGACTTTCTAATATTTTTTCATTCGGCACGCTGCAATAGAAAATGCCTGTGAAGGGAAAAAGGCTGGAATAGTCTGCTAGGGCCGAATGAGAAAATATTAGAAAGTCTATTTAATGACGAGTGTAATAATTTTTCGTCACAAATGTTGATATCAGAACTTTTGTATGTTGAAGGTGCGATCGTCACTAGTTTTTTACCTCGTTAAGAGGTGTTTTTATTTGATAATATATAACTATCATCTTCCAAAAATTTTTGCAGTATGCCCACATTAAAATTACATGATTAAAGCAAAGAGTATACTCTTTGTCTTAACTGGTAAACACTTTATAAATCATAAATCTAGTAACTTTACTTATAAGTCTTAATGTTATGGTACATATTTCAATGAAAATACATGGAAATAAATGTTGACTTTATTATTTCATTAAAAAAAATGTATTTTTTTGAACCCTGGTTCGAACCTGAACCCTGCTGCGGCTCATCATTGAACCGGTTCGCAAACCGGAACATTATCTGTCGATTAGGTTTGAACCCCGAACCGAACCCATGCAAAAATAATATTGGTTCACAGCCCTGATTCTGACTACAGCATTTCAAAAATGCTATGCTCTAGGCTTCATAGATATTACTCCCGTAGCAATAGTATATCATTTTTATACCCTTGCAGAGGGTATTATAATTTCAGTCAGATGTTTGCAACGCAGTGAAGGAGACGTTTCCGACCACATAAAGTAAATATATTCTTGATCAGGACCAATAGCCGAGTCTATCTAGCCATGTCCGTCTGTCAGTCTGTCCGTCTGTCCGTCTGTCCGTTTCTATGCGAACTAGTCTCTCAGTTTTAAAGCTATCGCGATGAAACTTTCCCGAAAGTCTTCTTTCTATTGCAGGTAGTACATATGTCGGAGCGAGCCGGATCGGACCACTATATCTTAAGGCTCCCATAGGATTATTCCAACAAATATAAGAAAATTCATTGTAACTTTGTAGGAAATAGGCGTTTTGATTTTTGACAACTTAAAAACAAAATTTAATAAATAGGCACGCTAAATCTGGAATCCCTGGAACTGCACCGAGTAAGCATTAAACTATAGGTATTTACTCTATCTGCAAGGGTATATATAGCTTCCTTTCTTGTTGTAGTTACTATTGCTGCTATATAGTAGTATTTTCGAACCCTGGTTTCAAGCTTATTGATGAATGAACTGCTTTGTCCAAAAAATTCCTCAACGCAACGGGGCATTACAGGCAAACGGTTACTAAGTTACAAACTAACCAAATTTAGCTATTTTTAGCTTTTTTCCCGCTAAAGTAGCGGGTTTTTCCAAAAGTCGTAGAACAAAAGATTCCTATATGCAACTGTTAAATGCAAATTAACTGATGGCATGACCCTAAAATAAAGTTTGAATACGCACATACTAAATTTAATGCGTAGGCAGCGTAAGTTGTTTTGTGCTGGCAAAAGTGGCTATTTTCATTACTGAATAACTTTTAAACGTGATTTTTTACAGTAACACGATATATACCAAAATTTAAGGAATCTCGAGAATCTCGATGATGATGGCATGACCTTAAAATAAAGTTTGGATACGCACATACTAAATTTAATGCTTAGGCAGCGTAAGTTGTTTTGAGCTGGCAAAAGTGGCTATTTTCATTTCTGAATAACTTTTAAACGTGATTTTTTACAGTAACACGATATATACCAAAATTTAAGGAATCTCGAGAATCTCGAGGAAATCGTTAGAGCCGTTTTTGATAAAAGTAAAAAAAGCTAAAAAAAAAGTTTTAAAAAAATTTGTTTTGTGCATATCTTTTTAAATATTACTCTTACACAAATTACATACAGGAGGCGCTTAAAGCATTTTAAAATACCTTTCAAACAAGATACAGCACAAGTCTTTGGCTTCAGTTTGTGTAGAAGTTACGGCTTTCCGTATTTTAGCTATTTATAGCTGTTTTCCCGCTAAACATGAAAATGTAATACTATTTTGTATTACAACGCGAAAACTTGTGATTGCAGGGAAATTTGATATTTTATTTTAGCGACGACGAAAGGGAGTTTGCGCAATGAGATTCATATGACAACTAACTCTTTAATTTCAATATATAAACGCTTAAGCCTAACTTAACGAAAGGGGCGAGAGACGGGGCGAATTCGCGAGCGCGATTAAAGCTTTATTGCGCTCCCGCTCCCGCCTTACACTATTCAACAAAGTTCATTATAAAAGCGCAAAGTGCGCAAACACCGCCCCCTCTGACGGACCACCGTCTTCAGCACGCCACAGGCAGCACCGCCAGCCTATGGACCGCTCGCCGATACGTCGTATCCTTCGTTTTCACGTCCGCCACTCGGACCTTGCCGTCAGCGCCGACGTGCACCGCCACGATCCGACCGATCATCCACTGCTGCGGCGGAAGATTGTCCTCGGCGACGACGACGAGAGCTCCCACGGCGACGTTTGGAACCTCCTGGTGCCACTTGTTTTTCGCCTGGAGGCTCGAGACGTACTCCCGGGACCATCGCTGCCAAAACCTGTGCCTGAGAGACGAGACACTGCGCCATCGTCGCAAGCAGGTTGAGCTGACTTGGTCCGGGAGCGCTGCTGAGGGTGGAGCTAGTAGGGGCCCGCCGATCAGGAGATGGCCTGGGCTTAGTGCTTCGCCGTCGTTGGGATCTGTGCTGATCGCTCCGAGGGGCCTGGAGTTGAGCACGGTCTCCACGCTGGTGAGGAGAGTTCCGAGCTCCTCCGCGGTCAGGATGTCTTCGCCGACCGTCCGAAGGAACAGGTGCTTTGCAGACTTCACACCTGCCTCCCAAAGTCCGCCGAAGTGAGGTGCTCTGGGCGGTATGAACACAAACTCGCATCCTCTTCTTAATGCGAATGTTGCGATACCGCCCCCCTGCTCCTCCAGACGGGCCCGGAACTCTCTCATGTGGCGATCGGCTCCGACGAAGTTCGTCGCGTTGTCGCACCACACCTTCTCCGGAATCCCGCGTCGACTCACGAACCTTTGGAATGCCAACAAAAACGCATCAGTGGTGAGGTCGGACACTAACTCTAAGTGGACCGCTTTGGACGCAAAACATACAAACAATGCCACGTATGATTTGTACGGCGGCTTACCACGAATACGATACGTTGTGTTAAATGGGCCACAAAAATCAACACCACAGATATTAAAGGGGCGGAGAGCTCGAAGTCTGTCTGATGGCAAGTTCCCCATGATTTGCGTCAAGAGTTGAGGTTTGCACCGAAAGCAACGAATGCAAGACCGAACTGTTCTGCGGCAAACTTCCTGCGCATTTACCAACCATATCTTTTCTCGCAACAGACTTACAAGAGCTCGAGGGCCAGCATGACAATTTGTGACGTGCAGGTAGGACACGTAGGCTTTAACAAACTGTGAGCCTTTAGACAACAACAACGGGAATTTGGCTTCGTACGGGATAGGAGCATTCAATAACCGACCCCCAACTCGCAGCAATGTCGAGGAACACCAATCTAGTTTTTTCTCCTGAAGAAAAGGGCTTAGTTTTTGAATATTCGTTGCTACCGGTTTATTTTTCCGAATTTTGCCTATGTCGTCACTGAACTCGTGAGATTGGATCACTTCCACTATTTTCTCGAACGCAAAATTCAGTTCTCTTGGAGTAATACTTTTTTCAAAAGGCTGCGACACTTTTTTGCATCTTTGAATAAACCGAAAGACCCACACGAAAACCCTTAGAAGCCTTATGTGCGACGAAAAGGATTCTATTTTCTGAAGCACACAATTAGGCTCAGGGATAACCACAAGCGCCAAAGCTGATTTCCGTAATTCCATCGACACGACATCAGCAGGTACTTCGAAGTGTCGATTCACAGGCCAATCTTTTTCTGCATCGAGCAAAAACGACGGCCCAGCGAACCAAATGGAAGCTGTGAGTTCCTCAACGTCACATCCCCGTGACACGATGTCCGCTGGGTTTACTTTCGTGGGGACATGTCGCCAAATTGCTTTTTCCGACCACTCTTGGATCTCTGCAACTCGGTTTGAGACGAAAACCGACAACGACGACGGATGCGTTTTAATCCAATGCAGAGTGATCTCCGAGTCCGTCCATAGGAACACCTTTGTGATCGGAAAATTAAGCAATGGTCTTACACGATTATAAAGATCCGCAAGAAGGTGAGCTGCGCACAACTCAAGGCGGGGCAAAGTTTTCGTCTTGAGGGGAGCTACTTTGGATTTTGCTGTCAATAAAGATACTTTTAAACCTTCAGCGGTACTAGTGCGAACATAGATGCACGCTCCATATGCTCGCATGGAAGCGTCAGCGAAACCATGTATTTCTGCCGGGACTTTGGCGTCTGTATGAACGAATCGCGATACCTCGATCTTGGGCAGTTGCAACAGCGTTCCCTTAAAAGCTTCCCAAGATGTCTGCAGTTGCATCGGCAGCGACTCGTCCCAGTCTAACTTTCGAAGCCACAGTTCCTGCAACAACATTTTTGCCCTAGTCACTAGAGGGCACAACAGGCCAAGCGGATCGAAAAGTCGGGCAGTCACCGACAGTATGTTTCGTTTTGTCGCACGAAGATCCAGGAAAGAGTCATCCAACCGAAATTGAAAGTAATCTTTACCCGGCAACCAAACCACGCCAAGGGTCTTAGTTACGTCTGAGTCTGCCGTTAGCGGCATGACAGCGCTTTCAGATGCGTATAACTCTGGGCAGTTAGAAAACCACTTTGCCAATTCAAATCCTGCCTCTTGCAATACCTGAGGAACTTCGTCTCGAAGGCTTAGCAGGTCCTCAACGCTTCTGGCGCCAGTCAACAAATCGTCAACATAAAAGTCATTCTGAATGACCTTGGCGGCTTTTCGACACGAATCCTGCGCGATCTCTCCAAGCCGATTTAAACACCGAATCGCTAGATAGGGGGCTGGCGAAGTACCATAAGTCACGGTGTTCAGCTTGAAGATTTTTAGAGACTCAGATGGATCTCGTCTCCACACTATGAGCTGAAAGTTTCGGTCAGCTTCGTCAACCATTACTTGACGATACATCTTTTTTACGTCTGCTGCAAGCGCAAACTTGTGCAGTCTGAACCGAAGCAGGGTCGAATACAGCTCCTCTTGAATGGTGGGGCCAACCATCAAGATGTCATTCAACGCGACCTGCGTCGATGTACGGCTCGAGGCGTCGAATACCACTCTCAACTTTGTCGAGGTGCTTTGAGGTCGCAGCACGCATTGGTGCGGAATGAAATAGTGCGGACTGTCTGGGATTTTATTGTTCGTAGAAGACATATGGCCCATCGCTTCATATTCTTCCATGAATTCCAGATACATCTTTTTTAAAGAAGGATCTTTGGATAATCTTCTTTCAAGCGACAAAAATCTACGTTTCGCAACTTCATATGATGAACCAAGAGTGTTTGGGTCAGATTTGAACGGCAGACGAACCGAAAATCTCCCGGACGACAATCTTTGAGTGTTTTTCTCAAAGTGTTGCTCACGAAGTTGCTGCTCAGGAGTATGGACCTTGGCCTTGGGCGGCAAGTCCTCCACAGACCAAAATTTCTGCAGGGTTGTGTCGATTGACTCCAACACTTCTTCCTGGCAGCTGAGATGTACCAACTTTTCCGTATTTCTTATTTTTTCTGAGGCACATCTCCCTGACACTATCCAGCCGAGAACTGTTTTTTGCAAAATGGGGAACTCAGGCCCTTGCTTTATCTGGCCGACTGACAATAGTTCAAAGAACGAGTCTGCGCCTATAAGCATATCTATTTTTTGGGGCTTGAAGAAGAATGGATCTGCCAATTGAATATTTTCAGGCACCCTCCAGCCGCTGGTGTTCACCGTTTGATCCGGATGATAACCAGAAATATTTTTTAGTATATAAAATTCGGACGACAATTGACTGCTACCCACTCGCGACTTAACTATCGTGTGAATTTTCTTGGTTGCTTGAGCATTAGTTCCACCAATGCCCCGCAAGCTCAAACACACGTCCTCTCTCTTAATCTGAAGTCTCTGAGCGAGCTCATCGGTCACAAAATTTACTTGTGAACCAGAATCGAGCAACGCTCGAGCCAAAACTAATTCGCCACTTTTTGTTTGGACGCTCACGATGGCTGTGGCAAGAATAACTTTATCCGATGCAGTCGCATGCATAACATGCGAAGTGGATGGAGCATTATGCAAGAGCGTGGGCTGAGGAGGAGCTGGCAACGCGAGATTTGATGGCGAGTAAATGTGCAGCAATGTGTGGTGTCAGGACTTACACACCCTGCATCTTTTCGATTTGCACCTTTTTACCGTGTGGCCCTTTCGGAGGCAGTTAATGCATAAAGGAGCCTTTTTTGCAAAATCGAATCTTTGCTGGACTGTTAGGGCAGCAAAAGCAGTGCAACTTCCTACTTGATGTTCTGCTGAGTTGCAAAACACACATACTTCGGGGTCGTCTATGGCAGCAACAAACGAAAAACTCCTATTTCCATTCTTCTTAGGATAAGCCTGGCTCTGCTGAACAATTTTTGGCTTACACGCTTCTTCGGCAACCATATGCTGATAGCGCTTGTTCAGGGCCGACTCACACTTGCTCCAAAGAGGAAGCGAAGTATAATCTAGCGATTCTTCCCATTTTCTTTTAGTTCCTGCATCGACTTTGCCCATTACTAGATGGATGAGGATGGCATTCGTAATACGTTTGTCATCCCCAATGGACAAAAGAGAATCGTATAGCGCTGTGACTGTGTCGATCAGGTTTCTCAAGGCTGTAGCTGATGGCTGGAAAATCTTTGGCAGATTAAACAGTGTCGATATATTGTCAAAAAAAATTAAACAATCATTATCGTACACCCGCCTTAGGCTAGCCAGGGCTTTTGGGTAATTATTCGCTGTAACTTGGAATGCCCTGACTGTTCCTAGCGCGTCTCCAGCCAAACACGATATTAGATGGTTAAATTTTTCGATATCGTGCAGCGTGTCATCTTTGTCAACAAAAGTTTCGAAAAGGCTTATAAAATTTTTAAATTCGGAATGTTTTCCGCTAAAGGTTGGAAGAGCGGGGTGTGCGCGTTGCCGCCGGAGCGGAATTGTCAACGCTCTTAAGCTTTGTTTCCGCGATTAGGGAAATTAGCAACGATTTTGTTATTATCGCAGTCTCTTCTAACTCTTCGCGGTACTCATCATCTCCATCTTTTGCTTCAATTTTATTCTGTATAAGCGAAGCATTTTCAATGTGCGTATTTAGGATTTCTAATCGACATTCTAACTCAACCGTATTTAAGGAGTATCGACCCTCCTTTAAATATTTTTGCGTTCGCTCTATACTCTTCATATATCCATCTCGTTGGTTTTTCAACCCTTCGATGTCCTTGTTGTTACTTTCTGATTTTGGCACCATTTTTTTTTGGTATCGAAGAGTTTATAATTTAATTTATTTTAGTTTTTTTTTTTTTTTTAAATTGTATTTATGTAAATGTTTACAAAAATTTGTTTTTAAATTTATTAAATTTAAAAATAATAACCAACGAGAGGAATAAGCTGAACGCAAGCAGTGTAGGGGAGTTATTTAAATGAATTTAGGAATTAATTTAAGGAATCCTAATTTATTATAATAATTCAATAATTATAATATGCCGTGCGCACGTCGTGTAGGGGAGCACACGCCAAGCTCAAACACCAAAAAACGAACAAGCGTTTAGGCAACGGCAACGCTTGCACCGTTCCAGCGATCGAAAACGAAAACGACGAAAGAGAACTCGAAAGAACGGGCTGCGCTGTCTGTGCGTGTGTGTGTATGTGTACGGGTGGCGGTGCTCAACGCAATGCTAACGGAGAATGATGCACTGACCGATAACTAAGGGCAACGAATATATAAACCTGACGCCTAAAGCGCGGGAAATGGCGAAAAGCGAGGGAAATTTGAGGAAAATGCGCGGCCGAAAATTTGCCGGGAATTTAATTCTCGAATTAGAAATTTTCACACTTCCCAACTTTTACCCTTTTAATTTTTGCAAAGCTATAATTGGTGTTCACTACGACGAGAAATGGGGGAATTTTATTCTTTGAACAACCAGGATGCCGACAAATATTTATTTGATTTTGGTCCAAAGCGATTCACTCATGTATTTATAATTCGAAATATGTATATTTGTATGGAATTATCAGAATTATAATCGTTAGTGCATGCAAGTTTTATTTATTTCTTGGTTAGAATGCTCGCTATCTACCGAATTTTTCACACGAATGCAAAAAGTTGAAAGATGGGCCAAAAACACAATTTACAAAACGCCACAGATCAACTTTCAACTTTTAGCACTCTATACCTGGTGGGACGATTCACATCCGTCGGTAACTTCCCTCTTCGAATCCATATGCCTTCCTTCCTGTGCGTAGGGGATAAAGCGGTGAATTTGGCGATAACGGCCAAAATTTTCCAGCGGTAGCACGACGAAATAACGTAGGCAGCAACTGGCGACAAGGAGCGGCACTTAACGGCGATTGAAACTGCAGCGGTCAAAATTTTCCAGCGGCAGCAACGACGAATTCACGTAGGCAGGAACAGCGGATTAGCAGCGGCAACAACAACTACACTGGTCCAGCTAACGGCGATTGAGAACAGCAGCGGCAATGGAAATCCAAGAAACTGCAGCTTCCAAACTTCCAACAATTTTATTTGGCAGCAACAATTTTATTTAGCGGCAGCGACGACGAATTAAATCGGCAGCAACAAATCACTTTAATGTTTAAAAAAAAGGGGCCGGCGCGATTTATTTGATTAATTTGTTTGTTTCACCAAAAAAAATAACAACTCGAGTTCCTCTGCTAATCACGTCGGGGTCACCATGAAAATTTAATACTATTTTGTATTACAACGCGAAAACTTGTGATTGCAGGGAAATTTGATATTTTATTTTAGCGACGACGAAAGGGAGTTTGCGCAATGAGATTCATATGACAACTAACTCTTTAATTTCAATATATAAACGCTTAAGCCTAACTTAACGAAAGGAGCGAGAGACGGGGCGAATTCGCGAGCGCGATTAAAGCTTTATTGCGCTCCCGCTCCCGCCTTACACTATTCAACAAAGTTCATTATAAAAGCGCAAAGTGCGCAAACAAGCGGGTTTTTCCAAAATTGGTAGAACTAAAGTTTCTTATATCATGTTGTTGAGCATCATATCAAATTTCCAGGATTTTAAAACCATGTTTTGGACAAACTGACAAACAGAATTAAATTTTCATTTTGAATTGGCCCCCGCAAATTTGTTTTCGATATAACTTTTGAACGGGGCGTCCGATTTTCTGATATGACTCCTCATATTAAGCGCATTTTCAGTAGGAATACAACTAACGTCGTGCGAGGGGCAAATTATCCGGCCCCAACAGATCCAAATATCTAAATTTTCACTTTTACACTTTCAGCGCTCTTTCTCCCAAACCAATTGGTTTTCTTGAGGTCTTGGTAAATCCTTTAACTTTTAACTATACCTTTAATTTGGTGTATTACTCATTACGATCGGACTATCACAACAGATTTTCAATTTTGCGGCTATATAATAGTAGTTGCCTTCGCACCCTCTCCTTGTGCCCTTCGTCACTACATGGACTGCCGTCTAGAGCCCTGCACAAGTAACCTGACTTGTTTGCCAAACCTTAAATCCAACCGACCTACTTGAAACCCATTTGACTTGTGTCGTTTGGGTTTGGGTATTTGGGTAAGTGAGTCAATTCTTACCAAAACCCAAACGACCCAAGTCAAATGGGTTTCAAGTAGATCAGTTTAGGTTTAAGGTTACCCAAAGAAAAAAAATTGATTTTTAAAAAGGACGATGATCACAACTTTCACTGCTCATCGACCCGTCGCGAAATCTTAAGGTCAAGATGGTTATTTGTGTATAATATTTAAAATTAAAGGCTCTTGCGATTTCTTGTGGTCTTCAAATATTACAGATGTATGATCCACAAAAACGTACTCTCTTGCTCTAAAAAATTCGCGGTTTTTGAAAAATTGATAAGGAATATATCACTAGGTTTCTTTATTTAAGTTATGTATGATCCACACAAATAAGTCCTCTTGCTCCTAAGAATTTGCGGACTTTGAAAAATCGATATAGAATATATAATTAAGTTTTTAGTTAAGTTATGTATGATCCACACAAATATATCCTCTTAATCCTAAGAAATCGCGGTTTTTGAAAACATCGATTAATTTAAGAACTTCTAAAGATTTTATATTAATTCTTCCAACCCGCGAATTCTTAAGAACAGAAGGATCTTCAGATTGGTTGGACCGTGTTCTTCTTAGCTAACTATTGCTTATACTTGGCCCTATAATTATTGATTCTCTAAAAACCGCGCCCACTAACAATTTTAAAATGTGTCCTGCGCCCACATCTTTAAAGATTTCCGAGAAGTATAAATGCATGTTTGTTGTACAACTTTTAAGTGTTTTAACAATTTCTGAATGACAAAAAGTAAAAATTCATTTTTTAATCTATTAAAAAGTTACAATTACACTGTGCAGCATTTTTAGTGCTTTTTAAATTTACCTCGATGGATGCTATATTTTTGGATTCGTTACGAATTCCCAAGTTAAACTGCGTTTTCCAAAAAGTTCCCCGACGCAAGGATTGTTAGCAAAAGGACCTCAAAGTTCGAAAAATGCTGAAATAGGCCAACTTTGCGGAGCTCTCAGAGGCAAATGGATGCATGGTTTGATTCGATGTTAAAGTTTTTTAAAAGATACACCCTTTATCTTTTAAACCCCATACTTAAAAAATTTTTAAGATTTTTTTTAAGGCAGAAACAAATTCTAGAAAACATAGTCAAAAAACATAAAAGTATACAGCTGCGGTCAAAATGGTAGTAGTGTTGCCGCCCTGTGTATTTAAAAGTTTGTTGTTGTAATTGATCTTTTCCTGGTAATATTGTATTGATTCTAATTTTTCTATTAGACTAATTGGATAAGAAAAAATTACAACATCAAACTTTTAAAAACACAAGACGGCAACACTGCTACTATTTTGACCGCAGCTGTATGTTTTTCAGTTTTTTGACTATGTTTTTTGGAATTTATTTCTGCCTTAAAAAAAATCCTAAAATTATTTTATGTATGGGGTTTGAAAGATAAAGGGTGTATCTTTTAAAAAACTTTAACTTCAAACCAAGCCATGCATCCATTTGCCTCTGAGAGCTCCGCAAAGTTGGTCAATTTCAGCATTTTTCGAACTTTGAGGTCCATTTGCTAAGAATCCTTGCGTCGGGGAACTCTTTGGAAAACGCAGTTTAACTTGGGAACTCGTAACGAATCCAAAAATATAGCATTCATCGAGGTTAATTTTTGATGCTGCATAGTGTTATTTATTTAACCGTCCATTTAAAAAACAATAATTTTAAAATTTAAATATATATTATTTTTTGTATTATGTAATTTATTAAACATTTTAAAATACTTTTTTTTTAATTTTTTCTAAAATTTAATAATTACATTTAAAAAAAATAAATGAAAAAAAGAATTAAAAAATGTTTAAAAAATTACTTAATACAAAAAAAAACTTTTAATCATTAAAAATTGTTAAAGTACTAGTCAACAATGAGAAAACATGAATTCCATAAGGATCCGATAAAAGTGAGAGAAAAAATTCGACATTTTAAAAACTAAAAGTGGCTCCACTTTTCTGACAAAAACCGATTGTAACTAACAAAATAGCGCATATGTTAATTTAAAAAAAAAATTTTTTTGTGGGGAACCGTTTAAACATTTTTTTAATCTTAATTTCTCTTTATTTTAAAAAATTTTTAAAAGAAGAGGTTTTAGAGGAATTATTGCAAAAGATTACTACAACCGGAGATTCAGATTTTCAATGAGAGGGCACTTTTTCAAAATTCACGTTTTTTGGCCAACTAAAAAAATTTTAAAAAAAAAATTTATTTCGGTTAAATTCTGATACAAATTAAGCTTTGAAATTGTTAAAGATTTTATGTCTCTTGTTCAGGATGAAATTAAGCGCCGAAAATGAATTCTCCTCTGCTTTTTGTTAAGCAGGTAGGACTAGCACGACTTTCGCAACTATCTTCAAATAAGGTGACATAAATTTAAGCCATAAAAAGTCCAATTTTCAATTTCCGTGTATAGGTTTGACCATCCAAAATGGTGAAAAAAAGAGATGACCCCTGAGAATCATTAAGGCTGCTCGGTGAGGAAAGAGCCTTCAAATTTTAATCCAGCTATACGACAGCAACAAAACAAGCAGTGTAACAATTTTTACCGAGCTATATGTGAAGCACACATACATGCTCGAAAGACCTTTTCCGAGTATTTACGACGAAAAGGGTCTCGGGTGAGGACAGACCCGACCGAGCAAACCAAATCGGTCATCGGTTGAGCAGGGAGCAACCCTGGGGAAAACGAAATTTTAGGGTCCCTCTCCGACAGCTTCGTATGGGGTCGGTATGTGAGGAATTTTTTTCTGACAACAAGCACTATGAGACCTTTTTTTTATGAGCTCTGCTATGTTCTTTTAAATTTGTTTCTCCTTTAAAAGAATCCTAAAATTAGTCCAAGTATGGGGTTTGAAAGATAAAGAGTGTATCTTTAAAAAAAAAACTTTAACATTAAAACAAACCATGAATCCATTTGCCTCTAAGACCTCAAGGAAGTTGGCCAAGTTCAGCATTTTTCGAATTTTGAGGTCCTTGTGGTAAGAATCCTTGCGTCGGGGAACTTTTTGGAAAACGCAGTTTAACTTGGGAATTCGTAACGAACTCAAAAATATAGCATCGAGGTAAATTATAGATGTTGCATAGTGTTATTTACGTTCCCTGCTAATTATATCCGTTACTTGTAGAGTAAAAGGGTATATTGTATTCGTGCAAAAGTATGTAACAGCTAGAAGGAAGCATTTCCGACCCTATAAAGTATCAAATAAAAACACCTCTTAACGAGGTAAAAACTAGTGACGATAGCACCTTCAACATACAAAAGTTCTGATATCAACATTTGTGACGAAAAATTATTACACTCGTCATTAAATAGACTTTCTAATATTTTCTCATTCGGCCCGCCCTAGCAGACTATTCCAGCCTTTTTCCCTTCACAGGCATTTTTTATTGCAGCGTGCCGAAACCCGCTAAACTAGCGAGTTTTTCCAAAAGTGGTAGAACAAAAGTTTTTTATATCGATGTGATGAACGTCATATTAAATTTTCAAAACTTAAGAAACATGTTTTGGACAAACTGACAAACTGACAAACAGAATTAAATTTTCATTTTGGGAAGAAGAAGTAAATCTTATTTTGGCTATAACTTTTGAACGGAGCGTCGGATTTTGACAAATGACCCCTCATTCGACGGGTATTTTCAAAAGGAATACAACTAAAACATTGCGAGGGGCATTTCTCCCCACCGGCCCCAACAGCTCCAAATTTCGAAATTTTCACTTTTTTACTTTCACCGCTCTCTCTCCCAAGCCAATTGATTTTCTTAAAGTCTTGGTATGCAATCCTTTAAGTTTTTGCAATACCTTTCGATTGGTGTATTACTCATTACAATCGGACTATCACAGCAGATTTTCAATTTTGCGGCTATATAATAGTAGTCGCCTTCGCACACTCTCCTGGTGCGCTTCGTCACTACATGGACTGCCGTCCATAGTGATATATATTCTTGATCAGGGTCACTAGCCGAGTCGATATAGCCATGTCCGTCTGTCCGTCTGTCGGTCTGTCTGTCTGTCTGTCCGTATGAACGCTGAGATCTCGGAAACTATAAAAGCTAGAAGATTGACATTTTGCATGCAGATTCTAGGAGTTCATACGCAGCGCAAGTTTGTTTAAAAAGGGTGCCACGCCCCCTCTAACGCCCACAATCGCTTATATACGATTTTAAAAATATCAATATTTCGGAAAAGTAAAAATGCAGTTTTATTGTGTTTACGAATACCTATCGAAATGATCAAAGTTTTTATCTCCATCTCCTTTGCACTCTCTTTAGCTGAGTAACGGGTATCTGATAGTCGGGGCACTCGACTATAGCGTTCTCTCTTGTGTTCAAACTAAATTTATTTTATAAATGTTAGGATTCTGGCGAACTCAAGGTCATAGTTGGTTATATAAATAACTCAACAATTTAGCATTTCAACACACGTGCACTCGCTGTATTATTTTATTTACCAAATCTTCCGGTGCGGCCAATTCGATGTAAGTAAGTTTCACAGTCAGCGTTGCCTCGAACGTCTACCGGCAAATCAAAATTAACGACAATTGTAACTTGTTCAATGTCAATGCCTAAATTAAACATAAATTTGTTTTAATTGAAAGGAAATATCAATATCAATAAATACCTCTTGATAAAACATTTGTAGTTATGAGAACTTTTTCAAGCCCTGATCGGAAGCGATCTAAAACAGCAAGTCTCTGCTCAACTGTTAAATCACCAGAAAGCACAGCAACAGAATGACCGTCCGATGTCATTTTTGCTGCAAGCCAAGCAGCGGTTCTTCGTGTCTATAAAGATAACAAACAAGTCATATATTGCATTATATTTTAGTTACGGTCTTTGACATCAACAAATTAAGTAGATTTGCGATTTTTATACTCTTGCAGAGCGTAATATAATTTCAGTCCGAGTTTTGGAGGGCCTAAAAGAAGACGATTTTGACCTAAAAAGTATATATGGGAAAAAATATTTTTTTTACATTTTTGATTTTTTTTTAGAAGTTTATTAGTTTGCCAAAAAACGTAAATTTTAGAAAAGTACCCTCTCATTGAAAATTTGTAGCTCCGGTTGTAGTAATCCGATTGATTTCGTGTCTTTTGCATTAATTCCTTTAATTTATTCAACATTATTTTGAATTAATTCCTCTAATACCTATTCTTAAAATTTTTTTTGTTTTGTGTTTTTAATTATTTAAAAATAGGGTGGGTTTAACAAATAATTTTAATTTTTTAATAATTTAAAAAAATTACTATCTGTCATTCAGAAATTGTCAAAAGACTAAAAACCTAACTTGTAATCATTAAAAATTGTTAAAAGAAATAGTAGGGGAGTGTAGGGTAAGGTGAAGAACGATTCGTTTTTTGAATGTAACTTTTCTAAAAATCAATATTTTTCAAAAGTGTAAAAGCAGAAAGTTGCTTACATCTACTGAGCATATCCCCGTAAAATTCGGATTCAAAATTCCAATGCAGCCAAATCCCACAGCGTTTATAATATATATAATATATAATTTACGGAAAAGTTATTTTCGATACGGAAAAGAAAGAAGTAATAAGATAATACCGAAACTTACAAAAAAAAAATGTTCAAAGTGTAATTTTTTAAATTAAAAATTTTTTTTTGTTTAATTAAATAAAACTGATCTCACTATTAAAAACAACAATAAAACTGCAGCAGTAAAAGTTATCTGGTATTATTATATTTTTTTTACAAGTAATCAACGATAACAATTAAAATTCTTGAATAAAAAAAGTTCGTCACAATACCCTACAAAAAGTTCGTCACGATACCCTACAAGGTAGACTTGGAGCAAATACGGTGTCACTCTCAAACGGCGCAAAAGAAAAAAACGCGAGGTACCAAAAACTGTTGATAAACATCTCATGTATACGTGCATATATTTGCCTGATTTTATTTTCCACTCATCTTTGCTCTGGCACTCCTGAAACACAAGTAAATTGAATAGGTTTGCTAGTTTGCGCACCACATTTTTAGCGAAAAATACCTCACAAACAAATTACGGGACATCTTATTAATATTACTGTAAATACATTGTCGACACGATAAGGGGAGACGACTACATTTATTTGGAATTTTTGTCGTGACGTCATATATGAGATTCGACGAGTTCGTCACATTACCCTACTCGTCAAATTACCCTACACTCCCCTAAGCTATGAGAAAACATGAATTCCATAAGGACCCGATAAGACTGAGGGAGTAGCCCTACGTGCTGCAAAGTGTTTTCATAGAAAAAAGCCGAGCATCACAAGGTATTAGCTATGCTACTGGATTCTTGTCTCAGTTTATTGTCATTTTTTTGAAAGTTTGTCCCTAATTTCACACGCGTGGCCGACCAATTAAGGACCTCTTATACATATAAAACTGCACTTTTTTTAAGTTTTTTGTGATTTGTTTCAACCATTAAGGGATTGCGCTGGGAACTTCGAAACTTAACATGTTGATTACATTGTTCTTATATAAATTTAACCAATTTTTATTTGTGAATTTTTTTGTCATACTCAGCACGAATACAATATACTCTTTTACTCCACGAGTAACGGGTATAAAAAGTAAGTCAACTGCCGATCGTTCACATGCCACTCTGGTAGTGGCACTCTTTCAAAGTTAAAAAATATCAAATAAAAACACCTCTTAACGAGGTAAAAACTAGTGACGATCGCACCTTCAACATACAAAAGTTCTGATATCAACATTTGTGACGAAAAATTATTACACTCGTCATTAAATAGACTTTCTAATATTTTCTCATTCGGCCCGCCCTAGCAGACTATTCCAGCCTTTTTCCCTTCACAGGCATTTTTTATTGCAGCGTGCCGAATGAAAAAATATTAGAAAGTCTATTTAATGACGAGTGTAATAATTTTTCGTCACAAATGTTGATATCAGAACTTTTGTATGTTGAAGGTGCGATCGTCACTAGCTTTTACCTCGTTAAGAGGTGTTTTTATTTGATATCAGAAGTTTTTGTTTGTTTACATTTGCTCTCATAGGAGCTAATATATACATTTAAATTTAAATTGGTCAATCATATTTTGTAAGCCATTGTTTTTAAACAAATTAAGTTAAAAAGGCGTTTAAGTATTTCAAAATACCTTTTAAACGAGGTATGGCACATGTCTGTACCTTTAGTAGTGTAGAACTTACAAACTAACGAAATTTAGCCATTTTTAGCTTTTTTCCCGCTAAAGCTTTTTCCAAAAGTCGTAGAACAAAAGATTCCTATATGGAACTCTTAAGTGCAAATTTACTGATTCCATGACCCTAAAATACAGTTCGGATACCCTCACACAAAATTCAATACTCAGGAAGCTTTAGTTGTTCGAGCTGGCAAAAGTGGCTATTTTCGTATAAAAATACCTTTTAAACGTGACTTTTTTATACCCTTGTAGAGGGTATTATAATTTCAGTCAGATGTTTGCAACGCAGTGAAGGAGACGTTTCCGACCACATAAAGTATATATATTCTTGATCAGCACCAATAGCCGAGTCTATCTAGCCATGTCCGTCTGTCCGTCTGTCCGTCTGTCCGTCTGTCCGTCTGTCCGTTTCTATGCGAACTAGTCTCTCAGTTTTAAAGCTATCGCGATGAAACTTTCCCGAAGGTCTTCTTTCTATTGCAGGTAGTACATATGTCGTAGCGAGCCGGATCGGACCACTATATCTTAAGGCTCCCAAACAAATATAAGAAAATTCATTGTAACTTTGTAGGAAGTAGGCGTTTTGATTCTTGACTACTTAAAAACAAAATTGAAATAAATCGAAACGCTGAATCTGGAATCCCTGGAACTGCACCGAGTGAGTATTCTTTTATCTACAAGGGTATATAAGCATCGGCTGGCCGAAGGTAGCTTTCTTTCTTGTTACAGTAATGTGTTATACACCAAAATTTAAGGAATCTCAAGGGCTATACAGTTTATAGTTTTCAAGAAAATCGTTAGAGCCGTTTTTGAGAAAAATAAAAAAAAGCTAAAAAAGTTTTAAAAAATTGTCTTTTTGTTCATATCTTTTTAATTATTACATTTACACAAATTGCATATAGAAGGCGTTTATAGCATTTAAAAATACCTTTCAAACAAGATGCAGCACAAGTCTGTAGCTTTAGTAGTAAAGAAGTTACTGCTTTTAGCTATTTATAGCTGTTTTCCCGCTAAACTAGCGAGTTTTTCCAAAAGTGGTAGAACAAAAGTTTTTTATATCGATGTGATGAACGTCATATTAAATTTTCAAAACTTAAGAAACATGTTTTGGACAAACTGACAAACTGACAAACAGAATTAAATTTTCATTTTGGGAAGAAGAAGGAAATCTTATTTTGGCTATAACTTTTGAACGGAGCGTCGGATTTTGACAAATGACCCCTCATTCGACGGGTATTTTCAAAAGGAATACAACTAAAACATTGCGAGGGGCATTTCTCCCCACCGGCCCCAACAGCTCCAAATTTCGAAATTTTCACTTTTTTACTTTCACCGCTCTCTCTCCCAAGCCAATTGATTTTCTTAAAGTCTTGGTATGCAATCCTTTAAGTTTTTGCAATACCTTTCGATTGGTGTATTACTCATTACAATCGGACTATCACAGCAGATTTTCAATTTTGCGGCTATATAATAGTAGTCGCCTTCGCACACTCTCCTGGTGCGCTTCGTCACTACATGGACTGCCGTCCATAGTGATTTCTTGTTCGGGGGTGTCACAGAAATTATTTCCAACCGAAATCCGTTAAAGTTCTTACGTGCATCAATGCAAAATCCAACCGTCTTCGGTTGGAAGAGATTTCTGTGACACCCCTGGTTATATTTTTTAACCCTTGCAGAGGGTGTTGTAATTTCAGTCAGAAGTTTGCAACGCAGTAAAGGAGACGTTTCCGACCATATCTATATCAATATTTGTCTTGATTAAAAAACGGTCAGTAGAAAATTACACCCAGAACGGATTGACCTAAAAATCTAGAAAAATCACAGTAATTACTAAAATAATTAGGAGCCGCGTAAAGGGTACTTTTTAGAACAAAAAACGACCCCAAAGTGCCCCAAAATTCGATTTGTTTTTTTTTAATTCTTTCTTTTGCCATTTCTCTGTTATAAATGTTGTTAAAATTGTTTAAAAATGTGATGTTCATAATCTTATGGCATACCCGCAAATAACTGCATTTAAATTTCTTGGAGATTCAGCACCCTTAACCAAGTCCCCAATATTTTCAAATTTGGCTAACCTGATGTGACGTCACGCGTCCCCATATGTTTGTATGTATGTTCTGCTGGCGCCTGTATGTATGTACATATGTATGTCCTGCTGTCGCAATTTAAGTGTGACCGCGCAAGGGGTAAATGAAAATACCACAGCCAAAAAAAAATCGATTATATCGCAAATCTTACGTAAACGTTAAATTTTAAAATATCGGTAGACCTTACAGAAATCCCATTAAGCTGAATTTTATAGTCGAAATTTTCCTTAAAATTGCTTCTGTTTTTTTAAATGCTAAAGACCGATCAGCAAACTATTTATTAGTTTTCAAATGTTGAGTTATCGACAAACTTTGGATTTGTAAAAAACACAAACAAACAATGATTTGCTCTGCTATGTACACACACACGCACAAAATAAATAAATCAAACAAACCCACCGGGAAAATTCCTCTGGAAAATAACATATTTTCAAGAGGTTTCTCCATACAAGCGGAAGGGACAAAACCGCATTCACCCCATACATTTCTTCCATCTCTGGTTTCAAAATACACGGGGGTGACACAAAAAGTAAGGGGGAAATGAGGTTTCTATTTGGATCTCTGGCAGAAGAATGCAGGACAAAATCCACTGGTTTTTCGACTTCCCGCATTATAGATTTTCCACACGTACCCAGTTATGTTTTTCTTCCACTTGCAATATCTGCTTTTCTACACCCTCCCAGTTTTGGTTTTTCCAGACCCTCAAAGTTTTGGTTTTGCACTGCTTTGCAGTATCTGATTTTCCACAATAAAAATCATGTTTTATGTAATATTTGTTTGTGTATTTATTAATAATATTTACAATCGAAGCATTCGAACTACAAATTTTTAATGCCTGAAGCATTCCCGGGTTTTGCTTGCCCGAATGCAGTTCTTAGATATCCATTTCTTGTCTATCTTCTGAAAATATCAAAAATAATTTAGATATGAATTTAAGACCAGGAATAATAATAAGAGTAATTACCATTATTAGGTCTTCGCACAAAATTAAAGGATCTCTCCAGAAATTATGCCTGGTTTGCCATGGCCGATCATTTACCCTCTGTTCAGTTGTTTTATTTCGGGTTCTATATCAAAAACTATGAGAAGAAAAAATAAAATATGACAAACGCAGGCGCAACACTTCTGGTCCCAAGAAGTCTCAATCGGCCTGGCTGAAGTAAATGAAATATTTTGATTAAGTTAAACAACTAAGTTAGTACTGAAGTACTATTTATACAACCATTTAATGAACACCTCACACCATTTACCACTGGTAAAGATTAAAAACATTTCAAGTGTCACTGAAATGCAGAATTTGTGTTGAAGATAGCATCCGGAGGCGTATATTTATTAATGGCGAAAATATCTGTGATACTAACCTTTGTAACGCTGAAATAAAGATTATAAAAAGACAAAATTCATTTTATCACTCACCTTTTTATTGTTTTTTAGATTAAAATGAACTATTTTCACTTTTTTTTAACTTTTTCCAAAAAATTTAAAAATGATGTGACCCTGCATTATATTCTTGATAATACCATACAAAATGCAGATAAATTTGGTGTAAATTTCGTTGTAAAGTAGGGTCACACTTTGGCGGCGATAAATATTTCGTTTAAACAATACTTTTCAGGGACCGTAATCATTAAAGGTTACGTATATTATAGATATATTAGGCATTTTTCGTGTTATCAATACCACCAACACGAATTTTTATATTTTAACAACACTTAAAAATGGCTTAGGCCACGATCTGACGATCAAATTATTTTATTTCACAGAAAATGTTTAAAAAGTGTAAAAAACAATAATAGTTTTCTTTGTAATTTAATGTAATTCCTTGATAAATGTGATCAAATATTTTAATCGTCTTAACGTGGCTTTTCTCTATAATTTTGTTGAATCCCACATTCATTCTTATTATTTTTTGAAAAATGTTGAGTAAAATAAATTAATATTATCATTATAGACATTATGATAATAGTTATATAGTTTAATTTTTTTGATTAACAATTACACTGTGCAGCATTTTTAGTGCTTTTTAAATTTACCTCGATGGATGCTATATTTTTGGATTCGTTACGAATTCCCGACGCAAGGATTCTTAGCAAAAGGACCTCAAAGTTCGAAAAATGCTGAAATTGGCCAACTTTGCGGAGCTCTCAGAGGCAAATGGATGCATGGTTTGATTCGATGTTAAAGTTTTTTAAAAGATACACCCTTTATCTTTTAAACCCCATACTTAAAAAATTTTTAAGATTTTTTTTAAGGCAGAAATGTGGGAATGTGAGAAGTTGGTTTTTGTGTTCTTGAAATCCTGTTCCTTTTTGCAGGCGGCGGTGTGGGGTTAGTCAATTTCTGAGCGTTAAATGGGGGTGGGTTTGTGAGAAGCATCAATATCAGGCCACTTATGCGCTATGTGATTTCTGTGGCACCACGATTATAATATTTTTTAACAAAAAAATCATCAATCAATGATTTGCACCAAAACCAAGAGACTTGTTCTTACATTTATTTTTAATTTTTAGTAATTTTAAAATTTGTCGAAAAAATATTAATAATTGTTAATCAAAAAAATTAAACTATATAACTATCAAATAAAAACACCTCTAAACGAGGTAAAAAACTAGTGACGATCGCACCTTCAACGTACAAAAGCTCTGATATCAACTTTTGTGACGAAAAATGATTTTAGATGCGACTAAATAGGTACGCTACATAAAATTTACTCGTTCGGACCGCTTTAGCAAATATTTAATATCTACACGAAAGTTTTCTGTTGTAGGGTGCCGAATGAATAAATTTTAGGTAGCGTACTTATTTAGTCGCATCTAAAATCATTTTTCGTCACAAAAGTTGATATCAGATATCAAGCAACAACAGCGCAACGTGTAAGAAGAGAACAGCAATACGAACACGGGAGAGCAGCAATAGTGTTTTCCCTTTCTTACACGTTGCGCTGTTGTTGCATGATGCAAAGTTGCTAAACTAAAATCGTTGTCTTTACTAGTAGGTCTTGCAAATACAAAAATTTTATTTTACCACTTCGTGAAGAATTGATGAAGCAATATGAGGATAATTTTTTTATTCGGAAACCGCGTGTATTCCGGCGTACAGAATTTTTTTAAATTTAAATTCTCTTAAAAAATACTTAATTTTAAAATTAAAAATTTTTTTAATTATTTTTCTGAAAGACATGAACATATCCCACAAAGTTGCATACCAAATATTGAAATAACTCAAACGAGTCTCAAGTGATGCATAACTGAAAAATCAGAGCTTAATTAGAAAATTATTTTTTTGAAATAAACGGTAAGAGTTAAAAAAAAACAAGAGAGAACGCTATAGTCGGGTTGGTGTCCCGACTATCTAATACCCGTCACTCAGCTAAAGGGAGTGCGAACGCTGTGTCGGGTTGGTGTCCCGACTAATAATCGTAACTCAGCTAAAGGGAGTGCGAGGGAGATAGATATATGTTGACAATTTATAAAGCGTATAACTTTTTAATGAATTGTCCGATTTGAAAAATGTCTTCTACATTTCGATAGGTATAAATATACACAACAAAATTGAATTTATTCTTCTCGGAAATCTTTAAAGATGTGGGCGCAGGACCCATTTTAAAATCGTTAGTGGGCGATTGTGGGCGTTAGAGGGGGCGTGGCGCTCGGCTAAAATAAACTTGCGCTGCGTAGGAAGCCAAAGAATATGTGTGGGAAATATCAACCTTCTAGCTTTTGTAGTTTCTGAGATCTCAGCGTTCATACAGACGGACAGACGGACATGGCTAGATCGACTCGGCTAGTTACCCTGATCAAGAATATATATACTTTATGGGGTCGGAAACGCTTCCTTCTAGCTGTTACATACTTTTGCACGAATCTAGTATACCCTTTTACTCTACGAGTAACGGGTATAAAAAATAAAAACCGATCCTTATATTTCAATCCTCTATCGAAAAAAAAAGTTTCGATTGATTCTGAGATTTGACCCAAATTGGCCTGTCACGTTTCACGTGGAATGAGCCAGGTGTTTTTATTTGATATCAGAAGTTTTTGTTTGTTTACTTTTGCTCTCATAGGTGCTAATATAAACATTTAAATTTAAATTGGTCATAAATCAAAATTTTTAAACTAAACAAATTCAGTTAAAAAAATTATTACACTCGTCATTAAATAGACTTTCTAATCTTTTCTCATTCGGCCCGCCCTAGCAAACTATTCCAGCCTTTTTCCCTTTACAGGCATTTTCTATAGCAGCGTGACGAGTGAAAAATATTAGAAAGTCTATTTAATGACGAGTGTAATAATTTTTCGTCACAAATGTTGATATCAGAACTTTTGTATGTTGAAGGTGCGATCGTCACTAGTTTTTACCTCGTTAAGAGGTGTTTTTATTTGATATCAGAAGTTTTTGTTTGTTTACATTTGCTCTCATAGGAGCTAATATATACATTTAAATTTAAATTGGTCAATCATAATTTGTAAGCCATTGTATTTAAACAAATTAAGTAAAAAAGGCGTTTAAGTATTTCAAAATACCTTTTAAACGAGGTATGGCACATGTCTGTACTTTTAGTAGTGTAGAACTTACAAACTAACGAAATTTAGCCATTTTTAGCTTTTTTTTCCGCTAAAGTAGCGGCTTTTTCCAAAAGTCGTAGAACAAAAGATTCCTATATGGAACTCTTAAGTGCATTCCAGTGATTCCATGACCCTAAAATACAGTTCGGATACCCTCACACAAAATTCAATACTCAGGAAGCTTTAGTTGTTCGAGCTGGCAAAAGTGGCTATTTTCGTATAAAAATAACTTTTAAACGTGACTTTTTACAGTAATGTGTTATATACCAAAATTTAAGGAATCTCAAGGGCTATACAGTTTAAGGGCTATACAGTTTCAAGAAAATCGTTAGAGCCGTTTTTGAGAAAAATAAAAAAAAGCTAAAAAAAAAGTTTTAAAAAATTGTCTTTTGTTCATATCTTTTAAATTATTACATTTACACAAATTGCATATAGAAGGCGTTTATAGCATTTAAAAATACCTTTCAAACAAGATGCAGCACAAGTCTGTAGCTTTAGTAGTAAAGAAGTTACTGCTTTTAGCTATTTATAGCTGTTTTCCCGCTAAACTAGCGGTAGTGGTAGAACAAAAGTTTTTTATATCGATGTAATGAACCTCATATTAAATTTTCAAAACTTAAGAAACATGTTTTGGACAAACTGACAAACAGAATTAAATTTTCATTTTGGGAAGACGAAGAAAATCTTATTTTGGCTATAACTTTTGAACGGAGCGTCGGATTTTGACAAATGACCCCTCATTCGACGGGTATTTTCAAAAGGAATACAAATAAAACATTGCGAGGGGGCATTTATCCCCACCGGCCCCAACAGCTCCAAATTTCAAAATTTTCACTTTTTCACTTTCACTGCTCTCTCTCCCAAGCCAATTGATTTTCTTAAAGTCTTGGTATGCAATCCTTTAAGTTTTTGCAATACCTTTCGATTGGTGTATTACTCATTACGATCGGACTATCACAGCAGATTTTCAATTTTGCGGCTATATAATAGTAGTCGCCTTCGCACACTCTCCTGGTGCGCTTCGTCACTACATGGACTGCCGTCCATGGTGATTAGATTGTTTGAGTTAGATGCAGTCATTGCATAGCCACAAAAATTGGGGCATTTTTATTTCCCTTAGTAAATAAACTCTATGTTAATATGATCAGAAAACCCCCCACACTGTTGAATAAAAAAACACGAACACACAAAATAAATTTTTCGTGAACCGAACCGAATATCAAAAAAAAGTTCCGGTTCGGTTCCGGTTCAATTATAAAGAAATTCCGTCTGTCCGTCTGTCTGTCTGTATGAACGCTGAGATCTCAGAAACTACAAAAACTAGAAGGTTGAGATTTCCCACACATATTCTTGGGCTTCCTACGCAGCGCAAGTTTATTTTAGCCGAGCGCCACGCCCCCTCAACGCCCACAATCGCCCACTAACGATTTTAAAATGGGTCCTGCGCCCACATCTTTAAAGATTTCCGAGAAGTATAAATGCAATTTTGTTGTGTATATTTATATCTATCGAAATGTGGAAGACATTTTTTAAATCGGACCATTCATTAAAAAGTTATACGCAATCAAAATTTACATATCTATCTCCCTCGCACTGCCTTTAGCTGAGTTACGATTATTAGTCGGGACACCAACCCGAGTACAGCGTTCGCAATCCCTTTAGCTGAGTGACGGGTATTAGATAGTCGGGACACCAACCCGACTATAGCGTTCTCTCTCCTTTTCAAGCTGAGTGATGGCAGCATTGATATTTATACTAGAGCCCTGCATGAATCATTCAATTTTTGTTTTTTCATAGTATGACATAAAATTTCTAATTTGTTTAAATCAATTCTATGTGAAATAAATTGAATGTTGTTCTAATTCATTTCGAATTGAATTTTATGAATTTTTTGAATTTTCCAGATTTTTTTTGTGCTTTCTTTTGAGAACAAAAAGTGGAAAATTTTTAAGAAATCAATGTTAACTGCATAGTAAATAAAATTCAGGCAGATTTAATCACAAAATTATGGCCCTTTCTTCTTCAAAATAAATTGTCGTTTGAATTATTTCGGAATTCATGACATTCTTTCATTCAATTATATTAAACTCAAAATTCAAATTCATTCAATTCTATTAAACTCAAAATTCTAATTAATTCATTCATATAAAAGAAAAAATTAAAAATAATTCATTGAATCCATTCATGCAGGGCTCTAATTTAGACCTATCGAAATATATATTTATATTATATATTTGTTTTATCCCGATGTGACAAGACTAGGTCTTATAAATTATTACATCGGTCACTTTGGAAAAATTAATAAAAGGGTATTTTACAAAACTTAAAAGCTAATACAAAATTAATAAAGAGGAATACAAAAAAATAGAAAGGAAGCTAGCTTCGGCCAGCCGAAGCTTGTATACCCTTGCAGATAAAGCAAACACCTATAGTTTAATGCTCACTCTGTGCAGTTCCAGGAATTCCAGATTCAGCGTGCCTATTATTTAAATTTTGTTTTTAAGTTGTCAAAAATCAAAACGGATACTACCTACAAAGTTACAGTGAATGTTCTTATATTTGTTTGAATATTCCTATGGGAGCCTTAAGACATAGTTGTCCGATCCGGCTCGCTCCGACATATGTACTACCTGCAATAGAAAGAAGACTTTCGGGAAAGTTTCATCGCGATAGCTTTAAAACTGAGAGACTAGTTCGCATAGAAACGGACAGACGGACAGACGGACAGACGGACAGACTGACAGACGGACATGGCTAGATAGACTCGGCTATTGGTCCTGATCAAGAATATATTTACTTTATGTGGTCGGAAACGTCTCCTTCACTGCGTTGCAAACATCTGACTGAAATTATTATACCCTCTGCAAGGGTGTAATAAACAAAAGAATAAATAGTTACATTTAACATTAAATAATTAAAATTAAACAGATAGAGTGTAATAGTAATAGTATTATGATGATGTTGTGCTTTTCAAATAACACAGGTCGACAAAATCAAGACTTTTTCTAGGCCCAAGAATAAACACTACAAAACCTGAAAGAATTTTAGCTGTAGATTACTACCTCATACTTGGAAACTTTCCATCACGTCGAAGTTTTTAGAAATCCGTGGTCAAAGATCCAAATTTTCGATTTTTCCGCACTTTTTGCGGCTTAATAGTAAGAAAACCTTTCGTAGCCCAGAGCCACAATGTGGCGGAAGTGGTACCTTTAACTTCAAGAGTGTCCAATCACAAAGCTGGGCGACCTCTATATCTTTAGCTACAATGGATTTTACAGAAGTACTTTTTGTCACTTTTTTTCATCTATAGTAGCCTGATATTTTCCTTGTTTAACTGAGACCCGTGCACATACAATACATTAAAAATATCAGGCTACTAAAGATGAAAAAAAGTGACAAAAAGTACTTCAGTAAAATCCATTGTAGCTAAAAAAGTAGAGGTCGCCCAACTTTGTGATTGGACAATCTTGAAGTTAAAGGTTCAAAGTACCTTTTCCGCTAAATTGTGGCTCTGGGCTACGAAAGAATTTCTTACTATTAAGTAGCAAAAAGTGCCTAAAAATCGAAAATTTGGAACTTTGACCACGGATTTCTCAAAACTTCGACGTGATGGAAAGTTTCCAAGTATGAGGTAGTAATCTACAGCTAAAATCCTTTCAGGTTTGGTAGCTTTTATTCTTGGGCTTTTTTTTTGTCGACCAGTGTAATTGATAAGATCTTTTTTAAATTGCGTTGCGTTCCTTAGGATTTTAATATTATTAGGAAGGTCATTCCAGTAGCGCATAGCCTGAACGAAAAAATTTTTTTCGCCTATTGATAGCTGTATCCTTTTGGAGATTAAATTATTAGTCCGAGAAGACGTTGCCAATTGCAAGTGCTCCATCAAGTAAGGGGGTTCGTTGGATATAACGACTTTGTGGAGAAATAGAAGGGTTCTAAGTTTAATCCATGACTCAAAGCATAGTCCAAAGATGTTAGTAGCGTGTCTTGTAACGTGGTCCCTAAGGTTCAGGTTAAAAATATATCGAGCAATCGAATTAAACGCTACTCTGAGTCTTCGCATGCTTAAAGCATCAGAGTATGAAAAGATTTCCATGCCGTAAAAGAGAACCGGGATTAAACAAGTCTTCGCCTCCAGCATCCTGATGTTCTGAGGGATAAGTTTCTGGGATAAGGAAAGCTGTCTAAGCATGCCAAACGTTTTTCCAGTAGCTTTAATGATTTGATTGGTCCAAGTTAAGGTTGTATTGAATTCGATTCCTAAATTTGTGGCTTGCTCAACAAACTCTATTTCTACGTTATTAACGAAAACTTTGGGAAGATGCATTCGATTAATGGGTTTCTTATAGGTTATAGGAACTTTGCCTTGGTTGGATTCAGAATTAGATAAAAAATATTATTTCCAAGAGTAGGATGTTATAGGTTCAAAAACACCCAAGATATAATTTTTTTTAAATTTTTTTTCCCGATTGTTCCTATGAGAGCTATATGATATAGTTGTCCGATCCGGCTCGTTCCGACTTATATACTACCTGCAATAGAAAGAAAACTTTTGGGAAAGTTTTATCCCGATAGCTTGAAAACTGAGAGACTAGTTTGCGTAGAAACGGACGGACAGACGGACGGACAGACGGCCAGACGGACACATGGACATGGCTAGATCGACTCGTCTAGTGATGCTGATCAAGAATATATATACTTTATGGGGTCGGAGACGTCTCCTTCACTGCGTTGGAAACTTCTGATTGAAATCATAATACCCTCTGCAAGGGTATAAAAACACAGGGCGGCAACACTACTACTATTTTTACCGCAGCTGTAAGTTTTTTAGTTTTTTTACTATGTTTTCTGGAATTTATTTCTGCCTTAAAAAAATCCTATAATTATTCTAAGTATAGGGTTTGAAAGATAAAGAGTGTATCTTTTAAAAAACTTTAACATCGAATCAAACCATGCATCCATTTGCCTCTGAGAGCACTGGAAAGTAGGCCAATTTCACCATTTTTCGAACTTTGAGGTCCTTTTGCTAAGAATCCTTGCGTCGGGGAACTTTTTGGAAAACGCAGTTTAACTTGGGAATTCGTAACGAATCCAAAAATATAGCATCCATCGAGGTAAATTTTTGATGCTGCATAGTGTTATCCCACCCGTTAGATTTCACTTTTAACAAAGAATCAAGAACTCCACTGGGACTGACACACATGAAACTAAAGATATTAGGTACGAGTTCAGGTACATGTTTAGCGTTGGAGTCGGGGATTAACTATGCCTAAATTTTTCATTAAGGAAATCAACATCTAGGTCGGATTTAGTCATCTGAGTTGGTTTGCCCACTCCAAGATTTCTTAAATCCTTCCATACCTGCGTCGAGCTCTGTGCATTTCCAAATTTAAAGTTATAGAATTTTGTTTTTGAGTCGGATATCTCTTTCCTAACACGACTTCTTAACTGTTTAAAAGTATTATTCAGCGCTTCTGTTCTGTACCGTTTCCATCGACCATAGGCTCGGTCCCGCTGTTGGATTAGCCGTTTTATTCCCCTGTTGAACCAAGGCTGTTCGACTGGTTTTCGAGATTAAATTTTGAGGAGGACACAGTTGTTAAATAGCTGTTGAATATTAGAATTTAAAAGTGAGAGTTGGTCTTCTGTGGATGTCAATTATAAATTGTGGTCCAGTCAAAAGTGTTAAAAGCTGCTTAGAAAACGCTGGGACGCCAAGTTGATCGTATAAGAGAACATTAGACAAATCACTAACAAAGAAAACATCTAACAGAGAGCTGCAGGTACTTGTGAAGTGAGTGGGTTGGTGACGATTTACCAGTTTAAGACCAAGAGACGCAAACTCATTATGTACATGTTGTTCACTGATTATATTACTATTAAGGTCCCCTACCAAAACAAAGTTTTGATATTCAATGGATAAATCTAAGACCGTCTTCAGAAGGTCGTTAATGGGGATTAGGCGATGGGGTCTATAGATACAGCATACGATAATTTTGGACTTAATTTTTTTGTCTGTGATTTCAATAAACGCATATTCAAAACTGCTGTCCAAAGGGTTCGCTTGAATGAGCCTGGTTGAGAATTTTGTGCTAACATAGATGGCTACGCCACCGGCATGAGTAAGCCTATCGGATCTGAACAATTCATAGCCTTCGCACATAAAAGGAACATCACTAAATCCGTTAACAAACCAGGTTTCAGAAACACAAACAACGTCAACATTGGAACCAACAAATATTTCTCTAAACTAAGCTTTGAGCATTTATATGGACAATCTTAAGACCCTCCTTTTGCCTACTCAAAATTTTAAGCAGGCTGCTCGCTATATGGCTGTATGGAAGGACCTGCATTATTTGATTTTAAAGATACACGGAACACGCATCTGTGGGTTTGAAAGGCACAAGCATCAATTAAAGCTAATAGGGTCATTTGACTGGATAATTTACTCTTAAAAACTAAAGGTAAAGAGAGGAGAGGGCTATGGGAAAACTTAGTTCCGAAAGTTCTGATTCTCAATGTGCGTGTCTTTGTCAAGCGAACAGTGAGAGACAGAGAGGGATTCAGCGGGAGTAATGGCAGCAAGCTCTTCGATCTGCTGAATGATGTGCACATCGTCTCTCCCAGTGCACTTCACGTGCACGATCCCACGACGTAAACACCGCAAAGAGTGTTTTATGCAAGCTGCTTATTTACATAGAGAGCTGCCGGAGAGTGAAAACCAAGCAAGTGAATGCTCAGTTGTTGTTGATTTGATCGCCGGTAGGTGCCCAGTGCGCGTAGAAGGGCTACCTTTTGGAGGGTCGACCAGCGAACTTTGCATTTTTCGAACCCTGAAAATATCGCGAACTCTTGGGGTGGGCACAAGGCCCACCGCGAAGCACAGCTTGTTGAAGAGCGATCCAAGCCTTTCCCCTTCAACAAAAGGAACCCCATGCATAAGAACTGCCCATGCCTCGGTTTCAGCACGTTGCGCCTGGAGTTTTCCTTCCACGACTCCAACTTGGATTTTCAGTGACCGTAGTTCTGTGACCTCCTGCTCCAGTAGCGAAAGTCGATCGGCCATCTGCTTCATCTCGGTGGTAACATCCAACAGTCTTGCCTGCAGCACGTTGAGCATTCGATCCTCGGCTTCCCGCATGGTGATCAGAGTGGCCTGTTCATCGAATCGGCTGTTTATCGCCGCGATTAAGATTGGGGAGGTGGTGTCGATGGTGGCATCTGAAGGTCGGCCTCGCTTGTGGATTGCGCCAGAGGTCACCTTAGGGCGTTTTCCTTCCGGCAGAACCATCTCAAAAGTGCGAAAAGTTTTGCTATTGTTTCCAGTGTCGTTTATTTTATTTTGTTTTGTGGTCCGCTTCCTTGTTGTTTGAGTGTTTTGTTTTGCTCTGTTGAGTGGTTTGGAGCAAGCGGACGCTGAATTAAGTTAAGTTGGTGTGTGTGCGGTCGCGTTTAGGCAAAAGTGTTTTTATTATTGCGGCTTTAATATTATGTTGTCCGATGGTTTTTGAACAAATTGACCGGCTAGTATGGTTGAATAAAGATTTGAGAAGGTTTTTGTCCAGTAGAAGTTTATTCAAACGCGAAAAAACTAGACCTTAGACGAGCGCAGAAAAAACACGACCTTTCCTTATAACGCTTCTTTCTTGTATAGAAGACATTTTTCAAATCGGACCATTCATTAAAAAGTTAAGCGAAATCAAAAAAATTGTATATATCCTTCTCCCTCGCATAATCTTATGGCATACCCGCAAATAACTGCATTTAAATTTTTTGGAGATTCAGCTTCCTTAACCAAGTTTTCAATATTTTAAAATTTGGCTAACCTAATGTGACGTCATGGCCTCCCTATATGTATGTATGTATGTTTTGCTGGCGCACTTTGTATGTATGTATGCTGCCTGCTGTCGCACTTTGAGTGTGACCACGCAAGGGGAAAATAAAAATACCACATTTAAAATTTATTTTTAGGTAAACGTTAAATGTTAAATATCTGTAGACTTACAAAATCCAAAGGTTGCCGAGATAGGGCGTCTGCGACTATGTTTTGGTTCCCCTTCCGGTAGTGCACGTCGAATTGAAATTGCTGAAGCTCCAATGCCCAGCGAGCAATTCGCCCCGTCGGGTTCTCAATGGAATTGAGTCATTTGAGGGCAAGGTGATCGGTTATCACGTCAAACCTGTAGCCCTCTAAGTAGCATCTGAGCTTTGCGGACGGCCCACACTATGGCGAGGCACTCCTTTTCGGTGGCCGAATAGTTCTCCTCGGCCTTGACTAGTCGCCGACTAGCGTATGCCACCACTCGCTCGCCTCCTTCAACTTGCTGGGTGAGCACGGCGCCGAGACCGTAATCACTGGCGTTTGCAGCTGGAATTTTTGACCGAAATCCGGGCATGCTAGCACTGGGGCTCCTGTGAGTTTGCCACTTCTTCCCCTTCTTCAACAGAGCTGACATGGGTTGTACAACAGCTGCGAAGTTGGGTACGAAGCGTCGGTACCAGGAAGCGAGCCCTAGGTATCGACGGAGCTCCTTGCAGATGGAGGGTGGCCTCAGCTCCTTGATGGCTGCGATCTTGTCAGGGTCCGTCTGGATGCCCGCTTCGCTGATCATGTGTCCCAAGTAAATCAGACTCCGGCGAAAGAACTTGCATTTTTCCCGGTTTAGGCGTAGCTTAGCGTCTCGTAAGCGTCTGAACACTTCCCGTAGGTTTCGTACATGATCTTCCAACGTCAGCCCAATGACAATGATGTCATCAAGATACGCGAACGCGTGCGGTTCCATATCTGGCCCGATGACGCTATCCAACGCTCTCTGGAAGGTGGCCGGTGCGGAGTGTAGCCCAAACGGCATGACCCGCCACTGGAAAAGTCCACGTCCAGGGACCGTGAAGGCGGTGCATTCCCGGCTATCCTCGGCCATAGGTATTTGCCAATACCCATTTTTTAGGTCTAACGTAGAGATGTAGCGAGCATTCCTGAGGCGTTCCAAAATATGGTTGATGCGGGTGAGCGGGTACGCATCTGGCACGCTGTGGGCATTGAGCTGTCGGAAATCGACGCACATGCGCATCTCCCCCGTTTTCTTCCTAACCAGGACAATAGGTGCACTGTGTGGGCTCCGTGATGGCTCGATCCTGCCATCTCGTAACAGTTCGTCCACTTGCTCGCTTATGATCCGCTGCATGGCCGGGTTCTTTGGGAAGTAGCGCAGCTTGAGCGGCTTCTCATCCCGCATGATCACATGGTGTTCTGTGATTTGTGTCACCCCGGTCAGTCCCTCGAACTGCTCCAGTTCTTCCTCCAAAAACGCGAGGATTTTGGGTTCTATTGGGTCTTCGGTGAAACTAGCCGTCGAGTTGCGACTAGTAGCTGGGCCATCCTTTCGAAAAGGATTTCGTTGCCGTGCGATTCCGGCATCGGCTAGAGGGGTCAGCCCGTAGTCTGTTGTTCCCTTGTGGGTGGGAGCCCCCGTAGCCAAATTCCTTGGCGGGCCTTCCCGGGGTGGCCGGGTCCGCTGTACTGCTAGGGCGATCTTGCCGGACGGTGCTGGTGGCGATGCGGCTTCGGTAGCCCGTGGCGCTGATGTGGCTGCTGGAGCCCTTGGCGTTGCCGGCGATGCGGCTTCGGTAGCCCGTGGCGCGGATGTGGCTGCAGGAGCCCTTGGCGTTGCCGGCGGTGCGGCTTCGGTAGCCCGGGGCGCTGATGTGGCTGCTGGTACTTTGAGACGGGGTCCGACTGATGCCGGCGGCCCTGGTTCTCCTGGGGATGCAGAGGAAAGTTGTAGCATTGCTAGGCCACAGATGATCGACGCTCGAATGCCGCACAGGAAGTCGATTCCCAGAATGACTTCGTCGAGGATTGAGGGCAAGACCAGCAACGACATCTCCGTTGTTTGCTGGTCCAAAGTAACTCGCGCCCATATCGCCTTAGTGACGACTTTTGAAGATCCGTCCGCTAATGAAATCCGCGTCCGCACGTCTCTTGAGTTTGTGGCCGTGACCAGGTCTTGTACCACTCGCTCGCTGATGAAGCTGCGGGTTGCTCCTGTGTCGAGCGTAGCTGACAGTGGTCTACCTTCGATGGTGACTGCCGCCACTATCCGGCCGTTCTCGAGCCGTAGAGGGTGGATTACTGTTGGGGAGGCGTGCGTGTTGTCCCCGTTTGCTCCCACGTCGAGCGAGGACTCGGTTCGTTTCCCGAACGGCGGCAGCAACTTATTGTTCGTATGCCCCGTCGTCCACATTCCCAGCAGAACAATACTGCGGGTCTTGTGCACTCCCTGGCGAATTGATTGGTCTCTCCGCAGCGCCGGCAGGCGTGCTGGACATCCACTATCCGAGTGTCGTGGTCGGTGTACATCCCGATCCCGAGCGATCTCGTATGCGGCGGCTAGCTGCGTCAGTGTCGTGAGCGTGGAGAACTCGTGGCGTCTTATAAAGAGTTGGTACTCGGGGAGTAGGTTTTCATAGATCCGATCCAGTTCGCTCTCGGGGGAGTTTCTTGCCCGTTGCATCATAAGCTTCAAATCTACAACGAAACTTTTAAACGGTTCCCCTGCCTTTTGGTATCTTGTCCGTATGGTATCCTCTAGCCGCTGATAATATTTTGGGGGCAGGAAAAAGTCCAGAAATTCGCTGCGAAATAGAAGCCACGGTGTTTGGTGCAACCGATAAGCTCTGTACCAGCTCTCTGCGCGGCCCGTGAGTAAACCGGAGATGTCTCGGGGTACTTCGCTGGTCTGTACGTTGTATGCAGCTGCTCCCTCTTCGACGCGCTCTATGAAGTGCACCGGGTCCGACTCCCCGTCAAAGCTAACTCCCCACATACGGAGTTTCTCGCGGGGTGCTCGGTTTGCAGAGGTCGTGGCGTTGTGTGTGGCTCCGGGGTCAGGGCTGAAGTGCTCGGGTCTGGGCGAAGCGATTCGACTGGGCACGTTTAACTTCAGAACTCCTTCCTCCGGCATCGGGGATGTGGCTCGCGACTGGCCCTCCTTGGGGGACGGCGCCTCCGGGTATATTGCTTCCAGCTCGGCGAAGCGGCTCTGGATGCTCGCGCTGTGGCCGACTTCTCCAATGAACACCGCCAAACGCGCTCGCTGCTCTGCCACCGTTCCTGTCTGTTGCAACCCAAATTCTTCCAGTAATGCCTCCAATTCCTCCTTTCGCCGGAACGAGATCCACCGTACGCCCATCGTGGTAAGCTTGGGTTCACTTTCTGACGCCCGGATGACTTCCCGCGGTTTGTCGCCAATGACTCGCGGCCTGCTATCTGCGGGGTTGGGATCGTGGGGTGCGTTCCCCGGCGGGATCTCCTCGTGGTTTCTCTCTGTTGCTGACTTAGTCTGCCTGTGCTCGCGGGGGTCCAGTGGCAGCGGCCAATGGCAGAACCTTGCTTACTTCAAGTAATAACAGCTGCGTCAGCCAGTGTATACGATGCGTAAAATCTGCGTTCGCCGTCGGGGTGAGGTCTCCCGGAGCCTTTTCTTGTTTCTCCTTTCCTTTCGTCTAAGCTGCGCCAGTAATGGCGGGCCCGCGTCACCAGTAGTTTCGATCTGTAGCAGCAGCGTCGCCAGTGGGAAGCGTCAAAATTCTAGGGGTGCCGTGATGCACTGCATCGACTGCTCGGCGACGCGGAACAATGGGTAGCGGAGCGAGGGAAAAAAAAAAGCTTGGTTGCCGGCGCTTGGGGTACCCTTCTGGGCGGCTACGGGCACACGGCGGATTTACGGGTCTTTAGGCCGTAAATTTGGACACGCCGGCTCGTCCTCCTCGTCCCTGTTCGGGCGCCAATCTGTAAGAAACTTTCTTGGGCTGGGGTAGACTCAGTCTGCCCAGGATCCTCTACAGATAAATTTGTAGATATCAGAAAGACGAGGTGGGGTCACTGGCCTGTGCCGGCCGGGAAGGGTTGCTACGCGGACGCCAAACAGGAGTGCTTATTCGGAGCTATCACCAACCAAATAAGTCCTTTGGCTCTCCGCTGGTTCCGTGGGTTACGGGCGTCGGCGGCGAAAGGGAATCTTACAGACTGGGGTCACCTGTACCCCGCCTGCGTATACTGGGTGCACTTACTCTCGTGCCAACTAGCGTCAGGGTCGCGCGCTGGTTCCGGCGGGAAACTGTACGTTTATTTGCAGAATATGACCAGACAAATAAGTGGCCAGTTCCGGGCGCTGGTTTCAGCGGGAAACGGTACGCTTATTTGCAGAATATGACCAGACAAATAAGCGGCCGGTTACCGGCGCTGGTACCGACGGAAAAGAACAGGGCACTTATTCGGAGATATTACCACTCAAATAAGTACACTGCCTTCCGCTGGTACTGTGTGGCAAATTAGTAGGCGACACGGGACGGGTAGGTTTTCTGATTTTCACTTTATTCTCGGTATTGGGTCTTTACCCGCACTGTAGGTTGGTTTACTCTTTGCTTAACTTACTTCGCTAGTCCCTGATCTGGGTCCGGAGCCGGTGTCCTGGCGGTGATCTCGCTGGGTGACGGAGTCGTGCACCCGATGCGTTCGGGCGTAGAAAACGTAAGACCGCGTTCCGCCAGGTCCGCGTGTCTCGGTAGTGATCGCACTTATCGTAAAAATATTCACACGAGTATTCTTAAGAATATTTAAGAATATTTATCTATCGGCCTTCCTGGCACCAAAATACTAACTAGACAACACTTAAATACTAGACTTGACTATCGATCTATGCCTCCAGGGCTACGAGTCTTTTGTTTACTAAACCTAATAATGCCTCCGTGGCTGATTATCTTAATAGAGTGAAAAAATGTGGGGGGTCAGTTGGTGACTCCTCACACCCCCCCCCCCCCCTCCTTTCATCCGGTGAAGGACGTTGTACCACCTTGATTGTCAGACTGGCCGTGACGATGACGCGAAACTCGTGGTTATCGTGCCGACGCAGGATTCGCACGTTCCGGCGGTCGATGGCCCTGACGAAGTCCACTAATGTTGACGGTAGCCGACGTTCGTACGTATTTACGTGCCAATCTTCTGGCGCTGTGATCCACGTTTCCTCGGCAAGGAGTTCTTCGACTTCCGAATGTTTTCCGAGAGTCCTCAGCAGTTCGTCCTCCTCGGCCAGGTTCATGAAGAGCTCGAGGTCAACTGTGACTCCAGCATCTGGGGCGTCGGACGGTGCCAACGGACTCTGGTGCTCGTCTGCTGTTCCTGGACCTGGATTGTGGACCGTCGGTGCAAGGGTGACGCCCATTTCCTCAAACGAGAATCCTTTGTCCCGGTGTCGTAGGTAGCGATCTGGGCTGAGAACCTGACGGCGTGTCGTCGGATATCGGGTCCACTCCCGTGATGGGGTCTGGCGTCTTAGCCCTGACTGGCTCTGGTGGTCCTAATGGGTTCTGAGGATCCCTGTCTCCCCTCATGGGCGAGTCCAGTGACAGATCTGCCGATATGTGGGGATCGTTCGCTGCCGTTGAGATCGTGGGGCTTGATGAGCGCTCTTCCAACCCTGCCCATGCCGCGTTGGCTTCCGCTGGCGTGCACTGCAGGGGCGCACGAGTGCCTCCGGTATCAGACCGTCCGTCTCCGCCGACCGATGCACCGTCCACCGAGGTTGCAGGCCATGGCACTCGGGGAGTGCTCTCCTCGATGCAGCGGGTGAGGTATCCAAGCTCGAACATTGGTACCTGCATACTGTCGAGCCATGACGTGACTAGGAGGAAGGGCGTACCGTAGCCGATTCCTGGTGGCTCCGCGTCGTTTAGTAGTGCCAGGCGAGCGGTCGGTGGTCCGGCTTCCTCGAGTTCGGCTATTGCCGCCACTACCTCGTCTCCTGTGGTTGGCATCTGCCCGTCTGCTGATCCGTCGCTGACTTCCCTTGAAATGACCGGGTGGAGCTTGACCGTGGATTGGGAGCTTGCTTCGCCAACGTCTGGCGCCAGGCGGTGTTGGTCATTCCCCGAGGACGCCGTTTCCGGTACGCCATGTGGTGTCGGCTGGTTGTATTTCCCGTCGTCGGCTATCACTGAGTCCACGCTGCTGGTGGTGATTGAGACTGCGGATGCCGTGGTGTCGATGTTGAAGAGGTGGCCCCTTAGCCCATCTGAAGCCGAGCTTGTGGACATCGTGGTGCGTCGTAGGACGCGTGTTATGACTAAAAGTTCAAACCTGTTAGCCACTACGATTACATGCTAGCCCTACCTACAGTGCGGTTGATCTGTTCATATTGTGCTACTTACAAAGTTTGGTTAACAAGTTTATTTTAGCGTTACTTATCTTGGCCTTGGCGATACGGGTGTACCGCTTCGATATATATGCTACCAAGTGTGACTTCACTCTGCAAAGTGGACCTGTCGCTGCTTTGCAGTAGCTCCAGTAGAAGGTGGCTCGTCGTCGTCGTAGTCTGAGCCGTCGTGGCGGCCTCCTCTCGCGTTCGGATGCTTGGGGAATTCAACCCCCTCCGGTGGCTCTTCTTCATGGTCTGATGATTCGTTCGTGGGGACGTCCGCTTCACGGGAGGTCTGGTACTCCTTAAGGTCGGGTAGGCTGGCCGTCCGCCGCTTCCGAGAGCCTTTTAGCTGGAGTCGCACCACGTTTGGCGATAGGAATTTGATGACCTTGTATGGCCCTGTAAATTTCGGGGCCAGTTTGGCGTTAAATCCCTCGCTCGCCTTGGAGAGGTGGTGTGTACGCACGAGCACCCAGGATCCCACCGTGGGTCGCCACTCGCGTCGTCGCAGATTATAATACCGCTGTTTTTCGTGGGACGCGCGCTGACTGTTGTCGCGGGCGATGATGTAGGCTTCCTTTAGTCCATGTACTCGATCTTCGGCCGTTTGGGGGGTGACGCCCGCGCCTGGCGTAACTTTGTCGTACCACGCCCCTGGCAGGCGAGGTTCCCGGCCTTGTACCAGGTAGGCGGGACTGAACCCGGTGCTGTCGGAAATGCTGGAGTTAATGGCCAGTGAGATCTCTGGTAGGTATTGATCCCACGTCCGTTGGTCTTCTGCGGCATACTGGGCGATCATTGTCTTGATCGTTCGGTTTGCACGTTCTGTCGGGTTTTGCTGAGGCGAGTAGGGCGCTGTATATTGGAGATTGACCCCTGCTCTCTTGCACAGTGACTTAAAGCCCCGACTTGTAAACTGGGCTCCGTTGTCACAGATCAGGGTACGAGGCGTTCCAAATCTGGCCAAGATGCGTTCTCGAAACGCCAGCTCTAGTTGGGCGGTTGTAGCCTTCCGCAGTGGTATGACTTCCACCCACTTTGAAAAGACGTCGAGAAAAACCAGCAGCATCGTGTTTCCCCGGCGGGACCGGGGTAGTGGGCCAATAAAATCCGCGCTGACCATGGCGAAGGGTTCTTCGGGGCGACGGGTCAACATCTTTCCGGCTGGCTTACGTTGGTCTACTTTGAACCTCTGACACGTCTCGCAGCCCCGGACGTGGCGGATTACGTCCCGGTGCATCCCCGGCCAAAAGTACCGTTGGGCCACTCGTCGAGTCGTCTTTCGTATGCCCCAGGTGCCCTGCCGCAGGCTGGTCGTGGCATTCCTCGAGTATTCTTGGTCGGTGGCTTGTGGGAACACACAGCTTCCATGGGCTGTGTTCCTCGTCATGTGCTGTGCAGCCCAAGTGTCGGTATAGTTGCCCATTTTCCTGGACATAGTCAGGGAACTTTTCCGGCTTCGGGTTGATCTGGTCTATCTTGGCCCTGATCCATTTGCACGGTTGTCCGGACTCTCGTATCTGTTGCAAGGTATCCAAAGGTTGCCGAGATAGGGCGTCTGCGACTATGTTTTGGTTCCCCTTCCGGTAGTGCACGTCGAATTGAAATTGCTGAAGCTCCAATGCCCAGCGAGCAATTCGCCCCGTCGGGTTCTCAATGGAATTGAGTCATTTGAGGGCAAGGTGGTCGGTTATCACGTCAAACCTGTAGCCCTCTAAGTAGCATCTGAGCTTTGCGGACGGCCCACACTATGGCGAGGCACTCCTTTTCGGTGGCCGAATAGTTCTCCTCGGCCTTGACTAGTCGCCGACTAGCGTATGCCACCACTCGCTCGCCTCCTTCAACTTGCTGGGTGAGCACGGCGCCGAGACCGTAATCACTGGCGTTTGCAGCTGGAATTTTTGACCGAAATCCGGGCATGCTAGCACTGGGGCTCCTGTGAGTTTGCCACTTCTTCCCCTTCTTCAACAGAGCTGACATGGGTTGTACAACAGCTGCGAAGTTGGGTACGAAGCGTCGGTACCAGGAAGCGAGCCCTAGGTATCGACGGAGCTCCTTGCAGATGGAGGGTGGCCTCAGCTCCTTGATGGCTGCGATCTTGTCAGGGTCCGTCTGGATGCCCGCTTCGCTGATCATGTGTCCCAAGTAAATCAGACTCCGGCGAAAGAACTTGCATTTTTCCCGGTTTAGGCGTAGCTTAGCGTCTCGTAAGCGTCTGAACACTTCCCGTAGGTTTCGTACATGATCTTCCAACGTCAGCCCAATGACAATGATGTCATCAAGATACGCGAACGCGTGCGGTTCCATATCTGGCCCGATGACGCTATCCAACGCTCTCTGGAAGGTGGCCGGTGCGGAGTGTAGCCCAAACGGCATGACCCGCCACTGGAAAAGTCCACGTCCAGGGACCGTGAAGGCGGTGCATTCCCGGCTATCCTCGGCCATAGGTATTTGCCAATACCCATTTTTTAGGTCTAACGTAGAGATGTAGCGAGCATTCCTGAGGCGTTCCAAAATATGGTTGATGCGGGTGAGCGGGTACGCATCTGGCACGCTGTGGGCATTGAGCTGTCGGAAATCGACGCACATGCGCATCTCCCCCGTTTTCTTCCTAACCAGGACAATAGGTGCACTGTGTGGGCTCCGTGATGGCTCGATCCTGCCATCTCGTAACAGTTCGTCCACTTGCTCGCTTATGATCCGCTGCATGGCCGGGTTCTTTGGGAAGTAGCGCAGCTTGAGCGGCTTCTCATCCCGCATGATCACATGGTGTTCTGTGATTTGTGTCACCCCGGTCAGTCCCTCGAACTGCTCCAGTTCTTCCTCCAAAAACGCGAGGATTTTGGGTTCTATTGGGTCTTCGGTGAAACTAGCCGTCGAGTTGCGACTAGTAGCTGGGCCATCCTTTCGAAAAGGATTTCGTTGCCGTGCGATTCCGGCATCGGCTAGAGGGGTCAGCCCGTAGTCTGTTGTTCCCTTGTGGGTGGGAGCCCCCGTAGCCAAATTCCTTGGCGGGCCTTCCCGGGGTGGCCGGGTCCGCTGTACTGCTAGGGCGATCTTGCCGGACGGTGCTGGTGGCGATGCGGCTTCGGTAGCCCGTGGCGCTGATGTGGCTGCTGGAGCCCTTGGCGTTGCCGGCGATGCGGCTTCGGTAGCCCGTGGCGCGGATGTGGCTGCAGGAGCCCTTGGCGTTGCCGGCGGTGCGGCTTCGGTAGCCCGGGGCGCTGATGTGGCTGCTGGTACTTTGAGACGGGGTCCGACTGATGCCGGCGGCCCTGGTTCTCCTGGGGATGCAGAGGAAAGTTGTAGCATTGCTAGGCCACAGATGATCGACGCTCGAATGCCGCACAGGAAGTCGATTCCCAGAATGACTTCGTCGAGGATTGAGGGCAAGACCAGCAACGACATCTCCGTTGTTTGCTGGTCCAAAGTAACTCGCGCCCATATCGCCTTAGTGACGACTTTTGAAGATCCGTCCGCTAATGAAATCCGCGTCCGCACGTCTCTTGAGTTTGTGGCCGTGACCAGGTCTTGTACCACTCGCTCGCTGATGAAGCTGCGGGTTGCTCCTGTGTCGAGCGTAGCTGACAGTGGTCTACCTTCGATGGTGACTGCCGCTACTATCCGGCCGTTCTCGAGCCGTAGAGGGTGGATTACTGTTGGGGAGGCGTGCGTGTTGTCCCCGTTTGCTCCCACGTCGAGCGAGGACTCGGTTCGTTTCCCGAACGGCGGCAGCAACTTATTGTTCGTATGCCCCGTCGTCCACATTCCCAGCAGAACAATACTGCGGGTCTTGTGCACTCCCTGGCGAATTGATTGGTCTCTCCGCAGCGCCGGCAGGCGTGCTGGACATCCACTATCCGAGTGTCGTGGTCGGTGTACATCCCGATCCCGAGCGATCTCGTATGCGGCGGCTAGCTGCGTCAGTGTCGTGAGCGTGGAGAACTCGTGGCGTCTGATAAAGAGTTGGTACTCGGGGAGTAGGTTTTCATAGATCCGATCCAGTTCGCTCTCGGGGGAGTTTCTTGCCCGTTGCATCATAAGCTTCAAATCTACAACGAAACTTTTAAACGGTTCCCCTGCCTGTTGGTATCTTGTCCGTATGGTATCCTCTAGCCGCTGATAATATTTTGGGGGCAGGAAAAAGTCCAGAAATTCGCTGCGAAATAGAAGCCACGGTGTTTGGTGCAACCGATAAGCTCTGTACCAGCTCTCTGCGCGGCCCGTGAGTAAACCGGAGATGTCTCGGGGTACTTCGCTGGTCTGTACGTTGTATGCAGCTGCTCCCTCTTCGACGCGCTCTATGAAGTGCACCGGGTCCGACTCCCCGTCAAAGCTAACTCCCCACATACGGAGTTTCTCGCGGGGTGCTCGGTTTGCAGAGGTCGTGGCGTTGTGTGTGGCTCCGGGGTCAGGGCTGAAGTGCTCGGGTCTGGGCGAAGCGATTCGACTGGGCACGTTTAACTTCAGAACTCCTTCCTCCGGCATCGGGGATGTGGCTCGCGACTGGCCCTCCTTGGGGGACGGCGCCTCCGGGTATATTGCTTCCAGCTCGGCGAAGCGGCTCTGGATGCTCGCGCTGTGGCCGACTTCTCCAATGAACACCGCCAAACGCGCTCGCTGCTCTGCCACCGTTACTGTCTGTTGCAACCCAAATTCTTCCAGTAATGCCTCCAATTCCTCCTTTCGCCGGAACGAGATCCACCGTACGCCCATCGTGGTAAGCTTGGGTTCACTTTCTGACGCCCGGATGACTTCCCGCGGTTTGTCGCCAATGACTCGCGGCCTGCTATCTGCGGGGTTGGGATCGTGGGGTGCGTTCCCCGGCGGGATCTCCTCGTGGTTTCTCTCTGTTGCTGACTTAGTCTGCCTGTGCTCGCGGGGGTCCAGTGGCAGCGGCCAATGGCAGAACCTTGCTTACTTCAAGTAATAACAGCTGCGTCAGCCAGTGTATACGATGCGTAAAATCTGCGTTCGCCGTCGGGGTGAGGTCTCCCGGAGCCTTTTCTTGTTTCTCCTTTCCTTTCGTCTAAGCTGCGCCAGTAATGGCGGGCCCGCGTCACCAGTAGTTTCGATCTGTAGCAGCTGCGTCGCCAGTGGGAAGCGTAAAAATTCTAGGGGTGCCGTGATGCACTGCATCGACTGCTCGGCGACGCGGAACAATGGGTAGCGGAGCGAGGGAAAAAAAAAAGCTTGGTTGCCGGCGCTTGGGGTACCCTTCTGGGCGGCTACGGGCACACGGCGGATTTACGGGTCTTTAGGCCGTAAATTTGGACACGCCGGCTCGTCCTCCTCGTCCCTGTTCGGGCGCCAATCTGTAAGAAACTTTCTTGGGCTGGGGTAGACTCAGTCTGCCCAGGATCCTCTACAGATAAATTTGTAGATATCAGAAAGACGAGGTGGGGTCACTGGCCTGTGCCGGCCGGGAAGGGTTGCTACGCGGACGCCAAACAGGAGTGCTTATTCGGAGCTATCACCAACCAAATAAGTCCTTTGGCTCTCCGCTGGTTCCGTGGGTTACGGGCGTCGGCGGCGAAAGGGAATCTTACAGACTGGGGTCACCTGTACCCCGCCTGCGTATACTGGGTGCACTTACTCTCGTGCCAACTAGCGTCAGGGTCGCGCGCTGGTTCCGGCGGGAAACTGTACGTTTATTTGCAGAATATGACCAGACAAATAAGCGGCCGGTTACCGGCGCTGGTACCGACGGAAAAGAACAGGGCACTTATTCGGAGATATTACCACTCAAATAAGTACACTGCCTTCCGCTGGTACTGTGTGGCAAATTAGTAGGCGACACGGGACGGGTAGGTTTTCTGATTTTCACTTTATTCTCGGTATTGGGTCTTTACCCGCACTGTAGGTTGGTTTACTCTTTGCTTAACTTACTTCGCTAGTCCCTGATCTGGGTCCGGAGCCGGTGTCCTGGCGGTGATCTCGCTGGGTGACGGAGTCGTGAACCCGATGCGTTCGGGCGTAGAAAACGTAAGACCGCGTTCCGCCAGGTCCGCGTGTCTCGGTAGTGATCGCACTTAGGGGCTGTCCATATATTACGTAATCATCTAGGGGGGGGGTCCACCAAATGATTACTCTAGTGCACATTTTTCTTTTTTGTATGAAGAATTGATTACATGGGGGGGGGGGTCAAAAATCGTCGAAACTGTGATTACGTAATATATGGACAGCCCCTTATCGTAAAAATATTCACACGAGTATTCTTAAGAATATTTAAGAATATTTATCTATCGGCCTTCCTGGCACCAAAATACTAACTAGACAACACTTAAATACTAGACTTGACTATCGATCTATTCCTCCAGGGCTACGAGTCTTTTGTTTACTAAACCTAATAATGCCTCCGTGGCTGATTATCTTAATAGAGTGAAAAAATGTGGGGGGTCAGTTCGGTGACTCCTCACACAAGTCTAATGAATTTTATGAACTACCTGCATACTACGATTTCTTAACTACTTCGGGTTATATTTAAAAATATGCTTTTTATAAAACCTCATGAAAAAATAAGCTAAAAAAATCCGTCGGCAAACCGTCTACATGGCAGTGTTACCAATTACCTAGAACTTTAAAATACCAAATTTGTCAAAATTTCGGAGTTAGTTATCGAATTGTTTTGTTAACGAATTATATATTCAAAGGTACTTAGTATTGTAATTAAAAATAAAGCTTATTTCTGGTAAAAATTTCATTGTGAAAGAAGTTGTAGTTATTGAGAAATTAATACAAACAGGCCGCCTTTTGCAAAAAGTTGGCATCACTGTCGTGAAAATGTCCTATTTTTGCCAGGTAAAACGCCGGCTGTGAAGAAGAAGAAGACAAGTAAGTAAAAAAGGACAACATTTTTGTTTATTATTAATTTAAACTAATAAGCTTTGCTAATTTTCAGGGGTAAACAAGACACCATATTCTTCCATTCATTCGCGATAATATCGACATTGCCAAAGGATTTACTCAGGGCGGCCGCATTCTTGTGAAAGGACCTGGCTAATGAGTTAAATCTAAATAAACCAACGCAGCCGTGGCAAACCGCTGCTCAGGGCTGCAATATGTAGCCTGGCGGGTAATTCAAATTTTTAATTTTTTCTTTTATTATGTACAATATGCGCTTTAATCATATAGTCTTTTTGTAATTTTGCAAGAAAAACAAATTAAATTTAAAACTTATTGGAAAATAGTCCAAATAAGTCAAATAAAATTCGATAATTATTGAATATTCGATATTGAGTGTATGCATCCAGCCCTGGTCGTTTTTCGGTAAATTTTCCGAAAAAAGGAAATCTCTCGAATTCCTATGACATCAACGGCTTTGGTCGGTTGGTTTCTAAATCAACCGTCCCCAAATCCGTCGACGGTTTCTGTGACACCCCTGATGACCCCTCATTCGCCGCGTATTTTCAGGGCCATTTATCCCGACCGGCGCCAACAGCTCCAATTTTCTACATTTTCACTTTCACCGCCTTCTCCTCCAAGCAAATTGAAATTGATTAAGTCTTGGTATGCAATCCTCTTCGCTTTTGCGATACCTTTCGATTGGTGTATCACTCGTTATGATCAGATCAGAACATCACAGCAGATTTTCAATTCTGCGGCTATATAATAAGGTGTGTTTAAAGCACATATTTTTTTTATTAAAAGTCGTATTAAGGTGATTGTGTTTGTATTTAATAGTTATAACAAAACAAAGAATTTCATGTGAAAACAATATAATATTTGCCTCCGTGGCATAACTTATAACAACATCTTAATTTTAAGGTGTTTCATAATTATACGACACCATTGATTTTTTCCGGTTCCAATGATCAAACTTACCCGAAATTTTTTTCTGGTTAAGTATGTGGGATGGTACAAATTTCAGTTTATTTGGGAAAGTAACAGAATGTTTTTCAAAAACTTAAATGAATGAATGTTTCTTGATTTGACTTATTTAATTTCACAAAACCGACTTCTTTTCGGAACGCACTGGACAACCTCTTTACTGCTCGACTCGCTGAATTCTTATCCTCGCGTCGCTTCTTTTCGCTCGATGCTTTTTAAAATAATGTACTCGATTCTCTTTAATGTACTCGATTAATATTTTATAGTATTGGATAACAAATAATAATAAGAGCGCAATTCAAAATCAAATTAAGGTACTGGGCCTAAACCGTTGATGTCGCTGTTAATCTTAAGCTGCAAGGGTGATACACTTATACTAAATTCCCCAATCCTACAAATATAAACTAAAAGATTCGATTTTGAGAGTAATCCAGCTTTGGGCTGGATCTTTGATCCTTCTAATCTTCGACCATATAAATATAAAAAAAGTTCTTTTTCGAAGTCATATCCCCCAATTCGTCTTAACTTTTGTCTGGTCAATATTCTTAGCACTTTTGAATCAAATAAAAATCCCTTTCAGTTCACTACATGCACGAAACAGACCTAAAAAATCATTTTTTATAAACTGCCCTTTTAGAACAAAACCTGTTTTATTCCAAAAATATTTGATTTTGGCCGTCACTTTCTGTCAAAATGCAAAAATTTGTTCTTCAAAACCTTAATAAACTTTCCACATTTCACGATTGGAACATTTGAAATGCGATGCCCAGTCTGCGCCACGTTGAAGTTTTTTCGACATTTTTTCATACGAATTTGTGTTTTTTCTCCATGGGATTTCATTAAGGGGGCGCAGATTGGGCTGGATTACTCTTAAAATGGAACCTTTTAGTTTATATTTAACCAGAAAAAAAATTTCAGTCAAGTTTGATCATTGGAACCGGAAAAAATCGATGGTGTCGTATAATTATGAAACGATCGCACATAACCGAAAAATAGACTATATTTCGAAAAATTAGCGGTAAATCCTTAAAAAGAGGATCAAGGACGCGTGGTATTTTTTTCGTACACATCATACATTGTTCTTTCGATCTGCGTTTAAATGTTTCGCTTTCTATAAGCAACAACAACGCTACAAATTTTCAAAGAATAAGTGTGTTGGTGTCGTATAATTTAGAAACACACCTTAGTAGTCGCCTTCGCACACTCTCTTGGTGCGATTCGTCACTACGTGGACTGCCGTCCACAGTGATGTGTGACTTAAAAAACTAATTTCGGTTTTTAGATCTTGCATTTTTTCAACTTTTTTAACTTTGACAAAATGCAGCTTCTACACTAATGACTGAAACTCAATGATGTATATAAGAAAGCTAAAGAACTTTTTATTGTAGAATGAGTCTTTGGTGGCCGGGGTTTACTTACATGGCAAAATATAATGGCTTGACCAATGCTTATGCATCCGTAGATATTTTGAATAGAGGTATACTTTCCATCTTCATTTTTGCATTTTACATAATATTGCTTTATGTTATCCAGGGATTCTTCCTCTCGCATTAATCTAAAAAATTCATTGTTTATAAAAAGTTAAAGAATTATAAAAGAAGAGATAACGATATGCTGGACTGCTTAAAGTTTAAGATTTTGAATGTTACAATTTTTTTGAATGTCTTCCTATATCTTTACTCGTATACACCCAATTAAGACATTATTTTAAAGTTAATAGACCAGAGCAGGGCTGCCTTCTTTATGGCAGTGCATTTTCGAAAACAATTAAAAGAATATCACAGACACGCGAGTAACGACACACACGCAGTCATGATAAGGACAACACCATTTTGCATTCTGAGTTGGGAAGAAAAAACAGTTCAATGGAATTGTTGCTGGCTTTACTTGCTCTTATCTATTACGGATAGCGACTTTGTGACTTTACAAAAACAAATGTGCACCGCGTGTATATGGGCTGAGCCTGGATCATACAGATTTTTCAATGTGATTAAATAAGTAACGCCAACGCAAGACCTCGGCAGAGTTGAAAAAAGTGAACTTCAGTCAACTATATAAGTGCTATATAACGTAAATTCTCGAAAAACAAAAGATATAACGTAAATTCTCGAAAAACAAAAAATTAAATTTTTAAATAGTCCGCTCTATTGTCCGCTCTATTGTCCGCTCTAGATGTCCGATCGGAGCTCGCTTTTACCATGTTCAAGATATGCATTTAAAAATACGATTTGGAAAGGTTAATGTCAATCTATATTTTCATATAAAGTAAGAAAACTGACTAACAATATTATTTTAATTTTTATTACATTCTAATAACTTTGAACTGATTATCTAAGATGCCGTTTTACCAATTAATACCGTGTTTTTGCCAAATTTAGACCCGAAATGCTCCACACCAATTGATTACAAACTCCGTTAGTGTTGGAGCCCAAGATCACGAAAATACCAGTAATTTTTTTTTGATGGCACAGTTTTTTTAAAGATTTTCTTTTTTTGTTTCTTCTCTATAATGAGACTAACAATAAGTATTTCAAATCTTAAGAATATAACTTAAATTACAGTCATGTAGACTGAGTTTAGACTAACAGGCCCTAATTTTTAAAGCTGGGCTGACAGATCATTTCGATGTAGACGAGTTTTGTTCGAAACCCGTGTTAGGTTCCTTGCGAGATTATTTGGGAGCAGTGTAGCTTATTATGGTAGGCCGCTTTCTGCTTTGATATTTCATTTTTAACCGGTGCACTATGGGAAAAAAGTCTATTTTTTTGGCATAAACTCTAGTTTTAGAGATACAAATTAGAAATTTTGTATATATACTATTAAGATAAAGCTGTAATTTCGGTTTTTGTTGCTTTTTGAATCGGACCATTGTTTTCATCCACCGCCCACGCCGCATATTCAAATTATTTGGCAGGGATTTTAAAAAAATTGTATTTGTATTGGTAAGACAATAAAATAAGTTCAGTTTACGTTAATTTTTAAAATTTGTCAAAAAAAAAAATTGGTGACATGTACAAGAAAAGTGAAATATTCCGGCCTGTTCCAGTTTTCACTCGGAAGTGAATTTGTTAACATTATCGGATTTCCCGTTAACAGTACTAAATTTCCCTTATTTGTTAGGGTCATTTCATATTATTTCCCTTTGCAGTTTTGCAAGGCTCCCGACAGAATAGTATTAAAAATCAGTGTGGGGAAACACAGTGTTGCAAACTGCTAGAGCATACAGAGATGCCAAAGTCGAAAAACACCCTGTAGTTCGCCGGGACTGGTCCCGAACTAGCGAAATCGCCATACACCGGGGGCTTGGGACTAACTCCCGTTCATACCACCCGCAATGTAAATTTCTATCCACTTTTACCACGGCATGTCCTAGGCGGTGGTCATATGGCGAAGTTCTGCATTACCTTTCGCCACAAAAGGGACCGATAGGTGGTCCCATATTATACCCCTTTTCGCCACAAAAGGGGCCACCTATCGGACCATCTATCGGACCACCTATCGGTCCCTTTTGTGGCGAAAAGGGGTATTAAATGGGACCACCTATCGGTCCCTTTTGTGGCGAAAAGGGGTATGAAATGGGGTTGGTGTTTTCAATACCAAAAAAGCTGAATGCTATGAAACTTCCCAAGAAAAAATACTTTTTGTTAAATTAATTTATTGTATTATAAGTAGACAATTTTTCTATTTCTTAAATTTATATTTATTGAACAAATTCCTCTGCTGACACGTTTTTGTTGAGTGCCTCATTGTTGTTATTATTTGATTTGGATTTATTTTTAAAAAATCGTTTCTTTTGCAACTGAATTGCCTTGGGAATCAATATTTCTGCATTACCAGATTCTGAAACAATATCTAAAAAAAAATAAGATTTTAGTGTTTTAAAATAAAATGAGAACAGAAACTAACTTCGGCAAGCCAAAGTTTTAATACCCTTTCAGCTTTCAGGAATAAAATTGTGACTAGAAAAGCATAAATATAAAATAAGAATAACCAATAGTTAAATGTAGACTTATTTCACGCTTTTGAAACTTGAACCGACAGACAGACGGACATGGTTAAATGGATTTACTTTATAGGTTTGAAAAGGTCTCCTTTACTGCGTAACAAACTTCTGGACTAAATTATAATTCCCTCTGCATGGGTTTAAATATATATTTTTAGATTTTGTTATACAAGCCTGTTTACATCAAACCATGTTTTAAGATTTTGTTATACAAGCCTGTTTACATCAAACCATGTTTTAAGATTTTGTTATACAAGCCTGTTTACATCAAACCATGTTTTAAAAGTGAAAAGCAGAAAAAGACAGAAAGAAATAGGATTAAAGACAGATGGCATTCTAAGTAAATAGATTGAAATTGAATCAAGAAACTAAGTGTATTATAAAAAATACAGTTATAAAAATAACCTACCGTGAAGTGCACCATATAAATGTGTAAAGGAGTTTACGGCTTTTTTTCCAGAAAGGCCTTTAACATTAAATCCCACAACAAACTCATCCGTGAGAGCCCTCCGCAAGTTTTTTAAACCCCCTTCTGGCAGCAACAACGATCTCATGGCTTTAATCTAAAAAGGAAGAAAATTTCACTAAAATATTTATATCAAAGAAAAAAGACTTACGTAGGAGTCCTTTGCACCACTATTTCTCCTTCTCCTCTTTAACAAATCGACGAATGTGCCTGTTGCTGTTCATGGCTAAATATCACACATTATTAGGTATTTCACTTGCACAACTCATGGTGTTACTCACCTGTTGACGACACTTCAGATCACAACAAAATATAACACTTTAAATGTACAATAAGACAAATTAAATACAATGTTTACAAAATTTGGCGCAAACGTTGGGTTAGTGATGGTAGCGGGGTTGGGTAGTTATGGCAATCCGTTACGACTAATATTGCGACTACCGATATCGTATAATCGATGGCAATAAAAACATTCGCTAATATTATTTTTGTTACGTTCTATGTATATAAAATTAGGTACTTATATATTTATTTTTTATATCTAAGCACCAATAAAATCCGCTTGTTATGGAAGGAAAGAAAACGTTTTGCTGCTGAACCACCGCTATTGTTAAGGGGTTATATACCTTTTTTTTTTTCAAAAAAACGAATTTTTTTTTTGGCTGAATCTTAATGTATATCCCCTAGAGAACATCTTCCCAAATTTTCATACAGATCCGAATAATAGTTCGATAGGAAAACAGCGTTTTGACGCGCTCGACTTCAATAGTTGCAACGTCAACGTAAAACTTTGAATGCGATTATCTCAAAGTCGTGTTTTTCCAAAAGTGCTTTCGCTGTGACCACGATTGCGCAAGAACTATTCGATCGATCTTCTTCAATTTTTTTTTTAATTATTCGTAATGATTGTTCCGAGTTCGTGAACGATTCAGTTTTTATGCGCCAATTTAAATTTCGCAGATCAGAATTTTTTAATAAAATTTTTAGAACTCGAAAAATCAACTTTTTGGAAAAATTGTTACTGTATGCAGAAAAAAGCAAATATTCTTAAAAATAATCGTTCACGAACTGGATATAATACTATACTAACTAAAAATTTTTGGTTTTTTGATATAAGTTGACCTGCTGGACTTCCATCGTGGTCACCGCAAGCCGCTATAAAAAAAAAAGGGTTCCGAAAGAATTGCCATAACTTCGTAAATTATTCATATTTTTTCAAGAACAAAGGTTTGTTGTTTCGATAAAAACATGTACTATCAATAAATAATAACTTCACTGTCATAAAATAATTGCTACACACCAAAAAAAAATCCAAAGTTCCCTCAATTTTTTCGCTCAAAAAAGGTATATAACCCCTTAAAAATATTGCTGCAGCTAAATTGCTCATTATTTAATATAAATAATATAAAAAAAATAAAATTCTATCATTTATTATTTTATTTTATCTCATTATTAAGTTTTTATTTTATTATTTTAACTTTTTTTAAATTTGTTTTTTATATAAACAAAATAAAGTTGTATTCGTTATTAAAATCATTATATACTTGTCAAAAATTTCATTTTACAATTTTTTTAACTCCTATAGAAGTGTTCACATAGAAGTGTTCACTCTCCGATAACTCTTTTGCTCTTGTAAAAAATACACACGCCACCTATTGACCCTTAAGGGACCACTGGGTGGTCGATCCCTTTTCTGCCCCGAAAGTGCCACCGGCCCCCTTGAGAACTACAGGGCAAAGTCCCTATCAAATGTCCCCGTTCAAATTTCACACGAAATAATGTGGTATTCCGAGCCAAAACACTTATTTCGTTAATTAGGATAAATTATCTTTCTTATAAATAAACCATGAACCTTATCGGATAAGTTTAGAATAAGTCCCAACAAAATACTTATTTATATCCGTACCGTGACAACTCTAGGCCATTTTTACCAAATCGGAGCGGAATTTAGAACAAGGGCGGCGGATTTCATTAATTGTCAAGGCTAGAATTTACCGGGTTTTAAGGTGCAACCACAAAATAATTATTAATAAGTCATATATGCAAATAATTTTGATTCCGATGATGCAATTAGGAACATAAAACATCAAGGAATATCATAAAAATATTATTGACTTATAAAGTTATCGCGGAGTTTATTTAAAAATTTAATTTTTATACTGCCGAATTTAAATCCGCCTGTCATATGCTTGGCGGAAAGTTTCCGTGTGAATTTTTCGGAAGTTAACAGAGTAACAACAGAGGGAAATTCGATTTCATGCAGTTCTTTCGGAAGTGAGTCTTGGAACAGGTCTGGGAAATTCGAATCCGTGTGAATCTTTCGGAAGTGAAAACTAGAACAGGGCTGTATATCTAAGAGCAGATGCCAATTTTAGCTTTAACGGGGGTCCAGCTTCTTTATATTTGAGTCCTTTGCAGCCAGGATTTTCACTTGACTTGTCCCTTTCCATGAATTCAATTTTTAAGATTAATAAAAGCCACTTAGATTGTTTTTTTATATAAAAAAATTTTTTTTTTATGTTTATAAGTTGCTGGATTTAAGTCATTTTTTTTAAGAAACGTGCAAAAAGTTGCAATAATGATTAGTTTTGCGATATTAAGGATACATTTGGTAATAACTTTGCGTTTTTACCTTTTTGCAACTTTGTGCCATTTATAAGTTGTACACCACGGAACACAATCAAACTTGTTAGTTTTAAGCTAAAAAGATACACATTTAAAACAGTTCACAGTTGGACAACAAGCCATAATAATCAAAACATGTAATCTAAGATACATTTATAAATACCTTTGCTACGATTTGACATGATCAGAAATAATAAACCATTTTGTTGCTCCACAAAATAAGCACTGAAAGTTTGCAAAGATTTTTCACTAATTTACGCATACAACAAAGTCAATCAAACAGCTGACTTTGTTTGTTTATCAACCCTATAGTGTTGCTAGTAAAAAATCTTAGATAACAGTTCTTGGCTAATTAGGGTATGTAAATTCACAAAATATATTTTATTTTTAAAAATAATTTGTAAAATAAGTTTATTTTATGCCAAAAAAATTGACTTTTTTCCCATAGTGCGGTGGTATGCTTAGATCCCTGTGGATGTTTTCGGTCCGAACATACCATGGTGCCCCAGTAATTGTTCGCAGGATTTTTGTGAGCGCTGTATGATGTCAATGTTGCTGTTGCTCGCATCCCGCCAAAGCTGGGAGCCGTAAGTCCAAATGGGCTTAAGTTGTAGAGAAGAACTTTAAAGTCCAGACACAGGGATGATCGAGAGTTTATAATCCAGTGTAGGCTGCTAGCTTTAAGTCCGAGGTGTACTTTCTTGCATTCAATGTGCCTCCGCCAGCTTAGGCGCCTGTCGAGGTGTACGCCGAGATATGTTACATCGCTGGCTTGGCGACACGATTGTCTACTAAGGTTTAAACTTATATGTTTACACTTTTGTTCATTCATTTTGTTCTAATAGTCACTTCTCAACTACTACCAAATGATCAGCTAGTTGAGCTGTTGCTCTTTTTGGTCATCTCGAGCGGCTCAGGACTGCGGTGTCGTTAGCAAAAGTGGACGTAGTCAATCTCTCGTTTGTAGGGATGTCTGCTGTGTTCATTTATCATTTTTGGAATTATTAGGTCGCCCCCTGGAGCCTAATGACTTTAGCAATGAAACAAAATCGGGTTAATTGAAATTTCAGAGCTAAGCAGCGGTGGTCGAAAAAAGTTTGTGGCGGCGCTTGGCTGAAATACATTTCCTAGGTGTAAAGCAAATGTTTCTGTCGCACTGTGGGGCGTCTAGAACAAAAAGCCTGCCAAAATAGTATTTCTTTTTTTAAGATTTTCCAAAATGTTGCAATGCAACTTTAAAAACAATTGAATTCTCTATACAAATCAAAAAAAAGTGATCTGTGATGAATGGTTATCCCACTAAAGATTTTTAAACTTGTATTTTCGAAATAGAATTGTAGCCAATAAAAAAAAAAAAAAAAATTTTATACATCTTTGAAATTGTTCTGAAAGCGCGTAAGGGCTTAAGTTGTATTTGCAACGATTGAAATTTTAAGAGCAACCAATTCTTAGAATATTAAAAAAATACAAATTTTAAATGCATAATTACTAATTTTTTTAAATTTATTAAAAGTGGTCCAAAAAAATTGGGTTTTTTTTTTTATATTCTTGGACGTAAAGTAGTGTAACACTCTAGATCCCCGTTTAATTCTTTTTTTTTTTAAGTTTAGATATTTAACTACAAATTCTGAAAAAATTAGCCTGCCCTTTTGTGCCTCTTCTGAGAAAACCCCAGTTTAAGTTAGGAAGAAATGTTCATCATTTGAAATATCGTCAGCCCTGGTTCATCCGCGCGCCCTAACATCATGAAGATATTTTACTTATGTGAAGTATTGATGAAGATAATGATAAATTAATAAAGAAACTTTGGTTTTAAATTTGAAATTATGTTATTTTACTAAAAATATAGATATGAAATAAATACCGAGTTCTACCAGATTTTTTTTTAAAAAATGCTATATTTCCTTGATTGATTCTATGACACCTATAAGATATCATTGACCAATTTAAAAAAAAGGTAAGCATAGAGTTAAAATGATAAATAATGACTTAATCCCGATTTATATGAACCAATATTGAAATTGAACCGAAAAATCCTTCTTTGTAATATGCGTTTACATGGCAGCTAAGATATAGTTGACCGATTTGAATAATTTTTTTTTTCTAAAATCAAGTTGTCGGGAGCAGACAAATCTTTACAGCCAAATTAATATTAAAACGTAAACAATCGATTGATATCTATTGCACTGTAAACTCCAGCTGCCAGCATTAACTGCTTTCTCACTCTCTCACTCTCTCGCTCTCTTGTCGTTGTTCTTTTTCTTCGTCGTTGACATTACTTTTGTCACTTTGGTTGGATGCTCGTTGATCTGAAGAGATATACATTGTCGTCGTCGTTGTTGCCCCGCAGTTTAAACTCAAATAAATATATATTATAACGATTAAATATACGAGTTTGTTATTTGAATAAGTAAAGCTGCCAAAAAGCTGGCAGCGTCAACAATGGTGACCCCGACGTGATTGTGGTTATGGAGTTTGTTGAAAAAATTTAAATTGGAAATAATTTTGGAGCCCAATAAAGTTTATAACAGCCAGTGGATTTACCAATAATTGGATCAAATTTGTTCACCAAACGGAGACTCCGTTATTTTGCACGTCTTCTTTAACGCTGTTTTGGAACGGTTCAACTGCAAACACATACATACATACCAACATAGGAACAAACTTCAATGCGTTTGTTGGCGCTTGCACATACAGTCTCCTGAAGAAGTTTTCGTGTCGATGTTCTACACAATCATAGATAACGATCCCGAGTTAACCAACATCGAAAAGCTGCAACACTTGCGTTCTTGTCTACTTAGCCCAGCGCTGGATGCCATACAGTCGTTAGATATATCGTCAGCCAACTATCCAGTGGCTGTAGATCTGCTTAATAAACGGTATTCTAATAAACGTCTTGTTTTCCAGTCTCACATAAAGGAGATACTTGGTCTCAAAAGGGTGGACTCTTCGGCAGCACATAAACTTCGGGAGTTTTCGGACAAAATCAACTCACACATGCGGGCTTTGAATTCGTTGGGATCAGCTCAGGAAATTGCTGACTCCATCATCATTAACATGCTCTTGCAAAAATTGGATTTTTCCACGCAAACTGGTTGGGAAGAGGCCACCTCCATGGACAAAATACCCTCGGCGAAGGAATTTTATGATTTTTTGGAGAATGCATTTTGCAATGAGTCTGAGCATCCCATTCATCTATTTCCTAGGTTTGAACATTTATCTCCCTCCTTGCGGCATGCTGAGATCAAAAAGCTGTCTCTGTGCTTCAACTGCTTAAAACGTGGGCACCATACTCGAGCTTGTACAAGCGGAAATTGCCGCGTTTGTGGAAATAGGCACCACACATTACTGCTTTTTTATACAAACTTTTCGCAGCTAGCAATTGAAACTGATTCTGCCATTATTTCTAAAGTTAACGCCTCCAGTTCACAGCCAACTACATCTCTAGTCTTTCAAGGTCAAGCTTCTGATTTTACGGCCACTGCTGTTGTAGTCGTAATCAGGTTTATTCATTCCATACAGGGCATTACTTGATTCAGGCTCCCAGCTGCATCTTCTAACTTCTCGTTTCGTACAGCAGTTACAGTTAAAAATGACTCGCTCAGCATCTTTGGTTTCGGGACTCGGTGAGACAAAAGTTTTAACTGAAGGATATACCGTCGATATTTGCTTAAAATCTCAGGCATCTGATTATTCGGCGTCCCTGTCTGCACTCATCACGCCTACTATCACTGATAATCAACCAAGCATTGCCCTGAACATAGAAGACTGGAATATTCCTTCAAATATCCAACTAGCAGATCCCTTTTTCCACAAGCCTAAACGGATAGACTTACTTATTGGAGCTAGCATGTTTTATGAATTATTATGTGTTGGGCAGATTAAACTGATCCCTGGGCTACCGCTTCTTCAGAAAACTCGCCTTGGTTGGGTCGTTTCTGGAGGAGGACAAAACCATTTTAACACAAAAACTTTGACTGCTTGTTGTGTTTCAAATGGTAAACTAGAGGATCATCTTGATGATGTTGTTCGTCGGTTTTGGGAGTTAGAAAGTTCAAATGAAGCAGTTTCCATCCGAACAAAGGAGGAGCTTGAATGCGAAAGGCATTTTGGCAGCACGTTTGTGAGATTAACTACAGGTGAATACTCGGTTAATCTGCCATTCAGTTCCAAATCCATTAACTTAGGCGAGTCATACGCGCAATCGCATCGTAGATTTTCGTCAACCTCACCTTAAAGAGCAGTATTCATCATTCATCCATGAGTATTTGGATCTTAATCATATGTCTCTATTTGACCCGGTGGATATACAGTGGGGAGCAAAAGTGGTTCCATGTTCAGAATATGCATCTTTGACAGATCATAAAACGTAAACCAATGAAGCAAATGAAACAAACTTTTTTTTTCTCGATTCCTTATTTAATTTGTAAGAAATAAACTTAAATACCTCAATAATACAAAAAGAAATGTAAGAGAGAAAATTAAAAAACAAAAACAGAAGGCATGTACTCAGTTTTGCACCTTCCGTTATTCGCACTTGTTTTTGCTCTCCCTATTTTCTTATCATCAATACTTGCAGATTTACCGTGTTATGTCTTTTTCACTTATGATTCGTTTTCATAATGAGGAATATCGCACATTTCTTATAGTTCAAAGTAGATTTAATGAATTAAGAAATTAGTCTCCAATTTATATCTGTAAAATGAAGAAATTATCGCGAGGTACCGAAAATAGTATTGTTTCCATGACTAAAAGTGGTTGTTCGACACGCACAATTGCTGAGAAGCTGAAAATTAGTCAGTCAGTGGTGGTCAAGGTGAAAAAGAGACAAAATGTTTGTTCCGAAACCGTATTGAATGGTCGCCGCCGCCTTCTAACGGACTCTGACGCTCGACTTATGATGTCCAACATGAGGAAGGATAAGCTTTTAACACCAAAAGAGGCTTCTAAGGAGTTAAATAAAACCGTTAGTCGATGGACAGCCAGAAGAGCACTGGGTAGAATTGGATATATCGCTTCTGTTAAAAAAAATAAACCAGCTCTATCCGAGAAAAATGTTAGAGCTCGGTTAAAATTTGCAAAGACACACAAAAACTGGACTATAGAAGACTGGAAACGTGTTATCTGGTCGGACGAATCCAAGTTTAACCGTTTCCAGTCGGATGGCAAGCAGTATTATTGGCATAGGCCCGGTGACAAGCTTCAGAGACATCATGTAAAGCAAACCGTAAAGCATGGAGGAGGAAATATAATGGCTTGGGGGTGCTTCACATGGTGGCACGTTGGGCCGTTGCACAAAATTGATGGGATAATGCTAAAAGAGGACTATTTAAACATTTTAAAAACCCGTCTTCCCAATTTTCTCGATAAGACTGCCTATCCTGAAGGAGAAATCACTTTCCAACAGGATGGGGATCCCAAGCACACGGCGAAAATTGTAAAAGAATGGTTGGCAAAACAAAAGTTTAAGGTCATGGAGTGGCCAGCTCAAAGTCCCGACCTCAATCCAATTGAAAACTTATGGTCAATTGTGAAGCGACGGCTCGGGCAGTATCAATCGGCCCCATGCAACCTCCACGATCTCTGGAGACGCGTGGAGATTGAATGGAACCAAATTCCGAAAGAAATTTTACAGAATTTAGTTGAGAGTATGCCAAAGCGCATAAAAAATGTAATAGACAATAAGGGTCTTTGGACCAAATATTAATTTGATATTTTTTTTACAATTTTTCATAAAAGGTGCAAAACTGAGTACATGCCTTCTGTTTTTGTTTTTTAATTTTCTCTCTTACATTTCTTTTTGTATTATTGAGGTATTTAAGTTTATTTCTTACAAATTAAATAAGGAATCGAGAAAAAAAAAGTTTGTTTCATTTGCTTCATTGGTTTACGTTTTATGATCTGTCAAACATGCATATTCTGAACATGGAATCACTTTTGCTCCCCACTGTACATCTGTGTCGGTACTTTCTCCCACATCACTGCGTTATTAAGGAGGACAGTTCAACAAGCAAACTACGTGTGGTTTTTGACGGATCGGCTGTAGCTTCATCTGGTCAATCCCTTAATGATACGCTGTTGGCAGGCCCAGTTATTCAAGCAAAACTATTGCTGCTCTCCCGTGTTCGTATTGCTGTTCTCTTCTTACACGTTGCGCTGTTGTTGCATGATGCAAAGTTGCTAAACTAAAATCGTTGTCTTTACTAGTAGGTCTTGCAAATACAAAAATTTTATTTTACCACTTCGTGAAGAATTGATGAAGCAATATGAGGATAATTTTTTTATTCGGAAACCGCGTGTATTCCGGCGTACAGAATTTTTTTAAATTTAAATTTTCTCAAAAAATACTTAATTTTAAAATTAAAAATTTTTTTAAATATTTTTCTGAAAGATATTAGGATGTCCCACAAAGTTGCATACCAAATATTAAAATAACTTAAACGAGTCTCAAGTGCTGCATAACTGAAAAATCGGAGCTAATTTACAAAAATATTTTTAAAAAATAAACGGTAAGAGTTAAAAAAAAAAAATAAAAACCGATCCTTATATTTCAATCCTCTATAAAAAAAAAAGTTTCGATTGATTCTTAGATTTGACCAAAATTGGCCTGTCACGTTTCACGTGGAATGAGCCCTTTCCTAGACTAGTATTAGATCCAAAGGGTACCATAGAAGGTCATGGGTTTTGTGATGCCAGTATTGGAGCTTGCGTGTACATTGTCTCAAAGTCTGTTCGTCATTTGCTGTGTTCGAAGTCAAGAGTAGCTCCGTTAAAAACGATTACCGTCCCAAAGCTGGAATTGTCTGGAGCGTTATTGTTGTCTCAACTAATGAGTTCAGTTAAGCAGATTGGATGCTTCAATGGAAGGTACTTTTGTTGGAGTGATTCATCCGTGGTTTTGTCTTAGATTAAAGAGAAACCTTCAAAATTTAATGTATTTGTCGCCAACCGAGTGGCATCTATTCAGGAACTAACAAGCAGCATGAAATGGCGGTATATTCCCACAGATCTCAATCCTGCTAACATCCTTTCTTGGGGAGCCACTCCTGATCAGGTTCTGCAATCCAGACTTTGGTTTCATGGTCCAGCCTTCCTTAGTCAAAGTGAAGATAACTGGCCTGCCTCTTGTTTCCTCCAAAAACCATCTACTGAACTTCGAAGGAACGTATTGTTGGTCAATTCTGCTTTGGATTACACGACGAACTGCAAGTATATAAATTCATTTCCTGTCATGCAACGAGTTTTTGGATACGTCTCGAAATTTATTCGCCGTCGTCGTCATTATGGGCTTTGCGTTTCGGATGTTAAACATGGAACTGAAATTCTTATTCGACTTGTTCAGCGTGCCCATATGTGGGATGATATAAAGGAACTGCAAGCTAAAGGAGTTGTAAAAAAGGCTAGCCCAATCGCGTCGCTATTACCATTTCTGGATGATCATGGCACTTTGGCGGCAGACTTCAAAATTCGACACTTTCATACTACGCTCAACATCCAATAATTTTGCCTAAGCACTATCCGATCACATTGGCTATCATTCGAAGCTTTCATGAACGGCAGCTGCACGCCGGACCCCGTGCCTTGCTTTCCAATTTGCGCTTGCAGTTTTGGCCCATTGGAGGGTTAAAGAGCGTAGTAAGGGTTGTCAGTAAATGCATTAAGTGTTTCCATGCTAAGCCAAAATTGATTGAACATGTCATGGGTAAAATCCCGAAGGAACGACTAACAGGATCCCGAGCATTTGAAGTTAGTGGAGTCGACTACTGCGGTCCATTTTACAACAAGTCCTCTGTTCGCAGCACGCCTCCAGTAAAGTGCTACATCTCAGTTTTTATTTGCTTTACAACCAAGGCTGTGCATTTAGAGCTTGTTCAAGACCTAACAACTAGCTCGTTTCTTGGTGCACTAAAGCGATTCATTGCTACGCGAGGCAAGCCTAATCAAATTTGGAGTGATAACGCCACAAATTTTGTAGGCGCAAAAAATGAACTGCAGGAGCTAATTCGATTAGTTTTGAGCGACTCTCACTCTGCTGCTATTAGCCAATATTGTCTGGCTGAAAATATTGACAGGCGCTTCATTCCTCCTCGACGTCCCACTTCGGAGGTTTGTGGGAGGCAGCAGTAAAATCGGCCAAGCATAATTTTTATCGCAAAGTTGGAACTTCTTTGCTCAGATTTGAGGAACTGCGGACCTTAGTGTGTCAGATTTCTGCAGTCATTAATTCTCGGCCTTTAGTTTCGATTTCAGAAAGCCCTGGCGATCTAGACGTTTTGACTCCTGCTCATTTTCTTCTTGGTGGACCTCCTGAGGCACTGTTAGAGCTGGACGCCTGTCAACGTGTGAGCCATCTTCAGCAAATCTTTTGGGCTCGTTGGCGCGAGGAATATCTGACCCTGCTGTAGCAACGCTCCAAATGGCACCTCGCAACTCGACCTCTTCAATTAGATGACCTGGTCTTCGTCAAGGATGAGAATCTTCCTCAAATGCGTTGGCCGTTGGCCCAAGTGATCGGCCTTATTCCAGGAAAGGGTGGAGTATTTCGCGTGGCAGACCTAAGGACTTCTACCAGCAACAACATTCGAAGAGCAATGAACAAGCTTTGCCTTCTGCCTATAGATGATGCTGTTGAAAGGGACTCTTTCAACGGGGAGAGTATGTCGGGAGCAGACAAATCTTCACAGCCAAATTAAAATTAAAACGTAAACAATCGATTGTTATCTATTGCACTGTAAACTCCAGCTGGCAGCACTAACTGCTCTCTTACTCTCTCGCTCTCTCACTCTCTCGCTCTCTTGTCGTTGTTCTTTTTCTTCGTCGTTGACATTACTTTTGTGACTTTGGTTGGATGCTCGTTGATCGGAAGAGATATACATTGTCGTTGTCGTTGTTACGATTAAATATACGAGTTTGTTATTTGAATAAATTAAGCTGCCAAAAAGCTGGCAGCGTCAACACAAGTTAAATAAAAAAAAACAAGAAAGGAAGTTAACTTCGGCCAGCCGAAGTTTATATACCCTTGCAGGTATGCCTACTTAAAATTCTGTTGTTTTTACATTGACAAAAATCAAAACGCCTACTTTCTACAAAGTTACAATAGTTTTTCTACTATTTTTTTGATTATTCCTATGGGAGCCATAAGATATAGTGGTCCGATCGGGCTCGTTCCGTCATATGTACTACCTGCAATAGAAAGAAGACTTTTGGGATCTAGCTATCATCGCGATAGCTTTAAAACTGAGGGACTAGTTTGTCTTATTCCTTTTTTGAGTTATACACTTATGTAACGAGTAACGAATCCTTTTTCTTCTTCATGTTCTGGTTCTGCCTGCGTGCAGCATTTTCTTTCAGTCTCTAATAAATCGTCAAACCGAATAGGTTATGGGCCCAGGACAGCAAGAAAACTACTGTGTAATAGTCGAAAAGATTATACGATAATTAGAGATTCGGTGGTGTTTTAAAAAGATGAACAAGATGAGTTCGCAATACTCAATAGAAAAACTTGATAGTGACAATTATAGTTCGTGGGCAGTGCAGATGAAAAGTCTGCTGGTACACTCAGAACTTTGGTCGATTGTGTGTGGTCGTGAAATTAAAAACGAAAGTGGAACGGTTGCGGAGCTGGCAAACTTTGATAACAAGGATGAAAAGGCCCTCGCGAGTATTTTGTTGTGTATAAAGCCGTCCCAGATTAATTATGTTAAACACTGCAAGTCATCAATGGAAGCTTGGAAAAAGCTGGCTAGTGGACCAGCGCGTAGAATACAGTTGTTTAAACAGTTGCTGTATATGAAGATGTCAGAGTCAGACAGTATCGAAGTGCATTTGGGTAATTTCAGTGATGTCATCGAGAAATTACAAGAGATCGATCAACCAGTCCCAGATGAAATGGCAGGGAGCATGATGGTTCACGCTAATGCGAACGAGTACCTGTGGGGGGAAGCGATAATGACTACGATGTATTTGAGGAACCGATCAGAAACGTCTCCATTGCCAGACATGACTCCATACGAAGCATGGTTTGGGAAAAAGCCCAGCGTATCCCATCTTAAGGTGTTTGGTACAAAGGCAATTGTGCTAGGCAAGACAAGGAAAAGAACATTTTCTCAGAAAGGCATAGAGCATATCCTGGTTGGGCATTCAGAAACTGCCAAAGCGTATAGACTCTTCAATCCTGATACGCAAACTATCAAGGAAGCCAGAGATGTGGTGTTCCTTGAGCACGATATAACAAAAAGCGAGGATATATGGATATGGATATGGTGAGGAGAAAAATGGCGGTCATGATGGAAATCTTGACGGAGACGCAAGGACGCAAGGAACGAACAGTCGGGGGCCGAAGATGCTGAAGACGAGTTGGTTGATAACGTCGACAGAGTTCAACGAGGCCCAGGTAGGCCTAAGATAATTCGCACTAGAAGGCCAGGAGTTAAGGAGGCTTTGAGCTTGACACAGGCTGAAGAATGGAAGGTTGCGATGCAGAAGGAGTATTCTCAACTAAAGTCCACCAAGACATGGAGTGTTGTAGATCTTCCTCCTGGTGAGAGAACTATTGGATGCAAATGGGTGTTTGCGGTTAAAGGAGACCAGTACGGCAACGTAGAACGGTTCAAGGCTCGCTTAGTCGCAAAAGGTTGTGGACAGGAGTACGGCATAAACTACACAGAAACATTTTCCCCAGTGGCTCGGTATTCTTCCATCCGATTGGTGATTGCACTGGCGGTCGAGAACAAAATGTTTATGCATCAAATAGACGTCTCAGCTGCGTATCTCAATAGCGACCTACAAGATGTAGTCTACATGCGGCAACCGGAAGGGTTCGTGGACACAGCGTATCCAAAAAGAGTGTTGAGGTTGCACAAGTCTTTATACGGTCTGAAGCAGAGTGGGCGTGAATGAAACAAGAAATTGGATGATACTCTTCAGCGTATTGGTTTTTTACAATGTACCAGTGAGCCGTGCATTTATACCAAGAACCACGGCGAAAAATTTAACTTAATTGTTGTATATGTCGATGATCTAATTATTGATTGTTCCAGAAAAGAAGACCTTGTCGACATAAAACTTCAAATCGCACGAGAATTTGCAGTAGTAGATGGCGGAGAGCTGAATCACTTTTTAGGCATGGAGATCGAGCGGAATGGAGAGACGGTCAGTGTGGCAATTGGCCATAAGCAGTATATCGACGGGCTGTTACGAGATTATGGCATGGAGAACTGTAAGCCGAATGCAACGCCTTTGGAGGTTGGTTATCAGAACCTATGTGTTTTGGAAGACTGTCCACGAGTCAACCAGAAGCAGTATCAATCGCTTATTGGATCACTGCTGTACCTAGCAATGACTACGAGGCCAGACATTGTTCATTGTGTGGCAAAGTTGGCTCAGAGGTGCAGTGACCCCCATAAGGAACATGAGGTGGCCGCTAAACGCGTCCTTCGTTACCTAAAAGGAACTTCGGACTTGAAGTTGCACTATGTTCGAACTGGTGTGCCTGTTCACTGCTTTGTGTATGCAGGTGACTGTACTGACCGCAAATCGTTCAGCGGTTGGGCGTTCTTTATGGCTGGAGCAGCGTTTTCGTGGGAGTCGAAAAAGCAGAGCATCATAGCACTCAGTAGCACGGAGGCTGAGTATGTGGCGCTTTCAACAGCAGCTAAGGAGGCTGCTTACTTGCTGAAGCTGATATCTAAGATGGGTTTCGAGACGGCGCCAACATTGATGATCTACAGTGACAATCAGAGCGCACAATGTTTAGCTAAGAATGCGAGTTTTCATGCTAGAAGTAAACATATAGATATCAAGTATCATTTCAGAAAAGATTTGTATAAGAAGAAAGTCATTGATATTGAATATGTTCCAACCGAAGATATGATTTCAGATGTGCTAACTAAAGCCCTATGTAAAGTTAAGCACACAAAATGTATTACTTCACTAGGGTTAAACTAAAAAAGAATCTCTTGAATTGAAAAATATTTGCATATGCACCACTGTATGTCTTATTCCTTTTTTGAGTTATACACTTATGTAACGAGTAACGAATCCTTTTTCTTCTTTATGTTCTGATTCTGCCTGCGTGCAGCATTTTCTTTCAGTCTCTAATTAATCGTCAAACCAAATAATTGAAAAAATAAGAACCCTTTAAGAAATTTTTTGTATTTGTTTTCTTGAAAAAAAATTTGTTTTTTCTTAAAAATTTACTACAACAAAAAAATTTTACTTAAAAAATTTACCTTATGAGGTTTTTTTACTAAATTAATTGCCTTTAACAATACCTCATCAAAAGATAATCGCTGTCGTCGTCACTGCGGGCCCAAGAACCCTAGGAGTTTTTAATCGGAGTGATTCTTTCTATCGGAGGGCTTAAATTTGAGTGAGCCTTCCACAAAGCATGCTTTGTACTGGTCGGCGACAGTTTCTCGATGTACCGGCGCTGCGAAAGCTATTCTTCTTGCGGGCGGCTTCATTAAGGAGTTGCTTCGAATGAGGCGATCTGCAGGATTGCCAAACGCGCCGTAGGCGCGTGGTTTTTCCCGAACCAGTTGTTCGATTTGCAGATTAGTTTTGTATTGGCTGCTACGCACAATTGTTCTGGTGTTCAGATTTTGGCTGCTGCCACGAGGACCGACTCCAGGGCATCAGCACAGAAGTCGATGTCATTCTCAGTGTTAAGCTGTGGTGTAAACTTACGTACTTTTTGTACTTTAGCCAGTTAGTTCAATGCGAGGTCAGCCTGAAGGGGTGCTCGATTACTTTGGGACTTTGAAGGAGAGTTATTAAAACAGGCGAGTGATCCGATGATGTGTCCGATAGCGATTTGGCGCTTACTAAATTTCTTGGGATGTTCTTGGTCACACTGAAGTCAATTAAGTCAATTAAGACATGGTCGAGTTTGTTGTTCAAATTTATGATTGCTTTATACAGTTGCCTTCATTTTGGGGTCCCGAGTCTTGATCCCCAGTGCGTGTGCTTGACGTTGTAGTCTCCTCCTGCTATAAAGCGATCTCCGAGAGAATTGTAGAAGTCCAAGAATTGCTCTTCAGTTATTGTAAAACGCGGAAGGCAATAGACAGCGGCTGTAGTAATACTGCCGTTGCCTGCTTGTAATTTTATAGATGTAGCCTGCAAATAGTTTGTTGCAAACCTATGGTGAAAGAGGTGATTAATGCGTTCCCTGATTAAGAACGCAAAACCGATGTTTGTTGACATTTAAAATTATGTGGCCTATATTATTTGACCGACCTTTATTATTTTCGCTGAAATCTACTCTCAATACATCACAGCATTCCTAAAAAATAGTCCCCATTGTCAACCATTGCCCATGTCTTTGGAATTCGACGCCAAAGTTAAAAATTCCAAAATTATCAAGTTTTCTCTGATGAAAAAAGAAATCTGAGAATTGAATCTTAAATGGAACTAAATTTAACTATTGTTCATTGTATGCTTTAATTTCGGCTTAAAAAGTTTTCGTGAGGACATTTTATTGGATTTATTAAACGAATTTTGATTTTATTATCTGCTCTTAAATGCTGTCAAATCTTAAATAAGTCAAGGCATCCTATAGAATACGAGTAAACATGTATGTTTCTCTATGTATGTTCAGTAAACGTATTTAATTTCTTAGTTTTAGAGCTTGCCATGAATTATTCAAAATTTGCCTAGAAAGTTGGCCACATTCAGCTTAAAAGATCTTCAAGCTGCCGCTTCCACTGATGATAGGTGTCCTTCAAATGTATCATCTATAAGAAGCTTTTTAATTTCGGGACCGGCGAACACTCCCGCTTTTACTTTGGCATATGAAAGTCCTGGAAATATGGACAACAAATGGGCAAATGCAGCACCTTCTTTATTGAGGGCTTCAACGAAATTTTTAATAAGTTCAAACCTGATGTGCAGTGGTGGCAGAATAATATTTTCTCGTTCTACCAAAGGCTTGAATTTTATATTGGCCTCACCAATTACATCAGTTGTTCTGGATGGCCATTTCTTTTTTTTTAATGCTGTGCATCTGATCGGCTGTCTCAAAGGCAAAGAAATCAACAGTATTTTGTATATCCGCCGTGCAACCCATACTGCATCGCAACCACTTAAAGATCTGCGCATATTTTCCACTCAAAATGATCGTATTGTATATATTTAAGAAGTCTAGCCATTGTGTCATACGTTTCTTTGGTGCTAACTGCGTGTGCGATTGGAATAGATGGTTTCGAATTTCCATTGTGCAACAAAACTGCTCTTAAACTTGCTTTGCTACCATCGATAAAGAGTCTCCACTCATTCGGATTATGAACTTCTTGGAGCTGATGAAACATTGCAGTAATGTTATTGCAAGTATTGTTATTATTGTTATTTTTCCATCTATGTTAATGATTTACCCAATGTTCTGTCCCCAGAGCTTGCAAGGTTCGGTCAACCTTTTCAAAGTGTTGGAAAAAAACCTGTCATTTAAAAACTCTATAAAAACTGGGAGTGATCTAACACATTCAAAGGGTTTTTGCTTAACAGATGTTACGCTCAGAGTTTTGGTTTCTACTGACTACTTTGCTCGGTCTGTTAAGGAAAACGGTCTTATGTGAATGTATGAGTGCGTGTGTGTGACCTGTTCAGTAATGCTTCAGTCGTAACATAGCTTTTTGATTATTAAAATTCAAAAGGGTAAGGGAAAATACGTAATGTGGATTTTCTAAAGCTGAATCTGTAAGATTAGCCCACTTACCATTAAATTCCAATATTCTACATATTTTAAATAATTTACGATTCAAAATCTTAACTTTTGGCATATCTTTTTTATGTAGTAATTAATAATCGAATCCACGTAATAAGAAGCGAATCTCTTTAGCTGCAGGAAAAATTTGAGCCTTATAACATGTTAATCCTCCTTCAGCAGTGTAAAATTTTTTTTAATGTAGTTTTAAATCAATCCCTAACTATCTAAGAATATCTTCACAACATTATTTGGTTTTATTCAAAATATTTCGAAAGATTCAAAAGAACGCACGAACCATTTTGTAGGAATAGGCTTGATTGGAATACTTTGAGACATTTTTATACCCGTTACTCGTAGAGGAAAAGGGTATATTAGATTCGTGCAAAAGTATGCAACAGGTAGAAGGAAGCGTTTCCGACCCCATAAACTATATATATTCTTGATCAGGATCACCAGCCGAGTCGATCTAGCCATGTCCGTCTGTCCGTCTGTCCGTCTGTCTGTCCGTCTGTCTGTCCGTCTGTCTGTCCGTCTGTCTGTCTGTATGAACGCTGAGATCTCAGAAACTACAAAAGCTAGAAGGTTGAGATTTCCCACACATATTCTTTGGCTTCCTACGCAGCGCAAGTTTATTTTAGCCGAGCGCCACGCCCCCTCTAACGCCCACAATCGCCCACTAACGATTTTAAAATGGGTCCTGCGCCCACATCTTTAAAGATTTCCGAAAAGTAAAAATGCAATTTTGTTGTGTATATTTATTCCTATCGAAATGTAGAAGACATTTTTCAAATCGGACCATTCATTAAAAAGTTATACGCAATCAAAATTTATATATCTATCTCCCTCGAACTCCCTTTAGCTGAGTTACGATTATTAGTCGGGATACCAACCCGAGTACAGCGTTCGCACTCCCTTTAGCTGATTGACGGGTATTAGATAGTCGGGACACCAACCCGACTATAGCGTTCTCTCTTGTTTATCTTAAGACTTATGGTAGTTCATTTGAACCGATCTGCCTTTTATAGCTCATTTGAAAGGTAATTCGTTTCTTTATGGCATTTCTTATTAAAGATAGTTCCTTATATAGTCAATAAATATATTGAAGAAAACAAACAATATAACAGCTAACCTAAATTCAGAATACAATTTTATGTACATTAATATGTTCAATGCAATTTTAGAATTATCGTGATTTCCTATATACAATTTATGTACATATCACAGCAGGCCTATATTTTTCTCTTTCTAGAGAAAACCCATTTTTCTGACTTTTATTTAACAGTCGTTTTTCAGAAACCCTTTTAGGTGAGTGTTAACTTAAAAGGGTCTCACCGAGAGCAAAACGAAAAAAGGGTTCCGCTCAGATAGAGAGTTTGTGACCAACATTTTTTTCGGTTTTGTCGAGACTCAAACTGCGAATCGAATGCTTTCCCCCGTCACTTCTCTATCTCAATAAAACAAAAAATTCTGCTCCCGAGATTTCCAACTTATTTGCATCTTTTTTCCAGTCAACTTATTCTTCTAAAACCCTACAAAACCTCAACACCATATCCCCATTTCATACCGCATGCTAATAACATATTTTTAACCCCTTTCACAGAGAGTGTCGTTCTGAAAGGAATGTCCTCTATTGACATTTAATACTCAGCTGGCCCTGATAAGGTGCCAAACTGCATTTTAAAACACTGTGCCCAAAATTTGTTATATCCAATAATTACACCTTAACTTCTTTAACTTCTTTTTAACTTATCAGTCTCTCTGAAATTAGTCTTACATAATTCCTCTTCATAAAGAAGGTTTTCGAGTGGACATCGAAAATTACCGTGGCATTGCCAAACTATCAGCTATTCTTAAGGGGTTATATACCTTTTTTTTTTCAAAAAAACGAAATTTTTTTTTTTGCTGAATCCTAAAGTATATCCCTTAGAGAACATCTTCCCAAATTTTCATACAGATCCGAATAATAGTTCGATAGGAAAACAGCGTTTTGACGCGCTCGACTTCAATAGTTGCAACGTCAACGTAAAACTTTGAATGCGATTATCTCAAAGTCGTGTTTTTCCAAAAGTGCTTTCGCTGTGACCACGATTGCGCAAGAACTATTTGATCGATCTTCTTCAATTTTTTTTTAAATTATTCGCAGATCAGAATTTTTTAATAAAATTTTTAGAACTCGAAAAATTAACTTTTTGGAAAAATTGTTACTGTATGGAGAAAAAAGCAAATATTCTTAAAAATAATCGTTCACGAACTGGATATAATACTATACTAACTAAAAATTTTTGGTTTTTTGATTTAAGTTGACCTGCTGGACTTCCATCGTGGTCACCGCAAGCCGCTATAAAAAAAAAGGGTTCCGAAAGAATTGCCATAACTTCGTAAACTATTCATATTTTTTCAAGAACAAAGGTTTGTTGTTTCGATAAAAACATGTACTATCAATAAATAATAACTTCACTGTCATAAAATAATTGCTACACACCAAAAAAAAATCGAAAGTTCCCTCAATTTTTTCGCTCAAAAAAGGTATATAACCCCTTAAACTTCTGGAACATCTTATCACTCTTTAATTACAACATCTCTGCAGCTCTTTAATATCTGCTTTTCAGTGTGAGTTTATTAGTCATCGACGACCAATTTCCTTGAGTTCTCGCACTTGATTAGTAAAGATTTTCAGCACTGTCTACAAACCGACGTTATATTCACTGATTTTAGAAAGGCTTTCGACTCGGTAAACCATTCACTGCTTCTGCTTAAACTTTCTTATTTGGGATTCCCAAATACCCTTCTAAATTGGGTAGAGACGTATTTAAGGGGGGCATCAAAAAATCAAGTAACTTTGCGATTTTTTCTATAAAAACTGGTTGAATTGATCATTTAAATAAAATCCACTAATTTTTATAACCGATACTATCGGCTAATATATCGGTGGCAAAGCGATTGCTGGAACACTATTAAAAAAAAGCGTTCTGCAATAACGACTGTATCTCCTCCAAAAATTTTCGAATTTCCATTCTGTTTTTACATTTAGCTTAAGAAAAGAAAAAACCCGCCGCCTGGGAAGCGCGATTTTTAAATTTTTTTTTACAAGATTTTTTTTTGCTTAAAAAAAATACTTAAAGTTAAAAAATAAAAAAAAACGCTTCCCAGGGGGCGGGTTTTTTTATGCAGAAAAATATGCGACAAATTTGAAAACGATCGATTGAGCCGTTTAGAAATGCCGATGACCACGGACTTTCAAAACTTGGTTTCGAGAAAAACGCATTAAAGAAGCACTTATGTACCTAAAGTCTTAGAGGTTAGAGTACTAGATTTAGCATAACTTCTAAAGTTTTTGTCCGATTGACTTAAAAATTATTTTGTATACTCTTAAGATGTAAATCTACAATGACCTCAATGAATTTCATAAGAGGTGCGTCAGTAATCTCTTTTTCCTAAACCATGCAAAATGAAAACTTTTGACTTTCTACCGTTCCTCCCCGCATCTTGTCTCCTACAGCCTTGGCAATCACAACCTAGACCGCATTACCACCTCAAATGACCTTGGAGTCCTTTTCGACCATAAACTTCAATAGCCATATTACTTCAATGGTAAACAAAGCCAAGGGTGTGTTAGCATTCATAAAGAATTTGAAGACCTGTACACTACCAAAACACTGTATGTACCTTTAGTACGTCCGATTCTGATATACTGTTCCTGTGTGTGGAGCCCGCAATATAAGGAGCCTCAGAACATTACCGAATCAGTACAAAAGCAGTTTCTGATCTTTGCACTGCGTAATCTTGGATGGGATTCTGGCAGACTACTTCGATCTTATCTAGCCAGACTTAAATTAATCGACTTGCCGTCCTTACAACACCGTAGAATTTGCAATGCCTTAATGTTTGTCCATAAGCTTCTTTTGGGTCTCGTCGATTCTGAATCATTCCTTTCCTTTAGAATTGTAATAAGTTAGTGTATCCCTAGTCAAGCATATGTTAGCGGATAGTTGTTAACCAACTAAATAAATAAATAGAAAATTTCATTATTGCTCGGGACTGGAATGCTCACCACCGTCCCCGGGGGTCTCGAAACTCAACCACCCGTGGTAGAGCTCAAGCGGAATTCGTTCGAAGATCAAATGTCCAGATCCTTGCTACCGGCTGGCCTAAGCATTATACTTACGGGATACGGCCCGAAAGCTGTATCTCTATCTCAGAAAGTCTTGAACTTAGCTCTGATCACATCCCACTGATAATTAAATTTGGAGTCGCTGCGCAAAAAATTTGCCACAGGCCTCGCGTCCTTCCTCGAAATGCGAACATTCCACGCTTCCAAGCAGTATTAAACCGGCTTGTTAATCTTAATATGGTGTTAAGCTCTCCTGACGACATAAACGACGCTGTCGAGATGTTTGCCCGGAAAATCCATATCGCTGCCTAGTCCTCAACCTATGGTCAAGTCCTAAACCCCTCCAACCGACCTTAGGCTCTTTTAAAACCTGCGGTTATAGACCTGGTAAGGCTGAAAAGATCCCGACATCGCAGATATATTAAATCACAAGATCAAGTCAACAAAGGAGCCTATCGCCGTGCTGAAGACGAACTCAAAAAGCATGAAACTAAGCGCGAATATTTTGATGATATGCTCCTCAACGCGAGGACTACCAAACCGTACGGCTTAACCTTTGGAAATTAACACGGAATATAAAACGACAGCCTCTCCGAAAGATCCCTATAATAAAAGCTGATGATACATGGTGCCAGTCCGACTCCGAAATTTCCTTAGCTTTTGCGGATGAACTCTAGAAACGTTTCCAGCAATTCGACCTGGCGAGACCCAAGGACATTGAAGAAACACTGGCCTTCCTTAATGCTCCTTCCCCGGAAGCATTACAAATCCAACACGTGAGTCCAGAAGACGGCATTGACAGCCGAGTTGCCAAAGCTCTGCCTAAAAAGGGAATCCTGTTCCTTGTTCTCCTCATCAACTTAATTCTAGGTATCCACCACTTCCCCTCTCAATGGAAATGTGCTGTGATAACATTGATACCAAAGCCAGGAAAACCGGAAAATCTTGTCGAGTTATATAGTCAGATATCCAAGTAAAACTATTTGTATACCCTTTATTGTAACCTACATGTATAAGCTTAGCCTAAGAATAAAGATAAGAAAGAAAGACTTTACAATAAAAGCTCGGATCTGGTAGTCGTGTACAGACCGCACAAGTAACAGCTCGCTTTAAATAAAACATCTCTTTAAAACGATTTAAATGAATAGGAATACTGGAGTCGTAAAATCAATCATTGTGTATTACTTTCTTTTCACGATCCAGAAGTCTTTGTTAATCTTAAGTAAGTTCTAATTATACCCTTGCAGAGGGTATTATGATTTCAGTCAGAAGTGAATGCAGTGAATGAGACGTTTCCGACCCCATAAAGTATATATATTCTTGATCAGCATCACTAGACGGGTCGATATAGCCATGTCCGTCTGTCCGTCGGTCCGTCTGTCCGTCCGTTTCTACGCAAACTAGTCTCTCAGTTTTGAAGCTATCGGCTTGAAACTTTCCCAAAAGTCTTCTTTCTATTACAGGTAGTATATAAGTCGGAACCGACCGGATCGGACAACTATATCTTATAGCTCCCATAGAAAAAGTCGGAAAAAAAATCGTTAAAAAAATTTTAGCTTCGGTGTTTTTTGAAATATTACCTTCTACTCTTGGAGATGTTATTTTTTAAATATTTCTAAATTTCGAATTAAATATTTAAAAAATCGGACGACTATATCATATAGCTGCCATAGAAACGATCGGAAAATTAATGGAAAAGTAGTAGGGAATAAATTCTAACTTCCTTGGTTTTTATTGTATTCTCTTCTACTCTATGATATGATTTTTTATAATATTTCGGAATTTCGAATTTCGAAATTAAAAAAAAATCGGATGACTATATTATATAGCTGCCATAGGTAAGGATAGAAAAGTTAATGTCAAAACAATACGAAATTTAAAATATATTTGCGATTTGCGAGTAAATAGGAATGATCTGCAAGGGTATATAAGCTTCGGCTGGCCGAAGCTAGCTTCCTTTCTTGTTTTATTTTACGTTTAAATTAAGAAAAAAACTAGGCCGGAAGTAACTCTATATTTAAATTGTATAAAAACATGAAAGGAAGCAAGCTTCGGCCAGCCGAAGCTTATATACCCTTGCAAATCATTCCTATTAATTAACAAGAGAGAACGCTTTAGTCGGGTTCGTGTCCCCACTATCTAATACCGGTCACTCAGCTAAAGGGAGTGCGAGGGAGATGGATATATACAATTTTTTTGATTGCGTATTACTTTTTAATGAATAGTCCGATTTGAAAAATGTCTTCAACATTTCGATAGGTATAAATATACACAACAAAATTGCATTTATACTTCTCGGAAATCTTGAGCGATTGTGGGCGTTAGAGGGGGCGTGTCGCTCGGCTGAAATAAACTTGCGCTTTCCAAGAATATGTGTGGAAAATCTCAACCTTCTAGCTTTTGTAGTTTCCGAGATCTCAGCTTTCATACAGACAGACAGACAGACAGACGGACAGACGGACAGACGGACAGACGGACAGACGGACAGACGGACATGGCTAGATCGACTCGGTTAGTGACCCTGATCACGAATATATATACTTTATGTCGGAAACGCTTCCTTCTAGCTGTTACATACTTTTGCACGAATACAATATACCCTTTTACTTTACGAGTAACGGGTATAACAAATCGCAAAAATGTTCAATATTCCATTATATCTCAATAATTTTCCAATCGTTCCTATGGCGGCTATATGATAACTATATCATATATAACTACTAAGTTCAGATTTGATAAAATGTAAACTGAAACCGAAAATATTTCAAAAGAGTCATATCCTAAACTAGAAGAGAATACAAATAAAACTAACGAAGCAATAATTTTTTTCCTATTAATTTGCATTTAATTTTCCGACCGTTCCTATAGCAGCTATGTGATATAGTGTAAATTTTATTCGAAATTCTTAAATATTTAAAAAATAACATTCCCAAGAGAAGAAGTTAATATTTCAAAAAACGCCAGAACTAAAATTTTTTTAAAGTTTTTTTTTCCGATCTTTCCTATGGGAGCTATAAGATATAGTTGTCTGATCCGGCCGGTTCCGACTTATGTACTACCTGCAATAGAAAGAAGACTTTTGGGAAAGTTTCAAGCCGATAGCTTCAAAACTGAGAGACTAGTTTGCGTAGAAATGGACCATTGCTTTCATCCACCGCCCACGCCGAATATTCAAATTAATTGGCAGGGATTTTAAAAAATTTGTATTTGTATTGGTAGGACGGTAAAATAATTTCGGATTACGTTAATTTTTAAAATTTGTCAAAAAAAAAATTGCTGACATGTACAAGAAAAGTGAAATATTATCTAAGAGCAGATGCCAATTTAAGCTTTAACGGGGGTCCAGCTTCTTTATATTTGAGTCCTTTGCAGCCAGGATTTTCACTTGACTTCTCCCTTTCCATGAATTCAATTTTTAAGATTAATAAAAGCCACTTAGATTGTTTTTTTATTTAAAATAAAATTTTTTTTTTTTTATAAGTTGCTGGATTTAAGTCATTTTTTTTAAGAAAGTTATAAGTTGTACACCACGGAACACAAACAATCTTGTCAGTTTTAAGCTAACAAGATACACATTTAAAACAGTTCACAGTTGAACAACAAGTTATAATAATCAAAACATGGATACATTTATAAATACCTTTGCTACGATTTGACATGATCAGAAATAATAAACCATTCAACCGAAGAGCTGACTTTGTTCGCTTACACTACTTTACAGCCGAAATGCTCCCCAGCAATTGATGGCAAATTCTGTTAGATTTGGACCCCTAGATCACGAAAATAGCACAAAATTTTTTTTCGATGGCGCAGTTTTTTTTTAAAGATTTTTTAAAGTTTGAAATGTTAAATTTCGGACTTTTTTCGAATTTCTTCTTATATCTCGGCAGATATAGACTCGGTTGGGCCAGTTTTAGTTTTATTTTAAAGTCAATAGATCAGAGCTTAACTTTGCCATACAGATCAATACGATTGGATGAGTAATGGCAGCGCAGAAGCTCGACAAAGAGGAAAAATGTGTTTTTTGGTCGTCTGTAAGTCGGCTGTATATATCGTAAAAACTCGAAATAAATCCGTTGAAAAATCATAATGGGTACAAACTTAAAGTTTACATCCTACCGAATAAAACAAGCCGGCTATTTAGTGACCCGGCTGCCAACACCAATTATTTTTGTTTACATGTCGCCGCCTATGATAAATCTTAAATTTGGAGTCTGTCAACCGAAAAAAGTGGAAAAATCCGAACTTTAAAAATCCACCATAAATCCAGTTTTCCATGGATTTGGGCCATATCCGGCTTGTTTTATTCGGTAGGATGTAAACTTTAAGTTTGTAACACATTTTTCCTCTTTGTCGAGCTTCTGCGCTGCCATTACTCATCCAATCGTATTGATCTGTATGGCAAAGTTAAGCTCTGATCTATTGACTTTAAAATAAAACTAAAACTAGCCCAACCGAGTGGATATCTGCCGAGATATAAGAAGAAATTCGAAAATTCGAAAAAGTCCGAAATTTAACATTTCGAACTTTAAAAAATCTTTAAAAAAAAACTGTGCCATCGAAAAAAAAATAAGTGCTATTTTTGTGATCTAGGGGTCCAGCACTAACAGAATTTGCCATCAATTGCTGGGGAGCACACCAAGAATATTATTTTGTAAACTAGTGCTATCAACACTATAGTGTTGTTAGTAAAAAATCTTAGATAACTGTTCTGGGCTAATTAGGGTATGTAAATTCACAAAATATATTTAATTTTTAAAAATAATTTGTAAAATAAGTTGATTTTATGTCAAAACGAGGACGGAAGCTAACTTCGGCAAGCCGAAGTTTTAATACCCTTGCAGATTTTACGAATGAAAACTTGACAAGAATAGCAACATGAATTAATAAACAACAAAATATTTTATAATTGAAAAAAAAAAATTTAAAAATTTTTCACCCTATTGTTCCTATGGGAGCTATAGCATATAGACGACTGATCGGCACGCGCTTTTACCCTAATGAAGGAATGCATAAAATAATAAGATTTGGAAAGTTTCATGTAAATAGCTTATATTCTGCGCGAAATATCCTGAAAAACGTTAAATTTTTACCGATTCCACCCTATTGTTCCTATGGGAGCTATAAGATATAGACGTCCGATCGGCACGCGCTTTTATCCTGATCAAGGTATGCGTAAAATAATAAGATTTAGAAAGATTCTTGTCAATAGCTCTTACACTGAGCGAAATATCTTAATTTTGTAAATGCTATATCCGATTGTTCCTATGGGAGCTATAGGATATAGACGTCCGATCGGGTCGGCTTTCAAACTTGATCTGCGTACACATGTTTTAGAACGACTGTGAAAGTTTCAAGGCGCTAGCTTTTAAACTGAGCTCGCAAACGGTATTGAAACAGACATACAGACGGACAGACGGACAGACGGACAGACGGTCAGACGGTCAGACGGACAGTCGGACAGTCGGACAGTCGGACAGTCGGACAGACGGACATGGCTATATCGACTCCCCTATTGATCCTAATCAAGAATATATATACTTTATGGGGTCGGAAACGTCTCCTTCACTGCGTTACAAACTTCTGACCAAAATTATAATACCCTTTGCAAGGGTATAAAAATTGACTTTTTTCCCATAGTGGAATGGTTCAATTTAAAAAATTTCTTCTACATTTCGATAGGTATTCATAAACACAATAAAACTGCATTTTTACTTTTCTAAATATTGTAATTTTTAAAACAAACTTTTGAAACAAACTTGCGCTGCGTAGGAACTTCTAGAATCTGCATGCAAAATGTCAATCTTCTAGCTTTTATAATTTTGAGATCTCAGCGTCCATACGGACAGCCAGACAGACGGACAGACGGACATGGCTATATCGACTCGGCTAGTGACCTTGATCAAGAATATATATACTTTATAGGGTCGGAAATGCTTTCTTCAAGTTGTTACATACTTTTGCACGAATACAATATACCCTTTACTCTACGAGTAACGGGTATAATAAATGTTGTGGACTAGTAAGACTCGTTTTGCATAGGTTCGGAAACGTTACGTCTTGGGAAAGTCTAAAAGAAATACTAATAAAACATTTTGGGGAAAAGGAAAGTAGTGACGAATTGATGGACGCATTAAAACTATGTAGAATAGAATCCACAATAGAGCAATATTACGATAAAATAAATGAAATTGCCAATAGGCTGCACAATCGAAAATTAACACGTTCTGACGGGACGTATACCACTGAAGAAGTAAACAGAATTTCACTTAGATTATTTAGGGACAATCTTTCTGAGCCAACGAAAACAATGATTTTTGCCAGAAGCCCTCTATCATTAGACGACGCATACAAAATTGTTGCAGATGCCCGTCATCAAAGTTATACCTTGTATGGACCAATTCGAAAACATTTTAGCAACAAACCTCCTTATAGAAAATATTTCAATAACGATGATAGTAACAATCGAAATGAAAGAACTCCAAATGGATACCATAATCAACCACAAGTAGAGAAAAATCCCGGCAGTTCCAACAGACAAAATACCAATAGGTATGAAAATAGGTATAACAATTATGCCGCTAATTCATCTAAGAATTCTAGAATGTCCTATAACACTATCCAGCCTAAACAGAACACATTATTCAGATACATAAACTATGTAGATTTCCTTCATTTAAAGAATTTGGAACAAATAACACCAGTTTACAAAAAAAAAATAGATGAAATATACCATGAATAAAACCTTTGTTTTCCGGTAAGGTACGTCTTCCTGATTAAGAAAATGGGACTTAAAATTTTTTTTATGGATAAAATTTTTTTTTAAGTGTAAAAAACGTTTTTGATAATTTCTAACTTGAGTTGTGGTTAACCGATTTTTAATAGAATGCCCTCCAACTTTCTTATACACTGCATTGAGTTCCATTCATTAGTTTAGAAGCTACACTTCGTCAAAGTTGTAAAAGTGAGAAAAAATGCAAAAATGCTGGCATAAACGCAGAGACCTTTTGATTGTTTTGGGTGACTTCAATCTCCGTGATATTTCTTGGTCTTCTCATACTGATTCACTTGTCGCTATTCCCTTATCCGCTCATGTTTTTGTGGATGGCCTTTCTGAATTATCGTTACAGCAAGTTAGCTTTATACGAAATTCATTAAATAGACAATTAGATCTTGTGTTTGTTTCAGAGCCGTCTGAAGTCACAGTATCTAGAATTGACGCTCTTGTGGTACCAGAAGACCACCGAACTATGGAATTGACACTTAGCCTCCCCCACCTTAATACACCCTCTCCCTTAGTTTCTCCAACTAAAATGAGATGCTTTCGGAAATGTTACTATAATAAACTTAACTTAATGATTTCGCGTTCTAAACATTTTTTTTTAATGAATGCGTTCCTGACAGGCTTCCTCCAAAGCCGAACAAATGCGCTTCAAAGACTTAAAAATCTTAAATCAAACACTTATAAAAAGTATAAAAAATCGGGTAAGCCATCCGATTTTTCGAAATATGTGGTGGCTCGATCTGATTTTAATGTTCTTAACAGTCATTGCTATTCCATGTATTTAAATCGTTGTAAATTTGAATTTACTAATGATCCTAAGCAGTTTTATAACTTTGTCAACGCCAAGCGTAAGTCATAAGCTTTGACTTCATCCGTTCGTTTTAACTCAATGGAGGCATCGACTGATTCTGAAATTGCTGATTTATTTGCCGACCTTTTCCAAACTACTTATAGCTCCTCTTCATGGTCAAAATCAAACTACCCTAATTCCTAAAATAGGGCAAATTGTATTTTTTCCCCTATAATAACCGAAAGTTCTCTGTTAAGAGATTTAACAACAACAACGCCAACTTATTCTCCCGGTCCGGATGGACTTCCTGCTTAAGTTTTGTGCATCAACCATTTGCAAACCTTTTCTTAAACTCTTTCATTTGTCTATTTCATCATCAGTTTTTCCAACTATCTGGAAGGACTCTTTTATTATTTCATGCGAAGGCAGATGCCCAGAATTATAGAGGTATTTCTAAATTGTCGGCAATTCCAAAAGCCTTTGAACGTATCATCACATCCCATTTGCCAAATTTATGTTCCTCGCTAATATCACCGTGTCAGCATGGTTTTGTTAAGCGAAGATCGACTACCACCAACCTACTTGAATTGTCATCTATTGTAATTAATGGATTTAACAATAAAATGCAGACCGTAAAGTAAAGTCAGTAAAGCCTTTGACTCCGTTAACCACTTTTCTTTTCTTCAAACTAGACTTGCTTGGGTTCCCATGTAATCTTTTGACTTGGATTTCAAGTTATTTGGATGGGAGGAATCAGAAGGTTATATTTAAGAATGCTGTTTCTAAAATGATCCGCGTGACATCTGGAGTGCCCCAGTCATCTAGGCCCTTTGCTGTTTACTTTGTTTATTAATGATCTTCCCTCTATCATAACAAATTCTCGTGTACTAATGTATGCTGATGATGTTAAGCTTTGTTTGACATACAATAATATAGAGTCAGGTTTTGGCTTACAATCAGACATTGATAATTTTCAAGTATGGTGTGAGTATAACTTCTTAAATTTGAACTGCCTGAAATGTAACGCAATGACCTTTCATAGGGGTACTCCTACGTTTATAAGTTATTTGTTTCAAAACTTGCCACTTGACCGTATATATTCAGTAAATGATTTAGGCGCTCTTCTGGACCCGAAGCTTAAATTTGACTGCCACATAATGCTGACTGTCAACAAAGCTATGTGTGTTTTTGGATTTATAAAGCGTTGGTCAAAAGAATTTGACGACCCTTATATAACCAAATTACTATTTACCTCCCTTGTCCGTCCTATATTGGAATATTGTTCTTCGGTTTGGAGCCCACAATACCAAGTGCACATTGACCGTATAGAGTCGGTACAAAAAAAATTTCTTCTTTTTGCTCTTCGTAGTTTGAACTGGGATCAAAACGTAAGGCTACCTTCCTACCAGAGTAGATTATTATTGCTTAATTTACCAACACTTGCGAATTGAAGAATAATGCGTGGTACTATTTTTTTGCAAATTCTTATAAGAGGTGATATTGATTCTGTAGAACTTGTAAGCCACCTAACTTTTAATGTTCCCGTTAGACTAACACGTAATTATTATCCTCTTAATTTGCACGAGCCCTTTCGCGCTCTACGTAATAATTACAACAACCTTTATCATTCAATTTGCACTGCAACTTCTATCCCGGTATTAAAAACAAATATTTTAGCTAATTTGCTTCAATCTTAGTTCATAATCTTTATAAGTCCCGTCTCTATTTGTTCCATGTATTTTCCTCGCGAACTCGCATTTGTGCCCCAATTGATAAAGGGTCCCGCGCGTAACAAGCACGTGCTTGGTATCGTTGGGCCGGCCACTTGTTTGTACTGCTCGTGGTGCATCAACGTCCATCATATATATATAATATTTTTATACCCGTTACTCGTAGAGTAAAAGGGTATATTGTATTCGTGCAAAAGTATGTAACAGCTAGAAGGAAGCGTTTCCAACCCCATAAAGTATATATATTCTTGATCAGGGTCACTAGCCGAGTCGATCTAGCCATGTCCGTCTGTATGAACGCTGAGATCTCAGAAACTACAAAAGCTAGAAGGTTGAGATTTCCCACACATATTCTTTGCCTTCCTACGCAGCGCAAGTTTATTTAAGCCGAGCGCCACGCCCCCTCTAACGCCCACAATCGCCCACTAACGATTTTAAAATGTGTCCTGCGCAGGGACCGTAAATAACAGTTATTTGAGACTTATATTTTAAAGGCCTACTGAGATGTGTTAAATTTTTTATCAACCATTTTACTAGTTTTTATGCACTTTATAGACATTGACAAATAACAGTTTATTAGCTTTCCAGATTTGTTGAAATGCATATGCTTTGTGGACAAGAGTAAAAAGAGTGTTATTTTTGACGTTTAAAACAAAATATCACAGTAGTCTTTTTAAAATAAAAGTCTCAAATGACTGTTATTTTTTTTTTTTTTTTTTGTATTAATTCATTGCGTGGATGAACAGCTTGTTGGTCGCAACAACACTGCCGCATAGACCAGATGCTAGTGGTTTGAGCGCATGTGCGAGACAATGCACACATCGGTGAACACAAAAATCGGTTCTGCTCCTGGGTAAGAAAAGCTGTAGCATAGCTTTCCTCTTGTAAACAATTTTTTCCTCAATCCAAAAGGTAGATGTAGATGTAGAGAACGTCAAATTAAGATCGACTTCATTCCAAACAGGATAAGCTGTTGCTTTCCTTGTCTCTTATCAACAAAGTGATTGAGATGGGAGTGGATGTATGATTGACCCACAACCCCTAGACCACAGAAGGTGGTCCTCAAAAACTTCCTATGAAAGGGTTCGACAGATTGGATACTGGTCGTAAAGCCAGTTATGTTAGTAGTTAGTAGAATTTAAAACAAATTTGATTAAAGAGGTGGATTAAAAATTAAAATTAGCACTGTTAATAAAGATGGCCAGTTCTCTAAGATGGAGAGGCTCTTTTCTTGTTAGGAATTCTCTCAGATTTCGATAGTATCTGAAAATTTTGAATTTGGATCTCAACCTGGTATGTTTCTGGCAGTCAAAAATTAAATGCTCGGCATACTCCAAGACATTGCACGTATCACATAAATTTGTTTCAGCAGCCTTAATCCGGTGAAGAAAAACTTTGTCGTATGTGTTCTCAGTCATCAGTCTATTTATTACTTTTATACTTTTAGCTTTCCACCTTAGATCATGGTGCCATGGTTTAGTTGGAATGTCCGGAAAGATGTGTATCAGATTGGATCCCTTGAGTCGACATTTGTTTTTGTAATCCTCATTCCATTCAAAATGTACAATGTTTTTAATTTCCCTTAGGGCCTCTCTGACACTCAACTTTACCTCAACGATCTCCCCTTCAGTCACAGCTAGCTTAGCTATACTGTCCGTTTTTTCATTTATACTGATACCACTATGCCCAGGCAACCATACTACCTCTTTCAACCTCCGAGTCTTCAATACATTCATGTATATCTTGTACAATGTACGAATCACAGTCTTTGTTCTTTACAAGATTTGTAGCACCTAAACTATCGCAAAAAATGACAGCCTTTTTGTACTTATTTCTTTTGCAAATTTCAGCAGCAAATTTAATGCCGGATAATTCAGCACCCACTGACGATAGTGAGGTTTCAATCCTCACCTTATGAGAAATACCACTTGGTAATTCCAATATGCCAATTCCGCTTACTGAGTGTGTAACTGAAGCATCTGTTGACAGAATGTTCCACTTCTGGTCAGTGTATTGGTTTATCACCTCATTATAGAAGGAACGTATCTCCTCTACCGAATACTCAGATTTATTTTTGTAAAGTAATATTTCTTTCACACATATTTTATTAGAATAGACAAAGGTTTGACGCATCCTAGTATTATCAAAGAAGTATTGAAACTTTTTGATAACAGTTGTATAGCTAGTTATTGCTTGAGAACATTTGAACTCATCAAAGAGAGTGGGATTTTGAGCTTTAACTTTGAACAACTCTTTGGCAGTGAGGATATTGGCCCGGAAAACAGGTGGCATTACACCAGCCAGAACGAAAATTTCATGTTTACTAGTATCGGGAGGAACTTCCACACATCTCCTTAAGGACCTAGCTTGCGCAATCGCGGTCCATCGAGGATACTTTTTTCGCGAATTTCGGGGGTGAGTCCACTAATCTAGAGTATTACCGGCCATTGCAATCTGCAGTTACTGGGGAAAATCTTTGAAAACATCAGGGAACACAACAAATATGATGGAACATCTCAAGCCAGCAAATTTGTTGAGCCCATACTCTTCAGATACAAAACGGAAAAAAGTAATCAATTATTTTTTCTTTCTTAATGGCCCAGTTTGTAAAAATTTATTTTTATTTAAAAACATCGATGTTTTTCGTTCCGGTCTGTCTCCTGCTTTTGGTAGCAATCTTTTAGCTGAAATTAAAATATCCTCTGCAAAGGTATATTTAAGTTCATTTTTATATGTGTAAAAACAAATGCAAATATACGCCAATCCAATAGAAATGTCCATTTTTAGTCAAAAACATCGAAAAACATCGATGTTTTTTGTCATAAACATCGAAAACATCGATGTTCCCAAAAAAAGATTTTTCTCCACCTCTACTGCGCCCACATCTTTAAAGATTTCCGAGAAGTATAAATGCAATTTTGTTGTGTTTATATATACCAATCGAAATGTAGAAGACATTTTTCAAATCGGACCATTTATTAAAAGTTATACGTTAATTATATAGTTAAGTTATATAATTGTTTATATATCTATCTCCCTTGCACTCCCTTTAGCTGAGTTACGATTATTAGTCGGGACACCAACCCGAGTACAGCGTTCGCTCTTGATTATATTGTGTATATTTGCAGAATGCATACAAAATAGTATGAAAAGGCACTTCCTTGCACTTAGTAAAAGGTAAATAAATACAAATAGTAAATTAGGCAACGGGTTCCTATACAGTTTTTGAGTTACATAAAGTATTAAACATACACACGGACAAACATATTTACATTCACACAAAATAACACATTCAAAAACATTAACATTAGCTAAACTAGTTATAACCATCTAAAGATCCGGTGGCAAGCACCTCCGCTCAACTTGAAGTACATAGTTCACATAATAACTGAGTTTCATGACGAAAGACTGGGATTCTGGGCGGTTTCAAATGCCTTTTGTGCGACTTTCAGCAGGCTCTCGTACGTGGCGTGACCCGTTTGCTTGACCATGCCGTGGAACACCTTGGAGTCCGCCACCGTCAGCAGTTCGTAGGGCGTCCCGAACTCCACCGCTCTTCCGGCATCCATGACCAGCACCTTGTCTGAGTCCATGATGGTGTGCAGCCGATGGGCTATCGTCAGCACGGTGCACTCCTTGAACTTGTTGCGAATGGTGGTCTAAATGAGGCCATCCGTCTAGAGATCCACGTTGGCCGTGGCCTCGTCCATCACCGGGATGCGGTTCTCGCGCAGGATGGCCCGAGCCAGGCAGACCAACTGTCGCTGGCCCACGTTGAAGTTGATTCCGCCCTCGGTGATCTTGCTCTGCAGGCCACTGGGGAGATCCTTCAACTTCACCTCCTCCAGGGAGCGCCACAGCCTCTCGTCGCTGTACTCGTCGAAGCGATTCAGGTTGTATCGCATGGTGCCGGAGAAGAGCTCCTGGGGAATGATCGAGATCTTGCTGCACAGGTCGTGCAGACCCATCTTACTGGTGTCCCTCTTGTCTATGAGGACGGATCCATCCGGCTCAATGTCCTCGTACTCCACGAACCTCTCTACAGCAGTCATTAGGTTCTTCAGCTCGGCGGATTGACGCATTCCCCACTGCAACATGCCGCTGCAGTGACGCATTCTTGTATTTTGGCAGCGTCCTCCAATGCTGCTAGTGTCTTGTGATCTAGCTTTCTTCGTATTAGGAATCCCAAAATTGGATCCCATGTCTGTGTGTCGATTTCTGGACCTTTGAGTGGTACTTAGCGATTTTTCAACAGTGTCACTGGGCGCGTAATCTACTATTTGTGAGATAGCGGTAAAGATTTCTATTTTTACCTTTTGATATCCAGTTTTTAATCGTTGCCAAGTGTCTTCATATCCGCCTTGGGAAAATGCTGTATCCGTTAATATGTTTCTTGCTTCCCCCTTAAGTGCACTTTGAAGCAGATGTCGTGGAAACTCAGGTAGGTTGACTGGTGGTTGGGATAACGTTAGCTTTAGGTGCGAGTCATCTTTGCGTAACAGCGTCGTCTCGTATTCTTCATAAAGTGACTGGAATTGACATAATTCTGTAGTGGCGATGTCTGAAGCGCCTGGTATTACTTTTTTCACTTCATGAGCCTGTCTCACCAATGCCCATTGCGCATCGAGATGGCGCTGTAGTGCGGGTGTGATGGTAGTAGCATGGGATGCTAGGTTGAGGGATGATTCCATTTCGGTAAATCGTAATTGCAATAGTCGGATTTCCTTGCTTATTGATGCGTCAAAGGTCCTTCGGTAACGGTTTCCTTGATTTAGAGTCATTTCGTACCGTTCTAGGCATCTTTTGTGGAACTCTGCCTGACGGAATATTATCACCAAATACCTTTTGGTATTTTTTTACTAACTCTTTCATTGTGTCATATCGTGTTAGATACTCTGGTTCTATTGGTAGTGCCGATTCCTTGACTTCGATGTCCAGATCGCAGAACTGTTGCCAAAGCTTTTGTTCGGAAGAGTCATTTCCATAATTATACCCGTTACTCGTAGAGTAAAAGGGTATATTAGATTCGTGTAAAAGTATGTAACAGCTAGAAGGAAGCGTTTCCGACCCCATAAAGTATATATATTCTTGATCAGGGGAACTAGCCGAGTCGATCTAGCCATGTCCGTCTGTCCGTCTGTATGAACGCTGAGATCTCAGAAACTACAAAAGCTAGAAGGTTGAGATTTCCCACACATATTTTTGGGCCTCCTACGCAGCGCAAGTTTATTTCAGCCGAGCGCCACGCCCCCTCTAACGCCCACAATCGACCACTAATGATTTTAAAATGTGTCCTGCCCCCACATCTTTAAAGATTTCCGAGAAGTATAAATGCAATTGTGTATATTTATACCTATCGAAATGTAGAAGACATTTTTCAAATCGGACCATTCATTAAAAAGTAATACGCAATCAAAATATCTACATATATCTATCTCCCTCGCACTCCCTTTAGCTGAGCTACGATTATAGTCGGGACACGAACGCGAGTACAGCGTTCGCACTTCCTTTAGCTGAGTGACGGGTATTAAATAGTCGGGACACCAACCCGACTATAGCGTTCTCTCTTGTTTTTAATGAGCTGCTGTATATGTCTTTGCAGTTCATGTTGATCATCTAATAAGTCGCCGATTCGTTCTGTTCTGGCTAGTCTTCTTTCCATCATGACTGAATTCAACATCTTAATGGTATACCAGTGTCTCTTAACTAATGTTAATTGGAGTCTGTTCAGTTTGCCTCCTTTTATAGGCCTTTCCTTGTTCGGCGGTGAATCCTAGCGTGGTGCCTTCCTTAAAAGGGAATTGTAGCATCAGGAATTCTTTCGTTACTACTGAATTCTAGCGGAATGCCTTACTCGGAAGGGCTTTTAGCGTTGTGTCTTACTCGGAAGGGCTTGGTAGCGGTGTGCCTTATCTGGAGGACTTCGTAGGTAGGTAGAAGTGGTGAGGTCCTCTCTGAGGACCTGGGCAATGACATGGCTCTGTAAAATAAGTCACCAAGAAAAAAGTCCCCCAAAAAAAATGAAATAAGGCCCCAAAAATGGGGGATTTGTTTCATATGAAATAAGTGCCCAATTTAAAAAACGAAAGAACAATCCCAAAAAGTCGGCAATACAGATAGAACGCCCTAAAACACAATTGTATACTTCAACAAATACACATTGTGGATGGCTTTTCTCATGGCTGCCTTATAATCTGTTGAAGGCTCCAAATCGAATACTTTTTATATTGTAATAACATTTTTATACCCTTGCAGAGGGAAGTATAATTTCAGTCAGATGTTTGCAACGCAGTGAAGGAGACGTTGCGACCACATAAAGTATATATATTCTTAATCAGGATCACTAGCCGAGTCCATCTAGCCATGTCCGTCTGTCTGTTTCTATGCGATCTAGTCCCTCAGTTTTAAAGCTATCGCAATGAAACTTTCCCAAAAGTCTTCTTTCTATTGCAGGTAGTACATATGTCGGAACGAGCCGGATCGGACCACTATATCTTATGGCTCCCATAGAAATAATCAAAAAAACAAGAAAGGAAGTTAACTTCGGCCAGCCGAAGTTTATATACCCTTGCAGGTATGCCTACCTAAAATGTTGTTTTTACATTGTCAAAAATCAAAAAGCCTACTTTCTATAAAGTTCTTTCTATTATTTTGTTAATTATTCCTATGGCAGCCATAAGATATAGTGGTCCGATCCGGCTCGTTCCGACATATGTACTACCTGCAATAGAAAGAAGACTTTTGGCAAAGTTTCATCGCGATAGCTTTAAAACTGAGGGACTAGTTCGCATAGAAACGGACAGACGGACATGGCTAGATGGACTCGGCTATTGATGCTGATCAAGAATATATATACTTTATGGGGTCGGAAACGCTTCCTTCTAGCTGTTACATACTTTTGCACGAATACAATATACCCTTTTACTCTACGAGTAACGGGTTTAATAATTAAATAATATTTTAAGCAAAGAATTCGTTTTTGGTGTTTAGATATGGTCAACAGACTATTAAATGACTCGTAACTAAGCATCTAATAGGAGCGAGCGAGATGCACAACATGCTTTGGTGTGCGTTCACAGAAAAAAGCCGAGGCCTTGTTAAAAAATTCGATATTTAAAGAACTAAAAGGGGGCTTAAACTTTTTACAAAAACCGATTGTAACTAACAATATGGCGCAAGTATTAAAATAAAAAAAAAATTATTTGTTTTGTGGGGGCAATGGTTAAAAAATTTTTTTTAATCTTAATTTGTTTTTATTTTTAAAAAATTAAAAACTTTTTTTTTTGTTGAAATTTTATTTTGAAAGAAGAGGTTTTAGAGGAATGCAAAAGACATGAAGTCAATCGGATTCATATAACCGGAGATACAGATTTTCAATGAGAGGGTACTTTTTCAAATTTGACAATTTTTGGCAAACATAAAAAAATTCTAACTAAGGGGCTGTCCATACATTTGCGAAAAAAATAATAGCACCACTTCGTCACAGGTTCTTAATATTAAAGAAATATGTAGAAAACGGGGATTTTTATATAAGAAGTGTTTTTTATTATCTTGATTAGTATTCCACCTATTTGAAAAAATTGATACGGATATCAAAAATATTGTCTACATATAATTTTTTCAGATTTTAAGAAAAAATGTAAAAAAAAAGGCCGAAAAAAATAATAGCACCACTTCCGTTTTCTTTAAATAAAACGTTACGATGCGCTAATATTCTTGTGTATAAAGGATATATTTTATGAGATTTGACTAAAACTAACTTCTCCTGATATCCAGACATCAAATTGATTACCATTTGGCAATACAAGGACTGGTGAAAAATTTTCCAAGTCGGAAAAGAAAAATATTCAAAAAAGAAACATATTGGATGGAAAACGGTCATGAAAACCGGTTGGATTGGTTAGGTTTTGGATCATCTTCATTAAGAATGCCATAAACTTTAAAGGATAACACAGAAAAACCGAGTCCTGGCCTATTTTTCCTTCAAAAATGTTATATCACAAAGCACAAAGAATCTTATCAGGGCCAAAACTAAACTAAAACACGAGCTTAAAAAAATAGCGAATAAACAAATTTATATTTATAAACATTTATAAATATTTAAATATTTAAAATTAAATTAAATTAAAATTTATAAACAAGTTTATAAAACATGCACTTAAAAAAAAAATCCTATCCGAAATGCGAAACACATTTACAAGGGCATAGGGCTCGTCAAAAAAACTTACAAATGATTGCCCGCAAACTTATGAGAATGTGTGAAGGCAAAGTTAAATTGGGTAAGAAGAAATCCTTTTTATAAGTCATGTGTCTTCTAAGCACCTAAATTGACCAATAACATACCAAAACATCCATTTATTGAGCATGGACCTAGTATTAACATAGGCTTGTTTTTCCTTCTTGAAGTAAGATCAATACGGATGAATACATCGTAAATGAATCATCCTATGATGTAAATAGTAATACGGTAGTAATTCGTAGCTTAAACTGAATACAAAATACTTCTTAAATGAATCAAAGCAAAGAAAGAGTTCGAAAGTACTCAGTCAGCAATATACAGTGACTTGTGTACCCGCTTGACCATAACACAACCAAAAATCTTCGAGTTTTTTTTTTAAAGACAGTTTATACAGTTAATCTAAAACGTCTTAAATCATTTCCGAACAAAATTTGAAAATATATCATGACTTTTGGGCCCCAATTCCTTTATAGGTAGGGTCCTGACTTGTTTAATCGATAGTAAGTCATTATATCCAAAAATCGCAAAAGATATTTACACTTTAAACTTAGATTTATTTATTTTATTTATTTGTTAGCTACCGCCAACTAAACCATTAAGTTACCCATTTGTCATTTTTCTACCTTTTATTCTTTTTTTAGAGAAGTGGTGCTATTATTTTTTTCGTAAGTTTTTCCAGTTTTGCATAGATTTTCTTAAATAAGTCCAGAAACCTTTTATAAAGCTAACATTTTTTTTCATATTCAAATTATGTTTAGTTTTACTATTTAAAACCCGTTTTGAAAAGTTAAAAAAGTTAAAAAATGTGAGCAGGGTGACTAGTTAAAATTTTTTTGGGTTAGTGGTGCTATTATTTTTTTCACAGCTTTATATTACGTAATCACAATTTTGGTGATTTTTGACCCCCTCCCCCTCACGTAATCATTTCTTCATACAAAAAAAAATTTTTTTGCACTAGCGTATTCATTTGGTTGACCCCCTCCCCCCACCTAGGTGATTACGTAATATATGGACAGCCCCAAATAATTTTTTTTTTCGGTCAAACCCTGATACACGTGTTTACTTATTTTCCGAATAGTACGTGTAAAAAAAGGCAAATCAAAAATGTGAAAATTTTTTTTGGCCAAATCTGTTCGGATTGTAAAAGAACGGCCCATATGTACTACCTGCAATAGTAAAAAGACTTTTGGAAAAGTTTCATCACGATAGCTTTAAAAGTGAGAGACCAGTTCGCATAGACACGGAAAGACGGACATGGCTAAATAGAATCGGCTATTGGTGTTGATCAAGAATATATACAAACATTTTTCAAATAGGACCATTCGTTAAAAAGTATTGCGGGATCATAGTTGAAACTATGTAATGTTAATCAAAGCAACAAATGTAAATGATATGATCAGTTCTGTATGCGCAATATCATAAAGAGATGAGAATCAAATGTAAAAGCTTAAAAGTAACGGCTTTATCTCTCTTTCATCATTTATAATCTAAAGAAGTGTAAATAAGCGCGACTCTAACCCATTTTTGCAGTCAGTCAACTTCAAGCCGCATATCACGCGAGTTATATACCAACCGTTCAAATATACACACAAAAAAAAACTATGTAAAATTAACATAGAAAAATAGAATTTCACTATTTTCTGAATTTTTCATGTATTTTGTTGTTTTATTTTTTGGGTCATTGAATAGTATTTAACAATTAAAATAGTAGAAAACCTTTTTACGAAATTTGCATGTATTTTGATGTTTTATTCATTCAGCAAGTTAATAGTAACACCACAATTAATATCGTAACACAACTATTTTTATACCCTTGCAGAGGGTATTATGATTTCAGTCCGAAGTTTGCAACGCAGTGAATGAGACGTTTCCGACCCCATAAAGTATATATATTCTTGATCAGCATCACAAGACGAGTCGATCTAGCCATGTCCGTCTGTCCGTCCGTCTGTCCGTCTGTCTGTTTCTACGCAAACTAGTCTCTCAGTTTTTGAGCTATCGGGACAAAACTTTCGCAAAAGTCTTCTTTCTATTGCAGGTAGTATATATGTCGGAGCCGACCGGATCGGACAACTATATCTTATAGCTCCCATAGGAATGATCGGAAAAAAAAACTTTAAAAATTTCTAGCTTCGGTGTTTTTTGAAATATTACCTTCTACTTTTGGGGATGTTATTTTTTAAATATTTCTGAATTTCGAATTAATTATTTAAAAAATCGGACTACTATATCATATAGCTGCCATAGGAACGATCGGAAAATTAATGGAAAAGTAATAGGAAATAAATTCTAGCTTCTTTGGTTTTTATTGTATTATCTTCTACTCTAGGATATGACTCTTTTTAAATATTTCCGAATTTCAATTTTAATTTGATCAAAATCGGACGACTATATCATATAGCTGCCATAGAAACGATCGGAAAACAAGAAAGGAAGCTAGCTTCGGCCAGCCGAAGCTTATATACCCTTGCAGATCATTCCTATTAATTAACAAATCGCAAAAATGTTCAATTTTCTAATATTTCTCATTAATTTTCCGATCGTTCCTATGGCAGCTATATGATATAGTCGTCCGATTTTGATCAAATTAAAATTGAAATTCGGAAATATTTAAAAAGAGTCATATCCTAGAGTAGAAGATAATACAATAAAAACCAAAGAAGCTTGAATTTATTTCCTATTACTTTTCCATTAATTTTGCGATCGTTCCTATGGCAGCTATATGATATAGTAGTCCGATTTTTTAAAAAATTTATTCGAAATTCAGAAATATTTAAAAAATAACATCCCCAAAAGTAGAAGGTAATATTTCAAAAAACACCGAAGCTAGAATTTTTTAAAGTTTTTTTTTTCCGATTGTTCCTATGGGAGCTATAAGATATAGTTGTCCGATCCGGTCGGCTCCGACATATATACTACCTGCAATAGAAAGAAGACTTTTGCGAAAGTTTTGTCCCGATAGCTCAAAAACTGAGAGACTAGTTTGCGTAGAAACAGACAGACGGACAGACGGACAGACGGACAGACGGACGGACAGACGGACAGACGGACATGGCTAGATCGACTCGTCTTGTGATGCTGATCAAGAATATATATACTTTATGGGGTCGGAAACGTCTCCTTCACTGCGTTGCAAACTTCTGACTGAAATCATAATACCCTCTGCAAGGGTATAATTAATGAAAAATTTTAGAAAATTGAACATTTTTGCGATTTGTTAATTAATAGGAGTGATCTGTAAGGGTATATAAGCTTCGGCTGGCCGAAGCTAGCTTCCTTTCTTGTTTTCCTTCATATATTTTGTTGTTTTAAAAATACGATTATAAATTGTATGTCAACTATTTTTCTGCACTTAGGGTGGTTAGAGTATCCGACTCATAATCTCTGGGTCGTCAGTTCAAATCCCGCTTTTGCAGATGAAATTTTTTTTTTTTTTTGTTAATTGTTTCAAGTTTATAGATTTTCCTCTACAAAAAGCATTCTTCTGTGGCCTAGTGGTTAGAGTGCTTGACTCTGATGGTTGCGGCCCCGGTTCGATTCCCAGCGGAGGCAAAAAACCTCATTTGTAAATTTAAGTATCTGTGAAATGTAAGTGTCTATAAATAACTTCCATATAAATTAATATAACAAATTAAATTAAAAATAAAAAAAGTTAAAAACATAATTAAAAAAAACAACAATTTTTTTTCGGGTTAAATACTATTTTGTAGGTTATCTACTATTTTATAGGTAATCTACTATTTTTTGGGGCATTTTCTATTTTTTATGTGTTGGGGCAGTTTCTACTATTACATAGTTGATTTTACATAGTTTTTTTTTGTGTGTACTTAGACAATAAAAGAGCATTTATTCTTTAACCTACAAGTCCACGTGTTTCTTTCATTCGCTGTTTCACATCTCCCTCGCACTCCCTTAAGCTGAGTAACGGGTATCTGATAGTCGGGCACCCAACTATATAAAATATAAAAAAAAACTCTTCCCAGGGGGCGGGTTTGTTTTATGCACCCTCAATAAATATCTTTGCAGAGGGTATATGTCTCTAAAATCGAGAGGTGGCTCTACCAGCATCGAAAACAATAATTACAAATGATAAATTTAAATTTTTCTCGCGGGTAACGTTGCAAGCTTAGCTAAGCATTTGTTAAGAAATTTAAACAAAAACTAACTAAAATAACCATGAAAATCGAATTTAAATTTTGTTTTTTAACATATATTACTAACATAACACATTTTAATGAACCAATACCTTATAATAGTGGGATCTGCAACAATAAGACGAGCAAAGTCCATAACTTCTTTATCATAAGTTGCCGAAAAAAATAGCATCTGGCACTGCGGATTCAACATTCTGCAATAATAAAAAAATATTTGAAATTAACTATACAATTGGTGAATAGATTTTTAAGATTTGGCAAATTAAAATATTTTTCGGAGCACACATTTTTATACCCTTGCTGAGGGTATTACAATTTCAGTCAGACGTTGCAACGCAGTGAAGGAGACGTATTCGACCACATAAAGAATATATATTCTTGATCAGCATCAATAGCCGTGTCCATCTAGCCATGTCCGTCCGTCCGTTTCTGCGCGAACTAGTCCCTCAGTTTTAAAGCTATCGCGATGAAACATTCCCAAAAGTCTTCTCTCTATTGCAGGTAGTACAGGGTTGCCCATATTCGACGGACCCATGTTTTTTTTTTAAATCAAAGAAAATAAATAAAAATTTGGCGGTTGACAATCTTAATCATTTAATTTGTTCCAAGTAGATTTGTTTACGTCAATTTTTGAATATGATATCTTTCAAATGGCCGCCTCTGGCGTTGATGGCGTATTGTGCACTTTTTGCAGCATTTTCCATCGATTTCGCCAACATTTCGGCCGGAATAGCGGCTATTTCTTCACGAATGTTGTCCTTGAGCTCTTCTAGGGTCCTTGGCTTGTTAACGTAAACCTTTGACTTCAAATATCCCCACAAGAAGAAGTCAGGCGGCGTCAAATCGGGCGAACGCGGTGGCCAGTCCACCGCCACGTTGAGTTTTCACAATTGAAATAGAATAGAAGAATATGTGTGGGAAATCTCAACCTTCTAGCTTTTGTAGTTTCTGAAATCTCAGCGTTCATACAGACGGACCGACGGACATGGCTAGATCGACTCGGCTGATCAAGAATATATATACTTTATGGGGTCGGAAACGCTTAGTTCTAGCTGTTACATACTTTTGCACGAATACAATATACCCTTTTACTCTACGAGTAACGGGTATAAACACTCTGTCGCCGCCGATATCTGTTACAATAGACAGATCCAATGAGCACGCTATAACGTTCCGATCAGCAGATGAGTGGCTGGAATTGTACCGTTTTGCATAAGCTTCAAGCGCACTTATTGGGTGCGCGCGAGCACTTGCCTCGCACACGATTATTTAGTACAAATTTGACCACCGCACCGCCAGAAAGTTAAATTTTTGGCCACAAATCTGCAATTTCTTTCCTAGGACAGTTAGAAGGATGCAGTTTTTGCGTTTATTTCTTAAAAGATTGAACTTTCCAAAGAACTAAAAGTAAAATTTCTTGGAATTTTATATGATATAGATAATCCAAACCAAAGTCGGAAAATTTTACGTACTTTTCGGATTATTATTTTTAAAAAATAACTAGAAGACGCACTTAATCCATTTTCATACACGATAAAGTTCAGATAAAACAAACTAAAAACAAGAGAGAACGCTATAGTCGGGTTGGTGTTCCGACTAGTGCGAGGGAAATGGATATATAAAATTTTGAAAGCGCATAACTTTTTAATGAATGGTCCGATTTGAAAAATGTCTTCTACATTTTGATAGGTATAAATGTGGGATTTTTAAGTTTATTGTTTAAGTATTTAAGTTTATTAGTAGTTTATAATTGGTTAAGTATAGTTTAAAGAAATTAACACTGGTAAATTTGAATTTCACGCGTCTTTTTTCGTCTCTTGGCCAACGTCTTAGGACCGTTGTAGTCAAAGGCTTGAACTCAACTCCTCCTTGGTTCTTGTCCTCTTCTCGTCGTTCGTCTTTAATCTCTCTTACTTCACGTCTTCCGTCTTTCTGCTTTAAATACTCAGCACAAGTCGAGGAATAAATAGGACCATCAAAATTGCCGATCTTCTTAACATCGTACAAGTTATTGCCCTTCGATTTGACAATCTTGTACGGACCCAAGTATTTAGGTTTCAATTTCAGGCCGCTGCCAAATTGTGTCCTCTTAATTGCGACAATGTCACCGACGTCATACTGATTGGCTTGCTTGCGTCGCAAGTTGTAGGTCTTTCTATTTTCGTCCTGGACGTTTAAAATTTGAGTCTTTGCTTTGCTTCTTAAATCGGCTCGCTCATCACTGTACGCTGCCATCGCCTCCTTGTTGATCAAGTCTTTTAGCTTGACGTCTTCTTTGGTACGCATTTTGGAACCTATCAAAAGCTCAAATGGAGTTGTAGCGATCGATCTAGCAAATGTGGAATTGATCGCCTGCTGAACTTTGTCGACGTGCTAGTACCACTTGGTTGGGTCGTCAATGCTTAGTTTTGAGAGAACTGATATTATAGTGGCGTTTAATCTCTCGACTTGCCTGTTCACGCGTGGAAGTCCTGTGGTCGCCATGATGGGTTTGATGTTTTCCTCGTCGCAATACTTCAAGAAGTCCTGCGAAGTAAATGCAGCGCCTCTATCGGAAATGATGATGGCAGGGTTGCCAAATACTGCACTTTGGTTACGCAGCCTTGTGATTACGTCGTTTAAGGAAGTTAATTTAGTCGGGTACAGCCAGCAGAACTTGGTAAACGAATCCACAACGGCTAAGATGTGCTTGTAGTCTTTATTGGTCGAGTCTAAAGGACCTAAAAAATCCACATGAAAGGTATGTAGAGGGACGTCTCCCTTGTCCAGCGGATGCAGTAGTCCTTCCTGTTTGCCTTTCTTACGATTGCTCAGAATACACGGGATGCAACAATCTGTGACCTTCTGAATCTTTTCCTCAAGACTTGGTATGTAATACTTGTGAGGAGCCAATTGGCTCCCCACAAATAGCCACTCCCTATCCCCAAATGTATATAACCCCCATCGAGAATATAAGTAATTAAATAAGGCTAGCGATAAGGTAAAATAGTATTATAAGTTAGGTTTAAGGCTACAAGGCCACACCCGATAGTTAATAAAACTGTCATCGCCACCGATACTTGCATCACTAGCCTGGAAGGCTTACCCCACACCGACACACACATACCAGCACAGAAACAAGAAATTCACCACGAAAAGTGGTCACATGACCAAGCCTCGCATAAGAGCGAGCGAGAGAACGCATGATCGCGTTGGAAATCAAGCACGCGCCCATGAGACAGAGCGAAAGGGAGATTTGCCGAAACTTCGAGAAGCTAGGAAAGCAGAACGGCGAGAAGTTTCGCGAAACGAAACTAGAGGAGTTCTTTGGAAGAGGTCGAGTGACACGAACGAAGAATTTTGGTGCGTTAAGAGTGGGCGATTTGCCACTCCCGGGCAAGTGCCCAAGCGAGGAGAAGAAGCAAAGCGCTCAACGAGCCCACGTGGACGAAAACCTGCAGGACGCTTGCCCCACCTGAAGGCGAGGCGAACCCAGTTGTCGAGTGACGACTGACGTGGAGAAGGAGTAGCAAAAGGATTTGGGGAATAGTTGTGCCGGCCCAGGACCAGCGGCGGAGCACCAACTTTTCCGAGCGGTTGCGTGTGTGTGTGTACGGCAGCGGGACGGGTGAGTGCCAAGTCAGTGAGACAGCAACGAGTGGCCAGCGAAGCAAGTCCGGCCAAAAAGGGCTGTGTGTGTTCTTAGAAATCTCGGCAGGCCTCGATGCGGTATCGCTTGGTAGAATCCGGCTATATCAGCCATAACCCTTGCTTAAATAAAATACCTAACACATGTAACCCTAATGGGACTGAAAACCTAACCTCAAAACGACAAATGCGAAACATAAAACACTGTAGCTAAATATGAAGAGCCCACATACCAAATGCGATGTATACATTTAAATAAACCCAGAATACCATGAAAAACCTTAGATATATCTTTGTCAAAGTTAAATCAGCAAATATAAAAGGGGCCCAGCCGGCCGCATAGCGCGGTCCAACAGCGAGTGCTGGCGGATTCACATGGCCTAGAATTGCCCGGCGTGTCCCCCCTAATCGATCCCCTCTCGGTCTCCTCGTGGCGAGTGCCGCGAGCCAGACCCAGTACGCGCTACCGCCGAACCCCCCCTTCGGTCTTTGTTGATACCCAAATCAAATCGAAACTGTGTTTTACTCAGTAACCCGGTGGCTGACACACTACATCTCACGTCAGCCCACCGCTCATCGAAGACCCTAGTCTCAATCTTTATAAATTTGTCTGTAAAGAGATCCTGGCGTGACCGAGCTTCACCCCAGCCTAAGTAACTACTTCACATACTCTGTGCAAATCAGATCCTTAACCTTTTTCGATGCGAAATGTCCCTTCTCATGAGCTTTCGTGATGATTTGCCTTTGCATATCCTTGGGAACCACAACTAACTCAGTGTCGTTGACAAGCTTGTGTAGTACACCGCCCTTGAGAAAGTAGTCGTTGTAGGAATCTTTTTCGTCGTTGAGGATATCGCAAATCGATCGGAGATGTTCATCTTGCTCCTGCGCTTTTTGAATGCATATCGAAATACTTTGGTCAGCTATCGTCATGATTGGGTAACGGCTGAGGGCGTCCACATGTTTCATACGCGTTCCGAATCGATGCTCTACCTCGTAGTCGTACTCTTGTAAAAATAGGACCCAGCGAGCGACTCGTGTGCAAAAATTTTGTTACTCCAAAGTTTTTGAAGGCGTTGCAGTAGGTTATGATTTTAAAGTGAATGACTAGCAAATATACTTTAAACTTTGTGAGTGCTTCGATGACTGCAAGAATCTCGATCTCGTAACTTGTGTACTTTCGTTGAGCGTCGCTTGTTTTTTTACTCATAAAGTATACCGGATGCTTCTGACCGTCGTCTAAGGACTTCTGCAAAAGGATCGCACCAAATCCGTCAATGAAAGCGTCTGTGTGCACTTCTGTCTCGAGTTTCTGATTGTAAATGCTCAAAACTGGCTTTGCGGTCAAAATCTTCTTCAATTGGCTTACTGACGTTTCTTCTTTGGGACCCATGACAAATTTGGTGTTGTTCTTCGTTAGATCAGTGAGAGGCTTTGAAATAATGGCATAATTCTGTATGAATTTCCTGAAATAACCCGTTAAACCCAAGAAACTTTCTAGTTGCTTCAACGTTTGTGGTGATTTAAATTTGGCCACAGCATCTATCTTCTCAGGGGTTGGATAAATCTTATGATTTTCAATAATATGGCCGAGGAATTGTATACATGTTTTTAAAAAATTACATTTTTTAAGATTCAACTCGAGATTATATTCTGAACAGGTGTCAATAACCTCTCTCAGGTTAAGCAATGAGCTTTCTTCATCCATAGCCGGTATGATGACGTCATCTATGTAAGGCAGAGCGATGCCTTTGCAAGTCAGTTCACGAAAAATTGCGTTAACATGCCGCTGGAAAACGCCAGGAGAGTTTGAAAGGCTAAAAGGTACCTTTAAAAACTGATATTGTCCACTTTGAGTGACAAATGATGTGTATTTTGCTGGCTGGGCTCTGAGACAGGAACATGAAAAAATTCATTTTTCAAATCGATCGTGTGGAAAATCTTGGCATCTTGGAGTCTGTCCAGCTGATCGTCGATTAAAGGCAAGGGAAAATGGTCTTTAACGATTACCTTATTGATCCTGCGAAAGTCGATGCAAAGTCTTGGAGAGCCGTCACGCTTTTTTACCATTACCACTGGTCTGATGAACTCGGAGTCCGACACTTCTATGATTACAGTTTGAAGCCATTCGTCAACCTGCTCCTCTACCAAACGTGTCTTAGCAAAAGGCAAGCGCCTTGGTCTGGCAAATATCGGGGTCTCGTCCTTCAGGATAATGCGCATCTCGATTTGGGTGGTCTTCAGGTGAAGCGGTTTGTAGTTGTGTATGATTTTGCGTACTTCGTTTTTGGCAAACATACTTGCTTGCTCGTTGATATTAAGTTCGTTGGAATTCTCTACGACATCGATTTTCATCACGTTGATTAGATTATTTTGTTCTACCGGACTCGGCATCTTTCGCACTTGCAAACCGTCGCGGTTGAAAATAATTTCAGCATGTAAACAGATTTCTTCGCCGACAATCAATTTAAAATCCATTAAACCGATTGGAACAACGTAAAAGTCCAACTCGAACTCGTTATTGTCAATAAGAATCTTCTCTTTGAAAAGTCCAACTGGATTTATTTTATTGGCGTCGCGCTCGCTACCGAAACCAATTAGAGACACACTACAGTTTTGCAGTCTCGGACGTCGTATACCGTCCCTGTAGTTCGCCGGGACTGGTCCCGAACTAGCGAAATCGCCATACACCGGGGGCTTGGGACTAACTCCCGTTCATACCACCCGCAATGTAAATTTCTATCCACTTTTACCACGGCATGTCCTAGGCGGTGGTCATACGGCCATAATATGGTCATAATGCAGAACATTACCTTTCGCCACAAAAGGGACCGATAGGTGGTCCCATATTATACCCCTTTTCGCCACAAAAGGGGCCACCTATCGGACCATCTATCGGACCACCTATCGGTCCCTTTTGTGGCGAAAAGGGGTATTAAATGGGACCACCTATCGGTCCCTTTTGTGGCGAAAAGGGGTATGAAATGGGGTTGGTGTTTTCAATACCAAAAAAGCTGAATGCTATGAAACTTCCCAAAAAAAAATACTTTTTGTTAAATTAATTTATTGTATTATAAGTAGACAATTTTTCTATTTCTTAAATTTATATTTATTGAACAAATTCCTCTGCTGACACGTTTTTGTTGAGTGCCTCATTGTTGTTATTATTTGATTTGGATTTATTTTTAAAAAATCGTTTCTTTTGCAACTGAATTGCCTTGGGAATCAATATTTCTGCATTACCAGATTAGGAAACAATATCTAAAAAAAAATAAGATTTTAGTGTTTTAAAATAAAATGAGAACAGAAACTAACTTCGGCAAGCCAAAGTTTTAATACCCTTGCAGCTTTCAGGAATAAAATTGTGACTAGAAAAGCATAAATATAAAATAAGAATAACCAATAGTTAAATGTAGACTTTTTTCACGCTTTTGAAACTTGAACCGACAGACAGACGGACATGGTTAAATGGATTTACTTTATAGGTTTGAAAAGGTCTCCTTTACTGCGTAACAAACTTCTGGACTAAATTATAATTCCCTCTGCATGGGTTTAAATATATATTTTTAGATTTTGTTATACAAGCCTGTTTACATCAAACCATGTTTTAAGATTTTGTTATACAAGCCTGTTTACATCAAACCATGTTTTAAAAGTGAAAAGCAGAAAAAGACAGAAAGAAATAGGATTAAAGACAGATGGTATTCTAAGTAAATAGATTGAAATTGAATCAAGAAACTAAGTGTATTATAAAAAATACAGTTATTAAAATAACCTACCGTGAAGTGCACCATAGAAATGTGTAAAGGAGTTTACGGCTTTTTTTCCAGAAAGGCCTTTAGCATTAAATCCCACAACAAACTCATCCGTGAGAGCCCTCCGCAAGTTTTTTAAACCCCCTTCTGGCAGCAACAACGATCTCATGGCTTTAATCTAAAAAGGAAGAAAATTTCACTAAAATATTTATATCAAAGAAAAAAGACTTACGTAGGAGTCCTTTGCACCACTATTTCTCCTTCTCCTCTTTAACAAATCGACGAATGTGCCTGTTGCTGTTCATGGCTAAATATCACACATTATTAGGTATTTCACTTGCACAACTCATGGTGTTACTCACCTGTTGACGACACTTCAGATCACAACAAAATATAACACTTTAAATGTACAATAAGACAAATTAAATACAATGTTTACAAAATTTGGCGCAAACGTTGGGTTAGTGATGGTAGCGGGGTTGGGTAGTTATGGCAATCCGTTACGATTAATATTGCGACTACCGATATCGTATAATCGATGGCAATAAAAACATTCGCTAATATTATTTTTGTTACGTTCTATGTATATAAAATTAGGTACTTATATATTTATTTTTTATATCTAAGCACCAATAAAATCCGCTTGTTATGGAAGGAAAGAAAACGTTTTGCTACTGAACCACCGCTATTGTTAAAAATATTGCTGCAGCTAAATTGCTCATTATTTAATATAAATAATATAAAAAAAATAAAATTCTATCATTTATTATTTTATTTTATCTCATTATTAAGTTTTTATTTTATTATTTTAACTTTTTTTAAATTTGTTTTTTATATAAACAAAATAAAGTTGTATTCGTTATTAAAATCATTATATACTTGTCAAAAATTTCATTTTACAATTTTTTTAACTCCTATAGAAGTGTTCACATAGAAGTGTTCACTCTCCGATAACTCTTTTGCTCTTGTAAAAAATACACACGCCACCTATTGACCCTTAAGGGACCACTGGGTGGTCGATCCCTTTTCTACCCCGAAAGTGCCACCGGCCCCCTTGAGAACTACAGGGGTTGTACAGATCTACGCGAACCAGGTTGAATGTACTTCCGGTGTCGAACAGAGCTACGCACTTTTCGTTAGCTAGAACAACTTCTTTGCTTGTAAGATTACTTTTAGACCGCACTCGATGGGTGTTCACTTTGTTGCTCTCGGCTTTTTCGTTTTCGTTACAGTTGCGCGAAATATGTCCGTACTGGTTACACTTGAAACATTTAGGGCCGCGCTCTTTGCAATTATTGGACAGGTGTCCTTTCTCACCACAATTGTAGCAAGTAGCCTCTTTTTTAAAGTTCTTGTTTGGTGCTGCCACTTTCTTGCTTGGCGTCGTCGTTTCCTTTTGGTTTCTCGCGATCGTAAACTTTCTCACGCTCGTTCTTTGTGACGTAACATTTCAGCTTCTCTTTGAACTCACTGATATTTCTGGCACCGTTTAAAAGAGTTTTATCAATTGAGGAACCGTCTATGCCATCAATTACATACTGGATTAAAACCGAATCACAAATATCCCCGCAAATTGCTAGATCCTTCATTCGGTACAAGTAAGCGAAACTACACTCGTCCTTTGCGCGTTTGCTTTTGCTCAACTGCTCGTGAATTTGTTTGCTGTTCAAAATAGTTTTGAATTCGTTCAAGAGAGCAATTTTAAGCGCAATCCAGGTGCTCAAACCTCTCTCACTCATTATGAACAATCTAGCTGTTCCTTTCAGCGATTTCTTCGCGAATATCAACTTCTGAACGTCATTCCAGCACATTACTAAAGCTTGTTCTTCAAACTCAGTCAACCAGGACTTGATTGAAATTGAGTTAGTACCGTCAAAGGTGCGAATCGAGTCTTCTATGTCGCGAAAACTAAAAGAAAATCTGGGTGATGCCACCTCGTTGCAAAGTTTTGTCGACTTCTCTTTGTCTGCACTTTTTGCAAAATTCGGCGAGTTTTGCATTTCGTTTTGTTCTGCAACAAACTCGTCGTTTCGTGTGGATCTGCCGCTTACATATACTTCGTCGTCTTCGTCGTCTTCGTCGTCTGAGGAATCAATTTCATTGTGTGCGAGAAGTTTATTTTGCAGCAAATTGCGAAATATGTGGAGTCCGACGTCGTCTACGTTGTAGGTGATGTTCAACACATTGCAAATTGATGCCAGATCGCGTTCGTTTAGATTTTCCTGCACGTACCTTTCCTTCGCTAAGTAATTTTCCGAGCTTTCGTCGAAGTCAAAACCGGAAAAATCTCGAAGTCGTTGGCGGTTGCCTCTATCACCCTCGTTCTCAAAAATGTATTTGTGGAAGGCTAAAATGTTCTCCTTCTTGCTTTTGCGCAAATTTTCACTTATGTGGTCATTTAAGCAGCTCATGGTGGTGAAAAATTAAATTTTAAGTCGTCAAATTAGGTTTTAAATTGTTACACACATCGTTTTTCGCAAATTTGGTACGTCTTCGATTTTTGCTAGTTATCTTCGCGCGCGTCTTCGGTTTTTCTTTTCACTGGTTTCACTTATCAAGTTTCACTTATTAAGTTTATTGTTTAAGTATTTAAGTTTATTTGTAGTTTATATTTGGTTAAGTATAGTTTAAAGAAATTAACACTGGTAAATTTGAATTTCACGCGTCTTTTTTCGTCTCTTGGACAACGTCTTAGGCGTTCTCGTCAAAGGCTTGAACTCAACTCCTCCTTGGTTCTTGTCGTCTTCTCGTCGTTCGTCTTTAATCTCTCTTACTTCTCGTCTTTCTTCTTTACTTCTTTAAATTGTCTGTTCTTGCATTTCGTCGTTGATCTCGTTTAGCTCAAAAAGGTTGTTGTCTAGGGTAAACTTATTGTGGAATGACAGCCTCCCAAAGCAGACACACCCTACATAAATATACACAACAAAATTGCATTTATACTTATGGGAAATCGTTAAGGGTGTGGGCGCCAGACCAAATTGATAGTGGGCGATTGTGGGCGTTAGAGGGGGCGTGGCGCTCGGCTGAAATAAACTTGCGCTGCGCAGGAAGCCCAAAAATATGTGTGGGAAATCTCAACCTTCTAGCTTTTGTAGTTTCCGAGATTTCTGCGTTCATCCAGACAGACGGACAGAAGGACAGAGCTAGATCGACTCGGCTAGTGATCAAGAATATATATACTTTATGGGGTCGGAAACGCTTCCTTCTAGCTGTTACATACTTTTGCACGAATGCAATATACCCTTTTACTCTACGAGTAACGGTTATAAAAATTAACATCACTAAAAAATATTATGTCGTTTAAAATTTATGAACTGTTAAAAACTGCAACTTTCGCAGGCTCCCACATCAACTTTTATAAAAAAATCGATTTAAAAAAATTATTTTTTTTCGTGTTTTCTCTTAAGGAGTTATATACCTCTTTTTTCAAAAAAACGAAATTTTTTTTTTTGCTGAATCTTTAAGTATATCTCTGAGAGAACATTTTTTCAAATATTTCATAGAGATCCGAATAATAGTTCTATAGGAAAACAGCGTTTTGTCTGCTCGACTTCAATAGTTGCATATACTCAACGTAAAACTTTGAATGCAATTATCTCAAAGTTGTGTTTTTCCAAAAGTACCTTCGCTGTGACCAGGATTGCACAAGAACTATTTGATCGATCTTCTTCAATTTTTTTAATTATTCGTAATGATTGTGCCGAGTTCGTGAACGATTCAGTTTTTATGCGCCGATTTTGATTTCGCAGATCAGAATTTTTAAATAAAATTTTTAGAACTCGAAAAATCAACTTTTTGAAAAACTGTTACTGTATGCAGAAAAACCAAATATTCTTGAAAATAATCGTTCACTAACTGGAAATAATACTATACTAATAAAAATTGTTTGGTTTTTTGAAATCAGTTGACCTGTTGGACTTCCACCGCAAGCCGCTATAAAAAAAAGGGTTCCGAGAGAATTGCCATAACTTCGTAAATTATTCATATTTTTTCAAGAACAAACGCTCGTTGTTTCGATAAAAACATGTACTATCAAAAAATAATAATTTCAGTGTCATAAAATAATTGCTACACACCTGAAAAAAATCCAAAGTTCCCTCAATTTTTTCGCTTAAAAAGGTATATAGCCCCTTAAGATTTTTATAATCAAATTATTAAAAAAATTTGTTTTAAAAATATTGTTTTTTAATTTATTTAATGTTAATTTAACATATTCTGAAGTCATTACAAAAGTATGCTACAATTATATTTGCATAGCTCTGATTAGTCATATTTTAGTTCTTATCTGAAGGAAGTACAAGAAAGTGCAAGAAATGCTGCATAATACCTTTAAACATACCTATGTCCCCCCTTAAATCCCTTAAGCCCTCTGCCGGGCATTTCTCCTCTGCACTGTAATTTCCTGTTAAATATTTTCCGGATCTAAACTATATAGATTTCGAAAATACCATGATCGATTAGTGTACGCTAGAAGTAGATTTTACATGTTAGTCACACTGAAATCAAATTTTGGCGCGCAAAATGTTTACTAAAACCTGAAGAAAAAAAGTACGGCATACTTTTTGGGCTCTCCTAGCAAAGCTCATCAAAATTGCTCGACCTTAAGTAAAGTCTTCAATTAAACCGAAAATTACCGAAAACTTAGGCAAAATCGCATCGAGTCGGCGGTATGCGCTTTTAGTAAATTGATAAACGAATTTTTTTTGAAGGAATGAACTAATTTGGCACGAAAAGCAAAGTAGGGGAGAGTGGGGGAATTTCGTCACAGGGGAATCCATAAGTCCTAAAAATATATAATTTTTTTGTTTTAGTCCTTCAAGACGGCCAGACAAAACCAATGCATTTGTTTTGCACAGAAGGCCAAGATAATTAAGCTATAATATTAAATGTGTTTTAACAGTTCAAAAGCTACATTTAGTTCTCGACGAAATTTTTTCTGTATGCCACAATTCAAAAGGAATAAGATACACGATTTTTTATATAATACACAGTGCTAAAATTTGCATTTCTGCGTCAGTGATTTTTAGCTTCGCGCCTAATTTCGGAAGAAAAATAATTATTTCTAAAAAAGTACTGTCTGGGGAAATGTCGCCACCCTACGCTAAGGGTAAATTCGCACCTATTTTGAATACATATTTTTATATTTGACGAGCTGGCTAACGAACAGACTACCGGCAGCAGCAACAAATATAGGACGTCAACAAAAATGGTACGCTTGATCAGTGTAGCATATTTACAGGCGTTAAACTCCCTACATTTTTCAGGTGACGAAATTGCCCCGGTGGTGTGGTGATTTTACCCCCCTGTGTGGCGAGATTGCCCCAGTATATTGGTTTTACATTTTATTTTTTTATAAATCACCAAGGTAATTAAAAAAATAGGGGAATGTCACATTTTAAAGCTTGGTGCTAACCGCATTCAACAATAAAAATAGAAACATGATAACGTGTCTCAAGATGGACAAAAAATAGCTTTGAAAAAATGCTGACGAAATTCCCCCACTTCCCCTACTCATTTGCTAAAAAAAAGCCGTAACAATCAAAAATTAATTTATTTTAGGAAACAAGTAAGACCGACGAGCTATATTATATTTTTTACAAGTTACGTAAAGAGTCGAACAGCTATATAAGCATCTTTGACTTCAAGATTTTTTTTAAAGTCCATAAATACTTGATGAATTTCCCACTTTGAAAATACGGTAAAAGAAAACTACTTGCCCGAAAACTTTGGCATAAATTAGTTTAATCACAAAACTTTAATGTATTATGAAAAGGACCTTAAACTTATATTATAATTTTCTTAAAAAAAAAGTATTTTTGGCCAAAAATTGGATCGGCTGGCCTAATATGCACCGTCTGCTACGATTATTTAAAAATAAAGCGGTTCCCTTACTTCTTTGCCTCACGGCTACATGTAACTCCATACAGCCAGCCGTTATATACTGAATAATAATTTGGATATATGTTAACCTTCGAGTTTTATTAGAAACGGGACGTGCTACATATAAGTCAAGGACACGGGGGCGGTGGCTCAACATGCTTTAAAATAATCGTAATAAATTTCGCAACTAAGCAAGCGAATCACGTGTACTTAATAGTCCATTAGCTCCGTCCAATATAACAATATTCGGGGGTCAACATAAAGTAATTCCCTAAATTAATAACAACAACTTATTATAAGGGCCGGTTTCTCGAGTGCCGGCTAACATTTCTTGAGCAGATAAAGTCCCTGGTAAGGCATTTTGGCTTTTCAACAGGAACTCGGACTCCCTGCTAAGCGGTTTCGGCTCGATAAGAGAAATAAACGAAATCACAGCTGACTTGCCTTTGACTTATACCCAGTTGATGAAATAATCAAAGTATGCCGTACCCTAACAGCACTTTCTAATTGTTTTTTGTTCAAATAAATTAAAGGAGTCGAGAAAGCCAAAATACTTTTACGAACAGTTTACCTGGTCTTTAAGGGGGGACATCTGAGTAACTGGGGAAAAAAGCGGATTTTCTGGAATTTTTTTTGGCCAGCTAACGTCCTTAAGGGGGAAGATACATATAGAAAACAAAAAAAAATTCAATTTTTTTTATTATTTAAATTGGTAGTATAACTCTTTAAGAATGTGTCATGAAAGTTTCACGAAGAAATGCGAACTATTTTCGAACTTTTTCCAGTATGACGGCACCCATCTTCTTTGTGCAGTAGATATATTTCATTACTTTAAATGCGTTTTTCTCGAAACCATGTTTTTCTCAGCTGCGGATTGTGTATCTCAAAAAGTAATGCTTCCCTCATCATGCTGCCTTTACGGAAATGTTTGTAATGAAATTGCCCACTGTCTGAACCTACTTTATGTAGAAAGGGCATAGGGGAACAAGCCTGGGAAAACTGCCCCAGGCGATATTGCAAAATTTTAGATGAGGATTGGTAGATAGGAACCTAATCGATAAGAATTCCAATTTTCAAATATTTTGATCCGCTGGTTTACGAGTAAACTGCCGCAACGAAAGAACATATCACTTGATGTATCTCCCCTTCGGTGGTTCTTGAGAAAACTTTTTTGATGACAATAATTTTTGTGTTAACCTTCAAGAATGTCAGCCAATCTTTTTACCATTCTTATAAGCTACCAAAAATCGCGATTCAAATTTTCAAAAAATTGGTTCAAGACTTTCCAAGTCTGACAACACCGCCAATTTTTTACAGTTTGTGTGTCCTATAACCACTTACTTCATATAAAATATTCATAATTTTTCGAGTGGTGCAACAGTGTTAAACAAACAAAAAACTGAAGAATTTATTTCTAGAAGGGTAGGAATGGAGTCAATAAAATATATTTGGCTTGTAAATAGTTAGTTCTAAGACCAGAATTATTATCAAAGAGTAAAGTTTTTAATATTATGGGTGAAAAGTGGTCCGAATTATAAAATATTTGGCATGTATTTGCTTGTAATTGATTTAATAGGGACCCAGTCCCAGTCTAGTCCCCACAGCTTCGAATTTTATATCCTCCCTGGACAGAGTTTCATAAGAAATCCTTCGAGCATGGATGACCAACAAATACTTTAATTATGTGATTCTAAAGAAATCGCGATCCAAAGAGGATTATTTAATTTGCGATCCTTTCGGTACCATCGTTATTCTAAAAAGCAAGATAGTAATTTGAAAGCTTTAATATGCGGAGCATGATAACAAATTGTTAACAATTTCGCGCAATAACAACGGTGCCGAAATCTCGCATATTAAATAATCCTCTTTGGACCGCGAATTCTTTAGAATCACATAATTAAAGTATTTGTTGGTCATCCATGCTCAAAGGATTTCTTATGAAACTCTGTCCAGGGAGGATATGAAATTCGAAGTTGTGGGGACTAGACTGGGACTGGGTCCCTATTAAATCAATTACAAGCAAATACATGCCAAATATTTTATAATTCGGACCACTTTTCACCCATTATATTAAAAACTTTACTCTTTGATAATAATTCTGGTCTTAGAACTAACTATTTACAAGCCAAATATATTTTATTGACTCCATTCCTACCCTTCTAGAAATAAATTCTTCAGTTTTTTGTTTGTTTAACACTGTTGCACCACTCGAAAAATTATGAATATTTTATATGAAGTAGATGGTTATAGGACACACAAACTGTAAAACCCTGGCGGTGTTGTCCGACTTGGAAAGTCTTGAAGCAATTTTTTGAAAATTTGAATCGCGATTTTTGGTAGCTTATAAGAATGGTACAAATCCAAAGATTGGCTGACATTCTTGAAGGTTAACACAAAAATTATTGGCATCAAAAAAGTTCTCTCAAGAACCACCGAAGGGAAGATAAATCAAGTGATATGTTCTTTAGTTGCGGCAGATTACTCGTAAGCCAGCGGATCAAAATATTTGAAAATTGGAATTCTTATCGATAAGGTTCCTATCTACCAATCCTCATCTAAAATTTTGCAATATCGCCTGGGGCAGTTTTCCCAGGCTTGTTCCCCTATGCCCTTTGTACGTTGAAGTATTTTTTGTAAACAACAAGAAAAATAAGAAAAAAATTTATTTTTGACTTTAAAAGGGTGCCCCAACCGGAGTTTTTGAGATATTCTATGTAAGTTAGGTTCAGACAGTTTCTACATTATTTCTCAACAAAATAAATTTGGTTTCACAAAAATCGCATCTACACAGCGACAAGTTTTGTTAGTTTCTATACATCAACAGCTATCGACACGTGAAGGATTTTTGATATATATTGGAAAATGGTGAGTAATTGAAAAAAGTTAAAATTTTCACGAATAAAAAACTTTACAAAATTGTTGAAAAAAGGAAGCAATAAAAAAAATCCTACGTGTGTCGATAGATAAAGGCCTTGAGAAAAACGCGTTTAAAGTTTTAAGGTGCCTGGGATATACCTGTGAGGCATCGCCGCAGAATCTAAAATTTCGACACTTAGATACTTTTTCCGGACTCTATATTATGGTATGTTATTTTTAAGACCCTAAAGAATTTTAAAGCGAAACAATATTTTCGTTTTTTTTTTAATTATACTTAAATGTTCCCCCTTAAGTTTTTGAGACATAGCTATCAGGGACTTTGACAGGGACTCGAAAAACAATTCAGTCCGCCAAATGCCACTCCTGGTGTGCTGCGAAAGAAATTTCGTCTGGACCACAAGAAAAGACGAAAGCCAAATATACGTGGTAACGCCACCGTTCTGCGACCCCAACCATGTCGGATCCGTAAAGCTGTGATTAAACCCGAAAGCACCGCGAAGAAACTTAACGTCGCTTTCAACGCTTCAAGCCCTTCAGCTTAAACGATATTCTTCATGCTGGTCCTGGAATCCGATCTGACGATTCAGATCCTAAAGTGGCGGCATTTCCAATATGCTTGCAGTGCGGACATTACCAAGATGTACCGCTAGATATGAGTCGATCCAAGGTAAACGCCACTTCAAAGAAGGCGATGTCCGAGATTTCGAGCTCAAAAAAGGTAACTACCTTCGCGGTGAACTGCGCGCCTTTCGTCGCAACAGCTGGCAGAGTATGTACAAGAGCCGTG